>NC_045639.1:90674312-95474312 GCF_009829145.1 Chiroxiphia lanceolata | reverse complement strand
CAATGCTCAGTTCTTGGTCAAGGCAAGGTCATGATGCTCCTGTGACATCTACCTTTTGCCTGTTTGGGAATGAAGCCCTATTCTTTTACACACCTGCTTCCTTCTACTTTAGAGTGTGAAAATAAGCTTATTTGACTAATTAAACATGAAAATCCTGGATCTAAGAAACCAACAGTGATAGCTGATTGACTTCCAAATGCTGATTCTGAGATTGTGGTTACTAGGAAAGGGAGGTGATCCCAATAGGATCAGAGTTTCGTTTAAATCCATAAGTCTTATTATTAAATCAGTAGTGAAATGAACATATTTGTATGGATATCGGCTAAAACCTAGTAAAATCTGGGCAATTTATATTCAACTTCCTAAGCAACTGCAGACTCAGCCATTCTCCCTAACATAAAGAGACAGTTTTCACCAGAGGTGGATTGACTGAGGATGAAATCACAAGAGTGATGTAGGAGCAGCTGGATGGACAACACCAACCACCTGGATGATAAAAGAAGAAGAATAAAATACTGAAGCAAGGATGTTGTGGTTCTGAGCTAGCCAGAGCTAAGATTAGTTTGTGTGTGAAGAGAATCACAAAGTCAAGCGGGAAAGCCGCTTGAAGCATGGTTGTTCTCTGAGGCTTGGAAGCAGTCCCATGGGTGTGTGTGGTAAGTGGGGAGATAAGGGAACATCTTGCTGGCTGGAGAGCTTGGACCCAGGGTTGGTAGAGAGACTGTATATATGTATGGGGTAATAACATTACAGGAGACTTCTGCCTGGGCAAAATCTGCCTCCCATGGATTCATTCACTGCAAACGGTGCCCAGCGAGGACCTTTTTCCTGCAGCGTACCACAGTACACAAACTGTTTCATTTTTCTTCTCACCTCTCTACTGCAGATAGAAAAGGGGTTTTGCTTTGTTCAGGTAAACTTTTATATTTTCTCCATAACCAACTTTCTTACCTTCTTTCTTTTTTTGTGGCAGTCTCACCCAAAGTCTTATTTGGTTATGGGAAATGTGCTTTCTGACATCAAAACTTTGTGAAAATACCTTATTCTTCCCCACTAGAATTTTAAGTGTAATTTCCCATTGCTCTGATAGGTAATAAATACGTAATTCTTGCTTCCCTCTTGAACTATGTAAAACAATGGTAAACAGTCTCAGTGTATATTTTCTCCATAACCAACTTTCTTACCTTCTTTCTTATTTTGTGGCAGTCTCACCCAAAGTCTTATTTGGTTATGGGAAATGTGCTTTCTGACATCAAAACTTTGTGAAAATACCTTATTCTTCCCCACTAGAATTTTAAGTGTAATTTCCCATTGCTCTGATAGGTAATAAATACGTAATTCTTGCTTCCCTCTTGAACTATGTAAAACAATGGTAAACAGTCTCAGTGTACCTAAAGCAGACAAACAATGACATTCCTAATTAGGAAATTATTGCCTGACATGTCTTGCACAGAATAACTGCACACTGTTTCTCTTCAGATTTCTGAAGAATGCTTTTATGATAAATTATAAAAGCCAGAAGTCTCACTATTGTGGATTTATAGACCAGTTATTTTAATTTAATATTCATTATGGATCATAGAAATAGAGTGACTACCAGGAATAACAAAGTGAAAACAGGCAAATCTCAAATTCATAGTCTGTATTTCTACAGGGGCTCTACTGATTTTCTCTGTTATAGTACTTCTGGTAGAGCTGAAATAATTACTGATGTATCCTAAGAGACAAATCTTTTGTCTGAAATTCTGTTTTTATTTTCTTTTGGAAATTTATTTTCTAAAAAAAAACCAACCCAACTTTGAAAACTGCTGAGACTATCACATTTAAATGAGTTCATTATCCTCACATTGATGGGAAGTTCTGCTCTGGTTGGGGAAATAAAAAATTGCTTAACTTCTTAAATATGGAGCATGACATTATCCAGTGGGCTGTTAGTTTAGCATTTCCAAATACCTTATGAGACTTTCAAATTTAGGTGTTTCTAAAATAGTGAAATTAACACTTTAAGATGGGATGAAATTCATACTACTATGTCACAGGGGGCTACATAACTTATTTAGACATGCCAATAAATGGCATAAAATGTTGAATGCTCTGGAACAGGATTCTTCCCCACTGCCTTTTTTACCAGTTGCTATTAATCTCTACTTAAAACTGTGTGGGCAAACGTCAGCTGGAATGTTTTGACCAGTTTGACCTACTGCAAAAATATCTACAGAAGAGAAATGAGAATAACTGGAACACTACAAAGCCTAACAGGTAAACAGAGATTGAAATATCTAGGGTTTATTAATTGAGGGAAAAGAATGGTAATTGATGGTGATGTGATAGAAAGCTATAAGTATTGCTGCAGAGAAGAAGAAAACAATTGAAAAAAAGAAGTGAAAGAATTAATTGCAATAATGAAAATTAATTGCAATAATGAAAATTAATTGCAATAATGAAAATGTATGTTCTATTTTAGGAAAAAAAGAAAAAAAATGTCCAAATAAAAGCAGTAGCAAAGTGCTGAAACATGCTGCCCAGAAGGATATTGAGGTGCTAGAGCAGGTCCAGAGAAGAGCAATGAGGCTGATGAAGGGACTCGAGTACAAGTCCTATGAGGAGAGGCTGAGGGAACTGAGGTTGTTTAGCCTGGAGAAGAGAAGGCTCAGGGGAGACCTCATCACTCTCTACAACTACCTGAAAGGGGGTTGTAGCCAGGTGGGTGTCAGTCTCATCTCCCAGGCAACTAGCAGTAAGACAAGAGGGCACAATCTTAAACTCTGCCAGGGGAAGTTTAGGTTGAATATTAGGAAGAAATTTTTTACAGAGAGAGTAATCAGACATTGGAATGGGCTGCTCAGGGAAGTGGTGGATTCACTGGAAGTTTTAAAGATGAGACTGGATGTGGCACCTTGCGCCATGGTCTAGTAACCACAGTGGTGTTGGATCAAGGGTTGGACTTGATGATCTCGGAGGTCTTTTCCAACCCAGTTGATTCTATGGTTCTATGTGGAGTCTGTAAGCACAGAACTTCAGCAAAGAATTAGATCAATATCCCTTAAAATTAGTAGTAATCCATGGCAATCTCTTTTCAAGAAAGAGTATAGATTTGGATTATCTTCTGAACCTTTTCAAAGGTTTACTTCAATTATTTTATTATAAGTCATTCTTTTCAAAAGCACCTGCTTCAAAAGAGATGAACTCCAGAAGTTTTTTGTAACCTCAAGTGGATGGGATCAATAATGGATTCTTGGGTGGGAAAGCATGGTCTGGACAACATAACCTTTAGTTAGTTTAAATATAAATAACATTAAAAACATGATTTCAGACGTAGGCTCTGGACTTCTGAGAGTTCTTAGGTCTGAGATCTTTTAACATATTCCTAGTGTGGTCTAGAACACTTTATTGATGAGAACTAAGTTTCTAAGTTTTGTCTTCAGAGTTGGGCAGCAACAATTCAGAGCATTAAAAAAAAAAAACATATTTTTTTCTCATTGACTCCTGAAATGATGATCAGATATTTAAGCTATAAAGATATTTAGAGACTTTAATAATTTCTTTCATATACAATATTTTTTTTCCTTTAAAACAAATATTGAGCTTTGAGTCACTTTAAAGTACTTGAGATGATTGAACCTGTGGGTTGTTGATTTTTGCATACTTATTGAAAAGCCCCCTGCCTTGGTTTCAGTGGGATTTCGCCTAAATTAAGAAAGCAAGATCGGGACCTCAGAGGCTCATGGAGATGCTCAAGGTATCCTGACATGACACATCCGAGTCAGTCAGTCCCCAGCTCACATGTCTGCTTCCTGGCATAACTGCCAGCTCTCAGCCATATTTTATAAAGTATTCTGCAGTAATTTTATTGCTCTGTTTGTGCACGTGCCTCTCTTGGGTGGCAGCTGTGGGTGTAACTTCTGAGTTTGAGGCAAGAAAATCTGATCTATGGTTACATGCAGGAGATGTATAGTGGGGCAAAATAGTTTATCTGAAAAGTGAAAGCCTGTTTGAGAAACTTTTTAGTGTTAACTGCTACCTTGCTTTCTTATATTTTAAAGTGTGACTATATTCTTGATATGTCCACCAAAGCAGAAAGGTGGAAAAAGCTTTAAAGAGGAGGAAAATGTCCTTTAAATATTAAGTTTAAATATTATTTTTCAACTAAATATCCTCTTACCAACAGACAGGAAGTACGATACACAGCGATGGGCGCAGCTATGCCAGATAAGATAAAAAATGAGCCTTCTCAGGTCCTTCAGTGCATAAAGGTAACTTTAGCACTTTTTAGGTTAGATATGTTCCCCACTTTAAAGCAATATTTGCATTAAAAAGAGTCTCTAGTCCTTCTGAATTGTTGCTGAGCTGAGGCAGCCTGGAGACAGGAGACTCTTCATGTAATCAGTTTTCCTGTAGAGTTTACATCTCTGTTAGCAGTATGTTTAATGTGTTGTAGAAATCCTATGCTTTCTAAGAGACACTGTAAAACACACATATTGTGATAGTACACCCTTGGAGAATTTCTTTTGTCATCGTTACTGACCACATTTAAGAAAAGATGTTTTGCAAGGGTTGGAGTCATTATGACACACAAATCTAACAGCAATTTTCATCCTCACTTGGTGGCCATAAAGACCTTCATGACTGTTTGAAAGAATAATATTGCAGATGTTTTAGATGTCACCACTTTCCTCAGAAATCACCTCTTAACATGAGACTATTGCAACTGCAAAAGGAAAGACTGAAGTCAATCAAAACTGTATCTCAAAATTTGAATCTACTTATTCTGAAATGAAAAAATAAATTTGAAATAAACCCCATTATAATAAAAATTAGGATAGTAAATAAATATAATAGAAACAATTTTTAAACATATAAAAATTATGAACTTAACTCATGTAGTGCCATTCACAGCACATTTTAACAGCCATACAATTTCAAAAGTATTTTGTTAAACATTTTGATTTTAAATTTGATTCTGGGGATATATACACCAAGTATTCAAAATGCTTGTATTTTTCTCATCATTAATTACGAACATACTAGTTTGGCAAAACAAGTGGCTTTGCTTGTATACTACTATCTTTCACTCACAATTTAGAAAAAGAAGCATTTAACAGGTAAAAGGGGAAAGTAAGTAAAAAGAATCTATCTTATTTCATGGTGGAATCAGGAGGTGCCTGTTCTTTTCAGATACGAACAAGAAAGGCACAAACACTTTCAAGACAGACAGCTATTTATTGATACAATGATAAAAAAGATGATAGAGAGTTACAAAATCTTGCATCTCTTCTGATGTAGGAAAGCCTGAGATATGGCAGCATTGGACAGACCTCTGGTCAGGGCATGGCATGCTGCACAGATCCTGTCCATTGTGAGCTTTGGCACCCCCTGGGCCATGGGAAGCCTTGCTCACAGTATCAGTTCATCAGACACTGACAGCAATCAAATCTGGAATAAGTATAAACCACTAAAATCAATTACGTGTACACTGATTACCTATATGTTGATTATGTGTACATTGTTTAATTATATTATTAATTAGCTAATTCTTGTGGTTGCACATTACTCACAATATTAGATATATACACCAAATTGGCCACTATGTGGATCACCAGCTCCTTGTACAATAGTTCTCTAGGCTGATCACTACAAGTAGGAAAGATTAAATATTTTTGTTGATGGGTTGGATACCTATAGCTTGTGATGCTGTGAGGGCATTTACTTGGTTTAGTACAGGTCTTTGGATATGCAGAGTAGAACAAAAAATAAACGTATATATGAACTTCTAACAATGCAAGATGATTTCTACTGAAATAGAAATGAAGCATAATCATAGAATCACAGAATACCAGGTTGGAAAGAACTTCAAAGATCATCTGGCAAAATAATGGTCTAGACAAGATGTCTCAGCACCCTGTCCAGCTGAGTCTTAAAAATGTCCAGTGTTGACAAATCCATTGCTTCCCTGGGGAGACTATTCCAGTGGCTGATTGCTCCTACTATGGAAAATTTTCCTCTTTTTTCTATTCAAAATCTCCCCAGGAGTAACTCATACCCAATACCCAATATCCCTTGTCTTTTCCATGTACCTCCTTGTAAAACGGGAGTCTCCATCTTCTTTGTAGTCACACTTTAAATACTGGAACATAGTGATATAGTTCCCCCTAGGCCTTTTCTTCTCCAGGCTGAACAAACCCCACTCTTTCTGTCCTTACAGGGCAGCTTCCCAGTCCTTGGATCACCTTTGTGGCCCTTCTCTGGACCCTCTCGACCCTGTTAACATCTTTTTTTGTATAGCAGGGACCAAAACTGAACACAGCATTCCAGGTATAGCCTGACAAGTGTTGAGTAGAGTCTTTGCTGGTGATGTTCTTGTGTGATAGGTTAACCCTGGTTGGACACAAGATGCCCACCAAAGCCACTCAATCATTCCTCTTCCTCAACTGGACAGGAGAGAGCAAATATAATGAGAGGCTTGTGAGTCAATATAAAGGCAGGGAGAGATCACTCACCAGTTACCATCAGATAAAAAACAGACTCTACTTGAGGAAATAAGCTTAATTTGTTACCAAGTAGTTCTTGTTGTGGGGAACAATGTCAACAAAAGTCCAGATACATGACATCTATAGCTTTTACCCTGTCGACTTATGTAGTCATTCCATCACAGAAGGTCAGTAGGTGAGTCAGACAAGATTTTCCCTTGGTGAAGCTGCCCTGGCTATCTTGAATCACCTCTATATACTCCATGTGCCTTAGCACAACTTCTGGGGGGATCTGTTCCATGATCTCAGAGGTAAAGCTGAGAGGGACAGAGGTGAGGCTGACAGGTCAGTAGTTCCCAGGGTCCTCCTTTCTACCCTTTTTAAAGATGGGTACTATGTTTCCCTTTAACCAGTCACCCTGGACTTCACCTGACTGCCATGACCTTTCAAATATCATGGAGGTTGGTTTGGCAACTACATCAGTATCTTCCTTCAGGGCTCTGGGATGCATCTCATTGGATCCCATAGACCTGTGCATATTCAAGTTCCTCAGGTGGTCATGAGCCTGATCTTCCTTTACAGTGGGAGGGACTTTGCTCTCCATCCCCATCCTGCTGTCCATCCACTCAAGATGTTTTGGAAGGGGGTTTGCCATTGAAGACTGAGGCAAAAAAGTTGTTAAGTACCTTAATCTTCTCCTCATCTGTTGTTACCTGTTCACTAGTGTTATTTATCACTAGTGTTGTTTACCTTCTCTGATCTTCCTTTTCTGATTAACATACCTGTAGAAACCCTTCTTGTTATTCTTTGCACCCCTTGCCAGGTTCAGTTCTATTTTGCTTTGGCCTTCCTCACCTCATCCCTACACAACCAAATTTCATATCTGTACTCTTCCCAGGTCACAGGTCCTTGTTTCCACTGCCTATGCATTTACTCCTTGCCCTTTAGTTTGACTAGCAGTTCCCTACTCAGCTGTGCTAGTCTTTTGCCTTCCTTGCCCAAAATGAACTGTTAATGCAGCATCAGAACTTTCTGTTATGTAAATGCAGAGATATTCAATTCCCTTCCTCCCAGTCAATAAATATATGCAAATATATAGAATGTCTCACACATAGAAGGGGGGGAGGGAAACAAAATGTGACTGAAAATGTTGAGTCTGTTAAAATGTTCCACAGTATCAAAGCTATAGCCCCAAATAATTTACACTACACAGTGAGTCATGCATTCTCCTTCCATCCCTGAATAATGGCAGAACGTGTGCTATCTGCTTAAGGAGAATTACAAAGACACTTGTCTAAAACTGCACCATCCTGCTACCACAAACTTCAGTATCATATCATATTAAATCAGTCACCCAGCAAGCTCTGCTTCTAGATGTGCCTTCAGTGCAGGCATTCATGCCTCTCTATTTTGCTGAATACTTCTTTCATACTGTAATTTAGAAAATTATCTTTGGTAATGTTTTACATCACAGGACTTTGTTCAGACAGGCTTTTGTCTAATAGCAGTGTGGTCACACAAAGTAAGATAGTAGAAACGTCATCTTAAATTAGTAAAGAGTCAGCTCAGAACAAAGCTACTGCCATCATTGTTAATCAAACTCCAAAGTAGAACTGGAGTAACACTGAGAATATTAAGTCAGATTTTTTTAAAAAATGATTTTATTTGACTCTGCTTATGTCTCTATTCTATTCTATCTCTGCACTGCTGTCAAGAATACAAATACAATGTTTGCATCTCAAAACAAAACTAATATAGAAAGCTCTGTAAAAACAGAATGGAATAAATATGTCACCATTTGAGCATGGCAACATCTTAATGAGACACAAAGCCAGGAAAAGTAATTTTACTGTTACACAAAGACATCAAAATATAATAGGGTAATATGGAGGCTAAGACACCTAAAAAATGTAAACTGTACATAATAATTACTCCATATATTAACCGTAACTTTGAATTGCATTTTATTAATTTAAATTATATCCATCCCCCACACCAGGTCATCATGAAAGCTTCAGAATAAAACTGTTGTTTTCAGATATAGAATTATGGTTGTGATTGGTTTAATTAGCTCTGTTGTTTAGCTATTCACATAAGAGTTACTGAAGTGGTGAGATGAGATTTTCTTTACCTTATCTAATCATTAAATTTGCTTGTTACTGACTCGTAGTTTACTTGCAAGTTTTTTCCTCAGATATAAGTCTATGAATAAGATAATTATGTAGGCAGAGGGAATGGAATGCAAATTAATTTTGAAATAAATAATGAGTGTCCTCATTCCAGCCAGGACAGGATTAATTTTTGCAGTAGCCAGGTGGGGGCATGGCTGGGACCCAGAAATTATTCTATATCACCTCACATCATTGCTGGGGATGAGGGAAAGGGAATATCTTCCACAGAGAAGGGGTCCCTTCCAGACTGGTGTAGCACAGTGATGGGAGCAGTGGAGTATTGTTGTTTCTATGTGAATTGTTTGCCTCTTTCTTGTACCCTCCGTCATTAGTATTGTTACTTTTACTGTTAATTTTCTTATCTCATTGCTGTTTCCATTAAATTGCTCTTATCTCAACCTGTGATCTTTACCTTTTGTGCCTCCAATTCTCCTCTCCAGCCCAGGGGAGAGGGTAGGGGTAAGGGAAAGGGAGGAGTGAGCAAGCAGCACATGGTTTCAGTGGAAGCATTAAATTAGAGAATATCATTCCTAAACTGTGAGAAAGAACATACTGTAAGAACTCTACTATTTACATGGAAATATTTGGACCTCAATGTTTTTAATTAATTTTAAATGGAACAGTTGAAAAAGTAATTTTTCATGATCTACAGAAAAATCAAGAACCAGAAAGGTGCTGTTTAACAGGGACACATTAAGCTCTTTAGTATATAAAAAAGGCATGAAATCTTTACTTCATCTGCAAATCAGACCCTGACATTTCCTGTTGGTCTGAGACTAATGCCTTAGCAATGCGTCCCTGTCCATGACAGAGGGATAGGAACTAGATGATATTTAAAGTTCCTTCCAACTCATTCCAATCATTCCATGATTCTGTTAATGTATTTTTATACTGTGCCTACATGTACATACTCCAAATGTTCTTACCAAGTTACACTTGGAAGTTTCAATATGTCTGTTGACTGGACAGCTGACATTTGCTCTGTGATACTGAAAATGGAATTATTCTGGTCTTACATGTCCAACTGGTCTTTCTATACTCCCTCTATAAACATAAGGGAAAGGAACTGGGAGAGCGTCATCTGTGTCATCCTTTAAGAGTTATTTAAAACAGATGACATGAATCAGCTTCTTGAGTTTCCAGGTGCTAATGAACAGCTTAGGTGGATGATGACTGTGATATATAATGATACATTGTATAATAATAATAATAATAATAATAATAATAATAATAATAATATACTGTACTTTCATCCCTTGATCACTTACCACATAACGCCTCTCCATATATGCTGTAACGTATCATGCTGTATGTCTTCGTGAGAGACTGGAGAAAATCACAGAATATGCTGAGTTGGAAGGGACCCACAAGGATCATTGAGTCCAACTCCTGGCCCTGCTCAAGACCATCCCCAAGAGTCACACCATGTATGCTTCTTGAACTCTTTCAGGTTTGGTGCTGACTCAAAACAACTAAAGTGTGTGTGTGTGTGTGTGTGTGTGTGTGTGTGACTGAGTGTGTGTAAGGGGGGGGGAGGGGGGCACAGGGCAAGTTCTGCATAGGTGGGATTGTGCACTGCTCCACACCTGGCCCCTGGAGCCTCCAGTCCAGCCCCAGAATGGCTATTAGCCACTGGTACACCATAAGTCCCTCCTAGGGGGGTAGGGCCCTGGGAGACCAGAACAGATAAAAGCAGCAGCACAAGTGTACATGGGGTTGCAGCGCAATGTCTTGGATTTTATAGCAGCTGAGAGCCTGAGGGATCCAAACAGTAACTAATAATCTTTCTTTGTCCCATTTCTTCTTTCTCTCTCTCTCTCTTTCTTCTTCTAACTTCCTCTTCTCAAAATCTGGGTAATTTAAAGTTGCATGGATTAGAGTTTGCTAAACCAATGCTTTGTGAAGTGTTGTGGTGCTTTGAGCCACCACAGAAAATCCAAAATCCAATTTCCAGGCTTCCCCCACCCCTTCCCACAATTTTATCTCAACACTGAAGAGAAACTTTCAGGTAAGAGGCCTCTATAGGGGAAAAGGGGAAGTATTTACATTTATTTTACACAAATAAATATACTGTACAAGCTAAAAGCAATATTTATATATAATATATGTATAATATATAATATTTGTATATAATATTTGCACTTCTATAATAATATAATACACTTCTATCAGTCCCTTTAAGCTTCTCCTTCAATTCAGTCCAGGAAAAACCCTTCGGGCTGATAGGTACCCAGTCTCTCTCTCGTGGGAGTGTTCAGAGAAAAGGGTTCACTCCCCCCACCAACCTCCAGCTGTTTGCTGAAGTCTTTTCTTCCTCACGAAATCCAAGATAGCTCTGAGTCTGTCCTCCTTGGTTCTGTGCCATCTCTGCTGTGTGCTTCTCTCTCTCTCATACCTCGGTTCTGTGCTTCTGTAGTTTAGTCAGCTTATCACACATACGTGTCTTGGAATCTTCATTCTTTCTCCAAGTTTTTGTCTGTCCTCTGGTTTAAATCACTGCAAGGACATCCTCCTGGCCTTTCTCTGGTCCGTCTCCAATTTCGCCTGGGGTTATCTCCCTGGTACCGAGCTGCATTCCGCCCGTCCACTTTGGCTCTTCTCCAATGCTGAGCCTCTCCAATGGTGAACCTCTCCTCCACTTTACAGTGAGAGGGAAAAGAAGCCCCTTCCGTGGTCTAGCTGCAAAGGGAGGGGGGGGAAGAGGGCTTGGCTGCAAGGCCTGCCCCTCTCTCTCTCGCTTACCTTTAGGTATTGTGAGTCCCTTCCCTCACAACGCACACTCACTCCAACCCTGGCTTAGGTCAGAATTGTGGGCCACAGGGCCCCCCTTCCCCAGAGGGGAACAACAACAACAACAATACCTCACACACCCACACAGCAGCAGACAGACAGACTGATTGCCAACACCTTCCGCCAGTTGTGTATATGTGATTTTTCAGCAGGAGCGAACAAAACGGGCAGTGATTGGCTCTCTAGGGGAAACTGCCCTGGCACCCAATCACCTCTAGGCCCCCCGGCTCCCAGGGGGGGCAATTTCAAACCATGACAAGTGCGTTGTTTCGATTGAATGTTTCCTTAAAATATGCCAAGTACCTTATACTACCTCAGTGTTCTAAAGTTTGCAAGTAAAAGTTTGTTACTTAATCTCCTGAGAACTTTACTGTGTTCTCTCCTTGTGCAGCCTCAGGGTATCGAAGTACACAAGCCCCTTTAAAAAAGAACCTTGCTGAGTGAGCTGGGGGCTTTATAGTCTTCATCTGTTTTTTCTGATGTTTTGACTGTTAATTCATGGATGGTGTTGTATTCTGATTTCACACTGTGCTTCTGCGGATTCTGTCAGAAGAAAACCCATTAAGAATGACATAAATTATGTTATGAATGAACAAGCTTTAATAATTTTCAAATATACAAGAAGAATATCCATGTTTTATTCCACTGTGACTGCAAATACACAAGATCTGCTCCCAATTTATAAGTCATAACGAGAGAGCTAAACCACAGTTTGTGCCCTCAACAGAACTAGTATGATGTATAAATCAATGGTTTCATGTCATTAATGGTTAGATTTAAAACGTGGAATTTTCCAGTTTCAGTGTGGTCTCTACACTCTTCAATCATCATATAATGCTTTTTGTTGACACAACTGAATTGTTCATTTCATGTTATAAACTTTCAGTGTTCTCTGTCAGAACAGAAATGCTGATACAGTAGCAATGTAACCAACATAATCAAGTGTTATTCATGCCATGGAAAAATATTCTTTTTATTAGACTTTCTAAATTAAGATGAAAATACTATGATTACCTAAGATAGTTATGATTTTATCTAAACATGCCTTTGCATGCAATATTCTAAAGGGTATTGGAAGGTGAATGAAGAAGACCATCTGGTGCATTTTCTCATGTGAAAAAAATGGTTTTCCAGTGACATATTTAGATTACCACTTTTACTTTTGGTAATCTGTCACTGAAGAAAAATGTATCATATAGCAGTAGAAGACTTGGGAATAGTGCTAAGAGAAATGACAGAAACACCTATCCCGGGATGTTTTAAGAAATATTTAAAACCAACCCAGAAATAAAATACCTATCAAACCCAGATAATTATGACAGTCTGTTTAAGGTCCTGAACCTATCTTGGGACAATCCCAAGAACAAATACAGGCCGGAGGAAGAATGGATTGAGAACAGCCCTGAGGAGAAGGAGTCTGGGGGGATATGGTGGATGAGAAGCTAACCATGAGTCAGCTATGTGCGCTTGCAGCCGAGAAAGTCAGCTGTGTCCTGGGCTGCATCGAAAGCAGTGTGGCCAGAAGGTCAAGGGAGAGTATTCTCTTGCTCTGCTTCACTGTTGTGAGCCCCCACTTGCAATGCTGTGTCCAACTCTGGGGCCCTCAACAAAAGAAAGACATAGACCTGCTGGAGTGAGTTCAGAGGAGGATCACAGAGACGATCAAAGGTCTGGAGCGCTTCTCCTATGAAGACAGGCATAGGGTTTGGATTGTTCAGCCTAGAGAAGAGAAAGTTTAGGGGGGATCTTGAGCAACTTTCCAGTACCTAAAGGGGGCTACAGGAAAGCTGGAGTGGAACTTTTTACAAGGACATGTAATGACAAGAGGAATGGCCTCAAACTGAAAGACGATAGATTTAGTTTAGGTATTAGGAAGAAATTCTTTACTGTGAGGATGGTGAAACACTGGAGTGGATTTCCCAGAGAAGCTGTGGATGCCCGTCCCTGGAAGTGTTCAAGGCTAGGTTGGAGGGGGCCCTGGGCAACCTGATCTAGTGAGTGACATCCCTGCCATACAGATGGTAACATTGTAATTTGGATACAGACCAAGTTTTGAAGTATGTCTCCCATGGTATCTGTTTATAGGCATTTGTGAATTTATGAATAATAGGAAGATTTATAGTATACCATTAATGTTTAGTTTGTAACTGATGCACTTGCATTTACAGAAGCTTAAAGTTACCTCTTTTTATGTTTGTTTGTTTGTTTTTTGGGGGGCGGAGGGGTGTGAGTCAAAAGCAAATGGCCAAGTTTTCTATGGTGCTTACATTCTGAATATGCAGGCTGAAACACAGAGAGGTTCTCAGAGGTTTATAGTTGCCTAATTTGAACTCAAACTGAAACATAAATTGGGTGGCAACATGTGTCTTTTGAAAACCGTAATAGGTGGCTATTTGAATCCTTAGATAAACACATAATATTTATTGAAAAGTTCCTATCTTATTTACACTAATATAATGATTTGAACTGTGAAGTTCAGCACAGAGGACAGGGAAAAAATAAACTGTGGAACTGCAGAAGCCAACAGGGTTACTGCAAAAGCTAATGTGAAATTAGCATCATGATGGATGACCAAGCGAATGTTAACTAGTAGAAAACTAGAGCCAGGGTCACAAATATGTACAGACTTAGGGAGAAGTTTAGCAGCAGTTCTGAGGGATTAATATTTTAGCTGTTGGATTTCATCACTTAGAAAGTCTTAGAGATGCATATGAGAGGAAAACACCTTTGAAAATGAGACCTTGCTTTCTACATTAACCAAAAAAATATAATTATGAATGGAGGAGCATCTAACTTAAGCAAAAAATCTCAGCAATGCCTGTGCTATTTTGCTGACCAACAAATGAATGTGCATATTAATTAAAGATTAATATCTTTGCTGAAATGTTCTTTTCAGGATATGAATTAAGAAATAATTAATGAAAAATTAATATTACCTTGCTATATTGTCAGCTGCATGGCTCTAATACAAAATAATATGCCTAATAGAGTAGGATGAAGGACTATAACATTTTGGAAACATTTTTGTTTTACTTAATTTTACGAGTGAATTCAGAGCTCATATGACAGCACTATTCAAATTCATCTTAAGCAAAAGTAATGGACATTTTCTCAAATTGCCCAAACAATATCCTTCAGCTGTGACTGGGAAGAACTACCTTTGGGAGGCTCCTGCCTATTTAATATTTGGTCTCGCTGCTTAGTCTTATACTGGGGTGTCAATTAGTGTCAATTATGACCATGTTTTTTTTTGTAATGTCTGCTAGGAACTGGGCAGACTGCCCACTTACTATATATGAGCTGCAAAATAGCAGATGGCCACAGTTTTCAATCACTAGCTATTTTGGGCTGAACTTGCAGAAAGGACTTATAGGGCAAAAGGCTTTAAATCATGTGCATTTCAACTTCTTTTCTGATACCTATGGCTGCACCTATACTAGCATATCTAAATAGGATGATATTATGTGTCCAATACCACGTCAGATTTATTCACACTGTTTCATTTGAGGCAGAGGGTGTGTAGTCAGTTGTCAATGCCTAAGTTCCTCACTAGGAAAAATCTCATGCTGTTGGTAACTTCCTCTTTGATTTCTGATGTGTCTTTGTGCTTATTTTTATACTTTTTCTTAACACATTCTGTAAATGCGAGCTTTCTCCCCCTTGGTTCTCAATTATTCAGTTTTCTGTTCTATCTAAACTGCTTTAACAAGATTTACTCTGACAGTGACCACTGATGGACCACTGAGATGCCTGTTTACAGTCTAGAATCTCTTCTGTGTTTACACTCCTGCAGAACGACAGGGCTAAGTTATTCTACACAGAACAGCAACTAGCTACACTAGACCAAACTTGACTACTTAGATAATTTTTATCACAGCTAAACCAAGTTAAAATTAATATATGCCAAGACAAGTCCAAACAAGTCCTGAGACCATGCCCCATCAGGGTAGACTGCATCCTTTATGTAGTAATGAGAAACTCATATTTACTGGAGTATAGACGTGGCTTCAGAGTGATTCAGGGTTTCATCTGACCATGTCAGCGGTAAAGGAAATTGCCCTTCCCAGATTTTCATCTGCAGGACATGCTGGAGTTCACAGGGTACAATGTGAATATCCCAAATGGCAGTCAAACACCCTAAAAAGATGCCTGGCTAGCACCTATTCTTCCACGTTTTAAGTATTAAATGTCACCAATTCTGCTGTACTTTGATATGCTTAATTCTTAAACATTATGCATGGATGTTTGTTTTTTTCAATGCAGTAATCATCTGAAAAGAACATTCACTCCCAACAATACAAACGTAGTATGAATTAAATTCTGCTTTATACTTTTAATTAAGAATGCTGCAAACGATAACGACAGTCATTAATTTGATTTGGAATTCTGTCAGTGAAGTGCAAATGAGAAACATATGGAAAATAGAGCTTAATTCCCTTTACTAGGTTGCACATCTCTGTCACCTGTCAAGGAGCAGCAAAATGGATGATACAATGTGCATTGTAAATTCTGCTGAGCTGAACAGCAATATCTCACCCTCTGCACATCTTTCCAGCTATAGGAGGAACAACAGTGAGTAGCAAGAAGGTGGAGAAGGGTCAGCTCATGGCAGTGATGAAATTCTGTGCTGTTGTTCAGTGAGATCTGGCTTTGAGAGATCTTCCACAGGAAAGCTTTTGCCTAGAATAAACAGATAGACATTTTACCTTACTGCTACAAACAGAAATAACTGTATGTTTGGTCTTTCCTTCCTGATAACTGAACCATGAAGTGTTTTGAACTGCCTTGGTCGAAGGATGAAGTGTCCTTGGAGATGACATAATTTAATTAAGAACCTGTAGTTTCACTTGCCTACCTGTAGCAAGTAGAAAAACCCCCTGTTGAATGAGTGGCATACTAAACACAATATGAAAATTAAATGTGCATTGGCTCTTATTGTCCTTGGGTCTGGGCATTAAACTGAGTTATATTCATAATGAAAAAGAGGTGGGTTCATTTCAGGTAGGATTCATTTAACTAAACTACAGTGAGTACATCTCAACTACAGTTATTACCCCTGGGGCTCCCATTACTGTCAATAAAGAGCAATAGACACCTTGAGGAGGCAGTTTATCTCAGCTAAAGTGCATGCTTGATATAGGCTGAGTCATGCCCCAAAAGTTTGTCTCTCAGGATGAAAATGAAAAAGTTTCTTTGCAGGTAAGATGAAACTAGGCAAAAAGCTACACATGGACAACTACTACAGACTAGCTAACATCCTGCAAGTTCAAACCAACTTTCCATGCAGCATTACAATTATTGCTTATTAATTCCTAATATTTGTGATGACAGGTATTAATGAAGCATTGCTGTTCACACATTTGTTTGAATTTATATGGCTAGTACATTGTTCTTTTATTCTTGTCCTTTAGCAGCAATGATAGCAGCCAGGGTTATGGAGTTTGCAAATTACAGAGTATAAGTAGTACATACACTGATGTGGAGGAAATATTACCGTTCTAACTAAGTTAAATAATATGGAGTAATAGAGGTAGTATTTTCTTTATTTTTTCTCTCCATGCATGTTATTCAAATGAAAGAAATTTAATTTGAATTGTCTCACCGCAGCTATAAATATGCTATAGAAAGTCTGAACAGACATCAGTTTAAGTATAGAGTGCCTAATCTGCAGTAGCATTATACCAGGTCTGCTGAAAGCTGCAGTGAAATGAACATGCAAATGAACTCTCAGATTAGTGAATATTTCCCTGTGTGCTTGCCTGAATGGGTCAACAGTCTAACACCTGCAATGAAAATCTTGCTGAACTAAAGTTTGCATCTGTCCGAATTGTGGATCAGTGTCCCTGTACTACAATGTATAGTGTCAAAAAGAAGCCCAAAGGCAAAATGTAGTAAGAAATTGGCCATTTTTAGTTAAATTATTTTTGTTATCCCATCTGGACTTCAACTACAGTAGGAAAAGCAAGAAGAATTTGAAGTTGTAGAAAACTAACAAAATATTTCCGAGAACTACTATTTTTCCTTGTCAAATCAATTTGAGTAGATTCCTATTATGTCATGGGTTTTGTCCATGTTGTAATAGTATTACTACTTGGAAAAAAATGTACACTGGTGTATTTTTTTAATGTAGTTTCTGAAAATTCTGAATTCTCCTGTTATGTCATCCTGTATGAAAAACAAAATAAAATAATAAAAAAAAAAGAAATCCTAGGCTTATTGCTTAAAAATGAGAGAAAAAATGTCTCTTTTGACTTATCAATTTAAAATGTCTAATTAAGTTGTCATTTTTTCTGATTTGCAATTATAGTCATAATATTTATATTCCATGTTGATTTTGGAGCAGTATTTTATTATGTTTTAGTCACTCGTTGATAAGGTTGATATATCGGTGTTGGTAATTTTTATTTTTTTTCATTTGTTTCCTGCATTTTTCATAAGTTGTTTTTGGAAGTCATTGTTCCCAGTAATGACAGTTTAGCTTGTGAACTTAGGCTGTGTCAACATTGACAGTACTTTAGGAAGGATATATTGCTCTTAAAGGCACATCGACAGAATAGATACTTTCTTTGTTCTAGCATTTAGTGTGACTGTAGGTATGGAAATGTTCTTCATTAGTCAGAATCCTCCTGTCTGTATAATTTGCTTGTTTTTTCTGTCTCCTTACAGGAACAATCAGACTTTAGCTAGGCTTAATTATGTTCTTTCTCTCAAATACTGTTTCCAAAAGAACATATTAATTGCTCTTAATCAAAAGCAATTTATGTATTATGAAAGATCTCAAAAAATTTAAACATATATCTAATAAATGCTTTTGCACTTATTATGCCTTTCTTTTGTCTTTGTTTATTTTTTCGAATTCAGATTTTGACAGAATTTAGAACAACCATATTAATTCAAATAATTTCCATCTGTGATGCCAGGATGTGATCTCTTGTTCTTGTTCATTATTTTCAGCTTCAGTGGGTAGTAAGCTCCAAAGCATAACAACAAGCAAAAGAGTAATGCTAAATCCTTAGACCACCATATTTGCAAAATGGCTGTGTGTTTGAGTCCAGTTGTTTTCATGAACAATTTCAGCACTCTAAATTACTCAGTGATAACTTGAATAATTATGGAAATACAAATGTATTTCAGCCTACAGAGTACGTGGGAACAATTTTCAAAAACCATTTTGCATATTCTGCATTCCAAATTTGTTACTACTGCTATGACACAAGACTGTTTTTATTCTATGACTGGATGTTTTTCAAGCTTATAGGACATTTAAAATGGCAAAAAAAGAACAATTTTGTGTTGTTCATTTGCACTAATAGAAACTGCAATCATGAATATTCATAAAGATTCTTTCTCTTTCTCTATGCCATTTTTAGAATGAATATTGCCTGATAAAAATGTTTTGTAAAAAGAATCAGAGGTTAAAATGCCATCAAGCAAAATCTGCAGAATTTCCTGACTATATAGGTAAACAATACATTTCTGCAATATTTACTATAATTACAGGATCATAGGATTCTGACCAAAGTGTTTAATATTAGTTTTCTGAATTCTGTCCTCAATAGCTATTTCATTTGTGGTTTAGCCTTTGTCAATGTATCCATAATTCTCTTCATCTTTTTGCTTATTATTTTGTCTTTTTGTTGGCATAAAATTCAAGAAATTAATTTTTTTTTTACAAATTAGTTTGGCATGGTCTAAACTGCATTGATAACTTTGCCCCTTTTAATCACTTAACATTCTATTTTTATTTATCAAACAAAGCTCTTTTAGTATATTTTGTCTATACATATAGTTCACTGGATCATAATTTGTATAATCAAATGGGTGCATGAAGAGCTCAGGAAACGAGGATATCTTTTTTAAAAAACCAGAAATATAACTACAAATACTTAGTTACTGGTTTTGTTGAAAATGTGTTTAGGAATCTCCATTGCTCTAAAATCTAAATATTCGGGATTTTGACAAACTTTTACATCATATAAGCTAACCTATTTTATTTCTGAATGAACATGGTCATAGTCACCACCCAAGCCAAAAAAAAAAAAAAAAGTATAAGATTCTTGGCAATAAACATTTTTTTTTAATTACTTCAGGCTAGTCAGTATGTCTTCATTTAATTTCTAATCAACAATGAATTATCCCTAAGATTCTTTTTTTTAAGCCTAAATGTAAAACTTCTTCCAGTACAGCTACAGAATCATGTCTGAAAAACACTGTCAGAAATCCTTATCCTTGTTTCTAGTCAGGAATATCTATCTATCTATCTATCTATCTATCTATCTATCTATCTATCTATCTATCTGTCATCTAATTTATGTATCGCCCATGTGTGTATGTATATAAATATACAGACATATAAAGGCACACATGGTAACCCAGGTTTATAAAAGCTCTAGTGATGAAGACAACTCAGTGTGTGCTGCCAGCTGTAGCCAACTTCAGTCAATTTTAGCGTCAATTTTTGACATCAGAAAATCTCTCCATGCTGACTCCTTGCAGTCTTCCATGCTGCTTGATTTTTTCTTCTGTTTGATATGGACACAGAGAAACGATAGCTCTCTTATTTACTGAATCCTGTTTTCTGTCTGAAAACTGTGGTATTATATCCTGTCTTTCTAGAAATACGATGACCAAACTAGTGCACCACTTCAGACGATATGTTCCTGGCACATAGTAGAGGATAAGCTGCTTCAAGTGTTTTATGTGCTATATCCCATTTTATTCACGTGAGCGTGACTTTTCTTGCACAACAGTATGACTTTGCAATTCAACATTCAACTTGTAGCATAGGATAGTATTTAATCTTTTTGTATCAGAACTGTGATTTGTGTTTGTGTAGCAGTGTATCCTTGCATGATTTTAGTATTCTTTTTTTGTTCCCACTGAACAACAAATTTAGGAAGCATATGAAAATTTTGAATAATATTAGACCTAGGACAGAACCCTAGAAAACCCTACTTGACACAGCCTTCATTCTGACAGAGAAACAATAATATTTTGTCTGGTCTATATTATTTTCATCTATATTATATCTCCCAAGGCTGCCTATGAGAATGTCTGTCAGTCTTGCTCAGGTCAGGATGTATGTAACCTCCTTTTTCTTCCCCGTTCACAAGGCCCGTTATTCTCTACTAGATAGAAATTATGTTTTGGTTGACACAGTCCATTCATGACAAATCCATGTAATTTGTCACTCACCTCCTTATTTTCTTATGTCTGTCACTAGTGGTTGATATAGCTCCTACTTGCAGTAGAGCTATGTTTTGAAAATTGGTGCAGAAAAGTAATAAAGATATTAGCCTTTTTGTCATTAGTTGTAGCTAACCATATCACTCTGCTAAACAGCAGACTGACCCTTTCCTTTGTTTTTTGTCTTGGCTTGTACTTGACATTCTCCTTGTCCTTTGCTAATTGCCACTCCTTTTTTTTTTTTTTTTTAACCTCTGTGGTTCTCATTTTGTCCCTATATGTTCATGCTATACTTTCATGTTCATCTTATTAGTCTGGCCTAGTTTCCACTTCCTTTTTACTCATTTCTTTTTTAAGTCCATGGAGTGTTCTTCAATTAGACAAGTAGGTCCCTTATGATATTTTCTGTCTTTCCTCTGCAGGGAAATAGTTTGCACTTGAGTCTTTAAAGGCTTTTTTTGAAAGTACTGCCAGATTTTTAAAATATCTTTTCTGCTCAGACTAACCTCTCAGGATATGCAGCCCAACAATTCTCTGAGTTTATTGAAGTCTTCTTTCCTAAAATTAATTGTTTTTACTTTGCACATTTTTATGCTAAAAAAATGTCCTTTGCTACCTTATGATTCCTTCCACCTCTGCATTCTACAGTTTGAAAGGGAAAGATTTTTCACTCTGATGATTATCTCCACCAACCGTGGCCAAAGGTACCTGCAAAAACTTGTTTGGTGTATCTCTTCTTTTGCCAGCTAGGTGTCTGGTTAGCTGGGATACAACTCTATAAATTCCTTTTTTTCTGGGTCTAATATGAACCTATATCAGACTCTTTTGCTAGATGGAAGCTACACTGTTCTATATTTTAAGCACCACTGAAGAACATTTCAGTGGTATACCTATATTCTGGTCCCCAGTGTAGACTATAATATGCAAGGAAACATTACCTTCATTATTCCATGTTAAGCATGTTATATGCTTTTTCAGTAAAATCCTATTAATGTAAATTGAATATGGCACTTGCCATAACCAAACCTGTACGAATTAGATTCTTGCTCTGATTACAGAGAAAGATGTCAGACTCCACTGTTTACTTCTTTTAAAAACCGTGTTTTAGTGCTTAGACATTTAAGATGCTTGGCAAGCCAACCCTGTATGTTCCTTTCTGGCCTTTCTTTGGCTCTGTTGTGCATATTTGTAATGCCTCTTGGTAGATTCAGCCAACCACTTTTGTAGAACAGGATTTTTAGAACCCTTTGCAGATATGTATTTTATAATCATGATTATTATGTTGTTGACAGCAAGAAACCCGAGGCATTATTCTATTTCCAATGGTCTAAATATGAGATATTATTGAGCTCTCTGGAGCTTTCTTGGGTTTATGACCTTTATCTATGTGTTTCTATCAGCAGCAATAACAACATAGTGAATGATCCAAAATGCAAGGAGATGGCAGTAGTGGAAGCAGGAGATGAAGATTAGAGAGGGGCAAACACTGTCGCTATGTGATATTAAGTGGCAAAACCTCCACTTTGGCTACAAACTGCGTACTTTCATCACAGTGTGTATCCCCTGCTGTGATAACCCTGTTGTCATCAAGCTGTTTAAAAAACCCAAACTGTTTAAAAGCACCACAAAATCGTCATTCAGATGAAAGCAGCATTTTCCTGTACTTCAGTGCAGAGGTCTTGTTTCTCTGGTCCTCCTCAGTAATGATTTCAAAAAATGGTACACATACCTTTGTGCATTAAGCAGCCAGCAAAGAAACTCTGTAAACACAGGGATTTACTGGTAAATATGCCAAGGGAAGTCACTGACTTTGATAATAACCACTTCATATGATGTGTTGTCTAAATAACAAGTGTAACATAAACTCTCTTAACAATCCAAATAATTTGTTTAACAAAGCCATAGAGGTCAAGATTATTTCATGACTAATTTTGTACTTTACTTTGGTTGGAAATATATGGCTCATGTACTACATTTTCTGATTGGTTTAATGAAAAACAAAAACCAGGGCTTTATTCCAAAGAATCATAGCTACCTCTTTTACGCTTTCAAAAACTGCAACAACTTGCCTGGCATACAGACTACAGCTTTGGGTTTGCCTTTTGAATTGACCCTAATGTGACTGATTTTTCAGTAAAAAATAGCAACTTGTCTAACTTATTAATGAATATTCATAAGACTTTAGTTAAGCATGTAAATCACACAAACCATTTGAATCTAATTGTTTATATGCCATTTCTTTGAAACTGAGTTCTTATTAATCTAAAAATTAATAACTGTGCTGGTCACTTTTACATATTCTTATTACTTCGTAGTAACAGTGAAAGTTATACAGCTACACACCAAACAAAAATTAACAAATTCTCTGAGACATATTTCACCTGCCTGTACACATTAACGCACTATCAGACATCCTTCAGCCCACTCACAATCTTCTGTTGTGCCCTGAAAGTTTCTTTTCTGCCTCATTTACCTCATGGCTAATATATCTGTTGCCTGCTGTTCTCAGCAGTTCCTCAGGCTGGACAGTTCTCTGCTGTGACTCTCTCTTTCTTTCTGTGCCCTAGTGTCTCTGAAAGACCCTATTCTCTGAGCAAGTTCTCCAAGACAGGAATAATCTCCTCCTTCATCCAGAGAGAACATTTGGTCCATTCACTTTTCTGAAGGAAGACAACAAATAGTCAGAATAAACAGACTAGACTGCCACATACTGTAAAGAGAAAGATCCTTTCCACTGTATCATCTAATGGCAAAAATGCAGCTCATATCCATATCAGATACCATGAGTATTTTAAGTTGACTTTCAAGTAAATGTATAACCCTGTAGAGCCACAGTCTACTCATCACCAGTTGAAATCTTATAAAAAGGAAAATATTTTTGCAAGAAATTTTTGTGTTTAAGTATTCACACTTTTCCTATATCCTTCTTGTATTCACCACCTCATTTCCTTTAAAAAGGAGAGGCTCCTAACAACTGGAAAAGAGTAAATATTGTAAAAACTTTGAAAAAGGGTATGGGAAAGGTGTCGAAGTCAGTCTTGCTTCAGATTCTGGGTAAATCATGATGCAAGGCCTCTTAGCACACACTTCTGGGCAGTGAAGGAGAAGAAGGTGATTGGAAACACCCTAAATGGATTTACCAAGGCGAAATCATGCCTGACAAGCCTGATGTCTTCTCTTCTAAGACTACCTTTTAGGGAGAGACATGAGAGACTGTCTTGGGAAAAGCAGAGGAGGTCACTAACTTCAAGTAGATTAAGGCTTCTGCTAGTATCAAAAATGTTCTGTTACCTGAGTAAGTAAGATGGTAAAGTCTGGAAGAGTGGACTACTAAATGAATGAGCAGAATCACCCCCAGAGGGTCATGATCAATCAGTTGTATTCTGTTTGGAGGCTGGTGAGAAGTGACGTTATAGAGGGTTTTGTCCTGGGACCTGTTCTGTTTAAGATCTTCCTCAAATAGTTTCAAAGAGGCAACAGAGTTCCCTCTTGTCAAGTATGCCAAATCTGAGGGAACAGGCTCTGCTCAATGGCAGAGGTACCATCCAAAGGGACCCAGTCACCTTGTAGGAATGGGCTAGCAGGAACTTCTGGAAATTCAGTAAAGACAAATGTAAAAGTCCTTTGCCTGGGAAAGAAGAGGAAATCATATTAGTTACAGAACAAGACTTCAAGGCTGTGATGATAGCAAAACCATCAGTTGGCAGTGCCTGATATAAGGAAAGCCTTTTTCACCATAAGAATAGCTTAATAGTGGAGTAAAGAGGGTGAGCAGACAGCCCAGAGAGATTGTACAGTCTCCATAGTGTTTCAAGATTTAAGTCCTGAGCAGCATGGTCTGACCCCATAGCTGACTCTGCTTCAAGCAAGGGGTTGGACTAGAGATGTCCTAATATTCTGTGATCCTATGAGTTTAGAAATGCCTTGAATAGCTCGCATATGTCAGAAACACTGTATATTCCATAACAGTACATACAAGTAATTGGTGTTTTAGAAAGGCCTATAATAGAATACAGTCACGGAAATTTTGTTCTTGTATTCACAACAATGTAAACAACGTATCTGCTTGGTAATGCAAGACTAATTCCCCATCATTGCTACAGAAAAAAGATTTCACACAGATGCAAGATAAATACTAAAGAGCTCACTGATAATTTCGTAGCTAGATCTGACAGGTAAAGCTATGCCAAATGTTTCTTGAATGCAGTGGACTTGTTCTGTGGTAGAATTTTAAAATAAGCAAGCAAAAACTTCTAACACCCTTCTTAGTAGAAAACATTGTAGAGAGCACTTATATGAGACATATGCAGTTTACTCCTGTTTGTCCCAAGAGACAGTCTGCATTAGGTTTTAATGGTCTTTGGGTCAGTGTGGCCAATAGATCAAGATAATTGCTAGTGAGAAAAATAAAAATGCAACAAGTTTTTATTATTTTTACCAAATTTTTATCAAATCATATAATGAATGAAATAATAATGCTCATTATTCAGCCCAAATATTGGATAATTATTTAAAAATCATATAATAGTTGAATTTATGACTTATTGACATCAATAGGAGAAATTAAAAAGATTTCAGTGATAGTGGGATTGTACCATAATACCCTACATTGACACAACAGCCTGAAACAGGATTTAATTGGAAGTTTTAATTCCAAACTTAATAAAATGTGCCAGCAAGTTTTAGTGGTACACAAATGCAGTCGTTCACAATACTTTGATCTACTAGGTAACAGATACCTACAAAATTAATTTAAACATACAGGTATGCCCTGCCTAAGCTGTCCATGGCGTCTGGATGACAACTGGTAGATATGTGGATTTAAGCATCAGCAGCCTGAGAAAGAAATTACCTGCAAGTTAGAAGAGAGGAGCCAAAACGGGTACATCCTAGCAGTTCTCAGCCTCTTATATCCAAACAAAAGAATCTGAGTTTAACAGAATGTTCTTCCACCATAACAGTTTAAAAACTATGGAAAAGAAGTTTGCTCTGCCTGAAGGGAAGCAATGATAGCTGTTTCACCTGCCATTTCCAGTAACAGACTTACACTTGGGGTGTTTGGTCATGATCCATGTTTGATTTCTTCTTACATCTGACAAGATTTAAATCTATTTTCTATTTCCTAGGTGTCAAGGTATAAAATGGCAAGGAGAAGAAATGACTGTGTACACATGCCAGAAGAGAGGAGATCTCTTTTCTGCTTCTGGAGCTGTTCATGAGTTTTACAGGAGTCAAGTGTTGCACTAAATACAGAGACATGATGTTTCTCAAAGAACTGAGAAACTGATTGTGACAGCCATGAACTGATTTAACACAATGATGTTGCTACATCCTTCATAAAATGTGATGTGCTCAATTTTTAAAGAAAAACAATTAGTGTAGGTGCTGTTTACCTCTTACTTGGTAACATACTCAATAAAGCATTCATAGCAAAAAAGAATTTCCATGAAAAGTTCAAGGTGAAGGATGTTCAGCTTTGAGTTTCTTATATGGGTTTGAACCAAGAAGACATGAAGTTTGAAATCGCTCAGTGTGAGAATGAAATGAGCAAAAATTTCCAGCCTTTATTTGAATGATACACCTGCCAGGCACTTATAACAGGAATGGGACAGCAGGTTGTTTCTTTCTTCCTTAGAGTCAGCTTTCCTTTTCTTCTTAAAGGTTGATGTACCCAGCCTGTGGATCCCAAGAGACCAGAGTTAGATGCCTGAACTCCAGAGATGTGATTCCTGATCTCTCTCTGGGTTTAGTGTATCTTACAATAATGGCAATTCGTTTGTATACAAGATTTATAGCTTCAGTGGAGAGCACTCTCTGTCCTCAGACATTATAGGAGACCTATTGGGACCCGGTAGCAGAGCACACAGCAGAAACTGAAAGTACTTAATTAATTTAATTCACTGATTTCATGAGGTAACAGAGCCTGAGAGAACTATCAATATCTGGCTTTGAGCCCTAATGGCAATTCCTGTTTATTCACTGCCCCAAGAGGGTTTATAGATCATATTTCCCATCATCCATTCCTTCTTGTGAGGTGAAAAAGCAACACTTGGTATTCCCACTCAGTGTTTGTGCTCTGTATATATATACCCAGTATCATGCTATGCATTTTTATTATCTGTGCTGTAATAAAAAGCAAATAAAAACAATGTTATAAATTCAATAAAACAATAGGAGAAGATACAATATAGGGCCCTGGAGAAAATGTGCATGAATAGCAGGCAGAAGCTAAAATGTGAAATGCATATTGATCTTTTTGTTATGACTGAAGACTGCAGAGTGCACAAACAATGGAGGGAGGAATGGATGTGTGGGTCTTTCTTATTTGGTACCACTTAATTTCTGTAGTCACCCTTCAAGAGCAGACAAACAAAGGTAATACTTGATCATCATGATTACAAATGGTGAGTCTCCACTGGAAAGTAAAATTTAGCTTCTCATTATGATCTTGAGTGTTGAATCTTTTCCTAAAGTTTTCTAAAATAGGCCAAAATGGGACTGGTTAGAATTACCTGAGGATTCCCTTTTCAAATGTTTTTCATCTGTAGTGGGAAATCCACAGCAAAAAAAGAAACCAGCTCACAAGAAATTATAAAATCAAATCCTATTGACTCCATAAGGACTAGAATTTCACTAGTGACTTTTTAAAAATCTCTCTTTAATTTATGGTTTATGGACCACCTTTATGTTGCAGTCCTCCCTGAAAAATACCAGCAATTACCTTGAGGCATTTCAAATAAACTCTTAGCCAGACTTTTCCTCCTGTGTTCAACAATTGTAGCTTTTCCTTTCAATTGTTTGGTGACACATAATGTTTTGCTGTGACCTGCATCCTGAAGAAAAATACTTCTCCCCAAGTCATTATTTGAGAAATGTCAAAGCTTCTTGACTACTTGTATTCATTAAAGTTTGTAGTTCCTTTAGAATCTCCTCCTATTGCACATACCATGAAAGGGGACAGTCTCGTAATGTAATTGTGAGGTATGTCTGTATGAAGTGAGATATAAGAAGAGAATGAAATTTCCTTTACCTGTTGTACCTCTGATGACCAGTAGACAAACCTTTCAAGATGCTCACACTTTTCCTCATGGTTTTCTAATACTGTAAAAAATCAGAACATACTTAGAGTCTAAAGAATTTCTACAAGAAAATTCTCTTTGAGATTGAGTACTCTCTAGAAGTGAAAGCAACCTGATGATTGAGTGAAGTGCCCTGAGTGAAGTCCCCTTTTGAAAGTGATGGTAGAGTTTTATATGATTACAGACCAAAAATTAAAACTACTGTATTATGAAATTGTCAGTCTCATACACTTGCTCAATTTCTGAAAAGAACTTTCTAAACTCTTTTTTTTAATTAGAATGTTTTACAAAATTTAAATAAACTCCACTGTGGTCTTGCCTAAAGATCCAACATACTACTGTAGTGGAAATATTTCATAATACTCAGAACATATCTATTCTTTACTTGAGCTGTAACTTATTCCCCAAAACAGTGTTCATTTGATCCAAGCTAGTGAACTAAAGATATTCATGGGAATATTTTTTTCCCTTCACTTTAATCACAGAAACATATTTTGATACATAGTTTAAAAGAGCTTTTTTAAGTTGGATTTTATTGGCTCTCAAAAGAAAAGTTATTCAAGATAATAGATTGATAAAAGGCACTAATTTCACAGCTGTTGATTTAAATAATCTGTAGTAAAAAAATCCATATTTTATTTCTGCCAAATACTTCAGCGAGAAAAGTAATGCAAATGGCAATCAATTTCTACTCATTCTAGCCAATATATCAGATATGGTAAATTTAGAAGAAAAGATCTTAAATAAAACTGTAAAGTTATTATAGATATGGTATGTTAATATTGAATTTACATTAAAATCAGAAAAATTATTGGAGTAGCAAAAAGGATTAAGAAATTAGTCATTATGAAGCTAGAAATAAAAGAGTATATTTTTTATAAATCTTAAATTGTTCATTTACTATTTTTCACAGTCCATGGAAAAAGCCTCTATGATGACTTCTTTACCCATTTATTTATTTAATAAATAAATTTAAATAAATTAATTTTTCAGCCCTAAAATGAAAAAATATGCATCTAGCATTCTGAATACAATCACATTAAAAGCTAATGAATACATTTTAGCTAACCTCAGTCACATCAAGGATCATAAGAACAAAGAAATATGACAAAAATAATTATTCTTCTGACAATGTCTATATTACTGTTGTCAAGCTTTAAGTAACTGCTGTGTTTCTGTGAGCATAGAAAAATATGATTTATTTTATGGTATGCATTGAAAAAAACAAACAGATTCCAGATGTTAAAAATGAAGACAGGATACAGTACCAGAGATTGAAAAATGGTTACAAAAAAGATGCCAGTTACTTTTTTTATATTTACTGAAGCTCAGGTCAGCTTTGTCTTGTCTTAGAATTGCAGAGATTCAGCAGAGAGTGAAAGACAAATGTCTTCTATGCGTGGATCTCCAGCACTTATAGATCCAAACCCAAATTGCAGTATTGATGTGACAGCTCCTGCAACACCTAATACAGATGATAGTGCGCACATGTAATACCCTGTTATAAAGAAAAGGCACTGCTTAGTAAATTATGCACTGCATCTAGTACCAAAAAATTTAGCCCTTTTTTATTGTACCGATGCAACTTTAGTCTTGAAACGACTAAGACATGGATGAAACTGCATGGCTGGTACCTAAAAGAAATGAGCCTAGACTTCAAACAGTCTATTAATAAAAACAGTCATTCTGTCTGTAACTTTTAAATGATCATCTAGAAACAGCTGAAATAATCTGGAAGACCGGTAGATTTCAAAACTCCTTAAAATAAACTATGGACAAATGGATCCATTTCTGTTACAGAAGTTACCTCTCTTTTGAAGTGCTTTTCCCAGCCAGGTCTTAGTACGTAAGAGTAGGTCTGGGAAAGCTGATGGGCTTCAATAAAGACTTAAACTTTCTCAAATCCTGTATCTGACATTGCGTGTATTATTTGTAGATAGCTGTGAATGATACCTAGGAAAATAGAAAGGAAAAGCATTCTGAGAACCTAGTTGTAGAACAGGACTCAGAAGCTTTTTTTAAGTAATCTTCAGATTTTATGAACTCTAACATTTTTGAATAACTGGATTTACTAAGAACAGATGTGTGCTTTCAGCGTCCTGAAAAGTAGCTTTTTCATATGAATGAGGTGAGAGAGAATAAATCATCATATTAGTCAAAATTAATTGTTTTTATCTGGAATTCTGGTGTTAAAAGAGAGGGAAGGTTGTACTTTGTAAATTAGAATTCCAAACTCCAATAGATAATTGTTTTTTGTAGGATTAGGCAGTTCCTTAAATATAATCAATAAGGGAGGTCCTACAAATATTTTTCCAGATTAAGGTTTTTGACACTGTTTTCCATAAGATTCCCATAGACAAGCTGTGTCTATGTGAACTAGATGAGCAAACAGTGAAGTGGACCGAAAATTGGCTGAATAACTGTGACCAGAGAGCTGAGATCAGTGGAAAGAAGTCTTGTTGGAGTCCAGAGGTGTACTCTAAGAGTCAATATTGAGTCTCATCCTATTGAACATTAATGACCTGGATCATAAAATAGCATGTATGCTCAGGAAGTTTGCTAGGAACACAAAACTGGGAGGTATGGCTGACATGTCAGAGTAATGTACTGCCATCCAGAGTGACCTTGACAGATTGGAGAAATGGGTCGACAGAACTCACGTAATACAACAAAGGGAAATGGAAACTCCTGTACCTGGTAAGGAACAATGCCAAGCACCAATGTAACCTGAGGTCCAAGAGGCTGAAAAGCAACTTTTCAGGAAAGGACCTAGGAGTTCTGTTGGAAACTAAATTAAACGTAAGCAGTGTTTTCTTGCAGCAAAAATAGACAAATGGTATCCTCGACTGCTTTAGGCAAAGTATTGCCAGCAGGTTGAGGAGGGTGATGCTTCCCCACTACTGAGCACTGGAGAGGCCACACCTGGAGTACTATGTCCGGTTCTGGGCTTCCCAGTGCAAAAGAGACATGAACATGCTGGAAAGAGTCTAGCAAAGGGCTACAAATACTTTGCAAGGACTGGACAGGATCATCTTTCCTGTGAGGGAAGCCTGCAAGACCTGAGAAATGTTCAGTAAAAGGAAGAGAATGATCAGGATGAATTTTGGCAGTGTATGTAAATACACAAAGGGAGAAGATGGAACGAGGCTCCTTTATGGAGGTACAGTGACAGAACTAGAGGCAACAGGCACAAACTAAAACACTGTAGGTGCCATCTGAACATCAGGAAACACTATTTACTGTGACTGAGCACTGGTATAGGTTGCCCAAAGAGGTTGTGGAGTCTCTGTCCTTCCAGATACTGAAAAGTTGGGGGTTGGACCAGATAGTCCCTTCCAATATCAAACAGTCTGTGAATCTGTGATGGACATAAATTTTTTTTCCTTTATTTTCTGAGATGTGAAGTAAATTCTATTATCACTGACCCTAAATTGTACATTCAGTTTTCTTTCTTGCATTTATTAGATCATTTTCTTAGGTATCATGTAAATTTTGAAGGGCTAGTCCTGATGCAAAAGCCCTTGAAGATAGCAGTGACTACATAATCTCATTTCCATGGTTTTGTTCTACTCACTGAACATAATAATATGAGAACAGTAAAAGAACAGAATGAAGACAAGGACAAAATGATTATGTGGGCACTTGGGCAGTGAATACATCTGGTTCTGCTTTTTTCGTAAGCTAATACAAAATTGTTTTCCTGAATTAGATGAAATTAGTTAAAAAGATTAACTAATCAATAACTGGAAAAAAAAGACCCTGAAGAACTTAATTTCACATTATTTTACAAATTAAAGAAAGAAAAATGAATAGTAGTCACACACTATGCACTGTAAGAAAAACTTTCCTCTTTCAAAATTTGTCTGGGTAAGCTTGGCTTTTCTAGCATCACCACTTAATTCCTTCATGAACTTTTAGAAGACTGTTTCTGGTACTCAGGCATCAAGATATCATTTCCCACATTTTTGCAAATTTTTACCAATAGTGTTGTACAATCTTCCAAATAAAAGACTACTAGACCACTATCCGCATAATCTTGTAATACTTGGAAGCAGAATTTTTGAGTATTTTCGTAATTTGAAAGGCACTCTGAAGAGCAGGTGATTTTTGTTTGTGGACCACTGGCAATGGTATTTCCAAATTGGCTGCAAGATTATTTTCCAAATTCATCAGAAGTCCTTCTGGATGAATCCTTTTGGCCTCTGCTCTCACTTATTGCATAGTGAATAGAACACAAAGAAGTCAAAAAGACATGAAAAAACCTGAAGCAAAAAAAACTCGAGCAAAAAAACCCCAACCAACCAACTAAGCAAAAAAAAACCAAACCACAAACCAAAATAACTCTCCCAAAAATCAACCAACAAACAAAAACCCAAAACCAAACAGAACACCCCCCCTCCAAAAAAACCCCCACCAACACCACCTCCATCAAAAAAAAACCCACAAATAAACCCACAAAAATAAAAAAGGCAAGCTCAGGTCTCCTGAGTTTATGTATGTCAGTTAAGGGCAGAAAAAAATCAACGGAACATCTTAATTCATCTCCTACATAACAGTCTACCAGATTGTATCCACTTACTTCTGTGTAGTGCCCGGTAGCATGATCTGATTTCAGCAAGTTCATCATCTGTTTTCAGATAAGAGTCTTTATTAATAGAGTCTCTACTCACTTATAATTGCTGACCATTCACTTCTTAAAAAAATGCCAATTACCTATTTATTTCAATTTGTACACCTTCCAGTTGAAGTCATTATGTCCTGCTATAATTTTCTTCACTAGATCCAAAAGTAGAAAGGTGTTATTTATTGAGGCAATTCTCAGATTTCTCTTCGTGAAGAAAGCAGAGGAACATTTAAAACTTACAGACAGGTTATAGCTACAAACATCTTACAGATGCAGATTCTCTCCAGAGTTAGTTTTCCAAAAATTCAATGGTTCTTTCTGTCCTTATTTCTTTCTAAATACCTACACATTTGCCTCTTTTAAAGATCTGCCTCTATCTTATCTTCACTGCTGTTTAACTCTGCAGAAATTCTATTTGTGATATCTAGAGAGTTCTGTCAGTTGTAACTTTGTATTTACTTCCAGATAGTAGATTAAAATGACTACTAGTCTTAGGCTTAATTTTGGTTGCTCTGGAACCTCATAGAAATAAATCCATCATTGTATTTCCTTCTGTAAACTGTTATTGTATAGTTGTCAGGTAGTTGGGTCCATTTAAAATGTTGTTTAATGTAATAATGTGTTCTAAGTAATATGCTATGTAGTAATTTAATAAAACCCAAACTTCCTTCAGGGGATTAATTAATCCTTTATGTATAATGTATGTTCTTATTTCTATCTGTTTAATCTATATTTTTTCTTAAAGCCTTTGTTATTAACCTCTATGTTAAAAAGCAATCTGAAGTGTCTATCCTCATTTATATGTATTTCAGCATGAAGTTTTAAGCTATCATTGTGAATAGAAGACTGTCACTTTATTTAATATTACAATCTAACTCCTTTTTAGTCCATTTAATACAAACCACAGTGATTTAATATACACAGTTCTTTTCCCCTCAGCATGTTGTGTCAAGCTGCATAAAATGCTATAAACACTATGTGTCAAAACAGTGGTTCGGTTTCTGCTCAGATAGTTTTCTTTCCAGTAGCTGATATAGAGCTGTGTTTTGGATTTAGGATGAAAATAATATTGATAACACACTGATGTTTTTGTTATTGCTGGGCAGGGCTCAAACAGAGTCAAGGCCTTTTCTGCTTCTCACCTCACCCCAGCAGCAAGAAGGCTGAGGGTACACAAGAAGTTGGGAGGGGACCCAGCCAGGACAGTTGACCTCAGACAAGGGATATCCCACACCATAGGGTGTTATACTCAACATATAAATGTGGGGGAAAGCTGGCTGGGGAATGCTGCTCAAGAACAATCTGAGCATTGATCAGCTGGTGCATTTTGTCACTTGTTCTGTATGTTCTAATTATTTTTTGATTTCTATTATTAATATTTTTGTTTTCTGTTCCATTAAACTGTCTTTATCTCACCGCGCAAATTTTACTTGTTTTCCAATCCAACCTGGGAAGTGGAACAATAAGCAAACAGCTGTGTGGTGTTTAGCTGCCACACAGTCAAAGCTGTGACTAAATAAAATAATGAAATTGGGCTCATTTTACAAAACCTAATTTCTGTAGTGGTCTTTAATTAATTACATACTAGTACTTGAGTTTTTTATCATCTGATTTCTGTCATCTTTGTTTGATTTTTTTAGGGACTGATAGTCTAATTTATCTGTAATTGCTGTTCAGTCCCGGTGTCTTATAAGCACATTATCAGCACTTCTACAGTCCTTCTTTCTTGTAGTGAGGGGCCCAAAACTGAACACAGAATTTGATGTGCAACCTCATCGGTGCCCACCACAGGGGAACAATCACTGCCCTGGTCCTGCTGGCCATATTATTTCTGAGACAAGCCAGGATACCCTCGTTCTTGTGGCCACCCGGGCACACTGCTGGCTCATTTCAGACAGCTGTTGACCAACAACCCTATGTCTTTTACTGCAGGGTGGTTTTCCAGCTACTGTTCTCCAAGCCTGTAGCTTTGCATGGGCTTGTTGTGAACTAAGAGCAGGACATGGCACTTGGCCTTGTTGAACCTCACATAACTGGCCTCAGCCCATCGATCAGCTTGTCCAGATCCCTCTGTAGAGCCTTCCTGCCCTCCAGCAGATCAACACTCCCACCCAACTAGGTGTCGTCTGTGAACTGAGTGAGGGTGCCCTTGATCCTCTCATCCAGGTCATGGATAAAGATATTAAAAAGAACTCCCCAACACAGACCCTTGAGGAACACCACTTGTGATGGGCTGTCAGTTGGATGTAACTCTGTGCACAACCACTCTCTGGGCTCTGCCATCCAGCCAGTTTTTCACCTGGGAAACAGTGCACTCATCCAAACCCTCAGCATCCAGTTTCTCCAAGAGAACACTAGGGGAAATGGTGTGTAAGGCTTTACTAAAGTCCATGTAGACAACATGCATTGATCTCTTTACACAGATGAAGAGAACAAACTGTTTCTCTGTAGCTTTTCCACTTTTCTCTCATAGTATTTACTGATCAGCAGGCTTAAGCACCTTAATACTAGATTACAAATTTACTTCCCTGGCTGAACTTTGTCAGACCTTTAAGATTAATCATACAAATACTTTGGTTTCAGGCTGCTTTTTTACCTTAAGGGTGGTCTATAAAAATAATCATAACAAAAATAACAAAAGGTTCTTTGGTTGCAAGAAAAAAAGGTGTTTGCATTTTTTTCAATATTCTCAGCAACAGAAACAACTTAGTGGAGTTAGTGTGTAAATTGTAATGATAAAATGAAGCTGCTGAAGTGATGTATAAGTTAAAAAAAAGAGAAATCTATCTAAAGGTTCAACTCAAATGTCTAAATTCATCAGGAGAAATTAATGTCTATTTTTGATCTATTAGTAATAGAGACTGAAAAGGAATTCCTAAGAAAAGAAGTGAAAAAGATGCTACATACAAAAATTGCATCTTTTACTGTAATTTCTCTCTTTCTTTTTTAATTAAAATTAATTGCCATCCTGGGATGTGTCTGTAAATCCTTGCACTACTTTTCCTTTTTTGCCAGGTCTTATGTGCTTATATGTTTCTATAATTTGCATGCTGTGCATTTTGTACACCTTCTTTCATTACCCCTAAAGCAATGTCTCTGTAAATCAAGGGATAAAGGTGTGACTAGAAATTAACCTATTGCTGCTTTTTGAAACAGTAGGTTACTTTCTGGAAAGATTAATTTTAAACTAGTAGAAAACATCAAGAAAACCCAGGGAGTGCCTAGTAAATCTACCCAGAGGAATTTCAGTAATCTGAAATACAGTATTCTCCACCTCAGAATTTCATCTAAGATAGCTGAGATCAAGTGATTCATTGTATTCTCCTATGGGAAATTATGTATGAACCCCAGTGAGGCAGAGATTAAAGCTGCCCACTTCTGTCAAAGGGTTGACATGCCTGATAACATGACTTTAAATATCTTTAAATAAAAAAAATCCAAACCAATTTTTGCACAAAAGGAAAGGAAATAAAAATACCTCTTCTGGCTTACATGTAAATTGGTGTGTTTGAATTAATAGGGATAAGAGTGCTGTGAACTGAAGGACTTATCACCAATTTAAAGAGCAATGGATACAAGCTCTGACAGAACTTTGGCTACAAGGGATTTCTGTCACTAATCACTCACAATGCGTTAAGAGGCATAGGAAGAAGAGATTTTGTTTTTATCTGGTAATTTTTTCAGGGTTGGTTCTGCTTAAGAGCAAAGTGTAAGTGTGCCAGCTAAAACGTTTCCTCCAAAGCAAAGAGGAAGAATATATTCTTACATTGCATAGGCCTACATCTGGCATCTTAAAGGTGCAATTAATTACATCTTAATGCTGACAAACAAAATAGGTCAGGTCAATAACACCCTATAAAAGTATCTTTTTCTCTCCACTGACATTGGAGGTAGACTAAGTGATTAGGCCAAGTACAGATGTCTATAATGCAGACTTCTGCTGGTATATGAGAAAAATTCCTCTTACATAAAGCAGGTCAAACAAAATTGTGGTACAAGCATTTCAGACAGAAGCACAGCATATAATTTTTTAGAAGGCCAGGATAGATGAATATAATGCACTTTTTTGATTTAAAACTTAGAAATCTTTGATTAATTTTATGTCAAGAAGAAAGACTTCATCCTCATTTACCCATTAAGTCCTGCAAATCATGGATCAAACACAAAGTATGCTATAAATACATGATCATAATTCTTCTGCCTTCCTAATTCAAAATACTTTGTACTTTTTAATACACGGATTTTGCAAAGTTTATGAAACTCATCCTTGAGGCTTTGCTACACTTCCCTATTGGTTTGAACAAAGGACCACTCCCATTTTCAAACTTCTTCTCTGATGATAGTGAGTTGACAGATTTGTAAATTTGGCTGCTTGCTCCACAGGCCATCTGCAGAAGGCTCCACAGGCAACAGTAAAAGGAGGACATAGAAGTTGAGCTTTACTACCTCCTTTTCCTGCTCTCTGCTGTTAGTATCAGTTAATTGAGCGTCTCCATATTAGGTAGCATAGTGGTGATTGTTCCATTGCAGAATACTTGGTCAAGTTAGGTATCTATATATCTTAAACCAGTGAGCTGTGGGACGCTGCAGTTGTGCAAAAATAGTGAAAGGTAGCATGGGAGATGCTGATCAAAGCCTTTGCTGTACAATGCTATTGCAAATCTATATGTAGAAGGAATGATTATAAAACCAGGTGTAGTAGTAAAATATAGATTGTTGTTGTTTTTGTTTTGAGTGGGGTAAATGTTACTCAAAGAAGTGCTTGTCTGCATGAAATAAAAAGCATCCGCATTTTACAGACTGCATGACTGAGTTCCACCACTAAATCCTATTCTGGCTGAGCAGAATATAGGTATACTGAAGAGTATATCCTGGAATATAATTTCCAAGTAAATAGTCCATAGAGAAGTAAGATATGTGAGAAAGACAAATGATTTTGTAAGACAGACATAGAACAATGAAATTTAAATACTGATGAAAGGACCCTTCTTATGGTTTATGCAACATAATCAGAAATTTTCTGGAGATTAGAGATTTTTTTTTCTGGAAGATTTTATGTATCTCAGAAAAAAAATAGCTTCTTTGTTGAAAAATAACTGATTTACAACAGAAGCATCTCAGAAATTTCATAATCTGATTTTGATGCCTGTGTGAAATGAGACCTTGACTTGAGTCTTGAGGTCAATTCTGTCCTCAGTTACATGTCTGAAATTTCCTTTGAAGTCAATCAATTAGCTAACTGAGAGAATTTCCCCTGTGATCCATATATGAGAGATTTCTGTTTATTACAGTTTAGCTTGCTGCTATAGTAAAAAGGGAATAACAACAATAACAGAAGACTATAATCTTTTCCCTTCCCTTCCTTCCCTCGTTAAAATATCATTCACTGTATTCAAAATTTTTTGTTACATGGTTGTCTGCTAAATGTAAAAATATTCTGAGCCCAAAAGTGGACGTTTTCATTATAAGGTTATGAAATTCCAAATATCAGTGTCTTCTTTTAATGACAGACCCGAGGACACAGGGGACAGTACCTGTCCTGAGCAGTAAAACTACATTTAAAACACAGTAGTTTTGTTTTAAGCAAGGATGCTAACCCTCTTTGGATGTTAATAACTCATACTGTGATATTTTCAAATCTCATAAGAATTCATTATTGAATGCTGAATAGAAAGGTTGTTAGTATTCAGGTTTTTTTACCAGAATCTTTGCAGCAATTCACCTCTAATCAGAAAAATAAAACAGAGAAAGAAGGTGTGCCAGACAAGCCACTTGGCAGAGCCCAAGTCAAGACCTAAGATGTGTTTGAGAGGTGCAATGTAACAAGGGACGAAGACATGTTTTTTTAAATTTTATTATTTATTTTTGTATTATTATTTTAAGTGTGAAATTTTTCAGAGGTCTTGGAAACTATTTTGAAAGGAGATGGGGCTATTCATGTAGCACCTGAAAAAAACTTCCACCCTCATTGTGAGATACAGGGGTCAGGTTTTTACATTTCCCCTTTGGAATGGGGTCACAAAAGGGTTGTATAAACTTTGGAGGCACACAACCATTCTTTCAGACCAAAGAAACAGAAGTAACCCTGCCGCCTATTGTTTGTAAAAAAAATAAATTCCATTCCTTCAGATAGGTAGAAAGTAATTTTTTATTCTGCTTTATGAACCTGTGAACTCTTTAATATGTTAATATCTTTGACTAGCTATGTTTGCCTTGATAATTCTTAAAATTTTTGTTAAACCCTCCCTTTTTAAAGTATTTGCAGTTATAAATATGAATATAAAAAATCACACATTTTGCACATTTTATGAAAAGAAAATAAAGCATTTTGAAACTTGTGTTGCCTAAAGAGACCATGGAGAAAAAGCCTCCAGGCCAATTTAATGTAGGAGATAAGATAAAGAGAGCTGGTCCTCTAATTAGGCCTCAGGCCAGGGGAATACACATAACATGCGCATTCCCAGACAGTGGTTTCATGATTTTATAAAAAGGTCCATCCAATCCCAGTTCTGTCCACTCCTGGTTCTGCCAAGTTCAGCCTCCTGACACGCCCCTTCAGCAATTAGGTCTAGGGGTGTTTGGGACCCCTTCTTCCTCACCTTCATGTTCTTCACAATACTTACAGTCTTTGGAGCTTCTGCAAAGTTCTGCGCTTGAAGGTCACTGTGTCTGTGTACTATCTTATGGTCCAGACCTAGGGTGCTGTTCCTATCTTAAAAGGAACATTAAACATGTCAATGGAATTTAGAGGAATTGATATGAAATGGGATAATAGGGTTGAGTATGTGTAAATGTTATGCTACAGGATAAGGGATATAATACAACTGCATTGAAATCTACATTTTCTTCATAGCTACTTCTAAAATTGACAAAGGTTAAAAAAATCCCAAAAGCTCTGAGGCATCACTTGAGAATTATTTTGAACAATTTTACTGCACTTACCTTAAAGTCAGGGGATAATGTAAAGAGATATCCCTTACAAAAATTCAGGTTCTGAGAATGTTTTAAATATATTTTCAAAACAAAAGTTTAGGGCTTTTCGTCTTTCACTTTTCCTTTACAACTCAAGGGAAAGTAGAATTTATATACATCTATGTCCAGCAATAAGAAATTCTTTTCTTTTAAAATATCTGAAAGAATATTTTAAGATATTTCCTATACTGAACGTGAGTTGTAAACTATCCATTGTTTTATGCTGAAGTAGTACTTGCTGTTTGGATGCTTGCAGTATTTAAATTGTAATACTGTGAATATATATACATATATATATATATTCACCATGGCACCATATTAAAAACAGCATCCTGCAGTCCTCTGAAGAATCCTTAGGGTTCTCCCTCAAGAAGAACAAGGACTGGTTTGATGAAAACAATCAAGAGATCCAGGAATTGTTGAGGATGAAGAGAACCACCCACCAAGCGCACCTTGCACTGCCATCGTGTCACTCAAGAAAAACAGTCTTTTGTCTTGCATGTAGCAAGCTCCAACAGAAACTTTGTGACATCCAGAACCAGTGGTGGATCAATGTAGCTGAAAAAACTCAATTATGCGCAGATATGGGTGATCACAAAGGATTCTATGAGGCCCTGAAAACAGCATACGGGCCTACATACCAGGTACAAAGCCCTCTACTCAGTGCTGATGGTCAAACGCTTCTGACAGATAAAACCTCCATTCTGAATCGATGGTCTGAACACTTTCAGATTCTTTTCAGTACCAATCGTGTAGTCCAAGATTCAGCAATTCAGTCCATCACACAACTGGTGAAGTACGAATTGGATACTGCCCCCACTTTAGGAGAAACCCTCAAGGCCATACAGCAGGTGAAAATCGGCAAGGCAGCTGGGGTTGATGGAATTCCATCTGAAGTCTGAAAACATGGGGGCCTTGTACTCCATGCTAAATTTCACGAGTTTGTGGTACGCTGTTGGGAACTAGGCAAACTCCCATCAGACCTTCGAGATGCAGTCATCATCACTTCGTATAAGAAGAAAGGAATTAAATCAGATTGCTCAAATTACTGTGGTATTACTCTGCTCTCCATTGCTGGCAAAATCCTGGTAAGAATACTCTTGAACAGATTAATACCCACTAGAGCAGAAGGAATTCTACCTGAAAGTCAGTGTGGTTTCAGAGCCAACAGGAGCACCACAGACATGGTATTTGTTCTCAGACAACTGCAAGAGAAGTGTAGGGAACAGAAAAAAGGTCTCTATGTAACCTTTGTTGATCTCATCAAGGCTTTCGATACTGTGAGCAGAAAAGGTCTCTGGTAGATTTTGGAACGTTTAGGTTGTCCCCTCAAGTTCCTTAAAATGATCATCTCACTCCATGAAAATCAGTACGGCCAAGTCGGATATGACAATGCACTTTCTGAGCCCTTTCTAATAAAGAATGGTGTGAAATAAGGTTGTGTTCTTGCACCAACCCTATTCACAGTCTTTTTCAGCATGATGCTCCAAAGGGCCACTGCAGACCTCGATGATCAGGACGGTATCTACATTCGATACCATACTGATGGAAGCCTATTCAACCTAAGGTGACTGAAGGCCCATACTAAGACCTTAAACCATCTTGTCCGGGAGCTGCTTTATGCTGATGACGCTGCCCTTGTTGCCCACACAGAAACAGCTCTGCAGCGTTTAACATCCTGCTTTGCAGATGCTACTGAGCTTTTTGGGCTGGAAGTCAGCTTAAAGAAAACTGAAGTTCTCTATCAACCTGCACCTCAGGAAGTCTTCTATCATCTCCATATCACCATTGGTCAATCAGAGCTCAAATCAGTCCAGCAGTTTAATTACCTAGGTAGCATCATCTCCTCAGATGGTAAGATTGACGGGGAGATAGACAACAGGTTAGCAAAGGTATATAGTGCTTTTGGAAAACTCCATAAAAGAGTATGGTGTAATAAACACTTGAAGAAAAGTACCAAGATCGGTGTTTACAAAGCCATAGTGTTGTCTACTCTCTTATATGGTTCTGAATCATGGGTCATTTGTCGCCACCACCTGCATCTCCTAGAATGTTTCCATCAACACTGTCTCCGTACAATCCTAAACATCCACTGGTCAGATTCTGTGACCAATACATCTGTTCTAGAACAAGCAGCAGTCACAAGTATAGAGGCCATGTTGTTGAGAACACAGCTGTGTTGAGCAGGGCACGTCTCCAGAATGAAGGACCTCCGCCTCCCTAAGATCTTGCTTTTATGGTGAACTTGCCACTGGCTGCTGCAAGAGAGGAGCCCCAAAGAAAAGATACAAGGACTCCCTGAAACAACATCTCAGCTTCAGCCATATTGATCAACATAACTGGTCTACTCTGGCCTCAAATCGGGAGGTCTGGAGACACACCATCTGTAACGCTGCTGATGCTTTTGAGAACGCACGCAGGATCACTCTCAGGGAGAAAAGACAACGCAGAAAGAACCGTGTCTTGCAGAATATACCTCCTAAGGAGTCTTTCTGCTGTGCCTTTTGCAATCGGATATGTCTATCTCGTATTGGCCTCATTAGCCACCAGTGTGCTTGTAACAAATGTGGACAGAGCCTTCCTAAATCTTCGTTCGGGAAGCGTAGCCATGAGTTACTGTGAATATTTATATATATTTATATATGTGGGAGGAAAGGGGAGAATGCAAACCAACACCTTGGTGCAGTAGAATTTTAGTTGAACTAAAATGCCAAGGCACGCTTGTCTAAACTTCGCTTAACACTGTAGAGAATAACTTGTGAGAATTATATATGAGAAGTCTGATGAATCATAATTTTTAAATTTATTATTTATATGAATAAAACCCAGGCTCACACATAAAGCTAACATCTAATCTATGAATAATTTTATTTTACTTTTAGCACAAGAGTCTATGTATAACAAACCAGAAAAGCAGCCCTTACAACATCCCTCTTTTAAAAAAGTAAATGACAAAACACCTATTTCTTCCCCTCAACCTTGACTGACAAGACAGATGAAATGAAGACAGAGAATGAGCACAGAAATAGTGAATGTGAAATGTTTAGGAGAATAGAAAACTGTCAGAAATTCAATTAAATGCATCATGAGAAAAACCACCATCAATCACCCTTTTCAGTGGTCACAAAAGATTATTACAAAATGAAATGCCAGTTCACTAAGAGTAGACAGAAAAGTATTAATAAAAATAAAAAAAAAAAAAAGGAGAAAAAAAAGCTTACCCTCAGTTCAGAGACAATCTGGACAATCTGGGTCAATCAATAGAAAATGTTGTAATAACAATGCACAAGGTAAAGAAGTACATCTTAAATGCAGATAATCTTTTCATCTACATAAATAAAGGTGGTATTATAGGGATATGTATACTCTGTGTTACATGTGTTTTTATCAAAGTTTATAGTGAAGCAAATCAGAAATACGTTCCCTAAGATGTGGTGTAATTTTTAAGTGTCTTTTTATTAATGTAGTGTCTTTTTAGATGCTACGTTTCTGACGTTTTAAGATTCAGAATATGTACTGAACAGCAGAAATCCAAACCTAATGTTTTTCAAAAATATCATAAATATTAAACAAATCACATTATTTCGAAAGACTGATTTATTCAAAGTTTAAGACTGGTAATATTGAGAGAATTAATTTGATGAGATTAGCATTGTAAAGTTTTTATTATAATTTATTTAAAATAATATTACAATACTATGATTATAGAAGGTCAGTATAGCAATTTGCTACACTAATTTGTGGGGTGACTCCTAAGAACTGATGCAAAAGGCTGCCTCATGTCCTTAAAGTGTTTTCATAAAAATTTTTTTACTCTATGGGAAGTGACATTAACCTGCTGCCATGAGAGCAGTGTCACAAGGCTTTAGAAAGCCAGCTGTCACAGTGACAAATGCTATACTGACTTCTCTTTGACAGGTTTCTGGAGTCTGCTAAAATCAGCTCCTTCAAGTTTTAAGATCACATTGTTTTCCAGATAGAGAATGATATCACTGATTTATGGATAGAAGGACTCGTACACTGGGTGGGAGTTGGTACTGTTGCAGAATTTCTTTGCATACCCACCCTGATCTTGGCCTTGTTGGACTTCTGCAGCTGTACCACAGCAGTTGGGCATTGTTCAAACCTGCTACTGCTATGCTGGTGATGATCCTAAAAGAGGAAACACAGAGCTATGTGGACATGTTAGCCCTTGCATCACCACCTTTTCTGTACCTGTTTTCAGGATGGGATGAGATGACTGAGTGCCTTCTTTTTTTTCCTTGTAGGGTTATGAAAGTTGTCTCTTCCACCCAAGGAAGGACTGGGAATTGCCAAACTGTAAATTAATCTCTTCCATTACTGAAGTTTTATAGCTATGTATCATACAGCCATAGAGCAGAGTTACTCTTCTTTTCATACATTACCTAGAGGGGTTTTTTTGACCACCTTTTGGAGAATTGCTTTTTAACTACTCATAAATCAAGCTGCTACTTTGCAGCAAAACAAGAAACTATCAAAAAGGAAAACAAAAACAGTTTCAAATCATCATGATGAAATCTTACCAAAAACTACCAAAATATGTTAACTGCTAAACACTATGGCATCAATACTCTGCTTTAGATTGTTTTAGATAGGTGAAAACACACAACACTCTATTAGCAGTGCTGATGTGTAAAAATTTTAATGTGATATACTATCAACATATACCTGGTCACAGTCCTGCTTTGAACAGTCACTGGTCACCATTTTTTAGAGGTACTTACTCTACTGCATTTTCTTGAGTTTATGTTTTCTGTCGTTTAGAAACTTCAGTGTTAATTGCCCAGTGATAAAGTATAGGCAGTTTATCATCTCAGCATCTCTCAGTTTGTTGAAACAACATACAACAGACAACAAAAATTTCAAATTCAGGGATGACTGCACAGTGAGCTTGATTTAAAAAAAGATCCTTTTCTGGTCTGCATCTAGCATGCCAAGCCCAACTGTAATCCACAATTTCTGTAGAGTGAGATTGAAAAAAAGTTTGGAGGAAGAGTGCTGTTCCACACAGACAGACAGGTTTGTCCCTTCTGTGTGCTGCTTGGCTGCCTGCGTTCCAGTCTGTGGCCATCACAGACAGGTTTTAAATTACATACCAAAAACTAAGTTACTGTGCTAGTTAAAACTGGATAGAGAACTTCAGGAGACAGATTAGGTTCTTATAGCCATAAGACTTGATGATGATTGTGGCAGCTGTGGTACCAGTTGACAGTTTAGCTCCTGCCATGACCCGGTCTGGTAAACTCAGTCCTATCAAACATCAGAAGAAATTACACAAAGAAGGCAAATTCCAAGTTATGCTTTCTTCCATGATCCCAGGCACCAGGCATCCCTAAATGTCTTGCACGTGTTTAATTTAAAATTGGGAAATAGACATAGTGGAGTGAGTAATGAGGAATAAACCTGGTCAAGGTCTGCCAGATCTGAAGGCTTATAGACATCGGAAAAAATTTCCTTTTTGATTACAACTCCTTTTCCTTAGAAACACCTTAGTACCTGTCACTATCCAAGCACTTACTATTTGTGTTAATAAACTCTCCACCAAGAAACAATTTGATTTTGTTTTCCAAAACTTCAGATTTTGAGCAAATTTGATTTCTAATCAAAATATTGGGCTTAAGCACCATTTTTTTTTGATAAAAAATGTAATGTCCTTCAACTATTGCTGTCTTTCTTTATTACTGTACAATCAGCATGTCATCAATGGCAATCAAATCCAAAAAGTAGATATATATGGAGACAGGAAATTAAAAGTTTGTTTTATTTAATTTCGATGCAGGAACTATTCTTGGTTCCTACTGTTTTTTACTTTTGGGAAACCATTTCAAAATATCAAGTTTCTCCCTAGTTCTAGTTTCACAAAGCACCTCATGCTTAAATTTAAGGACAGGAGTATTTTATTAGGATTTTGTTCAAATAATATGAATAAACTTACTGCTGTAAAAGACAATGTATGCTGTTTCACCAGTGGTATGCTACAGAACCAAACCAGCAAACTCCCAAAGTTTGATATGTCCTACTGATGAGTCAGAAAAAATATAGCCATCACAATTGTTTATATTACATATTAAACTCAGATTAGAATCTGTGTTTATGTCCTACACCATAACTTTTTTTGCCATACTTATAAATCCTTAAAGTAAGTGCTTTTCAAATTCCAGACTTGATTTTTGAGCTGGAACCAGAGTTGAGCCCTGAAAGTTCTTCTTATTCTCTCTTAGGAGACAGAAGACAATATTTTAAACACGGAGTGAACTTAGTTGTTTCGTTGGCCCACTTATTCTTGCTGTTTTCAATTAATTGGAAAGACAGAGCCACACTTGCTTTGTGGATGTGGTGGGCTCCAGTCATTAAGGAGAACAATGACATTAGTTTCTCCTCTCCATCTTAAATCATTCTGTTAGTGTTTGTTTGAACTACCTCTCCAGTGCTGGCATAAACTAGGTTTTCTTAAATCAAACAAAGGTGGGGCAGAATGGAATGGAAAAAGAACTCACATGGGAAGACTTCAGCCTTAAGACATCCAGAAAAACCACCATTTCTGAACCTGAAATGTTGCCTACTTCTGTGAACTTCTCTACTCCACTGAACCAGGAGATTAAGTGAGACAGAGTGATGACAGGCAGTGCTTGTTGAAGCTTGGTGCTGCCAGTGTGTCTGTAGGTACAACTGCAGTAGATCTATTTGGACTCCAGGTCAAACCCTGGGTTCAGGGCCAGCAGCTACACAGAGCCAGATTTATTCCAGATTTACGCTTTCTTCATTGGAAAACAATATGTAGCAAGCTGAAGGATTGAATGAGTGATTAATAAAAGTAGGACATCTTACACATTTATTATTTAAAAATGTTAAGTGTGGGTGTAACAGTGACACAGTAAAAATTAGGCACAGAACCAAGAAAAAGTTAAAAACGCTTGCAAGCAAAGCGAAAATACAATGGCTGCTGTGTGTAGGTTTCTTTGTGAACTTCAAAATGATGTTGCAGATATGAATCTTCTACAGTTTTAGAAGATTATTAAAAATACTCTTATTACTCTGTAACATATATGCATTCATACACATGCATGATTTTTTTTTTTTTTGCCATTTCACTAGGCACTGGATTGTGATCTACACTGAGACAGGACCTGGAAACAGACACATTTGGAAAAAGTACAGACGAAGGTAGTGGTTCCCCTAGTAACAGGAACTTTATGTGAAAACTCTTCAAATATATTATTGTCTTTCCCTTTCACACTTGTGCCTTGCTTAGTGTTTTCATCAGTACACACTATACAATTAATCCTTTAGAGCACTATTCTCAAAACATTTGTAATGCCAATATGTAAAGTACCCTCTTGCCCTGAAAAAGCCCTGTGCCACTTAGAAGTCCTTCCAATTAAGTTGAGTAATTCACACAAAAAAATGCACATTTCAACAGCTTTCCCAGAGACACTATTCTGTGAATTATTTAAGATCTTGGTTATAGAAATTGCGTTATTCACAAAGCTTACCCAAAGTTTACTTTAAATTCTTTAAAAGTTCTACTCATTACAAATTTAACAGATATCTACAGTATAAAAGTTTTACTTTCTCTTACACATAGAGTCTTAATATATGAGCATAAATGAGTGGTTTACTAGACAGATGACTGGTCAGTTATACTATGAACCTTCATTGGTATATGTGTTTGACTCAGAAAAGATTGAAATATTTTCTCATTGACTCAGTCTTCTTAAAAGCCCAGGAAACAATCCATCTAGGGAGATGGTTTTACTACAACTGTATGGATGGCTGGAGTCTGCATGTTTTTGTTACCATTATAATACATATTTACACATAATTATGGCCTTGATGTTTTTCCCAGTACAAAACCATTATAAATCACCCTTTTTACTTTTCATCTTATTGTACTACTACTTGAATTAGTCTTGAGACAAAAGCAAGCAAAACCCAATCAAGTTGACACCAATGTTCACTGTTGTTACCTATGTGTTTTTCTTCTTTCTTTCCTTTGATGATTTGCATGTATTTTGCATTTTCCTTTGAATTTGCATCTCAAATTCTGAGACATAAAAAAGATCTTTTGTATTGAAGTCCAGGAATTTATTTCAGCTCTGTCTCTGGGACTTCTGGGACTGGATACAGCATTTAGCGAGGCTGTCTTTAAGAAAGAGAACACTTAATATAGAATGGAATTCCTGAGATTTTGGTTGACATAAGCAAAACAGTAGGAACAGCCCTTACACAAAGATATTCATCTCCAACCCATGAAAGACCCCCTCCTGGGGCAGGGGATGCCCAAACAAGGCTGTGGCTTGGTGGGAAACCCATGCTGGAGCAGGCTTCTGGTAGGACCAGTGGACCCATAGAGAGAGGAGCCCACACTAGAGCAGGTTTGCTGGTAGGACTTCTAATCCCACAGGGGGCCCATGCTGAAGCTACCTGTTCTTCAAAGACTGCACCCCACAAGAGATGCATGCTGGAGTGGTTAGTGAGGAACTACAGACTGTGGAAAGGACTCACACTGGAGAAGTTTATGAAGGACTACCTCCTGGGGGAGTGACCCCATGCTGGAGCAGGGGAAGAGTGTGAGGAGTCCTTCCCCTGTGGAAGAAGGAGCTGCAGAGACAATATGTGATGACCTGACCACAGACCCATTCCCAATCCCCTGTACTCTGGGTGGGTGGTGAGGAGGGAGAGAATTCAGGAGTGAAGTTGACTTTGGGAAGAAGGGAGAGGTGGGGGAAAGGTGTTTTCAATATTTGGGTTTATTTCTCATTACCCTACTATGATTTGATTGGTAGTGGTAAGGTCAGTGATCTCTCCCTGTCCTTATCTTGACCTGTGAGCTTTTCATTATATTTTCTCCCCTTCCTCAGTTGAGGAAGGGAGTGATAGAGAAGCTTTAGTGGGCACTTGTTGTCCAGCCATGGTCAATCCAACACACTTAGAAACCCCCTTCTGGTTCATTGTCAAAGATAAGTAGCACACCAATTTATGTGATTTTAACCACCAAACTGCCTTACAATCATTAGCTTAGTTTTGTAAGAAATGTGCTTAGCACAGTGTTGGGTTTCATTTGTCATGACTAGAATGTCCTTACTAATCCTTTATGGAATGAGACTCCTGCAAGAACTAAAATTAGTGGACATATGAATATATTATGCTTGGGTCTCACAAAAAAAATACAAACTTCCAACATTGTCCATAATAATGTTGATAAAGCAAAGTTGTTTGATACAGTCTGTAGCAAAGACTGCAAGCAAAGGATGAGATCAGAACTATTATGAGAAGAGCAAGAAAGGAAGAGCAGGGAGGCAGATTGCTCCATCAGTCCCTTTCCTGATTAAGCATGCTGCATGCACATTGCCAGTAACCTACAACAGGTCCGCACACCCACAGTGGAAAAAGGAGTAATATCATTCACATTTTGCTTTAGCAACTCAGAAATCATATATCCTATATTACATGTGATAAATAGGTTAACATTTTAAAGAATAACATGTATGTTTCTGCTCAAACCTTCCCAAATGGCTGAAGTGGATGTTTCTGTAACATTGAACAAGTGCAAACTTGGATGTAGTAAGTCTGTGTGGCTTTGCTCCATAAAAGGCCAACTTAGTGTTCAGTAACAGTGAGAAATAAATGTTCAAAAATATTAGAAAATAAGAGAGAATGAAAAATCTTTATTATAAGACTGTTAATCCACACCTTGAAAGCTGTCTACAGTTATGGTCACTTAAAGTATAATATAGAATTGAAAACCGAAGGATGATCATAAGTATGGTCCAGTTCCAGTGGAAAGAACTGAATTTGTAAGTCTGGAAATGAGAGGAAGGATAGGACAGGGTGGTATGAGTGTCATGGACATATGTGCATGGGACTTGAGGATTCAATGTTACTTGCAGGTCAGAGAATAGAGGATATATAAATAAAGCCCAGATCAAAACAAAGAAAATACGATTGTTCTTCTGAAGGATGGAATTCTTCATCAAAGAGCACTGTGGAAATAAAAAGTTGCATGCCTACAGAAAGAAGCAGGTCATATCTGCAGAAAGTAAATGGATTTAGGTCACTAAATATATAGGAACCTTGACTAGATCAGCAAGTCACTGAGCTGAAAATAGGACATTAAGCTGAAGTGTGTTTGCAGTTTACGCTTCTCTAAGTACTCTCTGACAGCCTCTGCTGGAAAGAGGACACGAGAGACACAAAGTCTTTCTTCAGTTCTTATTTATCTGCAGAGACTATGAAAAACTTTTATACTGACTACTTATGCTATGTAGTGATATAATCCTGAATTTCTTATTTCCTTACATTAATCACTCATTTATTATTCATGTCCTCTTTCAGAAATTTTTACTTAGTCTCCAGTCACTCTTATCTAAGTCCTTCATATTTATTCAGGAATCATACTCTTTAACTGAAGTTGAGTTTAAAGATCTGTTGCTTTTTGTTTTTCTCAGGATATTTTCCACTCTAATATTTCTATGGGATTTTTCCAAGCACTATTATAAGACCAACGAAGAGTCAAAAGAAAATTAAGCAAAAAGTCTAAACCTTATTATTGATTTTCCATCTGTTAAATAATTTGGGGGTCATACTTAAATCTTCTTTTATTTTATTTTCCTCAGTTTATTTTTTAGGCAATTCTGATATTACCCATAATTTTATGACTCCTAAATTCCCCTAGAAAACACATTTTTAATACATTGTACTCTTCCTAATAAGCAATAAAATGCAACTCCTAAAATACTAAACTGTTTCTTAAGTTTTGAACCCTCAGAGACCACTGTTGTCACCGACTTCTGTTTCTTTGTAAAAGGTTTCAATTCTTCACCTTTTGCTAAAGCTGTTTCAATTTCTGATTTCATACTATAGCACCTTAATAAATCCAGTATGTCATTGTGCTTGACTCCAGATTTGAGATGAGAAAAAAGAAAAGCTATACACCAACTTTAACCAGCATTGTAAGGATATGATATTTTTGGCAAAACACAGTAGGAAAAATACCTTCTACTGAGTGTTTATATAGATATAATAATACTAAATTTTTATTTAAATCTTGGAGATTGTTTAATTTAATTTAAGTAATTTTAAATTTATCCCATCTTTGCTGTGGTTTTACCTGTGTAAATGAAGAATCTTTTAAGTTTCTTTTAAATTTCTTTGTTGTTCTTTTTTTACTTTGTATTTTGTTTTCACTATATTTTCTGACTAGTATTCATATGGAAAGGTCGCAAAACCTTTTCTGTGGAAGTCACCTGTCCTGGGAAACACTCTGAAGGGAGGCCTTGCACCCTTGACCAAAGCATTTCTTAATTGCCTTACAAAATCAAAATTTAGTCCACGTAATTTAATTTCATTGATTAGAGGTATTAAATATTATCAAATATTTTTTTAAAGGCAGATCTTGGAAATCAGTAATCTGTATTAGATAAACTTGTCTATAACATATTTTCAATTGAATAATCTTCTTATCAGTCAACCCAGTGTAAATTTCTATCACCACTAAAACCATAATTAGAAAATAATCTCCTGTTCGTCAAGTGATTCTTTGACAACGTATCTGATGCACACAAAAATTGATATATCTATCACTCTTCCAAAAATGTATGCTATTTTGTTAGTACAAAAATACTGTATATTATATTTTATCACAAGGAAATATTTTTATAGAAGTTCTGTTGAGGTATCTGTGACCATTTAAATCCAATCCTGTGTCTTGAGCATAATCTTAGTGCTGAACCCAACCCTAATTTTTTACCATGTTCTCCAACTATACTTAATGCAAAAATGTCATTACTCCTTATTCTCTCATTACAGTTTTTCGTGTTGCTAAATTTATATAGTTACCCAGCTTACTTTCCCTTGTGAATATTTTTGAGAATCTTTTGTCCGTGCTGACTGATATAATTTCATTCATACCTTTATCCTATCAGTTTGACCTGGAGACCAAGTAGATCTACCACGGTTGTGCCTACAAGCACGCTGACAGCACCAAGCTTCAACAAGCACTGCCTGTCATCACTCTGCCTCATTTAATCACCTGGTTCAGTGGAGAAGTTCACAGAAGTAGGCAACATTTCAGACTGAGCCACTTGCTCACTCTCCCACCGGTAGGATCGTTATGGTTTTCCATGTATGCCTGCTGAAAGAGATATGACCCGAGTCTGTAAACCTTAAATACCTTTTAACTCTTTCATTTTGTGTCATATGCAGCACACAGAAATGCTTTTGTTTTAGCACAGGAGGTCTTCATCACTGGATAAGTCCAGAAGTAGCATAAACACCTTTTTTACTTTTTCTAATTTTTTGACTAAAAAAAAAAAAAAGAAAAAAGAATTTGGATATGACTAAATTAGTTTGCACCTAAAATAATTTCTCCATTGGTTTGCCCAGTCAGGACTTATGTTATCACATGTGATGTATGTTCTCCTGGTCTGTTATTCTGACATAATTCATATTTCTTCAGGAATTGCAACTCTTTGTAGCACTGGCAGTGAAGCATATACCTCTCAAGCAAGGGATAATTTGTTTCCATGTATGTAGAAGATCTGAATGCAGAAAACCCAGATTCATTTTCAAAAGCAAACTTTATCCTCTTGAATTGTCACCCTTTTATTTAGCTTACTGCATTTCACAATGCCTAAACTGAAGATTAGTTGATTCATTTTAGAGGAGAAAAGGAATTACAGGACATGTCTATTTAGTGTATAGATTTGCATTGAAATAATGATTGGGTATCCCCACTATCACTTCCTATGACTCCATGCATGGTTTTCAATTTACAGATTTAAAAGAAGGGGGCTTTCTTCCTTGATAAATTAATCCAATGTGTACCTAATCAAACAGTTAAATAATTATAGTTTAATCATAGTTTCTACTTGTAGTGGATCTTTTTATACCTTTATTTGCTGTACATTTTTGTGAGTCTTCTTGGGAATGGTCATCTCTTTATTTTTCTTGAATTTGAACACTGTAGTTCAGTCGATCTACTATAAGACCAAAATACAGATGATATATCCTTACTTCTAGTTAATATTCTTGCACACATACAACAATAAAAAGTCAAGAAAAAATCTTAGAAGTAACAAATTAATCTCAAGATTATGTTAGGTTAAATCATAAAAAACCCTATAATAATAATAATCAGAGTTAAAGACTCCTAACAATGTTGTACATAGGAAGCAAATGTAAATTCTATTATGGATGCCAATAAAGAACTTACAAAAATCAATTCTGAACTCAGTTAAATGTTTTTCTTGAAACCTGTTGTTGTATTTGGTGTAGGTGGCAAGGTGGGTTGCAGAGGTAGTCTCTATGAGAAGAGGCCACGGGTTGCATCATGTTGGACACAGTTGGTTCCAGCCTGCACTGGTGGACCCATGATAGGGCACAGCTGAGCCCTTCAGCACTCTGGTGGTACCTTTGTGAGAATGGATTTATGAAAGAGCCAAAATGCCCAATGAGTAGAAATGAAAAAAACAACCAAACACATGAGAATCAGCAGTCCAAACACCAAGGTGAGAGAAGGAGGAGTTGCTGCATGTACTAGACTAGAGAATTTCCTACCTCCAGTGAAGAGGATGATGGTGGAACAATTATCTGTACTCAGCCCATGACGATCCTATGCTGTAGTAATTTTATCATGAAAGACTACAGAGCAAGGGAAGGACAAATGCTGGAACAGGGTAAAAGTGTGAGAAGGAACAAACAGCAGAGAGAAACTGTTATGAACTCCATTTCCATTCCTGCAACATCACTTGGGGTAAGGGAGTAGAGAAGTTAGGAATGAAGAAGTGAAACTGAGCCTGAGAATGGAGTGAGGGTGAGAGTAGGCTTTTGAAATTTTGTTCTTTGTTTCTCATTATTCTACTGTATTTTAATTGATAATGAATTAATTTACTCATGTCAAGTCTATTTTGCCCATGATGGTAATTGTTGATCTCTATGTCTTTACCTTGATCCATGACTTAGGTAATCTTGAACCTGAATCTTTTCAATCACTGACAAGTATTCCAGTCACTGGACTATTGACTAAACTGTCTTGCTCTGTGACAAAAATTGCTTTTTTTAAACATGAAAGTTTTTCCAATTAACAATTTGATCAAGTAATTTCCTTCAATTTTATTTATTAATTTCAAATTAATCAGGTTTACCCATTTATTAGTACCAGTCTTCAGTCAAGTAGTTTTCTGACCTGAAGAGCAAGATGTCTTGCTTTAATCCATTGCCTTTTAATAACTGTAATCACCAAATTTCAGCAATTTCATGTTTCAAATTCTAAAGTAGAGATACTTTCAGAAAATTTCCTGATTAAATTAGCATTTTGAAAGTGTGGAGAGTGTTATGCACGTGTCAGATAATAAGTTTATTATTTTATTTCCCTCCAAAATACTTGACAAATTGTTCAACAGAAATTTCAAATAAACAAATATGATATTATCTCAGTAGAGTAACTGAGAATAAATTGTGCCAAAACTTTATGGCACCAAAACAAAATCATATGAAAATAAGTGTGTTTTCTTCTAGTCAAACAAATATAATCACCATAAAAATTCAAACTAAATTCAAGCTTCTGATATTTTCCATATAATATATTTCTTATTCTTCTTTAATACTAATTTACTGTTTTGAAATTTTGTGGTAGGTCAAACAGATAAAATGCACATGTTGAAAAAACTTATTTAATCTCATCAAGGTGAAACCATTTTAAACACATAATTTATATAATGACTGTGCTTCTATAAAAGCTGTTGAGCTCAAAAATCAAAGGGTAACTGACTGAATCTATATCTCCCCAGTGAGGTAATAAATGTACTTTAACGCTGACATTTCTTCGGGCAGTACCTTCAAGAGCTATTCAGAGTGCTTAAAATGCTGACATCAGTTAATCCATTTGTTACATCACAAATCTGGGCATCTGTTAAAATTTTTGCTTGATCGCTTCATTTAAGGCTCATAGATGTAGGTACAATGTCAGCTTTCCTGTATATGTTGTTACTTTATATATATAGTGGTTTTTCTCTTCATTGGTTAATCAACTTTGGTTATTATCTGGAAATGCTATTAGCAACACTGATTTCCAAAACTCTTATTAATTCATTTTCAAAAAAAAATGGAGATTTTACGTAATACTTCAATTTAATAAGAAAAATGAAATTAAGGCTGACTCTCTTGCTTAGTGATAGATATAACAATTTGATTATGAGGCAATAGCTGCTGATAATTTTTTGAGAAGATGGTTCAGATGTGACATGGAATATTTCAAAATATGACAATAAAAAAGCCATCTCCAATAAGCAGCTTTGTCCTTTTATTTGGAACAGAGCTCTGCTCGGGTTAATATTGAGCAAAAAGATGGAGAAACAAAATGTCTTTAATTGCCCTATCTTTATGAAGTAAGTTCTTGAGATTAGGGACAACCATTCTGTGATTTGTATTTTTTTGTTCCAGTTAATATTAAAATGCTTTGTGCAATTGGGAAAGATATCAACAGAAGATACAGAAATATGTGTTTTTCCTCCCACCCTGAGCACAATAGAGTCCTTCTGTAACATGATCCAGGGTAATGGAAAATGGATATCAAATCCTTTAGGGTTCGGAGTGTAGCTTATAGAGTGACATCTGATGGAAAACAGATGCTTAAACTGCAGGCAGCCATCTGGATTATGTGATGCCCAGAGATGCCAAGCCTTGAGATGCCTGGCTTCATTTTGGACAACAAAGTCAATCCTTGTACCTTTGGACACCCACAGAAATTGGTTTTTGAACTTAGAAGTTTGCATTTCTATTTGAGCTGGAGCTACAAGTTTGAGAAGTTCAGAAGTAGTCAAAAAGATATTTAAATTCAGTGCAAATCCAAAACACAGCCCCATACCAGCCATTTTGAAGAAAATTAACTCTACTCCAAGTTTTTGATGAAATTTATTGGTTAAATGAATAAAATCTGGTAATGCAGTCAGGTTACTTAGATATGCAAATATATTTACATTTTAATAGTGCTTCTAAGGGTTCTAATACAATTAACTATCTGCTTTTTCATGGTGCATTTTAGTTTTATCATATTGTTGTATTCCAAAATTTGGATATGAGAAAAAGAAAACTGATAGATTTAAACAAAAGCCTTGGGCTAACAGGGACTGGGGAAAAACCTCCATCTAGAGTCCCGACAAGGATCCATTGATGTCACAGGTTTGGAATGTCCTGCCCAAGCTAGGAGAAACCATGCCCTGATCTCATCAAACCTGTGCAGAAGACCTTTTGTGTTTTATCTCTCCCTTTGTGTTCCCTGGATCCTTGCATTCTGTAAACCCAAATACCTTTTTTCCCTGTAAATTTCCCTAAGATAAAGTGGGTTTTTCCCTATGATGTAATTGTTAAGACCCAAAATTTGTTAACCTGAGTTTTCCCTTATTACTTCATCTCTGTGAAGCCCCCAGTTGTAATAGAATGAATATGCAAACCCACCATGAATATGTAGTACCTCAGACTTATAAAAATACCAGTTTTGTGAGAACAAAGCATTTCAGTTTTCTGCTTCTGCTGGGATTGTCATTGTTATTGACTCACTACATCATACAACTATACTTTAGATCCACTGATAGGGTCTACCACATAAGAGTAATTGCAAGCATGGCAAAAATATGCTGCATATGTTAATTTGAAGTAAAGACATTTTTTGTAATAAATCTTTACTTTAGGAACAATGGAAGAAACATTTATCAATGTTTGTGAATTGCCCATATTTATGCTTTGATAGTGAAAATTCTTGAGAAAGCTAACTTGGTACATAAATTATAACTATCTAAAGGATAATTAATTTCACTTTACAACAAATTATTTTGAAATTGATTATTCTCAGACTTGATATTAAATAACAAGTGGTTAAATATTTCTTGATTTTTTAAGTATTACCTAGGCTTTGTTTTTCAGATAAGAAACAAGTAGAAATTAAGTCAAATACTAATGCTTTATTGATCCATTTAATTCAATAACTTTATCTGTCATTTATCCTCCTAATATCTCGTATTGGACTGCACAACTGAAGCAGGCTGAGCTTACTACTTTCAAACAATGTCTCAAAGTCAGAATGGATGAATTTATTTTTCTTACTTTACTGTATAAACCCTTTGTGGAAAAAACACCATGTGTTGATAAGTTCAAAGTTTTCTAACTAAAAATTGATGTGAAGATGAATCAAATTTAATCAACAAAAGACATATACCATAATAATAAAGCCAGAATTTGACTAGAATAACTGTTCTGATGTCTGGAGTATGAAGGCTGTAAGTATGAAAACAGAGGACATTCCTATTCAATGTGTGATGTAGATACAGTTTCTATTCACTTTTGTGAATGTTATCACTAACAAAATTACAGGTCAGAGCTGAACTGGTAAGCATCTGTGCTCTGTAGAAGGAAGAGTGTGAAGACCAAATGAAAAGTCTCTGTCAGAGGAGTGTATTTTCAGTGACTAGTGTTGAGGACATTATATGGAAGCACTCAGATGGGTTAAACAAACCCTCCCATGGCAACACAAAATGGGAACAGAATAACTTGAAATTTTGCAGTTTAGCTACAAGTAAAATGACTTCATTTCTGTCTTCAAAGCTCCTAAACACCTCCAAATACCATGCAGTTATCATACCACTTACACAAGGTATTTGTCATATACCAAACAATTCTCAAAAAGACCCCAAGGAATCATTAGGTGTTGGTGTGTTGTTTTCTGCATGGATTATTATGACATTTTCACAGATAAATTATCTGACCTTGATTAAATTTCAGGAAATATTAGCCTACTGTCTGTGTTCAGGCCACAGAACAATACCTCTATTTAGGCATATGTTTAATAAACCAGACATTTAATTTATCTTTGCAAAACGGAGTGAGATTACTGGTTTATTTATCCTTCATGCACATCTGAGATGTAATCGGGAGAGTTGCTGTTATAGACATATTATTAAGCTTTTTCAGCTCCACATGTCATTCTGCAATAATTCAGAGGACAGCAATTTGAAGCTCTCTCCTGGCTACAAAATAATAGGAGTGTTTTAGAGTACACAAAATTTCTTGATAGTATCTCAGTTTTCATTTTACAAGTTTTAGTTGAAACCACTATCAAATAATGATTCTAGACCAGAAATAATTTTTAATAAAGTTATGGAGATCATGTCTGCCCCAGCTGCTCTAAGTTCTGACTACCCCAGCTGAGGGATAAGAGCACTGCTCTATGGTTTTTCTATCAGAAGACAGAGTGCCTCTCAGAGTGAGTGAACAGAGAGATACAGTAGAGATATAGAGCTCTTGAAAAATGCTGGCTTGTTTACCTTAAAATGGAAATCTTCTACTCCATGATATGGATAACATTGGTGTCAACATCTGAAGTTTTACAGGTGTGTGTCAAGTCCCACCAGAATGTCTCCCATGGAACTATGAACTATAAATCCATAATTAGGGTGAGGAGGCGGACACTAACTAAATTTGCCCTCCTCTGAGCAGCAGGGTGCATGAAGCAACCTCAGGGGCCCTCTCCAACAAAAAATGATTCTACAATTTGTTGAGCCTGTGCCTGTCTTAGGCAATGCGTGGGTGTGAACTCTAAGCACTCTGAAATGGAGAACTTTGTTTTTTTACTAGAAAACTGAAAGCAGAGAACTTATTTACATGGTTACAAGTTATACATATTTGTTCTGCTTGCCCTTGGGGCCAGAAAAGAGCCCAGGATTTTTTTCTAAATTTCCTGGCATGAGCATGGTGATAAGGAAAACCCTTAACAGTAGGAAAGGGCAGAGTATATTCAAATTGCAAAAAATGCTTGTTGCTATATAGCTGTTAAAGAACAGCGTTTACTTTTCTGTAACTTTCTGCGGACTGAGGGTACTGATCAGCCATCAGATGTATTTTCTGTGTCTACTCCCTGAGAAAGTCATAGGCCTGTAAGAAAAAAATCTCTATATCCTGATTTTTTCACCATTACCATACACGCAATATTATTCCTATATTATTACTCTTAAATATCATAGTATCATAGAATGGGCTGGGTTGTAAGGGACCTTAAAGATCATCTAAATCCAACCCCCTCACCATGGGCAGGGACACTTTTCACTAGACCAAATTGCTCAGAGCCCCATCCAACCTGGCCTTAAACACTTCAGGTATGGGGCAACCATAATTTCTCTGGGCAACATGTTCCAGTGCCCAAACACCCTCATAGTATTCTCCCTAATATCTAATCTAAACCTACTCTATTTCAGTTTGAAGCCATTTGCCCTTGTCCAGTCACTACATGCTTTAGTAAATATTCCCTCTCCATCTTTCTTGTAGGCTCCCTTCAGGTACTGGAAGGCCACAATCAGGTCACACCTAAATTACCTTGACCTAAATTATGTTGAAGAAAGTGTTTGATACTTTGATCACATGTATATTTTTTTGTGTAGCAGAGATGAAGAAGTGGTTATCAGCCAGAGTTCTCAGCAATGGAATGTCTGTCTGTTCAGTTTTTTAAGGAGTACATAAGCAAATACATCTGTAACCTGCCAGTTCAGCAAACAGAAATGTATGAACATCATCCTTTCAATATTAACCCTACCTGAGCTCCTGTCACTCCAGTGTTGGCTTTGCTTGTGTATCTATTCTTTCATTAGTTTAGGCTCAACCTATGTAAAGATTTTTGAATTTCTCTGTGTAGGTGTAACAGTCCACCCAGCTGTGAACAGTGTTTCTGTCCTGTCTGACACATTTGTCCCATGATGCAGCAAAACAAACAAGACAGTAAGAGCCCTTTTTTCTGTATAATGTATTTTTTTAATATGCTATGCATTCAGAAGTCAAAGTTAATGTCAACCTTAGGTTAATGTAATAAAAGTGATTATTTGATTTCTATCACTGGGATCCCTAAAAAGGGGTGTTTTGTTTGTTTATTTTTTTAATTGCCTTCACACACTTACTTACCTGCAGTCTGTAGATGTCTTCTCAAACATTTTCACATTAGTTTGGCAATGTAAGATTGATATAGTAGTTACAACAACAAAACCCACATAACACCTGTAATAAAAACTCCAGGTGTTTATTATAGGAGGCACTCCCCTATGTTCACATATGAGTGTTCATCTGCACTGACTAATAAATGAATCACACCTTCTTACTCTATGCTTACATTATGTAACAGTCAGAAGTAATGAAGGAATGGTAGCAAATGGACTAAATTTATTATGGGAAAGCAAGAGGAATAAGTAAAATGCAGCAGAAATACAGCTAATTAGATTAAGTGTTTAGATAGGAACTGTTGGTTTGAGACTACTGAAAATCCGATCTAAGGAACTGAAATTCAAAGTTCTATTTTTATAATTGCGATTATTGAAGAATTTTATTCTTGTCAGTCTTCAATTAAATTAAAAAAAAGACAATGTTTTTCATATCCTAATTTATCACTATAGTCCTAAGCGGGAATGGGAGTTGAAAAGAGCTCACTTCCTAGTATTTCCAGGTTGTGATACAGGCTAAAGTACAGATTTTCATACTCTGTGTTACAATAACTTCTTCATTTTGCCAGGAAAGATGTCCAGTTTCTGTAGATATTAACAGAATAATGAAGATAGTAAGTCAGTAAGCATCATCTCAGCATTACATTTCTCAATGAAACTGTAATTAGAATTCAGAAACTGACTTGAAAAGTGTTACTGAAGTCAGAGTATCTCCATATTCAGGCTTATAGATGTATATCAAAGATTAAATTCCAACCATAAATAGTCATCTTCTTAGTGATTTTTTCTTTAATGTTTCCTCTTCTTTTCTGAATTTTAAATCTTGTTTATTACAGGTTTTTAAATTTTTTCCTCAAGACTTCTCACCAAGACAAGTATAAATGTCATATTTCTATAATACTATTTTTAAAAAATATTTACTTATTATAAAATAGCTATTTCTCTCCATCTTGGAGAGCTCACAGTGATTAAGTGGACAAAAATACCCAAAAAACAGTGTTAATAAAAAAATTCCTATTTACAAATCTTTTCAATTTTCATGGTAACATCTGACTTGGTAACATCAAAAATTTAATCACTATCTTAATTTGCATCATCATAGATTTAGATGTTATCCTCTTGTCATTGTTCTGGAACTATTCCATTAGCACAATTTGAAGTCACATAGGTGGTAATTTATTCATGTTCTTATAAACTGTATATCAATATATTGCAAAGAGAAGTGAAGAAGTCTTTGAATACTTACTTAATAGGACATCAAGACAGTTGGCAGCCAGTAGTGCTATAGAGAAAGCAGAATGAAAAAACTCTCAAGTGGTAGTAAGTGAAAATAGCCTGGATATTTGTCCTCTGTTATTCCCTAATGCTAAGAATAAGGTGTGCAACAAGTGACCTTTGAGACTGAACCTTTTTTTCAGATGCTGCTGCATTGCCCACATTACCCACAAAGAGAATAGACACAAACTCTAAAAATAGTGCAGAATAATACTGTAGATTGACTCTGCTGTAAAAACACAGCCATTCTGCATTACTTGTGTCAGGAGAATGATTTCCTTCAACAGGTTCCAAAAGAGTATTAAATGACTGTGCCTTTAGCCACTTAATATGAGAAGCTTTACACCATCTCCTCCACTGGTTGAAAAAAAGGGGAGTCAGAGATGTTTTTCTGTGGGTACTAGAGTAAGATGTTTAATCAACACAACTTTCCTGTAGAAAAACAGTGTTGTACGCATAATATACAAAACCACTTTTCATAACAAGATATTCTTTCTACATACATTTTTTTAAAAAATATTTCAGTTCAGACATCTTCCTTAGAAAAAGTACGTTTCATAAACAAAACAGTAGAAAAATATACATTTACAGTTTTCCAAAACTCAAAATGACTGATGTGATTTCCTCTTAATATATGGTATTCATCATGCAGATTTAGATAGCTGGTCTATCAATAAACTAAGAATAAGTTAGGCTCTTTTCATTGTTGACAGAACTAGAGAAAAACACAAATACCACCAGAAATACACAAGTACCTTAAGGTGGCAATTCTTCTTACTTGTCTTAGCCACATACTTCAGAATGACATGACTATCCATTGTTTGTTCAGCCAGCAAAGACTTACTGGCTTTGACTTAGACATTTAAGCCTTTTAGGCAGAAAAGCTAGATCATCAAGGTATTCAAACTGTAGTTTATGGAATATAGAAAATGCATTAATGATTGTAGTTACTATCTTACCTCATGTGTTTTATTAACCTAAGCTGTGCTTCTAACTGTAGGCTTTTCATGATGCTGGTCTGAATTCTGAATATATCTGTTTTGAGCATAATAGGTTGTAAAATTTTGTCCGAAGGTTACCATTGACCAACACATCACAAGTAACACTTCAGAGTAAAACCGAAACCAAGTTTTGATGAAGTCAGGTCGACTGAAGTTTGCTGTCATGAGGCTGTGTATCTATGTATAACGGCAATGTGTGGTCACAAAAAATGCATAAGGAAGTTCCTCAGGTCATCTGATATAGTTAAGGGACAACAAGAAAGGTCTGCTCTTCTAGACTTTCCAGGTCAAAAAAAGAAAGAAATTAATTGAGAGTTTTTACATTATGAAACATAGAAGTATTGAGAGAGAAAGTAATGTAGTAGAAAAGATTGAGTAGAATCCATAAGATTCTGAAAACTGAAAGACACTTTGGAAATATGAAAGGTTAAGGAAATCAACCATTAATATATGTGCTGTACTGTATGTATTGTATTGCTTCCTGGGCAAGAGAGGATGGAAGAGGGGTTCACTGGAAGGTTGGGACTTTCTTGTTTCATCTATAAATATAAAAATAAAAGGTTTATAATATAAAAATATTGTTTTCTCTACTATAAAGTTAGAAGTTGTACGTGTTTTGTTTTTCTAGTGTGCATGTACTGATTTTATATCTGTTGCAAATAGTGTAATTTCATACTTTAATGAAATCTAAATGTGTTAGTATTAAGCATAGACACATGTATATGCTACATAGTATAGGCCAAGCTTTATAGAAATGCATAACCAGGTTCTGACTTGATCTTACAGTTTTAATTTAGTCTTTGTAAAAATTCATAGTAACCTGTTTAAAAGCATTCTTTCCAAACCATCCAAGAAGCTACAAAATTTCATCTCCCTCACTCTGAGGAGTGTCATCCTACAGAACTTCAAAGAACTTTTTCAGCCTTATTTTTCCTCATTCACTATCCCTACTAAATAGTCCCTCTCGCTATTGTCTGCTCCCAAATTAATCTTTATTAGATTGCACTGTTCCAAGAGGAAGGCAGGGAAAAGAACTTACTAAGATAATGACAGTTATTCCTACCCCCTGGTAGCAGTGTGAAATTTTAGATGAGGACAGAAAAATGGTAATTTTCAACTGCTTGGAACATAGTCATCTTATTTGCAGTAGGAGAATATCTTATTATCAGGTAGCTGCCGCTTTTCTTAGATCTGCTTTTACCAACTACAGACGAGATTCTAAAATTTCCTTGATATTACTCTGTCATCCTAAATTTTTGTGCTGGACATTCAAACCAAAATTTTATGGCTATTACTATTTGGAGATTTTTTTTCACTGATATTATACATATAGTACTGCTTTGTTACATATGGTAAAATAGATGTGCCTTATAAATGCTTTTTAATATTGCTAATTTATATTAGCAATATTAGTAATTTGTTGAGACATTGCCATTTTATGAATTCCTTAAGGATTAGTCACTATAGACACAGTATCATTTTTTCTACATACACTGCACTGTTCTTTCACTTAGCAAAGCACTTCTGCTTCTCCATCAATTAGACTGGAGGAAAAAATCCAAATCATTCAATTCTACAATGTTACATAAAGAAAGAACAATAAAGTTACAATTAATGCAGTGACTTTAAACCTTTCCTGTGTAAAACTGCTCCCTGATAAATATTTTTGAAATTTACTAGAAAACTGGGTGAATTGGGAAGGGCTGAGTAGCTTTTATATTATTTGCACGGAAAAAATATCTCTGAAAAAATTCCACCACAGTGCTGGGCAGTGAAGTGTTTTTTTAAGAATAGGCCTCATGCAACAGGGAATCATAATCTCTTCCCTGTGCTCAAACATAGTATTTCTAACTGTAAGAAGGCAGTGAGCAACTATTTAGTTCTCAAGGAACTAAATAGTTCTCAAGGAAGTCTGGTGATAAATGCCCTTATCAAAATCTAAACTAAAGAAAAGTTCCACCGGAGAAACTGTTAAAAAAGGAACAAGCAAAACACAAAACAAAACTTTCATTATCTTATTGGGTACTTTGTGATGTTTTCTACCGGCATACTGTGTACTCATGTGAAAAGTAAACAATGTTAAACAGCTGAGTGTTGTAGGCCGGACCCTTGTTTGAAGCTAAGTGGTTTTTTAATTGTGATACTACATGCACCATCCACATAAGAAGGATGATCATGCTAGTTTGTTCTAGTGAAGAGAAATAGTTATTACCATAATTCAAAGGATTTTTTCTGTTTTTCCCCCTCTGCACATTGGGTCAGTGCACTGTGAAACAGTGCAACATCTCCTATGTAGGGATTCATTCTGGATATATATAACTGTAAATTCATTTGGTTGTCTTAACAAGTAGCAACTTTCCAAAAACCTACTAGACAACTGATCAGAAATTAGTGCAGCCATACTTTTTAAAGTTGATTTTTAAGTTGACTGTGTTACTGAAGAAATAAATTACTTTTATTTGATTATGACCACCAGATTCTAATATAACACTTAGGATACTAGGTATTGAAGATATGAAGGTTGTGGGGCTGACTTCCCTTCACATGTAAAAGTGAAGATCTATTTAATTCCATTTATTTTAGGCATCAAAATCAAAGTGTTGAAGTTAGGAACTTAATTGTTTACACTACCTGTACAGGAAGAAGCACGTACAAAGTGCTTCACATATCTGATGGAAAGATTTACTGTACCTAACCTATACTTACCTCTGTACTATACTACACAAACCTGATATATCTCTATATCTACCTTCAAAAAGAGAATCATATATATGAACCTAAGTTCTGAAACACTCATTTTTGACGATCTAGAACAGCTTAGAAGTTTAGCTTAATTGGTTCTGCAGAAAAACAAACAAACAAAAAACAAAAAAAACCCCAAAAACCAACCAAACAAAAAACTTTATGCTTCTTATGTTTCTCATTTTCTCATTTCTATGCTTGTTCTGGTGTTTTTCTCTGAAACGAGATTGATGCTTATAACATATGTGAAAACCAGGAGGTAATAGGCACATGGGCTACAAAACATTTTGAAGTCTGATATCCAAGTAGAAGGATTTATTTTTCTTTAATTTTTCCTCAGGATAAAGTCAGGAATGGAAAGTGCAATCTAAAATTATCAGAAAAATGAAGGGGGTAGCTAAAGATGGTTATTCTTGTAATCATCTTATATAGATAATCAGTGCTATTCTAGTTATGCTGAATCTTTTTTACCATCTGTAGTGGTGCCAGATAGAAGAAAATCTTCATGATCTAAATATTTGCTTCTAATTTCTTAAAAGAATTGGTATTTCGTCTCTATGGCAGGATTCCTAGACTACATATGATTGAACACTTTCTCATTTCATTGGATGACTGAGTAGCCTACAGTTATTACTAGTTATTAAAAGTTTCATCTGAGAACAATGTGCAGTCTCTTCCATCATCTGAATTTCAAATACATATTTTTGCTATCTGCCAAACAGGGAAGCTGGATTGCTTTCTGCAGCTACACAAAAGGGGAACAGGATCATATTATTCCCTCTAGAATTACTGTAACAAATTAATGTTGAGTATTGGGCTAAAGCAAGTCACAAATTTTGTAATAGAAAATTCTGTTATGTTCCACCATGGATAAATGCTAGTTCCACACCCTGAACTGAGATGAATAGAGTGGTTAAGAGCTTACAGAATTATGTTTCAGGCTATTTTTGGTCTCAGTCTGCACCATTGCACTGGTCTGTGCTTGGTTTCATAATTTTAAAGTTTTCTGGAAGCAGGGGAGCAGAAGCATCAAAAATAAAATGAATAAATATAATCCTGAAAAATATACTAACCAGACCTCGAGAAATTGTTATGGAATCTTGAAAGCAATATATTTACTTCAGTGAAAATAAAACTTGCTAAAGACAAGCGCAACTAATGTATTTCTTTCACTTTAATACATGTAATTCGAAAGGCAAATAATATGAAAGTTATTAGTAAAAAAAAATTAGGTAGAAAAATAATGAGTCTAAATAATGTTGCTATATACAAATTAAACATTGACCTAGACTTCACATCAAATCCTAGCTTCGAAATTAATCCATCCTATGATCTCTAATAAATTATTTTTTCTGTCAGATCTTAATTTTTTACTACATTTAAAATGAGTAAAATGTAAAAAAAAAAAAAAGAATAGAAATGTTTAGAAATTAAGACCTTGTAGAGAACATATATCCATATTCAGAAAGGCCTCTACTGTTGTCTGAGAGAAGTGCAGTAACTAACTGATGTAATTTAATTTACTTTAAGAACCATGCTGAAAGAAAAACGAGGTTTGCCTTCAAGTAAGAACTTGCACAATAGTGCAAACACAGCATGGAGGCGTTCCAGAGAGCTGCAAGTTCTTTCAACTTAAACTGAATTCTGAGTTGTACATTTTGGGCAAAGCTACTCCCAAAAGGCAAGGTGGAAATGGACTGGGTCTTTCAAGCTTCACCTTCTCCTAAGTCCTCCTCACATTTGCTTTGGCTGAAATCTACCCTTGACCTTGAGCTTTTAAAAAATTTTCACTGCTGGGCTCTGTACCAAGTGGAAAACATATACAATCTCGTGGGTCTCATCTCAGATTTTTAAGCACCGTGCATGGCAATATGAAAACATTGATAAGGTTTGTTAGTGGCAGAACAATAACTCAAAAATTCTTGGCTTTCAACTCTACTCAGAATCCCCTCCTCCTCCTCTTTATTCAATAAGCAATTACAGGATCACTTTCTTTCTTTCTGTAGCCAGTTACAGATTAAAGTTTTTTGGAGTTGTCATTGGGTTTGATGAGAAAACTATTTGTTCTCTTATCTTTTCTGCACCTAAATATTAAATTGTTTACCTTAACCTTAATGTGCCTATAATAAATACTTGTGGAGCTCAGAGTAACGAAGTCATTATTGACACAGTAATAAATGAGTTAATCAATGAAAATACCTAGGTAAACAAGTTTATTAAACTATTGGAATGCACTGGGAATGCACTATGGAAGATGATTTGATAGCCCATACAGTCAGATAATTCCTTTTCTTCCTGTTCAAGCTGTGTAGTTTAAGTCTTAGGCAGCTAAAATAACACTGATCAATCATCAATACCAATTTTATGTCTCTTTGTCATAAAGCAGACACACTGTAATTCATAAGGAATGATACCTTGTTGTACTGCAATCTCTCTTCATTTTTAAAACATCTATTAGAGGCAAGAATATAACAGATATTCCATGGATGAATCTCTTCTGTTAAGTATCAACAAGGCATTTATGGATGATGCATATGTGTTGACAAAGAAACACAAGCCAAGTTTTCACAGGTGTCAGCTCTGTTTTGGTACTTGAACAAACAATTAACTGAGCCATGGAGGCTGCTGTAAGCTTCATCGGCTATTCACAGCTTGATGATGCACTACATCACTGGGTGCAGGCAGCACATTATGGAGCTGTGTTCTGCCAGAAAGCTTTCTTTATACTTTGTTGGAAGGCATATACAACAGCAAGAGCTCACACACAAATAAGGCATAAATCTGAGCCTTGTAAAAGATGTACACAATTTGGGAGACAAACCTTAGGAAATCAGAAAGGGTTTTAAAAGAATGTGGTGGAATAAAAGGAAGAGAAAGGAAAATGGAAGTATTGCAATAGAATGAAGAAGATAAGACAAAAGTGTCACAGAAAAATTGAGGTTCGAAATGACCTGTGGAAATCACTTGATTCAACACCTTTTTTAAAGCAGATCAGCTGGAGCAGATTGCTCAGGTTTTGAATCTAAGAACAGATGACCTGGAATGGAGGGCAATCTGTTCCGGTGTGTGACCACACCCACAGTAGATAGGTTAAGCAGAAATCCCTGTGTATCAGATTGTACTCATTGCCTCCTGTATTTTCACTGATTGCCACCATGATGATTTTGTCTACTTCTTTACTTCATTATTTTACTTTACTAGTTACACGATGAGAAGATTCCCATTGAGCCTTTCCTTCTCTTCCTGATTCAGCTCAGGGAGCTGTTGGCCTTTACTTCAAAGGCCCATTGCTAGCTCACATTCAGCTTGGTGGCACCAGGGTCCCCAGGGTCTTAGCAGTAAAACTACTTTCCTGTCAGTGAGTACCCAGAGGATTCTTGTGCTTCAGTCTATTCCACCCTGAGTGCAGTTGTTTGCATTTCCTTGTGTTCAACTTTGAGAGGTTCCTGTCGACCATTTCTCCCAACTGTCAAAGTTGCTCTGAATGGCAGAACCATTTAGTATATCAGCCACTTTTCATAGTTTTGTATTGCATTCAGCTTTGCTAAGGGAACAATTCTGTGCACGAGACCAGGCCATTAACTGGGGTGTTAAACAATGTTGATGCAAATATCAACCCCTGTGGTACTGCTTCACTAGTGATTGGCCTCCAGTGTCACAGATTCTCTGGGCCTGGCTGTTCAGCCAGTTTTCAATCTAGCTCACTGTCCATATATCTAGCCTGTATTTTTTTAGTTTGTCTATGAATACGTTATGGGAGTCAAAGTCAAAAGCCATTACTAAAATCCAGACAACCTGTTGGAGGAGAAGAATATGAAGAGTGGAGAAGGAACATTGAGCCCAAGATACTTCATGAAGATGAAACCACTGTATAAGTGGATATGGACTGTTATGGACTATTTGGGAATAAGCGTTTTGGGGTTTGTGTTTTAATTCCCAGTTATTGTATCATTCCCTATATGCTGTGTCTTAAGTTCAGGAAAATTTCCTTGTCCCTCATGGCCCTAGACCCTTCCCTCTCATTGGCTGAATTCTGCTGCATTGCAGTATTCTTCCCTATATGGTTATGCCAACCCTCTCTTTGGCATGCTCCACTTTTACTCCTCCCCAGTTACACCCTTTTTCTAGCGAGTTCTCACCCTACCCTATATAAGGTGGAAGCCATTTTAATAAAGAGGCTATTTCACCTTGGACCCTTGAAGTGTGCTGACCCTTTGCTCCTGCGTCGAGTAGCAACAACCTTTCACTCACTCTCATCTATTAGGTTGGTCCAGCATTTCTTTCCCTTAATGAATTCATTCTGACTACTCCCGATGACCTTCTTGTCTCTGATATGTTTGGAAATGGTTTCAAAGAGCAGGTACTGTATTGTCTTTCCAGGGATTGAGATGAGGTCTGTAGTTCCTCAGATCTTATTTCTTACCCTTGAAGACAGGGCATATATTTGCTTTCTTCCTGTCTCCAGGAGCTTTCCCCAGTCAGCATAATATTTGAAGAAAATCAAGAGTGACCCCATAATGACACCAACCAGGTCCTTCATCACTTGAAGGTCCATCCCATTGTGCCTCATGGACTTGTGCATGTTCAGATGTTTAAACCTTCCCCAACCAGATCCTCCTCCACTGAGGGTAAGTCTGTCTTTCTGCAGACTTTCACCCTGGTATCAAGGACCTGGGATTCATGAAGGCGGATCTTACCAGAAAAGAACTGAGGTGAAGGCATTGAATACATTGGTGTTTTCTGTCTACTTTCTCATGAGCTACACTCCTTCATTTTGATGATCTCTAAAGTTCTCTTCCAGCCTCAGCTGTTCTATGACTCTGGGATTCTGTAAACCTTAGCTTTAGTTATTTAACACATTCTTTTAGAGATAGGAAGACGACTTGAAGAAAAGAAGTGTTGTGTTCCTTCATAAAGATTTCCCTCTTCAGAGGCTTAGAAGGTCATTTCTGTTTTAAAACAGTGTTCCTTCAAGGTTTCACTAAGGAACATTTTTAATAGCATTTTAATAATTGAAATTACTTGGTCAAAGCCAATCAGACAAGCTGAGCAACCACTCGAAAAGAAGGGCATGCCCTTATTTCTTGTTTCTAGTACAAACTCATGGTATCTTTATAAGACATTACTGTTAGATTAACCAGATGTACCATACTATAACTTTCTACTAAGTTAAAAAGGTTTTATTCAATTTTTTATATGTCCTGCGAAATGTAGTGTTTTCTAGCATTGTTTAAGCAAATTCAGTAAACTTAGGAAAAAAAGAAACACTGATCAAAGCATCTTAAATGTATTCTTTCAAAGATAATGCTTTTACCGTTAGGCTTTTACATTGTAAAAGGAAACAGAATTTCAACTGTTAGTAATCCCTGAAGCCAAACTAAATTAAAACATAGTAGAAGAATGAGAGAGAGACAAAAAATGTTCCTTTTAAAGATACTATGAAAATCTATTCATGTTACTTAGATAGTGTAGCTATAAAACTGAAAAAGAATTAACATGGTTGACTACATAAGCATTAAGGGATGGTACATTCATGAAACACAGATTCCCCCAACACATTTCGTGCAGGCATGGAGTCAATGAACATACAGTTCATTGGCATTAACAATATATACTGATTGTATATATTATATATACAATATACACAATATGCAGTACACAAGGGTATAATATGGAAAGATGTACATCTTCCACCCCCGAGAGACAAATGGCAAATTCTAAATCTTTCTCAAGTAAGATAATACTTCAAGAACCACCAGTTATATCATAGGACAATAACAATGCATGGCAGTCTGAAAAAAACCTGGAAATTCACAGCCTGGTATTGAATGTTAAATGATGATACAATTGAAATTTTCACATCCAATATAAGATGGAGCACTGCTAAGGGACTACTTTTAACATTTTTTGAAATGATTTAAAGATGTTAAAGACATATTGTTGGGAACAGTGAGTTGTTTTTCATTTTAACTACAGTAAATGCTTTTGTTAAATTTCTAAATGAAACCCCCCCCTAGGATTTAATCTGAAATTATGGTGTACAATTGGTAGCAATTTTGTTCAAGGTTTCTCTTAAAAGAGGAAGATTTGAAATCGGTAATCCATAAAAAAATGCTTTTAGTAGCATTTTTTGTTTGTTTGTTTCACAGAATTTGGCTAAAAATACTTACCTCTACTCACTTCAGAATGGTGGGATTCAGCTAGCCTGACTTAAACTAACTGATTCTAAGTTATTTAATTTAAAAACAAACTAACCAACACAAACCAAATTGCATCCTACAACAAAATTATTTTGACTTATATTAGACGTGTTAGTAGGATAAAGCCTACCATTTCTTGTTCTCTAGATTATATAGTCTCAACAATATGACAATAAAAAAGAGAAAAAATAAAATTACCATTATTTAAAATGAAAATAAAATACCATGTATGAAAAAAAAAGGGAAATCTTTTTTGAATCCAAAATTCTGTCAAATGCATGAGAGAAATAACAAATAATGTCAATAATATAAACCTCATCAATGATAATAAAAAATATTGCAATTTAAGGAGACAAATATTGAACCTTCCATTTCAGGGAAATAATAGATGAAAAGGGGTGTCTAGAAGGTATTTCCCATTAATAACTCTGTGATTTCAAGAACCAAAGTAAGATCATAAAATTTATCATTATACTTACTGAATATCCATGGATTGTATTGTGAATATCTTTCTTGTTCTGTAAGTTTTTAATCTGTTCTGATCAAAAACTGATGAGGTGTAAAACAGGATGAAGGATACAGAAAGAAAAAACTCCACTAAGGGAGTCTCTTCAACCTTTTCATATTACATACTGAAGTAATTCAAACACACACTGTGATGGTTTGAGTACTGAAAATCAACTTAAAAACTGGATAAACCCTTGGGAAAAGACTATGTGTCAAAGAGGATAATATAAAACCAAGCATATATCTTCCAAGGCTATGACAGAAAAGTAATAATTTTCACCACTCTGTTTTTCACTAAGCAAATAATACAATTTCACATAGACCCAGAATATCTAGAACATCTTTCTCTTTCTCAGAATGATTTGTGTTATTAAGGAAATTAATTTCTCACCATTTTATTATTTTGTCACATAAAAATTGATCACAGACAAATAACCTCTATGTCCATGTTCCCTGACATTTATTGATTGATTTTTGGAGGCATGTCAAAAGTTTTGAAACAAAATGAATTCTCTTAATAAGTGAATAAAGCTTACCCGTCTTTGTTTCTCGAAGAGGATTAACCCAGAAGTGGTAGTTGCTTGCTCCCTCAAGATAGATATTTAAAAGGAAAAACTCAGGAACACAGTATTGAGTTGAGAAGTTTTGTTTCTCTTATGGAAATTGAACTCAATATAGTTAAAATCTGTGCACAACAAGATTGTCCACTTTTTTTGTCTGCCAATGGCATTTCTAAATGCAAAAGACTACCTTTGTATCTTGTACAATTGCCAGTAGTGTCTAACTTAGAATGCAAGTGATGCAGCATCACACACAAGTTTACTACAAAAGACAAAATAATGCTAGATATATCCCAGTATCTTGATTCTGATCATGAAAAATATTTACTTGGAAGAAAGAAGTGATACAACCACAGAAAACAAGTCCAATAATTTTTTATTGTAACAACTGTTTTCTCAGCTACTCTATGACTAGAAAAGTTTGAGTTCAAGATATAAATAAATAATCTGGTTATCTGAAGTATATGTCTTATGCCTGAACAGACTATAAAAGTATGAAAGATTTCTCTAAATGTAGATAGAGATTTTAAAAATCAGAACTATTTTGTGATTATTTTTATGAACTTAGGGGTTTTTTTAATTGGAAAATTTGAACTTTTGAAAAATTGCATAAGCTTAATGAAATGTTTCTGAAGTGTTCTCTAGGCTGGCATTTATAGCAAAGCCAAAACAAAGGAGGAGAAGAGTAACCAGAACCCATCTTAGTGGCATCAGCCTCTGAAAGTTGCTGGAATCTGCCTTTCTCTGACTCTGGGTCTACCTTCCACTGAGTATACTGATGATTGCCTTTGATTCATCTGTCACTTCCCTCTCAAGCAAAGCAAAAAAAGAAACACTGGAACCATTCTTGTAAAGAAAGTATTTACAAAGTTTGCCTGATTAGAGCACAGCAGTATTTAAAAAAATCATGAAATATCAACAGGCAAGGAATACAATTTCCCCTCCACTCCACTTTTGGTCCGAATTATTCCATAATTTAGTCACTTTTATCAGTACTACTACAAAACCTATCTATATATATTTCAATTGTGGGTTTTTTGAGACGTCATAAGTTCTTTATCTCACATATATCTTGAAACAATTAGTTTGAAATTTCAGCTATTAAGTTCATTAAATACTTTTTGGATTGTGTTGTCAGAATGTAAAATGTGGAGCTTGGATTCAGCTGTTAACTTTTTGTAAGAAAACTGTTAGAAATATAGTTATCTTTGTAAATCTAACCTAAGTTGTGTCTGACAACAGAATTTAGGTGGATTTGAGATCTAGATATTTTATTTAAATATTACAATAATCTTACTGTTCTATGGAATAACTGACAAAGATTTAAAGAGAAATTAATTTGTCTCATTTTCTTCATATTCTTCCTAACTCCTTTAATTGGTCACAGTAAAAGCTCTCACAGTAAAACTGGGAAATAGCAGGAAACAATATTACGCATGTGTGTTGGGTTTGGCTGGGGTAGTCAATTTACTTGACAGTAGCTGATGTGGGGATGTTTTCTGGATTTGTGCTGAAAACACCACTGATAACACAGAGATGTTTTCATTGATGCTGGATAGTGCTCATACAGAGCCAAGGCCTTTTCCACTTTTTGTACCATCCCACCAACAAGGAGGTTGGGATTGGTTGCACAAGAGAATTGGAGAGTACACAACCAGGAGAGCTGCCCCCAATGGACTGAAAGCATATCATAGAATCAAGCTGGAAAAGACCTCCAAGATCATCAAGTCCAACTTTGTTGCTTTTCTTTGGAATGCAAAAGCTGACACTCCAGTACCACATTGTCTTTCTTGTAGTTAGGGGCCCAAAGCTGTACATAGGATTTGAGCTGTGACCTCACCAGTGCCAAGTACAGAGGGACAATCACTTTCCCTGTCCTGCTTACCACACTGTTTCTGATACAAACCAGGATGCCATTGGCCTTCTTGGCCACTTGGGCACACTACTGGCTCATGTTCAGATGGCTATTGACCAGCACTCCCAGGCTCTTTTCCACCAGGCAACTTTCCAGTCACTCTTCCCAAGTGTGTAGCACTATGGGGGGTTGTTTTGACCCAAGTGCAAGACCCCATACTCACACCATATGATGTCATGCTTAGCATATAAAGTTAGGGGAAGAAGAAGGAAGGGGAAAATATTCAGAGTGATGCTGTTTGTCTTCCCAAGTCACCGTTATGTCTGATGAAGCCCTGCTTCCTGGGGATGGCTGAACGCCTGCCTGCCCATCAGAAGTGATGAATGACTTCCTTGTTTAGCTTTTTTAGCATGTGTTACAGTCTGGATAGAGGCTGCAACAAGGTTCTTTAAATGGATACTACAAAGATTAAGAGATTAAGGCACTAAACCCAAATGTTAAGGTCTCAAACAGAAAATAAACTTTATTTTTATCAATAAGTAAATGGTAAAAATGAGGGAAGGCTGAGGGAGAAAAATAACAAAAGGGAAAAGCTACAAAATTAGATTACAAAAGGATTGCCACCACCAGTGAGGGAAGAAATGCAGGTAGTCAGCAGGAGGACCGTAGAATGAAGGCAGGTGGTGAGTAGGGTGGATGGGTAGGTGGGACAGTAGCAGGCAGGCGAGATGGACAAAAGCAGGCATGGGGGTCAGCAGCCAACACTGGACCCTGAATTGAACCTGATCAAGCTGGAGGCGAGCAGGAGAGGTGGAACACAGATGGAGTCAAGATGGAGTCAGGTGCGACGGAGCAAGGAGCGGGGCCAAGAACGGAGCAGACTGAAACACTGGAATCTGGTGGACTGGATCTTGAACACCGCATGTCCTGGGCCCAAACAAAACTGAACTCCGACTGTCTTGGATGCCCCAGAACAAAAGATTACCAACAAAAAACTCCCTACTGACGACACTGGGCACAGTCTTAAATACCCCATGGTCGATGATCATTGGCCAGCTTGCCTCCAGGCAGACTCGTCTACACTGCTGATTGGTTAGACCATCGATATCTGGGGAGGCTGGTTCTGTTGAGGGGGGAAAATGTAACTTTTTTCTGCTGTAGACTCTCCAGGGGGGTTGGCAAGTAGTCTAAAAATGTCCTCTCAGGATGATGAAGGCAGCCCTGCCAGGAGTTAAAGACAGAGTCTGCCATTTTGTTCACCAAACTAGTTAATGTGAAAAAAACAACAGCAACAAGAGTAAGAGATGAAACCATCTCTTACAGCATGCATGGCTTTTGCCCTACCTGTTACACTGTCTTTATCTCAATCAATGAGTTTTCTCACTTTTACTCTTCTGATTCTCTCTCCCAACCCACCAGGAGGAGTGAGTGAGTGGCTGGGATTAAACCACAACATAGATAGAACTATGATAGAACATAGATAGAACTAAGGATAGAACTAAACTGAAAACTTGAAATGCAGAAATATCTGAATGGCAGTGGAAAAATGCCAGCACAACCTGACAGATAATGTGCGGCTTTCATTTATGCACTTACTGTTTCTCATCAGGCCTTATATGTGTGTAATAAATAGTAAGGGCTTGCTACTGGTGGACAAAGAACTCGGATATGCATAGATTGTAAAATGTCAAACAGCTCGTTATTCCTGTTGCCTTAAATTGGTTCCCTATTAGTCTGACAATATCAGACTTTTGGGCAATGTTCTTCATTATAGGGTTCAAGACCATAGGAAATTAAGGATAACCTTCTGCATGTTGAAAATCATTACAGTCCCCTAAGCTATTTTATTACAGTTCACTATTCAGCTTAGTAATTTGGACTGATGAAACCTGTTCTTTGACTTAAGTGTATCTACCATGGCAACTTCCATGTTGTCTTAACTGCTTGTATAGAACATTTAGAAGAGAAATATTTAAGAGAAGCTCTTCTAAGTGTATCAATTTCCTTGAGGTAAGAAAAGACTTTATGCCAATAAGCCCAGCACTTTCTTGTTTTCAAGAGGAAATTCACATTCTAGTCTAGAAGACTAGAACATTGTCAAAAAATCTAATTTTCTGTTTAAGTACTCTGAAGTCTGAAATTGAAATTTCAGGGGCAAAGAAGATGAAAAGGCAGTTGCATTCAATCTGATTATTGTCTACAGACTAATTATTGGCAAATCTGATGGGGTTTCAGGAGTGGGAAGAATCATGTGATTGTGCTTCATGTTAAAAATCAACTGCGGAACACAGAGGATTTTACTTTTTTTCTCTTGAATCCTTTGAACATTTCCTGTTCTGAAAAATTCATTCAATAATTTTTAAATAAGTATTATACTGTTTCATTGATTTTCTAAAAGATTCTTTCTACAAGCATTGATGGAACCTAATATTTCAATCTATCTTAACACCTCTTGATTCAGTATTTACAGGCAAGCTAATCCATCTATGCTTTCCAAGGTTCTCCAAGCGTACAAAATATGTGTGCATGAGATTACGAAACTTTTGTAATAAGGAATGAGACAAATCAATTATATTATCAAATAATTAATGGTAAAGGATCTATATGGTGTATATCAACTTGAAAAATGTCATTTGATGGTATTTTAGAAATAATGCTACAATTACAGTGACAATGTGATGAAAAGAGTCTAAGATTGTCAAGATACAAGTTGGAATTGATTGTAGCGATGCTGTACATTTCAGTAACAGGTTATTGATCATACACTGGCTTGTGATGAAGGACATAGTGGACACTTTAAGCCTACAATGGTAAGTGACCCTCACATGAGAAAGTGTGTATTATTCCTTATGAACAGAGTAGCCCTGCCTTAAGGACTTACTCCTTTTAAATATGTATTAGTAATATTTCTTAGTGACATACTCTGTTTATAGTATGATATATGCCTGGAGGGCATTTTCTCTGGCAAAGAAAATATTAACTCTGGAATACCAATGAGATTCCCTGAAATATGAAAATATGTCACTATACAGTATAAGTTGATTCTTTTCTCCAGAATGAACAGGGGAAAGTGTATGGTTCTAGGAACAGAAAAACCCAAGCAATTCCTTGCTGCAATTCTGTAGTTAAACATACCTTGATTTTCACAGTCTTTTAATTTTACTCACGATTAATTGATTCCTGCTCTGTAAAATACTATGTATTTTCAGAAATAACTGTGCCATTTCAAAGAGCTCTTGTGATTTTTTAGGAATACTAGTAACGGAGTGAGTAACAAGTGAGGCCGAGAGTTATTATGCTTATGAATAACATGATATATGCTCAGATCTTGCAAACATTTGATTCAAAGAGGCTACTTTGATGTATAAACTTAAACCCTCGTCTGAGTTATAATTAAGCCACTCGGGCATCTGATTGTTTTAAAACACTTCAACTGTCTTCGCTCACTTCCTGAGAATAATTTTTGGTGAAATGAATATGTTCTTACTATATTAATGTGATAAGATTTTTTTACATAGGAAAGTCTAGGTATTTTTTAAAGCTGTGTACTAAGACTCAGGTTTGAAAAGAGGACTAATGTTTTCTGTTTCATTGTCAAATGAACAGTAACAGTTTTCCATCTGATTGTATTCAGCAGTTGCACAATTCCTTTAACAAAAAAACCCCTAAACTATTATAAACATGTCATGTCATACACAACAATGTCCAGCATTGTGCTTATCTTCTTTCTCAAATTTAGGATTTTGTAGGTGTAGTGGATTGACCCCAGAGAGAACTCACCCAGCCTCTCAACTGACTCTCCTCTCCTGTGGGACAGTGAGAAAATAGAAGGAAGGTAAGAATACTCTTAGGTTGAGATAGCAATACTTTAACAAAAAACACAAAAGTTATGCGTCAACCATATGAATGGCTTTGTGAGACTGGCATTAAAGAAGTTCAGTTTTCCTCACTCTGATGAGCATACTTTTATGCTTAAGTATACAAAATTGTGTGGAAAAAAACTATTGGTAAGATAAAAACAACAAAAGGCAACTCAGGAAGTGTATAAGGATGTTGCTAGGTCATGCAGAAAGAAAATTAGAGAGGTAAAAGCTCAGTTAGAACTTAATCTGCCTACTTCTGTAAAGAATAACAAAACATGTTTTCATAAATGCATTAATAACAGAAGGAGGGCCAAGGAACCATTCTTTATTTGCTGCAGGTGGGAAATATAGTCACCAAAGATGAAGAAAAGGCTGAGGTACTTAACACCTTCTTTGCCTCAGTGTCCAACAGTAAGACTGGTTATCCTCAGGACAGCTGGCCTCCTGAGCTGGTAAACAGGGGCAGGGAGAAGAACAGACCCTCTGAAACACGGGAAGAGGCAGTTAGTGATCTGCTGAGCCACTTAGATGCTCTCAAGTCTATGGGACAGGATGGGATTAATCCTAGGTGCGGAGGGAGCTGGTAGAAGAGCCTGCTAAGCCACTTTCCATCATCTATAATCAGTCCTGGCTGGTCGGATGACTGGAAGTTGACCAACGTGATGCTCATCCACAAGAAGGACCAGAAGGAGGATCTGGGGAACTAGGGCCTGTCAGCCTGACTTTGGTGCCTGGCAGGATTATGCAGCAGGTCATCTTTAATGTAATCACATAGCACATACAGGGCAACCAAGGGATCAGATCCAACCAGCACAGTTTTAGGAAGGGCTGGTCGAGTTGGTCCTCCCTGACCAACTTGGTCTTGACCAGGTAGGTGACTTGCCTGGTGGATGAGGGAATGGCTGTGGATGTAGTCTACCTGGGCTTCCGCAAACCCTTTGACATCATTTCCCACTACATGCTCCAGGAAAAGCTAGTAGTCCACAGGACACACCTGGACAGGCTACAGAGATGGGCCACGACCATTTGTAAGATGTTCAACAAGACCAAGTGCCAGGTCCTACACTTTGGCCACAATAACCCTATGCAGTGCTACAGGCTGGGGGAAGAGTGGCTGGAAAGCTGCCCAGTGGAAAAGACCCTGGGAGTTCTGGTTGACAACCGGCTGAACATGAGCCAGCAGTGTGCCCAGCTGTCCGAGGTGGCCGAGGTGGCATCTTGGCCTGTATAAGCAATAGTATGACCAGCAGGACTACGGAGGTGATCATCCCCCTGCACTCGGCATTGGTGAGGCTGCACCTTGAATACTGTGTTCCATTCTGGGCCCCTCACTTTAAAAAGGATGTGGAGATACTGGAGAGTGTCCAGTGAAGGGCAACAAGGTTCATGAAAGGACTAAAAAGCATGTCTGCTAAGGAACAGCTGAGGCAGCTAGGTTGGTTTAGTCTCAAGGAGGCTCAGGGGGACTCATCGCTCTCTACAGCTGCCTGAAAGGATATTGTAGTGAGGTTGAGACTGGTCTCTTCTACTGTGCCTGCAGTGAGAGGACAAGAGGAAATGGTCTTAAGCTGAGACAGGGGAGATTCAGATTGGATATTAGAAAAAATTTTTTCACTGTTGTGTTGTCAGGCATTGGAATAGGTTTCCCAGGGAGGTGGTGGAGTCGCTAACCCTGGAGGTGTTTAAGATGCATCTGGATCTGGTGCTGGGTGATGTTATTTAGAGGTTTAGGGGTTACAGTGGTAGTGCTGATGGACCTGATGATCTTAGAAGTCTCGTCTAATCTTGATTCTATGAACAAAGAAATGTGTATGTTATCTTGTTAGCCAGCCTAGGAATTTTTTTTCTCATATAGGTCCTAAAATCTAGTAACCTGGTTAACACTCCTATTTTTACAATATGATAAATTAATTATTAGCTGTAATTAAAAAATCTGATTGCAAAAGGACTCCAGTGTACAGAGAAGGTGCAGGAGACTTAATAGTCCTACAGGCCTTGGTGGGAAATACTGGGCTGGGTGCGTCTGTCGCAGCCTCCAGACAAAAAGGAGGTGAAGCTGAGACCCTAATATTTTGGTGATTTGCTCTTTGCTAGCTACACTATAACAGATTATTACTAATTTTCAAATAAGCTGTTAAAAGTCCCCTTCTGTACAGTGTTTTAAAGATCTCTGAGGAGAGTATCTTGTCAGACCGATATGTTATCATGTAGGTTGCCCATATATGCTTTTTAAAAAGCAGCCTGCTATCCAGAAATCTGGGTTAGCATTTGAAGTAACTGCAAAAATCCATCTCTATGAAATCAGAAGGAAGTAAAACCTGTGTGCATCTTATTCACTGACCTCGACACTATGAAATAGTAGTTTGACTTACCATGAATTAATGGTATTTTTCTGTGGTTTTCTTGTAGCTGGAGCTTCAGGCTGAGTATGTTCAGTCCACTTAAGGACTGCAGAAGTATTGACCAGATCCAGTCTAAATGTTTGCAACATTTACTCTACCTACAGGTGGAAAACCTCAGTCCAGTAATTTCAGCCATTTGACAGACAAATTGACAGCGTCTATGGTTACAACTCTGCCTGAAGACAATAAACATGAGCAACAAAGGGATGGCTTACAAAGTTTTGATACGAAAGAAATATCCTTCAGAATATTTTTTGACTACTTCCTTCATTTCTGTCATGTTCAATTCTAAATAAACCCTTGGAAGATAATGGAGAAGCAACCACCTACCTCTAGTACTTTACAGAAATTCATCACTTGTGTAACTGTACTCCATGGAATTACTGTAGGAATGAGCAAGCCAGCTAAACAGTATTTTGGTAGTAGTGTGGTCCATTTGAGCAGTTATAAATTGCTAATGAACTACTTTGCATATACTGTACTCATGTGCTACTGCTCACATCCCCCCTCAGCAGTGCCCCAGATCTATTCAAAATTAGCAATATATTGCACACAGCAAAATACAACATTTGTAAGCACGCAGAGTCTAAGACTGAATTTGTGATTTTGTGCTAAAACCAGGTCTATTTTCTATCAAAACTGGGAACCTATACTTTCACCTCTTTCTGCTCATATTAAGGTAAGGAATTGTTTGATGGGGATTTTCTCTTTCAGCATGACAAACCGATTGAGGTGGTGGTTTTATCCTTCCTTGCTGAATTTAGCTGCATATTTAAAAAGTAATCCACGTATTTAGGTATATATGCACATGAATGAGAAAAAGGAAATGACTCAACACTAAGGAATGAATATATTTCTGATATGTAATTCTGTGGTGCCTTTTCTGGAAATGAGTCACATAAATTTTGAGGTTACCAGTCATCGTCAAAATGTTAGTCTATTGAATTGTCATCATAAGTAAATCCTTTGTAATATATTTAATAGTTTTTAAGGGCTTTCCTCCATAACTATTCTGTGGATCTGGCCCTCCAATATACAGTAAGGGAATGTATTTGACTGTGGGATATTCTGAAACCAGACAACTTTATTTCTATAATTAGTTACTGCATCATCTTATAGTAAAACATACTTGAAAAATTTCTTTATTCATTATAGTTTAAATGTGTCTTATTTTACTCATGTGTCTAATTCTGATGGGTGTTCATTACAGTACAGAATGATTAAGAGTAGGAAAAGCTCTTTCAAGAGCTTGCATGAGTGGAAGAAGAAACTATGTAACAGTGTTCTGCTGTTATGACTCACTGATATATGGTTAAATATGAGCCTTAGAGCAGACAGAACTGCCCTGCTGATCCCAGAAAGCCCTTATTACTTACTCGTGGATAAAATCTACCAGAATGATGGCTGCCATGATTTAAATAATGAGACATGAAAATTGTAAATTATGTACCGATTTATATTACTTTACTGGAAATGCATGTCATTTACAAAGATCTACTGGTTGTAAAATAGAGACTGAAAAGAACTATTGTGAGAAGTTGTAACTTTTCTTCTTTCTGATAGTTGTTCATAGACTTTTCCTCCAAAATTAATTAACTCAGTAATGACCCAGTAGTCATTAAGAGAAGCTGCATTCTCCCAAGTAGCAACAAATATCTGAGACATCACTAACCTTTACCCTTCTTTCACTACCGCCCTCCTCATTACTCATAGCAAACAACAGAGAAAGGGTGCAACAAATTAGTACAAAAAACTCTTGAAAAAGCCTGCATCAGATTTGTTAGATCTTTGGTTTGTTCTGCTGTATTAGCTGCTGTAATTACCAACTTTAAAGCCATCATAATGAAAAAGGGAATGAGAAGCAGTGGTTATTGAGCAGTTTATCTGATGGAGTGAATTTATGTACTTTGGGGCCCAATATAAAATTTACTGAAGTAAATACAGGTGTTCTCTCAACCTGTAAGACTTACTGACAAATACTATCAAGCAGGAATCAAGCAGAAATGACTGCTGTAAGTTTTTTAATTTTTTTTTGTCACCATGTGAGTACGTAGGTCAGTGAATTCTGTTTCAGTGGAAAATTGATTTTGACTTTTTAATCTTGAGATCTTTTTCCTTTTGTTCAGACACTTAGAATTAGTTGCTACTTACATTCCGTTCACATTTTCAAGTTTAGTACACTGATCTACTGAAATTAATTTCCAGTCTGAGTCCGGTTTAGGATATTTGGATAAACATTAGATTTGATAGTTTACAGAATTCCTTGTAATTTCTGTGACATTGATAGACCTATTTTATCCTGACAGAGAAATATTTTACTTGCTCTCAGATATATCTAATGAAGAAAATTTTGCACATACAGTAAAACTGTTGATATTTCTTGTGTGAATTATTTTACTGATTACACACCTTCTCCCTAACTGAAATTCAACAACTTATTTGGTGCCTGGTTTTTACTTAATTTCTCAGGAGCTGTCACATATGTTGGTTTGTATTTCTGACTTCTGAAAGCATGAAAATAAATGGAAAATATTTTTGTATTCGAATAATAAGTGCAGTACCTTGTTGTTCTAATAACTCATTTTCATCAAGGTCTACAAATTTTCCCACAGCCGTGTTTAAAACAGAAACCAATAACTTTTCACTCTGAGGTAAAAAATAGGTCATCTCTGTATGAAATGGTAGAAAATGACACCAAGCAGATCTATTCTCACATTGCACAGAAGACAGTTTGGGACAGAACAGCATCATGGGAACTAGAAATCCAGGACATGAACCAAAGAAATTACCAGACTTGGATTTTGGTTTGTGTTCTGGATTTTCCTTTCTACTGCGTTAGAAAACAGGACCTGTCTTTTCTTCCACTTTGAAATGGCATTGGGCCTCTATGAACAAAATGTGCCATGCTGTAATAAATATACATTTTAAATTTTACTCCTTGATATTGAAGTTTATTTCTCCATTATCCACATTCTGTCTCAAATGTCTACCGGCAGATAGTATTACAATGCTAATGCAAACCTGTTTCTTTAAAGTAAATGGTCATAAAAATAATTAATTCATTGTGAGATAAGAAACAAAACCTCAAGAAATGTTCTATTTATTATTCAGATATGGATTACTTTGTTAGAAGTGCTTTATCACATAAAAAACATGTACGGTGAGTGTAAGTTTATAAGACATCAGCTACCTGATAATGAAGATCATGGATAACAAAGTTAATGTAAGTATTTGGAAAACAGAAATAGATTGCAAATCCTTCCACTAAGAAACTTCAGAGATTCAGAAAATTTAAAGCCGGAAGGACTATTCAGTCATCTAATATGTCCTCATATATCTATCACACTTCATTAAATTTCATTCACTTATTCCTGTGTTGGTCCAGTAACACGTGAATTTCTTTCAGGTCCTCATCTTGGGATCTAAGTCTTTGACTATATTTGAAAGGAAATTGCTAAAATGTAGTCTAAAACTCAATTTATATCTCCTCAGATTATGGAAATATGAATACACAGTATTAGAAATTCTAGCATCCTCTTACAAAGGTGGTCTAGATGTCAGAGTGCAGTGAACAGCAAAAGTAAAAATAAACCATGAAGCCCTGTGAACTATATGCACGCAGTCACTCTATATCCTGGGGATAACTCTAGCAACCCACTGTAACTGAATCAACCTTTATATTTCTTTTACACTGGATCAAAAGCAGACAATACTCATAACCAAAGGAAATCATATCCTGACTTTTAGAGAGGTGAGTTGTGTTATTTCTATGACTAATTTATGACTTCCCCAACACTCTTAAGAAATGAGGTTACTGATACTGAAGTGTTCGAAAGCAGTACAATAAAAAATTATAGAGGAGTTAGGATTGTGAATAGGAAAAATTTTCTCCCTAATTACTCTGATAAATGTAAAAATTGCAATGGATGACTTTTAACCTTCAAAACAGTCATACAAATATATGGGTGAAGCTTTGCCAAAATCCAATAGCTATCTGAAAAAAAGCATCTCAAATAATTTTAACAGCACCAGTATCAAACTAAGGTATTCATGTCTTTGTGTAATGTTACTTTTACACGACAGTTATTAAAGATAACAGATGACTGCAGGGCTGTAAACCAAACCAACGTCAACAGCAAAAGAGCTGATGCTCCTTAGCATCACTCATCTTTCCTCCTCTGTCTGTGCTATGCACCTGAGAAAGAAAAATATGCGGAGCTGTCAAAAAAGACAGTTTTAAAAATAAGCCAAATGAAACCTGAAAGAAAAGCTTTTAAAATGTCTCTTAAAAGGCTCCCAAGGACAAACTCTCAGATGTAAAGCAAAAATATTACATTAAAGAAATATGTTTGTACACTTTGTTATTAATATAAGTACTTTCTCCTTAGTATGAAAAATTTTAATCACATCACCACTCAATTTTTTGAAGCAATAAATTACTAGTCATATTACTGACATCATAAGTTCTAAAGAAATTATTCTCTTCGACTGTGGCACTGGTGTTGCAAGAAGAATTTGCTTTCCTAGAGAAGAAATTTTATTTTGCTAATAAGTTGTCAAAAGTTTGCAGTGAGGCACTTTCATTTTGGTTTTTTTTTTTAATGAGAAATGAAATAAAATAAACTCCCTCCTCCTATAAAGTTTGTAATGTTGGCAAGTTTTTCAAAGTGAGTTAACAGAGTACAGAAGCAAACAAAAAACCACCCCAAACAAAACCAAACAAACAAAAAACTAAACTAAAGCCAAAAATATCCAAGCAAACAAAAAAGCCTTCTATGGTTTTATATTTTTGTTTCTCTTGGTTAACTACTAGTAAGCTCACTATCACAGGTGGCTATGATATATTCATTGCTATCAATTAAAGTAAACATAACTTAAGTTAGATTTAATTTTCAGATGTCTAAAGGAAAGAAAGTAAATGTACTCCTGTAATTGCTGTCCAAGCTGTGCAGTTTACGATAATCTTTATCATAAGGCTTTCTGAAGTAGCACAGACAAACAATTTTGGTAAATGTTGTAACTTGACTCGTACACTGTGTATAAAAAAGGAGACTTCTCATGCTCTAGTTAATTAATTGGATTATGCCTTCAAAAGGATTGACACTTCATATGCCCTTATTCTAAGCATTTTTTAAGAAAGTTTGCAGAATAGACTTCAGAAGAATAACCTAAGGATGAACTTTCAACTTGTGCTATTTTGCAGATTTCTTTAGAAAAAGCACTTTAAGAGGGCAGGAAGAAATGTTAAGGAGAAGATGATATGCCATACTTCGAAAAAGTGTGGCATCTAAAGAAGAAATAAACCCTTAGCAGAACTTTTAAACTGTCACTGTTATAATTCCTAACTTCCTTGTCTGTGAATGGCTTCTTTTTTCTTATCAGATAGACTTTAGGCTAAGGGATTGGTAAGGCATATCCTGGACATCGGTTAATATGAAGTATTAGACATAGCAATCTACAAACATTTTTACCGATTATATATTTGTATTCCTTAATACATTAGTCTCCAGTCTTACAACAGCTTAGGAATAATCTGAATATTAATTTAGCACACAGAAGCAGACATTGAATCTGGTTGAACTAGCATAAATAATTCTGCCTGAAACTGAAAATACCTACTCATCTTGGATTGTAATTTTCTCCAGAGAAGCTCTGTGTCCTATACTCACAGATGTGAATACTGTGTTCTGAATAACTCTGAGACAAAAATTTAACTTATTTTCATGGTGCTTTTTATTTTTCTACCACTTCACTTCATATGAAGGACTACGGAAAAGATTAGCAATTTCTGAATATCTTCAGACCTGTAAAAGTTCCAAGTGCACACCAAAACATAGCCACTAAAAACCTACCAGAAATACTGAAAACTGTGATAAGTTGAATATTATATTTAGAGATTTGCACCGATCCCAGGTTTGAAATAAATTTAACTAATCTAAGTTTGTAGCCTTGTGGAAAACACTACTGATTGCTCAAGAAGATCTCTGCAGGATTAGAGATATAAAATAATGTAAAGTAAATTCAGCTGAATTACTGATTTAATAGATTTTTTTGCCTTTTAGATGTCTATAGGTGCAGACTCTGTGAAGGGTGTACGAGGGTTGTTAACCACGCTGCACTCTGATAGTTCATTTTCAAGTTATCTTTTCTTTAGACCCAAAATTTCCCTTCTTCATGATGAATCTCAGATAGTCTGAAATCCCAATGATCAGAAGAATTCTGGTACATTATACCTTAACACCTGATAAAATTTTATTTCTTCAATGAAACTCCCTACCATTAGCCTGAGTAATATTTTCCAGCTATGTGATTCTGGGAGGAGGTGACTCTGCAGAGTGTTTATTTAGAGCTATACACATGCAGAGTATTGTCACACATTGTCATATACGTGAAAATGTTCACATATCAATGGAATTAATATCCCAAATGAGATCTAAACTAGCTTGAGGGCAGAAGAATAACTTTTTATTTAACCTTTGGTTGTTAATTCTGCTCCTGGGAGGGAAATAAATGGGTTTTGATATTTCAGGCAGATGAACTACTTGATTTTACTTAAACTTTGTTGACTGTGAAATGCTTGGGGGCAGAAAAGACGGTGCTTTGCAACTCAAAATTGCTGCAGGACAATAAAACCATAGTTTTATAATGAAAGTAATATTAATGCCACATATTTTATGCTGGCACAACATTTTCTATTTCAAGAGATTGTTTAAGTCTGCATGCAGATAAACTACTTCATAACCTGACATTTAGCATAGACAAGAGGAAGAAAAAGATACTTTCTTGTCTCGATATCAGAGGCACGACCACGTAGTATTAACTTATGTGCAATTCTTGATGAAAAATAGAATGACTGATATACCTGATATATAAGCCCTTCCTTTTTTGAACACAGAGAGATCAAAATAAACATCAAGTCACTAAGCCTAAGAAGTACTCTAAAGCTGGGAAAAAAATTAATAAAGTGATTAATATTTAAAACTTGTCTAGAAAGAACTGTCTTCAATATTTATATGGCATCATAAAACTGCACCAGAAATGCTAAATACTGCAGAAATGTTTAAAATTCAGAATGTAAGTCTGTGTCATTAAAACTTAGACAGCTTCTTTACAAATTCCTGCAGAGATACACTTTTACACAAAAAACCCTTGCCTAGCAGAATTCCAGCTCAATTACTTAAATAGCTGTTGAAGCACCAAAAATATTTATTAATTACTATTATGCAACCTCTGAAATGACTATGCTGTAGCTGATTTGATTTATAGAATAAGAATAAAAATCCTCTCATTTCACATTTTTGCCCAACCCTAATATATAAGAAAACTAAAGGTTCATAATGGTTTTAAAGACATGTCAATTTAGAATGAACAACTGATTTTTCATATTAAGGAAGTCAATTGATAAGAAATATAAACACCATCAGATTATGGGTTTATCTTTTTTCTCCTCCCACTGTCTATGTTTTCTGACTGCAAAATAAGAACTGGTAATACTAATTTGGTGTTATGACCTCTTTGCACCCCTTTGATATCTCTGTGAGCTCACCTCAAGCCATTGTCATAATGTCTTCAATACAAGAGCTTTCTGAAAACTTTAGCTGATAATTGAAATAACCAAATCACTGACTCAGGTCTTTTGGGTGTTAGGCAGGATCCACACAGAAACAATGGCAAGTGATGACAACAAGAATTTCTTAAATCCTTCTAATTTTATATTTGAGGACTGTACTGAGAAATGCATCTATTAGGTTAACAGGTAAGACATTTCCAAGGCATTGGTGTTTCTTGGATTTGGTGTTTCTGTATAGCACCTGCTTCTCACCTGTCCATTTGTTTTCATCAGGAAATCCAAAATTTCATCACATCACCTGTTTTTGTTTCCAGACCAGGATGATGTTGTTATTACTCTATCCAGAGGGAGGTGTTGGTTAGGTGTGTAGGTTTACTCTTCCTCAGTGCTGTACTATCAGTCAACTTGTTGTGTAGGGAAGAGTGGAGCAGAAAAAGTACACAGACCATTCCCTAAAATTTTAATTTGCTTAAAACAGAAATGTAGGAAAGAGAAATTCTTTGCTATGATTCATGGTCTGCAATAGCAAAACCTAGTGAATGGCAAATCAAAAAGTAGTACTCCTTCTCTACCAAAATGAAAGGGAGAATTTGATGTAGAAAAACAACAGCACTGATCCGGCAAAACACCCTCAACCAAGGGAAACACTGCTGCAACAGCTGCACTCTCTGGTTTCTCTTGGTTTCTTTTACAGGGGAGAGGTCTGACATTTAGACTTCTGTATTTTCATCAAATATAAAATGTTTACATATGTTGGATGCATGTTCTTTGTTTACCTAAAAATAATGCTACTCAGCTTCCAAGTTCCCTTTTAGTAACCAGGACTTTTGCAACCATTGTTGGAATAAAATTGTGCAGCTGCACTGTGAAATGTTTCTGGATACAGTATTTAATTTTGACCTTATTGCATAGAATTTAGAGCACCTAATTTCACAAAATCCCAGAATACGTTGAGTTGGAAGGGAACTACCAGGAGCATCAAATCCAACTCTTAAGTGAATGGCCCATACAGGGATCAAACTTACAAACCTTGCTATTATTAGTGCCATGCTCTAACCAACCGAGCTGAAAGTGTCCCTGTCCATGGCATGGTGGATGGAACAAAATGACCTTTAACTCCCTTCAAACCTAAACCATTTTATGATTCTGTTATTCTATGAATAGAAGATTGAGAGATAATTCTGTCAATCTGATTCTTTAACACTAATGCAATTATTTTTCAGACCTGTTCTACACATACTAATTAAATTCTGTAGTTCAAAATGAAAAATCCATATGCATATTTTATTTTTCCAGTTTTCTGTTTAAATAACCTCTTAAAGACTGTGATAAAGCAAATTTCAAACTTGAAGCTTCTGATAAATTTCAGCTTGAAATGTCATCTTAGGAAAAAAAAATCCTTAGAATATACCTTCTAGCCCCTTATCTATTTTTTCTCCTTTCCATCTGACCTATTATTCTGCATTTGTCCTGTGAAGTCCTTCAGTAATCAGGCTGTATATCCATCTAAATTCTGTGAATAAAGTTTTTGGCCTTTGGCCAAAAAAACTTTAGGTAGTAGTACTGTCACACATTCCACTGAAATACAAATAGGCATTCATGTTAACAAAACGAGTCTCTTCACACATGCAGTTGTGAGAACACCTCATTTGGACAGAATACATTCCAATACAAGACAGTATCTGCACTGTCATCCTCATTATTGAATTTTTGCAGGAGAAAGTGAGCTTACCTTTCCTTTCTAGGAAAGGATGGTGCTATGACTTCACCAAAGCCCAGCTGGTGCAGAAACCTCTGACTCAGATCAGCCTTGGGCTGCCATGATACTGCCTCTTTCTTCTGCCATTTATAGTCTGTCCTGGTGCCTTTCAGCACGTCAGTCTTACCTCTTTTTAAAGCAGAAAGAATGGCATCCTGACTTAATTGTTTGCTACAGTCTAAGACAGAGGAGGTTAAATTTTTACCAAAGTCAGCTACCCTGCCTGAAATCAAATTTGTTCATGTACATTTTAGATCAACTGAATGGTAGAGTTTTCTTGTTAGAATACAGTTAGATTGAACTTAGCACTTTTTCCAGACACTTTCAAATCATCTCAAAGCACAGAATTTGTTCTGCATGACTAATCATGAGAACAGCAACATTACGGTTATAATCATAATCTTCTGAATGAAAAAAATACTAATCAGCTTGAAGGCTGCTAGTGGCCATCTTGCTTACTCATCTGTCTAATAGAGGAAGACAAGTAAGAAGGAAAAAGAGTAGATCACGGTCTGTGATATTTTAAGTGCTTTATGAATTAAATGAACTTGCTTTCTCAACTTTATTAAATCTTTGCTGATCTTGAAAGCACATGTAGTTTAAATATGCATCTAGTCCATGACAAATTTACAATATTTGGCAGTTTAAAAATATTTACCCAACTGCTAACTGGAAATTTGCTCTGCTATTAAATATACCTGGAAAAACAACAGAATATGGCTTCATATTTGTGTCTTGTAGCCTGCCTGGATACCCTGAACTCAAATGTAGGAATATATTTAGATTTTTGGATTTACATTAAATTATTGTAATTCACTTGAAATTTGAAGGCAAGTTGAGTTGACTCTTTCCTCAGAATCATTATGAGTACTACATTTTCTATTGGTCACCTTCTCACCTCCACAGAATCACAGAATAGGCAAGGAACAACTGGAGGACATCTAGTCCAACCTCCCCGCTCAAGCAAGGTCCTGTACAGAATATTACTCAGGAATGTGTTCAAACAGTCTTTGAACATCTTCAGAGGAGAAGACTCCACAAGCTGTCAGGGCCATCCATTCCAGTGCCCAGTGACTCTCAGATAAATTCCAATGTCTTCATTTCATGCTTTCAAGATACCTCTGAAACAAGCTTTAAGATACTTTCTAAGAAAGTGACACTAGACACTTTCAAATCATGATTTGTGAGTCAAAACTATCTTTGTTGAAATGTGTCAAGTGTTGAGTATAACAAGGCTTTTTTTTTTAAACAAAAAGACATCTTATTTGCTTTTAAAATAAGTAGACATTTATAGCATTACATGCACATCAAGAGTACATCTGTGTTTAAAAATACCACGTATACATCTCTAAGAGCTTGTTTGTGTAAGTAAGCCACACAAACTACTCTGAGATGGAAAGATCTTCACCCCAAAAGCAGTAGTTTCCTGTAAAGTAAGACTGATATATAAGCAAATCCAGGCTTCCCATTTAGAGTAGAGGGATCTATTTACACGCATGCCTTACTGGGCCGTGTTCTTCCTTGAATAGCAGTCTGAGATAAACACAGCAAATCAGTTTGTTTAAAGTAATAGCCTACTTAGCACATATTAGCTGAAAGACTGAGAAAGTTTAATATTCATATGCAACACTTTTGCTGGAAGCTTCGAGTTTGCTTAAGCTGACTAGTCCAACATTAGGTATTCCAGAAAAGAATAAAAGGGAAAAGACAGGGAGAGACTCTTTATCAAGGAGTGTAGTGACAGCACAAGGACTGATGGTTTTAAACTAAAAGAGGGTAGGTTTAGATTAGATATTAGGATGAAATTCTTTACTGTGATGTTGGTCTTTAAGGTCCCTTCCAACGCAAATGATTATATGATTCTGTGATTCTATAGCTTTGCCAAAACAAGCTTCGGCTGATGAATTTGTTGCTCTGATTTCGGCTTTGTGATAGCTATTAGTGCCACGGTCCGAGGGGGGATGGGGCCGTGACACAGCACAGACGGGTCGGGAGACAAGGTAGAGGTGCAAATGGAATGCTTTATTGAGAGGTGAAGGTGTTTTATGAGTTTCAGGTGGGGAAAGGGCTGGAATATGGGGTGGACCATGAGACAGACAAATGGGGGAACAAATTGGGATAGGGACACAGGTAAAGGGGGAGGAACGTGGGAGAAACTGGGGAAGGAAAGGGTGAGTGGTAACTGTCTCCTCTCTGCAGCTTCTGCAGCCTATCAGAGAGGGGAGCGCGGAAGCAGAGAGCAGGCAAACTTGTGGCAAGCCTGGGCATGCACTGTGTAGTGTGGATACAATGAAACCACATAATAACAGTAAAGTCCATATAATAACTGTAAGGTCCATATAATAAAGTCCTGTCCATTGCTGTATGTTTTTCTCCACGCCTGGAACCTCTCCCATCCTGAATCTTGTTCCTTCACATATTAGTCCAAGGAAAATTAAGTAAATGTGTCAATCACTTTTTGAATAAGACTGTAAACATACTATCCTTGTAACAGAGACTGCGGTACATACTGCCTGACAGAATCTAACTTTCGAATTTGTTTCTCAGTTGTTTATCATGGTCTTGGAAGACTGAAATAACAGATGTAAACATTACACAAATCAAATTCTATTTCTAACTGAAGTTATAAAAAACGGTTGAAGGCATTAAACCAGTAGAACTTTGATGTGGACATACAGAAGAACTGAGGACGTTCTCCAGAACTTGCTTTCTTACCTTTCTCCAATTTGAGCTAATCAATGACAAACTGTTGTGATACTGCATATATGAACATACAGACTTCATGTTCAACAAGATATGCTTTTTTTAGATATGTATGCACTTAGTTTATAGGGACGAGCAATTAATTTACCACTGCTTCTATTCAGCAAAGCACTGCAGGAAAGAAACCTCTGATTGTTTACAAAACTGTGTAAAGAACACTTTAAAAACTCACGTCTCTCACTTTGAAACTCTTATTTACAAATTAGCAGCAATATTTTACATAGGTGAAATCCTCTTTGAAACATACAATCAATGATATGATTAGATAATTTTGTCTCATTTTTTTCTAAAAAGTTGCCTTTTGATATCATGAGTTCGAATAAAAACTTATAAAGAAGAATATTTTTTTCAACCAATGCAATTACATAAGAACTTAATTTACTGATGCAAAAGCCTGAAAAAAAGGAGAATTTTAAAGGATATTTTTTTAAGTCTGAAGTTTCTTTCCTAAAGTTCGGTGTAAATTTCAAAGCTTCTGACTTATGACAGATCTTTCTTGATGGTAAGAAATGCAGTCTGAAATTATTTCTTAAACCACCAATTTGTAAGTCAAGAGCAAAAGTATATGTGGCGGAGGAAGAATCAGAGTGGTAGAAATACCAGGCATGGAGAAAAATACATGAAAACTAAAGGGACATTCCTATGCTGGATTGGACATTCACCGGACGGACAGTTTTTCCCCTGTTTCACCCCAGTTTATTGTTGTACTGTTGTGAAGTTCTGTGTACCCCAGTTTATTGTTGAAAATTCTATACCCTCCATATTGTCTCCTTCTCCCCTCACCCTTTTCCCTCCAAAACTTGTTTACTCCCTTGTTCTCCCCTACTTTCCCGCTCCTCTGCACCTGATTGGCTACAGTTTGCTGCAGTGCAGAGAGAGCTCCCATTGGCCCTTTCCCCTAGAGACCCAAAGTTGCCACCCACCTTTCCCTGTTCCCCCAATCACTGCTTTCCCTGAGCTGCCCATCTCATACTCCTCCCTAAGCCTGAGTCCACCCCCTGAACCTACCCTATATAAGTCCCTGTTTGCTTCAATAAATCGGGATTGCTTCCTGAGACCTCAACTGTGTCAAGACTCTGATTGCAGTGCCCGGTCCCATTTCCCTTTACCCCCGCGGGCCGTGGCAAGTATATAGTAAACTTTCAGACTGACTATGGCAATCATTGCATCGTGTGGAATAGAGAGAATTCAGAGATATACTTGTACTAGATTATGCAGTAACATTTTAGGATAAAGAAGGAAAATGTTCTTGCTATGTAAACTATTTCCCCACCGTAATATCAGTAGATCCCTACAAACTTTTACTAGTGTACAATTAGAACCCAGAAGAAGTAAGTGTGCAGTTAAATAACAAAAGATCCCAGATGAAAAAATAGTTTCATCCATCACATATACAGGAGATTGTACATCATATGTATGACAATACCTATTGCATGACAATACAATATGCACCTATTTACATAGGTATATATGACATATACACATAATTACATTTAACATATACATATATGTTAGTTACATAGAGGGATAAGCAGATCTATACCTATCAGAGGACCTTTATATATACGCTCCAGAATCATCGAATAATTCAGGCTTGAAGGGACCTCAGGAGGTCTATAGTTCAAACACATGTTCAAATAGTAGCAGTAATGAAATAAGACCAGACTACTCAGAGCTTTATCCAAGCAAACCTTGAAAACCTCTAAGGCCAGAGACTAAACAACATAATTAGACAAGCCGTTCCAATGCTTTACTGTTTCAAGATGAAAAAAAAAATAAACCCCTCATACCAAGTCTGAACATCATCTTATTTATGCCTCTTGTCTTCCCATGTGCTGCTGTGGAGACTGGTCTGGGTGGCAGCAGCTGGGTATGGCAGCCAGTCAGGGCCAAACCCACCACATTATCACAGAAGGCTATCAAGTTGACCAGGTATGAAATACGCTTAGTAAATATACATTGACTATTTCTGATCAATTTACTCTCCCTCATATGTCCGGGAACGTGTTCTAGGGACTCTCTCTATGACTTTCCCAGAGATCCTAGGATCCTAGGCTGAACTAGTAGAGATACAGATGGCAGAAAAATCATTAAGATTAGAGAAAGAGAAGCTTTAGGAAGATAGCAATTTGCAGATAAGGCGTTTGACATGAATATATTTGTAAGAGAAAACTTTTATTATGTTTATAGTTAAGCTAATATTATTTGATTGCCATGTAAATACTATTAATTATCTTTCAGTATGTCTCTAATTTCACAAACACGTTTCAAGAGATATATTAGGTGAAATCACCTGCTGAAATGATATATCACTCAGTAGGAGAGATTATAACACCTAGCAAGTGTTCTTTTAAGTTTTCTGAGATCTCATCAGGTAATGTTATATCACATCATGGAGTAAAACATAAATTTGCTTATTGTCATACCACCTAAGCAAAAACTATAATGTTCTATTATCTAATAGAACCTGACGTGTGGCAGCAAAGATGCAAGGGTTATTGATGAACTAGAAACCATGGAAGTGCCTGAAAATGGTCACATAGGAATTAGGGCTTCTCCCCAAAAAGCTGATGGGATGAATAGCCCAACTAAATTGCACCTACTCCAATACATGCAGCATGGGCAAACAAACAGAAGGAGCTGGAAGCCATTGAGCAGCAGAAAAAGGATGGCATAGTTGCCACATCAGAAACAAGGCAGACTGACTTGCACAAATGGAATGATGCAGTGGATGGCTATGAACAATTCAGAAGGGATAGGCAAGAAAGGAGAGGTGATGGGGTATCCCTGTGGACTAGGGGATGTCTTGATTGTCTGGAGCTTAATGATGGTCACGATAGGGTTGGGTGTTTATGGGTAAGAATCGAGGGAAAGGCCAAGAAGGCAGATATCCCAGTGCCTGTTACAGAAGACAGATGAAATATTCTATCAGCAACTGGGAGAAATTTCATGATTGGTAGCCTTCGGTCTCATGTGGGATTTCATCTTAGCAGATGTCTGCTGGAATTCAATACAGCAGAGTCCAGGAGGTACCTGGAGGGTGTGCAAGATAACTTCCTGACGCAGCTGGTGAGCAACCCAACTAGGAAAGATGCTCCATTGGATCTGTTGTTTACAAACGGAGAAGGACTAGTGGGTAATGTGATGCTTGGAGGCACTCTTGGGCATGAAGGTCATGAAATTTTGAAGTTTTCGATTCTCAGGACCTAAGGAGGGAGGTCAGGAGAACAGCTACATGGATTTCTGTAAGGCAGAATTTGTCCTGCTTAGGAGACTGGTTGGGAGAGTCCCTTGGGAGACAGTCTTAAAGGGCAAAAGAGTACACAAAATATGGACATTCTTCAAGAAGGAAATCTTACAGAGGCAGAAGCAGGCTATCCCTATGTGCTGAAAGATGATTTGGCAAGGAAGAAGACCAGCCTGGTTGAACAGAGGGCACTGGCTGGAACTCAGGAGAAAAGGGAGAGTTTATGCCCTTTGGAATAAGGGACAGACAACTCAGGATAATGACAAGGATGTAATAAATTTATGCAGTGAAAAAAGGGTCAAAGTTCAACTAGAATTTAATGTGGCTACTGCCATAAAAGACAAAAGAAACTGATTCTACAAATATATTAACAACAAAAGGTGGTCCTATAGATGAGCTTTCCATAATTCCAGAAGCCTAATTTGCACTTGCACCACCCATCATGGCTAGGCTTCGCGAACGAAGATTTGGGAAGGCACTATCCACATTTGCTGCAGGCACGCTGGTGGTTTATGAGGCCAATACGTGACAGACATATCCGATTGCAAAAGGCGCAGCAGAAATGCAAAAGGCGCTCAACTCTGTATTGTAGTCAGTAATGCCTAATAATTTACTAGAATCCTGCAGGTATGATTTTCACATGGGCTTTTGCACATTACAGTATCACCTTGAGATCTGAACTTAGCTGCCCTGTTAGAAGTCTAGTTCCCCCTGATGACTCTCTTCACATTCCATCATCCATATGAAAGTTGCTTCTGCAGAAGCTTTCTCCTTGAAATATCTTGAATTTGTGTTCAGTGAAAGCAATTTGACTATAGATCTCTCCTGCACTGTTCTATTCTTTGCAGTACATAAGCCAAGAACAAAAATATTATCTCCTTTTTGTGTATTTTTAGAACCATTTCAAAAAATGCACATTCTACAGATGGGAGCATATTTTGATTCTGAAAAAAAAAAAGACAAAGATAATCTTTGTTCTCAACTGAAGATTTCATTTTTAAGTTTTCCTCCAAAAAATGAAACTCATTATTTTTAAGGACATAATAGAGGAAATTTATTAAGTTTTCTTAAGGAGTATACTCTGTAGGAAATAAATTAATAAATAAACCCAAACTAAAGCTTATAAGGACAAAGCACACATACAAAGAGAAAAAAAGGTGTATAGGAAGGAGAAGAACAAGGAGAAGAACAACTGTTAACCCTGTCAAAGCCCAAGACAGAACAAATTAGGAGCATTTTCTGAAAGGCAACTGCACATCCTCTAAAAGCACCTGCAACAGTTATAGGACACTTTTTCTCTTTAGGAACTCTTCCCTCTAACTGGGCTCCCAGTACTTTTGTGCTTCTGTAATATTTTTTTTTCAGAAGAACACTTGCTCCCACCATCCACAGATTGTTTGGAAGGCAAGATGGCTTACTGCAAGAGGACACTGCAGAAATGTATAGTGAACGCTCTAAATGCATTTCATTGAGCGTAGAAGTGGTGAACTTGGTGAAAGATTAGGAACTATTCAAGTTAAAAGTTTAAGAAAGAAAAAACCAAAATATCCATTAAAATCTATGCAGATTTTTTGTTAAATATACTATGTATAAACATTCTGTTTCTACAGACTCAACTAATACAGTTACTAGAATAAGCTCAACAGGGTCTTTTTCAGATTATTCTACCAGACAAAAGTTTTTCTTTAAACAGAGGTGTGTTAAAAAATTATTTGAACTTGAGGCAGCGTTAGCTGGTATTTCATTATTGTTTTATGGTGCAAACTTAAGCAAATCATAGAACAATAGATTTTTAAAAATTAGTTGATTATTAGTTTTAAATATATTTTAAAACAATAACTAAATCTTTTCCCCCTTACTTGAAATTCATGAAATCTCAGAGGAGCACATATTCTGACATTTGTGACATGTGTTCACTAAATTTAATCTAAGTTCATTTTAATGAGATAAGGACCTTAGCCATTAGTTGTAAAAGGGTATATTAACTTAGTTAATGATCCCACCTTTGATAGAACACAGATTCACAGAATATGCTGAGTTGGAAGGGACCCACAAAGATCACTGAGTCCAACTCTTAGCCTTGCACAGGACCATCTCCAAGAGTCACACCATGTGCCTGAGAGTATCATCCAAATGCTTCTTGAAATCTGTCAGGCTTGGTGCTGTGACCATTTCCCTGGGAAGCCTTTTCCAGTGCCCAGCCACCCTCTGGATGAAGAACCTTTTTCTAATATCCAACCTAAATCTTCCCTGACATAATTTCAGGCCATTCCCTCAGGTCCTGTCACTGGTCACCACAGAGAAGAGATCAGTGCCTGCCCCTTCTCTTCCCCTCACAAGGAAGTTGTAGAGTGTGATAAGGTCTCCCCCCAGCCTCCTCTTCTCCAGGTTGAACAGAACAAGTGACCTCAGTCGCTCGTCATATGGCTTCCCCTCAAGGCCCTTCACCATCTTTGTTGCCCTCCTTTGGACACTCTCCGATAGCCTAATACCTTTCTTACATTGTGGTGCCTAAAACTCACACAATATTCAAGGTGAGGCTGCCCCAGAGAAGAGCAGAGCAGGACAATCTCCTCCCTCAACCAGCTGGTGATGCTTTGCCTGATGCCCCCCAGGACACAGTTGTCCCTTCCAGCATCTCATCCCCCAATCTATACCAACAGCCAGTTTCTTTGAGGAATGAGTTCCATCAGGTTCCATAGATCTGTAAGTGGAGTAGCAGATCCTGCACAGTTTCAGGGTTGACTGGGGGTTGATAATTCTCGCAGTCATGGTCTTCCAGCTCAGGGTACTGAGATCCCCTCGGTTCATCATCTGTACTGAACACAGAGGAAAAGAAAGCATTAGACATCTCTGCCTTGTCTCTGTCCCTGTTTGTGAGGTGTCCATACTCATCCTGTAATGGGCAGATGTTATTTTTATACTGCCTATTGCCACTAATATTTGAAAAAACTCTTTTTATTGTCTCCCACATTTCTGGCCAGCTTCATCTCCAGCTGAGCTTTTGCTGCACAATTTTCTGCAAGCAGTGGAAAGAAACATCTCTGTATTCTTCCCAAGTTACTTGACCTTGTTTCCACTGGGCATACACCTTCCTTTTTTGCCTTATTTCCAAGAGAAGATTCCTGTTCAGCGAAACCAGTCTTCTGCCTCACCTGCTTGACTTCTGATTTTTTGGAATTGCCTGTCCCTGTGACTTAAAAAGTGACCAACACTGATGGACGCCAGAACCTGCAAAAACATTTCCCAGGGAACTAGTTTTCTGATTAACCTGAAGCCTGTTCTCCTTATGTCCAGAGTTTTGCTCGCACTTTTCCTCCCGTCAGCAGAGATTTTAAACTTGATCTCTTCGTGGTCACTGTGGCCAAGACAGCCACCAATTTCCACTTTGCTCAAGAGATTCCCTCTGTTGACAAACAGCAGATCAAGGAGGACGTCTTTCTGAGTTGGCTCCCTTAGGACCTGTTCCATAAAGTTGTCATCCAGTTTTATAGGAATCTTCTGGCCCAGATTGTACCAGCTGCATGATGCTCCCAGTTTATTTCTGGCAAATTGAAGTCCCCATAAGACAAGGGCAGTTGACTTGAAAGTGTCCTTTAGTTCCTCAAAGAAAAATTCATTGGCATCATTTGCCTGGCTAGGAGGTCTATAATAGACTGCCACAATGACATCTACTTTGTTTTTTCCTGATTCTTATCCAGAGACTCTCAACTGTGTCATTGCCAGCTGTGAGCTCCACACATTCTCATCATCATCATCATGATGGCCAGTCTTCGCGAACGAAGATTTGAGAAAGGTCTCAACCCACATTTGTTACAAGCGTGCTGGTGATACAGGGCTTTGCAAATGCGGGCAAGGCCAGGGCCGGGCACATGCCCAGGTGCGACCGGGCCCGCGCCACCGCGAAGCACCTGTTCCAGGGGCCTCCACACATTCTAACCCTTCTATAACATACTTTGCCTCAACTTTGCCTCTTCTGCCCTGCCTATCCCTCCTGAAGAGCTTGTAGCCATCCAACAGAGCACTCCAGTCACAGGTCTCATCCCACCAGGTTTCACTTATGCTAGAGATGTCGAGTCTCTGGGACTGGGCCAAAGCTTTGAGCTCCTCTTGTTTGTTCCCTGTGCTGCTGCATTAGTGTAGGAACATTTCAGGTGTAATGAATTATAGCCAACACCTTTTGAGACAAATTGAGGGATTCTGTCAGTGCTGGTTTCCTCAAGTTTTGGCACACCATCCCATTGCTGATCACTGGGGAGCCTGGTTTTGTCACCTTCCACCTTCCAAGCTAGTTTACAGCTCTGAAAACAAGCCCCACTAGCTCCTGTACTAGAACTCTTTTTACCTTCTGAGATAGGTGCATCCTGTCAGGTGTCAGTAGACACCTGACCAGGTGTTGAGTAGATCTTCCCATGGTCAACAAACCCCAAATTTTTCCATTGAAGTCTATGTGCATTGGTCACTAATCAAACCTGGGTCAACTGCTTGGAAGGCAGCTATGCTCACCATTATACCACCAAAGCATCCAGATGACATTCTTAGAGATCAAATTCCCTGCTTACTGAGCCAGACTCAGTAACTTATACCATGAAAAATCCATTATTTTAAGATTTACAGCAGAGTTTCACATTTATATACAGATTACTTTCTTCTGATCACTTTTTTTTAAACTTATACATTCCACAAGATAGGATAGAAACTTATCCCTCCACAGTAAATTTAATCTAAAAAAAATTAAAGAAGGTGGAACTTCAGTGAACATAATTATGGCAGTGATTCAGCAAGGCCGACTTCTTAAAAATAGGTATCTTCTTTTATACTACTGCCTATAGCAAAAATGGAGTTAAAATATCAAGGTTAGATTTTCATTTGTTAATTACACTGGTAAATGTCCATTATATGCTGTCTGAATTCTAACTTACCCAACTTTTCTATCACTTGTTTCTTTAAAATTCATAAACAACTTTGGTTTCATCTGGCTAACAGAAGCAGCAATCTGAGTTTTGAAATCTGTCTCACACAGTTAAGACCCTCAGTTTGTATCTGAAGCATTTTGAAACATTCCGTTTAAAAGCTGTCATATTTCACTGAGTCTTTGCCCACAATGTTCTGTGTCACATTTTGGTGTCTAATTCCCAGAATTTCTAAACAGAGGCTGGACACCCAACTTTATTGTACTGGAGAGTACAGAGGCCAGCAAAGTAGCCAACTGCACAAACAGCTAATGTGAATGACCAAGGAAAGAATTGTGGAAAAAAATATTTTCTGTGGTGACACTGGGAAACACATCTGAAACTCTTCGTAGCATGTGTTCATAGATCTTCCGAATAGTGTGAGCAATTGCCAATTGCCTTGTTCTTTTTAACTTTAAGATGGGGAAAGAAGTGGGAGTTAGAAAAGGAACTCCAGTCCATTCTTCCCTTTCCCAACCCCAAATTTTAGAGCTGCACATATTGGTTTCAGTGTTGCATTCCCTAACATAATTTTTTGGTTTATGTGTTTGTGGTTTTAAATTTTCCTTGTTTGTTTGTTTATTGGGTTTTTGTGTGTGTGTTTGCATTCTCTCTAGGTAATTTGACAATGCTGTAGAAAAAGATTGGGGTTTAATTTGATATTCTAATTCTTTCATATTTGAAAACATGTCAGGATAACTTGAAAGCCCAGAACTCAGATATATCATTGCTAGGAGCAAGAAATAGGAATTAAAAAAAAAAATAGATATGGTAATGCAATGAGGAAAAGGAGGTATATAAGAACACATTGGGTGAGAAAATGGTAAGATGTATCAACAGAGAAGGATAAAGATGAAAGTATGAAGAAGATTGAAAGAGAAAATGTTAGCTGGAAAAGCTCATCTTTAAATTACAGCTAAAGGAGTAGAAATGCCTATTCTTTGGTTTAGAACTGAAAATATATTGATAACTTCATTTATTTTTCTTAAATGTTCAAATCCCTGTTTTTACATTTTATTTTAGGATTTCTGCACAAGGAGTAACTGCAGTGGGAAAAATAAAGATTTCTTTTGAGCAGCACCATGATTCCATTATAAGTAAGTTATAGTCTTACTTCTGTTCTGTTTTATCACAAATAAACAGGCATTTATCTTGTAAATGATGTTCATGAAAGGTCTCGGTATGAGTTCATAAAATCTTGTTGATCTCAAACATGCCTACCAGGAAATGTTACTGATATAACTGAAGGTTTAAAACACTTAAGGGATCCTACAGGAAAGGTTGCAGAAGGACATTTTGCAAGGGCGCATAGTGATAGGACAAAGGGGAATGGCTTTGAACTGAAAGAAGCTAGTGTTAGATTGGATATTAGAAAAAAATTCTTTGCTGTGAGGCTGGTGGAACAGGTTGAACAGAGAAGCTGTGGATGCCCCATCCCCGGAAGCGTTCAAGACGAGGCTGGATGGGGCTCTGAGCAACCTGGTCTAATGAAAGGTGTCCCTGCCCATGGCAGGGTAGTTAGAACTAGGTGATCTTTATGGTCCCTCTCAACCCAGCCATTTGATGATTCTATGATTCTCTCCTATGTGGCAGGACAATAAACAAGGAAGAGAGGCTATCATAATGTAGGCTTTGTGAGAACATACCTTAATAAATCTATAAGATTTATGCCTGTGAAGAAGGTACTATGATTTCTTGCTGTCTCATTGTCTGTATGCCATTATGAAAATAGGTGGAACATGTAGGTTATTCCAGAGGGTCTCTCATTCATTCAACGCAGTGGTGGCCCTAGACGTGATGGAGGTGGTTGCTGTACAGGCATTGGTTGCTTCCAATTTTGGTGTGCATTGGCACTGTGTTTGGTGTCAGCACATGTGCTGTCCACACTTAGTCTGGTGGGGAAGGGGGATTCCCATGGTCAGAGGACTGTAAATGACTGATGGGAATGATCCCCACTGACTCCATGACAAGAGCCACACCTATGCAAATATACCAAACCCCCAGCTACAGGCTCTATTATGTATGATAAAATACATTAGTCCTACTCAGATTTTATTTGTGAAGGGAACTTTAAATTTGGCCTGAGAGAAAATAAAATCCTATAAAACTATTACAACTTTTCACTTCTACAAATAACTAAAAGGGATATAATTTTTCCATCTCTTAACTCATTATGGAGTATTCCAGTCTAATTGAAAATTATATTCCATGACTATAAATGATTCATAACACCTTCTATCAATCTTCTCCTCAAAGAAATCTCCAGGAATCAAAGGAAAAAAGATAAATATATTTCTTCTGTGGATCAGTACTCTGAAGGTCAAATATAGACTCATATTTAGTTACACATTTCAACTTTACAGATTATACCTAAGGAATCTGTTCTGTGTAGAAAACAAATCTGATTAACATATGATGAAAGGGCACTATTCATCTTTTTCAAGCTTTGTATGGTTTATCTACTTAATATTTTTAATTTTTGACTAAAAAAAATTGTCCATAAACAGATTTTCCTTGGATTTTTGCACCCAAAAATCTGTCCTCAGTTTTGTATACATCAGACTTTCACAATACCTTTTTCCAGTTTTGCACCTTTTGTAGCCAACACTTTCACAGATACATTTCATGTCACTTTATCCTTAAATATATGACAGGGACAATTCTAGTTGCAGTAAATGAGCTGCTCCTACAAAATGGATGTTCATATTAATGATTTCACTGCTAATACGGGGATCATTTGCATGCACAGTATATGAGATCATAATTATTAACACTCTCCCCATACTCTGATCTCAGATAATCCTCTTTCTTCTCTGAAAGGATTCAAAGGAGGAATTAAAAATATAACATAAATTCATAAGGTACCAAAGGTACTTGCTCATTTGAAACTCTGATTTCTTCTTTTTTGTGTTTTCCTATAATCTACCACGGTCTCATTGCTCAATAGTTTTGTGACTTTTTGAACACAATTGAGAGTTTGAAGCCTTTGTGATGAGTTTGACAAAGTGTTAAGAAATTCTGGATGAATTTCTATTTTCTATGAATTCCACTAGAAATTATTTTCCTATATGTTACAGAAAATTCCAGAAGATTTAAAAATCTTCTTTGTAACTGTTGAGTGCTTTTCCCACATGCACAAGACATTGAAATCTTGAACTAAAAAAACCCTATGTACTGATTTCTTGATGATCTTTTCCATCAATTCTTTTTCACTGTGTGCTGTGATTGGATATGTTTCCAATATTTCCTCACTACAATTCTACAAGTTGTATTGCTACTACTTTCTTTCTTAAACAGACAAGGTAAACAATATTTTTCGGCTATCTGCCTCCTTTAATTCATATAAACTATTTACCAACTTGAAGTATTAGTATATAGAATGCATTCATTTATATTTATTCTATGAATCTGAGAAAAGTGCACACTCTAATACAAGTTGCAAATGTCAAAAAATATTTCAATAAAAAATAAATGCTAAAAAATATTTCCAACATTTTCAGGCAACAGTCTATAAAATGACAACAATAGCAAGATTTCTTTAAAAAAAAAAGTCTGCAAAATTTTAAAATTTTCTTTAAATTAATATAGCTCAATTTCTCCCACCCCCCTCCCCCTCCCCCCAGCTGTTCCCCCTCTTTCTCCTACTGATTAGAATAATCCACTTAGCTTTTTGTGACTGTAAAGAGAAATACTTCTTTTGGAGTTCCTGTTTGTTTTTTTTTCTTGTTTCCAGTAACTGATTTCTCTCTGTGTCTTGAAAGAACCTCTTAAATATTGAACGGTGTGAATCAAATCCTCTTGTACAATAAGGATCTCATAGATAGGGACTCAATAGGGATCTCATAGACAATCAGTTTTACAAAAACAAGACTTATCAGAATGACAGAGTGAAAGGAAAGCTAAATTATACACAGTTCATCACTGTTCTTTTGTCATGAGTATCATTAATGATTTATATTTGCTTGAGACTGGAAAATCCTATATAGGACAACTAATTATTGACACTTTGAAGCTTTAAAAATTCTGACCATGAATATTGACATTAATATTAACACACTGCACAAAGTAAGTGGTAATAAAATTTCAGTTTATGTCTGCTGTTAACTTCCAAATTATCCATTAAAGATCACAAAATCACAGAATCACAGAATATGCTGAGTTGGAAGGGACCATCGAGTAAAACTCCTGGCCCTGCACAAGACCTTCCCAAGAGTCACACCATGTGCCTGAGAGTATTGTTCAAATGCTTCTTGAACTCTGTCATAAACCAAGTTTCATAAATATAAATACTGATTTTAAATTGTTATTCTTTTTTCACTTTTATAGTAAAATTATTTTTCATGGACTCTGCACCTTCTACACTGTATAAGTCAGACGAGACTCATACCCATCACAAAACTGTTTATCCTATGTGCCCACTGTTCACAGAAAGTTAGGGAGACATTGATTTATGGCCATATAGTAACCATTCTACTGAGAATAGGCAGAAATTTTGTTCAATATGTTAGGCAAAAAGTGATAGTTGAATGTCCCAGTATTTAAACTTTTCCAAAGTCCTACACTTTGATTCTGCAAAATTTTAGAACACTTTGATGGAAATAAAACTCTTTAATAAGATTTTCATTGCAACTAGTCACTGAATAATGAAAAATTAGGCCGTAATCGGTTTTGAACAAAGTTGGCTACCTGTTATGGCATAACACATGTGCTCATACGCTTTTTCCTACTATCACAGGTGTTTCAGCAGATACTAAATCCCATTTTAAATAGTATCCCAGTTGGAATAGAAGTGAGCACTACTTTATTACTAACCTGTTATTAACTACATAGGAATCATGATATCTCTTTTTCACCTTCATAATTATCTTAGAAGTCCATCATTATGGTACAGAGCATACAACAGAATTGCAGTGTTAAAATACACCTTTAGAATACATTTAATCCTTTTCCTACTATAATTAGCTATAAGTACTGTTGTAGAGTAATTCTAACAATGCACCATGGATAATTTCTTTAACTACTAGATACTGGTGGCAAGCACTTACCAGAGCATTATAAAATTATATATATGTCTGTAAGTATATATGCCTTCCAGTACATAATTGCTTTCATAGAACTAATTATTAATATTTATTTTAGACAATGCTGTTCTATTAAATGTTAACAGTATTATCAGGAAACCACAGGCTGAAGGCTGTTATAGAAAAAAGAAATTTATAAGGGTACCCCAAAAGTACAAGCTTAAAATGGTAGCGAAGGCCTTGAAAGTACAAAGCAATGAATGAAGTCAGAGGCCCCAGACCCTCTCAACAATAATCAGATACTGATTATAAAAGAAAACCAACCTTGGGAGCTGAATACAATTTGCTTTAAGAATAACAGAGAGAACAAGGGAAACATATCTAGTATAAGTAAAATGTACCATACATAGTTTATGTGGATTTAAAATGGTGTGTTGAACCCATGAAGAAGGAGGTTAGGGTGTAATGCACACTACAAAACAAAAAAAGAAATTACCTTGAAGCAATCTCTAGAGTGAGGAGTAAAAAATCATCAGCATTAAACTCTTTTGTCAAATAACCTGGGATACCAACGACTCACGCAAACCTCCTATATTCCTTTGAAACCAGAGGAATATAGGAAGGGTGACCATCACACCAGAGAGAAGAAAACTGTACATCAGTTCTAACCGTATCATTATTGAATATGTGTTATAATAATTGGATAATTTGCACTATAACATTGTAACATTACTAATGATTCTTTGATTGAATTTTTAAAACTTTAATTACACTAGCCATAAATACTTGGCTTTGCACATAAGGTGTCTTTCTCCATCCCGCATAAAACATACAGGATGCTTTTTTCTGATAACTTGCTGTTAAATGTGCATTTGGTGCTGCATTTGTGTCCTTCCTAGTATTTTTGTCATTCCATTCTTGAAGACATGTAGGGGAAAAGAAGCAACAACTCTGTAGATTGTCCACTGTTTCGTTTCTCAAATGTTGGGTGTGTGTTGTTCTGTCCATGTGTCATTCTCCACTCCCCCACAATCACCTCTCCTCCCAACCCCTCCACAGCCTATTGTCCTTTTCTATGTTGTTACAGAGAAAAAGTTACACCCTTTCTCTTTGAAGCAGCCAAATATTAATTCCTCTTAATCTTGAAGACTTGTGATATGCTCTAACACAGAACTTCATCAGCTTTGCTTCAATGGAGAAACCACTATTTCTTTTCAAGTCCATAGAGGAAAGGAAAATAGTTAATTTTATTCTTTCTTGAACCTATATTTAATGATATGGAAACTAACAAAGAATTGCATTAGTTTCTAGTTTGTTAGAGTATTTAAGGTGACTCTGGTCACAAAAAAATCAAAATTTCTAGAACTGTGATCATGTGCATTGTTCTCTGACATTTTTAAAATTGGTTTACATCTTGGAAATGCACAGGCTGTAACAGATTTCCCAAAATGTGGCAGAGTTTCTCAGTGGCAGTTTTATAACTGCTGAATATTGTCTTTGTGTTTCACTCTTACACATTCCACAATGGCATTTGCATTTTCTGCAGCAGCATAACCTTTCTGATTCAAATGTCTTATGATACATAGCAACTACCATAAGCTTTTTCTTCAGCCTATCTTGTTCTTCCTGCATCGTTATAGATGACTGGTCTTTTACCTAGTCATTAGAATTATTACTCAATCTTTAACTTATTTGTTATACTTTCTGTGTGGGAATTATTTGAAACTCCTTATAACATTAAAAATTTAATCAATAGTAATGAATTCAAAAGTCATTGCTGTGTTGCCTTATTACATTTTTCCATGTACCATAAATATGATCTCCAAACTAGTTTTCTCCTCATTTTACAACAGTTCTGTGTAAAAAATTTGCAGATAGTTTCACTAATCACCTTGCCTATAAAACTCTAGTATGAGGCATGTAAATAAATGAAATATGATTTAGTTCTAAACTGACACAAAGAAAAACAAATGATCATGCTCACTCATCTCAGTTGCAATAACAACATTATTGTAGGTCATAATATCCAAGGTTTAGAATAAACTCAAAGTTCACAGTCTGACAAAATCCAGGAGCTTTCCAGAGAGAACATAAAGAGATACATTAGCAAATCTAATCAAGTCATCAGTATGCACTGACTTGGTAAGAAGTCTTTTTAAATCATTAATCAGTGATATATAATTCATGTCTCAGTTGACATCTACACCCACATTGCACTGAGGGAATACATAAGTATAAATCTCTCCATATGGAAAGATGGCAAATATTTTCTCATATCAGCTGCTTAGATGTAGTGTTGCAATTTGGTAAAGAGTATTTGAAATATGATGTTAGAGGTGTTTTCTTATATCAACATCCTTACTGATAAAGAAAACAAAATCCTTAACTATTTCCTTGAGTCAGCTCTTTGAACTGAATCTTATAACTTCATCCTCTACTGCTGCTAAAGGTAGCAATGACCGTGATGTGAGCTAATTTGAGGTTCTAGGCATAATATTAAGATAACTTTAAGTTCTTCTCAAATTTTGACATTAAAGATATACAAGAGGTGGAATTGTTACAACTACTGCATTTCAGAGAAGGACACAAAATTATTCCAGATTTGGACAAATGCGAGATACACAAAACAAAACGTAGTATGAGAGTAAAATACTTAATTCAATTGTCTAAACACAGGCATGCCTGTGATGCTCCGAAGTAGCTGAGATAGCACATGTGGCTGGCAGATATAGCACCACATCTACAGGAGATCTGCAGCGGTGCACAGGCTGGCTGAATGACCTAAGAGTGCTACAAGTGGGATTTAGAGCCTCTGCATAGGCAAGAAGATCAGGCATCTTGATCTTTCTTGGCTACAATTGGAATTTTAACACTGCAAACCTGTAGACATCTCTTTTTGTTCTTTGTTATGGATTCTGAATGCTCCCATATTCGACCTGGGACCAGGATTTATTAATAAATTGCAATTTTGAGAATGGACCCATCTGATATATTTAGAGCTTTTGTGAATTTCTGCCCTGTTCTGCAGCAGGTGAAAGGATTTATCTGGTCTGCCTGGGATTATCTGACATTGTTCACCTAATCAGCTTTTTGTGATTGAAGGAAATTTCTTCTCCAGTATGTTTTGCTGTCTATTATTCTTGCTTCTGAATTCATATATATTTGCCACTAAATGAAAAGCTTTGTTTTGCCCCGTATTGGTTGTGATAGAGGGTATTGAGATCTTATGATCCTGTGAAACACAAGGTTAATTTAGAATATCACATATTCCTTTCTCATCTTACAGTCATTTACCATGTTTTCAGTAGCCCCAACCCCAAATTGAACTGAGTACACTTGGTATTTCAGGAAATTCATGTTCAATCACTGTCCAGAGTATCTTGTTGGGGAAGAATTTGGAGGACATTTCTCCATTAACACAGCTCATATTGCTGAATGGAGGTACACTGTTAGTCTTGTACTCACACAAATCTAGGAGCACTGTGAGACTGATTTAGGTACAGAGATTGTCCCCTACATGGAATGATATGTCTACTGCATTCAGTTTACTCAGACACAGTATGATCAGTGAAAAGATATGCCAGTCTTGCCTTATAAGGAATCATAATATAATAAAATTAAAATATTTTTTTTTTCTTTTCAAAGATCTCTCTCTGCCTTGTCTCAAATATCACCTTAATTGTCTCTAGACAACTATCTCCACAGGTTTATTTGCTGGAATTAAAATATCTGTATCTCTTTACTAAAACTGGAGTTTTCATTTGCAGCTAAATGATTTTGACTATCACAAGCAGAGGATAACTGAAATATTGAAGCATGATTGTATTCTTTAGATGATATGAAAATTTTTGGAAAATAATGTAAGCTTTTAATAAAAGAAATCACAGAACCATGAAATGATTAAGGTTGGAAAAAAACCTGTATGCTGGTTTTACACAACAAAAAAATTTGGGGAAGAAGAAGGAAGGGGACATTCCAGAGTTAGGGTGTTGGTCTTTCCAAGTCATCGTTATGTGTGATGGAGCCCTGCATTCCTGCGGATGGTTGAACACCTGCCTGCTCATGGGATGTGGTGAATTAATTCCTTGGTTTATTTTGCTTGTAAGTGTGGCCTTTACCTATTACACCGTCTTTATCTCGACCCACGAGTTTTCTCATTTTTACTCTTCTGATTCTCTCCCCCATCCCACTGTATGGTAGTGAGAAGGTGTTTGTGTGGGGCTGAGTTACTGGCTGAGCTTAAACCATGACAACCTCTGAAGATCTTGTGGTCCAATTCCTCTGTTTAACCAGGGCCACCTAAAACCATTTGTCCAGGACAATCTTTAAACACTGTTTCAGTATCTCCAAGAACTGACATTCTCAAAATCATCAAATGTGAAAGTTGTGCCAGTGCTTGGTCACCCTCACAGGTAAAAAGTGCTTCCTGATGTTCAGAACACCCCTTATTTCATTTTGAGCCCTTTGCCTCTGATCTTGTCGTTGGGCATCACTGAAAGAACCTGGCTCGATCTGCAGACTCTCCTTTCATATATATGAAAAACAAAATATTTTTTCTTCTTGAACTCTGTGTTAAATTTATGAATACTTTCGACTTTCATTCCAGAACTGTTATTCAGCTCTGTTGTTAGATGGCGCATTTTTTTCTGCAGCATCTCACAGACATACAATGAAAGCAGTCATACTTATTCAAAATAAGATGAATTTTCCATACGTGACTACATACATTATATCATGACATTTATCAGTTAAAAATAAACTTAATGCATCAGCCAAAGAGTTTAAATATATTTTTCTGTCCAATTAAAATTTTCCAATGCAGACCTATGACCAAAATAAATACCCCTTCTGAAGGCATTTGATAAATTTTGTTGTTCAATGTTTGAATACTACATTCAGGGACCTTGGTATATCTGCATTTCTGAAATAAGAACAGAATTTAAGTGCATTACTTTGTAAAAAAAAAAAAAAAACCAAAACCAAAACCAAAAAAAAGGACCAAACCCAAAAAACTCACAAACAACTAAAAAAACCTCACAAAAATTCTCTATGCAAACCTTCCTTTGGATTTGAGTCATATCTGAAGGCAGGGAAATCTGCGTAAACAAAGCTCTGAAAACCTCCCAACCTAGTTTGCCTTGACACAAATGTAAATTTACAGCAACATGTTTATAAAGTAATATAATGACAACCAGTCCTTTTATGAGCAAACGAGCTTCACTATCTTATTCTTTTCCAAGAGGAAAAGAATGATAGACCTAGTACAAGACAATTAATAGACATCTTGTTAGACCAAATATTAGACAACAAAGAGCTAGTTTGTTTTCTAAAGGAGTGGTGAGTTTTGGAGAACAGAGTTGTGAGAGTGCAACAGAAATAAAATTTAAAACACCAATAACTCTAATATTGAACTGTGCACATTTTTCATCTGTAAAAGAGACAGTGAGGAATTTTTACATTGCATGACTCACTAAACTAATTAAAATTCCAACTCTGGAAAAAGGTTACAATAATAAAATTTTAGTTAACGTTATGTGTTTATTTTACTATAGCATTGTATAGTATGGTAAATTTCTGGTTTACTTTGACTTTTTGCAAGCTAATTTCATTCTCAGTTCTTGTCTTACAGCTTCTTAAGCAGTTACATGACTAAGTGATGAACACTAGTGAAACAGTATACACACCAAATCAAAGAGTTCTCCAATAGGAGATTAAAATCCAATAGTTCTAGCAAGAATTCTGCTCATTTGCTTATTGTATATGAAATTATTAAGGGTTCTAACCAATGCTTTTCCTTCTTTAATAGACAGTTTCATATGCAATGCATATAATATTATTTACAGGACCTTACCTTCCTTTTAAGGCTCTGTGTAATATAGTGTCAAAACATTACAAGTGTTAAGATGTAATAGAGACGACATGTGAAAGGCTTTTTTGAGGAGTACTTCAATAGCCTTAAGGTCTTTGATTCTTTTATATAACACAGTGGTTTAATGTGATCCATTTCCTAAAATTCCATGTTGCCTCATGTTGATCTCGTCACTATTGTTCAAATGATTATTAATAATTCCTCTTATTATTCTTTTCCTGTACATTCTAATAACAAAGCTGTCCAGAGTGGCGGTCTGAAAAATAAAAACTAGACATGATCCCAGTATGGGGGAACCGGAACACTTTATTGAACATGAGAACACTATTTTAAAGGCCTCTGGGGCTGGACATGTTAATGAAGAGGACGAGCTATGTTAATTAGGGAATTACACAAGTTTTTACTACTGTTGCCCAATGGGTTAAATATTTCCCTCAACCAAGATTACATAGGGAGAAAGGGATTAAAGGGGTTTAGACATGGTCTGATACAATCATCTCAAGAGTCCTTTCTGATTTCTGCTGGAGACAGGCTTAATCCATAAGGTAGAACTTTAACAGAGATTGTGTCTACCTTTTTCCAGTCTTAGGTACTTATTTCATCATCTATTTAAGTCAGATATTTTAAACAAAACAACATTGCATTTAGATATTTGTGTAATAAGTGGAATATTTTTCATTATCAGATCACTAGATTTTTCTTCTTATTGATGGTTCTTGTACTTTTTATTACATATATAACACGTAGATACTGTTTTCATTAATGTGTCCACTAACTCTTTAAAGATCTTGTTGTTGTATTATGGTGATAATCCTGCTCTTAATTTCTTTTAGAAAACCCATATTTTTGGGTTAGCAGCATTTATCTGTTTCTGGGATATTTCCATTCCTCTCTTATCACTGATTTTTCTAAAACCTCTGCCAGACATTCTCTAGTTTTACTTTCACCCTGTTCATAATAAGAACATTTCAGTCTTGTTTATATTTCATTATCTGAACTTGATAATATAATTACTGCTGAGCTTTTCCCAGTTTAATATCTGTGATGATTAAAGCAAAAAAATAAAATGACTATTAATGTTTATTCCTTTTAAAAATGTTTCCTTTCCTGTAAAACACACTGGTTGTCTTAGTAGAGTTAATTGCCTGCATGTCTGAGTCACAGTACTTATTCTCCAATTTTCAGAGACTTGAGGGGAGGAGTAGCATATTCCTTTCCTGATAATGGATATGTTCTTGTTTTATTCAACGTTTTTAAAAATAAGAAAGTAATTTAAATTAAGAAAAAGATTGTTGCAGTGCAGTCAATATAATTTTTATTGTTTTACCAGACAAAAGAGCTATTTTTCATGCACAAAAATATCACTTTGTTCTCACTGTTCTTTTCCTTGTTTCTCTGTAGCTGTCAGTACTCTCACTCTGGAGAGTATTATTTCCATGGGACTTAAAGATATCTTCTGCTTCATACTACATTTAGGGAATATGAATGAGGAAATCATGTCCAAAGCATTGCTACAAAGAAAGAATAAAAAAAAAAAAATCAAGAAGTTGAGACTTCCAGGTCAAAATTTCTATAAATTAATAATAAACCAGTGTTTTCTTCATAGGTCTGGCTATCTATTCTAATCAAAATGGATGAACGGGAAAGTAGAAAGTGATCTCATCTCCTGGGTCACTGAATGCTGTTTAATGCTTAAACAAGTTTACTACACAACAGTAAAAGCCAAAGAGTAAATATATGGAGAAGCAAGTGCCAAGGATGTTTGAAAGTCTCAGATGCTGGTGAACAATTCATTAGTTGTACAGCCCGTACCCTTTCTGTTCTAACTGTCCATAGCTGACACGTGGACTGAAAATGCAAAGAGTAGCTAACACAATGAGAAAAGAAAACAACTAAATTTGATATAAATAAAAGTTCTAGAAAAATAAATGTTTACAGCCCCACATTTGAGTACAATTTTCATACAGATTTATGGCTTGTAAAAAAAAACCAACAATGTCAAATGGTACCCAAAATAGAAGAAAAAGCTATGCGAGCTTATCCAAGAAAATTGCAGTAGATAGAAAACTGATGAAGTGACACTTAGACATAGTTTGAAAGAAGAGCTTTCAAGATCAAAAAAATTCCATTATCCTTTGAGGATTATATAAAAAATATTTGATCTACTTGTCATGCACAGTATTGACATCCTATCTTTTCACTCACAGCATATGGTATGTCTAGTTACTTTCAACATCATGTTATTTAGAAACTTTTTATGAGTTTTATTTAATTTAAAAAGTAACAATGTAAAATCTATTAATGATAAAATAGCCTAAAATGTGTGAAAGTTTGTATTAAAAAGATATCAAACAAACTGTTTATATCACCGCAAGATCCCCTCAAAGGAAATAATACGAATATGAAGACTTAAAAAAAAAAAGATAATGCCTTTACATCATTCCAAGCCTTTGCAAAAGAATCTACTACCAGCCCAAGTGCACCTTACTGCATGTAACTTCTAAAATACGTAATGAGATGGTTGTTAAATAATACTATCAACTGTTCATGACTTTTGACAACAGTTAATCTTTAAAAGCAGCGTACTAACTTACATCTGCATGAATGATAAACAGAGAAAATATTACTGTGGACACGCATATCAGTGTGTACAAATATAACACATTGAGTGGAGTGATTTCCCAAGTGAATAGTCTCTTTGTATCACTATGTTAAACAGTGGCTGTCAAGTCTTAACATCCTTCTTTAGTAGAATTTCCTTGTTTCACAGCAGGAAAATAATCTATATATATCTGATACAAAAACCATTTTATTAATTTCTGGTTTTAACTCCTTAGAGAGGCACAGTATGAGCAACAAGATAAAAAGTAAGAAGATGAAAATGAAAAGTATAAATCTGTTGTAACTGTCCAGAGCAAAAGAGATAACAGTAGCATAAGAAATAACCAATAGATTGCGGATCAAGTCAATAAGACAATTTGAAGACAATACTGCTTTATTTCCTTATTACTGAAAATGTAAAAGCATTATAAAGTTAAAAATAAATGAGAATCATTACCATAGATTTCTGACACCAGTATTAATTTTCAAAACTTATTTCTGTTTACAGCCTTTCCTAATACCTATAAGATGGTACTAAAAGCCAGAGAATACAAGGAATACATTGCCAGTGAAGTAACTCTGATAGAGAAATGCAGAATATGAGCAAATAGTACTAATCCACAAAGGAAAAAAATATCATTCTTTTTCAAATCAGCTGAAGTATATGATGTGGCAGTTTGAGCCACGTTAGAAATCCAAAATCCAATTTCCAGGTTTCCCCACCCCTTCCCACAATTTATCTTAACACCAAAGAGAAAACTTTTAGGCAAGAAGCTTTTATAGGGGAAGGGGGAAGTATTTACATTTATTTACACAAATAAATATACTGTACAAACTAAAAGCAACTATATATATATATATTACATTTCTATCAGTCCCTTCAAAGCTTCTCCTTTTAACTTTAGTCCAGGAAAAGCCTTTTTAGGCTGATAAGTAACCAGTCTCTCCCTCGTGGGAGTGTTCGGGGCCCCTGAACGCTCCCTACCAACCTTCAGCTGTTTGCTGTAGTTTTTCCTTCTTCATGAAGTCCATGAAGATAGCTTTGAGTCTGTTCTCCTTGATTCTGTGTCATCTCTGTTGCGTGGTCTCTCTCTCTCTCAGTCCCATACCTCAGTTCTGTTGGCTGCTGTAGTTTAGTCAGTTTATCAACGTCCTCCAAGTCAGTTTTCGGCTGCCCCCGGTCAAACTTCAGCAGGGCAACTCCTGAGCCCTTTGGCCTGTCTCCAATTTCACCTGGGATTCTTCTCCCAAGCACCGAGCTGTTTCATTATCAGCCCATCCACTTGACTCTGCTTCAATGCTGAGCCTTACATCCAATCCCACTTAAACAGTGAGGGGAAAAAACAGCCCCCTTCTGCAGCCTGGCTGCAAAGGGGGGAAAGAAGAAGAGGGCCTGGCCGCAAGACCTGCCTCTCTCTCTCTCGCTTATCAGTTGTTTGTGAGTCGTGTCCCTCACAAACACTCACTCCAATGCTGTCTCTAACTCTGGCCTAGGCAGAGTTGGGGGCCACAGGGCTCCCCTCTTCCCCTGGGGGGGGAAGAGGGAGTCCAGCCACCCCTTGGCCTTCTGCACCTACACGCAGTAGACACCAACAGAAAAACTGCCAACAGCTTCCGGTGGCTCTGTATATATGATTTTTAGCAGAAGCGAACAAGACGAGTGGTGATTGGCTCTCCAGGGAACACTGCCCTGGCATCCAATCACCTCTGAGCCCCCAACTCTCAGGGGAGGCCAATCTTAAGCCTGTGACAATGGTTTGAAGAACATCCAAGATGAACTTAATGGTCAGTGAAAAAGTCACACATAAATTCATACTGTGCCTGAATTTCGAGAAGTACAGGAAATGTATCACTACAAATATCTTCTCATGCCATGATTTGAAGAAAAGTCAAGAAAGAGTAAACAAGAGTATGACGGATTAGTGGGATGGGGGAGACCTCCAGGCCTTAGGCTGCTAGCCATTACCTGTGAGGTGAATGCCCTTCCCCCCGCCCCAGCACGCGGCCCGCGACCCCGTAAGGAGCACACAGACCACCAGGGAGGGACAGAAGAAAGACGAAGTTTATTGTGGGGTAGGGGTTTATAAGGCTTTCAGGAGGGTCAAAAGGGGACCAATCACAAGTTCAGGGTCACATAGAAAAAACCAATCAGGTGAAAGGTCAACAGCCAATAGGAAGGGGTTAACAAGGACCAATAAGAAACATCCCAGGACACCTTCCCAGGACACCTTGTGTGGGAGCACAGGGGGTGTCGGGAAGAAGATCAATGACTCTGCAAAAATGTAAAAGCCATTTTAAAACCTGTTTAAACCACCTTAAAACCTTTGGTTTCTATAACATTTGAATTGTTTTCATTTTCTTCACTAGTCCATCTCTGACAGGACTTCTTCCATCCTGCATATGGCAAATCCATTGCCACACAAGAGTAATGTGTGTAGGAAGACTCACTGCAGCCAAGATTATAAAAAAATATATCATTTATGGGCTCACCAAGGCCAGGAAGGAAGATATTATTTCAAGAATTCTTTCAAAAATTTATTTGTGAATTGTTTTTCAAGTGAAGCTGTTAATCAGTTTATTAAGAATGTTGCTAATGACAGCTATATTAAAGTCAAAGAACCTGTATGAAATGAAAATGAATTCAATATTTTTGGCTGTAAACGAGTGCCTGCACACTTTTCCAAAAGCCAAAAGACTCCTTATGTACATACCTACTTCAATACTATTGCATAAGTGCATGAGTTATAAATATAACTATTCAGTGTAATGCTGAGTTCAACAATTCAAACCAACAGAGGATAGAGTACAATCAACTCTAATAAATATTAATTTTAGGTACATCATGGTATTCCTTGTAAAAGGAGAACATATCTGATATATATCTGTCTTATACCATAATGAAAATAAGAATATTCCCCCATATATATATTCAATTAGTATGTATATACTAATACACAGAAAATATACAATACTCAGTGTAAGATTTTCTGTATAAATATATAACATGCAATAATTTGTATAAGATTTTCCGTATAAGGAATTTCTGATAATATAAAAAATACAAGTACCAGCACTAGTGCAACTTAATCCTTTCTTTTATTTAACGGGGGAGAAATTATCTATATTTTTAGTCTGCTACTTCTCTAATTTAAAATGAAAGTTACATCACATTTAAAATAGCATATCTCACTATATGATTATGTTCTTTACAAGTAGATATTAGTATAAATGAAATTAACTTAATATTTTAACAATATCATATGGTGTATTTGAAGTGTTTACTAAAAACTATGCTATAAAATTTGTTTAAATTTCTAAGAATCTGCTTTCTTCAGGGTGGCATAAATAGTGGGGTTTGTTTATAGTTTTTGTTGTTGTTTTGAGAGGTGTGTGTGTAGAGCTTTCATCCTTAAATATTTATGAATATGATGCTGCTACTGAGGACAAAATTCACAATGTTTTCTTCAAGAACAATTTTATGTGAAAAAACGTATTCAGTGTTAGATAAAGCCGCAAGCAAGCCAATCATATATTGCTTAAAAAACAATAAATAGTAAATTGGCCAAAAAGAAAAGTCCCAAATAGTTTTCCTTTTCTTTTAATCTGTTTTCTTTTTTTATTTCAACAAACAGATAAAGGTGAAAACCAAATTACACAAGTTTGTGAGGGACTATGTCCCATGGAAAGGATCCCACATTGGAGCAGGAAGGAAGCATGAGGAAGAAATAGCAGCAGAGGTGCAGTGTTACTAACTGACCGCAACTCCCATAACCTAACCTGAGGGAGGAGATAGAAAAATTAAGAGTGAAGGGGGGTAAGTGGGGAGTAGGGGGAAGGTACCTGTAGTTTTGTCTTGTTTTCTTGCTATCCTGTTCTGCTTTATTTGGAAGTAAATTAAATTAATCTTCACAGGTTGAATCTACTTTGCTCAAGATAGTAATTGAAGACTTTTTTTATCTTGACCCATGGAATTTTCTATCTTACTTTCCCCCTCCGTCTTGCTGAAGAGAGAGAGTAGGAGAGTGACTGGGTAGCGGTCTGTTAGCCAGTCAAGGTTAACCCAACACTATCCACCTTGGTCCCTTCAGGAGCCAACTCTCAAATATGCTGATCTCTCTAGCAGCCAGCTCAGGCTTATGGCCTTCCCAGTATTTGGCTCCCAAAACTCTTTTTCTACCACTGATGAACACAGAACACAGAAAAGAACACACAGAATATGCTGAGTTGGAAGGTACCCACAAAAATCATTGAGTCCAACGCTTAGCCCTGCACAGGACCATCTCCAAGAGTCACACCATGTGCCTGAGAGTATTGTCTAAATGTTTCTTGAATTCTGTCAGGCTTGGTGCTGTGACCACTTCCCTGGGGAGCCTGTCCCAGTGCCCAACCACCCTCTGGGTGAAGAACCTTTTCCTTATATCCAACCTAAACCTCTCCTGACACAACTTCAGGCCATTCCCTTGGGTTCTGTCACTGGTCACCACAGAGAAGAGATCACTGCCTGCCCCTCCTCTTCCCCTCACAAAGAAGTTGTAACTGCAAAGAGGTCTTCTCTCAGTCTCTTCTTCTCCAGGCTGAACAGACCAGTCACTTCTGGTCACTTCTCATACAGCTTCCCCTCAGTCACTTCTCATACAGCTTCCCCTCAAGGCCCTTCACCATCTTTGTTGCCCTCCTTTGGACACTCTTTAAGAACTTAATATCTTATACTGTGGTGCCTAAAACTCACACAATATTCAAGGTGAGGCCGCCCCAGTGCAGGGCGGGACAATCCCCTCCCTCGACCAGCTGGTAATGCTGTACCTGATGCCCCCAGCAATTATGAGATATTTTTCAGCTGATACAAATAACATTCTCTGTTTGTCCTTTTTATTTCTGCCAGTTAGTTTACTATGACTCATTTTAAGGAGAATTGTAATCCTCTTTTCTCTCTAAAAAAATAAACTTGCTGATAAACTTGGAAAGGTGAAAAAATTGTAAGTGGCATAACACTGGACAAGAAATAACTTGTTAAAAATGCATACATATGTTTGTTAAAATGGGAACTCTCTAACAAAACCCATCACAGCTTTTCTGTTCCCTAAAGTTTTCCACTGCTATGCTTAAATATTTCTAACATGGATTTATGAGAAGTCAGACAATGGTAATTGTAAGATACAACCTCCTATCCAGAAACCTCAAAGTATTGAACAACCTTACAAACCAATTTACCAACTCTTAAGACCTCAATAGTATGAAAAAGTGTACAATGGGCTTTAATATTTTCCATAACTTACCAAATGCAATCAGTATAAAAGAAAGTTGTGAGTTCCTCTACAAGCAAGGTCATGTAAATTTATGAAAAAAATTAATGAGCCTTCCCTTATTTCAGTTCAAGTCAAATATGTGGAATAATTTTGATTCTCTTTAAAAGTTCTTCTTTTAGGAATAAACATTGTAATAATTCATTAGATTCAGGTTAATTCTGAAGAACAGATCTGGAGATAAAGAGACAAAGAAAACCTGGCAGAGAAAATTTTGAGTAAAACATTTACGCAACTTGTACATGCTTCTAAACACCTGTGGTCAGTTGCTGCATAGCTGTGTTTTCATCTTGGCTTGTACTGGCATCTCTAGAACTACCAAATAAGTCAACGGTACATGGACTTTCAAAACTGTACAGTTCAAACCAGTACAGCAAGCTTATAAAAGGCCCTTCCCAGAGTTTATGCTCTCAAGTGTCAGAGATATATTTTTAATGCCTTTTTTATCTGCATTTCTTATGCTATTTTTTTTCTTACATTTACAATACAGTTGTATGAATGAAAGTCGAGATAAAGAACTTACCCTGCAATGTTAGATATAGTTTCCATGATATTGTTCACACTGATGGTGCCTTTTGCTGTTTTTAAATACCTTTTAAAAGCCATTGCCCTGATTCTGTATTGCATGGCATTTTGGATAGACATTTATATCTGTGCAATGTGAATGCAAACTGCATGTAACTTTGTCAGGTTCTGATTAGAGCATTGTTTTGCTTAGGAGTAACTACCTTCAGGAGGGACAGAACTGTGAATTATCATGACAATCATCTTTACGAGAAGGGTAGAAGAAGTGAGTTTGTAATGAGATTATCATAATGTCCTGTATTTTAAACATTTTTTTTAAAGTCTCAGGTTCAAATGGTTTTAGTAATCTGATTTCCATTAAAGCATTTTGGAGTCATGTGGCTTTAGTACCACATGACACCAGGCAATGCAGGTGAAATAATTACTAATAGCATAATTACATAAGATTTCACAGAATCACAGAATATTCTAGGTTGGAAGAGACCCACAAGGATCTTCAAGTCCAACTCTTAGGTGAATGACCCTTATATTGTTTCCAGTATATGCTCTGTCTGTGTTATATGTGAAGATTTCTGTGTGTTCAAAATCTGATTTCTCCCTGGTATGAAAGAAAAAAAATTTTTATAGTGAGTGTGAAAAATGTTTTGATGCTGGAAGGCTATTAGCCACAGAACCCTAATAAAACTACAATAAACAGGTACACTAGAATGTTTGGTTTTATAATTAAGTGATAATAGCAGTATTGTGCTACTTTATGAGGTTATAATCCTGTTCCCAAACTATGAGGCTGAAAGATGAACATTTTATTCCAAGACTAGAACTACATTATTGCCTCATAAAACAGTGCAGCAGCACATTATCGGTAGGATTGGCTAGGATTAGTGCTGCTGTAGCTTTTTCTACTTTTTAACTGTTTAGAGTAAAATTTGTTTAGAGTTATACATAATTTATGAATACCTGTGGTGAGATGGTAATGAGTTTGAAACTGGATAAATAAGTAAAACCACAAAAGACTGCATGAAACAGTTCTGTCAATTACTACTTTGTAAATATATTCACATAACTTTGAATGGAAAGTAAAAAACTTGAGTAATAATGGTCTTTTTCTGTTTGCATACAACTGTGGGACTATTGACTTACACTATGCCTTTAGTCACTTACTGAAGTAAAATGCATAATGCAGAAAATGCTGCCTTAGGGTTAATCTGCAAGCATCTATGTTTTGCATTACTCATGTGAATAGTCATAATGGAGTCAATGCAGCTATTCAGATATGTAAGTTTACCCACGTATATTAAAAGATTCAGGGTCAGGAACATAATTCCTTGTTGATCTTACTTTGAACATTTTGACATTTGGAAATATGAATAAATCCTTCTTGTTATCAATGTAAAGCAAAATGAATATATATGGAAGCAGTTGCTGACTGTAGATTATTCAGTTAAGTGGGGTAGAGTTACACCTGGCTAATGACAAGTGGACAAAGTACGTCACACACAGAGAATGACCTTGCTTGTTGGCTGTAGGCAGGCTACACTTCATTCTTAGTCTAATACTTTTCTATTTCTTTATTTAGATTAGGACAAAACTCTTGTCCTTCTTCTCTATGCTGGAAAGTTACTTTGTTATACCACTTGTGTGCTTGTACCTTCATCAATTCTCTTTTAATCAGAGTTCTTCAGTTATCTATCAATTAAATGTCCCAGAAATTACCAGTTTCTTCTCTAGCTTCTTTTCAAAATGTGGTGAATACCTAACTGGTCGAAGAGGCATAGTAAAAATCTATTCCCAGTTATAGTGAAATGTAGTTTCTGAATTTAAATACATATTTTGTGCATTATGGCATCTGTCCAGTTCATGAAAGATTTCACTACAAAAATATTTCAGTATAAAAAATTATGCAAGGAATAGCTCCATTTGAGGACTTTTTTCAACATCAGATCAAAAGAATAAAAATTATACAATACTCCAACCAACTAACATCCTTGTTGTATGTATGCCACAGAAATGTCTCTGAGAACAAATACGAGTCTCACAAAGTTATTTATTTATTTTCCTTGTGTGTGACCTGAGCTGCACTCCCTAGCTACTATTTACCATTCTTCAGTCTTTTTCCCATGACCAGCTTACTCAAACTGCACATAGGATATAAAATTTGCTTAGAAGTGGAGCCAAGCTTCTGCTGTGGAAACCAATTTTTTCTTCAGCAAAAGCAAAATGCTGCAGTTTTTTCATGCGTGTTACTGCTGACACTGTCTCTTTTCACCTTCAACTGGACACAATAAGATGACAGTGTCATATTTCAGTATTTGTGAAGGCAATAGAATGATTTGCCTTTTACATCACTGTCTAACTTTAAATAATTAATCCTATACTATCCCTGTGAGGTTGATAAGTATTATCCTTCTCTTATAGATGAGGCAGTAAAGACCAAAGACTAAATTCTATTGACGTCAGCAGAGGGTTATTAAGGATTTTGTAGAAATCCTTAGTCTCAAAGAGTCTCTAGCTCCTAATTCTTTGGCCCATCTAATGGTCTAAACTAACTACTAATAAACATTTTAGTGCTTCTCTTACAGAACCACGGATCGTCCCCAAATATACTGAATACAAAAGGGTATAATTTATCCATTGCATCTGATTTTCTCCAGAAGGCTATAAAGATATGAACTGCAGAACAGTTTCCTCTCTTACAATTATATTTTGCTTCTTTTTGCCATTGAAGGAAAAAGCAACACAGCCTAAAGTCCATTTATGATTTAGGAAAAGTGAGAAGCTATTTTAATCTTCTGATTAATCCATTTTAGGATTTATCATTCAATTACTTTTATGCTATGCATCATTTGCGTATGGTAAGATGTAATACATGCTGTTTGGCACATAGTTAATGCAGGAAAACAATAGAATTCTTAGTATTTTAGCATGTTATTCAAAAATCAGCACTGCAATCTGAACGCCAGCTGTTAGACATCAAGCCGGTGAGACAATGACATATAGAAAGATGATGATGTAGATCTGTAGAAATCTGATTCAACATGTAACAATTTTAATGGGAAATAACCAATTTAAAAAAAAAAAAAAGGAGTATATTAAGGTCAGCTGACACAGGGGGCCTGAGGAAAACACCCAGAAACCCAGGAATTGTCCCCGGCCTTGAATTGTTTGGGAGATTTGCAATTGGCCAACGAAAATTCTGAATAATTTTAGAATAATCACTTGAAATCCAGCATCCAGTAGCATTCCCAACTTCAATCTAGAAGCATAAACATAGCCAAAGAAACAGCTGTCACCATACTGTCAGATAAGATTCTGTCCATATTTTGCCTTCCTATCCAATTATGACTGCATGAGTAAACGCAAGATAAGATAGGAAGATCGCTGGTTGAAAGGTGTTACAGGAAGTACTGAGTGGATCTGCACCTCTGTATGTGTTTGCAATCAGTTAACCAAACTGTTTCAATAACATAAAAAAAAATCAACCAACCAACCAACCAAAATACTCAGGTGATTACTCAGTTTTTGGATGCCATTTTCTCATAATTACTGATCATTATTTCTGATACATTACATTTAAAGCATAACGGTGGGTATTTCATCCTACCTCACGCTGGATATCTGCAGGCTAAATATTCATACTGGTCATCTAGACTCCCTGTAAAAAAACTAAAGGAAAGGTGGGGGGGGGGGGAAAGGAATTTTTAGACAATGAGTTGTTTTGTTCTCGAGTGACTGCTAAAATCAAGCAAAATAAGACTGCATGGAAGTGCCTATATGTGCAGAAAGACCATGAAGAAGAGCTTATATACAGGATAATTAGAAGGTTGTAGATATCTAAAGGTAAATGAAATTAATTTCGCTCAAGGCGTCTGGGAAGTGAGATAAGATTGTCAGGGTACTTTGAACAGCAGAGGGCATTGCTCTGACAGTGAAAGGAGCTGGGGCCTTCCCTGACTCCTCTTTGTTTCTTGGAAAAGGTGTTTGGCTCATGCTTCCAAGACTTGCAACTGGACCCATTTTAAAGAAAGCATTGTAGCAAGATATCTGGGGAGTTAAGACGTATTATTTGTCCAGTTTATAAATCTAAGGAGTCTTTCTGCTGTGCCTTTTGCAACCGGACATGCTTATCTCGTATTGGCCTTTTTAGCCACCAATGTGCTTGCAACAAATGTGGGTAGAGCCCTTCCCAAATCTTTGTTCGTGAAGCCTAGCCATGAAAAATAAACTGAAATTTGGCACACCTTTCAGTAGAGTGTTTTCATCAAACCTTTCTGTTTTTCACAGTTATAACAGCTGTTATTACCTTTCCTCAGTTTGTCTCATTTACATAAACACTTGTATTATGGAATCTGCTTTGCCTGATTTTCCCATAACCAGTTTTTATATGTCTTCAGAATTATTTCTGAGAATTTTTTAACCTCGAGATTTTGATTTATTATCCCCACAGGTGTGTATATTCTTTACATAATAAGGGAAATGTCAGTAGTGAAACATGCAAAATATTCTAGTACACAGAGGAACATACTGAGATTCACAAAAAAGAGATTTAGTTTCAGAGGCAAATCAGCTAATCTACCCTATAGGGGAAGGTGGTAAAAATAAATTCAATACTTTGAGGTATTCGGGGTAAAAATGTTTAAATGTGCATTCACGACTACGAATTGAAAAGGTGTTTTCCAAAAAATCTAAGTCCCCTAGATATGGACTAGGAGTGCTGGAATAAATTATCATTAAAGGTCCCATCTAACCCAAACTACTATATGATTCTATGATTTTGTAACAGGTTGAGTTCACATCATCAGTTACAGCATTATGCAGAGAACTTAAAATCTTGGAAAATGGAATTTACTGGAGCACACCCCAGATCCTTCTCTGCCATGCAACCTGATCATCTCTGGAGAAAAAAAAAAATTGTATTGGTTGACCTACTTTGAGATTGGATCAAGATCAAGGATAGTGACCAGTCAAAAGATTAGGTCTCAATTCCATTTTCTGGGACACTTTTGCTATAACAATCTACTGGATATTGAATATTTCTTGCAGCTCAGACACAATTCAGTTACTGATACTTGAGGCATTACCACGTGTGAACACAACCATAGTGAGAGCATGTGTGAACACACTTAGCTCATGACAAATGTAGGATAAAATGAAGTACTTCAGTCACAGTAAAATGCTTTAACCATATTGTTTTTCTATGGGCAATCTGCAGTAAGGAAGAGATACAGTTAAGTAATTGTTGAGTAACAGCTCTGTGGATGCACAGTCAGATTTTAAACTGCTGTAACTTCATTGGACACCCATGGCTCCAGAAGGTTAGTACCACAAGAGAGTCTTTGTCTCTTGGTAAGCTGTGAGATAGGATCCTGAGTATAAGCTTCCAAAATAGAATATACTGCAGAATTTGATTAAAAAATACTAGATCCCTGCCCATAGAAAAAAGAATACAAACCCATAATTGCTTAATAAGTATGAGAAAGAGCTCTATGGCATGGCAAGAGCACATATCTAATTTCTACAAACATACGTAGGAGTTCCATTGTTCTAGTTTATGGCAGACATCCGTTATCATTTCAGGAAATATTTATCATACATAGTGTACTCCATACACAAATAATTTTTGAATGTTCCTGACCAAATCATGATAATAAATTTTAAGAAGGAACTCAACATATAGAGTATTTCAGGGAAAATTTAGTATTATGAAGTTAAATTCAAGGAGACAGTGGCGACCATGGCAGTGCTGGATTAACAGTTGGGCTCGATGTTCTTCAAGGTCTTTTATAACCTTAATGATTCTATGATGATAATAATAATTATGATAATAATGATAGGAATAGTAAAAACAACAACATTCACAGCCTTCTTGAAATGTGGAAATAAATTTACTAAACTCATCCTTTCAGGATAAAGGCCTTAATAGGAGTAACACGACAGAGAGGTATTCAGAGAAGGTAATATTTTGTTCTTGAAAAGCCTGGATGTTCTAGTAAATGAATAGAAATTCTGACTTTGACTTCTCTAAAAGAGTAAAGACTAGAGAATTTTTTATTTTAAAATAATTTCTAAATTACTTATATTTACACATATTTATTTATTTATTACATATCTGTATTAAACGCAGGTTTCAATCTGTGGAATTCTTTCCTTCTACTCAGAAATATACTGTAACTGAGAATGTAAAAGTAGAAATAAAACATATTTTCACAAGATTTTAATCTTAATTTGTCATTTGTAGTTCCATGAATGTGAAAATCCCTGGGCTCTAGTTTTCAATGTAATTAGATTTAAACTAAAATAGATATTTTGTACAATAATCACTCTTTAAAGGTGCACTGTAATGAAGCATACTCTTTTATTACCCACTAATTACAATTAGAGTTCAAAATTCCACTATGATTAGCCTTTGATTATCACAGTGCTTTGTGAATAACAAAATAATGACTCCACTTAATTGCTAATGGCAAACCATAGATAAAACCAACATTTTTTTTAACCATGCAAAAGATGTAAAATAAGAAATAAGAAAAATCATGCTTACCTTTATATGCCCTTTTAATACCACTCAGTAAAGCTTGAATATGCCTTCATTTGCATCAAAATTCCATTCTGGAAAAACATCTAGTTGTATTTGGGCCTAATCATTGTCACAAACTTTATTTAGAACTGTATTGTTTGTGTCAATATTATAAATAATATTTTTTCAAATTCATTAAGAAAAAATTATCAACACACTTTTTATTTATTTATGGACATTCTGCTTAAAGGTTTAAGGGAATTCTTGCTACTGTACCTGCTAATGCTGCTTAGCTGTAAACTCTGCAGGAATTAACAAGACTCACAGACATCAACAAAGTTACATGGACCATTATAAAAAGCCAGATATGTCACATCTTAGGGATTTCTTATATTCAGTGCAACCTGTCCTTTCCTTCTACAGAATAATAATAATTAAAAAAGGTTTTTTCAGCTATTTAAAGGTTGTTTTTGTGATTGTCCTAAGAACTAAATTTTTGCTTTTCAAAGAACACACATACAAGCCGTGGTTTTCTAAACCAGATTTCACAGAATGGTTTGGGTTGGTAGGGATATTCATCTACATCATCTAGTCTAACCCCCTGCCGTGGGCAGGGACATCTTTCACCCCTTCCAGCCTGACTTTGAACACTGTCAGTGGTGGTGCATGCACAGTTTCTCTGGGCAATCTATTCACCATCCTCATCATTCTGTCTCACCATCCTCATCATAAAAAATTTCCTCCTTATGCCCAGTTTAAAATTACACTTAGTTGAAAACCACACTTAGTTTAAAACCACACAGTTTAAAACCATTACTCCTTGTTCTTTCACTACAGCCATTGGCAAAAAATCCTTCTCCATCTTTCTTACAAGCTCACTTTAAATACTGTGAGGCCACAATAAGGTATTACTAGGTCCTTCTTTTCTTTGTGTTGAACAATCAACATGTCTCTCAGCCTGTCCTCAGAGGAGTCGTATTCCAGCCCAGGGATCGTGCAAGACATTGCACTTGGCCCTGTTGAATTTCATGAGTTTCACATGGCCCCATAGTCTGTCAAGGTCTCTGTAAATGAAATCCATTTGCTTTAGTGAACCAACTGCAGCACTGAGCTTGGTGTGATCTGCAAATTTACTGAGAAGGCACTATGTTATTAATAAAGATATTAAATAATATTGGTCCCAATGAAGACTCTTGAGGTATGGTAGGTTGACTCTGTGATTATGCTGTAGAACTCAATGTCACAGAAAATCTTTGAAGTTAAGGCTGCATTCAGATAGATATTTATGATGATACAAAATGGTAGAGTTTGAAATATTGAATGAAAATAAAAATTTTTATAAACTGTGTATTTGTGGAATAAGACTAAACCTCCTACTTTAGTTTTCAGTATTTTCTAATCACAGTAATTTAGCAGAAAAAAAAGCATGAGGAAAGAGCTATCTTACATATGCCTGTTGAAGGATTCTTACTACAGCTACTAGGATACTGCTCTTCAATTCAATGTCCATCATCCCAAATCCATATCTGAAAGACTGATAAAAATATGCCATATATACTTATACTACAGGGAAAAATCAAATTCACTTCAACCATCAAAGTAGTAGACTCTTGTTTTTCAGCAACTTCCAGAAATCTGCTTTAAATTTCTAAGGAACATATCAACCTTCACTCAGTTCTTTGAATAACAACATGTAAATAACTTGTCAGTTCAGAAAATCCAAAAAAGGTATCTCCTTGTAAAGTAAGATACACAGGTATCCCCAGAAATGCCAAGGCAGTGGAAAGAATTCAAAAGGTTATTCAGAAGGCCAGAACATGAAAAAACTTACCCCACACTGCTGTTAAACACTGGGCTCCAGGGAGAAAAGGCAAGTTCCCACCCTCTCCAGGGCCTTTAGTATCCTCTCTGTTTCTGCCCCGCCTACCCGAGGCCTCTGTACATGTCTGTTAGGGTTACCTCTCTCCAGCACAGCAGAGGGAGATAACACAGCTCTCTGCAACCCCCTCTGTACTGCAGAAGGGGAAAAAAAAAAAACCAACCCTGTTGAGAAGGCACTTTGCAGGCTTCCTAAGCGAAAACGAGTTTCTAGGTTTACTGCTACAAATTCTTCCAAAAACACAACTATTCCTACATTCCTTTACAAAATCGGAGAAGCACCTATGTTTGAATAAACAGTCTAACCAGCATGCATTTTCACACAACTCCATGTTTGCCTACCGCCATAAAGTATCATGCTTTCCAATATGCATTACTAAATGTATTACTGCATGATTTTGTGAAAATGGATTAAGAATCAACTTCTTATTTGTCCAGAGAATCCCATAAAACAAATTATCATTAAAAAAAAAGTTTGATAACTTACAAGAATGTAATCTAGTCTAAAGTATCATAAATACATCATTTTGTGGATTTGGGGCAAAAGAATTTATTTTATTTGAAAATAAATATCCAATAACATGGAATCTTTGCAATGAATTTAAATTGTCAGAATTAGAGTATCATCTTTTTAGTTGTCATCATTCCTCCAGTGACCCAGATATGTCATATTCTGAGTATCTAAACACAGGGCTGAGCTGTGGATCTTCCCAATAACAATTTTCTTCTAAGCTTCGGAATGAAATGGCAGTAAGCAGTTTTTAGAACTGTCTGCCATGAAAAAACTACATACATAGGAAAGAATATATTCAATCAGTGGAAAGTGAAGATATAAAATATATAAAAAGAAAACTTTGGAATAATTTCTTTTATTTTTTCTGAAGGAAAACTGCCATTTTAAAAAGCAGGTAAACTGGTTTATGCAACTGATAAAGTGATTGCAAAAATTCTAAAACAAAGATTCATCACAGATCTTTGAGTAGCACATTGTCCATGGTCCTTTAATGAACTAAAGCTTCTCCTGAGTAGAATAGCCTATTAATCACTTATACCTAACATACTTGCCCTCAGACTTCTGCTGAGCTATGGAACATAAGTTGAGAGTATTGGTCATTATTTTCTCATGGTATTGTACTGGGAACAAGAGTTTCTCTCTTTTTAACCAGACCTTATACCTACCATATTGAATAGAGAAGGTCCAAAAATGTCTCTAATTTAAAATTTGGTGGAGAGCATGAAATGGAAACAGATACTCAATATGGTACACAAATCTCCATTAAATGGATCAACATTTATTATTCATCTATCCTAGTTGTAACTCAAAGGATTATATCAATCTTATCATCACTTACATCTATGTTGACATTACATTTCGTTCACATAGCAAGTTCCACAACAATCACATGATTCTTGAAATGAATATTTCTACATATCCTTGCAGACTGCTTTTATGGTTGGCATATATGTATATAACTAAGGAGAAAAGTTGAGAAGCCTGACATTAGATGTCTTAAAACAAAAGGTGAGTAAAAAGAATCTAAACAAGCAAACAAACATACATACAAACTCCTAAGCATTTCTTTCTTGAAAACTCAAATACTTAATGAAATAAGTTCTGTGTTTCTCTATCTTGTCTCATGATCATGGCACACCATCTCAAAAAAAAGACTGTGTCATAAATGTTTTCTTCCACTGCTTTGTACATATGATCTCACAATAATGTAGAATCAATTTTCAGTTTGACAATATTGACTGAAAATTCATTAAGGGTTTTCCTCTGGAACTTGATGAGACCAAGGGCTATCCCTTGCTAGAAGAAAAAGCTAAAAACTCACATATTTTCTATAATGATAAATCATGATGTCAATTATTGACAAGAGATTTTAAATAATACACTTTCCTTCCAGATATCTGGAATTTAGGGTTGTCCCAAATTATGAATATTTTGACCAGTTTCAATATACAGTTTTTCTCTGTGGTATCTCCAATAGTTTTTAAAAATTTCACAGATTTTTCTTCAGTTATGTGATAGAAACTGCTCTCAACAGAATCTTAAGTACTGCAAATTTCAGCAGAAGAGAGTATAATCAAAATAGTTTTTCTTCATAACTGTATTGCTTAAAACCACATTCTTATTCTCCTTGCATTTCAATTCAGTTTGCATTGAAAATAACTAATGTTACACAGAGGTCAACATGTCTTTCATACTAAATTATAATTAAGTGTAATAAAATATTAATATCCAAAGCTAAGTGAGAGAAAAACATTTATAGTCCACTTAGTGCTTTAAAAAAATCAAGAATTTCTACATAAATTATGACTCTTTATCACTCAAGAGCTCACTTTGATCTCCAAGTAACAAGACCAGAAAAAACAGTTGAAGATTTTCAGCTAACAGATTAATTTAAAGCACACATATACACACACATAGCAGTTTATACTTAGAAATAGAAAAGCACAAACCCCCCCCAAAATCTTTCATTCATTTTAAAGAAAACCTCAAACTCTTCTGTATTTCAACTAGCATCCTTATTCTTAAGATGATTTTATTATTAAAATGTGCTGTGTTGACTCTGACTGGACACCAGGTACTCACTAAATCTGCTCTATCACTCCTCTCCTCAGCTGGACTCTGGCGAGAAAATATATCGAAAAGCTTATGGGTTGAGATAAGGACAGGTAGAGATCACTCACCAGCTACTGTCACAGGCAAAACAGACTCATCTGGGGGAAATCAATTGAATTAATTACTCATCAAATCAGAGGAAGATAATGATATAAAAGCAAGTCTTAAAAGCATCTTTCTCCACTCCCCTTAACTCTCTCCTCCTTCTTCCTGGGCTTAACTTTACTGTGAATTTTCTCTATCTCCTTCCTTTTAGCACTGCAGGGAGATGGGGAATGAGAGTTACAGACAGTTCATCATACATGGTTTCTGTCGCTCCTTCTTCCTTAGAAGGAGGATTCCTCACACTCTTCCCCTGCTCCAATGTGGGGTCCCTCCCATGGGAGGCAATCTTCCATGAACTTCTCCAGCTTGGGCCCTTCCCACAGACTACAGTTCTTCTGACCCAGTGTGGATCCTCCCCGCTGGTTGCAGTCCTTCAGGAACAGACTGCTCCAGTTCAGGTCTACCATAGGGTCACAAGTCCTGACAGCAAACCTGCTCCAGCATGGACTCCTTTCTCCACAGGTCCACAGGTCTTGCCAGAAGCCTGCTCCAGTGTGGGCTTCCCAGTCACAGTCCTCTTCACACATCCACCTCCTCCAGCATGGGTCCTCACAGGCTGCAGATGGATATCTGCTCCACCGTGGACCTCCATGGGCTGCAGGGGGAGAGCCTGGCTCACCATCATCTTCCCCATGGGCTGCAGGGGAATATCTGCTCCAGCACCTGGAGCATCTCATTCCCCTTCTTCATTGACCCCGGTGTCCACAAAAGTGGCAAATTCACACACAATCCACCCCTTGTCCCTTCACAATTACAACAGAAGCTCCTCACTATGTCTCCACTTCCCATCAAGAAGGTGATATCCAGCCACTTACTGGGAAATAATGCCTCAGGACACACAGCATTTGCTCTGGAATACAAATATTGCAAATAACTAAAATCTTCATCTCAGTCAGACCAAATACACAACAAGATGAAAGTCAGCACATGTTTTGAAGCTGAAATTACAAAATCAAATCTCAAATATGTTATTTGCAAAGAGAGAAAGCAGTAAAAAAATTACTTCTAAGCATCAATAAACCAAGAGCTGACATGTTATCAATACGTTAAAAATAGTTAAATAATTTCCAGAATTGCCCTTAGCTAAAAGTGTCTTTTATTTTTCTATGGTTTCTTTTTTGCTTTTTTTTATAGTCTTGGGACAATCACTTTAACATATTGCTTAAGCTTCTCTGTAAAAGTCATGAGATTTGTGCTAGGAGTTGCAATCCAATAAAAGTTATTATGAAGTTTATTTAACATTTGAATTTTTGTAGTTTCCTTTCTGTGTATGCTTGCATATGCACACAAACTTTGGTTCGAAATAGTAAGGACTGTCTACCCTAGAAGATAAAAGTACATTAGGAGTGAGAGGACAAATAAGATTCATAGAGTTATAGACTGGTTTGGGTTAGAAGGGACTTAAAGAATCATCTAGTTCCAGCCTCTCCACCATGAGCTGGGATACCATCCACTATATCAGGTTGCACAGGGACCCATCCAACTTGGCTTTGAACAATTCCAAAGTTGGAGCATCCACAGCTTCTCTGGGCAACCCATTTCAGTGTCTCACCACTCTCATAGGAAAGGTTTTCTGTTTTATACCTCAACTAAACCCGCCCTCTTTCAGCTTAAAGCCATTATCCCCTGCCCTATCACTACATGCCATTGTAAACAGTCCCTCTCCATCTCCTGTCAGTCCCCTTCAGGTACTGGAAGGTGACCTTAAGGGATCTGCAGAGCCTTCTCCAGTCGGAACAGCCCAAACTGTCAGCCTGTCTCCATAGGAGTGGTGCTCCAGCACTCTAGTCATCTTCATGATCCTTCTCTGGACATGTTCCAGGAGATCCATGTCTTGTCTTTATCCACCAGGAACTTAACCTGATGCTGGCAAGGGATTTATCCAACCCTAAAATCTGGGCTTGATAAATGATACACGCAAATATTCTTCTAAGCACATGCATGTGCATGCACACACAGAACTACATAGAGAAGATTTTCTGGGAAAGGGAGGTTTAGATCACTCATAAGAGTATGGGAACAAAACCAGCAGAGATTATTCTCATGGGGAGGGAGGAACTGGAAATTTTTCCAAACCATAAGGGGACAAGGGCAAAATTCTAATCTATGAAGTCTTAACCTCTCATTTCTCTATTCATTACTGAAGAACACACATATTGTTTGAACCATATACTTTGAAACAGGTGCTCAGCTGCATGACAAATAGTCTTCTACAACAGAATTATAGATATGGAAAAAAGATAATATTAATGCCTTCAGAAATTAATTGTTGAACTCATTTGCAGTATAAATTATTTCCTGTGATGTTGATCCTCTGGTCTTTCCCTAACCACTGTAAATTAAGGCTCAACAAACTTCAGTGCTTTAGAATACAACTACCCTCTGTCATTCACCCTGTTTACTCTCTACTCCTGTTCATGAGGAAAAATTAAAATGACTCCCCAGGGACACTCATTCTCCAGGTGAGTATTCACCCAGTGGTTTTTACACCAAAAACAGCATACAAATTTGTATGGGCACACAACATATAGATGAAGACATATCTAAGATAAACAGCACAGTTACCCAGTGTTAATCAGAAAGCTTCTCAGCTTCAGTTAGCATTGCGAAACAGTTATTTCACGTCCAAAAAGCATAAAAAGCCTTTTTTTTGGTAAATATTAAACAAATCGCATAACATACAGACTGAGAATGTGGTTGGATAATGAAGGTAACCTGGCTATTGGTACATTACAACTTCATACTAAGGACAAAAACATATCAGTCCTTGGTGAGAAATTGCTCATATAATCTGTTTTTTCATGGTACTCCTCACAGTTAAGCAACAGGACATCAAGTACACTCCTAAGTGATGTGTGAAGGGGCACAACCTGATTGCATTGGCCTCAGTTAAAGGCTGAGGAACCAATCAATTTCTAATCCCAATGGTTTATACAGGCATCATAAATCAGGAATTACTATGCTCCAATATATTACAACCTTAGATAAAAGAAAATGTAGTTCTGAAGACATATCATACATGGTTTCTATAATTAAAATAATGCACTTCTGATTTGACAGAAAAGCACCAAAATTGGACACATAGTGTACAGGTTTACTTTAGCATTTTTCTTTTGTGTGGTAGATAATTTAGTGTTAACAACATATCAACATTTTAGAGCTGTTAATAATTTAAAGAAACCCCATTCAGTTCCAATTTTGCAGAAAGGCAAAATTTTGTGCTGAATTTCCCAAGAATTTTTAAAAACAAAAAATTTACAATTACTTAAAATTAAACAATGCAGGTCCATTTTTGGTCAGCATTTGGCATCACATTTATTGAATATCTAACGTTTAGCAAACATTTTTTAGTCTTCTTTTATTTAAATATATGATAGTAAATTGCATGTCATAATGGATTCATTAATTAACTGGTTTAATTAAGGGAGCTGAAGCTGTAAATAATTCAGTAATTCATGTATAAGTACTTTTATGATAGAAAACTTTGGTAAAAAACAAAGAGAAAGGGAAAACTAATATTGTATATATTTTGGATTAGAAGTAGCAGATATAACTTACAGGAGCTGTAAAAAACTCATGGTCTACACTTCATGCTCTGGAAATGGTGTGAGTTATTTTCAATTGCTCTACCAATATAAGCAGCAGAACACCTTGGGAATGGGTTAACATCTGTCACTCACCCCTGTTTTATTTAGTGATTGGTCTTAAGCCAGCCCTAAAAATTTATGTTTTTCATAAGACCCATCAATTTTAACTACCTCTTGCAGTGATTCATGAAATGGTTGCTTACTGCTATTCTTTTTAAAAATGAAATGATTTTGAGCTACTGCTTGTTTATTCTGTGTCTTTCCTCAGTGTAATTCCTGTATGAATTACAGACAGGTAAAGTCAGGAAAACATAGTGCTGGATTTAGTCTACTATATTGAATAAGTGAACACATGTTATGTTTGAAAAAGCAGAGTAGTTCTGATGAAAATTTCTAGACTTGGCACAGGGAATAAGACTGTACAGGCAAGGAGAGAGTCACATATTCGTCTTTCTCACTGAACAGCAGGAAAGAAGTATGTCACAAGAATAATACCACCAGCTGCTTGAGTCTTTGAAATTATATGTGGAAAAATAAAACCATACAGAATGTTAATTGCTTAAAAAATCCTGTTTAAAACAGTAATATTGACTTTTTCAATCTAATCACTCCAGTTGAGCTACAATTATTCTTAATATATCAGTTGTGAAAGTTTAGGAAGCAAATTTATAGGGGAGAAAAAAGGGTTGTAATCAAATAGGATGAGTCTACTTGAAGACACATTTTAATGAATTTGAAATTTGCAGTGGAATAACACTAAACAGAGTCCAGCAAAATGAATTGTTGCTGCCTGAGCCCGCTTCTCCCTCAAATTCCAAGTCATTTGATCTTGGCTAAGTTTGTAACATTAAGGAGATGCTTCATCAAATTCATTTGAGACAAAAGACTAATTAAGTAAGATATTCCTGTTTTTTTCATATTTGAAGTTGGATTTGAGCTTGAAGAAAAAGCAGTAGTTTGCTTAGATTCGATTTTTCAGATCCGTATGTAGTGTTTTAGCATAAGTAGAGCTTAAAGAACCTACATAAGTACTGTAATTAAATATGCTCTCATAAGTATTACTGAAATGTCATATTTGGAATTATAATGCTAATCAATATAAAAGTTTACTTTAGAGCAATTTTGCTAAAGTACAAAATCCCATATTTGCCTAATCTTCTATTTAAACTTTGCAGAAATGACTAGAATCTACTACTTAATTGTCATTGAGCTATTCTCTATCTTAGCTGTCCTATTTTAAATTTTTAATATTTTCTTACAAAAATGAAGTTGACCCTTTTTAATCAGCTTCTTTTCAAAGATCAAATATATCTGTAATGTTTTCTCACTTTCTCTGATTCTGCTACCTGTGCTTAAGTACGTTTGATTATCAAATTCTGTTTACTTAAAATTAACTTTGACACTAAAAGAACCCCACCCTTCTACATTTTAAAATATGTAGAAAACTGTGCTTATTTATGTTTCTCCCAGTATGTGCAACCTTATTATTTTGATTGTACAATATTTTCTGATCATACCATACAGTTTAGATATCTAATGCGTAAATCCCTCCTTTTGGTTTGCTTAGAAGCAGAGAAGAAAACAATAAGTCTATGTTCCTTTATGAATTTTCTTTTGAATCTAGTGGCACAGAAAAGTAGATATGATCCTAGATTTTTTTAAAGGACTGTCTACTAGTCTATTCTCATTTTACATAGAGGTCATCAACTCCAATTATTCATACTTATTATACTTTAATTCATTCTAAGATGTCTTTTGTGGTGAACTAAACAATTCCTTCAAAAATTCCCCAAGGTGTGGAAGAGCTGATAGTGTACATAATACTGCTGTTGTCCCATCGCACATGATCAACTTCACTTCTGAACTGACCATCTTGTGGATCCTTTCTGGATGCTTCGGGAGCAGCTTTCTAGAATCAAGGTGTTACCAAGGGTGGTAGCAGCACCATGAGGCCAACTGGATCCTGGGGAAAGCGATGCAGAGGTTGAAGAGCTATGCTATGTGTGCCTCTTCTCTGGCATTTGCTGAAGTGTGCATGAGGCAGATGAACCAGGGCATTTGTGAAGAGATGAAGTGCAAAGTGACCTGGGGTACTTCCATGCTGCGATGTATTCCTGCTGATATGCAGGATGGTTGACTCATTTTTCCCAACAGACTTGGAGTTTTTTCAGAATAGAGATTGACCCATCTGGTCCCAGAAGCACAGAGTACTTTCAGACCACCTTCTGAAATATACAGAAATTTAGCCCTAAAGAAAAAGTTGAAAACCAAAAACCAACAAGGAAAATATGCCCAACCTTGCAGGTTTCCTCCTATCCCTTCCCAAGGACAGGCTTTTAACTTGCTAGATGAACAAAGCCATGTACGGTAATTCTGGTAGAGATTTTGAATGCCAGGTAGGAAATTTATTTCACAAAGCTTATTGATTTCTGCAGACAAATCTCTTGAAATACTGTAGTCTCTACAAATCATACTGGCTCTGGGACTTTCTGCCTTTAGGTTATAGTCCTATGCAATCTAAAATTCCTAGTCCTATTTAGAGGAGGTTCTGCAGCAAAACACATTAAATCAATTTGGAATTAACAGAGGTAATTTTAAATCCCTTAACGGAGGTGAAACCATTCCTGATTTATGTCAGTACAATTGAAATTAGAATCAAACTTTAAATAATGGAGTTACAGGAGAATATTATCCCACAGGAAAGCAAGACAGATATCAAACAGAGAAAAGGTCCAGCCATGTGATCTACTTGGCAGCTGCATGGAAAAATAACCTGCCACTGAGTCTAAATTGGTATGGCTGGAAGACGAACTTTCTTGTGTTCTTGCTCTCAATCTCATTTTGGTCTATAAATTTCAGAACTTTTATGTTCTCAGTCATTCTAAACATATTGTTTGCTAAATATAGGTCCACAAAATTCAAATAATTTTAGAAATATAGTTTTTTTAAAAAATTACTGTTTAGTTCTTAGTCATAGAATATCCATTTTCATGCTTTATTATCCATACTGTTATGATTCTATATTGAATGAAATAAATTGATTCTGGTAAAGTGAAAGATAATATAGTAGGTGACAATGATATAGGACTCTAACCCATAAGATAAATGCTTACAAAAGAGTAAAGACTTTTCTTTGTTGTACACATGACATAACCCTGGATTTTAACTTCCATGTCTAAACTCATCTGAGTGGATCATGAGGGCAACCCAGGTACACCAGACATATGGATTTTCTGACACTTCCCACTGCACACTGACAAGGTTTGACTGAGGGCAAAACTGGCAGATGGCATTGGACGAGCCAATTTCTCTTTGTGAAATAGAAAGAATCGAAAGAAGTAAGAATATTTATTTACTTTTGTCATATTATTCATAAAATAATGTTTTAACTTCTCTCAAATAGTATATTCCTCATTCACAGATGTTCCCCAAATACTGAATAAAATTATCTTTCAATGAAAAATTCCTCAGTGGGTATAAGAAGTACTTCAGGAACTCATCTTTGAGTTCCTAGCACAGTACTTTTGAGGCTTTATATTGACCTGTAGGGGTACTAGAAAGAGATGGATTTAAATACACAAGTATTGATTCATCATATAAAGAGAGTTTTAAACTAAAAATTGTGTTATACAAAAATATCATAAAAGCAAAGATCTTTTGTGTTGATCAGTAGATGGCAAGCTTGCTACACTCAACTTTCAGAAAATCTTCTGTTAGTCTTTAACATAAAACTGTTATGTTATATTATTATTTATGATATCTAGAAATTCATAATATTTCATTTGATTAATAAAATGATTTGTATGTAACATGCTGTGTAGGTGATATGACTTTTAAAGCAGTCTGAAGATAAAGTATAATTAATATTATATGGGCTTACTTTCTTTGGCTTGTTTTTATCTTAAATGACTTCTTTATTTAAGTTTTTTATTTTTATTTGGAAAAATACCTTATTAATGATAAGGTATTCCCTAATGTTTTTATAATTTCTGTATTTTAGCATTTTTTCTCTATCAGAAACTTTGCTCAAAGTGCTTTATAGGGATTGCAACACACAGACAACAATCAGGATTTTCTTTATTACTTTTCACTTCAAAACACGAAACAGCAATAGGAATATGTTTGGTTTACCACATATCTGCAATAATTTCTTGGTTTTCTATCTTATCTAGTAGCATGTTACTCCTACTTTCATAGTCAGTGTTTTTTAGGTGGACTATTGTGCCTAAAGGGAGAAAAGTAAATAAAGTAGATAATATGAATATAAGAGAATGCGAGGAGAATAAAATTCTTAAAGAAATGAGTAAACAGGATTACGGGAGATGCTAGACAGACTGTGAAATCAAAGTTTTAATTGTCTTGGGCCAAACTGCACACTGAGTTAGTTCTTCTCATGCTCTGTGGTAGTTAGTCTTGTTTTCTGTCTTGGATATTCCACAATGAGCGTAAGGAATCTGTATTGACTGTAAGTAACGGAAATTACTCTCTGATATTAACATGGAGTTGTTGCAAGATTGGCACTGAAGTTCGTATACACAGTTTTAGGAACAGAGCCACACGTTGCTACCTGACTTGGGACTTCATGTTCCTCTGCAGGAGAAAAGAATACTGTGGGCTTTGGAGATTTTTTCTTTACTTGTTTGGTGTATAAGTGTGTGCGTGTCTGTGCATGTTTGGCTGTGTTTGTTTTGCCTGTTTTGTTTTTTAAAGGGAAAACTTCTGTAAATATGTAACACAAAAAAACCCAAACACAATTGCTTTAAGGTGATAAGAAAACATAGTAAAAATTATACTACTTGGAAAAACAGTATAATTTAAGTAATAAAGAATTCTTACGGGTATGTATGATGTACAGGGATGGAGAATGGAAAACAGTACATAAAAGCTGCCAAAACCAGGACAGTATTTCAATGGCTAAACTTTTCAGTGGCCATGGAAGAGAAAGTGGGATTTCTGGTGTTGTTTTTTAGGTCCTATAAAGAAATGAAAGTCTTCCTTGTGGATTTGAGGCTAGAGATAACTTAACCTAAAAGGGAGACCAAATAATTCTGATTAACAAGCTTATTTACAAGCAACAGATCTGGTTCACAAAAATTTTTTAAAACAGGCACTTGTTTGCATTGAAAATATGGGATGAATTTTAATGTATTAAGTTGATTCATTGGTTGAAGTAATCTGAAGCTGTTAACTATATTTTTGCAAAACTGATTGCATTCTCAGTCTGTCACTACAAGGTGCCTCTGCTAGTCCATCTTCTGTTGTTAATGCAAACTGAGACCATGGAACCTCAATTTTATTATGGAGGTTTATTATTTTATTATCTCCTCATCAAAGAAATGGGGATCAACCACACATGTAATCTATGTGGTTAGTAAATGGGCAAAAAGAATAATACTTTTCACTATAATGTGAAATACTCTGGTGTAAAGTGAACTGAAACTGACAAGGAAAACAGAACAATATACAGAAACACAAGCAAACAAGCTTGAAAATCCATAGGACTTAAACATAACAGAGATTTCACAATTAAAAACTCCAAGTTACAGCTTGTTAATATGCCTTCAAGAAAATCCACTATAGTTTTGAAGGTTTTTGGTGGTCTTTCTTTTTTTTTTTCCAAGTGTACCCTTTTCCAGTGTAGCACAAAATGAACTTCCATGGTATTTCAGCTGTACTGGAGAAGCAAGCAGTGTATCAGAGACAAATTATCACTCCTACTGCAAGGCAGCCTCAGTGACCTTTTGTGTTTCTTTCTTGTTACTTTCTAATTACTCTTCACCACCACGATAGGATTCTCTATTCTAGCTTTATTTTACATAAAACAAAGAGAAACAGAAGTTTAAAGACCTTGATTTTACGATATATAGTTCATCGTATGCAATGGACAAAAATAATGTTTAACCGTGATCTATTTTATATCGTTTTTCCTTGTGAAATGAGAACACTTAAAAGTCCTCAGCTGAGAAATTCCATACCTGAGAAATTCCCTACCTGATATACAAACAATTTGCAAAAAACACAAATGTTTTCTATCAAAGCCTTCTGCTAAACAGAAACCACATTTAATATAAAGTTCATAACACTCATTATATCATTTTGAAAAATTAAAAAAAAAACAAACAAACTACTAATCCTTTCTTAGAAGAGGATTATATAAAATAATTTTTTCACATATACACACAAATACATATGGCTTCTAAGACAAAAATTTTAGATGTGCAATTCTATGTAGTTTTTTCCCGTGCCCTAGTATATGTAGTGTCCACTGGGGACAAATTTCTCATTAGTTTATACCTGTTTACCTCCAGTAATTCCTGTGTAGTTTCAGAATTGTTCTGACCCATGCTAATAAATGTTTCATAGGATAAATTTAGAAGAAAAAGACATTTTCAAATATATTTTTGACTTTTAGTTGCTATAGTAACAACACATTTCTTTTTTTGTTGTACATTTCTTTACAGTATACTCAGAGGTCTACATGACAGAACAACAATTTTACAGTCTACAATTTAGTCTCAAGGAAAAGATTTTACCCCGCTGGGAGAACATGATTAGACTGGAGCTTACAGAGCATCTAAAAGTTTGGGGTCTGTCAGCATTTCTGACTTAATTTCAGGGGTTTATGACCTACTTATAAAACTCTTTATGGAAGGAAGCTTAGCACAGTTGTCTCCTTCTAGAAACATTCCTTAGTGTTTTTAGTAAAAAATTTTAAAATCCATTTCACAGCCTAATTTATAGGCAAATTAAAAACCACTAAACTAGACTAGTGACTTCTGATATCATAACTGGTTTTTTTTTGTGTGTGAATGAGATAAAAACTGATGGAGAGAAGAAGAACACAGCATCAATAAAATGCAGAAATTGATGTAATTGAGCTGTTAACAATTGAATGTCTTCCACTGAGCCTCAGAATATTTTCAAATCTTCATGTACATGTTATAGCATACCTTCCTATTTGGCTAACAATGAGAACAGTACCTCCTAATATATATAATACGTATTATATTAAGCTACAAGAGTTTAAGATTTGCTTTCAAAAGCAAATCAGACATTTAGTTGTCTCACAAGTAGTTAGGCTCTTGATTCTCATTCAAATTATTAGGGGTTATTGCTAAAACATATAATGAAGTTTTGGGCTGAATATACATACAAATGCTTAAGAATAAACAAAAAGGTTCAGAATTTTCACTGACACTTATGAAAACCTATGATCTCATCCGGTTTGATGTTTCTGAAATTTTAACCAGATGTCTATTTGGATGATTAAGTGTACAGATCCTTTCTGAATCCATTCTAACAGGTCAAACAGTATATGTACTATTGTACACAGCTGATGTCTGAAATTTTTTAACAGGCATAAATAGTTTACATCCAGGAAACCAATCAGTAAACCATGCTCTGGAAGCTTTCCATAGCTAACATGACATTTCCATGTTTGAAGCATAGGCATGGCTGCTCATGGGTGATCAGCTGTACTCCTTTTGGAAGCAACCCAACATTTTGGACAGAGATGAGCAACAGGCTGCTACAAGTGGTGGGTTTCCTGAAGTAGTTACCTAACTACAGTGCAAGCATATCTTAGGTTCTTAAATCACTTCTTAGGCCTGGAAAATATTCTTTTCATTCTCAACTCTTATTTTCTTTGTAAAGTGGAAGGATATGCTTACATAAGCAGACTTTGGCAGTTAATTTTTCAGTTTAAGAATTGTCTCATTAACAGAATAAGCATTTTTGAAGAAAATCTCAGACCCTACAGTCAGCTCATGTAACACAGATGTTTTACTATGGACTCTTCTTTACCAACGAGGAGAATTCAAAAGGGAGAAAGAGTTCTTTGGTAACCTGTTTTACACAGTATCTAGGTATTAGGGAAAATCTTTTTCTATACACAGTTAAATAAAAAAAAAATTTCTGGCTGACAAGATTTTGCACGAACTAAGTATGCTATCCTACTTCTATAAGCTGAAGGCAGACTATGATCTCTGTCTCTAAAATCTGGGCTACAGAGACTTTTCTGTCCTATGAAATAAAACAAAAATAGGAGTCTGAATAATGCAGCATTTCAAGTGATTACCAATTTTGAGCAGATATCTAATATCAGATATTGAGGGTTCATACTTGCAAAGTCTGACAGAAGAGAGCCAGAATATCAGTCAGAAATGGCAGCACAAGATCAGTCAGGAGCATATATCTTCACAGCTGCATATTAGGCTATTTAGCGAGTCCTTCCTTTACCTGAAACTTGGCTCCTATGCACAATAATAGCACAAATAGCAGCTTGTGCTCAGATGTGTTAGGTTAGGCATATGCATAGTAAAAAACCCTCCAATATTAAAAGCCAGTAAATTAAAAATTTTGTAGAAGGAATGATTCTATGGGACATTCCTGCTATTCCTCTCATCAAAATGTTCTGTTTTCAATGAGGTTTTAGAGTTCACACTTGAGTGAAGTGAAAGGGACAAAGGAGTCACGAGATTCCTGTTTTGCTGCTGTTGTTTGAATAGGAGGCTATTCATTAGTGCTTTACTAATGCTTGTGATGGCTGTGTTTTTGCAGTGGAAAAAGTCATCCTATTATAATAACAGCAGGCACAGCATTTTCTGAATACTGTATACAACCACCTTTAGAGGATTCACCATTTTTTTCCACCTGCTACTTTCTTTTTTGTTTGTTTTTAATGAGATTCTGACTTTTTGCATTATTGTGTTAGAAGTTTCAACTAGACATTTACAAACTAAAACCCTCTTTCTGTTGAGGCCCCCTGATCAGATCAGCAGAGGGGACACACAGATATTTCTCAATTACAAACCCTGTGATCTGAGTGCTGATGGATACTATCAGCTGCTCATGACAATAGATGCAAGTGCTGCTTGGTCAGCACAGTTTCAAGCATCCTTGTGCTGCCTTGATATATCAAGGAAGAGATAGGGTCAAGTCACAGTAATTTACCTTGGTTTTGATTAAAGGACTGTAGAGACACAACTTCATCTAATACAGCTCAGGAACACTCTGAAGACCCAAACACTCTCAGAGAGAGCAGGACACAAAACTCCGTCCTCCCCATCTTCATGAATAATACAGATAGCATTCTTTCTAACTCTACTGGCCCATGAAGGGCATCACAGGCTACTTCTTTGAAAGCACCATAATATATACAGAATATCAGTAATTAAATATCAACTAAGCTATGTGCGAATCTTCTGGATTCAATATTTCTCTTTATTCCTTTCTTACAGATTTATTTTCCCAATTTGACTAGAAAATAGAATTTACAATAGCAAGAGAACTGTAGAAAAGAAATATTAGGCTAGTCACAGAAAATCAAGGGCAAAAAGGAAAATATTTTTCCTCATTCCTGTAAGACTGCTTGGTAATTAACTATTCCCTTAAGACAGTGTTCTGGTCTTTAATGTGACTATAAAACCTATATCTTGGGATTCTTTCTCAGTGACTTCAGTCTTTCATGATCACATTTTCTGTTTTCCTTTTCCTTTCCTTTTTTTTTTTATTTCTTTTTCTTTCTTTCCCTTTTGAGTGTCAGTTGCAAGAACTAAATTACCCTTATGATTCTAGAGACAATTTAAGGTTTTTCCTGGTTACAGATAAACACCAGCAGTGGAAATTTTGCAGTCCAAAGGGTAGCCTTGGTTACTGTGGAGAAGTCTCACTGGAGGCTGATATCAATAGCTAGTCTGCAAAAATGTACATGGGGTCACCATTTAGCCTAGAGGATCTCAAAGTGTAGTGTAACATTCCAATAGCATAAATAAGAAATCATCAAATAGTACTGCACTGTTAGAAAATTTCAGTAAGCAGAGGTTGTGGTGTTGTATGCCTGACAGATGGTATGAGAAGAAAAAAACCTGACCTCAGGCTATGTTTGATGAAATGACAGTTAGAAAAAAAAGAAGTGTACTTTTATTGGGAGGAAAAGTTATAATAAATTGTACAGCCAACCAGTGACATCCAGAATCTTTTTTAAGTAAAACACTGAACCTCTGAAGTCACTCTCAGGTAGTGTCTGTTTCACTCACGTTAAGCTAAGGGAATAAACTTCCTTCATTCCTCTGCTTTGTTGCAGGCTGCAACACAGCCATCCACATTACAATTTTTGTTCTTCAAGGAGAGATTCTCTCATATCTATTAGTGGCTCTCATATCTATTAGTGGGGAACAAACAGTAGTAATGAGGTATACAGGATGAGAAATCAAGATTGTAGAATTATGGAGTTGTTCTAGGCAGATTTCTTGCAAGTGAAGCTGTCCCTAAATCCTGCAGAGAAAGAGTTATGAGACTGGTAAAGTATTAGTCTGTGCACACTGTGTTCAGCAGCTCCGGGTTTTTGTAGGACCATTGGGGTATGCTTTAAATGGTACAATCTAGTCCAGTGTTGGCAGACATTCTGTCCTTAAAAAATCCTGCATAACTGCTTTAAAACAAACTTGCAGAGAAAGCAAAACCTTTAGAACTGTGTAGATCCACCACTGAGAACATTTCCCAGTGTTATAATTTCCTTTATTAGGAGTACTTTGTTAAGAGCTCTAAATAAGAAAGTTAGTTTCAGTTCACACTCTGAATAATTTTTAGTACTGAAAATTAAAATTGAAGATCCTACAAAAATTATCTTATGTTAATTCTACCAAACATGCCTAAACCCCTGTGCTGTAATGGTAGCTGCACTGAGCAAGTACTTGGAGGAAAAGGTTCTGATACCAATTCATGACAAGCACTCCACAATCCTCCATTTCTGTGCTCCACAATCAAATTAAAATTGTTACAGTGTTAAGACCACAACATGGTGACAGACATCTTGTGATTTCATCAATCTTCTTATCAAATATAAAAAGGAAAATAATGAATTCTGAAGCGTGTCAGGATTCACTTATCAGATGACGACCCAGACAGCTTTAGAAAATGATTCTCCATCTCTATGGAGGAAGAAATTATATAGAAATATTTTTTACCAATAGCAAGACATTTGTATGTACGAGAGTCACTCTGAAGACATAACTATATCCCATATGTTTCATGTTTCACCATTTGTCTGTCCTCCTCTAAAGCAATTTGACTTCCTGCAGTACTTCATTGATCTGTTTAAATAAACTTTCTAGTATCTGGAAGAGCTGGAAAAGAGTTGGCTTTCCTTCCATAGAAACAGACCTTTAGCTGTAAAAACCAAACCTCATTTATTTTTTATAAAGGCTAGATAACTTGAGTTTAAAAATTCCATTGGCCCTGTGCTCCCACTTTTGTGAAGGCCAGACTCTTACCCTGGATTGCATCTGTTTCCCTACATTGTTGTATTAGATATTAGTTTGTTGCAGAGTTCTTGCCTGGGGAGTCAGATACTTGATCTAGATCTTCCCATCTTCAGAACTGCCATATGTGTTGTCCAGGACTTCTTAAGTGGGAAACATAAACACAGTCCTTTGAATATGGGAATTCTCTTACCACTGTCTAGAAAAATGACGTATCTTTTATTGATTCTGTTGTTTTATCAAAAGTTTTCATTCTTGTCTGTAAAGCTGTCACTCTAAAGAAAACAAGTGTAAAGCACCCATACACTTTAAACTTTTTTAAGTCTTAAGAGTAGAGAACTCTTGAAAATGAGGAGCAGAAGGTATACAAAACCTCATACTAACCTGGCACATAATTCAGTGTTCTGTTTTCAAATCCAAATAACTCTGCTATTCTAAAGCTCAGTTTCAGCTTCCCCATTTCATCAACTGATTGTTTTAATGAAAGAAGACATGGTCACTGTGTTTTTAGTGAATATATTCTGTTTGAGATTGACCATGCTTTATGGATAAATTTCTCCACAAAACAGAAGCTGGATTATTGTCTTTCAATTTTGAACCATCATAAAAGCATGGGTACAATCTAGGCATCAAGCTGATAGGACCACACTGTTTTAGGGTTCCTCATAACTCTAATTTAAAGTGCAGAGAATTTATGATCCAAAATAAAAGTATCAAATCATTCATACATCTAAAAAGTAGGCATAAAGTAACTTTGCTTGGATTAGCAAAGTCCTGAAGACTAAATTCCAAACTATGAAATTCATAGCTATAATAATCTATATTATTCTGTAATGAAATTAAGGTACCTGAAGAAAAATTCATTGAAGAAACTTATATTAATCCTATTAGAAGGAATCTAATGCAAAGTGTACATTAAAGAGTGATGAGAAAATACAAGCAAAAAAGCGACATTTCTAAATATGTAAACAATTTCTAAACCCAAAAATTTTATTTCCAAATAGAAGAAGACTGCAGGACATAAGAAAACACAACAAAGGCAACATTTGTAAAAATCAGGAGAAAGAAATACTTTGTTCTGTGTAACGGTGATTTCTATTCTTTCTAAAGAGATTATTTATGGCAGCAATATTCTTTTTTCAGTAGATTACTAGTATTTAGCAAAGAATGGCCCCTATCAAAACAAAATTATTGTATAAAATGTATCAGTAATTTTAAGTTACTGATTTGGGGGAGGGAAGAGAGAGTAGTGTGATGGTACGATAAACCATGTTTCATAGTGCAGTTAAAGATGTTGCTATTAAATAAATGCTTATTTATCGCATAGTTATTTATTCACCTGACTGCTGCATATGTTGAAGGAATAGTATGTCAGTATGTATATGGAACTTGTCACTCAGATAAAGCCATGGCATTTAAGAAGATGTCAGAAGCTGAGGCTCAGATCTTTAGGGAGAAGTTCTCTATTTCTCTCTACAAACTTGAGCTGTTGTCTTATTTTTCCTGACTTTTCCTCATAGCACTTTGTCTTAATCCACATTAGCCCAGTGTATATCTGTGATGTGAGATTAATGTAACAGTATTATAATTAGTAATAGTAATTAAAATCCAGCATTTCACAGAAATGGTTGATTGTGTTTTGCATACTGTACATTTTATTCTCCCCTTGTTATTTCAGCCAGCTATTTGACACGCACTGAATTTCCCTGCAAAAGCATTTTCTTTTTGCAGATTGAAAGATAGAATGTTTTATAAATGGCTGTCAGTATGTAGGGAACTGCTAATTGCATAATATGGTGCTGCAAAGACAGTTAATTTTCCTATTGAATGCCATAAAGTAGTTTTTGGAAAGGATCAAAACAGGAAATCATGATGTGGATTTGGAAATCACTTCTGAGGGAAGCAGGATATATATGTGGAGACGAATGCTGATGTGCACCCCCAGCTTTCTACAAGTCAGAATTTTCTCTGGGAGAGAATGAGAAGTTTCACTGATGGGAGAAGTTGTGTCTGGGCTACCCCGTGTGAAGTGTGGTTATATCTGAGCCTTGCAGGGCTGAAATGAGTTCTGGGCTGTGTGTGGGTTGGGAGAGATCTCAAAGGGGCTGGAGAAGGACAGTCATGCCCATCACTGTCCTCAGAGACCTGATAGCATATAAGTGGAGCCTCTTTCATTAACTCTCTGCAAAGCAAAGGGCAAATCACCAGAACAAAAATTTAAAAAACAAATAGAGAGCATTTCAGAGTCCAAGTTCCTCTTTAACACAATTCAATGCCTAAGTAATCTTCTCATGAGGAACTTGTTTGTCTAACTTGTATGCAATCCCTAGAACCAGAAACGAACCTTTAAGACAACTGAAATTCAAATATAGCAACATACTTTTTGGATCTGGTTATTTAGGCAAAAGGACAAAAATCTCTCAGTTATATTCTACACTCTCACATACTTGATTAGCAGCCTTAGTATCTGATATATAAGTATTTTGGGATAAGAAAGTACTTGTTATTAATCTAATCTAATGCAAAAGAACCTTTTTTTTTCTAAATATGTTATTTTTATACTCAAGAAAAGAATTTTTTATTTATTTTTTTAATTTAGTTTTCCTTTCATAACAGTTTCTGACAATAAATGTCCATGAAATACCTGACATAACTATTGTATTTGTAATTAAAATTGTGTGCAAGAAAACTGATACATAGTTGAAAACTATCTGATTGAGTATTATTATTCGTATCATATCAGACTACTGGGATTTTCTATATAAGTTAAACATCAACCTATAAATTATTGGAAGAAATTATGTAAAGCAACATTCTAAGTTGAAAATAAAATGCTTTTGACTGTCTTCTGATTACTCTCACATGTGCCTTTTACCCCCTGGCATAAATAATGTGAGGTTTTGATTCCATTTTTCTGTCTTGCTCTTGGTCTGGCCTCCTTGGACTCTAAAATTTATCAGGACTATGACTAGAAATGGAAGGAAGATGGTGTCTATGGTCAAAGCTCATCCGTGAGTCATAGAGCTTCACTGAGCCGTTAAAATGCATGCAAAAATAAATGAAGTTGCATATTAAATGTAAACTTTGCATTTTTTCTATCTTCAAAAAATAGAAATATTTTTTGGGAATAAAATCAGCACCCCAATAGTAGGAATTATCTTTTGATGCAACTCAAATGTACTCATGAAGAAAAAAATTGCTGCACAAGCTATATTTTGAGAGTAAATTATTGAAATCACTAAGCAGAAAGTTATTGGGGTTTTTTCATGTAAAATAATTTTTAATACTAAAAGAAAAAGAATAACTATTTTTTATGGATTATACATAACTATAGGAAAATCACACCCATAATATAAGCAGTTCTGAGTCTTTTTGCACTTGGTAGCCCTATAGGTTTTATTTTATTACCTTAAATCATACTGACAGTAACCTTCTAAGAAGGTTCAAAGGTAAACTTAAGTATAACAAAATATTTTTTTTCCAACATACCAGAATTATACTAACATATTAGTCTAATAACAGTTTTGTGTCATTATAAAAACTGTAATTTATGGCGACATGCATTTCATACTCCCTTTTTTCTGGTGAAAAATTGAATGAATATGACTTTCTAGTGGTCAGCAGATTTGTTACAAACCCATTTAGAAAATTAAATTCAACACTAAAGTATTTCATTAAATAATACCTAATTTTCTAGTGTTTTATTTTTGTTTGAATATTGGCTATTTAAGTTTTTCTAATATAATTAAAGTGATTCAGAGTGTAGTAAAGGATAGGAGAATTTTGTGAGGCAAATAAAATCTAGTGAAACTCAATTCTAGATTTATGTCAGGTATGAATTTGGATTGATAAATTGACTGGATAAAGCAGATGAAGCAAAGATTCTCTTGAAATATAAATATGCCATACAGAAGAGGAGACAACTAGTACTTCTGCTCTTGAAACCCAGGTACTCCACAGAAAGAGACAAGGAAACATTTCAACAGACATGGGGAATCATTTTCCCCATTAACTTTCCTTCCACTGTTCCTCATTGATAAGAGGTTTCTATGTTTATTTCACATCACAAAACATAAATATCTCTTTTAGTAGTGCTGTAATCCCCCAAATAGTCACCCTTCTTAGATTCTTACTATGTTTAAATTCTATGCATTTGACTTACCAACATTGCTCCTGTCAATAATCATGTTTGATCTGCTGCTGTACTACACAATTTGCAAAAGGGTAGCCTGCAGCAACTAGAGTATTAGGGAAGAGGGAGAAGGGTTATGTTATCAATTATGCTTCAACCGACTATATCTCAAGGAGGTCACAAAAAAATGCCACAAAACCTACAAAAGTTAGCTGTGGGCAATTTAATGAAATTGTATTAGCCATCAAGTGAGTTCTAAAGACCCTTTTCACTTGCCTTTCACTGCTTTTTTTTGTTTTGTTTTGTTTTGGGTTTGTTTTTTTTGTTTGTTTGTTTTATTGGGGTTTTTGTGGGGTTTTGTGGTTTGTTTGTTTGTTTGTTTGGAGTGGGGTGGGGTTTTTGTTTGGTTGTTTTTTTTTTATATATATTTTGCTTCAATATTTGTGATCCAGTATAAAAGGAAAAAAAAAAAAGAGAAAAAAAAAGAGTGAAAAATCAAACTATGCTATGTAAACCTCCCTCAGTTGTGAAACAGTTCTAGAGAGGACATAACAGTTGAGAATCCCAGAAGGACCTGTTCTACAGTAAAGTATCACAAGTTCAGTCATGAAAACAATGTCTGAAAAAAATTATTTTTAATAATACCATCTACAGAGAGTAAAAATTTTCCTCTGAGAGTCGATTAAATACCTAAAATCTCAGCTGCTTTCAGACACAAAACTACTGTTGTAGGGGTTCTGATTTTATTCGGAAAAGCTCCCAAATCTTTAAAAGTAAGTCATTCTTGTTTGAATAATAATTCTATAGAAGGGAACCAAGATATATGTTTTTAGTTTCTCCAAAACAATGTTTAGCAAATACTGAGAGGGAGGGGAGTACTTGAGGGTGGGGAAGAGAGTGGCAAGGCAGAAATAGGATAATTTAATTATTTCTTACACTTTCCTGCTAACATAAAAACTATAGCTGTTTAGGTTATGTCCTTGTTTGAAAATGCCTTGATTTCAGCATGTCTTATCTCTGGTTCGAAAGATCGTTATAGGTTCTTAAAAATAGAACCTATTTATTTTATTGTAAAATAAATCAGTTGTTGTATAGTGCTTGTATCTTGACTTTTTTGGTTTGTGACCAGATTGCCTCATTTTCCTGAAAAGTTTAACCCTCTATTACTATCTGTTCTTGCATCTAATACAGCTTAGCACTAGGAATACCTTGTAGATAGCCCACAGAAACATCATTTCCTGCCATTACCCTGATGGGTTATTCAATAAGTATAGCACAAGTGACCTTGTAGTTTCCATATTTTCACATGCTCTTTTCATCTGAGCACTAATCAAAAGACTCTGTTCTTCCAAATCTAATAAAGACATCTTTATCTTAGATTCTGAGCACAACTCAGACAATAATAAGAGAACTGTATTTTGATTATTTATTCCAGAATCCAATTTCACATTTCAAACTAGTGCCTATCTAAGACCAATAAGTTTCAGTAAAGTGCTGGAGTGGGAATTAGATTTAACAATATTTCAGTACTAGCACTTCCATCTAGTATTGACAGATGATTATGCCTCTTAGATAAATTCTTTCAAAAGAAATAGAGAAAAAAAAGTAAATTAGTAGTGAAGCTTGAACAATCTTTTCCTAGACAAAATGGGAAATTTTGTCTAGGAAATTATGTACAATTGTGTACATCAAACTAAACACAAGAGTAAAAGTAAATACATTTTCTAAATGAAGTAAATACATTTTCTTGGGAAATTTATATGCATATGATATTACTGTTATATTTTATTTTCTTTAAACTAATATTCAAACAAAGCTTAAGTGTGAAAATGTCATTGTACTTAGGTGCTCAACAAACATATAGTAGAAGATGGCCACTGGCTTCTGTTTGTTTCCTTCTTGTAGTATGGGTAATGCCCTTTAAGTGATTTTGTTTTAAAAACTTAGACAGTCTCCTTCAAAGAATGTAGTAATCTGACTAAACGTATACAGTTGTATCTGACCAGCCTGTATACACTACATTTGCTTTCTACAAAGGAAGAGAGAAGGACCTGACAGGCCTGGTGGACAAGAAGTTAACCATGGGCCGGCAGTGTACCTTGTGGCCAAAAAAGCCAAATGGTATCCTGGAGAAGAGCAATGCCAGAAGATTGAGGGAGGTGATCCTGCTCCTCTACTCTACCTTGGAGAGACCACCAAGTTCTGTGTCCAGTTCTTGGGCTCCTCAGTTCAAGATAGACAGGAGGGTCCATTGGAGTTCTATGAAGATGATAATGGGACTGGAACATCTCTCTTATAAGGAGTGTCTGACAGAGCTGGGCCTATTCAGCCTTAAGAAGACACAACTGAGAGGGGATTTTGTCAATATATACAATATCTTAAGGGCAGGTGTCAGAAGGATGGGCCAGATTCTTTTCAGCGGTGTCCAGCAATATGAGGAAAAACTTTACTGGGAGGATGACTGGGCACTGGAACAGGTTGTCCAGAGAGGTTTTGGAGTCTCCTTCTCCGGAGATATTAAAAACCCGCCTGAAGATGATCCTATGCAACCTACTATAGAAAAACCTGCTTTAACAAAGGGAGTGGATTTGATGATCTCCAGAGGTCCCTTCTAACCTCAACCATTCAGTGATCCTGATTTTGTTTTCTGCTATGTGTTTCATCTTAGTCTCTGGTTAACATCTAAACTAGGTCCATTCAAATCTGACTATCTGTTTCTCTCCATTGACTATAAAATGAACCCATGTTGAGTAATTCAAAAGTTTGGGCATATTCTTTAGGCAATGAAATTAAATGAGTCCCTCGAATCAGACTCAAGGTAATTAGGCAGATGATGTCTCTGGTGCATTAGTTGTGTTTAATTTTGTTGTGCTAATTTGAAGTATTTATCCCTCCTTTGTGTTTCAGGATTTTGCCTTTATGATATAAATCTGCAGAACGGAACTTTTCCTCACCCCACAGCCACTCTGTCAATGGCATGCAAATAATTTTTGTTTTTCCAGTTCCACAGCTCCAAACCAACCCAGCCCCTTGACTTACAACGGCAAATAAAACATAATTTTTCTGCTGTTGATTTATAATTAAGTTTTTCTTTATTGTTTTTAAGACTGGAAATCAACATTCTCTGTGTGATCTGTCATATTTTACTGTTGTTATCAGTGATATCAGATTACATTTTAAATTTCTAAAACTAAGAGGCTTATTATAAGGAGATAATTATTAATAAGCACATAATGGTACTGCACCTCAGGCCCTTACTTCCTGTTCAGTAATATTTTACTATGATGTGTGACATTTCTCCCTCAGTATTTTCTGAAGAAATAAGATCTGAGAGAAATTGAGTGATATGTTTCCAATATTTACATTAATATTTTAATGATGCATTATATTTTATGGTCTGTAGTACCATATAGTCTAGAGTTTCATTTGGCTAAACCCAGTGGAACTGCACTGATAAGGTAGATGTCCTATCAGTACAAGGGCAAGCCAGGCTCACTGTGCTTACTACAGCAATTACACTAGCTGATTAAAAAATACCTGCATCTGATGAATCAGGATGGTGTTACTCACTTTCTTTATCTTAAGGAATATTTTTAACTACACCTGGTTAGAAATTGAACTGGGTCCCTAAACAGTGCAATATTGTCAGAATTTCAATAGCTCTAACAAGCTATAGGAATGCTAAGAGTTGTACAAATTATTTGTCCTTTACTTTCTTGAGACTATCTTCTCCTTTTTATGTATTTTTTTTTTTAAATTGCCTTTTAAATTTTCAGACATATCCTATAAGGATGCATCTTTTTCAGCTGAAGTATAGACTGTTTCATTATGTTCTCTGAACTGTTTTATGGTTTGTTTTATAAAAGTCTTTTATGCCTTCTTCTCTTGTGTACTAGTCATAATTCCCTTCTATTACAGGACTTTAGCAGTAAATTGTACCTTTCAGGTTTGGCATTCTTTTTAAGACTGTCTGAAATAGTCACTTCATGGTTTTTTGCTTATTAGCATTAATTTAGTACTGACCAGTTGGGTCCCTCCAGAAGCACTTGTCTGTCAAGGGCCTACAAGTCTTGATCTTGCATGTGAAGCTATTTCTACACAAGTGGGTAAACTTGCATACATTTAGATATTCAGTCTGTTTCAAAGAGCTCTCTCCAAACAAGTACTGGTGCAGTTCTGAAGGATGATATGAATCACAGTCTTCTCCTGGCCACCAAAATAGACAAAACTCTTCTTTGGTAAGAAAGTGTTTAACAGCATGGATAAGGAAACATGATGTGCCAGAGAAAGTGCTTACATTTTCATGGCATTGATAAATTTACCTGATATTTCATTATGGATATGGAGACAGCGGTTTCCACAGGACAATGCCATGGGACTGCTGGATGTGAACTAAATCACTGGGGAAACTTCAGAACTGCTCTGGGAATGTGTTCTGCAGATGAAGAAATGAATTTTTTTGAAGGTAAACAAGATCTCATAAAGAGATTATTTTTCTCTGAATCTCAGCATTTAAAGTCCTGCTTTATAGATGCTTTGTGTTGAATGATATTTCAGCTTGGACCCAAGCTGACTGTCCTCTAACTTGTTCAAAGATAATTTACGGTTGATTACACTTCGTAGTAGTATATCTGATTTTAATATTTTTAAAAAAACCCTCTTCCTTTTCCATTTAGCACCATGGGAAACAAAGTGTTTAATGACAAACCAAAGCCCCTGTGAGTTTCGGTGATTTCCCAGATACTACATTATTGTGCTACATTGTGATCTATATACAATATATTGACATGTATTAAAGACAGGATGATAACTTACTAATTGCTATCCAATATCTCTGTCACAAACAGGTACATTAAAAGAAAAAAAGTTCCCCCTAGAAGGACATATTTTTTCTGATGCATTCTGTATTACACCAGAATTTCAGGAAGATATATTTCAGTTTAAAGAGTTGTACCCTGACTACTTTTAGTACAGTGTTTATTCACAATATTATAAATAAAGCACTTTAGAAAACATGTTCAATATACAAAGCATATATTCTTCTACCTCTGAATCAGTTAGGACAAAATCAGATTCACAGGACAGGATTCATCTAGCAAAATGTGCATATATGTCATCAGAGGTCTACTCTATGTAAATTGCACTCTCTTTAATTGGGGGAGAAAACCAGGCATTTCCAGTGTGTGATTTATCAGACCGATACAAGAAATGTCCTTTAAAGTTCAATGAATCTTACAGAAAGTGATTTTTTTTAGCAATAAATTGCAGAAGCAGCTTTGATAACCTCCTCAAACATAAAAAAATCAAATTAGAGACCTTTACATTTCAACAGATGAAACATTCACGTTATTTTGCATTCAGTTGTGCAAAGTAATTTCCATTTACATGGTACAAAACTTTAAAATCTCAAAGGTTTTAAATTCTGCTCAAAACAATTATTACATTGATTTTAAAATATCAATAAAAAGTAAAGAATGTTGTACAATAAAAGTACTTAAGGCAGGGTATAGACTGGTAGTAGATTGGGGGGCACATAAGAAGCATGAAAGAATGTGATATTTAAGAGTAAGTTACTCCGTGCTGTGTTCCATCGAATATGTTTATACAGGACAGAAAAATTATTGTATCACAGCTGTAATTTCTAGTGCCTATTTGTGGTGCTATGCAGTGTTGAGCAGTTCATTATGAAAACAGAAACAACCACTATAGCTGGGAAAAGCATTTTGTTGACAAGCAAATTTTTGTAATCTAAGCTTTTCTTTAAGAATTGCAAAAGTATAATAAGAGCTGCTAAAGACATGATAAATGACACAACTTTCTTCAAAAACAATTTGCAATTATCATTTATTTGACAGGGAGGTACAAGAAACAAGAAAGACCAAAAGACACTTGCGTGACTATTTAGTGTGCAGGCAGAGTGCAAAACCAGATAATCTTTAATCCATCTATGATGATTCTCAACAGTATACTTAAATTAACCCTCATTTGGTATTGTTTTTAAGACATGCATTATTATAAAGAGAAAAAAACTTTTTACAGGAAAAGTCAAACTTCTAATTATAAATATATATAAATGAGTATATCTAAATGAGGCACCATATTCATATTTCAGAAACTTTCTTTGACACATATGTGCAATATATTGCACATCCAAGGAGCCTTGCAACTCTGAATGTTGCCATGGGATTTAGGTGCTGAAAAAATCTCCAGAGCAGTTAATTAGGGGTGAGATAAGAAAGGGTTTATTTGCCAAGGCTAAGATGTTACAAGACGCGCGTCCGCTGTGCCTGAGAGGTTACATTTTATAATACCATCCATCCAATCCCAGATGTGTCCACCCTGTGGCCTTTACTCTGGTCCGTCCCGGGGTCCACCCCCTTAAAATGGGTCTGGGATGTATTTCAGGACCCCCCATTCATCCCATCTTCACCATCATCAGAGCACAAAGGATACATAGTTACCTAATTCTTGACTTCATTCTGTGGTTTAGGCCCAGATATGCTGTTCTGTCAACTGCCTAGGCCTTGCCTTGACAAAAGACTAAACATTTCTATTGGATTTGGGGCTATGAGTGATACAGGGAGGATAGAATGGGGTAAGAGGGTTAAGGAATGTATAAACAAGGGTACTGGAGAAAGGGAAAGGGACAAAGAAGGGAGGGTTTCTGCTTTTAAAACATACTTATAAAACTTACAAGGCTTACTAATATTAGAAAAATAAAAAACAATTAGGGGCTTAAGGCATTAAAAAGATGCACAGGCCAAAGTAACGATACAGTAGAGAGTTTAAGCAACATAATATTCATTGTCTAGTGGCTGTGATTTGAGCATCTTTCACAGTTCAATAGACGCCCAGTTTCCAAAAAATGTGTGTGGAGAGTTACATTCTCCAGAACGAGATCTGCAAAAAACAGTAATTGACAACTGTAGAGATAACTAGACTTTATAAAGAGATGATGGGTACGAATATCCTCTGACTAGTTCTTGCATACTATGCTAAGTGCCAGGAGGTGTTACTTTCTTCTATTGATGCAGTTAAAAGCAGAGAGTGGTCGTTAAATTATTGACTTAAGGGATAAAGGGCATAAAGAGTATTCCTTGTATTTTTAGAGTCAGCTTTTGCTTCGGTTTCTGACAGACAACCTTCTCAATCCTTATCTCACCACACGGATATTTTTTACACTGAATTTTGCAATTTTCTGAAGACTGCCCACACGAAAAATCTGTAGTCTTTGAGGGTGAAAGCAGGTTGTAATGGTAGAATAAAAGATCAGGACTGGTAATTTTCTCCTCTTTATACAATTCACTTCTGGAGAAAATTATTAATAATCCATTGGGCTAAAGACAAAGAACAGAAATCTTTAATCTTTTGATTAGGACCTAAGGCAGGATTCCAGACTTATTTATTTTTGGTACATTTTTCATCTAACAACTGATGCATCAAGTGCTTCAGTTGACCTCAAAGGTAAACATCCAAATAAAAAATCCTACTGTAACTTGAATTTCCTTATACAAAAGAGAACACTTTACAGGAAAGCTGAAAAAGCCACTAATGAATCACAGTGTTTTTTATGACAGACTCTTTTGTGAATACAAGAGAAGCAACAGATATCACATATTTTAACTTTCATAAGTATTTGATATTTTAGTTTTCATATACAAGCTAGGAAAACATCTAGATTAAATAATCATATATGGGATGCAAAATGCATAACTATAGAGTGGAAGAACAAGACAGATGAACCTGGATTTTCCTCCTACCCGCAAAAAAATCTCATTAGAACTATGCCTATATGGATGATTCTGTTGTATGTTTCTCTCAGTCTTACTCTAAAAGTTCTTTAGAAAATCTGGCATTAACATTGTAGGAACAGAGGAGAGCAGCCTGATATGCATAATGTCAATGAAAACCAGGGCTTTTCCCACTGTAGCACCCGGGAATCATATTGTAGGTAAATAAATGCTATAAATGTTATGTAAAATTTCAGTATTGGCATTATGAGCTTAGTAATATGAATATTGTACAAAATTAAGTTTTAATTTGTTAGAATAAACAGTATATACATTAGTTACAGTGTGCTATAAATTCAACGAATAATCTACCTTCTCATGACTACCAAAGACATTTGTATAACTGGACAGGAATGTAACTCTTTACCTACCTAACTATAGATTACATTCAATGCTATAGGATTTCGTACTTTCTGGTCTTGCAGTAAGGGATATGGCTAGCATTGCATTATTTTCAGCTTGTCAGTCTCATAGGTATAGATCTTTGTGTGTGTGTGTGTGTGTGTGGTGACTTTTGTTATTGATAATTTCTATATTCTGTTTCTATGAATTTAATTTAGACAAAGTTAATGAAATGTGTCTTGTGCTTGGAGAAGTGAAGAAATACCTTGGCATTATGCAGTTTTTAATTGTGAACAGATCTTGAAATAATCTATCTTCTAAATTTTTTATTGTTTCTTTTGAAAACTTTCATTATGCCAGGGGATTAAAACACCAGCCCTGGTCTGTATTTCAAAACCACAGAGAGCCTTTGATTGTGCTGATCCCCAGACACTGAAGTCAATGAAAATGAAACTGAGACAAGGAATTCAACTAAATTCTGGTCCATGAAGTCATATGATAGCAGGTTTCACAAATCTCGTCTCCCATATTGTTGAAGAAATGCTCTGTGGCATACTAGTGCAGCTGGAGTTTTTCAAAGCATTGTGCCTGGTAAACAACATTAAATACAATTGAGAGTTTGCTATACAAGAACTATTTGCAAAGCATTACAGGGACAAAAGCAACCGTAAGTGCTGCTGAGTTGGTTTTAATGTTTTGTCCTAGTGCAAATTTAGATTACATTGTGAGTGGAATATTAGCTTTAATTATATAGATATGTAAGGTTAAATCCAGTGTAATACTTTGCATGCTTATAAGAAACTAAAACCTTGCTTATGAGCAGTAGTTGTCTCCAGTCAAAATATGCAAAGGCAGGTGTTTTCCATTTCATCTAGACTGCTGAGTATTTGAAAGAAAATTGAATCCTGTTTTGCTCAGGAGTGATCCTAGTTATGTGTGACTTGCTTCTAATAGCCAGAAGATAGACTTGCAACTTTTAGGTTGAGAACCTGCCAAGGGTTCACTATATCTTGATTATTGAATGGTCTGAGCCTTGGAAATGCAAGTGAGTTGGTGCTTATTGGCTATGAATAAAATGGATCCATGATGTTTGAGAAGATAACTCCTATTACATTCAGCTTCAGTTCTGTTGCAGAGTGTAGGCAGTCAGAGTTAATGAAGCAATATATACTTCTCTATAGCTCTCTAGGGTTGGATTTGTCTGGGCTAATAAGAGAGATGTGGAAGGTTCTCCTAGTCTACAGAAGAGTGGTAGTATGAATTTTGAGGAATTCATTATAATTCATATTGTCCTTACTAACATTCAGGTTTCTTCTGGCAGTACTTGAGCTATCACCTCTCCCTTTTTATCCTGCCTAGGGTGTCATGGTAAAGCATGTTACTGTGTATGCTATCAAAAAAGGGGGTGGATGGAGGCAAAATATGTAAATGGAGGAGGCTAGTGAATACTTATAACAGTTGATTTTATTGTCAACTCTTCCTCCAGTGAGTGAAATGTCAAATCTGAGACCAAATATTGGTGAGACTGGACTATTGTCTTAAGAGCCCTTCAGATGCCATTTGACAAAACTAGTAGAAACTGATGGAGCTCTGACTCTAGAGCTGCCTCAGATTTATTTTTATTTCTTGACAGCTCAAGGTTTTGTTCTTGACTCAACAACAGATGATCCAGGAAAGCCTAATGTTTTAATGTCCTTGATTTTGAAGTCTGGGATCAGTTTATGGACATTAAGCTGTATATGTTTTTATACTAAATGGAGAATAATGAAAAGTACACCATTAAACTTAGATAAATTTCATGTTCATTACTGCAGTGCAATAGATAAATTTTAGTTAATAATAACAAACAAAAAATATAAAACAGCTAGCAAAAGATTTTGTCCAATTCCCATTGAAAAGCCATCCAAACAGGTCAGCTGTAAACTGCTGTATGTTTAGTCCATTCTTTTCATTTAAAGAGACAATATTGTTGATCCTATTTTGCACTTGTACACATTTCCTAACTATTAAAAAAAAATAAATGCAAATTATATTTGTTGTTAGGATACAATGAATAATTCATTATCAGCTCAATATTCAATTAATACCATCACTTACAACCCATTGGAAACAGACAATGCTAACAAGTTAATATGTGTTGAAGTATAGAATAAGCTGCCTGAGGTGTAACTGAAAATGAATAAATGTATTAAAAGCACTAACTAGCATTCTGGAAATTATTGTGTTGAAAGCCATTGCATTGAAATGGAAAATAGTGAAGTAGTCCAAACATTATAGGATTTGGCGAGCACTGCTCTTCCAGAATGCAGTGGGAGCAGGTGTCCCAGATCAGATCATTCTTCCAGTGTACCATTATACCGTCTTTACTGAAGACATTGCTAAAGCAGGGTCAGCCTCTAGAGGGAAGAACCTTGCTGTTGGCTCTGTGATAAACCATGCTTCAAAGTCCTTGATTTTTGAACTCTTCAATCAGGCTCAGTTCAGTGGCTTAATCATAAAGGATGTCTAGAAATCATGATGAGGCAAAGGAATTGATGTCCTTGGTGTTTTTTCTTGTCATGTCCTTGCCACAAGTAGTGGTTTTTTTACAATTTTGTAAATGTTATCACAATGTTACCAGAATTAAGCATTATTATAAATCAAAACCTCAAATAATCTTTCTCATTTTGCACTGAAATATAGCGGTTTGTAAGGAAATATTGGAGATTCCTTGATCAGCCTGTTTTTGTTGATGAACATGATTATATCATTGTTTTTATAATTTATATACCTTTTTAAATGTTGCATTTTCAAACAACTTGTATGGTAGTAATACAGTAGACTCCAAGAAATTCTAGTCTATGAATTAATATGCTTGGAAGAAAGAGAAAAGTGGATCAGCAGCCAAGAAAGTACAAGTAATTGTTCAGAAGAACAAACAAACTTAAGGTGCTGGATCAGCTTCAATCTTGATTGTACAAGATAGAACATATTGAACAGGCTCCAGCCTCAGTTTAACTATGTAAGTATATACGAGCTGAACTATATGACTATTTAAGTCAAGTCAGGAACATAAATAGTTTTAATTAAAGCTCCTATAAATAATTACAAAGAAGAATAAAGAGAAAACATAGATCCATTGCTTCATGAGAAAGACGAATTTAATGAATCATGATACAGTGAAGACTGACGCAATTGTGACTGTTGGCTAACACAGTCATGCATAAAAGAACAGCAAAATAATAGAAACACAGGTCCAAATAAGAAAGCAGTAAGTTAAAGACTGCATACTTAGTGTACACATTCCAAGTCAGTATGAGTAGTTTAAATTCATCTTAAACATTTGAAAGAATTATATGAAGCAATTTGATCTGTTATTGATTTCCAGAAATGCAGAGAAGATGTACAAGGTCATACAATGTAGGACAATTTTAAGGAAAACAAAATCATACCAAGAAAGTATAAATCAGTAGGCTATTTTCAGCATGAGGAAAGATACTGGAACATATTCTTAAGCGAAGGATTTATAAGAATTACTTAAGAAAAATTAAAAATTGATATGTAGAAAGTAAATTATATCATACCAATCTAATATCTCCAGTCAAAAGAGTTACAAGACTTGTGGATGAGAAGGAAACATTAGACGTGATATGTCTTGACACAACTTTAGAGACAAAATATTCTCTTATTCTCAACACCAAACTACAAACACATGGACCAGATAGAGTTAGAAATAAATTTAAAACTTTCTGAAAAGTACTTACCAATAACTCAATGTCAAACTGGGAGGGTATTTTAAGTAAGATTCCATTGGTATTTTTTTTCAGTACTGTTTATTAATTTCATTAATGACTTGAATGATGGAATACACAGTGCACTTCTGTACTCTTGGTACAGCATCTCCTTGTGAAGGAAAGCATTAGAATTCAAAATTACTTTGGGAAAGTATTTGATATTAATACAAATAAATTCTGTAAAGTCAAATTTACGTTCAACACTTTTTGATTAAGAGATCCAGAATATAAATGCAAAGTGGTGCTTAAATGGCTAAGCAGTCATGTTATGGTTAAAAAATGATCTGAAGTTGTAGTGGGCTACAAATAGAATGAGTATAAGCAATGTGATAAAAAAGGGTAGATAAAATTCTGAAATGTATTAACAAAAATGTAATAAATAAGGCATGAGAAAATTATTCTACTCCTTTTGACACTGAAAAAACCTTAAGGAGTGTCTTTGGGGCAGAGTAACTTAGGTAAGTTATAAAATACTTTGGAAAGCCCGGGGAGAGTGACAAAAATGCTTTATCATTTTAATTTTCATCTAGAGTGATATAGGTGTCATGCAAACTGTTTTAATTCCAAAGACAGTAATTCACTGGAATATAATACTTACACAGAAATTGTAAAATATCTTTCAATGAAGATTTTTAGAGACGTATTGTGAAAGGATTTGGGGTCTACTGAATTTGAAAAGATGAAGATGAATAACCTCATGAGAGATTTGTATTTCTATGATTCTACAATATTTTGACTTACTGTCATCTTCCCCCTACCTCTAAAATGTCCATGCTTCAGTGATGTTCTCTAGTATTTAAAAAATTTATGAAGAGCCTTTTTGATTAAATCTGCTTTATATTATCACCATCACTGTGACCTTCTAGATAATATAGGACAGAAAGCTACACCAGTGATTCCTGTATGATATGTACTTTGTTACTGAAACGTATTTGAATTTCCTATTTGAATTCCTCAGATGTAGTAATGCCATCAGCAAGTGGGTTTGGTACTTTCAACCAACACTTCACACAGCTTTTATTCTGTTCACTGATGCACCTGCATCAAGACTACCTTCAGCCTTACAGAACCCTTACAGAGCCACTTCAAGTTTATCTTATTTATCTAACAAAGAAGTACAAGATAATGCTACATCATAGATTGTTATAAAGATCAGGACAGAGAACAAGTAGTCTTACACCAGTGATAGGTTCAAAATACTATCCTACACACTTCTTTTGAAATAAGAGTATCACTCCTAAGAGTTTTTCTCAGCTTTCTATTGTGATATGCTCTGTAATTTTGCTCTGTTTATTCTCCATCTCTTAAGAAGCCTGGGCCAGGAGGAACTCCCAATAGGAAAAGCAATCTAATACACTGAGTAAAAATTTGAGATACTGCAGAGTGAGGTGGAGGATTCTACAGCCATGTGGCAAGAGACTTTGGCTTAAGCAAAATTTGAGAGTATGGTAAGAACTGGGCAGGTCATTGCAAATCAAAAAGTTGGCAACTTGACTGAAACAAATGTTACGTGCCAGAACTCAGCAGAAAAGGGGGGGAAGGGGAGGAAGAGAAAGGGCAATAGTTTATGATCTTTTTGGATTGGTCTGTCTAGTCATTTTGGGTTTTCAGTCAAGAGATACCTAGGAAAATGAATGGGGATACCTGACACATTGCACGGACACCATATATTCTCCTAATTGTTTTCAGGTAAAGCAATTTCCTGACCTTTTATCATTTGTGTATTTAACAACCATGTTAAATACATGTTCTTATAAGTCACTCTCTGAATCCTAATTTTAAAATATCAATTAAAAAGAAATCTATTTAAAGTTGTTGTAGTTTATAACCCAATAAAATATACGTTTTATGAGCTCAAAGATTCTTGTTTTAATTTTGGTTGTATAAATTTCACCTTCACAAATTATCCTGACATTTTCATGATCCTGTGCAATAAGCAAAGGAAATATGACCAGAGGTAGTTGAATATCAAGTAAGAAAAGTAAACACTCATAATGATGACAGCTGGAAACTCATATCTAATTCAGATGAAAATGGGATCATCTAAACTATCTAAATTACCTAAACTACCAAAACTACCTAAACTACCTTTTCACTAGTGAATGATTGCTCCTGATATTAAATTTTATGTGTGGATTTAATCTAGAAAACATAATATTTAATTTTTCTTCCACATCTTCTGGCTTTTTCCTTATTGCAATGGATTTCCTAGGAGGTTGCTGTTTCCTGGTCCAAAGCTGTGTAGCTAATGCCATATATCTCGTTTACTTCTCTTAATACCTGAGAACCCTAAAACTATGAATAAAATAACGTGGAATACAGCAGAGGTAGCAGTTTACTATTTAGTTTCTCATAGGGTGAAGCTGGAGAGAAAGAGTAAGAGAAGAAAGGAATTTAAAAATACCAACTTCTTTACATTTTAGTTTATTTTCATTTACTTTGTTTTCTACATAGATAGAAATAAAAGATACATGAAATAGAATGATTAAAAGAACATGTTTATGTGGTGGGAAGCTGAACGCAAGCTTCTGAATTTGCTTAATTTTTGTAACAAACTGTTACTGAACAGCAACATCTGTTCCTTGGTTGTAAATATAATAAAAGCTATCTTGCTCAATGCTGGTATAAAGAAAATTAAATCAAGATGCAGTAAAACCACACATGTTTATTGAAGCACATTTTGAAAGTTGACTATTTTATTGAACTTTTTTCATAAAATTACAGGATGTTTTTGGTTGGAAAGCACCTTAAAAATCATCTTGTTCCAACCCCCCTGCCATGGGCAGGGCCATCTTCTTGTCCTGTTGCTGATATCTTCCTGCCCATGTTGCTGAAACTCCATCCAACCTAGTCTTGAACACTTCCAGGGATAGGGTATCCACAACTTCTCTGGGCAACCTGTTCCACTAACATCTAAACCTGCTCTCTTTCAGTTTGAAGTCATTCTCCCTTCTTCTGGCTCTACATGCCCCTGTAAGAAGTCTCTATCTTGTGGGCCCTCTTAAAGTACTGGAAAGCTGCTCCCTGAAACCTTTGTATCTCTGGGCTGAACTGTCTCAACCTGAGGTGTTCCAGCCCTCTGATCATCTTCATAGCCCTCATCTGGACCTTTCTGATTTTTAATCCTTGGATTAGCTCAGAGTATGAGAGGAATTCTGTCTTGGGCAGAATGACATGCTACCCTGTGAATATAGCTCTGATAGAGGAGGAAATCTGATATTTGGGTCATCTTATGCTGACTTACAGTGAGCAGATAAGGATCTTTCTCCTGCCTGAGGAAGTTCAGGATTAGGAAGACAATTAGTTAATGGAAGCTCAGTCATGATGAAACAAGATGTAGTTAGTGCACATAGTGTGCACACTACAGTGTATATACAAGTATACCATTTTCACATAAAATAGGTAAAAATAGATATACTGATTCAATTAGAATCGTAACACCTTTTATTTTAACCACTGCCCTAGGAAAGAATCCAGGAAAAGCAGTGAGAATAACAAATTTTTTTTGAAAACATAATTTTCAAGGAAAGAGTGAAACATGGTTTATTCTTAAGAAAGGTGTTTGGTTCACTGCTAACCCTCTTTCTGATTTGTGTCCTGTTCTTATTTTATCCTATGGCCCACTTTTTATTGCAACACAAGTGTATTTTTAAATTTGAAGTTAAATACTTGCTGAAACTGATGTAGACTTTTCAGATGAAACAGATGAACAGGCTACAGGGCTTCTCTCTTAGGATGACTAACTCTGAATTGAAGGAGAAAGGAACAGACCAACACAAAAAGAGAACAGCAAGATGTTTCTAATCCACATATAAAGGAGAGAAACAAGTCTGAATGAAAAGAGTCATTACAGACATCACAACACATATTTTCCAGCTGTTTTGCCACTGTGAGAGTTGTTAGCATAGTTAAACCAAAACATCCATGAGATGATAAGTGGTAGAGTACATGGATGAAATAATTCTCTTACCTGTCCTTCTTCTCTATCAATTTTACATTACATTTTTAAATTATATATTTAATTTTATTTCAAAGGCATTTTCAAAGCAGACATCATAATGTAAATATTTTCGAAGTGTCATGCATATGCACACCTAATACAGGATTTTCTCTGCAGAGACAGTTTCTTCTCAAACCTTGAAAGCTTTTCCTCTGCAGCCCCTTTATAATGAAAGAGTAATGAGTATTGTCATTCAAAATAATACAAACTTTTTATAAAATGATGATTATAATTTGCATCAGAATCACAAAACCAAAAGAGTTCTTGTATACTTGATAAAGAAACACATATGATTTATGTAGCTTAAAAGAGATAAAGAAAGAAAAAGGAAAAAATACAGAGTAAGTCTGAGAAGGGTGAGAGGAAGAGAGTGAAGAAGGAAGGACAGAAGAGACTATTTAGCTTTCATTCATCTTAATAGATAACTTCTTATTTCCCATCACATTCTACAAATTTTATAGTATTTATAAGTAAAATAAGAGGAAAATAGACTTAGTTATTCCAAATAACAAATACCATAATTATGTGTAACAATATATTCTTTATACAAAAAAGCGGAAATCATCACTTTTTTTTTTAAATAAATAAACATTTCCTTAAATTGTCATTATATTTAACAAGGCACACACTTTGAGAACTTAATTTAATATTTGATATGTGGTTTTTTCCTACTGCTGCTACTTATAACCTAGGTAGGAGAAATTGGATGTATATATATAATTGTATGTGTATATATAAGAAGTACTTCTACTTTTAGTATTTTTTGTTTAATATAAAAGGAAGATATAAAAGTATAGCGCTGACCATTGAGAACACATATCATATACCCCGTTCTTTACCCTCTGGATATTACACTCAATAGATTTTTATTTTTTTTTTGAGATAACACACAAGTTTATGCAACTTTTGGACCAGGAGAAGATCATCTGGACTAGCTTTACTACTTTTTATGTAGATATCTTTTGTAGTGCTAATTGCATAATTTAGTGTAAAACTTTTACTTGGAATACTAATCTACTTTTCTTCCATAAAGACATCTCGATCTTTATAAACTTAAAGGTATGTGAAGATGTTCAATGATATATTTTAATCTACAGGTTACTCACAAACTATCTTTTAGGAAAAAACCCTCAACAAGTCATCTTCTAAAAACGTGTCTCTAGAGAAATGCTATATCAGAAAAGTGCATTTTTCTTCATGAGAATATCACCTTAGCTAGATTCCATTGCAGAGACCCAAAAGAGTCCCATTACTGGGACACACAAACAGTTGTGACTCTCAGAAAAGCTGTCAGAGAAGAAAATTCAATGGTGTATTTCTGCAAATAGATAAAAAAAATATGATTTTGACTACCATTTGCAACATGAGAAACAGGCAGAAGAGGTAAAGAGACTGCCAGGAAAATTATTGGTCACACTTATCCAAATATCCCTCCAAATATCACTAGGATCCACACTTGTGGTTTCACAAGTACAGAGGGTAGCTGCTGATCCATAGCAGATGTGGGTCATGTTGGATAGTAGGGAATGAGATTTCGGGTTCTTGTAAACAACACAATGCAGCTTCTTGAATTAATATTACAATGAGAGTTGTGAATAATTAAAAAAAATATGTAAAAAAAGGAATAATTATCAAAATAAATAAGACTAACTGTCATGGTTTGAGATAGCCCCAAAATCCAATTCCCTAGCTCCATTCCCCCTCCCACATCTCAACCCAGTGTGAGATGGGTTTTTCCAGACAAAACACAACCAGACTCAGAATGGGGGAAAGGGAATATATTACGGTTGTGAACCATCGAGGGAAAGAGATAAGAACCATGATGCTTGCGGCAACAGAAAGAGTTTTCCAGACAAAACACAGACTGTACCATTGTAGAGAAAGTAAGGCTATAGTAATGTAATGTACATAAGGAACTAGGTTTATATGCAAACTCAAGTTGAATCTGGCTGAAAATACTTTCTTATTGATTAAAAACTATTGATTTTCAAAGATAGGATGCAAACATTGCTTTTTATTTGAATGAAATATATTTGGACCTGTTTTTCCAATGTTTTTGTGTAACAAATTTTTACTCCTACGACATTTCTCCCTATTTATTTTTTAGAAGGAAAAAAATCTACTTTGAAAAACAAAATTCCTCTCTTCAGAAGACTGTAGTTTGCGGTCTAATAAAGCATAAATGACTGGTGGACTAAAGTAACTGTGATTTCTACTCCATTGTAGAACTTTACTACTCTTGTAAATTTTTGAAACTGTCTATGAGAGAAATCGGTAGACAATGTTATAGAATGATAACCTCTACATATACTTGAAAATCCTAATATGATAGATTATAGAGTCCTAGAATTCTGTATCTGCCCATTAGTGTATTCTATTGACCCTTTCCTAGTTAGCTCTTTTCATACTTTAGGGAGAAAATTAATATTTATCAAGTTCCTCATGAAATCTAATATAAAAAAAAACCTTGGATATTATAGCTCTTTGTGCCTTATATATTTCTTAATATGTGAAAACTGCAGATAGAGAAAAATAATCTCCAGATATTTAAACGTACTTGAATAAGTAATTTCAAGATAGTATGTTCTGGCCAGTGAGTTTGTTACCACCAGAGTTATGTGAAGCTTAATTAATTATCTTTGCAGATGCTCACAGAGATACCTCATTTAGAGTCAAGTTGGTTCATACACATCAAATTCCAGTGAGCTTAGAAGCTGTTTGAAACAGAGTTCACCAAGGGCTAATGAGAACAAGTTGGTTTTAGACTGAGTTTCATGAGTTTCTGAAAAGGATTATGTGATAGAATAGTCTAGTTCTTCAGGATAGAACTGTTACAGTATATGTAACTGTACAGGTACCTTGGTTTCCCTAGAAAATTTGTTTTTGTATTTTATTCTTTGTGTGTTTAAAAAGTATTCCATTCCCAATGCTTCTGTTAGCCATCTAGTACCTAGGGAAGAAGAAAAATCTGTCTCAATCAATTACTTGGTTCCAACTTTTACTTTTGTTTACTTTTCAGTCTTTCTTTGATGGAATGGAAAGTAACCACCAGAGTAATTATCAGGAACTATGTCCTCTTCTCCACTGAATTGTCTTACTTTGAGTTTAGCTGATTACCACCACATCTGTAGTTAGTAAGGAATCCTTTCCTAGGTAAAAAAGGCAGTTGTTTTGCTTTTGGCTTGTTTGATGGGCTTTTTCCTTCAGCCTAGGAGCTCATGCACTTCAATTTCCTGTTGGGCAATGTCATATCTCTTTTACTACAGGGACCTTGTGAGGCAATTGTAACTTTGATGCCTTTGATCCCTTTTGTTCAGATATCTGGTACTGGCACTGCACACCAATGTCTGTAGAGGAATCCTACCTCAGGTGTCTCTCTATAAAAGTCAGTGGAATTTATTATTTTGATTTTTTTTTTTTAACAGAAATTACTTTTTTGGTCTTCCAAGTACACATTAATGTTTTACATGACATAAATTGCCTACTTACCATTGTATTTGGTAATGCCATCTTCTAATATGAAGCTTGTTTCATTATGCATGAAGTGAAATGATTGCCCTTTATTTTGGTATTTTAAAGATAATATTGTACATGATTTTATGAATAGGCATTAATTTTTTTTTTCGTTTAAAATAATAAGGTAGTTAAGAACAAAATGAGGTTAGAGAATGTTTTTGGATTATAGTAGAAATTATACCTATTCTGAAATATGATACCTACAAATGTTCTAGAGGCAGAAGTAGGTAGTTCAGGAAGACCAAAACATGAAATGTGAAATAGTAACAGTTTGAGAATAGCAGTGCCCATGAATTTGAAAGTTCCCAGTTCCACAAACACTTTCAAGGTCATCAGTCATTGCTAGATGATAGAAAGGTTCTTTTTTAAAAGTTCAAATCGCGTATTGCAGACACAAAAACTCAGGAAAAAAATCAATTCTAGATAAATATAAAAACTACTCAAAATTATATCTAAGAAAAGTATTACTAGCTAATTATTAATTGCAGCTAATTATTAAAGCTTACTATATGAAGAATTTTAGATGTGACTTTGGAAGATCTGCTAAAGGGATTCTTTACACATCCTAGAGTGTTTTTCATGCACTACATTTCTTTGTTCTTCAATTCCAAATATTTTGCCTCATAGTATCTCTATCCAGATTTTTGACAATGCTCAGAGCACATTATTATATTATAGCATATTATTATAGGTGTTAAATGAAATGCAAAAAAAATTCACATCTCATAATTTGTTGTCATAAGTAAAGTACTTGATTTTCATCTAATGTTCCACAAAATAGTCCACAAGGACTGTCTGAGAGTTTCTTGTGTATTTATTTTGGTAGTACAATTAGATCGGTCTTTCAATGACCTATTAAATCATTATGCTAAGCAATTCATTTAGGCAGTCCCTAACTGTTATGTATTAATAGCACAAATCTCTTGTCAAAGTCATCCTAGAGCTTTTTACTGCATTTGATTGACAATATTTACTTGTGTTTTGAGTTTATGAGAACTAGCAAAGCAAAAGGGCAAGTTGGACCCTTCTAGAAGCAGGAAGGAGAACTCTCTCTTGGGCAGCTGTTGACCTGCTTAAGGAGGAGAGCATGCCAGAGGCTGAAGAGGAGCATGGAGGAGGCAGATTCTGTGAGCAGAGATCACAGAGTCACAGAATTAGTGGTTCACTAATATCTGTGAAGAAATTTGAAAGCAAAATATGGTTTAATTATCCACAGACCCTCCATTCAGTTTAGCTTCCAATAGAATTGAAAGTATAGTGACTTTCTCCTGCTTGCTGAAATCCATAATCAAGTCAGTAAAATCAAGATTATTTAGAAAAAATTGAATACACTTTGAAGGGACACTTCATTTTCTTATACCTTATAATCAATTTTAAAACATGTTTACATATGCTATTTTAGTTTCTATCATAAGAGTCCAAAGATTATTACCATCTTGTTACACCTAATGCCTGCTTGGTCTTTCCCCCAAATTAATGCTGGAAGAAACTGTGGCAAAAAGTTATTAAGTGATTGCTCTGATTGCTCATTGAAGTCGTAATGGGTTAGCTACAATATTATGCATTCACTACCCCAATATTACTTAAATGTTTGAAAGGTCTCAGAATCATAATTGAGTTGGTAGAATGAAAAGGGCATTTGTAACAAGCAGGAAGGGAGTAAGTGAAAAAGACAGAAGTCAAGACCTTTGTAGCCAACTGAAAGACAAGGCCAACTAGAACAGTTGTTGCAATTGTAAACGTCAGTCCCAGATGTACTATGAACTGATGCATCAAAAAGAATACATATGCCTATCTTGGAATCATGTTTAGAAAAAAAAAAGGTATTTTTCCTCGTTTGCACATTTTTCCTTTTTACACTTTTAGTTTCTGACTTGAACTTCTGAGCTAGTTATTGTCGTCCAGAGCTGAGACCAAATAAAAATGGACATGTACTCAGTAGGTTGTAATATATGACTATGGAGAAAATGTTTCTGCGAGTAACGAATTCCCTCTTCTTGAAGTCTGACAGGAAAATCTGCTCTATAAACCTTTATTCCTCAGCCTGCCAGTAGCTGAGACAGTACGTATCTGTCAAAGACAAAGTATCTAAAACTAATTACACATAACTCTAAACCTTTATTTTCTCCACAGCACATTGAAATTTGTACTAAAAAAAAAAAAATCTTCTAACCTTTTCTCCAACTTGTATGTTTTACTGTGAACCAGAAAGGATGTCTTAGAAACTGGCAGTGTTAGCTCTGTAAAATATAAACAGATATATTATCTGATCATATGCAAAATATACAAATAAACACCACCCTCTTCCAGAAGATATTTGCTAAGGAACATACACAGATGTTGTGAACTCAGTAATATAAAAATTCTTACTTGAAGTTTCATTTTTCTGCTTAAGAAATCAATTTGTTTGGTGAGGAGAGAGCTCTAGATGTTTTTCATGTTTTCATGATATAATAATAATTGTATTTTTTTTTTCTGAATTTTGCTAATTAAAAACAAGTAATTGTTAGGTCCTTAAAATATAAGAATGTAGTCACACCTGTAAAGCAAAAACCTAGTCTGGGAAATTGAGTCCTGTGTTGACTCAAGGGTACTCCATTCTCTGACTTCAACTGTATATAATGGAACAAAGGTAGTTCTTATGCTAAACAAAACAAAAACTACCAAATAGAAAAAACAGAAGTCATTACCTCCAGATGTATTTTGCGAGATCCTTCCTGAATCTGAAGTTCAGTTTATGGTGTTTATGCTTTAGAAAAACTATTTACAAATTGGAAAGGGTTCATAAAAGGTATAAAAATTTACCTTACAGAAAAAGCTGAAAGGAGTCCAAACCACTCAGTTTATTAATTGAACATTATTAATTGATAATTTAATCATTCTGTAATTACCTGCTTAGGAACACTTCTGATATTAGGCAGAACTTCAACCTATCACACGAAAGTATGGCAACATAAATGGGATGGAAGATGGTTAAAAATAAAATGTGTAATTTAAATCATGAAGATGTTTAACCGTTTTCTAGTAGCAATGGGATACACTCCATCACACAATGTCTTTATATTTGAACATCTGTCATCTTTCTAAAAGTTAGTCTCAAGAAGGTATGGATGCAGGAACTATTACTCAGAAAACTTTTGCCTGTGTTATGCAAGTCAGTCTCAATGGTCATGTGCTCATTTTGGCTTCAAACATATCGAGGTTCTACTAAAAATGGAGACAGAGTGAAATTTCTTTTTTTTCACTTTTAAATTATTACTAAAGGACTGCCTCCTAGGACTCTACTTTACCTTTTTATTCCTTGTGTATTTTTTCTTTCCGTCTCAGCTGTGAAACCTGCTTTCTTTTGACAAATGACAGGTAATGAGGATCTAGTTAAGAAATTAGAAAAAACACAAATTACTTCAGTAAATGTGAGTGACTAATGTAGTGGAAAGCACATGAAGGAACTGGAGTGAGACTGCTTTAGAACTCTCTTAGAATCTACGCATATTATGCTTTTCCAAAGCATAAATGAGGATATCAATTTACCATTATGATATCATCACAGCAAATTTCAGATGGTTTACAATAACTTTAGCATTACTGTAGCTGCTATCTCAAATACATTATGTACTCAAAAAAGCTGAAGTTTTATATTTATTAGTAATTCCTTTCATGGGTATTACAGGTGCTATAAGACACTTCTGCAACTTTCTCTATTAGATTTTGGCAAATGACTGATAATTCGGGCTTTTTCCTCTAACACAAATACTATGTTACTGTCATTTCCATGGCATTTAGGATGTATTTGTGCTATCACACAAATACCAAGTCGACCTTTCCATATGATATTTAAAGTATGTCTCAGATTTCTCTTATCTGGTTTTAGATTTTGTTAGGCATAAGGGCTTAACCTCATATTACTTAATTGTATTGATACATATCACAGATTCAGCTCATGTTTTTATTTCTTAGTAGGAGTCCTGATCCAGGAATATATGTTATATATGAACAGGGCTGGAGGACATTATAGCTATTTTGCTTAAGAGTAGACATTATAAGAATTACTAGCCTTCAAGATGAGGTTGAAGCAAGGCTTCAGATAAACAGAATGATTCTTTTTAAGTGTATATAATCATTGAAGAATTGGAATTTCTTTTTTTTTTTTTTAATTCAACTGTGCATGTGTAATAAATAAAAGCTGGTTAGAGTAGGCATTCAAACACTGGGCCGCTAGTATTCCTGCTGTTTAGCATCACGATGTTAACAAAATATTAAAAAAACCCCACAAATAAACTGTTTATAAAGAGTCCTGTCTTAAAAAAAATATAAATTAAGAACAGATTATCAAGAAAAATATTTATTTTCTTTGATTCCTGTAGTATATGGGAAATTTGTATTTTGGGTATATAAGCGCATATATGTGCATAAATAACTGCATTACATATCTAATTCTTATAATTTTTTTTTCCTGTAATGTAAACAATGTCAATACAAAATTAAGCAAGTTAACTATTTGGGATATAATAAGCATTCTAAAATTAATCAATATCAATAATGATTTAAAAACTAAATTTGACTGAACAGAACAGAGTTCACATCTCCTTTGACAGGTAGAATAAACAGTGCTAAAGATACATATGTTTCCAAAAACACATAAACACAGCAAAGCTAAGTGTTTGGTTTCCTCCAGAAAATTCCTTTGTAATAATATTTTAAAGACTCGAATAAACCAAAGTTTTGCTTCAGACAACTGAATGTATTTTAATGCAAAAGCATCTGAAATATTTATGTATTAAACCCAGATCCGTTTGACTGATTTTCTGGTACTTTCACTCCTGTGTGAAAATAAGCACAATCAAGTTCAAAGGAGGTAACTCTAGTGCAATCCCAGATAGGTATTAGTTTTGGAAGTACTTGAAACTGTTGATTGGTATTTTATTTCTTTTCTAATGTAACATAAAAATGTTCCTAGAACTCATAATGGAATAAGATAGATTTGCCACTTGTGTGTTCTATGTATTATACATTTATATTAGTAGATTATATAAAATAGTTGCTTTTTCACTATCTATTGGGTTGTTGATTTCTGTCCTTTTTACTCTTTCTGCCTTCTTTTGGAAGTTTCAATAAGTGGACTTTTCACTGAATCCTAAAATTCTTTACAAGGATTCCTAGAACAAAATAAAAAATGCATCTATAAATAATGGAATGAGGTAGACCACTGATTTACAACAAAATAAATGGTAGTACTAAATGTATATTGACTCCTACATTTGTAATTGGATCTATTAATAATAGATGTTAATATTAGATTAAAGGGTTACATAAATAATGCAAACGTGCATTTGAAGGAAGTGCAGTAAAACTTAGAACTGGAATTTCCACATATGTAGAAGTCATGAATCTGCAGAACTGAGGTTGACTTCCAAAGAATCCGTGAAGTTGCAGAGCAGACACAGCCAAAAGTGTGATTTTAGACTCAGTGTTTTCTATGCCTTTCTGCTCACAGCACTTTCTTTTAACTCTGTAATTTTTCTACTGTAGTTTTTATTTTACTAAATGTTTATTTTCTATGATTATCAGTGAATGGTCAACAATATGTGAGAGGAATATCAAAAGTTCGCTTTCTTTATATCATGTGGTGTAGGAATCTCAGTATCTTCTAAAACCTGGCCCTTGTGCACAACTTAAAATTCATGACATAAAAACTGTTATCTGAAACTGTTTTGCCTTGAGTTGAATTGGGAAGCTGTATCCAATTTTGAACTGTGCTGCAAGGGTGGTTTTCCAGTTGTTGCTGCTGATAATAATAACAATAATAGTATAATTTTCACTTCTGTTCCGTATCCTCTTGTCTTTACTTTCCAAATCTTCTTTGATTCATGTCAGATCCTAGCCTCTGTATAGATATTGCAGATTCTTGCTATAGCCCTGTGGTATGTAATCCTCACTCTGTGAAGGAAACAGTTCTCATCTAGGAGTGAGAGGCAAAGGAGTCGTCTTCCTTCCATGCTAGACTCCAGTTCTTTATTCTTTGTCAGAAAAATTTATCCTTATTCTTTGTCAGAAAAGGATAAGATGTTGACCTTGACTGACTTGAGAGGTGGACCTGTGCAAACCTCATGAATTTCAACAAGGCCAAGTGAATGGTCCTGCCCTTGGGTAGAGGTAATCCCAAGCACAGTCACAGGCTGGGTGGAAAATGGATCGAGACTAGCCCTGGGGAGAAAGACTTGGAGGTGTTTGTGGATGAAAAGCTCAACATAACTTGTCAGTGTGTGACTGCATTGCAAAAAGCCAACTGCATCCTGGGCTACTTCAAAAGCAGCATGACCAGCAGGTCAAGGGAGGTGATTCTCCCTCTCTACTCTGCACTTGTGAGACCCAGCCTCAAGTGCTCTGTCCAGGTCTAGGGTCCCCAACACAAGAAAGGCATTGACCTGCTGGGATGAGTCCAGCAGAAAGCCACTAAACTTTCTGCTTCAGCGCTTCTCCTATGAAGACAGGTTGAGAGACCTGGAGTTGTTCAGGCTGGAGAACAGAGGGTTCTGGGGAGACCTTACAGCACTTTCCAGTACCTAAAGGGGGCCTATGAGAGAGCTGGAGGGGGACTTTTCACAAAGTGATAATGATACCTTAGAATTTTTAAGATTTGTAGCAAATATGGATTTTTAGTATGGCTAGACTAGCAGTTGACAGTCACCAACCCTGTTCTCATGCTTCATATCGAATTTTTTAAGTTCTTTAAGTCTGTTTAATGTTCTTCTCAAGGGAGAACACATCTTGTTTAGGACATATGCACCTGGAACAGAAAAATAAGATATCACTGTAGACAAAGCAACCTTGAAGTCCCAGAAACCTTAGAGAAGCTCCAAGGACAATGTGAGGAGGAAGAAGATGAGGAAGAAAGGGGTCTTGAGACCTCTGACTCAATTCCAGGGAGGCGTCCCAAGGGGGCAGATCTGGGGACGATCTGGGGGCAAATAGTTCTCAAATTGGATAGATTGGTATTATAAAACTGTAAAACCCCTGGACATGGAGGAGTACCTATGTACTGTGTGAACCTGAAGACCTTCATTAAAGAACTACTCTCTATTTTATCTATACTGATATTGTTTGGAGAATTTTTCTTCCATTTTAGGCATCAATAGGACAAGGATAAATGGCTTAAGGTGAAGGAGTGGAGGTTTAGATTAGATAGCAAGAAGAAATTCTTTACCATAAGGGTGGTGAGGCACTGGAACATATTGCACAGAGAAGTTGTGGATGCCCCATCCCTGGAGGTGTTCAAGGCCAAGATGGATGGGTTTCTGAGTAACCTGGTCTAGTCGAAGGTTCCTTGCCCATGGCATGGGCACTAGATTTAGATGACCTTAAAGGTTATTAACCTTAACCATTATATGGTTCTTTTATATGATTATATATTCATATATTTATATATTATTAATAACATATTAATAAAATATAAATATATTGATCAAATATAAAATAAAATATATTGATCAAATATTAATTAACATCTTAATATATTAAAGTAATTAATATATTAAGTACTATATAATTAATTAATAATTAATATATCATTAATTAATTGTTCTATTACCAATATATTAATATATTTATTATATATTTATATTATTCTATGCTATTGAAATAAAAGGGTTTGTTTGCTTGTCTGTGGTTTTCTGAGGTATAGGTTTTGTGGTTTGTTTTGTTTGTTTGTGGTTTTTTTTTTTATTTTTTCTGAATAAGGAGATATCTTAACCTTGTACCTGTATTTCTGCTATTGCTTTGATTGTTTTCTCCTCAAATTCTTTTTCCCATTCGTTAACAGTCTCTACTTTGCTATGGATCTTCCTATGAGTTTGCTACAGAAAAAAGTTTCTGATTTACACCAGAATAAGTGATATCAAACTTGAATTTTTAGAATATTTATTTATACTTTACACAAATACAGGAGAAGCATCAAGAGTCTTCAATGAATGTTGCAGTGAGACTTTTAGGATATATTTTAAAAGTCTGCAATATTCATATTTCTGATTGGAACATGCCAAGACTAAAATGGAGTTTAGCATACCAGTGAAAGATTAGACTAAATAAAGCTGGAGGTACCCATAAACATCCTTCCTTAATTCAAGAGCAATCCAAATAGGAACACAAGATTTTTATCATATTTGTTTAGGAGTTTATATTAAGACTTAAGGCTTTTGAATGTCTAGGTCTTCGAGGTGTGAATGATATTCAGCTTTATGGGATCACACTTACTAAAATATGTCACCCAGTGTCTCAGTGATGTCTGCCAACCTGAAACAGAATATAATGAGAAGGATATATAATGAATACTGATGATTGTAAACTGCATATAAACAGTTTAGCAGATTATTAAGTGAATATATATTGTGACACTTCCTTGTTCATTCGAGTATGGTAAGTAAAATTTATATTTTTACTAAGGATGTGCTTGTTAGTAAAACTGTCTTCTCAAGGTTATGAAGTAAGTCAGTTCACTATGAGTAATTCAGCTTTTGCAATTAGTATAAAATGGATATCTATATATGCTGTGATATAGATGCTGATCTCTGAGAAGGAACCAAACCTGATGAAGGGTTCAGAATGCAAGTCGTATAAGGAGTGGCTGAGGGAGCTGGGGTTTAGACTGGAGAAAAAGAGACTCAGGGTGACCTTGTCACTCTCCACAATTACCTGAAAAAAGGTTGTAGCCAGGAGCATGTCTGTTTCTTCTCCCAGGTAATAAGTGAAAGGACAAGACAAAATGGCTTCAAGTGTTGCAAGGGGAGGTTTAGATTGGACATTAGGAAAAATTTCTTCACTGAAAGGCTGGTCAAGCATTGGAACAGGCTACTTAGGGTGCAGAAGGATGACTGAGGTTATAAAGATGACGGTATGGAAGTTATACAGAAAAATGTGGTTGTTATTCCCTGGATGGAATGTGGTCAGCATATCCAACCTCCCACACATGATACAGTCTAAGGGGACTAAATGGAGAGTGGAGTGAAGTCACCACAGCCAGGATCTGTCAAAACCCTTGCAGAGGAGGGAACTCAGTGGTACTTTGCAGCTGATAAGCTGCACAGCACTTGAAAACCAAGAGAGATAAAGGAAGATGTCTTGCTCTTGAATCAGCAGCTGTGGTGAAATCACTCTCCTTGCGCTAATGCATATTCCTATCCCAAGGTTATCTCAGGTACTATCCTGAGATACCCAACCCCCAACATACAACTTCTAATCACTGAGGTGTATGACTAAAGTCATTCAAGCTCCACCTAAATATAAACAAACAGTATAAAAATGAGTTGAAAATGAGGAGAAGTTAGGGAAGACTCCACTGGAACTTCTGGGATCAGTCAATGGGCTGAACCTATCTTCTCCCCTGTAGGGATGCCCCTATTGGGTGAGAAATAGACTCTACGTGTACTCGGTGATTATCTCAAGCTTTTACTGGGAATTAGAGCTTGTTGGCATATTACTTTGAATTAGTATATTCTATGAATTTATTTTTTCAGTCAAAAATAAATTCTCAAACCTTAACCTGTCATGATTTAATTAGTAAAGAATATTACTGTATAAACTGTTAATGTGAGTCCTTCAAGGGCACTGGTAGTTGCTGGCAGTGGGTAAAGGTGTGGAGATCCAGGAGGGGTGTTTTTTGTTTGGTGTATGACCTTGAACAACTCAGTCAGACTGCCCTCTGATCTGCTCATTTAAGGGTCCCTGTAATAGGATGCTGACAGAGTGGACGACCACAAGGGTCTCAGCTTCCCTGGCACACTGACAGACTAATCAAGCACTAAGGGTTTTGAGTAAATCTTGCCTTTTCATATGGCACAGAGAAATAGTATAATGACCGTCCTTGGAAGTGCTTAAAAAACATGGAGACGTGGTGCCTAGGGACACAGTTTAGTTGTAGACTTGGCAGTGCTGGGGCGAGTGGTTGGACTCAATGATCCTTAAGTTCTCCTCCAACCTTAGTGATTCTATGATTCTACAAAGGCTGATGATAAGGCTTCAAAATAGAGACTCCTAAGAACCTCTACGAATAAGTCTGTCCATAGTGATGTGGTTGCTACTGTTGCTGGATACAATCTGTTCTCTAGATAATACATGTAGTCACTAAGATGCTGATGTTTAGCAAACTGTATAGCCATAAGGTATTTATATAGTGTCAGATTTTAGTACCATAGCATACTTCAGTTTTCCAGTGCATTGTATTTCCTCTACTCCTATTCAGTAGCAGTTTATTACTTATTGTGAAATGAATTTCGTTTTGGTTCTTATTGTTGTTTTTAATGTTGGGTGTGAGTCAGCATTGTGCCCTTATAGCCCAAAAAGCCAATTGCATCCTGGGTTTCAAATAAAGAATTGTGGACACTTGGCCAAAGAAGGTGATTCTCTCACTCTACATCATTCTTATAAGACCTGGCTTGGAGTAAGGTATCTGACTCTGAAGCACTCAGCCCAAGAAAGAAATGGATCTGCTAAAGCAGGTCCAGAGAAGAGGCACAAAATTAATCAGAGGCCTGGAACACCTTCCTCCGAAGAAAGACTGAGTTGAAGTTGTTCAACCTGGAGAATAAAAGGCTTCAGGAAGGCCTTATTGTGGCCTTTTACTATATAAAGAGGGCTTGTGAGAAAAACGAAGAAAGACTTTTACCAAGGTCTATAGCGACAGGACAAGGGACAATGCTTTACGGTTAAAAGAGACTATAGATTGGACTTAGGGAAGAAATATTTTATGACAAGGGTAGAGAGACATTGAAGCAGGTTGCCCAGAGCAATTATGGATATTCCATCATTGGCAGTGTGCAAAGTCAGGCTGAATGATGCTTTGACAACCTGTTCTAATGGAAGATGTCTCTGCTCATGGTAGAGGGGTTGGGTTATACAATCTTTGATGGTCCTTTCCAACTCAAACTGATCTATGATTTTCTGATTCTGTCAAATTTTTATATAATTTTTAATTTATTTACAGAAAAATAAAATCTGTCTCTAAATCTTCATGTGCCATAGTAATTTATTAAAAGGATCTCCATCCTCACAGCTGTCTTGTGTAACCACCACAATGCAATACATCTAAATTCACTAATAAATAATCCAGAATAGTCCAAAGGAAATAGACACCTAAATTCTAAGTAATTTAATGAGATATGTGTGCCTAAAATCTGCAAGGTTTTAGAAAATCCCTGTCTGAGAAAATGTTTGAGATATCTTAAAATGCTCTAGCTTAAAAACACAATAGCTCAGAGAACTAGATGCTGATCAGATTTCATCTCTATGAAGAATTTCTGTGCCATGAGCCCCTTCCAGAATCAAATCACAAATACAGTCCATATTTTCAAGCCTAATGAGGTTCAGGGGTTAAAACTAAGGGAAAAAAGCTACAAGACAACAAAAACCAAAGCCAAAATATGTCTACTTAAAGTCATACAAAAAACAGAAACAGAACTCATGAGTTTCACTCCAGTATTACGAATGGCAGGACTACCAAATATGAACTCAAGCCTGTTCTGTAAGATGTATAGAAAACATGTAACTACAAAACACATTCAAATTATTGAAGTGAAATTAGTGTATGCTGTTCCTATTGAATTAAATGATAGTTACACTTTGACTAGAACAAGGAGGTATCATTACTTTTGCATGATACACCTTGAATATGTACACACATACAAAGCACAAGCATTAGTATGAAAGGAAATGAATTAAATAAATTTGATAGCCCATGCAATCAAAAAATGTGAATTAATTGCAAAGTGAAAGTTTATAGTTTTTCTGCCCACAACTGAGAATGCCAAGTTTTGATGTACATTTACAGCTTTAACAAATGAGAGATTGATAATATGAAGCTGATTGCTATTCCAGTCACCACTGTCCTTGTTGATTTTAGCTAGAACTCTCTTTTGCTGTCAGGATCAGTTTATATTCATGGGTGTCATAGTAGCTAATGACAAATGCGGACAGCACTGAGATATGGTCAGTATAATTTACAAGCAGTGACCTTGATTAAAGATTTGTCAGTCTTTCTATTATTAATTTCCTTCTCTAGTACCATTTGAAGTTAAAATAATATCAGAAATGGTTAATCCAACCAGTAACATTTTTATGAGTAAACATATGCCCTTAGAATAGATTGATTTTAGTTTACATAGGACTGTGAATTTCTCAGCCAAGTCAGTAGTGAAATAACCTGGAATGAACTATTTTAGATCTTCCCTAGAGTCTTCTTTTTTCAAGTACTTTGTGTGTTTATAAAAGATGCAGGATTGACACAACTCTGGAATTAAATTTTCAATTTATTTTTCAGCCATAGAAAATACAAGTTAGGCACTGACAGTCAAAATCTCTATGCACAAGGTAGGCACTATCTTAACTTTGTCTCCAAGGGACCAGCTCTGCTAGTGCGTGTTTTAGTTCTCCAACTCAGTTAATCTTTAGATCTTTCTGCAGAATCTGCCAATGAGGTCATGGGTTCTGTTGTCTCTCTCTCTAATGTTGTCACTCCTCCATGATTGATTCATTTAGCAGGTTCATTTACAAGTATTTTTTGTCTATCTGCAACACTTTTATTCCAAGTAATGACTCATATGTCGGTAATTAGTGTCTTTATTAAATTTGCATTGTATTTTGTATATGAATACATATACATGATTATACATGATGCATATATGCATATATCTATAATATATACGTATGAATGTATGCATGTATGTATGGGTACATCTATTTAAAATGTACAACCAAGTAGTGTTAACAAAAACAAACGTTGTTTGTACAGAACATTCCTTTTGCAAAACTGAAGATAAACAATATCATTCATACAGCAGCCATCACATTTTCTTTATGGTTTATGTGATCTCGTACAGGATGCATTATTTGTGAATTTATTAATTTACAGTATAATGCAAAGGAAGCAAATAGATAAGGGTATAGTCCTGGATATGTATCATGTTACATTTGAACTGCAAAGTAACACTGCTAACTGTGTCATATTTTTGGACAGAAATTTACCACACAAAGTTTATGACAACTAGGTCAGATCCTGAGATAAATCAGTGAAGCTCCAATGATTTTTGCTAAGCATTAGTTATGCCAGCAAACTTACTTATACCAGTAGAGTCTACAACTTACTAAATCTAAAAACTTGAGTGATTGTTCTATATACGTCCATTTAAATATACATCATTCAGCAAATATAGTAATACATTTTTGTGTTGCACTTTCATTGTACACCACTTAGCCAGGTATAATAGATGAAAGGATGATTGTAGAGAAAGTCACTCGACCAAATGACTCTCAAATATTATGAAGAATGATTAAGTGCTTATTAAAACCTTCACAAAAAGGAATGGGGGAAAGAAATGTTCTTTATGGAATGTTTTACTGGTGAAATAGAATATTTTGCATAATATCTTATCAAAGCCTACATTATAAACAAGGAGCTAAAACCACTTCAGAGAGGAATTACATTAAGAATGCAGATGGAGGGAGAAGTTAAGAGGCAGATGTAAAGGAAAAATATTTTTACTGTGGCTTTTCAAAAAAAATGAGCTGCTGGTAGGATTGATAATTAAAGATAGGCTCATGAAAGTAAGAAACCATTTGACATAACTGAAAAGGAGAAAAGATCTAATATATCATGCAACAAATGAATATCATCACAACATAAACACATATCCAAATTGTTTCATAATTCGTGATCCTTGTCTTAAGTAAGATAAAATTTCTTCTTCCCTTACTGTTAAAGCAGTTAACACTGGAGATACCTGTGAGTTACTTAGGTAATTCATATCAACGATCTGTTCAAACAATTCTGTAGAGTTCATAGCATGTTTTGAAGGAGAGCAGTTAGAGATAATAAAAACATTATTGGATTAGGTCATCGAAGCCTATAAAAACAGGCAATGTGGCTTTAAACTCAAGCAGGCACTCTTGGTCTCTCGTGCCTCTGCTTAGTGCTGGTCCTTTTCCTGATCCATTGACTTTGAATTCCTGGCTTTATCTTGGACCTATCTCCTCTCTGTGGACTTGCCTGGCAATCACCGAACAGTAGCTGACCCACTGTCCTCCTTGCTCCAGAGCCAGGAATCTGGAGCAGGATCTGAGAGCAACAAGGCTACTCTCTCCTTTCTGCTCACCTTCCCTTGACTGCCAGACCAGCCTGGCTGCTGTTGGACATGTGGTGCCTGACACCATGAGTTACAATTGAATCGACATTTCACTACTCATTATTATTGGCATCTGTCATTTACAGGTAATATACCAACTGAGCTTATTTTGTCAGAGGAGAGAAATTTGGGTAACATGTTGGCAATACAGGTTTTTGAATGTTTTTCCATCAATAACACTGTTAGGAATACATAAGAAAAACCTCTTATCTCTGTCACAGTGTATATTTTTAGCTCCATATGACAGCAATCATGTGAAGACAGGCTATATACTGTTTTATTTTGCTTTTCTTCAGCATCAGAGCAAATACACCGTATATCCACACTGTGCTTTATGTGTCACATTTCATTGCTGTAATCTCATCTGCTAGGCTGGTTTCAGCTGGTACATTGCACTGACCTTTCCTTCCTGGGATTGTATTTTTGGTAGCTATAAGCAGAAATTATGCTTGAATAAAAGAAAGTGAGTAGCATATCTATTGTATGTGTATGCAGGTAAGCCTACACTCTGGATGCTTAATGAAAAAATGCTTGAGAAGATTTCATTTGGACTTTGGACCATGTAGGTATCAATAGTACCCAGGAGAACCTGCATACTTTGGCTTTTGTTTGTTAGTGCCCCTTGACCACATCCTATATCAGTATAATTCACAACATTTGAGAAGATGGAGACTGAGCCATATGCTCATAGATGGTTAAAAGGAGCTGTGCCTGCCCTCTTGACATGTTAGATCCTGTTTGCTCTGACACATTATAAATTATAAATATTTTTTAAGATCTCAGAGGTCTGGACAATTATATAAACTAAGAAAGCTTATATAGTTATCAATATCGAACTGACCCTTCCTTCCTTTGAGCTTGCCCATCATAGACTACTACTAAGTGTTGGGGTTTTTTTACTATTTACTTTTCTTCTCCTATATCTATTCTTTTGCTACTAATAAACTATATATTTACTGTACCTACCATGTTCAACAGTCAGATAGCATAGCAAAAAAATGTGTTTAGGATAAATTTCCTTTAAAAAATTAGTGTAGAATTTTCTGAAGTTATTTTCCTTGTACTGAACTTACTGTTATGAAACAGGCAGTAACAGGCAAATAGCCACATTTCCATAGAATATTACTACTTTGAAAGTAGCTATCATCTTGTATGCCTTATTCGGTAGACTAACACCTACTTAGCTCCTGGAGCATGTCACTATTTTACCAAGACCCAGTTGATATTTATTTCCCCTTGCCATGTGTTTTAAAGGGTTTTTTATTTTCTTTAAAAAGATTTAGGGTGGAAAATATATCTGATGAAATTATAATCATTATGTAATTTTCTTTCTCTTATACATCTCAGATCTTTTTTGGGCAGCTGCCCAGATGCAAACAAACAAACAACTAACTCCGTTATGTTGGCAATAAACATTTGTAATTTGAATAATAATTCCAAAAGGCAGAGCTGATACAAACAGAGTGCATTATTTACTTACCATAATGCCTTATTTCCAACGATTTGGTAAAAACTTTAACAGAGCAGCATGAGCAGGTAGTATTAAACACTAACCTTGACAAATACCGTCTGCAGCTGGAAAACCAACTACTTTTAGTCTGAAGCATTTTTTCTCAGGAGTGATATCTAAAGTTATATTGAAGAAATAAGATATGTCATGTCTTTTCGTGTGATTAGACTATGTCAACTAAAACTCAAGGTGGAAAGAGTAATTGCATGGACATTTTTCTCTATTTAAAAATAAAGATAATGAAAAAGGAACAGATTAGATAGCTACTTTTTAAAGTTGTGGGTTGAAGGTAAGTTTTTACATTTTATTTTTTGAAATCTAAAATGAACAGAACTGTTAACATAACAAGCAAAAGTCATCGTGCCTTTCCCTCACTAAGTAATAAACAATCTTTCTCAGTCAGAGGCGGTGGTATGTTGAAAAACATAATACAACTGAATCTATCAAATCAAAGACCAAGTAGTCTTTTAGAGCCAATGGAAGACATCAACCACTGGCCTTGAAGTCCCAGTTTTTTAGAAGACAACAGTACTAGGAAATTATCCCAGATGCATTGACTGGAATTGGTGAAAATATGCAGACAATACAGACTCAATGCTAAACCACTTTTGTATTCTCTGTCTACCACTGCAAATAGGGCTGAAAACAATTCCCTTATCATTCTGAAGTCTAGGTTTCTCCAGTTAGACCAAATTTATATGATTCAACATATCCTGTGTTTCATTTTAGCTGGAGTAGGAAATGAAATGGAGAGCTAGAGCAAAGTCTTTATAGTTACACTTGAGGAATAGGAGTGACAAAATAGAGAATAACCAAGGATCAGGCAACCAGGCTAACACATAGATAAGTTACTGTTGAATGATTCCTATGATTTATGAATAAGGATCAGATGACCTTATTCATAAAGCTGAATCTTTGTGCAAAATCTAATGTACAGTTCTTCTGCCTTGCTTTATGGATGTGAGAGTAATTATATGCATTTTGTCTGTATAATGTTGCACTACATATAAATATCAAACTCTTGAAAAGAAAATATAAATTATATGTAATTTAACATGTAATGATTTTTTTTCTTTTTAAGATTCAGAAAACAGAAATGACATTGGCTAGGTCCCATTTCTTTTACTCTAGGCAATATTGAAAGGAAGAGGAAATAATGTTTGTACTAAAGTTCTAGTATAGTATCTGCAATAATATCCTGTAATGTAAATTTAATTGTCATCATACTCAGATTTGTGCATATGCTTAAGGGGATATCAAATGCAGTAAGTATATTGTAGTTTAACAAAGTGAAGTCTTATAGTCTGTTCATAACATTGACTATTTCTGCAGAGAATTTAATTTGTAAATACCTTAGATATGTTTGAAGCAGTGTGAAGAAAGATATACAAGCTATACTGTGAATAAGTGGTTAAAACCCCCCTAACATATACTTCAATTAATTGGTTTTCTACAGAACCAGATAAGTTATGTTTTTCCCCATTAAAAAATGATGGTGGAAAACTGAGAGAAAGAGATAAATATTATTTGTAAATACTGTATGAGCAGGTCTCCAAAACACTTCATTAAAACTGCATGGATACTATTATAAATGCATTTGTCAAAGAGGCAGCTTATACTTAATGAAATAAGTTTACAGATATTGGCAGACAGTCAGTCATTGTTTGGCTGTTTGTATGAGAACAGCTCTTGAAAAATCTCCTTCAATTCCCATGGCTTCTGACTACACTTATAAGACTCATTCATGCTTGCAGATATTTAGTGCTCTACACAGAACAGTGGGAGACAAGCCTGAATCTTATTCCTTATTTAATTTGAAGTAGGCGCTGACAGTAACCTTTTACATATATCCTTGTGAGAAGCAAGTACTGAAGCCTGAAGTTCTTTTAGCTTCTAGTGACAGCTTTTCTGGTATGTCTTCACAATGTTCCTCACGCTGAGTTAACACACAGCTTGACAAAGGGTCTACAGCTTAAACGTGATGTTTTAAGTCTTGTTGGTGCAGTTTTCTATTTGTCAACTCAATAGTGGAACATTTGCTGAAATTTATTCTTCTATTGTCTGGAACTGCTACAGACTCATTCAAATGTTGACATTTCCTTTGAGATGACAGCAGATTGGTGGCAGTTTTCATTAGTGTCCCAAAAGAAAACACAAGTGGTACAGGCATGTAAATTCGTTAAGATTTTCCTTTTGATTGCTTACAGTTGTAAGCTGCAAACTTTTCTGTACTGTAGGAATTTAGAGACACGAAAGAAACTGGAAACAGAAAGAAAATGAAATTGCAGAATTACAAAAAAAGCATCATTTTCTGGCATTAGGTAACAGCAGAAAATAATCTTTTGTATTAATTACCTGTATTTCTCTTAGTATGTAAGCTTAACCACACTGTTAGACAAAGTATAGATCTCTTCAAATAAAAAACCTGGTATTGTTCAGTCAAAAACACTGTAAACAAAATATTTAAATATTAAGAAAGAAACTAGATATAAATCTTTCATATTCTATCCAGTTCTTTTACCTTTAGTTTTGGTAATTTCCCCTCCTCTTTCTTTTAAAGGACAAACTTGAACCCAACATTTTTGATGTTATTTTATTGTTCTGGGTTCTTCACTGCCTGATCTTATAACAATAGGCAATAAATAGATTATTGTGACTCATTAGAAAAGTGTAAAAACTTTTTAATATCTTAGAGAGCACATAGGTTTAGAAATTGTGCAAATGTGTAATATATTCTTGAATAATCTTCTCTAAGAATTCACTATTATTTTATACATCTTCGTTTCACCTATATGCCTTGTGCCAAAACCAACAATAAAAGACAAACAAGAACTACTTATGATCTTCATCAATGCTATGGACAATGGGCTGGAAAGCACCCTGCCTACATTTGAAGGTAAGACAAAACTGGTATGAATGTCTGGAATGCTTAAAGAGGGCTGACATTCACAAGTACCTCAAAAGTCTAGAGAAATGGAGCAAACAAGAATTTATTGCAGTTCAACAAAGACAAATATGAAGTTTTACACCACAGACTCCCTGCAACAGCATAGACTGGAAATAGACTGATTAGGCAGCAACCCTGTGGAAAGGGTCCTGATAGAGAATAAGCTGAACATCAGTCTTAATGCACCTTTACCTTGAAGGCTAATGACATACTGGCTGCATTAGCAAAAGCATAGCCAAGGGCAGTGCTTATTCCTCTATGTTGCACTCAATAGGCTGGATATGGAGTGTTTTGTCTTATTTTAAGACTCTCAGTACAAGAGAGGCTAATAAACTGGAGTGAATCCAGTGGAGTGCTGCCAGAATGATCAGGGTCCTGGAGCACCTGACACATGAGAAGAGAATGGGGGAAATGTACTTGATCAGCATTCAGAAGGCTGAAAAGAAATCTAATTACAGTCTATATAATTGTTAATAGGGGAGAAGATGAAACTGGACTCTTCTCTGTGATGTGGAGATAAATAAGAAGATACAATGACCACAAGTTGCAGAAATGGAAATTCCTCATGTGTGAGGTCAAGCATTGAAACAGTGTGTCAAGAGATGTTGGGCCATCTCCATTCCTTAAGATTCTCAAAACTTGACTAGTCATGTCCCTGAGAAGCTTAATTCTACTTTGAAGTCAACTCTGCTTTGAGTAAGTAGCTGGACCCAGATGACCTCCAGAGCTTAATTCCAAACTGAATTATTCTATGCCTCCATTATTTTGAAAACCGTTCAATACGAGACAGGTTGTAAAAAAATACACAAAGTGGGAAAAGAAAGCTCAGAAATTTATTGACTGGAAGAATCATTCAATCAGCTTATCTGAGTGCCAGTTCATATATCTTGTTGTGAAATACAGTTACAGTACCAATAACTCATGTTTAACTAAATAATATTTTCCATTTTGCACTAGAAAATCTTTGTGGTTAATACAACCCAGGCATTTCAGAGAAAAGACCAAGTAAATTTAAGCATTGGGGAGATTAGTAAGTTCTGCAACATTGCAAAACAACAAACTGAAGAGAGTATTTAACCCATTATTTTTCTTTCCACTTTGATTTTTATTTTCAAATATTTTTTCAATTTTCCCTTTTACATTTAATTGAAAAGGAAAAAGATATATCAATTGTACTTCCAGTAATAAAAAAGAACAAACCTTTGGAAATAGGAACATTTTAGATATTTAGAATGCAATGTAGTGTCTGTGTTCCATAATTCATTATATCTACTATAATCATTCTATGATCTCATGTATTTTGTGATGGCATCAGTTCTGTAAGACAGTATGTATCTATTAATATCTTCGTAAGTACTGTACGGTTTTCTTCCCATTCTGTGTCAAGGTGAGGAAACTGTGTTACATCAAAGTGAACATGATTTTTTTTAAGGAAAATATTAGTTTCCAAATTTTCTCTTACTTTCCTACTGATACCTATAAAACATACTCTAAATATATGCTGAATTTACACATACTTTTTAAACATTACGTCATCTTTTACTGTCTTTTATGTATAATACTCTGCAGAAACCACTATTAATAATACTAATACAAATAATTGTTTCTATATTTGCTGGATAAAAACTTAAGGGATAAACAGAACTTATATCCCTACCTTAGAAAAACTTTAAGAAACATAGTGAGTTGTAACATGTAAGCAAGAGTAAGTTGACTCTGTTATATCATTAACTGTACTAAGGGGTAAAATCGTGTTTGATGAAGGAAAAGGCAAAACATGAAGCAAATTAGAAAAAAAAATAGTTTCTGAGCTTCCTGACACGAGGCAGTTTATATGTAAAAATCTGTGTTCTGTAAACAATTTCTAACACTGTAATGTCTTATATTGTTTTAGAGTTATGAAAAAGAGAGAAAAGAACGACACAATGAGCACAGTCAAGTTTGTCCTATGTGGTAGTATTTCTTCTTTGACAGCATTACTTTTCTCTATTAATTCTAGCAGCTTAAACTGTACTTGAACTCTTGAGGGTGGTCAAGTAGGGGAATGAGTTGTTACATTTAAGGTTTACATCACAAGCAACAAACATGTTAAATTAACAAACATGTTAAATTAACTAATGATGTAAACACAATTAATCAGACAAAATCTCCTGAGATAGTTTGTGAAGTCTGAATCAAAAAGAGTGTTTGAACTGAACGATTTATACTGGATGTATAGTTGTCCTTGTTTGACTTATTGGTGATTAATGAGAGAAAGTCATTAGTGGCTGGAAAAGGCAAAGGATTTTTGTGGCATGAGGTAGGAATATTTCCTGCCTATTTTGTTTTCATCTCTCCACTTAGAATTATTTTTTATGATCGTGTTTTATTTTTAATTATACAATCACAATAAATAGCTAGAAATTACTGTAAAAATGGAAGGCAGAGTCTCACTCTACTGTTATGGTTGCACACAGATTCTTTTATTCACAGCAAGTGTAGGTCCTACTTTGAAGAATTTCCACTGCATTAAAGCATCCATTAAAATATTAATTAAACGCACAGTGGGAAGTCTTGACTTGACTTTAGGCATAAGCAAGCACAATGCCTTATGACTAACATCCAGTCTTTACCTGTTATGATAAATTAAACCCACAGTAATAGGTTAGCAAAGGGCAGCTTAATACATAAGTTACAGGACAAAATGTTTTTCCTCTTTTTCTGCAGCTCATAAAAGATGTAGGCTACCGAGAAGAGTAGGTTCTTGACAGCTATCACAGTTATTAAAGAACAGGTTACAGGGCCAAAGGGTCTGTAATCCAGGCTTAAATTCCTAGGGAGTGAGATATATAATGCATATGAGGTGTTTGTGGCACAATATTCTTTCAGAGTTTATTGGATGCAGTTTTTGTGTTTATTTACAAAAATATTATTTGCATGGTTTATTTCAATTACTCATGATATATCTACTCTATTAAGTCATAACTATATTTTTGACCAGTGTTAATGAGAAAGAAAGAGAGGAGGCTGAAAGCTTTCCGCTGTTATCATCAGCTGGCAGACATCTAACAGAAATACTCATTTCTCAAAGGGTCTTATTTCAAATAAATTAACAGTGGAAGATCTTCCTCACTGAAAATGTAGGAAAACATCCTGAAACTCTAATACTGGGAACAGGATACCCTCTTTTGCTTTCTCCCTCATGTATGGTTAGAGAATGCGACTTTTCAGTAGAGGCTGGGACCAGGTCTGGCAGGACGAAGGACTGACATAAGCCATTGAGTCTTGTGGAGAAAAAAATAATAGATGATATGGCAGAGAAAGCAAATTTCTAATAAAATTCTGTATGACATCTGTTCAGAAGCTATCAAGGAATCTTACACCCTAAGGTAGTCATAATTTTTGAAGAAGAAATACGACAATTAGACAAATTGCAGGCATGTTACATGGAGTTTTCAGCTGAGTATGTGCCCATATAGACGATGTCATGATGGACATAGGCCTTAACCTAATATGTTGATTAAAGAAGTAATTGGAATCTGCTGCCATGGAAAATTTACAGAGTTAATAAAGCTATTATTAAAACCTAATTAAACTATTTTGCTGTATATTGTCTCTCTTTGCATGTATCCAGAAAGTTGCATACTATAGAGTAAGAGTGGTAATTAACCTATATTTATATAATGATTTTATATTATTATATTCTGTTTAAACCTACCAGAACAATTCCCAGATTTTTTTTTCTGAGAATATATGCATATTCATATGCATATATTATGTATGTATGCATATTTACCTGCCTGTAAGAGTTTGGGCATGACTGTTTTCTATTCTGATCACGTTGCACAAAACTGTTCTCACACGTTATTCACAGTGTTTACAGCTTTTACAACTATTTAATATATATCATATATATTCATATATATTAGAATTTTTCTCTTTGGCAATAAAAATTCATGCATAACACTCATGACTTTTTGAAGAAAATACACACGGAACTATGAACTCCATGTAGAGTATAGTTTGTTTGCTTTTTGCTTTGATTGTTTTTGTTATATAACTATCAAATTGTTTCTCAACAAAGGATAAAAATTATCTTTCAGAAAGCTTGAGTTAGCATGCTTTCTCTATAAGTAGACAGTACAGGACAATAAGAATCACCAGATTCATTTTTCCGCATCTTCCCAGGCCACCTCATCTGTTTAAGCTTACAAGAATTTTACTTGTTTATCTTGTTCAGGCATGCAGTTAAACCTTCTTTGTGAAGACTTAGTTTCTTCTTCCAGGAATGAGTGAGATTTTAGAGTCATCCTTTGAATTAATTTCCCATTTAGGAAACTTTTTAATTTGACTATTGTGTCATCATTGCTTCCGACTCTTTCAAGTTTGCCACCTCGTTGATACTATGATTTACTACTGTGTACTGTTCCTGCCTTTGACTGATACAGTGCTATAACTAATGTCTTGGCTTGGTACAAAACAGCAATTGATTTCTTATGCCCACCTATTGATTGTCTTATGCCCACCTATTGATTGCCTTATTTTATTTGTCTATTTTTATTATTATTATTCTTTTGAACATGCATTTAAGCTTCAGAAGTTTCTGATCATGTTAGGCAGAGTCCAGCTGCTTATTGCTGAATTTTTCTTCATGTATATATGTTTAGTAAGACAGCATGGTTTGTTCTTTCATTACCTAATTTGATTCTGCCTTGTAATTTGACATGCTGCTTTTAATACAAGTCCAGGTCTGAGTTCTGATTGCTGACCATAGGTACCAGTAGACCAGCTGGGTGGATGACTTTGTTGATTCTACATAACTAAGAGTATGAGATATTTCATATACCTCTCCCACTAGGTGAGAATCAACAGTTGATTTGGCAGGCGAAGGAAATACCTAGAAATAAAATTTTACTTGACAGCTGTTCAAAAACTATCAAGAAATCTTGCTCCACAGGATGAAGAAATATTTTCTGAAGCAGAAACATGACAACTAGATGAAATGCAGCTATGCTACATGGAGTTTCCAGATGAGTTTTTCTTCACTGCCAACAAAAATTTATTTGCAGGATGACATCAGGGGCAAAACAAACCCCTATTTACAAAGGGAGACTGTCTAGCTGTGTGAATGCATGATGTGATATGGAATCCAAGGTGCTTAAGAAGGGAGGTGTTACTATCCCCATAGTCCTTTAATAAATTGCAAACATTTCATTTTAAATTTGTTTAAAACACAAGCTAAACCTCCTATCTTTTCATAAGTAATTCAACAGCAGTTATGCACCATGTTATAGGCTCAAGAGGATATAATATCAATAGCAAACATACTTCATGCTATAGATTTTTAGACCATAGGCAGATACTAGTTTAAAACATGACATGTACATATGTTTGTACAAGTCCATTACTTTCCTTTCTCCCTCTCTTCCTTCGTACCTGAAAGCAAATCCCGACCAAATTATGTATACACAGTCTCCAACTCTACTAATCCTCTTCAGGTACTAACCTGCCTTGCTGGACAGCAATTCCTGTGACTGGTGTAGTTGTTTTTAGCCAGCCTTGGTAACTCTTCTCCATTATCATTATTGCCTAATAATTCACACAACTTTAAAACTTCTTTTCAGCTCTATGACCCAGAGTTAGAGATTCTAGCTATTCAGATGTCTGTGGGCTTGATAAGCTTTGCTTTGTTTCTCTACTAATCAGAAGAAAAGAAATCTTATCTTGAGTGTTGTTCTGGTGAATTAATTCATACTCTCAGATTAAAAAACAGTGCATGTTTTCCAATGAAATAGTGAAAATTGTATCAGATGTAATACAGTAAACAATGTTAGACATAATACAGTAAGCAAAGTAACCCCACATACCTCAAGATATTCCATTTATTTTGTGCCTTTGATTCATGAAGTTTCCAGCCACACGTTTCAAAGTAAAACCTGTAGCAGTATATTTAAGATCACCTGTACTACACTATACATAGTTCATACATAACTTACAGTATGCATGTTCATGCATGTATGAAAATAATTATTTGCCAAATCAGGATGTATTAGACACAGAAGACATTAATTTTGACCTCTTGCACCTTAATGAAAATTCCAAATATTTCAATAATTTGCACGACTATAAATCTACATTTTATTATTTTGCTAAATCCAATTTCTTAAACTGTGTGCATTTGTGATTTCTGTTTATACCTACATGTCTAAAACATATGGAGCAATCCTACAGCCTCTGCAGCCTTCACTTATTGAAGAAGTTTTCCATGACAGTCTAGTGATATATTTCAAAATTGCAGTTGAATTATAACATAGACATATGAGCCTTCTCATTTCAGAAACAGTTCATTTCTGCACTATTCCTGAAAGACTTTTCCGTCTCAGAAGTAAGAATTTAATAGAACTGTACCTCACTGACAGAACCAAACAGAAGATAGTAGTAAGACAAACAGCATTTTAATTTTTACTAGGCTGAAATTGAAACTGTCAATTTGTTGCATTTCCAAATTTAAAATAAGCACACCTGAAAACAGGATTTTATAATATGCTCAACAGAATTCAGCTTAAAAAATCCTATCGCATTACTGCCAGTGACATTTAATGACAAGAATCAAATATTGTGTATTGATCTTTAATATCATAAGTCTTGCATAGCTCAAAAATAATTTTGTGAAGTTTTTGCTTATTTTCAGTATCAATGTTTTGCAAAGATAATTATGTTTTACTATTAGAAAAACCTTTCTTTTGATGGTTTATATAAAGACAAGTATTAAACAATATCACAGAATAATTTGCAAAAGTATGCCATTATTTCTCCTTTTATTTTGAATGGAAACCAAGAAACAATAAGAATTTTGGAGCGAAATTCCAAAGAGCTCATCTAAAACATCCTTTTTCCATAAGGTAGGTTGAGCCGTTACAGGCTGGATCGAGTAGTTGAGTCCAATGGTATGAGGTTCAACAAGGCCAAGTGCTAGGTCCTGTCTTTGGGTCTCAACAACCCCATGCAGTGCCACAGGCCAGGGTTAGAGTGGCTGGAAAGCTGCCTGGTGGAAAAGAACATGGAGGTGCTGGTTGACAGGTTGACAGCCAGCTGAACATGAACCAGCAGTGTCCAGAGGTGGCCAAGAAGGCCAATGGCATCCTGGCCTGTATCAGCCATAGTGGGACCAGCAGGACCAGGGCAGTGATCATCCCCTTGTACTTGGCACTGGTGGGGCTGCATCTTGAGTGCTGTGTCCAGTTCTGGGCCCCTCACTATAAAAAGAGCATTGAGGTGCTGGAGTGTGTCCAAAGAAAGGCAGCAGAGCTGGTGAAATGCCTGGAGCACACATCTGATGAGGAGAGGCTGAGGGAGCTGGGGTTGTTCAGTCTGGAGAAGAGGAGGCTCAGAGGAGACCTTATCACTTTCCACAACTACCTGAAACGAAGTTGTATGAGGTGGGGGTCTGCCTTTCCCCCCAAGTAATTTTTCCAGAAGGTTGAAGAGTGTAAGATTGATTTAAATTTGTCTAGAAGACATAGAGAATGGAAAAATGTCTGAGTTAGTTGCAATTTCTGTGTTCAGTTTTAATAATCAGAGGATTTTTTGTCCTATCACTCTTTCAGAAATTACTCCACACGTGCAAGTATCCAGTGTTATACCTGTTCCTTTGTCACATACAGTAAATAATGTTTTGAATATCCAGTGTATTTCTGACTGCTAATAAAGCTGACGCTTTTGCAGAGGGCTTTAAAATCACATAATTTTAACTCAGGATGTAGTTTCTGATTCACTAGTAAACAGAGAAAAGATTAAAAGCAGTTTTAAAGGGATGATAAATCTCTAAAGAAAATTATTTTTCAAATCTTAAATTGAAGTTATTATTGTAATTAACTTATTTTCCCTCAAATATACAGAAAGAATCTGCATTTATTTCTTGAAAGCATTCATTAAAGGTCTTTGTAATGCTCCTTTAGCTTTATAGAATTAAAGAAATTATGCAGGATTTTCCTTGGGTTTAAGCTGAAAGGAAAAGATCTAATGAAAAAGAAGCTGCATAACATGGCAAAATAATGAGCATCTTTAGTTCAAAGGAACATACATATATATGCACACGTCATATTTAGTGTTATCTTAACATAGTTCATTTATGTTTCCATATCATATTAACTAGCAAGTAGGTTTTGGTCATTTATGATTGTTGAGGTTAATGCATTTAATTAAAGCTAAGAACTCATTTTCATATCAGGATGTAACTATTTATCTGCATATTTTGTTCATTTTATATTTTTTTTAGTGTATCTGAAGTTTTTAATGTATCTTCTGAAAGTCAATATGTCTGCTCTCCATTACAGAATGGAGAGTGATTCATTAGCAAAAGGTAAGGAAAAATACAGTAGAAATTAATTATTTAAATGACTATCTGGATTTTGTTAATTACTATTCCAGTATTCTAGTGGAATACTATAAACTGGTTCTTAATGGCTCAGATTGGGAGTGAAATGGATTTCATACACTGCATGAAGATTACTGAGCGGCTTTTTTGGCTATGAAACTTAGCTCAAGTTTTGTTTTAGAAGGGGTTGCACAGAGACTGGAAAACATAGGTTTCTAAAAATGATGGTAAAGTTTCTGCCCAGGAATTAGCTGAAGGGAATAATTTGAGATACTTTGTATTATGCTATTGATATGTCATAATTAATGTTTGCACCATGTTTTGAAGAGGAAAAACACAATATCTGGTATTAAATTTGTTTTATAGCACCTTTCTTTATTACTGAGATCAAAAGTCAGCTGACTAGAATTTTGACTAGATCACTGGATTCTGATCTCTGCTAATCCTGAGATGTAGTCATCTTTTCAAAAGGAACTAATGTGAGACTTCCTCATAGCATGATTAGAAGAAACACACATCCTTGTCTATCCTACAGTGACCTTAAGCCTTTCGTTGTTCTGAAAGTGCTACATTCACAACTTTAAATTTAGCATTATTGGGATGAATTAGATTCAATGGCTAGTCAAAAAGTAGTCAATAATAATACAAAATGAACAGTAAATAAGCACATTCTAATGTCATTTATCTTCTGTTAGTTTTCTTTCTACAAACTAGGTTTTTTGCTGACAAAATAAAATGAGAAAGTCACGCATGGATATTCTTTGATTGAGAAATAAAAGGGAAACCTCTAATCCTTTAGGATCTAGTTCTAACACACTATTCATGCTGAACAGTTCCTTAAACTGTAAATAAACTCAGTAGGAGACTTAGGTCCCTATTTAATTTTAAAATCAATATCTATTTGCATTTTAAAAGTAATTAGTGAGCAGTAGTTCATGATTGATTAGCAAAAGGTATGGGAAAGTAGAGAGTAATTCTTTAAATGAGCGTCAGAATTTTGTTAAACTCCAATATTCACTCATCATAAGATTTTCTTCCTGATGTAGAGAAAAAGAAAAACATTGAAGTGCTGTTCCTTTGCTGGATTAGAGAATTAGAAAACTAAGGAAACTGGGAAATTATGATAAACTTAATGAAAAAAAAGCATAAGAAGGAAAGAGATAGAAAGGAACTCAGTTTTAAGTAATGTTTTTAGTTCATTGTCTGTACAAATAAAAGAATAAGTGCTAACGTATATGTATAACATATGAACTACCAATTTGAGCATGGAATTAAGACTAACATATCATGAATTTCTGAACTATAGCCCTAATTACAGAACTGATTTACATCTCCAGATTAAGTAGGCCTTTTTGGCGAAATTCGTTCTCTTTTCAGAAAGCCTGAACACTCCACTGAATGTGAACAGGCTATGCAGACATTCAGGTACATAAACTTCTCTAATTCTCAACTTATTTGTAACTTCATTTTATAACTGAAGTAGTGGTGTGTGGTACAACCATTGTGTTCCTGAACTCCTTCCATGTTACTCTTTCCTTCTAATCTACGCAAAATTATCAGTATTGTCTTTCTTGTACTTAACTGGAGTATTTACACCTTGCACAACTGCTACACCAATTTTCTCACTTAGCATATTAGTAAACCCCAAGACATACAGGAGCTCTTTTAATTTTTTCTCTACATGTAAAGCAGGACTAACAGATGTCTAAAATTCATCTCACATCAGTTATGTAAGCAGATAAGACAGAATCCAAAAGATCTAAAAATAAAATAAATTAGTTTGCCTTTTTTCCTGTCTTCATAGTTTAAGGTGTTCAGCTTTTATTACTACTTTCTCAGTTCAGCTACTCCGTCTTTGGAATAACACTAATCCTACAATTACCGTTCTATGCCTTCACTCCTTGTCACACACTATCCTCCTCTTACCTTTTATTCTTTGCCATCAAAACCAGGAAAGTTTTGCTGCCAGGGCTCTAAGCGTAGCCACAGTCTTCGTCACCTCTTCCCCTCCCAGGAGTTTGTGCTGTGCTCAAGTTCATCTTAATGCAACATATTCATGTAGCCTGGGGTCAGACTGTGGTGGAGACAGCTGTGTGAAAGTACTATAATAAAACTTGTCTAGGGACTCCTTACCTCCCTTGGGACATGCAATTAAGCTCAGACAGTCACTCCTACTCTTTCTCTGAGCTTGGGTCTGTATGCTCCTATGCCTGGCCTTGTACCTTGCTGATTTCGTAATTTTGACTTGCTGATTTGACTTCACAGCTTGATCTTAGACCTGCCTTGGCACTATGGACTTGCATGGCTATTATTGGACTGTATCTGATTCAGGTTCCTGTCTCTAGGCATGCTATCTCTGCTCACTGTGGGACTGCAGCCTTCCATGGTGAGGACACTGGTCCTGCCTGATTCATTGAGACCCTCTGCTCTCAGCTGGCCTTCCTTTGAGAAGCAGCCTGTCCTTGCTGCACCCTGACACTTCCTTGTCTACATTTCTTCAGCATGATGTCTTAATTCTCCACTCTGCTGCTGTAAATTTCAACAGCACCTTTTCCACTTCATTTCTGCTACATTTTGTCATTTTGTTGCCAACATTTTCCTTTTATCTTGCACTCTCCCCCTGTGCTAACGCAGTCCTGTATTTCATTGCCCCGTTTGAGATTTACCTGTGACAAGGATGAGATAGACATGTTTCACTTCTTCTAGCTGTAGAGCAGGACTTACACATCTGATTCAAAATCTGAAAATGTGTTTGAAGATAGAAAAAAAAAAAGGTGTCGGTGCATGATTTAATTAATTTGAAACTTCTTAATGTGAAGTTTTAGCAATCTACATGAATCTGAGTGTGGCAAGATTTTTGATTATATTAATGTTCTGACAAGCAAGCTTAGTAATAAGGATTTAGACTATTGGGAATAGATCTGCAAAGCAATAGCTAGCAGAAGATGTGTACAGAAAGCTTAGATATATAACTTTGTGTTTGATTTCCAAAAATGCTTCTAGTGTGAAGGAAAAGTAGAAAACTAGAAATCATCTGCAATGAGTACTTGCAAGGGCGTTTTCTTCTTTTATTATTTTTAATTATGTTTGTTACAAAATTTTAAGATTCAATCATTTTTACAGGAAATAGGAGAATGAAAAAAAGAACTCTTTAGAAGAAAGAACAGCTTTTTCTATAAATAACAAGAATTTTAAGTTAGTGTATAACTAGATACTGCCAAGTATCCTAAGCAGATAGTTAGCTACATATTTGCTCAAATCCTTAGTGTCTTCTATATGCATTCATAAATAAAGCATTGCAGTGATGAATGCTGCAAAGACTAATTTTAAAGTAGCAGACACCCTCACAGTGGAAATCAATAACTTAATTAAATGCCTAAACTACATGGGAGAAATTGGCTGCCTCAGAACTGTGTTTACAGTGCTGGGAGCCTGTGCAATTAAAGGTGAACATCTTGCCCCTTTAATGTTGATTTAGTGTAATACGATTTTAGGAGACACTGCGATTCAAATTGAAGAAAACTCTCTCTCTAAGTGGGCACTATCTGTTTTATAAAACTAGTATCCTAAGTTATCTTTGAATTTATTTTTTTGATGGATATAGTGTCAGACTTTTAAACAATTAATTAGTAGGTAGAGCACTTACCTGTGATGTAGAATTCTGATAATTCTACCTTCTGGTGAGACTGAAAAACCACAGTCTAGTCTCATTGTCTTGAAATTTTTTTTCATCTTTGAGTTATATATTATAGAAAGGATATAGATTTTGACTGAACTTGATCTACGTTGTTTAAAAAACCTGAAAAATAATTTATCCAGAGAAAGAGAACAAGGCTGAACATGACAGTGTCTAGTAGCTACAGTAATCCTCTGAAAGATGGGAACAAGACCGCACAATATTTGTTCCCCAGCCTGATTACAAATTTTGTGTGGATAGGGCTTTGTGCAAAATACATGTCTGGTTTTTGGCATGTGGTGAGAGTCCATTATGCAATCCAGTCTCTAAAATTCCAAAACGCGGCAGATGTTTTGCAGAATTCAACGGAAAACTCACGGATCATGGGCAGGTATTAACACCTCTAGAGCAACACACCATTTTCTCAGCTGTGTCAACATGATACTGATGTCACGTGTGGGAGTGGAAGGTTTAGACAAAATTTATTAAAAAGCCCTGCCGTTGAGTCATAAAGTACACAAAGGATTCCCTTACTTTCTAAACCCCTCCTCAGAGAGGGGTCTGGGTGCAGCTGAATTCAATCTTAGCCTTGGATCATGTCAACAGTTTAAGTTTAAGGAATTACAGAGGTGTAATTGAACCACATTTGTCCTGCAGGTTTTAATGATTGGCAAAATGAGAATATTTATATAAAATAAATCATTTATTATTACAAATTATGAGACAAAAGATCTTAATCAGAACTATTTACTACACAATATAGAGGCTAAAACTACTAATAGCGTAGTATAAGATAGGATAGTGCACTATATTGAAGCAATTATTGAAACAATTACATTAAAGCTAGCAAAAACGAAATAGAGATTTGATGTAACTCATACCAACACTTGTGGGGAGATCTCTTTCTTTCAGCCTCGAGGAGTATCCTTAGGGGGTGTCCCCAGCCAAGGGAGGAATCTCCACACATATATCCCAAGAAGAGTTGTGTCAGAAGAACCTGACTGCAGGAGAGGGAAATGGACTTTTATAGTATAAAGTGATTGACTGCTAGTCACACATTTACAGGCCAGCTACCAGCTTATCTGTCAAATTCTGTTTCAAAAGCAGGATGTGTATTCAAAATCTGGTGAACCAGGATGGTTTTAGCATAATTAACACTAAGACAACACCCTGGCTTCAGCAGCTGGTCTTGCATGATAGCTTGATGGCTTGCATTGTATGCATTCTGATTGGATTTTAGGTCTTGTCAGGGTGAGCTATCCTGTCATAACTGAAGCCACACTGGAAGTCACCTCAATGAATTGATCTTATTTCCGTATATAAAGGTGCAATAGACTGTGCAGAATCAAGTGACTAATCCTAATAGGAGACGGGTGAACAAACTCTGCAATGTTGTTTTCTGTTGAAGTCCCATGTATCATTGAAATGCTGCAGGTATGAACACAAGTAAAATTTTATATTCCTGGGGAATTTTTAATAATGAAAGACGACTACAGAAATTGGTCATTTCAGGTTTCAAAAATGGAATTTTGAAGACCTGAATCTTGATTTTAGGATCTATGTTTTAATATAGATCATCAGAATTTCAGTTTAACTTAAAAAAACCCCAAACTGCTCAGCAACTTGATATATCATGCCTAGCTTGTTTCAGAGTTTTCTTTAATATGAAGTATTTAATACTTCATCTAAAGTTAGAGAACTGGCAAGATTTTGCTAAGCATTATATTTGGAATCTTTTCTTATATGCAATAACACCAAATCTCGTTAGCAGGTCTGGGAATTTGTTAATTTCTAGAGATTTCAAAAATAGAATTTTTTTTTTTTTGTAAACTCATCATTTTTCTGCTCTTCTTTCCCTCATTTCTCCTACAAACTTTTATTCAGAAAGTGTTCCAACATGGCATGGAAAGATTCTCAGATGTGCTCATTTTTTGATTTTCTAATGGAATCTTTGAACTTCCAACACAATTATAAGTTGAAGGGGAGAACTTATTACTTGGTGTGTAAAACTTACTTCCAGCTTATTTCACCAGATGTCCCATAGATTTTATAGACAACAGTCATACTCCCCCTCATCTTTGCCAGGGTAGGCTGAATAGCTAGATCTGCAATATCTTTCTGACATTGTTGACATTCTGAGAGCCTATATTTAACTCTTCTTTCCCTTTTGCAGAGTCAGAACTGAACTACACAAAATATTGCATGATTGTGTTAAGGGTTGATGCACTGTTTGAATGATGTTTTCTGGTTTACGTTTCACCTTTGACCAGGTCAAGGGCATAATTTGATCTCAATTCCCCTTTTACAACATCTATATTTTAAGGCAATCAACAGGGGAATCTGATACAACATGTTTCCTGGTGGCAGCACAAATAATTGAACTGACATTAGCCAATTTATTTTTTATATGTCATAAATTAGTTGGATAAAGTGCACAGTTGTTTTCTTACAGTTACATGTGGGTATATTAGGTAGCTGGAACTCTTTTGTCACTAAGTATTATGAATAGCACCAGACTCAGTGACAACTGACAGCACAGTCATTGAATTTCTAGGAGAAAATGATTCAACTTCTCTGGAACTTGTGTCTCAATTTTTTTGGTGGACAGGCCTTCATAATGAATATTTTTGTATACTTTGTACTTTTTGTTTTTAGTTCTAATATATAGCATATATATCACACATAATGATCTGCAAACAGTTAATATTTTCAAATATATATATACTGTGTTATATTAATGTGCACCTATAATTGTATGTATATACATTTATATGTATTATATATATATCTATATATTTATCATCATCATCATGGCTAGGCTTTGCGAACGAAGATTTGGGAAGGGCTCTATCCACATTTGCTACAAGCGTGCTGGTGGCTAAAAAGGCCAGTACAAGACAGACAAGTCCGGTTACAAAAGGCACAGCAGAAGGACTCCTGAGGTGATAATTTATATTTATACATTTTTAATAATAAACCAGCATCCAGATGTATCAGTTTTTCAGAGCTACAATGCCTTTGTTTAATCAGTTTACAAGGGTCTGTACTAAGCAGCAGTTACTATGGAAACCTGAAAAGATTGGAACTCAAATAAATGTGTTGCTTAACAGTATGATGCTGAAGACTGATATTCGCAATGACAAACCTGGTGTCTAGTGATCAAGAGAACCATCTAAATTAAAGAAAAAGGAATCAGGAAAAAATTATCTCCTCTTCCTCTTTTCTCCTCTTCCCCCTAAAAAATCAGAATGACTAAAGGAATAAATGAAAAGCAGTCTAACAGGGAAGAATAATATTGTGCTCTCAGTAAAGAAAAGCAAATTTCTAATAATATCTGATATGGTTTGAAGCTGGCTCCCTGCCAAGTCTCCAAACCTTACCACCAGAAGCCCCCCCCCCCCCAAAAACCTCAGGGAGAAGAGGGAGAGAAAAAAAAACCAACCAACTAAGAAAACCCGAAACGAGAGAGAGACAGCTAAAGTGATATATATAAATATATTTACACTTATGTTACAATTGAAATATACACACAATTTAAAAATATATAGAATTTCACAAGGGAAGGGGAAGGGGGAAGGGAAAGGGAACAAAACCAAAATAATATATATATATATATATATATATATATCCCAATCAGTAGCCCGAGATCTAGTAACTAAGAGTTAGCAAAGAAAATATCCCACCACTCTCCTTGGGACAACCGAGAGTCGCTCCGGTACGATCGCCGGCAACCTCCGCCTCCCAAGGTCGACAAGGCCCTACCAGGCCTCGCTCCCCAACACGGCAGACTCAACAGCAGGGAACCTGCACCTCCAAGCCGCCGGAAGGAAAGAGAGTGAAGGCCTCTCCTCCTTTCTTCTTATAATCTGGCTTACGTAAAAATCGTAGGGAATACTGGGTAAATCTGGACCCTTCCTTGGTTACAAACTGGTCACCAAGGAAGGCCTAGCCCAAACCACCACAATATCCCATATGGTATTTAGCAATAGGTAGCTGTGCGAAACGAAATATTCAGCATGAAAATTATGAATGGAACTCTCGTAGAAGAGTTACCATGACAGTATTGTATGAAGGGAGAAAAACTTTGATGTGTCTATATGTTCACTAGCAGAAGTATTAAAATAGCTTGTCTTTAGTGCCAGATGTTCACTAATGGTACTTGGCTCTATGGCTCTGTTTCAGTTGACATTGAGTGTGCAGCTGCTTGATGTCTTCAATGATTAGCTAAGGCTGAGGTTTAAAGGGGGATATCTGCCTGAAACACCATCCAGACAGAAAGAAATAGTCGTGGCGTTACAGTGAATTCACAAGGCAATTTGAAGAAGTGACTCAGGCTCAGCTGAAGAAAGAGCAGAATGATGTTACTTCCTGAATGTGTCACCTAGGACTCTTTCATGCCTTTCACTATTTTCTGTGCCTGAACAGTTTTGTTGCAGTATGTGAAAAAGTGTACTTTTAAAATAAAACAAAGTAAAACAAAACTTAAGCAATCTGATATCTTGTTCCTTTATCTAGTACGATCCTGAAGTTTTGAGGTTTCTAAATATTTTATTTTTCATAGAATCATAGAATAGAGTCATTAAGGTTGGAAAAGACCTCCAGACCATCGAATCCAACCTTGAACAGAACACCACCATGCTAACTAAAGCACAGCACTAAGTGCCACATCCAATAATTTCTTGAACACTTTCTGGGATGGTGGCTCCACCACATCCCTGAACAGCCTGTTCCAATGCGGATGGTGGCTCCACCACATCCCTGAACAGCCTGTTCCAATGCTTAGCCACCTTTTCAGTGAAGAAATTCTTCCTGATGTCCAACCTGAACCTCCCTTGACACATCTTGAGCTTGGGAAAAGCTTGACCCCCACCTGGAGCTTGACCCCCACCTGGCTGCAACCTCCTTTCAGGTAGTTGTAGAGAGCGATAAGTTCTCCCCTGAGCCTCCTTTTCTCCAGACTAAACAACCTCAGCTCCCTCAGCTGCTCCTCATCAGATCTGTGCTCAGACCCTTCACAGGCTTTGTTGCCCTTCTCTGGATGTCTTGCAACATCTCAATGTCTGTCTTGAAGTGAGGGGTCCAGAACCGGACACAGTACTTGAGGTGCAGCTGCACCAGTGCCAAGTACAGGGGGACAATCACTGCCCTACCCCTGCTGGCCATATTATTTCTGTTGTTCTTGCTTATTTAGAAAGAAATAATTTTACCCACTTTCTCCAATGCAGGACAAACCTTTATTGATCAGAAAAAAAACCCCAAACACCTTTAGTTTTTCTACTTCTAGATGAAAATGTTGGGGATTCTGCTTTCCTAAACCATAAGCGCCAGAAATCTCCTAGAAAAATTTGAGAGGATTATCTAGCATGTATAAAAAGTTTCCAAAGCCACATAAGTTTGGTAATTATTTCATAAAGAAGTTTAACCCTTAGGATCCCAGATACAAAGTGTTATTTCAGAATTACTCTATTCATAACTCAGCAGATGTAGATCTTCAGCATTCTTTGGCACTTAAATTCTTTTTTTTCCATTGATATTCTTGTAGCTATTCAATGAGATATTCTTTTTGCCTTGGACTAATGGATTTCTACCAGAGACACTGTTTTAATGTTTAGGTTCTAAACTTTAACTGATAATAGTTTTATCCTAAAACTTAACAGTAAATAATTTCTCTCTTTTTCTTCTCTATTTAATTATGACAAATCATTCCAGTTGGGAAAGCAAAAATTTTTCAAAGTTAAAAGAAAGCACATTAAGAAAAGCAAATAGGAAAAGAAATTTTTATAGCTTATGATATAGTTGTTAAGTCACAATTTTGCAAATAACCCCAGAAAGGCATTATTGGTTTTGTGGATAGTAGAGTGAGGAATGTTAGGAAGAGGAAACCTACTCACTGATTTAATATGGCATTTCAAATCTATAAAAGTGACTCCTTAAAGACTGCCTTCTTTGACAGATGAGTGATATAGTTTAAGAAAATTTCACTTCTCAGTCGTGTATGAAATTAAATTTACATTCAAATTAATCTACATGGGTATTGTATCCATTATCTGCCATCATTGTCCAACAGCCTTCTTATAACTTTGACATGAGAAACAGTCCTACTTCATAATTTTCTCATTGTTGGGACAAAATTTGCAGCTTTGTTCTCCGTCTGTTTTAAACTTGAAAGCTGAAGATTTAATCCCTTAGGGTTTCATATTGCCCTATTTTGTACTTCCTTTATCTTTTAAATGACCATTTCCATATTATTTCATCTAGACAAGCTAGGCTTTATGGTAATAATCTGCCAAAAAGTCACAGTAGAAACTGATTTATACACACTACAGACCTCATACACTCTATTTAATATGTTTATTATTCTCTCCTATTGTGATAGAAAACAGCATATGTTTTATTGTATCTTGTAATCCACCTTCAATGGCTCACCATCCGTCTACTATTAAACCTCCTACCTTGTCTAAGTATCAAGTAGGCGGGAAAATACAAGAGCGTGAAAAGAAAACGACATTCCTTATAAAATGGATCCCTTATCACTACACAGAACATTTACACTTATATGTCTGGATTGTGACAACATAAGCCAAATCATTACGAAAACAACAGCAAGGTATTTCACATTGCTTGCAATTTACTTATCCAGATAAAAATGATAACATTTTTGCTTCTACATATCTTCTTCTGACCCACTGGTTCTTATTCTTGGTTATACCTTTGTTCTGATCATTGGACTGAAATGTTAATCAACAGTGGTAAATATTTTTATCAATAAATATAACCAGAGGGAAGTATTCTTTTTTCTCCTGTTGCAAATATTTATTTCTAAAATATATGAGCTGAAGACATTTTATATATTACTGGAATGAGTCAAACTTATCATATGATTGTCTGTTAATGAGATAATGTTTCTTAGAATGAGATAACATTTCTGACATAATATTTTTGTGATTAATTTTGTTCTTGAATAGAACTCACTTTTCTCAAACCTCTGACAAATGCATAACTAATAAAATAAATAATATTTTTAGGCATTAACTAATGCAGAATTTGAAACTATTATTTCTGCAGTTGATGAGATAAAGACTGATGCTGTCAATACTTCCAGCTTATTACTTTGAATAAACTCATAAAATCCTTTAACCTGAATCGGTAGAAACAATTTAAAATTACATTATTTATAAGAAATTGTCTTTAAAAAAAGAGAAAACAGAAACAAAAACATTGAGTATGTATTGGATTTCTTTTAATAAAGAAGTCACTTTTTGATCGATAAAGGTGAAATAATAGAACTATTAGGACATTTAAACATCTGAAAACAGAGCATGGTCATTGTAAAATATCATTGTGATTCAATGGAATGGTTAATATGATTATAGAAACCAAACATTTTTAGGATGGACTAAAATAAGTAGGACAACATAAAATAAAAATCAAAATTATGAAAGAATGAAACAATATTCACATTTCATATATTTTGAAACCACAGAAGAACCAAGTGAAATGAGAGAAGGAAGAGTGGCCTCCATTTTAGGAAAAAAATTAGTGTTAGTGTTACTGGAAGACTAAAGAAGACTAAAGATAATAATAAAATAAAATTAAAAGGAAGGTAGAAATGAAAAGGTTTGAATTATATGTTTGAAAGCAATGAACCCTGTTCGAAGCCATAAGACTTAAGAATAAAATAAAACAAATAAAACCACATAAAAATCTTTAATAACATTTATCATCATCATCATCCTATAAGGACCAATACAATTTTCTGTGGCAGCAAAGTACCAGAGCTGATGACCCTGGAGGATTTTTATAAACTTTTGTTTTGCTGAAATACAATATAAATCCCAATGTTGAGTAGGAGAGAAACCAAACACTAAGTATCTCACAAACATTGGACTTTACTCTCCTGGAAGGGATCCTCTATAGCTATGTACTTCTTTGCAATAATATCTAAGTTACATACTTTGAGTCTGTTAAATTATTTGAAAAAGGAATAGTTAGTGAGAATGAAATGTGAGATTTGCTCTTGGAAGATCCAGAAGGGCTGACTTGCTGATTCATCTCTCCTCTACAGTGCACATAAAAATTTAAGTGCCTATGTACACTACAGTGAGAAGTGAGAAGGAAGAATGAGCATTCTTCAAGATTTCAAGATAACAAAGAAAAATCAGACAAAAGTGGTGAAGACAAGGACATACTTTCAATCATACTAAGTTCCAGTACTTGTATGCTTCTGCTGAGAGAGCTTTCACAGCTCTTGAATCCTCTGAAGTATGCATCCGTGCTGTTGTTTTGATAAACTAAACTGTCTCTCCATCGTTGCAAAGGCAGTAGATTAGACCCTCTGACCTGAGAGAGATGTACCCTGGGATTCAATTGATCAAATATAAGCATCTTTTGCCATTTGAGCTATCTTCCCAGCTCCTCAGCTACTTCTCCAGAGGGGTATGCATTCCCTAAAAGTCCTGTGACATAAGTGACAGAGGTACGCTAGTAGCTCAGATAGTCTGGAGCATCTCCAAGGGCTTTAAATGCCTACTTTAGGCACCTGAAGTCCCATAGAATTTCCTGCCCTCGCCATGGAAAATTAAACCAACCTCTCAAGCCCAGTCATGCCCTTGAAATCAATTTTGAAGTCTCATTAACAGCAAGAGCAAGGACACCTTCACAGGGAAAATGAGAGAGGATGGAGAATGACCACTGAACAAGAAGGGCAGTGACTGCCCAGAAGACCTTAACCAAACTGTGATCATGACAGCAGTAAGCTCCAGTGACAGTCTAGTGACTGTCAGAAAAGGCAAGGTAATGAGTCAGATCTGGCTCCCTGCAGCAAGTCTAGCCAGGAACAGCAGGAGATGGGACCAGCACACACTCACACAGGAGCAAGGGCTGAAGGCTGAACTGAAAGGGAGCTCCAGAGCCCATGGGCAAGGGAAAGGGGGAGGCCCAAGAGGAGGTTGGTAAGGGACATTACAGTTTATTAGTGCCTTCAATGGGCACTAGTTGAGGATGTAGCCACACCCATGTGCACAAAGAAACCAGTATTGGTTAGAGCATCAGTGAAGCCATGGCGTTCATTTAAAACATTCAGTAGATTAAGAAAGGATTAAATTCTACTTCTAGAACATTTCAGAAAGATAAAGAAACATTCATATAAAGATGAGATTAGTTGTTTTAGAATGGACAGACATTCTCCAAGCCAGATAATTCTCCTTTCACTGCAACCTGATGTATCTGGTTCTAATGCATCCAGCCGAAAAGAGCATTCTAATTTTCACGTATTTGAGGAAAATAACAAAGGAGAAACAACTAACTATGAAGAGATTCATATGTTTCATGTGTTAATACAAGGTATTTCCAACATTACTTTGTGAAGTATCAGCATTTTTGTTTTGAAGATAGGAATGCATCAGTGAATAAAGATTAAGGTGAACTTTTCAAATTTACTGGATTACTATTTACTTGAGCCACTGAAGATCACATGATGAGCCACTGACAGAACTAGGAGTGATGTCTGATTTTCCTAAATTCAAGTGATGTCCTCTGGTCACTGGCTCACATTTCTTTCTTTGTTTTTTTTTTGTAGTATCTAAATGATCATGTAAGCTAGTTTGTCACTTATGCTCATTCTACTTTATTTTTTTTTCCTCTCTTACATGGACAAAAAAATTTTAAAAAGCAGAGTATTTGTACATTTCTATATGTGCTTGCGAATGTACATTTAAAACAGTACCTATATTAGCAGAAGAGTAAGTTGAAATAAGCTTTTACTGCAAGCAATATTCAAGTACTACAGCGATGGTTCTTACTTCAAACTGGGAAGATAAATTTTCTGAATTTAATCTAATTAATAGGATGAGCACAAAACATACAGGCTTTTAGATTTAGATATTGTAATAGTCACTATGAAAACTGATCATTCAGGTAGAACTGCAAATATAGTAGCGATGACAAGCTAATTTAAAGAATTTTTTTAAATTCAACAATGAATGAAATTGCAATTCTGAAGGGAATGCAACAAGTGAACACAGAATAAGCATCACCAGCAAGTCTGTATCTGCTAAAATATTTAGGATGAGAGCAAATTCAAATGACAAGGAAGGAACATAGTAAGATTAAACATAGGCCTTTTTCTCTCTCAAGAATGTAAAAGGATAGTGAAGAAGGGTGTTCAAAAATAGCTCAAAAGAAATATGGCGTGAATATTTTCTTACTGAATGAGATATGACAGGATAATAGAGCTAGAATACCATCACCCTACATTCATTGTCAACTAGAGCTCAGTGTAACTTATAAAATTTCACTTTGCTGTGACTGATATTGTAAGAACAAAGAGAACTTTGCAGACAGCATGGTAAAAAAAATACCTCTTTTACTGTCAATATATGGAAATATAGATGGGGACCAAATAAACTGAATTTTGGGTTTTCTATAAATCGCAAGGGGATATCTTTTCAAAGGAAAATTATATTTACTAGGATTTTTTATTGATTTCCATGACGGTTGGATTTATTAATGTTCAATTGCTTTAAATATTCTAAGGTGATTGGAAGCTTTTCAATTTTGATAATTTAGTGTTGAATTTTCATATTTTTGGATTGCTTGATAATACCACTGTGAAACGGTTCACAATTGGGTAGACAATCATATCTGAAGACAGCATCAGTAAATGAAGAGGACCCCACTAGAACCAACTTCTGATGATGGTACCATAAATGCATTTTCTTGTGGCCCAGATTGCATGACTCTCAGGTCATTGCTTGATAAGTCCAAATGCTGGGGAATGGCAGGCTTATAAAAGTAGCATTATATTTTCCATAGATCTGTTGGGGAAGACCAGCACCTGTATTTGAGATTAGCCTCTACATCAGGATTTATAAAAACTGCCATGGGACAACATGGTTCATTTCACCATTTATATCTCAAAACCATAAAAACCATTTATTATTTTCATTTTCCTTCTATGTATCAACAGTGACAGTAGTATCTAATAGCAATGACACAGGTATATCAGGGCTATATTTGGTAGAATGCCTCAGTCCGCAGGGATAGGGGAAATTGGGACCAGGCACTGCAGTTAGGGTTCGGACGCAGTTGAGGTTCTCGTGATGCAATGCCAGTTTATTCAAGGGAAACAAGGGTTTAAAAAACTGCGGTTTGAGGGGTGGACGCTAAGCCAGGGAGGTGCAAGAGATTGACAGCTTAGGGAAAGATGTTGTAGGGGGACAGGGGAGAGATGGGTGGAACTCTCGAGTATCAGAGGGGGCTGACTAATGGTAGCTCTCTCTGCACTGTGATAGCTACAGCTAATCAGTAACAGAGGCATGGGAAAACAGAGGAGAAGAAGAGATAAACAGCTTTCAAAGGGGAAGCCTGAGGGAGAAATAGGGACAATATGGAGGTACAGCAGGATCTATAAATTTTGACAATAAACCGGGGTGTACAAGGGTTCATAAGCACACAACAGTAAACTGGGGAAAAACTGCCAGTCTGCTGGGTGGATTATTCAGTGAGTAAAAAGTCCATTCAGACTCCATTAATGCTTTTCCAGGCCACATATCTCTCCCATTCTGTCTTTTCATCCATCGCAGTAGAATAAAACTTTTATTTAGTATGGACCATATTGACAAGCACACGAAGATATGGAGTCAAAAAAAATCTTAGTTGGTGTTAATTCTCGTAGTGATTATACTGAATATCCAGGCATGGTATGCAGTGGCAGGTTCCTGAAAATTCTACTTACTTGTTGGAGAACTTAACGTTCCAGCAATGTATAGACAAGGGAATAGAGGACTGAGGAGGGAATACTGATGAAGACACTAGAAGAAATCTAGCGAAAAATGAAAGTCACAAGCAATACTGAGATGCAGGTACATGGAAGAGCCCATACTTTTGCTTCTACTGCTGGTGTAGTAGGTTTGTATAGTTAAATAATACTTCCCTTTCCCAGGAGGAACAGGATATTCCATACCATGTTATGTCAGCCCAGATATATAAACAGACAGAATGAAGAGAGCACTCTCTTCTTTTCTGGGCACTGAGTGAGGCAGTTTCGGGTCAATTCTTTCCAGGGGGAAAAAACCCATCAGTTGTGGGGGAAGTATCTTTATTATAAGTTCTTCTTTGCATGTCAATTGCTTATAGTGTTCATCTATCTTTGTGTAAATATAAATAATTTTCCTTAGCAGTCCCTGAGTAGTTTTTTTTTCCTTTCCCTTGTTCCCCTCTTTCCCCCCCACCTCCTTCTCCCTGGACACAGGTTTCATAGTTACCTGGTGTTCAGCCAAAGAAAACAACCACAGCTAGTTAGGTCAGGACTGAAAAAAAAATTAGCTTGAAAATTATCTCAAAATCATATTCAACATTAATAAGCTACCCAGCCTTCGCTTTCCTCCTGATGGTGGAAATTTATGTGGTAAAAATATTTTTTTTTCATATACACTATGTCTACATTAATAAAATAAAACATTCAAGGGCCAATCTCTTGTCTTAAGATGAAGTGGCGTGGTATGGTTTGTGTGCACACAGTTGAACACTCTCATTGTGCAGAACAGGGAGTCTGCATTCACATACACAATTGGTGTTGGTCCCTGGTCCATGCTTCCTCCTGAGCCATGTCTGGATAACGCCCAGAAAAGTTAGCTGGCCCAATCCAAAAGAAAACAGATCCTAATAATTTCACACTATAAATGGCCATAGGTCACCACACAGATGCATGTCGTGTTCTGTTTCATTGACTAATATAGCCATAGGAATGAAAATAGAATTTAGAATTAGCTTTCAGCAGGGATTTGATCTGATAGAGTCAAACAGATTTGAACATTATAGTCAATCTAAAATGGATGTAAAATTCAAACATGGCTCATTGAAACTGGTGAGGCAATTTCTTTAAGAGGAATGCTGTATTACTTTCTGGTAGTTATCAAAGGTAACACAGTTTTCAGTTCTCTGTGCCTACTAGCAATTATAGTATTAATTTATAGTGATGTGTTGCTGTCTGTTTTGTAAATATAATGTACAACTGTCACAATGTTCAAGCAAATTCCAATTTTTCTCTCTGACCAAAGAGAACTATAGCTGACTCTGTAGTAATAAAAAAGTTTCCAACAAGATTTTTAAACAAGTTTTCCCCCTCTATTTGGTATTACTGAGGCTGAACCTCAAGTACTGTGTTCAGTTTTGGACCCCTCACTTTAAAAAGGACATGGAGATACTGGAGTATGTCCAGAGAAGGGCAGAGAGGCTCATGAGGCATCTAGAAAACATGTCTTACAAGGAATAGCTGAGGGAAATAGATTTATTTAGTCTGGAGAAAAGGAGGTTCAAGGGGGACCTCACCACTCTCTACGACTTCATAAAAGGAGATTGTAGAGATGGGGTCTTGTTTCCTACTGTGCTGCAGCAAGAGGACAAGAGGAAGTGTCCTCAAGATGAGACAGGAAAGATTCAGATTAGATATTAGAAATTTTTTTTTCACTGTTGGGGTGTTTGGGTATTGGAATAGGCTTCCCAAGGTGGAGTCACCATCCCTGGTGGTGTTGAAGAGGCATCTGGGTCTGGCACTGGGTGATGTGGTTTAGTGGTTTAGGGGTTACAGTGGCAGTGCTGGGTTGATGGCTGGACTGGATGGTCTGAAAGGTCTCTTCCAACTGTGATGATTCTATGATTCCATGATTCCAGCACAATATATGGCCCATCTTAGTAAACCAATTCTGCTAGACATTATAAATGTCTAGCATTTATAGCATTTATCTTGAAAGACAAGATTTCACTTGTTTATTTTCTCTTTCAAGACCTTCATGTGACTGTTAATACTCAGACAAATGGGTCATCCAGCAATAGACATAGAATATTAGAACACATGGAGTCTGCAGTCACTCAGTACAGCGCAAAACCTCTGATTTTTTTGCTTCCTTTCTAAAAGGGCATCATCTGTAACAAATCGGACCAATTCCACGTATTCCCAGTGGGAGCAATTAAGCATTCACCATCAAGGTCTGACTTCTTTGGAACTGGATTTAGTGGGATGATATTAAGCTCCCAAATCTTCTTGAAACAGTTTTGTGGCATATGGAACATAAATTTGTTATATTTGGCTGTTTGCTACTTAGCAGCTGCAGCTGTTTGCTGTGGTGTTCATTACTGTCAGTTCTGATTCCTCTTTTAATGTTTGTCACATTGTCTGTGAGCGTCTACAAAATTTAGCCTAGAATAGTACATATTAGTATTCTGGTGGTTTAAGCTATCTAGGTAATGAGGAGTAAAATACTAATTCTGTAGATCTGACAAGACTTTTCCAGTGTGAGCCTCTAGACTACAAGACTGAAAGCACAGTGCAATTTGGAACAGTAACTTTTGTATACAATTATTGTACAAAAGATGAAGAGCATGGATTATAACCATGCCTTAGGTGATGCCGTATCTTCTTTCACATTGTTACTTCTTTTTGTAAATATCAGTAATAGATTATTTGCTGTTTCCATCTAAAATTATACTGTATCATTTTTTATAAAAGAGAGAAAATCTAATAACTCCAGATCACAAAATCTGCCTTGTATTTGAAACACTAAAGCAGATTCAAGAACCACCACATTATAATAATACACGAGCAGGGATGCAAGCTTTTTATATGATAGTAGAAAGAACATTCAAAATAGGATGCCTCTGGAGGAGTATCAGGTATCAAAAAATAACAGTAACAATCCCAAAACAGCAGTTTCCTCTCTGTAGAACTTCTTGAAGAATGAAATAAATGTTTAAAGTGAAATATTCCTTAGCAAGCATGAAAGGTAAGAGCACCTCTTGACAGGTAATTTTTCTCTAAAGGTTGTGAAGACATATAGTGTTAGTCTATATCTGAAGAAAGGTAGTGAAATGACACAGGGTCAGGTGAGAGTCGTGGCAAAAGTTGATGAGAACACTCAAAAATTTTCCAAATAATTTATATTTTGCTGACAGTTAAGCTCTGCTATCCACTCCAAACAGCTCAAGAGGATGTAAAAAAATGAGGCTAAAACTCTTTAACTTGTTCATCATGTTGAAAACAAATAAGAACTGTGACAGTGGCTGTGCACCCGGTATGGGAGAAGGAAAAATGGTTTCTAGGGGCAAATGATGAGATAATGGGGCAGTATATAATGGCAGTGATTTCAAAACTTAGCGTTTCATTGCATATATGAGCAAAGATCTTTTAAATAATAGCCCCAAGTTACAACTATGGAGCCTGTGCTATGATGCTTAGGGAAAAAATCCTCTGTGACATGGTTTAAAGGAAACTGTGAATAATAACAGGTGGGAGTTTGATTTTTAATGCAGAACTTCTTATAATAGAATGTCTTACATTAAAAGTTGTAAGAACATTTATATGATCAACATAAAATATACAAAAGTATATTTTAAATGCATCTTGCCACCAGAAGTGGGCAATAGGGGACACCTATTGATGTTAACTATTTCGCCTGTCAGAAATATGCAGAAGATTTCTGTGAACTCGTATTGTTTCACTGTATCTCCTGTGATATTTTACTGTCCGCTACACCTTCAGTCAAGGAACTCCATAGTAACATTATACAGTCAGGATCTCTCTTTGACTCTTTTGGTTCTTGATTCTTACTAACTTTGTCTGATGCCTAATAGGTCTCACATGAAAAGAATGAGCAAACACTCCCAAGTCACTCTCTTCATGTCATTCATGATTTGATACACTTCTGCTATATCTTTCATATTTTCATTAGCATATCACAAATAATTTTCTATCACATGTCCACAAAAAGTATCCCTTTGTTAATTTTCAAGAACACTACCCTGTGCGGTCATACTCTTTGCAGGAGTAATTGCATACCTTTGATTCTCTTCATTACCTGGCTGTGAATCTATTTGAGTTCTTTCCCGATTCAAACACATCTTATTATTCAGTAATATGATTGCTAGAATAGGTAGACCTTATCTCTAAAATCCTGGTCTCAGTGCAAGTGAAATTCTCCATACAGTTCCTTTAATAAAGCTCTTTGATTAAATGAACAGAGCAGAATTATATTTTGGAATGTTGGAGGGGGAATTTAATTTCTATATAGTAAAGAAAAAAATAATGGAAAATGAAATTTTTTTTTGTGCTTTAGGAATGTCTGCTTGATTCTGTTATACATATTATTAAGGCATAAACAGACTGATAAAAATTAATCTTAATTAAACATAAAGGAAATGTGTTTATTTAATTTATAATTATTAGGTTAAATTTTAAAAATTAATCAGCTTTCTATCATGGTACTGATTTTGGTCCAGTGAACACTACTTGAAATAAAATACAAATCAGATATGATTTTAAATACAAAATTCAGCAATTTCTATATAGAAATTAATGTCAAAATAGTACTAGAGCTTATGCTCAGATGAATATTAGGGATATTTGCCTTTTAAGGATAACCACTTTCCTTCTCACTCCCTTCTTTCATGGGATGAAACATCCCATACTGCATCACATGAGTAAGGAAAAGTTGAAGCTGATAGCATGAACAAAAAGGTTTTTTTTAGGGAATGAAATCTTGTTGAAGACACCTAACCTTTGGCTCTGACAGTTTTCTGAAGAGTAAATTTCATATTTCCTCATTCTACTCAAAAATGAGGGTTGTGGACAATTCAAATCAGCTCACCAGTGTGATTCACTATATTCACAAATAATTTTACCGAAATGGAGAAGATAGCGTGGAGGTATGAATGGTCAGTTAAGGTTCCCAGAATTAGGGGGGGAAAAACCTAATGTAAGTCAACTTTCTAGATGAGAGAAATACTTGCAAAATCACAGCCCTAGAAATTAACCACAAGGTTTAAGGTTGTCTTGAGAATGGAGTGAATTCCACAGTTAAAACAAACATTTAAGATGTTCAAAACTTGCTTGGTAAAACCAGGAAGCCATCCAAAACTTCTGGTATTTGTATTTGCAAGCTGTATGAGTGAGTGTTAAACACAGGGAGAAACTAAACATATTTCAAGGAGTATACAGGATAAATGATTGCCGTATATTGTCACTAATAAGTTTTACTTCAAAGGACTTCTGAGTCCTATTACAGAACAGTGTTTCAAAACTATGCGGTCATCAGCATTTTAAATTTATCCCAGGAAACCTTATTAAAGCTTTCTGAAAATTTACATTCAGGTTTAACACTTAGCAAATATATGAGGGTGGTCCTTAGGAACTTGTCTGTGTTTTCTTTTTGTAGCATTTTGAAAAGATTGAAGAATGGCTGTCTGGTGGAAGTCTGCATTTAAAGTTTAGAGGAGAACTAAGTGTGAGTTTCAGAAAAGACCTGAGGTGAAAATTGAGACTATCAAAACTTATCTTGGATCCTACAGTGAGACTTCTGCTTGAGTACTGAGAAATCTAGTCAGTGAGAAAAAAAGAGTTAGAAATCAGTAAAAAAGGATGTAAGGGCATTCATTCCCAGGGGAGACTTCTGAGTGATTAACTCTCATCTATCTTGGCTCAAAGTTGTTTTATTTCTCCAGACTGACTTGTGTGCCAGACCTGGTGTCAGACAACAATAATATATATAGCAGCTTTAAACCAACCGTATGTTGGATTCTGTTTGTTGCGGTTTTTTTACAAATGTTGTACAGAAATAATTACAGCAACCCTGCAAAGCCAAAAGGAAAGTTTAAAAAGTAGTTAAGAGGTTAGTCAATTTGCAAAAACTGCAGGATGTACTACTGCAGGTAGTCAAACTTGTGCCTGAAGGTAACTTCATCCTACAAGACGACCCTTTGAGACCCAGACCTCAACACGTAAGCACGCAGTACACAAAAAGTAATAGTCATTTAACATTGAATTTAACAAATAATTATGGTAATATGAGTGTATTTTCATTTTATTAATATGATCATATTGGTTACACCTTTATTCTGAAAATGGATGTGGTGACTGTGGAAATATTTCTGGCAAATCAACAGAAACCCAGAAAAAACATGGTTTCATATGGATGAGTAAAAATAACAATGAAGAAGTTTCTCGTTGGTCATGACAGACTGTCAGCTGTAAGACAGTACCTAGGGTAAAACAAAAAAAATGAAAATCTTTTGTAGATAAGAAATGTGAAGACATGGAAAAGAAAAACCAGACATCTATGGAAGCAACAAATTATTATAATTGCATTATCCATAGTCATTCACACAGATCTTCTGATTATAAAAGCAAATCATGTAACATTGCTTTCCAGAACTCACTCTTAGCTAAAGTGAAACCTCTTGGGAACACTAAATCTTCATGTGTCACTAACAGTTTATTATGTCCTTTTTTCATCTATAGAGACAGTTAAGTCTCAGTTGAAAAAAGACATACTTTTCTCTATGCCTCTAATACCGGAAAACACAGAAATTCCAAAATGTTTCAAAATTTCTTATTATTGCACAGTCATAGAAGAGTAATCCATTGTCTGCCTGACTGTTTTCAAAATAGAAGTGAAAATTGTTGTAGAAAGTGAAAAGATTCCCAAAACAAATTATTTAAATTTATTTATGCTATCACTTTCAGAAAATAATGCTGTGCTTAGTGGTGAATATAAAGTTAGTGATTTTCCTCTAGCTAATTTAGCAACTTTTTGCAGTCTGTATCAGAGAAAAATGCATTTCTGATGTCTCATCACCTTATCTTAGAGATTGGGTAAAATATGTTATGAATTGTTGACCTTATCTTCTAAAAGCACTGAAGTATGTTCCTGTTAAAAAATCTAAAAAAGAGTTTTTCAGAATAAGGCATTTTTTCTGAATATCAGATGAGAAATATAAAATTAATTTTTTTAATTTCTTTGAGGATATCAAATGTTGGCAACAACTTCAAAGACTGAATATTGTAAATATTGTAAATATTTTTCAAGTAGACTCAAAATGTTTTGTTTGTTTTTCTTCCTGGTTTTATTTTTTGATATAGAATTAAAAATAGAAAAGAGTCAAAGACTTTTATATTTACTGGGTTTTATAAAATAATTTCCCTGAAGGATATAATGAAACAATGAATTGTTTTCAAATATTCTAGTAATAAATGTACTTCTTCTCTTCAATATATCCTGAGAAAGCAGAAGAAATGAAAGGGAATTTCATTCAGTGTTATATTTTGTTTTTCAAAAAGTCTGATATTTCATTTTTATTTCAGTAAACAAAAATTACAATAATGTAACTTAGCCACTTTGAAGGAAGCATTACTGTTTTAAATACTCTAACATTAGTAATTCTAAAATAAATACTCAATTTCTAATTATAAAGTGAAGTCTTGAAATTCATAAAAATATGGAAAAGGATGTATAAGGAATTGTATAAGGAATGCTGTGAAGTAGGTGGCATGGTCATGTTTCCAGTTTTCTAGAAGGAAAAGTTCTGCCTTCAGAATCCAGTTCTTGATAATAGTGGCTTTTAGTACTTCTGGTGTAGCAGTAAAGACAGTATTTTCACTGTGAAAGATTAAGAAATTTGCTAACTATTTATTCTCTCAAGGCCAAGTTTAAAATTAATCTGGAGTCACACAAATGACTTAGAAATAGTGCTATTGAAATGCATTAAAATGACAATAAATTATTTCTAAAACAATTTATGTATGTATGTGAATGTAATTTTAACTTCATAAATACTTAGGAAAAAATAGTACATGACACAAAGTGGAGAGGTGTCTTCTTAAAATGCATTAAAATTACAGCATTTTCCTTATTTTATTAGTTTTATTTTAGGTAAGCTTGCCTTTAGCTAAGAGAATAACGGATAAATATGGATAATTATGGATAAGTGATAAATTTAATAAAATCCCCTAAAATGGGAGATAAAACCAGTGATATGTACTCAAAGACTGACTGAAAAATTTAGATATGTCATCTACAAGCACTCATCACACTTCTGATTCTTGGGATAAAGAGGAGTGGAGTCACTACAGAAGCTCTCTCTCAGTACAGTGCTTTAGTGCTTTCTCTCATATACTGTGTTTGTGGAAGTCAAAGAATTGACAGACAAGAATATGCTAACTTCTGAAACTGTTAAGCATAACAAAGTTTTAAGGTTTTTTCCTTCAGTGTTTAATAAAAAGTAGCAGGGAGAAAGTTGGCTCTGATACTAGAAGATACTTGACATAAGTTTAATGAAGTGTAGGTGTTGCTACAAGAAATTTAGCATAATTCCCATAATATTTATTTTATTATGGTGTCTGTTGAAATTTTACTAAGCTACAATTCCTTAGGTTATTTGCCAGGATTGTTTTCAGTGACTAAAAAAGTGCAAGGTTAAACTGTAATAGCAGCAATCAGGATAATAAATTCATAATAAAATCATATAGAACTGATATAAATGTAAATGAATATTTCAGATATTCTATAACAAAAAGGTTGTGTTTAATTCACTAGTTCTACAGTCTTTCCTGCAGACATCTGCAGCACTGTTGTTAGTTTATATCTCCATTTCTATTTAGTAAAACTGTGTCTGTGTGATAATAATTTCAGACTAAGTAGTTACAGATGAACCTACCAAAGTTACAAATGTTCAGTTAGAATTTCTTCAGCTTACAGTCATCTGGGGAAATAACTTGGCATGCCAAGCATCCTGAATTTAATGCTATGCTACTGCTAAATGACCTCCGTTACTCATGTCAAAGAGATCAGAGGCACTCTATTGACTTGAAAGAGGAGAGTTACACAGTAAAATGTAAAGTTTGCACCACAAAAAAAAACCAAAAAAGATTTTAAAGAATCAGAGAATTGCTCAGACTGGAAGGGACCTACAGAGGTCATCTGGTCCAAACCACCTACTTAAACAGAATCATCTAGAGCAGGTTGTCCAGGATTGTGTCCAGTCATGTTTTGAATCTCTCCAAGGACGGAGAGCCAACAACCTCTACGGGTAAGATGATTCTAGTGTGCTCAGACAGATTGTCATGTGTTTTACTCTGTATCCATAGCCTCTTGTCCCATCAGTAGGGACTATTGAGAAGGACCTGGCTTCCCTTTTTCTCATTCCGTCTCCTCAGATATTTATACAAATTGTTAAATCCCCCTGAGCTCTCTCAGACTCTCCTCGCATGACCAGTGCCCTAGTCCCTTAGTTATCTTTGTGGTCCTCTGCTGGATTTGTTTTGGTGAGTCTGTATCTTTTTTATACTTCCTTTCCCCACTTATGTCTTAGTTTAATTCTGTAGCAAATCTTCGCTGTCTGATCCTCCTGCAGAATCCTTCTAGAAAGGATTGGTTTCTAATTCTAGGCAGCAGACACAGTGGAAAGTGGTATATCGGAAAATTGGCTGAATAGCCATAGTCAACGCTTCACTGAAGGCCTGAGATCAGTGATTAAGTTTCCTGAAACCTACAGGGACACTCAGAGGACACAAAGCCATCACAGAGACTGTAATGAATTCTCTGAGTTGTTAATTGTGAAGAAACTGTTGAGGTTCTCAACATAATGTTTTTGGGAAGTAGTGGGGAGGTTAGCTTAGCTGAGGATCTGTCTGAAAGCAGAGTTATTGTGAAAGTTTTGTAGAACAAAAGACTGAACAAACAGTAAGAATTCCCTTGGGCTGCAGACAGTTTTGAACCTCTCACTTAAAATTCTATTTATGTCTGAAAAACGGAGGATGGTAACTGTGATACAAATCTTAAGGAAAGCCTGAGGTATACAGCAAAGAAACTAGAGGTTTGTGAAGATTACTGGACTCATGGAAAAATTTGATTTCTATTTGGGAAAAGCCAACATGACTTCTTTGAAGTCCTTCAGAAAAAAACCTTGAAGCTCTTTAAAGACTTAAAAAAACATGTGGATATTAACAATCTGGATAATAATAGCCTCTCACCAAATGCTTTAAGAAAATTAAACATCCCTAAGGAAGGAGAAAAGTTGTGATAGCATAGCTTCTGCATTCATGGCTGTGCTTATGACACCGCTGCATTTTTTTTTTTTACCTTCCTTAGGTGGACGGAACTATCCCTTCACGTGTCTTTAGTTCATGTTTCAGAGGTACTGAAGTTTTTATAATTTAAAAAAGACTTTTAAGAGTCAGAAGAGATCAAGGCAGAAACCAATGAAACCCAAAATATATGATACTTCTGGGACATTATTTTTTCTTTATAAGAAGAGAAAAAGATGTTGAATAAGCAGGAAAAAAATCATAAAACAAGAATCATATAAAAGGTTTTAGGTTACTGGTAATTTTCAGCCAAAAAGTACTTTTTAATCTTCTATTTCGGGAATATAGTGAGACATTTTTATTTCAGGTAAAGGAGTTTTAGCTGAAGATCTGAAAGAGCATAAGGATTTCCGAGAAGCTGATCTAGTTGTTTGTTCTCCTACTAATAATGCTGGCATATATGAGTGCAGAATACTGTATTTTTGCAAAGGTCACTAATGTATATGGAGTCATCCTTCTGGTGAGACAATTTTTTATCACATTAATAAGTTACATTTATCATTGTCTTATAGTTATCATTTCTATGAAAACACATTATTTAAATAATGAAAACCTTGATCAAACTTTGAGCCAAATTAGCTTCTGAGAGACTTGATACTTGCTTCACTGAAACTGGTAGAAGAAATATGAAAATCAGTGTCTTTGCCTCTAAAGGTACACTCAGACTTTGTTCTATTGTCTGATTTGATCCTATGCCTTAATGTTTCATTTGACATTATGTGAAATTTTAGATCTCCCAGTTTGGGTACTCCACTGGGTTCCAACCTCCCTCTCAGTTCTCTTAGGGTCAGTGATATGATAGTATAGTGAAGCAAGTTATGTCATGTTTGGTAAACAGTTCCCAGTCTAAAGAAACTCCATTTTAAGTGTCCTTTTTGTGCACTAACATATGTTCTACAGGTGACTCTCTTGTCAGCCTTGTCCAGAAAATTTGCTACGAAATAAAGTATTATTGATTTTTTTTAATGCTGTAAAGTCAGAATAAACTATGTAGACAAAAATGCATGTCTTAATTTGTAATAGTTAGCCCACACTCTAAAAAGTTTAAATATTCACATTAGTAGCTACTAATTATAATGTATTATTTGAAAACAGACTAATAACAACTTGTTTATTTTTATACTTTTGGGACAATTAAATACTGAAAACTATTAAAATCAAATTATTTCCTCGAATCTGTTTTGTAATGTGTATTTAGAGGTGGGAGTGGTGTTGAGAGGTTGACAAGACAATTTACCTTGTACAGGGAGAAGTAATTATCCCTTGTCAATTAGATACTAAATCACTGAGCTACAAGCAGCTGGTGATGCATAACTATCATTATAATTTCAGACTGTTGCATCATTTCTCCTAGTTTTATTTAGCAGTTTCAAAGGCAGGATAAGATACTTTTATGGCAAGAAATTTAGTGAACATGTGGAAATTTAAAAAAAAAGATAGAAGAAAGGGTACTATAATTTTAAACTGCAATGATGGTTATGCACCACCAGCTGTTTATAGTTCAGTGATTAAGAATATAATTGACAAGGAATAATTACTACCTCTCTAAAGAGGGTGAAGAGTGCTTTTGCTGTGATAAGGTTGGAGAATGGCCATATGAGGAAGGACCCAAATGTTTGACAGAAATAATTTTGTCTTTTCCTTCTGTTTAATAGCTTTAATGTTTGAGGCTGAATTCTGTTCTGGATTGTATCTACATGTCTCCACTGGCTTCAGTGAGTTTGCCTTGGTCTAATGGAATTTGAAAGAGTGAACTGACTTTGCACGCATAATTGAAGCAGTCACAATGTATTTGTATGATGGTTTGGTATCTCAGTCAAATACAGACCTTATACTGTGTCCATGTTTAAACCACAGAAACCACAGAATCACAGAATAAACTGAATTGGAAGGGACCCACAAGGATCATTGAGTCCAACCTTTAGTCTCACACAGGACCATCCCCAAGAGTCGCACCATGTACCAGAGAGTATTGTCCAAAGGCTTCTTGAATTCTGTCAGGCTTACTGCTGTGTCAATACCAAGACCAAAGGATTTATGACATTATGTGACAAACTATTTTCCCTTTCTGCAACTGAAGAGTTTCTAGTTAATACTTGACAATAAATTTCTCAGGCAAGTCAGACTGTCATGAAAGGAAAATACCACTGAATCATCTGACAGCACAATTTGAATAGTCACTGAACTAAGGTCATGGGACAATTTAAATATTTGGCTAGTTGTGTCATTTGGGCACAACATGAAAACTAAAGTGAAAACATTACCTTGATAGTAAGAAAAAATACCTTAAAGTTATTTGGATAGTTGTAGAAAAATGGCATATTGCATAAGGTCCGCTATCCAGTACTGAGAAAGCTACATAACAGTATTTCATACTCTCTTTGCGTCTATTTGCTTTCCCTTTGAAAAATCCTACAGCAAGACAAAGGCAGAAAAATGTTAAATTCTTAGAAGCATCATAGAAGTATGTGGCCAGGTGAGGAGAAAAACCTCTAGAGTGATATTTTTATAATCCTATTGCAGAATAATAATCCCATTGTTGCCTGGTCAAATAGGTGGGTACATTATATATAATATGTTACAGTTCTTTCATTAGTTTATATCAGTCAGCCCTTAGTCCTTGTTTTGCAAACCTTTTACCTCCGTAACGGGATCACTGAAATTGCTCTTCTATAGGCAAGTTTTCTTGGCCCACAGGCTTTTTCTCCCAATTCCTCTTACTGCATTCACAGCTGTGCATGTAGAGCAATATTTGGTCTTTAATATTCAGTGTGTAGCCTCTCACTCCTCCACATAGTACTGGAACCTCAGACCAATCTACCATCAGTCAACTAGATATCTTTTTTGACATTACTGTATTCCAATTATTTGCTTCCCATTGATTAATTGCCCTAGATTTTTTTTCTCTCTTTTTGGTTTATTACGTTTTTCAAGTAACTAGTTTTTTATCAAGTTTAAAACCTTTTCTTACCTTTAAAACTGGAATAGATAAATTTCTGAAACTCTGGAAAACAGCTAGAATGAGCAACTGGTGTAACAGTGTTTTCCATGGTAAAGGTAAAAGTTTACCTCTACTTCTGCTAGGAAAGGTGCTTCCTTGGACATTATAAGAGAAATTAAATAATTAATTTCTTTTCAGGAAACCACAGGGGTTTCAGCTCCAGGTGTAGTATACATAACTCTGAGTTTGCTTTCATTAATATATACAGCAACATATGTGTATGTCATGTCATGTCATGTCATGTCATGGCCAGGTTTCGCAAATGAAGATTTGGGAAGGGCTCTACCCACATTTGTTACAAGTGCGCTGGTGGATAAAAAGGCCAATACGAGATAGACAAGTTCGGTTGTAAAATTCACAGTATACAGTATCATATGTGTATAGGAACTGTATGAAACAACCTACTAGGATAAAACCTGACACAAAGACCTCTTTTTGAGGAAAATATGAAAGGAAAACTAACACATATAACATGATAGTCATCCTATTTTATTCACCATTTAGAGTGCAGTGTGAGAAACTGTAAAAACTCTTCATAATTATCATAATATTCCCTGTAATTATCATAATTATCTCACTGTCTTTAAGCTTCAGGTCACAAGAAAAATTCTAAATAAGAGAGATCAGTGACCTAATGGTCACTTGCTTGAATTCTTTTATGACGTAACAATTGCCTATCTCATCACAGTTTCATCACTAAAGGACTATTAAGAAAAGGACTATGTGATGAAAAAAGATAAAGTGAAGTCGTTGACTCTCTTAGTTATGTAAATATTTATATCATCAGTTATAAAAATATTATTATAATGTATAATTGTCATTTATAACATATCAAAATAAAATTTTTCAGTCAAGAGCTAGATCCCTATCTGAATTCAAGAGATCCTTGATACAACTGAGAAGAGATGATGAATTCAACACTGTGATGAAATTCAAAGCTCCTTTCCACAGACTACTTAGCTTTTGAACTATAAAGAATGCTGCAGACTGAAATTGTTGTGGTCAACACAAACTGATAGATTAATAAGCAGATGAAAATCTAGTCTTCTGCATAAAACATTGTATTTAATCAAGAAGCAGAGACAAATGTAGTTCAAGTTCATTTTTAAGCTGTATCAATTAAAATATAATTCTCTTGCATCCCAGTAAAGTGTTCTTATCACTTAGTTGCTAGCTACAAGAACAGTGGTCCTCCCAACATCTGTCTTAAAACACGGAGCCCTTCTCTGTAGGGAATTTCAGACTTTTCTGTGTTGTGTGTCTCAGGTGACTGGAAGCATCAGGCATTTGGCTCATCCAGGAAACCTGAGCTCAGAGATAGGTACATTCAAATACCTTTCTGTGTGCTTAGTGTTTTCATTCATCTACTCTTGCTTACTAGATGAGACCTTGACAGATGTCACAGACTGAGATAGATTTTCAGTCAACTTTCAAAGACATTTTTTCCAATACTGGCTTAAGTTATTGCTCAGTTACTGCTGAGTTCTAAAACGGTAATTGTAATGTTTTATAGTTAACTTCTTAATTCATTAGACATTTTGGGTAAAATAAGGCTGCAGGTAAGATATTGTGCAGTTACACATAAATAAGTTTTCTGAAACACTATTTGTAAAAGAAACTAATTGCATTGAAGCTTGAAACAATTCACCCTTGTAAGACATTTCTATTCTTAAATGAAGTGTGATTGGATCTAAATTTGCACTTTTGGGTTACTTAGTAGCATTTGTGATTTGAAAATGTTGATTTTTTTCTTCCATAATATGTTTATAGAGAACAAGTAACTCTTCTGGCTTTCTTTTGCTTTCTAGCTGACAAGACTGCAAAGTCATACATTGATATAGGATGTTAGCTATCACATTCTTACTTTGTTACCATAAAGAAGAAGCTGGTGGATGGTGATTCTGTCCCAGTTGCAAGATGTTGATGCTTCTTTAAGACATTTTCTACATTATTCTTTTGGGAAATCATTCCTTTTATGTTTGGACAGTCTATGGTTCTCTGCAAAATGTCACATGAAATCAAAGGGCCTATCAAAATGAAGACAACCTACTGAGATAAATTTATTAAATATACTTTTTCCACAAGACATCTCTTTGAGGTTTTGTTGCCTTTTGCCATTTGCATTATAAAAAACATCAAGTACACATCATTATAAATAAAACCTTTAAAAGGTAATCAGATGGGTATTTCAGAAGTCACCATTTTTGTTCCTGTTCAGAAAATATAATAAAAGTGCATTGAGGAGGAACACTGAAGCTGAAGAAAATAAAAGGAAAAAGAAACCCCAGAAAACACAGTCATTTTGAATCAAATTAAATTTCACAAAAAGTGATACTCTGATTTATACTTCTGTGAACTCAAAAACAGAATCCTATGAACTCTTCTGGGGTAACACAGGAAGGCATCAAGCTGATTAACCTACTTTGCCACCCATGAGAAAAATATCAGATAGAAGAGGTGCAAACCAGTCTGGAACTGCTGCCTCTCTACATTTCCTACCTTTGCTCAGATTTACAAGATTTCTGTTTACTCTTTTCTCCAGACACTTGAGGTCCCTTTGAATGAATTTTGAGAATACACCATTCTGGTGTATCAACTAATCCAATGTTTTGTCTTGTCTGCACACTTGCTGAGGGTACACTCCTTACACCCCATTATTAAGTTCATTAATGAAGATGTAAAAACAGAATTGCTCCCCGTATGAACTCCTGGTGTACACCACTAGTGACTGGCCTCTAGATGGATGTCATGCTGCTGCTGATTAGCACCCTCTGAATCAGGCCAGTTCAGCCAGTTTTCAATCCTTCTCATCTCTTCAGTCCCAGTCTTAGCACTGTGATGACATGATATGCTTTGACATAGCCTACTCTCTCCATTACCAATGCTAGTTTGTCTCTCTTCATGGTGCTGAGCTAAAGTCTAATCTTGTGACTACTGACAACCTGCAAGAGGGAAATGCTGTGTTGCAGACAATCAGCAATACTACCCAAATATATTCAGCAGTATGCATCAGTGTTTCTATATATGCCTGTAGAGAGCAGGAAAGAGGCAGAGAAGCCTAGAGAATGTGTTGATGAAAATTCATGGTGGAAATATCAGAATGCCATCTCCATATTAAGCTGAAAGGAGGAATCAGGAAAAGCAAAAGAGATGAAAGCTCAAGTTTTGAGGCAAGAACATAATCGGATGTCAGAAAAAGTTCAGAATGTAATAAATTTCACAATATTAACTCACAGAACTGAGTAGAGTAGAATAAGAATCTGTGCATCAGAGAGAATCTGGAACCAAGAACAGGAAAGAACTGGAGTCAGACAGGCAATCAGAAGAAAAAAAAATAATCAAGACCCAAGATAAAATTTTAGGCTCTAGGTACTCTTCAAGCTCATGAGCTTTTTGGGGACAGCATGGGTATCTCTGTATGAAATTTTTGTATGGTACTGGATGGCCTTTTGTCTCTGGAGGCAAATGAACAGATGGTTGCAAACAGTCATTCCACTTTCCCAGGGCAACAGTCATAAATTTTCAGTGAATGCCATTTACTAATTAAGATACATGCTTATATATACCATAGGAACTAGCTAAAGTTGAGTTTGTTGTTGTTTTTATCGCAACGTGAAAATTTGATCCTGAACAGATCACAAGAGATCTCAGGATTTTCTCTATACTTCGGTTTTTGGATCTGTGTATCCTGATTACAGAAAGACTGGGCTGCACATGTTCATTCATTGGCATGAAAAGAGAGAAACCTAATCCCAGGGCAGGAAAACCTTATCTATAAGAAGGTGCTCCCATAAAATTGAGGTGGCATCACCAGAACTTTGCATACCATGTCAGGTGGATTGATGCTGGACCCAGGACTGACGATCTCCTTCCCCTTCCCTTCCCCACCTCATCTCCCTTTACTTTTCTCTTTCTTCCCTCGTTCTTTTTATTCTTTTATTTTTATTATTATAGGGGAAAAATATATACCAATTTCCATGCCATGTAGTTCGATAAAAAGCTTTCTGAGCTTTTTTTGAACCCTTTTGGCTTTTGTCATTCTTTTTTGACCACAGGCATCTACAATTCTTGAATATTCCCTTCTGTGGAATGGGACACAACAGTAAGTATATACTTAATAAAATAATAGTAACAAAATGATACTATCTGCTGAAAGGAAGGTGTTAAAACCTGTATCAGCAGTGTACTGTCCTAGATAATATATATGAGGATGAATAATAGAAAGTTTAAGCATCTGTATGGCTACTTAGAATACTTGCTAAATCCCTCTGTGTTTCATAATGTCAGTACACTTCCAGCTTTTCATTAACAACCTCTGAAGCTGCAAAGCAGATGAGTTACTATCTAAGTATGTATTATTTTGTTCATTAAAACTGTCAAATTACTTGCAATGTGTGCAAGAGAAGCTTCTGATACTGAATTTAACTGTCAAACTAGAGAAATGAACACCTATATCTGTCACAAGTCAAACTTCTAGCACATGAATTTCCCTTTGGATGCTGCACAAACTGTTACAGCAGACTTTATGACATGTCAAGGCATGCCAAAAATCACTGTGACAGAACATTTCAAATACTCCTGCTCTCAATATTCTGAATCAAACCATTTTTGTCCTTGATCTCTTAGACTTTTCCTTACACAATCAACTGGTGATGGTTACACAACTTTACCATCACTGTCAAAGTTTTATTTGCTTAAAACAATATTTTCATGTACTTTGAGAGTCTTTCATGTTTTGTTGAGGGATGTACCGCATCTAAAATTCATTCTAAGATGCCGGAAGTCTGGTAGATTGCTTCAGTCTAGAATGGCAGAGATATGTGAAATGAATGAAAACTGACAAACTATATCCTAAGACCAATACTGTAAATGAAAGTAGTAACTGCATCTGACACCTAAGCAGAAAAAAAAAAAAAGACAGCATCTGTGGCTACAGCCTTAGAACATGATAAAAAGATCAAGAAATGCACCATAGATGTTAGATCTAAAAATTATAGTCCCTGATAAAGAATACTGAATCATCTCTATTGCCCTGACTCAAAACTGTCATCACGAATTTACAAAAACTCAAGCCATTTTGTACTTTACCTGTCTATCACTATTTCCATGAACTGCATGTGATGAGAAATATTGTAAAATACCATTTCCAAATAAATAGAAGGAGGAAGGTCTACTAGATATCAAAAAAATAGCAATAGAAATAGAATTAAAAGGGATATTACAAGTTTACTTTCCAAAAGAGCTTCCAAGAAACAGGAAAAAAGAAAAATCAAACAAAAAAATTAATATTTTATTTTTCCAAGGAAAAACGTCACATAGTGAAATGGAATCATTAACTAGAGTTCTCTGTTCGAGGTCTGAATGTAAATGAGCTTTGTACACACACACTGTAATAACTAATGGTTTATGGTACCAACTGACTTAATACTTTTTCATAAATAACAGGTTGCATTATTTATGTCACTGTAAAACTGTCATAAAAGGTGTGTACCTTTCACATTTTGCAGCTTTCTTACAAAACCATTAAGGTTAAAATTGCAAAAATTGTTCATAATGTCTAAGATGCAATATGTTGGCAAATGATTTACACTTAAATATGTTAATTAAAACTAGCTTTTTTTTATGGAAAACATTTTATTAAGTTTGAAATATTGTTAGTATAATGAGATTCACGTGGAAAATAATTTTGCAAAAAAGGGAATTGTAAGTATTCAAGATTCAGAGTTAATTCTTTCTCTACACACAATTTTCAAACTGAAGTCAACAGGGCAGCAAGGAAGGTTATAAAATTTTTATGAAACATTGGTACTGAATTTGACTTAGTGTATTTTGTTTTTTCAATTTATAGATGTGACACAAAATATAAATATAAAAAAAAAAGGATTTATTCCTGAACTGTTAATATAACAAAGCAACTCAAAGATATTATCTCAATTTTTAATGTCTTCTGGATTGCGTGAAAAAAATCCTAAGCTTTTTCTGTAGCTTCCTGTATACAAGAATGATAAGCAGGTTTTTCTCATAATTTAGTCAGTTTTATTTTATTATAATTGTGCTCAGTATTATTATATAAATGTTATATTTTATTAATCAACAAGATGAAAATATTCCATACAGCTATAATGCAATCCTATTTTAAACCTTTACATGTAAGTTTAAGTCAAAAGACATGAACTTTTAAATAATTTTTTTCTTAACTTTTATGGGAATCAAATTTCTTCACTCCAGTTCTTCTTCTATTAACCCGCAGTGATTTTATAAATACAATTGAAATCTTCTTGGTTTTGTTTTTTTTGTTTTTAATACATTGTCACCTGCATAAGTAATGTGTCCCATAAATCCTCTCTATGTATGAAGAATGACCTTTCTAAAAATACAAATGCATTAGTCATAGCCTCAACAATAGACATATTACTTTTTTTAGCTATAAAAACATAAAATGAGACTTGACCTATGACTTGCATTTTCAGAAAAGCAAGGCAAACACCAATACAGTTAGCACAAAAACACCCCAAAAACCAACAAAAAAACCAACCAACCAACCAACCAAAAAACTTAGCATGATACCGGAAGGTAGTTTCAGTTTCCTTCTTGAAATTGGACATCTTAGGAATTTTTCATAACATTTTTAACATTAAGACTCTTCTTAAAAGATTTTTGCAACTCTAGTAATGAAGTTAGAACAATGGAGTCATGAACAACTACAATTTTGCCTTGTCAATCTACTTAAGAAGTCACTAGACATGAAGGCAAAGAAGAATAACTAAAAGTTATCATCAGTTTTGCATAACAATGTGAGACTAAAAGAATTAAGTTCTACAAAACATGAGTCAGTTTCCATGGTTTAGGCAAACATGATTCAAATGCTTAAATTTAATAGTAGTTTGAGTTAGTATTTATTTTTTTTTTAATTTCATATTTGAACTAAAACCCCAAGTGATATAGCCAAGACCTCTGTGTTGGGTTTGGCCTGCTTTTCGTCACGTATTGTTGAAAAATGGCTCAGATCAATTCATACATAATATTACAAACTGTTAGAGAAAAATTTTAAGAAAGCTTCTGACCAAATGGAAACACTACAGAACTCTTATTTTTACCCACAGCTTCTAAAATACTGCTTACAGTCAAAAATGACTACATGGATGAGTCCAATGTTTTGCTTGATTGCTGACTTCGAAACACTCACATAGGCTGAAGTTTTTGGGCATTTCACTATTGCTGTGATTGACGTGATAGAAAGAAAAACAAAGAAAAAAATGTATGACTTCTCCTTATACAATGGGGTTTCTGGCCAGACAATAATTTTTTTCCAAACCCTCATTTTAATTTGTCTCTGTGTCTTTCTCCTTCTTGTGTCACTGTTAGAATCATTGAACTTCAGCAAAGATAGCAGTCTAGAAATTTCAGTGTCTGTCACTAGCTTGAAATCTTACAGTATCCTCACAGTTCATGCGATTAGGGCTTTCTTTTGGACTCTGATATACAATTTTTGTTTGCAGTAAATGCCTAGAAAACTTGGAATGTTTTTGTGAATTGAACAACTCTATAAAAAATTACTTTACCACAGCTGTTAGTTGTCTGACCCTCTTTCTAATGTGTCATATTTATATATGCCAGAACAGAATTTAAGTCAGACATATTTTGTCATGGGTCTCATTACAAGGCCCTGGCAAAATATGCACTTAGAATTTTTATGTCGCTTATATTCTCTATATTTAGCAGTGTATATATTTGTCACAGAATACTATCTTAATTTTCAATATTTATTCAAGCAACAGAAAAACAGTCTTTGAAGTGAATTGAAATCTGTCACAGCTTTTCCTGAGCTGCTAAGTAAGCTATATTCTTTACAAAACTGCTTGCTCAAAGTATCTACAGAATGCTACAGAAACAAGTAGTAAGACTATGTTTTTGTTGCATAGTAAATGCCATGATACCAGTAAACATATGTAATTTCCAAATTAAAAAAAAAAAGAATATAATTAATTTCTACTGAATTAGATTTTTGCCTTCTGTATATTAAATATACAATTTTTAATGGAAAAAAAGCTTTCTTTCATCACCCTTTGAGTTTTGACATTGGTACATTTCCCCAAAACACTTTCAATCATTTAACACTTCTAGACAGGAAAATCATCTTCCAAAAAGTCTATGGCAGACTGGAATACAGTGATTTATTGTCTGTCTAAACCAGACAAGCTTCTTAAAGAAGAGTTTAAAACTACCTTCAGATTTGATGAACATTTAAGGAACTAGCTTGTGTGAAAAGAATTTTTTTCTGCTTAGTCATCTAAATTCTCTGTGGCAATATTACAATATTAAGATTTTTATTTCCCATCATGATACCTTGACATATATTTCTTTCCTGAAATATACAGGAATGTACTGCAAATCAGGTTAGGAAATTACAGGGAAATAATGTTGAGAATAGGAACAGGAATTGTTTACTTCACTGAGGCACCCATTCCCCAGAGACAGTTATTTTAAAATAAGTTTTAATTATTCATTCTAAAACAGCCATCCAGATCCTGAATGTAGCCATAAATATTCAGAACTTAGTGTGAGGTATGATAAATGAAAGTCTTGTACTTTACTTTTAAAAGTGCATGCCTAACTTCAGAGTTGTTACCAAAAATATTTCTCACTAGTCATTCTGAGATAAAAGAAATTATATATGTCTGCTATAGTGGAATTATAAGAGGACTCTTTAGTCTTAATAAATTAAATATGAAGTTGTTAATTCAATTTCTACATGAAAGTAATTCTCTGTTATGCACAGAAGACAGTATGTGCCATTCTGAGTATATGCAATTTCTTTATTACTTGATCTAGATCAGGCCCCTATAACCTCTAAGATTTCTGATGATCTTATTTTCCCCCATCTCAAGACTTCCATAAGATTATTACACTCTGCTGGTGCCATAGCTCCTGTTTGATGGCACATGGTTTGTAATCATGCAGTCCTTATATCCAACAGTAATTTGACATCTCTGAGCGTGAAAAGAGCTGAGTTCTGAAATCTAAAAAAGTACCTTGTTTTGAACATGGGATATGGAATACAGCTTCAGAGATATCTTGTTCCTGCTTTCTGTCCAATCACAAAGCAGTTATTTTAATTATTTTTTATTTAAACACAGAAACTAAACACATCTCTTCATCTTAAATTTTGTAAAAATATAAAACAGATAAAAATAACACATCAAGACAGTCCTTGCCACTGGAATTGAGAACAGTTTGATTAAATCTATAGGAAATTTCATTTTCTCTGATAGTAAATATTTTACCTATGAGTTAACGTATAAATGGATATCTTTAATCTAGGGTGATGCTGAAAAGAGGAGAAGGATAGAAAAACACTAGTGTTACAAATTTAGCCACTCCTTTTTTTCTTTTCTTCCACAGATGCACAGACCACTAGAGTGATCCCTATAATTCATAGGTTGCAAGAAAATATCAAAGAAATTCAAATATAAGTAGTGTGGTTTTTTACAACATATTTTATATGTCTATACATACATGCATACATATCTATATCTATCTATATCTGTCTGTATCTATATATATAAAGTGCTGGAAATAAGGACTTGCTGGGACCTAATCAGCTGCCTCTGCATGTGTGGTTTAGTGTCTGGAATAAGATCAGAAAATGTCTCTAATTTCCTGCATTGAGATTTATTGCATTTTGATAAAAATTAATAATAGTACCCAGGAGAGCTCAAGAGTTACTCTTGGAGTGGGCAGTTATGGACGGAATATTTTATGAAAGGATATTCTCATTAATATATGTCATTGAATGGAAGAGAAGGAGGGAATGTACGACTTTGCAACCCAGTAGTGACTTTCAAGCGTATTTTAATGTAGATTAATATAGGCAAAAAAGCATGCCAAACCCCATAAATAATGGATTTTTTCCTGTGTCTCATAAATCTGTTAATCAGTTAAACTAATTAAAAAAATAGTCAAGGATAGCTAGGTAACACTTTTCCATATAATACTTATAATGTAAAAGGATTTATTAGGTAGAAATACATCATCATGTTGATTTCCAGAAATTATTGTATAGACCTGAAGTTTGAATATATTGTTGTCAAAGTAAATTTTGAGATTACAAGAAGAATAATTTTTAGGAAAAATTCTAGAACTTCTAAAATTAGATGATTCTATTTTTCTCTAGTTTTGTATCAGAGAAATGGTTGCTAATTATGTTTCTGAGTTAAGAGTCATCATAAACAGTTTGCTTAATATAATAGAAAATAATCTTGGTGTCGTGGTTTAGGAATGGTATTCCCCAATTAAGTGGATGGAGAGAATTGGAGGCACAAAAGGTAAAGATCACAGGTTGAGATAAGAACAATTTACTGGAAACAGCAATTAGATAAGAAAACAAACAGTAATGCAACACTGTTAATAAAAGAAATGTACAAAAGAGAGAGTGATTCACTTGCAAAACGCTCACTATGAAGCCCAATTTGACTACAGTCAGGAGACTAACCAAAAGAGACTCCCTTTCCCCCACCCCTGTCAATGATGTGAGGTGGTACAGAATAACCTCCAGGTCCTAGACATGCTCCCTCTTGGTTTCCGCAAGAATTAACCCCGCCTTGGCCAGAACCAGGACACTTGGAAATAAAAATTTTTCTTACTTATAGATAAGCTACATCAATTGGATTACAAGCCTTCATAACTTCACTGATATCCAGGACCTTCTCATCTTTCAAGTATTCAGCTCTACAGTAAGTACACTATAAGCATTCATGAACCTTTTTACTTTACTCAGACAAGTCCTTTTCTTCTTATTATTAGATGTAATCACAGTATTTGTTGGGTATGCAAGATAGATTTCCTTATGTAACTTTATGGATATGTGTATGTCTGTTCTGGACTGCTCAAAAGTATGTAATGATCAGTTAATCCACGTCAGCCATTCTTTCCGTAATAGATTGCATCACATTTCCCGACATCTCTCACTCTATCAGGGAAGGAGAAAAAATTTGCAGAGAAAATTTGCATGATTGTCATAGACTTAAAAAGACAGCTAAATTGGGTAAGAGGGATCCAATACTTGCTGCCTTGAGGAAAGCTATTACATTCAAGCTCAATGGAAAAATTATCATCAACACAACTTCAACTGTTCTTTCCCATTCAGCCTCTGTCTAAATCTATTTTTCAAGTAACTTTTGGTTATCAGACTGAACCCATATCCATTCAAATCCTCTGGGTTTTAAGAGATTCTAGACTGTCTGTAACTCTGGACCTCTACAGAATATTGATATTTGAAAATCACTGTCTGAAACACTTTCATCACTGTTAATCTTCCTTGGGATTAAGCTCTCCCTTCTGCAGAACTTTTGGCCCAAAATCAATTCAGTTAGACATTTCTGTACTTTTCAGAGAATTGTAGAGAAATCTAGGTTGGAAGGAACCTCTGGAGGTCAGCTAAGTCTCTACTAAAAACAAGCCTGTCTTTAAATCAATCAGCTCATAAATAAACATCCACAGTCTCCATTTATTACCGTTGCTCTGATTCAGTGTAATAGTTTCAGGAGACATCAAAGCTAAACCAAGCCTTTGGAATTTATACAGTTTACATTTATTACAAAGTAGTTGGGTTACTATGCGTAACAATGCACGAGGAAGTCTGAGTTTCAGTAAGTTTCAGTTCTGATAATAAGACAAAGTCTCTTCTGACCTTCTTTCACCAACTAAACTGTGGCTCCCTCATGTCCTTCTTTATTGGAAAGGGCTGCCACTGAAGGTAGTCTGTTACCCTATCCTACATGTCTGCCACCTGTTCTTGCAATGTCCTGCTGTACCCAATCCTGGAGGTAATCTGCAGCTGCTTGTCACCAACACATTGAGAGTCAGTGACTTATGTAATACTAACCATGTTTTCTGAACAGAACAGGGATATTCTGTTTTGAAGATCTCTGGATGACTTTATTCATCTTACCAGATATCACTTACTCTTAGTACAAAATGCAGATCCTAATCTGTACTGAAGATTCTATCATAAAGGATATTTCATAAAACTGAAAGGAATCCAGGGGCTTCCACACATGCCTCAGACCATCATGGTTTTATGTTCCTTTTGGTAACCCAAATCAAATACTCTAAGGCTTTAGACAATTACATAAATCACACCTTTTGAGCAGAACCTATAGATTAACAATAGCATTTCAAAACAGAAGAAAACAGCCTCTAAGAAATTTGATTTTTAAATTTTGCGTTGAAGATTAATTTTGTTCAATGATTTGTGACACAGCACCTGAAAATACACTACTCTGGCACCTGCTTTCTGCAGAAAGTTTCTGGAGTAAATTATTTTTAAAGTGTGAAATGTTCTCATTTTACTGATAAGAAAGATGACTGTTAAGGTAGAAAACTTCAGCAACAACACAGCATGAAGAAAAGACCTAAGAGAACAAAATATACAAGAATACTTATACATAGGCATCATTAAAATGCATTTACTTCATCCAGGAACTAATTCTTTTCATACTAACTAAATTTAAAGAGATCATCTGAACTAACAAATTACTTTTTTATATCTCTATCTACTGATTTTATCAGTGACACTATAGTTCTTAAAGTCTTACCTATACAGACATACTCCTCTGGAGAAGTTTTCAATAATACAGAATATTCAGTATACTAGCATATGATGCCTCTGTTGCATGTCTGGCATATTTTTTTTTCCTCATATTCTATTTATACATATTTTTTTACATCAAAGGCCACTCCCACAATAGGCTCCTTAGATGATGGAACTCAGCATGGTTACCAATTATTGTGGAAATATAATAGTTTCTACCAGATCAGAAACTGGTGTCTTTTGTCTAAAAGCCAGATTCTAAAAAAGGGAGATCAGATGCATTTCAGAAAGAGAGAATCAGAGATCATTGATTTTAAATGTCTGATATGCTGTGTTTAAAAGATCACAGGTTCTATTCTTTGCATGTAAAATACTCTCAGAATCCCACAAGTATATAAAAATATGTATAGTTAGGTTTTCTACTTAATTCCCTAGTCAGTCTTTGTGTAGATGCCCATGACATTATTTTAACTGTAGAAATTTGATTCAGCAATGGAGTTCAAATTGTGGACCTGCATCTGTTCAAGACCAAGACCTCATAAGCCAAAACATCTAGAAAAAAACATGAATGACAAAAAGATTTTTTTTTTATTATTCTGCTCAAGAATTATTTAATTTTTTTTGAAAATACCTGGTCTATTTTCAAAAGAATATGTAGCCTTTTTCCATATTTACTTTAACGAAAACTAGTTTTTACATGTGCCTGTATTTCTGATTAATTTTAATAAACAGGGTCTTGTTAAGTTAATATGATTTTTCTTTGGCATTAGTATTGGAAAGATTTGCAAGGATAAATAAATAAAATTAATCAAGAATAGAGACTTGTTAACTATAAGAGAAGTGGTATAGAGACTAGTGTTCTGATTCAAACTGCCCTATAAAACCTATTACATTTACTGATCAGGCTTTACTGGAAAATTTTTCCCAGTAGGGTGCTTATCTGTCCATTAATCACTATTTATATGGATAAAGGTAAGTCAGCCATGGATATACTGAAAGTTTTTGATCAAGTGTGTTATTAGTTTCACCGTTGCATTATAATTATACACAACTCAAAACTACTCATATTGTTTCAGCTTTTTTCTGTCATTCTGTTATCTCACTAGAATTCAGATGATCAGATCTTTTATATAAGAAAAGCATTATGAAATATCAATCAGCTTGTATATTTTGCTTTTTATTATTTTTTTTCTTATTCTGTTTCCACAGAAACAGGTTTATTTAAGAAGGAAAGGATTTTGGTAGAGAAATTAAAAAATGAAAAGAATATCTTAGTATGTTAAAATTCTTCTGACAAGCAGAATTATAATTTATATATTACAATGTAAACAATGAGTCATTTGAAAACATGTTGATGTATTTCTGTATTTAAAGGAGTAACTCTTTCTTGAGTTATATTTTATATTTTACACTGTGGGTTTTATTTGTTGGAATGTCAAAATTTCTCTACTTTGTTCTCTTCTGGTCTCTTGTGATCTTCTTTTTCCAGCTTACAGTTCAATTTTACATCAGGACGTTTTTCACAAAAGCAAAGTTCTGTGTCATCTTTTGAAACTTCACATTTAACTTCTTTGGCAATACACTGAATTGTCCAAACTGTCATACTGTCGCAATGACAAGAAGAAGAAAATCTCCTTTTCTGACTCTTTCTCAGGTAAAACATCCATTCCCTAAGCTCTCTTTGTGCTATGCAATATTTGATACATTCACACTTTATAGCTCTTATCTGTTTCTTTCCGTAAAGAAACCGTTGTACCTGTTACACATTTTCTTCCTTTGCAACATCGTTCTCATGCAGGTATGATTAAAATAAAACAAAAAAGCCTCTTTTGTTCCTGTCAGTTTGGGGGAGGGTCTAATGAGCTTCATCCCAATTCCGACTACGCAAAGTTGCACAAAAGGCATAGTAAAACCAAGTTTTGTCTATATTAGGGCTGTTCTGCTTACTAACTAGCTTACTTATTCTACCCATTATTGCTGTTGCTGATACTGAAGAGTAACAGAAGTCTGTTTATTAAAAATTATAAATCTAAACTCTACTTGTAAGTATATGACCATATTTCTGTATATAAATTAGATTCTTCCTTTTTCATCACTAAAGTACAGATTTTATTTCATCACTGAAGTACAGATTTGTCTAGATCTGAGCTAATGCCACTACTTGTTTTAATAAAATGTAAGGTGTTGGGTTTTTTAATGGAGTGTAAGTGTTCATTCTGATTCCTGGATAAAAGATCCTTGGCAAAATCACCAAACACTTGGTTATTTTGCTTCAGGCTGTAACAGTGACTATCTTTAAGCTCAGTTAAAGCTTTGCAGAGTGGAAAGAGAACTTCCAGGCAATCTCATTTCCTTGCAATAAGTGTAAATGGGGCACTCAGCAAATCATCTAGTGAGCATTTTAACTAATTAAAATGTGATAGTGTTTTGAAGATTTCAATTTATAATTTATATTGCAGTGAAAGTAAAAAATCTAAAACCTGTTTTTCATAGGAGTAGCTTCACAGTGGTTAATTTCCTCTTTCACAACTACTTTTTTTTTTTAATGTTACTGGGCAGAAATTGAAAAGAAATGCTGTGTTATATCTGTATCATCACAGAACACAGAAAAATGCTTGGAAAATTTGGATATTTGGAAACTTTGTAACATTTTCGTCATTGAGGAGAAAACGGTCAGAAATTGGAACTGCTTACTTTTATCCCTGAAAACTCTCAAACTGGATGAACTACTCTCTGTCTTGTAATATGAGAACTCTAGGAGAAAGTATTGGGTAGAACATAATATACATGAAAATGCATCCAGAGAAGAATAAAAGCTCTTATTTATTTGCTTATTCTTGATACCTTCAATCTTCCATTTCCAGTCCTCATAAACTTTTATTTCTCTTTTATAAGAGAAACCATAACATTTTCTGGGAAAAAAAAGGAAAGATTAATGATATCTTCACTTAGGTCAGGGTCCTGAAAACATCCTCTGGTCTGGAAACACTGGGCATTATGCCTCTGAACATTCACATGAGTCATACCCTCTCAATGTCCAATTGCAAGAAATACAAAAGTGTGTAGTAGTGCAGAACATAAATGGCTTCCAACTGAACCCTGCAAATTTGGAATTTTTTAAAGGTAGTCTAGTTTTTTATTTTGTAGAACAAAGGAAATATACTTTGGGAAAGGAATAAAGATGGGAAGAGAAGGGAAGGTTTGGGAAGGGAAGGTTTGGGAGGGTTTTAGAAGGTTTGGGAAGCGAAGGGAATATTGACAATGAAGGATTGGGACTGAACATACACACAATTTGTTTTTCACAATTCTCCACAGATGTTTCTCTGTGTTTCCCTTTTATTCATATTCTTTTGTAAATAGCATCCGGTGTTGTCATTCAGTTAACAAGAATTTCCAGGATTTTGCTAAAGTGGTATTTTGATTCCACACGTTCACACACTATCATTCTGTGACTGCTTTCAGCCATGGTAAAACCATGCAGACCATTAAGTGGTTTCCTGCTTTGAGAACACAGCACTCTGTCAAAACACCAGTCAAGGTCGACACTGCCTTTTGGTTCTAATTAACTGAATGCAGGTGCAGGCTGGCTCAAATTATTCCCACAAGGGGAGAATACAAAGGATAATCCATTCACTTATGCAGTAGATACAAGACAATAAGAAGATTTCCAATTCCTCAATTTCACAAAAAAAAAAAAAAGCCTAATCTTATATTCTTCTTCATATAAATGATATAATATTTGGCCCTTTTTTATCTCTTGTACAGCATTCCACTAGCTTTCAAGACCTTTTGTGGGTAAGAGTAATTTTATTTTCTCCTGAAAATTTGAGCATACCCTTGTCATGAAGTGTCTTGTTCACTTACATTTGGATATTTTTACATGTGCCTGTTCCTAGTCAATTTTTTTACCTGGCGAAGGATATGCACGTTTGGCTTAGTCTTGTGAACTGTTTATTTAAGATCTAGATTTTTTTGCCATAGAGAGTATTACACCTTTTCTTTTATGGCACTGCATTTTGTATTATTTCTTTTAGACACAGAAAGAGAAATAAGGTCAGTAAGGGAAACTTCACTTTCAATCATTGGTCACTTGCAGGGATTTGAAAATACAACAACTTAGTGTAAAAATGCAAACAGCCAAAATTAGTTGTTGCTTTTTCATTTTGTGTCTGTAAACATAACTGAAATTTTTCATTTGCCTGAACCATGCTTTGAACTTCCAAATGATAACTGCAAAGTACCTAGATCTTTTTGTATCAATTTTCCTGGATTGTTTGATATATTGACAGTATATCTTCACTTATTCTGAGGAAAAAGAATTTAGAAAATACATTCAGGTAAACTGTTAAATTATGTGCACTGAAGAACTCTAAAGGTCACTCAGGAAATCTGTACATCTTGGGTATCTTATGTTTGACTTAATTGCAAAAGAAGCTCACGCCTGGTAATTCAGTGTAGACAGTGTTGCTGAGAATCAGAGCTGAGATGCCCAGAACAAGATTTGAAACATTTTCCTCCATCTTTGGATGGATGCTATGGTTATTTTATTCTGTTGTCATATGCTCATCTGTCATATGTCATATTTGATCAAAGAAAGATGGACCACATTTAAAATCAAAATGCAGTTTTTCCCCTATAAAGTCAACAGTCTGAAACCAATAAGCCTGCTGATATCCTTTCATCTCTGTCACTTTTCTGAGTTCTTATTCCCTTATTTACCTTTTAAACTCTCTTACTTTAATTAAATTACCTCCCTCCAAAACTATTTGCTCTCATTCACAATGTTAAATCACATTAATCCTTTTGCAAACAGCTTCATATCATGCTATTCCAGAAGCCACCTTCCTCAGATTATTCAAAGCCTCTCATTTACCTGTTTTCTGAATGTTGTGACACCAAACTCAAATGACAGTGAAGGTGTTTTGAGTACAGTTGCTGCTTAGCTGTGATGGCTTTAATTTCTGCAGAGAAACAGACTAGACAAGAATGAAGTTTTAAATACTTTCTATTGAGATTATTATAAAATACATGATATATTTAAAGAATTGAAGAAATGTTGATTTTCTGCTTGTTTAAAATACCTCTCTCTGATGAATTTAAATAGCATTTTTTTTATAAGTCAAAATTATTTTTAAAAAAATCTGTTCATGACTTTTGGACTAACACTACACTTCAATTTTCTGTGCTCCAGTAACTTTTACTGTTACCTAAAATATTGCTTTTTTCTTCTGTTTCCTATAAATTTATTGCTCTTTCATTTTTCTCTTGCAAATTACTTCTCTGCAGTTCTTACGAACTGAAACTTTGCAAACATCTATGAAGTTATTTGTTATAAAATAATTTTGCTATAAAAACTTTACCAAAAAAATGAAATTAAAACCAAACAAATGCATTGCTCCAAAGCCTGTACTTTAAACCCCAAGCTTTGGAAGTACACTCAGTCTTCTGCATTGATTTTTAGTCGTCATCCCCACTGTGCGAGTATTACCAGAGACACTAAACTGAGGCCTCTCAGAGATTTTTTTTTTCCCCCTCCAGTGCAGGCATTACTTGATTTTCTGAACACAATAAACCTTTTTGTGAGTGTAGGGTGGGGCAGGAATGGGGACATCCTCTTGCTGCGTCTCACTCTGCAGTTCCTTCTTGCTTCTCCTTCATGTTTCAACTTTAAGACAATGTTAGGGTTGTTAGCTTATTAAGCTTCCTTCCTTCCTCCATCCTTCCTTCCTTCCTTCCATCCTTTCTTCCTTCCTTCTTTCCTCTTGTTCATGAAATCCTTCAACATCCAGCTTGTAGCCTGATTGATTGAGCCATTAGTAATCCAGTCTCTCAAACTTGTGGATATATTCTTCTCCTTAGTCCTGGGATGATTAGACAATGGTACCACCTTTATCTTATCTCAAGTTCTCATCGCAGTCCAGATTAGTAGGTATGTTCTGGAAGGAGTGGGTTTGGTGAACAAGTTACTTCTTTGCAATTTGCCACAGTGGACAAAAGTCTTTCAGGGATTATAACAATGTTTAAGCTGATAACAATTTCAGTCTCTCACACCTCCTAAGACAGACAATATGGTTGACAGATGGATGTCTTCCTCCACTGTCTTCCATTGTTTCCTGTTCATGCTGACAGGTGGATCAGGCTCAAGCAACTCTGTTGCTGCCCTGAGGAGGTTTGTTCCTTTCCAGCTGCTCCCAGTAGCCTAGACCTATATCGTTAATGCACACCTGGAATTGAAGAAGAAGCCTTCCTTCTCATGCCAATTTTGGGATTATCTATCCCAAAGAAATGTTTGATTGCAGCCTTTAACTGTTCCTTACTGTATGCAATATTGTTCTCGGGTTTTTTTCCTCTCCAGGGACCACTCCAATGACTCTTTTCATTTTCTGTTTTCTCTGTCTTATATTACGTCTGCTTGCTTACCCTCCTTGCTCCTTCCCCTCCTTGCTCCTTCCCCTCCTTGCTCCTTCCTCCAGTGGCTCAGCACCTGGGCAGAGGTGTATCCCTTCTAGGGCTACATCTGGATTAGGTCTACAGCAAAACAGGAGTGGTTACTCCAACTGGTACCTGGGAGTGTGTCTGTGAGACATCATCACTTTCTCACAGTACCAAGGCAGATCACTGGTCCCATGAACCCAGAGGTCCCATGAACTCTTAGACAGAGCTTTTGTTTGCCTGTACCTGCCCTCCTACCCTTACTGCCAAATCATTGTACCATTCTCATTGCTGCTGCTGCTCAGTGAGTAGTGTTCAGGTACCTCCCTCCACTGCTGCGGCATAGACCATCTTCCACCAGTCAGAAAACAGCTGAAATGGGTCAAAGATATACACATTTCTTAATGAGGAAACAGCAAAGGCTGATTCCTGTTCTGATTCCTTTTCTGAATTCAACAAATACAAATAACTCTTTCTCAATTACTGTTACAGAAAGATGCTAATCAGGTCAATCTTTTCAGCTTTCAATCCTTTAAAACTAATAAGCTCATGTTTGCTCCGATACCAGCTCCTGAAAGCTTCATGACTCTATAAAATAAGAATACAGGCCAGTCAGACAATGTGGCTGAAGTCCCATCTTGACTGCCCAAATTTCTCTACAATTAACTCAATATGAGGTATTCAAAGTTCTCAAGCAATTCTTGTGTTAATCCACTAAAAATAAAAATAAAAAAAAGATTCTTGGCCTATTTCTTGCAGTCACAGCATGGGAAGATGGCGAGGGGCAAAAATTAGAGGAAACTGAGAAGTTATATTCACATGATAACAGAAGTTACAGTAGTATGGAAATCATAGGGTAAAATGTAGGTGCTACTCCCTGGATGGAATGCAGTCAATTATTGCCCATACAACAATAAACACCTACTAAAGGGGATGGAACAGAGGGGAGGGTGGAGCAGAGTGGAGACGCTATGGCCTTCCTCCATAGAAATCATCACAGGATGGGGAAATTGGTGGTACTTTGTAGTTGATAAGACCATATAGCATCTGTCAACCAAGGTAGATAAAAGATGTCCTGCTGCTGAGCCAACAAATGTGGCAAAATCTCTCTTCTAGGATAAACTTAGTTCATTGAAGCCTAACTGTAATATTAACACACACTTCCATCCTAAAGTTACCCTCCTCCAAGGTGTGACCACCCCCCAATGGGCATGAGCTCTGTATTTTTTTGACTGTGTCTTTAAAAGCGAAGCGAGAGAATTTTACACCAATCAGAAACAAAGGTATTTATGACTAAAGTCACTCAAGCTTCATCTAAAGAAATAATATAAAAGTAAGTCGAAAATGGAGAGAAAATCAAGGAAAATTCCATCATAACTGCTGGGATCAGTTGAGGGGCTGAACCTGTCTTCTCCCTGATATGGACGTCTGTTGGGTGAGAACTATATATACGCTCAATACTTCTACTGGGATTAGAGCTTGTGTGTATGTTGCTTTAAATACGTTTTTGCAGATACTATCACTGGCAGTCTTTGAACCTTATTAAGCTGTCACAACTTTTATATTAATAAAAAGTCTTATTCCATAAACTGTTAGAGTGAGTCCTTCACAGGCACTGGCAGTTGCCAGCAGCGGGTAACACAACTGAATAAAGTGGGAAGACCAACTGAGGAGTCTCCCTTACGCTGTTGGCTTAGCCCCCTGAAAAAGGCAGTCAAACCGCCCCCGCATCCAGTGGGACTGTTTGGTGAAGGGTCCCCATAAGAGCATGCTGACAGACTGGTCAGGCACAAAGGTCTCAGCTTTCCTGGGGCACTGACAGACAAATAAATCATTAAGGGTCAAGGAAATCTCCCCACACTAAGGGTCAAGGAAATGTCCCCTTTTCATGTGACATTATTCAGTATTCATCACTGACAGAAGGTATATCAGAAATGCTGCAGCTTTTAAATGAGTGTCAATGTTTTATTTACATTCCACTGATGTGTGGGATTTTGTTTGGATTTTAACAGTAATTGTGTTGCTGCCTGAAGAATATTTTTTTATTGTGTCAGAATACAAGACTACGTATCTGATGTAAGTTAAGACAGATGATATTTGCACCTCAGAAATCAGTATTAAATATATTTCAATAGTTTATTTTGTTTAACATGGATGCAATCCAGTGTAAAATAATATGTTGTTATGATTAATTGCCAAAACAAACCCTATCCTCAGTATAATGTTACATTTTAAAAATCAGCAAAGCTAATGCAGGAACCCCTTGTTACTAATGAAAAATGTATGACTTTTCATGGACCATTCCTAATTTTTACCTGGTTTCCAAAATATCTGAAAAATCTTTTGCACTTCTTGCTGTGTAAAATAATAATAATAATAATAATAATAATAATAATAATAACTATCACAATCACAATAGAAAGCAGAAAGGTGTAGTTATAAAGTACTGATTCAAGTTTCAGAGTTCTTTGTCTTACAAACAAGCACACAAATTAATGCAAATCATTTCTGCTCAAGACTTCACAATATTTTGCCCTTTTTTCATTCCCAAATATTTTGTTTATCTGATTCTAGTAGGCATGAGTGATGTTTTACATCCTTACCAAAATACAGTAGTGATCAGTTGTTAACAGTTATTTTTCTGGTCTATTGTATCAATATAATACAGGTTTTTGTTATATTCAGTAGATGGAAAAGTTACCTGTCTGAATTTTTTTCCACTCAAGGTTGACCAAAGGACAAGGAAAGAATTAGACCAGTAATTTAAACTCACTAATTCAACTATCTACTTTGTATTCAGGAAGTAGGGATAAATATCTCTGAATACTTCATTGTATAGGATTTTTTAACTGTGTTTTGAATGTGTTATGAATTGTTCACTTCTTTTTTTATTTTTACAGTAAATTTCATCAATACCTTGGATGTTTGTTGTTCTCCCCATAGTTTCTACAAGATGGTGGTCTTCCAACTTGGCATTAGGCAGGATGATCCAGCACCCTGGGAGTACCCGGAATCCTAATTGTCTTGAACTTCTAAACAGCTCACCTGATACCAATCTGTTATAGAGTGAACATAATTTCATCTTCCTTTATAAAACTAGAAGTTCAATTTGCAACTTTTTCCCACTAGACTTTTTCTAGTTTTAATCTTTCATTTGTTGATTTAATTCCTAAGTGACATACTATATTATGTCAAGTGAGTCGCATTGTAGTTTGTTACATCACTTTACGGCAGTTAATGCATTTTGGCAGATGTGACCCTTTGGGGCCATCAGTCACTGAATTATGTTCTTTATAAACTTCTTTATCATTCTGTGTATGGTATGCCTCTTCTTGTAATGAATGCAAAATTATACGTGGTCAAAAAGTAAGCACACTGAAAAGAGGACAAACAGTAAGTGACAGAAAAACTTTTAGAATAATTGAAGAGGTTTTTCTGAACAAGAATGCATTTCCACAATAAAATTGTTAAAATTTTTATAGCTCCTGTGATTACTGTTTTCTATTATATTTGAAATACTTATTTGAATGACCAATTTATATCTGGAGCAATTTAGATTTAACATATTGATAATGAACATTTGAATTGAAATTTTAAAATGGAAGCGTGCCTTCATCCATAGAAGGAATCAAACTCAGAACCACTGTATTTTTTCACTGATGCATAAAAATAAATAATCTATCTTCACACATGTACTGAAAATATACAGTTGTTTTTAAATGAGAGCTATCAAGACTGAGATTATAACTGTCTACTACCACCCAAAACAGATAATGAAATAGTTCCTCAGAATTTTACTGCTTATATAAAAAGTTTTGTTATATTTCAGAAGTTCTAAGGAACATGAAGAAAGTAAAAATTGTATTAGCACTCTAAAGATGGATGATAGTTATCAAATCACATTAATAGAATGACTGATAGCAGTGGGTTGCACTCACCAGTTACTCGCTCACTCTTGCCCAACAGGATGGTGGAGAGAATCATAAGGGCAAAATCAAGAAAAGCTTCTGGATAAAACTACAGTTTAATAAATGAAGGGCAAAAAAAGGTCATCCCTCATCCCTCATCACCTCCCTCCATCAGACAAGTCTCCAAGCACAGACTGCTCTGGAAAACTACGATCCCTCCTAGTTTTATAGCTGAGCATGATGTCGTATGGTAGGGAGTATCTCTTTCGTCATTTCGGATCATCTGTCATGTCTATATCCTCTCCAAATCTTTTGTCTTCTCCCAACCTATTCATGTGCAGGGGCAGAGTGAGAAATAGAAATGGTCTTGATGCTGTACATGCATTGTTCAGCACTAGTTAAGACACTGACGTCATAAGCATAGATCTAGTAACCATTACCAAACCGGCTTCTTTGAAGAAAATTATCTCTATTCCAACCAGACCCAGTGCATTGACACACTACTCAATCATTATGAAATAATAAAACATATGCTGGTCAATATGGTTCTATCAAACATAGTAATCAGCATCTGAAAAAGCGCCTCATGAGGCAACACACACACCTTTCTCATAGAAACATCTTCAGTTGGAAGTAGGGATAACTAAAGAAGGACACTGACAAAGATAGCAAGAAAACAACATATTTTTATATATCCAGATAAAAATAAGGTCATACAATAGGGAAAAAGAATACTAGTGGCTGATAAATAATACAACAGATTAGTTACCCCAAAGTAAGTAACCAGTTTGAGCCATATACTAGATGGGACTTAAATAATCTTTCTCTATTAAACAGGTGAAAATGAAGTAAGTAAGTATTTTGTAAGGTCAGTGATGTGGGTTCCCACAGTCCAGGAAAGGGATGGATTCTTTTGAATAGGTTCAAAGAAGAAATACAGGATGTTTAATCAAAAGAACGAAATGTTCATTCCTTTTCATCTGATTATAGAGAATGTGTAGGAAAGTTCTGATCATGGACTAGAGCAAACTGTGTGGTTATGAGTGGTTATATATAAGTGTGGTTATATATCACTGAATTTGCACTAAATGTCAAAATTATTGTTTTACGCTCTTAACATCTTGAAATTTTAAGTGAACCTCAATTTTAAAATAATCTTCTACACAGGAGTGCAAATAGACATAATTTTAACCAGTTCAGACCTGGTTTGGGATTAAAATGCTGACTAAAGAATCTTACAATAGGATTTGCAAGACTGTGAACAAATATTTGTATTCATTATTGCATACTAAGGCAGAATAATGTGGAGGCTATGCCACAATCATTGTTGGGTGCAGTCTTGAACCATATACTACAATACAATGTCTTTTAAATTTTGCATGTGTTTGGGGAGCAAATATTTGTTCAAATATTTGTTTCTACTGCTCTGCAGTAGAAAATGACTATAATTTCCACACCACATACTGCAATTAATCTTTTCCTATTTTTCAGAGTTGTTCTTTCACGGTAAGTGCTGCAATGCAGTATGACTGGTTCAGACTGACAGAGTTTTCAATCTGTCAGCTTCAAAGATGTATGCAAAGTAATGCATTTTTGTAAAATATGGCTTTGTGGGCACCTGGCAGTCAATGAAGTTTAACTCACAACTGTCCAAGTGTCTTCACCACTGATGTTACACTAGCCTGGGCCACAGCTTCCACTGAGTTAAGCTTTAAAATTCAATGTAGCCAAGAGGTTCCAGAAGTAAAGGAAGCACAAGGTCAAACAGCTTTCAGAGAATTTTTTTTTTAATGCAACCCTCGGGATGAGCTGAAAAATTATGAAATTATTCTGACAATTTATGTCAAGCTACAGTTATAAGCAGACACTTAAATAAGAAACTTGGTATAATTCGAATTGCAGTAATAGTATCTACTGCTAGGAGTACAGGAAAGCGTACTTTTAAAACACAAAATGTGGTTATTCTCCTCCTTTATCTTGTTTCACAAAAGTACTACTGTAGTGAGTCAGAACAGTTGTTCCTTTTTTACAGAACTGCTAAAGAAGAATCATAACCACAAAATTTGCTTTGATGATGTTTATTTGCAGTACCTCCAGCTTATTCTTTTTTAGAAGCCCACAATTTTTCTGGTAAAGAAAGCAACCATGCATCCTTCGAAGTTGAGGAATGTTATAGAAAAAGCTGTGACATCTCTTTCATTAGAAATATCCATTACAACTGATTTTCATAGAGACACACACTGCAGAATTAAAAGTGGTATTTAGTATTTTTTCTAAAAAATACAAAAATATCTATGGAATTTGTGGATTAAAAGTAGTTCTAGGGCCATATAGGTGGATTTCAAGTGTAAAAAAAATGCTCTTAGTGGAGTCTGTAAGAAAAGAACCACGTGTCTATTCATATTTTGAGTAGATGCTGTTGTAATTTTAAAACTTTTCATTGTTTCCAGAATCACATTAATGTGTTCAGTATTAAATTTGCTGAACAATTTGGTTAAGGTAGGTAGTGAACTATGAAACAAGAGACCATCCTGGCTTAACAATGGCCTTTTGCGTGCGTTTAAATGCAAAAAAAAAAAAAAAGAAACATGATGGCTATGCAAAGGCATCCAAATAACTATCAAGGACTACAAGAATTTGCTCAGAGATGCAGAAATGCAGTAAGGAAGGCTAAGACTCAGCTAGAACTGAAAGTGGCCAAAGATGTTAAGTATAACAAGAAAGGGTTCTTCAAAGCAGTAAGCAGAAACAGGGAAGACATAGTCCTATTACTAAACAGGACAGGGAAACTAGTTACTGATAATGCTGACAAGGCAGAGGTTCCAAATGAAGCAGGTGATAGGAAAAAGTCACCATGGATTTACCAAGGGCAAGTCATGTCAGACTAACCATATCACTTTCTACAGCAAAATAACATTGTTTGTCAACATGGGGAGAAAAGTGGATGTTGTTTCCCTAGACTTCAGCAAATTATTTGACACTTTCCCACAGCTTTCTGAACAAACTGGCAAAATATAGATTGGATGAGTGGTCTGTGAAATGGCAGAAAATTGGCTAAGAAGTAGTACTCAGAGTGTGGTGACCAATGTTTTTTATTCAGGTTGGCAGCCTGTTACAAGTAGGGTCCCACAGGACCCTTGCTCTTTCATAACCTTCGTAAAGGGTGTGGATGATGGGATCAAAAGCACCCTCATCAAGTCAGCTGATAAAACTTGGTGGTCTGCTGAACACATCAGAAGGGAGAGGCATTTTACAGAAAGACCAGGACAGGCTGGAAAAATAGGCTAGCAAGAAAAACAAATTTAACAAAGACAAGTCCAAAGTCCTGCATCTGGGTCAGAATATTTAAAGAGTACCATACAGACTAGGACCTATGAAACTGGGAAGCAACCGTAGAAACACAGGATAGTAAAATTGTTTAAGTTGAAAAACACCTTCAAGATTATTGAGTCCAACCATTAACTTAACACAGCCAAGTCCACCGCTCAACCATGTCTCTAAATGCCATATCTACACATCTTTTAAATACCTCCAGGGACAGTAACTCAATCACTTCCAAGGGGAGCCTGTTCTGCTGCTTGACAACCTTTTCAGTGAAAAACTTTTTCTTAATATCCAACCTAAATCTCTCCCCTGGTATCCCTTCAGGTCATTTCCTCTTGTCCTATCTCTTTTACCTGGGAGAAGAGATCAATATTCAGCTTGCTGCAATCTCCTTTCAGGTGATCAGACAGAGCAATAAAATCCTCTGTGAGCCTCCTTTTCTCCAGGCTGAACAACTCCAGCTCCTTCAGCTGCTACTCATCACACTTGTGCTCCAGACACTTCACCAGCTCCACTGCCCTTCTCTGGACATGCTCCAGCACCTCAATGACTTTCTTGTAGTGAGGTGTCCAAAACAACACAGAATTTGAGGTGCAGCCTCACCAGTGTCGAGTACAGGGACACAATCCCTTCCCTAGTCCTGCTGGCTACACTATTACCGACGTGCCATTGACCTTCTGGGTCACCAGTACACACTGCTGGCTCACATTCAGCTGCTGTTGACCAGCACACCCAGGTCCTTTTCCCCTAGGCAGCTTTCCGGCCACTCTGTCCCCAGCCTGTAGCTCCACATTGAGTTGTTGTGACGCAAGTGCATGACCCAGCACTCTGCTTCATACAACTGGTCTTGGTTCACTGATCCCTCTCCAGAGCCTTCCTACCCTCCAACAGATCAACACTCCCACCCAACTTGGGCAAAGTTGGTTGTTTCCAAGCTGACTGAGAATAAGCAGAGAGACAAAAATTGATCTCTTCTCTCTGGTTACCAGTGACAGGAATCAAGGGAATGACATGAAGTTGTGTCAGGGGAGGCTTAGGTTCATTATTAGGAGAAGATTTTTTACCCAAGAGTGGTTGGACACTCTAAACAGGCTCTCCTGGGAAGTGGTCACAGCACCAAGACTGACAGAGTTCAGGAAGCATTTGGACAACACTCTCGGGCACATGGTGGGATTCTTGAGGCTGTCATGTCGAGGGTCAGGAGTTTGACTTCAATGATTGTTGTGGGTCCCTTCCAACTCAATATTCTATGGTTCTATGATTCTACCAAATTCTCAGTTGAGTAGTTATGGACAAATAGCAGGAATATTTAAAGGTATCCTAAAACTATAGTTGGAGATCCTTTTCAGAATCTCACCAAAAAAACCTCTTCCTCTAATAATCTCATTTTGAACCAATAGCCTTCTAAAAATATTAAAACAGAAAAATTTACTGGTTTGCAGATTTAATTTTAAATATTTATTTAAAAAAACCCTAACAAATATTTGTTGTACTATTTTGAAAATATGATCTACTCTACTACAGGTAGGATAAAAAACTGTAGTGAAAGGATTACCTGTACTGACTGTAGACATCTAATCTCCATTAAAGCCATTCTGGGTATGAAACTGATCATTTATCTGCAAGTTTTTAGGATGTCAGGTTAATGTTTATGGGACAACTTAGTATCTTCATTGTAATTTTCCTCCTGGTGAATAACCACAGTTTTTAATGCTGGACATCTTTTTGCGAGTGGACAGCATGAGGGAATATTTATTTTATTATACTGGAAGAGTTAACAATGCTTACATTCTAGAGTCTAGAAAGAAAATGTCTGAGTGACAGGACTGAGGAGCAGAACCTAGTGAATATGTGAACTTTCTAGGTTTTGCCTTTTTATTTTCAGATTACGATGATGATGATTTAGGATATCTGCTAGGACATACTGTTGTTAAACATACAGAGTATAACCATAATCACAAAATCACAATCAAATAACCTCCCAAGCAGAAAAAGGACTAAATTTCTCTGTGATCTTCATCCCTTTGATCTGTTTGACAGACAGAATGCTCTTTTATAATACTGTCTGTTCTCAAATCGAGAATTTAACTTAACATAACTTACCTAGAGGGCTATCTGTATATTCTGTGAAGCCAATAATCTTTAAGCATAAAGTCCTCCGCAATTTTCTCATTTCTGTTTACTTTAAACTTCTAATTCTGGATATTTAATGGAACTAAGGTCTTCTATTGCTAGCACTAACATAATATCTCTTTCAAAAGCTTCTAGACAGAACCCTCCAGATATTACTGTAGTATGAATAATAATAAAAGGAAGCACTGAAAGCAAAACTCCACAAAACATAAGCACTTCATGCTTCTATATAGTCTTCAAATACTTAGTAATTACGTAATTTACAATTTCGTAAATTCATTTAACATTAAGAACTTTATTTTGCAGGTTTTTATGCATAACTCAGCAATATGTTATTGACCAATAATAATCTGAGACTAAGCTAACTTATTTTCAGAAATTCCCAGACTTCATACAATGCATTGGATTCAGGAATTTATAGCTCAAGTCCATCTCTAATTAGAACACTGACATCAGCCAGTATAGCTATTTGATATATGACTTCCTCTGTACATTTAAATTATTTAAGTAACACTTGAGTACTGTAGTTCTTTGTGGATGGTCTCTTTTAGAATGGCTTATAAATGTGCAGAAGTGTCAACATGTCAATAGCTTACTCTCAAAGCCAGTTATGGTAGCTACTTTCTAGGTGTCCTTATCTCCTAAAGAACAGGAAAGAGCCACTCAATATCCATATTTCACACAAACAAGAATTAGGAAGTTACGAAGAGAGAAAAACAAACTTATCTGTGACGTTTACATCGAATTTTGAGAGGAAGATATGTAAGGATAATATGCACTTGGAAATAAAATTGCACATTAAACTAATATTTCACTTAATTAAGGCTGCTTAAAATTAAATATTTTCAAAGTTTACACAGTAAAACCTCAGATTATTTAGGATTTGCAGAATTTAGGTCTTTCCATTTCGTAGGAAATATTCAAAGAATTCTGTTTCCGTTGAAAGCTTTGCATGCTGAATGTCAAATGTCAAAAATAGGGTATCTGTAAAACATGTTATTCAACAAACACTTAAAAAACTTATTTTGAAAATAACCTAACCAATGTTTCAGTGGTTTGCAAACTTTTCAAGATATGTGTGAAACAGTTGAAAATGGCTGAATTCATCTCCAGACTGGCATCAAGGAAAGGACTGGGTTACTTTAAATTTTATTGAAAAATACAGTTTAGGTTAAGCATCTTGTGCTGCAAATATGTGTCTGCTGTTACACAGCACACACTAATCAACAACAGTACATCCGAATTTTCTCTAAAAATAAAATGTTAATTTATTCCTGACTCTATACATTTGTGTTCTCATGTTTCATTACAGAAAGTAATGAAATTTTCCCCACAGAATTTATTGTCTCAAAACACAGTGGTATATACTAACATATTTTATCTTTTACTCACATTCTGAATGTCAAGAATAAAATATTTTGTTCTGATTATTAATAACATTTTTCAATTTATTTCAGATTTGCTTTTGTTGCACTGCTCATGGTCAAATTTTGAAAAGAATAAAAATACAGAAGAATGGAGCAACATAAGAATTAAAAAGTCTTTACCTAAACTTTGACCATGTTTTCTTTACAGGTGGAGCACATTTGCTCTTTTCAAAGTCATATTTCAGCAATAATATCCCCAAGTAGCCACCTTCCTTCCTAATTTCTGATGATTTTTTTATCCTGTCAAAAACTGCACATGACACTCATATTTGTAGATCAACATAAAATGCTGTGAAGTTGATGACTTTGCTTATTTTTTACATTGTGTCTCCCATTGAGTAAATAATGAGAATGACTCAGCAAGAAAGTGAAAATAACTCAGATTGGATTTGTATGAGTAGTTTTGCAGCAGACCAGAAGTATAAAAGGGAGACTTTCGGAAAAGTGACTCGGCATATATTTTGAGTAAAAAAATGACAGAACAGCAGCTCTTCTCCCACACTCTGTTTCCAGATTTAATTTTTTCTGCTTTTCATCTTCAAGCTGTGTTACTATTTTGCAATTCTCCTCTGCCGCTCATTTCTCTCTCCTCAAATTTAATAGTTTTTATTCTGTAAATCCCTTTTCTCAAAATGCATCTCTTCTTTACAGACTCCTCCAGGGGCCTGTGTTTAATCATGCTTTTTTTCTTTTCTACTCTCTCATTTTCACTCTTGCTCTGGTGCTTTTTTTGTCTTTCTCCACTTACTCCTTTCTCTGATATTACATGCAAAGAAATGCTATTTCAAACCTTTTGGTGTTGTCATTTCAGTTTCACCATTTGGTCTCTGTCCACCTACGATAGAGACTGAAAATACAGAGAAGTCTCTCCATTGATTACTCAGAAAATAGGGAAAGAAATATCTTCATGCTAGCAGAGCGTAAAACATGCAGCTGAAAAGTTCTCTGCTGCCTCAGTCAGCTATTAGAGGAAGGACCCAACTTATACCCCTTTCAAGCTTTGGCTGCATCTTCTCAACCTGCTCCAACAGTAAGCTTGCTAATGCCTTTTAGAAGTAGCAGCTCAAAAGTACTTTGTCATAACAGTGTATGTTATGAACTGATTAGAAAAGAAGCATGTGTTCTTATTCAGGTCAGATTAAAGGGGTCATCTAACTTACTGTGTTGCAGTGTCAAAAAAAATTGAAGATTGCTAAAGAAAAATTTAGTTATTTGGCACTCATCATACACCTGTCTTGCTGCATGAACTTGTATTGTAAGCATAATCTTGGACAGCACGGAGATTACACTTTGTCTAATGGAACCTGCCTGACACTGAAAGGGTTGTCATTCAGTAGCTGTACTTCATGTTTCAAATTTGGGAACTTTAATACAGCTCTGAAAAGAAGACAAAGTTTGTAGAAATTCAGCTGCTGTATGTTATCAATTCATTGATGATATCCCTGGACTAAGTTTGCTAGTGTCTGCTTTATAAGTTTATAATCCACTGAGATGGAAGTTTTAGGAAGTGTCTTATGCTGTTGAGAAGACAAAAAGCTTGTAATGAATAACTATCACATGTAGCAAAAAAAACCCCTCACCCAAACCCCAAACAACAACAAAAAACCCCAACAACAAAACAAACAACCAAACAAAAAAACACGAAAAACCAAAAAACCAAACAAATCAGAAAGACTATAGGTTACACACAGTAATAGCAACAACAAAATCAACTAGATGATGATGTGGTGGTGGTGTTAAGACCCACCTCAGAAAAGGGTGGGGGGGTAACCCAGGTTCTTATTAATAAATCCCTTGGGGTGGGTTAGAGTGAAACGACGTTGAATAATTGGTGTTTGAAAGCATACATAAGTAGGGTTTGTTTTAGAACAATTTTGTTTCGAAGGTAAACAGCTATGTTGCCATTTTGGGTGCTATCATCTATATCTATCATCTATAGCAATATGACATAAAGATAACCTTTAGGGAAAATGCATAAGGGAAAGAAAGGAAAGACAGGATAAGGGCAAGGGAGAGTAAGGGAAAGAAAAGATGAGAGTGGAAAGATGTATTTAGTCACCACCCATGAGGTCTAGTGATGAAACTTGGCAGTTGCAGCTTCCATGTCTGTCAGTTAAAGTGGAGGTCTTGATCTGTTGGGGGTGAACACATCGAACAAGGGCTTTATAGTCATAATTAAACATGAAATTTTTTTATAGTTTAAAATATATTAATTTTATTCTTTAAATTAAACATTCTTGTAATGTTACAGATAGTTCCTCCAACATTTTCAAGTTGCAATGACAATGCAGTTTACTATAATACACTGTAAGACGGAATTAAAGCGAAAGTTTGTCCCTGCACTGATTGACTCCAATGTTGGCCAGCAGAGAATGACAAGCCTCCTTGCTTCCAACTCTTCACGGTTATGGTATGTGGGCTGCAGACAAGAGACTTATATTTCTCAACTGTTTCCCCTTACTTCTGCATCCTTCCACTCAAGGACAAAGAAAAACAGATTTCCTCCTCAACTACTGCCACTGCACACCATCATCTCTCTATAACTTCTGCTGCTGCAGATACCACTGTCAGTACCAGTCACATGGAAACAGAACCGTCACATATGCTGGAGAAAACAGGTCTGGGGATGTGGCTGCTTGTGATGTTCTGCTCGCTCCCACACCATTTTCTGGTTGAGCAATAGCCACCAGTATTTATGGGTATTTATGATGGCTGCCTCTGTCTTACACATAACAACATGATAGCCAAGGGCCACGGATCTTGCTCAACAGCTAAGGGCTAGTTGAGCATGTGTCAACCAAAGCTGCAGATGGTATGCCAATAAGACTGTAAGTCAACCATCATACTTCATAAACAGTGGACAGAGCAGGGACTGCTGAGCTACCCTGCACAGCAACAGGCTGCATGGCAGGATCTCCCCTTGAGTAGAGACACCCCTCAAGGCTACTCCGCAAGGCTGGGAGAATCGTTGCTGTGTCTGATAGTCAGTGAATGAATTGTGAATAAGCACATTGAAACTTTGAAATCCTAGCTAGGTGGTATAAAGGTCTGATTATACCTATCTAATCATTTAGACATAAACAACCGACCAAGACCAGGGCTAAGTCCGAATCCAACCATGCCTAAACTCCACTCAGAAAGTTTAGAAAGCAAGAAGGTCTTTTCTGAACCTCATGATTTAACAGGAAGATTTCCATGGCAGTTTTGTCTTACCCTGTCCTCTGTGCAGTAAATAATCAAATGTACCTTGCCATCAAGTCTTTTTAAAGCACTGTCATGTTTACTATCATATTTACTGAAGCCTGTGGGAAGGACATAAGTTGGAAAAGATCATAAAGGACTGTATCACACAGGTGGAACTCCACAGTGGAGCAAGGGAAGAGCATGAGTATGAAGAAGCACCTGAGGCAAAGAATTATGAATTAACTGTAACCCCAATTCCTCATCCCTTTGTGTTACTCAGAGGGGAGAGGTAGAAGAGCTGGGAGTGAAGTGTCTGGGAAGAAGGGGAAGATGTTTTTAGATTTATTCTTATTTCTTTTTAGCCTACTGGAGTAGGTTGACCCTGGCCAGATGCCAGGTACCCAAAAAAGCCACTCTCTCACTCTCCCTCTGCAACTGGACAGAGGAGAGAAAGCTAAGAATTCATGAGTTGAGATGAGAGCTGGGAGAGCTCAGTGACTGATTACCTTCATGGGCAAAACAGACTCAAAGTGGGGATATTACTTAAATTTATTACTAGCACAATAAGAACCAAAGAGAAATAAAACAGTCTTAAAAGACACCTTCCCCCTACCCCTCCTTCCATGTTCTCTCTTTTCCCCCCCAGCAGTGCAGGGGGACAGGGAATGGGGGTTACAGTCAGTTGTTGTTTCCGCTGCTGCTCAGAGAGAGGAATCCTTCCCCTGCTCCCGTGGGATCCCTCCCGTGGAAGATGGTCCTTGATGGACCTCTCCAGTGTGAATCCATCCCTCAGGCAGCAGTTCTTCCCAAACTGCTGTCCCATGGGTCGCTTCTCCATGGGGTGCAGTCCTTCATGGATGAGCTGTATTGATGTGGGTCCCCCACAGGGGCCACAAGTCCTACCCAGGGAAACCTGCTCCAGTGTGGGCTTCCCTCTCCACTGGCTGCAGGTCTCCAGCAGGACCCTGCTCCATCTTGGGCCTCCCATGGGGTCACAGCCTCCTTCAGGCATCCACCTGCTCCAGCAAGGGCTCCTCCATGGGCTGCAGGTGGGTCTCTGCACCCCAATGGTCCTCCATGGGCTGTAGGGGCACAACTGCTCCACCATGGTCTGCACCACAGGCTGCAGGGGCCTCAGCTCTGGCCCCAGGAGCATCTCTTCGCCCTCCTTCTGACCTTGGTGTCTGCCTTGTTGTTCCCATGTTCTCACTCCACTCTTCCCTGGCTGGAATTCTTTCTGCGTCACAACTTTCTGTTCTTAAACATATAATCACAGAGACATTACTATTACTCCTGATTGACTTGGCCTTGGCCAGTGGCAGGAAGTCTGTCCTGGAGCTGGGTGGCATTGGTTCCATGGGACAGGGGAAGCTTCTAGCAGCTTCTAACAGAAGCCACTCCTGTAGCCCCCCACACTACCAAAACCCAGCCTCAGAAACCCACTACACCTACTCTAATTGGCAATAGACTAAATTATTTTATAAATTAAATCAATTTCCCTAATTCAAGTCTGTTTTTTCCAGTGACAGTAATTGCTGAGTAATCTTACTGAGAAACTTTTTGCTGTATTTTCTCCTACTGTCCTGTTGAGGAGGGGGAGTGATAGAGTGTCACCTGATGGCCAACCAAGGTCAACACACTATATAAACACATGGATATTAAATAATTTAAGAACATGTACCTATGATCTAGCTGCAAAAATTCTTACCTCCATCCTAATGCTTAAGGTTAGAGAAATGTTATCATGGTTTTACTAAAGTCTTTATTTTGTAAGACATTTCCCGGTTTGTGGACAGTATAACACCATCTGTCAAATAACTACATGCATGTATGGAGTCTGTAGAATATGAATAAAAACCTTTAATGCAGCCAAGCTTATCACTCCCAAAAGAAAAATTTGTAGTTTTGACTTCATGTGAGAAAGTAAAATTAAGATAAAACAGAAGGTGAAGTGAACAAAGAGATTTAAATTTTTGTAATGAGACAGTTAATGAATCTGTTTTCCTCCTTCTTACTTCTACAGTAAATCCTCTGAGTAGAGTACATCATTTTCTTTTAGGTACTTACTGAAGAATAAAGTAAACAAGGTAGTACAAAGAGGCTTTACGTTGATTGTAGGAGAATAATTTACTGAAAAATTTGGTTGTGTTTTATCACATAAGAGGCAATTGCTGGTTTTCATACACTGACAAATCTAAAATCAAATACGGTATTCAGAATGTTGTCTTTTTATGATAGCAACTTATTATTTGTTAAAGGAAAATTGTTCTGTTGCACTCATTTATTGTATAATAAAGGGCACACTGAAATGTTTTATAAGAGTTGTAATTGAGAAATTAAACCTTAAACTTAAATCTGATCCTTTGAACAAGCTTCATTTTTTCTTTTCAAGGTTCCATTTCAGAAGTTCAGCTCAATCTTATTTTCATCCTCTAAGATAGCAATTATGATACTTAACCAATGTATATATTTTTTCATCTTACATCAGTAATTAATCCTGCTGTTGCCTAAAAGACTGAGGAGGAAAAGACTCCAGGCCAATTTAGTGTAGGAGATAAGATAGAGAGCAGGTGCTTTAATGAGTCCTTAGGCCCAGAGGAATACATACCATGCACACTCTTCGTCAGACAGTGGTTCTATGATTTTATAATAAGGTCCATTCAATCCCAATTTGTCCACACCCTGGTTCTGCCCCGTTCCACCCCTCAGCATATCCCTTCAGGAACTGAGTCTGGGGGTGTTTGGGACCCCTTCTTCCTCATCTTCATCTTCTTCAAAGCACATTCAATCCTTGGAGTTCCCTCAAAGTTCTGGGCTTGAAGGTCTCTGTGTCTGTGTGATATCTTCTGGTCCAGGCCTTAAAGTGTTTTTCTACAGTTCTACCTTGAAAAGAAGACTAAACATGCTAATGGAATTTAAAGGGATTGATATGAGATGGGATAGTAGGGTTTGGTATGTGTAAACATTATGCTACAGGGTAAGGGATATAATACAGCTACGTTAAAATCTACATTCATTACACATCTACTTCTAAAATCTATTAAAATTAAAGAAATCAAAAAGCTCTGCGGCATCACTACCAATCTTCTGTGACAGAGTTTTAAGTATTATCACAAACATTTTATCAGTGAAGGTAACAATTACACATATAGACAAAGCTTTACTTAATTTTTGAGTAATCTTGTATTCTTTATTGCCAAATTTATGTAGCTTGTAGTACCACTCCTATGATCAAGACAGGCATGCAATGTGGGGGACAATAAAAAGAGGTTTTTCAAATACATTAATGGCAATAGGCAGTATAGAAATATCATCAACCTGTTACAAGATGAGGATGGTAACCTCCCATATGGGGATAGAGACAAGGCAGAGGTGTTTAATGCTTTATTTGCCTCTGTCTTTAACGTGGATGATGGACCAAGTGATCTCAGTGCCCTGAGCTAGAGGATTGTGACTGCAAGAATGATCAACTCCCAGTTGATCCTATTGCTCAAGCTGGATCCCTACAAATCTATGGGGCCTGGTGGGATTCATCCCAGAATCCTCAAAGATAAGCTGATGTAATTGCAAAGCCTCTCTTAATGATTTTGCAGTGGTCTTGGGCATCCGGAGAGGTCTCAGCTGACTGGAAGCTGGTGAATGTTGTCCCAGTTTTCAAGAAGGCAATAAGGAGGACCTGGGAAACTACAGGCCTGTCAGTCTCAATTCAGTACTTGGTAAAGTTACGGAGAAGAATTTTCTTGGAGGTATGGAAAAACACCCGAAGGACAACAGAGTCATGGGCACAGCCAGCACGACTTCATGAGAGGCAAGTCCTGCTTATCAGACCTTATTTCCTTCTATGACTAGGTAACTCACCTAGGTAACTAAAGGAAGCCAGTTTTGGATTTCAGTAAAGCTTTTGATATTGTCTCTCAGTCTCCTGTGAGAGCACACAGCTGGATAAACACATCATGGGATGGATGAGCAACTGGCTCACAGGTCGAGCACAGAAGGTAATACTGAAGAGGGTAACATCAGACTAGCAACCTGTCACTAGTGGGGTTCCACAGGCTCCATCTTGGGCCTTGTGCTCTTCAACACCTTCATAAATGACTTGGATGTAGGACTGGAAGGGATACTAAGCAAGTTTGCAGATGACACAAAACTGGGAGGAGCTGTTGACTCCCTCTAATGCAGGGAGGCCCTGCAGAGAGACCTCAACAAATCAGAGGACTGGGCAATCATCAACCATAGGAAGTTCAACAAGGAGAAGCGCTGGATTCTGCACTTGGGATAGGGCAATCCTGAGTGTTTGTACAGACTGGAGAACGAGATGCTGGAAAACAGTGCCAGGAAAGGGACCTGGGGGTCCTGGTTGATGGCAAACTGAATATGAGTCAGCAGTGCCCTTGCAGCCAGGAGGGCCAACTGTGTCCTGGGGGGTATCAGGCAAAACATCGACAGCCAGTTGAGGGAGGGGATTGTCCCTCTCTGCTCTGCGCTTGGGTGGCCTCACCTTCAATGTTGTGTGCAGTTTTGGGCACGACAATATAAGAAATATATTAAGCTCTTAGAGAGTGTCCAAAGGAGGGCAATGAAGATGGTGAAGGGCCTGGAGGGGGGCCTGGAGGGGAAGCCATATGAGGAGCGACTGAGGTCACATGTTCTGTTCAGCCTGGAGAAGAGGATACTGAGAGGAGACCTCATTGCAGTTACAACTTCTTTGTGAGGGGAAGAGGAGGGGCAGGCACTGATCTGTGGTGACCAGTGACAAGACCCAAGGGAATGGTCTGAAGTTGTGTCAGGAGAGATTTAGGTTGGATATTAGAAAAAGGTTCTTCATCCAGAGGGTGGTTGGGCACTGGAACAGGCTCCCAGAGAAGTGGTCACAGTACCAAGCCTGACAGATTTCAAGAAGCATCTGGATTATACTCTCAGGCACATGGTGTGATTCTTGGAGATGGTCCTGTGCAGTGCCAGGAGCTGGACTTGATGATCCTTATGTGTCCCATCAATTATAATCAGGAAATTATCTTGTGGTTGATGCACTTTTGGAAATCATGGGACATTAAGTTTAAGTGTTTTAGCTCAGAAGACAACAGCAAACTTCTAAACTAGGAAGTGTTTCAGAAGAAGTTTGAAGGTTGCATGATGTGTGCCCACTACTGCTAAAAATAGTTAAAGCTAATTGTTTAAAATGAGATGTGATTTGCCCAGGGACATATAAGGTCCTATTTGAATCCTTTGGTGGAAAAAATCACCAACAAAACCCAACCAAACAAAAAAACCTCAGATCTTTGTTATCTCAATTTGAATACCTAAACTCTTGGACAAGAACAAACAAGGAAGAACAAACAGGAAAAGATGCAGAGGGTGGGGCAGACTTTCAGTCTTCGCCACACTGTGATACGCTTATCTAGTGACCCACTAGTGGCTGTCTGAAGCAAGAAGCTGGGAAGTAAGAATCTATGTTCTTATCCATTATGGGCCATTCTTGCAATTCAATGTGGTGCTTATGACTGCGATTAAAAGGTAATCTCAACACTTGGACAGACCAGAAATTTATTAAAGGTACCCTCTATGAGCCTTTCATTTTAATAATTTTTTCTTCGAGAATCCTTCCATTTTACTGATATTCACCTAGTACTCTTAGGTGTACTAACCTTATATTATTGTATAATACATACATATAATATATATTATATATATATATTATATAATATTATACTCATATGTATTTTTAATATATATATGTTATATGTTATATAACATATATTCTATGTTATATTCTATTTATCCACTGTACCTGAAACAAGAATTCCGTTCAATATATTTTTAAAGTAATTGAGATATGAGTTTTACTGGGCCTGCATTTATAAAGTGTCAACTATTTTCAGAAATAATTCTCTAACCTATGTTCTACCTATGTTTTTTTAACATTAATGGAAGCAGGAATAAGTAATATTCCTATGATGATAGTTCAGCCTTTAGGTCACCATGGAAAAAGACTTATTTTAAAAAAGTATATTCTGAGACACTGCACCCTTTTAGCGCTTTCACAGTTCAGTTCTACTTAGCTATGTTATAAGCAAACTGTCTCCAGTGCATTCCAGCAAAATCTCTATAAAAATTTACAGAAATACAATGGATTTGCTTAATTTTCCACTAAATGTAGTTTGGGGTTTTTTATATTCTGTTGAGTCATTTCCTACTCATATTGCCACATCCTAAGCTGGAGTTCATTCTGCTATCTCCTCAAAAAAAAGAATTAAAAGGTCTGTTCATAAGATATTTTCCTACCAAAGTGATTGATAGACCATACTGCCAAATATTTTAGTAAGGAGTGTTTTGTTTGTTCTTTTCCTTCAGCTTAGTTTTTATAGCATATGGCTCTGTATAGAAAGAGGAACACAAACCATGTCTTTGAACTCAAGAGAAACCAGGCCAACATCCTGAGACTCTGGGAAACAGTACACTTGAGACCAAGTGAAAGCAATTTAGAAAAACAGGGGTGTGTTAAACATAAAACATTCCTCTAAAGAAAATACGAAAACACCAGTAGAGGAGTATATGTTTCTGAGTGTTTCTTTTCTGAAAGGAACTGGATACCTTGTTTTGGTTTTGTTTTTGAAAGAAAGTCTTGTCTTTGCTTCTACGGCTCTCCAACATGAAAAAGATTATATATAGCTTTGATGTTCTTTTAAATAATTTGCAGAATCTACCAACATTGTGAAGGGTAACATTTCAACAGCAAACATTTTCTCCATACTTTCAGAAAACAAGCATTATCACATAGGAAGAATGCTTGTGGAATATCTGCAATGGTTTTTAACTGTAGTGATGCAAAACATCACAGCATCTTAGGCTAGCAACTCTTTAGAGTTGAAAGTTGTTAAAGGATATCTGTATTTAAAGTTATACAGCTGAAGCAGCTGTACCATGATGATCAGCAAAAAAGAAGAACTAAGCACATCTGGTCAAGTTGATGAAATAATTTTCAGCTCTGCTATTGAATTCCTTTTGTCTGTGATCTGTGTATTTATGTATTTCACGAAGTTTTTGACTTGGTATCTGACATCATTGTTGACAAACTGCTACATTTTGACAAGCTTCTATGTCCAGGAAAAGGAGGAAACTATACATAGTGTGTCTGCTTATTCAAGGATTGCACGGCATACTCCTCAAACTAGATCTTAAACCTGAACTAGCGAGCTTTGGGACTGGAAACTATACAGCTAATTAGACTTCATATAGTGCCACATTAATGTATCAAAGGGTTAAATTGCTGTCAGAAACAGAACTAGATCTCCACAGAGCTAAAATGTTGGTTGTATTCATTCTATGTCAAGTACATGTTATATGTTGGCATATGGGAACTCATTTGTGCCATAAAAGTTAAGGAGTTAAAGGCATGTGTTAAAGGCATTTGTCTAAACTATATTTACAAAAGCATGAGCACTTTCACCCCTCTCCTCCTCCCCCCAAGAGTTTTCTGAAAACCAGAGAAAATTTTTTGGAATTCAGAGAGGGCATTTTTCACCTTCATACAAAACAGAGAAAAAAGAAGAGGGTTTCTTTTTTCACCTTTACAGGTTGGAAGATAGCTACAGTTTGAGAGGATGTAGAGGACTGCACTGTTAAGCCTAGTCTCAATAAAATTTCTCAAATACCCTGTCAAGCAGGACACTTATGAATATCTGTGATTACAGTAGTTACACTACTCTCAGAAGACTCTCGTCTGTTTTGGGTTCTAGTAAGCAGAAATTTGACCCAAATTCAGATTCATATGGGGATCATCACTAGTAGGCCAATGTGAGTATGTGAGAATTGTAAATCAGCACTGATCTTTAATTTGTGATTGAAATGGTTAATTTCTAGCCACAATTTTGACAGAAATCTGGACTATATTTATTGCACAAAATTAAACCTTTTGGTATGTTCATCATTCTGCCAGTTTCACATTCTAATTCTATCAGATTCTAAACCACACGGGCAGATCTTTAGTATCAATCTCTTATATTAGGCAGTGAATTGTTTTGGGTAAGGGAAGTCTTTCCAATTCTGCACTTATACAGGTAATAAGATCTTCATTTAATCCTGGATGTACTAGACTCTAAGATAAAACAAATACATGTCGCTGAGTCCCATTGATAACCAATATAATTTAGCCTAATATCATACACTCGGATAAAGATTATTGAATACTTGATGAAAGAATACCTTTAAAATGCCTGTCTGAGTACAAACCAGGGTACTTCTAATAAATGCAAGGTACAGAAATGTGATTTAATACTGACATTTCTCTTTAGATTTATTGTTAGACAGGTTTAGGAATCTTATTTAGTCTCAAACAAATACAGAGTGTTAATTCCATATAGGTTACTCGAATGGACTATAAAAATTCTAACATTTATGAAGCTTTAGCAATTTTGTCATCTTTGAAGATGACAGTAAGCCAAGAACACACAACTTCAGGTAGAAAATAGTAATCAAAAGATTTATCACTAAAACTGAAAATCTTCATCTTGCCATATTTCATGTTCTGTATAGAAAGTTGCTTTAGAAAACAGGTTCACTTCAGCTCTGAAAACAGCAACAAAAAGAAAGACTCTGACTGAAATGGAAAATAAGTTCTACTATTGTGTGGTTTTTTGTTTGTTTGTTTTTTTCAGGCAGTTTCTGACAGACTGATACTGTTTTGTTTGAAAAAACATCTGAAGGTCATGTGCTTCAGCTATGCAGCAGACTCATCTATTCAATAAAACAGCTAAAAAAGCTATTTGAAACCTGCATAATATATGCAGGTCAAGGGTAGGCAGAATAGGAAAGGAAAGTTTTAACCAATGAGATTGTTATTAATGAGCTCATTAAGTAGATCTTTCCCTTAGCAGAACTTTGCTCCTGAGTCTCAAAATTCTCAGCTACACATGCTTGCAGGATTTTTTACACACACATGTCTTCTGAACATTAGAAAATGTCTTTGATTCATGTTGACTTATATTTTTATCAGTTTTATGTCTAATGCTCCTTGGTCATGTGTGTTAATCTATTTACATACCTTAATTCCTTCATACTTAAACAAAATTTTTCATTATTTATTTCCTTTTGTTTTTATTTTTTTTATCAAAAGGAAATAATTTTTCTTTCTTTTTATTTCTGCTATAGTCAGTTTAAATTCTCCATGATACATCCCAGGGTATCAGTCTTCAGTAAACTTGATTATATTACTATAAAAGGAATAACTTAGTAACTGATTCACTACCTAGTAGTTTAATTCAGTAAGTTAATTTAAAAAAGGATTTTTTTTCTTTTACACAAAAATATATCCTTTCTGCATCATTCTATCTGAGACCTAAACATCTGAAACGGACAAAATTTCCTTCTGAAGGTCTTCAGTAGACTCTCTCCATTGAGCACATAGGGAAGATAATAATTTACTGCAGGAGTTAAGATTTAGTAAGTGAAACAGGCTAGATCCCAGCTCCCTGTGGCTATCTGAAATGCCTCTTCAGCCAGCGGGTCATCTTGCAGCAGCAGCAGTTTCTTACTCTGCTGGTTACACTGAGTAGTTCCAATTAAGGAGGAGGATTATCCTCTGCATGGGAGCTGGTGAAGACTGTAATGTCAGAATCGTCAGGCTGGTCACACACAAAAAAAATAAATTGTGAAGACAAAAAGCACTGGCCTGATTGCACTCCAGCCAAGAAAAAGTAAATGGCTACCTAGGGTGACTAGGAAAAGTGGCTCTGATGGTAGGAAGTTGCCATGGAAGATAGTTAGCATGTCTTTAAAATGTGTGCCTGTGTTTGTGCCTTGACATGAGAATGTTGTGGTTGGTACTCAGAAGTATCTAAGAACCACTTGTTGTACAAATTCTGCAACAGAGAAAGGAGCACTCTTGGCCATTGTGCCCAGTCTCTGTTTACTTCTGTAACCACAGTAAAGCATACAGTAGCCATTTGACCTGATTTTAGATATTCTGTTAAGGTATCAGCCGATTCTTAGGTATTTACCTAATCAATGATAAGGAAAAGAGGAGTTCTTCAAAGGGCAAGTCGACCTGCTTATAATTGGAGTAGCTTAATATTTTAATCACTATTCAAAAACATCTGACTCTGATGACTGTGGAAAGACTGTGAGTTAGATGCCTTGATGACTGAAACTGGGATGGTGAATCCAGGCCTAACTGGATTCCTTTATTCTAACATGAAGTTATTGATCTACTACACCATTACCTTGGCTTTTCAGAAATATATGATGATACATCAAATGTATAAACTAGAAATGAAAAAATATAAGTAAATTTTCATGTTTTACAATTATAATCTAAACTAATTCTTAACCCTACGAAATATCATTCCAATTTTTCTTTTTCTATTTTATTATACAGGGAAACAAAAGTAACTGGAAAACTCTGTGCCTCACCATGCCGTACCAAGCTACAGTTAGTTTTATGCATTGCCTCAGTTCCTCCAAGAAACAATATTACTCACATTGAAGTCAGTGGGAGTTCATACCCTTAGAAAGTAAAATTTAATTTATATAAATGGAAATCTGAAGTGCCTGCTGACATTATAGTATTATATATTTATATATATTTCTCACCATATATATAGTGGGAAATTCAAATCTGGATGGACCAATTTATTAATTAGATCAAAATGACATTTTTTATCTTTTCTATTGTGCTCAATATGCACTATTCACCTTACTTATTGGATATTTTGTTTCCATAATGACTGCCAGAAATCTTTTACGCAACTTCTACTCTTGAGTCCTTTATGAAGCAAAGGTAAATCTAGACCATTTTCCTTTTGGTTAAATTGATGCCACAAGACATGTGTTAGTCTGATGCCCTTTAGCAGGAGTCCTTTGTTTCTGTCCACTATTTCCTGATGCTTCATTTCCTTGTTGTGCAACATATATGTCGACAATTTCATAGAACATAAAAGATTGTTGCAAGAAATTATATAGGGATGTAAGTCTAATGTGCCCTTAGTGTGCTGTAAGAACTTAGAAGAAACTCGAGAACTGGAGAAGCTGGCAGCCTGTTAAAAACTGGCTGGGCTCAAAGAGTGCTGGTGAATGGTGCTACATCTGGTTGACAACTGGTCACTAGTTGGAGTACCCAAGGCTCAGTACTGAGGCCAGTCCTGTTTCGTATCTTTTTTGATGATTTGGATGAGACCTTACACTCTCTACATTTACCTGAAAAATAACTGTAGCAAGATGGAGATTGGCGTCTTCTCCCAGGTAGCTAGTGAGAGGGCAAGAGGAAATGGCCTCAAGCTGCACCAAGGGAGATTCAGATTGGACATCAGGAAGAATTTCTTCACAGCAAAGGAGGTTAAGCACTGGAACAGTCCTCCCAGAGAGGTGATGGAATCACCACCCCAGGAAGTGTTCAGTGACTGGATGTGGCACTTAGTGCTACGGTTTTGTTGACAAGGTGCTGTTCCATAAAACATTGGACTCAATGACTCAAAGGTCTTTTCCAGCCTTGATGATTCTATTCTATAATTCTATGATTTTATGCTTTTCATAGGTTCCGCTAAGCATATTTATTATTGCTAGATCTTTCAGACTCATCCAAACTGGACCATATCACTCCTGATTGTCAGCCTGAATTGTACCCAGTCATTTCTAAGAATTCAAGTCCCTAATCTAATGGAGTTCAACAGTCAATTCAGTTGAACCCAGATTTAGTCCAAAAACACCTTTGCAGCCACTCTTTTCTTCTGTTTTAGGACAGAATTCAACTGCTTAGCAATGAGGAGCTCTATTTGAGACGCCCCAGAATCTCTCAGAAATCCAGATGAACTAGAAAATTTGGAGTTCATGGCTATAAAAACTACATATATATATATATAAATAAATATGTTTGTCCACATCTCCATATATAGATATCCGTCTATATCTATAGCTTCCTTTTGTGGCTGAGAGCACTTTTCAAATATTTAGGAAGAAGTCTTTTTTGTTCTGCTCAGAACTACAAAGACCTTTTGCCATGTAAAATGAAATCTTTTGTTCCTCAAAACCATGTAAGTGTCTGAGGGGACCAGTTAAATTCTTGCTGTATCATTAGTTCCCAAATTTCCACAGATCAGGCAATCTTGTTTCCTGAACTGAATTTTCAGTCAACAGTTGTTAGACAGTTAACAGATCCTTGAACTCGCATTTCTGAGAAAGGTTAAAGTAAGGTGCTTTAAATAAGGATCTGATTCTATCGATAAGATTTGCAATTCAATCTTCAAGCACTGCCTCTAAATGGGACCTTCAACATCTGGGGATTCTTTCTGTTCATAAACATGTGCAGAAGATGCCTACAGACATACAGAGATACCACCGTCTTGACAGAACAGAATCAAACAATCAGAAAAACTTCTCTTACTAACAGTGAACATGGATGCACTCACATGTTTTTCACTGACTAACAGTTATCTATTTCTGGCTGAAATTCTTGTATCTTCTGTGCTTCTTGTTACAGAACAGATACACAAAAGATTTTTTGAAAACAAAACAAGAAAAAAATCAACAAGACACTGGGGACTTCTTCACCTTGAGAAACACCAGTAAAATTTATTCAGTAGAAAGTTTTGTTTGGAGAGTTTTATTAAACTTTGCTTTTGGAAGTACCAGTATCAGTATTCAGTAGCAGCCGGATTTAGCACTCACATGATGATCTGATAACCTAGACTGATTGCCTGTTGTAGACTGGAGGTAAGTTTCTGTATTTGTCCTGTTAACTGACAGAATCACTAAAGCGAGTTTTCAGAGCAGTTTGAGGAGAAAAATAAACCTTACTTTATTGCATGATGACTATAAGATCCAAAACTCAGGATTATATAGGAGGAAAAAACAATTAGAGATGAGTAAAACCAATAAATAAATAGATTTTGTTTGCTTTTCATAGGATTGAATTTTCATCGTGGGCAAATGCAATGCGCAATTTCTAGTGTAGTCTACAGATGACTTCTTTTGATGTAGAAGAAAGTTATTTTGATATCAAGTTGAAAGATAGAAAAGTTATTGTAGAACTGCTCAAATAAAGTCTCTCTAAAGTGGGTAATGAAAAACTGAATCAAACAAGGCACAGCAGTTGTGTCAAAACAACACATCTCCCACAGATGATCAGAACTGGTAACAGATTATCAACAATAGAAGCTGTGAAGCTTGTTAGATGGCAAGTATCACTAAGAAAAAAAAAATCCTAAGCAGTAAAAATTCTAAATTAATGTCAAAGTCAACTGTGGTATGGGGCATGATGTTCCAATGGCTTTTTATAAAGATTACCCAGCTCAGCAGTATCCAAATGACATGAACTAACAAATTCAAATCACAATTATTTAAAAACATTAAAAACCATTAAGGCAAAGAAACTATTTTAAATTTTGCACTGACCATAAAAAACATTGCACAAGATTTTAGAACTTTAACAAGTGGTGCACAAATAGATTTCTAACCCTAAAGGGATACTAAAACTAATTATATATTCTACAAACACTTTCCAGTTTTGATTGTTGCAGTTTCAAGTGTTTGATTACATTAAAAGTAGATTTTCTTAGCTGAAGCAAGAAGTGTTCAAAAGAACCTATATATGTATATATTATGTTAGTGCTTTCTTTTCATATGGGCAAATACATTTTTAAATGAGTGAACAGATTTGCATTTATCTTGTAAGAATTAGTATCCTTATCAAATGAATGAATTAATTACAGCCCAGAATTTCTACATTAAACATTGCCCTAGATACTCTGTTAGAATCATTTTTCAGTGATCTTAACTGAAGAGGAGGATATAATGTAAGTGACAAGTAAAACAAACATTCACAGGTAACTTTCTTTATGTGAACTGGTCTTTTACACTCCAAAGGACTGATATTCATGCATAACTATGTACATGTATTTGCAGTTACAAAATCCTGTCTTAGACATGAGAGAAATGTCATCATTGTTAGCCCGGTAGCGGAAAATGTTTCACGTTGCTAATTAAGCAAACCTCCATAGGAGTATCAAAGTTTTCTAAGAAGTAGAGGGTGGCAGGTGGTGAGGATGGGGAGTGGTAGGATATATGCGAGAGCTCAGTTCCCTTTTTGCAAAGCACAGTGATTGTGTGTACAGAAATGCCAGTCTGATTGAATAGTTTGTAACCATAGCAACTCCTGCAGAAGGCAGAGGAGAAAACAGAATAATAGGGATTTCCTTTCTCCAGATGAACACACTGGAAAATGAGAAAAAGGGAGAAAGAAAGGCTGCAGAGACTTTTCCTGTCCCAGGAAGTTCACAATGTGAATTCCAAGAGTTATTCTTCATTCATTTTTTTAATAAAATAGAACCAATGAAATGTTGTGATACTACTTTTTTTCAGCTGTAAGATGCAAAAGTTGTTAATATATGTGAGTTTTTTCCTGTAAAGCAAGTAGACTTCAGTATTAAAATAAGAACTGCAGCTTGCTATCTTCTACTTTTGCGCACAGAATTCTTTTCTTCAAAAATTTTGGAGAATATTTTTTATGGGGAATTGCTTTTAATAAGTTGATTTTGTGTGTATTTATTCCTTCTGTCAATTTTATGGAAGGCTTTGTATATTTTAATTCGAGATCTTGCAACTCAAAACTTTCAACTAGAGAGGGAAAAAATTATTCTTAATTACTTTCTTGTCCTTCAAGTGTCTAGAACGAGTTTCAAGCAGCTCCCAATCAGCTCTATCCAGTCAAAGCATACACACGGCAGATATCTGTAATCACAGAATACCAGAATGGCTGAGCTTACAAACTATCTCTTGAGATCACCTGGTCCAACTCCTCTGCTTAAGCTGGACCACCTATGGTGAGTTTGGCAGGACTGCGGCAGCACGGGCCCGGGCCGGCCCCGGGTACTGGGACCCGGTCCCTGGCGCGGAAAGGAGTGAGAGAACAGGAGCTTCGCCTGTGCTGACAGTACCATTCGTGGGAGATGAGAGGGGAGCCCCGGAACACACAGAAGAGAAGGACAACTCTAAGCCTGGGCAGATGGAGCTCGTTTAGCCCTGTAAGGCCATCCATCTAAAAGCAAGTGACTCTAAACAAACTTATGTCCTGAGGACCTTGCTGCCACTGTCCAAGCTCGCTCGGCCCTGGTAGATGAACCTCAGGATTAAAGGGTGGGCTCAGTTCAGCACACACTGTGTCTCACCTAAAAAATCCATTGTGCAGGCTCGAAGGCCTTGCCCACATTTGCAAAGCACTGTATCACCAGCGTGCTTGTAGCAAATATGAGTAGAGACCTTTCCCAAATCTTCGTTCGTGAAGACTGGTCATGATGTATGGTCAGGTTTTAATACCTCCAAAGGATGGAGACTCCACAATCTCCCTGGACAACAAGTCCCAGTGTTTCACCACTCATTAGATCTTCCTCTTGACCCTTCTCTTCTGTAGACTGAACTGTCCCAGGTATCTCAGCCTCTCCTCATGTGATTGCTACTCCAATTCCTTAATCATCCTTTTGTCCCTGTGTTGGATTTGTTCCAGTATGTCCATGTCCTTATAGTTTTGTATCTTTTACTAACTTGCTGAGGGTGCACTGTGCCCTAGAGTACAGATCCTTAATGAAAATGTTATATAGCATTGGATCCAGGATTGAAACTAGTAACTTACCACCAATTGAACTCCATACTACTGCTAACCTTCTGGGTCTGGTAGTTCAGTTTTTGATTCACGTGACTGTGCACTTATGTAACCTGTACTTTTTCAGCTTGTCTATGAAGATGGTATGGGGAACCGTGTCCAAAGCCTTATTAAAGTTGAGGTAAACACATCCACTTCCCTTCCCTCATCTACCAAGCTAGCCACTTCATTGTAGAAGGCTATAACATTGGTTAAGCATGATTTCCATAATATTTCCATGATTATTCTTAATTACTTTCCTGTCCTTCATGTGTCTAGAACGAGTTTCAAAGAATAATTGCTCCACTAGCTACCCAGGGATTGTGGTTGACTGGATCAGATTCCGTTCTTTCTGCTTTATCAGCTGTCACTCAGCTGGGGTTCTTTTCCCATTTTCCACTGTTATTTTTAGTTGTATATTTTTCAAAACAAAATGTCCACATTCAATACGTATCATTCCCTTACTTTACCCACTTTCTCTCTTTCTCACCTCACAGCTCAAATAAGCTTAAACTTATAAAGAGAGGGTGGATCACTTTTATCCACTGAGCTGAACATATATGAAATACAGGTAATATTTTTGCCAGGTAATAGAAAAAAACCCATTTTATAGGTCTTTTATTTACATAACATTTATACTGAAAATTCCAGCAGTTTAATACATTAAATAGTTTAGAATTTTGTAACCCTTCATAAGTATTAAAACTTATTTGAATTTTCACCATACAAACATGTAGTTACAACCTATTATGCAGGGTATAAAGAAATATTTGAACTCTATAGTTCAAATTTGACTATTTAAAATTTCACAAACTGTTTTCATGTTTGGAGCTTGATAAAAAATTGAAACTTAGGGGGAAAAAAAAAGAAAAAAAGCTCATCAAGAAATATGAAATTCTTTTGGGAGGAATTTGGCTTCACTTCCACATAAACTTAAGCATCATATCTATATAATAAAATCAACAGAAATTCATCAGTGTGGAAATTTCATTGCTGCTAATCTTTTTCTCACAGATTTTGCTTTGGGTTTTTAGATGGGTTCAATTTCAGACAAAAAATGTGAAGTTTGGATTATATCTGTATAGAACAACGACTAAGTAAATTTCTACCAATTTTCTGTTTTATTTGCTAGTCTGGATTTTCAGTTATATATTGCTATCAGGATCCAAACTAGTTCTGGACTCTACAATATAAATTTATCCCTACAGACCAATGAGAACAGAAAAAGCATTTGTAGAAAATGGAAATGACACTGCAGTGAATTTTTCAGCTCTAAAGATGAGAGGAGAATGCTTATGATTGTGTCTGCTAAGGAAAGTCACAGCAGGGGAGATAATAGGAACTTTGTTTCATTTTCTGTATATATTTCAGTGTGTTTTCACCTGTATTTCATTTACACCTGTATTTTCTTTTGTATTTTTTTCCACAAAATCAATATACTAATATCATTCGGAACATTTACTGTCACAAGAACCATGACCCTTTTGTGGGATAAAAGATTCCTTTATTTTTCACTTAAAACCCTAAGGATATGTACCTGTGTTCCACTACAGAGCACTGTAATTACATGTATTTGGATAGGCATAACAGGTACCATAAAACTTTGGTCTAAATCCACCAAAGAAAGTTGACAGGTCATAAACATTTATTCTAAATGGTCAACTCTACTTCTTTATCTGAATCTGAACATAGCCAAGGTTTTATGAGATTCAGGGTTCCACAGTCAGGTGACCACACGGATCCACCTTCCTTGAGATATTGGCATTTTCTCAATAGTTGTTAGTTCTTGAAAGAACTAAAGTAAGAAAAGAGAGTTAAGGATGTGTCAGTAAGAATGCTCTGAATCGAACAACTAATGTGTGAAGAGTGTCCTATGTACCAGCACTATATCCTAATTTATTTCAGTGCCAAGGACTGCTTTTTAAATTTACTGACACACTAGAAATGTAACTTTTACCAACCACCTGTACTTCTCAAAAGCTGAGGATGACTCCTGACCCTGGGTTGTATCGTGTTGAGGTTGCATGTCAAAATTCTAGTAATGAGGGGGAGGAGGGTGGGTACAGGGGTGGCTTCTCTGAGAAGCTGCTGGAAGATTCTGTCATATCCAACAGAGCCAATTCCAGATGACTCCAAGACGGACCTGCCAGTGGCCAAGGCTGAGCCCATTAGAGATAGTAGTAATACCTCTATGATAACATATTTAAGAAGGAAAAAACAGCTATTGCTCAGAAGTAATTGCATCCAGACAAGAGAGGAGTGACAATATGTGAGAGAAACAGCTCTGCACCAAGGTCAGTGAAGAAGGAGGGAGGAGGTGCTCCAGGCATGGGAGCAGAGATTCCCCTGCAGCCCATGGTGGTGTAGAATCATAGAATCATAGAATGGTTTGGGTAGAAAGCGGACCTTGAAGATCATATAGTTCCAACCCACTGCCAGGGGCAGGGACACCTCTCACTAGACTAGGTCGCTCAGAGTCCCAGCCAAACTGGCCTTGAACACCTCCAGGGATGAGGTATCCACAACTTTCCTCGCCAACTTGTTCCAGTGCCTCACCACCATCATCACAGGAAAGAACTTTTTCCTAATATCTAATCTAAACCTACTCTCTTTCAATTTGAACCCATTTCCTCTTGTCTTGTCACTACATGGTCTCGTAAATAGTCTCACCTCATCTTTCCTTAAAATTTCCTTCAGATACTGGAAGGTTGCAACTAGGTCAGTCTGAAGCTTTCTCTTTTCCAGGCTGAAAAATTCCATTTCTCCCAGGCTTTCCTCACAGCATAGGTGCTTCATCCCTCTGATCAACTTGGTAGCCCTTCTCTGGACTCCTTCCAACAGATCTCCCATGCTGGAGATACCAGAGCTGGATACAGTATTCCAGGCGGGGTCTCACCAGAGCAGAACAGAAGGGCAGAATCATCTCCCATGACCTGCTGGCCACACTGCTTTTGATGCAGCCCAGGACACGACTGACTTTCTGGGCTGCAAATGCATGTTGGCAGCTCATGTCCAACATCTCATTCACCAGCACCCCCAAGTGCTTCTCAGCAAAGCTGCCCTTGATCTGTTCATGCCCCATCCTGTATTACTGGGTGTTGCCCCAACGCATGGTGAAGTGGGCTGTCCCTCTGCAGCTCATGGAGGTCCACAGTGGAGTAGAGATCCACCTGCATCCCACAGAGAATCCCATGCTGGATCAGGTGGATGCCTGAAAGAAGGTTGTGACCGTATGGGAAGCAAGCTTGTGGAAGGACCTGTGGACATGCTTTAGGGACATGGCTTAGCGATGGACTTGGAAGTACTGGGTTAATAGTTGGACACAATGATCTTAAGGGTGTTTTCCAATCTAAATGATTCTATGACTCTCTGCAGAGAGGCGAAGCAATACCATCTGTTCCACTTGTCTAAATACAGTAGCTCAAGGGAAATGTACCGCTGCTCATTTATCAAATTTTACAAGTACCTGTAAAACAAAATGTTTTGCCTGACTGAAATTCCTGTCTCCAGCTGTGTAGGTTTGTTTTTTTTCCCCTCAAATAGCATTGGATAGTAAATAGTTGATCTCAGCAAGTCACACTCGAGCCACCAAGACTTTAGGGACTTATTAGTGAAAATAGAATTAGACAACTAACAAATTCCTAGTGTGTACACTCAAGCCAAGAAACAGTGCTATCTATCCCCATTACATATTTATTTTTCAGCTGGAAAATACACTCAGCAACTCTCCAATCTGAAAGAAATATTTACAATTTTTTTTGACAGGAAGCAGTATTCTCTCATTTTATCTCACCACCTCTCTCAGATTGGAAATGACATGTTGTTAATGAATCACATTATTTGCACTGCAATGATTTAACTGAAGTAATGGAAGCATATTCTGAAGAAAGCTGAAACAAGTGAATCTTAGATGCTACTAGGAAAAGAAACAGGCAATTACTGGCATTTGGCAGCTGAACTTTCCAGTTGAACGGGAAATATGAAAGAGGAATGCCTAAATTGGAGCCTACAAACTATTTCTTAAAAAAACCCAAACACCACAAGAAAACCAACAAAAAACTACCATGTAAATTAAACATTTACATTTATAGTGTAGGAGGAAATATATAGAAAGCAAAAGGAGAAAACCAAACCTGATACATTTGCAACCATAGTGGGCACTGAAAACTCTCACTGACTTTGTCAACTGTAGTGGTACTCAAAAAAATCTTTACATAGTAGAAGCTAGGAGAATAGAAGGTGTGTTTTTTATGAGAAAATATACCGATATAAATCTAACTGGAATAAAAGTACAGCACCAGTGGATTGAATAATAATTTTCAGGATGAAGGAAAAAATAAAATTAAAAAAAAAGTTTTAAAAAAAGATTTCTATGTGACTGTAACACAGTGGTGTTAAGAAAGCACACAGTTATCACAGTCCAAGTGTTATGCAGAAACTTGTTGCAGACAAGTTACGTATATGAGTTCTCCATTTTCATGGATGCTTACCGCAGAACGGAAAGGATCGAGAACTGATTCACCAGACCCTTGTGTTTCAACCAGCATTTCAGCCATGAAAAACAGTACCATTGCTTCTCAGGCAAGGTGTTGGAAATATTAATAGCTGTACCAGATTTATGATAAAGCTGAAGAAGAGGAAAAAGAAGGATAAAATATCACAGAATTGTAGAATTGTGGAATCATGCAGTTTTGAAAGAGGCTGCAGGGAGTGTCTCACCTGGGAGACTTCATAACTGAAGACCAAGGCAAAGGCAGCAGAGTCCCTCAACCTTGTCTGGGTCTGTTGTTACTGAATCACCCACCTATTCTTCAGTGTCCCCCATTTTCATGGTTTAGTCTTTTCTTAGTAACGTAGCAGTAGAAGCTTTTATATTGTCCTCAATATCCCTTGCAAGAAACAACTCAATTTGAGTTTTGACTTTCAGAACACCAGCCCTACATGCCTAAATTTCTAGCATTTCTAAATTTCTCGCATTTCTAAATTTCTCCTTTTGTTACCTGTCCCTGGTTCCACCTCCTACATATTGCATATATAAGTGGAGCATTTTCATAGCTTATGGAATTTAAAAAAGTCTGACCACTTGTAAAGGTGTGAAGGCAACAAATTTTAATGAGAATTCCCTGACTGATCTGTTACAAACTGAATTTGTTGTCACTGAAGTAGTATTTTCGCACAACAAATCACAGAGAAGCTTATAAGATGTTTGTGTTGATTTAGGATGATATTAGGTTCAGATATGCGTTCCAGACCATATGGATCATACCCACTATTAAACACAAGATCTTGTTTGTGGTTGGAGAGAAAAAAAAATTCTAAGTTAGTAATTTGTTAAATATCAGATTGGTTTTACAATTATTTTATTAATGTGGTGGATTGCCCCTGGCTGGATGCCTAGTCCTCACCAAAGCTGCTCTATCACTCCTTCTCAGATGGACAGCAGAGAAGAAATATGAGGAAAGGCTCATGAGGAAAGGGTTAAGGTAAGGACAGGGAGAGATCACTCACCAGTCACTATCATGGACAAAACGGACTCGACTTTGGGAAAAAAAAAAAATTGAATTTATTAACAATCAAATCAGAGTAGGATAATGAAAAATAAAACCAAATTACAGGAACACATTTTAATTTACAAACTTCTCCAGCATGGGTCCCCTATGGGGTCACAAGTCCTGCAAGCAAACCTGTTCCTCTTTCCATGGATCCACAGGTCCTACCAGGAGCCTGCTCCAGCACGAGCTTCCCACAGGGTCACAGTTATCTTGTGGATATCCACCTGCTCTAGCATGGAGCTCCACCAGGGGTGACAGGTGAATATCTTCTCTCCTATGGGCCTTCATGGGCTGCAGGAGAACAATCTGCTTCATCATGGTCGACACCATGAGCTGCAGGGGAATTTCTGCTGCCTGGAGCACCTCCTCCCCTCCTTCTTCACTGACCTTGATGTCTGCAGAGCTGTTTCTCTCACACATTCTCACTCTGTCCTGGCTGCTGCTGCACAGGTTTTAATCCCCTATGTTATCTCAGTGGCACTACCACCATCACTGATTGGGCCAGCAGCAGGTCTGTCCTGGAGGCAGCTGGTATTGGCTCTATCAGACACAGGGGAAGCTTCTGGCAGCTTCTCACAGAAGCCATCCCCGTAGCCACCACTACCAAAACTTTGCCATGCAAAACCAACACAATTACTTATATTTTAATAATAATGATTTTCATAAAATCTACATATGATATAAATTTTTTATTAATGTAAGTTATATATATCATAATACATTAATCAAATATGGATTAAGAAATGCTTAGTGAATGAATAATTGAAGTAGATAAGGTAAAACATTCTTAGAGAGATTTCAGGGCAATGGTTATTAACATCTCAGTGTTACTTTACATATTAGATTAAAAAAAACCAAAAGGATGAATATGGGCAGTGGGATGAAGTTAGCCTCATTTTATTTCTGTGTTCTGAGACTTGGTTGAATAAATACCATTCATTTCAACAATAATGAACTGTAGTTTATGCTCTGATTTCTGCTGATATCAACTTTTATATTCCTGCAATAATTTAGGCTATTCACCTGGGTAAGTTTAGCAAAGTATCAAGCGTTTAACTGATAATTTCTAAGCAAATTGGGAACAGTATGGATTCAAATTTGACATTATTATATTTTAAATAAGCCTAATGATCTAGACTTATTTGAAATACAATTGGAGGTCAAGGTTAAAAAATTTTTCCACATCACTCTGTTTAGCCTATACTAAGATCAACACAGAGTGAGCTCCTACTAAGTCTATAAGGTTTCCACTTCCTCTCGTTTACTAGACAAGTGCCTCTACCATGAAAAATATGTAAGGCAGTTATAACCTTCCTAAATAGGAAAGCAAATCACTCATCAAATATCTTAGATATATATTTATTAATGAATGTCCCTGATGGGTTTGTGGAGTTCATCTGGTAAGAAAAAAATTCCCATTTAATATTTGGTATGCTGTTTTGTGGATGGTAGGTATGTATGCAAGATGAAGCAAACAGGAGAGGTAAAAGTTTATGCAAGGTCAGTTTGGATGGGGCTCTGAGCAACCTGGTCTAGTGGAAGATGTCCCTCCTCATGGTAGGGGAGATTGGAATTAGATGATGTTTAAATCCCTTCCAATCTACAGTATTTTGTGGTTCCATGAATTGTGTGTTTAACAGTCTGACAGATGCTGAAAGTGGAGAGTACAAGTTTTTGTCTTTCTATCTGTGAGTCTGACTGTCTGTCTATCTGTAGCATCGACTGAGGATTAAAGTTTCCAAAGCAATTATATTCAAAGAAATAAGCTTTATTTTTCTTAGCACAGATTTTGGATTGGCAAAGGCAACAGCTATAGCAGATAAAGGAGAACTTGGGGTGATGCTGAAATTTGAAGGCAATAGTTCAGTACATCTACTTCTGAAAAGAACTAAGGTGACAAAGGGAGTTTGTCAAGGGCAAAACCGTCGATGGTTTTAGATCTAAGGACATGTACAAAGAGAAGTTCTTTACAAGAGTTCTTAACCCAGCCCTAGTCATGCTAAATATTCTTTTACAAATCATGAGTCTTCTAAACTGTAATAGTCTTGCACAGACTATATGGCAGAAGATAATGCCATAATGCCTCAGATTTTTGAATATAAATGACACCTATATATCTATAGTATTATCAAAAATAACATTCTGAAAAACTGCTCATAACCATATATATGTAGTTACATAGTTAAGACCTCTGAAAAATTCCATAATATTATAAATGTTATTTTCATATACTGTTTATGGTTATTTCTACTTTAAGTGGAAGTAACAGCCCTAGACTCTGCAAGTTACAGAACACAGTATACCTGTGGCTCTTGCAAATTCTCTGGGAAATAGAAGCTGATGTTTTAACTGTAGGTTTTGCATGATCCTTGAGTTAAAATCTGTAGATTTACATCTACTTATGCTGTTTTGTGAAGTGCTGAAAATAGATTTAACTTAAAACAAGCTCACATATGAAATATGTATTTTTCTTGTGAAAACATATGAGAAAAGACCTAAAAAGAAAAAAGGAGAAAATGTATGCATTTAGAAAATACTGATTATACAGGCCTGTTTACTGTTACCAAAAGTACCACACAAAAAGGTGTGTAACCACAATTAACCAGTCCAGGAATTCAATAACTGCAGACAGTGCATCATAAACAAATATAGACTGTTCTTCACTATCAGGATTAATTTTGACTCCAGGCACTATAATGATGAGCCTAATGTCAGATACGTCACCATTTGTGGTGTAATTGTCTTTCTACACAAACAAAGGGTCTTTCACATGGCTACTAGCTTTCTCTAGTTTAGTAGGGATATGTCAGGTGCTATAAGCAACACAGAGAAGAATCACTTTTGTCAGCTGTAAAAACTGATATAATTGGTATAATTCACATGTCCATACCTTATGGAAGAGACAATAGATTGCATATAGTTTTTAAAAGAATATGATTTGGTATCAGAGCCAATTGTTTTCCTGTTTATTTATCTGTGGCAGCGACACTGTGAATCAGATGGGCTATCCTGCTGGAGGGGGTAGAGTGCATAGTTGTTCACTGAGGTGTTGTATTCAACCAGGAATCCCTTGAACATGGAGTAGAGGGAGCAGAAGGGTAACAACAGGTTTCAGGGAGTCTGATCTGAGCAGGTTCTAACATTCTAGAGACTGTCTCTGCAACAGAGAGCCTAACCATAATAGATTTATTTGTAAATATTTATTTTCAAGTCTAAAGGAAAATATTTCAATTTTCAGTATTTACAGATCATGCTTGCGAACATTCTTTTTTTTTTCTGATACAATCTAACTTTAGAGATTGCAAGCCTTCAGTCTTTCATTCAATTTTATTGTGTTCCAGCACCTCACTATCCATCACTGTCATCTGGGAAGGTTAGAGTAGAAAAATACATATGAATACACATACTCTCCACTCACTTGCCAGTCCCACATATAGCTTTTTAAAACTGTTATTTACTCAACCCAATAATAGGCTAAAAGACAATACTTTACATGTAATGGCTAAATTGTAGCAGCAAAGTGCAGTGAATGTCAAACAAAAAAGCAGCACTCCCTTCTCTAGGAAAGGTGAGAGGGAATGTTTCGAAGATGATGGTGGAACTGCTAGCATTTAATTAACAACTTTAATGAGCTCAGAATCCTTAACTGAGAGAAACAATGTGTAAGGAATTCATCCCACCCCATTCAAGTAGGATCTTTAAACATCATTATGCCTTGTTTTTACCACATGCAGGGTGTTGCATGTATTTTGAGCAAGAACAGTACATTTGACCTTCCTTCTAAGATATCTAGATCAATTATTATAAACAAGAATATTTATAATTAGCTTTATTTTTTTTCTCCTTTATTCAATTTTTTGCTAACTTTTGTCCCCGTGTGCTGGTTTTGGCTGGGGTAGAGTTGTTTTAACGGTAGCTGATATGGGGCTGTGTTCTGGATTTGTGCTGAACACAGGGTTGATAAAGTAGAGATGTTTTTGCTGTTGCTAAGCAGGGCTTACACAGAATCAAGGTCTTTTTTGCTTTCTATACTGCCATGCTGGTGAGGAAGTTGGGGGTGTGTGTGAGGCTGGGAGGAGACACAGTCGGGAGAGGTGACCCAAACCGACCAAAGGGATATTCCGGACCATAAGGCATCATGCTCAGAATATAAAGTTGAGGGAAGAAGGAGGAAGGGTGGGGACATTTGGAGTAATGGTCTTATCTTCCCAAGTAACTGTCACACGTGATGGGGCCCTGCTCTCCTGGAGATGGCTGAACACCTGCCTGCACATGGGAAGCAGTGAACTAATTTCTTGATTTTTCTTTGCTTGTGTGCACAGTTTTTGCTTTCCCTATTAAACGGTCTTAATCTCAACCCACAATTTTTCTGGCTTTTGCCTTTCCAATTCTCTCCCCAATCCTGCTGGTGGGGGAGTGAGTGAGTGGCTGTGTTGGGCTTGGTGGCTGATTACAGTTAAACCATGACACCCTATTTTCTTCAAATGAATTTAGTACTTCCAAGAAATAACATTTAAGAAATCAATTATATGCTTTAAAAAAAACAAACAAACATTTTCTTTGTCCAGAAAAAGAGTAGAAACAATTAAAAAACACAAGGTTCGCTTAATTTTCAGATACTTATGAATGTTCCTGCTTCGGCTATCACAAAGATGGAGATTGTAAAAAAAGGGTTAAGAATACTTTTCTGGATCAAGGTCACATTAAGAATAAGAGAGCAGTCATTAGCTGTTTTTGTACAGACTGTGAATTAATCTTCAAACAAAAAAGAAGATGTTATGTTTATCATACATTTGTGAAAGTTTCCTTCCCTGTCTTTCCTACTTGTACAGAATCTCAGAACTTGCAACAGAGAAACTTGAAAATATCCAGGAAAAGCTATCACAGAAATTCTTCCTTTGCCATATTAGATCATCTGTCTCTCACTGCTGTCTCTAGATGCTCACACAAAAATCCCAGACCTTTTTTAGCCTCATATGATAGATCAGCACTTCCTTTAAAAAAACAAAAACAAAGATCTGCTGTTGTTGTTTGATCATAGTTAATACAAAGACCTAATTCAGTATTTCAACTGTAAATGCACCAGACTTGCAGTTTGATGTAAGTAAAATCAAACTAATTTAAAGTTAATTTGACAAATTTTCCTCTCCAAGAAAATGAGAAGACCTGTTCATGTGCATATTCATGGCCTTTAAGTTTTGGACCTGCACTTACACCAGACATTTAAGCACTGCAATGTTTGAAAAAGGAAGTTCCTTAAAATCCTATTTCACAAAGTAAATAACAAAGGTGATCTCTGTCCTGGCCTGACATAATAACTATGGTCACATATTTATTGTTCTGTCTGGAAGTATCGATGTGTCCAGTTCACGATCTTTCTGAACATAGATTTTTGGCTAGAAAGAGACACTTCTGAAATCCAGTATGCCCTGTACTGCATACAACACAGACTTTAGTCCACTGTGAATAGTACCAAGTCTGTAATTTTTTGCTAATATTATTTTACGTGTGAAACAATCATTTGCTGGGCAATTAGGAAAATTGCATTGCCTTTGATTTTTTGCTTTCTTTGAAATCAATGAACATTTTTTCTTTTGATTAATTATTTTTAGCTTATTTTTTCAAATTATTTAACATTCAATATATTTCTCCTCCCCCCTTATTTATATCAGCAAATTAATTTTTGCAGAGAAAATGTTTTATCCAAACAAGTACAGTTCTTTCAATTTCTATGTCAAGAGGTATAGACTACAAAATAATCAAAATGAAAATCTGAAACCTTCCAAAAAGTGTAAACAATTTTTAAAAGTTATTTTCAATAGGTTGTTTTTAATTCTGTCAGCACTGTGAATCTTTTATGTTATATTAACTAGTTTAAATACTAAAGATGCAGCCTAAATTGCAATATATATTGTAATAAAAATCACTGCAACATACATTGTCTACTTTATTAGCATTGTAGAATTCACTACTTAAAATAGAAATTCTGCTCAAATGACATTTTGGAAAAAAATTATCCTGGATAAAATAAGGGATAATTACTGGAACTATGTTCATCTCATGGTGATTTTGTATTCCCTTTTCTCAATGCATGTGATGATGAAATTGGTATTTACTCCTATTGTCTATGAGATGTAATAAAAAGTGCTGTTAATTTGTCTTTTGTTTGTTCTATGCTTCTATCCAGCTAAGAGTATGTCCATCAGCTCTGCGTTAATTCTTTCTACTCCAGAACAGTAAGGTCTGAGTTGGCATCTGATGTCACCATCAAATCCTGAATGGCAAATTGGAATGAATTTACAGTTGAGAAAAACATGTTATTCTAATTCTGTCTTTCCTTTTTGTTTTTATTTTTCTCTTTTTCCTTCTCATTATTCATCTTCATTCATTTATTTTTCATCTTCACTCCTCATTTGTTCTTCCTTCTGTACTTAACAGTCAGATTGGCCTTGCAACTCGAACAATTATGACTCAGGTGAGAGGATCAACTTACATTTTGGGTGAGAAAGCTAACAGTTGGTAGGATTTTTGTTTATTGTAGCTTGCAGATTTTTATTTTTTTTCTTTTATGAGGCACAACACCTTTGGTGATGGTTAGGAAGATCTTGATGGCACTGTATCATGATATACAATGGCATAACAGATAATGAGAAAAGGAACACGTATCATATTTCATGATCTATATGTTTTCTGCTCATGATGTGCTTTGAGTCTGATTGTACTTCAGCATGTCTCCAACAGGCTTAAGAAGAACCTACCTTGGGATAAAAACATTGCTGGCTGGGCTGTAACATGCTTGGCCTTATGTCCCTTAGCTCTTCCACCTGCTTAGACTGATAGAAGCACTCTGTGTGTATCTGAACTATTCCCAGTGATAGAGGTTGAGATTCTGACCTGGTCTGAATGCATGCTTAAAGAGTATGAACTTTAATCATGTCCGTATTCCAAAACAAAACCAGATCCCATCCTCAGCTTTCAGTAAGATGTATGCTGAGTCTGCTCATGTATTGTGGCTAAACGTTTGACTACTGCACATACTAATGCTCCACAGACTCCCTATGATGTGAGTACTCTGGTTAGTAAAGGAACAAATATCCATATTTCCCCCTCTGATATCCCCAGGCACTTTGTGTTCCAGCTGGTATGTGACCTCCAGCACTGAAGAAGCAGGAACTGCTTTCTGGAAAAAGGCTTAATGGACTTCATGTAGCATTATTCTTTAAGATGCTTCCTTTGCGTCTGTTCTGCATGGACAGAACACCTCAGAACATCTCACCTGCCTGGTACAGCTGAGCACCTGAATACAGCACTCTAGAGCAAAGCACCTTAGCCTGCAGTATTTTAAACTAGTTAAGACCCTAGATTTCATAAAAGTGGGAAGGCATAAAAGTGGGTCATTTACATAGCCAGACAGCTGGCATTTCACAGAGAGTACTCTTGCTCATCTACATTCAGGGAAAAAGACCTTCAAATATCTATAATAGTTAAAAAGTATGAGGTTGTTTGATCTCATGTAAAGGACAAATATATCAATGTAGCAGAGGTTGCTTGATAAACTCTGACTGATGTTGTAGAACGGCTGACCTGTGCTGTTATGAATGCCTTTTAACGGTAATTAACATATAACTCATCCAAATATTTCTTTTCTTCTGTCGCCACATTACTATTTCCAAACACATAAAAAATATCTGAGACTTGTTTATTTTCTCAATCAATATGGCTTCAATAATAAGATTTATTCATTTATTAATAAGCTGATAGCATAATAGGTAGAAGATGCTAAAATATTTTTATTAATTCATTTTCTGAACAGAGTTTCAGTTCTTCAGCATCACATAATAAATTATAAAATATCAAATGTTAAATTTTTGTGTTTGTTCATTTAAAAGTAACGGTATGCACTGCATTTTTATTCCTGATAACATAGCAATATTTTATCCTTTCCTTTTTACTGCATACATGTCCAATTTTATTAGCATGATACTTAGTAATTTAGACATAACTAGTTTGAAGTGACATTGTGACTTGATTATACTTTTGCATGTGCTTTAACACCTTGCAACTGGACTGTTGTCTCTTCATGACTGTGTAACATGATGTTGCAAGCATACCAGTATTGGATTATCTATAATCATCTGCAGTATCTCCTTTCTCTATTGGAAAGTAACTCATGTAGCAGCGAACTACTCAAAGGTATCACAACAGACTCTTTCTATATTCTTTTAGAAATTACCAATTTTATATTATTAGTTCTAATATCAGTGATATCAGCCCCCTAGGTTCAGCAGTCATGCAACCATGCAGTGTAGAAACCTGGACGATTTATGCAGATCATCTGAGCTCAGAAATGTATAAATATATTGTAAGCATCACAAGTATACTCAAGAGTGGCATTTTCTTTCACCCCTTAAAGCATTACAGTGATACTATGTCTTCAAGGTTTTCTAAACATTGTCTGATATTTCAACTATGATAAATAAACACCAGAAATGCAAGACAGTGGTTTTGGGTGTGTGTTGCAGAAGCAGTTTCATCAGAACTTGTGAAGAGAGAAATCACCTCAGTATTCTTACTTGCCTCATATCCCTTTCAATAATCCAGCAAGTGCATAAGATAAACTACAAAGATTTCTTAACCTTTGTGATCATTGCTAAGGTTTTTCCATAGATCCCACTCGTTTCTCCTGGAAATATAATTTTGCATTCGGCTGTATTTTCAAAGGCTTTTTTTTCTGTACAGAAGAGCATGGGAAAGGTGTGTGTAAAATATAGAAATTCTGTTTAATTCTGTCTGCCTGTTTATTTAGAATGTGTTAATTCACTGAGAATTTGAAATTGTAGAGCCTCAGAGTACGGCTCAGCCACTGGGCAGTCGGTATGTTTTCCTGGTCTCTCTGATACAAAATGTCTTTTGGCTGTCCTTTGCCATTATGTATCTTTCTAATATGACTTACATTATCTGAAAAATATTAGACACTGGTCCGATGTTTAGATAATTGATACAACTGCTGAACACTATCAGATACAATGTCAATATTAGTAAGAACCTACCAGAACTGGTAAGGGATTATCTGAACTCTCCATTAGCAGATTTGCAAACTTTGAGAACATATTATTGATTGATATATACATTAATTCTTAACCAAAATAAAATGTAAATATAACACTGAGTGTATTCCAAAAGCTTTACTGTATTACATCTTTTCAGTTACCAATTATTAACCTTCTCATATAATAAAATCAGTGGTGTTTTACAAGAGACATAAAAATACCATTCAAATTGCACTCTTCCTTCATATTTTTAGTAATATAATCCTGTATGAATTTTCCTGTATCTCTTTAAGGATTTAAGTTAATCTAGTCAGCTTCTGCTTAGTCATCTTCCTTCATGATTTTGGAGTACCGACACAATAATTTTCTGTCTTCTGGTAAGTCCAGTGGGCCAGAGTTCTCTCAGGGATTTTGTCCTTCAAGTTTTTTGAGACAGCTAGTTTAAAAACTATCATTAGTGAATCTTTTTAGCTTTTCCACTGACTAATTGAATGACTGGCAACTTGTGGGATGTTTTTTGTTTTTTTTTAAGCGAAATATAGATATTGACTTATGCCTCTGGTCATGTCACAATAGACAGATAATAAATTCTTGCATCAGACAACATGATGGAGAAGTGCAGGAAACCCACTTGATATGTGCCTCATTCTCCTTGTGAGACTCTAGATGGATAAAATCTCAGATCTGTAACTTGAGAAAGGAAGACGTAATTATGTAACCTTTAAAAATGGGTAATAGGGACAAGAAGTTGTTTCTAGGGTTGTCCTAAGCAGGCTAAGACATCACTTCCACCAAGAATTTTCCATAGCTCTGAGATTGTACTATTGTATGCACTGGATTTGCTATGTTTATTTTAAGAGGACATGGAAAAGGATAAAAATAACATGCTACTACAAGCTGTAAAATATCTATTATAGTTAGAGGTAATGGGATTCTTATGATTGTCAACCTTTTTTGGTTTATATATGATTGATATTTGTTTACCTTTAGTCCATTTGCTTTGTACTTACTTTTATTTGTTATTTTTATTTCACAATGAACTAGAATGAACGTTTAGACAGACTGTATTCCTGAAATATGCAATCCTGTCTTTCTTCTTGAAGTGTTACCCATTTCTATTTAAATCCTTTTTCTGTCTGAATTTTTCCTTATAGCCAATTTTCCTTGTAATTTGTCTTGGCTTTGAGAAGCGATATTGAAAAGCATTTAAAGAAAAATGCAATCATCAGGCACAGTGTTCACACAGGGGAAATCCTGTTTAACTAATTTGATATTCTTCTACAATAAGGCTATCTGTCTAGTGGATGAAGGGAAGGCAATGATTGTCATTTTTCTGAATTTTAGTAAGGTTTTTAATACTGTTCCTCACTACATCCTTCTGGACAAGTTGACCAGCTGTGAGCTGAGCAGGTGCACAGTGTGCCAGGTGAAGAATCAGCCAAATGGCGAAGCTCAAAGTGTTATAGAGAATGGAGTTACATGTGATTTGTGACCAGTCACCAGTGGTGTTCCTTGGGGATCAATTCTAGGGTCAGTTCTGTTTAATGTATTTATCAATGATCTAGACACAAGATTTGAATGCACTATTAGTAAATCTACTGATGATACCAAACTGGGAGATGTTGTTGACTCTCTAAAGGGAGTGCAATCCCTGGCAGAGTAATCTAGACAGATTGGAGTACTGGGCTATGATTAATAGGACAAAATTTAACAAATCCAAATGCCAGATTCTGCACCTTGGATGTAGTAATGCTGGGCACAAGTATAAACTCAGAGAGGAACAGCTTGAGAACAGCTCCACAGAAAGGCTTTTAAAACAGTTGTGAATACTTCCATGTAAATGTTCCTATAGGTAATTTAAATATGAGATTTACAAAAGTCACAGTAAGAAAAACCTAACTTTGCATATTACAGAAATTGTAAGAGTCAAACAACACTGAATTAGTGCCAATAAGAATAATAAAAAGTCTGATCAAATAAAAAGGGGCTAAACTAAAACAATGTACCATAAATCAGAGAAATAAGGGAACAAAAATCATTGCATCGAAAGTAACATGTTAAAAGTTTCCCCAGAATGCACTTTCAATAAAACACTGAGCAGCTGACCTTTTTCATCTATTCCTCTTTTATGAAGTATTAAAAATGTCTTCATGGGGAAATCTGGTAACAAACCTCACTCCTTTCAATCTCCATTCACTCAACCATCTCAGTTGTTTGATCTTTAGCATCAAACATTCTGAATAAAAGCAAAGGTACCCTATTTATATCATGTTTCTGTCTTCACTAGCTTTGGCAAGATCTTGGATGTAATCTAGAGTATAAAAACTGGCTGCATAATATTATAAACATTTTTATGTCCTTTCTTTCTCCACCTTATTGTTTTCTTCTTCCCTATCCCTGCCTTTTTTACCTTTGATGAAAAAAAGCTGGTTTAGTGAACTAAGACTATCTTTATCACAGTGCTGCTGTGAGCCACGTGGAAAGAGCAGCTAAAAAGCAATCTCTTAAATCGCCTGATGCTCTACAAGTTTGCAGGGTCTTAAAGGAGCAGCTCAGACTGCCTGTTGTGTGTCCTGTTCTCTTCCCTAGCCTTTTGTGTAGTTTGTCTTGTTCAATCTTGAGTGGAGGAAGATCTGACTTCAACGAGGACAGCAATAAAAAACTGCTTTTGACCTTCTCAGTTAACCATTGCGTAGAACTGATTCTGCCACAGGGCAGGAACCTGATGACCTTTCCAGACCTTTTCTACTATAAGATCTTAGCATTTTCACAAAAAAAAAAAAAAAAAAAAAGTTATTACCATCTTTATTACCATTTAAAAGACTTTCAAACAAGAAGTGGTCTTTAGAATAACTCTTAACAGCTAAAGTAAAATGAAAGAAGTGATATTGCAAAAAACAGCCTTAAATTACTTTAATGAATTCATGTTCTACATGTCTAAGAAAATTACCCAGGTTTTAATGGTTTTTCAATAGGAAATCAAGCAGAAATATGTATATATATATATGATTCTCTGACTACTACCTGAAACACAAAACCATTCTGAATTCCTTTGTGTTTTACAGTGGCCTTGAAAGGACTTGCAAACCTGGTTTGGGGGCTCATGTATGAATGTCCCTGATTCCACACTAACAAACTGGTAGAAGAAACAAAATGAGCAGGTACTGGTATCACAGGCAAATGCTGAATCTAGGGTCTTTATTTTTTCTCTTTATTATTCTACTTAAATTTTATACAGAGTTTGAGATAAGAATGATGCAACTATGAACCAGCAAAAATGTAAATAATGTCCTTTGAGTGACCTGTTCAGAAAACTCTCAGCTCAAGGCTGTGTAGTGGGCTTATATGCAAATAATTCTAGGTGAAAATCTATCCTCATAATTTGGAAATAATATATGTTTATCATGTGTATGTCATGAAATGATCAAAGTAACATTTCAGATCTGAACCATTTGATGGAACTTTTGCACATTTTCTGCTGAAGATACAGATTATCACAAAAAGTGAATGAACTATAATGAAGGTTTTACATGGCACATTGCAACACAAAAACCTATAGAACTGGAGAGACCAGAGATGGCACTAGTCAGAGAAGTCAACATCAAGCTTATTAATCCAATAAGAGCATCCATGCTGACCATATTTCCTTTAAATCAAAATAGTATTGTGTAAAGAATCTCAGCATTATGTGGAGGCTGGTGGTCATGTGAAAGCGAAAAAGGAGATGGGTACCCATTTGTTATTCTGAGAATTTCTTGATAGTGGAATGTAAAGTGAAGCATAATGGGAAAGGAAAGGTATAATAAGGCTCAAAGACATTATTTCAGGGGTGGCAACACTGAGATCTGGGGAAATGGAGGCAATGGGCTGCCCTAAAAATTGTTAGACAGGGTATTTGTCTTATATCTATATTGCTGATTCTCTAATTTTATTACTTTCTAAATTTTTGCAGAGTTTGTCTTTCATTTGATAAAGATTTTGCCTTATAACCATTATTTTTTGACTGAAGAGACAGCACCTATTTTGCTGTTTGGTTTTTTTTTCCCATGTATCCTAGGTGGTTGTGCAAATTGATTAGATTCCACAATTTAAAAAAAATTGTCCTAGATATTAAATCCAATTCTATAGCTTAATTGTCAATTTTTTAGACATCGCAACTGTTTCTAAACAAATCAATGAGCACAGAATAAAGAGCCCCAACCTGCAGTCCAGTGCCAAAGCAATAGAGTGATACTACTCCATTACAGTTGCATTCACACAAAATTTGCTGTTTAGGATTCCAAACTAGTAAGTCTGCATTGAGTGCACTGAAACAAGATACATCCATTCTTTTATTGAAATTCTTTGAAATTAGTTTTATATCTGGACTTTTGTTTTAAGTCAGATTCAAGTCCCATGAATTAATTCCTAAACATGGCATTTTTCTGGCTTAAAATAATTAAAATTCACTTAAACTTTCATTCTCAGGTTATAAAGGCAAAAATATTTGTTCAAGATTCTGTATAAACTCACTAAAGTTTTTATACAAGATTTTAGAACAAATATTCATGACAGAGATCAAATTGACTTTTTCTGTCAAATGCATGCTGAAATTTTGGAATCACCTCTATACATCCACATGAAATGCCTCAGAAAGATTTCTGTTTTCCTGTTTGCTCTCATCTTCACTGTTGTCAGCGTGGGGGTTTTAAGCTATTAAAAAAGATTAATAAAAGATGAAAAAGAAGTGTAAAAAGGACCTTTGAAGAACAGAAACAAAAAGAACAGGTAAAGGAGACTTATTAGGAGAAAGACAGTGTTTGAGAGTCTGAAGACATAAAGAGTAAATAATTTGAAGGCCTTACCCCAGCATTAGAAATTAAAACATAAATTATGTTTTTTACATACTAATATTTACACATTATTCTTTACACAGGAAAAGAGGGGGAACTAAAAAAAAACAGAGTCTTCTGTATACTTTGAATTAGAAGCCAGCAAAGAAGATCTAGAAATCACAATTTTTAATTAATCCTATCCTTCGTGGGGTTTGGTTTGGTTTGGTTTGGGTTTGTATTGTTTCGGGTTAAGGGTTTTTGTGGATTTTGTTTGTTTGGTTTGGTCTGATTTTTAATTTGAGGATCATTGTGATGGCAAGATACATTATCTGCTTCAAATAAGAAGATCCTGATACAAAGTACAGTATGGAAATTTGAAGCAGAATTGTTATTTCTAAACGTGAAAGATTTAGAGTTTGGTAACATCTATTCAAGTCAACTCAATGAATGGTATTGCAAATCTAGTAGAAGACATTTAAAAGTAAACTGTAAATGTGGTGGTAGTAGCTTTGGAAAACAAACACAGTATCAAGACAAAAAGTGGGGAAAGATCATGATTCATGCAGTTGGTTTGCTTATAAAGCTATGCAAAGTGTTAGAGAAGATTCTGAACAAGAACTAATTAGGGTCATAAAGCTAATGGAACTTACATTATAACGTGGTTTTATCTCATACAGATTGTGTCATACTAAATATTTTTTTAGATAAGTGACTAGAGAGGCTAATGAAGTAAAGCTACTCTATTGAGACTTAACCTAAACATCTGATAAGATATCTTGAAGGAAAATTATTATTAACACTGGTGATGGCAGCAATTAACACAAGGTGTGAAAGGAGTTTGTAGGAGAGAGACTATCCTCAGTTATACTGAAATAGCTAGACAGGCTGCAGAAAAATAAGTACAGACACCTCTCAAGGATCAGTGTTGGGACTGAACGTATATACTATATTTACTTATGACACTGAGATGAAAAGTATATATGCTTGAGAAATAAGCAACAAAGTGCTGAGTCTGCATCAAGAGGATCTCATCATTCTAAGGAAAAACTCACACAAATGGAACACAATTTAACACCACAAACTTCAAAAAGCATGTTTTCAAGAATTAAGAATAAAAATTTGCTGAAAAAGGAACACTGTCAATCTGATGTGAGGAAATTGGTATATCCGGGTATATTTGTTGGAGTTGAGTATGAAATGCCAGAGTCATGTAGCTTGGAAACACAGCTACTACTACTGTAGAATGCATTGACTGGTACATTCTTCTAAGAGAAAGCAGAATGTAAACATCACTACACAAGGCATTAGCAAGGCCTCATCTGGAATACTGTGTACATCTCTACTCATTTCTCTGAGGAACGATTAATTTAAATTAGATCAGATTCAGAGAAGGGATATGATTAAAGGAATGGAATATTTACCTTAAAAGATTAAGAAGAGCTCTGTTTACCCTAGCTGGGGAAGGTTAAGAGAGGATATAATGACTTTTTATAACTACATTGAGAGGGACTATATCAAGGAAAGAAAAATCTTTTAATTTTAAGAATAATGTTAGTACATGATAAATGGCTATGAATAAGCTTAGACTAGACATTACATAAGGTTTCAGATCATTTGGTGAGTGAACTTCTACAATAATCCGCTGAATATCTTTGTGAGCCATAGAATCAAAGTTGCTTTAAAGTCTAGTTTGCTAAGCCTCTAGAAGCATTTGGAAAAAGTTACCAGAAACAACAATACTTTGTGAAACTGTGGTTTACTGCCTCTCTGCAGACTGAAAAGGAATGTAATTGGAATTTCCCTATGAGAAGAGGGGATTGAGTGAAAGGGAAGTTGGGAGCTTGACTCGCCAGGGTCAACTCATCAAATCCTAAAATTGAATGCATTCCTCTGAATCAGCTATAGCTTTATATTGACCAACTGACAGGATGAGTGAACTGGAGACCCGGGGGGAAGAGCAAACTGCCAATGAGAGAGAGAAAGTGCTGGAGAAGAGAGTATTAATTCCCCATCAATTAACAGAACTGCCTCAGATACTCAAATGTTGTTACTTATTTATCTACCCTGTGAAAACTCAACTTTAGCTAACAGCTTCAGTCAAGCAGGGTAACTTTAGGAAAACAGTGAAAACCAGACCCTAATTTTATATACAGTCGTAGTTATGAATGAGACTGATATCAGAATCTGATACAAAGCCTTTACATTAATCAAAATATTAATAGATTCAATCTCCAGAATTGTAGGAAAAGTTACTTTCTTTCCAGTTCATTTAACAAATATTTGCGTTTAAAAAACAAAACCAAAATACCAAAAAGAGTGGGTATATCAAAGTACTTCCAAACAACTTAGGTATTTTCATTAATCATATTTACTCCCATTTTTCCATACCATAGAAAAAAAAAGTGGAGCTTTGTATTAGAAATGCATACTATAAATATTTATTTACTTGAAAATTTCATGATGATTCTTCCTAAGTTCCCTGAAGTCAGAGAGAAGATTGTATTTCGAAACTCAGATAATATCTGCTAAGAACTCAAGAAGGATTCTACACATTTTGTTGCAAACCAGAGACTCTTGAAGAAAGCAATTAGCCCTGGAAAAGATGATCTCTGTAACAGCATATCCTGCAGGAAATGGATGACATTGCCATTAGCATGGATTTATACAGTATTTCTTATAGAAATTGAGAATTTGATTCTAAAACAATAAGATAGATGAAAATTGAAAATATAGCATTAAAATACTATACATTGCAAAATATCATTTCATTAGGCACTGTAACTTCACAATACTTCACTGTGTGTAAAAGAATTGAACCTTATTTTCCACAGTCTTGTTTTTGAAGATTAATCAAATCATTTATGTCCTTTTAAATAGCTTCAACTCTGCGAATTATCAGTTGTCTTGTAGCTAATCCATTCATCTGTATAAAAACAAAATAATGTAATTCAACAGAACTGTAGTGAGTATTTGTGGTCATCCTTAACCGAGGACTTATGAACACTAATACATAAAGAATCTAAAGAATACTCCAAAGCCATCTATTAATTTTCCAGAGTTGTACTTACTTGAACAGTAATCTGGATATTATTTGGCAGCAGTAAGATGTTATGAAGTCTTTTGCTAAGCTTCCAATTAAAGAAAGTGATCCTTATAATATACTGCAAAATAAGTGTTAGTAAAAGTATGTTAAGTCTCTACTATATTTCATTTCTACTTATGCAGAATAGTTAGTTTGCAGACTTCTTGCACAGAGCACCAGAGGAATCTAAATCTGTGCACAGTGCTATTTCATCATCTTCTCCAGATACAATGAGTTTCAGCCTGTTCTTTGATCTAACTTCAAGTGGAAGGCCAAAGCAAACAGACAACATTTGGGGGAAGTCTGCTCGGGTGACTCATGATATTTGTTCTTGGTATCTCCAAAAATGTGACAAAATCTTTCCTTTCTAGTGAGGGAAAGGAGGAGAAGAAAAGATACTGGGTGGTGTTTCACCAGCCCGAGGGCTGAGGTGATGGGGTATGGAACCAAAAGCCCAGTGGGAGCATCAGGACTTCTGCTTTTGACTCACTCGGTCACTGAAATGACATCTAAAGGCAGGGTGAGCTGGGAGAAGAGAGGAGGCAGAGGAAAAGGCAGATGGCATATTAAACAAACATTTACCTACTTCTCCAAAAGTGTAATATATCTTGTGATAATACATGGGGTTATTTGTCAGCCTTTGTGAATGCACTGGGTGCAGGTGACAATGTGCTGGCCACAGAGGGCAGAGGGGAAGGGCTGCAGGGGGCCTCTGTGAGGAGAGGTCAGGGCTGCCCTGTGCTGGACACAGCCAGTTCCAGCTGGCTCCAATCCGTCTACTGCAGGGCACGGCTGAGCCCACAGCTGAGGTGGGGACACCCCCTGTGAACTGTGCCATCATCTGACCTGGACTCCTGTTAATCCCCTTGTTGTGCCTCTGCCTAGAAGTTCAGTAAACCCCCAGCAAAGCAGTCCATCATTGCAGTCATGTAGACACTGGCTGGGGCATTCCTGGAGCTTGCCTGGGATGACTGAGGGCACTGGAAATGCACACAGGGAAAACAGTTATGCCCAGGTACATTGCAGCTGTATGGAGCAAACCTGTCACCTTCAGCTATAAAAAGACAAAACCAATCATATATATGTATGACATGTATGACATTAAAAGAATTTTCTCAATGCTTGGAGCTCCATTTCCCTTCTTCCAAACTGCTTATCGCTAGGAAATATGCATGAAGTTGGTTGATTAATATCAACCACCCCACTCTTAGATTTTGTTGAATGAACCGCCATGTTAAGAAGGTATTAAGATGGCAATAGACAGAAAGATATTGTATAATTCCATCACAAAAATCTAATTTCACAGGAATATAGGCTTAAAAGGAACATTTGCATGCTTAGACAGTGGTTTAGTTTAGTGTTTAGGTTATCTGGATTCTTTTCCTTTTGCTTATAATTATTTATGCAAACTGCTCAATCCTTTGCTTTCTCTGTCTGACCTGCAGTGAGGACAGCATTGTTAACAAAACCTTCTAGTAATTTCTAGTATGTAGCAATGCAAATGTATTTTTCACTAAAGAGGATCTTTTTAGCAAATAAGGATCTTATTTAGCAAATAAGAAAATAGGAAAACCAGAATTAATTCTGATCAAATGCATATATATACACACCCAATTATGATTAATTTACTGTAGTCATATCATACCTCTGGTCATGATAGAATAAAAGACTATATATTTCTTCTAAACTATCTAGATGTTACTCTGGGATTTTTCTTTCTATTCAGTTGTAGTTGAAGCACAAAGAGCATATATTCTGATTTTACTTACCCTACAATATATATCATAACATTATCATAATACTCAAATTATTTTTTCTGAGATTTGAAGTGGTATGGGAGAAATAATGCCCTTTTAACAGTGATATACACAAATGTTACATTTATATTTAGTCAGTTTTGAATAGAATTTAGTTTTTATTTTAAACTGTTTCAGATTCACTATAAACTCCCAGTTTACTATGAAGCATGATTACATCTGAATATTTTATACCAAACATACACTTTTTTACACAATGAAAATATAACTTTTGCCTTGTTCTATAAACATAATTCCATATTTATTCATGACATTCCTCTAATAATATTTTTCACCTGATAGGGGTGTTAAGTTTTTTTACTTTTTATAACCATCCTACTCTTTCATCTGATTTGAAACCAGATTTAATGTGGGAAAATAAGTCCTATTTGTAGTATAATAATAAAAAGTTTTATGATATAAAAGTGTCTACACTTACTATTCATAAAAATCACATAATTCCTAAATATGATAAAATTTGTCTTTACTTCCATCAGATGCTGAAGATGAATTTTTCTGAAAGCAAAACTCCTCTTGTGTAAAGTCATAAGTTTATGAAGCTAGCTTTGTGTTTGATTATACATGTATTTATATGTGTATCTAATAATGCTTTTCTGCTTGTTGCTTAGGATATTTTCTATTCATTTGAAAAAGAAAAAGTTGAGATAAATTTTTTGCAAATCCATGTTATATATTAAAATGCTCAGAGTATTATTTCTCTGAATAATTTAAAAGATTATTGAAAAGTGATCCTCTTATCACTAACAACAAATTTCCCCTTGGTGAATCATAAGTAATTCAGATCTGTCAGTTAGTGGAACACTGGTATTTAAATTGATGCAAATATTTTAATTTATTCTCACTTAATAAACATCTAATTTATTAAAGACCAAACAACTTGATAATTTTCAGTTGAATCTATCTGAGAGGGATTTTAATTCTTAGAAAGGCTTTGTAATGCCCTGAGTAACAACCATGCAGAAGGTAACTGTCAAGTCACATAAAACTTGATTTGGCATCTACACTTGAAAGTGAAAAGAAACAGTACCTTTATTAGAAGCTGTAGCCTACATGATATTGAAGAAGAATATACAAAAAACTTTCTCATTTATTTAAGTCACTAAAATGAAACACTACTTGGGAAATACAGAAAACCAAAACTGTGATGAAAACACAAAAACCATTTCTAAGATAATTTCTTCTGGGATTGGCAGAGTATTTGAGTCACACAGTAAAAATAAATTACTTTAATTATTTGCCTGTGCCCACAGAACTTTTTCAAGTTACAGCATATGCTTCTGCTCAGAATTTGTTCTTCCATGTCACCATCTTTATCTTTCCGCTTTCCAAGCATATTTATAAGAAATTATTTCATTCTGATGTATGTAACCATAACCAAATAACCTAATTTGTTTTTTTTTTTACCTTTCTTCGCAGAAAGCTCACCTCGCAAACCTGTTGTTATCTAGAAATATACTGGTACTACTTATGGAAATTGTGTTTCTGAAAAAGTCTAGGATTGACCTCCTAAAAACATTCGGCAGTTGTAGAAATTTATTTGTACTACTGCCTGTTAACCTTAACAGGGGAGAGATTAAAGCTTCAGATCTGGTTCCTATAAAGTATCAGCAATGCAAATTCATGCCTGCAGATATATCCTGAAATTGATAAGACAATGAAAGGCCCAGTAGTGTTTCATCCCTTTCTTACAGGGCAGTAACAATTTAGATATGAACATACCTGCAGGGCTTTTAGGGCTTTAGGGTTGTAAGGTAGCAAGGTTTTTAGCTTTTGGGGTTTTTTGTTTTGTTTTTCTTTTGCTTCCACAGTAGTCCTGGCAGCAGGTTAAGTAATCTTTTCCAATACTGAAAAATAAACTCCACATAATAGTGAATATACTCAGTTTGAAGGCATGGATAGCTCTCATCTAAAGATTCCCAAAGCTGATATCCTCTAAGTAATAACAGATGTAAGAATCTTATCTTTAAGAAATGATGGTCATCTCTGGGGAGCTCTGTAAGATATATATATACACAACGAACATGAATGCACAAAATCCATTAAAGCAAATGAAAAAAACTCGCAAGGCATAATTGTCAACAGTGGGTTTTGTGCATAACAGGTAGGGAGAGATATTTGGAGGATTGAAGAAGGTGTGTCCCAGGGATGCAGGGGACGCACCGAGCATAGAGAAGCCCAAGGGACATGTGCCTAATGGACAACCCCATTGGTCATAAGGTCACATGATTTTAGGGGATAAGAGGGAGCACCGAGTCTGAATAAGCGTCTTTGATTGCCATCTCATTGGAAAGCTGACTGCATTTCTTTATTATATAAAGACCCACGAGACAGAGGATGTAAAACATTTGGCTTGAGGAGAGCTCTGACATTTCTTAGCTGTTGAGAATTTGTGCAATAATATTCAAAGGAACTTAGGGAGTAGCCACTGGTAAAGGATCGGGTTTTGTTCAACCACTAGACCTCTAATTTTCACTCCTTTTCAACCTAAGGTGACTGAAGGCCCATACTAAGACCTTAAACCATCTTGTCTGGGAGCTGCTCTATGCTGATGACACTGCCCTTGTTGCTCACACAGAAGCAGTTCTGCAGCGTTTAACATCCTGCTTTGCAGATGCTGCTGAGCTCTTTGGGCTGGAAGTCAGTTTAAAGAAAACAGAAGTTCTCTATCAACTGGCACCTCAGGAAGTCTTCCATCATCCTCATATCACCATTGACGAATCAGTGCTTAAATCAGTTCAGCAGTTTAATTACCTAGGTAGCCTCATCTCCTCGGATGGTAAGATTGACAGAGAGACAGACAACAGGTTAGCAAAGGCATATAGTGCTTTTGGAAAGCTTCGTAAAAGAGTTTGGCGAAATAAACACTTGAAGAAAAGTACAAAGATCAGTGTTTACAGAACCGTAGTGCTGTCTACTCTCTTATATGGATCTGAATCATGGGTCATCTACTGCCATCACCTGCGACTCCCAGAACGTTTCCATCAATGCTGCCTTCGTACAATCCTAAACATTCACTGGTCAGATCATGTGACCAATACATCTGTTCTAGAACAAGCAGCAGTCACAAGTATTGAGACCATGTTGCTGAGAACACAGCTGCGCTGGGCAGGGCATGTCTCAAGGATGAAGGACCACCTCAACCCTAAGATCTTGCTTTATGGTGAACTTACCACCGGCTGCTGCATGAGAGGAGCCCTGAAGAGAAGATACAAGGACTCCCTGAAACAAAATCTCAGTCTTGGCCATATTGATCAAAATAACTCCAATCAGGAGGTCTGGAGACACACCACCTATAACGCTGCTGATGCCTTTGAGAAAGCACGCAGGATCACCCTTGAGGAGAAAAGGCAACGCAGAAAGAATTGTGCCTTGCAGAATTTACCACTTAAGGAGTCTTTCTGCTGTGCCTTTTGCAACCAGACATTCCTGTCTCGTATTGGTCTTTTTAGCCACCAGTGCGCTTGTGACAAACGTGGGTAGAGACCTTTCCCTAATTATCGTTCGCGAAGCCCAGCCATGATGAGACCTCTAATAATGGAATATTATTCCTTTCCCTCAATTTAAACTGAAAATGGTATTCACAGTCCTTTATTTCTTTCTGTATTTTCTTAGATATTCTATGTTTAAGCTGTCTTTTTTCTATTTGTCCTGATTTTAAAAATCATGTCAACATCAAAAAAGGCTGTATATCTGAAAGTAAACAGTTTTTTAAACTCTAAATGCAAATTTTACAAATACATCCTACAAATATCTCCTCTTTAGCTGTTGGGGAATGCATTTGAAATGTGATGAGATATGCAGAGCAAAAATACTCCCAACTCTGCACAGCATGGAGGAGATAGAAACACCACACATTTCTACAAAGGCTCAAACACTGCTGGGAGGATGAAAGTCAAAATAAGTCACCTCTCTACAGGAATATCAGTACCATTTATATGTACCATCAAATAGTTCTTTACCGAAAAAATCTGTAAAAATCCCTGATGTTTGAATAATGTCTAAAGTGATTCTGACCACCAGTGACCAACAATCTTGGAAGAGAGGAGGGCAGATGATCATATTAAGGAAACTGTGAACAAGGATAGTAATAAAACATGGAAAGGCCAAACTGCTACTTTCTTAGAAGGGATTGAAAACCCAAATGGCAAAGATACAACTGATCCTTCTATGAATTGCAGAGAGAAAAGCTGGACACAGCCATAGAGACAGCACAGTTCATAGTCTGTTGAGCTCCTAAAATGATACCTTCATTTGGCCCAAGGCAAGACCAAGGCAGTAAGAGAAAATAATTTGTTACCTGAATGACACTGAGTTTAGGGACAATATAGATAAGGTCTCTTTTCTTACCTATCTTCAATTTTGCTTACAAAGAAAGCAGTCCCCTCCCAGAAAAACCCCCAAAACTAAGTAGTGTTACTATCTGTCCTTGAAAACATTGCAATCCTTATAGCTTTATTGTCTTGCTTTCTTTATATTTTCTTTCCCCTTCAATCCTCCTGGATAATGTTTACATCATTCTGACAATGCTTAGTAAAATAGACATTTGGAATGCAAAGTCAGACTATGTTCCCACCACTGAATTCCTCAAAAAAATTTTTAAGAGTCAACGGAAGAATCACAGATTAGTAACGGGTTATCTTTTAGAAATACAAGTGCTTAATGAAAATTTTATACTTTAAATTCTACTGCACTGCAAAGCAAAATTTTGTGTTATAGAGGTAAACTAAGACCCATCAGTAATTAGATAAACAGAGAGAGGATACACCTTAGCTGTAAAACCAAGTATTAGAGCTTACTGTTTAATTAAAATATGAACAGTCCACTTGCTAGATCATTTCTCTCTCTATCTCTCTATCTGGCATTTGAAAATATATATATATGCATAAATATATAAAATATAGAAATATAGACACCTATTTTATGTCCCTTCTTTTGAAATGTCTAGTTTCTATTTTCAAACTTATTCAGAAGTTATTATTTTAGTAGTCTTTTAAAAAATGTGGAAATTGGTTGAAAAGCCAAATCAATTTAAATCTATTTTCAATCCTTTAGTTGAACATGCTCCAAATATTCTAAAATACTAGACGGGCACAGTCAGTCTAGTTATTTACATAATTCCATCTTTAAATATTAAGTGGCAGAGATAAATACCTACAAAAATACATCAACTTTATACAATAGAATTTTTAGTAAAAGTCCTTAGTAATAAACACACTATAATTTCATTAATATTTAAAAATTTGAATTAAAAGTTAGTGTGATTAGTCTTTAGAATGGAGACATGGGAGGTTTTTTAATGGATGCCATTTTCCTTTAGAAATTTTGTGTACTTCCTTGAACACTTACTATTGTGAGCGATCTGGCCTTAGAAGATGTAAGATAAAAAAGAAACAGGAGGTTGTCAAGTTGTCATTGCCTAAAAGGTAAATCTAAAAATACTTCATATAATTGCACAATATTGTTTATATTTAAAAGCATCATAACAGTCTGTTTCATAAAGTTCATTCACTTGATGTGAAAATCTGTCTTCTGAAACAATAAAATTCCAAACTGCTGTAAGACTGGATCTTGTGTGGACTCAAAATTTCCATTAATGTTGTTAAATCAGAAATATAGAAGAACCATGATACTCTTCTCTGTTCTGTACTAAGTAGTTAATAGTCTTGATTCTCAGTAAATCTGTAATGTAAGTCTGAGATTTATCTGACCAAACCACAGTTATTCCAAGTAAGACAGCTAGTCTAGGATAGTCTTCAAGGCTTTCTTTGTCACCTTTCAAGCTACCTCTCTCCTTGGACACTTCATCCCATTTTATACTGAGCACCAAAAGTTTTGGACTAGAGACATATTCACTTGCCATTGTATGCAGAAAAACGTGTGACTAGTTTTAGATTTGGATATCTTACTTTTTTTGACAGCTGGTGTTGGATAAAATCACATCTTCAGTATTCTTAGGTTTTCCTTTCTAGATATTAAAAAAATACATTTTTTGAGATAAAAATGAAAAAATTAAGACTATGAGTGAGTAATCATTGGAAATATTAATACAATAACAACCTTTCAGTAATGTAATGGTGGTCACAGTTTGTTTCTTGTAGTCTAAGGCACTTCCTTTTGTACCACTCTAAACATAAATGTAAATTTGCTTGCCAAAGTACTCAACAGAATTACATCACCTGCCTTAGGAGAGAACTGAGAAAATCTTATGAGCAGTGAAAAACTTTAAGTGATGATATTTTTCACAACCAAGAGAAAATGTAAAATGAATGTAGAACCAGAAGGCAAACAAAATACAGAGTCTCTCTTCCACCAAAATCTCAGTGTTTACGCTTTTCTCTCATACAAAGAACTGCTCAGGAAAGTCTGTGCTACAGGAATAACGCATCTCTGACTATTTAATTGGGGAACACTAGCTCAAGGCTCTCCCTCTTATAGCTGAATTACCTCTTAAACTATCTCTGAATTACCTCAGAAAACTATCTCAGAAATCACTCTTTACATCTTTTACTCTATTTAACTATTATTCTATTTAATCAATAAAAATTGGACTAGATTATTAGGAAGAAGTTGCTATACTAAGGAATACTAAATAAAATGGTGAAAAGGAAATGGTGGAAATGTCTGATTTCAGTATTTTTACTGAAATGTTTACTGAATAACTGTATGCTCAGTTATTTATGTTTCCTTTGTAGCTGAAAATAGCTGGACAAATCTAATTAATCAGCTATTGATTCTTGCAAAGTGCTCTTTTCTTTTACAGAACTGACTAACCTGTAATGGATATTTTTGTTCAGAAAGCAGAGTTCTGTGAACAATGTCTTTTGAGAATCAGATCTAATTTGCCCCCTGCTTGGCCTTCTCTTCATATTCGTTGAAGACTTAAAAAGAGAGGATGTTTCAGTTTCTTCAACATATGTTGGAAGACACTTCAACATGCTCTGCAACATGCAACTTTTATAAATAAAAATTTCCAGGGTGAAAGTTTAGAAATAGTAACAGAAAAGTGCACTAAGATAAGACATAAAGAAGCAGGAACTGTGACAGAATTAGAACCCTTTTAAAGTTTATCCTGATCATCATGGCAACTTCTAATCCTTATCTAAACATGTGTTTTTATTCATCTCCCTGAAATTCTCAAAGGATTCTCTGGAATGAAAACTGCAATCAGATTTGAATTAAAAGTTTGTATTCCTGGCAAGTCTAAAAGAAATGACTTTATGTTTGTGGTTCAAACATAAAGTCATTTTTATGCCTGCTATCATTTTTTTGGATAACGGCCTTGCAACCCAGCCCTTTTAAAAGATTACAAACATGAAAAAAAAGCATGCACACCATCCAAATACAAAGTTTAGCGTGTATTTGCCAGACAAAAGCAAGCAGTACCTACCACTACAAAAAAATCAAATCTGGATGAAACTGAATATTCAGAAATTAATTTGCTTTACATTTATATCTTAGTGGCACTGGTTTTATCAGCTGAGTATCACCAGAGAAAATTGGAAGAAAAGAGGAGAGGGCAAATGAAAAGAGAATGCTAAAATCTTTGCATTGTTTTACACTTGCTTCGATTGACTGTATGTATAGTTAAACAAATCACTTCTACTAAATTACATGTATGCTGCTTATAAGTTACTACTCATGAATAACTAATATTCCTTATAAATCATTATTTTAATTGTAAGGGATATTTGCTTAAATTTTAAAACTTGGATTAAAATGTGGTTTGTGTGACTGGCTGGATGTCAATATCTAAATACTCTGTATGTTACAGTGGCGCTGAACTCACAATCTCCAAGAGTCTCTCCAAGTCTCTCCCTGCATAGACTTGTGTTGACAGGTTCCTTAAGGTCATCTTTGTGCAGGTTTAAATCAATATTGTCGGGTCGTTTGGTCATGGTTACAACAGGACAGTATATGAGGTTACTGATGTCTTCATTACCCACTGGGTAGATAATAATCAAAATAGTTGTATCAGCATGGTCCTATCTATGGATTCTCTTCAGTCCTTCAAACAGTGATGCTTCCCTTTTCTCTCCCTGTGCTCAAAGATGCATTTTTAGCAATGTCCTTCAGTGGTAAACAGTAAATGTTGTTTTTTTCCTGTGGCATAGTCTGAAAGAAGCATATACATAGATTTGCACAGCAGAGTTTGGCCAACAGGCTGTTGCAGAGGCAAAGCAATCCCCTGAGGAGACTGTGGGTTGCAAAGCTCCACAGGTTGGGTAAATGCAATAGAAAGACCCACTACTCTAAAACACTGAGAGATTAAGTTATGAGCTAACCTGTGTGAGGTCAGGTGAAGGATTCTCATGGCCCCCAAACTACAGAGCAGTATCTCTGGTCCCGGGGTTATTATAGCCAAATTCTTAGATCTTTCTTCCAGCAGAGAGATGGTGATGAGCCACTTTAGTGAGTGGCATATTTGATGTTTTCTACATGACAACAAGGTTGGTTGTTACCCCAAGGAACTGCTTCAGGGGTTTTTTCCCTCTTTGATCACCTGATTTATTAATGCCAGGTATAACCAGACGTTGTAATAGTAAAAATGTCAACATTTATGGGATAAAATTAAGACAAAATTGTGTACCCTAACGAGATCATCATAAATGTTTGTAAACTCCCAGTTCTCCAGAACTGCAGCAGCCCAATTGTATAAAACAGGCATATGTTGCCCCAGAAATGCTTTGGACATGGCACACATAAGTTTTTGTGAAACCCTTAGTCTTTAATGTATGTTAAAGATAAGGTTACATGTAAGTACTTATTAAGTGTTTATTAGGAAGACATGTAAAAGACACTCTTCCCTGAATTATCCCAATCTTTCATCCACATAGGGATCATGCTCATATTAGTTACAAGAGTGACCTTTAATTCAAGTTATTCCAAGGCTCATGACTGAATTTCTCTGCCAGAAACCTTTCCAGTCAGGTACCTTAATAAAGCGTACAAGCTAGTGGGAAGCCAAATGGATAACTGGGAGGCTAAAATGAGTTCAAGCCTAAATAGTATGCAAGAAAGTACCCAAAGAATGTAGGAAAACCCACACACAAATTTTTTTTATTATTCCTCCTGTGAAGTTTGCAGCACTAGGAACTGGAACTGCCTCCTTATTTTAGAATGAAAGTAACTGCTATAAAAACATATCACCATAAAAATAAAATTATCCCTATGAAGGCATAGAAAAACTCTGACATTATGTAAGCACTGTAAGCAACTGAGTTATTAGCACAAGCCACAAATGGCATTACTAAACCTCACTGTTGAGTGAATGAAATTCATAAAAATTTATAATTCTGTATTGATTATCTAAGCTGTTATACAACACAGTGCTCAGTGACAACAGATCAAGGGGCAATGGAAGTTTTAGCATTACAGCAAAAATATAATTTGATGACACTTTTAACTCGTTTCTTTCATAAAATCCTATTTAAAGGCAAAAGAATAGAGGATGAAGTAGAGAACAGTAGTACAAAGAGAATAAGAGGCAATTGGTGCTGAGGAACCAAGGCAAAAAGATTGAGAAAAAGCTTAGAAAATTGAACTTTTCTGGACATATCAACCTATCTGTGTAAACCTGTATAAATACATACACATAGAATCTATAGATATTTCTTTAAATAACAGTAGGAGATTGACTTTCTTTTACTAATGATATATGAGAGCAAAACCAGGTACAATACATTTCTATTTATTTACAACTTTACTACTTCTATACTTAATTACAAAAGCTGTATTGATGCTTTGAATTTAACAAAAATTCTTGATATTCTGTATGGACTCCAATTTTGTGGGAGGAAGAACAAACGCATATTAAAATTTTATGAAAGCAGTGTAGCTTACAGCATTTTGTGCTGATCCCAAGGACATGAGATATCCTTGTTCAGGTGCTAAAATCTTCCTTTGATAGAGTTTTTTATGGAAGGAATTTTGCTGAAGGACTAATTCTATTTTTACTCTCTAGCTTATCAATATTGTTTTATGTCATTTTTTCCTGAAGTTAAAAAAAGTATCTCTCGGGGTAGTGGGTAATTACAATGGGCAAGACAATGTGAGCTTGTTTATTGTTCAAATAATAAAGAAATAAGGCAGCATAGCAATAAATACCAGTGTCCTTTTAAATACTAGATGTCCTTTTCTCAGTAGCAACAATTCCAAGAAAAGCTGAATGTTTCAAAACTTAAAACTGACCTGAGTAGTCCATGTCTACTGCAAGTCAACTGTTATAAATTTAAGGGATAATTTCTATTGAAAGGGATCCTGGGACAGTAAACACATATTTCTTGATGTTTTCTAATTGCATTTAACAAAAGCTGCAAATGTAATACAAAAAATTTTAAAACATAAACCATGAGGTTGGTAGCCAGAACTTGATAAACTATGATTCTATCTTCTGAGGCACCTAAATACAGCTAACATGCTAAGTATCTTCTTCTCTAACTTTTGTTAAATCAGATTAATCTAAAATGAGGGTGGATATTTTTAAGAATCTTTCTGAGACAAAGATTTGTACCTATATTGTCTGCTCTTACTCGAACAGAATCCTGGGAGAATTAATATGAAGGGTGACTAACCCTGTCTCAAATTATACAGAAAGTAGTGAGTCTAAGCATTTTCCTGTAAGCTCCTGTAATTTCCTGACCAGCATTTAACTCATCAACTCATAGAACTGATCATACAAATTCTTCTTTTTATTATTTATTTCGAAGATAAATACAGGGACAGAGAGATAACATCTTGAACATTAAATATTAGAACTTTAATAACTTCTAAACTTTCAGGTGAAATTCATCTAGAAGCCCTTTGGTATCTAGTAGGTCCAGGGGAACAGCTTGCACAAACCAGTATTTGATGGATTAGTATCAACATTCTGTAATTTCAAGTAGCTTTCATCTTTGGAACATGCAACAAATGAAGGGACTTCTAAGTAGTTTAGTGCAAAGCAGAAGGATAAGCACTACATTTCAATTAACCCACTCTAGTGTATTCAAAAAGAAGACACTGATACATTTATATCAATATTAACTGCTTAATAATAGCTATGCGTTTAGCTACACACGTTTCAAAGACAGGAATTGCTAATACAACCTGGTTAAAAAGAAAAATAGTCTAGAGGAACAAAGAAGCTTATGTTGATTCCATTTTCCAGAGGTTGGAAAGAAAGAGTTTTGATGTTTAGGAAAGTTTCATTTGTTAATCCATCTCTCTTTAATTCACCAGTTCCACTGAAAATTAATTTCTTCAAAAACAATTTTCACCACTTACATTGGCTTGCTAGTATTAAATTTTTTCAGTAAATTTTTCCAGGAATTTTCCCCAGTTTTCATAATACTCATTCATCATAAGTATCTATGGTTTTTATCCAGATGAAAGATCTCTGGAAATGATAAACAATTGTTTTGTGATCCTCAAAGGCCAGCAAAAGAACAATATAAGCAGCTCACTTGGGCAACCCCTTCACTTCATACGAGACTGTTCAGATTTAAGAAGATCACGGTTAGTGTTCCTAACAACAGCTATAAATCTCAGAGAATTAGTATATAGATGTCTTCATCCATCACAAGTGAGAAATCAGTTGTCAGCACAGTCAATGCTGTTTCCTTAGTGCAACTTGATCTAATGCCACATCACTTAAGGTCAAGGAAATTTAAAGGCTGCCCTGAAAATAACTGGGCTTACTTTCTCCAGAATTGTTGAAACGCAAAGCTTGAGACAGTCACCAATGTCCACATAAAGAGTTGCTAGAGGAGAAGAGTTATTTAGTTTTTTGTCTACTTACTACTTGCTTATTTTGGAGAAAGCTATAAGCACTGTTTCTGTAAAGGAAGGCATACACAATAAAGTTTGAAATGTCAAATAGCAGATCTTATGGCTACTGATAGTCTGGAAGATACATACTGGAATTTTTCCTTTGTTCATCCAGTTTAAAGATTTCGCCCTTAGCCTATCCTGTAGCTACTTCTCTAAATATTTAAAAAATATCACACCTTTATATTGATATTGTCTGATCTTCATTCATAATGACATATACTTTTTTCCAAGCGCAATATATTTTACTATGCATTTCTGATTTAATACATGTATTTATATCTTCTTCTTTGGATACTAAAGATCTAATTAGAGTCCCTTCCAGATGATCTTTGAGCTTGTTAGCCAAAACAATTAATAACTATGCTTAATTAGCATCTGTTTTTGCAGAAGTTGGCTTTCTTTTACTTTTAGCTTTTCCTAAAATCCCTTTGATGAGGATTAGAGTTCAGATGTCAATCAAAAACTGCAGTCCAGCCTCTTGAGAAATTTGAAAATATTTTATCCAGATTTCAGGGTTTAAAAATCTATTTTGTTTCATTCTTACATCTTTAGTGTCTTAATTCTCCTATTTCCTGTTAAAGGGTTAATTTTTGATTTAGGACCATAATCAAGGTATCAAACCTAATTTTCTTGCCCTTGATGTCCCTTCAGAATTACCAGTATGATCAGGTATGCATCAAATCTGTAATCTTCATAGGAACCTAGCTTAGAAAAGATAAAAAATTAATATTACTTCCAAACACTAGATTACATAACAATCAGAAAAATATTTATATGTAATGCTATGCTGCTTTGCCATTGCACATTTTTTATGACATGATACTTTTAATAATATTTTTTACCATATAACTTAGAAGTAATGTTGTCTGAAACACTGTTACTACAGAACAGTTTATTAATGACAATGAGATTTATATCCATTTTCTGACTCTGAAACTTTGGAAGATGTTTCTCCTTTCACATGACTGCAATGCAAGGAGACCTGTCTCTAATTCAATGTCAGAAACCTCATTTCTTTAATGCTAACCTTTCAGGAAATAGAGTTGAAGTAAATTTTTCCTTCTTGTATCTATGTTCCCTTCAATATGGAAGCGTAAGTGTGATGCACTCACAGGAAAAAAAAAAAAGAACAATAGGAATATATTTATGGCTTTCATAGATTTCCAGGTTACCAGGCATCAACATAAAGTGTGTCTATTTTTCTATCTCAGTAATTGGGCTATTTTGCTTATGCCAAAATGACTCCATAATCAATGTTCAGAGTATTCTACTTCTTTGCTTTCTTCCATATACAGGAATGAAGTTATACTCATCAAATAATTTTGTTTTTCTAGAATTTTCTTCATGAGGTCCACTTCCCTGACATTTTGTACCCTTCTACACAGAAGTAAAAGTGGAAGTGTGAATGAGACTGCTGAATAGAGGCACAGCTATATTTCACAGTAAGAGTTTTAATTTTCCTCTTTAGTCTAAAAATGACAGACTTGGTTCTTCAATGTAGAGATCAGAAATAGAAAGATATTGAGCTGTTTGAGCGGGTTTATGGTAAGGATTTTTATTAATTCAGTAATCTAGATGATTTAAAATTGATTTAAAGCTCAGTATATAGACCCAGCTTGGAATTATTTTTAAAAAAATGTTTTAGTATATGCTTAATTAAACCAGTTGAACTCCCACCTTCTTTGGAGTATTTTGTCACCCTGAATAAAAACATGACCTCATTAGGCAGATAAAGGATTATCTGATGGTGCTTTCATATCATGCTTCTCATTGATCTCATATGTTCTGCAGTCTTCACAAACTCTGTAATACAACAGCTTTTAGTCAGAGTTTTGTGCAAAGAAGCCTACCTAAAAGCACAACTCAAAATAATGACACATCTGCTAGATCTGCCCATCTGTAAAAGACTAGATTAACCTGGAATGGGCTGGAAAAGCACACAATTAACTAACTGCAGACTTTTCTAACACATCTGAGGTGGGAGACTAATGGGTGACAGAAACCTGGTGATGGTCATTGGGAGATGCCAGTGGTGACTTAATCTAGTGAGTTGATACTGAAAAAATATCCAAAAAACAGTTGAAATGCAGGAGCACAGGGGAAACATGCAGGTTTGTCTGGCATTGTGGGAAAGGCTGGGCCCAAAGAGGAGTCTCCTGTTTGGCACAGGAGCCCCACCATTGGCCAGGGCTTGGCATGTTGATCTTGGGTGAGTCCTGCTCCTCTGGTCTGTGCTGCTGCCCTAAACTGGACCAGAGAGGTTGGTCTGTGTGTGCCACAGAGCAGAAACCTGAAAATAAACATTAATAATCACACATTATACCTATTCTCTTTACCAAATGCATTTTTGATTAGAGATCACTGATTATTGTGGTCTGTTCTTGCAGCCACCCCACCTACACATTGTGACAACTTGGAAGTGCTTTTGAGGTAAAAAAGAAAGACAAAAGAGAGAAAAAAATCTCCCTGTAATTACAGTAAAAAAACCCCAAATGTTGTCAAAATAATATTAATAAAATTCAACATGGGAAAATTTATGTCAGACTGTAACACCTGTTATAACAGAACTCAAACCACTTTGTTCAAAAGTGCAGCCATTATTAGTGACATGAATAATTCACTCTGATCAAAAAATAAAAATGAGCATTTATATAGATGTGTCCATTTTCTGTGTCATAAAAAGTGTTTACTGGGAAAAAACAGCAAACAATTCTACTCAACTTTTTTTTGATGGGTATGTGAATAATTTTAGTTAGCACTTACAGGCTTACTAGTAAGTAATATTTCATTTTATTTTTACCTCTTCTGCACATTTAATTCAATGTGTATTTTCCCCCACCCTCTTTTTCCTTATGTTAGAAGTTTAACCTTTGGGTAAAATAAAGAAAGTAATTACTTTTTGTCAAAATGGTGCAAGAACATAGCTCTGAGGTTATGAAACAGACTTCATTAGTAGCGTATGTCTTCAATTTTTGCTATTATTTTAGCTGCCTTGAGTGACCTTGAAAAATGAAACTTAGCATTAATGGACCTGAAATAATACTTCTAACTTTAGCACAGAATCTTGTAGGGGTTACATTATAAATAAGAGATAGTCTTTCACAAAAGAAAATGCCAAAAGTTTTACAAATTAAAAAAACTTGATTTGGTGCTTTTAAACTGCAATTTTATTCACTGGCAAAAAAAGCACCCACACTGTTCCATCATTACCGATGGTTTCTAATTAACTACAAAGAAACTTTCAACATTTAGTTGTAAAATTATTTTGAATATTTCTAGGGAGGGAAGAAATTATTTAATCCAACTGCTATAATTCTAAATGGTTAGAAAATTTTGAGCAGTTAATTTCTGTCTGTCTGTTCTTTGTCTGCTGATAATTTGGTGACTGAGATTTAATGTTATTATACTAGTCTTTCAGTGGAAATGAAAAAAAAATGTGCAAGAAAACCCCATGCAAAATCACGTAGTTCATCTGTTGCCACATCTTTGTCTACAAATTCATGATTCATTCTCAAAATTCTTAAGTTTCTCAAAGACATACAAGTCTTAAAGGGAAAGAAATACCTGAAAGTCTAGTGCAAATCAATGACTATGAGCAGAGATAACTATACTGATTCCCAAGAAAGGAGAGAGAGGGGAATCTCAGCTGTAAGACTTCAGCATCGGAGAGGTGCCCTAGTGTACTTTCCATGCTGCCAGCACTCTCGAAGCATTTCTTGCCCTGCCTCATGTCAGAAAGTAATTGGGGCTATTGTAATGAGGGATGGGGAAGAGCAAAGGACAAATGAGGTAGAGTGACATCAGGCAGGAAAATTGCTTCAATATCTGAATGCATACCTTCTTTTTAATTTTTTTTTCTCCCTATGTAACTGTAGAATTAGGACAGAATTAATAGGCTAGACAAAGTCCAGGGCTTGGAGATAAGGGGGTTTTTTTAAGAAGAGATTAGGACTCTAAGAAAGGACAGTATCCGCAGCCAACACAACTGCAAACCTTTACAAATATATAAATAAAATTGGATTTTTTGTAATGGTGCTTGTTTGTTCAGCTGTCAGTTTTTAAGTTTTTAAGCTGCAGGTTTTTTCATTTTGTAGACGAAAACCATGTGACAATAATAGATAACAATATTTTTTTGATTTAGGAAGATCAGCTTTGCAAGTATAAGGAACAAGTTCTCGAAAATCGATGAATCATTTAATTTTTTTTTCATTTCTTGTTGTCAGAAATATTACTTAAATAATCTAACATAAAACTTCTAGTGTTTAGGTTCCCTCACTCATCCAGTTTTCTAGAAGGAAACAGGCATGCAAAGCAATTTAAACTGGAGAAACTCACCAACTGCAATTTGATCAAATCGGTGTTGCAATCAAACATCACAAGAAGATCTTGCATTGACTTCCTCTTATTGCCAGGTGAACAATCAGTAATTACAATGATTAATTGATTATGGTGCAAGCAAGTTACTATTTTTTTAGTAGGCTCTGCAAAGAAAGCTTAAGAATTAATACAAAAGGGCCTCCAGGTGACTATCACAAGAAAATTACAACCTTGCCTTGACTGCAAGCTGAGTGACCAAACAGCATAAGCTGTGGCATACAGGACAACATAAAAAAGAACTGAATGGGATGGGACATGGCAGGGGCCCTGGACCAAGAGGTGTCCAAAGAACAACACCTGAGGTGCCTGAAAATGTGTAGTGTGATATCACCATGATCTGACTTGACTGATGACCTGTGCAACAAACCCCCACTCCTCAAGGAGAGAGTCTGGGGGAAAATGTGTATAAGGAGAGAGCCCATGTCAAGGCTGACCTGCTGGGCAGAACCTGACACTGAACATAGCTGGGGTGACCACTGTATTTCCTCAGCCTGCTCTGTGCCAACCCACAACAGTGTCAAAGCCGTCTCATCTAACTCCCACTCAGTATCGAGTTGTTTTGGGCTGTTTACCTGTTTTACTGTGTAAAATAGAGAAATTACAGAAAAGATCACAGCAATCTTGTGTCCCTGCTTATGCTGGGAACTCTGGCTGTTGCACTGCTGGATGGGAACCTGCTTGTGAACTATGGCATGCTGAGTTCCCACCTGTGGTCAAGCTGGTCAGCCTCACTATTTCTCACATCTTTACAGTATTTTTCCAAGTGAACAAAGCTATAAATCCAATACAATACCAAACTTTTCATGTGGTACAGAGGCACTGGGTTCTTGCACTTCTCCATAGGAATGAGCTCTTGCAGGACATAATTAAAGGCAGTGCATACTGACATCACAGTACATGCTCAGGTTATACAGCAGTCACTCAAGCACTAACATACAGGTCTCTACAACCAAGGCCTATGACAATGTATACTGCCTATATTCTGATTGAAATCACAATGTACTTGTTAAAATGTCTTCCTCAGTGCCCTATTATAGTGCATGTGGATGTGCATGTATACTGAGCTATTCCTGACACAGCCCTGCTTGGTTCACGTTACAAATTGATCTTAGCAGTGTCTATGGATAAGTATACCTTTTTGCCATGTGGCATTATCTTTTTTCAGGGTATTTTAAACTAGAACGCTACCATAGGATGATGTCTAGACCTGACATCTAGAGTTCCATTTTTGATTAAATAAACCCCTATAGCAAGAGGATTTCAGTTTGTTGCATTTGCAATATATTGAAGAGACATGAAGGACTCTACAAAAGCATCTCTGATGCTTTTTCTTCTCTTATACTTGAGAGTTTTTAATATAACTATGCTTAGAATTTATTTAATGATTTGATTGATTAGTTGTTTTTTAAGTGGTGACATAAGAGCCAGAACAGGGGATTTCATGAAGACACAGATTGTCAGAATCAAAGCTTTGTAACCACCACATTTTGAAGCATCTTTTGTATTGTTTTGGAGGAAATCCAAGCACAGATGTAGGCACAAGGTTGTGTTCACAGTACATCAGAGATCCATATATATCTGTCTGACCATGCTTCAAAAAAGTGAAAATAGTGTCAGAACCTGGGATAAAGGTTTTTCCTGTCTTGATGGCTGAAACAGGAATATACATCAATGATATATGTAAAGCTTAAAATATTATTACGTTGAAGTTTCTCTAAGTTTCTTTCAGTGCTAAGGGTAACAGTAGAAATTATCATAGAATCACAAATTATGGTGAGTCAGAAGCGATTGATCAGGATCATTGAGTCCAACTCTTAGCTCTGCACAGGATACCCCAAGAGTCACACCATGTGCCTGAGCTTCTTGAACATTGTCAGGCCTGGTGCTGTGACCACTTCCCTGAGGAGCCTGTTCCAGTGCCCAACCATCCTCTGAGTGAAGAACCTGTTCCTTGTATCCAACCTAAACCTCCCCTGATACAGCTTCAGGCTGTTTCCTCAGGTCCTGTCACTGGTCATCAGAGTGAAGAGATCTGTACCTGCCCCTCTGCTTCCCCCTGTAAGGATCTTGAAGACTGCAATGAAGTCTCCTCTTCTCCAGGCTGAATAAACCAATTATATTGAGAGCTATTTCCTAAGTGGAGTTTTACTTCACAAATTTGTCTAATTATAATGGAAAGAACTTTTATTACACCTCCTATTTCTTGACATATGACTTATGATTCAGTGTCTATCCTTCCTTGAAGTTTTAAATGAGTGTGTGTTCACTGATCTACAATGCCACTTAAGACAAAATGTTACCTGTATAATTCTGTTGTACTGGTTGTTATCATTGTAACAATAAACACTAAGTCCACAAACTGTTGTCTTTAGACGGATGACCTGAGACACTAAAAATAATTTTTAAAAAAATACCAAGGCCCTTTACCAAATTCCTGTAGGATATCCTGTTACCCAGTTAAATTGTCCAGGTAGTTTTCCTGTGCCTATCTACATCACAGTTTTTCACTTGAATTTATTTACAGCTTCTCTACGTCCTCTGTTTTACAAGTAGAGTTTTATTACACAGTTCAGTGGCCTTTTTTTTTTTTTTGAGCTATACAAAGCTTAAATATAGAGAGCAGTAATAAGCAGGAGGGCAGAGAAGAGTCTGCTTACCTAGAGTAGAGGATTCTATTACTTATAGACTACAATTCAGCAATTCAGCAGTCCAAAGGGGTAGAAAAAGAAATGTGGGATTTCGAATTAAAATAATCTGCGGTGAAGTACCATCAAGAATTCTGATTTAAATTTCTGGCATTTGCAGCCATAGAATCATAGAATGAGTTTGGTTGGAAAGGACCTTAAAGTTCATCTAGTTCCAACTCCCCTGTTGTGGACAGGGACACCTTCCACTAAACCATTCCTCTCTCTCCGTGTGTACACAGCCAACTGCAGAGTTTTGCAGTGGTAACTTCGCTACATATCGTAAAGTGTCTGAGTGACAACTCCTACTATTGAAAATTAAGGTACATATTCTCCTGTCAGACAATATCAGAAATAAATATCAGCTGACACCCCAAGTTTTAACATGGAAAAGAAAATCAGCAATAATCCTTGACTTCTCTTTTCCATGCTACTTTTGATTTGATAGATGTATACCATCTATTTATTATTTCTTTTGTAAATTGAAAAGTCTTATTTTTTCAGGATTTTACATTTGGAAGCCTTGATACTTGGTTCTGTGTCTCTTTCAGTTCTACTGTTTTTGAGATGGAGCTCAAAAGTACACTGTTAAAAGGTGAGAATGGTCTGGAACTAGCACAGTGGTGCAAGATTGAAATTTATTTTTTTTTTTGCTTACTAACTAGTGATTACTGAGCTAATAGACAGATGTTTGCAGTAATACCTGGATCTTCCACTTGTTAAGAAAAATTATTTAATAATTTTTTTTTAATGTTAAACATGGTCAAATGTTGCACTGTAAAGCAGACAGCGTATGAACCAGGAAAACGGAGAGAGATATACTGTAAAAGCTCATATTTTCATGTCTGTAATCTATAAAATTGAACTGTGTTCAGAGATTGTTGAAAAATATGCAAATGAAAAGTTCTTTATATACTGGGAGTAAAAGAAGTTGGTAACATGTCCTTAAATTATTTGCAAATTCTTTTACTATGGTTACTTCACCATTTCTTAGATCTAAAATACTTTTAACTGAGTTGTATATATTTCTAGTTAAAAGTTACATATGCCATTTACTCAGTAAAATTGATTATTTCTTTTCTTCATAATATAACTGTTAAGACAGTGGCAAAGAACATAACACTGAAGATAAAATGAGCTCTATAAAAATGGTAAAAAAAGAAAGTGATTAAAGCCTAGAAAAAAGCATAAGGAAGAAAGAAGAAAGAAACACCATGTAGCTACTGGAACTGTGAGTAAATCACCTGTTTAAAATAGAAAAAAGGTTAATGTCTAACTTGGGGGAAATGGAATTGTTTGATAGCTCAATAGAGAACTGCCCCACCTGTTCTTTAGGCTGCAAATAATATGAACTACCTAATATCCTAAATTGCAAAAAACCCCCTACTTTGAGGCTTTAGTGAGTGTAATGGTGGTTAACCTTTTTAAGCTGTTGCATAAGCTAGGAGCTTCTATTAAACCAGTGGAGAAAACAGTTACATAGACTGGAAACCACACAACATCACCTATTCCCTCAACTGCTGGTGACTTCAAACTGCTTCCACATTTATAATTTTTTTTTAAGCGGTTGAATTAAGAAAATTAACCGAGCATTGCCAGTTCAGAGATCTTAAATGATGCATTAAGGAACCAGTTAGTGTGTGTATGTGCAAAAAGAAAAAAATCTAAAAGTGGCCATTAACTCAGGGCAATTTAACCCTACCACATGTCATAGAATTTCTGTATCAGTGAAGATGGCTACTTACTATATCTATATTATGAAATCTGTGCAATAAGCAGGAAGAAATACAAGGCCAGTATGCTCAGATGCCATGAGTTTCCTTTACTATCTCATGATGCAAGTAACTGTCAGTGAGCACAGTAATGTGAGGCAGAAAAACAGCAGGTTATTTCAAAAACATAAACCACTTACAACACTACAGAAATGTAAATGTAAATTCATGAGTTTTGTAAATTAAGAATGGATCAAACTGCCACTGATATACAATTTATTGTTTAGTTTAGATGGCAAATGACTTTTGAATTATTTTACAGTTGAAGAAACAATACGTAAACTGGAGCTTAATACAAGGTTACTTATTAATTGTGATTCATCATAGTTTTATCAGACATAAAATAATTAATGGAAACCTTGTTTTAAACTGGTTATTAAACTGCTGCCTGATTTTATCAGATTAAAGTGGTATGGAGCAGGTCATAGTTAAGAAAAAACATAAACCAGTTTCTCTACAGCATATTTTTGACAAGTAATGTATACCAAAATTACAAAGTGGAGAGAAGTATTAACTATGAGATATTGGTTGACATAACTTAATCAGGTAGTCTATGTTTTTGGTAAGTAAGGATGAAGAAAGGCTCATCCAGAGAAGACTTAAGATGTATCTTTGCTATCCTGGTGGCTTGCCCTTTTTCCAAACCAACCCATTAGCTTTCTAACTATGCAGATTTGATGTGTGTTTGTCACACCCAGGCTCTAAGCTAGGGCGAGCAAAGCAGTTGTCCAGCCAGAATAGTTTAGTTATTATTAAACAGTTTACTTACATCTGGATTCCTTGCAGTACTTCTGCTGTGTCCTGTAAAGTAGAAAATTTAAATAAATCAGAACTCCCATAGCTGCTAATGAAAACCTTGGTCATGAAAAGCATGCCGTTATCTAAGATGTGACTTGACACAGTGTTCCCTGAAGTCCTATTTAGCATTCCTGGTTATTTGAGTATACTGTAACTTCTTAATATTCTTATAAAGGAGCTCCAAAAATAGGGTTTTTCCATTATGGAAAGACCTTCAGAACCAAGCAAAACAAATTGAATAGAAAATTCATTAAGATGTTCATATAAAAAAGTTCAAGAATTAGGACATAATAGGCTTAAAACTGTCTTCCTCCTATCACAGGACTATGTCTTTGTCTTTGAGTTAACAGGTTTTTTTCTTAACATAATGCTATTTTGGACCTAAGAAAAATGCCCTGTCTGAAAGCTGTATGAAGACTGATACACTTGGCTTCCAAATTGACTCCACTTGTAAAGGGCAAAAAAAAATCCAAAATGCAACATAAACTATGCCAGCCCCCTTATCAGAAGGTGAAAGAGGAATTATGGACAACAGAGTATTTTGTCACAAGTCTCAGTTCAAGATACAGACTTGGGCTGTTAGAAGAGTTTGCTGCTTATTCTGTAAACTTTGTACCAATGAATAAGGTAGATGTTTTAAGTAATTTTTTTGTGGGAATGGCTCCCTTCAAGAGTGAGATTTATCATAGAAACACAGAATGCTAAGGGGTTGGAATGGACTTAAAGATCATATAGTCCCAGTCCCCCTACCACGGGCAGGGACACCTCCCACTAGACCAGGTTGCTCAGTGCCTTATCCAACTTGGCTTTGAACACTGCCAGGGATGGGGCATCCACAACATCCCTGTGCAACCTTTTCTACTGTTTAACTTACCTCAGGGTAAAAAAGTTTCTTCCTAATATCTGACGTAAACTTCCTCTCTTTCAATTTGTACCCATTACTCTTTCTCCTATCACTACAATTCCTGATGATGAAGAGTCCCTCTCTGGCTCCCCTATAGGCTGTCTTCAGATGCTGGAAGTTTGTTGTGAGGTCTCCAGGCTGAACAGCTCCAGCTTTCTCAGTCTGTCTTTGTAGGGGAGGTACTCCAGTCCTCTTATGAACTTTGTGGCCCTCCTTTGGACTTGCTCCAACAGTTTGATGTCTGTCCTTCTTATGTTGGGGGCATCAGAGCTGGATGCAGCACTCCAGCTGTGGTGTCTCTCAAGAGCAGAGTTAGGGGGGGAGAATCACCTCCTTCAACATGCTGGCCAAGCTCCTTTTGATGCAGCCCAGGATTTGGTTGGCTTTCTGGGCTATGAGCACACACTGCCAGCTCACATTGAGTTTTTCATCAGCCATCAGCCCCGAGTCTTTTTCCACAGGGCTGTTCACTTCTCCGCCCAACCTGTAGGTGTGTCTGGAATTGTTGTCACCCAGGTGTAGGACCTTACACTTCACTTTGTTGAAATTCATGAAGTTTGCTTCAGCCCACCTCTCAAGCCTGTCGAGGTCCCTCTGAATGGCATCCTTTCCCTTCAACATGTCAACTGCTCTAGATAAAAGAGTTCAATAATCCCTAAGGCTTTCTGAAACATGTTTATATAAGCTTGGGTTTGGTTTAGGATATGTTATTGAATTCTTTGCTTTTTCCTTTCTGTCTGAGAAATACTTGGTCATTTATAATGAAAACTAAGGTTGCAACAAATGGATGGAAATTCCTGTGATAGCCCTATTCCCATAATTCACTAATCTATGTAAATGGTACTATTAAGAATAGCGGGTTTTTACATGGAACTAGGATATTTGATGGTGTAAATCCACAACTCAATAGACTTATGCAAATTTATACCATTTGAGGTTATCACCCATAGACTAGTAGAGAACATTTTCTGGCACACAGATACCTCCATTTCACAGTTAAATTAACTTTGCAATTATCAGGATTGGATTCATTCCCTAAAAAGCCCTAATGACACCTTTGCTACTTATTTAAAGGAAACCACATCATATCAATTAAATGGCGAATATTTTTAAATGAAATAAGTCTTCTTTATTGATGGTGGGAAGAGTCCTAATTTTCAGATATCAGTATAGGCTCCAGGTGCTCAAGGACTCAGGAACTAAGGCAATATATCAAAGAAATATGTCAATAAACATATATACTACACTATTAGAGCAATTAAGCAAGTAATTAACATTTCTAACACACTTTTTCACTCTGCCAGTTCAAGCTGTAAAAATGTACCTAATACTGCATTTGATTATTTGTGAAATGGTACAATCTCATACCCACATAAATGTAAAAAGAAAACCTCCTCTAGACAAAAGATATGACTGTAAACCAGTAATTTGTCAATTTGTTTTATCATACTAACGTTGAAATATTTTGTTTTATTTTTAATCAAAAGCCCCTAAGATGTTTTTTATGAAAGCTTGAATTTGTCATCTGAACAGCTTTTCATTTTATTTTATTCCTATATGTGCAGTTCTTTTGTGAAAGTAACATCTAGTAATTATCACAATCTTATACCTGAAAAAGAAGAAATTTGATAACAGTAAAACTAATAATGAAATAAACCAGAATAAATATAAGAAGATACAGAACAACAGATACATAGCTGTTTTAAAAGTTAAACAGACCATAAGCACTGTGGGATACCTGGATTTCATGATTTAATTTAGTACTGAATTGCATCTTGTATCAGTGATATTATCAATTTGCCTTATTATTTTATAATGCAATATTCTACATTGAACTACTCTGTTACCTGTAAATCTGAATATAATTAAAATTCTATTTTTGAACAGCAGTTTTATTTAAACTGTTTTGGTATATTGTTTAGCTAAACATTGAATTTTTGATTATACTATCTTTACCTACTTTTACCCCATGATGAGAAAGCGTTATTTATTTTCCACAAGTCAATAGAAAGCTCAGTTCAGAGCCCTGTATAAGATCAAGAGTGGTATTAGCAGCTTTAATAAAAAGTCTTTGTCAGCGCTGAGATATAATGAATCTGTTCCATAACATGAATATACCAAGAGCCTAGAAATAAAGTTTTGTGAGAAGAATTGTAAGCTGTACATCGATTTTGTCCTGCGGCTTAGCAGTTCTAACAATATCCAGTTTGAGACCAGAAGTTGCTCAGTCTGTTGCTTTGAGGGCAATCTGGGTGCAGCTGTGCTGGTAAAGTACATAGGAGCAAGGTACATCCTTGAGAACTCTCCCTTGGTCCAGAATACCATTTCAATGCTGGCACAGGGCCTCCACTGGTTTTGGATTGTGCCTGCTAATACTCATTCGGATAATACCCAGCCATGGTTAAAGGATATCAAAAGACAGGAATCAAACTGAATAAGAAGAATGAATGAAACCATCTGGTATTTGCTGAGAGAGATTAGATAGACGCTGGCAGTGCTTATAGGCAAAGCCTCTTCTTCTTCACAGCAACAGCACTGGCTGAATGGAGGGTATATTTGGGAGCATGGTTCAAGTCTCAAGCATATCACAGAATATATCAAGTTGGATGGGACCCAGAAGAACTGAGTCCAACTCCTAGCCCTGCACAGGACCATCCACAAAAATCATACCATATGCTTGAGAGTATATACAGATAATCAGAAAGGCTGGATAGATGTGAAGTGTGAAATCCATGTCAGCTATTATATTAATTTCCCTTTAGTCACCGTTTTGAAGCAGTGTCCATAATACACCTGAGTTTCCTCCTGATAGGAGTCTTTCAGGGTTATCTGAGAGATGTTCCTTTTTCTCCAGCCAGGGCACAAAACTTAGGTGACCTGGACCTTGTGCAGTATTTTCAGTAATAGATATACAATAGAGTTGTCTGGTTGCTTTTATGGCCTGCCTCTGAGCACTGTTTGACTCTTTATTAAACACTCATTCTCACATCACTTCTGTGACTAGAGGAGATATCTTCCATTTACAGCGGTATAACCGAGATACAGAAAGATTAAATAGACTAGTCTCAAACCCTACTAAAGGTTGCTATTGATTTGAATGAGAATTAGATCAGACAATTTGTGAATTAACTTCCTCAGTGTGAAAATCTGTCTAAATCTACTTATAGAATTAATTCTGCAACTCAGGCGTGTCTCTTAATTTCTCTATTGTTATACTTTCCTACAAAACCAATAATTTTTAAATGACCTGCTACCTTTCAAAGATATACATATATATATACATGCATGTTGTATGTAGATATATAGGCAATAAAGTATACACTTCAGCAAAGAAGTGTTCTGGAGCTGAGGATCACATCAAAGAAGGGAGGAGACTTTCCTACCTGGCCAGTGCTCAAAATCACAGCAGAAAAAGGTTCCCTGACCCCACCTCCAGAAGGCGAAGCAGGGGAGCCTTGACTCATAGGCAACTCTGGCTCAGCATGGGCAGTGCCAGTAGGGACCACGCTCACCCCCACCCCTACAAAAGCTGTGCCCTGGGAGCCTGTCCCTGGCCAGCTGGGGATGGTATGCAAGGATGAGAGGGACCAGGTACCAGTGAGGGTGGTCTGCCACTGACTCTGAAATGTGCTGGCCACACTGGAGCGTACTTACAGACTTACAGAGATGAGCCAAGTGCTCCTGAAGTAGCAGAAGCCACCAGGGAAACACCAGAGAAATATCCCAAAGGAATTAAGGGGTGTTCCTGTAGGAAAGCAACACAGCTGGCAACCCAACTGAGGTGCCTTTAAACCAACACACACAGCATGGTCAACAAAGAGGGGAGTTGGAAGCCACCAAATTCTGATAGAAAGTTATGCCTGCATCTTGGACTGCATCAAAAGCAACATGGCTGACAGGTTGAGGGAGGAGATTCTGCCTCTCTGCTCCACTCTGCTGAGATTCCACCTGGAGCACTGCATCCAGGTCTGGGGTCCCCAGAACAGGAAGGACATCAACCCTTCTGGAGCAAGTCCAGAAGAGGTCACTAAGATGATGAGAGGGATGGAATACCTATCCTATGAGGAAATGATGAGAGAACTGGAATTGTTCAGCCTGGAGAAAAAAAGGCTTAGGAGTGATGTAATTGTGGCCTTTCAGTACCTAAGGGAGCCCACAAGAAAGAGAGAGAGGGACTTTTTACAGGGGTGTGTAGTGACAGGACAAGGGGAATGGTTTTAAACTGAAAAACAGTAGGTTTATATTAGATATTAGGAAGAAATTCGTTACTGTGAGGCACTGGGACGGGTTGCCCAGAAAAGTTGTGGACGTCCCATCCCTAAGAGTGTTCGGGGCCACTTGTTCTGAGCAATCTGGTCTAGTGCGAGGTTGGCAGGGGGGATAGAAATAGATCATCTTTAAGGTCCCTTTGAACCAAAGCCATTCTATGCTTCTAAGACATTGAGGGAGATGCTTTGTTTAATTCGAAAAAAAAAACAGGCAAAAAAAATAAAATTAAGGCATCCCTGAAAAAAGATGACAGAATTCTGTGCATGTTTTAAAGTTATAATTACACAGAAACATAAAATTAATTTCTTAGGAATTAATTTTGGAGAATACAAGACCAGCTTTGATGTTTTTAACATTACATGACCCAATTTAGTAGCACAGTTGACAGGTATTTTGGTGCCTCTAGAGACACATGATTACTAGAAAGATGGCAGAACTGAGCACTGATAGTTGCTTGTTGTATATGATTGTGCTGGCTTCAAATGGAAAAGTACATTATATTTTTGTTAAAAACTACATGTGGTGAAAAATAGTTCTTATTACAGAAATATTGGAAAGGTAGAATGCTAGAAGAAGAGAGATGTGAAAGCAACATCAGAGTAGATGGATTCTTTCAAGTAAGAGTAAGACTAAATAATTAATTATTGAGTATATGGCTCAGTAGATTAGAATTTCTTCATAGTGTAGAAAGACTATTGCCTCCAGACATGATATACTTTTAGTGATTTATTTATAAATAGTATAATTTATATTATAAAATATTTATAAATAGTATAATACCTTATTCTAATATCTTGGTGAAACTTCCTAAGATTTATTTCATCTGTAATTTTTTAATGAAAGTTAATGTCAGCAGACCATTTCTATTTCAAACTGAGAGTTCCCAGAAATTCTTATAGCAGTAAGAAGAATCCAGGTGTGATAAGGGTCAATCACTCCTCAGAAACAGATTCTGATTTTATTGTCCTGTAGCTGAAATTCTCTGACTCCATATTTAGGTGCTAGCAGCATGGTTAGAAGGAAGTAGTGAGGGACCAGACCTGAGGGCTGATGAAGCCATGACATTATAGATACCCATAACTTACTAATTTTATATCTGCATTATAGTCAGTCCTTCATCTCAAAATCAGATGTTGTTCATAAGTGACTCTGTAAAACTAAATCACACCTACCATTATAAAAAGTTTCTTTTCCAAATTTTAGAGCTGATTTTGCAATAGTTTCCAAATTAGAAAAAAATATTCTTTCTGACCCATTAAGCCTGTTGGAATTTTACCTGGTAAATGATACATGGGTTGAGGATGTCAAGCTGATTTCATCCAAACATTAATAACATTTTTATTAACTGAAGGTAAATAACACAATAAAGGTGGCAAGCTAAAATATAATTGTGAGAAAGTCATGTTAAAGGAAGTAACAGCTTTGCAAAGTAATTAGTAATAATTCATTTTAATAAAACTTGAGTTTACCATTGAAGGGGAAAAAACCTTGCCAAAAGAATACAAATACAGTATTTTTTAATGAGGAAAAAAGCTACAGATTGGTAATTTTATACCAATATACAGTATTTAACACGTTGGTCATTTTATACCATGTTCATGGCTAGGCTTCGCGAACGAAGATTTGTGAAGGCACTATCCACATTTGCAGCAGGCACGCTGGTGGCTTATGAGGCCAATACGTGATAGACATATCCGATTGCAAAAGGCGCAGCAGAAAGACTCCTTAGATGGTGTATTTTGCAAGACACGGTTCTTTCTGCGTTGCCTTTTTTCCTCGAGAGTGATCCTGCGTGAGTTCTCAAAGGCTTCCGCAGCGTTATAGATGGTGTGTCTCCAGGCCTCCCGATTGGAGGCCAGAGTAGACCAGTTATGGTGATCAATATGGCCAAGGCTGAGATGTTGTTTCAGGGAGTCCTTGAATCTTTTCTTCGGGGCTCCTCTCATGCGGCAGCCAGTGGCAAGTTCACCATAGAGCAGGATCTTAGGGAGGCGGTGGTCCTTCATCCTTGAGACGTGCCCTGCCCATCGCAGCTGCGTTCTCAGTAACATGGCCTCAATACTTGTGACAGCTGCTTGCTCAAGTACAGATGTATTGGTCACAAAATCTGACCAGTGGATGTTAAGGATTGTACGGAGGCAGCGCTGATGGAAGCGTTCTAGGAGACGCAGGTGGTGGCGGTAGATGACCCATGATTCGGAGCCGTATAGGAGAGTAGACAAGACTATGGCTTTGTAAACACTGATCTTGGTGCTTTTCTTTAAGTGTTTATTACGCCATACTCTCTTGTGGAGTTTTCCAAAAGCATTATATGCCTTAGCTAATCTGTTGTCTATCTCTCCGTCGATCTTACCATCTGAGGAGATGAGGCTACCAAGGTAATTAAACTGTTGGACTGATTTGAGTTCTGATTGGCCAATGGTGATGTGGGGATGATGGAAGACTTCCTGAGGTGCAGGTTGATGGAGGACCTCTGTCTTCTTTAAGCTGACTTCCAGCCCAAAGAGCTCAGCAGCACCTGCAAAGCAGGATGTTAAACGCTGCAGAGCTGCTTCTGTGTGGGCAACAAGGGCAGCATCATCAGCATAAAGCAGCTCCCGGACAAGATGGTTTAAGGTCTTGGTGTGGGCCTTCAGTCGCCTTAGATTGAATAGACTTCCATCAGTACGGTATCGAATGTAGATGCCGTCCTGATCATCGAGGTCTGCTGTGGCCCTTTGGAGCATCATGCTAAAGAAGACGGTGAATAGGGTAGGAGCGAGAACGCAACCTTGTTTCACACCATTCTTAATTAAAAAGGGCTCAGAAAGTGTGTTGCCATATCTGACTTGGCCGTGCTGATCCTCATGGAGTGAGATGATCATTTTAAGGAACTTGGGGGGACAACCTAAACGTTCCAAAATCTGCCACAGACCTTTTCTGCTCACAGTATCAAAAGCCTTGGTGAGGTCGACAAAGGTTACATAGAGACCTTTATTCTGTTCCCTACACTTCTCTTGCAGTTGTCTGAGGACAAATACCATGTCTGTGGTGCTCCTGTTGGTTCTGAAACCACATTGACTTTCAGGTAGAATTCCTTCTGCTATAGTGGGTATTAGTCTGTTCAAGAGTATTCTTGCCAGGATTTTGCCAGCAATGGAGAGCAGAGTAATACCACGATAGTTTGAGCAATCTGATTTAGAACCTTTCTTCTTATACAAAGTGATGATGACAGCATCACGAAGGTCTGATGGTAGTTCACCGAGCTCCCAGCAGCGCACCACAAACTCGTGAAATTTGGTGTGGAGTGCAAGGCCCCCATGTTTCCAGACTTCAGGTGGAATTCCATCAACCCCAGCTGCCTTGCCGATTTTTACCTGCTGTATGGCCTTCAGAGTTTCTTCTAAAGTGGGGGCAGTATCCAATTCATATTTTACTGGTTGTCGTGTGATGGACTGAATTGCTGAATCTTGGACTACACGGCTGGTACTGAAAAGAGTCTGAAAGTGTTCAGACCATCGATTCAGAATGGAGGTTTTATCTGTTAGAAGGGTTTGACCATCAGCACTGAGTAGAGGGCTTTGGACCTGGTATGTAGGTCCGTATGCTGTTTTCAAGGCCTCATAGAAACCTTTGTGATCACCTGTATCTGCGCATAATTGAGTTTTTTCAGCTAGATCGATCCACCAGTTGTTCTGGATGTCGCGAAGTTTCTGCTGGAGCTTGCTGCATGCGAGACGAAAGGCTGTTTTTCTTGCGTGACAGGATGGCAGTGCAAGGTGTGCTTGGTGGGCGGTTCTCTTCTTCCTCAACAAGTCTTGGATTTCTTGGTTGTTTTCGTCAAACCAGTCCTTGTTCTTCTTGAGGGAGAACCCTAAGGATTGTTCAGAGGAATGCAGGATGCTGTTTTTAATATGAAGCCAGATTGTTTCAGGAGAGGAATCTGTGGGAATGTTTTCGAGCCTAGTTTGAAGGTTTGCCTGGAAACTGTCTCTTACTGTGGCTGATTGGAGATTGTTAACTTGGAGTCTTCTCCTTGGAATGCTGCCCCTCTTTGGTTTGAATTTGAGCTTAAAATTGAGTTTACAGCGCACAAGCCGATGGTCTGTTTGGCATTCTGCGCTGGGCATCACGCGGGTATGGAGGACATCGCGGGCATCTCTCTGTCGCACTAAGACATAATCAATGAGGTGCCAATGCTTAGAACGGGGGTGCATCCAGGTTGTCTTCAGACTATCTTTCTGCTGAAAGATAGTATTAGTAATGGTGAGTTGTTGCTCTGCACAGAATTCTAGCAGAAGTCGACCATTGTCGTTGCAGTTTCCAACACCATGCTTGCCTAATACTCCTTTCCAGGCTTCAAAATTCTTGCCTACTCTGGCGTTGAAATCACCAAGGATAATGATCTTATCGTCTGCAGGAACCTTTTGGGTAAGGAGGCGCAGGTCAGTGTAAAATTTATCTATTTCAGCAGGGTCAGCTTGGAGAGTTGGAGCATATATACTAAAGATGACAACATATTGCTTGTTGTTTAGCGGAAGGCGTAGGGAGATAATGCGGTCAGAGTGACCTGTCGGCAGATTTTCGAGTTTAGGGACAATGGAGTTTTTGATCATGAAGCCGACTCCTGAGAGGTGTTTTTCGGTTCTGGGCTTGCCTGACCAAAAGAGTGTGTAACCGGCACCATGTTCTCTGAGGCTGCCTTCTTCATGAAGGCGAACTTCGCTGAGAGCGGCGATGTCGATGTTGAGACGAGCCAGCTCATGGGCAATTAGGGCAGACCGACGCTCAGGACGTCCACTACCCGCATGATCGAGCATGGTTCTGATATTCCAACATGCTAGAGTTAATTTAGGTACACCTTTGGAGGCAGGTGCATGCCTTTGTCTTTTGCTCTTTGTGCGACCGCATTGGGGGAAGATGCCCGTTGGTCTGCGGTTAACCAACCGGGTGAAAGTGGAGATGAGCTTTGTTTAGGCCACCTTTTCTAGGCCCCTCTCCGAGTGGAGCAAGCAGTGCTGTCCTTGAAAAGGCTGCTTGGTCGTTCAGGGTGCTGCCCCAAGAGACTGTCATCTCCGGTCAGTCTCAAATGACCAATATCCTGAACCGCCTGCATGCAGGGTTGGGTCTGCGGCTCCCAGTGCACCTTTCACCTGCCGTTTTGACCCTCGCCCGTCGCTACAGGACTTTTTGCATGTGGGTAAAGCCTTCAAGCCTGCGCAGTGGATTTTTTAGGTGAGACACAGTGTGCGCGGAACTGAACCCACCCTTTAATCCTGAGGTTCATCTGCCAGGGCCGAGCGAGCTTGGACGGTGGCAGTGAGGTCCTCAGGACGTAGGTTTGATTAGAGTGACCTTCTCTTAGATGGACGGCCTTACAGGGCTAAGCGAGCTCCATCTGCCCGGGTTTGGGATTGGAGTTGTCCTTCTCCTAGGATGACTGCCAGGAGGCTAAAGAGCTCATCCTGCCCAAGAATGTATTAAATCTGGTCCTACGGTTTTGATCTGTCTGGCATGGGCGACCCTACTGGAGGCATGTACCATACAGTTTGCAACCACACAGGGGAACGGAGGCTATGTTCCTATTAGAACACCTTGAGCAAGTCTTTCGTTTCCTGCTTTATTATCACCTACCTATAAATAAACTGGAGGAGGTACCCAGGGACAACCCTTTGTCCTGTCCACCATTTCAGGATGTAACAGAGCAAAGCAAGTATATCCAGAACATGCCGAGCCTGGGCAGTAGCCACAGGAGAACCAAAACCAGACAGACAGAACAAACAAAGCAAACATTCTGACCCCAGTACCCATCCAGGCAGGGGTGCCTTTTATTGGCTCCAGCCTGGCGGGGCCCCCCATTATTCTAAAAGAACCAACTATCCACCCTGACCTTATCCAACCCCCACTGTGTTTCCACATATCTTCAGGCACACTACTCACCTGCGACATAGCATATGGGATTGTGCCACTCTCCCTCCTGCTAGTCGGCGGACCACCATGGCCCGCTTGACACACTACGATAATCCCCCCCCCCAACCCCTCCCTCCCAACCCTGGAACGCCAAACCTCTGTGTGCTCTGCATCTTCCTTCTCCTCTTTCATGGAGGTGTAGTACCTGCCGGCAAGGCTCCCCCTGTTTCTCCTCTCTCATGCAACGGTTGTGGCCAAGGGCTCAACCGCGCGCGCGGAGCGCGCGCGGCGCGGGGACATGCCCAAGCCGCCGCAGGAACGGCCCCCGGCCGCAGAGGGTCCCGGCCAGGAGGTTAGAGGCTCGGGAGCCCTCTCCCAGCAGGGGCTTCCGCTCCGCGCGGCGCGGGGACATGCCCAAGCCGCCGCAGGAACGGCCCCCGGCCGCAGAGGGTCCCGGCCAGGAGGTTAGAGGCTCGGGAGCCCTCTCCCAGCAGGGGCTTCCGCTCCGCGCGGCGCGGGGACATGCCCAAGCCGCCGCAGGAACGGCCCCCGGCCGCAGAGGGTCCCGGCCAGGAGGTTAGAGGCTCGGGAGCCCTCTCCCAGCAGGGGCTTCCGCTCCGCGCGGCGCGGGGACATGCCCAAGCCGCCGCAGGAACGGCCCCCGGCCGCAGAGGGTCCCGGCCAGGAGGTTAGAGGCTCGGGAGCCCTCTCCCAGCAGGGGCTTCCGCTCCGCGCGGCGCGGGGACATGCCCAAGCCGCCGCAGGAACGGCCCCCGGCCGCAGAGGGTCCCGGCCAGGAGGTTAGAGGCTCGGGAGCCCTCTCCCAGCAGGGGCTTCCGCTCCGCGCGGCGCGGGGACATGCCCAAGCCGCCGCAGGAACGGCCCCCGGCCGCAGAGGGTCCCGGCCAGGAGGTTAGAGGCTCGGGAGCCCTCTCCCAGCAGGGGCTTCCGCTCCGCGCGGCGCGGGGACATGCCCAAGCCGCCGCAGGAACGGCCCCCGGCCGCAGAGGGTCCCGGCCAGGAGGTTAGAGGCTCGGGAGCCCTCTCCCAGCAGGGGCTTCCGCTCCGCGCGGCGCGGGGACATGCCCAAGCCGCCGCAGGAACGGCCCCCGGCCGCAGAGGGTCCCGGCCAGGAGGTTAGAGGCTCGGGAGCCCTCTCCCAGCAGGGGCTTCCGCTCCGCGCGGCGCGGGGACATGCCCAAGCCGCCGCAGGAACGGCCCCCGGCCGCAGAGGGTCCCGGCCAGGAGGTTAGAGGCTCGGGAGCCCTCTCCCAGCAGGGGCTTCCGCTCCGCGCGGCGCGGGGACATGCCCAAGCCGCCGCAGGAACGGCCCCCGGCCGCAGAGGGTCCCGGCCAGGAGGTTAGAGGCTCGGGAGCCCTCTCCCAGCAGGGGCTTCCGCTCCGCGCGGCGCGGGGACATGCCCAAGCCGCCGCAGGAACGGCCCCCGGCCGCAGAGGGTCCCGGCCAGGAGGTTAGAGGCTCGGGAGCCCTCTCCCAGCAGGGGCTTCCGCTCCGCGCGGCGCGGGGACATGCCCAAGCCGCCGCAGGAACGGCCCCCGGCCGCAGAGGGTCCCGGCCAGGAGGTTAGAGGCTCGGGAGCCCTCTCCCAGCAGGGGCTTCCGCTCCGCGCGGCGCGGGGACATGCCCAAGCCGCCGCAGGAACGGCCCCCGGCCGCAGAGGGTCCCGGCCAGGAGGTTAGAGGCTCGGGAGCCCTCTCCCAGCAGGGGCTTCCGCTCCGCGCGGCGCGGGGACATGCCCAAGCCGCCGCAGGAACGGCCCCCGGCCGCAGAGGGTCCCGGCCAGGAGGTTAGAGGCTCGGGAGCCCTCTCCCAGCAGGGGCTTCCGCTCCGCGCGGCGCGGGGACATGCCCAAGCCGCCGCAGGAACGGCCCCCGGCCGCAGAGGGTCCCGGCCAGGAGGTTAGAGGCTCGGGAGCCCTCTCCCAGCAGGGGCTTCCGCTCCGCGCGGCGCGGGGACATGCCCAAGCCGCCGCAGGAACGGCCCCCGGCCGCAGAGGGTCCCGGCCAGGAGGTTAGAGGCTCGGGAGCCCTCTCCCAGCAGGGGCTTCCGCTCCGCGCGGCGCGGGGACATGCCCAAGCCGCCGCAGGAACGGCCCCCGGCCGCAGAGGGTCCCGGCCAGGAGGTTAGAGGCTCGGGAGCCCTCTCCCAGCAGGGGCTTCCGCTCCGCGCGGCGCGGGGACATGCCCAAGCCCCATTTTATACCATAAATATGCAGTATTTAGCATGTTTTACTCCATGTCATGCCTAAGATCTTACTAGGGGATCAGGCTGTTGTGGTATTTGCAACCATTTACTGCATCTCTTCAGCATGTGAAGAGATATCTACAGTCTTAGCTAAATTCAGAGACACATAAATAAAATCCTTTCATTAGGAATTATTTCCTACTTTTAATAGGCTAGTTAGAAACTCTTCCCTTCCACAGATGGATTTTTGGTTTTTATTATAGGTTATAAATCCAACAGGGGAATTTTTCTTCCCTGCTCCATTGTAAGAAAATGGAGTGAGTGGAGGGAAGGGGGTCAATTAACCTTACAAAAGAATCTAACTGGCCAGACCGCATTCCTAACGGATGGCCCATCAGAGGCTGGGGGGAGAGGGGAGGAGTTTTGGGAGGAGGTGGCTGGTTCTTCTCAGAGGGGAGAGATGGGACGGCGGAGTTCTCTCTCTGGGACGGAGACAGGGTCTGTGTCCAGGGCATTTTTGGAGAAAAGGCCTGGAAAGCCGATCTTTTTGGCTTTTCGTCCTGGTGAGGCCTGACACCAGCCTCAACTGGCTCGCACGCTGCCTTGTGACTCCAACTGGGACCTACCGGGTTTTTCATCAGAGAGCTGTGTACTCGCTGGGAGAGAAGGGAGGAGCCCTGAAACACTGTCATCTGAGAACAACAGTGAGTCCCATGGGGGGTGGACTGCTTTTCCTTCTGCCCTTCTCCCATTGGGACCCAGACTCTCCCTCCTGCACGGCGACCACCAGAGCCCAGCAACGCCCCCTGTCGACCACGACAGAGAGCTGCAGGTTCTGCACCTCCAGTGATCCAACAGCGCCCCCTGCAGGCCAACACAGAGTACTGCAGGCTCTGCACCTCCAGCGATCCAACATCACCCCCTGCCAACCGTGATTAGAACTGCGCTAAAGACAAGAGAAGTATTCAGACCTCTTTTTTTTCTTTTGTTTGAAGGGGACTTTTGGGTACAGGACTATTGTCTAGTTATTTTTTTGTGTTCTGTTACTGTTCTTGCCAACATCCATATATCTTTTAATAAAGGGTTGTTATTTGTTCTGTTTTTTCCACACTTGCTCAGTTAAAGCCCCCTTAATTTTTAATTTACAATTGCTGAGAGAGAGGAGTTTGGTTTGTCTCATAACTCATCCTCTTTAGCAAACATTCCAGTCTCTTTAAACTGAGACAGTTTTTGATGAGAAATTTCTCTCTTACTGCATCAGATTTTAAAACTAATCATTAAAATTAGTTCTGTTCTAATAAAGCAAGCTATATTTCTTTTTCATACTGTATGAGCCTAAAATTTTGTAAAAATATAGGATGCAAATGTATGCAAAATATATATAATGTGCTACTGACTTCAAAGACAAATGGAAAGAGCAGTGAATCACTGGCTGACAATGGCTATACTGCCTTCACACATAGTGTTTAAAAACCTGAAATTGTTCTGAACAGGATTATATAACATCATAAAAAGCTTGTACTCCAATTCAATTACAACTATACTCAAAAAAACTTCATATTACTACAATAATACAATTAATCTGCTTTGTAGCTTGCATAAAGGAGTCAATCTCTGTTTATCATTGTCCTTTATCCCTAAGCCTGGCCTGTATTTTTGAGTATGTCCCAAACAAGCGTATATTGAGAAGATCTAAGGCCGAAGGTACTGCAGATGCCTAAAATAGGCTCCCTTTCTTCAGGAAAAGTTATGTATTTTTCATTCTAAGATACTCCATTTAAATGACATTCACCACCAGTATGTTAATTTTTTACTAGAAAAAAAATGTATATCTGAGTACTAGAAGGAATTTTTTTGTGATTTTCTTGTGATGTACATGGTGATAGCAAACTAATGATTGGGTAGACAATGACACTGGGGCATGAGAGAGTGTCTTTTCATCCTGGTCTAGCTTTCTGACTGATCACTGGGAAGCCATGCTCCTCTGAAAACTTCATTTTCAAAATCTGCAATATATTAATAACTATTTTGTTAAGCAGTCATTCAGATAACGTGATTGATTTAAAGAATAAAATATGTCAAGTGTTTATTTAGTTTGTCAGAAGAACAGAAAACACCCATTACTTTCTCCACAGTCTCATCCTGGAGTAACTTATTATTTACAGGGTATTATTATTTGAATATAGCAATTGTTGAAGGAAAATGAGAAGAAATATTGTTAAATTTTCGAACTGCTGTTTTCCAGAAAGCTTTGCTACAGGGTATTCTTCATTTATACAAAGGACGTATTTTATTGATTAAAATATGTTTAAAAATATATTACATTGGATTTATATAATGACAAAATTAACCATGATTATTTAATAGAATTACTCCTCTTCCTTAACGTTAGGAATGATTACAAAGCTGTAACGTAAACAGCAAATCTTTGGCTATACTTGAGTATATAGACCTATAGCAGCAGTGGAAGCCTAAGCCCATTGAAGACTGGGCTTTCTGAAGACTTTACCCCCTCATCCTCAGAGTCCGCAGCTGCAGGCAGCTGCGTATTTACTGTTTTTCAGTCTATGCTGTCCTGCACAGCACTTTGTTCCATGAGGGAACACAACTTTGTATGCAAAGCTCCATGAATTTACGTAACCTAAGAAAACATCTGCCGTCAGTTCACTGTCCCAGTTCTCTTGCATCCACAAGTCATTTAGTGGATGCAGTTCTAAGAAGGTAGAAATTGACCCACACTTTCCATTTAGCTTGTGGAATACACTGATCGCACTTTTCATTACCATACCAGACAATAAACTGTGCATACTTCAGTTCTTTGAGAACCTATTTCAGCCCTCTGTAGATATTGTACTCTATTTAGCATAATAGAAAAGGACAGATGTATTTAAAAAATCTGGTTATTTTGCAATAGAAATGGGTCATAAAAGTAAGCTTTTAATGATGGGTGTATTTTATGATGTGATAGGCAGTCATAAAATATGCTTGTATGAATATGAATATAAATTATTTAAATTCAATTAAATTAAAATATGAATTTATAACTGAAGTGCTGATCCTACTTCTTTTAGACAAATTATGCCTAGGAAAATATGCTATTAGTAAATGAATGTTCTAGATTGTTTGCACAAATTTTGTCATTGCCTGGACCACATTTTCATTCAGAATTCTTCTAATTGGGCCATATTACTTACTGGTAGCCACTGTTCTAATTGTAAATGGGTAGGAATGCAATTGGATATTATCCTATAAATAAATGCAGCAATTACTTAAATGTAAAGTGAAATTGGGAAAAAAATTAAGTGCATTCTTAACTACCTTTTATGCTGTCTTATTAAGGGAAATAAGAAATAACATCCTTGCATCAACTCCTCAGCTTTTTGTAAACATTCCCTTGTGGTTGATGTGGAATCTATAACAGAAATTCTATTTTGGTACAAACTATCTCCTTGATGGGTAACATACAGGGCAGGTGTTAGGTTGATTTTGGTCTTGAGGATACAAGCATATTGGATATGCCTATGGTGGCTGAAGTTCATTAGGCTACCTCAGTAAATCAAGCAAAGCAAGTTAAACTCAAAGACCTGGAAGGAATGTGCAAGACTTATATTTGGGCGGAAACACTGAAGGCAGTAAAAAGCTGAAATCAAGGTGGACTGGGGACAAGATGATGTTGAAAAACAGAGAAGAGGCTAAAAGACACTGAGTTGTATGTAAACAGCTGGTTGGTTAACATACTTTCACCTGACTGAGCCCTGTGCTTGATCACTGCAGTCTATCCTACACTCTGAACCAATACTGTATCTAAGTGTTGCTTGCATGAGCATGCTCTCTTCTTGGAGCCTCTGTGCAAGCACCAATGTGAAACAAGACTACCAAGTGAGTAGGCTAACAGGACTGAGTGCCAGCAACTGCACTGAGAAGGTGTGAGCTCAAGGGGTGTGATAGTTTTGGCTGGGATAGGGTTAATTTTTTTCATAGTAGTTGCTATGGGGCTGTGTTTTGGATTTGTGCTGAAGACAGTGTTGATAACCCAAGGACATTTTTGTTATTGCAGTGCTTGCACAGAGTTAGCATTTTTTCTGGTCCTCACCCCACCCAGCCAGTAAGGGAGCTGGTAGGGGGTACAAGGAGTTTGGAGGAGACTCAACCAGAACAGTTGACCCCAGCTGACCAAGGAATATTCCATGCCATATGGCATCATCTCATCATATAATGCTGGGGGTAGGAGAAGGAAGGGAGGGATGTTCAGCGTGATGGTGTTGGTCTTCCCAAATCACCGCTATGTGTGATGGAGCCTGGCTTTCCTAGAGATGGCTGAGCACCTGCCTGCCCACAGCAGGTGGTGAATGAATTCTTTGGTTTACTTCACTTGCATGTGCACCTATACCTTTTAAAATGTTCATTTGTTTGTTTGCTTTTAATTTCTTTACCTTTTATACTGTTTTTATCTGAACCCACAAGTTTTCTCACTTTTACCCTTCCAGTTCTCTTTCCCATCCTAACAGGGGGAAGTGATCAAGTGGCTCTGTGGGGCCGATGGTCTGGAAAGTCTAAATAGTTCAATTGTCTGAAACAAACTGCAGGAGGGAGGTGGGGGTGAGTGGGTGCACCTGTGCACATCTTGGCATGTCTGTGCAGGACCTCCTCTAGCAGAGTCAGTATCAGTATGTTTTGACTGTCCTACTGTTAAGTGTTTCCATGTGGTAGTTTTAAGATCTTGTTCCCTAAACAATCTACCGTGTCTCAGGTAGGCTGAGATGTCTGTGGCCACCTTTAGAAGCTGGAGTCTTCTGTTTAGCGGATTGACTGGTTTTCCCAATTAATTATATGTGGTCATAAAACTTCTATTTGAAATTCACAGATAATTCTACTTTTCAGTAACTGTCTACTGTGTATAGTAAGATATGATTTTGGCTTTAAATTATTCCAGTGTGAGAATATTTGAGAGGTTTCTTCCTCCTCTTGCATGAAGCATACTTTTCCTAAATGGGAACAGTGACGTGGTCACTGTCCTTCATGAGGCTGCATGTTGTCATGAATTATAAAGGCCTGAGAATTTGCCATAAAAATATAGCCAAACTTGGTAAATTACCTGGGAAAAATATTTGAATATGCACAAATAGACAAGATAACATGCTCATAAGTCTCAGTTCCTGAGAAAATCAGGATAAAATGGCTTCATGGGACATTCTCAATTCTACTTTATCCCCTTTATTCACTTTCTATCAAAAGAATCAATTTTTAGGCATAAGGCTAGAATAATACTTGCAGAATAGCTCCAATGTAGTTTTTGTTTTATGTTTTCGCCCATAAGAGGCATGTGACAAACCCTTGTCTGCTACTTTGCATCTTCACAAAGATCTCGTTACACCCCACACTAGGGAATGTTTTCAAGATTAACTTAAATTCTTTTTTTCTTTATCCATGATTGGCTTTTTTCTGAATTCACAGCTTACTTTAAACTTTTCAGTCCTAAATTTTTACATCTTCAGATTTGAGTGCTGGCATTCCAAAACTTTGATTAAAAAATGACCTTACTTTCCAAGGTAATGAGTTCTCACTGAAGTAAGTGGAAACTCTTGTTACTCACTGCTTCTAAAATCCTACAACTTTGGTGCAAATGTTTAAATTAGAACGAGAGACAAGATTCTTAAAAGTACCTGAAGGACAAAGTAAAAATCCCATTGAAATTTAGTGACGTTGGTAATTTAGTTTCCTTTGAAATTCCTACTTTTGGTAATCTTTTTAAAGTGAGGAATTTGCCATTTCAAGATTTTTGGAAATAATTTGTTTCCATCTAAAAGAATGTGATAAAAAAGAGGTGGGAAAAAGATAAAAGGAAAATATATATGGTGATGATATTGACATACGTGAACATTTAGACAGAAAGCTATTACAAAGTTAATTTGCCTTGTAAGTAAGCAATCAAAAAATGAGCTCTATTTAAGGAAATTCCACAGAGAATTGTAATGTTCTAAACAGCTTTTAACCCTCCTAAGTCTGAGGAGAGAATTTAGCCCATGTCTAAACATTTCTGAGAGGATTCTGTAACCTCTATATAAGGCTCCTACATTTGGGGTTAGTGTTATCACCATTGCTCTTAAAAATTATTATAGCTTTATTTTGAAAGGTACCTGATCCTATCAAGAGTGAATCAGGCCCAAGCTGAGATCTGGGTCCTCAGAGCATGCAGGAATTACTCCCAATTCCTGTGCCTTATTAAGGTAGTAAATAGTCTGCTCAAACATTGTGATTCTGGAATTGTTCAGAAAGTAAGTACTGCAGGAATTTTAAAAGGGTTTGTTCAAATTTGTATCAAGTGAGGTGGTAGCTGAATAGCAGAAGCACAGGTTAGACTAAATGAAGAGGATAAAGGAAAAGGTAAAAAGAAAGGGCTGAATCATGCTATTGAGCACTTTGGTTCTGCTCAAATTCTTCTTTATTTATATCTTCTTATTATACTGCTTCCAGCTGTTTCTTTATGGATGGATTTGGAATCTTTGTTTCAGAGAACAAATTATTTAAAATCGTGTTAATATTTAAAGGAAATTTTGTCTCAGTGATAATAATTCTAGCCTAGCCCACTAACAGCAATTGAGAGTCCTGTCTTGACAGGGACTGTCTACGTAAAAAGTACTTGTAGTACTAGCACATTTTCTTTCCAGACTTATCACAGTTTTCAAATTGTTAACAGCATTAAAAAAACAGCAAAGAAGTGAATAGAGTCAGAATTTAAACAACTCTGTTTCCTTCCTTGATTTGGATTAGACACACAGTTATAGTGAATATACTTGTTTTAATACCAGCTATTCTGTGACAAAAGCTTCCATTTTCTAAGGCTGTTAACAGGAGAATTTCCAACCACAGCCCATTCATATATTAATTCTTAAAAACAAACAAAAAAAAGAAAATAAAACAAAATATACTAAAATAAACCTCTAGGACTCTTTGGAAAATAGAGTGGTTAGAGTAATTTACTATTCTCTAATATTCAACAGCTGCATCATATAAAGCATTCCTCATCCCACTAGCAGAGGAATAAGCATGAAAAGTTGTTCAATCAAGAAAGGTCATTCTCACCTTTCAGGAACACATTTTGCTAAATCACAAGGGGTAGTGATTAGTACTAAATGAAACCTCTCTAACAGTCTTAAGACATTTTGTGATTTTTCAAATATAACAATTTTCAAATGAATGAATTTTAAGTTTAATAAATCTGAAATACTCTAAATAATTATTGGTATATATGCAACAGTATTCCAGGGTGAAAAAAAGGAAAAAGGTAAAAATAGTATTCAATTTGCAAGGCATAAAATAATCCTCTGAATTCTTGCATATACACACTTGTACACAGATTCTGTTGGGTTCACAGAGTATTACAGATCCTTACCTGACAAGCAAATATTCATGTGTTCATTCTAAGTACTTTGGAAAATAAAATTTTATTTTGCCAGAAACAAATGACACTTGTCATAGGTTTAAAAACCAAGGCAGAATTTTTTTTCTTTTCCCTGCATCGCTGTAAAAGAAAGATGTTGAACGAGGGAGTGGGAAGGTATTTGCCTGGGGTAATTGACATACACAAAAGAACTAACCATCAGATCCACATTCCAAGCGGATGGCCCTCCGAAGACTGTGGGGAGGGGTGAGGAGCTGTTTTTTTTCTCTCCTTGGAGACGGGAGGCACTTCACTTTTACTCTAATTTGGGCAAGGTGTGTGGGGTCTGAGGTTCACTTTGTTTTCAGCCTGGTCATCTGGCTGGTTTGCCTCCATTTTCCTGCACCCTGTTCTGCCCGCAGTCCAGACCTGCTCAGACTTCATCGGAGAGGCTTTTCAGGAGGAGGTCGTCCTCTCTCTCCTGTGCTCCTGTGTTAGTGGTGGTGTGTGTCCATCAACGAAAGGGGGGAAATCCTGGCCACAGCCAGCTGCAGATAGTGTGACTTTCAGGGGAAGAGCCCCTTTTTCCCCTTTTCCCCTTCCCTTTCTCAGTGTGGGGGGGGAAGATCCCCATTTTCGGCTTCTCCCCCAAACCAGGTCCCCACACAGCGACTGCCAGAACCCAACAGCACCCCCTGCTGTTCGTGGTTAGAACTGTGCTAAAAGGCAGAAAGTACTGAACTGTTTCCTTTTTGAAGGGGTTTTTTTGATTACAGGACTATTGTTTGGTTGGTTTTGTATTCTTTTGCCAATAGACATACATCCTTTAATAAAGGGCTGTTATTTTTTCTTTCTCCATAATTCCTCAATTGGAGCCTCTGAATTTCGGATTTGCAATTACTTAAGAGGGAGGAGTTTGGTCTTCCTCATAACTCATCCTCCTTAGCAAAACACTTCAGTCTCATGAAACTGAGACACACTCTAGTGATAGGTGCTCTCAAAACATGATGAAAAAGGTCCTGCAAGTGTAACTGTCGTGATGAAGTTAGGGTGGGGTAGCTGAAGGACCAGACCATACCACTCAGTGACATAAAATCTAACTTTTTTGGATACAGTGGGTGGATAGCAATTTCTAGTCAAAGATTTATGTTCTACAACACAAACACAGTTCTGCAGGCTGCTGGACAGCTGTGGATGTGCTTGCACTGTTTATTCATTTACTGCTTTTTAACTTTGATTGTGAATGTAAAAAGTCAGTGGCTTTACTAATCCAAAGCAGCCCCAAATCAACCTCTCTGATCTTCATATCTGAAGCCAGTGTTTTCACCTGGGTTGCTATCCTCTTCTGGCCTTCTACCCCAAATAAGTTACAAGCATGTAAAGTTAAAAGTGGCTCTTCTCACTGTCTCCTTCCTTAGTGTTATAGCACTAATTATAGTTGGGCAGATGCAGTCCTGATAATTTGGGCCAATCTTCCATATAACCTGTTCTACTTTCTTATTCCAGCATCAGACAGTGTTGGGCAGATATAGTCCAGGCCTTGTTTATTCTGAGCCGTGCTTTTGCATAGGTGTCACTTCATGATACCAAAAACTGGATGTTTTAGGGTTGACTACTCATGGCAGAAGTGGTCCCTAGAATTCCAGAACTCCGGGAGAACTGAAGTAACCCTAAGCCCTAGATGAGCTGCTGTACAACAATACCTGTTTTTGATTGAACTTCAGCAGCTTATAATTTCTTTATTATCTCCTGTATTTCAGTACCTGTGCAAGGATGATCATGATTCAGAGAGAAATCAACATATTTCCAAGAGGTTGAGTTGATTTAGAATTGCAGATTAGCACAGAAGTTTTTTTCAGTTTAGCTCAAAAGCATAAATGGAAAAGGTGAGGGGCCAGTATTCCCTCCTTCCAAAGAGTGATTTGACTAAAACATAAATAAAAAAGAGTTTGATTTTCATTCCCTTCTTAATTCTATATATGTCATATCTGATCTAGTCTTTTGCATAGGAGCCTTTGTATGCCCATCCTAGAGCTTAGATCACTCGCTACTTAACCAAAATTAGTCTACATTTGATTTGCTTTTTTTGGATAATTGATAATTTCACCTTGACTGAAGGTTCACCTTTTGGATAATGGATAATTTCACCTTGACTGACCATCTCTGTTCAAGATTGGTACAGTGTCAAAATATTTTGTAGTCAAGTGAGTAAAGAAGTCACCTGAGAAGCAAGGAATATATCTTTCATCTTCCTAAAGCTAGAATTGGAATTCAGCACTAGCTTGCTACTCGAAAGGCGAGTTAAGTCTTTGGGCTAATTGTAAAATGTTGTTCCAGCAGATCCTCCTATAGCTATTGTGGTTTGAAAGCATTAAAACATTGTGATGATAGATTACTTTAGGGGTATGATCATGTAATTTTTCTGAATCACTCTTCATAGTCATTAATCATTATTCATCACTTCATCCTTCTCATATGTCATACAAGAAGTATCTAAATTATGTTCTCTGAATCACACTCCTGGGACCAGGTAGCTAGTTTTTTAGACACTTTTGTTTCTATATTGGAAACGTCTAAGTGGAGTTTCCATATCTCATGTAGATACTTAAGTCAAACATTTAGTCATAAACAACAGCCCTAAGAATTCAACTAGGTATTTGCTTAAATATGAAAGCTCCTATGAAAGATGTTTAGCAACAATTTGAGTATTCAAGCTTCTGAAGACTTCTATATTGGAAACAAAATCAATTGCAAAAATTGTTGCTTAATATTTCACAAAGGCTTTCTAGTACCTACTTCAAAGGCTTAAGTCCTTTAAGCCATCCTTATTTACAAACCTATTTAATTTTGTGAATTACTGTAGACATCCACCATAGCCCTAGGCAACTTTATAACAAATTACAAGCCGTATTAACAGTCTCCAGGAATTAAATATATTCCAATAGTTTGCACAAACTGACCCTCCAAAAACTAATGACAAACACAGAGCATACAGTCATGCATTTACCATTTTTACCAGACAATAATGGCATAGACTGATGTATATACTACTAGCATTTCATTTCTCTAGGAAACCACTGCTACAAATGCTCACTTGTGTACACGGAGCTTTGAAGTTCACAGAATCTTTTGAGCATGTAATTGGTAGAGTTCAGTGATTCACAGCTTTCTAACTCATTTGGTATTCTGGCAAGCTATTAGCCAGCTGCTGTTCACTGAAGCAGATGTTATGAGCCATGCATAAAATTGTCAAGGTTACAGTTAGTACAAAGAAAGCTCTATCCCTCTCTTGTCAGGATTTGTAACAAAACTTCTACTTACGTCATCAGAAGAATCAGCTTCAGAAATGGAGTATTACTCAACCTTATCCCCTATTATTTTGCATTCTTTCTTCTTTCATCTTCTCCTCATGGCTACCTTTCTTCAATCTTATCATCTTAATGCAGTTTGTATATGCTTTGCCAGCTCTTACCTTCTAGTTGTCTTTCACAGTGATTACTGCACTTGAAAACATCCTTCAGTTAGTATTTTTCAGCTCTTCATCTGTTTTCCTTTACCTTCTCTGATATAAAACTGAATAAACAGTAGGACCCATTTTTTTTCTGCCTTCAACAATGATCATTGTGCATATTTCAAAAGCAATAATAGAATAAACCACTAGTTTAAAATAATGGATCTGTTGAAGCCCAGATATTGCTACCTGCTTGGGGCAGAAAATAGGGTTTGTCTTTAGTAGTTTCTGTTCATTGTAAATTCCAGTGTGTGACTGTATATCTACTGGTTAGAGTATGATTGGGATGGAAAAATGTGCAGTATTATTTTACTAAAAACTGAGATGATTACTCCAATATATGTCTAATACTTACTATAAAAACATATTTAAAAATGACAATGTATGAGATGATAGCAAGAGCTGAGTTTTAACATTAGAATTGGAACATTAAACATTTAAACCAACCACATTTTACCTGGATTCTTTTCTTTCAGCTTCAGTTATTATTCTTTCTATATTCTTAAAGTTTAACAATACCGTAGTACAATATGAATTTGAATGATAAATGAATTTAAGTGAAAAAGATGTATTTTCTGTATCTAGGTTTGCCTATACATGGATTTGTATGATCTACAACTACCTACATAGTTGCTGCCTAAAGACTGAAAACAATTACCTCTAAAACCACTGCATTGATTCAGCTGAATTAACTAAGGTTTGAATTTACTTCTGCAGTCTATTTTGCATATAGAATATGAATGAATATTGGAGACCTACCATTAGGCTATTAATTACCCTTACAGCACAGTAATTTATTGATATGCCTTCTAATCCTGTGTTACTCTTATTCTTAATCTTCTTATTGTTACTATTTACTTATTTTTAATTTTAGGTTATTTGATAAAACCAGGACAGTCCCCTCCATAAAAAGTCTTGGTGATTTTTAATTTGTATGCTTGTATTATCAATAGTCAAGTATGCAGATATCTTGCACATAAGTAGGCATGATCAGTTCACATACTAATTACACTCAAACATGAGGCATGCTATTTTGATTGCTCTTTTCCATAGGCAATTTAGAAAATCATAAAATGAATATATGCTACTTATAATGTAACAAAATGACCTTCTGCTAGGTTTCTCAGACAGTCACAGTAAAAAAATGATCTGGCTCTTGGAGTCCTGGAGGAATGAGACATGACCTCTTTGTAACCGATCATTTTGATGCTAAATATGCAAAAGGAAGTCAATCATAATACATTTTATATCAAACCTTGAAGAAGTAATAAATTAATGTTCATTATCATTATGATAATTTAGTATGAAACTTGATATAAAGTCAGATGTTATTCTGAGATGAAGTAAAGGCAAAACCTCTACGCATAATGGAGACTTGATTTCAAATGTAGAAATCTATATGTAAAATGCTTGGTAGAATAGAAGACGAATGTTTTGTGTTTGGAGTGAAATCAAAAGAAGGATCTGTACGTGCAGAGAGGCTGATGGCAGCCACAATTTAGAGAAGGCATTTGAATTAACCAAATACTAACATATTATTTTCTTTTGGGTCAGAAACAGTAATGTGTCTTTAATAAAACTTCTTGGAGAACCCTGTAGCACAATTGTTGCTAGTAGGCATATACTGAAACTCACATGTAAAGTACCAGCGATGAAGCAAAATATAGTATTGGTCTTCCATATTCTGCCACTTGTATTGAAAAATCTCTAAAAATGTATTTTACTAATTGATCTTACTTTCTACATACTAGATTTAATTAATTAGATTAAATAGTGTATTTTAATTTAAATCCTGTAGATAAATTTTTAGTGGGAGTTAAACATTTAGTTACATAACTTGTTTTTGAAAGCATATGATTGCCAAAGAACTACTCTGACAATTGTTATGAAATTTTTATTGTTATGAATAAGTAATATAAAATATTTATTGAGATAAATTACAGATTGCTATTTCTTTTTAGTAGTCTAAAAATAAGTCATATAATCAATATTTATTTATTGCTTAAAAGTAGTATGAAAGTAGTGGTAGTACAAAAAATTTCCTCAAGTATTGAATATAATGATTCAAAATTATTAAGATGGAAATAAGTATTATTTTCTGGCTTTTTAAGCTGGAAAATGAATATACTGACTTATACATGTGCATGGTAATAGCTAGCCATTTTCATTGCTAACTTCCTTATTCTTTTCTTCCATGGTTAAAGCAGTTGTGCATGTTGGACCCTCAAAAGTACAGAATCATGGAATCATAGAATTCTAGAATCACAGAATCTTGGAATGGTTTGTGTTAGATCTAGTTTCAACCCCCCTGTCAGGGACCAGGACACTTTTCACTAGACCAGGTTCCTCCAAGCTTGATCCAACCTGGCCTTGAACACTTCCAGGGAGGGGGCATCCACAGCTTCTCTGGCCAACCTGTTCCAGTGTCTCACCACACTCATAGTGAAAAATTTCTTCCTTATATCAATTCTAAATATAGCCTCTTTCAGTTTAAAGACATTCCACCTTGTTTGGTCACTTCAGACCTTGTTTAAAAGCCTTTCTTTGTGTTTCTTACAAGCTTCCTTTTGTACACTGAAAAACTGACTGGTCAGTAGTATCCAGGGTTCTCCTTTTTACCCTTTTCAAAAATGGATGTGATATTCCCTTTTCTGCAGTCATTGGGGTCTTTGCCTGACTGCTGTGACTTTTCAAATATGATGGAGAGAGGGTTAGCAACTATATCAGTTGATTGCATCAGTCTTCTGCCTTCCTTGTCTGGTTTCTTACACACAGTAATCAAGAGCTCTTGTGCTCTGAGAAAGATTTCCTAAGAGAACTGTCAGTTTTGTTCATCTTTGTCCCTCAGGGCAATTTCCCAAGGGGGTCCATCTACAAACTCTTCAAAGAACTGTAAGTTCTAAAATTCAGTCTCTTGACTCTACTCTTCCTCTGTCCACGTCCATTAAGATCGTGAACTCACCAGGACATGATCACTGCAGCCCAGGCTGCCAGCAGTCTTGACATCTCTAGTTAGTTCATCTGTTGGCAAGTATGGTCCAGTATGGCTTCTCTTTGCCTATTCCTGCAAAATCCTGGTTTATAACTACTGATTACAGAGCCCCAGTCATGTGATTCGTACCACCAGGTTTCAGTGCCAGGGATTTGATCCTAGTTTTCTAGCTGCACAGTGGCTTCCAGCTTCTCTTGTTTTTTGACACATTCTACTCCGTTCATGTAGAGTAATTTCAGTTGGGCTGTTGACTATGTCACCATTTTAGAGGAACATGGCCTAATTTCTTTGAGGCATTTCACAGGTGTTTTCATGTTGGTTCCTAACACATCAACATTCCCTGGCTCTTTCGTTATTCAAAACTCTATTCTAGTTTAAAGCTGCCCTTATAAGTCTGGTTGACTTGGTGAAAACTTTCTTGCCTCACCAATACACTAGCAATTCCTACATTTTTGAAGTACAGCACAGTAGTAATTCATTATCCTTAATTTCTCTTTACAGTACAATGTTAAAAGGTACTAAATATGTTTTCCCTACACACTGATAAAAATGAACTTCACAGAACATTTATTCTATTTGCCAGATGGCCAGCTGCATCCATCTATGAAAGGCATGAACTCCTTTATCTGAAAAGTTTTACTGACTAGTTTTAAATTTCTAGCTTCAACTGTGGTAGTCGTGTTCTTATTGTTTGGTTTTCCATGTTGAACAATAGAGGAAAGATGCACATTCAAATAAAGGCTATAAAACTTCTATAGGCATTGACAGCTACAGCTTTGAATGGATCAAGTGAAGCTTTTTTTTTTTTTAATTAATGTGAGTAAGAAATCTCTATGGAATTCAATTGATTTAATTTAGAAATTCAACATATCCTCTTAATATGTATCAATATACTTCTGGCAAGCAGCTCAAGGCTAGAATATACAGGTGGAGAGCAAGTCTAAGCATGGTCAGCTCCATTCTCTCTCTATTCTGTTCATTAAGTCACTGCCATCAGATCTTAATACACTGACACTAAATCACAAGTGTTTTGTCTGCTACAGGGTATAAAAAGTTATACAATAAAACACAACCATTGCAGAAAATACATTGTAGCAAATATTAGCAGATAAACTGCAGCTTTTTTTGACTTAATAGCAGAATTAATTTTTTGTCAGTTCTTTGAGCGCTTAGTGAAAAAATCTTTCCTAATTTTAACAAAATATCCTTTTCATAGATTTCCAGTTATTAAGTGCGTTTTTGTTAATCCCTGTGATGCACAGTAGTACTATAATTAGGATACTTTACATTACATGGCTGGAATGTTAATCAACAGTATTCCACAAAAAAAGAATCAAGGAGGTTTTCAAGGTTTTTTAGAACATTTCCTTTAATTTTTATTTTTTTGTTTTTTGCACATAAAAAGTGAATCCCATTAGATGAAGTATTCAAAACCGTTGAAAAGAGTATTCATTCAGTTGAATTATTTTTAATGTAAATTAATGTATATATTCATTTTATATTTGAATGGAAAGCAATTTTAGCTTAACTGAACACTAATGTAGATATTAAAATAAGTATTTTATTTTCAGGTATTTCAACATGAATGCAAATGTATGTTTATTCAGTACACAAGTTAAGGTTAATGCTTTATACTTTCAATACAAAGCTTCTAATGCCCTCACACATAAGCTCTTCATCTTCAACAGTGCCGATTATTTTTGTTCCATATTTGTCTCAAAGTCTTCAAATTGCCATATACTCTGCTAGATGATAAAAAAATTATCAAGGTGGTGATATCTTTCTACTCTTATCCTTTCTTTCACTTTATTTTCCTTATACATTTCCATGTCATTTTTATGCTTTTATATTGCTATATTACTACATATAATAACCAAAATGGCTACATACTTCTTTTCCATTGCAACTGAATTGTTCTAAAATAAATCATATACATATAAACACCGGTCATTCAATGTCATTTCAATCTAACTTGCCCCAAGGGATCTATTAACAAGAACCTGAGTTACCCTCGCCTTCAGGGGCAGGTTGTAACAGTAGTGATAAAAACAGTTTAAAAAGCAAAACAAAAGTAGAAGGAGAAAATACAAAATAAGACAAGTGAGGCAAATACAATCACTCACCATCTCCCATAGATAGGCTCACACCCAGCCAGTTTCCATGCGAAAGATAGCTAAGCTCCCTAAACAAGTTCTCCTGCATTTTACTACTAACAGTGATATTATATAGCATGGAATATCTCTTGTGGTAATATGGGTCATCTGTATAGTTCTGTTCCCTCCCAACATCTTGCACACCCCCAATCTATTCACGGGTTGAGCAGAGTGACAAATGGCCTGTGTAAACACTGTTCAGCAAGAGCTAAAACATTGCTGGGTTATAAGCATTTTCTTGGTGAAAAATCTAAAACATGTAACCTGTTATTTAGAAAATTTAATCCACACCAGCCAAATCCAGTGCACACAGATGGGTTGTATTCCTTATAAAATGTAAATCTCCTTTCAGTACCAATAAACTACGACAATTTACATCAAGTATTTTTGCCTGAATAGGACCTGAAAAATTCAAATATTATGCAATAGAGAAGGGATAGATAGCTGCAATTGTTATAAGGTGGTATGAAATCCTCCTGCGACAGCCAGTCTCCCAAAACCAAGCAAAAAACCCTTCTCTGGCCAATGTAAAAGGTTAATGGCCCAGGGTCCGGATCACATTCTGCAATTTTAACTCACAGTTGCATAAATTGAGACACCTGACCTGAGGCTGAAAATATTAATTGGTCTCCTGTTGGAAGGCTGAATGACATGGAAGCAGGTATCAAAAGTTAAAGCATCCTGGCTGAGCAGCAGGCACTTTCTGTGGATATCTGCAAATGTCCAGTATTTCATGCTTGACAATGTCATTGCTGAGTCTCAACCAGATGGAATTTGTTTGTTGCTTGGGTCCAGATGGGTACTGACACACAGCAGTAAAGGGAGGGAGTTTCATGTAAAGCAAGATGATTGCAGAAATGAAACAGGCCTTCTGTCATTTAATCGAATGTTGTGTTATCAGAATCCTCAGATAAAACAATCCTTTTAAATCCATTTTAATGGCTCTACTCTACATCTATTCTTCAGTCAGGTACTTCTGTGGTATCCCTTCTGAGCACAGATCAAGAAGGGAATACAAACATGGAACAGAATTTTGATTTTGATTCCGAGGCAAGGCCTCCTAAAGGTCATTACACAGTGCTTCTTCTGTTTTTCTTTTCCTTGTGTCATGGCTAAACCCCAGCTGACAGCTAAGCACTACACAACCACCTGTTCATTCCCCACCCCACAGTGGAATGGGGAGAGAGAAACAGAAGGTTAAAAGTGAGAAAACTCATGGCTTGAGATAAGAGCAGTTTAATAATTAAAATAAAATGAAACAATAAAGAAGAACAATGAAGCTGATGAGAGTCTAGAACACATGTCCTGTGAGGAGCGGCTGAGGAAACTGGGGCTGTTTAGTCTGGAGAAGAGGCTCAGGGGACCTCATTAATCTCTACAACTAACTGAAAGGAGTCTTTTTTGACATGTTTCAAGCAAAAGGATGAGAGGAAATGGCCTTAAGATGTGCCAGGGGAGGTTTAGATTAGATATTAGGAAAAAAAATTCACTGAAAGAGTGGTCAGATGTCACGGGGTATCTGTCGTATCAGTTAGGTTTGGTCAGTAGAGAAAGTAGACACGCACACAGATAGATGAGACAAGGATGTCTGCTGCCTAAGCACAGCAGCCTGCTTTATGAGAGCTAATCCACACTTTCCCACACACTTATTGTAAATATATTTTTTACAAAAACACCAAAGAATTAACACCTGCACCCTGAAACACAGCCAACAGCCCTGTCCTTGCACATTCCATCCTGTTTATCTCCTTTCTAATCAACTCCCTGATACTCAAAGCTGCTCTGACCATGGGAACAGTCAATTAACTTCACTGCTCTCACGGGAACGGTCTAATACCATCTAATATTTTAAACTTGTCAAGCTCTAGGGACTTGGTGGACCCACCACCTCCCCCCACAGTCAGACATTTGAGTAAGTTACCCAGGGAGACGGTAGAGTCACCATATCTGAAAGCATTCAAGAGATGTCTGGATGTGGCAGCTGGCGATATGGTTTAAGGGTGGTGCTGGGTTGACAGTTGGACTAGATGATCTTGAAGATCTCTTCCAACCTTGATGATTTTGTGATTCTGAGTTAATAATAATAAATAGTAATGAGAAGAGTAATATCAAAGAAAGAGAAATAAAACCCAAGACAGACAAGTGATGCAAATAAGAATATATCAAATAAGAATACATCGTTCACCACCAAACAACTAATGTCCAGCCAGTTCCAAGCAGTGACACCCTCATCAACCTGCCCCTAGTTTTATTGCTGAGTATGATGTCATATGGTATGGAACATGCCTTTGGTCAGCTGGGGTCATCCATCACAACCTTGTCTCCTCCCATTAGGCATTCCAGAGGCATTAAGGCTGGAAAACACCTGTAAGATCATCAAATCCAACTGTAAACCCAGCACTGCCACATTCACCACTAAACAACACCCCTAAGCACCATGACTACACCATGGCCTTGTTGAATCTCATACAATTGGCCTCAGCCAATCAATCCAGCCTGTCCAGGTCCCTCTGTAGAGCACTCCTTGTCCACTCCTAGCCTACTTGCCGGAGGGATGGCGTGAGAAGCAGAAGCTGTGCAAGCACTGCTCAGCAATAACAAAAATATCCCTAAATTATCAGCACTGTTTCAGCACAATTCCAAACACAGCCCCATACCAGCTACAATGAAGAAAATGAACTCTATTCCAGCTAAAACCAGGACACCTTGAAAGACCTTTAACATTATCCTGTAAGACTGCATTTTTTCTTATCACAACTGTATGTCAGAAGCATTTCACATCCAACTGATTATGGATTAATTCTCCTTTTTACCTCAGCAGTTTCCAGAACTGGTGAATTCCATAGGAGCAAAGGATTTTGTTTTATTGGTCTAAGTTTAAACTAATATTCACTTTTTCAGCATTGGTCAACTCTGTGCTACAGTGTCTTTATGGACAAAACTGTCAGCCAGCCATAGGCATTTTCTAAAATTCCTAGACTTGTGGGGCTTAATTCAAATTTAGGGCATAAATGAGAAAAGAATAACCTACTCTAGGAAATGGAATAAGTTTTTTATAATAACACCTAAAATTACTTGTTGGCAGTGAAGACCAAGTTGGTTCTGATTTATAATAACTATGCCAAATGGCCAAAGTGTACAGTTTTTTTTCCTAACTATAAGGTAATTTTACTACAGCACTTAAAATCAGTAGTTGCATCAAAACAGGTTAAAAAAAAAAAAAAGTTTCTTTTGTGGCAATTACTTCAGTACTTGAAAACGATATGTTCTACTATTATGGATGGAAGTTACATGGGAGCCACCATAAATTGGTATTGTTGGTTTCACTATTGTAACATCTAGAAACAGCTAAAATGGCCGAATAGAGATCTGGGGTTTGAATGTAGCAACACTGTATAGCAAAATTCTGTTAACCTCTACTTTAGCATAGTGAAGTTAGCAAGAAGAAAGTAGACAGAAGTGACATTGCACTAGGATCACGTACACAGGAATTTCCACATATAAGGAATAATAAATCATGGACAAATTATTCATAATAAAGACACCGCAAAGGTACTCTTCCTAAAGAAAATTGTCTAGTAGCACTTTCTGCTACCTAATAGAAATTCTCAAATCACTGATAATTGTGTCAAAGTCAGAATTGTTCAATAAAAACCTTTTAGTTTTTAAAAATAATCAGATGACATATCCACATAACAAAGTGAAAGAAGATATTTCATTTCACAATAGGCCTGCAGAATATTTAATACTTCTAAAAGCAAACACTTTAAAATCTGCTGGATCATCTTTAACACACCTTTGAAAGAGCTAGACAAGGTGAACTCTGGCCATAGTTAACTTTCAATAAATCTTTTTAACATTGAAGAAGAAAATTAAAAGAAAATGAAAGACATAAAATACATAAAGCAGGTGGAGATTGTTTTATGAGGGAGTGGGCACTTGCCATATGAGCATCAATCCTAGGCACAATCCTGTAAAGTTTAATGGAGAGTTTAATTGCTTAAGATAGAAAAAAAGTGCTGCAATCAGTGTTAAGCAACATGTCTTTGTGAAAAAAACATATCTCACCCAACTAAATTGATCTGTTTTCTGTGAAATTCCATCATTGTATGCTAAATCTTTTAGATGATTTTTAACTGAAAACTGCACTGTCTGAACAAACTGTTTGCACAGATTCATGTGCCTATCTTCTCTCTCAGGCATATAGTTAGATAAACAAATGGAAAATTTACCCAGGGGTGAATGCATTTCTGATTTGCTGTGTGAAGTACTGACCTGAACTAGTTACACATGTAAGCTATATTATCACCAGACAAATAATTCAAGATAGAAAGTGGCGACATAAAAGAGACATGATGCGCGGTTTAGAAGTTCACCCTCTTTGACAGTAAAGTTTGACTCAATCAAGTCCCTTCTACATGAATTGACTTGTTCTGCTCCCACGATTAGAATAATCTATAATTGACATTTGCATTGTTCTGGGTATGTCAGAGACTAATATTTTTGCATATACCACTGGTATTGCCACAAAAAAAGTTTTCTTTTCAAAATCTGTCTGCTTTCCAGTATAAAACATTCCTATAATTAGCTGACTTTGTGGCTCTGTAATTGAAGAAAAACATAAACTATTAATGTGACAGATGAGTTAGTTACCTTTTAGATAAAACTTCAATAGGTAATTCTCTATAAGGAAGGATTGGGGAAATATTACAATAATGTAACTCTCACATGAAGGAAAATTAAGAGAAATTTACTATTTTGTGGTTTGGTGTTTGGTGATACATGCACAACAAAGATGACTATGCAATATGTCATGTTATTGATAACCATGATTTCCAATTAAAAAAAGCCAAGCAACATGCTCCCATTTTTAATTTAAATATCTGACAACTGCTGACAACTGAATCAGCAATGGCTTAAGCAAAACATTGATGTTTAAGGAAAATATGTGATCCTGAATGTCATTCACCATATATACATTTACTATATATACAAAGTACATATAATGATTTCTACTACAAAAAAATACTCTTATGCTTCTGAACTGTCATCCTCCCCCAAACAATTGAAATATAAAACCCAGTATTAATATTCAATAAATGGTTATTCCTTAATTAAAACAACAGCTACAAATCACCAGACTTTTAGACTACAATATTCTTGCTATGTATTATGTAACACTGCAAGTTATAATGAAAGCATGTAAAGTACGTTACGAATATTCACTGTAGTATAAAGTAATATAAAAATAGCACATAATGATGTATATAATAGCATATAATAATATAAAAAAGTCCTATGTCAAAGCATTAATTGATAAATTAATAAGGATAAATTAAACATATAGATTATAATGGGTATATAAACAATGAAATATCTTTGTTATTACATTGTTAAGTGTCACCACTAGCAGCAAGATTTCTCCTGTTTATAAGCCTGCAATACTTTGTTGGTACAAGAAAAGGAAATTTCCAACACAATGGCCAGTAAATATAATATTACCCATTGGAGAGGTATTTCAGTATTAAAATTTTTTGTTGTTGTAATAAGATTATGTTTGAGACTGTAAAACAGAATGGACAGCATCCAAGATAAACTCAAATACAAGCAGTTTAGTGTTTTAAAGTACCAGCAATCAAGCAACCACCATTGTTCAACATGATTCCTTGATTGCTCTTTGCAAAAGAATCATACAAAAATTATCATAGAAACTCCTGAGTTGAAAGGGACCCACAAGGATCATCAAAGTCCAAAGTAATTAAGAGATTCAATATGTATATAAGAATCACATCTTAAAACCCTCCTGGGAGCCAAATCACTGGTTCTGACCTTAAATTTCTGTGCTTCTAACTAAATGCTTTTCCCTTCATTTAATTGTGAGTCCCTATTTATGAAACAATATACTGCTTACAGTGGTTTTTAATCATATTCAGAGCACCACCAAAAAGAGTAGAACAGGGCATAATTCTGTTACATGAATTTTAGCCAAAGAGTAAGAGCCTTTTCCACTGTTAAATTGTTCTTAAATGAAATGGAAGCAGATTAACTTTTTAAAACATCTCTGAAAATACATTTTCAGAATTCTCTTTGATGTTCTTGATTTTCACAAAATAAAATGTAAGTTCCAGAATAGTGTGATGCAAATAAGTAGGTTAGACCTTCCTTAATGTTCATTTTTACTCTATTTTTTCTATAGAAGAAACTAAAACTGTTTACGAATCAAGATAAAATAAATAATTCTCTCTCTCAGTATGCTTTATTTTAATTTTTGAGAAGAAAAAATGGTTGAAGTTTCGTCAAGGCATTTTTACAAACATAGTCCAATTCACACTAAATATCTTGGAGACTGTTTTGTATTCTTGTGTTTGGGGTAATAAAGTTAGGCTCCATTTGGTTAAATCCCAAATACCATTACAGAAAAATTAACAAAATATCAGTCAAAAAAAATAATTCCTTGAAGTAATTCAAGGATATAACTCTCATTATTTTAAATATATGGGATCTCGGCTGTGCTTTGAAGAACTCCAGGAATAACTACAGGTAAAATAATTATGATTGGTAACTGTTGATAATTTTTAGTAGCACAACAGGAGAAAAGAAAATACTAATGCCAAAGAAACAGAGTTTGAAGGGTAGGATAGTGATTACTTCTGTTAGAGATTATCTTCGTATTGTCTCTGTAAAGGACTTTCCTAGCAGTTATACCATGAAGAATATGTCTAACTTTGAGTAACTGAAGTACTTCATTTACAACAGCAATAGCTTGTACTGGATCAGTAAAAGAATAAATGATTGAAAAAGAAAAGTATTTAAGACTTAGTGAATACTGTCTGGTAGAAAATAATAGTAATTAAAAAAAACAGTTGGAAAAAATTAACCCTGTTATGTGAAATCAAAGTATTTGTTGTATGAAAACAAAGTCTTTATATTAAAAGAAGACATTCAAGATGTTGTTTTGAGAAAAACAATGAAATTGGTATAAATATCTTAAATCTAAATAAAATTTTGCTCTATTTTCTTCTTCACTGTAATTAAACACATGCCTTTCCTTCAAGAGCATAAAATGTAAAGAAAAATAAGCAGAAGAAGCTAGTTTCCTCAATCACAGCAGCATTTCAATGAGTGACTAGCATTATTCCAAAAAAAGTATAACCTAAAATTTTCGGGGGTAGATGGAGTAATTAATGGCTTTTATTCACCATCATATGCTAACTTGTTGATGATGTTGCAATTTGCTGCATTTTTAAAATTTTGTTTTCTGTTTCGTTGAACCATCAGATTGATACTTGCTTTCACAGAAAGTAAGACAAACTGTGATGAGTGACATGAATCAAAGATGAGAGAAAAAATTCACCAAAATTATTTAATTCATAGTCCCTAAATTTAATCAAAATAAATTTAAAATTATTATTTGTTTAATAGTATATATTTTTATTAAATATCTACTCTTATTAAATATATTTCATAATATGTAAATAAATTATAAAATTATTATTAAAGTTAGTATGGTAGAAAAAAATCAAATTTCACACACATCTTCAGCAAGATGAAAAAGGAGGATCTGGATTAGTACAGTCTTAATCAGCCTCCTGGGAGCCATTACTGGGAACATAAAGGACATGAGGACTCATAAGCTGACTGGGAACAGACAGGATGGGTTTACCAAAGGCAAACTATGGATGACCAGCCTAACTGTGAGCTGTGATGAGATAGATGACTGAGATTCAATGGAGAGCAGTGGATGTTTAATATCTTTATTGATGATTTTGTTGAAGGGATTGAGTCCACCATTAGCAAATTTGCGGATGACACTAAGTTTGGGGGAAGTGTCGATCAGCCGGAAGGCAGGAAGGCTCTGTAGAGGGACCTGGACAAACTGGAGAGTTGGGTTGATTCCAGTGGGACGAGGTTCAACAAGGCCACGTGCTGGGTCCTGTACTTTGGCCACAACTCCATGCCGTGCTACAGGTTGGAGGCAGAGTATCTGGAGATCAACCAGGTAGAAAGGGACCTGGGAGTTTGGATTGAAAGGAAGCTGAACATGAGCCAGCAGTGTGCCCAGGTGGCCAAGAAGGTCAATGGCATCCTGGCCTGTATCAGGAACAGTGTGGCAGCAGGACCAGAGGGGTGATTCTTTCCCTGTACTCAGCATTGATGAGGCCTCACCTGGAGTACTGTGTCCGGTTCTGGGCCCCTCAGTTCAGGAAGGATATTGAGGTGCTGGAGCAGGTCCAGAGAAGAGCAACGAGGCCGGTGAAGGGACTGGAGCACAAGACCTATGAGGAGAGGCTGAGAGAGCTGGGGTTGTTTAGCTTGGAAAAGAGGGGGCTCAGGGGAGACCTCATCACTCTCTACAACTACCTGAAAGGAGGTTGTAGCCAGGTGGGTGTGGGTCTCTTCTCCCAGGCAGCTATCAGTAAGACAAGAGGGCGTGGTCTTAAGCTCTGGCAGAGGAGGTTTAGGTTAGACATAGGAAGAAATGCTTTACAGAGAGGATAATCAGGTATTGGAATGGGCTGCATGGGAAAGCGATGGAGGTTTTTAAGATGCAACTGGATGTGGCATCGAGTGCCATGGTCTAGTAACTGTGGTGATAGTGGATCAAGGGTTGGACTTGATGATCTCAGAGGTCTTTTCCAACCTGGCTGATTCCATGATTCTACGTTGTACACTTTGACAGCCAGGCTTCAGATACTGTATACCATAGTATCCTTGTAGTCATCCTGGCTTCACCTGGACTGGATAAGTGGCTGAGTAGGTGGATGGAAAAATGGCTGGGCTGTAAGACGCAAAAGGGTATGATTAATGCTTCCAGCTGATGGCTGCTTTCTAGTGGCATTACTCAGGGATTGCTACTGAGGACAATACAGTTAAATAACTTTGTTGACATAACAGATTGAATACTCAGAATTAAAACAGGGGAAGCAATTAACATGTTATCCAGAGGAATGTCAACAAGTAGAAGAAGTAGGCTGGCTGAAAGCTCATGAGTGTCAATAAAAGAAAATGCAATCTTTGTTCTGAAATGAAATAATTCAGTCCAACAGGACATATTAGGTGCTGTCTGGATAGCAAGGAACTTTATTGAAAAGAATATGGCAGTTCCGAATTGAAGATGAGTCAGCAATATGCAAAGAAGAAAGCCCACCACATGGTCTCTTATGAAGGAAGTACCTTGACAGTTGTGGAGAGTGATTCGCTCTCCCGATTCAGTATTTTTGAGAATGTGTTTGAAGAGCTGTACCTAGTTTGACCTCATTATTACCAGAAAATCCTGGATGAACTGAAATGAATCCACCTGAGTTTGACTGAGATGATTAGGTTTCTAGTGCATGTGCCATGTGAGGAGACATTGAGGAAATTCAGTTTGTTCAGCCTTCGGAAAAAGTAAGCTAAGGAGAGATGTTATTGTTTTCTAGAATTATAAAATGTTATAGAGAAGATGGAGAGAGACTTTCTTGAAAGCATATAGTGACAAAACAAGAAGCAACAGGTACAAGATGCAACACAGGAAATTTTGATTAGGTATAAGGAAAAAACATTTAACCATTGGTCAGAGTTTCCTGGAGATGTCAGAGAAATCTACATCCTTGGAGATGCTCAGAACTCGGGATACAGCCCTGAGTAACCTGCATTAGTTGGACTTACTTTGAGCAGGTGGTTTTACTATATGACATATTATGCTTTCTTTATGACACATTGCAGAAATAAATTAATATACCTAGAAATGAGTATTTGATTTTTTTTTGTGACCCTGTAAAGTAACAGTCAGTTTCACTAAAACCAATTTGTTTTCAGCTCTGGAAATTTTAGACAGTTGAAGGGAAAATACAAAAAATATTTATTTCCTTATTATTAGAAAAAAATATAAATAAAGCCTGAGCTGGCAGAATTTTCTATAACTAATTTGTCCTTACAAATTGTTTATTTTTCTAGAAAGCAGTAGTGAAAAATCCAAGGTATAATTTTAATTTTTAAAAAAATCAAGATATTATTTATAAAAAAACCCCAGTAAATCATAACATATCAGTAATATATTTCATGCATTTTTGTTGGAATAAGTATTTCAAAACAGACTTTTTTAGAGAAAATTTGAAAATATTTGGAGCAGTTATTAGGAACATATACTTTTATGCAAGACATCTTACTCTCTATTAATATTTCATTATTGTCCACATCATTTAGGCTTTCTACTTTGCTTTGAAATAGCAGTGTCTGTATATATTTAGGACTGGAACTCTGGGTTGTTACTGAATTTATAAATTCTTACAGTTTTAAATTGCTATGTGATTAAGACTGCTAACACTTTGGACTTTTTTTGAATTTAGACATTTATTCATATAGACTTTGGAAGCAAAAAAAATGCCTCGGTAAAAGCTGAGAGAGGTACAATATTCTTTTTATCAACTGGGTCATCTAAAGAGTCATTGTAATAATCTAGAATTCTGACTTATTGAGATTGTTTGAAAGAAATAATAGAGTTTATGGTTCAGTTGGGTGTAATTTGTTAGCAACTCATGTATTGTACATATGAAAAAGGCATAGCTCATCACAACTCTATATTGAACATACGGTTCTGTTTTATTATAAATGGTAAATTCATGCAAGTGTGCCAAATTTATGTTGTCCAGTTATGAAGTACGGTGGGAACACTGCAAATGGTCAGATACATTTAAAAAAGTAGTTTTTTCTGGTTGTTGCCATCTGGGATTTATGGTGGTTTATTTCTTTTTCTGCAGTATTTTAATCTTTGGCTGTGGGAGTTGTAATTTCTCATTACAATATGCTAATACTTTATGTGTTAATGATAATGGCACAGCTGTAGATCTAGGAGTGCTATATTTACTATCATCCTTCCTATGTTGATCTGGGATTTAAGATCTAGTACCTCAGTGTAGTAAAAAATAGCAGTGGACAATATATATATGAAAGGTTTTCACTCTGAAATTATTTCCTTGCTCATTGTGGGTGAAACTCTGTTCTGAAAAGAGAAACTATTTTAATGTCTTCTTTACCATGTTAGTCCTAATCAGATTTTATGAACTCTGTTAAACTACTTTGTAAAAGAGTGCAATCTGAGTAAGGACTGTGTAAGACTCTTCTCACAAGTTCAATGAAGGTGTTTTACTTCAAAGAAACCCACCTGACAGATTTATTAAAAGGGCTACGATGCTCCGTTGGGGATCAAAATAACACACTTTTACTGGCAAACTTTGGAACATAAGGGAACTTGGCTAAAATTTAAAACAAGCCTTCAATCAACATAAAGCATTTCACAAAGCTTTGACTTCGCAAATTCTGACCCATCCAAGTTTGTTACCCAAATATCAAGAAGAACAAATTAGAAGAGGAAGCAGTAAAGAAAGAGAAAGGGAGAGAGAGAATTACAGGAATTTATAAGAAACTTTCGGCTGATCTTCATTCAGTTGCAGAGCAATCCTCTGAAGTAATCTAATAAAAGACCAAACCCTTCAGCTTTTTTCTTTTTTCCCTTTTGACATATTTTGCAGATATGCACTTCACTATTATGTTCTTTTGGGACTTACTGTTTCTCAGAAAACATTTATCTGCAAAATTAAAATATTTGCTTTGGATTAGTGTCAATACTCTTCTATATGATAAGGAGAAGATCTGGCTTTTTTTGTTTTGCTTTATTATTTTTACTCTTGTTATATAATAATAAAAAGTGTACATCTTCCAGAAGAAGAAAAAACCCACATCAAGTACTCTACTGACCTGTCTTTTAAAATAGAAGTGAGTGCACTGCTTTTCTCTTCCCATATTATTACCATAGTCATGTTCAACTCTTTTTTGGTACTCTATACCCTTCAGCTTGTTCTTCATATTATATTTCTTCCAAGTTAAACCTTTAAAAGAAAATTCCTTAGATAAAGATGTAAGATGCTGTGGTTAGAATGTATTGCAGACATAGCCAAAATAGATTTTTTCAGTTGATGGTCGAAGGTCAAGTAAAACCAAAATCCCTCTGATTGAGAATTTTTTCTATCCTAATTTTCACCTTTGTTTTTTCTCTCATTTGTTTCATCAACTACTTTCCACTGCTTCTTTGATAATTTCAGTCTCTCAGTTCCCTCTGGGTGACTTTTTAATTTCCTCACGTCTTTCTTGTGAGGCAAAATTAGAATACAAATTTCTCTGGGTTCTTCACTTATTACTTGGAGACACATTAGTATATTTTACTACACCTTATGTAAACGTGTAATATCATATAATGTATTTTTATATTTCCTATTGTATCTCAAGTCATGTGGAGAACAATTCTGCCTTTAAGTCTGGACTCACAGTTCGCTCGTGTTAATGGTTAGGCTCCCACTGGACTTCTTTAATGTTTGTATCAGGGCTGTGGTAGTTAATGATAATCTATTAGCACAACAGTATAAAAATTATTCCATAGTCAAAAGCTGAACTTTACCCATTCCCACTGAAGGGTAGATAAGGGTTTTAATGAAGTTATGGACTAATTGAGTGTTAATTGAAGCTACATCAGCAAGTACTTTCTAAAGAAGTGAAGAATCTATTATTATACTTAAAAATTAATAAGCATGAGCAAAAAGTATGTATATTAGTGGGTCCATAGACCTGCTCACTTTAGTTAAACGTACAACTGTATACTTTTTTTCAAACTCCTGTCATTTCTGAGAGTTTCTGTGGCCTCTACCTTTAAGATTTCAGTATTCTTTTGAAATTAGCCACCTCTGAAGTTAACAATATAGGCTTACAGTTCAGCCATATAGCCTATGAAAACTAATTCAGATCCCTCAATGAAACATGTCCGTATGAGTTGACATTTTCAAAAAATACATTTTGATCTTTGATCACTTTGCTGCTGAGATTTCCTGCACAACTATCTGTTCTGTAAGCTTTCAGAGTTTCAGAAGAATATTGCCACTTCTTCTGTATCCATAATTAAAAGAAGAAAAGGCTTCTCTCACTTAACAGGTCTTAGTGGGTGGAGCCATGACTCAGAGGCAGCTCTGACTCAGCATGGTCTGTGTCACCAGGGACTGTGCACACCCCTGCCCATAGAAAACTCACCCCCAGGGAACATGAGCAGCCAGGGTGTGGTGAGGCAGTTCATACAGGCAGAGTGTGGATACCCTACCTACTCCAGTGCTCAATTGCAGCAAGCTCAGGTAAGCTCAAGAAAGGGAGATAGACTGTTGTAACGAAGTTCTGGCCTCCCTGAACCTCAGCAGTCAGCAGAAACAATTCAAAATCAAAGGGAACCTCTATCCATTTCCCAGCAAGAAGATGATAGCAGTTGTGAAGAAAGGAGTGAATGGAGGGTCCACGCTCAGCGTGGCAAGCAAAATCTTTCTTCACCCACTTCACCCCTCCAGGTACCTCTGCACAATTGGTAAAAGGTTTTGTACATGGATGGCCAGCCAAAGGATGAAGAGGATGAAGGTTCAGTTACGCTAGAGGTGTCAGCACAATCAGAAAGGTCAACCTCCTGTATTACAACACTTTGAAGAGGAGGAAAAGACTGCTTACAGTTGTAGGCAGTTCCCTTCTTAGGGGAGCAGAGGGCTGACCACGCTCAGCCCGTGGGGATACCTGGTTACTCCCTGGGGCCTGGGTTAAGGGCATCACCAGGACATGTCCTAGTCTGGTGCAGTGCTCAGACTGACCCATTACTGATCTTCCACGTAGGGGGGATGAAGTGACAATGTGTAGTCAGAGGGTGATCAGAAAGGACTTCAGGGAGTAGTTGCTAAGGGAATCTGGGACAAAAGTAATATTCTCCTCTGTAATTCCAGTTGAAGGTAGCAACGTTGGATGAAACAGACTGGCTGAGTCTATTAATACACGGCTCTGTGCTAGTGTCACCCCCGAAACTGTAATGGTTTTAACAATGGAATGTTAAAATGCTTTCTCAGCAAGGGAGTAGAGTCCTTAGGAACTCATTGGCAGAGCTTTAAATTAGATGTGATGGGAGAGAGTTACGATATCAGGCTTGTCCCTGGCAAGCTGTGAGATGATATGCAAGGATTAGAGGGACAGGGTGCTAGAGAGGACCTTCTGCCACTGACTCTGAAATGTGCTGGCCACACTGGAGCATACTTACAGACTTACAGAGCCAGGGACTCCTGAGGTAACAGAAGCCACCAGGGAAACACCAGGGAAACATCTCAAAGGAAATAGAGGCTCTTCCTGTAGGAAGGCAGCACAGCTGACAGCCCAGCTGAGGTGCCTTTACACCAACACACACAGCATGGGCAACAAAGAAGCCTCTGTGCTACTAGAAAGTTATGCTCTTCTTGCCATTACTAAACTCCTGTGACTGGAGTCCAGCTATTGATGGCTACAGGCTGTCCAGAAGAGACAGGAGGAAGGAGAACCTGAGGGGTTGCCCTCTACATCAGGAGGTGGATTGAGCCTGAAGAGTTTTGTCTTGAAGAACAGCCATGAGCAGGTCAAAAGCCTGTGGGTAAGAATCAAGGATGGAGACAACAAAGGGAACCTAATGATTGGTGTCTACTAGAGGCTGCCTGATCAAGGGGAACCCACTGGTGAAGCCTTCTTGCTGCAGCTACGGGAGCCTTTGTGGCCTCAGGCTCTTGGCCTGCTGGGGGACTTCAACCACCCCAACATCTGCTGGTAAAGTAGCATAGCAAGCTATAGGAAAAACAAGAGGACCCTGGGAACTACTGACCTGTCAGCCTCACCTTTGTGTCTGGGAAGACCGTGGAACAGATCCTCCCAGATGATAGGCTAAGGAACATGGAGGACAGGAAGGTGATTCAAGGCAAGCCATCATGGCTTAACCAAGGGCAAGTCCTGCCTGACCAAACTCTTGGCATTCTACAATGACATGACTACATCAGTGGACAGGGAAAGGGCTACGGATGTCATTTATCTGGACTTCTGTAAAGCCTTTGACAGGGTCCCCCACAACACCCTGCTCTCTAAATTGGAGAGACATGGATTTGATGAGTGGACTCTAAGGTGAATAAGAAATTGGTTGGATAGTTGGATCCAGAGGGTAGTGGTCAATGGCTCAGAGTCCCAATGGTCATCAGTGACACACGGTGTCCCTCAGGGGTCCATATTGGAACCAGTGTTGTTTAATATCTTCATTAATGACATAGACAAAAGGATCAAGTGCACCCTCAACAAATTAGCAGATGACACCACACTGAGTGCTGCAGTTGACACACCTGAAGGATGGGATGCCATCCAGAGGGACCTGGACAAACTTGAGAAGTGGGCCCCCTGGTACCTCATGAAGTTTAACAAGACCAAGTGTAGTGTGCTGCACTTGGGTCAGGGCAACCCTCAGTATCAATACAGGTTGGAGGATGAACAGATCGAGAGCAGCTCTGCTGAGAAGGACTTGGCAGTGCTGGTGAATGAGAGGCTAGACATGAGCTGGCAATGTGCACTTGCAGATCAGAAAGCCAGTTGAGTCCTGGGTTTCATCAAAAGCAGCGTGGCCAGCAGATTGAGGGAGATGATTCTGCCCCTCTGTTCCACTCTGCTGAGACCCCACCTGGAGCACTGCATCCAGCTCTGGGGTCCCGAGAACAGAAAGGACACTGACCCTTCTGGAGCAAGTCCAGAGAAGGCCACCAAGATTATTAGAGGGATGGAACACCTCTCCTATGAGGAAAGGCTGAGAGACCTGGGATTGTTCAGCCTGCAGAAGAGAAGGCTTTGACTGACCTAGAAATCTGCCAGTCCTTAAGGGAGCCCACAAGAAAGATGGGGCAAGTCTGTTTACAAAAGCATGTAGAGGCAGGACAAGGGGCAGTGGCTTTAAACTGAAAGAGAGTAGGTTTATATTAGGTATGAGAGAGAAATTCTTAGTCTAGTGAAAGGTGTCCCTGCCTACAGAAGAGGAGTTGGAACTAGATGATCTTTAAGGTCCCTTCCAACCCAAAACATTCTATGACTCTATGTTCAAATTCCTGAGTTTACTCACACAGAGCATTTACCAGCAAGACATCATCTACATCCTACTCACTCTGTGTTTATCTTTGTGCAACAGCGTCATATTATCCTTTTCCACATCAGAAAATAGAATATACAGAGATTTTAATACAATATTTTTATAATTTTTAAAATTTAAATTTTATAAATTATGAAATTTTATTATATTTCATAAACAAGATTAACAGATGCTTTCAAGTGCTATATCTAAATTTATTGAATAATCTATTGAATGACGTTATTGTCCCCAATTTCTAGTTACTGTTTTAATCTGGAAAGTCTTGTCCTTGATGAAGAAAAATGCATATTTGACATTACATCATGTTTGTATTTAAATATTTATAACTGAACTTGGGTTTGGGGGTTCAGTTCAGAATATATCTGCTGGTGGTGTATGTGATACCTGTAATCTCTTGTTTCTCAGTGTGATTTAGTTCTAACAGATTTATTCAGCACTTTTATCTAATTATACTTGAGCTGTCTCAGTCTTGACTGATTGTTTGGGTGATATTAATATATGAACGGTGAAAAATTCTTATGAAGATAAATCCCACTAAGCCTGACATTTTATTAACTAGTTCTAGAAACGTGTTGGATATTGCTGCTTCTCTGACAAAGCTAATTAACTTTGATAAATAATACCGTACTTACATCTTTGAATGTAAACACTTTAGGCATTATCATACATTACTTTGAATTTATAGTTTGATCAGCATTTACAACTGCTAACAAGTTTTATTTGTATTTTCTGCTTAATATCATCATACTGAGTTCCATGATCAATAGGAGCCTACAAGGCATTAAAAGCTGCTTTTATTTTCCTAGATGTTAATTATAATTTTCCCAGCCTGTGTTTTTCTAAAGTTATTCTCAATATATCATATTGCTTTCAGATTTTCATTAACTGCAATTTTTTATCCTCTCATTTCACTTACCAGTTCTGCCCCTTGTTTACCTGCAAAATTGTACACTGGAGATATTTTGGGGGAGGTTACCTGTAAGACCGTTAAAAGATGTTGTCTCAAGTTACTTTTCTGACTTACTTCTATTTATGTCTCTAATTATTTCTGTTGCTGTGGGATTTATGGTGCTGAAAAAATCTCCGGAGCAGTTAATTAGGGGTGAGATAAGAAAGGGTTTATTATGCCAAGGCAGTAGATGTTACACGACGCACGCAGGCTGTGCCTGAGATGTTACATTTTATAATACTATCCATCCAATCCCAAATGTGTCCACCCTGTGGCCTTTACTCTGGACCGCCCCGGGTCCACCCCCTGAAAATGGGTCTGGGGTGTATTTCAGGACCACCTACTTCATCACCTTCACCATCATCAGAGCACATAGTCACCCAGTTTTTGACTGTGTTCTGTGGTTTAGGCCAAGATACGCTGTTCTGCCAACAATCTAGGCCTTGCCTTGACAAAAGACTAAACATTTCTACTGGATTTGGGAGTAGGAGTGACATAGAGAGCATAGAATGGGGTAAGAGGGTTAAGGAATGTGTAAACAAGGATGCTACAGGGAAAGGGATGCAAGGGAGTGAGGGCTGTTGCTTTTAAAATCTACCTATAAAACTTACAAGGCTTACAAATATTAGAAAAATAAAAAACCCTTAGGGGCTTAAGGCATCATTACCTATTTGAAGAAATTGCCAACTTCATGATTTGTTTTCAAGTTCGTATGCATTTGATTCTGAATTGAACTGGATTAGGTTCATGACCTGTGTTTGTGAAATTAGATTGTTATTTATATCCAGAGAACTTAATCCATTTTAGTCCTTTGTCCAAACTGACAGAGCATATGCTTGATAGTGATTTTAATCCTGCATGAACTATAAACTGGCTCTGGTCATGCAGTGCTTGTAACAAATGTGGATAGAGCCTTCCTAAATCTTCGTTCATGAAGCCTAGCCATGATGATGGTCATGCAGTTAAAAGTACAGAGAAACGTATTAACACAGTGTGTATTATTTTATACAGTATAAAGAATGCTTAAAATAAACATTGGACAACTATAGCAAATATTCAAGAGCAATCAATAAAATGATGCATGAACAATCAGATTTATTGTTTCTCAACAAGTAGCTCCAATGGAGAAATTACTGTTCAGAAAAGCTATTCTGATGGCACTTCACTACTAGATGTTCACCAAGTTGAAGAACATACATTCTGTGGATTTGCCCACAGATGCCATTCTTTCATCATGGCTAGGCTTCGCGAATGAAGCCATTCTTTACCATCAGCTAAACCCACTTAGTTACTTTGGTGTAAAACCAATGACATTTAAACAACTTCTGCAGAGATACTACCATGTGCAATAGTGGAAACTGAGAGTAACAGTTTTCTCCTTTTCAGTCTCTCGTAGTACCACAGAATAAATCTATTCTAGTTAAAACTAAGATGTAAGAAATTTCTGTTTAACTCCAGTAAATCCTGTTTATTTTCCATTGTGCCTAAGACTATCCTTTCAGACTGCTCTTGGAAATCTCTTCCCTGGAAGTTTTAACCAGCCCCTTAAAAATATCTCTTTCAAGAGTTTTAAATTTCTACAAATCCTTCAGCATTTATCACACTCCTTACTCCTTTTCAGAAACACGCTAAACATTTTTACTTGTGTAGTGCTCAGTGAAATAAAATGTTATTCATACATCAATCTGTCACTGTCTTTTTGACTGATTTCTGTGCTGATTATTGTTTATAGTTCTCTCAGTGCAATAGCAGCTGTTAATTTTACTGGCACATCCACTTTTCTTTCTTACTCATTGTATCATTGATGGGAAACATCTGCTTTAAAATGGGCCCTTTTCGGCCCAGGAAGATTAGATGCATTTTCTTTAAAAAAAAAAAATAAATTGAAGATATTACAAAATAATTGTGTTAAAGAAATTGTTTGTGTTGTCAGAATGGGTAGTATATTCTCTGAACTTGTATTAACAATCTATGTAAAATGAATTGTTTAGTTATGATTATTTTCCAAAGGCCATGTTGAAATTCTCCCTGGTATGTCTTGCCACTTAATATGTCACTTTATCTAACTTCACATAGATGAGATAGATTAGCATAATCTAAGATCAGAGACTCTTTAAATTATAATTTAAGAAAGGTTAAACCCTTTCTTTTTTGATAAAATCAAGCATATCTTATAACTTTCGATGTACTACTGTAGTTCAGAACCATCACTTCCCATAAACTAAGCTAGGTGAAAAAAATTCATAATCATACATAACCATACTGTGCTTTACATTACATTGAAATTAACCTTAAGGACTAGTCTGCATTCCATTTCCTGTTATATACTATAGAGAAAAAAAATGAAAAAAAATTATAATTTATTGAGAAAGTTAATGTATATTGTGTTTCTGTAGCAAACATAAGATGTACCTTGAAAATTTTCAAAATGTGAAAAATGCTAAAATTCCACCTAAAATTTGTGATACAATATCTTTCAGAGAGGGAAAATAAAAAATATAATTTGTGAATACTTACCATGAGTAACATGGTAATGGATTTCAGATGTGATAAAGAATAAATGCATGCAATATGAGTGTGCAAGGTAAAGACAACAAAGTGTGGAATTTGTGACATAATTCACATTTCATAAATTAAATAATATCTGTGAAATATCTCATGAGATTTATATTATTCTGCATTATAGATAAGGTGATTATATAAAAAATTCCGAGACCTTGCTGTGGGCTTTCCCAGTTTTATTCTTATTTCCCTATTTCTAATATTAATAGTTTTATGTATTTTCAGAGAATCATATTTAATGAACATAGGGTTTATTTCAGATCATGTGCATGAAATAAAAACTTAGATTAAAAATTTAAATAACAGTTTAACCATTAAATAGTTCTTAAAGGAACATAGAAATTTAAGGAATATCTCTGCAAATTTTACCTATCTTCCTTAGTTTTACACTGTGTTTCTCACTGATGTGTTTATAATCAGGTTCAATTTGACTTTATAAATACATTTTAGAATTCATGTTCTATAACCAAATTGATAAATTTCCACTCTTCCATTGACTGTGCAGCTGCATATGTAAATTAAAATCCAAGATGCCATTGTATAGAATATTTCCCTCTACCTTCAAATTGTAGAATAAAAAACTTGAAGAGCAGTTTCATTTGAACATGTAAATTAGGGATTTTTTAATAAGAGGTATTCCCCTCATGAAATGTGTCTAAATGCTTATGGGAGAAGGTAGGTTACTCTATAGTACTCTTACTGAAGTTACAGAGCAAATAATTAAATAGTTTTTGTCCCTGCCTTTTCCTGTTGAAATACACAACCAGAAAGAAAGAACTCCTGTCTTTGGTTTTGCATGTATTTAGATATGATGTGTATAATGAAATTTAATTTTTAAAATTTAATTACATTCTGAGACATACATAAAGAGTACTGGAAATATGCAAAGTGAATTACAGGGAAATTAGGAAGCAGAATTATTATATAAAATATCTCCAGATATTTTTCTAACCACTTTCACTATGACAGGCTTTTTCTGTATTGAGTGGCCTGGTCTCATTTCTTAGCACAGATGGATTTTTAGACACTGTGCCTAAACTCAGAAAAAACCTGACCCACAAGTTCTAAGGAGTGTGTCCATGGTCACCCACTGGAAGTGTAGAAGATAGTGATTCTCATTCCTATATTATTTTAGCTTTGGGGGAAAATAACAACTACAGGCACAGCAACAATATAACATTGAAATAATTAATAATAACAGTAATTATAAACGGTGCATTCAAGCTTTAGATGAGAAACTCCTTTCCATAAATATGTTTGATATTCTTCAAGTAAGTCAGTGAATGAGTGAATGTCTGCCTGATGAACAGCAAACATGCCTCTGCAGAATTCCAAAAACACTACAACACAAATGATGAATCTCAATACTAAAATCCATGCCATCAGCACCCAAGCTATCCATAGAAACTTTGAAAGTTAGAAATTTTGGCATGATTAATGAAGCTATGAGCCATGACTTTGTGAAAGACAAATTATGGACATGATAGAGCAGATGTAAATTAGAATTGATTCAATGAGGAACAGCAAGAGCTGTCATGAGCATGTGCTGGCAAAGGCCAGAGTTTAGGCAAAGTAATATTTTACTAAAAGGCCAAAGACAAAAAAAAATAAAAATCTTTCAACAATCACTGTCAAGTAAAAGTAAACCAAGCCAAATCTAAAATCCATATCTAAACCCCTTCAATAAAGTATTTCTTATATTGGTAATAGTCACACAGGAAGCAATTACCTCTGTTCTGAAATTTCCTTTCAGACATTCAAATAAGTTCTGACTTACAACCTGCTTTCCCCTACGACAGGCTAAACTGTTTCTTAATATTTACAGATTCCAGAGTATCTGAATGAAGACAAGCACTAAGCATGGAAACTCTGACTGCATATATTACCTCCACAATATCTGTCAGAATTAGACTCAGATTGCAAGTAAAAAGATCCAAACACTAGGCAGGTAGGGCAAAATAAGCGCTACTTCCTTACACCCTTATATAAAATCAATTTTCCTCTCACATGTAGTTCTATCTTACTTTTTGGTTGCTTTGGTTTACAGAAATCTTCATCTGAGGAGAAATAATTTTTAAGGTCTGTCCAGGTTCATATACAGACAGTTCTGTGTAAAAATGCTGAAAAGATGAACTGCAGATGATGTACTGAGTCACTCAGAAAAAGTCTCTGTTAACAAAAGTGATACTCCTTTGTTATTAAATTTCTTACAGCCAACAAAACCAACATAGGAATTCTCTACAGGGCAAAAGAAAGCAGTCGTCCTAGTAATTCAGACATTACTACAATGCATCGAGCTTCCGTCCGTTCTCCAGCTTTCGCAGTACTCAGTGGCTGAGTGTTTACATAGTCTTTCCTTTATACAGGTTTTCCTTCCATATTTGTGTCTATGGTATTCTTCCTGGGATGGTTTCTTGCTACTATCAAGAAAAATGCTACCTAGTTGGCTACTGCACCATGACGAGCTGTATTCACACATTTTCTAATGGCATCCTTCAACAACATGCAAATCTACCAACAGGTATTACCAAAAGTCATAAAACTTGATATTCTTCAATAATTTTTAAGGCTGCAAGCATGAACACCATTTTAAATAACAGCTACAGCCCTTCTGGATAAACCTGCTCCTGCATGGGCTCCTCTGGAAGCTGCAGTGGAACCTCTGCTCCCCCACCTGCAGCTCCTCCTCCCCCTCTTCATGTCTCACCTCCTCGTCAGCAGGAATGTTTCTCTCACTTTCCTTTCCTTTCCTCAGTCTTCTCTGCCATACAGCATTTTGTCCCTTCTTAATTTTTTTCTCCAAGTGCCCTCAGCCTTGGTTGTGGGCTCAGCAGTGCCCTGTGGTGGGTGGCTTGGAACCAGCTGGAACTGGCTCCGGCACGGAGCAGCCATGGCCTCCCCTGACAGACACTCCTTCAGCCACTCTTGTGACACCACCTTGATTAAAAATAACAATTAAAAATAAATAAACAAACAAATAAATAAAACCAAAACAAAGCCCATCTTCCCTCCACCCTCCTTTTCGTACTAGTTGTTCCTGGTTTCAGGCAAAATATTTATGAACTAATTGCCATTTCAAAGCTCTCCCTGCAGGTCAGAGCTGACCATTTGATGGGTTTGTGCTGTGGGAAGCCCTTGCACCACAACTACTCCTGATGTGTTCATTATGTGCAGAAATATTAATCTGAGTTATCAGAAATGTTGTTCTTTTTCAATCCTCATACCTCACATTTCACTGCAGTGGGGACAGGAACACCTCAAAATCCCAAAGTAATTTTGTTTAAATAGAATAGTCTGTAGTTGTGTCAGAGAGTCCAGGTATTTTCTCAGACTACCAACTGAGAAGGGATATTGGAAGCACATAGAACTCATGTTTTCATATAACTCTCTTCTTTTTTTCTTTTTTCTTTTTTTTTTTTTTAATGATTAGCTCTTTTTAAGCCACAGACATAGAAAAGTGTTCTTTATTATCATTTGGGAAGAATTGCAATATATATACAGTGTCTGGCATTTAAAGTCAATAATGCATTGCCATTGTGGCATTGCTCTAATATTTTATCACCAAAATTATTTTTCTAGTGATGAAATTGTCTAATATATCAGTAAAATGCCACTATTGTGATGACATGTTTATCTTTAATATAGTAACCACTGGCATAAACAGATCCTAAGGGTTAAAGTTTACACAAAAATAATTGATCAAATAAGAAAGGTTCTTTTATATATATATATATATGCATTTCATGAAAATGAATTTATATTGATTCATTTAAGTAAAGCATTTGGAAGAGAACGATTTGTATGCAAGGGGATTCTGCCTTCATAATAGGAGCAATAACAATTCAGATTTTAACAGCTGTGTGAAAATGTACGCTTGTATTAAAGCACATGAAATAAAATCTTTCAGTGGAGCAGCTCCAGAAAAAAAAAATAGAAATTGAAGGGAAATTACCAAACAGCTTGATGGCTTTCTATTAATTATAGTTTTAGGAAATTATGTATCCTGAGGTACAATAGCTGAACTTTATGTGTATACATACATATATACATATACACAAATTTTGATAGAACAAAACTCTATGTACATGTGTGCAATTGTGTGTGTGTGTGACAATAGCATCCATATTTTAAAATTTATAAACCCTTCTATTTCATTTTTATGGCTGTCCGTTTTAGCTTTTAGGATGCAGTTTGTTAGATTGATTCTCAGGCCAGAAAATACCATTTTGCAAGGATTCAGCAATCTACTCAGTTTTCAAGAGAGGAGTATATCTTTCTTCCACATAAAATTTTTTAAACTTGTCTTAACAGCACCAGAGACTAAGCAGAGAGTGATCAAGACAGGAAATGTGACAGGAAAATATCTAGTAGGTAACCAAGGGTCTATTGGGGAACAGATGAAAACAAGTTATGTCTTTCTAAGTTATAACTGTTTTAAAAGTATACATAGCCCATCTTTTGTTTTATCATCCAACATTCCATTTAATATCTTCCAAATATAGTGGTAAGGTTAGGAAGGAGAAAAACTAATTAGGTGAGGCATTTTTCGTATCAATTACATTTACATACCCTGACTGACGCAGGACCTTGCAAAGTATGTAGCAGGTCATACTGATAACACACATTTTTGTCTGTAATGATGGGTACCCATTGCCTGAGAATGGGAGATATTTAACAAAGGAAGTACCATTAAAAGAAGTTAACTCTATGATAATACAGACACATATACACTCATCTGGGTGAGAATCAGAAAATTCTAATGTCCCAAATGTTTAACCTTTCAAACACAAGAGTTGTTTTTTCCTTGTTCATGGTAAAAGTTTATGTTCTGCTGTTAGCATGGGATAAAAAATATCCCCTGAATTTACAATTCAAGTTAAGTCTTGAAAGGTTATTTTTACTAATATAGTCATAGTAGAAAAGAATGACCCTGAGAGGTCTATATATTCCATAGGCAGGCTCAGTCCAAAGAGGGAACTGTCGAACCTGCCCTTAAAGACATTCAGAGTCCAGTCTTCCCAGGTAATTCAGTGCTTCTGACCTTTATAGAGGTTAATAATATTGATGTCTTCACTGGGTGAAGACTATTATTATGCCATCTCTAGACAAAACAGTTTTAAGTTCAGTTTATTGAAAAAAAATTTCCAGGTTTTTCTTGTTATGTCTTTATACCCTTGATCATTCTCACAGCTATCTCCAGTATCTTCTCCAATTCGCACATATCTTTCTCAATCACAATAACCTAAACTGACCATTGTACACTGGCTAAAACCTTAACAATATTGAGAAGATTTGATGGATTATTCACATTTCATGTAAGTTAAACTGATATTTAAATATGTCAGAATGATATTTGTCTTTCTCACAGAGCATGACGTTGGTAGTTTATGTTCAGTTTGTGATTTTTTTGCTTAAGTTCCATATCAGAAAAACAGCTGCCTAACCCATTGTTCCCAATCATATGTTCATGGAATTGATCATTGCCAACTAATTCAAATACTTGCACTTGATCCTTTTTAACTCCATCCTTAAAAGATCATGGAAGAATGAAGAAGAATATTTATTTTATTTTTTTCAGAATTTTTTTGACAGCTTAGTTGTCTAGTGGAAGATGAGATTCTGCAAAATATTTGCGCCTATAAAGGAATAATGTGGGTCATAACAATGTAAGGTATAAACACTAGGATAAAGCAATTGAGGCTATGGAACATGAATGCTACAGAAATAAAGAACAGATGTAAGTAGACAGCCTGTGCCACCCCAAATGCTATGTGTAAAACATATCAGGGATGAATATGTATTCAAGACAGAATTTAAGAATTCAATGAATAATGTAAACATATAGTCAGGTTGTCATAAAAGTCTGAAAGTTATATACTTATATGATCTACAAAAGATATAACCTGGGAAACAGCATGGAACAAATCTTCCCAAGGCAGAGGTGGCACATGGCAACAAATGAATAGGAGCTGAGAAGGCAGAAGGGACAGATCTAGGGCTCAAACTTCAACTGAAGGAAGCTTGCATTTCAACTTTAACCATCGTATATGTACAAATGAAACTATGCCTTGGAGAACTGATTCTACTCTTACCTTTGCTTTACAGATGTCTTGGCTGACATCTGTAGGCTGGAGTTTCAAGGACTGGCCATTGAGCATGTAGTATTTGTTTACCAAATGAAACATAAAACTGGATATGTTCCTTCACTCCTGGCTTTGCACAGACTCAGTCTTCAAGAAAAACCAACAGCAACTTCAGCGTTGTTTAAAGTCTACCAGTCATAAAAGGATAACAGTCAGATATAAAATAGAACTGCTTAAGCTTTATGTGTGATTAGGATGGTTTATTCCAGAAAATGAGTTCCAACACAAAATTTTCCTCCACTAAGGTGAGTCTCCTCTTGTCATTTAAACTCACATTCAGAATTTCCTAAGGGTGCGTTGCATGTGTCTGTACTAGAGATGAGAATTGATTCCCCACCACTAGGGTGGTTAAAGAACTCTGGACAAAATTAGCTGCTGTTAAATTTTTGTTTGTTTGTATCTTTTGGGTTTGTTGTTTTTTTTTTTTTTTTTCAGATGGTTTTATTTGGAGTAAAGCAGACTGGAAGACAGTTACTGAAGGTCCTTATTAATTCTTTTGTGAACTAGTTTTTGATATTTTACAAAATAAGAAAAATATCAGGCTGGAGTGTCCATTTGGTAGCCTTCAAACACCATTCTTCCCTGCTGCACAGTGGTCAAGCTTCAATAGCAGCATCAAATTCCCAAAAAGGTTGTAACACAGTTTTACTCAAAAAACAAGTTATGTTTTATCTTTGTCATTGATTGACCCCAGACAGTAGTCACCACCCAGCCTCTCATCACCCTTTCTCATGGAATGGGGAGAAAACAGGAAGGTGACAAAACTTACAGTTCAAGATAGTGGTGGATTAATAGGTGAGGCAAAACCTGAGTGTGCAAATAAAGAAGAAAGGAATTTATTTGCTGCTTTCCATTGTCATGCAGATGTTTAGCCCCTTTGGCAGGACCCCAGCATATGTAAATAAACATCATAACCACAAACATCCCTGCTTAAGCTTTTGTTGCTGGACATGGCATCACATGGTACAGAATATACTTTTGGTCAATTAGGGGCATTCCCAGCCTATTCACTGGGCACAACCCAGAGCAAGAAACAGAGAAAGCCTTGATGCTCTGCAAGGACTCTTTAGCGACACTAAAAACACTGGTGAGTTGTCAACAGTGTCTTTACAAAAGATAGCACCAGTGTAGATGATGCAAAAGAAGTTAACCCCATTCTAGCTGGAGACGGTACAATTCACCACCAAAATACGTATAAAATAGATGAGGAATAAACATATATCTAAAATTTGTCTTTTTACACAAGTTTAGAAGCAAGACTGACTTTTCAGTATCACAAGGGGTCTACAGTTGCTAAATATTGTCAGGAAAATATTTCTGAAAAAAAGATTGTAAAGTCCATCTCAAACTCCCTTTAATTTTAACTGCATGCCTGACAGCCAAAATAGCCTTATTACTCAGTGAAAGGCCCACAGTAGCTTTTTTTTTTAATTGATGTAGCAAATAATCTTCGGAAATGCACAGCTCATTCAAGTGGGGGTTGACTTTAGTACCTATGTTTTTGATCTACAGACTCCAATATATTTATCTAATGGACCTAACTACTTTCAGTGATGTTACAGGTGGCACAATAGTTAGTTATGTAATTACATATATCCTGCAGATGGTAAGAAAGAATACTAATTGTATCAGCTTATTAAATCTGTTTTAAAATAGGCGACACCAGATATTCTGAAAGAAAAGGTATGTTGTAGCTATCTTTTCTATGGTCCTTTCTATTGCCATAATTACTCAGGGACCAAAGAAAACACTGACGAAATTTATATCACCTAAGATAGGTCAGTGAATATTAATAGCTTTTACACTGCTGTTCTCAGCTGAACAGAGAAGTAAAAAAAAAAATGCACAGAAGTAAAAAAAAAAAAGATGAAAAAATGCAACTTTTTTATAAAGTTCCACATATGAGTCTAATTGTGATGTCTAAATATCTATGTAATGTAATGTCTGTAACTGAAAACTTATAATTTAGATTAAAAATTAATTTTAAAAGAGGAGACATACTAACTTCAAAAAAACTTATAAAAAGTAATAAAAGGACAGTACTATGAAGAAAAACTGATCCTAGATAGGTTCAGAAATTTTGAAGGCTGCTGTAAGAAGGCAAATTAATTGCAGTTAATCAAAACAGTAAATTTTAATAGCTTTTATATTAAAACATAACCTAATTGCAGTTATGCCCTTTCAGCTGCCTGTGACCATATTCTGATTTGTGCTGATTCATACATTTTTGTGACCATGGAGCAAATAGAGTGTGTTACATCTCAACTGGATTTTATCTACATTTGTTAGATACAAGGCATACTAATGTTTTTAGATATAATTCTGCAGTTCACCTGGTCAAATTCAAAACTTACATCATACAAATGTTCCCAGGAAGTTAGTAAACATGCTAATGTCATGCAAATCACCGTTCTTTAGTCTCTCAAAAACCCTTGTAAATTCTATAAAATTGTGACTATGGTCATAAATTAAAGTGAAAGAATAATAGGAAATATTAAATAGGAGTAGCTATAATATAGTAGAAAAAATTTTATTATCAGTTCTTTTAACTGATACAGAAAGACAGAACTCTGAATGAAAATTTTTGCAGAAATATAGTCTTCAAGAAAATGATATGAAATATTTATTTTTACAGTATTTTTCACAGAATAATTGTTATAAGAAGTAATTTGATTTGTTTAGTAATGTCCTGTTATATTGTTTTAAGTCAATTTATTTCATATAGAATTTAATCTTATCATTATCTATATACACTTATAGTAAGCCAAAATACTATGTAATAGACATAATAAATATTTTGAAGTATTTAGTTACACATTTATTGCAACATTTTCATTATTTTCTATTGTATATATATAATTATAAAAATACATATTTCAGTATTTTTAAAAGATATTTAGTTGTTTCTAATTTTTAAAATAACCTCTTTTAATGAAATTAAAATTTCTCTTTGTTTCCTGATTTAAAAAAAAAAAGTTTTTACCTTTAATGGTAAGAGTTATTATACTCTGCAAATACGTCTCCTTTTAATGGGTGTATTTTATTAATAAATGATTCATTTCAAAGTTTATATCAGGAAGAAAGGTGGTGAGAGGAAAGTGGGAAGATAGGAGAAGAGAAGAGAAGAGAAAAGGAGAGGAGGTAAGGGCAAGGCAGTGCAGGGCAGGACAGTGCAAGGAAGGGAAGGGAAGGAAGAATTTTCTACCAGGGTGAATTGAGCAATTTTTTATACTACACAAAACAAATGGGTTTCTTATTTTAGTCCATTTTCTTAGGTATTAGTCAGGCCAAAACTGTGTACTCTGCTACTCTGTCATGACATTCTTCCCCACTATCAATTAGTATCTCTATATTTGCAGTAAATACTCATTGTTTCATAGTTTAAAATTAAAAGCTGAGGACTCTGAAATGTAAAATTATTAAAAGATATCTTCTCTGCCTTTTGTTCTTATATAACTGAGTCTTGGCCTTGGAAGGATATTATAGCTTGCAGCCAGTCTTTCAGGATAGAAATCTAGCTCCTATTTAAGGAGTCTAGAAGTGGTATCATTTTGAGGAGTCTTTTCCTTCCTTCTTACCTTTATTATTGCATTTCAAGCCAAGATGTTTCATCTGTGACTTTTTTCCCTACTTTAAACTAAATCCACGCAACAGTTTTTCCTTTTTTTTTTTTTTTTTCCCCCTAACTATAATTTTCGGTCTGAATTGCTTCTGGTCATAGTGAAACCAGAGATTGTGTAAGGCATGGCATGTTCAGGACAGGATTGCACAGCAACATCATATGGTCTTAAGGACACGATGTGATTCTTATTTTAATTCACTTTTAGAAGTAGAAAAATTACTTGAAATTGTAATTCTTTATCATGAGAATAGAGACTTAACTTGGCAGCTGTCTTCTCTTCAGACATCTAGTGACTGTAGTCTGTTGGAAAGATGACTTGGTTAGCACAGGACTTGACTTCTTTCAAAATCCTATTTTTCCTCTAAAGATTTTTCAATAATTAGAGTCCTTACTTCATATCTTGTAAAGTATGGTCAAGATTAAAGAGAGCAAAATGCAGAAAACCATAACAGAGAACAACTTGCCAAAGATGAAGGCTGTAGAATTACAGAACTGTAATGTCTTTCATTAGCTCCACATAAGGGCAATGGGAGGGCAGCACTACCCAAACATGCCAATCAGAAATGAGACATAACTCAGGAAGAATATATGGATAAAAATCCCTATCACAGGATTAAATTAGTAAAGATAAGATGCTAAAATTGTTGATTAAAAAATTGTACTACTATGATGCCTGAAAGAAAACTCATGGAGAAAAAACTCTGAGGCAAACTAGTTTTCGAAGGTGCAATAAGGAAAGGGTTTAATTCATGCCTAGGCATAAAGTTACAAGACGTGTGCCCCTCTGTTACAGATGTTACAATTTATAATGCTGCCTGTCCAATCTGAGGTTCTCCCACCCTCTGGCTTTTGCCCTGATCCACCCTTGGTCCTGCCCCTTGGGAATGGGAGCTGGGGTCTTGGAGACCTTTTCTTCATTATTCTTCATCTTCTTCAGGGTACAAGGGGCACATAGTCACCCAGTCCTTGCCTGTACTCAGTGGTTTAGGCCAAAGTACAAGTGTTCTCTAAACAGAATAAACCTGCCTTAACAAGAGACTAAACATTTTCTAATGGAATTCAAGGGATAATTGGTATGGGGAGCATGGAATGGGATAATAGCGTTGGAGAATCGGGGTAAGAGGGTTGTAGTTACTATGCTAAGGGTAAGGGAATAAGCACTGCTGCTTCTAAATCTACTTCTGCTATATAACTACTTATAAAACTTCTAAAAGTTAGAAAAATTAAAAAAACAGATGGACCTTAAGGCATCAGCTACAAGTGGCAATGTCTTTCACTCAAACTCAAAGAAATAATAAATATTCACCCATGTACCCTAATAGAATACCTTTCTCTGATAAAAAAACTAAGCTAAACAAAAGCAGATGGCCTTAAAGTGATCTGCATTTTCGCAATTGCTGTGTTTCTGATTCTTGTTAATTTTTCCCTTTTTTCACATCTCAATTGTATTATTGTGCCAAATACCACAAGGAACTCGATTACTTTTCGAAAGGGTCTAAAAAGTTATTCATCCTTCTCAAGTTTAGCCATGGAAAAAATATCTCCACTAGGACAATCCATTCCATCCTAATAACGAAACCTTAAATAGACAAGAGGAAATATTATGTAGAAGTGATGTCTCTCTCTGTTGATCTAGTATCCAACGAACAGTACAGAAAAGACACCTGAATTTTAGAAGGCTAAAATTAGATCACAAGTGCATAAGAAAATTCAGAGTGGAGAACACATCAGTAGGTTTCTAGTCAAACCTTATGTTCAAAGGGCAGCCTGCTCCACTGCTTGGCTGTCCCCGTGGTGAAGAAGCCTCTCCTCATACTCAGCCTGCACTAGCCTTGTTTCAGCTTATCTTCTTTGCCTCTTGTCTTCCCACTACACACTCCTGTGAAAAGCCTGACAAGTCTCCCAAATAATGTTGCTGTAGGCTCTGGGAGTCTGTGCTTAGGTTCCCATAAACTTGTCTTTTTCCCCAGGCTGAACAAGACCAGCTCTCTTAGCTTCCCCTCAGAGGACAACTGCTTCAGACCAAATTATCCTGGTGATCTCTGCTGAACTTGTTCCAGTTTATTGATTTCTTTTTGGTATTGGGAAGGTGGGGTAGGAAGGGGCTGAAATAGAGCCATCTAGCATTTTCCAGGTCTGGGCTGCTATTCAGAAAAGCAGTGGACAGGCTGATAGAATGAGTAAATGGGAGACTAATGAAGTTCAGTGAGGACAAGTGCAAGATCCTGCACTGAACTGGGGCAATCCCCAACGTAAATACTGGCTGGGTGATGAATTCATTGACAACATCCCTGCACAGGACTTGGGGATACTGGTGGAGGAGAAAATGGATGTGAGCTGGAAATGTGTGCTTACAGCCGAGAAAGCCACCCCTGTCCTGGGCTGCATCAAAAGCAGTGTGGCCAGCAGGTCAAGGGAGGTGATTCTTCCCCTCTACTCTACTCTCATAAGATCCTATCTGTAGTATTGCATTCTGCTCTGGGGTCTCCAGCACAAGAAAGACATGGGTCCAGAGGAGGGTCACAGAAGTGATCAGAGGACTGGGACTTATTTCTGCTGAATAAAGATGGAGAGTTGGTGTTGTTTAACCTGAGGAAGAGAAAACTTTGGGGAAACCTTATTGTGGTTCTTCAATTCATAAAGGAGGGTTAAAACAACGATAGAGACTTTTTACCAGGGTCTGTAGTGAAAGAACAAGAGACAATGGTTTTAAACTGAAAAAAAGGTATATTTAAATTAGACTTTTTTGATGATGGTGGTGAGACACTGGAACGGGTTGCCCCAAGGCAATTGTGAATGTCCTGTCATTGGAAGTTGTCCTGGTTTCAGCTATGGTAGAGTTAATTTTCTTCTTAGTAGCTGGCACAGTGCTGTGTTTTGGATTTAGTATGATTCTAGTGTTGATAACACACTCATGTTTTAGAGTTATTAATAGTGTTTACTCTAAATCAAGGACTTTCAGTGTCCCATGCTCTGCCAGTGAGCAGGTGTGCATGAAGCTGTGAGGGAGCATAGCTGAGACAGCTGCCCTGAACTGTCCAAGCTGATATTGCATTCCGCTGAACCTCATGCTCAGTCTATAAACAGGGGGAAGTTGGTCAGAGGGCCCTCATTGCCATTTGAGTGTGAGCTGGGCATCAGTCAGTGTGGTGAGCAATTGCATTGCATATCACTTGTTTCTCTTGGGTTTTATTTCTCACTCCCTCTCTTTTTCATCATCATCAGTAATAGTTTTAGTAGGAGTATCATTAATATTTTTATCAATTGTTTGTATTATTAGTATTACTATTATATTTTATATCAATTAATAAACTGTTTTTATCTCAATCCATGAGTTTGACATTTTTTTTCTGGTTCTCCTCCTCATTCCACCACAGGGCTACCTGGTATTGAGTTGCTGACTAGGTTAAAACCATGACAGAAGTGCTGATGGTCAAGCTGGATGGGGCTTTGTGAAAGATGCATATGGTAGAGTGACGGGAACTAGATCATCTTCGAAGGTGCCTTCCAACACAAACTGTTCTATGATTGTAAAAAAAACATTTCCCTCAGTATCATCTATCAAAGTTTCCAAAAAAGTCGGCAAAATCTAGGTAACACTATCCGATATTATTTTGACTACGCATTATGTGAAGAAGTTTCTTTTTCTCTTTGTTTTGAATATGCAATCTGATGATTTTATTTGATACTTTCTTTTTCTTAATAGAGACAGTTGTTGTCTGTTGACCTTAATATCAGGATATTAAAAACTTCTATCATATTCCTTGCTGCTCTCTATTTGTCTCTTTTCCAGACTAGTGGTCCTGACCATATCTCAACACTTCTCATGAAAACTAATCCATACTTTTGATCACCTATGAGGTCTCTTTGTTCTCAACTTCTACTATACCTCTTTTGAACTGGGATTCCCAGAGCTGTGTTGGGTATTTCAGGTTCATTTGCACTGTGAATTAATAGTTTGAGATAATTATGTCTTATTTCTCCTTTGGCATTTAGCCTGCTTAGTTTCTCACCTGCAACCAAAGGCACCAACATATTTTGAAACTACTGTCTTGAAGTACCTTACTGTCTCTCAAACTTAGATTATGAAATATCAAAGCTGATTTTTAAAATGGAATGAAAAATACTGGACGATTCCAAAAATGTTTCCTTACTGTGTCTAGATATCAGAAATAAAGTGTGGCTGGTGTAGGGTTAATTTTCTTCACTTCATACTTTCAGTAGATAGTATGTATCTGTGTTCCAGATTTGTTGAAAACATTGTTAATAATATAGAGATGTTTTTGTTATCTCTGAGTAGGGCTTGCACAGTATCCAAGTCTTTTCCATTCCCTATTCTGCCACACTGGCAAGGGGGCTGGGAGTGCATGGGAAGTTGGGAGGAGACACAGCCAGGACAGCTGATCCCAACTGACCGAAGTAATATCTCATACCATATGATGCTCTGCTTTTCTGGGAATAGCTGAACACCTGCCTACCCATGAGAAGTAGTGAATGAATTCCTCATTTTGCTTTGCCTGTGTGCATGACTTTTGCTTTACCTGTTAAACATTCTCTGTCTCAACCCATGAGTTTTCTAATTTTTACCCCTCCAGTTGTCTCCTTGATCCTGCTACTGGAGAAGTTTTGTGGTGCTTTGTTGCTGACTGTGATTGGTTGCTATAGGGTTACACCTCAACAGAGGTCTTAAGAGTTCTAGGCCTCTTTTCATACATAAACACATTGTCTTAAAATTTTATTATTTTTATCTAGTTAATAATGTACTTTTCTTGACAATTTTCTCTCCAAAATTTTAAAAGCATTCAGGATCTAATTTTGTATGTCAATAAATGCTTCCTGAATGAGACTGAATGCCATTACCAGGGGAGATTCCATTGTCACTGCTGGGATCAGTCAACAGCCTAAATCTGTCTTCTCTCTCAATTGGGACACCTAATGTGTAAGAACCATATTCTGTGAACATTGAATACTTTTTTGGGGGATTAGAGCTTGTCTATATATTGCTTTGAATATGCTTTTGCAGTCAGATACTATCACCAGCAACCCTCAAACCTTAACCTGTCACAATTTTCTATTAATAAAGGGTATTATTCTGCAAACTGTTAGTGTGACTCTTTCATGAGTGCCAGCAGTGGGTAACATACTTGAATAAAGCAGAAGACGTACTGAGGGATCTCCCTTATGCTGTTGACCTGAAAAAAGCAGTCAAACTACCCTCTGATCCAGCAGGACTGTTCAGTGAAGGGTCCCCATAACAGGACACTGACAGACTGGTTGGACACAAGGTTCCCAGCTTTCCTGTGGCGCTGACAGACAAATGAAACATTAAGGGTTGAAGAAATCTCCCCTTTTCACATGACACCGTTCATGAAGTTCCTTTCTGTCATATTTCTTCTTAGATTCTTAGACACCTTCTTTAGCATCACTTACATCCTGTAGATGCATTAAAATGCATGAACAGTCTTTGAGGAAAAAAGTAGTGAATGTTTCAAAAAGGGGAACTAAAAGCTTAAACTTAATAAGCTGAGTAGACTTTGTCAATGAAATAAAATCTGGGGGGAAAAAGAATTACATAATTTTACTGGTAAGACTTGAACTGGAATTCCTTTTGGTAGTGATACCACCTCACAGTTTTATATGAAAAAACTTATTTCATTCTTTGTGGTGACGTTTATCAAGAATATTTTGTTTCATTTTCTTGTCTTTGGTTGCACCTATTAACTCTTAGAAGGCCTTTTCTCTTACTTTGTAGGATGCACTGTCACCTTTAAACATATTTAGAAAATGCGTAAGGAATAGAGGATTTGCACCTGGAGTATCCTTGGGGACTACTCAATTGCAATTAATTTAACTAGACACTGGATGTCAGTGTTGCTATTTTATAGTTTAAAAAAAAAAAATCAAGAAAATCCAAGGTGTAACCAGAAGTAGGATATAGAATAAGTCTAATCGAATCATTCAGAACAGTTTAGAAGCTAATTAGCATTTTATATCTTCATGGTAGGAAGAACATGTTGGCTTTATAGAAGCAGTTTTCCATAAAGGTTTTGATTTCTATTAAGAACAAACAAACAGATGAAGAAACACTTCAACTAAATGGACATTTTAGGAATCTGTCACAGGGCTTTTACATGGTAATTAACATTAACATTCCATTTAATCAGAATTATGAACAGTGCACAGTGTGAGTGATGATATTTGCTTGTGAATTATTTTGTACCTGGCTTTCAAAAAAATACCTGGATTTAACTTGCTCCAAATCTCATGACCTTAAAGGAGCTGTTTACTTTTAAACCAGGATATTATTTTTCAACAAGTTTTAAAAGAGATTTTTAAAAAAATTAGAACAGAAAAATATGAATGGAATTGCATAAAATTCTACCCACTAAACAGAACCGTCCATCCCCTACTGACACTTTGAAGTTTTACCAAAGAACAGGTATAATGTACTGGTTTTCACAGTCAGGTACACTTACAATCTCCTTTGAGAGAAAATCTCCTTTGTCAGAAATAATAATTCACCTATGGCTTCAAGCCATTCTGCAGAATAAAACCCACTATTAAGTGGAATCTCAAAGAAACAACATCTAATTTCACTAGCAACACCTTTCAAATTATCCTATTTCAAAATCAAATATCATAGTAACTAGTATATCAGAAGTACCTTCTTAGAAACGTTCATAAAGAATGAAAATTTCTTATAGTGCATGTAAATAAAAAATTCTACTGTCATTATAAATGTATTTGGCTGATGGATAGGAAACATGGAAGCTGAAGAGCTGAAAACAGCACGAAAAATGAATTACTTTTTAATTATTTTTTTTGGAGTTCTTACTTAAAAACATCCAAAAAAGCACTGAGCATCAAACATGCTTTTATACTGTGAAATTTCAATTCACGTGATTTGTGGATTCATGAAAACTTTTCAGAAGGTGGTGACCTGCAACTAACATAAAACACACGTATCAGACTGCAGTGGATGGCAAAATATCAAAGAAGTCTCTTGGGTTTCTAAATAACACTCCAAAAACTTTGTAGGGAACATTAGGTATGTCGTAAGTGAAAAATTTCAGTCAAGAATGTTTCGGTAACAGTTTATTATGTCCTAGACAACAACTACAACAAAAACAAACAAACAAAAATTAAGGGTGGCCTTATCATCCTAGAAATGCTGATTACCATCATGTCTGTTCTCAGTCAAAGGCTAGTAATGAATTACACACATTTATCCCTTTAAATGTCTATATCAAGAATTTGAACAACATAAAAAATTATATAAAATATAAATAAATATAAATAAAATATTTATATATTTATATAAAATATAAAGTAAAATATACTTCACTTTGAACAGTGAAGGCAAAGTCAAAAAATATTAGGGAGTGTGACTCCTTTTTGAGATACCAAGGTATGAATCAACATATCTAACAGATTTCTGATCTGATATTTTATAATATAAGATTGTTGAGTTGGGATGTCTAATAATATCTCACAAATAAATTAGAAAATTTTAAGTTTAAAGAACTGGTGAAATGAAGTTGGACAGAAAAGAGGTAAAAACACTTTGGACTTCCTGAAGCAACCAAGAAAAGAGATTAATTATGAAGACAACATGCTTCATAGAGAGTTCTCTCTGATAAATGCAACCTAAGATAAATGCAATCTAAGATATAAAATATATCAGATTTTTATATAAGGAACATTTCAACATGAAGTTAGATTATGTATACAAGAGAAAGAAGAGAGTCATATTTCAAATTTAATCTTGATTTTTTTTTTTAATTATTTCAGTCTTTATTAGAATTTTTAATTATACTGTATATTTTGGATATTTAAAATAATTTTTAGTGTTTTTCTTCAACAAGAGCAAACCCATTGTAATCAGAGAGTAAGTGACTGATGCTAAGTTCCTCACTCAACACTTTAAGGAGACTAGAAACTGGCATATTCAGGCAACCTGGGTGAAATTCAAGTATCTAAACAGAGGCATCTAGTGCCACAGTTTTCTTCCTGACCTCTAATTGCACTCAAGAAACTCACAAGTATCCCATATGTTCTTGATTGTATGTGCCAGCTCCCTGTTGGTTTCTTGGATGCCTTTACTCTTTAAGATTGCACTAAATACTGTCTGAATCCCTATTTTTCTTCTCACTTTCCCAAACAATTTCTTGAGTACCCAGAAGGTTACAGAAATACAGGGCTGTGCTGGCTGCTGAGAGATTACTGCTAGTTGCTTTGTTCTTACTGCTGCTAGCAGGGTTAGGTAAATGCTTCTTCTGAAAGAGAAATGGTTGCTGCTTCTTGAGGATGTGCTGGGTAGGGTCAAGAGAGAAAATCAACAAACATGACAGGCCATACAAGAGACCTCATCAAAAAGAGATAATAAGCAATCAGAAGCATACCAGACATGACTGAGTACCCAAAGTAGTAAAACAAAACAAGAAAAAAAGAAGAGAAAACTTTTCATATAGAGTAAATTATGGCTTTGTGCAGTTTGATGCAATCCAAAAATCTGCTGAAAGTTTCTAGATTAAGAGCAAGAGTAAGAGCAAATTTATACAGGTTTTGTTGTTTTTTCAGTTGGTGCTAGAAATGCTGTGCAGCCAAATCAAGCTCAAAACTTTGTCAGTCAAAGCACTAAGAGTTTTTTTGTCTAAAAATGTGTCTGGTTTTTTGTAGCATTTTTCCTTTTACCAAAATCCTAACTTCCACTCTTATTACTTTACTGTTTATGTTTCTATGTATGAATAAGAACCCAGTATGTCTGCACCTTGTGCTTCACTATGCTGGGGTTAATCCAGTAAATATGGTATATCTATGCATCACTACTAATTGACTTTCTAATAAAAATATCACAGCTACAATCACTACTAAAATTCTTTGTCTGGCAGCTTATATGCCTCATTATGATAATGCTTTCATAAATTACCTCAGTGCTTAAATAGATGGTATGACAGATGAAACTAGGGTAGGAAGGGCTGCAAAGGCATGACAAAACATGATCAGAATACAAAACAATCTTGAAAAATTGAAGAAATAAACTTAAAATAGAAAGTGATCTGATAAGAACAACTGCAAGTTTTCTAACTGTAAAGAGGAGTGATTTTCTGCACCAATACAGGTTTCCTGCACAGTCATGTCTGACTAAAGGAGGTTATAGGGGATCACGAGCTAAACTTAGGATAAGATGTACATAAATACTGTACTGTATTTATGTACAGTACTATCAAAAAAAATGGCAATCATACCAAAATGAATAAACAAGAGTATAATTTGCAAGCTGTTACAGTTTACTCTGGCATTCTTTATCCTCTCTTTTGGAGGTTTGTGATCAGTTGCAGGTATTGCATTTGATGGAAGCTATAAACCAGGTGAAGGTCGATCAGATGTCTAAAGTCTCTCAATCCGATTTTCTTCAAAAGTCTAAAAAAGTGAGACTTTGAAGAAAAGAAAGACATAAAAAATTATAATGGTTAGCCTGAAGGAGAAAGGACTGAGGACAGATAATATTTCATGAAATGTTGAAAAAAAAAAAAAGGGAAAAATTGCAGAAAGAAGGCACCAGATTAGTAAATATTTCTGATGTTGAGGACTATAAAGCATGGAAATAGATTGCCTAGGGAGGTCTATCATTAAAGTCTTTAAGAAAAGGTTAAACAAAAATATCTGTCAGGATAAGTGCTAATACTGCCTTGGAGCAGACTGAAGGACAAAATGATCTCCTAAGATCCATGTTATGGTATTTCTCATATCTTATTCAATTTACTTCTGCCATGATAATTGATTAGAGCAACAACTCCCAACCCAAACTAAAAACAACTGAAAAATACACAGAAGGAAGAAAATAAAAAAAAGAATCAATCATAGATCAGAAAATTGGAAACTTCTGCATATCTGACAGAAATTATTGCTGAAAATTTTGGATCTACACATTGTTTTTAAAGTTATTTGTTTATTTTCTAACTTAAAATGAATACATAGTAGAAGAGATTACCAATTGACAATGTAGTAACAAAGGTGTCTAAAATTTACATGTGTAAAGGTTTATTAATCCCCATCACAAATTAGCAGTTCTCTTGCAGCTTATTATGTTCAGTTATACTCGTATACAATGAGTGTTCTTGTCAAAGGCTTCTGGTGTTCTTGCCCCTCTTCTCCAGTCACTTTGGTCACAAAAAAAGTCTCAGTTCTTGCTGCAACAATATTGGGTGGGATAGCTGGAAAAGGTATATGACCAACGATATTGACCTAAATGCTAATAGAAGAAAATTTTGGTAGTTGCAGAACAAAATAAGAAGTAAACTGAGACAGAAGAAAAATTCTATTCAAGAAAAGTTAAAAATTAGTTTCTCATCACTAAGAAAACAAGAGAAAGAATTCTGCCTACCATGGCATTGCAGCAAAGTAGAGTGAATGTCTGGTTTTTGCTGTAAGCTGCCTGGTTTGCTTCCTCCATAAGCTCCTTCCACAAGGCTTATGACAGTCCTCATGATCATCTCAGTGTGTTCAGATATAATGGTGAGCTAAACCAGCACAAAGGAGAGCCCATTAGAGACCTACCTCTTTACTACTGGTTTACCTCTCTGATCTAGCTGGATAATAATAAATTAAAGATTAAAATGTACAAGGGTGTAATTCTATAGCAACAGCCTTAAGATGATATGTTCTCAGAGAAAATGAAGGACTAATTTTAACACAATGGTTTATATTCAAGTAATACATTTATTTTTTATTTTATGTCTTAGATTTTCCCCAAATTAGGGGAGATTTGATGCCAAATGTACAATTTGATTCTTAACTCAGTATATTTACTTAAGAGGGGACTGAATCTGTAGCCTGGTAGAGCTGATGCTGCTGCAGCTGTGTGCCCCAAGTCTAACCAGCAGTGAGACTGAGCATGTATTATCAGGAGGTCCATACATGAGCATCTGTATACAGCACACATACACACATTTGTATACAGAGAGTTGGACACACAGAATAACACAGACAGACACAATCAGGTCTCACATCAACACAAAGAACACCTATGGCCTCATATTTTCTCTGGCTGATTAGGATGAAGGTCTGGTAGTGGGAAGTACGGTGTGGGAAGTACAGTGCAGATCCCTGCAGAAACTGGGCTCAGACATTCAGTACACCTAGGAGCTGCCTTTGTATCCCAATCTCTCCAAATATTGGCATCTGGGCATGTGAGCCCTAGTGGCTGCAGGTTCACATCAGCTGCTATTAGAGACCTCCTTACTCACTTCCCCACCCTTCTCCATTCTGCCCCAACTTTTTCCCAGCACTCACACTGTAGATCCCCTAGTATCTGTCCTTTGATGCACAAGCTATCCATGATCTCTTCCTGAATCCTCACTATCTGCAAGTGCCTCACCCCTAGAGACACCTACACACAGAGAAATACACATGCACATACCAGTAGGTCATGGTTGTTCCCCAGACATTGTGGTCTCTCCAGAAGGTATCTGGGACTTTACAGCCCTCCAAAAGCCAGCTCCTTATGCAGTGTAGGTCTGAAAGACACAGTCACCTCCTGGCTCCCAGACCACATCACCTACTCACCAGTCCATGCATCTGGGTCTTCACAAGCGCTCACCCTCACTCACTTTCAGTCCAGTTGCTGCACCGCACACACACAGGCTTTGGCCCTGTTTCCACTCCAGAGCTGATGCTCAGATCCACACACATGCACACTGAATAGAGAGCCCCTTCCCCAACATAAGTTGGGACCAGAGTTTAAGCAGAAGACGGTGCAGATTGAGCTGATCAGACACGTGGTATGGCCAAGGAACAGCACTGACCAGCTCTATCTACAAGTGACTCATCCTTTTTACCCTTTTAACCCTTGATTTTTCTATACTTGTTTCTACCCCAAACAGCCTTTAAGCCTCCCTTTACCCATTTTGGTTCCTCCTCTAAATATCCCTTAACAAATCTTGTGCAGCTACAAAATGCTCTTCCCATTGCTTCCCATAACGTGTTCCTAGGCAGTTACCACCTCCTCAGTCCAAAAGGTCATCCACAGCCTTTCTCCTCTTGCCTTATCTTGATATGTTGTGTACCAGCCCTTTGGGGCTAAGGCTGCCCTGGGACAGCTCTGGTCAGGACCTGGATAGGATGTGCCTCCTTCCAAGTCCTTAATTCGCATTTCGCACCACCTTTGTGCTCTAGTCTTCCCTAGGCTTCCAAAGATGATCCTTTGATGGTGTGGTGGCTCCTGAGATGGGCCTGGGGGCAGACAGGGCAGAATGTTTTTTGAATCTCACAGCCATCATCACCTCTCCATGCTCCTTGTGGGTGCCCAGATAAGGTGGGATTTTTTATCTAGTATAAGGAATTACTGCCAGATTCTTTTAGTTGCAATGTTATAATAGTTTCATGTGATGCTGTCAAAGCAATAGGCACACAATTTTACACTTTTTCTGGCAATTATAAGATTACAGACTTTTTCATTAATTTTCCAAGTTTTGGGCTAGTAAACTGCATGTTACATGTTACATGTTATGCATTATCATATTTTCCATTTTGGAACGTATGATGAGCTGGTATTCTCTCAAGATAAAATCTGTGTTGAAGTATTTGTTTAATTAATGCATTCGCTTTATTTATTTTTTTTTGGTTGGTCAAGGATTTGCATGGGTTTATGGTCATTTTTATAGTATTACTGAGAAAACTCAGCAAGACTAAGATAAACCAGGTATATTTGTTTTTTAAGTACAAAACATAGATAAATTGTGTCAGAAGATCATGTAAAAAGCATACTCAATGGGAAAATAAACTCAGTAACATGCTTGACTGTGGAGCACAAAGATTTCCAAGATGGCACTGGCCTAAATCAGAAAAACCAGAGAACACCGCATCACATAAAGACTTTCTGCCAATTAGTTTCTGGAAAATCAACTTCCATCTCACACCATTCTAGGTTACTACCCAGATTAACCACAACAGATAGTAGAAAGTTGCCCTACATATTATGGCACTTATGCCTAAATCCAGAAAAAAAAAAAAGAAAAAAAATCAAAAAGGAAAACTTAAGGTATCATAGTGTTTTTTGCTTTAAGACACTAGAAATTAAATAGAGAAATTAAAAAAAGAAATCTAAATCCAGTATTCTATCTAGTACAAGTTGAGAGGCAAGGCAAAAGGCATCTGTCCAGCCCCATTCCCAGCCCCATTAAGCAGAGAAATGCGAAGACAAATAAAAGATGTTTGCAATTGAAATGCTGTTTTGAAGACACAGCTGCCCCTCCCCTGGATAGATTCACAGGTCTGACCCATCAATGACTTCTTCTTTTACTAGTCTTGTATATGCAGCACCAAAGTAACATTTTGTAGGGATTTTGCTGCCACTTTAACAAACCTGTGGAATGCAAACAATGGATATTGTTTTTCATGCCATTAAAAAGAATAAAAATGTTTTCTTCTACAGAAGAAAAAAAGGCAGCATATATAAAAATAAACAAAGGGCTAGATTTCCAATTAACCTGTGTCAGTTTTCATATCACGGACCTCCAGATAAGAAGGGAAAGGACTTATACAGCAGCCTGTGAACTGTATTCTGCTCAGAGAATAACTTAACTCTACTTAATGGGTCAAAAACAGAGAAGAGATATCAAAGCTTTTCTAATTACATTTAACAAAAGCAGTTACCAAATTGCTGCTCCACTTATACCACTCTACAACAAAGCCAGATTCTCTTTTCATTAATGTTATTTAGCTTGGGTTTGCAAAAGGGCATTCCTGTGCTGCATGTTACATTCATGTGCTCAGTTTAAATTGCAATTAGATTCTTTGGGCATGTTAAGGAGGCTACAAAAAGACTGAAAACCAGGCTTTTCCAGATTTGTCACCAAACTAACTTTGCCTGACAGCTATAGATAATAACAAATTCCAATAGAGAAATTTCACCATGTTTAATTCAGAAATATGAAGAGAAGGTTTTTTACTAAAAGATGCCTTTTTCAAAGCCTTTGATATTAAAGTGAATAGTAGGAACAGAAGAAAAAACATCTGTTGTTCAGTTTCATCCTCCTTTGAAAGCAAATTAAGATTCTCAATGTGCATTTAAAGATTACTTTAAACCTACTTTAGGATGGTCCTGTATCTTCTGCCTTCCACTCCTGGTGTTGTTTCTCATGTTCTGGAACTAGAATTTGTGTACAATTTATGTAGGGAATAAATGAAGACATGCATATGGACCTGAGAAGAAAACTGAGAAGTTGGCATGGGATAGATAATAGGGACTGGTTATTGCAAGAAAGCTGGAAAATGGAAGTGAGGTGGTTAAAGAAGATGTGAAAGAAGATGAAGTTTATTACTTGAGAAGCTTTAGAAGACTGGGTCTTGCCGTGGTCCGAGAAGGGGATGGGACCGTGGCACAACATGGATCCAGGACACAAGGTTGGGTGCAAGTAGAATCCTTTATTCACCCATGCACACTGTCTTTTATCAGTCTGGGAGGGGAAAGGGCCAGAACATAGGGCAGAGCATGAGACAGAGAAGCAGGGGGACAAACCAGGATAGGGACATAGGCAAAAGGGGGAGGAGCAGGGGAAGCAGGGAGCAGGCAAACTCATGGCAAGCCTGGGCATGTCCAGGTTGTGCACTGTGTAGTGTGAATACAGTGAAACCACATAATAACAGTAAAGTCCATATAATAACTGTAAGGTCCATATAATAAAATCCTGTCAATTGCTGTATGTTTTTCTCCACACCTGGAACTGTTCCCATCACAGGGTCTGAAAGGTCAAGGAGATTGACAGGCAGATGAAGATGGAGAAGAGAAAGAAGACAGATCTGATTGCAACCGGATTTCAGGAAAACTGTCATTTAAAACAGAGAAGCTCCTGTGAGATTTCCCTGGTAACAGACATTGGATTTGTCAAGTAGTGCCAACTGCTGACCATCATTTTTGATTGGCAGTGCCATCAGAAACAAAAATAACAAAACCACAAAATTACTAGGAGCTGTGACAAGCTGGAACTGAAAGGGTTAAAAAAAGAAAATAGTAAGAAGAACCCTATATCAAAGTTTGTGATTAAGAAAGTGGGCAGATGATAATAAGGTACAAGGAAAAAGGAGATTAGGATGAAAAATCTGACTGCAATTAGAACATGTCCATGTAAACTAAACAGAAACAAGGCAAACTTTAGTGCTGCTCCACATTTATTCATCCTCTTTAATTTTTAGGTGCTATGCTCCTAGACAGGTTTGGGGATACAGTAAAAGCTTTTGATTCTTCCATCAAACAGGATGAACAAATCCACCCTGTTAGTCTGTAGCAGAGTTTAGCTATACACACACAGTACCAGCACCATTCACCCTGAAAACCAGAAGATGCATTTCTGTCTAACTATAGCCATAAGAACTGACTAGTTGAGAATAAAACAGCCAGGACAAGGTACAGAATAAAACAGGAGAAAAAAACCCCAACAGCATGTCGTAACAGATAAAGGGAGAGTAGGGATTTAAAACTATAGTTTAAAAATTATACTTGTCACTAGGACTCAGATTTCTTCCAGTCATTTGAATGTGAGTTTGAATGAGGCCAAAACCATCACAGGAGAAAGGGAGACCTAACATTTAGTATGGTAGAAGGTTGCCCATGGTTGGAAGGTAATGTCTGTGTTTCCTCATCAGATCATATCTGGTATCAATAAAGCTGCTTAATGGAAACTTTTAGTAGCTGGTCACTAATTACGTGGTTTTCATTTTTAGGGTATCTGATTTTGTGCTTTGCATTCTGACCTAGGCAATTGGTGAACACTAAAGAGATGCATCTGAAATCAGTGAAAGGTCGGCTTTGAATATATAAAGTGCTTATAAAAACCTAGATCCTGTAAGAATCAGGTTCCTATGTTTCCCAGTTTGGATACACAAATTCCATGGAGCCTTTAGACAAGAATCTTACTGTGATTTTATTGTCTGTCTCTAAAAGTGCACTTTAGTGTTAAATACATGACTAATTTGGAAGCACTCAGATCTTATACAGATAAGCAATAAGAAAAAATAAAGAGAAAATTATTAACTTCATTTTCAGAGTAGATCATATACTGCACTCTAAATGAAGGATAGAAAAATTTCAAAGCATTGTATTATTATTTACATACAATGAACACAGGTCCTGTAGAAAAATATTATACTGCATAGAAAAATATTGTGGAATGAAAATATTTTTCTTGAACATGTGGACAGTGGAATTAAATAAGGTTACAAAAAGCATCCATATTCCTTGCATTTCTTGAAGCCTGAGCTTTTGACTTCTAAAGTTAAAAATTATATTCACAGCATGCATATATGCTCTCTATCTCACTCTCTTTTGCATGCATATATAACAAGGAAAAAAGTATTACTATCCCAACAAGACATGAAACAAAAAAATTTCCCTCTCCTAGATTTTAATATTTAAAAAATAAAATTATATGATCAGATAATGGTACCTTATACATCATCTATCAGTTTCTCTCTCCTGGTATTTAATAAAATCTAGTTCAGAAGGCCAGCCTCTGCAAGAGTGAATTGAATGTCCTGTACTGCAGAATTTTCCCACAGCCAAAATAGAGGTCAAAGAGAAAAATTTTCATGCCCAGGAGGTCACTAAATAGACAAAGTTTTCAACAAAATATCTATATGAGGTTTAACCTTAAGGCTTTTAGGTCTCTAAGCTGCAGAGAATCTCTGAGTATAGATGGAAAAGAATACTTGGTATGCTTCAGGCGTTACAAACCCTATTATAAGCCAAAGAAGTACTTAGATCAAAAAGACTTGTTTTCTGGAATTACAAACAAAGATATACCAATGGTGCATCTAGTTAAAGATGTATATCCTTTTTGAGTGACAAGTACCTTTTGAATGTATCTGGTTGCTGCCTCTCTGAACATCATGAAACTGAACATTAAACTCATTAATTAAACTAATTTTTAGGTAATTCTTTAGATAATGCAGTATGTTGTCAGTTTTTCCAACCTAACAGAGACTGAGTAAACCAGGAATAGGAAAAAAAAAATTATCTACAACCATAAGGCATCTTTTGCTGCAGTGAAGTGCTTGAGTTAACATCTGAGTTATACTGATCATATTATTACAGTGGTTAGTCATCCTATAGTGAGTTTTAGTGGTATTAGGTAGAGCATTGTAATGCTTCAAGATGCGAATGCAAGAGGTAAACAATGCTTTGGAGAAAATCATCCTTGCCCAAAAATAAACTTCAGCAAAGTGACTAAGAGTGGCGGTCTGAAAAATAAAAGCTAAACACGATCCCAGTATGGGGGAACTGGAATAGTTTATTGAACACAAGAACACTATTTTAAAGGCATCTGAGGCTGGACATGTTAATGAAGGGGACGAGTTATGTTAATTATGGAATTACACAAGTTTTTACTGCAATTTCTAAATAGTTAATTTTTCTTCTAGTAGGATTACATGGGGGATAGAGGGATTACAGGGGTTTAGACATGGTTTGATACAATCATCTCAAAAGTCTTTTCTGATTTCTGCTGGAGCCAGGCTTGATCCATAAGGTAGAACTTTAACAGGTCTTGTGAGAAGGGTCCAGCTCCTTCAGATCACGAGGTTTTTGTCAGCCCTTGTTTTCCTTTGCTGAAAGCTGGGTTTGGGCTCCCACAACTAAGTATAATTACTTGAAGTTATTTAGGGCACAGTAATTGAGTGTACACTGAGCAGCAGACAAAACTTGCTTTGCACCTAATGGATTGCACTGCAATTCACTGCAAATGGAACATTTCTATGATACAGCAAGTATCATAGAAATATTACAGTAATATTATGTATATAACAGGAGTTGGATAGTAAACTGAAAAACTTTGGAAAATGGAGAGAGGAAGTAGTACAAAGTTACTGCTTGAGTACTTGCATTCTGCTTTTTCTTTAAGAAAGATCCAAGAGGCTATGACTTTGGGATTGCTGTCTGAGTTCATGTTTTTCATTTTTGGCCTAATTCTTCATGCAATTTTCCAGTTTCTCCTCTGCAGAATCATGTCCCTGCAGCCACCATTCAAAGAGGACAAAGTATTCCTCAGGCTCACTTACCTGCTGACGCTTGGTTATTTGTTGAGGTTATGTACTGTGGGATATCAATATGGTCTGATCCTGCCTTTACTAAACTCAGTGCTTCAGAACCACTCACACTACTAGACAGTTAAAAGGAGCTGCTTTACGCTGTTTTTTTTAGTTTCTGTGTCTTATATTGTTTATCACATATATTTTTTGTGAGCTTGATGCAGTTTGACTCTCTTTTTAATGTCTCTCCCATTTTCACTTTACATCTGTTAAGTTTGTCCAATTTTCTTTTTGTATTGTGTGTATTCAGACATAAGCTACTACAAGTTCTTTACAGAGTAATAAACACAAAGTAGAAGTAGACCTTTTGTCCTTCAAAAATAATATTGTATGTTTTGCAGTATATTATTATAGCTTTATTATCCTACTATTTTATGAAACTAACCTATAATAAAAATGCTGAATTTTTCAGATTTTTAATTATCCTTTTTTTCTTGCTTTGTAATATTTCTATTGCTTCCATCCTTGATTGTAATATAAATTTACTACTACGAAAAAATTCTCTCCACTAGATATTATTATAAAATTTTTACATGTGTACAATACTATGTGGTCTAATAAGTGCTTTGCCTAAAACATTTTTCAATGACAGCAGTCAGTGTTTTTGAAACAAACACGTACTACCATTTTCTCAGATTGTTTTCACTGTTCAGTAAAAAGCAGATTTTATTCATATATCCCTTTTACATAATGCATGATACCCCTTCTACATTATTCATTACATAGTCTAATACAAGAATCCTAGAACCCCTGTACAAAATGCTCATTGTGAGTAAATAGCATTTTTAACCTCAAAAATATACACATCGGTTATCAAAAACAAATGACTCAGTGAAATCTGGTTGCTCTAAGACTCCATATAATTAAGATACAGAGTCTTTTTTGCAATCTCAAACAAAGCTATTTTACTTTTTAGTACCAGTGAAAATATATAAGAAGGAGAAAAAACCATGTGGAAATAGGCATAAATTTCAGTTTTGAAATTTGAATCAATCATGCATGCCCAAATACTTTTGTTCTTGCTCTTCTCCATTTAGTTCCTACACAGGAGAGTAGAGTCTGTCCATATTCCCTGTTGTGTTTTCAAGCAGTGTTCAAAGTACCAAATAAATCAGAACCTGTCAGGTCAAACTATAATCAATTCTGAAAATGCTGCTTCTAGCAAGTGTTGAAAGCTGTTTTGGACTTGAGCATGCCCTCCGAAATCCAACTATTTCTGCAGACTGGAAACACCAGTATTAGTGCAACTTCAAACAAAAAAGAAACTAGTGACAACCTACTGAACTTTATCAAGAAAACAGTTGGCATGCTTACATTAGTCGAACCTGGAGTATTTGAAACAAATACATACCAAAAGAGCCTTGCATGAAATCAGAATCACCTAAGAGATATTCACATCCAGTCCTAGGCAAGATGTAAAAATGAGATAGCCTGAGGTATCCGAATTTCAAGGTGGAATCGCCCTATCATGATACCAAAATCTAGGGTTGGAAAAAGGCTGCAAGAAACTCTTTCTCAATTTACGTATGCAAATGAAGTCACATTCATTAAACCAGTGTACATGGTGGTCAGTGTCAAACTGCTGATACAACTGTAAAGTTACAGAACTTGAAGGGAAACAGGATGCTAAAGAAATTACTAAGTGGCAGAAAGAGCTGGGAGAAAGTTTGTACTGCAAAACCATGGAAAATAGGAAAAATAATATTACTGATGGAAGTAGGATTATGGAGTTGAGAACTCACAATAGCTCAAAAATTCAAGGGGAGAAGCATCAACATGGAAAGGGATAAAATTCTAAAAGAGAAATCTAAAGTTCAAGAAGGTAACTCATCAGGAGGAAACAGAGGTTGAATCTTCCTCTCCTGACTGACACCTACTGCACTTATAGACATTCCTTGTGCTTCTTATTGGGAGTGATGAAAATTTTAGCCTGGTAAAGTTTAAAATTTTAGCTATCTCTTGTTAGATAATTGCTTTGCACTTCTAAGTTGCAAATGTCCCACTCACAGAGAGTCTTCATGTTTGGCAAAAGGTGTCCAACCATATGACTTACAGAGAGATAGAGATGGATCTCTTTTTATTCTACAACAAAGTACTGCAGCTGATAAAATGCTGAAATCAGTCATTTTACAATTTATTATAGAAGATTAGGTACTCCAAAACAATAGAAAAAGTAAAGAGAAATTTCAAAGAACATTTTCCCAAATTTCTGGAAATCTTACTTTCAGCTTGATGACATTGAGTTAGTTATCTATTTTTATATAAGAAAGTAAAAATTGTACAAATCTGTATATATTTATTTATATAATCAACAATTTAGCAGCACACTGCTCAGTCACTCGAGCAGTAATATTTTAGATAAGACACCACAAAGGAATTTTCTGCAAGTTTGCTTATGCCTGAAGCCCAAGTGGGGCTTTGGTTGACACAGGTAAATAGTGCAGGTACTTCTGATAGAGGTGAGATGTTTCAGCTTCGTGTTCTGGACAAGAGTCACTGGGCAAAGAGGACAAGCTGTGTCAGGTAGTGGAAGTGGTGGTGTGTGTCAAATAAGGATTTCCTTGTTCTGAAGGTGGTTTCACTTACAATCATGTCAGTGCTACATCAGTCCTTCCTACGTAGCTTTAACTGGAACAGAAGTCATTTGTGAAATGCTCATTCATTGCCCAACACAGTCAAGAGTTTTTCTGACAGATCCAGGCTGGTCAAGAACACAAAGACCTGTTTTCTTTCTACTTAAGTAGAAGGCAGCATGGGAGCTTCATATTCATTCTGAATTTGATAGAATGAGTATTGTGAGTTTTGACAAGATGTTTTCAATTTGGCTAGAGTGACAAAAGACAGGAAACTGGCTGTTCCTTGAGCATATCTAACAGTCAATGGGGGGAAAATATGCAGCAATGATAAAATTTGAGCTTTAATAAAGAGGACAAAGACCTTTCAATAAACAGATTTCCTATTTTATTGTCTAATTGATTACTAAATCAACAATAAGAATTAAGCATTCTACAGTAATTCACGATGGCTGGGCTTCGTGAACGAAGATTTAGGAAGGCTCTATCCACATTTGTTACAAGTGCGCTGGTGGCTAATGAGGCCAATACGAGATAGACATATCCGATTGCAAAAGGCACAGCAGAAAGACTCCTTAGGTGGTATATTCTGCAAGACATGATTCTTTCTGCGTTGTCTTTTCTTCACTAGAGTGATCCTGCCTGTGTTCTCAAAGGAAGCAGCAGCGTTGTAGATGGTGTGTCTCCAGGCCTCCCGATTGGAGGCCAGAGTAGGCCAGCTATGATGACCAATATGGCCAAGGTTTAGATGTTGTTTCAGGGAGTTCTTGTATCTTTTCTTCGGGGCTCCTCTCTTGCGGTAGCCAGTGGCAAGTTCTCCATAAAGCAAGATCTTGGGGAGGCGGTGGTCCTTCATCCTGGAGATGTACCCTGCCCAGCGCAGCTGGTCACATAATCTGACCAGTGGATGTTTAGGATTGTACGGAGGATTGATGGAAGCATTCTAGGAGTCGCAGGTGGTGGTGGTAGATGACCCATGATTCGGACCAATATAAAAGAGTAGACAGCACTATGGCTCTGTCAACACTGATCTTGGTGCTTTTCTTCAAGTGTTTATTACGCCATACTCTTTTATGGAGTTTTCCAAAAGCACTATATGCCTTTGTTAACCTGGTTCTCCGTCAATCTTACCGTCCGAGGAGATGAGGCTACCTGGGTAATTAAACTGCTGGACTGATTTGAGCTCTGATTGGTCTATGGTGATATGGGGATGATGGAAGACTTCCTGAGGTGCCGGTTGATAGAGAACTTCTGTCTTCTTTAAGCTGACTTCCAGCCCAAAGAGCGCAGCAGCGTCTGCAAAGCAGGATGTTAAACACTGCAGAGCTGCTTCTGTGTGAGCAATAAGGGCGGTGTCATCAGCGTAAAGCAGCTCCCGGACAAGATGGCTTAAGGTCTTGGTGTGGGCCTTCAGTCTCCTTAGGTTGAATAGGCTTCCATCAGTACGATATTGAATGTAGATACCGTCCTGATCATCGAGGTTTGCAGTGGCCCTTTGGAGTATCATGCTGAAAAAGACTGTGAATAGGTTTGGTGTGAGAACATAGCCTTGTTTCACACCATTCTTTATTAGAAAGGGCTCAGAAAGTGCATTGTCATATCTGACTTGGCCGTGCTGATCCTCATGGAGTGAGATGATCATTTTAAGGAACTTGGGAGGACAACCTAAACGTTCCAAAATCTGCCAGAGACCTTTTCTGCTCAAAAGCCTTGGTGAGGTCAACAAAGTTTACATAGAGACCTTTGTTCTGTTCCCTACACTTCTCTTGCAGTTGTCTGAGAACAAATACCATGTCTGTGGTGCTCCTGTTGGCTCTGAAACCACATTGGTTTTCAGGTAGAATTCCTTCTGCTATAGCGGGTATTAGTCTGTTCAAGAGTATTCTTGCCAGGATTTTGCCAGCAATGGAGAGCAGAATAATACCACGGTAATTTGAGCAGTCTGCTTCAGTCAGTACCTTTCTTCTTATACAAAGTGATGATGACTGCATCTCAAAGGTCTGATGGGAGTTCGCCTAGTTCCCAACAGCGTACCACAAACTCGTGAAATTTGGCATGGAGTGCAAGGCCCCCATGTTTCCAGATTTCAGGTGGAATTCCATCAACCCCAGCTGCCTTGCTGATTTTCACCTGCTGTATGGCCTTGAGGGTTTCTCCTAAAGTGGGGGCAGTATCCAATTCGTACTTCACCAGTTGTTGTGTGGTGGACTGAATTGCTGAGTCTTGGACTACACAGTTGGTACTTATATGAAAGTGTTCAGACCATCGATTCAGAATGGAGGTTTTATCTATTAGAAGCATTTGACCATCAGCACTGAGTAGAGGGTTTTGTACCTGGTATGTAGGCCCGTATGCTGTTTTCAGGGCTTCATAGAATCCTTTGTGATCACCTGTATCTGCGCATAATTGAGTTTTTTCAGCTAGATCAATCCACCACTTCTTCTGGATGTCACGGAGTTTCTGTTGGAGCTTGCTGCATGCAAGACAAAAGGCTGTTTTTCTTGCGTGACACTATGGCAGTGCAAGGTGCGCTTGGTGGGTGGTTCTCTTCTTCCTCAACAATTCCTGGATCTCTTGATTGTTTTCATCAAACGAGTCCTTGTTCTTCTTGAAGGAGAACCCTAAGGATTCTTCAGAGGACTGCAGGATGCTGTTTTTAATATGGTGCCAAATTGTTTCAGGAGAGGAATCTGTAGAATCTATGGAATGGTTTTCGAGCCTAGTTTGAAGGTTTGCCTGGAATTTGTCTCTCACTGTGGCTTATTGGAGATTGTTGACTTGGAGTCTTCTCCTTGGGATACTGCCTCTTTTAGGTTTGAATTTAAGATTGAAGTTGAATTTGCAGCACACAAGCCAATGGTCTGTCTGGCATTCTGCACTGGGCATCACGCGGGTATGGAGGACATCACGAACATCTCTCCGTCGCACCAAGACATAATCGATGAGGTGCCAATGCTTAGATCTGGGGTGCATCCAGGTTGTCTTCAGACTATCTTTCTTCTACAGTTGTTAAATATATGACAAACATATTACACAGTCTTTAATGCTTATGTAGCAGCTATAATTTATATATAGCTCTGTATAGATATACATATACACATTTGTTATTAAAAATTCACATTCTACCATTTAATTCCACATCACATGTGTATCCAAGACCAGAAACTGGCTAAAGCTTGTCACTGAGGGATCTTGTTCGTTTTTTGCTCTTATTTTTATTTCCTATATCATTTTCTATGTGGTCAGGCTTGCAAAATAAATATGACTATAACAGCAAATTTTATCACACAGATTTCTGATTTCTATCAAAAATAAAATTACTATCACAAATGCATTATTCAATCCAATCACAGTTACACAGAAGAAAACAAACAAGAATGACAGCAGAAGATTTTCTATTATTTTATCAGTGTCCTAAACTAAAGGAACACTGAGTCTGGACAGAAAATTTCCATTTTACAGCAACCAAAGCAGAACTCCTACATTGGGGAGGTGTACATACCCAGGGAAAAGAAATCTGTATCTTAGTTATTCAGGTTTACTTTCTTTGGTGTTTTAAATTGGCATACAATGGACTGAACCCCTTTATAAGTATTTGCCATATTTTTAGCTGTCAGTGGATGAAATTATGCTAATATATGTTCATACCTATCCATTCTTCTAATACCGCTCTTTATTAGAAACGTGGGTCATCAAAAAATCTCTACATTGACTGCATGAGGAGCTAAAGTACGTCAGTAGAGAATGAGGTAATCCGATTGCCTCATCATTACCTTGAACTAAAATGCCAGAGTGATTACAATGCCTTAATTCAGGTCCTGGAATAGATGATCTGAAAGAACGTAAGTATAAGAATAAGGACCTGAATATTAATTAAAAATACAACACCCTTTTGTTTGTTGTTTTGTTTAGGCCATTTAAATGTTGTTAAATGTCTACATCTAAAGTAAAGATTTTGTAGCATAGTTATTAACATTGTTAACAATGCAGAAATATTTCAGTTACTATTATTTTAATTTTGTCATCTGTGCAGGTAGAAGGCATAATTTCTGCCTCAAAATAATATTTTGATGTAATTAGCCTCATTTGCCCTATTACTGTGAAACTGATACTATGAATATAAATGTTTTTATATTAAGTAAAACTCTGTTTTTCATTGTCTTTGAGCATTGACTGAAGTTGTGAAATAAATTTGCATGTGTAGTTTAAACTGAATATTTTTTCTTTGCAGCAAACATTTTTAAACCGAAATTTGTGATGTACAACTATTTCTACTTTGGTTTTGCCTTTTGAGCTGTTCAGTAAGGCATTTTAAAATTGAATGAGCTTTCTCCATTCATTAACATAACAAAAATGCATAATCCTGACAAGTGAAACTTATCAAAACTCCAGCCAGAAAAGAAGAGTGAATTCGTACTGACTGTGGAATAACAAAAATGTGCTGTTAAAATTCTGCAAGTCCATGCAGAAATATAATAACATAGCCTGACTCAACATAGCCCCACCCTAGTCTTCTGGGAAATCAACATAAATGCAAACAACAATGAAAGGTACCCAACTCATTTTTTAAAAAAAATATCAGTACACCTTGGATATATTTAGCTGTATTGCTATTTATATTTCCACATGCAATTTAAAAAGTGAAACAGTTCCCGGGTCATCTGGGATATTAGTATTTTGAAAATAAATGCTGTAATTGCTGGCTGATTCACCATTCTTTTTATAAATGTATTCAAAAGATAAATTAATCCAATTGCACACTGCTTTTCAACTGATACACTCCACTTTGATTTCAAATAGGCATGTAAATTAGCAATGGATAATGGGATAAGATATGCACAGGTGAAATTCAGAACAGCCTCTATTGAAAGCCCTTTCTATGCTTGGACTTAAGTCGCTTATCCAAATACTGATGAAGTAATGGAAAAACAATTTGAGATATCACTGAACTTTGGGTCAGTCACTACAGAGGCAAAATGGACAATAGTGGATATTCCATAAAACCTTGAATCACGACTTTGAAAAGTATTTATATAGTAGTATTCTAAATACATTCACAAATGATTGCAATGCATTTTCAGCAGCGGTGAGGAGTGGAAACATTTTGATAAACAATCTATCACAACTGTTATAAAAATTTGCAGCTAAAACTATTCATAGAACCTATTATTTCAAATATTTTGTACAATTCTTTGAATGAATTATGGATGAATACACACACAAGTTGTTTGACCAGCAGCATTAAATCAGCTAATCCCAGACTACGTATTTGTCAAACATTTCAAAAGAAAAATGCAAATGAATTATTTAGAAAATATTACTGAACTTGGTTCAAGTTAAAACTGTTACTGTCCAGAAAGTATGAACATGCAAAGAGAAAGAAATATGGTTTGTAAAAAAGTAGAAACTTTAACTGCATAATTATATTATTTTTCTTAATGTAGGTGTTTGAAAATCTTATTTGAAAGCTAAAGAAATATGTGTAATTTATAACATATGAGGCTCTCTGTATATCAGTACAGGCAGAGTAGTCATCCCTTTTTTCTGCCTGTAGGGATATGTCAGCCATGAGTCAGATATAGTCTTATGTCTACACTGTTGTCTAAGTCATAGGACCACAGTGTTGTGTTTTAGTAACTTTTTCAGTCTCCTTTGACAACTAATGTAGAGGAAATAAGAGTCCCGTAATAACAGTACTCTTTCATATGGATTTTGTTGAATTGATCTTATAGATATTTCAGTCCTCCCTAATTGATCCGGAGTTCAAAATTTTTCTTGGGGATGATAGTTTAGATGCCTATTAACTCCATTATCTTCTCTTAGGACTGATGCACAAGTTAACCCAAGACGTTTATCAGAGATATTACCTTGTTGTTCAACATGAACTATTCAAGGAGGCCAGTTCATTGCTGAAAATGGAAGCCTGAACCAGAAATTTGATAAATCAGTCTGACAACACAAGAAAACAAATTTATTTTTAAGAAAAGGTGAAATTATATTAATTCTAGAGTCAGTATTCATCTCCTTCTGATGAAGTCAAAGTTTATCATGTAAATTCTAAAATAATTGGCACAATTATTCTTAGCAATGATTACAAGATAAAGAACTTTTCTATATTCAATATGTGAGTAATATAACTACCGTGTTGAACAGTGGAACAAAAGTAGAGTATTTAAATAAATAATTGCATTTAATGCTTACTAAAAGCATTAAATTAAAAAAAAAAATCAAACAAAAAACTTCACTGCTTTGTTTGGAAAACCATAGAGCAACAGGAACTATATTGTACTGGTGATTTGCTATTAAAAGGGTCAATTTTATTTTTGTGCTAAGTAGACTGAATGTATGTGGAGAGAGCTTCTTAGTTGACAATGCTGTTATTTGATTAAATAATATAATTTCTCCTTTGTAAAACCAAAATTAAAGAACTCATCTTTGAATTGTTTTTGAAGTACACTATCTCACCTTCAGAAAAGTCTTCAGTTGCCACAAGTTTCGCCAGGAAGATAAGAAAAGATCAGATTCTTGTGAACACTTTTCTTCAGATACAAATTGTACTAAGGATGCATGCATGCAGGGTGGACTGTCTTGTACCTAGACCAATCAGTTAAGTACATGTTTTCTTTTTTTTTTTCCCCCCAGGAAAAAATGTGTTCACAAAAAGAGGAAAGCAAAGTAGACACATCACACGGACATCTCAAGAATTTACCTGTAGTGTAATGATAAGGTAATTTATAATGATAAAATATTTTGTCTCAGTATTTGCTCATGAATTTTGGATTTCTACATACACCACATTCTTCCATTACAAAAATAATCAAAATTATCAGTGTTGTTTATCATAAAATTACCAGTTGGCAGCCAGTTACTACCAAAAATGAAGATGCATAAACATTTTTTTCCCAGTTCCAAAATGTATTGCAACCTGAAATCTATGTTGGAAAGCCAATTGTGCTTTTCAAGTATCATATGTTGGCTTTAGTTGCCAGATCAGATGCCAAATTCAGGAGAGCAGTAGTCCAATCTTTCTTCAGTTACTGCAGCTGGAATTCTCATTTCTGCCATCCTCAGAAGATACCTGACACCAATAGTATTATCCATATTTTAAAGTTTGCTTTTAGGTTAAAATGCAACATGTTCTTGTAATATTCTTATTTGACTTCTTTTAACTAATAGTCTGATAGCAGCATATGGAGACACATACTCATCTCCTTTCCTTGCAGTCTCTTATCTGTGCCTTTATTTTGTTATATCTGAAACTCATCACTGTTGGTATCTCCATCTCAGCCTTCTCATTAACTACCAACAATGAACATTGTAACCTTGAAAGTTTTTTTGGGTGACCCACCTACTTTTTCTGCTTTTCCTGAAATTATAGGGACAGGACATTTGAGAAAACTAAAGAAGAACTAAAAGCACAGTAAAGCTCAGGGTGAATGTTGCCCTAATACACCATATTAGTCAAAACAGACTATGACTTAAGCAAGAGAAGTATACTAGCTAGAGTACTAGCGAATCACATAGACAGCCATATTTCAATAAACCAGCATAATGAATCACTCTTTTTATCCAGTTTTCTTGGTGTTAGGTTTTGTGAGTATGTGTAAGCATGAACCTATTTACTTAAATAAGCAAAAACACTGCACTGAAAGCACATCATGGCAGTAATTGCAAAACCCTGTTAGCATTCTTCCCATGCTCTCAAAGGACAGAACATTTTCATTCAAATTCTCATTTGCAAAATCACAAAGTCAGCTGGTTTTACGAAGTTAATGTGAAAAGGAAAGTTCTTAAAATTACTTTTTAATGTTCTGTATTGGCATAGGCTAGTCATATGGGGCAGCTGGGTACTGCTTGTCATTTGCTTCATTTCCACCACAACACAGCGACAGCAAATCCATGCATCTTGTAGTTAAATATCTTTTTTTCTTCGTAATGACTAGATATATTTATTAAGTTTTCATTTCACTGCATTATAATACACAAATACATAACCAAGATAGAGCTACCTTAACAACCTTGTCATTTAAATTTTTCACTCTTTTCCATTATGTGTGCCTTCTATCTCACTGAAGTTTCAACTCATTAGCTGACTGCCATAAACTATTACTCTGTAGCATTGCTCAGTCTTTAAAATAATAGAGCAAACAAAAAAAAAGAAAAAGAAAAAACAACACAAAACAGAAAATGCCTACAGCCGCTTTCAGACTCTTTGTCTCTGCAAGTTATGTTGGTTCGTTAATCCAATGTACCTTCAAAAGGAACAACCCCTTTACAACAACAGCAACCAAAAAAAGGCACCCAAAAAATAAACTATTCATGAAGATTCTATTTTCAGAGTTCAAATTGAAGGTATCACTACTCAACACAAAAGACATTACTCATCTCGTTACTTCTCACAAAGCCAAGCAAAATACTTTTATGTGTTCAGCAAATGCTTCCTATGTATTTTGGTACCATGAAACTCTGCCTAATCTAGTGATATCCGAAGGGCAGTGTATCAGTCTATACTAATTGGTTTGGCTTCAGTTAACAATATTAAATACACAAAGTAGTAAGGAATGTGCACGGTATTAATTTGATAATCAATGCCTGCTGTAAAGATTGATTTAAAAAAAGTAGTATATTACCAAAAAATATTTATTTTGAATAATCTCACTATACTTCATTGGCTTTTACAACATTTTACCTTTGCAGATTTTTGTCTTTGTTTGGTTGATTTTTTACTTCTTTTTTTAACCAGATTGTCACACTTTGTCCAGATTTTAATCAAATCTATATTGATATTCTATGTTAGTCTATAACTACTATGTCACGTATACATAATAACACTGTATTTCATAATAGCATTACATTAGATTACTATTAATTTCTGTTTTCCAATCTATTTTTACTTTCATTTGTTTTATTTCAAAGTCATTTTCCTATAAAGCATTGCATATGTGACTGTTATATTTTTAAAAGTAATTATTATTATACAACTAAAAAGTAGCAGCACCTCAAAGGATAAAGAAGCTTGGTTTACTACCTTGTCACCAACTGCCCTCAGTGCTTTGCTTTCAGGCTGCAACCTGGAATGATGCCAATAGATCTCCTAGCCAGGAAACCTGTACCCAGAAGGAAGAACAATATTCTCCAGAGTCTGCACCCCATAGGCATTATAAGCATGGATTGTGACAGATTTCACTTCCATTGCACAAAACAATGTTGACATGAAGCACACATGACAGAAGCTTCTTGCTGTTTGGGCTTGCTACCAAAATATGAGCTAAGCTGAAGGGATGCTGATTCCTGGAAAATATCCACTTACAGCTTCAGGACCAGCAATTACCTAATAGTTAATGTCATGTGCATACAGTTTTCCTCTCCAGGTGCACCTGGTGAGATAGTGTCCTAAAAGAGTCACTCTAGGGAGCAAATTACTCTCCTCAGAGAGAAGACAATAAGTGCAAACTGACATCTCACTCTCAGAAATTGTGGCTGTGGTAGGCCAAGCAGGTACACTACATTTGCTGTTTCCAAGTGGGCTTTGCTTTCACAGAATCATAGAATCATTAAGGTTGGAAACAACCTCCAAGATCATCAAATCCAACCTTTGACTGAACTCCACCATGCCAACAAAACTATAACACTAAGTGCCATGTCTAGTCATTTCTTGAATGCTTCCAGGTATGGTGACTCCACCACTTCCCTGGGTAGCCTGTTCTAATGCTTAACTTCCCTTTTAATCAAGAAACTCTTCCCAGTGTCCAACCCGAACCTCCCCTGGCACAGCTTGAGGCCATTTCCTCTTGTCCTGTCACTAGTTGCCTGGGAGAAGAGATCAAACCCCATCTTGCTACAACCTCCTTTGAGGTAGCTGTAGAGAGCAATAAGGTCTCCGCTGTCCTTTTCCTCCAGACTAAACAACTCCAGCTCCCTCAGCCACTCCTCATAGGACTTACTCTCCAGACCCTTAACCAGCTCTGTTACCCTTCTCTGGACACTCTCCAGCCCCTCAATGTCTGTCTTGTAGTGAGGGGCCCAGAACTGGACACAGCACTCAAGATGCAGCCGGTGGAGGGGGACAATCACTGCCCTGGTCCTTCTGGCCTCGCTACTGTTGATACAAGCCAGGATGCCACTTAGCCACTTGGATACATTTCTGGCTCATGTTCAGCCGGCTGTCAACCAGCATCCCCAGCTCCTTTTACACCAGACACCTTTCCAGCTTCTCTGCCGCCAGTCTGTAGCGCTCCATGGGGTTGCTGTGACCCAAGTGCAGGACCCAGCACTTCACCTTGTTGAATCTCATTTCATTGGCCTTAGCTCATCAATCCAGCCTGTCCAGATCCCTCTGTAGAGCCTTCTTACCCCTCCAGGAGATTAAGGCTTTGGTCTTGTCTGCGAACTTACTGAGGGTGCATGTTCAGATCAGGATGACTGATCTTGTAATTCATGCCCAAGTTAGTTTATATTTGATTTTCAGGCTGGGAAAGAATTTCATTATTATGAGTAGATATTAACTTTGTAATTTGAGGTCGTATGAAATTGCAGATCCCTTTGTGCCTCCTTTCCTTCCCCAAGCTAAACATTGCTAGTGCCTCTCTTTCCATGCATGCAGGTCGGGGAAGAAGAACATATGAATACTCAGAGTATGTTTGAGTAGAGGAACCTGTGTCTGACGGTGGCCTTTCTGAGATAGCTAGCAAGAACCAAGTATATTTCTGCAAAATAGTCTCTCAGCCTAAAAAATTTGCAAAGTAAATTTCTGGGATTTTCTAAGTCGTGTTTATTGTCTTTGCATTTACTATTGCTTCAGTGATTTTTCTTCCATGAAATTATCCTGTTTCTTTTTGAAAGAAATCATGCCCCATTCATCTATTCTTGCTACTCAGAATCCAATTATTTGCCCTCAGATAAGTTTTTTCCAGATTGAAATGACCTTTTCTATGTAGTCATTCTTTCTATAGCATCTGTTCTGTAACTTTTGACCTTTTTGTTGCATTTCTCTGAATTTTATGCCTTGCCATACTCAGCTAACAGAGGAGGTTATATCCCTTTATGCATTTTTTGGTGTTGCCTGTTTGAAATGCAAGCTCTGTCAGTACCACCTCTTGGTGTATGACTGTACAGTGTCTAACATTTCCTCATTTCCAGATGCCACTGTAAGAATGGGAGTTAGAAAGTTACTTGAGGTGCTGTGTAATAGAAAAAAAAAAATCTTTAGAGATTAAAATAACTTTTAACTAGGAAAAGACATGATCACAGGCAGTGATAGTTAGCCTAATTCATCCAATACTGAAGTGCATGTAAGATATGGAAAATAATTAGCCTTCTCAAGGTTATCTTTCTCTCTGCACTGAAAGTATGAGAACTCCAGGTGAGAGTACAATCTAACTTTTAGATGGTAAAAATGAGATGAGATGAAATGACTGTTAATAGAGTTGCCAAGTAAGGTACCTAAGTTAGTTAAACTTGGATTCCAACCAACATTTATTTTGCCATGAAGCCCGAGAGCATGCACTACATTTTCAAAGTCTGCAGGGAATACTTCAAAGCTCTGTATCTGGAGATGCTGTTGATATAGTTCCCTACGTTTTGAGAGGATAATGTAAATACTTACCATGAAGTCCAATCCTTCCTGTACCACAGTAATGCACAGGATTGATGAAGAAAGAGGGTTATATTAATCAGATTAGCAACAAAATAATCAGAAAGTAATTTTGTGTTGCCTCCTTCCATACCATTACCGAGATATGAATAAATGACAATGTGTGCACATATTTATTTAATCTTTATAATGGAAAAGTACCTAGAAACTAATTTTGATTACCAGGGTCAAATTGTAGTGAGTTAGGTATTCCACAAAAACACCTGGGTAGATGGTACATGTCCTTCAGTATTGAAAGTTTAAAATAAAAAGATGTATGAATTCAGCGAGAGAAGTATCCATGCTTTGGATGGGTATACTTACATCAAATATTATATAACTTTTTTCTTCATATTCCTGCCATTGGTGGGTTTTATATTTTTTTTATTTTGTTGAATTGTAAGACTCTAATGTTTCAGGTCAAAGAGCCTCAGCATGTTTTCAAGACCTATAAAAGACAATAATAATAAAAAATGGAAGTAAATATTTCATTCATAATTTTGCTTTCTCATATTATATTTTTTTACTGAAATATGCAGCACAGATCATTAATAAAATTCCAGATTATTAAGAGAAACATCTGTAAGTATTAAATAGACTACAAAGTAATAAAATATAGAATAAAATATGCCAAGTGAAGAGTTCTGTCCGTATATTAATTTCTGGTAATTTATTGAAGATTTCCAGTAAGTTCAATGAAAGCCGTATCTATAAAATCTTATGCTAGAGTACTGATTTTCAAACTTTTATTTTTTTTTATTTATTTTTGAAAACTAAATCATTTTGAGGTACAGAAGTCTGGAACATAATAAATGAAATATGGTGGAATCACCATCCCTGGAAGGCTTGTGTTTATGTCACTTGCCAATATGGTTTAATGGTGAACATGGTGTTGCTAGATTAATGGTTGAACTTGATAATCTTAGAGGTATTTTCCAAATTTAAAGATTGCTTGATTCAACGGTTCAAAATCTGCTTTTCTTATTTGCATTACGTAGAGCACTTAGAAACAGTTCAGTGTCCAGAGACAGGCATGGACTAAAGTTTGACTATCATTCAATTAAAATGTGTACTCTTTGCATAATTATCCCTTGCAAGAGAAAGTGTAAATCATGGTAAGATGCTGCAAAGTTAAAGTTGTGGATTTCTATGTGATAGATACCTACCTTGTTTACAAGGTCTTGATGATACAGGGAGACTTTCCTTTCACCAAAGACGACATAAAAAATAAATAAAAATTCTCATACTCAGAAAACTGTATGAATTAGTAGATGCAAAATGAGAGATGTTCAATTCTGGTACATACTACTAATGCAGTGTATGTTACCAGGACCTGGTGTTCTCCAAAACCTGACAGATTAGCTATGTTTGCCATTTTTTATTTAGAAGTTTATAATACAAAAAAGAGATGTTAGACATGCCTCATTTTTTCCACAGGCTAGGCACATATATTTAAAACCCGGGGAGATTTCCAAATGTTTCTTAAACTAAAGTAGCTGAATTCACCTGACTTTGAAGTTAGACATAGGTTGTAAAATAGATGAGGATTTGACATGTATAAGTAATCCTGTAAGCCATATTATGCAATGTTTCCTTTTCTAAAAGCATTTTGCATGAAATATGAATTCAATTCTATATAATGAAGTTGAAGGCACTGATGAGGTGGAACTGCAATGCTATTTCAGTTTTCACTTTGTATTGCAGCACAGGAGCAGTTCTGCCATCCTGAGTATAGAAAAAGCACACTCCAGGAGGTTTCATTTCTTTCACATTCTCATTTCCACATTTCTCAAGACCGCATGTATCAATCTATGTCTTCTGCCTTTTGGGCCACTGTCACTCATCGTTCTTGTTTTTACTTGGCTTTCTGTATCCTTTTGCCCCTTTCTCTTATCTTGCAGGTTGTGTTATTCTCAGACATACATTCCTACAAATCCATAACTCCACCCTCTGCACCACTCCAGAAAACTCAGCTCATTTTCCCTGTCATGTTTCTGTTCCAGTCTTTTCCAGTACCTCAGAAAGTAGACTGTGCTATTTAACTATTTTTAAACAGAGAGATTTTAATTCCTTTCCTGTCCAAAAGGAGTAAAAGCTGGCAAACAAAAACCCCCGAATTCAGTGACCTTGGTGACTGCCTGTGAAGTGACATCACTGCTGGCAGCACACAGGACCTTTACGTAATAACACCAGAATTGTCCATATAAGCTGTCCCATCATTTTTACTGCTGTATTTGTACCTCTCTCTTTCTTCAGTATTTGTATTTTCCCTTTGTACTTAATTTTAAAAGACAAATACTCCCTAAGAGAAAATTTAAATAATTGCACTCTGCTTTGCTCAATATTTGGCTGAAGAAATTCACACCTATGAAAGTAGGACAGCACGGTCATTCCAGGAAATCATCAGATCATAGGGATACTTAGTTGGAAGGAATCTGTGGAGTCTCTCTGGTCCAACCTCCACTTCAGTCAAAAAATAAATTGAGTCAAAATCTGCTTTCACTTATGAAGATAGTGAAGAATATTTGGGCTTCAGATTCTTTTTCTAGAGCTCAGAATTATCACAAAATGGGTAAAAAGACCTTAAAATCACATTTCTCTCCTACTTCTCCTAAAGCACTACTCTTGCTCAGTGGTCATCTCCTAATTTCAGGTGTTTGAGATCTGAGTTAATATGTGACATCCCCTCCTCCAGAATTTAATTATTTCTAGCTAATTTTATGAGATGTTGCTAGGAGCACACCTAGAAACTGGTAGCTGTTTCTCTTCCTTACAAACCCTTCAATGTCTGCTAGCCAAATATGTGACTTGCAGCCCATAAGGATCTGTAGAGCTCATTCTCACATATTCATGAGCTCTCCCTCAATGTTTATTAGCTTATCTTCTATATACTTAATACTTCTTTTTGTTATTACTTCCAACATAGATTTCCAGCACTTAAGATCTCTGTGCCCTACAGCAATTTTTAAAAGCTTCCCTACTACTCTCCTAGTAAAGTTTTGCCTCTAAAAGAGTGACATGGTTGAACTTTTGTAATCACTGGTCATTACCAAGCAACTTTATTTTAAATATAGAAAAAAATCTGCTTCATAAAATTTATGCCATCTTTGTTTTATTCTAGAAATGCACAGATGTTGGATTTGCCAGCATTTGAATGATTCATACTGAGATGAACAGAATTTATAAAAATGGATTTCAAACTTTGCTTGGTTTTGTCCATCTGTTGTCATTGTAAGCTACTGGGCTATAGCATGCAGAAGTAGGTAGTTTTCAAATATTTCGTGGTAATAGGATGACAAAAAGGCTTTACACATGGAAATAATTGACATATTCATACTGCAGTATTTAGCCTGAGCAACTGACTGGGTAAAAAATGCAGTAACTGTATTCAGTGATAATTTTGTAAATACGCCAGCTTTACACAGCATAGCTATAATACCATTTTCTCTCCTTAAATATTTTATAGCATATTAATTTGATTTATAAATTGGTCACTTTTCGACTCACTCACTCATTCACTCACTCACTCACTCACTCTCATTTTTCTAGAGTTTGCAAATATTTGTTGCCTTTTAGTTAGAGAATGAACTAATTTTACAAATACATGTGTGAATTTTATTTATTCAGGGAATTTGGACTCTTACAGGGACAAGAGTCAAATGCACAGTTATGTTTTCTAATTCCTACATAGTTTATATATTCTGCTCCTGTTCAGTGTCTTTTATAGAATTCAAAGCTATTAGTATGACTATCTATCTACAATATTAGGAAATGGCATAGAAATTACAGCAAGGAAATTTACTAAAGTTTCAAATTTCTAAGTATATCCTAGTGAACACTGATCAGTCTGCTGTAAATCTTATTTTTTTAACATATTATCCTTCATACCTTTTAGATTTAATTATGTTTATAGTTTTAACAATAATTTAAATATCAGATTATTATATTTGTTATTTTAATCTTTTAACGGAAATAACTGTCAGTCCACATTTATTTGCCACAACAATTACTATCACCAGCAGAATGTGTCCACCTGAAAATAGTGTTGTATATAAATAGTTATTGTAAGTTTTTGGTTATTTTCCTGATTTTTATTTTTCACAAGGTTAGCATAGCAACAAAAACCTAGAATTGTACTTTTCATTATTAATATTATTATTTGGCTAAAATAAGGAGCAGTGGGAGCTCCCCCTCATACCACACCATGTTGGACTTAACACAGGTCCTATGAAGAGTAAAGATTCCTACAGCATTCTTTCATCTCACTTTTGAACAGAAGTTAGGCTAGTCCATCTGGGGCTTGTATTGTTGTTGAAGTTAGCTGGTGGAATGGCCAAGTGCTGTGGAAATCTAGATTTTTAAATCTTGCTGATGTTGCAATGTTTCCTGGAAGAATAAACTGTTTTTTTAAAAGATAATGAAGGAGTTAAAAAATCTTCATGTGTTCCTTGTTTCTAAATAACTATCTGTATTTCATGGATAATGACAAAGTTTAAAATAGCATCAAAGTGTGACAAACGTGAAAGCAGAATGAGACAAAGAAATCCCAATTTTACAGATGTTTTACTGGTCTCCTACATTACTTTGTGGATAAGATTTTCGGAATTACCTAATAAATTTGGATTAACATTTAAATTAACAAGCACGGAGTGTTAAGAATCACAGAGGCACTCTGAAAACTCCTGAGTAGCTCTTGCTAGAAATCATAAGCGTATGGGCATTTGACATCAGTCAGATAATTTTTCTTTCTCACAACACTTAGCAAGATCAGGGGCAGTCTGAGCTATGAGTTTGTACATATGAATTGTATGTTCCATGTACATCTGTAACAGTTCTCCTTACCATTATGAGAGAACTGTGATGCAAACAGTGCTTTTTACTAACATTGATCATCTTCAAGGTCCCCTTCAACCCAAACCATTCTATGATTCTATATACTGTACAAATATTACTTGTATTAAGATCAGAAGATCAGAATAGCCATTAGTAATATTGACATCAATAATGCTAACAACTGTAATACCCAGCATGAAAATACTGATACTAGATAGTAATAGATTGTATTACTTCACAGATGATGTACAGAAATAAATAATAACTTGAGTTTACCTAGCACAATCAATCAAAATTTGACAAAATCAGATTCTCTAATATGAAAGAATTATGCTATCTTCAATCCCTGAATGAACTCCACAAAAATAATAACTCCTATTTCCAAAAAATAAGGGAATGTTATTAAAGAGATGTGAAATGCCAGCTTTGCCAGTTGTTTCACTGAGGTTTCTCGCAGCGATATAAAGCCAGTTGTTTGTTAGTTTAGGGGCAGGGGGGCAGAAGGTTGAATATGCCTGTTCTAAAAAACAGTGCAGAGGCCATAGTTTTCCCTTTTGTGCAAGTAACCATGTTGCTGGAATCTCTTTGCACTCTCCCTTCCTTTCCCCTTTCAGAAACCAAGAGGATTGCCCTTATGCAAGGCTGGCAGGAACAGTCCTTGTCTTCGGCTCACGCCAACCTCAGTCTGCTCTAGGCAAAGCCAGAACTATGGCAGAGATTCTGCTATTGATTTGGTAGTGTACATGCTCACATTCTAGTATTCAAGTGTTTGCCCTGAAAATGTTTAGTTTACTAATCTAGATAAAGCCTCAGGAATTAATTCTGGAGTGTGTTATACTTGACACATTTAATTAGAGCATGTGAGCATGAGCTTCTGTTATGCTTTTCCTTCTTCCTTTCTTTTTTCTCCTGCTGTTTAGCACTGACTTTTTACATTCAATTTTCATTTTACCTAATCTTGTCTGGGTTCATTTGCATTTTTGTTTTCTGTTTGTTTCCTCTTTTTTCCAGCCTTTCCTCAGCGAACTTGAACACAAGTTTCACATTTTATCTGAACTTTTAAACTACAGTGTTCCAGTAAGGAGAAGATTGTCACTATGTTGTGTTCTCATGACTTTGCCTGCTGGCTTGTTCTTCTCAAAATGTGAGTTAGGAACCACATGGAAGTGGTCTGCAAAAAAAGACAGATTTACATAATGCTTTCTTTTTCTCTCATTTTTGTATTGCTACTTTACATGGAAGCTTATTTTATTTTCTTTTTTAATGTCAATATTGCTTGTTGATCACAGGAATATTATTCAGTCACTAGTCTCATTTGGTCCAAGTGACTGTGAGAGGAAAGGTGCTTTTTTCTAGTAAGATACCACAGTAGAAAATATTTTGAGTACCAAATATATAAAGAGAAAAAAAAATGAGCTGCATGTTAATTTCAGAATGGAATAAGGTTTGTATTTTAACATGAAAAACTAAAGTTTAAAAAAAAAAAGGTCACAATATGCTTGTTATAAATAGGAATCAGACAGCATCTTTTTCTTATATTTCAAGAATATCTGGTATGGATATGGTTTCAGAATCCCTAAGGAACACAGAGAAAGAAATGAGAGCACAATTCAATTTACTTCACATCTATTTTTCAACAATAAACAATGAACCGTCATGACTGTTAAACAGAAATAAAAGAGCCAATCCTCGGAAAAGTAGGAAATTTCCAAAGCATGAGAAACTTCTGTTCTCTGAAAAGTATGATTGGTTTATCCTCATGTCTGTTATAGCCTCACCATTTTCATTCACTCTCGTGTCTCTTGATACATTTTTAACTTATTACTGAATTTCTAGGCTGAAGGGCTGTATGTACTATGTGGTCTACATCTATTTGTGTTAATGTATATTTAGTTCTGAATATACAGAATACGCTCAGCTATAAGTTTATATAAATCATGTACAGAATATTGATTGCTCTAATGCAAATATTCCACATTTTTGAGACTTTTGTATGCATCTCATAAAGGGGAGGAGGAACTTTATTACACAGAAGCAAAAATCTTAATGACAGTCTAGAAATGTTTGTTACATTAAAAAAAATACATACAATATTTCATTTAATTTTGAATAATAGATCACAGAATCTCTCACATAAGTAAACATGAAACTAAAGAAAATTTCACATATATGTGAAATGGAATGATGGTGTGACTCAGATGAACAAAAAACAAGCTCATAAAATAAATGCTACCTATAAACTGTTTTTTCATTGATAACACTGGAAAAGTTTTTGCAATACTTGAAAGCATGAAAAACGTAATTTGTAATAGAAGCTGAAGTTTTCAAGGCCATAAACTTTCAAAGGTTAAATCTAATCTTTGATCCAAGAACTTTTCAATGCCTTTGATCTCTAAATTAGGGTACTAACATTCAATAGACTTCTGCACACTAACTGTGCTAAATATGATGAACAGTTCAAATCCGTGTCAGAAATTCTGCTGAACTCTGTAATTTTGTAGGTAGAAGTTATTTCAAATCTTGCAGTTCACATATCAAAAGTTTTAGTCATTGAAAAAAATCTTAATGATTGAATTCAGAAGTTATTGTTAGACCTTATGTATTCTAACCTTCATCTCATTAAGAAGGGCTTAACTGAAAATAGTTAGAAAGTAACATTGATAGTACAGTAGTTAATTGTAATAAAGTATTTTATATAGTGAAAACACGATCATTTGCAGTTTAATCATATATTATTATGTTGAATGAGTGATGGTAAAGACTCCTTATCTCCTGGATGACTCTATTTCAACCTTTTCTGATGTGAAAACACCTAAAACATCTCCTGTAAGGCTGTAGATCTCTGTATATTGAATTTGCAATAGGTTTGCTTTCAATCTTTACTACTTTAATATGCATCTGTACTGCCTTTGGCTGAGATAGAGCTGATTTTCCTCATAGTACCTTTTCGGTGCTACATTTTGGATTTGTAAGTACACTAGGGTTGATAACACAGAAATATTTTAGTTATTGTTGAGCAGTGCTTGCACAATGTCAAGGCCTTTTCAGTTTCTAACACCATCCTGCCTGAAAGTAGGGTGGGGGTTGCATAAAATTGGTAGGGGACACAGCTGTGACAACTGACCCAAACTGACCCAAGAGATATCCCACACCATATCACATCATGTTCATCATATAGAGCTGGGGGAAGAAGTAGGAAGTGGAGATGTTCAGAGCAATGGTATTTGTCTTCCCGAGTCACTGCCACACATAGTGGAGACCTGCTTTACTGGGGATTGCTGAACACCTCCTGATCATGGGAAGCAGTGAATGAATTCCTTGTTTTGCTATGGCTGCTTAACCTATGAAATTAACACAGCTGCTGCTTAACCTATTAAATTATCTTTATCTCAACCCATGATTTCTCTCACTTTCACTTTTCCAACTCTCTCCCTCATCCAGCTGTGGAAGAGTGAGTGAGCACTTGTGTGGGGCTGAGCAGCTCTGAGGTTCAATAGAACCTCAGAAAGAGTTCATGGAGCCCCAGACATTTGTAGACCAGAGATAAAAACTCCTTTTGTACTCAGTGTTTTTTTGCTAAGTGTCTGAGAAAATTTAGTGTACTTGGATATTTCCAATGACTCTACTGAATAGGGAATCACTACAAAAACAAAAACACTGAGTCACTAAAAACAGTGTTACAAAACACTTCTGATCTATTAAAGATTATATGGATTCAAGCATTTTGAGGGCCATCCTCTTCAGACTTGGCTATTTGTTCCATTATCGCAACTAAGAACCCACTGCAGCATTACGTAGCTCCTTTGAATAGGTTCACTAAATAAAATAGCAAAAATAAGCACCAGAAAAAGATGGGAAAGAGAGACACGGTATTCTTCAAAGAAATAATAAATGATGCACAGGTCTAGTTTAAAATGAAATAAATTTTATGTCCTAAATTTCAAACACAGAATTATGTCATACATTTCTGTAAAATGTCAGGCCTCTTTGCTGCGGTCCGAAAGGGGGATGGGGCTGTGGCACAGCACGAGTCCGGGACACAAGGTAGAGTTCAAGCTGAATACTTTATTGAAGCGTGCACTGGGTTCTTTATCAGCTCAGGCGGGGAAAGGGCCAGAACATAGGATGGGGCGTGAGACAGACAATCGAAGGAGCAAATCAGAATAGGGGCACAGGCAAAAAGAGGGAGGAACCGGGGAAGGAAAGGGCAAATGGTAGCTGTCTCCTCTCTGCAGCTTCTTCAGCCTACCAGAGAGGGGGAAGCAAAGAGCAAGCATATTCGTGGCAAGCCCAGGCATGTCCAGGCTGTGCACTGTGTAGTATGAATACAATGAAACCACATAATAACAGTAAACCCTATATAATAACTGTAAGGTCCATATAATAAAGTCCTGCCAATTGCTGTATGCTTTTCTCTACACCTCCTATTTCTTCACACCTCTTATTGTATCTTGTTCATAAAAGATGACAAGTATTAATTGATGTTGCTATGCAAATATATCTCACAAGGGCACCCTTTCTTCTCTTTGGGCCAATTTTTCTGATCTAATCTGGTTAAAAAAAATTATTTTAATACATTCTCTCAAATGCCTTTAAGAGTCAGCAGAATTAATTTTATGTATTACTGACTTTGACCCTGTGTAACAAATGTTTTTGCATCAACATCCATCTAAATATCTATTTTATCAACAGCCATTCATCAATATCAACATCCACCCAAATACATATATTTTATTTACAAGTGAAAGTTGAAATCTTAAATCCTTCCCTATTATATTGACACAAAAGATAAGACATTCACTGTATGAATATGATCCAGATTCTACACTAGGGAACAAAAAAGAGGAAGTGCTATTTTCATCTTAAGTTTCTAGCCAGCACTGGGTAACTGGACTGTCTTTTGTGTATTGAGTACTTGTTTTCACAATGTATTACTGATATTCCTGCAGTGGTAAGGAGTTTGAAAACAAAAGTTTCATAATGTGAAGGAAAGAAAAACTTTTCCTGAAGGAGATCTGAGGTGCATCACAACCTGCAACGTGAAATTATTTTAACTTTCCATTTTACACTATTTTGTGCTGTTTATCTGTGCAGAACTGCTTTTCGCTGGGTTGCTCTTCAGGTTTCTGGCCTCCACTGTCAATGCTCATATCAACGCTAAGTTCACCCACGTTCATTCTCTCCTTAGTCAGCTGCTTTGAATCCCTAGCTTCACAGTGGCCCAGCATCACCAGGCTGGATTTTCTACAGAGGTTTTCCCTGTTCACTTAAAGTGACTCAGGTGCAAAATTACATTCTTTAATTGCATAGCTGAAGTAATTTGCCTGTATTCTAGTTTTAGACACTTAGTTCTCAAAATCATGGTAAAAGAGGCTATGTGCTCCTTAGCCACACAGGGAGCTTTGTGGTCCAGATGACCAGCCTGAGAGATGAGACAGCAAACTTGACATCCACAACTCCATGGGCCTTTCAGAATGCACCCATGAGAGCTGAGAGCTGGCATTATCAGGATTTTTTTCACACTATTTTTTTCTTACTCCTGTCCCTCACAACTGCCGCACAGATATTTTTATCTACTCTTAAATATATTGTCCCACAGATACCATCATCTTGGCATCTGGGACCAGTTTTGGTCAGTGGTGGGTCCATTTTGCAGCCAGCTGTGCCTGTCCATGTCTGGCATGAGGCAGCCCCTGGCCGCTTCTCATAGAGGGAATTCCTGCAGAACCCCCACTAACAAAACCCTGACACCTTCAGCTGATACAAACAGTCTTCAGAATAATTTGATTTTACTTTTTGTTCAGAGCAGTGATTCTTTCCAAATTAAAGGTAGGACACTTGTAATAGAGGTCAGGCTTGTGGTGTGATCCTGAAATCTAATCACACTATAGCCAAAAGAAGTGGACTGATATTCTTTGAGGTAAATGGAGTTGAGAATGACAGAAAGTTGTTAATAAACTTCAACAAGACCAACAAAGTGTATAATATCAGGAAGATCTGAAAATAAACCTAGGTAAACACTTGTCAGCTAGGAGGAGTTGAGCAAAACCATCTTACTCATAAAATAAGCTCAGGACTATATTAGAATTTCAACTACGTGAATGTTTAGCTGACTGGTATAGTACTTCTGTAGTAAAAACCTAGTTAGTGTAAACAAATGTATTCAATAGAACCTACAGGAATTTTACAAGAATGGGGAATTGCTTCCTATGCAGAAACAGCTGACCACAGAGAAGCAATAACTGAGAAGGTGTATCTCCCCTGTATGGGAATCCTTTGATTACAGTTTTCACTGAACAAGAGACACCAATGTTAAATGAAGGAGCAAGCTTGGCACCTTGCTTCTGTGATAGGCAGTGAGCTGAGGTTCCCCTGGGTTTTGAACTCAGCAGGAATTAGGAAGTCATAGCATCATACAGACCACAATATCAGCGATCAACTGAATGGCAGCTTGTCATTCCTCAAATTAGCATCTCCCTTTTCTTTGAAGTTCATGCAGAAAGTATGCTGAAGAAGCATTGCTTTTAACAGAAACAAAACACTGACAGTAAATTATAATTCAGCAAATACAGGAACTGCTGCCTTCACAACATATCATCAATTAGCTGATGGACATACTGCATCTACCTTGGGCAAATGCTTCCAGTTCCCTTTATATTCAGAATGATACTCAGCTTTTTTTTTTTTTTTAAATCGGCACAACTAATATGCATGAAATACATTATGTAATTTTTATGCATTTAGATTCACATATGCAAATATCTATGTGCATAGAAAACAGATAAGAATAGATGAGAAGTATTAATGTGTTTGTGTGTGTATGTTTACAAGCAAAGTACCACTCATAATCGCCACAACATATCAAACAGGATATAGAGATCTGAGGTAGTAATAGTTTATGGTCTTATTGTTGGAATTCCTTTTTTTTTCACTTGAACACACCCTACTACTGCTCTGGACCAAAAAAAAAAAAAAGGATCAAATCTGTCCATTGTGGACGTACCTGTCTCACGCAGTACTTACTGTGCTTTGGTTGCTGCAAAAAATACAATTTGCTGGTTCACTGATAGTGTGTTCAGAGTGAACCATGCTGAAATACCAATCAAAACTGAAGAAAACTAGTACTTTCAAACAAAACCAACACTTCAGAACCAGAATTGTCATTTCTGAGATCTCCGTTTTTAGAAGACCCTCTACTGAAATTTGCAGAAGACGAGCACTCTATTAGAAACATGCAAACGAATTCATGCCAGAAATGATAAGCTGCCACAGCCAGTGACCTGTAGAAAAGATAGGATTGAAATGATATCTGCAGAAATAAATAACATGGTTGAGGGAATAGAATCAAAACAGTCTACAGAGGCTGTGTAAAGGACAGACTCTGTGAATTAAGAAAAAAAAACAAAACAAGAATTAAGAAAAGAAACTCCTAATGTGTAGATTAAAAACTGCTATGTATTCTTGTCAGAGACCAAAAAGCATGTCTTGTGAAATGGTATTTAGAAGTGTTGACACTCTTTGAAAAAAGATATTACAGTATCTTTGGAGACTTTTAAACCATTGAATGAATAATGAAACCAGTAAAACAAAGACAATTCATTTATGATTGTGCACAACACAACTATTTCATAAAGGTGAGAGAGGAAGCCAATATAGAGAATGGACCATCCTAAAGGACACTCAATAGTGCTAGCTAGCCCTTCACGACAGTATATAAAATGAGTCCATTTAACAATGTCCCCCCCTGCATTATGTCATATTTTGAGTGTAGTGCTATATTTCATATCACTAAATGCTCATTCTGACCAAGGAAGGGAGGAATAAACACAAAACTAACTCTTGAGACAGACTTACAGAAGATCAGAAATGTGACTTTATAAGTAAGATTCTTTTTCCTTAGTCCCTAGAAGAATTTAAACTTGCAAGATTATTTTAATATGGACCAATTTGAAAAGTAAGGTTTATATCCTAGAAAACATATAACTGTTTGCTTAACATATATATTTCTTAGGTTTTGACTCTGTGGATCAGGTAGATTAATAAGAGAAAACCACAGATCCAGCTTTTCTTTAATGAATTTTGGTTTTATTTATATACAATATTACTAACCAGAAATGACAATATTTATTATAAAGATTTTTCTGATTAGACGTTGAAAAGACATGAAATAATTAAGACATTATTTCTGCTTAATTAAGAGTCATTAACTTAGTATAATATTGCTTTGTGTAAATATTTTCTGCCTTATTACAGGTGTAAAAGAACAGTGGGCCAAATGTTCCACTCTAGAATGCTGTGCTGTAAGGAAAATAAACTAAAATCCGTACAAAAGTCTCTTAATTCTGTTTTCATATTAGCCTCATAAATTTTGTTATGAAAACTCATTAGAAGACCTATTAAAGATGATGTCCTGTTAATGATACCTTTACAAAAGAATTTACACTTGTAGAAACTAAGTAGGTAGCACAACTTTAACACATCATGGGCTTATGTTTAACATATGATGCCTGCCTGTATGGGTCCAATTCATGTTATCTTTGACTTCCATTGCTTCACCAGGAGTTTCACAACCTTAGTTCTTGCTCTAATCCCACCCAAAATTCATAAGAAGATTACTTCCCCACGTATGCAGTAGGACATTCCTGCTTGCATAGAAATGTCTTTCATTTGTAGTCGAAATGCTTCATGAAGAAAATTCAAAGTGTTTGCAAACTGTTGAAATTTCTAGACATTAGCATGTTCTATTTGCTCAACTACGGCTTTCCATTTGGTATGGAAAAGGTGAAATTTTGTTACCTTCTTTTTCCAGATTCTTCTAGTAAGTTTATAACTATTCTCAGCAAGAGTTATGTTCATGTGGGTACAAGATAAAGCCACACTTTAATTTGGATAGAGGCAGTCTTACCCTTTGTCTTCAGGGTGATCACTTTTGCTACATGAAGCCTCTGACACATCCACTGTGTATTCAGAAGTTTTGTGCAATTCGTTATTAAAGTGGTAGTATAAAGATAAATTCTTTTAGTCATTGTACTACTGTCAGCAAAATCCATCACCGCTTTGTTTGTTAGTGTGATGTTTTAATTTAGATAGTAAAACCAGTTTGAAATAGAATTAATAATCATAAATAATATTCAGGCATAAAGTTAAAGACTTGATTAACTGTTACAAGCAGAATGGACATTTTGACTGAGGAACTTTTTACGTAGGTGCAGGGAAGGAAAGATAACTTATGTCTCCTTATATTTTCTCTTCTGTTCTCCCTTCCGTGCCCCTCCAACCTTGGAGGGGCTATCATAGGTCTTCATGGTAATTCCTTAAAGTATCAGCTAAAGTAAGAATTCGGAATGGGCAGGTTTTCTTACTGACACTAAAGGTGAGATTTGCAGAAGCACTCAACCTTTATTAATCTCTGTTCTCATGGATGTCAGTGGTAAAACAAGGTCAGTGGAGTAATTATTTCACAGCTGAATGCTCACAGTAGATGAGAGTTGTCTTCTTTTTCCTTCTTCTTTCTTTTTTTTTTTAACTTCAAGCTCTCTAGAATTCCTACAGTTTGAAATATGTCCATTTTATGCCTCTGAACTCTGCAGCCCCAGAGGGGCTGTTATCTATAAAATGTGCAAGGTCATCCACATGGAGATTCTTCTCCAGTCTGCTTGGGTTTTTTTAGTGTTTTTTGTTTGGTTGGTTGGTTTTGGTTTTGAGGGTTTTTTTGTGGGGGTGCCTCTGAGGAAAAAGATGATATGAGCCAGTGTAATTCACAATGCCATTCACAAAGGAATGCTGAAAGACAAAGGAGAAACCAAAGAATTATAACCTTGAAACTACATTTTACATTTATAGCAAAAAATACACCTCCTCTATGGATAAAAAAAGAACACATTTTTCACGCAAATGCAAATATTTGACAAAAGAAAAATCAAACCGTCATTGCATCATAGCAGAAAGGAAAGGTGAAGGTCAAAGGGCAATTTGCTTGAATGATGACCTTTCTTGCTGAATTTCACTTTCCAGACTAGCAGATGATAAATCATACCTCGTAATTAAAAAAAAAATCAAAATTAACAACCTCATAAAATGAATGCTTTAAGAGGAAAGAAACTCAAATGGCATGAGCTATAGGACTGAACCACTCCAAATGTTTAACCTTCACAAGATCTAGTATCCTTCCCACTGCTATAAAGTCTAATAATTTTCATTAACATGTAATAAGTCAGTAATGCTTTTTACCACAGTTACTATAGATATATATATAAGAACTAAAGAAAAGGGACTATAATATGTTGTTTGTTCATTGTTATTCACATTTAATTTAGTATTTTATAATAAAGTGAATACTAGAATTGTCCAAAGTAGGGTTTTATATGAGTCATTGCATTAGGATTCAAGCAGCATCCCTGTTCCCAGGCTGGGACTTCATGGAAGGCAACCTCATTGTAATTTCACTGAAATGTTATAATGTGTAGCAGTGAAAGAGAATAGTGTGTATATAGGTCTGCTTAAGCAATGTGATAGTTTAGTCTGGGCCTTCCTTGGTGACCAGTTTGTAACCAAGGAAGTGGCCAGACTACCCGGTATTCCCTATGATTTTTACGTAAGCCAGGCTATAAGAAGAAAGGAGGGAAGGCCTTCACTTCTCTTGCCTTCCAGCGGCTTTGGAGGTGTGGGTTTCCCTGCTGTTGAGTCTGTCGTGTTGGGGAGTGAGGCCTGGTAAGGTCTGACCCACCTTGGGAGGCAGAGGTTGCCGGCGGTCATTCCAGCGTGACTTTCTGTTGTCCCAAGGAGAATAGTAAGATATTCTTTTGCTAATTCTTTTAGTTGCTAGATCTTGGGCTGTTGATCGTGTATATTTTATTTTGGTTTTGTTCTTTTTTTTCCTTCCCCCTCCCCTTTCCCTTTTCCTTTTGAAATTGTACATATATTTCACTTGTATATAAATGTCATCATCATGGCTAGGCTTCGCGAACGAAGATTTGGGAAGGCACTATCCACTTTTGCTACAGGCACGCTGGTGGCTTATGAGGCCAATACGTGACAGACATATCCGATAAATGTAATATAAGTGTAAATATATTTATATATATATTACTTTAGCTGCCTCTCTCTCTCTCTTTGGTTCTCTTGTTTTGTTTTTTTTTTTTTCCTTAAGTTCTTTTTCCTTTCCCTTGGTTTTGGGGACGGGGGAGCTCTTGTGATGAGGTTTGGAGACTTGGCAGGGAGCCAGCTTCAAACTACCACAAGCAATTAATATCTTTTGCATATTTTTGTAACCAATCCTTGCTGGCAACAGAGACAGTGGATTAAACAAGTTTGCTGATGACACCAAGCTGTGTGGTAAAGTTGACACAGTGGTGGAAGGGATGTCGTTGAGAGGGACCTTGACAGGCTTGAGAGGTGGACCCTTGTGAACCTCATCAAGTTCAACAAGGCCAAATGCAAGGTCCTGCACCTGCATCATGGCAATCCCAAGCACAAATATGGGCTGGAGGGAGAGTGCATTGAGAGTGGCCCAGAGGAGAAAGGCTTAGTAAAGTTGGTGGTCAAGAAGCTAAGTGTGTCCTGGCAATGTGAACTTGGAGCCCAGAAAGCCAATCATATCCTGGGCTGCATCAAAAGCAGCATGGCCAGCAGGTGGATGAAGGTTATTCTGCCCCTCTACTCTTTTCTGGTGGGACCCTACCTGAAATATTGTGTTTGGCTCTGGGGCTCCCAACAGAAGAAGGACATGGACCTGTTGAAGCTAGACCAGAGGAGGCCATGAAGATGATCAGAGGGCTGAAACATCTTTCCTATGAAAACAGGCTGAGAGGGATGGGTTTGTTTAGCCTGGAGAAGAGAGGGTTCTGGGGAAACCTGAGACCAACCTTCCAGCACCTAGAAGAGAGCTTAAGAGGGGCTGTTTTGATAAGATAGGGGGGAATGGCCTTAAACTGGAAGAAAAGATATTTTTATCCAGTTAGGCTTTTTAGCTATGTTATTATTAGGTCTGAGGAAGAACTTGTTTGTTATGTGAGTGGTGAGGAAGCAGAATGGGTTGTCCAGCCAAATTGTGGATGCCCCATCCCTGGAAGTATGAAAGGCCAGGTTGAAGTGAGTTTTAAACAACCTGGTCTAGTGGAAGGTGTACCTGTCCATGGCAGGGGACTTGGAACTAAATGATGCTTAAGGTCCCTTCTAACCCAAACCATACCATTATTCTATGAAATATAACTTAGTTTAGGCATTTTGAGAGCTTTTGTTTAAAAAAATTTTGTTTAAAAAATTAAGGCATAAGTATGTAGAAGTTCCTGAAGCCCTTGACACTTCGTGTCTATAGAATTTTACCCAGATGCAGGAAGGATAGTGTGCAGATAATGCAGATAGCATCAAGAAAGCACCTTTGGAGAGAAAATGTCATGAGAGAGATCCACAAGTTAGAATTACAATTTCTTTTACAATTGTAGATTTAAGAGAGGTCTTTTTCTAAGCATTACAGACCCAGAGACCTGGGATGTGATAATTCTTTATTGTTATATGCCTCATAGAAACTAGATTTGGTGAAAAGAGGAGGAATTAAATATTGTGTCATGGGAATGAAAAAGGTCTAAGTTCACTGGTGAATGAAGAAGCAGCATATATAGATGTAAAGGGTGGATGTTAAAAATGTGTAAAAGCAGATGATTTTCTCTCCCGTCCTGTGTCTCAGGTCACTACCTGTGCAGAAAGGGCCATATTTACAGTCAGCTATCCCATGTGAAAAAGGTCTTCGCAAGCATCCTCTCCCAGCTTGTGTGACACTGATATTGAATCAGCTGCTGAATGTACTCCAGCTTGCAATGAGGCAACAAGAATACTTGATCATCATGACAGGAAAACAGAAGGTAGCTGAAATTCAGTAATCCTACATATCCATGGATAGGGAAGGACTGGCAGGGTAGGCACCATTAGCCAAAAAGTAAATGGAAAGCTTAACACAGTACTTTTATCTAGGAGAAAGAGGAGGCTGTTCTACCTCAATGAAAGACAGTCAGATAAAAAAGTACAGTTATCATAGACTAGGTTGTTGTCCATAGCTCTGTCTTAGAAGTTAAATAAGCATAGACAGACTCTGTCTCTTAGCTGGATCTTAGACTGGCACTGAAGAATCTAAACCATATATTTTTAAAACTCTGAAAATAGCAGTAAGATTGTAGATGATCTGAACAATGAGACTGAATGCCCGATTGCAACATGAGTTGACTTATTTCCCCTGAATTGACTCCTATTTGACCAACTAGGAGGTGGTTTTCTGGCATTATGGAATAAGTCTTGGTAAGTGATCCTTCTCCCAGGTCTGGAAAATATCAGTGAACAAGGTGATGCATCAGCAGAGCCTGTCAGTGTGGTTACAAAGCAGACAAGGCTGAAGACGTGTAATAGAATGTATCTTATCCCATTACTACACTCCTGTTGATATAGCACATTCTCAACAATCATGAGACAATAACAGAATGACTACTTATTTTTATAAATCCTAAATGGAAAAATGAAGAAAATAATGAAAAAGCTCAAAGGACAGAGCATTATGGTAGTGTAAAAAATACATGGAGAAGATTTAAACAACAGTTTATTCCACGTCTGAAGCGGGTATGTGCAACAAAATAATAAAACTCAGCAGATAATATCATATCTCACAGTAGCTAGCCCTGAAACACTTGGTGTATTTAATAGTTTCTAGTCAACTCAAACAGATGAACTTAAACTGCAAAAGCATGTTACAGAAATTAGAACATCACTGTACTACATTAGAAAATGAAATGCACACAAGAGAAACAGTTTTTATCAGAGAATACAGAAGGAAGATTATATCAAAGTGTTTGTGACCGAGCTAAAGCTGAAGAGCAACAAGGGAATGAGGAGAGGGAAGGAGAGAGGAAAGGAGACTGCTTGAGTGTCTGATAAGAAATTGCATCAGAAATGAGAGGAAGGAGTAAAACTCAAGGGAATTTAAAAATTGACAGTGAAAGATACTCAAAGGTGATAATATACTAGATCTTATTAGACAAGAAAATCATCAATCCCAGGCTGAAGTCCTGCTATTTACAACAGATGCTTGAACAGTATTAGAAATTATAACAATTTTGCAGTTTTTAGCAAAATTTTTTAATAAATACATTTGGCAGCATAATCAAATGAAGTAAACATTCAGTATAGATTTATTTACTCACCTTCACTTTTTATTTCCTAAAATGAAAATTCTTTTTTTGCTATTAAAATATTTTTCTCTGATTGTTCAGAGATATGAGTGACTGTTTACTTTTCCTTGTTTTGGAGTAAAGCTTCTTTTCCTTAGAGCAAAAATAGAAGATCAGAAACAATATTTTTAAGAAAACAGGTACTGGAGAAGTTGTTCTATATGAACAATTTTCTTTTTTAATAAATAAATACAATCATCCTGCACAAGGGAAGAGCTACCATTTCTTAATCTCATTAAAATCAGTGAGAACTCATTTTTTAAATAAAATTGGAGCAGATTTGAAAATATATTCTTCCATCAAAATAAATTTTTACTAGACTTTTTAAGAAGTCATTTGCAACAAATTCTCATTATGTTAATGGTAGTTAGCTATTTAGATAATTTGGAATGATACATAAGGCAAAAATGTTTGTAATTTATTACACAAATATAGTTAAGGGCTTGATCCACAGACTTTTGAAAATATGATATAGAAAATTCCATGCTGCTGTACCTGACTCAAGAAAGTAAACTCAGGTATTTTTAAAATCCTGCATTATAGTGCAAAGCTAATAAGAACCTAGGAAAACATAAGATACATATGAAATTTCATAATTGTTTACAAGAAACCAGTCAATGTTCCTCTATTATATAGCTTGGCCATGTCTTCCATGAATGGGTAATAGTTTCCTGAGAACTTACAGGAAGATTCCAGATTTTTAGCAGATGTCTTAAATCAGTTGAGATGCTCACTTTAATTGTATTGTTTCATTTGTTCCATAGAATAGGATTATTGAATTTTGTATTTAAAAAAAGAAAGGTTAAAAAGGCAACCTGCATCTGAGATGAAACATATATCTAATGGGTAAAAACATTTCATGATTTAAACACAATTATTTACTTCGATACGGCAGCTGAGATGAATAAGTAAATTCATATTTCGTGAAGTCCAAACAAGCTCAGGTGTGAGGTAGATACTTGCCTAATTTGATATCACAGCACTTAGTTTTCATTTATATGGCCAAAAGAAGGAAGCCGAATATTTTAGTATTTGACCAATGAAAAGCTAATTGTTGTGAGACTTCTGTATTTTCAGGGTAACTCACAGACTTCTTAATGACATAAATCCTGACACAAGATTTAGATTTATATTTGTATGTAAGTTCACCTGTGAAGAAGAGAATGGTAAGAAGAAGAAAAAATAAGAATCAGAGAAGAAAATAAGAAGAAAATAATCAGAGATTAAAATAGGAAAGAAACAACTATTAAGCAGCCCATCTCATTGTTTTCTTACCTAGACATTAGTTTTTAGATAGTGTCAGACATACAGTCACATAGCCATATAACAGAAGTACCTACCCCAAACTCTGTTATGAGTTCTAGATCATAAAACAAGTCTTAAAGATACAGAACAGAGATACAGATCAGAAATGTCCTGTGCCTGGAACTTCTTTACCCTCAGTTGTATGCATTTTCCCTCATGTCTGGGCCTTAAAGTTCATGCATGAATAGAGCTGAATAGACCTGAGTGAATAGAGCTGAGTTTCAGTGCTTGGCTCTGAAACTGGAAGTTTGAGTTGGAGTCATACAAGTATTTAAATGCTAAATTTAGAAGCCATTTTACTGTGCCAGGCTACAGGTTAAGAAAGGAATGAGTGAATGTGATTTGATAAGGGAAGGTAGACCAGAGAACAAATTGTTAAATACTGTTTGTGAAAATGAAATATCTCAGCACTGTTGAGTACACTGTTGAATATCCTGTAGCATCTGTATTTTTTGAGGGTAATTATATTAGAGCCAGTGCAGAGTCATTGCATGAATTTTTTTTGTTGTTATGACTACACACTACAATACAAGTGCTGCTTTTCAGTAGAATGTGGATGGTACAGTTCTTAAAAATTAACTAAAAATGTGTAGAAGTATATGGTGAGAGGAAGTGACTAGTACAGTACAATAAATAATTTGTACATAAAAATTTCTTTATAACACTCAAAAATTCATTTAGTCTCATTTACATTTAGTTTCAAGACCAATTCAATCACATAGTCACAAAACACAGTGGAAAAATCATGTAGTTCATACACAATAGGAGGAAAGAGTATACCATTTGCAGGAGCAGAAGGAACAAGTGCATTGTAGAGGGAAAATGAATTTGCTTATACAAAAGTGGTTTTTTTTTTCTCCATTTGAATTACAGATCCTTTTTTATATATAGTTAGTCCTGTGAGATTTCTTTACCTCACAAATTATGAAGGTCTTAATATCATTCTGTGTTCTCAATAGGATATGAAGGAATATAAGATAATTAATAGATTCTTCAGTTATTTCAGATAAATCTATTTCTCTTACTATAAATTAATAAAAATGTCTTGACTATCAAATTTTATGATAAGTAAGATCCTGTCTGTTGTCTTTCCCAGCAAATACCATACCGTGTTGTATATATGTGGAAAGAAAAGAATAGTTTTGATATTTTTTTATTTTTTATGATTTTTTGGTGCTATTTGAGCATCTTCTATAGACAGTCCCCTGTGTTCTGGCCAGAATTTATTATCATAAACAACAGAATATTTGATAGGATTCAAAGCAGAAAATAATTTGCTTGCCTTCCTTCCTGTAGGTGTTCTCCAAGACTGAATATTAATTCAGTTTTCTTCCGTTTAAATTTATCAGCAGAGTACATCTGAAATATTTCACATAGCAAGCAGATTTGTCTTAATTTTCTTGTTTTAAAATTCTGTTCTAATAAACCTAAACATATGGAAAGAATATAATTGTTTCTTCATTGTAACTTGAAGTAACAATCTAATATGCATAATAACAATCACAAGATTCAGGATATCATTTTTTCAGTCATCTTTTTGTGAAAAATTTATAGATATAAAAACAAGGAAATCCAATAAAAAAGAAAGATTCATTCTATTGATTGGTTTGCATACTAGAACAAATTTCATTTGTATTTGTTTATAGAATTGCTAATAATTTATCACATATCTCATAGTGATTGAGCTTTTTATAGTGTAGAAAGGACATTCCAGAGTATAGTGGAAAGTATGCTAGATACTTTCTATGTGTGTTATACATACTAGATTTTAATGTAAAAACAAAACAAAACAAAACAGTATAATGCCTATGAGGGTTTTTTAAAATTAATCCAAGCAGGTAAAAATATAGACTAGTGTCTCCTAAAACAGAGAGGAATAAAAAACCAAGCAAACCAAAACCACAAATAAACAAACAACCTCCAAACAAAACCTTCTTGAGTCTAGTTGTCTTCACAGAATTATAGAATCATAGAATAATTTGGGTTGGAAGGGACCTTTAAAGGTCTTCTAGTCCACCTCCCCCTGCAATGAACGGGGACGTCTTCAACCTGAACAGTTTTCTCAGAGCTTCATCCAACCTGACTGACTATTTCCAGGGATGGAACATCTGCCATTTCTCTGGTCAACTTGTTCCAGTGCTTTACCACATTCATCACAAAAAATTTCTTCCTTATATCTAGTCTGAATCTATCCCTTTTTAGATAAAAACCACTACCCCTTGTCCTATTACTTGTCCTCCTAAAAATTCTGTTCCCACCTTTCTTATAATCGCCCTTTAACTATTGAAAGGTTGCAACAGTCTTCCTGAAGCCTTCTTTTGTCCAGCCTGAACAACCCCAGCTCTCTCAGTCTGTCTTCAAAGGAGAGGTGTTTATCCCTGTAATAATATTTTAGGGCCCTCCTCTGGACCTGCTCCAACAGGTCCATGTCTTTCTCATATTAAGGATTTCAGAGCTTATTCCACTTAATCACAGCTGAAAGGTCATCATGACATATTTAACATGGGTTTCTACAGCACATCTTTTTTTGATTCGTCAGTCTTTTCATCTTAATCACTAGCAATGATTTCTTAAAATATATAATTTTAAAGAATAGGTTTGGACATTGCAGGAGGGTGGTGTCTTTTGTTTGAATTGATTATATTTAGCAATCAAAACGAAACAATAAGGACAAATACTGCACAAACTTTAAAGAATTATATAAGAGGATGCTTCTTCTATCTATTTTTACAAAATAAAGATAGAATTGTTAAAAAAATCACTGACTAACCAATTTCTTGATGCTAAATGAGATGCTCTTTCTGATTCTGTTCTTCATGGAGCAGTGTGGGATTCTAGACATTTGTGGTGTAAGTATTTGCACCAGCTTCATAGTTAGGATAATATTTTAATGTTCTGTATTGACAGGGATCACTCTATAGTTTATACAGATCACGTTTTTTTTATTAATACTGATTTAGTAAGTGAAATGTTTGCATTGAGAGGTCCAAACATAAAATAGCTATGGGGTGTAATTTAGATTTCTGTCACTTGGTGCATTCACTATACTGAGGAAGGACTTTCAGATAAAGTGATCTTTAGTCTATCAGAAAGAAATATGAAAAGATCCAGTAACTGGAGTTGAAGCACAATGATTTCCAACAACAATGATTTCCAACATTTCCAATGTTCTTTAGAAATATTACTGGAGCAATCAATTACTGAAACCATTACAGGAACATTTAATACAGGTGTGTGTGATCAGAGATCTGCTGTGAGCTAAAGCCTATATACAAAGCATGTGACTATAAAGATTAATCAGAAGGCAAGATATTCTAACTATAAAAAGCTGACTTCAAATTCTTAGATTGCTCCTAATTATTATTCATTTTTGCAAAAGCCCTTTGGTTCCACTGGTAAAGCAGGTTTTTATGCTATTCTTTTGATCTTCTTAGAAAACACAAAAAATGGCTAATTTAAATTAGAAAAATGAAATCTGTAAAATGAATATGTAAATGAAATAAAGTTGAACAAATTAAAATAATGCAGACAAAACCATTCTAAGTCCTCTCTGTAGGAAAATAAGAATAAACGAGACGTAGAGGTGGTTTAGAAGCTAAGTGGATAGTAAGTATGAAAGGAAACAAATGAGGCTGCTAAAACAAGTTATCATTTAGTAGTCTGTTTGTGTACTTTTGTATATGAGAGGCAGATAAGCACCAGGAGAATTTGACTAGCATATTTTAAAATTTCCATCTACTGAAGTCTGACAACATGAGAAGGAATTGTGTATTAGGAATATCCATCTTTCTGTATTTCCTATGTATTTTAACAAGATACAGGACTCTGGGAGGACAGGGAGTAAGATGTAGAAAGGTTTTATATCTCTTTAAATACATTCTCCCATCCCATATATTAGTTGAGGATGTGCTTAACTGGGAGCATAGCACAACAAATACAGCTGTTCTAAGTAACTCTGAGCTGTGCAACAGTCTGTAACCAGAACAAGAAAGAACAACATAAAATAAAAACAGATCTCAGTGCCTTAAATTACTTTATGGGAGGTACTGACTCGCCAAAAAATCTGTAGTTCTACGGGCAAATTGTAGCTTAAAATGACCATTTCCTGCTGTGCTGATGGTCACTTCCTTCATGTGTCATTTGTACCTCTGAGGGTCATAATGAATAAATGCAGTGAAAGTCTACAATACGACAATATTGCTTATAAGACTTTATGGTCAATTAAGCTGTTGTCAATGCAATTATAAAATGGACAGCTGTCTAAGCTGCTGTTGCAAGCTAATGTCTGAGATTGCTTTTCATTTTAGACCTAGTGAAACATCCTTTTTTGTTCTGAAACTCTTTATTCTTTGCCAGAAGATATAGTTTAATCAAACACACAAGAATGTATTTTAAAAATATAGAGTTGTTGCACAAATGTTTCTATCTTTGAAGTGCAAGAGCACTTGGTTTATCTGTCAAATCATGTATATTTTTAAAAATATCTCAAGTTTCAAGTCAAACTGAAAGTGGATGTAAGCACTAATTATTTACGTTAACTCAGTATGTAATGATGGTACCAAGGAAAGTCGAGGCTGCAGTTAAATTGTGGAGAACAATGAAAGAAAGTTAAGGTATAAATGTAAATTGTTCTGGCACTGGAAAAGTATGGAAGATTGATCTGTTGATTAAGCTGAGGCAACCATTCAAGCAGCAATTATAGAGAATAGGAAGGAATAATGCATGCTTCATTGTGCAGTCTAGACACTGGTAAAATTTCAAAGTCACTTGTCGCTTCTCCAAATCAGACAAGTGTGCACCCTGCCAAGAGCATTACTTAGATGAAAATTACTCAAGGACTTGTGAGTCATCCTTTTTTTCACCAGTGCTGCAGTCACAATACACTTTTTTGTGGACTTTACAAAAGCTTGTGTTCTTAGACGGCTTATAAATATTGTATCCAATTCAGCTCCAGCATAAATATGGAACACCATGAGAACATGAATGAAAAAACATATATATGCCAAATAATATTTTAATTGACATAACAAAATGATAAGTAGTTGATAATGATACACATGATATAAAATTTGATTAAATAGAAACTCATAATATACTTTATTCAATATGATAAACTGTGATACTTAAAACAGCTCTTTAAATGTAAAATAATTATTTAAATTCATATTTCCTGTAAATGACACATGACATAAAATTCATATTAATAAACTATATTAGAATCATAGAATCATAGAATACACTGAGTTAGAAGGGACCCATCAGGATCATTGAATCCGACTCCTGGTCCTGTGCAGGACACCCAAGAATCACACCATGTGCCTGAGAGCATTGTCCACATTCTTCTTGAACTCTCTCAGACTTGGTGCTGTGACCACTTCCCTGAGGAGCCTGTTTCAGCACCCAACCACCCTCTGAATGAAAAACTTTTTCCTGATATCCAACCTAAACCTCCCCTGAATTAGTTTCATGCCATTTCCTCGAGTTCTGTCACTGCTCATGGGAGTGAAGAGATCAGTACCTACCTCTCTCCTTCCCCTTGTGAGGATGTTGAAGTCTCCTCTTCTCCAGGCTGAACAGAAAAACTGAAATCAGATGCTCCTCATATGCCTTCCCTTCCACCATCCTTGTTCCCCTCCTTTGGATGCTCTCTAAGAACTTGATGTCTTTTTTATCTTACGGTGCCCAAAACTGCACACAATATTCAAGGTGAGGCTGCCCCAGTGCAGAGCAGAGCGGGACAATCCCCTCCCTCCACCGGCTAGCAGTACTTTGCCTGATGCCCACCAGGACACAGTTGGCTCTCCTGGCTGCCAGGGCACTGCTGAGTCATATTCAAATTGCTGTTTACCAGGATCCCCAGGTCCCTTTCTGTAGTGCTGCTCTCCAGCCTCTCATTCCCTAGTCTATAGGCACAACTAGAGTTGCCCCATCCCAAGTACAGAATCTGGCACTTGCCTTTGTTAAATTTCATACAGTTGGTGATTTCCTATCTCTCTGATTTGTCAAGGTCTCTCTGCAGGGCCTCTTTGCCTTCAGGGGAGTCAACAGCTCCTCTAAATTTAGTGTTGTTGACAAACTTACTTAGCATTCCTTCAAGTCCTGCATCCAAGTCATTAATGAAGACCTTGAGGAGCACTGGGCTGAGGATGGAGACCTGTGGAACCCTCTAGGGACTAGACACCAGTCTGTTACCCCATTCGCTATAACTCTTTGTGCCTGACCTGTGAGCCAGTTGCTCACCTCTCATGTGAGATCGCTATCCAGCTGTATGCTGGACATTTGTCCAGAAGGATCCTGTGAGAGACAGTATCAAAAATTCTCCTGTAGTAAAAAAAAACTATATCTACTCACTTTCCTAGATCCACTAGGTGGATTATCCTGTGAAAGAAGGAAATCAGGTTTGACAAGTGGGATTTTCCCCTCATCTGTTGGCTGTTTTAACTGGCTGCTGCATTGTCCTTCAGGTGTTTTTCAATACATTCCAGAATAATCTTCTCCATGATTCACTCCAGGCACTGAAGTGAGACTTATGAGCCTGTAGTTTCTGGGGTCCTCCTTTTTGCCCTTCTTGAAAATCGGGACAACATTCACTAGCTTCCAGTCAGCAGGGACCTCTCCAGATTCCCAAGACTGCTGAAAAATCAATGAGAGAGGCTTTGTGATGACATCACCCAGCTCTTTTAGGATTCTGGGATGAATCCCATCAGGTCCCATAGATTTGTAGGGATCCAGCTGGAGCAGCAGATCCTGCACAATTTCGGGGTCAACTGGGAGTTGATAATTCTTACAGTCATGGTCCTCCAGCTCAGGGCTGAGACCCCATTGATCTGCCATCCATGTTAAAGACAGAGGCAAGGAAAGCGTTAAACACCTCTGCCTTGTCTCTGTCCCTGTTTGTGAGGTGACCATCCTCATCGTGTAATGGGCTGTTTCTGCACTTCCTTTTGCCATTAATATATCTGAAAAAATTCTTATTGTCCCCCAAATTTCTGGCCTGCTTCAACTCCAGTTGAACTTTGGCTGCACGAATTTTCTCCCTACAGTTGCAAGCGGCATCTCTGTATTCTTCCCATGTCACTTGACTTTGCTTCCACTGGGTATACACCTTCCTTTTTTGCCTTATTTCCAAAAGAAGATCCCAGCTCAGCCAAGCCAGCCTTCTGCCTTGTCTGCTTGACTTCTGACATTTGGGAATTGCCTGCTCCTGTGACTCTAGGAGGTGATGTTTGAAAAGTGACCAGCACCGATAGACTCCAGTACCTGCAAAAACATTTTCCCGGGGGACCTTCCTTATTAATTCTCTGAGCAGCCTGAAGTCTGCTTTCCTCGTGTCCATAATTTTAAGTTGTGCTGGCACTTTTCCTTTTGTCAACAGAGATTTTAAACTCTATCACCTTGTGGTTGCTGTGGCCAAGACAGCCACCAATCACCTCTTTACTCACAAGATCTACTCTGTTGACAAGCAACAGACTCAGGTGGGCATCTTTGCAAATAGGGTCCCTTATAATTTGTTCCATAAAGTTGTCATCCAGGTTTTTTAGAACTTTATTTTAAAAAATATTGAGCTAGTTACCAGAAAAAATTGATCAGCATGATAGTCTGAGAAGCAACATATTCACAAGTGTAAATCTTGACAAGCTTATTTGCATTTCTGAATAGTCATTATTGTTCTGATGACTAAACATCTTTAATAGGTGTTACAAGTACAGTAGTAAGGAACTTAGCATTTGTAAAAAATGCAGATACAATAGTGTACAGAAAAGAACCACAATATGTAGCAGGAAAGAACTTAGAAAAATTGTTTCCAAAAAAAAGTTCTTTCCAAAAACCAAACATTTTTTCTTATCCAGTATCAAATTTCATTACAATTTCTGATAAAATGGAAATGACATAATTAGTTTAAAAAATTAAAAATTAAAAATTTTATAATTGTATCTAATATCTAAGTTTTCTCTTTATAAAAAAGAAATAATTACAGCTACAAAGAAAACCATGCTGAGTAGATAAGCAGAGCGATAATAAAGAGGAGCAGGAGTAATATTTTAAAAGGTAAATTCCATTGCATTATTAAAAAGCCAGGGAGCTACTATAAAGATCAGTAAAAGGAAACATATTAGGAATACACTGGGGTAACACTATGTAGGTTTAATCTGGGACTCCTGGTAAAAAAGAAGCAACCCAAATTATGTTTTCTCCAATCGTCTTTTCGTCAATATAAAGAGATGATAACAAGACACTATACTTGCTAACAAGAAACTGGAATTATCATATAATCCAGCTACTTGAAGGGTGAGAGAGAGGAGGAAGGAGTAAGAACAAGGGGGGTAAGGAGAACAAAGGAGGAATGAGAAAGAGAGAAAGATTAAGATAGTGTCTACAAAAACCTTCCTGTTGTGATTTTTAAAGAGATTTAATGCCCATGTGTTTCTGCAGATACAAGTCTTTTATTAAATGAAATACAAAATTAAATAAACCCAAATTCAGAGTGCACAATGAAGATAAAAAGGACCTGGATTGTTTTTTAAAACTTCTTACTTTGAGGATTGATATCAATTATTGACAGGAAAACTTCAGAAGAGCAGGAATGTCAGTTCAGATGAGGATTATAGAAAAGGAATTTTTTTATTATCAACTGAACCATTTGGTTTACTAAGTTAGACAGGAAATTCTCAAAAAAAAGATTTTCCTACAAAATTTTTCTGTTTGTTTTTACCATGCTGGAGAGAAATATGAAGAAAACATCATTTTATGAAACTGAGCTAATCCAGTTTCTGATAGAGACAAAAAGTACCACAGGAATCAAAAACTATTTTCATCAAAACTTCTGTACCAGTCCTCTTTAACTTGTAAAGGGAGAAACAGATATTTGATGTTAAGCAGCTTTCCAAATCTGGTGTAATATTTTGTGTCAATAAGAAAGAAAAATGTGTATTTTTATACGAAATATACCAAAGTTAATTTTGTATATACTAATCAAAATTCAAATAACCAACAAGTAAAATAAGAGGCTTGGGATGCAAGTACTGGGAAGTCTGTAAGTCTGGGCTGAATAATGGAGAGACTAGCAGGTCTGAATGTTGGCTACTGCAGGGACCAGGGCATTCAAGACAATTCCTGAAGAGACCGTGGGGCCTGGGAATCAGCTACTGATTCAGACATAGGTGAGGACCAGAGAGACACACCTGCATGTGTGACTTTGGAAGCAACTGGAGATCTAAGGGAAATGTAATGAGTAGACTGACTAAGACCAGTTATTGAGGGGATCCATGGCTTGTATGTAAGTCTGAGCACCAGCAAGAAGAATGGGGCTGTGGCCTTGATGAGTGGTAGGCCCAGGTGCCAATAACCAGGTAGACTGAGAATCTGAGTTCAGATTCTGGATAAACACATCATGCAGTGGGTGAGCAATTGGCTCACGGGTTGAGCACAGAGGGTAACAGTGAATGGGGTAACATCAGACTGGCGACCTGTCACTAGCGGGGTTCTGCAGGGCTCTATCTTAGGCCCAGTTCTCTTCAGTGTCTTCATAAATGACTTGGACACAGGACTAGGAGGGATACTAAGAAAGTTTGCAGGTGATACAACACTGGGAGAAGCTGTTGACTCCCTTGAAGGCAGGAAGGTCCTGAAGAGAGACCTTGACAAATTAGAAGACTGGGCATTCAGCAACCATACGAAGTTTAAGCAGGGCAAATGCTGCATTCTGCACCTAGAAGGGGCCAACTCTGTCTGTACAGACTGGAGAATTAGATGCTGGAAAGCAATCCCGTGGAAAGGGACCTGTGAGTCCTGGTCAATGGCAAGTTGAATATGAGCCAGCAGTGCCCTGGCAGCGAAGAGGGTCAAGTTGGTGTTAGTGTCTTTTACCGTTAAGAACTCAAACCAGTGGATATAAAGAATTTTAAAGTCTAGTTATTAATTAGCTAATATAGAGTCTATACCCCTATCCCTTAATGACCTTAATATTTGAACAATATATTTCCACATGGCAAAATTAAATGGAAAGGTGTTATTTATTAATCCCATAAATACATTCCCTGAAAAAGAGGTTTTGGTTTGTCTTAGCGTTTAGGACTTTATGTGCAACATTTCTTTGCAAATGCCCTCATTACCTTACAAACTTCAGCTGTTATCCAGATACACAATGCAACTATTCACACCTCATATCAATTTACTTTCTTTTGAGTGAATGATATGATGGACAGGTTTTTTTATCATTGTTCTATATGCATTTGAATTTTTGGTAGATTTGAACTTTAACTCTAGAACAGGACTAAAATATGCCTAATCTCTGTATATTCTGATGTTTTTGAAATAGTACAATTAATCAATATGCCAATAAACATTAAACAGATGGTAATTTTAAAATATGTTTTAAAGTAGCATTCGAATATAACAGATAATAGCAAACACTATTGTGGGGTACGAGTCACTGATATTTAGTACTCCAATAAACAGATGAAAGATTATGCAGAGATTATGATAAAGATGAAGGAAGAGATTCAGATAATTCTTTTTAAAAATAGATCACTCAGATTTTAATCACAGTCATCACTTATTTGACCATATAAGCCTAAGAAGAATATGTTTAATTAAACCAAAGGACATCTGTGTATGTGGATAGCTGGGTAAAAAGCATCTAGAAGTAGTTAAGAGCACCAGAACTTTTGTCACACAAATCAAACAATTTGCCGTTTTTTTGAAGCAAAAAAACAAAGGTTGACCTTCTGAGTTTTGATACCAGGAAAAATCTTAGAAGTTATCTTTTGCCTTTCAAATGACAAAACCAACATTATTTCATCTAGAAAGAACGTAGTAACATTTTGCAGATTATTCATATTTGGTGTTATTCAAATATCACCATCAGTAGCCCCCTTTGTCCTTAAGGTATTTCTTTATTCTCCATATTAAACTACAAAGAAAAAATGGAGCAGTCCAACCTCTGACACATCAAGCAAAAAAGGACAATATTATCAGTGCATACATAATAAGTAATTAAATGAACATTCTCAGTTATAATAATCACAGATGTATTTTATACACTATAATTATTTTACATTTATATTTTAATTATTAGTGAAATAATATTAGGACAGCTTTTCCCTTTTATTTAACATAGTAAAAATATACTTGCTTTCCATCAAGATGTATTTCTTGCAGTCTTCCTGTGTGATAGGTGTTGGAGAAAAACCTTTTGTTACCCTCTGGCAGTGCTTCATTCATATGCAGGAAGAAGCATAGACTGCTCTTGAAGTAGTTATCTTCTGAATCCCGATGGGATGGGCTCAGCTACAGTAAAGCTCATGCTTCACTTAACTGGATCTTCTTAAATGAAATGAAACTTGCTGTTTAAGAAAGTACAGCCTAAGTCTATTGCCTCCTCAGTTGCCTGCATTTCAACATTGTGAATGTTAGGCAAGTCCAAGAAACAGCTGTAGACTTAGAAGTGTTGTAAGAGTCTAGGGCTTATAATTCTTTTTTTTAATTAGGGTATATTATTGACTGCTGGATTCTCTTTTTTTAATCAGAATCCTCAACACAATGTTTCTGCTGTTCTGAAAGAGCACTACCTGAGACAACAGAAATACTCTGCCTGCCTTTCATCTACAAGGTTGCTGTGCTGGTAATGGGGGAATAGACAGGGGCTGCCTGTAGAAGCATGTAAAGAAAAAATTACAGCAACTGTATGTGTCTTGGATTTTTAAATCTGTATCAAATTAAGGTATAATTTTAAATAACGTAGGAATAAAATTAAAATTGATATGCAGTGGGTTCTGTCAGAAACATTTTAGGCTGAAATATGTCCTGATTTTTATTGGTTTTAGGAATGGAAAAAGGATGTTACCTGGAAAATAATTAGCATATAGAAGTAAAGTATCAATGTCTAATTTTATCAAAGTATTTTGTTGTGGCAAGCATGCAATAATTTCATATTACTTTATTAATTACATATTTACTGAGGATATTAATACTATAAATCCTAAGGATCCCTTTCATGTATTTCATCTATTTTTCCTATAGGTTAGCCAAAATGCCTGTCGATGCTTAAAGCAGTTTCTGCTGTATTTCTCCAGTCAGGTATATAGCACAAAGATCTAGTATTGTAATGGCTGACCTCAAAAGTCCTTCTTATAAAACATCATTGGGTCTTCGATGTCGCATACACTCGGACAAACTCTAATCAATCTGCCTTAGTATCAAAGGAAACTTCCTTCCAGGTATGCTCATTTAAGTGCGAATGTCAGAACTTTTGACCTTTTCTTACCTCTCGCTGCTGCTGCTTCTTTGTGACTTTGCCTTTGTTGGCTTTGCTTTCTTTAGGAACTGTCAGTGTTTCCAGCATGCTTCTGCCTCTCCCTAAAACTCTGAATGTTCTTTTTCAGAGAGTTATACTGTAACTGTCTAGCCTCATTTGCTTTTCCTTTAAATTTATTCTGAGTCAAGTTCTCTTTTTGTACAAGGCTGTCAGGTTAGTGGGAAAAAAAAATGGTTTTCTATTCTTTTCAAAAACCTTACTTGAATGATGCTTTTTCTAATTCAGCAGGCAGTGCCAAAATAAAGATCGTTAGCCTTTTTTCCTCCTATTAAAACATACGTCTCTATTTTGTTCACATAGGCATTTCCAATAAACATAAGGCTTTCAGAGTATCTGCACTAGACTTTGCATGGAGAAAGCTTATTTTGTGTCAATCTTTCTTCATAATTCCAAAAAGAGTTCACACATAAGAGTAAATTCCTCCCACTCTAGTTCTGTTCCTACAAATACATATTTACTCATCTGATGTTGGAGACACCGAGCCAGAGGGTTCACTAGGATAAAAGTCAGTCCCAAATGTTGTCTGAGACTGTGACCTTCCCTTATCTCTCTAAAAAGCTCAAATCACCACTAAAATTCTATAATAATGTTCTGTCAGAGGAAGTATGAAGCTTACACATTGATAGGCTTATCTTTTTGTCATAGTTGTCATATTGACAACTGTTTACTTTGAGCTAACTATCCACCATTGTCTGTGGTGAGCCCAAAGAATGAGCAAGGTGATTGCAGTTCTGTTTGCAGTATACTTTAGAAACATATCCTATATATTTATTTTTTTAATATCTGCTAAAACAGTGGGAGACAGTGAAACAGAGACATATGGGACATACGTGAACAGAGTGAGGGATGAATAGAAATTAAGACATATGATTTGTAAGGCTTTTCCAGAGAGAGACTACAAAAAAAAATATTTGTGAATCTGTTCTAAATACCTAGGTGTGTGTAAAAAAAGAAATGAAATAAAATAAAAAACAAAAGGCAACCCTCCAGCTTTTTTTGTAAAGAGCAAGAGATCATTATGATGGAGTCCTAACCAGGAAGAAATTTGACAAAACTATTTCCAGTTTTACTGCATTTAAAGTCCTCTATTTCAATCTGCATATATATCTCAGTGTGTAAATGGGTTCCTATTAGTTAAATATAAATTTTGTTCTATACATATAACCATTACATAAAAAATAATAAAGAAGATAAAGAACTCAAGGGTAACTGATCCTGCATTAATGAGGATGTTTTCTGTGAGGTCATTAATTAGTACTAATTAATAGTAGAGTTAAAGTTGGAGTTTAAAATGCATAGTTAAATGCTTCATTCAGTTGATGAATATCTCACTTTAACCAAGATCCTTTAGATCATGTAGAATGTTATTCATTTCTATATATTGAGAAATGCATTGTTTTGGTGATACTTTCTTTTAAAATCTGGGAGAGAAAAGGGAAAATACATGGGAAAAAAAGAAAGGGTAGAGAAAGGAAAAAAGAAAGAAAAGATAAAGGAAGGCAAAAAAATCTCCAGTATAAACACAATTTCCAGCTGCAGGATAAAAGCCAGTATTTCTGAAATTTTCTATGGGGGTTTTAAATTCTGTCTAACTTTGAAATACTTTGGAGGTTGTTCACAAATGTTGACTTTTATTGCTCTTATCTGAATCTTCCTCTCCTGCAATATATATTGCTAGAGTGCATCACATGCTTCAAAAGGTTATTTAATGTCTTTATGCATTTTGAATGTTTTATTTTCATTACAACTCTCTCTGCCTATTTCCCTTAATTAGTAGCTGGAAGTTATCTTTCTCACCATCTTCATATTTTTTTTTCGCTCAGCATATCTGAACTGTTTAATTTGCCTACTTGCTAAAGTAGAAACTCATTTTGTGGGGGCCTGTAATTCACACTTGTGCTGTTCTTATGGTATTATTGATGTTTTTCCTGGTAGACAGTGTTAAATTTACATTCATGAGTCAAATGAGACTCTCATGCGTCTGTATTTTTTAACTGTTTTCTAATTTTACATACTATTTGTTGTCCCTTTGTCTTCTTTTTGTCCAAAATAACTTTTTCCCACTAACATTTTTTTAATGTACTTTACTTTTAATATCACTGCTAGTAATTTAGGATTCATTTGGGATTTCATGTTCAGAAGTATTTAGTTCTTTTTTTCTAAAAAAAGAGTACTTAGATCTAACAACATTTACCTTGAAGCATGAATCTTATTATTTATCAAGGGTCTAACAGAAAATTAGATTTTATCTTTAAAAAATCATAAAAACAGTCAAAGTATACCATTTTAAAGGGAAACCCAAATTTTCACTTGACACTGAAAACAGCTAGTTAATTAATCTCATTTTAAATTTGAGCATAACCTGTTTCTATGGACTATTATCTTGACTGTCAGTACCCTGAAGGTACACTCCCTTAACCTTGGTCCTAACTCAGGACCCCATCTCAGTCCCCACACCATCAACCCCTGTCCCAGTGATGCCAGAGCAAGGCTGGTCTCCACCTCCCACGGTCCAGCCCAGGCCCAGGTCCCAGCCCTGATCTCAACGGTCTCCAGGTGACTTCTTTGACTCCCTGTCTCTTAAGAAGGGGCCAACCTTCACTGCTCCCTGACATTGGATATGAATAAAAGACAGAAGACTAATTAGTCACAGCTCCATTGGTTTATTGATGAGGAATCAGTCCAGAATGTTAACACATGTTGTGCCAACTCCTTGCTGTGTGTCCCCCCACTCCCCTCAGCATGGGGGGTAGGGCAGTATGCTGTTTCACTCAGAGGTACTGTAGTCAATTTGACCAGTTTTTGAAACGGAGTTTTATCTTCACCTGACTACGAGATAAGCTCAAAGGTAAAATGAATGACATTCTGAACATATAGACCAAACCTTCTCTTATTTTTGAAGGATTTTAAAGGGTATGCAAAGAAATAAAATATGTACAAACCCCAACAGAAGAAGAACCTCATTCTTCTCCACTAATTTAGCAAGCAAAAAAGTTGACAAGGTACTAGAGCATGTTCAGTTGGGCCTCTGCAAAAAGAAAAAATCAAGACAACGGGATTTAAATTCACAGTTCCTCATCTCAAAAATTTCTACAATGGAACAGCCAAAAGAGTAGCATATGTCAAATAGCAGATTAAAAATTTTAAATTTTGCTGGATTAGCAAGTATAATATTAAGAACTGTGAAATACCGATAAAAAAAGAGACCACTTTTGGATGCCTTCTTCTTCTTTCATCAAGGACCTCTGGCAGCAATCCTAAGAAAACTTTCAAGAAGCTCAGGCAATACTGAATTTTATGCAGACTATTTTCCTGTCTGTTTTAAGCTACTCAAAGTCAATCTCAGAGCAACAAGAAAGAACAAAATAATTTCTTTTCTTTTTTGGAGTCGTCCCCATGGCTATGACAGTATCGGTTCTAGGTCAAAAGTAGCTCAGTAAGTCTGTGCCAGTTGAAGCAGCAGTTGCATTTTGATAACATGATAACCATGAGTCAGAGGGATTTTCAAAGGAAGACTTTTTCAGTAGTGGGATACAGTCTAAAATTGCTGTTAAATTGCAAACGAAGAGATGACACTATAGGTCAGAGTCTCATATGTGCTGGAGCTATTTGTGTAAGATGAGATGTCATAGGAGATGTTATCTCTATAAAAATGGTGATTTAAAACCATTCTTTTTGTACAAGAGAAATGATACAAGAGAAATGACGCAGAGCTATGTCCAGGACACAGCACAAGCACTTGCATAGGTAGACTAGGTTAGTGAAATTAATTTATTACTTCAGCCATAGTAGGACTATTATAATAGATAATTATTTCCTGTACTATATTTCCTATGGAAAAGACAGGAGAGTCTTTACTTCCTTTATAAATAACAGAGAAATAATAATTACAGCATCTGAAAAATCCTGTATAGTAGATGCTGCAATGGCATGCAAAATTTCCCTGCACTGTGTTTTATATTTTCAATGTAATAATTCTGTATGATGTTAGTAAACAAACTCTTAGTCTTTTAACTATACTATTGATGGTTTTCCCTTTAGTACAAAGGAAATATAGCTAATAAATGAGTCAGAACACCTTGACCTTAAATAATATTTTTGTTTAACTATGTTGTCTGTAGCTATGCCACAGTTTATCACAATAAACCAAAAATGCTACAGAATTTCCTAAAGCACTGGAGCCAATCAATTACTTATTATATTCTTAGGTTGTCCTGGATTTGATGTTGACCAGATAGCACTAACCCAAAACTCATCCAAAGAATTACAAGGCAAAGTCGAGGTAGCATGGCTTAGAGACTACTCTTGATATGATGTTTGGATACAGCTTTGATCCAGGTAACAGGAGAATTTAGTCAAATGCATGTGGACCTTTCTGTATCTTTTTGACCTCAGTGACAGAGAATAGTGGTTCCATGTAGATGGTATTTATTACTACAATGTAGCCTCTCATTACATGTATTTTCCATATTTGTTTTATATTTATATACCTGATTGTTCCTAACTGGTTTAACTTTTCTTTGGATATTGCTATGACCATACTTTAGTTTATTTTGTAAAGAAACATTTAAAATCTGTATTAAATATTTTAGTACCTTGCAGATACTTGAAACCTTGTGTAGCTTGAAAAAACCCTACAAGACACAAACATATTGCAGCCAATGTATTATACTGAGCTCTGCAAGCAAAGGCGTCACACTGTGTTAGCAAAGCTATGAGATGAATCGGATATTACATTGATGAGAACCAGAACAAACTCTGCGGTCTGTAGCTGAAGCTACATGACAGTAAGAAGTCACAGCATTGTAATAAGTCAGACCTGAAGTCACTATACTGTGATGTGGATCAGGAGTCAGGTCTCTGAAATCTGAGAAAGAATGCATGCAACACAGCAAAGCAGGAGTGCAACATGAGGCTATGCAAGTGCACAAAGGACCAAGGTTAGGTTTCAACAAAGCCTAAAAGATTACAAAGCATTCCACTTTTATTGCAGTTAATTCGTGGTTCTTGATTTGAACACTCCTCTGAATTTGTTCAATACACCTTTTTCTTTCTTTATCCCTTGAAACACAATAGAAGAGGTTTCCTCAAAGGCTTCAGTGTTCTTCTAGTATTTTCTTTGCTGCACAAGAATTACATAAGTCCTGAATGCAAACAATGTGTATTATGACTAGACTAGAAAACACGTTACTTTCAGATACGGATTACCTTTTTACTTGGGCAATAAAGTTAAGGTTTATAAAATAGAAAATATTTTTGCATACACCCAAAGGAAGTATGATGGAATAACTGCCAACAGAGCAAATTATAAACATTTACTTTGATATCACAAAGGCAAGTCTCCTAAAGATAGATTTATATTTCTTTAACTTCTGATTAAAACATTATTGTGTGTGTGAATATACAATGCAGATATCTTACTATGCTCTGAAGAACAGTTTCTTCCTTTTGACTTGGAGTGGCATGCTCATTGTGTTTTTCAGCTGAGAAAAACAAGCAGGATACTCATACATGAAAATCTAGGAAAAACATTTTCTTAGATTGTTTGGGGTTGGTTTCTTGTATTTTTTAAGACAAGTGACAACTAATTTCAAATTAATCCACTATCCATTCCATTCCTAAAAGCTACTTCCCTATAAATCTTTTAGGTGTTGTGGGTGGGGTTTTTTGTTTGGTTGTTTCTTTTGTTTGGTGGTTTTTTGTTTGTTTTTGGTTTTGAGGGTTTTTTTTGGTGGGGGTTTTGTGTGTAGGGGGAAGGGTTAACTATTTTGTTTTCTTTATGTTTTGAGTTTGTTTGTTTGTTTGTTTGCTTTCCTAATTTGTGGTATTTGAGTATAATAAAGAATTCTGGGGTTTTTTTTAAGTTGATCATTTATCAATGATTTTTATTAAATTATCATTTCATCTCTACCTTGAAATAGAAACTATGCAAAAACTGTCCCTTGATAGCCTGAAATTTCAGTTCTTCTGTATGATTGATCAGAAGCACTATCAGCTCACTGTTTTAGTCACAAAATTGTTCATTTCGGTTACTCTTCCTTTTTTGTTGATAAGCCCTTCAGAGTAGGGAATATGATGTTGTGTTTGTAGAATCAGGCCCATCCAAATCATGCTTTGCATGTGCTACTGGATATTAGAATAAAATATAATAGATAGAAGCAATTATCTCAATAATTTTAAATAGCTACTTTCATGCCAATTGCAAGATCAAACTCTTTGCAGTTATACATGTACAGTCCACAATGGATGCTTTTATTCACAACCAGGAAAACACATTGAAGAAAATAAACAAGCCTTTTATCCAGGCTTTTACTGAAGGGAATAGGTCAGATACCTCATCCAGAAGGAAATACACTCTGAATTTCTGACAATAAATGAATATTCATATATATAAAACAGGCAGATGTATAACAATTTTAAAAGAACCTCCTTAAGAATGCCCATGTAAAAACAAACCCATATTTTCAAAACAAAAAGGTCCAAATTGACTTGAATTTTTTCTTGCTTTTATGACATGCACTTATGGAAAGTAATTGATTTTAGTAAAAATGTTTTTTGCTTGTTTTGTTTACTCACGAAATTTCGATCAATTTTGTTATGAAAAGTTAATCGAGACACACAGAGTAACACTCTGGAAGTTCAGCTGTAAGGTGTTCGTGAACAAAATTAGGAATCACGTGTCTCTCTACATACAATCTCTTCTAGTGATAGTACCTTTACACATGGCTCATGGAATTCCATTAACTTCAGAGTACTTTCAGAAGAGCGAAGAAGATGCAGGCTACACATACTTACTAATTACATCTTAATCTAGATCACAGGTAAATTTATCTTAGATCATGTCACTTCCCAAGATGTGAAATACATATGATCTCACCTTTTGCACCGTTCCTTCAGCCTCTCTGGTAGCAGTCACTCTCTAACACTCAATTCTCGACCCCTACAATACCTAGTGTCAGGGAACTATATCTGCAAACTACTTCCTCAATGGAGATCTCTACAAATTATATTAGTGGAAATTTACCCCCATAAAGGTACACAAAATTAATAAGTTTTGGCTAGATTTTGCATTACTGAATATGTAGACACCTACTGTAAAATGTCTGAGGAGAAGCTAGTGCCTAAAAATAGGATCTCAAAAAGAAAATAAATTAATAATTGAAAGAATCTGCCCCAGCTAATGAAAAATTCTGAATACCATCTCAAACTTAATTCCTGTCCTTGGTAGTGCCAGGTTTTGATGGAATTATTGTCTGTGCATCCTTCAGTGCAAGGATTCACCCCAGAATTTTAGCCACCACTCGATGCTTGTATGGGCAAATGCACTTTGGTTTTCTCTTTATCCTGAGAGGTATTGACCTACCCCTTCACTTCTCCTTTTCTTTCTGCTATAGCTGAACTTCAGTGCTCGAACTAGAAGGTTACTCTACCTAACCCCCTTAAACTTCCAAATGGCTGCAGATGTGACAGCTTAGTCTAAAGACTCTCGGGATGAAGATGATTAGATCCTTTCTTGTCCTAGATCTGAACATGTTGCCTACAACTAGGACTAACGTGTGTGCACATAGGGTGTATACAAGTATAGTTGACCAACTTCTGGGTTTTAGGCACTCTATGTTCTTAATCACACATGTCTATAAACCAGCTGGGGGGAAGAAATAAAGTTTTCATACAAGTACTTACTCAGTTGTGGTCAGTTGACCCCGGTTGGGACACCACGTACCCACAAAAGCCTGTCTATCATTCCACCTTCTCAGTGAGACAGGGGATAGAAAATACGAGGAAAGGTTTTGGATCGAGTTAAACATAGGGAAACATCACTCACGGATTGCCATCATGGAAAAAACAGACTTGAATTGGGGGTTATTACCAACCAAATCAGTGTAGGATAATAAGAAATAAAACGAATTCTTAAAAACACCTTCTCTCCACCCCTCCCTTCTTCCTGGGCTCAACTTCATTCCTGATGACTGGTGCAGGCAGAGGGCTAATAGGTCTTACAGTCTGTTCGTCATACATTGTCTCTACCACTGTGTCCTCCTCAGGAGAAGGACCCCTCACACTCTTACACTGCTCTAGCTTGGGGTCCCTCCCACAGGAGGCAGTCCTCCATGAATTTCACTAACATGAGTCCTTCCCAAGGGCTGCAGTTCTTTATGAACTGCTCCAGTGTAAGTCCCTTCCATGAAGTACAGTCTTTCAGGAAGCGGTTGCTCCAGCATGGGTACCCCAGAGGGTCACAAGTTATGCCAGAAAACCTGCTCCAGGGTGGGCTTTCCACAGGATCACAGACTCCTTCAGACATCCATCTGTTCCAGTGCTGAGTCCTCCACAGGTTGCAGGTGGATCTCTGATGCAGCGTGGACCTCCATGGACTGCGGAGGTACAGCTTCTCACCATGGTATTCATTCCAGGCTGCAAGGGAGTCTCCACTCTGCTGCCTGAAGCACCTCCTACCCATCCTTCTCCACTGACCATGGTGTCTGCAGAGCTGTTTCTCTCACATATTCTCTCTCGTCTCTTGTCTGCTGGCTTGTGCACAGAACTTTTTTACCCTTCTTAAGTATGTTATCCCAGAGGCACTACCACGATCATGGATGGAATTGGCCTTGGCCAGCAGCAGGTTCAACTTGGAGCTGTCTGGCATTGGGTCTCTTGGACACAGGGGAAGCTTTTCGCAGCTTCTCACAGGGGAAGCCACCCCTTTAGCCCTTCCGAGTACTCAAATCTTATCATGCAAACCCAATACAGAGGAATTTCAGAGAAAGTTTCTTAATTTATCTTACCCCATAGTTTAAGTAATCCTTCTTTCAGACTTTCCTTCAGTGTGAAGTTAGGTACTAAACTCAAACTGGAAAGACAATTTCTCAGTTCAGACATACATAATATAGGAATACTGGACTTAATTGTCACTGATTTTGGTAGATAAGCACTTCCAGAAGAGCTAGGCTTCAATGGTATATTTAGAACATATTCCATTATTAAAAAAATTAGTTAAACCATAAAGCTTAATTGAAATAGGCATGGTACAGAAGAATTCTAATCCTTTTTCTGCCATTAGTGTACCTTCACTGTGCTTCATACTCTCCCATCTTTTAATCTGTGATTTTTGCTGAAAATTTTCTTTTGAATCCCTTACAAAGTTGCTATCTGTTTAGCAACAGAAAGAAATAGCATATCCATTCAGTAATTCCAAGCACTATTTTAGTTTGGTCTCTTTTTTTGTACATTGTATTTTCAATTTTTATATTTATATTTATATTCACAGCCAAAACTTACTTATATTTCTATGAGTTGCATCTGTTTTTCATAATAGTCTTCTAAAAAAAATAAAAATGCACACAACACTATGATGGATGAAAAGACAGAATGGGAGAGATATGTTGCCTGGAGAAGCATTAATGGAATCTGAATGGACTTTTTACTCACTAGATAATCCACTCAGCAGACTGGTAGTTTTTCCCCAGTTTATTGTTGTGTGCTTATGAATCCTTGTGCACCCCGGTTTATTGTCAAAATTTATGAATCCTACTGTACCTCCATCTTGTCCCCATTTCTCCCTCAGACTTCCCCTTTGAAAGTTGTTTGTCTCTTTCTCTCCCCTGTTTTCCCGCGCCTCTGGTACTGATTGGCTGTAGCTACCACAGTGCAGGGAGAGCTACCATTAGCCAGCTCCCTCAGAGACCCGGGAGTTCCACCCATCTTTCCCCTGTCCCCCTATCACATCTTTCCCTGAGCTGTCAATCTCTTGCGCCTCCCCGGTTTAGAATGCACCCCTCAAACCGCGGTTTTTTAAACCCTTGTATTCTTGAATAAACCAGCATTGCTGCACGAGACTTCAATTGTGTCCGAACCCTAACTGCAGTGTCTGGTCCCATCCCCCATACCCCTGCGGGCTGTGGCACAACACTGCTTAATATAAAAGGTAGTACTGATGACCAGCACAGAAAATAATATCTGGGATGTAGTGTGAGCTTCATGCATCACTACATCTACTTTTTATTTATTTTTGTGCTTCTTGAACAATGCAATTTAGTGTCTCTTATGTTTTACTTGGTGCAGCAGCAAGTTGAGATGAAGACTTTACGGGTTTCTCAATCACTGCACTCAGAATTTCTCAAGGTCAAATGCTACGGTATCTTTTCATTTAGCATTCACTCACCCTTCAATTTGTTTTGCAGTCTTGTGATTAATGATTCTGTTGTTTTGTGTATTGAAAAAACATTTCTCATTTCCTCTAGCTCTGTAAAGATACATCTTACCCATGTTTACTGGTCCCTTACTTTTATGTCATTTACAAACTAAGAAATGCTATTCTTAATATCATTGGTTAAGTAATGAATATAAAGCCAAAAGAGTAGCAGAGTCTGAAAAACTGATTCCTCTAAGTACATCCCTAAAGCCTAGTACTCCACAGACTCTTAATGATGCAAATTGTTTCACTAATCCAAAAGTGACTGTTAATGTGATTGAGAATTAGAACCTGAAACTTTTAAAGATCTGGGAGACAATGAGATGTTTTATATTTCAGCTATTTCTACAGAGAGTACTGTCAATGTGTGTTCAAAGTTCAATTTATTCAATGCCTTTATTGATCTGGCTAGTGCAACTATTCTTCTTTTGGATTAAATTAGTTTAAAGACTATGACAGCAGAATACAAGCCTGAACCTATACAGAATAGCGGCATTGGCTGAAATCCAGGCAAGAAATGAATGCCTATATGTACAATTCAAAGTAAGATGAGGAATATAAGAGAAAAAAAGAATACAAGAATATAAGAATATAAGAAAAAAGACCATCTTTAGTTTCTACCTAAATTTCAGGTCTTTAAGCAACTCAGTTTCTGAGTTTCTCTGACTTCCTAAAATTTTCCATCTGTGCACACGCACGAACAGTTTAGTCATGACTGCAACAATTGTAGCTTTCCTTTAGTTGTGACCTTAGAAGACACTGCACATGTAATTTCCTTCAGAAATTTCCTTTTCTTTAATTGTGTTTCAATTGACCAGAGCATGCCCATGAATATTTCAGTGGATTTTATGGATGCAATTCTATGAGTTAAATATGTGCATATGCATGTACGTTTGCAGGAAATGTTAGGGAAGAGCACTCACTCCACTGAAGGTACAGAAGACAGCACAAGTTAACTGGTGGATTTCTCAGTCTGCCTAAGTGTTAATGCTGTATATCATGAGTATAATAAATCATCTGCTCCTAGCATAGAATAGGAAAATGTAATCTCCCAATAATACCAAAGTCACATCCTAAGATGAGAGACTTTCCTTTTAGCTAACTATTCTGCATCCTTGTTATCAAGCAGAACTTTTAGATTCTACCAAGAAATAGGAAATTATTCCTAGAGAGCACAGAAAACCCCTATGTGAAACGTCCACTAGATAGTATACCAGAACCTAAATTTTAAAGTGCAGTGCTATTGAAAAGCTGAAAGCCAGTTTTGAAGCTGAATCATGTTAATAACTTTTTAAAGGTAAAGAATGTCTCCTTGTGGTCATAGTTTCACAAGGCTGAGTTAAAAAGCAAGTGCTACAAGAAAACAGCAGCCTATTACTTAGGCGTAATTTTTCTAGGAGTGAATGACATAAGAGGAAATTCAGTTACTTCCTATTTCTCTCTTCTAATGACTAAAATATTATTTTCATTATAACTTTTTCTTAACCCAGTATCAGCCTAATATATTGCCCTTTACCATTAAGTTAATAATTGCCAATTGATATCTGAAAATTCGGTAATACAGGTTTTCATTTGGACAAATAATACGATTGTGGGGGTTTTTTTCCCTTAATCCTAATATCAGATAAACCCACTTACCAGTGATAATAAACTATTCATCATCATATGGACAAATGGGCTATGGGCTACCAATTGGTAGACCAATAAAATTTTGATTAGAAAATTCAATCAAGATGTTGGGTTAAAAAAATTCTCAGATTTCTTAATGAATAGAAAAAAAAACACAATGCATTTTTTTCTGTAAAAAAAGTTCATATTTCAGTATGCCAATTACAGTTGTTTCATAAAGGAATTGTCTTTTAAAAAACATTTAAAACTCACATTCTTAAATAGGTCATTTTAAGAAGCCTGGTTCACCTGAAAGATCATTTCAGCTATAGGCAGAGGAGAGAAAATAGAGAAAAACATTTCAAAAGTGTAGGCTTTTCTCCTTTTATCTCACTTTACATTTTCCTGGAAAAAAAGATGTTTCAAGCAAAAGAAATTAAAAGAAAATATTTACTAAAAAAAATAAAAATAAAAAACACCCCAACCACCACAACAACTCATTGGTGGCTATCAAACTTCTCTGAACAAATCATATACTTAAGTAAAGGAAAGACAGTGTTCCTCAGAGGGGAATACAAAAGGCCTGTATAAGAGGAGAAGAATCACCTAGATATACCAATAAAAATGAATTGAAACTGCAGAGGAGAGGGGTAGCTTTTTGTGGAAGACTTTACTTCACCTGGGAGTTTGAGCCCACAGTTGTCTCCATTAGAGCATAAAACCTCTTCAGTTTTTTGGCTGTGTTTTTTTTTTTTTTTTGAAAATGTGTAACAGAAGTTAGTACATGCTCCCCGAAGTTTAAGATCTAAAAATATAAAATTTCTTAGGCCAAATCAGATAGCAAGTTGCTTCTAAAGTCTAATTTGGACTCCTCTTTCTTTGCAGAAAAATCAAGTCTCCACTTGCTTCCCCCCAAATGAAGGGTTTTCTAAGAGAAGAAAAGTGAAAGAGCAATTCTCTGTGAGTGTTCTTTATTCTGGAACTCATTCACTTTATGACTTTGTTCACCAAAGGCTGAGTATGTTAACCTCTGGAAATAGTATTAAACTTATTTCTGTCTATTCTACTGGGGAAACTAAGGTGAAGGTTGGATTTATTAGCTGTCTAAATATATGGGTGATGTATATATTTGTGCCTTTTTATTTTAGGACTAGGGTTCAAAAGATTTTGTAGTCTGTAAATATACAATAAAATCTGCCATCAAGTGGAGTGTAATTTCTTGACATACTTGGTATTTTGCATATACTGTAGTTATTACCACAATTTGAAATTTGCAAGGAAGAAAAATGTGAACAAATTATTGTTGGGACTTTTTTCCGAATGATGAACAAGTAATTTACATGTATCTGTGATGAACTTACTGTATTGCCTTTTCCCTGCTTCTCTAAGATAAAATAAATTAAAACTGTTGTGGAACTCAAACTATTCTAATATCTTATTGAAAATTTATATCTCATCAAGAGAGGTAATAGTTAAAATTTGACAAACTCCTCTTAAAGTATTTATATTACTGTATAAAATTAGATTTTCTTTAGAAGTGCATATCACTACAAATGAGTGGATTAAATATTTATTTTAAACTTCTTTTTACTTTTATAGTCTCTACATCCGAAGTCATGATGTTTGAGGATACTATGCATTTTTAATATAAGGTAACAGTTCTGGAAATTCCTAATTAAAAATCCAAGCGTAAGTGGCCAAACAAGATTCAAAACATAAACCCAGAGATATGGCAAATTCCAAAGTCTCTCAGTAAGGTTTTCTAGAAGTGACATTTTTGTTTTATTAAATCATGAAAAAAAATCATGAGAGAACCTGATGTACAACAATCTAATTTTCATCCATACTGTTTACCAAATACATAGAATAATAGAATCACAGAATTGTTACGATGGGAAAAGACCTCTAGCATCAGCGAGTCCAACTGTTACCCTAATACTGTTCAGTTGTACTTTTTTGTGTGCTCAAAATGAATGCTGATCATGTTTGTTTAGCCACCAGTCCATTTATAAGATAAATGATGACTTAGAGACTGACTTATGATAAATATAATTATAGAATCATTGAATCATTGAATTATTAAATTATGGAATGGTTTGGTTTGGAAGAGACTTTTGAAGTTCATCTGGTTCCACCCTACGCTGCCATGGTCAGGGACATCTTTTACTAGATAAGACTTACTGATCCCATGCTGAGTACAAAAATATTCAGCTCAGTTTTTATACATAATTTAAACAACTTACCAACCATTTTAATACTCTTCACTTAATCTACTTTATACTAACAGTATAGTAAAGATTTGGTTTCTGTAAATTTGTATTGATGTGCACCCCAAAAGACCTTCCTTTGGACAGAACAGTATGAAAATCTTATAATAATTTGAACTACTACCCATCAGCTTGCTGTTAACAGTAATACATATTGCAAAGGAATGGAAAACAAGAAGCAGTAGAGCTAAGAAAGACCACATTTCAACAACATTGTAGTTTATATGCAAGAACTGTATGTAGTGGGCAACACAACTGGGCAAAAGGAAAGATAACTGACAGTTACGTAGGTTATGTTAAATAGAAGTGTCAGTAGGAATTCAAAGTCTAATTCCTCCTCAAGAACAGTGGAGTATGTGTAGTTCAGGGAAGCATCTGATGCTGGACAGAATGAAAAAAAACAATCAAACAAAACCAAACAAGGAGCCAGTAGGCAAATTTTGGGATTTTTCCAAAACCAGACCCAGACCATTCTTGGACTGGAGTTCAGGATGGAAACCACAATCAGCAACACACTGAAAGCTGACTTGTTCTAAGATCTCTGCTTATAGTTACTGTATTCCATTTAGTAATTTTTATGTTTAAAATAACCAGACCCATAGCTTTAGAGATGGGAACACATTAGATTACATGTTATGAAGAAATTCTTTACTGTGAGGGTGGTGAGGTACTGGAACAGGTTGCCTGGAAAATCTGTGTATAACCCATTCCTGCAAGTGTTCAAGGCCAGGTTGGATGGGGCTTTGAGCAACCTGATCTAGTGTGGCATCCCTGCCCATGATGGGGGTTTGGAAGTGGGTGATCTTTAAGGTTCCTTCCAATCCGAGCCATTCTATGATTCTGTGGTTCTATGGTTTTATGTATACACATATTTAGCATGTGAGAAAAACTGTTGTACCTCAAGGCTCTATCTACCCCACTTTCTATCACATCCTCCTACTAGGATAACTTGAACTCTGTTGTATGTTCCTAAAAGCTCCTGACACTAAAATATCTTCTTTGCCTAAAATACCTTCTTTACTTAAAATACTTCCTTTACCTAGCATTGGCCTGTTGGATTCCAAATCTTAGATATGAGAAAAGAAACTGCTAGGTTTAAACAGAAAACCTCGAATCACAGAAGCTGGGGAAAAACTCATTTTTAGTAACTTCATCACTGTGGATTCTCCCTGCCTCCTCCAGCACAATGGAAGAGACTCCTTGCATGATGTTATCACAAGCCCTGCCCAAGCCAGGGAGACCATACCCTGATTTGATCAACCTATGCAGAAGACTCATTGTGCCTTATCTCTCCTTTTGTGTTACCTGTTCCCCAATGAAATCACCGCCCAAGTTAAAGTGCGGTTTTCCCATGAGGTAATTCCTAAGACCCCGAGATTTGTCAAACCTGTTTTTTCCCTTACCTCATCTCTGGAAAGTCCCCAATTTTAATAGAATGAATATGCAAGCTCTCTGTTGAATATGTAAACCCTGGATCCTTTAAATATGAAGTTGTATGTCCAATAAAGTATTCCAGTTCCTTGCCTCCAAACTGGGATCATGATAGCATATTGACCTTCGCATTGGCCTGTCTTGCCTTCCCTTGCTTTGGCTTCTTCTACCTTTAATGCCCTGATTCTTTCTCCCTCTCTTCCACTGCTGCTTTCCCTCAGCAAAAAGATCATGCAATTTGGCTATTTGGCATAATGCTGATTAACAAGGCATATACTTTCAACAAGGGAAAAGAGGAACTTAGTTACCATAATAAAAGTTTACTTGCAGGGTCTTTCCCTTCAACCAGCACCAGCTACTAATATTCACAAAACTTGAAGAAATTTAACAATTTTGAGATCTATCTCCTTGCCAGACACTGACACGTCCATGTAAAATTTTCGGACAAGGCCTACTTTCTTAGGAAATTGATCTAGACTAGGAGTTGTTCATGAATGAATGAATTAAAAAAGTCCAGAAATTAATTAATTCTTTTCCTTTTAAAAGGTAGCATTTTATTTCTATGAGCTAATGTTTAAATAACTTACTATAGAATAGTGAATAAAAATTAATTAACAAGAAAGATTGCAAATAATAGAAAAGTTTGGGAGATACTTAAAACATTACAGTAAGGAAAAGGAAATGTTTAATTAATGAAGGGACACCTTTCATCAAAATTATTCTCATTGGTTAATGAAATATGATGTCTTATAAGCCAATTACATTTTTGATGTAAAAAACTACATTATGCTAGGAAACACAAGATAATCCATCTCATCTATTACCCTAGGAAATGCATTACAACGTAATAGAGATCCCATAAATCATTCAGGGAAATAATGCAAGTGCTATAGTACATTTTGAACCAGACAGATTACACTAATGTCAGAAATGCAGCTCATTAACTGCATTATACAATGAATAAGCAGTCACCTGGCTGTACAGCCTTCATATCCCTATTACCCTCAGAACAAAATGAAGGAAAATCTATCACAGTCATTTGTCATACCATCATGTGACCAACATTTTCTCTTGTTTTCTGTTATAAAGTGCCCTTGTACTCTATATTTTGTGTGGTTCTGACAGATTTCAGATCCTGGATATAAACGCTGCCTGGAAAGTCTGTTGCATGTCCTCTGACAGTGGCACATCATAATCAGGGGTGTCATAGACTATCATGAAAGCAGAGAAGTAAGAATTGCAGTGCTGCCTTTCAAACAATAACAGTAAGAATCCCTGTAAACTCAATGCCTCGGCAAAGAATCAGGACAAAAATATAATGAATATAAAATGATACCATAAGTGTTTATTATATTCATAGATATAATAACCAAATCATATTTTTTTCTTTTTATGTAGAAAACATTTGAAAAACATTACCTTTGAATTTACAGAACAGATAATTATGTATATTGAAGAGAAATAACAGCATGTTATCTTCAGTCTTGGGTAATAATCTGTTACTTTTATCTAGTAATTACTTAAGGCACTCATGGACCCAATAATAGTGTCTGCCTTTCCTAGGTATAACTGAGGTTCAGATCCTCAAATACACATAAAGGCCTATTTTTCTCTTTAAGGATATATGCCTATAATTTAGGAAACATTAATGCCATTGAAGTCATTACTTAGTTTCTATCTAGGTCTGTAGGAATTAAAGTCCCCTCAAAACTCTGTAAATACAGTCATCGAATTGATGAAGGAACCAGCTCATTTTAGATTATAGAATATAAATTTAAGAAATGGTCTTGTTACTGGTGATCATCATAGAATCATCACAGAATCATAGAACGGCTTGGGTTGGAAGGGACCTTAAAGACCATCTGCTTCCAACTCCCTACTGTGTCAGAGACATCTTCCAATACCCAAAGTTGCTCAAAGCCCGATCCAACATGATCTTGAATATTTCCAGGGATGAGGCATCCACAGCCTTGCTAGGTAACCTGTTCCAGTGCTTCACCACCCTCACAGAAGAGAATTTTTTCCTCATATCTAATCTAAACCTACTCTCTTTCAGTTTAAAGCCATTCCCCTTTCTCCTGTCACTACATGCCCTTATAAAAAGTCTCCAGCTTTTTTGTAGGTTTAGGCTCCCTTCAGGTAGGTACTGGAAGGCTGCAATTAGGTCACCTTGAAGACTTCTCCAGGCTGAACAATCCCAGTTCTTTTAGCCTTTCCGCATAGGAGAGGTGCTCCATCTCTCTGATCATCTCGATGACCCTCCTCTGGACTAGCTCCAATAGATCAATGTCCTTCCTGTTCTAGGGACCCCAGAGCTGGACACAGTGCTCCAGGTGGGGTCTCACCAGAGTGGAATAGAGGGGCAGAATCTCCTAGCTTGATCTACTGGCCATGCTGCCTTTGGTACAGCCCAGGGTATGGTTGGATTTCTGGGCTTCAAGTACACATTGCCAGCTCATGTCTAACCTCTCATCCACCAGCACCCCCAAGTCCTTTTCAGCAGGGCTGCTCCTAATCAGTTCATTCTCCAGCTTGTATTAATACTGGGGGTTTGCCTGAGAGAGGTGTAGCAACTTGTTTTTGGTCTTGATAAACTGCATAAGATTCCCATGGGCCCACTTCTCAAGTTTTTCCAGGTCCCTCTGAATAACATTCCATCCTTCAGGTGTGTCAACCACAACACTCAGCTCTGTGTCATTTGCTAATTTGCTGAGAGTGCACTTAATCCCTTCATCTGTGTCATTAATAAGATGGTAAATAACTGGCTCTAATACAGACCCTTGAGGGTCTGATTGTCGCTGATGTCCAGGACTCTGAACCATTGATCACTACCCTCTGGATGTGACTGTCCAACCAGTAGTCTTTCTTATCCACCTAACAGTCTACCCATTGAATCTTTCTCCAATCCAGAGAGAAGGATGTTGTGGGGGACGGTGTCAAAGGCTTTACAGAAGTTCAAATAAATGACATCTGTCATTTCCTGTCCAGTAATGTAGTCACTCCATTACAGAAGTGCACTGGGTTGGTCAAGCAGGACTTGCCCTTGGTGAAGCTGTGCTGGCTGTCTTGAGTCACCTCCTTGTCTTCCATGTGTCCTAGCGTAGCTCCTAGGAAGATCTGTCACATGATCTTCCAGGGCAAAAGAGGAATGCAGATTTCTGAGGTGGAGACTCTTATAAGAGCACATTAAGACTAGGTTTAGTTACAGTATAAAAGTTAGAATGGAGGGAATAGCAAAGTGAAAATTCTTGTCTGTCAGGTAGAATTGTACTGTGTCCCCAACACAAATCTAAAATTCACTTGTATCATCTGAATGAGGCTGTAGCTAAAAAAATGAAAAATGAAAAAAAAATGAAAAATGAAAAAAATGAAAAATTCTCCCATTACACTGTACATAAAAACATAGCAGAGGTTGACCCAATAGAAAATATAAATGTATTAAACTACTAGCTATATTATGCACATATATTAATTAATATTAGACAAAGAACCTTTATTGACCTTCTTTTGTTCTGGGCTCTCTAAATCATGATTTAAAAGAAGAAAAGCTTTTTCCACTTCACAGTGCAGCTCTGCAAACTATGTTCCTCGCTGAGACAGAAGAGCTCAATAACAAGTAATTTCAAGTTGTAAGGGGAAAACTTTGAAAGTCGCATACTAAACAATAAATAAGAATCCAAATCTAATTTCTTCTTTACAAGTCATAGGAGAGATTTATGTTCATATATATCATAGAAAACTACATGGAATAGCTGTGCATCACACTTATTCTGGTCTCACTAGTCTTTTGAAAGAAAATAACACAGTTAAACTCTAACCACTGGTGTTTCTTTTCATAGTATTCACAAACTTTGCGCTGTTGATTGATATATTTTCTTTTGGTGGCATGTGGGAAGATAAAGGCAATGCCAGCAAAACTTTGAATATATAACAAAACTTCATGATTCTGCAAAAATGGTAGGCTAAAAGAAACGTGTTTATTTATAGTCTGCAAATATTTCACACATGCAGTGAGATTAAAAAAAAAAAGGGAATTTTCTTAAACTATTTCTAAGGTAGATTGTAAGAAAGCATTCTAATATTTGCAATGAGTTAATATGTAATTCCTTGCATCTCATGTAGTGGAATGTGGTTTAGAATCACACTGAAGGTGTTCAAGTGTTACAGAGTAATGATGCACTTACTGTAGGTGTGAATGGACTTTCATTGCTATGATTTACAGTTTTCCTAGGTGTGTTATTATGACACAATAACACTTTGTTCAATGACTGCATAGAGTTTTCATTAATGTTAATGTGGAATATTGACCCCTAATATTTTGTAATTAGTACTTGGACAGTGAAAGTCTTGTGTAATATGTTTCTGTGAATGTGTTTATCCATGATAAATAGAGGTGTGGCTTTGGAGGCTTATTTTCTATTTGACGATATGGTGAGCCTTGAACTTCAGGACTGCAATACTGTCTGAATATTAAAGAAAATATGAATTCACGACTTTTCTCTCTGGAAAATGTCAATGTTGTCCTCCTTCTATTTATAAATCAATATTTATAGTACAGGTTTCTAAAGGTAACCTTTCCCCTAGTACCATGTGTTTTAAAGCACTCATTGAACTGGGTGGTCTGTCTCTATAAATCTTATTTACCATTTTTTGTGTAAACTGGAACTGAGATAGGCAGTAGTAAAACCTATGCTAGTATAATTCTTTCTTTCTGTATGAGTAAAACATTAGTTCTAACCTTGCTGATAGAATTTTTTCCCTCTGGAGGAATATCAAATAAGATGAATTAAACACAGTTTAGAGAAAAAAATAAAAAAACTGGGATTTTCATGGGTGTTTTTTCTTTATTAAACACTCTCCAAAGACAACAAACTTCACAGTTTTATTGGTGAAGGTCATTACAGAATTTGTTTCCATTTTCTTTGTTCTTCAAAGTAAATAATTTATAAGTGTAAAAAACCTACAAAAAATCCTTTTCCCATTCTATTGTTTTGCTAACTTTATATAAAAATATACATGTTAATCTACATATTAGTTATGATAAGCATGTTATGGTCTTTGGTGTAGTAAAATCTATATGTTTTGTACGTATTCATTGTTCTTTTGTTTTCTTTATACTGTGTTCTGAAACAGAACAAATAATGAAAATTAGTAGAGAGTACTTGGGGAAAGACTGGAGACCTACAAGAAGAATAAATTTTGAAAATTCATAATTTACCCTTTGACAATACATTAAACCACTGGGGACTTCTTTGTAATCCTAATAATATGAGAGTTAATTATATTAATATATTAAGTATTAATCAGTATAAATCTTTTCTTTTAATGAAAGAAGACATATATCTGCTGTAATTATCTCTAAACTTTATTTTATTGTTCATTAAAAAAGAATTATAAACAGCACTTTGGAGTATGATCTGTGATAATACCTGTAATACTAGGGGGTGGATAGGTAAAAACCCCTCAGAATCACATGGAAATCACATACAGTAAATGCAATTTATCACACAGAAAACATAATGAAAGAGTACTTTATTTCAGATAAACTAATTAGAGTAAAGATATGATTATTTTAAGGCATATCAACAATGGAAATGAAATCATGGGGTTTTTTAAATTATCAAATTCTCAAATACTCAATTATTGTAAATTGGCATTTCTCTATCACATTAAATGGTGTAGTCCTGTTTAATGTAAAATTGATGTTCAAGAACTCCTATGGGTTATTGTCAAGGTGATATGATGTTTTGAGTCTGTCTGCATAAAATTACCATTGTTTTCTGTTTCTCTATATCATAGTAGCTTGGAATGATTTTAGAAATTCTGAAAATCTGCATATAAGTCAAGAAATAAAAATTTAATTCCATCTAATTTTCATCCTTCAGGTTCAAGGATTCCAGTCCATATTTTTTCTTTTGTTCTTGTCTACCAGGAGATGGAGACAGAGCATTTGAATCTTCCATTACTTCTTTGAGAAAAGACAAGAAAAAACTATCAGAAAAATAAACATAAATAGTACATGAACCCCACTGAGCTTGGTAAATTGTTCAAAAGGAAAGTTGTGAAAGTCATTACTTCTTGGTATTGCCCTTGTTAAACATATTTGCTATCATCAATAGCTATTCCATAAACCAATACTAGAAAACGAAAGGTATTAGAAAAGTCTTTGTTAAAATTATTCTTGCATTGAATTTGCTTCAATGTGTACACAAGTTGAAGAGAATGTATTGCAATTGCTCCTAGTCAGTTTTCGATTTTAACCATTGTTATCAGCTAAAAAGTCTGAAGAGTTCAAAGAAGTGTGAGCAGAGTGGAAGTACCTTTATATATGTTTCTCAACTCCTGCTGTTAAAAGTCTCTGGTTAGTCTACATATTATTAGTATTAAGACTTAAAGACCTAAAATGTAAGGTTCTAAAAAAATGGTATTATAGGGGAAAAGTGAGATTTTTTTTTTTCATTTCTTGAATACTTCCGGATCTTATCTTTTGTGTCAAGTTTTGTATAAACTGATTTTTATTTTACTTTAACTGTGTTAATTTAAAATTCATAAGCATCCCATTGTCCTTGAAAAGAATGTGATAATTGCTGTATTTTTGACATGTCATATTAAGTTACTTTACTTTTGAAAGAGATATGTAAACTATTAATTATTAGCATGTTCCAGACACAATTTTAATGTATTTCTTTGAAAACCTGAAAAAAAATCGGTCTCCTTCAAAAGGATTAACGTTTTTTATTTAAAGAGCTAGACCACCGCTGACAATCAGAAATGCTTGCTCAGCCAAATCCTAGGGAAAATCTGACCAAAGAAAATTTTCCTTCATTTTCAAATCCATCCAAATATCAACATATTTATTTTAATATTTCTTTAAGAGTATCATTTTTTCCTCATATCAGTATATAATAAACATTTCAAACAATTTTAAAAAAGGATCTCTTTTCTGGCTGCACTCTTTTTGATATAAGGATAGAATTTTAAAATATTTGATTACTTGCAACTGTACTTTTCATGTACAATACACATTTTCATGAGAGAGCAGTTGAAACACCCGCAGTCAATTGCAGTACCTGGAGATGTTAGTATACAGTCTTAGTATACATATTCTCTTTGTGCTAAGGAAAAACACGTTCTCTGAGTGAATATTAGGTAGGTCGGCTTCCCTATATAGCCAGAAGACAAAGCTTCTGATTAGAAATGCATACAAATCATTTAAAGTCCTGTAAAACTGCTACCAGGAACATTGAAGACAAATGAAAAGTGCATACAATTTCTGCAGAGGTCCTGCAAATCTGGCAGCGCAGAACTAGGAAGGAAGGAAGGCAGAGAAGTATAATGAATGTTTCTTTTATTCCCTAGTGGATATCAGATCTTTCAGAGTCCCTTAGAAAAACCCAGTTTTGGTTCTTTTTACTGTTTGTGAGCTTTTCTTTATACAGACTTGTTTGTTTTTTTTTCTAACAGGGTCAAGTGGGCAAAAGGAAAGCACCTCACTCTTTTAACTAGCAAAAGCTATGTTTCCTAAAAAATTATAGGAAGTAATGAATTTTTCTTTAGATACTGAAGACTGGTAAAAATAAGGGGAGCATGGAAGAGGCAAAATAAGGCACAATTTTCCTCAACCAAACTTTTGGATTGTATTTCTATAGATAGGTATAAAACCAAAGAAAAAAATAAAATACATATTCCCCTCAAAATCACTAGCTCATGTTTTCTGCTAGGGAAATAGTATTTCCCATTTAGATTTGCTAAAATAAGAAATCTGGAATTCATTTGACTACATTTGTGATCACCTGTGACCTCCAGTCTCCTTGAGATCAAGTGGGGAACAGATAATACAGTAACAAAGTGGTAGCACTGCTGCAAAACTACAATCTACACTTGGACTTGTAGCAGCACATCCTGATCCAGGGCAGAACTCTACATAAGATGATTTTTAAAGGAAACAAACATATAGTAGCTACATAAATGAAACATGAGCTTCTGTGAATACCTTATTGTAGGAGGCATGTTTTAGGGATGCTGGAAGGGACATCCTGGGAAATGAAGTCCCAAATGTACTCCCATGCACATGGGCACTGAGATACCCCATGGTGGTTGGTCAAGGGAGTCACGTGTTGTTTTGAGGTGCATATAAAAGATGTTGTCCCATTTGAATAAACGGATTTGGTTGCTGAACTCCCAACCAACCAAGTCCGTACGGGTTTATTTATTTATTACATTAATAAAGCCATACCTTATGAAGACATTTTACTGCTATTGTGCAATGCAGAAGGAGGTAACAGCTCCTTTTGTCCCCCTCACAGTCTTATCCTATATTGCTATAGGTCACTAAATTGGGGAGATATGGATTTGAAGGGTGGACCATTTGGTGGACAGGGAATTGGCTGGATGGATGCAGGCAGAGAGCTCTGCTCCATGGTGCTATGTCCAGGCAGACGCTGGTGATGGATCTCCACAAACATAACAGCTATTTAAATATATTCCTGGAGGATATCTGTGTCTTCTACAGCAGCTCAGTGCTTAGTGGAGTCTTCTAGGACATAGATTCATCAGTATAAGTTTATCTACAATCTGGATAGGTAGAAACAGCAGAACCATGTACCATTTTTGTGACTAGTGAATTCAAAATACAGTACAGAATATCTGTACTGGGAAGTTTATCTGACTTCTCTAAAGAGTTTTGATTCTCCTTGAGCTAAAAGCTGTTAATTAAAGTATATGCCTGCTTCTCAGTTTTCCAGTTATGGAAGAGCTGATGGGATTATAGGGTATTTTCTCTGTGCTGTTCACTTGTGAGATCCTGAATGTTGTATATACCGAAGTTGTAATAAAGCATTTTGAAGATTGGCCGGATGATAGAAAAATGGTATCAGTTGGAGCCCTTACAAAGACAATATTCTGCCAGAGGCAAGAATTTAAGGGAAAGAAACAACTGTCAGAGTCAGTGGCCAACAGCTCCTGTTTCAGAAGAGCAAAGTACTCTACAAAAGAATGAAAATCTGTCTTTGAGTTTCCTATCTCATTCCACTGGTTATAGCAGGGACATAAGGCCCATCAATGACAGTTTAGTTGTTTTTGTTAGTTCCAAAATGTTAACCAAAATGAATAGGCCTTCATTTGAATAATAAAATTACTGTGTCATTTGCTAATATATACCACCTGTGGGAAGACATTTAAAAAATAGAAGCAAACAGGTAGGAGAATAATGCTGGTACTTGTACCCAGTCAACCTCATCTCAGATGTAAATGAAACTCAGAATAACAAATATTGTAGTCAAGAAAAAGAAGGGATTAAGGACTTACGTAATGTTTATCTTATGTATGCATAAGTTTAAATATAATGAGCTTGGTAAACTATTCATGAGCATAAAATTAAAGCACATGTTTAACATTGCTTTGCATATGTTGTTCCATAATCCCAAAACATAATAGTCCTGGTCTTCATCTACTGCAGATTGATAATGTCCCATCAATTTACTACTCCTGCAATTCTAAGATATACCATATCGTCACTCACTTTGTAAATCTCTGTGGGAGGTAAACAGCACTGGTGATTAAATCTCAGCAAGTCGAGAAACATGATTGTTTACATATCTGATTTAAGTATAGCATTATGAATGGCTTTGATGAAAGATAGCTGCACTGTAAGAACTGCATGTATACAGTATCAGAGAGAAGCTACCTAAGAGTTGAAGCCTGTGTAAATAAGTTAGAAAGCTAAGAAATATCAGTGGCTATTCAAGGAAAATATTATGGATTAATGCAAATAGATACAGAAATATAAAAATAGCATCATACAGTAAATGGTTCCTCAGTGTTTGGTTCCATTTCTAATATATAAGTATAAACACCAAAGAGCCCCAAACTTTCACATTCCAATGTTTCCATTTTAAATTGAGGATAATCATCATCATGGCTGGGCTTCGTGAATGAAGATTTGGGAAGGGCTCTACCCACGTTTGTTGCAAGCGCGTTGGTGGCTGAAAAGGCCAATACGAGATAGGCATGTCCAGTTGCATAAGGATAATCGCAGTTCAGATTTTTGGGTATGGTGTCTCCTCTAGGATTTACGAGGTTGACAAAGCAAGAACTCCATCTTTATAATCCTGAATTGACAATTGACACTCTAACACACTCTCAGACATGCACTTACATGCTGACATACTCACAAAACCCCACAGTGAACTGTGAGCATGCATGGGTCAAGCTGTTGTGCCAGAGATAGGTCAGCCTTTCAAGAGCAAGGGCTGCTAACACCAGTAATGTCACTAGTTGTCCTACTAGACATCCCAATTCAGTCTTCTGTTTGGAGTCAGAAGAAGATAACATAAAAATCTTTCTAAAAAAAAAAGAGATAATGACTTCAAAGGACATTAGCTTTTACTTTTGTGAGAGTGAAAATTGTGAGATTTGACAGCCATTTGTTTGTCAAAGTTTTATGTTTGCTGCAGAAAGATTTCTTGCAGGCTTTTTTCTAGCCCACAGTAGTCAATCTTACTTTATCTCTCCCTAAGATTTCAAATCTCAGATTTGCATTTTATTTACATCACTGTTAACCACTGATTCTTCAGCTTTTCTAAATATAAGTATCATAAATCCTGCCATACACTCTTTCAGGGTGAAGAATTGAGAAAAAGAAACAGCTTAGAACCTTTCTTTTCCAGAAAAAGAAGGTAGTGGTTTTTTGGTTTGTTTTTGTTTTTGGTTTTTTTGTGGTTCTTTTTGCATGTGTATTTTTTTGTTTTGTTTTGTTGTTGTTTCTTTGTTAATTATTTCAAAGAATCACAGTTTTAAAAGTAAATAAATTCATTCTTAGTAGAGGAAAATAATGTATAGACTGATTAAACATAAAAAAATACAGTAAGCAATTAGATCAACTAATTTTCCTCCCTTAAGATGAGTTTTAATAAACTTGTTCCAAGTCCCCTTGTTATTTGACTGACTCTCAGAAGCCAGTACTCTCCTTACTCTATTAGACAGAAATCTAGTTTTGATTAAAAGAAGTCAGTGTTGTTAGTGTTCACGTTTTTAAATTCTTCATAAAATTTAGAGAAAAGTAAAACTGCTTATAGGAAACTTTATTTCTCTTCATTAGTTTTCTTATAGTTAAAATTTCGTACTGGTTGTTAAGGTAATATTCATTGTCCTCTCCAGTACAAGCAAGAGATTTTCAACAACTACACAAATTTCTGCTACGGATAATACAGTTTCACATTGTTGTATCCTTGACTAATTTACTATCTCACTTTTAGGGCAATGACAGAAAGGGCTCTTGCTATGTGAGCTTAATTTACATACATTGATCACATTTCTATTTAAAAAAATGTGTATACTTAGTATTCTAAGTGAATTAACTCACTTTTCTAGACTGCCCAACTAAATTGTTCTGATGCAAAATTTCCATCAAGATAAGACCTTCTGGAAGATATAGGTTTAAAAAACAACATAGGGATTTTTTTTAGGACGAAGAACATTTTTGAGCAAAGTCAGAACTGTTACATAACGTACTACGAACATTCAGACAGAGGAGGCATAATAATTTCATTCTATCTCGAATATAAACACCACACTTAATATAAAGACCATAAAAATCATACTTTTAATCTGAAAATTGTGGGAAAAAATAAAGTATTTTAATGGAAAATATATTGATGATGAAATGAAACTGAAATTTACTATTCCTAGCAACCAAAAATAAGAAACCCCCCCGAATTTTTGATTGAAAATTCTTCATTGATAAAAAAGGGGTTTTTTATTTCTTGCAAATCCACATAGATAATTGGTTGTAATGAAAAAAACTACGCTGAAATAAATTAGAACAGCACCATTAATGGTACTTAATCTCAATCTATCCCTAAAGATTGGAAAATATTTTAATACTCCATTTCTGGATCGTTTTTCGGGTTATTTCTACCACTTGGAAATAGACCATTAACAAACTGGAGATACGCAGTTTAAACGTGCAAATCAATTTTTTATTGGCTAATGCACACAACTGACAGCTTGGGTTAATGAGTTACTGTAATATTAATATGCTCACAACCCCTGATGTAGGACACAATGAGCCTTTAATGTTCAGGCAATGCTCAATCAAGCGTAGACAAGCCAGGATCTACAAGGGCTCTTTAGGCTGGGCACATCCTCAAGGTTGCAGAGTTACAGTCTTCTGGTGCCCTGGGGTTTTATTCTTATGGTTTTGTATCCGTTTATGTTACTATTCCTCTTATATACTTGAGCTGCTTACTGTTCTGTTCTCAATAATTACAATTCTATCTCTAATTCTGCAGCTCTTGCATGGCTTTAGCTCACACATTTTCTCACACATTAACAACAGTTAGAGAGATCCTCAGAGCTGGGAGCTTTGAGGTCTTCCTGAGGTGGCTGGGCAGCCAGGGCCTGTCCCACCTCTCCAGCCAAAAGCAGGGAACCAGGGGGGCACCAAGACAGCCCCAGCCCTGGCATCTGGCACCTCGCTAGAGCTGGGCCAAGGCTGTGGGCCCATGGATGTGAGTCTCGACCAGTGTGGTGAGGGCAGCTTTTGGTCCCAGATAGCTGAGCCTCTAGATTAAAGTATCGGTGCAATAAAATTGGATTTGTTTAAAACAGAGATGTAGTCAGCCAAAGAGCCAAGTGGTTTCCCTTTTCTTTATTTGTGTTGTAGTCCTTTCAGGATAATTATGCAATAAAGCAAAATAGACTTTTAAAAAACAGAGATTGTCTTTGAATTACAAAGCTCATTTTTGTCAATATGAAAAAATAGTTATGAAGATAAATAGAGATGATGATAAATTTCAGTTCAGTATAAAAAATGTAGACAATGTTGTTAAATATCTTGTGTTCAGTGTTGTGTACAAACACCCCACACATCCCAAAAGATAACTTCCTTACAGCTTCAATCTATATGTTTCACATGTTTTAAAATACATTTTCTCTTTTTTTCTGGCCTATATCTTCACTTTAGAATTCTCTTTATACCACATTTCAATTTCCCTCAAGCATTAACAATATCTGTAATCACTGCATTGACATTTTGTACCACTTCCCACTTCAAAAGTATGTCACAAAATCACTGAAGATTGAAATTTCCAAACAATTTCAATCAACCAGTGAAGAACACCTGCTTGTTTCTTTGGGAGAAAAATTTGTAATTAAAATAAGAGAAGTGCAGAGTAACAATTAGGAAACAGTTATTTACAATGCATTGAAAATAAATATATAAAATAGGATGTTCAGATGAACTACAATAATTGTATCTGCAACATCTAATTTGAAATGTTACATATGGTAGCAACCAGTGTTAAATTATCCATAACTAATTGGCATTGTAATTGTCTTTAATCTGAAATAGACAATTAAACATGTTCTGGACTGTTAACTGGTTCATATTTTAGGTATTCAGCTAATTAGACAGTTCCTAAACTATTCATTTTGTTTGTGACTAATTTGTACACTAAAATCATATTTTAATAGGATGTTTTAGTTTTTTCTGATTCCCCTCAAGGTATAAAATAGAGATACCACCTTCATACATAGTAATTAAATTAACTTGTCACTATATATATAGAAAAAGAGTAAATAAAACTAATAAAATTTTCTGTGAATAGTCTTATATGGAATTTAATATCCTCTACTTTTGTTTACATTAGCATCTTCCTTCAGACCTCAAAAGACTTAGCAAAAGTATGTATTTGGAGCATAAAATTGTTTTGTTAAAAAAACTCTGGCATCGGGACTTTTGGGACAGAGACAGAATAAAAATACTAAAACCACCATTTACTCATTTGTACATGTGGCTTTGGGTTTTTTTCATTTCTCTCCCTCTCTCTCCTCCTCTCCCCTCATTTCTCATTTCCCATCTTCATTCTGAACTGTATAAGAAATAGAAGGCGTTATGCAAGTTATACAAGAATTTAGGACTGAAATCATGCTGAAAATATGAATGCATGTTTATGAGAGAATAAACACGGCAAATTTGGCCAAGTCTCAGTGAAAACAAAATTATTATATCGCCTTAAATCCCCATAAGTGACCTTTAGGATCAGAAGTTATGTAGGGCAGTCTGCTCAAAAATAGTATTTGAAGTCTCAAATCAATTTACTGTATTTTCAACACTTACTTGGAAATACTAAGAAGTACTTTGAGCAGAAAACCAGGTTTTATCATTGGTAAAGTAGAAGCCAAATGACTCTCCAAAGCTAGAGCAGAGTTTTGGGAAGTTGGCTACTACTTTGTACCCAGTTCTCACAAATTAGCTCTTGTAAGGATTTGGAAGATCTGAGGTTTTCTGGAATGCCTTCATAAACACCCATTAACAACATAGGCAACCTGGTTGCTTTATAAAACAATTTAGATTGCGTTGCTATAATAGTCCCTATTTTATGACATTGTTGTGAGTTAAACCTGGTAGGCAGCTAAGCTCCATACAGCAGTTTGCTTATTCCTTGCTGTGGGAGTGAGGAGTGAGTTCAAAAGGCAAGAGTGGGAAAATTTCTTGTGGATCCCCAGCTTACTTGCTGGGCAGTATGAGAAACAGAGACGTCCTGGACACTGTGTGGTGTCATAGGCCAAGATAAGGAAAGTAATTCACCAGTTACCTTCATGGGCAAAACAGATGACTTTGGGGAGTTTAATTTATTACCCATCAAATCACAGTAGGATAATGAGAAATAAAATCAGACCTTTAAAACACCTTCCCTCCACCCCTCCCTTCTTCCTGGGCTTTACTCCCAATTTTCTCAGTGGTTCAGGGGACAGGGAATGGGACTTGTGGTCAGTTCATCACACATCAACTCTACCGCTCCTTCCTCCTCAGGGGGGAGATTCCTCCTGCTCTTCCTCTGCTCTGGTGTGGGGTCATCTGCTGGCTTTGGGTGGATGTCTCCTCCACTGTGGGGCTGCAGTGGGTGTCCTGGTTCCAGCCAGGACAGGTTTTTTACCATAGCTGAGAGGGGGCATGGTCAGGACCCTAATGTTATTCAATACCATCTCATGTCGTTGCTGGGAGCAGGAGGAAAAGGGACTCTCTCTCTCTTCCAAGAAGGGCATTCCTTCCTGTTGAGAAAAATGTGGTGCGGGAGAAGCCATTCCATGTTGTTCATAATCACAGAGTCCATGGTGAGCATTTTTAAATTTGAATCACTCTCTCTTTTGTATACTTTTGTTATTAATATTTTTGCTGTTATTATTGTTCATTTTCTTATCTCATTGCTGTCCCCAGTAAATTGTCTTTTTTTCAGGCCATGATCTTTGCCTTTTGTGCTTATAATTCTCAACTCCATCCCACTGTGGGGGGGAACAGGAGGGGAAAACAGGAGGGAGTGAAAGAGACTGACATGGGGCTTTGGAGAGTCTCGATGGGGGCACAGAACTGGAGAGTACCATCCCTAAACCATGACAGCCTGCCTCACCATGGTCTTCACCATGAGATGCAGGGGAATCTCTGCTCTGGCTCCTGGGTTATCTCCTCCCCCTCTTTCTGCACTGACCTGCGTGTCTGCAGAGTTGTTGTTCTCATATTCTCACTCCTCTGTCTGGCTGCAATTGCGGTTGCATAGGTTTTTCTCCCACTTTCTAGATGTGTTACCCCAGAGGAACTACCACCTTGAGCTCAGCCTTGGCCAGTGTTGGGTCCGTCTGGAAGTGGCTGGCATTGGTTCTGTCAAACACAGAGAAACTTATAGCAACTTCTCACTAAAGCAATCCCTATAGCCCCCCTACTACTAAAACCTAGCCAAGCAGATCCAATACACATTGCACTGTTCAGCAATAAATAAAACATCTCTGCGTTACCAACACTGTTTTCATCACAAATCCAAAACTTAACATTCACAAGCTAATACGAAGAAAATTAACTCCATCACAGACCGTAACTTAACCAGACAATATTTTTACATCACTTTTGGAAATACCTCTAGTGTTCTGAGTTCATAATTTTCAAAGTGTTCAAGAAATTTAGAAGGCCCAACTTCACTGACATTTATTAGAGTGACTTTTCCGTTGCCATAGAAAATCAGAGCCAGAATGTAAAACCGAATAAACATTGCATCTTGATAGGGAAACAGTGAGGTTACTGTGCATGAGGCTTCTCAAAATATATTTTAACATGCAGGTGCTGTTGCATTTAAGGTCCATTTGCTAAGGATTCATGATTATATTGATTTGCCTCCATTAAGTCCCACTGATCATTTTTCTCCTGATTTGACTACCCAATCCCTCCTGTACTTGCTACTGTATTGTCATCCCTAAGTGACTTGTGGATTGAACCACTTAAAATGGACCATTTGCTAAGCAGTTCAGCTAATGATTAGATTTCCTTAGTTTTGCAGTTGACTGTGTGGATTGCTTTCATTCCTGATGAGATATAACAAGAAAAATTCTCATGTCTTATTATAGCAGGTCTTTGTGGATGTTTGCATTCTTAAGGGATTTATGTTCAGGGTAAAAGGTTAATTAATCAGCTGTTATTTTCACCTTCTCCTTTTCAGGTTGTTTTAGATAGAATAAGAAAGAAATCAATCTTCTTTGAAAGTAACTGTAGCCCAGACATTGAATTAAACTCACATTCTCAAGGCAGGGAGATTCTTCTCGCTAATATATAAGATCATCACCACTATGACCCCACATGTTAGACCTAGGATTGCCTTCATTCCTATGGTGCAGTAATAGTAAGCTTTGGACATACATTCGAATTAACACCTTGTACAGAAATGTCCCTTCCCAGTACTACAGTTTAGGCTTTGATTTTCTTATTGCTATCAATTGTGTATTTGGTTTGACTATTGTAAAATACTTTGTACAGAATCACTTCGTTACCATCTTCAAACTGCACTACTCAGCCAGTGCCACTGCTACAGGGCGTGTGTGGCATATACTGCCCCCCACCCTGCCCAAAACGAAAGAGATCAGTCTAAACTGTGCAAATCTAAAACCACTCCATGCCGTCATGGCTTTCAGCTGTGGTGTGGTACTGTGGTACTGTCACAGGAGCTGAGGATAGCATCCACACAGACCCCTAATGTAGGGAGGATCCCTCTCAATGATTGAGATTTCTGCCTACCACTGTTACAGACTTTAGCGGTAGCAGAAATAGATGTGAAGTGGGAGATTTAAAGAGAGTACTGAGACGCAACTAAGGACTTCATAGCTTTCCAGACAAAATTAAATCCCAGCATCTCAAAGGCAGGAAGAAAATACATCTATATGGCAGGCTATCAATTTGATTATCTCCTTTTTCCTCCTGAACCAGATAAAGGCCTTATTCCACTTCTATATCAGTGAGAAAACTCACTGATATTTCCCTTCTTTCTTAAACATTTCCCTGGCAGTGACTTCGCCATTTCTTTGGGTAAGAGTAACGTGCAGTGTTGTTGCATTAACTGCAGTAAACACTAATTCTGTCCTTGTTGCAATCCCACATTCTAGGAATTGGAAAGTGGCTGAATGATGAAGGAAGAGAAAAAGAAATGAGATATGTCTATCAACAGACACCAGAACCAGACCTTCTAATCAACTTCCTTGAGGATTTTAACAAAAAATTGAGTGCTCCTAAAACACCAACACTTAGAAATCTTCACGAGCATGTTGTGAGTGATGAAAACACACTATCAAAATCAGCCAAGTACTTAGTGAGTTTGACTTAAGGATCAGTCCCTATTGTCAAAGCTCTTTAATCTTTGAATTTCATGTAGAAATCAACTGAGAGGTCCTACTGATAGCTTACGGGGCACAGATATTAAAAGTAAAGCAAATAAGCAAACAAACAATAAAAAGTAGAAAGAAAGAAGGAAGGTGGGAAGAAAAAGTAAGAAGAGAGAAAGAGGAAAGAGAACGAAAGAGAAAGAGAGGAGGAAAGAGTAGGAGGAAGAAAAAGAAAAAAAGAGGGGAAGAAAAAGGAGAGAAGAAAGAGAGAGGGGAAAGAGAGAGAAGGAGGGAGAAAGAGAGGAGAGAGAGAAAGAGGGAAGAGAGAGGAAAGAGGGAGAGAGGAGAGGAGAAAGAGAGAGAGAAAGAGGGAAGAGAGAAGAGGAGGGAGTGAAGAGAGAAAGAGAGAGAAAGAGAGAAAGAAGGAAAGAAGGAAGAAAAAGAAGGAAAAAAAGAGGAGGAAGGAAAAGAAGGAAGAAAAGAAAGGAAAAGAAAAAAAAGGAAAGGAAGGAAAAAAGAAAAGAAAAAGAAAAAAAGAGGAGAGAAGAGAGAAAAAAAGAAAAGGAGAAAAGAAAGAAAGGAAAGAAGGAGAAAGAAAAAGAAGGAAAGAAAAGAAAAGAAAGAAGAAGAAAGAAAGAAAGAAAGGAAAGAAAGAAGAAAGAAGAAAGAAAGAAAGAAAAGAAAGAAAGAAAGAAGAAGAAAGAAAGAAAGAAAGAAGAAAGAAAAAAAAGAAAAAGAAAGAAAGAGAAAGAAAAAAGAAAGAAAGGCCTCTTCTGAAGAGCAGCAGAAGATAGAAGATTCAGGAGGCTTTTATGATATTCTCTCCATACACAAGTTAATTTTCATTTATAATGGTTATATACAAGTAAAATAAATTACAAATCAAACTCAGAGATGATGAATGAGCATGTCTGTGTTCTTTCACAGTTTTGCTCATTAACACTTTATAAGAGCTTTACCTAAAGTGTTGCACCTTGAAACTATAACAGACCTACCAAAATTAGGAAGGAGACTGAAATGTAAGATGACTCATCTTGCTTGAATTGTTCCTAACTAGACAGAGAATTTAGTCCTCTTAATTGTCACAGAGGTTTTTAAATCTTCAACACAGTGAACAGAACCAAAGTACAATTTTCAACAAAATATTGGATACTACAGAATTATTTTTTTTTTGTTAATAAGTAAGTTTATTTAATTTAGCACAGTATTTTAGGGACTGGATTAGGGACAAGGTCTAACTCATTGCCTTGTGAGCAGTAAATTTATTTAAAGCCTTAGAAAACAAGGACAAAAAATTTTGCTATTGTTTTTACACTGCCAAGACATACCTCTATTTTTCGTTACATTTATTTTCCTGAAAATGGATTCATATAATTTTCTAATCTTGTTTCAAACTTTAAGATTAAGAAGAATCATCAGAGAATTTTAATATCTAGTGTAGACAGTGAATAATTATTAACTTTTGATATGTTTATTATATAAACAAGGACATTAACTCTGAAACTGTCAAAGATTTTATCTGCTACTCATTAGTCAACATCTTCCTTGGGTTACTGCAGCTGTAAACATTTTCATTATATTTTTAAATTGTGATCAACTGGTTCTGATGCTTTGAAAGAATTGTTTCAGAGAAAAAAGTCATGTTGAAACAGATCTCTAAGCAGAAACTGGGTCATAAAAAAAGGGAAAAGAAAAGATGTTAGCTTGGACAAATAGGATTTTTATGTAATTTTTCATTTAGTATAATTTTTTATCAAAAATGCAATATTATAAAAAGTAATGTGACCATCAGGACTAGGGCAGTGATTGTCCCCCTTTACTAGGCACTGGTGGAGCATGAGGAGCAGCTGAGGGAAATGGGGTTGTTTAGTCTGGAGAAAAGGAGGCTCAGGGCAGACCTTATCACTCTCTACAACTGCCTGAAAAGAGGGTGTAGTCAGGTGGGGGTTGGCCTCTTCTCCCAGGCAGCTTGGGACAGGATAAGAGGAAATGGTCTCAAGCTGCACCAGGACAGGTTCAGGTTGGACATCAGGAAGAATTTCTTCACTGAAAGGGTGGTTAAGCATTGGAACGGGCTGCCCAGGGAGGTTGTAGAGTCACCATCATGGAAGTGTTCAAGAAGCTGCTGGACCTGGCACTCAGTGCTATGGTTTTGTTGGCATGGTGGTGTACGGTCAAAGGTTGAACTTGATGATCTTGGAGGTCTTTTGCAGTCTTAATGATTATACAATTCTATGATATTCATTCTGCTTTTTGTTACCCTTTTGTTAAAAGAAGCAAAGGCTGACAGAAGAGTGAGGATTAATTGTATATCAAGGAGCACGTGTTATACTTTTCCTTTAGTGCAACTCTAAGTACTGTTTTTTGACTGAATGTTTTTGCAAAAGTTGTTGTGTACATAGAATGAATATTTGAGACTTCCAAGTATTTTTATTTCATGGATCATTCTTTGACCTTAAATATTTTCTTTCATTTTCACATCTGTGACCAATACTGTCATGGAAGACAGAGGGACTATTGCAGAGAGAATATGTCTTTTGCCGAGGATGCATGATCTGGGGATTCATTGCTGAATCTGTGGAAGAACTAGGTAAAACGAAGGATACCATTTACTGAACAAATGTTCTAATCACTAAACAGTAACCCACTTGTGGAAGATGTTGATTCTCATTTTTCTGAGATTTTTACAGAAAGATGGCCTTATGGAAAATGCACATATATTATAAAAAGTTCTATCTTCTCTAGAGATAAATTGTTTCCTAGTTCCAGCTTTGACGACAAGGAGTTGATGGGCCTTGTTCCCTTCTCATTGTCTCTTACAGCATGATGAAACAATGTCATCTTATTATTGAATAATGTCATATTAGTATTCCTAGTATAAAATTAAGATACGCTAAACCAGTATATAATTAAAAAAAGAATCAAATAAGAATTTTTATCTGCAGATACTAAAAATCCCTAGAGAAATGCTTTTGAAATATTACTAGGTTTAATAACAATGTCATTTTACTTTTGCAACAGACTCACTTCTTTTACACATATAAACATTAACATTTAGCTGTGAAAGTTTAGATATACTGTGCATATCTGTGCACTCATGCACACATTCATTTTTGGCATTCATAAGAAGGCATTTGTATACAACACCACTTTGAAAATGAGCAACTTCATGATCATTTTCCAATTAATTTCAGCAGGATCAAGTTAAAGTGCCTAGGGAAGATTCATATCTAAATTACAGAGAGAAACTTCACTTCGTAAAAGACTGTTCACATACTGAACTCAATTTCATTTTTGTTATCTTGGAATAGAGATCTAGACTGCTCTTTACTTCTTTGATGACTATCAGGAAAGAGTAAGCTGCAATAGAAATAATTATTAGTCAACTCTGATTGACAGGGACCTGCTAACCCAAGCAGATGAAGTGGATACTAACAACATTTTTAAATTTTTTTCAATAGGACCATGTTTAAAGGTCTGGCAAAAATATAAAAAAATATGAACCAAAAGGTTTTGGCATTAGATCACAAGGACATTATCAGCAAAGTAGCTCAGGTCAAAATAGTGTTAAAAAGGCAATTTTCATCCTAAAAAATGGAGGAAAGCACTACTTCTAAGAAATGACAGAAAGATGGTAGAATAGCACTTGCACAGATGATGAAAGGAAACAATCAGAACTAAGGAAAAAGCGAAGAAATAGCTACTCTGTACAACCAGGTGATGACATGGGTACATTATCATGAAATAAAACAGAAGAAGGAGAATGACAGCTGGCAAGAATCACTATGGAGATATGTCCCTAAAACGAACAGACCTCTGAAAACTACCTAATGGGACAGAAAAGGAAACGTTTACTTATGAATAGATAGAGTGTCTTGTTGCTTGTTTTGAGTTCAACCACTGAGGACTATAACCTATAATTATTTTGACAGCGTCTATAAATGATAGTGATGCCAACCTATAGCTTTTTGTGAACTAACAGATGATAAAGTTTTGAAAGAACAAGCCAGTACCTTGGAGGGGAAGTATCATCCAATATAGCTTCATCATTTGCGAAAGTCACCTGCTCTTCTTCATGTTGCGTAGAAGTAAACTGAAGAGCACAAAGGCAAATTTGTCTAATCATTTATAAAATTGATGAAGGTAATGGGAAGTAAGAAGCAGATACTCTGTTGGACTGTGAAGCTGAGGAAAAACCTACAAAGTTTTATTATTAAACACCAAATGCTTGGATCTTATAGCAAACAATAGGATTTCTACATGCAGGACAGTAGCCTTTTTCAGTTCCAATACACGCAAAGCTACCTAATTGAATAATGCTCAGTTTATAGCACCAGCAGTCCATGTAAAACACCAAAAAAAAAATCAGAAAAAAATGTCTGTAGGTAGCATATCAAAAACATATCAAGCATAGTAAAACAATATCAACAATAAATTAGGCCATGTAAGCAACATGTAAAAGTAAAAAAGGTAATAGCACAAAACAAAAACCAACCAACCAACCAAAAAAAGTCAGAGATTAAATGGTAGAAGAGAAAAACCCTTAGCAGCACTTTCATGATATATTGGAATTCCTACCACCCACAGGCAAAGAAGGTGTACAAAAACTAAAAGAAGATTTAATTGATTTCTTTGGGACAAATGCTTGTTAAGGTCAGTAATAAACCAAAACAACTGTCCAGAAATCATTGCTGAGATGTGCCTACGATGCATATCAAATTGTCTACTTCGATACTGACCTGTGAGAAAGTACTTGAAGTTTATCTTACCTGTAAGATAGCTAGACTGAATTTAGAACTGCCTGTGAAAGGTGTCTGTACGTGCACCAGGGCCTTAATTTATTTGGCTAAACTTAGTTTGAAAACTCTACCATTTGAGATGCCCTGTGGTGTCCAAGGCATCTGCACAGAGCTACCAGAAAAAATAACAAACTCATGGGAGTCTTCCATTCTTCTGGAGCAACAACCAGGTGCCTGAAGTGGCAAAGCAACTGAATCCCCCTTCTTTAAAGTTTAAGTCTCATCTAGAAAAAATAGATAAAGTCATCAAAGTTAGTGGAACTCAGGAACTGATCCAATTGGCAAGTCTCTGAGGGCAGCATTCAGTTGCCTCAGTGTAAATGTAGAGCATCATTTAAGACATTCTATTATACCTAAGACATCCACATGAGGTTTTCAGACATGACCAAAGGCTTACAGGCAAATTGTGCTGTATTGGAACAACAACTGGAAGCCAGCTGGCATAGCCCTTGCTATCTCAAATAATGCTAAACTGGTCTCTAGGTTCTGCTCATGTATTCCCTACGTATTCTGATAATAGTGGAAACTTTAAACTACCTGGTTTTTAGACTCTTATACATAGTTACCAAAACTCAGATGTCTTCATCACAGACTGTGTCCCCAAACAAAAATTAAGATAGAGAAATCTTATGCAAAAATTAATTTTTCTTTTTACCATGAGCCAAAAGGAAATATAAACAGCTTACCTGAAATAGTTATATATAATATAGACAATGCCATCTTCAGGGACAAGTCAGTTGTAAGAACATATATTTACTAGGTGAAACATTTCTGTATGTCTTATCAACTAATTAACGTAGTTGAATAATATTAACTTACAGTTTTCACGTACGAAGATTGAAAATAACTCTGAAAATTGTTTGGGGGTGTGGTAGGTTGACCTTGGCTGGATGCCAGGTGCCCACTAAGCAATTCTATTGCTCTCCTTTCACAGCTGGACGGGGTGAGAAAATAAGATGGAAAATGACTCCTAGTTGTAGATATGGCAGTTTACTGAAGCAAAAGTGAAAGTTTGTGCATGTACAAGCAAAGAGAAAAAAAATAGGTTTATTCTCTGCTTCCCATTAGCAAGCAAAATTTGGCCACTTCCTGGGAAGCTGGGCTTCATCACGTGTAATGGTTGCTCCAGAAGGCAAACACTGTAAATAATGAATGTCCCCCCTTCCTTCTCCTCTCCTATAAAAGCTAACTTTTATATGTTCACTGATGTATGGAATATCCCGTTAGTTATTTTGGGTCAGCTTGCCTGGTTGTGTCCCCTCCCAGGATCTTGCCCACCCACAGCTGACTGATGGGATGCCGTGCCAGCTCTGCTCAACGGTAGACAAAACATTGGTGTGTTGTCAACACCCTTCTAGTTATCCATGTAAAGCATAGGACTGTGAGGGCTGCTGTGAGAAAATGAACTCCATCACAACAAGACCTTATCCAATCTTAAAAAATTAAGGAGAGCACGAATTCAGTCCTGCACTACCACAGATTATACCTTGCCTACCCCAATGAAAACTAGCAGCTTCTCACCTTGTACTGGGGCCTGGTCTGAGCCTATTGAGCCACAGTTCAGTACTCTCAGATAACTGCAGTTGAGGTAGGAACCCAAATGCATTTGAGGACACTATGGCTGAGATAGGGACTCAAACATCCTCTCATATACTACTTACTCCACTCTTCTCTGGCTTCAATTACTTCTGTGCATTTTTTTCCTTCTGTTTGGTGGCATCCACTTTTTTTTCTCTTTTCTCCAAATATGCCTTTTTAGCTTTTTGGAGTTTTGCTTTTTTTAAAGAGACTGAACTGCTCTGATTAATAAACATTCAACCACCTGCAGTGACCACCCAGGTGCTGTAAGAGGCTGGACTGTTGGTGCTAATGGCTCAATCAACAGTGTGGTTTGCTGACAACATGCAGAGTGGCCACCCAGGCCAGGTGCTTAAGGTGTGCGCATCTGACACCTCAGACAACAAACAAGATAAGGAAAGGCAAATCCCATGGGATGGGGTAGCATTTCTTTTTTCTTACACAGATGACTCAGCTGTGATAACTCCTGGGAACATTCACACCCATCTCTTGTTGATGGGCCATAATGGGCCACGGTGGTCTCAGCTGCAGTGGTATAAAAGACAGCTGCAACATCTTAGAAGGTGTTGCAGAGAAGACTCTCAGAGTATCCCATGACTCACAGTATTACATCATCCAGTTTAAAACTCCCTGTCCCAGGGAAGGTATTGGAGGTGTTTCTCAGTGTATGTAACCTTGAGTTTTGGGGTTTCCACCACCACCTTGGTGGATGTGAACTGTGACCACCACTTAGACAGGGCTACAACCTGTCCAACAAACAAAATAAAAAAGAAAAAATAAAAAACAAACAACAAAAAAAATCAACCAACAAACATTAAAGTTGCAAACACCAAGTCTCGTCACTGGATACAACAGTTATCTCATCACTGGGTGTCTTGTGGGTCTTTCCAGTGGCCTGGGGGGTCTGCAGCCCTGCTCTGACTACCTGTACCAGCACTGCAGCCTCACTCCTGTGCCACACAGGCACCTGCATGGTAACAAATCCTAGCTATCCACCGTTTCCTGCCAGCCCTGACTCTCAAACTGTTCCTCCAGGTTTTCGGGGGGAAGTGAACCATGTGGAAGGCGGTCCATCTTGCCTCTGTCCTGTGGCCAGGTGTGTTTTTTCTTGGGGAGGAATGCATCATCTCGATTTGGTCTGGTGTGTGGGGCTTGGGAAGTTTCTCCTCATCGGTTGGTTTAACCCAGTTTTGTCAGTATTGTTTTGAGCATTTGTCTTGCTAAAGGGTTACTATTTTTCCCTTGCATTCGGGTGTATTTGGCCTCTCTCTCTGTATTGGAGAAACCAGGGGTATTGAATCCAAAGGAAGAGACTTCTGTCTGAGGTCTCCGCTCCTCCAGATTGTCTCAAGCCAAGACACCTTCTTAAATATGTTATCCCTGACTGGCTCAGTCTTGCAAACCTGGCCATGCAAACTCAATACAGGGTGTTTGGTTTTTTGTTTCTTTTTTTTTTTTTTTGGTGAACATATTTTAGAATGGTCTTTGAAGGATGAGGAGCTAAAGAAGGAGAAGTGGAAACCTGTTCTATGAATATGTTGTTTACTTGTAAATCAATACAGACATGCAAAGAGAAGAAGGAGATATTATATACTTTAGACAGCTGGTCATCTAAAATTGATTCTTACATATTTCTTACTGGAAGAGCTTTAACGTAGTATGGCAAGGAGAAATAGTCTTAATTCCATTAGTGCTTTTGATATGTCTCTTGTGAGAATTTGTTTCTTTCCCTTGATGAGGTAAGAAAACACATTTTTTTGTAGCTTTTTTTGTTTCAAACATTGTAGGAACTGTTAACAATTACTCTCCTCTGGAAATCAGATGTTCATTTGCTTGACATGCTGAGGTGACCAGCCTTTTAAACATGTTCAGAAAAATACAGGAAAACAAATATCATCTTTTACTTCCACCTACACACATACAAAAAACATTGAGTGATATTTTATTGTCAAATGTAGCAGAAAGGGCCTGTATATGTACTGGTCTTTCGAGAAGAGAATTTCTGCAAATTGAGATTCCTGTTGGGAGGAGGCTTAGGAACTCATCTACTCATCTAAAGTAATTATGAAGTTTGCAACTATCCAGCAGAAAAACACAGTATTTAGTATTCCTAATGATCAGACCGGGGCAGTGGAGTAGGGGGAGAGAAACACTTGTATAAAGTATGTTGCTATATCTTATGGTGGTTGAGATATTCAACTGGATAAAGGGAGTCTAAGATCTGATTTATTGCTTCTAAGAAATTACACTTTTAACTTAGAGGTAATTGGCTCAAGAATAGAATGTGTATTAAGGAAGATGTCTTTGAAGATACTAAAGTTTGAGATTATGACAGCAGGAATGTAGACAAACGCTAAATGTAGAGGAGGAGGAGGATCACTGTACACATTCCTGAAGAGAAAATATTATGAAAATATACTGGTCTTAGGAGAAACTCTCTGATTTATCATCAGTTGTGAGTTAATACTGCTATTATCTGTTTCAGAAATAGTGAACAAATTTCTTGTACTGCTACTACCAGAAGTACTAGCAGTAAAAGTTATAAAAGATATTATTCTGGGAAAATTTAACTTACGTTTAATGTTGATTAATGGGTGAGTGCACTCATGGAAGTGTGGATCACCTCTTCACACTTGTATAAATATTTACTTGCCTGCATCCAGTAGCTAGCTTCCAATTATTCATAACCTCATTGCTGTCTAATAAAGTCCTCCCTAGCTGTGTAGACACTCTTCAGTGATAACTGGCTACACACAACAGTTTTGAGGCCAGATGTTTTGGCTTATTATCATGTCATATGCCAAGACCTGCCTTCTTTTCAGTCAAGAAAATGAACTAGTTTTCCTCTGGCTGTAGCCTGTTAGAGTAAATATACTATGTTTAAACTGAAAGGAAAGAAATGGAAGATGAGGGAAACTAATTTAAATTTTAAAGTTCTTTTTCCATAGAATTGTTGATATTGCATCTACTTTACTGCATTTCAGTTACCCTTGCCCAAGCTTTTTATATCACTAATCTCTGTGCTAACATATAATGCTTATGTATAAGCCCTGAAGGAAATTACAGTGCTACATGAAGCCCAAACAGGTCACTAGCACCAAAAGTAAACTAGACTTCTGATAAGTCCAGATCACATATCTTCTTCTTATATGCAGAAACTATATCCCAAAAGAGAGAAAATACCTTTACCTGTTTTCCTGGGATTTTCAGAGGTTCAGAGTTCCAGCTGAGCAGCTGTTATACTGTTAGAAGCCCAGAAGCCCTAGGTAAACAGCCTTTACACGGAGAAACTGCAAATAATGTGCCTAGTAAAGTCTGCTATTGTCAGAACACATCAGGCTGACTGTCATATGTGCCTGAACCTGTCAGACTTGTGTATGTGCTGCAACATCCAAAATACTTCTATTTACAAAATCATACAAAGAAAATGTGACAGACATTCTTATATGTTGAAATATTCAATATTTTGACATGTGAAATATCAGTGCCACTTTTAAAGAGTCATTTTTTGCAGTGGTATAAAAAATAGTGAGCATACATTTAAACCGATACGGTTAATCCTGAGTTCCTCTCACTTAAGTGTAGTTGTATGAAAACTCATCAGCTACTCTGGGCTAGCTGCTCTATATACCTAGAGGATTCTGTGGTAAAGATCTATGTGTTGGCACCTTTAGCAGGCATTTCATTTTACCTTTTTTCTGGTACCTGTCTTGTGGTGGAACAAATTATTCTTTGTCTCATGATTTTGGGGAGACCCGAGGAAATAAAATTAGGTCAGACAACTAATTGTTTTGGCAATTCATAGAATCATAAAATGTTTTCTAATCTAATCTAATTCAACTAATTTAATGTAGATAACATTAGATTAGTTGAATCTGGACTTTAGGCTCTAATCAAAGATGAAATTGTACATTGAATAGGGTATAGACATTGGTGATGCCATGTAGCATGCAAATCTATTCAACATGATGTGCTCAATTATTAGTCAAAAACACAGGACTCAAAAACAGATGGGATTTATTAGTGAAAGTACTTAAAAAGGTCTTTACTTGTTAAAAAACTTATGTGGCTTAAACATCGTTCCACTTGACCTTTAAAAGCACCTTTGACATTCCCATACACATATTGGTAAATATGTTTGACTGCTGAAAACAATAAAATTGTCTCACATCCTATTGTATCTACATTTGCAGAAATAAATGAGCATCCTGGAGTGTTTATTGAGATAAAAAATTACTCAGAAACAAAAATAATTGCTGCTATTTAAAACAATTTTTCTCCAAAATGTGTTTTAAATGTACTGAAATTTGACTTTGCTTAACAGCTATTTCCCATGGTTCATTACGCTATTTCAGGAATTTGCATGTCCTTGGCTGGAAAATGGTAATGCAGCCCCTGATTTTTGGTGTTTGGTTTTTTTGTTTTGTTTTTTAATTTCCCTTATTTGAATGGATGTTATGTGACGCTTAGAAAAAAAATGAGAACAAATACTTTAGTTTTCATGCATACTACGTTTGATTTGGTAACTTCTAGTTGATATCCCACTTTTCATTAAGGACAATGTTCTCTAAACAAATATAGGATTTCATAATTTCTTGACTTTAAGATATTCTGTGATGTATTCTGTGATATCTTTCAACCAACAGACAATAAGCATTGTGGTGGGGGGAAACAGTTTTCCCCCCTGAAGTTATAAAATGGTAAAACCCCAGGGGGTGGTGACCCTTGAGGTTTTTACCCAATGAGCGCTTCTGCAAAATATAAATATATCACAAGCAGAACGAAAGAGAAGGTAGTTGTAGTAGTTGTAGAAGAGGTGCCCATGTTGTAAAGCCATGAGGAGAAGCAGCAGGAGCCCCTTGGGGGCTCCAGCCCTCCCCAGCCCCCCCCCAGCCCCCAGCTGGGGGCTACAGGGACTTGGAACAGTGTAAGACTGGGCTAAGTACCTGTAGTTAGAAAACTGGGGGATGCTTCTCCACCGTCAGCAGCAGCAGCAGCAGTGGCAGAACTGCACTGACCAGAGAAACGGTGGCAGAGAGCCAGAAGAGATAAGACCAAGCAACAACAGACATGCAGCAACACAGAGAGAACTCCTGGAAGGAGAGAGAGAAAGAGAGCCAGCAGCAGAGAGAGCAGAACTAAGCTCAGACAGAGACAGAGTTGGGGTAAGAAACTGAATCAGAAACCCCTAAACTCCTTGGAGACCCCTCCCAGAAAAGAGGAGGATGATGGACTTTTAGTCTTGGAGTGCTACAGCACTGCAGAAAGGAGCTGAAAAGCTCAGAGAAGGAATGAGGAGAGGGTGACCTTGGCCCCCCCTGCTGCTTGAGACAGAGCACAGAGCTCTGCAAAGGGGACTTGAATCCCCTGAAGATAGGGACCGTCATGAAGACCCCCGTGCTTCATGGTATGACGTGGTGACACGACCGTTGTCTGGGTGAACGCAGCCCACAGAAGAGAAGATCCTTGCTTGAAGACGAGTGGCCGAGGGGCTTGGATACCCCTCATGTGTACTGGCAGAGATCCAGCTACAGCTGTTGCATGAGAAGAGAGAGGATAGATGCCTGCTGCCTTAGAGACATTGCTGCTCTGAGAGTAGAAAGGGATCTTTTCCTTCTTCCCTCCTGGACTTTTATTTGGAGGGGAGAAGAGATTTGATCCATTGTAAATACTTTTGTCATGGTAGAGATAATCAAGATTGTATATAATGTATTGTAGTATTTATTTTGTACAGTCACTGTAATATATTCCCTTTCCCCCATTCTGAGTCTCGTGTAGTGTCTGGAAACCATCTCACACTGGGTTGAGATGTGGGAGGGGGTTTGGACTAGGGAATTAGATTTTGGGGTTCTCAAACCATGACAGCATTCAATTTAATTTTGTTTACTTCAATTATTTCCCAGTGAACATGGTATCAACCACTTAATTTAAAGACTGTGAAATATCCCAGATTAATTTTTGTTGGGGGAAATGAGTGGGTAGAATTCAGCAGTATTCACCAGATCAAATAGCTAGTTTTACTGTCTTGTCAGTACCATTAGCAGTGAAGATCAATAAATGACTGAGCCACTGAATCAAGAGAGTAAAGACTAGCACATGATATAAAAAAATACTGTGAGCTCACAGTAAGCTACTTTAGAAGGAAGCAGTAAGCAGTTTAATTCTAAGGAATTTAAAAAAAAAAGACAAATGTTTAATACCTTTCATTCCCTGTACCTGGCTCATAGGTCTTTAAATATATATATATATATTAGTGTATTTTCATTGCTCAGAGGAGGGACAGCTATAGCTGGCTGCCCAGAATGGTGTCCAGTTGGGATTTTAATATCTCCTAGGATGGAGACTCCACAGACTCATTGAGCAACCTGTTCCACTGTTCAAACACAATTTGTGCCCACTGTTGTCCTGAATCACTGTAGCACTGAGAAGACTATGTCTGTGTCTTGATTATTCCTTCTCATCAGGTATTTACACACATCAATAAGATCCTCCTAAAGCCTTATTTCCCCCAGGCTAAACATCCCCATCTCTCTCAGGAGCTCTTTGTATGAGAGATGCCCCTGCCCCTTCATAGTATATATGGCCCTTAACTGGACTCTTAATAGAGTCCATGTCTCTCTTGCACTGTGGAACCTGGAACTGGTCCCCTCACTCCTGAGGTTTTTCAGTAGTGCTGAGTAGAATTGGATTACCTTTTTCAAACTGCTAGTGTTGCACTGCCTAATGCAGTCCAGCACTGGAACACTTCTTAATGGACACAGGGATTTTGCAGTCAGCATGTTGTCAAAACATGCTCTTCTGGTGGTGCCGGGGAACAGGAAATGTTTCATTTCCTCAACTGAGACATGCAGTGTCTCATCCACCAAATGTCTCACTTTTCTCTGTGGAAAGGAGGTCTGTCCTAAACTTAAGCTAATGAAATTGCAACTAAATGATGTATAAAATAGAATGTGCCAATAGTTTTCTGACTCATTTTAGACAGCTCATGGTAGAAAAATTAAAATCACACAAATTTTTTTCCTAAGAAATTAATTTCTCTTATTATTTTCTCATTAATAATGTTCACTGTGCTTTTTATAATAAAGCTGTACCCTGTGTATTCCTTTCAATACCTTTGTATTCTTTTTAGAAACACACATTGAAACAATTAATTGGGAATATTTGTGATGTTATGCCACCTGCAGAGGTTCACATTCTCAGTCGAATATGCATAGCAATATTTAGGAAAAAAATAAAAGCGAGGAAAAAAAAGAGCACAATTACATGTCTTAAATTTATGTACTTTAAAGAACAGGTTGTAATTTAAGCTCAATTCACTTAATAATCCTTAGTGATGAAAGAGTATTTTCTTCAAGCATTTAGATCACATAAAAGTGTCTTATGCATTGGGTTTGGTTTGTTTGGCACAGAAATGTCCACTCATATGCAGAATTCAAAGGCAGAAAATCTACTTTCTTATTATCTAGACCTCACAACTAAAGGCATTAGGTTACAAAGAATTTAAGTCCAAGAATTTAGATTGCTTGTATTTCAAAGCTGTGAGCTTGAATACAGCATGTGAGTCAGAATGATGAGACTTAGAGGTAGCGTTCACCCACCTGTAACCACAAGTTCAAATTGTACTTCTGCAGCACAAGAAAAGTAGGGCATGACTGCTCCTGAAGCTGACATATTGACAGATACAGCAACAGAAAGTCTGATATTTCCATTAGGTCTTAAATTACACATTTGGTAATGAAAGCAATGTGTCAGCACTTTTAAATGTTCACAAAGACATGCACCATTACCACTTTTCCTAACACAGTTGCTTCAAAAACTTTTGAAATCTCTCACAAACACTCTCTCATAGGAATACAAGACTTCTGCCTTCAAAACAATTTGAGCAATGTTATCTAATAAACAACCCCAAAAATAAGCCTAAGAAGTAAGCCTTTTTGAGGACAGGATAGTGATGTTCTTTTTTTCTGTTGCAGGTGGCAAGAATATTCCTCCATTTTGCAGGGATTAACATTTTGCTTGAAAAACTGTGAAATAATGCATAGAGCTACCCCAAGTCATTGAAATAATTACACACAAGGTAACTATTGATGCTGTTTCATATAAATTTCTGTCCCTCATTGTGTAAAAACGAGAATAAGTTATTCTTCCTAATGTTAGGATACAACAAGCTTCCCAAAACAACTCTCTATGATGAAGTGAAGCAAAAATAAATTTTGAATAGGGTTTACTTCTACTTGGCATGCAAGAATGATGGAAATTAGAAACTAGAGACACAGGTAAAAAACCTTCATGTTATGTTCAAAAGTTCATAAATCCTTCCATTTAAATAAGACAATAAATTATAAATATTCCATATAAATTTTTTTTCATTTAACCATAACTTGATATTTGCTCAAGTATCAGCTATGTATAAAATAAAGGAAGAAGTTTGATGGGAGAGGAAACTGTCACAGACACTGGACACCAAACATGTTTTAAACTAGGGTCCAGTCCTTCAAAAAGAAATAGTGCAAATAACTGGTCCCAATTAAACTCAAGGCTTAGTTCTTCTTTGTCCTCTATTTTAGGAAAGCATAGATTTTGCACTAAACAGATGTAAATATTTGATTGAGATTATGTGAATTAGGATTGTGTGATTGAGGACTGTGCATTTTATGTGTTGTACACAAGAACAGTGGGATTAGGCTGTTGATTAATGGTGATGAGGCCTGCTAATGCCACCTGAAATCTGCAAAGATTCATGTTTCTGTGCTAGTAGATTTTGACAAAATATGTGGGATGCAATAATTCAATTATTTTGCCTACAATGTAATTTTTAAGACTTAAATCAAAATCTAACTAGGCCCTTGACTTTGACTCTAGAGGAAAAAGTATTTGTCCCATTTAAAAAATAAATTCTGTTCTCCTGATCTTAGTAAGCCGAGTCTCAAAACTGGAATACAGTTAGGTTTTGTGGGCACAAAAAGCAGGTGGACTAACAGTTATAGAAAAAATTGCTAGTTAAGGATATTAATTTTAAAAACTGTTCTGGATGAGTTTTGTCTAAATCTAATTTTATATCTCTTGACAACAAGTGTCTAACATATTTTCAAAACAGCACTTCACAATGTACAATTTCTCCAGTTCCAAAACACTACATTTGTAGACAGATTGGTAAGTTTTTGAAGAAGAAAACCAACTTCGGGTCATTCTCTTGACATTGGCATACAAATCTTATGAATAGAAAAAAATAAAAAAGCCTGCATAGAAGCAGTAAATCAAGTTGCCTGACATTTCTACATTGCGAGACATGCCTCAAAATGCAACATAAAAATAAAGGAATTGCTATTACAGAGAAAAATAGAAAGGATTAACTTCAGATAAATGTAGTCAAAAAGTTCTCAGAATTAATTTCTTGATGTGAGTGGGAAACGGACAGTATTATGGTCAAGGAAGCATTTTTGTATCTTGTCAAAAAATACTTGGCTTAGGATATCAGCTAGATGCAAATCTGTTGCTAGTAACAGAAAAGAATCTGTTTCGTGGAAAATCTTAACACAAAGTAAACTTTTTGTGAGGACGTAAACAGAGTATTCACACAAAAACTTAGCATTCTTTAAACCAAGTGTAAGATCTCTGCATATACACCTAGCTACTTCAATATAATTAAAAATATGAAACATTTAAGCACCTATTAACTATTTTACAGCAACCCCTTTCTTTAAAATTTCCCTGAAATGGAGTGAAGATTTATTCCTTCTTACTGAAATGCAGAATAAATCTGAAGGTGAAATATATCTGCTACCAAATTTAGTAACTTTATATAGAGTCTATACAACAAAGCAGACAGCACATGAAGAACTAAAAGAACAAGAAATTGAAACTTATGGAGTGTGAGTAAAAATAATTAAAAATAAAGAGAGCGTAAAGAAAGTTGTGCTCTAAAGATTTCTACAATTGAAAGGGTTTTCTATATTGACTGTGGTGATTAGTATATGTTGCAAAGTCTGTACAGTACATACCATAGCTCCTCTCCTTCATCAGTTGCAATATTTCATGAAAATGTTGTTCTGTCCAATATCAGTTTGTTAGTGTAGGTATTATAGAAAACCTGAAAGAAAATGTGGCAGGTGCACTAAATATTAGACATTTCTGAGTTTGTGTTGATTAATGGTTCAGTTTAACATGACCTTTAAAATAATCTTTGCTTCTGAGTATAAAAATAGTACTTGTAAGAGATTTGTTAGAAATGTGAGAAATGAAGCAATGTATTCAGCAAACTACCATTTAATGTACCTGGAAAAAAAAATGCAACCAAAGAAACAAAAAATCCCACTATAATTAAAGACCAGAAATGGTTTTCAAAAAAGGAACAGTTTTTTAAAGTTTTATTTCTTCTGAATGATCCCTAGTTTACAAGAGTTTGGGGTTTTGTCTTTTTTTTTTAACACTAATTTACCTTAATATTTTTTGAAATAAATTCTCAAGGTCCTTGTATATATCTCTCTTTTCCAGTCTTAGGTTTCAATTTTTATTTGATTTTCTGATTTCCAGTTATACAGGTGCAATCCTTGCTACAACAGTTTATTCTGGACCAGAGAGTGCTCTTTGGTACTGTTTTATTTATTAGCATAGGTGAAGCCTTTAGGTTTTATTTTTAGTAACAATGTGGAACACATCACACATGAGGAGAGGCTAAGAGAACTTATGAGCCTTGAGGATGTTTAAAGGGAGATGCCTCTGCAATCTACAAACCAGACTCTTCTCACAATGGTAGGACAAGAAACACCGGACATGAATTGGAATGTGGGAAATTCTGACCCCGTGTGAGGAACAGCACAACAGTGGAACCAGAAAAATTGTGAAATCTCTGTTGTTGCAGGTATTTGAAATGGAACATGCCTTAAGCATGTTCTAACTGGCCTTGCTTTAAGCTGGAGGTTGGCCACTGGGGTCTCCTTTAAACTATATGAGTTTGTCATTCTGTGGATTTAACATACATCCATCCTGTATGGATATAGATGTATTTTCACCTGAAAGTAGACTTAATTAATTTTAAAAGAATTTTAAATTTACTTCCTTTACTTCCTTACTACCAGGATATACGTCTTTCAGCTACTATGTGAGTTCACAGGAAGAAGGAACAATGTTTGGATTTTTTTCTCTAAAGAAAATGAAAAGTAAATGTGCATATATGTGTGTGTGAGGGGGACAGAGCTAATGAATGCACATACATAAATGATTTCTTTGAGTGAAAGTTAGTAAGTGAATGTCAACTCATCAAGCAAGTTTAGGGTTTTACAATGACCAATGTTGCTTATTCTTTCTAATCTCAGATTATAAACTAGGTCAGTCACAAGCAGGATAGCTGCAGTCCATCAAGCCTGCAACATTACAGCAGCAGTTAAAAACAACAAAAAAACCCCCTCAAATAGATGAAGCTGTTCATCTTCCCTTTCCATTCCCCATACACAAATTCTTTGCCAACTTACCTGACCCCATCCTTTTGCTTATTCTTCACCCTTGCCTAACCACATCAAGCTTTGAAATCCCATCCCAATCGCTCAGGTACATCTCTCACCTTAACCAGACTTTACTGTTCCCTGAAATGAAAAGTCACAAACAAAATCCTTATGAATTACATTTTTTCATTCATAAAGACATTGAAAACTGGAAGGTGAGTTACAGAGAAAGGAGACAGAAGAAGGGGATCAAGAGAGTGTGTATGGATAACAAAAAATTCTAATACTCATAAAACAAATAGAAACCAAATATTATGCACCAGAAAAGGATAGCTGGGGCTGGAAGGGGTGAGGGAAGTGAACTCCTATTTGTCAATTATTTTTTCCCACAATGTCAAGATGATCAGCCTAAACCTGGTTGTTTTGAGGGTTCTCAGATATATCTCTCTGAGGGATTCAGGAGCTCTTAGAGTTTCTTCATCTATCCCTTCCAAACAAAAGGGTTCTTGAACAGTCTTATTCTCATGCTTTTGCTGCACACCTTGTCTTCCTTCAACAAAACCATTAGGACTGACAGTTGATCCCTTACCACCTTTCCTGAATATTGTTCCACTTCCAGAGGGCTCTAAACAGGGCCTCATCCTTCTGTCCTATCATAAACCTGTTTAGTTCTGTGATCAGTGGCTGACAGCCCAACCTGTCTCTGTACAGCTCCTCAGGTCAAACTCTTCTTATGACCAAGATAGATCTCTTCTTCAAGTACCTCTGTGAAAGAAGCATATTGAACAGAATATGTTAATCCCTCATAATGTCTTTTCTTTGGTATTACAAGCCATTTTGTATGAGTAGGGATCCAGCATCTTACCTCAAATGTGTCTGAAAAAGAGGTTAATACCCTTCAGGTAAGTGGAGGGAACTCTACATCAGGTTGTCATACTGCTGCCATGCTGTTGCCTGTGAGTAATTCAGTCAGTACCAATGTACCAATTCTGTGCATTAGCACCCTCACACATGGATTACTGCTATAGAAGTATGTCTATGTGGAATGCATCTTGAAGTCCATACTATAACCCAGTAAAAATGCTGTGTCCTGTGGAAACCTTGAGATAAATAATAGAAGACTGTTCCTCCATGCCCACCACTTTTGATTCCTACTTCCTTATTTCCTTTCCTGAACCTATTTTCCCTGCCTAATGACCTAGATCAACACCCAGCTTCCTCCAGAATGCCAGATGGAGAACACATTCTTCTTCACCAGCCCACTAAACCACACCTAGATAGAGCCTTTTCCTCTATTTATGTGGATACTATAGATATGGAATGTCAAGATGTAGAGGGAAAGTGCTACTGAATAGACTTCAATAGAACTGTGCTAAGTTCAAGATTGTCTCCTTACTGCCCCAACAGTCTCTACTCTGATATTACATTTATGAAGGTACAACTTAGTACATCTCTCTTCAACATTACCTTAGAGTGCCTCAACTGGCCATGTTTGGGTTTGGGATTTATCTAGAGCTGTATTAGAATGAGCAACTTCTCACCTTACAACTAAACTTGGTTAGGTTTCTCAGATGTGTGCATGATCTTCTGCTAAATACTGTCAAATAAATTCTGTCAAAAACTTCAGTCCGTCGGGTACGTTCTGCCCATGTTTATTACACACTGAAAGGAAAAAGTTCCTCATTTAATGTGCAGTATCTATTCTTTTTTAGTCACAGTTGCCAAATAAAGTGGTTATTAGTCTTTATAGCAGGATAGAGCTCCTTTTGATGAGCATTCTTGATAAGCAATTCAGCATCTAGAGCCTCTCAAATCTGTAAGACTGTATTTATACTAGGAAATGTAGCAGTGACAGAGAATGTTCCTGAGCGTGGGAGTGTGTTCATTTATGCTGTAAAACAGTAAGAATGGTCTCCACTATACTTTGACCTAGGTGGCTGTATCAGGGGTTAATTATGCTGATACTTTTGGTCAGTGTTTGGCCCCGCCACCTGTGAAAGTTTTGCTCTTTCCCTGCCAAGTTATGGGAAAACAAGCACTGATAAATGGGAAAGTTGTCCTTGAAGAGAGTTTCTTGTATAAACTGTTTTAATTGGTGTTCTGTGATTGGCTAATTGTCCTCCAAGGTCACTTGAAGGAGAGATTGAGGAGGAGGACGATTAAGTAGCATCCCCAGACTCAATTAAGAAAGACCCCCAAAGCATACTGCACGTGCGTTAGGGGATTTCCGAAGTTCTCGCGCATGCACAGAAGAGACGCACTTACACAACCAGGAGGTGGGACTGAGGGCCTCTGGCTGGGCGGTGCTGACCACACCTGGGAGGTTGTGGTCACTCAGTTGAATAAAAGTATCGTGCTTTCTTGGAGGGGAGCTAGCTTTACTTCAAGGACAATGTTGCCTTTGGGCAGGGACGCCTGCCAGTCTGTGAACTTACTGACTCTCCAAGGATGCAGCTTCTGCTATGGGTAATTATAGGTATGCTAGGTCGGTAAGATAACTTTATAGGCAACAGCTGGGTAACTGGGGAGGTCATGCTGGGGGCTTATTTCTCTCCTCCGTCCTCCCTTTTGGGTTTGTTCATTTTGTTGGCCACCTCTTGGTAATAAATATTGGTTTTTGTTAAGCTTTTAACGGTGTCATGGTTTCAAGATTCGGTATGTTTCGAACCCTCCCTAATACAGTGGCCTAGTAGTCTTCGAAGTATTTCACAGGTATAAACCTGTGATCCTTTCCAGTTGTTAATATGGTCATGTTGTTTTGAAATTAAGAAGAGATTCTTAGTGTAGAAGTGGACTGAGATGTGATAACTACCTCCAGTACCAGGGTATTTAATTTACTGATATTGATGCAACTCATTAGAGTGAGGTGGCAAATGCTTTGTTTGGATTTTTGAATGAGACTTCTAAAAGTCGGATTAAATACCTTATGTTTTATAGATCCCAGGCTACTTTTGCTTTAATTTTTTTTTTTTAGAGAGCTGAAATATGAAAGAACTACTAGATCTGTAATGTAGAACTATTGCCTATCTTACATGAAAGGATCCAGGTTTAAGTTGCTGGAATGAAGTGATAGAAAACACATAATTACTTCTGGTAAATTAATATACAGGTATATTTTCTCCACTCATAAATGTGTTCCCCTTTAGTTTGTCAGGCTACAATATCAAGTCTATTAAGGTTTCTGTCACTCTTTTTTCTTAAATGAAAGGGCATTTTAGTAATACCATGGATGTAGTGTTGTACACTGTTGATCTCTGATAAACAGATTTAAAGTTCTTGTTGAAGGTATTTCTTCTAGACTTTAAATCACATTTGCATATTGTTGTATACACCCTCAGTTTTTTTCTGACATCCTATTTCTGAAGCAGACTGCAGTAATATATGCAGAATCTAATACAGTTTCATATGCAGTGAGTTTAAAGATCACTTCTCTATTCCTGTCCCGTACTCCTGTTTTATATCCATTGATTCAATTCCACATATTTTGCCTCAGCATCACAATTAAATATCTTGTAAATCCTTTTCAGAGCTACTGCTTTCTAATGTCTAATTTCCATTTTATAAAGATGACCTCAATGTCTTTATTTCTAATTTTCAACTATTCTCGAGGTTATATTAAAAATACTTTTTAAAAATAGACTCAATCTATCAACAAGACTAAATTATACCACATGATTTTCTTCATTATCTTTTATCCTACTGCAATCACTTTTATTACCTATATGTTTGTTTGTTTTTTTAACAAGTGTTTTTCTTATTTACACATTACTACTGAGTGCCATAGAAAAAGACTGGGGGTCCTGGTCGATGGCAATTTGAATATGAGTCAGCAGTGCCCTGGCAGCCAGGAGGGCAAACTGTGTCTTGGGGGGCATCAGGCATTGCCAACTGGTTAAGGGAGGGGATTGTCCCGCTCTGCTCTGCTCTAGGGTGGCTTCACCTTGAGTATTGTGTGCAGTTTTGGGCACTGCAATATAAGAACGATATTAAGCTCTTAGAGAGTGTCCAAAGGAAGGCAATGAAGATTGTGAAGGGCCTTGAAGGGAAGCTGTATGAGGAGCAGCTGAGGTCACTTGGTCTGTTCAACCTGGAGGAGACTGATCACACTCTACAACTTCCTTGTGAGGGGAAGAGGAGGGTCAGGCACTGATCTCTTCTCTGTGGTGACCAGTGACAGGATCTGAGGGAATAGTCTAAGTTGTGTCAGTGGAGGTTTAGTTTGGATATTAGAAAAAGATTCTTCACCCAGAGGGTGGTTGAGCTCTGGAACAGGCTCCCCAGAGAAGTGGTCACAGCACTAAGCCTCACAGAGTTCGAGAAGTGTTTGGACAATACTCTCGGGCACATGAGGTGACTCTTGGGGATGGTCCTTTGCAGTGCTAAGAATTGGACTTGATGATCCTTGTAGGCCCCTTACAACTCAGCATATTATGTGATTCTGTGATATATTCCTCAGGCCAAAAGTTAGATGCTTAAATACTCTTCTTTTTTTTCTTAGTATTTCTTACTGGTTAGTATAGTTGACTCTACTCAGATCACTGGCCTCTGTGGACCTTACATGCAAATTTTTACCACTCTTGTAATTTCTTCATGGATTGTAGGTACAAAACTTGTTGCTGAAGCTTCTGCCAAGCAACAAACACACCCAGAAGTTAAACACTGGAAAACTGAGTCCAAGTTTCCCTGTGTATTTGGCTCCAAGCATATTTGCATTTCTATATATTTACTACAAATATCTGTAATTTAGAATAATTGCAATTTTAAAGAAACAAATACATTTGTAACTGCTTAGGAGGATCTTCTACTTCCTTATTTCATATATAATCAAGTCCTGATAACTAATCCCTAGGCATATCAGCCATTGTTTATTTTTTTTTAAATGTCATAGTGAGGTTCAGACTACAATCCTGTGCTCTTTGGTGGAAACCATTTTTTGTTTGAAGACTGTCATCATCAAAGTTTTGAAACTGTAATACTACTTTACTCTAAAAAAGCATAAAAGCCTCTGGAATGAAATCCTGTAGTGTATAAGGTGTCCCCAGACATGGCAGAGGCTTGGAACTAGATGATCTTTAAGGGCCCTTCCAACTCAGGCCATTCTAAGATTCTATTATTCGATGATTACTTTCTTTTTTCTTTTTTTTTTTTTTTGTATTACAGACACATTTAAAAGCAATTTATTTGACTTGTTTAAAGGCATTATTCTGCAAAAGACCCCCCTCTTTCACCTTTTGATTCCTATTCTCTCAAGCATTGAGCCTTATGCATTCAAGGTCCTGGGATTTCAAGTTAGTAATCATTCTAGAGCAGATAGTAGTGTATCTAATGTAGTTTCTTGGATGTTGAAATTAAAACAGCTTTAAGAAAAGTATTTTTTTACTTTGAGTAGTTCATAACAATTATTATGCTTTGATACTGTTTATGAACTCACTGCTGCCACAGAGATGGTAGATGCCAGCTAGAAAACAAATACCTTTGTTCTCTACAGATTCACTTGAGAGCGTCTATTACATAACTGTATACTCAACACACAAAAAATATCTCTTTTCTATAAAATGTTTGTGTAGAATCTGGAATTAAACATACTATGCTACATTTTCCAATACAACATAAGGGGAAATAATTTTTAAAAGCTGCCACTGTGATTTGGTGATAGTGAAAAGAACAGTAGTTCACTTGTTCAGCATATTTAGAGTACTGTTTGTGCTAAGAGGTAAATATCACAACTTCCTTTCAGATAAAGCCTCCATATCTGTGTTGACAGTGTTAGTGATTATAGATTATAGCTTAGTTAAAAAGGAAAGTCAGATCATTGTGAGAGATGAGAACTTTTAACACCTGTCTATAAGATATCGTATTACCAGATCGACAGACTGTGAAGATGAGAAAGGCAGCAAGGACCTGCACATATCTTGATTTTTTTCCTAAAAATGAACCATGGTCATTTACTACCACTGATACCCAAAGGAATAATGGGTAGAATATTTTTGAAGACTGACTCTCTGTTAAACTGTCAACAAGTGAATAAAATATAAAAATCTTTTACATGAATACAGACTAAAATAGTTTAAAAAATGTTTAGAATTTCAGGTATTGAGTCTGCAAACACTAATATATGTGGCTATATTTATGTATATAAACATTTTTATTTCATTTGAAGTACATACATTTGAAGAACTAGCTCTCAGATGTTAAGAAATACCTCTGGCTCCATGTGATTGATCAATTCCATAGGTAGGATGCAGGCTTGTGAAAGAGTAAACAGGTTATTTTTTTTTTTATAAAACAAGCAAATTATATGACAGTTTAAGTCCCATTTTAAAATATGTATGATGAGTGTAACATAACAGGAGGTAGGTCCCATCTCACTAGAGCACCTGAAATTTTTTGCCAAGTTACATAACACTTGGGAACTTAAAATGACAAGATTAAGACTCTACTGAACAATCTGATGTAATGAAAATTCAATATCTGAGATTTAAAAGCATAAAAGTAAATAATAATAGGTCACACAAAAGATGAAAATCTAAAATTAAATATTTAATTAGAACTCTGATTTTGCTTTCAAGGTAGGTGGCATTGCACAGGCTATATTACAATCTTTTATGTTTGTTTCTTTTTTTTTTTTTTCCCAAAGAGAATACTGTTTATTTTTGACAGGCCACTTTAATATTAATACATGTGTAATAGGATCAGAACTGAAAATCAGCTAAAGATGGTAAATTTTACATTACTGGGAAAATTACAATTTTTTTGTATTGTAAAAACATTTATTTTTAACAATTTACCTACATTAATCAAAAAAGTACAGCATATTTAATAATTTTACAAATTCTTCATAAAAAATATATCTCTGTACAAAAAGTTCTTTTGCACCTACTTCATGTCACAGCAGCATGTAGTGAAATGGCAAGATGAAATAGTGGGAATGAAAATTAGATTGACTTAATCATAATGCCAGCGTTCTTCCCCAATGCCCCCGCCCTCACCCTCCCACTTTTTTTTTTTTTATAACAGCTTTTTTTGTTTACAAAATATTTTACACAAGAAAAAAAATTATTGCAGCTAGCCTGGAGAAAGGCAAGATGTGTGATACAAGCAGCAGTTTTTAACAGCTTTGAAGCACATAACCTGTTTTTTAAAAAAAATATATAGCATGTATTATTAGCCCGTCATAATGATCTGGTCAACTCTGGGGGAAAAAGTCTTCTGCATGTATCTCAAAAAGTAAATTTTCTGGCTGCCATTACCCAGCCACTGCACATCATTTTAAGAGTCTCATTCTGATGAAGCACCATATATGCAAACACAGCCCTCTGCATAATGACTTCAGGAGGAAGTGATCCAACCTGAACAGAAGACTCATACTGGGGAGAAGGAGAGTCATTTGAAGGGTGTGGACAGAACTGATTAAACTATGAGAGCTTTGTTTACTTGGGTTCCAGCCTGAATCTCCTGTTTAATCATTATTCCAAGCAAACTTGTTTGGATAATTTGTCACTGTGCCCCTATTTTGAGTGTCCCTGATCAAAGAACACTCACTCAGGATAAGTAATCCTTACATAACCTCCCCAAAATGAACCACTGCATAAAGGATTCATGAGATCTGCACTCTCCAACAAAAAAGATTGAATATTTTAACTATTCTTTTTTCTGGCACCTATCCTACAACACATTCCTTGATGGCGACACAGGGCACTGAAGAATGCACTGTAAGGACAGGAGTAGAAAACATCAATAATAGCTACATATCTTGTTTTCAAAACTCCAATTTTTTTTCTGCCGTTGCCACTACAGGAAGACCTCCAAAGCAGTAATGTCAATTTTGAACACCTGTCAGAAACTCTAATCACACAATAACTTCCCTTCCTGGACCACTGTTCCTATGGAAGCTCTTCATTTGCCAAGCTCTTCATTTCCTCTACACGGGGGAGGATCAGGACAACAAATTTCATCTGATGACTTTGTTTTTTCTCAGGAAATGAGAAGGGCTCTGAGATGGGAGAGGGAAATGAAACTTACTGCACAACCTCAGAAACAAACAAGAATGCCAAAAACTACTAACAAAATGAACAAGAAACTGACTGGAAAGGATTATTTATTAAATTTTCTTCAGAGTTTCTTGCTCGTATGAAGAATATAACAGCTGGAGGCCCTACAATACTGTATTATATTGCTGGTATTTTTCATCTAACAGATGTAGTTGTTAAGCTGACCGAGGGTTACCTTTGAAATTGTCTTTGTGTTCTGCAACATTAGCTGAAAAACCTGTTACTGGGCTTATATTATCATTTTTTTTTTGTGTATAACAGCCAGACTTACACACATATATGGAGTTCAAAAACATTTTTCTACAGTTTTTGATAGCAAATGGACGTTAGGACAGTTTGAAATTCAGAAAACTAAAACAAAACAATAGTATCAAAAAACAACCCTGAATTGTAAGAAAAGCAAAGCAGCTTTTCTGTTTTTTGAGCTCAATGGGTATGACTGAAACCAGATTTTGCTCCATCATTTCCTGTAATTTCCTAATTTTAAAACTCAATTTAATTAATATTCTCTATGACGTCTTTTGTTGGTTGGTTTGTTTTCATTCAAAAACCCTCTAATTCTAAGAAAATGGTAATGATTTACTCAGCTTTCATATTTATGAATGTCTCTGTCAAACTGTATAAGTACAAAAGCAGTAAGCAGTGTGTTTAAAAAATCTGAAAATAAACAGGAAAGATAGTTGAATATTTCTCTTTGTTCAACGTAGAAACTGAATGACAGCTTGTTATAGACAATTTGCACTGGGTTTATATATGCTACTGTAATGTGGTTTAGTACCATGTAACATCAGAAAATGATGTCATATTACAGGAAAAAAATGGGAAAAAATGCAAAAGGGAAGACTGTATTATGAGCACAGGCTCACAGGCTTTTATGAGCTATCTAAAATAAATTACTATTCACATTTGTACATGGTAAGCAGCAATAGCTGCTAACCCCCCTGCTGTTAAATAGTATGATACTGACAATGGTGATTGATGACTGATTTCAGAAGAAAACAATAGTGGCAATGAAAATTTCTTAGAAATGGGCTCTTGTTCTGGCTGAAAGTCTCCATTGACTTGTTATCATGTTTACAATGAAATTTAGTCAAAAATTGACAAAAGAAATATTATTCTCTATCGCACAAGATTTTAACTGGTGCTGAGCATGGGGTTCATAATTTAATATTCCAAGTAAATTTATTGTGGAATGTTTGGTTTAGCAAAGAGTGAGTAAATGTCTATATACAATGGACAGTGTGTAGAAACCCTGTATATTTTTACCAGTATCTTGCTCAGTCAGCCATAACACCCTAGTGCAAAAAAATTGTGCATTAACATTTTGCGATATTAATGGCTGATTGGGAAATTGGCAAAACTGCCTTATGAATGAAATACACTCTAAGTTTCCTTAATTTTTTTTGAAATTTCAATGGTAAAGCATTTTCAGATGTATGCAACCTCAAGGAAGGCTGTTTCCTCCTTCAAGAGAGCTTTATTTCTTCAGAATATTCCCAGGGATAATCTGTGGTGCTATCATTTGTCACAGTACTCAAAGGATTTATCCAAGTGCCGAGAAGAACGCATTGAAAGGCACCCAACCACATACAAATATGAAAGTCTGAGGCATCAAATATGACAAATTGACATGATTTGGCAGTCTTCCTTAGAGTGTGCCTTGATTTGAAGCAGATGCAGCCAGGCATTTTGATCCAACTTTAAGATGAAAAAATATTCTTTGTCTGATCCCCCGAAGACTGACACGTTTTTACCAGAAAATTTAGCTGCATGTAGGCTGACAGAAGATGTTAAAGATTACAGCAGCAAAGCCAAGAGAAAAAGGGAAACTGGTATATGGCACCAAAGGAATTACTGCTTGTCCATCAGAGGTATGGCTATGAATCAGTCATATTGGGCACTGAAGGCTATACCACTGTACAAACTGTGTTCAGAGTCGTATCAAACCTCACAGCCTTTGCCTCTGTGGGTTTTAAGTTTGTGTCATACATGGGATTTTCAAATGAAGCCTGTCCATTACTGTTTTCGTGTCCAGCATACCCATTGTACTGTACTTTTGGTCTTGTTCTGGGGAAAAAAAAGATGGGAAATTATCATTAGTAACCCTTAAAAATAAACATTCTAATGTTTCCATCCTGTCTACGTAGAACAGCAAGTGTCCAGAATATCTTGCACTTCTAGTGGTAGAAACCTTCAGATAAGTGTCAGCAATTTCAGTTATTCCAGATAGATCTCTCATAGCATGTCTGCCTATCTCTATAAATACTGCCAACAATAAACACATTTAAATACCTTGTCCAAACACACGTAATCAGATTGATCAAATCCTAACTAATATTCACGTAAATTTTGACAACTCAACATCAAATGATACTGAAAGGAACCACACTTTTATTTTTTATAATCTTTTCTCACTATGAAGGAGATATCAAAACTTCAAAGACGTTCCCATTTTTTTGCAAAACTCTGTTAGAACATATTAAGCCAATAATTAAATGAAAAATAAACTAGAATTTTGTGGACCTTATGATATATCCAGTAAGATGATATCAATACTTTACTATCTTAATCTTAAATCTCTTAACATCTAGAAGTATATAACAAGGAGGTTCAGTATATCAGTTTACATATGTAATTGAAATAAGGCAAGAAAGGAAATGAAGGAGTGCAAAAGTGCTTGGTGCTTAATAAATATGAAAAAATTTAGAAAAGAATCCCACTATAAAACTTCAGAAAACAAGTTATTGAAAATCAAACTTTTTTAGAAAACTATTCTGTTTGGATAGTAGATAGGGAAAGCTATCATTGAAAGATGTCAGTAATGGAAATTGACAATATACGAATAGTTCTGTTACTCATAAATATGCCTATTTCTGCATATTTTGATTTTATAATTACTAAAGCATCTCAGAAAACTTAACTAGGAGCTTCCCTAAGTGTAAGGAATCAAATATATTTTAATTTTCTCAGAAAGGATTAGATGCTCTGTTCACTGTTGAAGCAATCCTTGCCTGTCAGACAAAAGGTGCAGAAACTGTGTGAAAAAGGTTTAACAAGCCCGGTTCTAATTAAATGATGATAACGTGACGCAGGCACAGCAGAAACATCCATAAAATCCCCTAAGAAGACCTTCAAATTCTCTGACATAGAAAGCCTCTAGTGGCATAACTACTATCACATAATTTTGAAAATTTCTTGTTGTTACTCTGGTCATTAAGGTAATTTCAAGAAAGTCCCTTCAAAACTCACAGATTCTGTTCTCTTTCCATTGGAACATCCTTAGTTTTGAAAAGAATAAAATTGACCTAAAATTACTTTACATCACAAATCAACTTTTTAATTTTCTGATGGCAATGTAACACTGATATCCCCTCTAAAAACTGTGGTTTAATGGAAGAAATTGATTGAAAGTAGAAAAAAAAGAAAGAATATTCTTTGAAAGATTAAGTTATGAGGAACATCTCCTTTTTCAAGTATCTAATGTATTTAAATTAGATTAAGGTAGGCATAACTGCAATGCTGCACCAGCCATACCATAAACAGAGGGATTACAACTGCTTGTCTGAAGAATGAGTTTTATCTCTCTTAAATACATACATATTTCTACTGCTCATGTAGGACATTACAAATGTCATCGAATAAACCACAAAATGTACCCCTATGTCACAATATTTTTTTTTTGAGTTTGCCTCCTCTTTCAAAGTAATATTTCCTTTTTGTTCCATTTCTTCTCACAATCTGAATGCCTATGCATTCAAGCTGTTCTTAAGGCTTCACCTCTCTCCATTGCAGAACAGGAGCTACCTGAAAATGTAGACCTGTAGTCATCAGAAAGGCATCTTACAATAACAAGTTTGAAGACATAGTTGACAGTTCTTCCTGAGCAATTTTTACCAACAAAAGGCTATATTACATTTCAGGACATGGTGCCAATTCTAGTAGCGTCTGCTAGCTGACTCAGCACATACTATAAGTAGTCTCATTATGGGCTGTTCCCTCATGGGATTTATGGATTTTTCACCTTGTATAATTAATACTCAGAAGCATTTTGAAAGAAGCAGCAGACATTCAATGTAATAAAGCATTAAAATGAAAAAATGGAACATGCGACCTGAGATTTCAATCTGATTCAGCCTAATGAACCAAGAAGGTTGATAGTTCTTTGCTTCTTAACAGAGAGACTAATTTTTCAGAATTTTCGTCATTAACAACTGCCCTGTACTGAACCCCTTCACAGGAATACCCAGAAATATTTGTCTTTCTAGACTAAAGGTACTCTTAAAAACTTTATCATTGTGTTCTCTAGTTACAGTTACCTACTAAAACTACAAAAACTTATTAAGTTATGAATATACAATATTTACATTACCTGTGTTTGTAGAGGTAAAATGCAAACCCTGATAATATTAGAGCAAAGAATGGTACTAGGATAGCAGCTGCAACCGAACTGCTGTTTGTACCATAATAGTGATTTGAAAGGTCTGTATCTGCACTTAAAGGACCTGAAATGAAACAAAAGGGGAAGAAATAAAATTCTCATGTTATCCATCTAACTATCTTTTTATTCAAAGATGAAAGATAATGATGTCTTGGTAAAATAATTCTATTTAAAACTTTAAATAAATATCATGCAACATCATAGAAAAAAATCTTGTTAATTCCACTTCATAATACATCAGTAACTATCAAAATTCTTTGGAAACAGTATTCAGCAAATAAAATATTTACAAAGTACATCTGAGTCAATTTAAGAAAATTAAGCCATATAACTTCTACGAAATATATTAATACTGCAAAAGTTTTAATTCTATTCCAGCAGTCTTAATAATCAGCTTAGAAGCAACAAGCAGTGTGAGACCACAACAAACACGAACAAGGAAGAAAAAACTGATGTGACTGTAAACCACAGCAGTTCTGCTCGGCTCAGTAGCACTCCAAGTCTGTGCACCTGTGTGTGTGTCCCTCTGGAAGTTGTGTTTGCACTGGGATAAAACTGAGGTGCAGAGAATGCAAACACAGTGGTCTGTGGCATGGCCTTGCTGGGTTCCTTTTGTGGACAAGCAGATAAGGTGGACTGTAAGGTAGTCTGCAGAATGCATTTTTCCATCAGTACAAAGAGACACATTGCTAAATTGCTTAAATAGTTGACCATCTTAACAATTCAAATTGTGAAATAATGAAAATATATAAAATTTTTATAGACAAAAAATATATTTTGAGAGCCAATTCCATGTTGCCAGTTTGAACTCACAGCTTTTCAGAAAGAAATATAGATTCTATCCAAGGAAGAAAGACCAAGACAGAGATAAAATACAGGGAGGATGTGGCTGGGGCAGATGCCTGTGCTTATATTCTGGGATATTTTTGCTGATGATAGTGGAAGAGAATAGGAGACACTGCTGTTTCCCTCTTAGAAATGCTCCAACTCATCAGCACACAGCATTTCAAACACCACAATTCCCTCATTGATAGCAACAGCATCAATCAGTCTTTTTAGGACTCTAGTACAAACTAGTTTTATAGTAGAGACATTGTGCTTCTTTCAGTAGTCTACTAAGACATCTAAATAAGTAGAAAAACTGAGAAAAAAAAAAAATGAGAAAAAAGTAACAATTCTCCTATGAGAAGATCTTTTCAAATTAATAAAACTAATATTGTGGTAGCTGGGATCATATTATGAACTTTATCACACTACTGTGAAGTACCTCAATTACCTCTGAACTAGTTTAGAATACAACCAGTGTATTATAAAAATCCTTGGACTTCAGTTATCCAGTATTTGTCCAAACACTCAAGGTGTGGAAAGAATCTTGGCATTAATTTATGTATTTGTATTGCATTGCACATGTACTGCACATTCTCCAACCTATCTAAATTAAAGACAGATAAACTAAAGTAGTTCCCACAATTGAGAAGAGGTTTAGAAATATTAATTTAAATGTTCCTTTGAAATTTTTATTGATTAGAAGAAGTGATAGACTTTGGAAAAAAAACCCATGGAGCTACCACTTTCTTCATCCTTAACTATCACAATCACCAGCTGTTTTTCCAATTATTTGGAGTAAGTAATAAAAAATATGCTAGCATTGTAATCAGCTTATATCAACAAAAATCTGGAATTAATAGTCTAACTTTTATTTAAATTTCAAAACAGAACTACATGTGATCAATGAAGTCTTAATTTATATCTCAAAACTATTATCATGGCATATATATGATAGATATAGTTTAGTCTATAAGTAGTAGAAAAATTATAAAATATCTAACTATAATACATCTAAAACAAAACAGTAGTTTGAAATTCATAATAATTTTTGGTATGAATGTTTTGGTATGTTTAATAAATTTAAAAAAATATAAAAATTGTGTAACCAAACATTTAAAAGTAGGTACAAACTTACACTTAAAAACTTCTTTTTAAGTTATCTATGCTTGATTAATGATTTACATTTAATACTCAAAACTCCTACTGGAGGTAAACAAATATACTATATCTCTACTGTTTTTAAAGTACCACATTTAGGGTAAACAAGCTTGAAATTTTTTACTGAAGTCTACAACCTATAATTGGCACTGGAGAAGTGTTGACCAGGTCCAGACTGTGCATTGGGTGTGCTTTTCATTATGGAAAAGAAACTCTGCTGCAATTCTGCATAATTTGAATTTTATACATGCATGAGATACAATATAACTTCAACATGGTCTGGTCTTCTTATTACAATAGTTTTCAGAGCTGTTTATGATTAAATATATCCTGATGTGAATTTTATAATTCTTCTGACAGTGTTATCATGATAAGAAATGGGAAAGCCTATTGTGCTGCCCAAATCAAGGTGTTCATTGCTACACAGCTAAAACCAGAATAGTGGAAATATCTGCATATACACATAGAAAACAAAAAATGTATTCAAAAGATAATTTGGTTTATTTTTCATTAAAACAGCCATACTTTGTAACTGGGAATTGTGTTATTTAATAGAGGGATATCCAGTAAGATTATAAATGGGGATTTTTAACATTTCACAGAATAAGAGGGTGTTTTTTAGCCTGCTAAAACTAGCAGCAGCCAGGTGAAATGCAAATTTTGATAACATATAGTGAAGCCAATATTGCACAAGCTGCGTATTTCTACCCTTTGAATGGCTACTGAGTTTTCTCATTTCTACCTAATAGAAAATAGTACTTTTTTAAAAGAAAATACGGTGCAACCTGATCTAGTGGAGCAATCCTGCCAATGGCAGAGAGGTTACAACTAGATGATCTTTAAGGTCCCTTCCAACCCAAGCCATTTTTTGATTTTATGACAAAGAACATTTCCTTGTTATTGCTTGGATCTTTCATATGCGTTTCTCTTTTGACTCCTAGCCCAGAGTTTCAATTGACTGGCATCAGTATAGCATGGCGCAGTTTTACTAAGAGAACTGCTGTTGAAGTTGGAGAATGTGTGACAGCAAAAGCCATGAAAGATAAGAAAAGTATAATTACATATATAAGAGTAATTTCTGGGACAAAGACAATTAGCAGGTCAAGGATTTAAAAGCAAAAAATACCAATGCTGAAAGCAAGTCAGCAGCTTCCAAGAAACAACATAGGCTGGAATTTCTTCACCTGACCAAACCTGCTGGATAGCAAAGACTCATTGTGAAGGTATCTCATTGGGTGTAGACATATATTAACATACAGTCTCCTAGCTCATTACTCCTAGCCATTGATGCCTTAAGCCCCTATTATAGTTTTTATTTTTCTAATTTTTATAAGCCTTATAAGTTTTATAAGTAGTAGAAGTAGACTCTAAAAGCAGCAGCCCTGACTCCCTTTCCCTGTAGTACAAGTAGTTTACACATTCCTTAACCCTCTTACCCCATTCTATGCTCCCCATATCAAATCTACCCCTGAATTCAGTGGCAATGTTTAGTCTCTTGTCAAGGCAAGGCCTAGGCTGTTTAGAGAACACCCACATCAGGGCCTGAACAACAAAACAGAGTCAAGAACTAGGTGACTATGTACCCTTTGTGCTCTGAAGATGATGAAGATGGTGAAGCAGGTGGTCCCGAAATGCACCCCAGACTCAATTCTCAGGGGATGGACCTGCGGCGGTCCAGAGCAAAGGCTACAGGGTGGACACACTTGGGATTGGACAGATAATATTATAAAATGTAACAGGCACAGAGGGGTACATGTCTTGTAACATCTATTGCCTTGGCACAATTAAACCCTTTCCTTATCTCACCCCTAATTAACTGCTCATGAGTTATTTTTTAGCACCAACATTCCACGGCATCACCATCTATCTGTGCATTGGCTACCACACAACAGTTGTGTACGCTGAAGCTTTGAGTATCCTGTTTAAATGCAGAGTTTCTTCACGAATGATGGAAGTTGTGTCAAATGATCTGGAGAGAAAGGATGATTTATAGAGTGAAATTTAAAATTCATGTCCTCTGATGTTTATTTCTTTTAAGAGTTGATTAATTTCAAAAAATGAACATGTATTTCACAGCCATTGACCCAATATACCATAGATACAAATTAATTATGCATATTTCATATTTTTGTCAAGATATGTTATTTCAGTCCAAAAAAACCCAAAAAAAGTACTTTGAAAGGAAAAAAAAAAAAAGGAAGAGAATTGGGTCATTGTATTTATCCAGAGGAAATAAATACAGGAAAATAATAATTTGGTGAAGTAAATCTCTGTTCTCACAAAACCACTTTTTCATACAATTTTAAAGGACAGTCTAGACTGGAATTAACAAGATTTTAGAATAAACATCTTCTAGAAGTGTAGTGTTGAGGTACAGGCATCAAACAATTGCTAAAAATTAATCTAGCCACAGATGTGCAGTGCTTGGAGACCAAGTTGCTAAAACAAAACAAAACAAAACGAAAGCCTCCAGCAATGACTGATAACTTGGCAAAAGAAAAATAATTTGGTGTCACAACTTGAGCCTCTTAAGAAGGCTTGTGTACAGTTCTAGATTTTTGACAGACTGATAACAGAGATCTCTTTGCCCTTATTTTCTAAGGCTACAACCAGAATTGCTTCTGAAAGAGGATGAACGGTACTAAGGAAGAAAAGTCCTTTCTGTTTTCATGTTGTTAAGTTCCAACACTAAGCATATCCACTGAGACCAGTCTTTCTCTAGCACTGTGTTACAGAGAACTCTTCATCAAACAGATTGGTCTTTCACACTTAAGCAAGTAGTTCTCAGTAAATGCTTTGAAGTATGGTGCAGGTGAAGAACTGATATTGCTTTATGTATGCGCCAATGCATGCACAGTTTATGTGTATTTCTGGCTTAGTGTAAAGGCAGCAAATAATTTAACTTCCTGAAAAAACAGAAATATGTTAAGTCTTCAGTCAGAGGATGTATGAGATCGTTACCTCAGCAGAATATTCATGAACAGAATAGATTTAAAAACCAAAGCAAGTTATCCTTGAATATGAGAGGGTATTGACAGATATTATGACCTGTATTGGATGGAAATTTGCTGTTTCCTTTTAGCTGTAGGTTCTTCAAAAGACAATAAGCAATTTATTTCTATAAATCAGTGTCTACTTAGCAATCTTGTAAAAGAGATGGTATCTGTATTTTCAGCAAGATGTCTGCTGAGATGTCAAAGGTGAAGATGAGAGGCATTCAGTCCAGGAATGCACATGTAACTTGGACACTTCAGCTCCTTATTAGCCTTGGAATTATACAAACTGAGCGATCAGATTGCAACTCTTGGGTGATTTGGACAAGGTTTTCCACTACTGTAGAATACATCCACTGGAGAATTCAATAACTGTCATTCTGTTTGTTCTTCATTTACCCCCCTGAGTTATCAATTTCACATAGAGTCAAACTTTTATTAGGTAGCTGGCAAAACATGGATATATTTTTTGACCTGGCTTAAGAAAAAAAACCCCAACACAAATACATACATACACTACAAATAAAAACAACAAATCACACTTTCACTGCTTAAAGATATTAGACTGCTTAACAGACATATGTTTGAACAAATGTTGATACTCTACTTTTATAGCCAGAAAGTAAAAACAGCTGAGATATTACACTAATAAAGATTATATAAAAGTACAGGCAGACAAATCATCTGTCCTTTACAAGAGCTTACTCTGAAGACTGGACTTATATTCAGCTTCCATAACTGGCAGTTCTTAGGCTCAGGTTCTGAAGAGATAGGTTTCTGCCCCTTGTGACTAAACATATCTAGCAATCTGATAAGTGGCCAAGATGAGCAAATCCATAGAATAACTGCTATTAGAGTAGTTAATAGAGTAAAGAAATACAAGGGAAATTTGACAGAACTCTAAAGGGCATTGGGTACAGCATCAATGAAGCTAATGGAGCTAAGGTAGGTTATAAAATATACATACAGGCTGCTTTAGATATATTAGCTAGGCTGTCTCCTCTTCCTAGACCAGTATTTCTCTGTATATATACCATATTCTGACCACTCTGTACTAGTTCCAGGATCAGGAAATGCGGATGTCTACACTTGATATTTGCTAAAAATATCTTATGAGTTTATATTTAATAAGCAAATGTTTTCTTAGTTTTTCTGAATTGTTTTATCTATTTCTATTTTTTTATTTATGAAAAAAATTGGTTTATGAATAAAATAACTAGTTTTACACCAGCTGCTGGAGCACTTGAACTGTAGCTCTAATACATATATCAGACAGTCATTTCATATTATTGACAATAAAGTAGAATTCTGTCCACATACATGTACATTCTGAAAACATCCACCACCAACAAGCACTACCCGAATGACACTATCAAAATTAGGGTTGATTCTGTCCCTTTAATTTCTTAACTGATTTATACATTTGAGCAGGAATTGTGTTTGCATTCCATGACACCCCCGTTACTTTCAAAAAGACATTCATAAAAAAGTAAACACTTGCAATGGCATTCCCTTTAAGAGTATCCTGTCCTCATGAGGTTGTTGTGCTAGAAAACCTATGATAGTAACATGTTAAACAGAGTTAAATTAGGATTTGAACTGTAAATTTCAAATATGCATATTTCGTTATGTCTTTTGTAATAGTAGTGACATGAAATAAATGTGCTTACTTTAGCTAGATAGTTGGGTAATTTGTTGAATTCGATCTTGCAAGACCCAAAAAGATTATACATATTAAAGCTCTATGAAAGCATTTACCTTGTCTTTGGAGCATAAATTTTCCGAAGTCTTTTCCATGTATATCACCTTGATAAGTAAAAACACCTCTTTCAAGCCCTGAGGATACCTAGATTTTTTTTTGAAACAGAAAAAAAGGATTTCTGAAACAAATAAATAACAATGTTAAACCATTTGTCTTTCTGACTTATAATAATATGGAGTCCAGATTTTCACTTTTAGCCTTTAAAATATTAGTGAATTCTCTATGCTTATACAATATTTATTATTTTAAATTTGCAACAGTATTAAACAAAGGTTCAAAATAACACCTGGAATTATTTTAAAATATCTGACATATATTGCTGGGTTTTAAAATTCCTCAAATGCCATACACATAATTTAGTATACAGATATAGAAGCCTGCTGAATTGTCAGATTTTAGATTATTTTCCATAGAAAGCATCATGAGACAGAAAGGAGAAATGCAAAGAGTAAACCAGCACTGTTTTTCTTCAAGATTAGATGCAATTTTATTGCAGTGAATTATTTACCAAACCAAAAAAGAACAATATTTCTAAAGGTAAAATTACCTCTCCCATCCAAGGAAACAAGGTAAAAACATGGCAAAATATGCTGATTCACTCCACCCTCCCTTTCATAAACTAAAAATTCTACTTGGAGAACTGCAGATAGAAGTTTGTATACATATTTTTAAAGGAAAAAGGTAATGCAATCTCTGCGCTGACATCTAGAGTGCTGTTTTCCACATTTGTAATACAAAAAAATAGGTAGAGTTACAGAGGTAACCAGAAATTGCTTCAAAATTTAAACTTGGCAAGATTTATCCTCGGCAATCTGGCTACTTACATAACCATCTAGCGCCCAGTTGTCGTTTTCAAACTTGCTTACAAAAATATCACTGGGTCCTTTAATATGAAAAACTTTCAAGAGCAAATGGGCTTCTTCCTTCTTGTAAACACCTATTAATATAAAGGAGGTAAGACATGCTTTTGAAATAAATTTTCAACCATTTTGTTCAAATATCATTTCAAATCTAAGTGCTTTAGAACTAGAATAGTTTGTAGAAAACATTCAGTAATAATTGAATTTTATAGAGTGGAAAACCCCAAGATTTAAGGTGCTGTAATAGCAGGATCTTATTTAACTCGTCTTTCATCTCATCGTATTTGATGACAGGATGCAAAGATTGATTTGTACTGTTTAATTTCATACATAAAAGATTACTTGTCTTTTCATACAGTATTTCAATAATTCTGAATACAGATATAATTCCATGCCTGGAATTTCCTTGAATTGTAAAAAAATGGATTTGACTCATCACAACAGTATAAGCTGTAGTAGATATCAATACTGCAGTAAAAGAAAATTTCCTTTTTGGTAGCCAACTGTGGAAACTCTATCTGAACTCTCGACCTTAACAGATAGTGATAGCTGATAATACTCATTTCAATATATCTATGATGAGAGGCTAAATCTGAGATTTACAGACAGATTTGCAGAAAGGTATGCATGATATTGATTAAAATGTATGCATAATTTACAAAGTTATTTAGTTTTCCATACCTATTTTATGCTATGCTATTATTAAGACCATATTGTTTTAAATATTAATCACTATTGATTAATTGAGTTTTTCAATGGAACAGTTATTAAAATACCTATATACACTATTTGAAATATAACAGGAAGAATAGATGGGTGACTGAATATAAATTGACTGAAATCTGTGCAGACCATTATGTTAGGACCTTTCCTTTTGCAAAACAGACAGAAAAAGATTTTTAGTGCAAACATAAAGTTTTTGTTTTGTTTTTCATTTAGATGAAAATACATAGAAACATATTTTTAATTTAAAAAAATAAATTAAAAGAACAGCTTGTTTAACACCAAATTCTAAACCTACCTGATAGTTTAAGTTGTATGTTGGATGCCTCAATGAATGTGGCATTCACTTTGCTGCTTGTGGTATTGAACCAATCAACAGTGAGAGTAGCAGGCTGTCTTTTTCCTAAATATTCATAAAACCCTTTCCACAGTGAATTTATAAAAAACACATCTGAGGGAACTAAATAAGTGAAAAAGAGAAACAAAGAAAGAAGTAAACTACAACAAAGTTACCATCTTTCTAGCCATACTTATGTTCTTCATTTTTTTCTGTTACAGAATCAATCCACTATTCTAAGGAGGTCTTATAGTAAATATTTTACAAAAATAAAGACAATATATCTAATGACTTTTCCACAGAATTGCCTATAATATACTACACCTTTCCATCACAGTATATGTTCTTAAATAACCTCACACTTCATAGCTTGTGTGATTCAGTGAATGTCCTCAAGACTACAGAAAATAATGGACTCTTTCCCTAAAGCCCTGTAGCCCTAAGGTATGATGAGAAAAAGGAGAATAATATTCTGAAGTCAAGGATTCCTGGAAGGAAACACTCTCTTAGGACATCCCTTTTGTTTCATGAATCTATCAAAACAGTACTGTGTGTGATTTTCAACTGAATATCAACTGAATATTCAACTGAATTAACTGAATTTCAAGTACAGTTTTATCAGTCATTTTTAGACATCATAGCTTTTCTCCATACAGTATTACTGCACCTGTGAACAGTGAAGTCGTCAGAGAAGGGAACTTTTTTTATATTTAAAATAAAGATCTGTTTCTTAGCAACTGCAGTTTGAATTATCTGAAAATCCTATAAAACAAAAAATGAATTATTGGAAAAAGTATATGTATTTGGGTAATTTATTTGATGTTATTTGTATCTTTCCTCTACAGAGGAAAAATAAATTATTTAGGTGCTAAATGTTGTATTTTAAATATTTTTAATATGTGTCTAAATCACCTACAAAGTAGAAAATATCTTTCACTCTCCAGTATCTGTAAAATTAACATTAATTAAAAACACAGAAAAAAATTTTTAGGAGGAGATTTTACATCAGAAGCATTTACAAGGTGCTACATGTCTTGAATATTAATTTCTCTCCTACACATTGTTATATTTCTCCTATATGCTTTTCTGTTATAAAATTTGAGAAAGGCTTCCTTCAGACATGAAAATTAAGTTAAAAACCAGTAAAGCTGGTTGAAAGAGACCAACCCTCCTCCTGGCCAGACAGCACCCAGTGTTCCCTGGTAGCTTCTGATATGTGACAACAGAGATTTTTCCACTTAGTTATAAGTTTTTGTAAAGTAAAACTTTAAGAATCAAACTAAAACTTCATTAAAAGAATTCTTTAACCAATCACAATATCTTGACAAAATAACAGCCCTAGCAAGTATTAAAATTCACCCTTACTATCCATGACCACTACAAATGACACTTGTAAAATAGCTAGACTAACATTAGAAGTGTTTCACACTCTGCTAATTAAAATCTTAAATTAAATAATTGGATTTTTTTTTTTTGCATTTTATCAAACTCTGAGCACATGAAAAGGTAACCGTCTATATTGAAGGAAATTTATCAGTACAGGTAGCTGCTGTATCCATCTTGAATAAGTTCTATGGATATTTCCTCCTCTATCTAATCACTTACTGCAAAAATGAATGAAACAGAAAGCCAAGGCAATAATACCTGACAGGCAATACATCTGAAAATCTGATTTCTGACTAGCTACTGACTAAATAAATAACTTCTTAAGTGCCTTTAAACTGTGCAAAAGTCACAATGCAAGTGTTCAACCTCAATGTGGCACGATTTGAAAACGTGTCTAGGTTATCGGTAGCACCACTGGATTCCAAGTGAGCAGAGATCTACTATATGGCTTTGAGTATAACAGCTTTGAAGAATTTTAAGCGTTCAGTTTCCAAACTAAAACTCGGTGCAGGACTGGGGCTTTACACTACGTAACCTCAACTTACTACTATAAATCTGAAAGATTACATTTCTATTGGTATCTCACAGTCCTTAGAATTCATTCCTTAGAATGTATATATATGGATTCTATAAAGGGTTCAGACTCTATTTTCTATGTATTTTCCATTGTTTTGCTAAAATGGTGACATAGCATAAATTTGAAACCTGGCACTAAAAAAAAAATTAAAATTATTTTTTATTTGTCTATGTTTTTAATTAAAATTTTGTGTCTGATGAAATTCTTATGGAAGTAAACATCTAGTATTACTAGTATGAACCTGAGAGATACTATTTAAGGCTTTTATAAAGGAACATACTTCTTTCACCACATTCAACATCTTCCTTCTGTAGTTTGTCTAACTACTCTGTCAATAATATCTGTTAAGCTTTACAAAATAGTAGTATTGACTCAGTATTTACAGAATTTGCTGCAGATGGACAGAATTACTAGGGGAAAAAATTGCATTTCTGCTTCCCCAGTCATGTTTTTGTAAAACATTAAAATGCAAGTGCTGCAGTCCCCGGGGATGCTGCTGAGGATTTGGAGTGGCTCTGAGTTGATTGTGCTGAACCCTTATAATGCCCCTGCCTTTCCCATCAAAAGCAGAATGAGAAAAATGAACTGGGTATTATTATTCCAACACTGCACGGACTGCAGATTGTTCTAAGAACAAGACAATTTGGAAAATCCGTGGCTACTCATTAAAACAGTTTCCTAAACATTTTTGGGAAGAATATACAAAGCAGTGAGAACCATGGAAAACCAGAGTAATTCAGTTCTTAAACTTCAAATGTGTATTGTAAGGATTCTTTAGTTGTGACCTATACTCAATCATGTAAAAATATTTACTATTGTTTATGAAGGCATTAACTCCAGGAAAAAAAGAAATTTAATAATCAATAACAAATATAACTTGTATTCAGATAGTTAAAAGTGATAAATCAGAACATTACTCTGTTACAAAACCTCTAGTTTAACAATATTAGCTTCATTCTGTTCAAAATAGTTAGCAGCAAATCAAATTGTACTAAAAGTCAAGATAACACAGTAAAGAAAGTGCTTCAAAATACACAGTGTTCTATACTAAAGACAATTTACAATTTTAAAAGACAAAATATTAGTGTAGACTTCTTTTTTGAAAGCTTACAACATTTCATTGTTAATTATTGTCATATATTATAGTTTCCTTTTTCTGCTTAGTATTATTGGCATTTGCGATCAAAACATTTATTTTTTAAAAAAAATACTTTTCAAATACTACTTACTTATCAGAACTAGTTATAAGGGACATGATACAATATGAATCGATACTGATACTCTGCATAGTGGATATATTTGGAGACTAGGTCTGCATTTTAATTTGGCATTGAAACTTCAAAATCTGTGTGGTAGCAAAATAATGCATACCTTAGGTGTTTGGTGAGGTGAATCCCCCAATAAATGAAGACTGTATATTAATTATAATGAATTTACATTACATTCTGCTTTATTGCAGAAGTAAAGCATTTCAGAAGAACTCATTTATGGTTTCACCTGACACTCTCACTAACAAACTCACCAGAAAGGTTAATTATTAGCAGAAATACCTTTTCATCCCATCTACTCTACAGTCCTTCTGTGAATTGCCACAAGCATGAACCATTAATCTTATTTTTCCTGCAGCTTTGCTAAAATTCAAAATATAGAACTGCAAGCTCATTTAATTGGTGATAACTCTGCTCATTTTTAAATAACTCAATAAAAAAATTAGGCCTTTCAATTTCTGAAAAGCATTGAATCTAAAAGGACCTGCATTAAGGATTTCTCAGATGTATTTTTCTATTTTGTCACTGGCAGGAGGAATAGGTTAACTGCACACATGTTCACAACGTGGCATAGGAAAGTAGAAGTAATGTTTGCCTGCCTTGACATCTGCCTGGTGACCACAAAATTTCAGAAAACCTATCTTGGGGTACATGGAAAATTTTCATGATGTGAAGGCCATCAAAATTTCTGAAGGGTTTTTTGGGGTGGTTTTTTTTTGTTTTTATTTTTTTTAATGTATTTCTTCCAACATTTTCAATGCAAAGTGCAGAACTTTGAACAGAATTCCTGCAATTATAGTATACACTCATTATAAGGCTCTCCATTATAGCAGTCTTTCTGATATAAAACTACTAAATCTGAGTTTTGTATGTAAATGTTTTTTTTTTTTTGTTTGACAAGAGATTTTACGCAATTTACAAAATGGGAACTATAGAAATTTTAAAAAATTGCTTGTGAAAAAATTTAATAGAATAGGTTTTACATGGCATCTGTTATTATGAAAGACCTCAACATTAACATTCCTTGAAAATGATTACAAATACTTAAATACTGTAAATAATTTTATTATTCATAACAATCTAGGGTGTAAATCAATTTAATTTATTTAGATCTAAAGCTCTTCTTGTATACAAACCTGGAGTTTTAGTTATTGTTTCATTAACTTCTCTCACTCCTTTACCTACAAGTAAAAAGACAAATTATCATTTTCATGAACATATTTAAGTGGGTTTTTTCTTTTTTTTTTTTTTTATTTAATAAAATGGTAAAACAATGCCTGATGGATGCAATCATCTCTAATCCAGTAGAGCCATATTTAAAACAGAACTAACTGGTCTTAAATACTTTTCATGTTTAAACTATACACATACTTGCACAAAACTATCAGAAAATAATTTAGGCAAACAATAATTTTACTGTGCAAAATTACCTGGTTAGCCAATTATTTCACACACTTAGGCCCAAAATTTTTATATCAGTCCCAGTGCTATAAAAGAGAGCCTTATGGAGGGGAAAATACTATCTTTAATTATAAATAATAGTATATTCTAATAGTAAAAATTGTGTTAAGTAAGATGGATGCATTTATAACACAAACCAGCAAAGGCCAGAGAGCTTGATTAAGATAACAGGATCAGATGTCATGGGAAAGGTTCACAACTGGTGTAATTTGCTATATTTGTGTACACTCAGGAAAGTTATGTCCATTGACCCCAGATCAAGTTCTGGACTCATACGATTTGCCACTTTAGAAAGGATAATGTCCCATTGGATGATCTAGTCTTACATGTTGGGTTTTTTTTTCCTTTAGGAACAAAAATTCACTAATTAGACTGACCAAGTGCTAAGAAAGCACAAATGTGCGGGACACTCAATAAGAACTATACCTAAAAACTGTAAGCCAATAAAACAAGAAAATCCCTTTTTTAGAAACCTTTTATGTATTGTATCTTCAATAAATAAAACACACCCCCAAAAAAACCCATAAAAGGTCATTTATCTCAAATAATTACTTATACAGTACCATGAAAACTCATCCTCTAGGGATATAGAATAAGAAAATAAATTCTGATGTTTAGATCATACAACAATGCTGGGTCAAAGGACTCTACCCTTACATTAGGGAAAATTAAATATTGCTCAAACATCAAAACCATTCATCATACTTTGATATATTAGAATTAAAAATCGTATTGCAAACAACTTTCCCATGGCATCTGATTATTTTTCCTTTATTCATATTCTAAATATAGATTTATTTTATTTTATTTTATTTTTCTGAATTGGGAACTTATAGCCATGTTTATTCTCATGTGAAGAGCAAATTTAGACTTCATAAATATATACTTAGATCTACTCTAGCAAAGTTACACTGATGAAAATTACACTGATATAAATAAAAGAAGAATCTAGTGCAAAGATAATTTTTTTTATTTTATTGTTCTTTTTTATTTTAGAAGATTTCCTTAGACAAAAATCACACCTGCATGAATCTAAAAGCTAAGATATTAAATAACTTTTTTCATTCCTTAGAGAAAATCATACATTAAACACTGAATACATTGAAATACTATTTAAAACTGTGAAATAAAAATAAATGCAGTTAAGAATAATACTTTGTATTGTTTAGGTTTTGTTTGCTCGTTAGGGGTAAAAACATGTATGTGTGCCTGTGCATTTACACACACATATCACATTGTCTTCCTCCATGAGTTCTAGATATTATGCTCACTTTTTGATTTCTTCACTGTTTCTTCCGGAAAGTAAAAGCTGTTGTGTCATGAGTGTCTTTAAATAGTAAGTGGAAAAAATTACTACTACTATATATAATAAAAATTTGAGGGAAAATTAATTCCAACCAAGTAGGACCCAACAAATCACTTGAGTAATGACTTACTTTTACAAATAGGTGATTTTCCTGTCCATTTCATATCTGGTTTACATGTCCGATGCTCTGATCCACCAGCAAGAAAAAATCCTGGCTGACAGGTGTACACCAAAGTATACCCTAAAGTAGGAAGATCTATTGCTTTCACATCTACATGTGCCGGTGTTTCTGGCTGCCTGCAAGCATGAGCTGCAAAGGGATTTTTAGAGTTAGAAAAAGTGGTGGTAAGCAGTTTTCATAGGATGAGAGTAAGCAGTTCGAAATAAATGCATGCCAACTTATTCCCTTTGATTATGTAAACTCTGTATAGCTTTTAACAATGTCTAGCTATTACTTGTAAAAGTAACACTCAGAGTGTATAGTTTTATTATTGTGGGAAGATGGAAATGATACTATCACATATTTTTAAAGAATAAACCAAAATTAAATCACAGTAGCAATCAAGAAAGAGTTAAAATGAAGAGAAGCACATGCCACTGTACATGGTGCAATGATTGGTGAATTATTGTACTGTCACAGCTTCAAGCATAACTTCCACTCTGTGTTCAGAAAATTAGAGTGGTTACTGTGCTAAATAAATACATATAGATTTCTGTTGAAATAGAGGTTCCAAAAGAAGGTTTTGTCATAGTAAAATGATTATAACAGATATGGTTGCTCAGTATGCTTATATCTCTGTGCCACGTGGTTTTCATTTATAACAACCCAAAGATAATTTGAAATAGGATAAGAATCTAAGGTCATTCTAATCAACTACTTTTAGTTTAGGTCAGTGTCATTTACCACAATAGTTATTTGATATCCTCCAACTCATACAGAGCTATAAACATGCTAATAATTAGCATAACCCTGTATAGTTTGGAAAAAAATTGATTTTGTTGGGTTTTAGTTTATGATTCACAAAATACTAGGCAACAAAATACACCCATGCATATTTTAGGTCGCATTCTGTTCTCTATTAATCCAATACATACACACAAAATATCCTAGATTAAATTAAAGTAGCTAATGTAGTAGGTTAATGAGGACAGACTCTTTCTGAATAAAACCAATACAATCATTGTGAACTTCATTAAAAAACTTCAGTCTTCAAATAGGAAACAAAAACATTTAAAAATCTGTTTTAAATAGTTTCCTGGTTTTGTAGCATATAATTTACTGTGAATTTCCACGTTTCACTTTGTAACTCTTTTAAAATTGCACAGTATTTTAAGTCATTAGAATAGAAACCGGACTTACGAATGCACTCAGACTGTATGCCACTCCAGGTTAAGTTAGCAAGACAAGAACGTGTGGTAGATCCCTGAATATGATAACCTTTTCTGCATCTGAAATAAACTGTGCTCCCAACCTAAGGATCAAACCAGAATGTTAGATAGAAGAGATATCCATCACATGTAGTTAGATCTCAAGACAGTGGTAAGTTAATATAGAGATTTTTTCAAAAATAAAAATGTCTGCTTTTCACAGTTTCTAGAGCTTAACTTTTTTCTTTTTAATGTGATGAAAAGTTTGAGCAATTGATCTTTTGTAACCTTATTTGAAAGCAATATGTGGAAAAACATTGTCAAGGCTGTTCACATGGAAAAAAATGACACGTATATTTCTGCCACTAAGTTTTTTGGTGTGACAGAAGAAAACTGAATGCCTGAGATGCCTCTCTTCTCTGTACATAACTGCATATATTTCAGTAGAACTTCACCATAAAGACTTTTTCAAAGGCTTTTCATTGTGTGACTTGACTAAACATGGATTAGTCAAGGAAAAAGAAAAAACTACGAAGAACTGTTTCATCTCCAAATAAATGCACTAGAGAAAACTATAGGCCATGACTTCTTACACTTCATTTGTTACTATAGACTAAGTTTCATTTGAGATGTTCAACTAGCAGAATGATGTTACGGAAAGCATTCCTATGATCAACTGTGAAACGACCTTTCTCAGAAGAAACTGAGAAAATGCTCTTTGGATTTCCACTAAGAATAGAAATATGTGAAAACTAGATACAAAACTGTATGTGATAAAGAATTTTCATAACAGATGAGAGAGATATTATATGGAGATTTCAGTAAAATGGATTTATTGATGGTATTGACAAAAGTAGCCCGAATGTAACGCCAGGCCAAGTTATTTAAGGGGGGGGGCTGATCACTAAAGCATTACTTTTGTTTTAAAACAAATATTTTGGCAAGAAATAATAAATAAATTTTTTAAAAGGAACAAAACTGACATTATTGGAAGTTATATGACTCAGTAATAAAGAAACATATCACATGGAAAAATTGTATAAGTTGCAAATGAGTAGGGATTGATGCATATTAGTAAAACAACTTGCAATTATAGATATGCAGGTAGGTCTGTGCTGCAAATGTCATGGCAGGACTTTAACGGAAATTAAAAAGGAGCATCTGCAAAAGTGGCTAACTGCTAACCATACACTCAATTACATAAAACCTGATTACCATGATAGGTGTTAAGCAAATGTAACACCATTTCTTCCTGAAGTACCTTGAGAAAATCACTGATAGTTTTAAAGGTCAAATTACTGATAAGGCTTTGTAGACTTGTCTTTCTAGCTATTTTTAAACATGTTAATCTCTATCTTGCCAAGGACACACAGCATGTGTGTAGTGGGGACTAGAACACTGTGTGGCTAGTCTTGACTCAAAGTCATCTTCCTTGCGAAATTGACTATTCTGGCATCTGTCAGTAAGAATGATATGCAAATTTTTCCCACTGCTCCAAAAGACCAAGTAAAAAATAATGTATAAGTTCAAGGTAGTTACAGACTTATATTGCTTTTTCATTTTACCGGTAAATGTTAAAACAAAAGCAATACACTCTTTGTATAGTACTTGGGTGAAAAACGTTGGGCCATTTTTAACTTTCACAGCTCAGTGAAGCACAAAAGGCACAGAATGAATGCGGCAAGATAGGATGCTGGTAGGTAGAGGAAAACCCTTCAAAGGTATGCTGGCTGTCATCACACTGTTCTATAATGATTAAAAACTGTTAAAAGCTGTTTTTTAGAAACCTGGTTAAGTCATACAAACAGGAAGCCCACTAATGACATATGAAAAAAACACAGAACAATGTAGTTCATTAGTAATTAGAGAGAAGTCTACGTGTTGTTGCACCAGATAGTGTTCTGAGAGTGAAAACACATACTTGAGAAAGATTTAATATAGAATAGACGAAGATTTACTATGGCCTCTGGAGGTCAATGAGAAGAGAAAATCAGCCTTGTTCAACAGACAGTAGAACAGTGAATGGGCCAGTACAATTCTGTTTTTAAAGACCATTTGTGAGGCAGAAAAAAGGAGGAGAAATAAGAAAACAACCCCTGACCAAATTAGGAGCAAAGATTAAAGTTGTATTTGAAGTGAAAATGGGGACAGATAGAGGGTCAAGATGAGACAACAGAAAGGCAACTGCACCTACTGTAAGAAGCAGAACCACCTTAGGGGTGAGGCCACGAGATGTGGCTTGGGGAGCAGTGCCTTGGTATCTGTGAGCCAGGTAGGAGCACAAAGTGAAGAAAAGAGATGACAGCCATTACAATGAAAACCAGCAAAATTGCCAGAGAGAGAGGGTACCAATAACCAAAGGAACTTACAGAAACGACTTTTTGAAAAACAGTTCTAGTAGTTTGATTGTAATGTGGCACGCTGCCCTAGGTTCAGAAATAAGCAGGAAACCCAAACAGAACATATTTTAGATTCCAATCACACATATTTGTATCTGAAAAATCTATCCCATGGAGCTTATCAATCTATATAATGACTGTCGTTGTTGCATCTACATTTATTTCCTCAATCACTTTTCTGCCTACCACTTGTTAAACTAATAACCTGTGAGAAATTTGGAAATTATAGAAAGGACATTCATCACAGAGAACCTGGACACAACACAGAATAATTTTATCTTTTCTTACCGAATAAAACATAACATGAATTGCTAATTTAGTAAAGCCACATGCTGACTTTTTTGTCAAGGACTACATGGCCTTTGGATCACACAGGTCTTTGGCTGTTAGGTATTTACCAACTATTCATCAATGTAGGAAAGAGTTATGATCATAAACCAAAGTAATTATATCATGCCATATCATATTAAGTAGACAATTTATAAATAGTCCTCCCTACTGAAGTCTTGTAAAGGACTGAACAAATGATATATTGCAGGGTTAGAAGTTCTTTCTTTAAGCTGGATGTTTGTTAAAAAACCTTGGAGCATGAGTTTTTATTAAAAAGGGAGTGGAAATTTCATAGGGTTTGCATTAGACATTTAAACCTACAGATAACTTTTCTTATGAAATTTAATGTATTTGTAATTATTAAATGCATTTTCATTTTAGAAAGCTAATAAATAATAATTAAGAAAATTACCTCATAACCTCTGGAACTATTCTGTATTCCAAAATGTGGAGTACCAGGGTCTGTACATGTATTGTGAGCAGGATCTAACGCAAAATGTGAAACAAAACACATATTTTTATGGTATGGAAAGAATACTCAAAAACTGTTTGCAAAGACTAAATAATTTCATCAACGTCTAGTGATGATAACAATTCAATTTTTAATGGAACGTGTGCCTTTCTATATATTGCATTAGTATTTCCAACTAAATTTCCAAGATATATCACAGTAATTTGCTTCAGTACATTGTCATTATTTTAAAATAATTTTTGCAGGTATTTCTGGCAGTGCAGACTTTAGAGTTAGGATTATTTTTTTAGTAATCTTGTTCTTTTAAACCTCTTTGAATCCAGTATATTTCACTATTCACAATGCAGTGGGAATATATAAGGAAATCTTTAGCTTCTATTCGTTTCAAATGAACAGCCTAATGACTAAGTTGGCTTTCTAAAAAAAAAACACCTAAAACTGAACAAAATATCAATAACGTTCCCCCCCAAAAAAAAAAAACCCAAACCCATAATCAACCTGCTTTCTTATAGCAAGTAAAATAAATTTTTTTATACATTTTTTTTTCCTATGCCAACAAGAAAACGGAGTACTATCTCAGTTGTTGCTGAAATGCATTGCTTCCATAAAAAAAGCACATGCCAATAGAATATAACTAAATGTTATATTTGTTTGGTTTCAAAAGTGCAATTTAAAGAAGCCTGAAATGATTTTTAATTCAGCAATGTCCATTTTCTGATGGTGGCTTTGGGGCTGCCCAACCACATCCAGAAGATAGACAGCACAGAACTTGATCCAGTGGATCTTTTTGTAGTATGTGATTATCTCTTGGTAACCGAGTCTGCTTTGGTGCTGTCACTGAATTACGAAGAACACAGCTTGGGACTCAGTTTCATCTGTAACAAGTTTTAGTATTCTGTAGAGGGCAAATTGAACTTTTCACTTCCAATAATGTGATATATCACTCCACTCTTTGCCAACTCCCATTTTCAATATTGACCATCAGTAGAGCACAAAAATTCAACCGGACTCATATTTACCAAGGGCTTCAAAAGTTAGGTGGATGTTGACCTAACATGCAAGAATTAAAAGCAAACATGCTCCTGACCTTGAGCTACTTGAACAGCTCAAGAACTTTTCACAAATTATCCACAGCTGAAATGCTATTGCTAATTAGAGACACATGAAGCTGAATTGACTTTTTAAAGATACGCCTCATCTGAAGAAAGAGTGATGATAAAAAGGAGGACTTCTCAAAGTATTTTAAGGAAATTATCGATATCCAGAAATAGAAAAGCTTGCACCAAATGGTACTCTTAGGTGTCATTCTAGGTATTGTTCACTGTTCTTAACTTTCAAATTGCTTAGAAATTAAAACTGTAAATATTTTAGATTACATAATATTTTCCTTCTACAATAACATAAAAACTATGATGTAAAATAAAAAATTATATCTTTGATGCAGTTCTTTCCATATGCTTCTATATTGTGGTATATAAAGTATAAACAGAAATGTCATTAGGACATTTTCAAATTTGATTCTTTTCAGTAGACCTGAAATTTAGCTTTTGGAAAACTTCTTGCCTCTTTTTACAAAAACTAAGGACAGCAGAAGTTTTGAATTCATATAACATAATTCTGTTGACTGTCAATATCTTCATTTAAAAATACAGCCTGCTTTCAACAACCATACTTACCACCTTTTCCCAGAGTGCCCACCCCAGTTCTTTTACATAGTCAGTATCTTAGCTGCAACAAGGTATATAATGGGATACAATGTACATCTGAATGTGATTGTTTAGAAATATCAAAGATGATTGTTTTATTATAACACCAAAATAATTTTCTCTAGCAAGTGACCCCAAGTTGGATCAAATTCCGATATCAGTGGGAGTTAAAGGTGTCCTGCATTTCTTTCAGTCCTATTATGTAACATGCTAAAAGAATACCAGTTGCACATCAGTCAATGAGAAACAGAGTATTTGGGTGTTCATCATAATTTCAAAAGATCAGAGATGTACAAGCCACTCTTACAAAGTCCAAAATGCTTTTTTATTTAGGATTGATTCTGAAAAATGCCTTGAACTCTCCACTGACAAAATCTGGTCATTAACCTGCCATAGTCTTCTCCATATCTAAGAGCTTCTAAAAATAGACAGAATAAATTTATGCATTTGCACATATTGACATTCTGCATTTCCAGCAGACAAGCAATTATGTGAATTTACAAATTGCTTCATATGTGATTGTGTTTATCCTAAAATTTTTATACTCAAAATATAACCTTATTTACTAGTTCTTTTTATATTACACAGATTTTTTTCTATATTTGGATAGCTCATTTATAGATTTATGATCATGTAGTAGTTTATCAGGAATATTCTCAGTAGAAACAGTATAAGTAGTGGTAGTTATTACCAATGCATGTTGGCTGAATTCCACTCCAAGTACCATCTGCTTGACAGAATCTTCTTGAAGAGCCTATCAAAATAAAAGGGGGTCTGCACTGAAAGCTAACTTCAGATCTGTAGGTGAAACTTTTTCCGTTGAGGCGTCCTTCTGCTGGAGTACCAGGGTCACCACAAAACACGGCTAATAAAAAAGGAAAGAAAGAAAAAGAGTTATTAAAAACTGCACATTCTTTAACTGAAGTATTCTACATTGTTTTATGTACAAGTCAGGCATATGTAATATGAGTGCAAATGCTATGTTCATTTATCTGTGTAGGATTGTAGCTCTGATAAATTCTTGACAGCAATTTAAAATTAATTGCCAGTGTTATAAGTATTGTAAGCATAAAACTTAACTCGGAAAAATAGACCTTTTAATTGAGACACTTAAATACTGATTAGATTTGGATGACAAAATACTCCCAAAGTAGACAATGCTATATTGCAATGTTTCAAAATATAACCAGTTTTCACATCAGTCACCCTCAGACGAGTAGGCTGGAAATTTTCGCCCTAGTTAGAGAAAATCAAAATTGTTTATCAAAGTCCTGACAAGATTTCAAGCACTGAAGAAGATGAATTGACAGATTTAGAAGATGCTGAAAAACAAATACAAGCAAGATATGAAGGTATGTACTTGCCTTCAGAAAGAAAAAATTGTTTAGAAAGGAGTGCAAGGCTTAGCAAGGAGCTTAAGTGTTAGCATCCTTGTTTTCATCTGTCAATGGAAATGGAAACAGGGAAAAAAGAAAGGAAAAATGTAAGGGAATATTTCAATCATGCTCACCACAAGTCAAATTCAGAATATCTGAAAGGATTACCAATAAGGCAAATGGTAATGGTTCCAATTAGGTAAAAAGAGATGGAGGTGACTTTCAGTGAAAGGAAGAAGAACGTGACCTTAAATAGGTACAGCCACTGAATTTCAAAGGTAAGCTTTTTAGTAGAAGGAGGGAGAATCCTGCAGTAATTCATATATTACCTGATGTAGCTGAGTCCTTTTTAAACTGTGATTCTGTGACTGTAGCACAAGACAACTGATTGTAGCTTTGGTGAAGCCCAACACAACTGTACCCTGAAAACTTACGCAAACATTGTGGGATGTCTCCTCGCCAAATTCCTCGCCCTTCACAGGAGAGAATAGCTGTGTTAGACAGCTGATAGCCTTCTGCACAGCTGTAACTCACACTGGCACCCCAGCGATAATCAGATCCTTCCACTTTCCCATAGAGCACTGTTGGAGGGGGGCCACAAGTAATAGCTGTGTCAGAAAATAAAATTTATAATTTTAAGATTTTACAGGATTTAGAAAAATGCAATATAATACATACTCATACTTTTGAAACTAAAAAAGATATTTCAGGCTATTCTGTTCCAACAAAGTATACCTGTGTTGACAAAGCAGCCTGTAATAGTCAGAAAACCAATTTAAATACAAATATACAACCATTGGGTCTAGGAAGTCTCTGAGTGGTAGGTTGCTAGAAGCCAAAAGAGTACATACCTTATGTAGTTACAAATTTTTTCCCTACATACCCATTACTGATTATTTTTGGCAACAGGATACTGAGCTAGGTAAAATTCTAAATATTTACATTTTCTTTTAAACTAATTTTGCGGCACTATTTAATATGATTTTGTTCATTCACCTGCTCATTTCCTAAGGCTTTCAGCACACAATGGTAATTAACTTTATTGGTAATTAGTGGCTAAGAGCCTTAGAAATGATCTGTTTTCCATCTTCTGATAAGAGTGCCCAAAATGATGAAATCTGGAATGACTAAGTTTACATTTTCATATAATTTCTTTTAACAAAGAGCACAACCATAAAATCACTCAGCCAGTGATTTTTACAACAGAAAATGCAGTCAGTTGAATACATATGCCAAAATTTAATTAGTAGGCTAGACTTAAACATTGCATTGAAGTACTGGAAGGTGAGTTGGCAGTCTAGGCCTTTTATAAGCAGAAGATGCCCTAGGCTGTTAAATTTACTCCCTGGGCTGCTGTAGTAGTGTTAATAATTTTCACCAGGCTGCCTTATTTGCCTTTCAGCCTCATCCTCACTATGACCTTCCTGTTAGCACTTGTAATTAGCTAAGTGGGAAGCATATTTTTGGCTGTTTAGGATGACTACACTACTTGCAACAAGGGAATGTTTTACAGAAAGTTTTATTTGCAGAATTTTGCCCATCTGATCCAAGATAAAAGGGTCCAAAAAGGAAAATGGGTTCTTCATTCACTCCTTTTTAAATTGAGTGCTCTGACAATCTTTGTTGCACACTGATTTGTTTCTACTGTAGTCATTAATGTCACTATTTTGACTGATATTATACCACGGTATATGTGCAAAATAAATACAAATTCTACACAAATACTTGTCTAAATATTTTAATTGTATTTGAACAGTAATGTCCCAGAAAACATTTGAGAATTTTTTTTCATAAATAAAGACATTCATTAGTGAATTTCACCTATAGTGTCAAAACAGCATTTGTAAACTATGTAAATTCAAAAGTTCACCTTTGCAAACCGGTTTACTCTGGTTCCAAGTGCTGTCTTTTACACAACGCATGGTAGATGAACTTGGAGGCTCCATCAAGTATCCTGGATTGCACTGATAGCTGACTGTCTTATTAAAGGTGAAATCATTTCCAAACTGAATGCCATTTGCTAATGCACCTGGATCTCCACAGTTGATCACTAGAGAGGAAAAGAAAAAAAGGGATTTTTTTTTTAATAAACGTCAAACCATGTGGACATTGAACCATGTATTGGTAAAGTCTTTTTTTAGTGTACGAAACAAGAACAATTCTGATCAACATATTTCACACAAAAATAAAAACTTAATCTCTAATTTTTATCTAGAAAGCTATCTGTGGGAGCCCAAACCCAGCTTTCAGCAAAGGAAAACAAGGGCTGACAAAAACCTCGTGATCTGAAGGAGCTGGACCCTTCTCACAAGACCTGTTAAAGTTCTACCTTATGGATCAAGCCTGGCTCCAGCAGAAATCAGAAAGGACTTTTGAGATGATTGTATCAAACCATGTCTAAACCCCTGTAATCCCTCTATCCCCCATGTAATCCTACTAGAAGAAAAATTAACTATTTAGAAATTGCAGTAAAAACTTGTGTAATTCCATAATTAACACAGCTCGTCCCCTTCATTAACATGTCCAGCCCCAGATGCCTTTAAAATAGTGTTCTCTTGTTCAATAAACTATTCCAGTTTCCCCATACTGGGATCGTGTTTAGCTTTTATTTTTCAGACCGCCACTAATGGCGCCCAACGTGGGGCTGAGAACCTTCTAACATTTAGAAGATTCCTCAGCCATCGGCTGGCTGGACCAAGGGAAGCAGTACTCCTTGTGTTTCGGTGGTGTGTGCGTAGTCAGAACTGAGAGAAAGCGGAAGACGTGCACGGAAACTTGTCCTCAGCAGGCGGGAACTGCTGAGCGAGCTGACTACGAACTCCGGATTGGGTAATTATTTTAAAGACTTTGTAACATTATAAGTAGGGTACAATGGGGACTCAAATATCTTCTGAACAAAACCACATTTATTTAATCTTAAAACGCGAGTTTAAGCAGCACAGCGCGAAAATTGACGAACAGCCCTTGCAGAACCTGTTGCTGTGGGCCCAGCGTCACACGTCAGAACTGAGCGTTACCAACCTTCTTGATACGCACTTGTGGGACTCGGCAATCGCCCGAAAAAACCTCAGCAGCTGCTGCCCGGGACGAGCCCCAGCCGCCGAGCTGAGCGCACAAGCACATTGCAGCCCGACACACGCTGCCCGGAGAGAGCCGTGTGAGACAGAACCATGGCCACCACCGCTGTAGCCACCCCATGCAGGGTCAGGGTGCGAGCCAGCGCCAGCAAACTGCCGCATTGCCTCGGCAAGTCCCTGTGTCACCGCCCGCTACCGCTCTCAGCAGCAGCAGCCAAGCAGCGGCCATAGGCGCGAGGTCAACACTCCAGAGCAGGTCCCTGAGAAACGGCCACCACCTCCGGCGCCCCAGCAAACAACGAGATCGAGACACCCACGGCGGAAGAAGCAGCAGCGGGACCCGAGCGGGAACCACTCAGAAGGCAGGAGGAACCCGGAACCCGGAAACGAAAGAGGCACCGGGAAAAACAAACACAAACAGCGCACGAGGTATGCAAAAACCGGGGCTATGGAGCGTGGGCGGCGGAGAGGATCCCACAGAGTCCCTGGGGGGCTCCGGGAAAGGTCCGAGGGAGGAAACAGCCCGAGCGGGACCGTCAGCGAAGGAGGGAGCGAGCGGAAGCCCGGGAGCAACAGCACGAGAAAAACCCAGGAACAGTGACCCCGGAGACAAAGGGAGTGGGGCAGACACAAAGCTGCCGACTTCAGCAGTAATCAGAGCAGCAAAAACCCCCTTCCTTGATTTTTTCCTTTTTCTTTGCAGCCTGAACTATGAACTGATCTTTTTTGCAAACCCATTTTGTTTATTAACCTGTTTCAGTTTCACAGTATAAGGCGAACAAAACGCTACCAATGGAGAGATTGTCCCCCTACACCCCGCAAACAAAAAAAAAAAAAAAAAGGGGGGGGAAGCGAAGGAAGCAAAGAACCTTTGCTGAATGAAGATACCCTTCCATAAGTAATAGCCAAAACAGTTTTTAAATGTATGCATAGCTGTATTTTTGAAAATTTTTAAGTCTTTGCAATAACAGTTTTCCCTAAGTCCAACAGCCAAATTAACATAGAAAGACATATATTTACCTTAAAAATAGAAGAAGTATATATTTTATCCTTGAACTATAGGAATGTTTATATGTATTTGAAATTTAAATTGAACATGAAGTAAAATATGATTATGTTTTTACAGGTTATACTATCATCAAAACAGAAAACATAGTTATATTAGTAATCTAAGGGTGAGAAACAAAAAATGCCAATGCATAACCAAAAGACACTGTAAAATGAAACCCAAAGGTATGTTTGTATGATGTGTGTTCGATGGCCATCGAGTATGAATGTGTGAATGTATGCATGCGTGTGAATACATAATAATTAATATGTTCTGATTTATACACAAATGCGCATTACCTCACATATGCACAAACACTCTTAGATAAAAAACAAAACATATCACCCTGAGTTGAATAAAATTTCATTTGCAGAGACATCTTAGGTTAAATAAAAGTTTTCAAAAACAAACACTAAAAAACACTTTCAGTAAAAATCAGGAGCACACGAACCCCGAAGTCATCAAGTTATTAAGTTCGGTTCAAAATCAATTGCCTATAAGTCAATAGGATCTTTAGAGGATAGCTTAAATAAGATTTTATAAGAGTAATTTCTAATAAGAAATAATGGGAATAAGTTAAGTTGTTTAAACAAGTTTTATATTAGTCCAGGGTTATTTAGTTTAGCATTGTTGGGAATTTTTCCTTTCTTGCATTTTGTTCCTTGTTTACTTTTCTATATCCAAAAATGTCTGATAGTCTTTTTGATTGGTTAAATGTTTTTAATGTTAATGCTAAGTTTAAGAAAATAATTTATGTAGCAATATGCAGAATGCCTTAAAACAGCTATGATTCCTTCACATGCCTTTATAGTGCCAAACCTTGTGGCCCAAACTATTCTGTGGCCTTTGTATAATCATACTTTCCATCTCAGGTATATAAAAGGCTGTACATTGCCTTGAAAAAGGAGCCTCCTTGCTAAAATTAATTTCACTTGTGGTATTAAAAGCAAGACTGCAATGTTTCTTGTTAGATCCATTTAAGAACACCTTTGCTTCTAAAATGCAACTATAGAATTTGTTATTACCTCAGTCTGAACTGATACATCAAAGCATTGATAAGTTGCAGAAAAAATAGTAATCAAAGCTTAGATTCCATGTTTAGTTATCATGATAAGTTAAAAGAAAACATTTAAGGTAATATTTGTATTTCCTTGTATTTTGTCTTGCATTGGCAAATGTTTGATCAAAGTTTTTTCTGAGTTTTTTGTTTTTTAGAAAAATAAAAAAAGAAGGGGCAGATGTGGGAGCCCAAACCCAGCTTTCAGCAAAGGAAAACAAGGGCTGACAAAAACCTCGTGATCTGAAGGAGCTGGACCCTTCTCACAAGACCTGTTAAAGTTCTACCTTATGGATCAAGCCTGGCTCCAGCAGAAATCAGAAAGGACTTTTGAGATGATTGTATCAAACCATGTCTAAACCCCTGTAATCCCTCTATCCCCCATGTAATCCTACTAGAAGAAAAATTAACTATTTAGAAATTGCAGTAAAAACTTGTGTAATTCCATAATTAACACAGCTCGTCCCCTTCATTAACATGTCCAGCCCCAGATGCCTTTAAAATAGTGTTCTCTTGTTCAATAAACTATTCCAGTTTCCCCATACTGGGATCGTGTTTAGCTTTTATTTTTCAGACCGCCACTGCTATCTTTCTCTGGCATTTCAATACCATGACCAAATATTGTTTTCCTTTATCAGTAGCCTACCCTGGTGTGCTCTACTGCTACTGTAGTCTGTTAGTGATAATTTAGATACTTTTGGCAGGACTTTTTCTTCCTTCATAGTGGTATCTTTGTCACATTATGCCTAATGGTGGTGGTGCAATGCAATTCAAGCAGAGTTATGAAATTCCTCTTCTTTTTCTTCTTTTTTTTCTTTTTTATGTTTATGACTGTACTGATGTACTGCGAGTCTGGCTTCGTCAGTGAGGCCACTAGCCCTACTTGCCTTGTAGCATTCCTCTGGTCTCCACTCACTTTACCTGATGGAATACCCCAGTCCTGCTGCTCCCTGATTCTTGGTCCTTAACAGGATGGTGATTGATCAACTCTGACTCATTTGGCTTACAATAAAAACTGTCACAGTAATGTATCCAATTCCACAAAATCTAATTTAGAACTACCAGAACTTCATCCTCTGAACCTTCATAAACCACAAGAATAAAAAAGGAAAAAAAAAAGCCAGCAGAAACTATTGAGGAACATCTAAGTAAAATATTATGCTAAAGAATTATACTATATTATAGTTATAGTTATTTTATCAACGTTGACACTCATCAGGTAAACAAATACAATAAAGTTACCTATGTAGCCATCTTAAAAAGATATTTTGGAAACATTTAGCATGTATTAAAAGGGTATGTACCTTGAGATATATAAAAATATTGATGTATTACAAGACAGACCCATGTGGAAAAATGTGTTATACTATCTATCAAAACAATAGTTTTCAGTAGGAAGCCTGGATGACTTATTACATTAAAACTTTAGAAGGAGAAAGTTTCTTTCTGACCTGTGCAGTCTGGAGCAGTGCCAGTCCATGTCCCATTAGCAGTACAATGTCTAGTAGTTAGCCCTGAAGTTTTATAACCTTCCCAGCAGGCATAAATGACTGAACTGGAGAATAATATTCCATCAGTGTATATTATCATACCATTGGCTGGGGTGCCAGGGTTTCCGCAAGATACAGCTGCAAAGAAAAGATTAAAAAAAAACCAGATCAATATTTCAATGAGAGGTGACTAACTGGGAAAAAAAAAAGTAAACAAGAACAACTAGGTTAATAGTTCATCTTTAAAAAAAGCATAGCAAGTTTTACTAGGAAGATATTTAATAGGTATATTCTTGAATGAATTCTTTCTGTTTCTTAATATTATCACTTTACTTGCATTTGTTTCAATTGCTTTTTTTTTCAATTACTGATTCAGATAGTTTGCCCTGCTTGGTCTTCTCCACTCAATACAGTCACTGGAGAGAATAAAGATACAGGACTTTCTGATAGACCTGTACCTCTGTTTTGCCTTTGGGCACATTTTTGTATTCTCTTCCTGTCTTCTGGTATCTCCTCTTTCAATTGTAAACATGCATAAATAGTAAATTATGGTCTTCTTGTCCATCTGTTTTTTAAATCAAGAAATGAAAAGGCATTCTGTGTTGGCTTCCATATCTTTTTGGCATCTGTAGCTATACTTTAAGGCACTAATTATGTTTCAGCTTCATATATCTGAAATTTGACAGTAGTTTACCTTGGTTAGTTTGATTACGTATTGAGTTTTTGGGGAGGCTTAGTGATGGGGTTTTTTCCAGTGGACCAGACAGTCATGAGAAGGATTTAGAACAACATTCCTAACAACTCTGCTCTTGTGAGACCCCACCTGGAGTACTATGTCCCTCTCTGGGCTCCCGGAACAAGGCTTGAACCTGCTGCATGTCCACCAGCTGGATGTCCCTGAGCATAATAGTTATAATCTAATAGTTAGAATATAATACTTATATATTTTATGATTGATTAAAATAAAAATTATTTACTAATTAAAAATTATCCTATCACTTATGTTTGGAATGATACCTAAATGCCTTTGTTTTAATCAAGACTTAGTCACTTTTTATTTATAAGAGTGTCAAATAGCGAAGACAGAAATTCAGTAGGTTGCAACTTGTAGGAATGAAAAGGTATTCTCCTAATCTCATCCTTACTTATACTAAACAGGAAACAGTTGAAGGACTATAGAAAAAAAGGGACTTTCTTCTTTGGTTTGGTTTTGGTTTTGTTTTTTTTTCTGAAAACTGAAGGTTGAAGCAAACAATATAAAAAAGGCTGGAATAAAAGCAGGATTTCAAACTCTGATAATTGCCACTGGCTTCTGCTGTCCTACTATACTTAATATCTTCATGCAAGGGAAGTAGAAAGGATTTTGCAAACTACAATTTTTGCTGAAAATACCGATCCAAATACTAATCCTGTGCACACTGCCATTTTCGTACAGTTATGATGATATCTGCACTGACAGAAGATTAGTCTGTGCTGAAGAATATAATAAAAGGACAATTATTAAATGAGGCTACTGTGATAAAATGCCTAGGTGAAAAAATAAATTAATTTGTTAAAAAGATTTTGTCCTATCTTTCATTTTGTCATTTAGTTTAGGAGAAAACAGATACTACAGAATTCATCAACTCCAATGAATTAGATACATAACTTTTCAAACATTCTTAGAAAGCAAGAAGTCATTATAAAACTGAATTTAAAGTCTTCTATTTCTGCTTTCTGATTCTGAATGCACAACAAAACATTAAAAATTCTTTATTATATTTTTTAATCTTATTTTAAAATGTGATTTTCAGAAATATTCTCTGTTGTATTTCCTCTAAAAAAGAGTTAGCATAAAAATATCTCATTAAAAATTAGTTTAACTTGTGTGGAGAAATATACAATAATTTATACTTAGTTAAGAATACAACTTTATAATTTGGTTAGTACTTAATGCACAGATATTACAAAGAAAGAGAAGATGAAAGTATTTTATGGTTATAAAGCAGATGACAGATTTATTTATCACTCCATTTTCATATTTTCAATCAAAAGCATTCGTTTAATCTTACATTTACCTCTGGTATCTATTATCTATTTTCAGGTTCAATATTGTTTAACTGAAATTATTTTCTCACAAGCTTCTTATATATTCCAAAACTTTATGGTTTGGATTTAGGTTTTCAAGCAAAAAAATGAACTGCTTGCAAACTTTTTTATATTACCTATCCGCAAAGCATTATGAAAGCAATATTTCTGTGTAATTTTTTTCAATCAAAGAATAAAAAGTCAGTAAATGTCATTCACTGGTGTGATAAATACCAGTGGTATCAATACCTACCTTCACATACAGGCTGTATACCTGACCAGGAACCATTAAGCAGGCATGTTCGCTCTGCAGATCCTCTCAGCTGATAACCCATTTCGCATGAGAAACGTAGCAGACTTTTTATTTTGAACTCATCCCCTAGTCTAGACCCATGAGCTGGTACTCCTGGATCATCACAATAACCAGGATTATTTCCTGTCAAATACATCATAATAGAATTACTGTCAGAGACATTATGTGAAAATGCAGTGGCAGGGACAATACTCTCTTGTGAACAGTACTACTAACTGCATTGTTTCTGTTATAATCAGTCCCTTTTTTTCTAGTATAAGGATGTGAAACAAAAGCCAAATTACATGTCTTTTTACCCTACTTCTTATCTCAGACCAATACAGACCTAAACATAGAAGGCCATATAAATAAAAGATGTGAACATGGGAAGCACCTCTGTCACTTTTTGTCAGTTCAACAAATTTCTTGTCTTTTTGACAGAAATTATATTTCTTACACATTGTATTTTACAGTTCAACTTCTGTCCTAGTAATAACTTCTAATAACAAGAATTAGATAACAGCATGAGTGAGGAGAACCATATTCAAGTTTCTTAAGAAATGCATTTGAAATACATATATCCACACTGGCACCTGTTCCTCTACACCTGTCAAGAATGTAAAGGACACCTCATAACTATCCTTATGCTTTAAATTTCTATGTAAATATTGGTTACATATTAAAAAGATAAATAAGGTGCTGCAAGATAGACTTTTTAAAGATGTCTTCATGGGTCTAATGAACCAGCCAACTACTATGTCATATAAAGTGGCTGCTACAGGAAATGATATACAACACAGTTAATGAAGCACGATCTCAGTATCAACAATTTATTATAAATTTTGGCCTAAAATTGTATATCTCCTAAATGCCTTTGTGTCTAAATTGTAGTTCATAGCAACATTATCCTTTTTTCTCCATTTTTAAATTATATGTCTAGACTCAAATTCTATTGAAACTATGGGGTTTGGGTTTTGGTTTTGTTTTTTTTTTTTTTCAAAATCTATGTAAATAATTTAATAGGGTCAAGTCTGTATATTCTTACGTAGGTTTTTCATCAAGGGCATCTCTCTCATATGAAGGACAAAATCATGAACAAGGGAATAACCATAGCAAATCTTTGAGAACACTCAAATAATTAATTTAAAAACTAAAATTTTCCAAAGTCAGAAAATATGATTATGTGTGCATTATAAGGTTTTAATTATAGAAAATATGAGTAGATACAATCATGCTTTCTCATAAAAGGAGGCCAAGACACACTTCCTGAATTCAAGGCTAACTTATGGTCTTTGATTGTGTCAACCTCATTTAGTGCTAGGTTCTTCTAGAATAGATTGTTCTTGTTACTCTGCCCTACAGTATTTGGACCCAGATTTCCTGGTCTAAATACATGCTTGTAAACAGTGTGTCTTGAAGCCAGCTGATACATTCTGTCCACATCTATATGGTAAAACTCACTTTCCAAGACATGGTGGCTGTATCCAAATTGACTGTTGAGAATAATCTCTGGCATACACAAACTTGTGAAGTATTTGCACATTGTTTGAAGGGCTGCTAGGGTTGAAAATATTCTGGGAACAATTCTAAGAGTGTAATGGTCCCAGTGATCAAGTATTAGCTTCTATGACTTGTGCCCTGGCACTGTTAAAGCAGCAGTCCAGAGGTAGCCTCTGGACACTGTCTTCTTCCACTTACTCTAAGACATTACTATTTCACAGACATCTCTGTCTGCTTAAAATGTGTGAAATAACATGGGGACTGTGATTCAGGCTACCACTGTGGCATGTTTACAGCATGAAACAACTATGTGGCACTGCTTTGGCTTGTGAATGGAAAGAAATTGCTCAGGGCAGAATGATCTATGATTCTGAAAAGCTAATGATGTCAGTTTGCTTTGGGACTTTGCTGAGGGAACTATTACAAATTAATAACTATAGATTTATTTTTTACTTGGACACACCTAGTTTTGACTTGGATAAAATTTGAACTGGGACCATGCAATTTTGTAGTCCAAGGGTATAGACAAAGGTAGTTACAGTACTATGAAGGTCTAGACCCTTTTTTATTTAGCAATGTAGAAGGCTACATATCCATTATTGAAAAATGAGTGTGAGTCATCTTAAACAACAATCTCAACTATCGCTTAATTCATAACATACAAACAGGTGACAACAAACCCAGAGATCATATTTATACCATCATAGAACCACCATGCATTCAAACATATATTAATATATCACAAAGAATAAATCCCATGCAGAAACAGACTACAGGTTTTAAACATGCACAAAACCAATTAGAGTTCTCAGCCATCCTGGGCACAATCATTCTTTCACTGACATTATGACAACAAATTATTCATACTGGATTTTGACGGAGTCATCTCTTGAATATCTAACATGGAAAGCGTAGTTAACTTTATAATTCTAAATACCTTAGAGAAATGAGACATTTTTTAGGGTTTTCTTTGGCTGCTTTTTAGATAGTTTTTCTTTGTTGTTTTTTTTTTTTTTATTGAGCTAACAGAGATAGATTTTCATTTTCCTGGGGAATCCCCTTGCTCTCAAGATGGTGTCCCATCATGTTTAAACTTAGAAAATTCAATTCTACATCAGTAACAATATTTTAGTTACACTAGATATATTTTCCCCACCCTAGGAGATGAGTATCATGGTCCTTCATGTTTTCAAAATCTATGAGTCTATAAAAATACTATCATATTTGTGACTGATATCTGAAGAGCCTCAATTATTAGCCATCAAAATTTCCTTCCACCAGCATGAGAATTTTCCTTGTGATAAGAAGTGTTGGATAACAGCATTAGAGGGTTCTGACCTTAAAAATTTTGAAGTCTTGGTGCAATTTCAGATCTGGCATATTATGCTGGATAAAAAGGTGTAAGTGACATAAATGTGGGCTTAAGACAAGTAAGAAAAGCCTTGTGTGAAAACTATATGAATGTCCTGTAGAGACTCCTTTCAGGTCTAGGCATAGATACTAGGAGATCCAGCAGTATGAGAAGACTCTAAACTATTTCCTCCTCAAGCAGCATAGAGCAGAAAAGAAATACTGGTGATTTAAATTCACTTCCTTTCCCCAATATTTCAAATTCTGCTCACCATCCTTCCAGAATCAGCTCATAAACGGACCTTTTTCTATGAACATTTATTTAGAGCTTTTTCAAAGTAATGAATTTAAATAGGTTACACCTATTTAATAGGTGTAACCTATTTAAATCAGGTCAAATCTGAATTGAACTGCATTGAATTGGATCAGCCCAACTCTTGGGCACGTCCAAGAGTTCAAAGGGAATTCTAAGCAAATTGTATAATGAGTAACTATGAACAATTTTCTCACTAGGAAATTTTCTTCTTAAATCAGTCAGGTATTTGTTTTCTTATATATTGAAGCATGTAGACTTGTTTCCCTTACAAAACCTAATAATACACTTTGGATGTCCTCAGTAGCCAACCCTTACCTGAGGTCATCACTTCAACAAAACTGTGAAATGGTTTATGGCTTCTACTAAATTTGCATAGTCTGGGGGAGAATAAACTGTTCCTGTACGTCCTGACAGCACCAAGAACATGCCAGATATTTATAGTATTTGCATGTTGCAACACTAATAAAGTATACTTCTGCAAGTGAAAAGAGGAGCAATATATATGTTTACCATTAGTATCTTTGCTGTGGAGGTTTTTATTCACCATTTTCTGATGTAACAACCTTTGTTTACACAAAATAGTGTTCATAAAAATAAAATTTAATACATTCATCCTTTTTAATCAAAACTCAACCTGGTTTTAAGTACTGGTTTACATGTTCTATACACTGCAGCAGATAAAGGCAGCATTTAGCTAAGGAGTGAATTTGTGAAGTAATGACAAAGAGAATAAGACTATGATGTAGCTGATTGGCCATTGGTGAAATTAAAATATACTTGGAAAATAAATAAATGGCTGACTGTAGCTAAAAACATGTGTGAGAAAAGCTTTATTCATGTGACAAGGTGGCATTCAGATAATGGTTGGTACGTGTACCTGAACAGTGAGGGAGGGTCCCACTCCAGTGGCTATCTTCTTGGCACTCCCTTGTAGAATTTCCTATGAGCCTTCGACCCGCTGTGCAAGAATAATGAACTATGGAGCCATATGTAAATTTGTCTCCTGAAAGAACTGCATTTGCAGGTACCCCAGGATGTCCACAAGAAATGACTAACAAAGGAAAGAGCACAATATTACGGTTTCATGGCACAGAAAAAGAACCTATTATAACCTTCAAATATAAGGCTAGTTCCACACAACATACACTTCTGTCTGGATTTCAGCTCTTTCATATCTTCAGTTTTGCTGTTGCTATAGATTTACTGGTCATTTGTAAGATTAAACACAAAGCTTCGTGTAAAACTTCGTATAGGACTAATCCATCCAGTTCAGACTTTCTCTGAAAATATAGAGCTCTCTTTCCTCATTCATTCCTGTCCTTTCCTACAAATAGTACACATTATTTCAGTTGCAGTTAGGAAAGAATAAACCAAATGTAGTTAATGTTGCAATATGCTAACATATTACAGATATGATAATGGTAAGTAGCTCTATCATATCTATAAAATAACTAGATACAGTTTAAGTAGTATAGTGAAATATAATATTCTGTATTATTACTATAGCAATGGACTATAGCAATGTGTTGCACTAGACAGAGTAGGAGGAAAATGGATTACTGAACATTTTTGTAATTTTTAATCATATTTATGGTTAAGTTAAATATGTAACTTTTGTTTGAGAAAAAAATCAGATAAACAGTTTTGGTACATAATAACTAGCAAACAAGTTCAGATCTGTTATATGAGGAAAAATAAGTCATCTTAAAGTGGACAAGAAATCATATTCTTAATACCTTTTGTATAAAAATTAGGTCATCCAATAACGAAAGAAATAACAAAGAAAAATTTTGCATAGATTTAGTAAACAGTCACATGAACAGGCAGCATTTAAATAGACCATTTGAACTTTAGCAGCTTGATAATTATCTATGATTAAACTATCTTTTTAGAAAAAAAACCCAACTATTTTTCTGGTGACTATTTCTGACAGATATCAAAATTTTCTCTGTTATACCAGATCCCATGATAATGTCAATCTGACTGCACAGTGGATTCTGCCAAGGTTTGTGGTCCTGGCCAGTGCTGTGTGTTTCTCTTGTTTTCCTTGGGTTGGCTTAAGTGCTCCTGTAGCAAACGGTAAACCAAATCAGGAAACTGGTCTGGCTGAACAGTACTCCCGAAGAAAAAAACAGTGTTTCATTTTCAGCCAGGTCAGTTACCTTAATGAGCTTACTTCAGTACCATGGAAGTGCAAGTCCTACCACAATTCTGGAAGGAGCTGCAGTGAGTGATCAGATTTTATGGAATAAAACCACACGTAGGTAATAACCTTAATGTGGGTTTATAATGATTTGTAGTGAGTAGCATGAATTTTTTTCCCAAATTATGAGGAAGAAAAGAAGGATTCATTTTTAAGCAATGACACATGTAGTTATTGCCTTACATATAAAAGAGCAATGTCAGAAATTTCCATTTGTTTACTCTTGAACTAGAATTGTTCAGGGTAAACTGTGTCTACTTTGGGTTCAAAACTTATCTCAACTGCCTCTCCAAGCACTGTGCCCTATCACCAAAATCAATCTTGAAAAAATCACACCTGAAAAAAAGAGATTATTGCTGATAACTTGAAAACCACATCTCTCTTATAGTAGTTGAAAAAGCTCTGAGTGACTTAATCTGTGAATAGATAAAGAGATTTTTCTCTCACCAAGAGCCCTAATCATTTCATTGAATTTTCCTTAGAGGAAAGAAATTTAATTTGTCTCAGTGATACTTAGGGTTCAGATAGTGTTTCAGCCCACCAACAGCAAAGTAGCAAGAGTTAATCCGGTAGGTGATTGAGGAATATAGGCACCTCCCAGGCTCATTTGAAAGTTCCTATGGACTTGATCAATAGTCCCCAGAGAAAGGTCATGAATTCCTATTCTAAAAGGATGGATACTTATGATTTTTTCTTGAGCTCTGTCTATGACTTTTTTGAGCAGAAAGTCATATAAATGCTATCAAACTTCCAAAACACTTGATGTGGAAAGACAGGTAGCTATTCTAGGTGATTTAGATACTCCATCCTCTTTTGCCCCTCACATATGAAGCATCTCTTCACACTGAAACTCCAGTCTTAAAAGTAGGAAGGGATCACTGACAGTTTTGGGCCACGGACTTTCATAATGGTTTTTCTAAGACACAAAAAGTGAGGAATATGCATGCATCAGTCAAATGTTCTTGCCAAGTGAAAAATGTATAAAGCTTTTTTTGTATTTAAAATGCTATATTTTGCCTAATTATTTTACTATTGAAATGTGAATAAACCCATTTTTTCAGGTTATAGCTGTTATTCACAGATATTGAAAGTGCAGATTTTTGCGAGAAACCAAAACAAAACTGCTTGGGTCATGTGAATATTGGATACATAATAGTATGAAGACCAGGCATAACAAAGAAATAAATTCACTAACCTAGTAACATTTATTGCTCTGGTATAAATCCATAAAAATATAATTTTAGTAAAAATCACAATTTGTAAAGCAAAAACTTTAAAATAATCTGATGTGTTTCACATTAAAGTATACTTCAATTTCATTTATTATTTCCTATAATTGCATTGTAAATTAGAAGTCATGTCAGCATATTAATAGTGACCAGAGAAGAAAAATATCGCAATGGAAATTAGTTAGCCAAACTGTTATTCTTTAAAGATCTGCAGCTCACTGAATTGATTATAGGAAACACCAGAAAATTTCCTCCCTCTCTGAGGAAAAAGTGATTGAGGAAGTATGAAGTGATGTTATGAAAAGACTCTCTTGAGCAAAATTTTTCTACACAACATTTCACAGATTTGTTCTCACGCATACACTTCAGTAAGTCTGAAAAAAAAATCATCTGATAGAGGCATTAATGGTCTTAGACTATCAATCTAAATTATAACATACAAATAATAATTTTAGACTTCCCTAGCTGTTTTCAGATATCTTAACAATTCACCAAAAAGGGAAATTAATGTTAACTTTCTGGCATTAGAAATAATATTTCCGCAGTTCCCTGTAAACACATTTTTAATAATGGCAAGTTGCATGATATCTTGTCTTAATGTTTTCTTAGTGAGACACACAATTTGCAATATGTTGATCCTAAAGTTCAATTTTGTTCTTCAACAGATGGTTACACTTTTTTTTGTCTATCATGATTTTAAATCACGCAGCACTCTTTAATACTAATCCAACTGAATGAATACTTACACAAACACTTTGGTAATGATCTATCCCATAATCCATTAGCTTTACAGGTCAGTGCAGATGAGCCCAACAGATAAAAGCCCTTCTTGCAATGGTATGCCACACTTGTTCCATATTTGAAACTTTCAGGATAATTCTGCTGTCCATGCCGAATTGCATTTTCCACAAAGCCAGGATCAGAACAGTTCACCACTGTAGGACAAACAGTATTCATTACTGATGCATAATAGCAATACTGTAAGTGTAACAATTATTTTCATTACTTCACTAGCAGTTCATGACTGTGGTCCATATGATATCCTTTGTGGGGTTTATTTGGCTTAAATATCAGATATGTTGACTCTAAGTAAGTCCTTAGATTTTTTTGCTTTGAAAGTAATACTAAGATTTTACTCCAGTACTTGTAATAGTCTTGGACATACAAGTTCAAAGGGAAATTGGAAGAATATTTTATCATTCTCTTGGTAGGATTATTTTGGTCTTCTATGTAATTTTATGTGAATGAACCCAAATTAAATCAGTATATAGTTTAAATAACATGCTGACATTTTCTTTTTTAATTTCCTGTAATTAAAAAAATTGTTTTCAAGATTAACAAGAACATTTTCTGCTATTAATGTGTATAAAAAATGAAGCTGGTGAAAAATCAAATATTTGATAGTGGAGTGGGAGTGAGAGTAAGCACAAGAAAGCATGAAGTAATTTTTTCACATAGCAGTTAAAAAACATAAAAAATTATGGATTTTTATCATGGCTGTTTAGTTTTTATATAAGTTATATCTAACCTCCCCAGTCATTTGTTTTATACTCTGTTGTGAACATGGAATCATAGAATCATTTAATAGTTTGGGTTGGTGTAGCAATCGAAAATTTGGATACCAGAAAAAGAAACTGCTGAGCCTCAGCAGAAAGCCTTAGCTGGGGAAAAATCCTCTTCATTGACCTCATCTCTGTGGATATTTCCTGCCTTCTCCAGCATTTAAAAAGCACTAGGTATTGCAATGATGTACATAAAGCACTAGTAAGTCATTATCTATACTGATGATGTTCAGTGAAAGAGACTCACCTGTTTGTTTGGGTTTTTTTTTGTTTCTGAGCAGTAGTAAAGCTACAGAGTCTCCTAACTGAAACTACTCCTATTTTGTTTCATGGTGAATTTTATAAAATAATTCACAAGAGAAGTTACATTTAGTTTACATTGTAACAGTTCAGCTTATATTTCATACTACCAACTTTTATTTAAACTTAATGCTGTATCGATTTTATACATAAATCAAATATGTGTAGGTTAAATAAATCTGTTTACACTGAGATTTCATTGACAGAAACAAATAGCTCTTTACCTGCTTATGTTGTTTTCTGTCCCATAAGACAGGAAAAAATGTCTTAAAATCTCACTGCTCTTTGGAACCTGTGAAAAATTTGGATGTGGAAGTCTCCATACTTTGAAGAACTCTGAAAATTCTTAGTTTCTGGGAATTTCTATTACCAAGAGAAAAAGCTTTGTCCTTTTTACATTACACATTCTTTGTTACTGCTTTTTTTCAATGATTACTAATCACTATCAGCTAAGTCTAATTCTTTCACTGGGAATATAACTACCATTCTAGCACAAGGATGCATATGAAAGTCTGTAGAATGTACAGTACACTGACAGGAAGCCTTACCAAAATACTAACCAAGATCCGAATGAGCTCATATGTCTGTATTCACAGTGCAATTCTTTCTTACAGGAAGTAGCACAGTTCCCAGAAGCACCACATGCTGCATCCCAATTAACCCTGTGGCGTAGTGCTGTGTAGATGCCATTGAAAAGCTTCTGTTTTTGAAAGTAGCCCGTATTCTCTGCGTAGTTATAAGTTGCCTTGTAGAAACATATCCCTAAACTCAATTTTTCCACATATGTATATACATTCTGAAGCATTTGAATCTACATCTGTTATCAATGCAAAGTAAAGAATTGCCTGCATTTGTCCTCTGGCATGAGGCCAGTAGACAGTCGCTACGTCTATGCTGTTGTGCTCTGCTACTCTCCAGAGTAGAGAGAATTTCTCTGAACCTCTCATGAGGAATGGTCCTGCTGTCTATATTAACCCCTGAATCATGCTCCAAACAATTCCTATGAATGTGCCACTTGGATCAGACGAAAAACTTGTTGGAGAATCTTCTAAATAAGTAGAGGCAATTAAGCTCCCATGCCAGAGCACTCTTTAGTTTAAAAATACAGATAGATTTAATTTCAAATGCAGAAATGAATATTTAAAAATAATTCCATTTAGCTAAAACTGCTATTATATGGTAATTTGATTCCCAGCTTCACAATAACACAATATCAGCATTGTGATCCATCATATCAAAAGCTGATATTCGGGGTTGTATGGAATATTTGTACTGAACTGTACTCAGCTGCACAGGACTAAACTCAGATCTTCTGAGATCTATGCCCACGTTCTAGTCAGTACATCAATTTTCAATGAAACTGCATATCAAAAAGTAACTGCATCAAAATAACACTTTTCTACTCTACTGATATCTACCTATTTTAGCAACTATACCAGTAAGAGCAGCTCTTTCTTTAAATAATCTCTATATAAGTAAAAAGTATGGAAATGCGTTTTATGACTGTAAAAATCCTCTGGAAAAATAATATGCTCCTACCCCAATAGTCCAAATGTGAATTAATATAATTTATAAATATATCAATCATATTGAAAATTTTTCTGCATTAGATATTTTATCCTGGTGCAACTAGGACTCCTTGCTGTACTCACATAGATCCACAGTATAGGTGCATGTTTAGTAGCCTGTATTTAGTATCATCCACATTTATTTTAGGTCAGGACTGTAGTACTAAAAATTTGGCATGTGTAGCTTAAGTAGTGTATACATTTTTACAGTGAGATTTCATTAACAAATGCAAAAAACTAGAGGGAATTTGCATGAGGACACACATTACTGATTTTTTTCCCAAGCTACAGGACAAGATTCATACTGTTTGTAAGGCTTAGTTTCTTGTGATGTTTAATGGGTAAACATGCTAAGTTAGCTTATGGAAAGTCAGTATTAGAAATTAAGTAAAAAGAACTTTGTTACATGAAGATATGCTGGCCTAAAGCTACCAAAAGGCAATTCTAACAGAACTATCTTTGCAAGTCAATAGGGAGAACCGAAAAACTTAATACTCCATGCAGACCAGAAATATGGAATGTTCAAAGAATATACTGCACTCCCAAAGTATCAATTTGTCTGTGTGATACAGAGTTCTCATTCTTGTACCAGCAGTATCTGTTTAGACAGATTAGTGATGAATAAAATACAGAATAGTCACCGAATGCATAATTTAAGGATGTCCTCTTTGCAACAAAAATCTTGCATCATATATGAAGCCTTATTAAATGATTATGCAAGAGAATATTTCCCCTCAAGTTAAAGAGCAAACAAAATTATGCCTGCAGTACCATTTAAGATCAGCTATAGATTTTTAAATATATACACAAGTGTGCTGTTGCTAAGAAGGTCTGCAGTAAGGAGTACTTTAGAAAAGAATTTGAGTTGGTCGGCATACAGAACTAGGGCAGTATTTTCCCTGATTGCCTTTCACCCTGGGGACTCAGTTGTAAATCACAGAGAGAGCAGACGGAGATTGCTTTCTCTCAATGACACCTGTCAAGGGTTACATGGGAAATGAATTCTGGCAGTCTCGGTTTAGTCTTCTGAGAAAAGCTGGAGAATGCTTCAAGTCTGCCCTGATAACTTTGGAATCTCACACTGAGTACATTCAAACCCTTGAGGACAAAGAAGTGAAAAGACCATGTCAGAGTCCTTTAGGGCAGTTTTCTGTTAAAAAGTTGAATATCAAAAAAAGTACATAATTCACAGTATTTCATTTCTTGTTCACACTCTTTTTTTCTTCTTTCATGACAGAAACAATCTTAAGTTTCTTTTATAAAGTTTCATATCTGATCAACAGTATTTTTAAACTTTTTTTATTTGAAAAGTATTGCATTAATGTTGGTATCTAGAACATATATAGGGACTGACACTCAGTGAATAAAGAATAGAGAATTCACTCTGACTTTATGACAAGTTCTTAAAAATGCTGCCTATAAAAAGAAAGCAGTGCTTGTAAAAGCATAGTGACAAAATTGCCAGTAAATGGAATTTTATTAAAGTTCAATTCAAAGTCAACAATATGCAAGAATGATAACTTCTTAGATTTTGCCAGGTATTACAGTAGAAAATTGATCAGAAAGATAAAATGCTTACCTATTATTTTTCTCTCTTTTGTCTATATGCAAATTCATTTGTGGGCATCTACGTACAAGTAGTATCAACACTATAACTTTTGTCAGAATAGTACAAGCTCCGGGGTCATGTCTTAAAGTCTTTTTATATTTTTTCTTAATCAGAGCATTGTTTTTCACATGGAAGAGGAACTCTATTCCGTTGCCTCAAAAGATGTTTCTACTACCTTTTGAGGTGTCTTTGCCTGATTTCCAGGCAGATTTCCCTCCAGAGAGGCACAGAAATAATTTTAAGTTGTGTGTCATCTCTGCCAAATTCAGGTAAATATCTCAAAAAATTCATAGCATCTCCCATGGCACCTCACCTTTTTATTTAGGAAACTTAGTGCTAATTCTCAACATGCTATTAACATGAATGGATTAGTTATCTCTGACATTTAAAGTATAAAAAAGACACAACAAAGGCCTCTGACTTTGGAAAAACAAAACTGAACAAAACACAACATTTCTCAGCTTATATGAATCCTTGATACCACCATAGATGAAAAATTGCTTAAATTCAGAGCTGCTTTGTCTAGGGATGAGAAGAATTGGTCATCAGTCTCAATCTCTCCCACCTTTCTATCAGCTGTCATTAGAAAGGTTATTTTTCTTGTCAGTGAAGGAATGATGGTTCAAATTATATACTCACTAAAGAAAGCACAATAAAATTGGACATTCCTTGTAGATACTAGATTCTTGATAAGACAAAAAAGTCTGATTAAACTTTTCAAGAAACTATCAGTAATTAGATAAAGAAAATCAGCACAAAAGTAGTATAAATAGAGACTTGAATTCTTTATTACTAATAGCCTGAACTTACTGATAGAGACTGAAGAATGTGAGCTAACACACAGCTTCACAACTTTGCCAAACAGATCATCTGAGCAAAATATTTCCAGTTTTAAGAAGCATATTTTTAATAGGAAAAAGCTCTTAAATCTCAATTATTAGAAGATAAAAGATATGACTGCCTTAATACAGGCAGTAAGTGATAGGCCAGTCTATCCAATGCCAAAACAAAGAAATCCTAACAAGAAAATCTTCTTCTTGCAAATACTTGCTTTCTAGAAGATATGGTTAAGTGTGGTGTTTAATATGGTAATATAATACATGGAAAAATGACCTGCAGCACAATCGGGAGTGCAGAGCCCTGATGAGACCATCTGATTCAGTTCTCATTTTGCTGGTTAAGTGTCATTATGAAAATTAGAAAGCATGGAGATTGTCTTTCTGTGCTTCCAAAGACAAAATAGAAAGTGGTTCCAAACTGCTAATGAAAAAAAAATTCACACTGAACATACTTGGTTTAGGATTTAGTATAGATATAGGTATTTTAAAGATCGTGTTACCTCAGACCACAGGTCCAAATCCAATATTAAAAAAATGCATACATTTTTAGAGATTAAAAGTCTCACTTGCTGAACTAAAACAGTTAAATAGAACAGAATAAAACATTCTTAAATTAAAAAAATAACAGCATTCTGGAAGAGAGGGAAATATCATTGCAAAGCAGTTCAATGCTTTCAGTGTACAAACATATTGAAATCCTTTGTTTCATAAAAGTAGCATATACGATCTTTTGTGTGCATTGCTTTTTTGTCAGCCAAGAAACCTCATATAATTTCCGTGGTAAACTTCCTTCCCGCAGTTAATTGGTTAACCTGCTGCTGACACAACAGATTGAAGCAATGTATCATTGTAAAAGGGTGCCTAAGAACTGCCCAGATTTATTTTCTGTAAGTATCAAGGTATACTGTGTATACATGGTAGCTCAGTTGCAACATTAACATAAAATAAAATATAATAAAATAAAATAAAATAAAATAAAACAAAACTGCTGCAATAGCTTCAAGTAGCAATCTTTAATTTGTAGTACTTCATATAGAGTCTCAGCTAAGTGAAGCCAAGTTCATTATTTACTCAGGTGAACTCAAGTGAGGTTCGAAAAAAAGGTCATATGTAAAATCTCTGTTGGATTAAATGACACAGTTTTGCTAGGAACATCAGTCCTTTCCCAGCAGAATATTTAAGGACCTGGAAGATTTACTTTCTTTGTGCACAAATTCATAATTCATCACTAACAATGAACTTTAGAACAAATATTTTCCACCCATTAAATAAAAGGCAATTTTATAAGTAAAGTCATATGCCAAAAGAAGTGCTATTACTTGCTTTAGTGAAGTTCTAATCAATTCATTAAGCAATAGAGTTGGTGTATATATAGTCTTTAGTCATAAATTGTACAGAATCACAGAATACTTGAACTTGGAAGGGACAGCTAAAGAGTTTGCCCTGGGCTTTGTCCAGTCAGGTTTTGAATGCCAATAAGAGCGGACACCACAATGTCTCTGGCAAATCTGTTTGAGTATTTTACCACTCTCACATTTAAGAAGCTTTTTCTTATGTTTTATTTTGTGCCTTTTGCATCACATCCTTGCAGTGGGCACTAGTGCGAAGTCTAGCCCTCTTTTTTCACACTCTGCCTTAGGTAAGAGTAGATGATCAGCAAGATTCCCCTTCTCTCCTCTAGGCTGAATAACCCCAGCCCTCGATCTCTCTTCAAATCACAGTTGAGTCCACGTGGGAACTTTGTGTTTCCCGAAAATGTCCTTAGGAAAGGGCAAAATACACCAGAGAGGAGGCCACACACACAAAAATTAAAAAAAAAAAAAGGAAAAAAAATGAAGAGAGAGTGGTGCATAAAGGAGTAGATAATCTCTGCAGCCCTGTGGAAAATGCACACCAGAGAAGAAAAACAAAGTGAGAAGAAAGGAACAGCAGAGAGAAACTGCTACATACCAATTACATGGTCTACTCACTATGCTAGCCTAAAATAAGAAACAATACCAATTATCTAGACAACAGAACATTTTAAATGTAAGTAAGAAGTAAGAATCTCCCAGATTTCTAGATCAGAGATGCATGTAGTTGGTCAATGGTATAGAATTACTCTAACACTGACATGCTTAAATTGACGTTACTATTCCCTTTATGCAATGACTGAATATCTTTTGGTGCACAAACATATTTACAACAGTTATTTTTACTTTAGACAGTATATTCCTCTCTAGAAGCCAAAATTAGGATTCTTAGAGAATTTGCAAACTTCATGACACCTTTTTCAAACAGTTTAAATCAGTTAAACTCAGTCCCTGAGGTGAGCAGCTACAGCTAGCAAAGTGCCAGCTAGCAAAGTGCTCTAGGCTCTCACAGGGTGCATGGAAGGGGGAACAAAAGAGGAGGTGACGCAACTAACTGGATCCTCACAGTTTGTGATGGAAGAGATACAAGATACTCACTGAAAAATATATGTTACTATAGAGAAAGAAATACTAAGTGAAGGGAAGAACGAAGTGAAGAAACACTGAGTGAATGGCAAAAGTCCGGGTTTACACCACCTGCATGAGAATAGACAAAACTGTAGATACTCAGCTGAGGAACTCTGGGCCACTCTGTTCTGGTAGGAGTTTCCCATGGTTAAGTGAATGGATCTTGGCAGAGTTGCACCTATAATACTCCTTTCAGAAAACTAATCTCCCTAAACAAGATTTCAGACCATAAATTGGCCTGGATCAAACACAAATTCATGTGACAAATTAAAAAAGGAAAATAAAAGTGGACAGGAGAGACAACTGAAATGTTGTAGTAACTGTAAGTGTCCTAATTCTGGAGGTTCTTATTTTTTAAATCTTCTCAGCCATTGCATTGTTTTTCCTCTTTCACTTTGATTTGTTTTCCTTTTAAGGAATGTACTAGAGTTCAGTGTAAATAGTTGAGTAACTCAGATTGTAAATGGGCTTGAGCTTCAGCAAAGCTACTCAGTCTCTCCCTCTGACAGTCAAACAGAGCAGATTCAGGCTGCATCTACAGGATAAGTGTACAAGTGTGTGTTTTCAACAAATAAAACCTCACTTAAATGCCTCACAGATGAGATGGAGGAGGATGTTCACTAAAGTCTAGCAAAACAAAGCAGTATGAAAGGGAAAAAAAATACACGAGCCTAAATAGAAACAGTTTGCTAATTCCTGTTTCTCTGTTCCAATAATTATATTGCTATGCTAGTTAACTCACTTGAATAAATTCTGAGGGTAGTGACTGAGGGAATTGCCATCTCTTTATTGTTTTAATGAGAATGAAAGATCTAATTCCACACACACTGAGCTTGAAATTGCATCAGCCAGCTCTGAAACAATATGATGAGCTAATCACCAAAGATAATTATTATTCTTAGGAACAACAATTGTAATACAATAAGATTTTTAATAAACCAACAGGTGGAGATAATAAAGGTACAATAGCTGAAGTTAACTTCTTATTAGTCCCAATGTTTGTATCTTTAGCGTGACTTCGCTGTGCAATTTCCTTTATGCCATAAAGGACAAGTTACAAAGAACAAAAAGCATACTTACACTGATTGAACATTTTTCCTGTGAAAGAAAATACTCAAGAAAAGCTTACTAGCCACTGCATTTCTGGAGAAATTTTTGTGCTCTATTTCTTTGCATGTTCCATAGCAGGCATAATAATCACATTCTTTCCAGACACTAAGCATTTTTTAATATGTTTTTGGTTTACATATTTGGAAATTAGCATTTATTAAAATTTGTAAATGAACCTAGACAATTCCAGCTTTGAATATGATCAGGAACAACATTTTTAAATTAGAGCCATAAATTAGAACCTACATTTCCTTCTGGAGCCTTCAAGAAAAAAGCACTGAAGGATATACAGTATCTCAGGACGTTTTCTCCAGGCTGTTGAGAGCTTTCAGTATATTTTACATGATTCACCTCATGTCTTACCTTTCACCTCTCTGTCAATTTGCATCTATTTCATAGTCAGAAGATATTCAGTCTGCCTCAGTGATTTAGAAGAAAATAATGCGTGATATCTTATTGGATTCAGCTTTGAGAAAGCCTGTACTACACCAATAGAAGCTATTTTGGGGAATATGACATTAAAACAACAAACCAGTGAACAGATTGTAGGTGTCTGATAAAGATATTGGTGGAACAGAGTAAAGACTAGATATTAGGTCCATATTCTGCAATGATGGCCAAAAGTTAAAGAAAAGAAATTAAAACAGTTGTCATAATGGAAGGACTGAAAGCAGGCTAATTTCAGAGACTTGCTTCCCTTTTATTCTTAATTACATTACTGGCATCTGGGTAAATAAATCAATCTGAGAATTCTAGATTGTGTTTTAAAATGGTTTCTCTTTGTCCCTCGCTAATATGTACATTTGATACACATTTTCTCACTTGATACACACTTGCTTCATTCTGATCTCTCAAACATGTCTATTTTACCCATACCATACCAGTAATTAAGCTCAGATAAGTCTTTACAAGAAAACCAATCAGAATTAAATCTTACTTTTTTTTTTTTTTTTGTGGGGAAAGAAAAATCAAGTACAAAAGTTATGAACATATCTCAGATATTGCTAGGAAATACAGAAAAATTAATAGTGCTTTGATGCATAAATATTCAACTGCATAACTATGTTTTAATAGGAGTAATCAATCGTTTATGGAAAATATACTAAAATGCATCTAGTTCATACTAGACAGCCAACTGTGATTTATTAAGGTAATATAACTTTTCTGATACAAAGTTCACTCTATATGTTTATAAACTAAATGCTAGGGATTGCAGTCAGAACTTTGAGGCAAAATACTGAAAAGCCTAGGCTTCCCCAATACCCAGCCCTAACTAAAATTTCCAATATAGAAAGGAAAAAAAATCAAATAAAGATGGCAATAAGTTCCCAAAGGTCAGGCTTATGAATTATATCCTGGTATTTTGAAGGCAGGGTAAAGGAGGATCATGCCTGAAATAAGTAATTAGAGAACAAAGAATGTAAAAGGAAGTTTCTTACCTCGGCAATTGGGTAAAGGGCTACTCCACTGCCCATTGCTTCGGCACTGTGCTCGAGAAGCACCCTGAAGTAAGTATCCAGCATTGCAAGTAAAATTGACAACATCATTTAAGTTGAACTCACTGCCATTAGTCATTCCATGAGCTGGATTCCCAGGATGTCCACATGTGATTGCTATTAGAAGAAAAATAAGCAGGTTAGCATCTAAGGGAAAGGCACTGATCCAGAGAATCACTTGCTGGTTGAGCTCTTTTAGGGTTTGGGTTTTTTTTGTTAGTTTGTTTGTTTGTTTCCCTTCTGAATTCATTGCTGATATTTATACAGGAAATTTAAGAAAAAAATTAGGATATACTTACTCAGAATTCTTAACTGCCAGAAGAAAAATATTATTTTTTCAATAAAACTTTTAGAACCTACTTTTTACTTTATGTTGAAAGTTGTAATAAAAATAATTATATAATTATATATATGCATTTTGATACACATCTGATCTGTATGAGACCTTAAAAAATGCATATGATTTGCTATATTCCTACTAATACAAATAAAAGAAAAACTTTTTTTCCCTGCATACTTAAAAAAGTAATGGGGACAAAAGCCAAATTTGATGCACTATTTCAGAACATTCTGGAGTTCTGAAGCATCCCTGTTCTAAAGGTCTTGCATTGTTTTGCTTAAGTAGTGATTCTTTTAATCTAATTTTCTTGTGACAATAAAGAAATCATTGTTGGGAGTAAGTCTTTCCCATTATGTGTATTATTTGTGTTGATTGTGTTAAAATAAAACTTATAAAATAAACTTATTATGGTCAAGCTCTAGGTTTCCATGTGACAAGATATTAAAATATTATAGAAGATATAGAAACCATAGATACTGACAATGTAAAATCAGAATGTATACATAGACACGCATATGAACACAGAACTTTTCAACTTTGTTCTGGTGCTAATGATGTTTCTCATACTCAAATAAATACACTGTACACAGGTTTATCTTTTTCATTTGAATCTGTTGTGCTCCTACTCAAAAGGAACTAATGGAAAGTCTTCATATTTCCTGTTAACTCTAATAAGAAGCAAGTGAAAAGATCTTTCAGAAAATACATGCCCAAACCCTAAACCTCCCCCCCTGCTTTTTCCCTTTCTTTTAAAGGAATTTTATTCACTGCACAGTAAAATGAAACCAGTAAAAGTAATAATGCTAGCTGGTGACATTTCTCCTTTGATGAATACAAATCACTTGAAGATATAAATAGGATTTTAAAAGGACAACTACACTTGGCAGTTATTTCCTGCAGCTGTATACAGTTAAAAATTTTCATTTTACCCCTAAGAAAGAAAATACTGAATATTTTGAAATCTAATGACTTACCAGTAATATAACTGAAATGAAATAAAGATACTAAAATGTGTTGAATAGAAAAGCTGATCATCTCAGTGACTTTCTCTGTGTAGACAAAAATACTTCTGTCTGAATTGCAGACATCTTAAAAAATAGAGCATTGAAATAATTGATATAAAAGCTCCATTAAAAATAACAAAAATTGTATAAAAATGGGGATCTTTATTAAAACTGAAATAAAAATAAAATCAACTACGTAATAAAGTAGTACAACAAAAACCAGTGAAATTGCACTTGGTTCTGATAAAATGGCTGATGGTCCAGAAAATGTCAGAAAATCTTCCATGCAAAGGACGAAGGAAGTAAGAGTAGGAAAGACTCATCAATTCTAGCAATTAATTACAGGATTTTCAAAACAGATGAATTAAGAGCAAAAAACCAAATCCTATTAAAGGGTATAAAAAAGTTAAAATATTTTCTAACAGATGTAGCATAATTTGATGCCATGCCGGGGCTTGCACTGGTAGGACTACTTGAAAAAACGGGCAGTCACCATCAAAACTGCACAGATGAACAGTATCCCAGCTTTGTTCACAAAATAGGGAAAATATACAAAGGAATTTTTTATTTCTGGTGAAAAAAAATATAGGGGAAAGGTTCAGTAAACCCACTTAACATAACAATTATGCCTGGAGAAAGAGAGAGAAAGCAATAGATTAAGTTACACAGCTGCAACCTGCAGTTCAACCCACTTCAATGTCTAGGTCATCCTGTTTCTGAAACAACAGAAATCAGAAAATACTGAGTGTAGTTAATCCGTCTGTGCTAGATTAGAGACAGGATCATAATGAACACCTCATTCAAAGACCTCATTCAAATTCCAATCACCTGTTAATGTTTAATTATGTTTAAAATAGTAGCAATAATTCAGTGAAAAACTAATCACACTTACGGACACACACAGGAGTTTGTCCAGACCACTTGTGATCCTGCAGGCAAATTCTGACAGATGTACCAACAAGTCGAAAGCCAGGATTGCACTGGTAGACCACAGTGTCACGATAACTGAAACCATCTCCACTAATATGACCATTTACAATTGGGTCCGGAGAACCACAGTGACCAGCTACAATAAAAGAATAACCTACTAAAAACATATATTTTTACAATCCTTGCCAATATTTACAAGAAAAAAAAATCAACTTTCAATAAACAATATATTTAGAGTCAAGTACTGCACCATGCAGAACAAGTTCTCAGGTATAAAACCTACAAATGATATTTCTTGTACTTTTTTGAAGAAGAAAATCACGAATAACAGAAATGAGAATTCTATGATAAAATAATACTATGAGTTTGAAAGTTAAAGACCTCACATTTCTCTAAGCAAAATGACAACCTTAATAAGACACTTCACCCTAAAAAAAGTAGAGGGTAGATATTTCAAAGTGTACTGTCCAAATTGGAAAACAATATAAGGAAGAGTTTACTATAATTCTTTCATGAATATGAATTTATAAGAATTTCCAGACAGATGAAGGCATGGAAAGGAAGCAACATCTACCAGCACTGTTTCCTACTTATTTCAGCTGCTGTTAAAAAATACAGAATGCATTACTCCAGGATAATATCAGTCTTGGCACTAAGTAATGCTTCAGATAAGTCCTAAAGGCACCTCTGGAATAAATTTGGGGCATGTTGTCCTCAAAATTTAGGAATACACCACCAGCAGCATTCACATCTCACTTTAAGAATTTACCTTTCCTGAATTCACTCTGGAGGAGTCTGCATAGTTCCATTGACCTTGTTGGGAATTTAGGAACTTAGATTGTACTCTAAATTGCATCTAAATTAGGTGTCTAAAGTACATGTGAATATACCTTATGTGAGAGAGTGTAAGAGAGGCAGGGAGGGATTTAGTAGCAGAAGTACGACTTTCTGCAGTATGCATGTGATAACTCAAATTTAGACTTTCACAATCCAAGCTTTGCAGTATTTTTGGCACTATAGACCCTGTTTGATTTTGAAATAGCAAAGATTAAGTAATGGTTAATGACTTACCAGCTCTGAATGGGAACTTTTTTTGTCTAATGAGGTAAAGCCATGTGTTTAACAGTTCTAAGCTGCATATGAAGGCATAGGGCTGCATTCAACAATGAAATCAATCAAATAGAAACCAAAGTCCACTAAAGTTTTTCGAAAAAGAATTGGGAAGTATTGTAAGACAAGCATTGCTTTTATTGCAGTAATAGTTCCTGAAAGAGGTCCTGTGTTCATTACAAGTGGGACTAGATCTGTAGAAATAATTTTAAACACAGAATGCATATAGTCAGGTGGGAAAAAAAAAGTTTTTAGTTATGACCAAGGGGATAAGATAATAGTAGTGGATACCAATTTCAATGTGAATTTGTAAAAAACTGAAATAGAAAAAATCCAACAGGAAATTACTCCTGCAGAGGAAAAGGATGAATTCATATAAATTAAATACAAGCTGCATATAGAAATAGTCTTTCCTAACTATGAAAATAAAATGGAATTGTTCACTATGCACCATGTACTGAGGCTACTGTGGACAGTTAATATTCTGGGGTATTCAGTGTAAAATTTATTTCTCAATATCAGAATAGAAGAAACTTCTTTTCCAGCCTTCCATGGGCAAGAGTAATTTATAATACAAACAGAATCCATTGAGATATGTGTATGTTGGCAGCCAAATTATCCAAATTAGCTCGTCAAAAAAACCCCATTACCTAAGTCCTAAATACTGTTATTATTGATCAGATTATGAAGTGATATTTCAGGTTAATCAAAATGAATGAATGTTAACACATATCTTTATGCTTGAAATCATTTTATGCAGGTGTCTGGCAATGAATGTATAACACATTGCAAAAATCTACAGGGCTAATAGCTCTTTTCTTTTTTTTTTTTTATAACCTAGTTTACATGTTTGCAACAGAAGAAATGGTTATGGAAAATACTCTTACAAATTTTGGGCTGTTGGATCTTCACAGCTGCAGTTCCATCATATTTTAAATTTCAGTCAGCCTCAGTCCAGGGATAATCTGACACCAAGAGAAAGCTGATGTGTTTTCAGATTCAATCACCTGTTTAGTTCCACTGTGGAACTGATGAACTTATGTATGTGAAAAAATAATGCCAAATGATAACATTCCCCTAACCAGCACCTCAGTGCAATTCTTATTCCTAGGTAAAAAAAGATTTTACCCCTTTGCTGCTCTAAATATTAAAAAAGGTAACAATTAGTGTTTATGCCTTTCTTTCCTAAACCAAAATGACATAATTCTTAATACACCATATTTTAAATTAAAAAATAATGTGTGAAAACATATCAAGCCAGAGAATTGTTCTTTTTCACGACATTTTCCAGAAGTAACTGCATCTTGCTGGGAAGTCTGTAATAATGAACTTACATTTAGAAGTTAGGTTAGCTCTATGAGACAATGGTCACAATTTTTGACCACAAGTCCCTGTTAGGGTGCCATTTGAGGTGCTTGTTGTTGCTCGAACCCCACTACTCACACCACAGTGTGAGAGCAAGATTAAGATTTATTACAAGAGCACCACTTTAAATACAGTGCTTAAAACGTGTCACATGATCTTTCAACCAACGACATTAGAGTACTTCATTGAGCATGCGTGAGAGCCCAGAAAATTGGACGTCCTAAAATCTTTTGCTACATTTCTTCCTGCTACACTCCTTATCTTGAGAGTTGACATATTGTAAAATTATATACACAAAAATTGTAATACAAACATTACTGTTGCAAAATTAAGAAGTTAATTAGGAATATATTATGAAAGGTTATAAAATCTTAATTCAGATCAGAATACATTGTATCATGCTTTTTTTTTCTGAAAACATTCTGTCTTTATTTTCCTTTCTTCTACAGACTAATATCTGAATCAAAAGAAAGAAAAAGGCAATCAATGGGGCAAGCAGAACACAAAGTGTGAGATTTTATCCCTGACTTGGAGAAGATTCCCACATTTCTGCATTTCTCCTTTACCCCATCAAATTTTCTGCTCTATATTGATGAAGAATAGAGTTAATATGGAACTGATAAATTCACTTTCTTTTTCATGAAGTTTAGATTATTATGTTTTTGTCTGTTAGTGCATTATTGTCTTGTACCTTGCAACCTGTTTAGGAAATATTTTCTCTAAAAGTATTTTCAGGCATTAAAGATCTCCAGAAATGCAGGATGTTGTCACTAGTACTCCGTTAAAACTCATGTTTATCTTACGATATCTGCTATTCTTAATAACCTTCTAATATGAAATTTATGATACTTGGAAATTGTTTTTTTGAAGACATGGTTGAGTTGGTATGTGGTCCCATCACACCTGGTTATTGTGATGCAGATGTTCTCCTTCTAATAGATTATTCTACCAGGAGAGTGTTGCTGTGTTTTAAAATGCAGCTCTGGTTTGCGATGTTTTGCTCTGGAGAACTGTAACCATTTCTTTCAGCTTTGCATCTTGGTGAGAGCATGAACTCAAAGCTCAATAAATGCAAATACCCTTTATGATAGTTCTATGAAGTATCTTTGCTTAGATAGTTAATATAAACCAGCATAGACTTACTAGTTGTGTCTATAGGGTAATGAACATCAGCAAACTGATAGGCCAAAGGTCTATCTGAGCACAGAAACACTGTGACACTATTAATGTTGGGAAAGTTAAAAATGGAATCAGGTGCCTAAGAATTCTAACTAATATCATTTGATATTAGTTCTTTAGGTATACGTAAAACTTCTTTCTCACTTTATTTTTACTTGGTTCATGCAATGACAACATCAGGGTTTCATGGATGGCATGAAGGTTTAAAGAAATGATGCTCAGATTTTTTTTCCCCTGTTTTGATTTGAATTAATTTCTTGAGAAAAGACAAACTGTTATGTTTAAAATGTAGTAGACAGGCATATTTTCTGCTAAAATGATGTGGTGAGGCAGCAGAGAAGAAAGGTGCTTTTTATCAGAGGTGGAACTCTGGAGAAGAAAGAGGACATTCCTCTTTTCCTGAGAGCAACTGAGTACATTTAGCTATAAGGTAAGAAGAAAATCTGCAAAACGAGGGCAGACAAAGCAAATAACAGATTCCAGAAATAAATACACTGTCCACAAGCAAGAATAAACCCACTACTGATCCTCAAATGTTACTCAAAAAGTAAACCTTTTTCTTATGTCTATATTAGGAGTGTAAAACAATGAGTAGATCTGAAGAGAGAAAGGGTAGGGATGAGAATTAAAGTCCAAAATGCATAAATCCTAGGGTTTGAAAGAGTGTTGATTTTGCTTCACTTATCTCTTGTCTGCTTTCCTTGACTGAATGCTCAATATGGTGAACACTCATTTGCAGTTGGAATGTATCAGGAATGCTCCTGAACTGAAGCTTATCTTCCAACTTAGTTTCATAATATATACTGTTCCACAAAGAAAAGTGCTGTGAATGTGGATAATAACTGGAGTCACTTAAAAGCCCAACTGGTTTGAAAAGCATTGCAACAATATAAAATATAATTTAATTTCTAATAAAAAGATATATGCTAGTAGAATAGCACAAAATCATATGCAGTACACAGTATTTCCATATTTAAGATACCTTTATTTTTCACTGATTTAAAAAAGTTGTTGCTTGATAAGTGTTAGTCCTTGATACTGTTTCTTTAAGACAAAACAAAACAAGGGACAAAAATTTGATTTTGTTACCTAGGCATTGCGTTTCTGTACCACTCCAGAGACCATTTGCCAAGCATTCTCTCACATGAGAACCAACTAATGTGTATCCTGTGTTACAAGTGAATATTGCAGTAGCTCCATACACTGTTAAGGTTCCAATCTTGTTTCCATTTGGTGGAGATGGAAGACCACCACAGGAGATAACTAGGAAAGAAACAATCAACAGAACAAACTGAAATATGAAAATGTTTTTCATAATTTTTTTTAGACTGGAAGATAATATACTGCCGCATGTTTTCTTAAAAAGTAAATGTAATAAGAAAAATATAAGAATATAAGAATAAATAAAAAAATAAGAATAAATTCCATTATACCACAGAAAGGACTTAAAATTATGCTCAATTTGGCAATACATGTTCTAAATCTGAAAATTCATTGAAATACCTTCATATCTTGACAGCAGCTTAAACCTAATCCTTCAGTATTTTCAATCGGTATTTCCAATGCTGAAACAAGGGAATCACATGAATTCCCAGGAAAGTTGTGGTTATGTTCCATGTGTGCATACTCATGGCTACTTCTCAAATATATTTTCCCTGGCCATTTTAAGTCTTGTGTCTATTTAAAAATGTTATATATCTTTTTAACTTGTAGAACTCTGAATTGCTATGAACTGTCTTTTTTCCTTTTTCCCACTACTATTCATAAGCATATAACATATATGTCAGTCTACTTGCTAAAATGATATATCTTCTGGTTTTGTTGAAGGCTAGACTTGACCCACTATCACACAAACATTCTGTGGCATAAGCTGTAACACACAGCTATCACACAGCACATGAAAAATTACCTTTTAGGAATGTATCAAACTCTAATCTAATTAAAACCATTCTGTCATTTCTTCTGTTTCTAGAAAAATATATCAATATTTTAATTCAAGATACAGACCAATGTCTTCAAAAGATTGAACTCTATTCTATTATATGTTAGCGTGAGTCATGGTTTTACTTTCAAAAGCATGTTAATCACAACTAAACTTCCTATCTGAAACCTAAAGGGCCCGTTATTCTATATTTTAAAAGGTTCACTGTAGGAAACAACATGGAATTGGGTAGAAGTTGGATAAAATCAAGTACAAGCCACAGTGTAGTTAATTCAGTCATAATCAGAATACATGTGATCACAGTTTCTTGTGCACAGAAGGTGTCCAGAGATGAGTAAGGCTATTTTTGACTATGATAGAGGCACAATAATGTAATCTGTGGATTAGCCTAACTTTATAATTTCTAATGCTAATGCTGAATATTAATTGCACTTCTACATGTGTTCAAAAAAAATTAACTCTATTCCTAAAATGCAATGGAATTAACTGTTCTAAGCATATTACAAATGCTTTATTCATTTTAATGACAGAGATTCCAGTTTAAAATAGTTAAATACATAAATAATGAGCTACCTCATGACGTGTTAGGCATCTGTTCATCATATTTGTAAAAAAATAAATTTACTAATTAGGTCTCTCTTAATCTAGAATGCCCTCTAATTTGAAGCTTTGCAACACCTTTAGAGACACTATTGACAAGTTGATATTGATAAATATGATCTAAATGCCTTATCATCAGTGTTTCAATTAGCTTTTCTACTGCTTCAGAAATATAAACAGCTAGAATCTATATTTATATAATCTATCCTTAGCATGTGAATGACATAGAGAAAGTAAACAGTAGACTCCTCAAAATACTTTAGTGCGTTTCTGGTTCTTAATGATTATATCCAAAGGAAATATTACTGAACATTTCTAGGGGGATGATGTTTGCCATAATTTAATCCTAAGAAGTCCTCTAGCAGAGGGCAAAATAACGTACCTTTCTTATAAATGAACTAATGTATCTTTAGTCAGAAACTCCTTGTGTTTCTCTATTTAATACTTTGCTTTTCGTTAACTGCATCCCATGTGGGTCATCCCATTTTCAATTTACATAAAACTCCTGTAAGGTAAGCAAGAACTAGCTTTTCAAAGACTTCTCAGCAGCTGAACAGTAGCTGCATATTAGGCAGTAAATACAAAATTAGATTTTTTTAGTATGTGTGCACACCAGAAATAGGGAACAATTCCAGTTAACTGAATAAAAAACTCAGTTTTAAATTTAAAAATGAAATTGATATAACTATTACTGTTTTTAAGACATACAGAAGAGTTATCTCATTTTTCCAAATGAATATTTTTAAAGAGAAGTTTTCCCCGTACAAAATTAATAGAATAAAACAGAACTAACATAATTCCATAATCCATCACCATTTAGATAAGATCAAAATTACTACCTTCTTGTGTATATTGTATTGATTACTCTTACAGGTCACTCTTTCAGCCTTGTTCTAAAAACATCTTAAATATGTTTTTTCTTTTCTAGAAAATAAGTATTGGTTTACATTATTTTTAGTTTAATAACGTACATCCTTCTTTGTTCTCTGTTCTTCTTTTCCCATACTGCCATCACTCTCTAATACTGTAAATTCCATGTCTTAGGTTTGCAGTCACATACTTCCCAGTACTGGTGAGAGTTTGTGTCAATTTATAGTTGAATAACCCTTGGAAGTGATTCAGCACTCTCTGAGATGACTTTGTGTGTTCTGTCCACTCTCCAGTTCCTGATGAAGAAGGTTGAGAGTCTCTCCCAAGATCTCTTTAGTATCTACAGGATAACTTACTGCAATTTTTCTCATATGACATTAGGAGCTTATTCTCTTCTGGTTGCCCTAGTACATCATGTTATTTATTTGGAATATGAAAACCTGTCTGCTGTTTATGTTTATTCTATTCTAGCTATCATAGAATCACATAAAATACTTTTGGTACCATTTATCATGTCTGTAGACTTAACAGAGTTTGACAGAGCAGAATTATTCTGTTTTCTTTTCTTAAAAAATACCAGAAGGTATAATTTAGTTAGTTGTTCACCTGATACTGAGAATTCTTTCCTACTTTGCTGCCAATATTTCACTGAAATCACCTACTACTCTGAAAAAAATTATTGTCTAAATTTTATTTTAAGTTCCGCCTAGTATGCTAGGTCTGTCAGTTGGTTACTTTCCTTCAGATGCTGGGGTATTTGTGCTGTCCTGGCACTGAAAGGGCCTGTAAGTACTATTATAACATAGGAAAATTTTCTGCTTTAAAGGCTGCAGTATCAGTTGATGCACCAAGTATCCTCTCAAAACAACGAAACGAACTTTTGGAGAGATTTATTAAGAATTTGACACTGTAACCCTCAACAACTGTATGATCTGACTGAGAATGTTAAGCTTCTCTAAAACTTTAAACATCCAAAGTCAGGGTTGAAGTAATTTACGGTATTTTTTATGAACATATTATAAAACTCATATGCATGTTTTTCCAAAAGCATAGTTTTAATGCTTCACCCAAGAGGCCAAAGCAATATCATCACCTAATCTAACTCTAATCTGGAATCTTCTAAAGTAATAACATTAACTCTTTGTATTTTCTAAATATTTATGTACCATCCAGTTGAATAAATACAGATTGATCTCTTGATGCTACTTCATTGACTCTTGTATGAAACATATTGTACTTAACACCTAAGAGTTGGAATAAATTAATTTCCAGTTAATGAAAATTTCACATTTGCTTACTTACAGGAATGTGATAGCAAAATAGTTTATTAAAAACTTTATTTATAAAACAAAATCTGTGTATTAAAAAGCATAGGATATTCTGTAAACAAGTATATTCCTTACCCTTACAACTTGGCCTTTCATTGCCTACGCTCCAGGTTCCGTTACTCCTGCACTGTATGAGTCTTTGACCCAATAAAAAATATCCAGGACTGCAGCTGAGCATGACTTGAGATCCATACTCATTCAGTGACCCAGAAATCAGTCTCCAGACAACATGTTCTGAGAGCAGAGTCTGTATGCTGGGGCAAGTTACAGCTGTGAAGAAAGGACATGTACATATTAGCATTCTGCCCCTAAATTTCTTCTTGGGTATATTTCCTGACTTACCGGCAGATGTTTCACAATATAAGACTTAAAATACCATAATCATTTTGGAAATACAAGTTCCAAGGAAAATAATTAACATCATACAGTGTGTGCAACAAATTGAACAGGAGTTTCTAGCATATTTTCATTTAGTGAGTAACAGTGGAACAACAATATACAGGCAAGCTCTCTAACGTAATTTATTTAAAAATTTCAAAGATAAAACAGACCACAGACTACAGTGGATGTAAAAGGGAAAACAAATATTGCTATGCAATTTTTGCAAAGCTCTAAGAACTTCTTAAAACAGGTTGCGATAAAAGCTATTAGTACATATTGAAATGTTAATTACTATATAACAGCATACTGGGAGTATACAGGAGAATTACTTCATTCAAGTTTAGAAGACTTAAAAAAATTAGATAATATTTAGAGAGACTTTTAGAGTGATTACATTTCTGTTGCTTTTAGTATTTCAGACTTTGTAAGAGAATGTAGTTACTACCAGTAGGCAAAAACTGTAGTTTATGTTCTTCATAAGGCTTAATATAGCTACCAACTGTACACAGCATTATAAAGCATTTTTCAGTTTCAATTTGATGCTCTGTAATTCAAAATAAAGTACAGAGAATGTTTAAAATATTTACAATATTGACATGAATTCTATCTTAATGTGACATTGTCTCTGTAAAGATTAGACTAGTTTTATGAAAATATTCATGACTATTTTATTTTGTTATTCAGAATTTCCCTGCTATAGAAAAAGTCTGGGTGAATTAGTAACTGTTTATGTCACTAAGTGACATTCACAAAGTGAATGCTTTAGAAAAAACTATTACCCCAGAAATACTTGAGAAAAGCTATACTTTCCAAGGAAAATCAATCAAAAAACCCAAACCAAACCAAAACACAAAAACTCATCAAAAAATCATGTAGCAGAAATTTAGTTTTCTTAAATGTTGCTTAGTGTAAGACAAAAGCATTAGGAACAAGTGTGTAAAAACCCCAAGTGAGGAAATAAAGAGTCTGGTTCTCAACTATGCTATAATAAATTTATACCAAGAAAGGACTAATAAAACTGACCAAAAAAAATTAAATAATTGCATATTCTGTAGACTTCACACTAACTGAGAGGTATAAAGTGATTTTATCACAAGAGACTAATTGAGGCAATTGCTGAAATAAAGGGAAAGTGATAGAAGCAAAATTCCTGTAAAAATTTAGATTTCCACCACTTTTCAGAGTAGCTCTGCTAATGCTAGAATTATACATCTACCTTTTCCAATAGTCATCCTACCCATGGCAAATTCTGGCATCTAGGAAACACAGGGCTGAACACAGCATATCTATGAAGCTATATAAGAATTTATGAAGGAGAAATCATCTGAAGAACTTTCAAATGACAGATTATAATGTTATATTGAGTTGAAATTTTAGAATATTTTCTTAGATTTTTTTTCATTATATCTTAGGAAGGATTGCCAGCATACAATCACTTTGAAAGTTAGTAGTTCTTCACTTTGGTCTTACAACAATATTCTGTCTACTTAAGAGCAGTATCCCAGGTTAATGGAGAATTTCTTACTTCCTAATTTAATTTTTTTTGTATTGGTACCAAATTGTGTCTCATAGCTATGGAAAGATTATAAACTATCAACCAAGAAACATTTTTTTCTTATTTGTTGTTAAATAATATATGTATATTGAAGAACTCCACTTAACACTTTGTAGTGAAAATCATATAGTTCTTTCAGAACAAAAAAATATTCTAGATAGGAGCTTAATGCCCCTCAAATTTAACGTTTTTATCACTCTTCCTTTCAAGCACTAGTTTTATTGGTTCTTTCAAAGATGAAAACAAGCCTCTTATTTAGTCTAATAGCAAAAGTTTTAGTCTTAACCATAGGATATATCTTAAGACACTTAGAGATGAGAGATTCAGCTGTTTCAGAACACATAAATAAGCCACATAAATGTTTCCTCCACATTCTGAGGTCGATATGCAATTTATTCTCTCTTTATCTATAAATACACTTAGATTTGCAAGCATACTTTACAAACAACTATCAGATTCTGATATATGATTTTAGAATTTCTAATTGAAGATGTTGCTGAGTACAGAATTTACTTCCAGGCTGTTGATGTAATCAACTAAAACTTGCTTGAAAACTTTTAATTTTACAGGAACTGATTTTGATTTATTATATTCCTCATAGTTCAAAAAACCAAAAAAAATTACTATTAACAGATGCCTGATTTTGTCCACATGGTTTTTCAATGAGTGCATCAATTTGCCTCTCATTGTCTGTCTCTTGCAAATTATAGTCTGGGTATTATTTAAATTCTCATTTACATAAATGAAACTCTATAAGGGATTATCTCAACTTTTCACAGATGTGAAGATGTTCTCTTATTTCTCTATGCATTTTTATACAAAAATGTATGCATAATATTGATTTACATAAAATACAGGTCAGAAAACATAATTATCATTTGAAATTATGATTAATATTACCTATTTTAATTACATGACAATCTATATACTGGTAATTCTGAAAAGATTCAAAAGCAAGGAATTCATAATGAGATATAACTACCATAAAACAAGAGTCGTTGTAAAGCCCAGATAAGTAGATCCATCAGGTCAATACATGGCTGTGAGGCTGGGGTAAGCGGAAAAATTTTGGGGTTTGACCATGGGATGATGTATTCATCATCTGGTCTACTGACACCTGATGGGAGGTGTCTTTCTCAGAGGGGAAAAAGAGTTCTAACACAGGAATTGATGTGGTTCATTGATAGAGCTTAAAGTAGCTTGGAAGGGGGAAAGAAACAAAACCAGGCTCAAGGGTAACAAACGATGGGATGGTGTGCCAAAACTTGAGGAAATGGGATCTGATAGGATCACTCAATCTGTCTCAAGAGGTGTTGGCTACAATGTACCACACCTGGAATGTTTCTACAATAATCAGTGCAGCAGGAGGAACAAATAAGAGGAGCTTGAAGCTTTGGCACAGTCCCAGAGATTAAACATCATTGGCATAAGTGAAACCTGGTGGGATGAGGCCTGTGACAGGAGTGCCCTGTTGGAGGGTTACAGGCTCTACAGGTTATCCCTCTCTGCAGGTTACAGGTATAGGCTGAGCAGAAGAGGTAGAGGGGTGGTACTGTATGTAATAGAAGGGTTAGAATGTATGGAGCTCATAGCTGGCAATGGCACAGTTGAAAGCCTCTAGGTGAGAATCAAGGGGCAAACAAATAAAGTGGATGTCACTCTGAGAGTCTATTATAGACCTCTCAGCCAGGATGAAGACATTGACAAATTATTCTTTGAGGAAAAAAGGGACACTTCCAAGTCAACTGCTCATGTCCTTATGGGGGGCTTCAACTTGCCAGAAATTAACTGGAAGCATCTTACAGCTGGTACAGTCCAGGCCAGAAGTTTCCTTAAAAACTGGCTGACAACCTTATAGAACAGGTTCAAAGGGATCCAACACAGAAAGATACCCTTCTTGATCTGCTGCTTGTCAACATGGTGGATCTTGTGAGTGAAGTGGAGATTGTGGCTCTCTTGGCCACAGTGACACAAAATGATCAAATTTAAAATCTCTGTTGACAGGAGGAAAAGTACCAGTGAAACTTCAACTCTGGACATGAGGAGAGCAGACTTCAGGCTACTTGGGAAATCAATAATTAAAGTCCCCTAGGAAAATGTTTTTGCAGGTGCTAGGGTCCATCAGTGCTGGTCACTTTTTAAACATCATCTTCTAAGAGCACAGGAGTGTTGCAAGTCAAGCAGATTAAGCAGATGAACCCAGGTTGGCTGAATTGGGATATTGTCTTAAAAACAAGATAAAAAAGCAAGGTGTATGCCCAGTGGGTAAAGTCAGGTGACATGTGAAGAATTTAGAGATGCAGCAATTTAGAGTTGCTGCTTCAACTGGAGTTGAAGCTGGCAAGAAATGTGGGGGACAATAAAAGGAGTTTTTTTCAAATATATTAATGGCAAAAGAAGTGTAAAAATAACATTGGCCCGTAAAGGATGAGAATGGTCACCTTACAAACAGGGACAGAGACAAGGCAGAGGTGTTTAATGCTTTCTTTTCTTCCATCTTCAACATGGATGATGAACCAAGGGGATCTCAACCCTGAGCTGGAGGACCATGACTGTGAGAATGGGGTCTCCCAGTTGACCCTGAAATTGGCCGGATCTGCTGCTCCAGCTGGATCCCTACAAGCCTATGGGGTCTGACAGGATTTATCCCAGAATCCTCTAAGAGCTAGTTGATATCATCACGAAGCTCCTCTCAAGGATTTTTAAGCAGTCTTGGGAATCTGGAGAGGTCTCAGCTGGCTGAAAGCTCATGAATGTTGTCCTGTTTCTCAAGAAGGGCAAGAAGGAAGACCCAAGAAACTACAGGCCTGTCACTCTTATTTCAGTGCCCAATAAAATCATGGAGAAGATTATTCTGAAAAGTACTGAAAAACACCTGGAGGACAATGCAGCAATTGGTCATAGTCAGCACACCTTCACGAGAGGAAAATGCTTATTCAACCTGATTTTCTTTCATGATGAGGTAACCCAATTAGTTGATTAGGGGAAGCCAGTGGATGCAATCTTTTTGGATTTCAGTGAAGCTTTTGATACTGTCTCTCACAGAATCCTTCTGGACAAAATGTCCAGCACACAGCTGGATAAACACATCATGCGGGGGTGAATAATTGGCTCACTAGTCAAGCACAGAGTTGTAGTGAATGGGTTGACATCAGACTTGTGACCTGTCACTAGTGGGTTCCACTGGGTTCCATCCTCAGCCCAGTTCTCTTCAAGGTTTTCATTAATGAGTTGAATGCAGGACTTGAAGGAATACTAAGTAAGTTTGCCAATGATACTAAATTGTGAGAAGCTGTCAAGTCCCTCATGATCAGGGAGGCCCTCAGAGAGACCTCAACAAATTAGAGAGATGGGCAATCACCAATTGTATGAAGCTTAGCAAGGGAAAGTGACGGATTCTGCACCTGGAACAGTGCAGCCCTGGTTGTGTTCATAGGTTGAGGAAAAAGAGGTTGGAGAGCAGCGTTTCAGAAAGGGACCTGTCAGTCCTGGTCAATGGCAAGTTAAATATGAGTCAGCAGTGCCCTGGCAGCCAGGAGGGCCAACCGTGTCCTGCATCAGGCAAAGAATCACCATCCAGTTGAGGGAGGGGATTGTCCCACTCTGCTCAGAACTGATGCAGCCTCACTTTGAATATTGTGCAGTTTTGGGCACCACTTAAACAGTGTCCAAAGAAGGGTCATAAGGATGGTGAAGGGTCTGGAGGGAAGCTGTATGATGTGGGGCTGAGGTCACTTGGTTTGCTCAGCCTGAGGAGACTGAGGGGAGACTTAAGGGCAGATTTCAACATTCTCATGAGGGGAAGCGGAGAGGCTTCACCCTCATTACCAGTGACAGAACTCGAAGAAATGGCATGAAGCTGATTTGGGGGAATTTATATTGGACATCAGGAAAAAGATTTTCACCCAAAGGGTAGTTGAGCACTGGAACCCAGGGAAGTGGTCACAGAACCGAGCCTGTCTGAGTTCGAGGAGCATCTGGACAGTGCTCTCAGGTACATGGTGTGATTGATTTTTGGGGTGTCCTGCTCAGAGTCAGGAGTTGGACTCAATGATCCTGATGGGTCCCTTCCAACTCAGCATAATCTATGATTCTATATTTTCTACTGAAAACATGAGAAAAATGTTCACTAAGCAAAATGTCTACTACATGATCAGTGGCAATGACTAAATGAATATAACAAGGTCTTTGCAACTCCAATAACTAAAATCTAACAAGAATTTGTGCAGTGATAAGCTCAGATTTTAGTTTTAAGTCTTCATTATGATTAAGTTTTTGTAATTTCATTATTCTTTTTACTTTCTCTTCTTGTCAACAAACACATTGCACTATCAATATTTTGTAAGAATCTGAAAACCAAAAGACTGACTCTTCTCTTTTACTGAGCTATCCTGTCTGCAAGCTTTTGCTTGTCTTTCTTTAGTGTTGTGTGAGCAAAAAAAAAAGAGATCTCATTCTCTTCAAAAATATCTTGAATATTGTGACTCTGAATGTAATTATTCTTTTCAAAGAAAAAAAACCAAGTGCAATGTATATAATGGAAAAAATATCGCAATTACAGAAACTTGCTATTATTATTTTCAAGTACGACAGCACGTGATAATTGATTGCCATTCTTCGGCTGGTAGTTAACAACCACAGAGAAACAGAAAGGGCATTTTGGTATTACTATATGGTCAACTTAATGCAATAAAGTGAATTATATTTTTCAAATATACCCATTTGACTAAATTCACTATTAGCTTAAAAAGAAGCAAGATTAAGGTGAAGTTATGCATTACATTTGAGAGACTAGTGTGGCTTAAATTCACAGCATTAGTAAAATGAGAAGACAGTAGCAAACCAAGTAATCCTATATACCACAGAATTCAAGAACAAAGACCTAAGAACAAAATAGGATCACTTGAGCAAGTTGATAGTTTCAGTATGCTAATAGAGACCACAGAGCAAAAAAATTAAGTGGTTCTTGTTGGTCAACATATTTAAACAGGAAAGGCTTCAAAACCTCAAAATAGATAAACTAAAGGATCATGTGGTATTCAGAATCAGTCTGTCAACCCAGTCAGCTATGTCAAGCCAATCTGTTATCAGTATAATGTATCTGGACTAATTAAAAATGGCTAAACTAATTACCAGTTTTACTACAATTCATTGAATAAGTACTCCATGTTACATACCAAACCTTGAAAAAATACTCCAAAAAATAATTACTGACCGTAGAGTCTATTATTGGGCATGGTGTTCTGAATGTCTTAGCAAATAAAAAACACCAGCACAATGTTTGTGGTGGTGAATTTTGGCTTGTTTATATTAGCAAATTCCTTTTTGCATTTATACTACAACTGATGTTTTATTCCCAAACTACTTATGATTCATAGTTCTATAACTAGAGATTGTACAGACAAATTGAAAATTATAAAAAAGGCTTACAAAATTTAGCAATTGATTCCTAGAAAAAATTCAGTGTCTCAACCATCACTGTTACAGCTCAGCACATCATACCTTCCAAAAAAATCTACAGTGAAATCTGCAATATGCAGATTATACAAAGGTACCGTTAGCTGTTCTTTAAAATATTTGATATTAGATGAAGTAGCATAAACTAATGAAGGACACAATTCAAATCTTTGAATGAGTATATTAAAGGAATAGTACAAAAGAGCAATGAAGTTATGCAGTTATAGGGACCACCTTAGCAAATTAAAATGTTAGAAGAATTAATTAACCATAAACTCAATTTCCTAGGTTATCCAGCCACATACTTAAATGAAAAGGAAAGCAATAAGAACAAAGGCCAACAAGTCATCCTATTTCAGCAGTATTTTTCTTGGTAAACATATACTGGTCGAGACTCAGCACCAACATGCATGGAGAATAGCCTATATTGGTACATTTTATATGTACTTATATAGAAATATAATATAAAGTAGTATATTTTCATATTCTTAGCTTAAAAATTATGGTACTTAGCTTTAGAGAACTGGGAGTTTACCTTGGCATAATCAGAAAAAAAATATGACATCATGATCTTGCAATAAGTGAACACATTCAGTCTTCTGATCTTGTGAAGAAAAACGTGGAAGTAAATCATAACATTTGCTGTCATTATTTTTTCACCCTCTGTCACAATATTTGAAATCAGGTCCCTAGATCTGGTCAAAAAGCACAGATAGTGGACAGAACTGGAAGTTCTGCTTTGCATTATCTAGATCCTACTTTAATGTTGTTTTCTGCACATCTTAAAGCAGCCTTAGGCCTCCAAGTATCCTGTGGAACAAAAAAGGTTGTACTAGCACTAATCTGAAGTGTTCGGGTATTTGTAAATCATTTTACTGCAGGTCTAGCAAAACTATAAAACTGGGCATTAATCATAATTATAATATTCTTAAGAATTTGAATTAGACATTTTGTAGCATGTAAAAATGCCTGTATTAAAAAAGATATTTCCTGCTGGCCTAGAGAACATTTCCTTTTGTGTTGCTTTGTCATGTATAAAGTAATGCTTGACTTGTAAAATAGTTATGTGCTAATGTTCACCCTAGTCTTTCTAAAAGTGTCATACATATTTAAACTCTCCCTAGTGCAAACACTGGGACTGTATCACATCTCAAACTAGCAGAATTTTCTAATACTGGAATGTACAAAGCTAACTCATTCCTGAGGTTTGTTTTCATGGAACATGAATTTTGGAACAAGGGATTACAAATTTTCTAAGAGCGTTGAAGGTTACATACTAAATAAAGAAAAAAGTTCTCTTTTGCTTCAGAACAGGCCTAGTATGACCTCCTTCATTGATTAAGTTCTCATATCATTTTTTCTGTAGTTTCTTCCTATCACATAATTAATTTTTTACTACTGACACAGTGTGGCACAATTCATACTTTCTAATTCATTCAACTCCTAAGAATAGTATAGAAGAACTGTTTCTTTATAATATTCAGCGAAAAAATAAGCAACACATTCAAGCTATGAACAGACATCAACTAAGAGGTTCTTGAGACAACCCAAGACTTAGATCAGTATTTCTATTTCATGACAAAAAAAAGTGTCAAGTGTCCACAAAATCAAAACCCCAAGGAAATAAATTTAGTGACTCTCAAAAAGATAACTATTCTTGTCTACCACTTTAGCATATGAAATGTAGGTAGCCAAAGTCACAAGGATGTTCAGAAAAAAATGTATACTACTTCTGTTTTCATTTCTATCATTTTAGAAAGTTTGTGCCCAAAGAGGAAAAAAAAAAATCTGTACAAGGTGAAAATGGAAAATCACTGCTAGAACACTGAAAAATCTAGATTTCTGAATCAGAGGAATTCCATAGCAGAAGGATAAAGATATACACGAGAAAAAAACCCACATGGTGAAAAATATTTAAAAACATAAATGGAGAATGTAAAAACCAAAGAAGTGTGTGGGATTAATTCCACCAAAAGATTGATTCAACCAACACCTTTAGATGACATTGTTTCATTACAAAATAGTTACAGATACTATTCCAGTTTCTCTATTCAGTAAATGATTTAGATATTCAAGTGCTGCTTTGGCTTGAATTTAGTGAACAACACTTCTAAATTTTGCATTAACAGCTAAGTTCTTTTCTGTTTCCGTTTTTCAGTCTCTGCTTTGGAAGATCTTATTGTTCTGCACTTCATGACATATATTCTGAAGAAAGTAAAAAACTAAGTAATAGGAATAATAATTTTCACTGATTAGTCACAAACAAAATTGAATAATCATGTTATAAGGATGTAATTTTATATAATAATAGCAAGAGATTATATCATCCAAAGGAAAGGAATGAAATTTCATTTGCGTTCTTTTCCCTTTTTGACTTGTCACTGTAAGAATGAGCATCTGTATTTCTATTGTAGCAGACAAAATTGAAATCATATATGATGAAATGGAATAGAAAAAAGTCTGAAAAGATTGTAATCTTTTTTTTTTTTAATCTTAGAAATGTTGAATCTTATGACTTTTCACAAGTGTACTTTACAGGCATATAAAAATGCTGATGATGGGTAAAACAGTGTTTCTCAGGTAACTATAGTTACAACTCAAACCCTTAAATTTCTATTCATGCCTATACATTCTTTCCTTTCTTCTTGAGCATTATCCAAATTATATTAATTGGGGTAAAAGGTATTAAAGGTAGTTTATGTGGCATACAGTTAAGAGAGAATCATGGAAGAACTGGTGCTTATGTGTAGTTTGAGACCAAAGTTGTTTGATTTATTCGGATTTCTTGGATATAACTACATCTTTTGAATGGGATGTTTTTTGTAACTGTATATCACACTCCTCTCACCAGAAGTAATGTACTAATTTACAAATTTCAGTAGAAATTTTTTGCACAGATAGTGTCCTGTATCCATATGTAAAGTTACTACTATATGGTCACTCTCTAATGAGTGTATTAGCATGATTTAAAGCTCTAGGGCTCCCAACTGAAGAAGGACATGGACCTGTTGGACTGAGTCCAGAGGAGGGCCATGAAGATGATCAGCAGTCTGGAGCTCCTCTCCTATGAACACAGGCTGAGAGTGTTGAGACTGTTCAGCTTGGAGAAGAGAAGGCTCCTGGGAGACCTTAGAGCACCTTCCAGTACCTAAAGGAGGCCTACAAGAGAGTTGGAGAGGGACTTTTCACAAGGGCATTAGTGACAGGACAAGGGGGAATGGCTTTAGACTGAAAGAAGGTAAGTTTAAATTAGAAATTAGAAAGAAATTCTTCATTACAAGGGTGGTGAGGTACAGAAACAGGTTTCCCAGAGAAGTTGTGGATGCCCCATCCCTGGAAATGTTTGAGACAAGACTGGATTGGGCTTTGAGCAGCCTGGTATAGGGAGGGTGTTCCTGTCCACGGCAAGGGGGCTGGAACTAGGTGATATTTGTGGTTCCTTCTAACCTGAACAATTATATGATTCTACAATTCTATGAAATAACAACACAAATATAAGTCTGTTCCCTTCATCATGTGCTACGGAAATCTATGCAGAATAACGTAGCAAACCAAAATTTGGATTCCAGAAAAAGAAACTGCTGGACCTCAGCAGAAAGCCTTAGCTGGGGAGAAAGCCTGCATTTGAGGACCAGACAGGATGTCACCTGTTTGGAATGTCCTGCCAAGATACAGAGACACTGTACTGTGATGTTATCAAGCCTCTGCATAAAATCCATTATTGTTTTCTCCCTCCCTGTGTATCCTATGTATTCTGTAAACTTGAATATCTCTCCCCCATGTAAATCTCCAAAAATGTAATCCTAAAATAAGTGGGTTTTCCCTGTGATGTAATTCCTAAGAACGCAAAAAGTGTAATTTGGGTTTTCCCCTTACCTCATCCCCTGAAACCCCATACTTATAATAAGTTCAACCATCCATTGAATATGTAAACTCTAGACCCTTAAAATATCAGTGTGTAGGTCCAATAAACTATTCCAGATTCTGTCTCCAACTGGAATTGTGTTAGTTTCTTTGACTCCCACAGAATAACTGAAGCAAGATGACTATTTGTCATTCACTTAAGCTTTCTTAACAGATATCTGTTGATTGGTATTTCTTGTAATTAAATTCAGTAGTTTAATGTTCATAATCCATCTGTGTCTTGCTGTGTGACCATCACAAATCTTATTTTTCATGCTTCAAATCTGACGTAAATGCTTTTAATGAAAAGAAAGGAGTTTCAAACATCTGCCTCAGGCATTATGTTCTCAGAGATACTTTGCAAAACAAAATGCACTGATTTCAACCTTCATTTTAATAGACATGGGAATAAAATGAACTTATTAATTTACCATTTACCTTTTTGTGCTGTGTTTGTTTCTCATCAAGTTAGGGATGTTTCTATTTCTGGAGACTAAATATATTTATGCTTACAGCAGCAATAGTGAAAAAACAGGTTTTTATGCAGATTGTGTAAGCTTTTCTGCACTTCACAAGTAAGAAATCTTGGGTAAAGAATGCATGCTTCCAAACAGCAATCCATTTTGAAAATATTGACCTTAAATTGTCATGTAGATCACTAGCACTTTAATTCAGCACTTCTGAATTTGGAAGTAATGGGATTCTTTTTCAAACTGAATAAATTTTTAGAAAAGGAAAGGAGAAGAGAAAGAAGAGACAAAAGTGTTATATATGTTTTGTTAGGATATTATAAATATTAAACAAATCTTTTTAATGTTGAAAGTTGTGGTAATTTTAATAAGTTTTTTTACAGGGTAGTCATTGTCTGGTAAAGTTTGATCTTTTCAAATAATACAAGGTTTTTGGTATGGGTTTTTGTTTGTTTTTTTTTTTTTGTTTGGTTGTTGGTTTTTTTTGCACTGTAGATATAGTGGTATTAATTCAGTATGTTTAATCCCCAGTTAATTTATCTGGCCTCTTCCCTCAAAAGAGTCTGTTGACATTTTTGCTGATTAATCATTCAAGTTATGTGCTTTGTATCTTGTCAAATTTTCTGAGAGAATGAAGCTCAGTTCAATACAGTGGAGCACTGCCTTCCCTCCACACATGGCTCTGATCTCAGAGCATGCCTGTGTGATCACAGCTGGTTTCAAATAATCCTCCTTATGTACTCTGTGGAACCGCTGTGTACAGTTTTAGGCACTACCCTTCAAGAAAGGTGTAGATCAACTGGAGATTCTCCATAGGACAATAATGAGAATCCCTGGTCTAAAAAATATGAAGGAAGAGTGAGAATGAATCACAACAAGACAGATCTCTACAGAAGAAGTGACTGAGTGTATTGGATTCAGGAGTCATGGTGTTGGCAGGGACGGGGGGAGGAGCTCCGGGGGTGGCCTCTGTGAGGAAAGGCTGGATGCATTCGGTTCCAAAGGACCCACTATAAGACACAGCTGAGCCCATCAGCCGTGATGGTGGCACCTCTGGGAAATTGTGTTTAGGAAAGGGTAAAATTCCATGCAGGTAGAGAAAGAAGGAAAAAAAGAGTCAGAGCAGCGGAGGGAACATCAAGGTCACAGGAGAAGGAGATGTTCCAGACACTAGAGCTGGTGTTCTGCTGCAGCTCACTCTCAAAAAATTTACATGTAGTATTATAGTAATTATTAATTTTGAGATTATGTCCTAGTCAGTATTTCAAGTCACATTGAAGTCAAGATCAGTTAATTATTACTTTGATGCAGGACAGAGACAGGCAGCGGCAGCCCAACACAAATGAGAGGCCGTGTCATATGGTAGAGGAGTCTGTACTACATTAGCTAGTTCTGACAGAAGGCAAAAATGTAGACTGAAGGATTCTTATCTGGCTTAATTATCTACACTAATGATATTTTAAGAAATAATTTTTGCTTTTATTACTTTAGAAGTGATATCAGAAAAAAATTACAATTGTGAAAATGGAGAAGGGCACATAATAAGAAAATATACAGGAAATTGAGTTGTCTAACAATTTTAATTCAGATTTTTGTAAGAAGATAAACAAGGATTTTTTCATTAAACAAATTTACAGGCCTCTTCTACTTTATTACATTCTAAATGATACATTCCTGAATGGCCACTGCATGATATATGTATACATAAAACAAAAACATCACCAGTAAAGATTTTCTTGGGAAAGATCAAGGGAAATATTATTGCGAAATATATGCCCACTTACATTTGCAAACAGGTGGCCTCCCTCTGTTACTCCATAATCCATCTTCTTGACACACTGCTGTTGCTTGTTGACTTGATTCTAGCTTGAAGCCCTCATTACATTCATATATCAATCTACTGCCCAAAGTGAATTCATTACCTATAACCGAACCATTCCCAGGGGAGTCAGGAATACCACAAGATACAGCTGAAAAGAAAGGAAAGAAAAATATAAAGAATTGGAATTATATCATATATATCTTTAAAATATCATCCCACCACTGAAAGAAGAAACATGGATTAGTAATTTTGACATATCCCATTCATAACAACTGAAATTAATTTTCCGTCATATTTACAACATTCCAATAAATGGAATAGTATTTAAAACATGGATAAAAACTTAGAAGTGCATATAATATAGACAAAAATTTTATAAATAATTATTTAGTTTAATCCAGTCACTGTAGAGAGAGAATTTTCAACATAGGCTAAGGACAATCATTTGTTTGCTAGGGAAAAAAATCAAGGAAGTGTTCAAAGCAATTTGGTCCAAGAAGGGAAGAACTGGACAATTCTTAAATGCTTTCCAATAGTCTGCTTCCATTCTCTCAGAGTTTCTTGCAATCCTGCACTACTACAAACAAAAATTCATATTTGTTTGTTCCATACATATAAAACAATGTTATTTAATAATTGAATTTAATTTTTTTTGTCTGCTGAGAAAAGAACCTGAATAAATGACTAGATAGGAAAGAGTTCCACTTAAGGGTATTATTCACATGTTTTATCACTTATTGACATACTTGACTAATTCAGTTCAGTATGCCAAATATCATGTGAATCCAAACTTACTAATTTTCCATATCATGAAGGAAATTATTTGCTGAATAATCTTCACTTCTGAATTTAACTCTAGATGTTTTTTCACACTCACAAAATTTAATTTGCTATCAACTTAGTGAAGTCTGAGTAGCATCTAGTGTGTTTTTTTAGGCTTATTTATTATTTATTTATTTAACCAGAGTTCATTTAACAGTATCTCATAATATACATTTTAGGGTAGAGTGTAATTATAAAATTATCTATTTCAGTCACTTTTAGGAAAGGTCTCCAAGTCAAGATTGTCTTCTGCCATCTGACCTCTCAGATCCCTTGCTTTTGATAATGAAAAAAGACAACTCTCCAGTATATATACTTTTTAAAATTTATTTTAATGCTATGCTTTATTTGAAAGTAGTTATTTATGTACAGAGATTAACTGGAGGAATGTTCCACAATAAGCTGCTTCCTTAGTAACACAACTTCTTGGCATTTTTTGCATCTTAACCAGAAACACTTTTGTCTTATCAAAATTGAGTATATCTCCATTAATGGGTAGCAGCTGAGCCTCCTGTCACTGGAAGGAATAGTAGAGGGGCAGAGAAGGTAGAGACAGGTGATAAGGAAAGGGTTCTTGAGGCCCACACTTATTGCTCTTATTCGTGTTAGAGAAAGTGGAGAAGAGGAAGAATGAAAGCAAGTTCCACAGCTTCTGGAAGAAAGTCTTTGTATTAGAAGTCTTTTCCCACTCAGGGACCAGAGCAGGAGGGATATCTTTTCAAGGCTCTGGTGTACTCAAAACAGTCAGTATAGCTGCATGTGGTTAAATGCTCTATCCCCCCAAAGACCAGTTTAATCCTCTGCATACAACTAGAACCCACTCTGACCTTCTGTCATGTAAGCAGAATTTTTTACTTGCAAAAAGTTCATTTGCTTGCTGAATTGACAGAAAGTTAAATGGTCACTCTGACTACATCATAAAAATGACATTCGTTGCATTCTCTATTTCAAGTCATAGTTACTGAAAGGCTTCAGTGTCCCCAGAGCCTTGCACTATGTCCCCCCATCCTAAGAAGCCTTACAATTATCTTCTGTCTTGTGTCAGTGTGTCTGAACGCTTGATGTAGTATGCATTCGGGTTAAGATTCAACTTCTTGTCAACATTTTCAGGTCTCCTTTCTGATATCAAAACAATAATCTCTGTGTTAAGTGTTCATACATTTAATTGTATAAAAACAAAATTCAAAACTATGATTCTATCCACCCATTTCATGTATGTGTCCATCTGTACACACAGGTGGACCTTAGTCTATTTCCCTCTAAACACTCCAAACATGAATTAACTTCAAATAGCTTAGCAGAACAAGAAGATTTTATTATGTCATTTAAAAACCAAACAACCCTCTCAACTCAGGTCTATTTAGTTCATTTTAGAAGCAAATGATTCTGTTAGCATTTGCTGTTCACCTTTGGCAATAACCTTTCTAGAGACTCATCAAAAAGTTCAAGACTGAGTAGCTCTTACCTGCAAGTTATTTTAAGGAATAAAACATGTTCAATGCCCAGTCACACCCACGTGGGCCTCTCAGTTATGTCAGGTTTGATGTGATGCCCAGTATTCTAAAGAACCTCAAAATCTATACTTACCTACCACAGTTCAGTACTTCCATTCTCAGTGTGTATCTCAGTGTTCTACTGTCTCTTTTCTTTCCTCAGTTGTTGCTGAATCTTGTTCTGCTACATTGTCAGGCTACTCTCACTGCTGCTTTAGCTACAGAAAAGCAGTTTGGTACTGTTCCTTTCACTCTTATCTCTTTATTTGTTGTTTGTTTCTCTCCTGAAACTGGGATTGGAAAAAAATATTCCTGCTGCTATTAATTTATTGAGGCTGATAATGGCTTTTAGAACAGCAGTGTCCAAACAAAACATACCAGCAAGGACAGTTTCACTAACCAGCAAGTACTTTGACATTTAAAGTAAAGTTAGCTGAAGTAAACTGACTGAAATGGCATGTTATCTTTGGACGGTGGAAATATTGTCACTACTGTGTTACAGCCAAGCTCCCAGCTTCCCATATGACTGTAAAACAATAAAAAATGGTGTGAGAAAATCTTCTGACTTAAGGAACTGTCAAAATACTTCTTAGGTCAATGATTAGATGAAACCGACAGGTTGCAGCTGGGAGATGGGCATTCAGAGTGTGAAAAATATAAGTCAAACTTAATTGTGTCTATTATCTTGCACAGCAGAAAAATATAGTTCTTCCAATGCAAGCAGAAAAGCTTTTTATGACCTGGAAAATGAGATGCAGTTTTAATTGCTCTTTCATGCTCTACATGTCATACTTGCATTTATTCCTTATCAAAACCTGTGAATTTAAAGTTTACGGTAAGCCTTTAAAATATCTATGTACCTATATCCCTTTAAAGAAGGCAAATTCACTGCATACAGAAATGAAGCTGGAGACTGCATACAGTCAGACATTGAGTTTATTTCCATGCACTGGAAAATCCCGAAAGTCAATCCTCAAGCTTTTATTGTTCGGTGACCTGTTTCTGGCATTGAACATAGTGCTGAGAAAAGCATTTAACTACCCTAAAATTAAAGATAGAGAAGTCCCTAAAAGCAGGATTCAAAATGAAAAACATGCTGAGTGGCTTATGTGCATGATATCCAACCAGAAACACTGGAGAGAGCCATGCCAATTCTCAGACTTGGATACACACAGAAACAAAGACAGTGAGAACAGGGTTGTGGGTGTAAAAAGCCATGTTCTGAGCCATTATCTACTCTGTTCTCCTATCGCAAGTCAAAATTATACTCGATCAATGTTCATCTAATTTGTTTTTGAAAGACCTCCAATAACAAAAGTTCTACATTCTCCACAGGCAATCTCTTTCAGTATTTCACTAGCTGCTCCGAGAAAAGAAGAAAAAAAAATAAAGAAAAACTTAATATCCTACTAAAATAAGCTTAGCTGTAATTCCTTTATCTAGAAAGAACATAAATCAATTATTTCATTCCTCTTTTGAACTACTTTTAGCATATTAAAAGACTGTTACTAGGTTTCCCCTTAAACCTCTGGGCTTTTTTAGTCCAGAGTAATATATTTATCTTATTGGTTTATATTTTTTTCTCACTCTCAAGCGCACGCAGGATCACTCTCGAAGAGAAAAGACAATGTAGAAAGAATCGTATCCTGCTGAATACACCACCTCAGGAGTCTCTCTGCTGTGCCTTTTGCAATCGGATATGTCTATCTCGTACTGGCCACATAAGCCACCAGTGTGCCTGTAGCAAATGTGGATAGAGCCTTCCTAAATCTTCGTTCGTGAAGCCCAGCCATGATGATGATCCCCATGTAGAGTTTTGTTTTGCCTATGTGACTTCTCCTAGCTCTTAGTGATTTTCGTGGGTGTCTAAATTCCAGCCAGGGTCAACCCATGACAGTAATATAACAATATCATGAGCTGTGGACTGTTTGTAGATATTATAGATACATATTTTACTAAAGAAAAAAGTTCTGAAAACATATTTTTCATTTGGTCTGTATTTGACTGCATGAATAGTTCTTAATGCTTCAACGCTGCACACATTCAATACATAAGTCAATATGCACTTGGATCAACTCACAATACCAGTGCGTCTTTCAACATACAGCATATTGACAATGCTGTATCCTTGTTTTGTGAAATATTCTGTGCAATGAAATTATAGAAGCATACTCAACAAGGAAGCATTATCTCACCTTGGCAGATTGGTACAGGAGAATCCCACTGATACATGCCATTCTGGTGACGCCTACATGTTGCATTATTGTGACCAATCATTCTATACCCGGGTTTGCAGTAATAGTGAACTTTACTTCCAGCGGGACCACCTGTTTTATTTACAATTCCACCATTCTTCAAGGTAGGGTTTAAGCTGCAATAAGGAGCTAAACACCAAAAAAGAGACATTATTAAAAACACATAAAATGCACTTAATGTGCAAAAATCACATTATTTATGACATATACAACCTTTGAATACCACTGAAATTGATACTGAAACCTTTGGAATCTTCAGTAAAGATTCAGTCTACTTATGCAGAAGCATTATGAAGCTCAAAAACATAATTTATAATCACAAACCAGTTTATGTTATTGCACATGAGGAAGCTACAATCAAGAAACACAGATTGTTCAGTGAGTTTCCTCAAACTTCGTAAACAATCTATTTCACATTTGATAACTTTCTAAATACAAAAATGTTCTTTGAGCTTCACAATATAAAAAACCAAACAGCTTTATTAAAAAAATCCAGTGCACTTAGACATCTAAGTCAAAATGTAAAGATTTTGTCAAATATGTTAAAAAATTACATGATAAATAACAATACACTGATTCATCAGAGGCATTTTTTCATATTAAAATGCAGTTAATTTTTTGGCACATGTTTCCTCAAAAATATCACTTGGCAATTGTATTATTTTTTATTAAAATAATGTAACTTAACTCAGTGTAACTTCTTAAATGCTGAACTTATACTATATCTGAGGTAAGATAGAATGCATTTGTTTAAATCTAAGTTTTGAAATAAAAGTAAACTATGCTAAACTTTAATCGCTACTCTACTAGTATTTTTTACAGAGAGGTTTCCATGACCAGTATAGTCCTCAAGAACTCGTTCTCAAGGACCAGGAATCAGAATGGGAACGATTTCAGAAGTGGAAAGAGATGTACAGCAACTGAGGGGACTTACAATATGGACTTTACAGTTATTATGTATATACACATTGTATGTTTCCCCAGAATTTGTATCTCCCGGGCATGCTCAGGCTTGTCCTCTTCCCTGCTTCCCTGCTTCCCTACTTCCCTCTCTGATTGGCTGGAGAAGCTGCAGAGAGGAGACAGCCACCATTCGCCCTTTCCTTCCCTGGCTCCTCCCACATTCCTCACCCTTTTTGCCTGTGTCCCTATCCCGATTTGTTCCCCCGTTTGTCTGTCTCATGCTCCACCCCATGTTCTGGCCCTTTCCCCATCTGAACTGATAAAAAATCCCGTGCACACCTCAATAGAGTCTCTGAACCCCATAATATGCATTTTGTGATATAAATCATACATGTTTTGCTAACCTCTCTTTAAAAGAGTTATTTAACATAGATTAGATCCACCTTCCATTCTTATAAAAATGTATGATAATGACATTTTAAAGTTGTGGTAGGGGACTGGTAGTATGTCAGAAACCAGCAATAAGGTTACAGGCAAGCAGTGCCTGTAGTCCTCATCCGCGTAAAAGCCCTACTAAAACTTAGCAAAGGCAGCATAATACTTATAGAAAAGGCTGATACTCAAAAGATTTTATTATGTCTAAGCTATAGATAGCATGAAAAGAAGAAACACATTTGAAGCAAATTTTGAAGATGGATTTATTTTACAACTCTGAAAAATACACTTGTTGATACAGTGAAGGAATATTGACAAGACTCCATACAATGCATTCTCAACCTATAGTTTAGTAATTTTTAATCTGTTATTTAAACTGAACTCCCTCTGGAGCCCAGGATGAAGCACACATAACATCTTCTAGTGTGAGGAACTGACATATTAACAGAAGAACCACACATAAGACAATAAATAAATGTCTGAAAACCTGAAGTGTAAACAAATGCTTGAAGAATGTCAGACTGAAAACTACAGCCACTGTTATCCGAGTGAAAATTCTGAGTTAAGAAGAAATCCTTACAGTGAGGTCATAAAATATTGCAGCCTTGTGTCAAGGACCACTGGGATAAAATGTTGGTTTTCTCCCAGCCAGTTGTAGAGAGGGGAGTCTGCCCTGGAACGTCATGAGATTTAGCTGAAATAGGTGTAATGACAGATGAATGCTCTCATCTAGGAATGGCAATGTTTTACCACAGAATTTGACAAACTTCTATGACCATTCCAGAGACCCAAGTAGCTTTACAGTTATAGATTTAATTTACTTTTCCAAATGACGTAGCATCCACATTCCTTTAAGGCCTCTTAGATACCAATATATTTTGCAAGGCAACATACATTTTCAGCTCACTTATAATCAAAATATCCATTTGCAACTTGCAACTGAATACCAGCAGGGTAATAACTGCCTAGCTAAATCACATATAACTAGTCAATGGATGTGTGGACAGCAACACAGATAAACACTGATTTCGCATTTGCAGGACCACACTCTTCCTTAACAAAGCATATTCTCTTAATAGCTGGAACATTTAAACATCTGTGCTGAGGTTTTTTTTTGCTGTTTGAGACACTCTGTCTAAGGGAAGTTCAGTTAAATAACTCCCAATTAAAAATTAAAATTCCTTTAAACTGGATGTCCAAAACTCCCAGGGGATTTTGTAGGTTTCAGTCTCTACAGTGAATAATATAATATTTTCTCTAAGAATTTATTTTAGCAAAGGGTCTGATTTCCCATCAGTATCTTTGATCAATAGTAAAAAAATAATATGAAGAAGATATTTACAAGTATTCATAGAAATAGTACTATGTTTGGAATTATAAATATACAAAAAACTTTCCTTCAAATCCTTTGTTTAGCTTACATGCTAAATTTTATGTTGACAGATAAAGAGTCACAGCTTAATACACTGCTTCCTTCTAACTTTCTCTTTTGGATACTTACTTGTCTTCATCATCATATTACCAGGGAATCTTAAGTCTTTATACTGCTATTCTTTAAATATTCAGTGCGCTAGAGTGTTACCATAATTTTCACTTTAGACTCTCTATAGATAAGAAATTTGACACTGGTTTAAGTAATTAGGTAAGGTCGCACAAGAGAATTAAACGTACCTCTTCTGATTACCAACCCATTTCCTTAATTAATGGACCATCCATTTCCCTTTATAATGTACAGAATCAAAATGGAGAACAATGCTCAACCAAGCAACAAGAAAGGATTGGGCTGTCATTCTTTTTCTTTTGCATTTTAGCTTTAAATCTAACAAATAAATAGCATGAAAACACAAGGTAAACTTGCAAAGGCCTATTCCCTTTTTAGTGATATAATTGTAAATGTCTACCCCTCCAAAAACTAAACATCTAACTAAATAACCTGCTATTTATAGGATAGACTTTCTTACTGATGATTCAACATTTATAAATGATCCTGCTTATTTGTCTTGATTCAAATTACTGTATAAACCTCCACTGGGACCTTCCCGCTGTATTTATTACAGCAAATCACCACGTACAAGTTTAGGAACCAGAAAAGAAAAAATTATACAGAATCTGATGAACTTCTTTGTACAGTTGCCTTGTTACTAATAACCAGCTTTACTGGAAAACGTAAAGACAAACCAATCAATAGCTTTTTCTTTTAAACTGAAATGGAGAGGGAGTAGGAACAGTAGTTTCCTATGTACAAAGCTTGAAAATAACATGAAATGAATGGTGAAGAATTATGTTTCTCACAAAAACATGTGAGGTTAAAAGAACATTATTAAGGTGCGTTGGCTTGACCCTGATGCCGGGTACCCACCAAAGCTGCTCAACTGCTCCCCTTCTCAGCTGGACAGGGGAGAGAAAAATATAATGGAAGGCTTGTGGGTTGAGATAAGGACAGGAAGAGATCACTCTCAATTACCCTCGTGGGCAAAACAGATTCAGCTTGGTGAAATTAATTTAACTTATTACCAATCAAATTAAAGTAGAATAATGCAAAATAAAACTAAATCTTAAAAGTCTTCCCCCTTGCCCACCCCCTTCCCCCACTTTTCCCCAGGTGTTCTGGTTTATCTAGGAGAGAGTTCATTTTCTTCATAGTCACTAATATGAGGCTGTGTTTTGGATTTGTGCTAAAAATAGTGTCAATAATACATGGATGCTATTGCTGAGCAGCACTTACAGAGTCAAGGCCTTTTATGATCCTCACACCACTCCACCAGTGAGGAGGCTGCGGGTGCACAAGGATCTGGGAGGGGACACAGCTGGGACAGCTGACCCGAACTGACCAAAGGGACAGTCCACAACATATGATGTCATGCTCGACAATAAAAGGTACAGGAAGAAGAAGGAAGGAGAGAAGTTTGGTTTTATGGTGTTTGTCTTCCAAAGTCTCCATTAAGGTGTGATGGAGCCCTGCATTCCTGGAGATGGCTGAACACCTGGCAATGGGAAGTAGTGAATGAATTCCCTGTTTTGATTTGATTGCATGTGCCGCTTTTATTTTACCTATTAAAGTTTATATGTTTATCTTATCCAACATGTTTTCTCATTTTTACTCTTTTGATTCTCTACCTCATCCTTTGTCCTGCTCGGGGGGGAGTGAGCAAGCAGCTGGGTGTGGCTTAGTGGCCTGTTGGAGTTAAAGAGCAATGTAGAGTTCAAATGGGTGTTGCAGTCAGTTCATCACACATAGTTCCTGCCGCTCCTTTCTCCTTTGGAGGAGTATCCTTCACACTCTTTCCCTGCTCCAGCATGGTGTCCCTCCCACAGGAGATAGTCGTCTATGAACCTGTCCAAAGTGAGTCTTTCCCACAGGTTGCAGTTCCTTACAATCTGCTCTAGCACAGATCCCTTCCATACAGTGCAGTCCTTCAGGAACAGACTGCTCCAGTTCAGGTCCCCCATGGAGTCACAAGTTCTGCCAGCAAATCTGCTCCAGTGTGGGCTCTTCTGTCCATGTGTCCACAGGTCCTAACAGGAGTCTTCTGCACCACAGGTTTCCCATGATGTCACAGCCTCCTTCAGGTATCCACCTGCTCTAGCATGGGGTCCTCCACAGGCTGCAGGGGGACAGCCTGTCCTGCACCCTGGTCTTCACCACAGTCTGCAAGAGAATCTCTGCTCTGGCACTTAGATCACCTCCAGCACCTTCTTCTTTACTGGTCTTGGTGTCTGCAGAGTCCTCACTTGCACATATTCTCACTCCTTTCTTCTGTCTGCTGCTGAGGCTGGTTTTTTTCTCTTCTTAAGTACATTATTGCAGAGGCACTACCACCATGGCTGATGGGCTTGGATGTAGCCAGCAGTCAGTCTGTCTTGGAACTGGCTGGACTTGGTGGAAACATTAGACATGGTGGAAACTTCTGACAGCTTCTCACAGAAGCCACAGTTGTAGTCCCCCGCCATAAAAATCTGGCCACTCAAACCCAATATGGTGGGGTTTGTAATACATACATCTATATATATCTAGTTCTATTGGCAGGAAATTACAAAGCAGCTAAGTAACCACTTGCTTTATTTACTTTTGAATGATTTACCAAAAGTTAAACAAAAGCCTGTAAATGTTACAGAGGCAATGTCAACTTGAAAAGTAGCAAGTGAAGTACCCAACTGGTTCCCAAGTCCTTGTACCTCCACCGGGTATGCCAGGTACTGTAGTGCACTCTCATTCTTTCTACTGCTACTTAAAAAAGAAACTTCTTCTTTTCTATGCTTTTATCGCAGCTTTCCTGAGTAGGAATATGCTGCAGGGTTATAAATCATTGAGGCAGAAAAACTAAGAAGCATGTTCTTCAGGAGTCTTTCAAAGCAGTTTCAAACTTTCATCTCTTATAGAGTGGGTTTCCTAGCCTGGGCTCAGCCAGTTCCACTTTCTGCACTCACAGATCTTCCCTATTTGTAATATACTGCACAGTTTGGGTAGAAACCAGCTGCACCAGGAAGTCAAGTTCAAGCACTACAAAAGCATTAAAAAAAAAGATATTTCAGCACACAAGACCTTTTCCTTTTTTTTTTTTTTTCTTCCATTTTAGTGACTTTACCATACTATATCCCTTTCAAAGAAAAAAAAAAAGCATTACTTCCCTAGAGCTGCAAGAAAATCTAACAGATGCTTCCCCTCCTGGCTTCATTATGCCATACAGATACTCCATAGACTAAGAAAGAGATCATTTAATATCTAGGTGTTAGTGTAGTTAGAAAATGCCTTATTTAGACTAAAATTGTGCTAGTGCCTCTATAATATGTCAAAGCCCTTAAAAGAATACCCCCTCCTCTGTAATGCTATGACTTTTTTCTACTGAGATTTAGTGAAAAGCCTTAAACCACAAGATAGAAAACATACCATTAATATTAGAAAACAGCTTACACAACTAAAGTTGGACGCTAAAGAAAATATTAAACATTTTTCTGAAAGCTTCTATACTTTTGAACAGTGAACAAAATTTGTAGCTACAAATGAAATCTATTTGTGACAAAGCTACAATTTACAAAATTTTGTGCACCGGCATAGCTGGAGAAGAGAAGGGTTATGGGAGGGCAGTAATTCATTTCAATAGGTTCTTCATTATGAGGAAGCCTGCTGGCTCAGTCACAGCTGCCACAGTATCAATAGCCTTTTTAGGATCTTGCATTTTTCCTATTTTCATGATGTTGCTCTCCCTCATTAAGATTCAAATCCAATTGTTTATGCTGCCGCTCACTGTTACTCTTCTTTCATGCTGATTATTTCCATTGAATCTCATGTAAAATGTACAGAAGTTTAGAGAAAAATGCAGGCAGTGACTGCTAGTGAAGTGGAAAAAGCTAAACTGTTGTTTGTTCCTAAAACATAGCCATAAGGATTGCATATCTATCTCCAGCCTCCCAATTTTATTTTTGCAGTTAGTGCCATAATAATTGATGAATTGAGCTTAGCAATTAGACAGACCACTTCTTCACTACTGCAAAACGTGTTTTGTGTACAAGCAAAGATATAAAATAATTTCCCTAAATTCCTCAAAAATAAGTCTCCTTAATAATTTGATGCTTACAAAACAAATCCTTCACATGAAGTCTACTCTTGTGACCCTGATATTGCTTCTTCACTTTGAATTAACAACTGAAGGCCCACTCCCTTCATTGCCACACATTTGAGGCTGTGGTTTTCTTTGTTTGCTCTTGAACACTCTCAATCCATCTATTAAGTCCTGCAATTGCTTTTTCACTATGAAAAACTAGGTGAATCTCCAGTATGCTTGAAAACAACTTTCCTTTCCATCTCTCAGTTTCAGTCTGCCTGTAGTAATATTTCAAAGACTTCTTGCAAGCTGGAGATAATGCTTTTACTGACTCCTTTTTTTCGTGACTGCTCACAGTTCTGCTTATAGTTCTTAAATCCCCCAAACAACAATTATTATGCTCTGAGCTGAGCCCTGATCTTCTGTTTCAGCAACAAGAGAAACTTTACAGAAGTTAGGCAGGCAGTGCATGGATGGTACAGAAAAGAAGTGAGCTTTAACATGACTAAATGGGAGATACTTGGTGCTTGATGAAATGTTCTGCTAAAACATTCTTAATATTCCTTTCTCTAATTCCTACTGAAAATTATTAAGAACCAAAATTAACACACACAACCATTACATTGCTAATCAAGTCCAAACACAAAAAAAGCGCAAACGTTAATGACAGCAATTGTCACCTCTCTCTCTCACACACACTATTTACATCATGTAAATGATCCCTAAACCAAGTCTTTTAGTACCATTGTAGATGTATGAGTGGAAAGATCTTAAACAGACTGAAGACTGAGTAAGGGTCATTATGTCTAATCCAGTACTGCAATACATTTTTTCTAACTTTTTTTATTAATAAGGAAAATAATTTTGACACTAGTTAGATGGACTGTTTACATATTTTCATGTCACCACAATGCCAGATTCATATGCAGCCTGTTGAAGAGATGAGAGATTCCTCCCCCATCCCAGTTTTCCATTTGTATATGAAGAAAAACACAGTATTGAGAGTTGTGAATTGCAACTCTAGAATACGGTAAACCTAAGAGCTATCCTTACTACTACATTTCAAAGGCCTCACACCAGGTCTGATAAGACAAGAGAGCAGGTGCAGAGAGAAGTATTAATTGGAGAAGCATTAATCTGGAGATCTTTGGCACACTGGAAAAAAATGGAGAGATCAAGTTCTGTGCTTACCTTAAAAAACAGAATGCTTAAACATCCTTAAAATGTACATTATCATAAATTATCTTCATGTTTTTAAGTGCAGCTGGACGATAGTATTTATAGTCACAAAGTACAATTTAATGGAACGCTTTAGTAGTTACCTGAGTAACGGATCTTGAATCCTTTCTTGCTGGTTGCATGATCCGTTGACCAGCGGAGATAGAGCTGATTCATTTTGCTTGTGAAGTTCAGTTGCCCAGTATGATTCCCACTTAAAGCAACCAGTAAAGGACTTTGCCCAGAAGAACCTTCAGAGATGAAAAAAGAAACTATTGAAGTTTTAAAGTGCAATGAGTTTAAGTGAATGTGAACACAATAGGATAGGAAATAAGCTGACATTTTCAGAGAAATAATTAACAGATCTCTATTAAAACTGTCCATCCGGTTTTAGGTTTTCATTAGGGGGCACAATAAAAGATATTGGTACAAACAAATAGAAATATAAACCAATATATTTTTGTGATTTTGCCACAAACACTGAAAAAAAAGTGGATTTTCTAAAAAAATTATTCATTTCTATCTGACACAGTTACATTGAATGAAGTTGTGTTTCTACTCCTTGTCTTTTTATATCTATTATTTATTAAATTTCTTATCTAACTAGTGAGCGGTAGCAGATTTATACATTCTTTGACATCATACATCTTGAATAGTTTAAACACCACCATATTATGTGGTAAACACAGAGTTAAAAATGCTCCTTCAAATATAAGATCATCACAGTGTACAAGTGCTATGAATTTACATACTTTTCTGTGACTCAGCTCTATTAATGAGTGTGTTTATTACAGTTTCATTTTAGTGTGAAAAGATACACAGGTATGGTAAATACAGGATGTTGAAAAAATATGTTCTGGCACTAGACTGCTATCTTCACCACAATAAAACCATAAAAGCATAAAAAATTATTTTTGGGGCTAATTATATAATAGAACAACATATATTATAGAGAAAAACAATATTCATCAATCCAATCTCTAAACAAAAGCTTTCCAAAACATGAAATGGCACCTTTTTCCTCCATATGAATATTGTGTTTTCTCCAGCTGAACCATTCCCCTTCATATGCACACTATGCTTTTGCTCCATGTTTTTTCAAGTCTAGGAGAGCCATGTTCAACCAACATTATCTTGGTCACAGTTGCTATTACAAATAAAGAGCTGCTTCATTCACTTTTTTTGCTGAGTTTGAACAGCTGCAGCCTAATCAGTTCTTATGTTACATGAAAATACAAAAATAAAACTGAATCAAATGACACCTAAAAATTGAATGCAATTGTTGTCAACCTCCTCCTCCTCCAGTCCAATAAAAAAAACCAAATGTGTATTTTCTCACTGCGACATTTCAGGTACAAAAGGGAGGCTATAGAAACCACAACAAACCATAAATATTAAGACCACCTCCCAGTTCTTAGGAACTGCAGTTCAGTCACCATAATGACAATATTACAACTAAATAACTATTGCTAAACATCTTCTAAATAATAAATGCATATACAAAATAAGAACAAATAAACATAGCTTTAGGCACAGGTTGCCCAGCATGCCCTCATCAAAATGCTTGGTGACTTGTTTGTTTATCATATTAGGGAGTTAGTGTAGGGAGTTAGTGTTTAACAATTACAGTGTAGGATAAACAATAAAGAATGCTAAAGTCAATTCTTATTTTTGCTTGAAAAAATGATTCAGAATGTGGCATTTCACTCAGTTACTCTGCGCTTCACTCTGGGTTTTTGTAAAATCGGTTTAATACACATGTTACAGTTGGGAATGTATATGTTCTTTCTAAATTCTCAAATAAAGGGACTAAAAGAGTACAGTTACTAATAAAGACCCACTACATACAACAAGGTGAGAATCCTTATTAGTGATCATGAAATTAGTCTAGAGCATCATATGCCACACCACATTTTTTAGTCATTGGGAGATCAGAGGATTGATTCAATGTGTTTTAGTTTGCTTTGCTTTTCTTGGAGTTGAGTTTCAGTTTCTTTACCTTACCTAGCAGGCAGCTGTTCAGATGGTCTTCAGGAAGGTCAGCAACATGACTTAGGTGTTCTTGAGTCTGACATTTTTTTAATTATTGTTTCAGAATTTGTCTATATAAGGAAATAAAAACTCAACTTCTGCTACAGTGATGTGTCATATGATGCTTTTCTGAATATTAGGTAAAAGTTGACGTTTCCTTCTATTTTCAATGAAAAAAATTTTGTGGTTTAGTTCAGGGAGAAAAAAAGAACTTTTCTGTATTAAATGTATGCTATTCTATGTGAATAGACTGAATGTAGTGTTTTCAAGTTCAAAATACTTTATTAACTCTATTCATAGTACATTTATGGCTTCTCTGGTTTAGAATTCAGATGGATTTCTTAAAGGTATGACTTATAGGGAATGTCTAACAGGCTTATTGGTCCCAGTTGACCAGGGTGACCTCAGTGACTGGATGCCTATCCTGATCATCGTCCAGCTGCTGAAGCATCATAATTTACAGTGAAGTCAGGTAGGTCCAGTCACTGTTGTGGTTTGCATTCCAAAGCTGCCTTGTAAAGTAATCAGAGACATGTGCCTTAGCAAACATTATTTCTGTAAAATTTGTCTTTCCAATCTTTATACAGTTTCTGCATCAAGTTTGATGATGTATCTTAAGCTGGTTTAGATAGGTCAGTGCAGTTCTACTAACCTAGATAAACTATACACTGTTTTGGACCACACAAGATCCCACAATATGACATATTTGTTGCAAAATGCAGCAATGCAGGGAAAAGCCAAAGCTAGCTCTGAATGAGCTAATCTGAGTTATAGCCATCAATGGAAGCAATACAGCCATATCAGCATTGCCTTCTGCCCAACAAAGTCATCATGCTGAGGTGTAGAACTAATTAGTCCAGCAAAGCACATTGCTAATGTGGCCACAGGGACACAAGCATCTCTGCAAGGTACTGCAATGTGCCATATTTGAATATCAACTTGTTGAGAGCTAGCTCAGGAATCTCTACATGGCACTGTAATTGAGAGGTTTTAAATATGCCATTATCTTCCTCACTTAAGGTTGCTGGTAGGTGGTAGAAAAAATTATTTCTGTAAAGCTGAAGTAGAGATGAATTTGTAAGAATATAATGAAAACAAGTGATCAGACCACTAAAAAAATTCCAGGTATGCTATACAGCTTCTTGAGGTTAAATACAAAATAGAGTGCAGGAAAAGCTAGTCGTAATAGATTTCTTGCAGACTTTTTTCTGCAGTAACCTGGCACAGACCAACATACATGTTATGAAGAAAAAAATACGCTAATGAAGTGGCATTTTTAAAAGAACTAAAAATATCATGGGTTTTTCCAGAATTTTGTTATCAAAAAGTGAAAACAAACTGATAATTTTAGACATTAAAAACTTATTATTTAAGAGAAATACTTGGAGCAAGATACTGAAAAAGATGTGTCCTTTTCATATTTTTCATGCTATGAAACTCCCATAGTGAATATTAATTGTTTCTATCATAATTATCATATATTCTTGGTTAATGAGCAATGATATGATAATGGTTTCCAAATGAATAAACATATATTTAAGACAATCAGAAACTAGTTATCCTAATCAATCAGTGAGAACAGAACAAGTGACAATAAGTTCAGAATTCAGCAGAAAATAAGAATTAAGTAGGGCCCTTTGAGAGGTGATACTGTGAGTAGCACTAGAAACTGGATTTTTGTCATTTCTCTACTCTTTGTCTGAAAACAGATGGTCAAAAAATCTAACAGTGGTATATTCAAACAGTGATCTGCACTGTTCTGCTATGCTATGGTGAAAGTAGACAGAATTTGAACTCAAATTTGAGTATTTAGACTCAATTAATTTTATTAATTTTGACAAATGGAATTATAAGCCCAAAATATTTCCTTACCAGAAATGACCCCTTACAGACCAGCATGTTAATTTCTCCTTTTAGACACCTCCATACATTTCCCAGGAAACAGGAAATTGTGTGACTTTCATAGGGATGCTGCAGCTCTACTGCTCCTGCTCTGACAATACCTAAGAACATTTAAAAGTTTCTTTGTCTTGAATACATCTATAAAAAATTTAATTGGCTAACAGATTTAGATTTAAGGCAAAATTAATAGAAATCCTGAACTGCTGTTTGAGTTTCAGATTTGTCACTGCACTATGAAACCAACAACTGGAAATCAAGGCCCAGTCAACACAATCTTTGGTCTTTTGTGATTAGGTAGAATTTAAATCTCTCTTACCATCAAATACCTCCAGCTCATCAAATTGCTTTTCACTTTGAAACATTTCTACAAAAATGGAGATGTTATATCCTGGCTCAACCTTTATAGTCCAAGAACATGTCTGAGAGTTGGGATAGGTGCCTGGATAACCTGGACTGAGGATCACTCCTGATGATTCTGTACGGATTTCATTCGCTGGACATTGTGCTAAAAAGGACACAAAAGGAAGAACAACAAGAACAGCAATGAAATAAAGTGCTTCCTTTCCATTAAATGCATGCTTCAGGTTCAGTTTCCAAATGAAAACATGTTAAAACTATATTCTAGATGGAAGAAACAATAAAGTTCCCTATAGTACCCACAGAAACAGGACCGCTTTTGTAAACCTAGCATTAGGAAATAAGATACTAATTATAGTAAAACATTAATCCAGAAATACAATAGAGCCCAAATGGTTTTCAGTCAAGGGATTTACATATGGTGGCACGATCAAAACAGGTGAGGTAAAAGTCCAGGTAAAACTTTTTATTTGGAAACTGTATTCTATTTACAGTCTTAAAAACATGACCCAGATCATTTGAAAGATATGTGTTTTTAGCTAAGTGTTCATTTTGGACACAGAATGCTCCAAGTCATTCAAGACAGACCTTCTCAGAAACCACTTCCCCTGTGAACTCAAAATAAACTCAGAACTCACAATAAACTGTAGTTTCACCTAGTATTCACAGGCATTTATGATCTCTGTATATTGCAACGACTATACGATATTAAAATATTGTAAAGTTTACATCCCAAATACCGATTTTGATTATGAAGTTCTTTTTTTGGTCACTGTTTTTCTTTAACATTTTGCCTGTCCTGCCTCTTTCGTGTTGAAGTCTGATACATTTTGTCCACGGTTTCATAAAAGATGTGCATTTTAACAATTTTTTTTGTAAGATTCACAAATACATCTTGACAGAGATTCATTCCTGGAAACTGTCTGGCATAGTACCCAGGTACTTGCATAAATTAAAGGTTATAAGAAAGGGGAAAAACATAACAGAGAAAAACATGATCGGACAAAAATATATTACAGTGGAAAAACCACACGTAAATATGAGAAACGAACATTAAAAACTGGACTATTTCCCTTAGAGGGCCTATTGCAAAATTGGAGGTGAAATTTAGGTTTAGTAATAGATAAAAAATTTGCTCAGTCAGAGAGAAAAATGTCAACTTGTGGAAAGTAGGAATGTAATATTCAAGTGAGAAGAGGTAACCAAGAAGGAGGAACAAGATGTGGGCTGGGAAAAAAACGGCAAGCAAGGAATTCTTCCGTGGCATGTATCCCTTTCTGATATCATTTGACAGTACTACCTGTAGCATACAGTATCTCTAAGAGGTAAAGCCATTTTTCGTAGAAAATCCTGAGAGGGGAAAAGCCTATGGGACAATGGTATATAAAGTCATAGGAATTCTTTTCAGAATTTTAATCCATAGATTGTCTCTTAATGTAGGAATACCTGTCACAGCCAGCATGGCTTTGTGAGAGGAAAGTCCTGCTTATCAAACCTAATTTCCTTCTATGACAAGGTAACCCACCTAGTTGATCAGGGGAAGCCTGTTGATGTCCTCTTTTTGGATTTCAGTAAAGCTTTCAGTACTGTCTCTCACAGTATCCTTCTGCACAAAATGTCCAGCACACAGTTGGATGAACATATTATATGGTGGGTGAGGAATTGGCTCATGGGTCAAGCAAGAGGGTAACAGTGAATGGGGGAACATCAGACTGGCGACTTGTCAACAGTGGGGTTTCACAGGGCTCCATCTTGGGCCCTGTGTTCTTCAACATCTTCATAAACGACTTGGATGCAGGACTGGAAGGGATACTAAGCAAGTTTGCAGACGAAAAAGCTGGGAGGAGCTGTTGACTCCCTCAAAGGCAAGGAGACCCTACAGAGACCTCGAAAATTAAAGGGCAATCACCAACCATACGAAGTTAAACAAGGGAAAATGCAGATTCTGCACCTGGGATTGGGCAACCTTGGATGTACATACAGACTGGGGAATGACATGCTGGAAAGCAGTGCTGCAGAAAAGGATCTGGAGGTGCTAGTCACTGGCAGTTAAATATGTGTCAGCAGTGCCCTGGCAGCCAGGAGGGCCAACTTTGTCCTACATCAAGCAAAGCACCTCCAGCCGGTTGAGGGAGTGGGTTGTTCCACTCGGCTCTGCACTGCTGTAGTCTCACCTTGAATATTGTGTGCAGTTCAGACACTGCAATATAAGAAAGATATTCAGCTATTAGACAGTGTCCAAAGGAGGGCAACAAAGATGGTGAAGGGCTTTGAGGGGAAGTTGTATGAGGAGCAGCTGAGATCACTTGGTGTGTTCAGCCTGGAGAAAAGGAGACTGAGGGGAGACCTCATTGCAGTCTACAACTTCCTTGTGAGGGGAAGAGGAGGGGCAGGCACTGATCTCTTCTCTGTGGTGACCAGTGACAGGACCTGAGGGACTGGTCTGAAGTTGTGTCAGGAGAGGTTTAGGCTGGATATTAGAAAAAGGTTCTTCACCTAGAGGGTGCTGGAATAGGATCCCCAGGGAAGTGGTCACAGCATCAAGCCTGACAGAGTTCAAGAAGTGTTTGGACCAATATTCTCGGGCATGGTGTGACTCTTGGGAATGGTCTTTTGCAGGGCTAGGAGTTGGACTCTGTGATCCTTGTGGATCCCTTCCAATTTGGCATATTCTGTGATTCTGTGATTATTTTTCATTATCTTAAAATGAAACGCACTGTTTTTCTGACTTTCTATATTGTTCAGAAGAAGACAAGAATAAAGTGCTCTCACTCAAGAATATGCAGAAAGTACGAGTAAACCAGCAAATTATCATAGAAAAACATTGGGTAGAAACATACTGTCAGATAAATAACTATTTTCCCTCAGTTAGGTAGATTAGACTTATTTCTGAGCAGAAGTCTGATTAGCAACATGAGATTTCCTGTCAGACGTTGCAGTAAAAGTGCTCATCAGTGATGAAGAGTAGCTGACATGACATAGTTCCACAATCTGCTTTAACCCATAGTATCATTCTTTATGCTACAGGACTATTTTAAGAAAGAAAAAGGTGGCTTTTACGATCCAGTATTGGCTTCACTGGAACATTTGTTAAAATGTTGAAGTCTACTGGAGTAACTTGAGGATTAAGAGCTGATCTTCAAAGTCATAAATTAGTAGTATCCTGGAGAAATCAGTAACGCTGTCAGATTTTTCACAGCAAGACACAGTGATTCTTTTCAACACTGGAAAACTATCACCTCTCTGGATAAACTATGCTTTAAGAAACAGCTACCATCAACTAAACATGACAAAAAAGTAGGTGCAAAGTGTCATTTGGAATGGGAAATGCGACTGTAGTAAGTACCTCCAGAGTGTTTTTTGTAAACGGGCCATAGTTAAAAACTACCATCAGAGAAAGTAAGGATATAAATATCTTTTTTTGCCTGCTTTTCCTCAGCTTGTTAGGGAGTTAGGGAAATGACCATTGATCAAATTACTCATGAAACCAATTATTTAGTTGTCATTCAGATTTGAGGTCTGCAAACAAAATCTGTGTTACACACATACAGTCAAGACAAGACTAAAGCCTGGTGACCTCATTAAATGGAAAGCCTGATGGTACATATTCTTCCAGAAAAGTTTACAGTTGGGTTAATCTGAAAGACTATTATCATAGCCTTTATAAGGGTCGTCTTTCAGCTAAATTTCCACAGGTATCATTTCCAAAGAGATGCACTATAAATGTCTTAAGAACCGGGTGCATGAATTTCTGTTTACTTACTCCATTAGCTGAAGTTTTCAGAATCTTGGATGTAGGATTGTCAACTAAGATTCAAAATTACATTTTGAAAAGTCCAAGATTAGCTTACAGTGATCCCCAGAACATTGTCACAGTGTTGCATTAACTCAAAAAATTCACTGCGAGCATCTTAAAGAAATGGAGTCAAGGAAAGAAGTGCAATGAAACCATAGAGGAAAGTCACCAATTCAGAGAAGTGAAAAATGTTAGTTTCCTTTGGGAAAAAAGAAATGTTATAGAACAGGAAGAAAGACAATCACACTCTGATAGCACAGACACATTGACTGTGAACATCTCAGAAACCTGTGGCAATGCTACAGATGAAAACTGGTGAGAATGGTCTGCAAAAAGAAAAAGAGACAGGAATAGGAAACTGGGAGGAGTAGGGGGGAAGGATAAAAAAACCAAAGAAATTACTTTTCCTGCCTTTTTATTTCACCTACTTTGCTCTTAGATCACTTATTTTTTCTTGTAAAGGACACCAGAGACAAAAAGTGAGGGAAAGCGACAAGAAAATAGTTTATTTGCTAGGTTTGAAAAAATAACAACAAAAAAATATGTTTTTCAAAAGCACGTAAAAGTTTTCAATAACAGAGAAAGACTGCTCCCAGCTTTCTCATTCCTCACAGTTGAATCTTAAGAAGGAATCTGAAACTAATTTATTCATCACAGGGGGAAATGTGCCTTTTGCAGATATTTCCTCATGCCCTTCTCTCATAACTAAGCAAAAGTATGAAGTTACTTTGTAATTAAAAACATTTCTTTGGTGGATTAATATTAAAAATCAGCAGCTCAAAGGTCAGAGAATTTCCTTGAACAAATAACCACATGAACACAACATAAGAAAGAGATCAATGCAGGATTGCTGTAGAAATTCTTTCCTCCATATATTCTATTGTATTCGCTTACCAGACTTCAGAACCTTACTAGCAAAACAATTCCCAAAAGGAAGAAGTACTGCTCACATTAAAAAAAATGCACCTTTCTAATACAAATCAGTGCAAATAGCGATGCAAAGGATGAAAGGGGATATGGAATATTCCCCTACAGTACTGATACAAACCCAGCATATTCTTAGAACAGAACATTCAGTAAAATTGAAACCCTTATGTCCTTCTAATCTGTAAATAGCTCTTGCCTTTAGCATGGCTAACCTTTTGCAACCGAACATGCCTATCTCGTATTGGCCTTTTTAGCCACCAACATGCTTGCAAAAAACGTGGGTAGAGCCCTTCCCAAATCTTCATTCGAGAAACCCAGCCATGATGATGATGATAAAAATGGAGTATGCTAAATACAAGGTGCTTCGGCTGAGGCAAACATATTTGTGTTGGTTTAGCTGAGACGGAGTTAGTTTTCCCCTCAGCAGCCCTCACAGTGCTATGCTCTGTATTGGTAGTTAGCAAGGCGTTGTTAACATATCAGAGTTGTGGCTACTACTGAGCAGGGCTGGTACAGCATCATCCCTGTCTCTCCAACATAGCGGCTCACATCCCCCCAGCAGTCTGGAGCTGAGCAAGATCTTGGAAGAAGGCATAGCAAGGACAGCTGAACCAAACTAACCAAAGGGATATTCCGTATAATATGACATCTGCTCAGCAATAAAAGCTAAAAGGAAAGAGGAGGGAGGGGGGACATTCATTATTTACAACAGCTACACATGCTAAGCCCTGCTTCCTGAGAAGTGTCTGGACATCACTTGCTGATGGAAAGTAGAGAATAAAATATTTAGGTTTTTTCCTTTGCTTGTGCATGAGAACTTTCATTTTTGCTTTAGTAAACTGCCTTATCTTGACCTACGAGTTTTTATCCCCTGTATTTTTTTCCCCCTTCTTGCTGAGGAGGGAAGTGATAGAGTGGCTTGGTGAGCACCTGGCATCCAGCCAAGGTCAACCCTCCACAATATTCCCCTGTTGATACTGTTTCTTCTATTTGTCAGTCAATTAACATGTTAACATTATACTCTTCAGTTAGATACTTTCTGGACTCTCTTCTGTCAGTTAAATTACAGGATGACTCAACTCCTTACACTTCTAGAATGTTAGGAATTGATGTGAAGTTTACCAACAAAGAAAATCTGAGCTGCAAAACAGAACTAGACAGTTGAGCGCCCCAATATAGTTAATTATCATTTATTTATAAGTATATCCCATGAATTTTAAAAATGGCTATTATAAAATAGTTTGGAATGATAACAGGAATAATTACTTTAAAAAAAAACCCCAAAATACTTTTAGGCATATCGTAGGACATAAGTAATCTATTTTGCATTCATTTTTAATAATATTGTTGCACATGTAAATTTCAAGTACTGTAATTTGTTAATTTGCATAGATTCATATATGAGACAATGCTTACAGAAGAACAACAGGAAACACTAACTATATGCTGTACAGTCACATGTAACTATGGGCAGTGGGGTGGTGTCATGAGAAGAGTAATTCTGCAGCATATCTCACATCATATCCTAGTTTCGAGACACAGATTACTTTAACTGGATTTTGGAGGAATCTGTTTCAGGTTTTTTGGGGAAGGCCTGACCATCTAATAGTACTTCTGTTGTCTTCATCTTTGATTTTGCTTTTCATTCATAAATATTATCACCACAGTAGGACAATATTATCACACCACCTTTCAGACTTAAGTGTTTGAGCAGCTTAAAGATTATATTAGAGACCTTTACCTTATACTAAAAGTCCGTTATCTGTTTTACTAATCTGTCAATTTTTGTGACCAATATGGGAATACTTCTGGCTGCCACAATGTTCATCATACTTTAATTTACATCTCTACATTTCCCTAACAGCAATTACAAAATGAAAGGAATTTGTCCCAAGAGGATATAAGGGTAGGATGAGAACAGGGGTTTTGAGCTTATAAACAGAAATCACAAATGTTCAACTACTGGTAAACATAAACTCATGACAGCATGTTCTGTAGGGTGCCTGGGGCTCTGCACATTAGAAAACACCTGGTAAGTTATCACAGCACCAAGCATTTTAAGGAAGACCCTCCTCATAGAGACCAGATAGGAAGGGAAAGGGAGTTGTAAGAAAGCTGCAGTGTGGTGTGATTACAGCTGCTCTGGTGGTCGTTCGTTCAGAGTGATGTAGAAGTGGTCACAGAGACTCATTTTTCTTACCTGTCAGATATGTTGTCAGACTTGCATATAGCATCCTAGAACCTGGCCTTCTATCATATAAATATATTTATTGCCCACTAAAATATAGTGGCACAGCTCAGGAAAATGGAAAGTTTTCTAGTATCTTTAAAAAATGTGAAGCTGATTTAAACAAGGACTATGTAAAAGATTGTAAATAGTGGGTAAAATGCAGAAATACAAGAAGACAGTCCAAAAATTAGCCCGAAATACAATATGCAAATTCCATAGCAAGTAGCAATTTTTTTCAAGTCTATCAGGATCAAATAGTGTTTTACAAGAACAGTTCCATACTGCGTCATCTGAAAAGAAATAGAATTGGAAAGGGTATTGAGAAGGATGGCAAGAACAATTAAAGGTACGAAATATCCTCTGGTCTATAGAATCTTGTCATAAATATGGTGAATAGAGAACAACTTATTACTGTTTTTTTTCTCCATAAGAACTGGAGGACTTGAAGTGAAAACAGTAGGTGTTAAGTTCAAAGCAGACAGAGAAATGACTTCACATATTACATAAATAAATTGTGCAACTGCTTGCACAAAGCTTTGTGGATTTAATGCATTTGCATGGGTTCAAAATAGGACTGAATAATTCCACTGAAGAAACAGCTTTATGGGATTTAAAATATAAAGAACATTGCTAGCCTAAGCGTGGCTTAGCTACAGTTGGATTGAGCCCTTAATTAACTGCATGCTTGTAATGATCTTCTGTCCTTCACTAGAAAATCATTACTGGTCAGTGCTAGAGATGGAACACTGGGTATTTTGTGTGGTATATGGAATTTTTGATCTGATTCAGAAATATATATTTCCCCCCTTCAGATACTTAGGCTTTCAGAATGCAACATGAGTACTTTCAAGTATTTATCTATAAGTAAACACTATAAAGATGGCCATTAAAACCACAACTTTTAGATTATCTACCAATATTTCATATGATCCAGGAGAAATCTTCCTAAGTATAAGCCAGGGTTTCATCATTAAATAGGAATTAAATTCAACTCTTATTTCCATAGTAATGCTGGAGAGGCTGGGATAGAAATAAACCCAAGTAATTCTATTTTCCAGAAAGGAAACTTGCATTTATTTAAAGATACAACTTGTCTGAAGAAAGGAAATCAGTTGCATTACAATTTATTTAAAGAAATTCCTCTCTTATGTCTGTCCAAAATAACTGTGCCAGAATCTTTACTCTAATGCCTACAATTGTATTGTCTTCTGTCTCTGAATCACTCAGATGGCACTTTTTTTTTGTTATCAGATTAGATCTTTTGGTGTACTTCTTCCAACAAACCTTTGGTATATTCACATTAAAAGAATGTATGACCGAAAAACATTAACAGGTGGTATTCTCCTCAGACAGAACTGTGTTATTTAATGTTTTTAATGAAAAAAAAAACTAAAAGCTAACATACGTACTAAAGGTGTTCCTAAAAATCAATTAGAAACAAGTTATAGAACAACAAAATTCTAGTAACTTTAATTCATAGGGTAATTTTTAATAACAATAAATAACAAATACAAGAAAGGGAAGAAATTCACAAAATCCACAAAATCTGTGAGGGAAATACAGACCTGCTAATATTCATCTACGTATTGGGTTTGCATGGAAAGGTTTTGGTAGTGAGAGGGTTGCAGGGGTGGCTTCCGGGAGAAGCTGTCAGGAGCTTCCTGTGTTTGACAGACATAGGGACCAGCCAGTTCCCAAGATGGACTAACCACTGGCCAAGGCCAAGTCTATCAGCTACAGTGGCAGTATCTGTGTGATCCCACATTTAAGAAGGAAAAAAAGAAGTCCCACACAGCAGCAGGCACAAGAGAGGAGTAAGAATATGTGAAACAGCTCTGCAGATACCAAGGAGGGGGAGGTGATGGAGTAGAGATTCCTCTGCAGCTTGTGATGAGGACCACTGAGGCAGGCTGTGTCCCTGCAGCCCAAGAATGTCCATGGTGGAGCTCATAGAATCATAGGATTGTTTTGGTTAAAAAAGACCTCTAAAATCATTGAGACCACTATTAGCCTAACACTGTCAAGTCCACCACCAAACCACATCCTTAAGTGCCACATCTACACATCTTTTAAATATCTCCAAAGATGATGATTCAGTCACTTCTCCAAGTAACTCATTCCGATCCTTTGCAAGCCTTTTGGTGAAGAAATTTTTCCCAATATCCAATTTAAACCTCCCATGGTGCAATTTCAGGCATTTTCTCTTGTCCTATTGCTTGTTACCTGGGAAAAGAGACTGACCCCCACCTCACTACTCCTTTCAGGTGGAAAGCAATAAGGTGTCCCCTCCTTCTCCTTTTTTTCAGGCTAAGCACCAGTTCCCTCAGCCACTCCTCATAAGACTTGTTCTCTAGACCCTTCACAAGCTTCATTCCTCTTCTTTGGAAATGCTGCAGATACCATCTGCAGCCTGTGTAGGACTCCAAGCTGGAGCAAGTGGATGCTCAAAGGAGGCTGAGACCCCATGGGAAGCTACCCTGGAGCAAACTCGTGGCAAGACGTGCCCCATGGAAAGAAGAGCCCATGCTGGAGCAAGTTTACTAGCATGACTTTTGATCCCACAGGGGACCCACACTGGAGCAGTCTGTTCCTGAAGAACTGTGCCCCATGGAAGGCACCCACACTGGAGCAGTTCATGGAGAATGGCAGCCTATGGGAAGGACTCACGCTGGAGAAGTTTATGGAGGGCTTTCTGCTATGAAAGGGACTCCCATGCTAGAGCAGAGGAAGAGTTTGAGCAGTTCCCCTAAGGAGGAAAGATCGGCAGATACAATATGTGATGAATTGATCAAAATCTCTATTCCCTGCTCCATTGTGCTGCTGCCAGGGAGGAGGTACTGAAAATCAGGAGTGAAGCTGAGCCTAGGAAGAGTGGAGAAGTAGGGGGAAGGTGTTTTTAAGATTTGATTTTATTTTCTTGTTACCCTACTCTGATTTGATTGGTAATAAACTTGATTAACTTTCCTCAAACTGAGTCTGTTTTACCCTTGGCAATAATTGCTGACTGATCTCTCTTTTTATCTTGACCCATGAGCTTGTTGTTGTATTTTATCTCCCTTGTTCAGCTAATGAGGGGAGTGACAGTGTGGCTTTAGTGGTCACCTGACATCCAGCCAGGGTCAACCCACCACAGTCAACAATGTTTCAAATATGGTCAGAGAAAGCCACGAGTTTGCACAGCATCTGCAAGAACTGTTGGAAATAATCTGGGTTTTATAGGTGGCTAATCATTTTCAGAAATTCCTAATATCTCTGTAGATTTTACAATAATTGTTCAGTTCACTTTAGGCTTTCAGTTTTCATTGACACTCTAATTGACACAGTCAAGAGTTAACTTACTGCTGTTACTCTCAACTAAAAATTTGAAGTCTGGATTTTCAGTACAATCATCTTATTAAAATATAATTGAATTAGAGAAATACATTGATTGAAGAAAAGGAAAAAAATTAATAAGTATTGAGTTATCTGATCAGAAAGATACAGAAATACAAAATTTTCTCATTACTTTATTTTATGGTGAGGGTCTTGAAGTGAATAATGACTCTTTTTTCATCAAAAACAAAGACAGGGAGTCCCTGTCTCTGAATCCATTACAGATCCCAGCTAATTGTATGCACAGATTGAGAAAGGGGAGGTAAAAACCCCCACTTTACTCGGGTACAGGTGGTCTTGGCGAAAAATTTCTTATAGGTGCATAAAATATGGCAATAATAAACTAATATAGCTTGTACTATTGAATCCTTCATTAATTTCTAAATCATGGAAATAGAGAATAAGGGTAACAGGAAGGAAGATAAACAGCTCTTAATAAAGCATCACAATGATTGCTGTGTTTCCAACGTTACCTCTTGAGCATACGGATGTTTTACTTCATGCTATAGAAGATGCTCCATCCGTAATTATGTACAATAGATCAAAACTAAGCCTGGATAATATGATATGAGTATTAAAACTTCTGTTCACTTTTTGAATTCCTTAAAATATTAATGATGGCATCTCATCAGTAACTTTTATTTTCCAAAAAAATTTTGAGTTACTTTAGGACAAAATTCTACAAATGCTTCCTTGATCACTTTTTCATCATTTCAAAACCTTTTTTTATCCACTATTTAAAAACCAAGCAAAATAAAGAAAAAAACAAAGAACACCTGTTGAAAAACAAAATTTGGAGGAGAGAGTACAAATTTCCAAGGTAAACTTTTCCATGAAGATGAAAAAATTGTGTATGAATACATATCTAAACATCATTCATGTATTTTTAACTCCTTGTCTGAAATACTATATCACCATAATTTTGAAAGCACAGAGAAAGGATTCTCATTTCATTTTGAAAGCTTAATTTAAATTCATATTTTTTAAAATTCTTCAAGAGTTAAAAGAAATCTTTGGTTTGATAAGAAGCAATATAAAATATGTTAAATGATTTTTAGAAATCAATGTTTCATTAATGGTGGAGTTAAATAGGTAAAACCACTTTTCTTTTGATTCTAAAGCATGTATGTGCCTGTGCAATATTCTTAAAGACCAATATATGACGATGTGTGCACTGTTTAGATATTAAAGAAATAAATGGAAAATTTTCTTTTAAACATTAATGAAAAGGCCATGCCTAAAAATCTTTCTGTAGGATGCATACTAATGATATACAGACCATGCAAGCGTATATTTACCTTCACAAGATGGAGAGGATCCTTCAAACTGCAACTGTGCATTCAGTTTGCAAGTTAATACATCTTGTCCAACAAGGGTGAAACCAGGATGGCACCTGTACTTCACAAAATCTCCTGGAAAAATTATTGACAAAAAAAGTTAAACCCCAAAAAGCCTTCAAATAGAAGTATATCAAAATCTCAGGTGGAAGACGAAATATATTAAATAGGTTAGTTTATTTAGAATTCAAATGAAAATAAAAGAAAGAAAAAGAAATACCATTTTTTTACCTATTTCAAAATCATCATCTTCTGTAAACAAATCTGCATGTGGAACTGTGGGTGGAGGTTGGCACTTCCTCAGCTGATAAGCTGCAAATTTAAGTAAAAAAACCAAACTGTTAGGAACTATTTTACAGAAAATTCATTTCATAGTCATACTTCCCAAATTCACAGAGCTCCACTAAACCTCACAGTCTCTCAGTTACAACATTTTCCAAGTTAAATGTCATGACATTGCATGAGGGTGGAACAGGTTGCCCAGAGAAATTGTGGATCCCTGGAAGTGTACAAGTCCAGGTTGGATAAGGTTTTGAGAAACCTGGTCTACTAGAAAGTGTTCCTACCCATGGAAGGGGAGTTGGAACTAGATAATCATTAAGGTCCCTTCAAATTTAAACCATTCTATGATTATATCATTCTTTAAAGCAAAATCTCTACTCTTCAGATTTGTTTCAATACATTGTGAGCAATCTCATAAGGAAAGTGACCACTAGCTGAAAAAGACATTTCTGGATTAAAAAATCCAAATGAAGTAGAATGCCTACAAAATTTAAGTTTGTGATCAGAGTGTACATACTGAAGAAAAACTCTCCTCTCCATGGAACTAATTTCCTGGACAACTTGATAGTCCTATCCACTTTAGTTTTTGCTTCTCAGGTAAGTGCTTTAGGAGGAAACCACAGACAAGAAAACCATTTCAGACTGAGTAACAATTCTGTAAGGATTTGCAAATTTGAACAAAGTATTTTGCTGGATATCAGTCTTAGAGCTGTTGTTCAGTCCTACCATAGCATCCCAGAAATCTCTCTGACCATAAGCCCTAGGCATGGTCAGCTGGAGAAGAATTTTATTACAGAATGTTAAATGCTAACTAATAAATAGGACAAAATAATTAAAAAGGTAAAAGCTTAATGTTAGATAGTGACAATTAACATTAAATATAGAACACAGTTTATTCAAAGCCACAAATTAACATTCTTAAGATTATTTAATATGTGATTTTAAAAACTAGTTTTTACTGTTATTTAAAAAAATAGCAAATCCATGAATCCTGGTAAATCAGTAAACAAAGTTAAGAAATATTTTCAAAAATCACTAATTGACTGTGGTAAATAAATGTTAAGTCTATAAAGCAAACCAACCATGAAAATTGAGGACAAAGAATCCTCCTGTTGAAAAATCACTGTGAAATTTGAGGAGGACTTGATTGGTGGAACTATAAGCTGTTTCCAGAGCTGTGTTCCCACTGAAAACTCCTAGCTGAGGAGAATTATGGTCAGGACCATCCCTAGGAAGCGAAACATAAAAAAGTTAGCTGAAGAACCACTGCTCTTAGCATTTAAATTAAGAGTCCCTTTTTTCTGGAGAGTAGGTTAAATTTTTATAACAAAATTTTTTTTAATGATTTAAATTTTTTTTTCTTTTTATTTTTAGTAACACAGAATACTCTTTCCATCTTAAAAGGATTATATTTTTTGAGAGACTGGCAGCTTTGCAATAGTTTTTTTATTTACATGGGGAAGAAATCTAGTGGTTGACTGAAATTTCGGTGTGTGTTCTCATCAAAAATTCTCATGTACACATCAGCCAAAGCCCCCTCCCCCCAAAAAATCTAGAAAACTCTTGTAATGTTGTCATATTTCTAACATTTTTGACCCAAATCCTACAAGTCTTCAACTCATGACTGATACATACAGAGTTGTGGAAATTTCAAGTTACTCTTGCCTTTTAAATTAATCCCAAAGATGCCAAAGAGGACAACCTATGATGCATTTTAGGCTTGGGTTTATAGGTGATGGAAATACCAGAGGCAGCCCAATGGCAGTTCAGAAATAGTTATGCATCTCTGTAAACTGTCTGAAAAAAATTCATCAGTAGGTCTAGGAACAGTGAAGTAGCTGGGAGATGGGAGCAGCTGACTCACACACGAATGAGTTAAATCCTATATTCTGTGCAAACTGTCCTTTTGCTGAACTCTCTGTAGCATATATGAGAAATAAGTCACTTTGCACTTTAAGTGGGGTAAGGACCAGGATTAGACAGAGATGAGAAGGTGTCTAACATATTCAGCATTATTTATGCCTATTCTTCTTATGTAAGCATTTAGACAGCCCTGAGACCTCTTCCTTCAGCCGAGGTCACAAGCTGGGACGGGTTTGGGTAGAAAGAAATACAAGGTCATAAAAAGGGAATGTACAATATGAAGCTTAAAGGCATGGAGGTACAAGGCCTGAAATCCTGGGTTAGAAAAGTTAAAGAGTGTGCCTATCAACCATATTGAAATATTAAGAAAATTTAAGAAAATCTTAATATCTAAATTAGTTAATATCTAAAGATGTCAAAAAGTTTTGATATAACTAGCATATATTGCCTGATATGTTCATGGAACACGTAGTTGAACATAGTGCAGATTATTACACCACTTTGACCTAACATGGCCTCAACTCAGAAAAGAGAGAGGTCAAACAAGAGCTGATTGATAACTGAGTTTGAGTTTCAAAGGGCTTTTGGAACAATATTCTTAAATGAGTTCAGATAGTGATAAATAATATTTTTTTCCATATAATTTTACAACTTATTTTATGCTATTTTTCAGCACACATGCCAACATAAAGAGCAATCCTAAGAAAAACTGTAGCTTGGGAGAGTGAGATCAATCAGAAAAAAAATCACTTCTATTTTGAGAAATTGCATACCAAACTGCAATGTAGTCATTCACAGGTTCAGTTTGGAGTAAGGTAAAGTTGATATAAATCCCATGGCCTGGAGGTACAATTATTAACCAAGTACAGTCTTTGGAATTTGGGTATTCATCTGGAAATCCTGGGGAATAAACTGTACCATTCTGAGCAGTTACATTATAGCCACAAGGAGCTGAAAAGAAAACAAATGAAAAAAATTAGTAGGAGAAAATATTTTTTATATTACAAATGCAATATCAAAATGCTATCAGAATCTAAAAGCTCACAAGACAAGACAATCTAAGTATTAATGTCAGTATTTTCCTTCATTGTTTTTCAGAGACAGAAAATAGTGACATTCCTAAGAAATAATTTATCCTGGTGTCTTAGATTTCATTTTTTAAAATCCATCAAAATCAACTGAGAATAATGTTTCTATACAATTTTTGAAACTAAGTCAGCACACAAAAGGGGAACCTTTTGCTTGTATTCACAATTAAGAAACTAATAAGCAAAGAAGTCTTGCATCTTTCCACACAACTGAATGTTAACCAAACTGGAACACAATTCTCAAAAAAGAAAAAAAAGGCTAATCTTTCACTACTCCAGAACCATTATACTTTATTTATGACAGGTTCGAGTCATGTTTAATGGTAATTCACTTTCAAATTTCATGGTAATTATACTTATGACAAGTAAAATGGACATAGAGGCACGAATTAGTGCACACTTGCTGAATCAAATCTGTAGTCAAGTCAAAGTTATGAAAAGGTTGATTTTATTCAAGGGTAGCAAATATGTAATAAAGTGCTCTCTTTTGACTCAGTTTGGAAGAATTGAGTGATTATGGATGCATGAACGTATCTGAGTAGACATATGGCCATTACTGCAAATTAATGTGTCTCACTCATTAGAGTGGGATCTTAATCTCCTTTATGTGCACTCAGTCTTGCTCTAGAACTTTTCTCATTAGCTCTTACCATAAAGCTTGTTATTATTGTCAAGGTTCCTATGACTCTCCTTCAGACCCTCTTTATTTCTTTTTCAACTTTCAACAAGTGATGGAAAAGAAAAAAAAAAATAGAAGAAAAAAAAGGAAAAAGTAAAAAGGAAAAAGTAAAAAGGAAAAAGTAAAAAGGAGAATGGAAAAGGGAAAAAGGAAGAAGGAATGAAAAATGCAGAATGATGTCACGTTTCCTGTATGCTTTAAAGCTGCTATACCATTCAGATAGAAGAGTCATTTGACCAGTTGATGAGTAGACTAATCGGGAGGAATCCTTTTAATAATCAACAGATTTATAAGACAGGTTAAGGAACCTTTAACCACTTCACTTTCTTCATCCATATCAGTACTAACTAATCACCATCATGGTAAGATTGACGGAGAGATAGACAACAGGCTAGCAAAGGCATATAGTGCTTTCGGGAAACTCCATGAAAGAGTATGGCATAATAAACACCTGAAGAAAAGTACCAAGATCAGTGTTTACAGAGCCATTGTGCTGTCTACTCTCTTATATGGTTCCGAATCATGGGTCATCTACTGCCACCACCTGCAACTCCTAGAATGCTTCCATCAAAGCTGCCTCCGCACAATCCTAAACATCCACTGGTCAGATTATGTGACCAATACATCTGTTCTAGAACAAGCAGCAGTTACGAGTATTGAGGTCATGTTGCTGAGAACACAGCTGCGTTGGGCAGGGCACATCTCCAGGATGAAGGACCACCACCTCCCTAAGATCGTGCTCTATGGCGAACTTGCCACTGGCTGCTGCATGAGAGGAGCCCCTAAGAGGAGACACAAGGACTCCCTGAAGCAACATCTCGGCCTTGGTCACATTGTTCTTCATCGCTGGTCTACTCTGGCCTCCAACTGGGAGGTCTGGAGACACATAATCCATAACACTGCTGCTTCCTTTGAGAACGCACGCAGGGTCACTCTGGAGGAGAAAAGACAACGCAGAAAGAATCGTGCCTTGCCGCGGAATCTTTCTGCTGTGCCTTTTGCAACTGGACTTGTCTATCTTGCATTGGCTTCTTTAGCCACCAGCCCGCTTGTAGCAAATGTGGGTAGAGTCCTTCCCAAATCTTCGTTCGTGAAGCTGAGCCATGATAGGTATATGGCTTAGGTCAGTAAGGATAGCTGACTTCCAGTGCCATGATTAAGAAAAAATCAGTGGAAATCTATAGGGGGATGAAAATACTTTAGAAAGGCTTGTGAGTATAAGAAGCCTTACATGGTGCATAGAAGCATGCATTTTTTCCAATTAATTAAATTAGAATAGTATGTCTTTAGTATTTCTTTTGTAAGACGCTACCAGATCTCGTTTTTCTCAGCCTTCATAAGAATGTATAATCTTCTATACAAAGTTTTTGACCCAAACTACTAAGAATACTGGCCATAGCTATAAAAATTATTTCATTCTTTCATTGATTTCTCTCTCATCCCCACTGCCATACTCCAATAATTAGGGACTTTGTAACCATTTGCTTTCCTTATAGGAAAAATATTTATATGTCATAACAATACTTTCAGCAGTGCTAGACAGAGCTTTAATGTACAAAAATGAATTTTCCACAAAGCTACCTGAGAGACAGAAAACTCTTCATGATCAGTCAAACCACAGTCCTGCTGTTTAGTCAGAATCATAACTATAAATGTACACAACTGCACATACAATAGAGATGCAAGCACTCAGGCCTCAACTGTGTGGAATAGATGTAGGTGACTGTGGGTAGGTTTGGAAGGTAGGATTCATATGCAAAGAAACCAGGACAAATGTACATTCTGAATTAGAGAAATGTCAGGAACTTAGAGAAACATCAGCAATCACGCCCACAGTTTAATTGAATACTAGTTTTAATTAGAAACAATCTATGATTGAAAATGCGAGGTATAATATTTTTTTTCTCAATTATTCCTATGCAAAATAGCAGCATTCCTAAAAAAGATTAAAAAAATCAAGTGATAAATAGATGTAATTTTAGAAACATGTACAATGTGTCATATAGTAGAAATATCTGAGATACTTAAAATTTCTTTTAACAACTTTTAGCCAATCTCATGTTCCTACTTATCCTATCTACAAATGTCACATATAGTTAAAATAACTGGAAGTGCCATTTTGTGTTTGTAATGTCTATAAAGATGTATCATATACAGATTACTGCTAATATTCAATATTATTGAATATTAATTTTTTTAATTGAAATACTTTAGTTGTAAAATATGAAGGTCTACATTCTATCACAATTCTGCTATTCTTCTGTAAATAGTATTTTAAAATTTTTAAATTACTAAAAAAATTATTAAATCATTATAGGGATTTTTTTAAGATACTCTTTCTTTAGCTGACAACTTTCCTTCAAGGTTTTATTAGTGAGAAAAGAGGAACAATAAGTCATTGCAGACACATCACCACAAAAGTGCTGTAGAAGAAATCAAAATCAGGCTAAGGCATCTGTCCCACAAAGCTTAACCTAGGATTAGGAAAAAAGGAAGAGGAAGCATGATTTATATAAAACCAAGAAATGTTGAATCTTGTGTAGGTTTCCAATGAATCCTAAAAACAGTTAGTAAAAAAAAGTCTGCATGGAAGCATCTGAACACAAAGTTTCACAGGCTTCCTACTGAAGTGAAAGTTGAAGTGTTGCAATGCATGCCAGCAAAGACTCTGAGAAGCTGCTTCTCTTTCTTTGGTTCAGGAAAAGAAATTAACCTCTCCACATGTTCCAAAACCAGAGAAATACTGTAAAGCATTTATTTGATTAGGAAAAGGTGAAGCAGCTTATTAAACCTGAAGAAAGTCCATTAATTTCATGACATAAAAGAATCAGAGAGCTTTATGAGAGGTCAAGATAATAAAAAAGAATGACTTTTGCTATTGATTCAATTTCTTATCAAGTGAGGAGGCTAGAAGATTATTCCTCAAATGTGAATGACATAATGGTTCCATTTCTTATCCATTCTCTAACTTTAATCTATATATTTTATTATTCTCATTTCTGACTTACCGCTATAGAAAGGATTCAAAAAATATGTGCTGTGAAAGTTAAATGTTCCATATTTATTTTGTTAAGACATCAGTAGGATTACATCAAATGTCAATATTTTAATCATAAAGAAATAGTAATAAATAATAAAACATAACAAGAAAAATTACTAACACTAAAAACAACATTCAGTGAACCAATATAAAACATAGCAAGTGTGAAAACAATTTTCAAAGAGAACAGAGATTATACCTAGATTTCTAAGAACATACACAAAATAATGTCTTTCCACTGATAAACATTTCAAAGTGCATCTCAGAAATTATTGTTTGTTAAAATTAATTTTAATTAGTAAAATAAAAGGATATAGGGAGAATATTTATTTGATATCTTAAGTGTCTTTATTCAAGGAGTGCAGAACGTAGGTCAGTCTTAATGGGACAAGAAAAACCTGTTGTCTTATATTTTTATGTCCTTTAAGGTATTTTCTTTCTCTATTATAATGCAAGATATTAAGGTACACTGTAGTTGACCATCAGAGGATACCATAATGAGCATTAAAAAACCTGTATCATCAATCAGCAAGACTTAGGACTAAATACATTAAAATTTTATTTAGTAAAGTAAATCATGTTCATATCTGCTATACAAGACTGTACAGAAATTATTTGACTGCCTGTCTTCCTCATGCTCTCAAGATTTATATTTTTTCCCCACAATTTTTGAAAGTGGCATCATTATTTCCAGACAAGTTAGTCCCTTTGCTTGCTTGATCTTTTGTTTATACCTCTAATTGTTCTTGTCACACTAGTACTGTATTGTATTGTATATGGAACATGCTGACAATATTCTCTCATCATTCTTTACACTTTTATTTCAATCTTTAAAGGATATTGTAAAACTTTACTGTATGTTTAACATGAGGAAAAATACTTCACATTCGTTTATAGTGCAGTTTTAGCATGAATAACTTTGTATTGTCTTCCAAAATATTGATAAAGTTGACTCCATAACCCATTTGCCTTTGAATGAAAGTATCTTCATGAAATAGTACCTCCTCATCTTCATTTTTTTTTAGAACTCAAAATTAATTATATATTAATTCATTCAACAAATAGAAAAATATTTTAAAGTGCAATAATTTCTAATTAAAAAGTCACATGAAGCTGCAGATCAAATTCAGTATAAAGTCTTATGTACCAAAATTGAAGTTTCCAATCCTCCTATTCTTTTACCTTCTAATTCAGGAGGCACTGAAAAACAGCATCCTTGGGGAGTAAAAAAAGCACATAACTGGAATACCTAAGCCCATGTAGGCTGAATGAATTCTCTAAAATAATTACAGAAATTAGCTGTAAGAGTCAACAGAAGGAGATTGGTGGTCTTAGAATATTTCAGAGCAATATAGGCACATAACTTAAAGGGAATGTTACAAAATATTTTAATTAAAAGATATAGGAGATGATAGTTCACATTTTTAATCTAAATATACCTGTGATAAAAGTGTTGGAAGAAAGAAACATTAAAAAAATCCTTATGAGTTATAACCAATCACTTTGAGAAAGATGTAATGCATTATGACATTACATGTCTCTAAAGAATGCATTGGCTGTACTGTCACAAAGAACTACATTTTCTCATGCCTCTGGTTTTAAAAGAAATGCCTATAATGCCTATTATAGTATGGACTAATGGAGTTGCACAAGGCTCATAAGATGTTTCACAACACAATTCCAACTATACTTTGCTAAAATAATATAGTTATTTAATAATTGTATTAGTTTCTTATGCTGCTGTTTCATTTTACGTATTATTCCCCCTAAAAGAGAAATTCATATTCCAAAAGAGGTTTTAAATTATTTTGATACATTCCTCCTTACCTATATTTTTGCAAAATGTCTTCCAGCTGTACTGATGCACAGATTAAAACTCAAGAAGAAATGGAAGATATGGGAACTGCAACCACACCTTGACAATCATTGAACAGTAAATGTACCCACTGATTGGATGGAAGTTACACATTCTCTCACAGGATAGAAATTTTCTAGTGCCATTCAACACTGGAAATATCACTTTTAGTACTTTTACCTTCATATAATCATAAATGTAAAACAGTAAAAGTGCTTGGCAATAAAAATCTCCTTTAATTCAAAAGTAAAAACTCTCAATACTATAATTTGCAATACTTTCAACCTCCTTTATGTATTTACTGTATTAATTTTCTGAGAAGTTTATGGTATTTTTCTTTATTATGGAACTAGAACTTAAATGTTACGTATTCTTGCAACATTGGATTTAAATGACAACATGAAATAATACAAATGTCCATTCCCAAGTACATGGACAAAACATATGTTCATGCTGCAGAGCAATATAGTTAAGCTGTTCAGGAATAATAAGAAAATAATTTAAAATTATTATTCACAGTATTAAAATACTCATTTGGGAAGTAGGAAATTGCAGTGCCTTAGCAAATCTTTTGACATCTAGTGTAGTTTTTCCTTCTGACAATACTGAGCCCTTGTCTAATAAGAATGCAGAGAAGAACTCAAATTGGAAAACACTGTTAGCCTGTCCCAGTGGAAAATTTCTTTCTAGTCTCTAGCAGTCTGTCCTGAAACAGAATGACTGACCCTTCCTCTACAGTTTTTTCATGGCTTATACCTGTAGCTCAGTTAAATCTCTCTTGAATTCCTCACAGGTTTTCTGGTTTGACTAACCCAAGGTCTATCAGGTGTTTTCTGTAGAGAAGCTTCTGTCCCATCTTTCAGTATCAGTGACAAATATACTGAACATACATTCTGCAGTGCAAACCTGTAGCACCATTAGCCTCTTGTTATGATGGAAACCATTTATTTCAATCTATTTTATATGTTCTTAGCTGGTTAATTGTATGTGACACCACTTCTGCTCTACACAATGACTACCTAGTTTTGTCATAACATCCTATATGAATACTTTATCAAAGCTTCTAAAGCTCTAAAAGAATGTCAGAAATTTTGTTTCTGCACTTGCATTTTTTTAGATGAAAGTCCAAGTAAAAGCTTTACACCATAAAATGTTGTATGTTACATTGTACACTACCCCCCTTGCTCTCAAATCAGAAAAAAAAAATCACATTGAGTTTGAGATAATTTCTGGTAGTATCATGAGTTCTTATAATATCAGCCAATACAACTGACAGATATTAATAGGAACAATAAATCACTACTGAAGAACATGATTCATAAAATATGTCTGACTTATAAAAGCACATAACATCTTCCTTTATCTGCTTACATTACACATTAGGATAAAGGCACAGTTCTTCAGCAAAAGCTGCATTATATACATGTACACAAACAACTGAACAAAAATCAGAAAGTACTGTGAGTCCTGAAACAAAGGTAGTATTAGAAAGTTACCTTCACATCTGGGAAAATGATAGTTCCAATTTCTGTTGATTCCATGTTGACATGTGAGAACAGGTTGACCCCTCAAAACATATCCAGGGTAGCACTCAAATGATACAGACTGACCCACACTGTAATCTGTGTTGACTATATATCCATTCAAAAAAGGAGGAGGATCAGGGCAGTTCTGTAACTCATAAGCTGGAAGAGAACAGAAATACTTTTTATTGCTTAATCAACTCTCAGCACAGGAAGTACACATTAATATAAATTCTGTAATCCATTCAATAATAGGTAAACACTGAAAGGTCAAGCTCCAGTAACATAGTGATTAGCACACAACAAGAAATAAATCATCCATTGGGACCATACAGAAATATTCTAGTACGTGACATAAAAGTCATTAATTCCTTAAATTTTATGAAATACAAGATTTTTACAATACACTGGATTTTTTAATATATATTAAACTATGCAAAAAAAAATCACCTGACCAAAAAAGTTAAAAGAATTAATGACTATAAAGAAACAGGGCTTCATAAAGGTCTAAAAAAATTACAGATATCTACCAAAGGAAACGTTCCTTTTAGATACAGCTCTATACAAAAAATTGCTTCAGTGATTTATCAAATTTGATGTTTGGTTCTACGTTTTCAAAGACTTCAAAATATTATTCAATGAAACATATTTAATTCATAAAAATCAGTGCGATGAAAATCCTAGAAGTATATAGATATTATTGTCAACTAGATTATTTAAACAAGTCAATTCAGCAAGATTAAACTAAACATATAACTTGGATATGCATAAGTACTTACTTACAGTGAAGTTTGTACTTAACTGCTTCACTGAAGTACAGCAACTGTCATTAGGTTTTTTAGTCATTGATGATTACAGTCATTCTATGCAATAAAGAGAAGATTTATTTTCATAAAACCTTCTTCTTTTCCCTAATTTTGCCAGTGAATCCAGACTCCAGTGTTTGTAACATTACAAAGTCAGAAGAGATGTGGAGGTGCCCCAAATATTCTGAAATCCTTTAATAAATCAGACTCCCCAAATAACAAAAAAATTAGAAAATAAATTCTAAATTTAAGAATAGAAATTAATTGCTGCTGGAAAAGAAATGTAAAAAGGCTTATTCTACCTAAACTGTGGTTCATTAAATTTTTATGCTAAATCTAGTAATGGTTAATTAATTTTTAATGCTATTATTACTCCAACTCTCATTATTTTTATAGTACTACTACAGATAATATCGTTATCAACATTTTTATACTAAATAGAGTACTAGAAAGATTATATAAGAGTACAGGACATATTAAGACTGATATATTAAACTATATAAAAGTCTATATAGCAATTATATTAAAAATAGAACTGAAGATTATTCTGGAGGGTCAGAGGATCTCACAGATTTTTTTGAAAAGGTGCAGCATTACATTGCACAATAGTTACAAGAGGAGTGTTTTGGAATGATTACAATAAATACTGGAACTTTTAAGCTTTTGTGAATACACATAAAAAGCATCATCCCTTATTGGTTAACTTGTTGCATTATAGTATTCATAGCTTACATTTTAAAAGTACTAAACACAGTCTTAGAATTTTTAAGAGAATATTAAAAATTATTTTCAGAAAAAAACACTATCTCTCTGATCTACATAAGAAGATAACAGGAACCACTCAGGTGAGAGAGGAAATCCTGAAAGAGCATCATCTCCTCTCTATCCCTTTAATTTGCACAGTATCCTTTGCAGTCCTTTGGATAGCAAATAAAAAAAAAATAAAGCCTAGCTTTTAAAATTCCAACTACTGTTTATTCAGAGATGCATATGCTTTTTACCTATTTTAAGTAAGGAAAATAAAACACATAAAGAAACTTTTGGAGGTTGTTCTGGTATTTGTTTTAGTAAGAATGCCTAAAGCAGATCATCATAAATTTGAAGGTCAGTCAGTTAGGGGTGAAAGTACTCACACAGAGCATAGTTGTGTGTTTTGTGATTTGTTATTTTAAAAATAAGATGTAAAATGTTAAGATACTCTACATGTGTTTTCTGGTATAAATCCTATAGATGACTCATAAATTATTGATCAGGTGATCCATCAGACTATGATATCATGATTTACAGGTCACTCAGGGAGTATGTTATATAGCTTTAATATAAATATGAATTATATTCTTTTCTTTTGATATATGCAATGACACCTGATTTAACACAGCAATTAATTATTCAATCATGACTATCAAATATTACCAACAAATCCTTATTGTCATACCTTACAAAAGAAAGCTCTTTTTATGAGTGTCATGCCCAAAGACTTGTTCGGTGTAGAGCTTTAAAAATTGAGATACTATTTCACAGCAGACAAAAACTCTATCAAGAGTCTGAAAAGAAGTCCAATGTAAAGGAAATCTGAGAAAAAGATTTCATTCCAATACTGGTAGCAGTCAAATACTTGAATTTTAAAATTATCTCATATAGACATTTGTCATTTCTTTGCACAGTATATTTTCTACTGATAAGAAAAGAGTGTAAATCACAAAAGAAATGTAATTGATCCCCTGCTATCCTATTTTTATGATTAAAATGTATTTTTCATCTTACATAAACACTAGGGTGACTTACTGGCTTTTCAAGTGTCACATACTTCTGTAACACTTAAACATGGAAACAACTGGTATTAGCACAGAATTAAGCATGTAATTGCTCAAATGCTAGGAAAGCTCCCAATTAGCTCACTTAAAACTTTCATTTAGGCTTATTGAACATTCCTCCAGTGTCATGGTGTATATAAGTACAGAAAATAAAAAAAATCCACTTCTCAAAGTAGACTAGCCTAGCATGGGTTGAATTGGATGGGACCTTTAAAGATGATGTAGTTCTAACCCCTCTTCCATGGGCATGGACATATTTCAGTAGAACAGGTTCCTAAAACCCCCATCCAACCTGTTTTTGAAAACCTCTGAGGATGGGGTATCCACAACCTTGCTGTTCCAGTGTCTCACCGCCCTCATCTTAAAATATTTCTCCCTTATGACTAACCTAAATCTACCCTTTTTTGATTTAAAACTCTTGCCTTTTGTCATTAAAGTCCTTGGTAAAAAGTGTCTCTCCATTCTTTTTACATGACCCTTTTACGTACTGAAAGGCCACAATAAAGACTCCCTGGAACCTTCCCTTTTCCAGGCTGAGCAACCCCAACTCTCTCAGGCTTTTTCCATGCGGTTCTAGCCCTGTGATTATTTTTGTAGCCCTTCTCTGGACCCACTTTTATAGGGTTGTGCCTTTCTTGTGCTTTTAGTACAAGAGCTGGACACAGTACTCCAGGTGGGGTCTCAAAAGAGTGAAGTAGAAAGAGAGAATCACCTCCCCTGACCTGCTGGCCATGCCTTTTTCTGTGAAAGCCTAGGATGCAATTTGCTGCAGCCCAGGATAGGACTTGCAACCTGGAACCTCAGTTTATTACTATAGGCACCAAAGAACATAATCTTTCCAGATGTCATGACTCAGGACTAGCGTCACGAAACATCGCTTAATGAGTTAGAAAATAATTTGCTATGAGCCCCTCAAAAGATCATATTTTATTTTCATTAGTATTCCTTCCTTAGGACATCATCTGAAACCATTTCAGAAATAGAACAATTTTTCAACAATCTCCTTTTCATTCCATGATTCCTATAACTCAGAAGCTCCATCATAATCCTCTGTTTTCTAGATAAAGGTTATCAGATTGATCATGTTTAAATCATGTTTTGCATGTGCATGAGTGTGTTTTTGGAAGAAAGGAACTTTCTTTGAACTTTTTTCTGTATATTTTCTAGAACATGTTGCTCTCTAAATATATGTGAGTAGGATTTTTACCTCATATTCAGCTTTATCCTATATTGAAATTCAGATTGAAAATACTCTTAGAGTTCCAATAATAGGAACTAGTAAAAGTAACACAAATCAAACATATATTCTGCTTCTCTTGAAGAAGTTCTAGTTCTAAATGGAAAGACGTGGGGAAAAAAGATATTCCAGAACTATTAAAAACTGAGGTAACATTAGTAATATGGACAGGGATTAAACCCCACAAATACATCTTATGAAGCATTAGACTACGTATTTCTTCTGACCTAGTATCACTTGGCTTGTCAATCAAACTTCTGTGACTTTTCTTCTTCCCCTCAGACCCGGTGTACCTACACTGTCTATATTTCAGATACTGAGATTTGACAGATATGAGAGTCCCAGAAACTCAAGATTACCAGTCAAATGTGATATAGAAATGTTCTTCTGGTTATTTGTGGTTGCTTCCTCTCTTTGCTGCTTTACATAGGTGGCAAAACCACAACATCCCTAACAATGCTTCTGTTTTTTAATTAAACAGGATAATATTTACTTGAACACTAGAAAAAGTGTAATTAAATATTAATATTTAAAAAATCAAGCATTTTTAAAGTCCTTATCATCTTACGAAAAATAAAAATAATATATAATAAAATGTATTCTAACTACTTCTAATAGTTCAACAGGCAATCAGTATGAACTTCCTTCTTGCAAAAAGTGCAACAAAAGTTTGCACAACACACAGAAATTCAGTAATCCATCTCGAGCGTTATGGAATACCCACCATTCCCTATGTATTGCAATTGCAAAGCTGAAGGGATAAGAAAACATGAAAATATCAGAACATAAAACAATAAGGACCTGATTGGCAATGGTACTCAGAGCTGTAATTTCCCTAGGGTTCTACTAAGGAGACAAAGCTTTTTACTGCATTAGGAAATACACAGTACCTGTATAACCTTAGGTTATATATTCAAATCCTGTACTTAAGGAGCAGCACTAGCTCCCTGAAAGTATGGGTAGAAAATATTTTACTGTTCTCAGTGTGCATACACTTTTCTTCCTCCAGAAAATAGTAAAATCCCAGGCTATATTAAGCCTCAATCTCTTAAGCATTTTTCTGTCTTCAGAAAATCAGTAGAAAAATTGTGAAATAGCATTATTAATTCTATCATTCACTCTACAATATTCATATTCTTTGCTTTCCCTTGAGATGAGGGATTATCAAAAAGACTTATCCTTCATAAAATGCTAAGATCTCTAGAAAACTTAATTTTTTTAATAAAATGCAAGTTTTATTGAATAAGCATAGCCATCACCAACCTCCCTTTATTTTTAGATTGCTATGTATATAAAAAAGGCATCTACCTGGCAAAAAAGTCTGCTACCTTAATGCCATTACTTATTGCACTCTAGTTAGTAGAAATGGCAATATTTTTAACATATGAAAAATAGTCCCTAATTTAATCCTAAATCCTTTTTAATGTAAATTTAAGTACATTAAAAAAATCAGATTAAGTTATGCAATTTTATGGGCACTTCCTAATATGCAACACATTCACTAAGACAGCTAGAATGGGTTTGGGAAATGTGACTGCAGCTATGGATTCTTTTTGCCGACTCCTCTTTTTTTTAAGGGTAAATTAAATTAAGTTCACTATTAGAAAAACAGAGGGTTTTTTTCCCAATTATTGTATATGAGGACATCTTAAAATGGGATAAAGTAGAAGAAGTCTGAGAAAACATCTACTTGTTTGTCAGGTGCTCAGCTCCAACTGCTTTGCTTTACAAATTCATTTCTATAGAAATGGTAAAAGTGACGGTGTGAGCACCAATTGGACTAAAAATATATTCTTAGCTTTCTATATATGGCATGCTTCCTTTTGCCCACATGAAAATTTTGAATGCAACACCTATGCCGAGGTCTCATATTTTATCTCCCTCCCACATCTATATCTCATACATAGCAGTTAGGGAAGACACTGCATATTAAAACAAGTTGTGATGATGAATATTCTGACTGGGTAGCCAGCAAGCCAAACTGAATTGATATCTATAGAGTAATGCTCAGTCTTTCCTCTCATTAAGGGCATTATTTCAGGACTGTGAAATTTGACTAAAACTGGCCAATAGTTTCAAAATTGCATAACAAATGTATACTAAGAAGCATGACAGTCTGACAGTAAAACAGTGCTAAGTTCCTTCATCCAAACAAACCAGGCTAACACTTACATGACATTTCATTTACTGAAAGGAAAACAACATTTCTAACAGGGAATAAATGAGAAGGAAAAGAGAAACAGTAGTTTCTCTTCACAGGAGTAGTGAAGAATTATTTTTTAAGTCAAATTTCAACAATTGTGGACAAACTAAGAGGGAGAGAGTAAAACTGAGAAGTATAGTATTAAAAAGTGTAGGAAAATTCAGATATAATCTCGAGATAATTTTGAAAAAAGGTACCTAAGTATCAAGGGCAACAGATGTGGAACATGAAAAGTCAGCCATCAGAAACAACATATATTTTGCATGATGAAAAATAAAGCGGTCACCAAAATTGTAACCGTAAACCACTGACATTTTCTTTCAGAGCACATCAGAAGAATGGTGAATACACTGAAACATAACACTTTCAGAAGTTCACAGATTATGAATGTTTTGAATTGAGTGTACGATTTCCTAGATGTTCTAAATTATCCTGAACAACTTAGTTGTGCTCAATAATATGAAGTTATAAAATATGATTATCATAGAAAGAATTGCTAAATCTTCACAATAGAAATGACTAATGCAATCTGGGATCTCAGGGGAAACAAAGAAAGTTTCTGCTCTATGAGGAAAAATAAACACACTCAAGATAATTCATTTTTAAAGAACAAAAGTCCAAAATCTGTTTGTAGAATGCAGAAAAAGTAGACAGAAGAGGAAATATAAGTCAATTAGAAGTTCAATAGAGAGAGCTTAGCTGGCAGACCCTAATCACTTAAAAGTCAAACACAACAGTGTTACCGACTTTCCATATTAGGAAAAAAAAATCAATAAATCATAAGTACCTTTTAAAATATTTTTTTCCCAGCACCTTTTATTTGAGCAGATTATGTTGTACGGGTTTTTTTCAATTTTAAAACTATAATTTTTTTAATATATATGCTAAAATACTGTTCTTCTTCAAAGCAGCATTCAGGAATGAATCACCTCAGAGTCTCCTTATAAGTAAAAAGTATCACGTAAAAATGAACTACATAAGTTACTGTTACTGGAGAAATTGCTTTGCTTCTCATTAGCAGGAAAAATAAAACTGGATGAATGTATATGCATTTGGTAAATCAAACGCACTCATAACTACACTTTTTGTGAAACAAAGATATAAATACTAGTTGTATTTTTTATTTGAAATTAGATGACAAGTGTCAGTTAATTTAACTGTGTCTCTGTCTTGGTTCTGATTTTTCTATCTACTATTATATCTATTAGACTAAAAACTAAACTGTGAAAGTTCTTATCAAATTATTACTATTTTTGAGAATTTAACTATGTTTCTGGATTCTTTCTATAATTACTTGGAAAATACTACTACAAGTTTCTGAATTTCTATAAGTAAAAATTCTTTTTTGACATTATTTTTTTATTCTGATAATGCTACTACACAATCTTCATCAGTTAAAAATATTTCATTATAAGGTCCATTTAATGAAAATTTTTAATATTTCTTAATAAATTGTCCTGGTTTTAAATGAATTGCTTTTCCTATATTTAAATAACAGGATAAAATTTTACAGTGTCAATGAGATAGTCATGATGACACTTCTGTTCACAGCTGACAAGTTTCAAGTGGGAGAAGCAGAAAGCGAGTTATCTAAAAAGCAACAATACAAGAGATGGTTAGAATGAACGAAAAAATAGCAGTCTCTTGTATGGTGTCCTCTTCATCACACTCTCATTTATTTCTAACTAGACAAAATAGTCCTACTGGACAAAGTGAGAAAGGAAAAAATAGAAGAAAAGAGTAATAAACTATGCACCTGTTGAGCAAGTTACAGCATTGCCTCTAGAGCAGGTTATACAGTCTACAAACAACATAAGACTTAACTATCCAATTCAGGACAGAAAATGCTGTTAGTCTGGAGTTATTCACATGTAGCTGAGATTATAAAGACTCAATGCCATTAAGGAACGGCTTGTTATAGTAAGGAAAAAGACACTAATTAGAAGCAGAACAAAGGGCACTGGAGATTACATCAAAATCATCCTACATGGTTTTGTATTTTATTTATGTCATTTCTGTAATTTACCAATCCCAATTAAGTTTGACTGCTCAGAATGAAACTCATACTGGCTGAGTGTGATGTGAGAGTACTCCCTACTTCTAAGACAATGTGACAGAACAAAACTCCACAGACAACAGAGAGATATGACTTCTTCGTGGGCATGCTTTACGAGTATTACCCTAATACAGGTGCTCAGAAAATTCCTCTCTATCCACTGATTTCACAGATACGACCTAACTATAATAGTATGTATGTGTATGTATGCAAACAAATACTGTACTGCTCCTGGATATGATAGAGGTTTTTGTCTTCACAACAGCTCATATGGTGCTGTGTTTTAGATTTGTGGCCAAAACAATACTGATAACACACGAGTGTTCTGGCTTTTGCTGAACAACATCAAGGCCATCTTTGTTTCCCACTCTGCTTTGCCAGTGAATAGACTGGGACTGTACATGCTGGGACAGGACACAACCAGGGAGATGGCCTGAATTAAACAAAGAGATATTCCATGTCATATAAAATCATGTACAGCAACAAAAGGGAAAAGAGAGGGGTCAGGGACATTAGTAATCTTTGTCTGGGCATCAGTCTGCCTGAGGGAGGTGGTGAGTGATTGTCTTTGCATCACTTTTTTTGTTTTCTTTCTTCTTCCCCTTATCCTTCACTTATGCTTTTTATCTTGCCTCCTAAGCAGAAAGCTGTTACTATTCTTTTTCTCTTCTCCCATTCCATTATGGGTGGGAGGGAAGTGAACAAGTAGCTGCATAGTGCTTAACTGTCCATTGGTATTAACCCACAACACATAACCAAATTATCTAAATTAAGATTGTAGAATAAGGCAGCATGAACGTCTTTCTGCAGTTAGATGAGAATTCAACCAGCAATTCCATTTTATTAAACTGTACAGATCCTGCCATGGGGCTCAACAGTTGTCAGTAACACTTTTTTAGCAGTTTAAAAATGTGCGCAAAATAATGATTTTTTTATTGTCACTAATGGGAAAACAAACAAACAAGGAAACAACTAAGATCAAGAAAAAACCAACAGTAGAAGACCACAAAAAGTTCACACTTTCAAGTAGTTTTCATCTGAATATTTAAAATAATTCTTACAGTATTACATTACATTAAATATAACAAGGTTTTATAAATGGGAAAACAAGACAGTGAATATTAGTAGTATTTTTCAGTAACAGTATACCTTAATGGAATGGAAAGGATGTGACCTTTGGCAAATAATATCACCTTGTTCTCAAGTTTTTACATCAATGAAACAAAGATTCAAACTCAATAAAATTCCAGCTTTAAAAATTCCAATGAATTTTTACAAATTCCTATGAATTAAACAATCCACAGATTTAAAAATGTTATATAGTATATGCCAAATATATATTTTAAAATAATAATAAAAACAATTACAATTCTATTTTTCCTTTCTAACCATAAGCATCATTGTGCTAGTTTTTACTTACCTTGGTATGTTAACTTAAATCCTTGCCTATTTTCTGAGTGATCGCTGTAAAAATGGACAAGTGTTTCATGAGTAGTACTTAGCAAGGGTGATGGGAGTTCAATTCCACTAAACTGGCCAATCATAGAACTGGTGTGGTGAGGCCCATTCTGAATTTCAAGAAAATCATGATTTGCTTCAGTAGAGAAATTCAGAAACTGAATGTGTGCACCTGTGGTATTGAGAAAGAAAGAAAAATTAGAGTTTTTATAATTCATGTTGCTTAATGTTACACATACAAATAAAAAAAATCATAATAATTGTTATAGGCACTATGTTTGTATTTTAGTCACTATATAAAATGGATGCTTAAGTTACCGAAATAGCTGCTAAGTATTACAAGAGTTACCAATTTTTTGGTTACCAATAAATATTATAACCACACCTTAAAGGACCAATGAAAGGAAGTCAGATAGTCAGCACCAGGGATTTGTCAGATTCCTAGACCAGTCAACAGAAACACTCTGGGAGAGGCACATCACAAATCCTGCTGTGTCATGGTGTGGTCAGGACTCTACCACAAGAACATCCCTGTAGCTGGGCCAGGCCTCTCATAGAGGCTCAGGATCAGCTCAGCACCCAGGAAGGTTGACAGAATGACCTTTCAGAGGTAGAAGTGTACCTACCTAGTTTCAGCTATCTACTCTACCCTTGTTTTCCTAGTCATCTATATTTGTCTCCTTTTCCCTTCAGGTTGGGTCAGTGTATCTTTAGAGCCATTTCACCCTCTATGCGGTCCTATAAGATGCACTGAACTCCAGACTGGCAACAGGTACTTACTCTGGAGAGTTTACCACAAACCCTCTCTGGGAGTCAGGTGGTTGACCCAGGCCTTTTAGCATTTCAAAAATGCTGAACAGTTGGAAGTATAAGCATAATCTCACGGAAAGAGCTGTTTTGAAGTACTGGCACTACTTCATATGGACTAAAGCTTCTCAAACTGTGTGTATGGGTAATACTAAAAGAGGAATGGGGGATGAACCCCTGGTTTGGAAGCCAAATAGCACTAAGTAACTTGCAACTGCACTGCTTGGGTCTAACCTTGCTCTGGTAGACTCTGAAGAACCAGCTATAATGGAATAAAACAGAATTACTAAATGAGCCAACAAAGCAGCTCGAAATATTTAATGCCTTAAGTCTTCTTGACAGTCTTACTTAGCAGTAGAGACATATTCACTCCAGGAGAGAACCTTACAGATTAATCACCAGGGTAATTCGCTCAGTCTTGTTTATAGCTCATTTCCTTGCCTCTGTGGTTTGAGACTGAATCAATTGTATAAAAAAGGATTTTTTTTTCAGGAAAAACTAAATAAGCTACCAAATAAACTTGCTTTTATAGAACACTTGTAAGAATTTGCGATATTTAGCTCTAGTACTTTCTCTGACCTATGCAGAGTGGGAGATATCAAAACAAGTATTTCAGCTGCTGAATAAGAAAATTTAATCCAATGCTGTCAATAGAGATGTACATACAGAATGTATCAAAGTCTTAATACCAGCCATCTCTTATATGTCTGATATGGTTAGTCTGACTTGAGTGAAGGTACAATTTTACAATGCCCTCAGGATTTGAGTTGAGGTAGGACAACAAGCAGCCTGGAAACATCTTGACTTCAGCATCAGAATTCAGTGATTCCCAACAGAGACTGGATGTCAGCAGCACAGAAATTATAAAGAATTGAACAGTCACTTAATATTATATTTAAGTTGCTAAAGGGACAAGCAGATAATCAAATTTGGCATATTTATATAGACCCCAAATCCTAGTTTAGGCATTTAAATAAAAGCAGTCTGCTTTTATGAAACAGTCTCTGATGAGCAGTGGAAAACCTTTAACACTGAATCATTCCAATTTCATTTCTGAGAAGGAATTTCTATGTCTCGTATAGAAAAGCTTTGTGTTTTAGAAGTAAAAAAGTAGATTTAGCAGTAATTAAAAAAAATAAAATAAACTACCTAAAATAGCCAAACTTTAAACATGAACATACTTTTTTCCTAAAGGTTTTTCAAACATGCTAATTTCAATTAGAGAACACACTGTATGTGTCCCTCAAGCCTTAACTCCAAGTTTATACAATTTTCAAATGTCAATTTGATATGTCAAAGTAAAATTTTTCTACACCAAATAATTTCTTACATAAAATTACACAAAATAAAACTGATAGCTACAGAAAATAAATCATTATCTGGTCAAGCTATAATTATGTTTCTTTCTACTCTAATTGCAACAGCACTTCCCCTCTGACTCGAATATACTCTGGATAATGAGAATTACGAGTTGAGCTAACTTTTTTACAAATTTTAATCAATTAACAACTATCTGAAATCTTTTCAAAATCTCCAAAACTCACCTGAAATTATATATTTTTTATTAAAATATTTGGATTTTACTGTCTTCTTTTGCATGATCGATATATTTTTATGTAACGAAGATAGCACTACACTTCGGGACACACTTAGCTTTGACAGTTTTATAGTTGGATTTTAAGTACACGATTATTTCGATACAGTAGAATGTCTGTACATAAACAGCTCTTAAATACAGAAGCTTATACTTGTAACAAAAATAATATCCAAGCTTTTCAGAGAAAGTACTCTGTGAACGATCGCATGAATCACAATTTTTAAACTTGATGTAAATATATTAACTATGGATAATTGTCCAACAGTTTGTGAAAAATATCTCAGCAGGAACTTTATGGTAAAAAGTGTCCTTTGGAGTACTGCAACTGGAGAAGGCAATGATAGATTAATTCTATGAACACCTTGTACCCGTTAAATCACTTGCCAAACAAAACCATTGTCTTTTCTATTTATAGGATTACCACTACCAGAGACTTTTGGAGAAATGAAAGGAATAATAACAGGACACAATACACTCTTGTGCAATTAATTCATGAAACATTTTCTACATGGAAAAGCTTAAAGAAAAAGAGCAACTCTGAGAAATATGAAGAACTATTTTTCAAAGGCAATATTGTAGTAATGTGACTAGACGACAGGCTTCAGAACAGTTGCTTAGCATTTATATGTTCTGCAGATGTATCTGCAGAATGCCCAAACTAGCAAGGAATGTTCTGTCTGTGGTTCTTCTAAGGTTATAAGGATACCTAAGGCTACTAAGGCTATCTATAACTATGATGGATCAGTTTTAACGGGTATGCACTGGTAAAGGGATCTGTTCTAAATAGTAGAACAGTATTTCTACAAATTAACTGGGTAAAATACTATGTAAGTAGTACATTTCACTACAAAAATCCCTCATATGAATGCAAATTGAGAATATGGAAAATAAGCTAATTTCCTGAGATAAGAATAGTGAATATAATAGTGATTTTTTAAAATGAATTTTCTTATTTGAGCACTGGCATTGAATTCACATAAAGTATCACAGCAAGAAAACTTATTCGTCTTTTATTTCTGGTAATGATAGAAGATTGTGTTTTAATATATGAACTTATACATTCCTTATTATCCATGACTGCCTTCTCAACACAATTATTACTTATTTGTGAAGATATTTTCTGTATGACAATAGTTTTAATGTAAACCTAGAAAGTTTCTAAGTTGGCAACTGTAAGTTAGGATTTGAAATACAATTTGAGAATGCTTTTAACCAAATTCATAGTACTAGAAATGAGGTTTTGTCCATTTTTATAGAACATTAAAATACTGTTAAAAAGTCAGTTAAAGAAAAATGAAAGGACATTAAACAAAAGATCATTAGTTAATTTAGAAGCTACATTGTTTTATCTGATATATCTTCATGTCACATGTTTCATTTGCTTTGAAGTCAGTTTCCAAGACACAACAAGTTAATATGAAGGTGCTTTGACAAAGATATATTTTTAAATTGCCAACCATTTTCAAATTAAAAGATAGCAAGCAATTATGTTAGAGGCTCACAGTACATTCACCGCATAAAATCTACTGCATACCAGAAATCAGAATACTCATATATATTTTAATGTGATGATTGCAAATAATTGATCTTCTAATGTAAGTTTACTTACCATATCCAATAGGTAATAAAATTTTCCATGTACAGTCTAAGTTACTAGGGTAATTTCCAGGAAAACCTGGGCTTAGGATCACACCACCCATGTTTGTCAGTGTTCCACCACATTTAGCTATTAAAAATAAAAAGAAAGTCACTGTATCTTTTAATAATATTACTTCTTAATATTTGACATATGTTTAATTTAAAAAATGGATTTTCCATTTTATCCCCATGACCCCAAAGCAGTGAAATTTATCACAATCAAAACATTCCTCATGAAGGAGAAACAAAAAATATAATTTGATTTAGAGTAAAATGTTTATTTAATGCCATCTGTTAACTGTTATTTAACTACAATTGCACAGTTGCACACATAGACCTGGTAACCCATTTTCTCAGCTTGAAAATTATGGTTAAAAATATCTGGTGCTATGTTGAGATATGCTTCACAATCAGAGCAACAAATTTGGAATTAAACTGACTTATGATATTGATCCATGATGTAGAAGCAGATCTATTAGTCAATATAGCTAAAACCACACCTGAATTTAAAAACAAGCAACACCCCCCCCAACACTGTTTTTTGCTTTAATTCAGAAAGAGGGTAGGCTAGTTGCGTAACAGAATTATTCTTCACTTTCTATCAGTATGCTTCAATTCAGCAAATTCATGTGTTTGGAAATCGAAAACCCATTTGCATTTTTTCAGATTACATAAAACTAAGGTATAAATATGTGAAGCAACTTGCAAACAAATGCCTGATTTACACCTTTGCTAGGATTGTAATATGAAGGAAGAGTAACTTCAAGAAACCAAATTAAAATATTGTCATTTATATTTATTATTTGAGGAATCATTACTTTAAAGCCTGTGAACCTTCATGCCAGGTATTACATTGATACATGATCTTATAACACAACTGTGATACTCTGACACTGCTGTAATAACTGTACTGAAAAATTAAAATAATCTACTGATTAGATGACACCAAAAAATTGAATCAAAATAGGAAGAACTCCTCTAAAAAGCTGAGAAATCAGTCTCAAACTTCTCAAATATCTCTAAGTCCTTTCAATGTTAAGCATCTTGTTTAGTGAAAAGAATAGATTTTGGTTTGCATTCTATACAAATCAACATTTTAAGGGCTGGAGACAGGAGAAGGGGGGATAATGTTTTAAGGGTTTATTAGTATTCTTAGGGGTATTTTAGCTTGCAGGATAGCACAATTTCATAATTCAATGAGGACACTGTTTGCAAATAGGAACTATAATATACAAGGTGAAACAGAAGATTACCACAAAAAGAAAACAACAAATCTGCCCAAACCCCAAAACACACCACCATGAATAAATTTTCCATGTCTAAAACTGATTTGAAGGACTTACACTGCTTTCATATTAATCAGAAGTGACTGCTTCTGTAGAAGCTGACAATACAAAATAATACATAGGTTCAACTTGACAAGGAGTCTTTAAAACCATTTCACATTAATATTGCTCTATATCATCCCTTCTTTAAAATTCCTCTTAGATATGAGGCTCATAGGAACAGCTTTTTGCTGACTGGTTATTAAAATTAAAAGCATTCACTGAATGTATTTCAAAGCTGAAGTGGCAGAACACTGTGATGGACTTCTGCTTCTCACCCCTCAATTCCTGCTTTTTCTTGAAATAAGCATGCCAGAAGACAGTAGAGTCTTGATTCTCATAAATTTTGTCTAACCAAGAAAGAATACTGCAGAAGATTATTTTCTACACAGATCTGTTAGAGTAAGGTGTTATTGTCCTTAAAAAAATTAACTTTACTTTTTAACTCAGCATGATTTAACAGCTTTCTTAGATGAAAAGAGACAGCCTTTTCTGGTTCCCTAAAACTCCTTTTCATTCCACCACTGCTGAAGGCTTGGCATCAGAGCTGCTCTCTGCTGCCTGCTTCTTTGGGAAATCTCCTGGGTGCCCTGCATGACCTGCCTTGTTCCTGAGAAGGTTCTCCAAGCAGAGCAAAGGAACGTGTTAGTTTCCTCTCCTTTATGAAGAAGATCCAGCCTGATTCAAAGCAGGGTATTGAGGACAAGCTAAACAATGGGTTTCCTCCTTTGCCCACGGTATTTTTTTTAAATGGCATATACACTATATATAAAGAAAAAATTATCTCTTTTTTTTCCTGTATTTCATGGATACAAACGGAAACTCAAAAATGCTTTGAACAAAACAGAATTAAGTTGAGGAACAACAGGCGTGACAAAGCCAGGAGTTTCTTCTGATTGATGGTCAGAACAGTGAAAACAAGTAAGGATCCATACCAATGCAGAGAGGAGATGGATAGTTCCAGCGTCGAACTGTTCCTGGCATACAAGAAATATGAGAACGGCCCTGTTTGGAAAGGGGAAATATTAGATTACAGATACTCATTACGGGACTTTCCTGGAAGGTAGAGCTACAGAGGACCTCCTGGATAATCTAATCAGTGTCTTTTCTTATGTCAGCCAACTACATTATAATTACTTGAATGAATTTATGAAACACTATTTTCAAATATTTCAGTTTTGTGTTCTTATTTTTCTAATGGATAAATGTTCTAAAACACTCTTCCTCTGCTAACTTGAAAACGCCTTCACATTTTTCACTAAATAAAAGTATGGTCATAAAACAAAAGCAGCTAACTACATGCATTAATATGGTCAAGTTAGTTCACTCTCTATTTCGATTCTAGTGTATTCCATCCCCAGTGGAAGCATAGGGGTTGATTTTTAAGCTGCAGTCTGGAATGAATCAACCATTGCTCTGAGTGAGCAGTACAGACACAGAGAGGAATTTATTCTACATCTACTTGTTATAGATGGTATGGATGTGGACCATACCAAGACAGTCATCAACAAATTACCGGCAGGCCTTGACCTCTCACATGGCCTCCCATTGTGACCCACTGCGTACGTGCAATACCTTGGCATTCAGCTGTACAAGTGTCTCTTTATTTAGTTGTCGTGTTTAATTTACTCTGCCTATTTTTAAGAAAAATCCCAAGAACCAAGCAGAAGCATGTGGCAGCTGGAAGTGAAATACAACGTGGCTGTAACCTGCAAAGTCTAATCCAACATACTTCAGGGTGGCTGCCTAGGACCAACTGCAAACTGGTCCCAGCTTGGTTTGCTCTGGTAACAGTTCAAACTGAAAACTTAACAGTAGCTCAAACAAAGTCTTTTTTTGTCAGTTTGAACTCGGTTATGCATTCTGCTGTTGGGATGCGAAAACTGAATAAACTGACAGAGTGAAAGCAACTGATACAAAGATTGAGACGTGGGACTGAGAACAAGGTTTGGTTCCTGTTTTAATCATTTGGATATAAAAACTTGTACAAGCTACTTAAGATCTCTTGTTTATTTTTATCAAGTGTATTAAGAGTTTATTAAGAAAAAAATCTATTAAGTCTATTAAGAGTATTTAGTAAGGTAGTACATCTTGTCAATATAATATGAAGACTTATTTAAGTATAATTTGTCCATAGCAATCATATTCACATTAAAAAAAAAAAAAGAACGAACAAATAAACTACAGTAAAGGAAAATTCATTTGATGAAATTACTTTCACATTAATTGGAATTTTTACACATGCTACACTGAATAAAGTTCATATAGAATTGTATGGAAAAAAACTAGTTTAATTAATCATTTTGTTGAATATATTTAGGCAATTAGCTTCTGAAAGCCAAACTGAAGTATATCCAGAAAATTACTTGGAAGAAAAAAAAAATCAGTTTTCACAAGAATGGTGAGAAATTAAATTAGTCTTTTTCTTATAAAAACACTACAAATTGATAACAATTGAATAAAAAGCTTTTTCTTGAAAGCAACCTTTTTAAAGGAAAAAATGTGCATGCACTTAGTGTCATCTTAGTTACTTGCAAAATGTATTCGCTTTGAATAATTTACTTAATGCAATATTCGTTGTTTGATTTTATTCCCTCTTTTTAGTCTTCTATGATTGCATTGTTTTATTTTACTCTCTCTTTCCAGTCTTCTGTGATTGCATGTCTATGATGTGAGTCGAGGGGGAAGCTGTAATTTAACTACCACAGTAAGGCAAAACGTAAAATGGCCTATAAAAGATCTTTTGAAAAATAAAATTAAATGATTCCTCTGGCTTGAAGCCTCTTTTCAACAAGAGCACACTCTGATTTCAGTCTTTTAAAGTTCCCTCCTGTGGGGAGACACTTAATCCTACAGCTAGCAATTACCTTTCTTATGCATCTCCAGGTAGTAGTTTGAGCTCTATGACTTTTCTGGTAAGTCTCAATTATAAACTAATCCACATCTGATTGTTATTGCTAGCTGTGAATATGTTCTCTAAAGACTGAGGATAAATTCACTGCCAGAGTGAAAAAAAATATCCTGCAAAGTTGTGATCTATATTTTTGAATAGCAAACATACTGTGCCTCATAGAACCTTATTTTCATCATTACTTCATTTTAATTTGGAACCATTTTTTTTGTCCTGTCTAAGGAACATACATGTGTATGCACTTTCTTACAGCAGAGTCCATACAGAATAGAAATTCCCATTAATATTTCGAAAATATTTAAACTCTTTTCTATTGAATTTGAATATTGAAGGTCTTTTGTTTTACACTTTAGACAAGCTCATGAAACTAGTTTTTATATATGTCAGATTCCACAGTTAGTATTAAGTATTTATATGTATGGAAATAGAAATAAAAATACAGTTAAGGAACAATATACTATGATATTTTAAGGAAGTATTTCATGATAGAATCCCTGTAAGTATAAAAACAAAAGTGAAATTAGTCATATTCAAGGGTTACAGATAAGAACTGAATAAAAAAAAATAAATTGCTTGGTTTTGTGATAGTGACATACACAGTGTATTGAAATTTAGCTTTAACACAGATCGAGGTTTTCTTGCATGCAGATCTCCTCATCACAGGATTACTTTATACTAATACTGTATTTATGAACTCACATTTCTGATTATTTTCTAAGTAAGAATAGATTCAAAACATCAAGTCAGGACTGAGAATGTGTACTTTCAAAAGGTTTCCCATGCTCATTCCAACCACTTCTGAAGGATTCATAGTCTACAGTTATCCGTCCCCCTCAATAATTCAGCTGTACTATTTTAAGTACAGACAGAAAATTTGAGGATGCTGTATCTTGAGGGTTTATCTATTCCGAATCCATGTAATTAAAAATGCAATAATACCTTTTCTCATATAGACTGTCCTGAGTCTAGGGATGAATAATTCTAAATTTAGCTCAATGCATACCAAAAAGCACTATAAGGATATATAAGCTACATCTGTACCAGTGGAAGTGTGTGAGCTTGTTTTCTAGCCTTGAGGGCAAATGCACAGTTTTGTATATCTACCTACTTAACCTTTTCCTTCTGAATTCTCCTCGAAAACAAAGTGTCACAATGAAAACTGCCTGTAAGGAAAAATCTGTGGCTTGTGATAGTTACTAAACTGTGATATTTCACCTAGGCCAAAAAACATTCTAAAAAATAAATAGCACCAAAGATCGAATTTCAGTTCCCATATCTTTTCCTTGGCTATAGCAATCTAGATATATCTGTAGAATATGCCATTTCATCATATACTTAGTTTAATGCCACTTTGAAATAGAAAACTGTTCATGGCCCAATAAAAGTCTTTAAATGGAAGTCAGAACCTATTTGGGAGCCAAGCTTTAATGATAGATAGTCCTTTTGAAGGGACCATAGCATAAAAATGTTATCAAATCTCTCATTTTTTTACTGACATGCTACCTACAAAGGATAATGTAAGGGAAAGAAGAAACAGAGAAAATAAAGTAACTCCAAAACTTCAAGGTTTTATACTTATAGATATTTTCAAAATAATATTAATTTTTATTTTGCTGGAAAGCAAAAAGCTTAACTAGTTTATATATGAACCATCAGCTGGCTTTTAAGCAACTTTCAAACCATTAAATAAGCAGTGATGGGTAGAGTAGGCATTATTGTGCTCAAGTCTTAAATCTTTTTTAATTAATAGGATACTCGTATAACAGAATCTTTTTTGCTATGGATCTGGAATGCTTCTGTTTTAAGTCATGCTATACATGTAAAGAGCATAATATTTAAACTAATATTTGACCCTTTATCTGTCATACATGACTGAAAAGGTAAGTATGTTTCTGATTACCTAGAAACATTTTTAATGTGTGGGTGTTTCCACAGCCATCTTAGAGCTAAGATATTCAGTCTGAATCCTGTCAGAATTTTAGAAGAATGGTAAGGAATACTGAGAACTAAGAAAAATCCTATATAGGCCGAGGGAACACTGAATTGGCTGTCCTTAGGTAGGGAACTTTGTCTGGAGCAGAAGTTGTGATACTTGGCTTTCTCTGATACAGATTTTACATTGGCTTGAGTGGGACCTGTTACTAACCGAAAGATTCTGAACTCAGGTGTTTTCAATGTATCATACTAGTGGTGGAATATATGTAAATGAACTAGACAAACTAATGAGGGAAGAAAAACTTTTTGGTCTTAGACATTAATAAACAGCAGCTCGATCACATCTACCATGGGAAACTAAACCAGTGTGTAAACAGAAAACCTCCCCAATCAGTAAAGTAATTTTAATTTTTTTTTTCTTGAAAGATTTTTAAGAGAATATTTAGCATGAATAAAATTTGATTTAGAAATTTTACAATTCCTGAGCAAAATATGAAATCTCAGGATGTATTTCTACCACCATGGTTACAATTTCACCTAGAGAAATCAGTGCCAAAGTAGGAAAACCACAGTACTACATAGCATAGTACTATAATAATTTCCTATGGGAAACATTTTAACCCTGTTATTTCCATGTCCATTTTAATGGTCTACTCCTCGATTGTATGTTGATCTAAGACAAGATTTGTCATCGCAGATTTATTGAAGGCCAGAAATGTCACACATCTGTAGCTTTATAGTGTGGGAGCACTCAAATAGGCTCTACTTAAATCACCTCTATGTACACACTACAGATTCTTCATTAGAATAGGTTTTGGGTGGATCTGTTGCCATTTTATTGCAATTATTCCAAAGTGTATAATTCAAAGAAAAAAAGAAAGAAAGAAATACCTGTAATGTGTATCCTGGTTCACACTGAAATGACAAAACATCGTTCACCATATATCTATCTCCTGATTTAATCCCATTGCTAGGAATTACTGGTTCTGGACAGGCAGCAAGGCCTACAGCTGAGAAAAGTAAACACAAAGATTGAAAAAACATAGACAAGTGTACACAGATTTTTTTTTAAGATAAAGTTAATTAAAAATTCATTTCAACACTAAATTGAAATTTTGATTAAAACACGGAAATTTTCAGAACTGTGTTACAGAATACAAGCAGTATGACTGAAGCACAAAGATTATATACTGTGACTGTATAAATTACTATGTCATGTTGCTACACGGTTTTATTATCTCTAAGCAAGTATTACAATTCTAGTTTGTCGAACAGCTTGGGGTTTTTTTTGTTAAGTTTTTTTAATCCTTTCTTATTCTTTTGAAGAAAGTGGAGAGAGAAAGAGGGAATACACTTTATGCATATTCTCTCTTTTCAACAAAAAATGATCAGAACTTATTGGTTGTTCCTTATGTTTAGACAACTTCATTGACTGTAAAGAAGTTCAGAAATTAACCCAAAACTAAATCTTTGTGTAAGTGTGACAGGACAGTCTGTTCTTCTTTGTTTTTAAGGCAGGTGTTAGGAAACAGAAGATTAGTTTCACAAAGATTCTTCATGATTACTAATTTCTCAAATGTGTTCTCCTAAATTTTACAACCTGAAGTACAAGCTTCTGCTTTTTTTCAAGTACATATCACTTTGCTTTTTTTTCCTTGGGTGCCTAGCTAGAGTAGTTTATTAGTCAGTCCTACTGAAAAACAAATATAAACTCTTCTATCTAAGCTAAGACAGTTGAGAAATTGTGGACTAGATTAAATAACTATGTGCTCTTAAGTTTTTCTTTGAAAACAGAAAGACCAGAAGAATTAGTTCATAAGTTCATGGTCCGACAACAGAATCTCATTCTCCTTTTAATGTTAAAAACTTTTTTTGAAGTCAAAAATCAATTTAAAATGTATAATCTTAATTTTGAAGTTGTTTATTAATTACAGAAACTTACTACTGAAACATAAATAAATAGCTGGGATTTTTTATTACAATATGATGTGTAGAAGCCAGAACAGAATGGAAATTACTTCCACAAGGTGTGAGAGGAGATTATTAGAATTTATTAGAATAAAATTCTATAAAAATCAAACTAACATGATACTTGTCTGAATGTGATACTGTGCATCCTTCAATTCACTTATGTGAAAAAAATTAACTGACTACAATTCTCACTGTCTTCCTATGAAATCTAACCCTTCTGGTGACAGTAAATGCAGCTGGACAGTGTTTAGTACAGAGATTACATAATATTTGACTTTACTCTGATATCTAACATTTTGGAGTCTGTTTTTCCAGATGGTTCAGCATGAAACAATATGTGATATTAGTCACTGGGACCCTAGTCTTCCTAGGGAAATATAGTTTTCTTACAGACGTTGCTCACACATTTTGATACAGACAGGGTTTTAATTTTATGCCCTAAACCTCTATGTATTTACTTTTCATCACTCAAATATAAATGCCTTACGAATATTAAATGCACACATAAGAATTTTGTGTTTCATACTTCACACAATTCCAACTTTAACAGCTCAAAGTTCAGTTGAAGTAAATAAATTCTTCCTAATAAAGGGCATGGAAGTTTGAAGTAGTTTTATACTTTCACCAGAAATTTTGATTGCTCTGCCAGTTTTTTACTTTCCTGGAAATAAGTTCTATAGTCCTGTATATCCTTTCTATGTCCTGTGCCCTTTAGTTTTATTATGCTACACTCTTATCAGGAATGAAGATAATGACAAATCATTATAATTCTGAGTGAGAGCTATAAAGGTATGAAGTGTAGTCTTCATAAAAATGATGCAAGAGTTATTAAACTGAAAATTTTCAAATTAGCACATAAAGAATTATTTTATAGCTGCAAGAAACAGGATCTCCCTGAAGCAGTTCTTTTGTGTACTGGAATGTATAATTTAGGAAAATGTCTAAACATATTTTAAAGATTGCCAGCAATTTCTATCATGGTATTTACAAATTTTGGTATTCTACCAATATAACAAACTTTCAAATGATGTTATGGTGACTTCATGTGGGCACTAGGAACTTTATGTGCGTCACTATATGGAACTATAATATTCCAAATAATGACAAAAATGTTATTAACTTCAATGATTTTGGTTTTGTTGCAAGTTTACTAATGTCATTCTTTTGGTCAACCACTCTGTATTCCACGATTCGACAAATGTTTCCATGTCTTTATATAGACTCTTGTTCACTAATTTGAGAATCCAGTGTTCAGATGCATCTTAAGTGAATCAGCCCTTATTTCTGCATTTCCTCACCCATCTCGTTCTTGAATAGAAAACAAAATTTAAAAAGATCTGCTCCAAGCTCACTATTATTAAATAAATAAGCACCTAACAAAGACATTGTGACTAAATTGCTTATAGATAGCAATGTACTGGCTGAATTATGTGAATGTAAATTTGAAGTTCACTTCCTGTCATCAAGAAATCTGTATTTTGGTTGAACTCAGCATTCCTGTGTGTTGAGAGCAACAGGGTCGAAGTCTTAGATCTGTATAAACTTATTTTTACATATTCTTCTGATTTACAGAAAGTTATGACAGTGACTGCATAGAACACTAACAGTGTGTTTGTAATATAGCTCTTTCTACCATTTGTTAAATAGTATACAGAATTTAAACAAACTATGATCAAAAGAAAATCTTCAAAGTAATTTTCTGGGTAACTGTTAAATATGGTATTATACTATGTAATTATCTTTAACAGATTCTAATACTTAGGTAAAATTCTTTCTGCTAGATGTTTACACTTTCTGTAATATTTTGTATATGCTACTTTGGTCTGATGATAAAAATTATAGAATATTCTACCAGAATGTCACAAAACTCTATGTGAAACCCACTTATAATTGACTTTTTTTGGTATACTTGACATTAAGAAGCAATATTACGTCCCCAAAAGCAAAGAGAAAGTTGAAAGCAGGATGAAACACTACTCTGAATCCTCAAATCTCTGTTATTCTAATCATTACATAATATTATCACAGTTTAGTTAGGAAACTAGAGTTTCCTACCTAGTTAGAATTGGTCCGAAAATTGAAAGAATGATCAAGAGAAAACAAACAAATTCTGGTATCTGGGGATGAACTAGAGAACCTAAATATTCAGAGATTGAAATACCTTATTATACTAGGTTGTATGTGAACAGTCAGTAATAAAGGGAAAACATGTTAAATGTCAAGTCCAAGCAATCAAAAAAGGGACAAGGATTGCTTCACTGCATGTTTTTCAGAGCTCAGCTTCTGCTATGCAGTACAAAAGAGAACACATCAATGTCAAGAATGATAACCCTCTCCCTGACCTTCTTCTACTTACTGCTTGCTAAATGCTTTCTTGGCTCTGCTGTGGCATAAGACAAACATGTCTTACTTACATAATTATATACATGCCTACAATTACCTCAAATTCTGTCCAAACATCACTGCCATTACTGGCAGAAAGAAAATCCTTGCTGGCATATCTGACAATGTGAATGGCCATTAGTGTCCATTTCTGAAAGCTGCAAGCTGGACAACACATGAATTTCTTGACAGCTGGACCAAAAGTCATCAGGCTTTCTTTTTTGAATTCCACCCGCTCCCATGCAGCTAACGGAAACATATTATTCTTTATTATATTAACAACATCAAGCTGGAGTGAATTGTTCTTTCCATTTTGATGATGGTGTATATCAAAATCCAAGCTGTCCCTTTCAAAAATTCGTGCTTCAGACACCAGCCTAGAAAATGCCTTTATCTCAACGAGTTACTGAAGAGAGGTCAGATTCTTGTCAACAGCTAGTAAGTTGTATAGATATACTGACAGGATCAGGACCTGCTAAATTAAAAATGGCATGCTTATGGTTTACACCTGCTTTACCACAGCGAAAAAGAAAAGATTGCTGCACTGAAGAGCCACATTAAAGACTGAATTGCATGAAAGATCTTAATCTGGACCTGTAAAATACAATATGCTGCTTGGAAGAATACATTTTCTTCTCTACTAGTCTGATTTTTATCTTTGAATTTATTAGAGATCTTCATGATAGAGAAGTTCTGCAAAATACAGTCATCTCTAGTCCCCTTAGCAGTGAATCTTTTTATTTCAGCTGCCAAGAACCTTTAACACATGAAAAGATGCAACAGAGTGGTTTCAGAAAAGAAGAGGATGCTTAAAAGTAAGCTTATGTTCTCATTCATTCTTGGTACAGCAGTAAGCTACTCATAAAATGGATGCTGCTGACTTGTGCCATACATCCTAATACAAGGCAATAAGGCTAGATGACACTATTAAAATATAGATTGCATCAAACAGGATTTTTACTGAAATATTTTAATTCTAATTGCTACCTTTGGATAATACTTATAGATGGTTGTGGCCTAAACCTACGTGTCAATATTCATCATATATTCAGTTCTTACTGAAACAAACCTGACTTCAACTGAGAAGTTCAAGCAGCGTGCTGAGCAAACACTCATCATTTCTAGACTATTTTTTAAATTCCTTGTATATTAAGTAAAATATTTAAACTACTACTGAATTAATAAATGAGATTTTAAGACCAAGCTTGAAACATCAATGGCCATTGAATTAAACAGGCACATTTTTAAACTGTACCATTTGAATAGTTGATTCCTTTGTTCATTAAGATTGAAAGGAATTCAATCAATTATCAGGAATATTTATTCTTCCTACTGTTGTACATACTAGAAATGCAACAAAGCACATATTGATTGGATTTGCTGGCTGTTGTGAAAATAATTACGTTATTTATTTTACCACATGCATACAAAGAATTAGTTAAATGATTAATTACTGTCTTTTCTACAGATATCTGCTGCATATTTTACTGCTTTTTTACCATAGGTTGCTGCAACTAGATGAAACACCTACAACCCTTCTGAAATAACAAGAAACAACACCACACAGTGACTCTCAACAATACTTAAAATTATCTTATGACCAGAATGATTTTTTTCAAATGCACTGGCTAAGTGTTTCTTTTAAATTGAGCAAGTTTGTGTATCTGATTTTAAAAACAAAACCAACAAAACAAATAAAAGAGCAAAACAAATAACAAAGAAACAAAGGGGAAAAAAAATCGAAGTCATCAGTTTGACTGCAGCATACAAATTAAGCCCACTCAACTTGGACAACCAACTCATACCTATGTTGATGTCTGTCACAAAATCATCCTAAAGTAAATGACAAAATTAAATTATTCACTATAAGACTTGTGTGTTTTTGAAGGTTACAAAGGAAACCTATGCACTGCCTAGGTTAGACGTGCACTTAGACTTGCAGGAACAGACTGCCCAGACCCTTTCCATGAAAATAAAGACATACATAGAAAGAACCTGCAAATGGGCAGGGCAAGAGAAAGACATAGTGTTAAAAGGAAAAAAATGTTTCAGGAAATAAAAGAGCACTCATTCAAATACAAATATTTTGAAATATTTACGATTAAAATAAGCTGTCATCGAAGGCTGAAGCTTTTATAAAAGTAACTTATTCTATAAAGTTACTTCAAAACATCAATATAAGATATGTGATCCAATGATAGCAAACTAAATATATTTTACTGAAATAAAGCTGTTTTCCCTAACATAGTGATCTAAAACCAAGCATGCTTATAACATTTACATTGGTGAAAATACCTTTTTAAGTAGAAACTCTCATCCATTTATTCTAAAATATTAAGGTGATGTGCAATTTATAGAGAAATAAATTTTATTGTGGAGAAATAATTTAGTAGCGACTTAAGGACACTCTTCTGTTGCTCCTTGATCCTTGGAATTTCTCCGTGGATGAATGTTCCTAAGTGATTCTCGTTTCTTAATGCCATTATGAAGACTCTTGCCATATAAGGGCAGCAGGGGTGCAGGATTCTGAAATGGTTAGTTTAGAGCAGTTTTGTCTACTACTCTAATTTGTAATGTATGCAAAAGGTAAAGTTGGATGAAACGCTATTAGGTTCAATTTGTCTCTTCTATTCCTGCTGTATCCTGCTGACGCAGGATTTGAAGTTCAAATTTGGACTTGATGAGTTCAATACTTTCCTACTGAGAATTGATATTTTTCTAGTAGTATCTATAATTAGAAAAACTAAGTGTCTCTACTGTATTTCCTAAAGGTCTTCTCACTAGAGATGAAATTACATCACAGAGTCATAGAATATCCTGACTTTGAAGGGATCCATCAGGATCATCAAATCCAACTCCTGGCCCTGCACAGGACACCCCAAGAGTCACACCATGTGACTGATAGCATTGTCCAAACACCTCATGAACTCAGATGGGCTCAGTGCTGTAGCCGTTTCCCCGGGGAGCCTGTTCCAGTACTTATGCACCCTCTGGGTCAAACAAGTTTCCTGATACCCAATCTAAACCTCCTCCGACTCAGCTTCATGCCCTTTTCTCGAGTCTTGTTCATGAAAGTTAAGAGAACTGTACCTGCCCCTCCTCTCCCCCTCACCAAGAAGTTGTAGACTGCAATGAGGTCTCCCCTCAGTCTCTTTTTCTCCAGGCTGAACAGACCAAATGACCTCAGCCACTCTTCATATGACTTCCCCTCAAGATCCTTCACCATCCTCATGGCCCTCCTTTGAATGCTCTCTGATAACTCAATGTTCTTTTCGTATTGTGATGCCTAAAACTGCAGACATATTCTTCTGTGATCCTATGGCTCTCTTTTCCTTTGCTTTTATCAAAAAAACCTGATGCTCCAACACAGCATTTCCTGTTGAATAGCTGATATTTTTGAGGGTTTTTTAGTATGACAACCTCTCAGCAACAGGACATTTTGTTCCAAATTTTAGATTGACTTCTGAACCAAAGGCACTTATTTTTCAGATGGGGCTTCCGAATGATCACAGGTTTTAGAATTCATAATCAAACACTAGCATTTTGCTACAAAGAAAAGGTACTTCCTTCTCTGCTTTTTTCTTGATCTAATAAGTTGTCTTCTCAATATAAAACAGTACATTCTTCCTGTGGGGATTTTGTCAGTTTCTGTACTCAGACACACAGAGATATGCTGTACTCCTGCTAGACCTGCAGAGACCATATAGACACATAAGAAAGGACATTTTTCTTTCCTGCTTGACTATCAACAGAATAGTAAGTTCTGAATGCTGATCATTGACCTGTACTGAGCTCCACTTCTAAAAAACCTGGCCTTGAAATATTGGCACCACTGAAGTCAATAGATGCTTTAGCAGAACACAGTTGTGGGACTGGAAATTAGGAGATGAACAAAAGTATAAATCTAAGTGATTTTACTTGTTAACAGGTTTTTTTCCAAGGGTCACGGTGATAATAAATCATAACAATTTAACTTAAAAATGTTTGTTGTATGACGTCCTAGAATAATTTTGTACTTCTTTACACTTCATATGGAATTATATTTTCACTTAAGGAGAAAGGTTGGAGGAGTAAAACAAAAAGACCAACTGGGAAGGAGTGGTCTCCAGAAAAAAAAAAAAAAAAAAAAGAGAAGTTGTGAAAATAATAGATTCTAAAAAAATTCCTGTATAAGTAATATTCATATTTTCATTCAGCATCACCGTTAGATTGTACTGAAAAAATCCTACAAAATATTTGCATATAAATGCTTGAAATATACAGGAAACTAAATGAAAACATAAGGCTATCTTGTGACTACAGTTTGTTTAAAATATTTATTATGTACTGAAAAACTAATGTTTTGAAATTCTGTGCAGCTTTATCTTTTATTTAATATTTTTAATCTCAATTGTAAATAGAGTTTACTAAAAAACATCCATGTATTCATTAACTTACGTGTACTTCTTTAAAATGTTAATAACAACATTACTATTTTTGGACATTAATAGTGGTCTCCATGTAATAGAAAAAACTAACTCCATTTTCAAGAAAATTCTTGAATGGTCTTTGAAAGAAAAGACAGCACACTCATATTCAAAAATTAAAGAGTATTTACTTTCTGACCTTCATCAAAACACTCATCAGACTGTCATCATCATATTACCTTTTAAATACTAGACTATTCTTAGCAATACCTATTTCCTGTTAAAAGCAATATTATGCAAGCATATATACTGAATTTACTGTTATTCTATAGTATTTTAAATTTTGGAGAGATGCAATAATACAAACATGAGTGTTTGAATTAAATATGATTATGTGAGGTAATCCACTGTTTATAGCTCCAAACCTCTATATTTTAGAACCAAGTTGCTCAAAAACATATAAAGAGTTGATAAATAGCAGAATTTTCCATTAAAATTTTTAGATTATTCTGCTTATACTATCAGTGATTTACCAAGATAACTGTAATCTCTTCTTATAACTCTGGGATTAAAAAGTTAGGTTTTGCAATTACAGCAATTTGTTGAGAGAAAATAATCTGAAGGAAAGAAAAGAACAGCAAAGCATAAATAGATGCACGCATGTATGGAAAATAAATATGTTATTTGCTCTGTTTTTATCTATTTCCAAGCAGGGAAATTAACTCTTACTTTTGTTTTGTTTTTTTTTTTTTCTTGGTCACCTAAATTTCAAAACTAAGCTGAAATAAGTTGAAGAAACCTCACACCATTATTAAAGTCTACATTTTTAAAACCGTTGTTCTGATTTGACAGGTTCATTTGTTATATGCTGCTAATTTGTGAAAGCTGGTTTTCAGTAATTTCAAATGTCACTTCCTTTAAAATTTAAAGTTTAATAGATATCACTTATACCAGGCTTGGTAGTCGGGAAAGGAAAAACAAAAAGCAAGCAAGCATAAAAAATAATATAAATTCTCTGTTCCCTTTTCTTTATGCATGTTTTTTCCTGAGAAAGTTTCAAAGAACAAGGAGTCTTACTTTTGTATTCCAGGTGAAAACCAGCTGCTGCCACACTAATGTCAGAGTGAAAATGTAGATAAAGTTGATTGGAGGTGCTATTCAACAATGCTGGCACAGTTGTACCTGGAAAAATAAAAGTTATGGAATAACTGTAGCATGCTGATATATTAAAGTTTTGTATTGAAAAGACATAACCCGGACTGAATCAGACAGGCTTATTTTCTTCTCATTATGTGCATGGAAATTTCAAATATGCTACTATGTTCTGCCTTGTTTTCTTCTGAAGTAGCATGAAAATTTTGATTACAAGTCATAATAATAAGAGGTTCTGTAAGTACAATCAAACAAGATCCCATCATGTTTAGAGGAAAGTTTATTGACTTGGACAGAAAAAAAGAGGTGTAAACAGAAAACAAAAAGGATTTGATTATGAGAACAAGCTCAACTTCCATTTGCCTTTTTCTCCACATGTATATAAAGCCTGTAGTACAGAACAAAACAGTGCAGATTTTTTTTTTCTGTGTCCACTCCACACATTTTTCCCACAATATTTCAACCTTTCATGCTAATTAAGAGAATGTGATAGGAAATTAAGAAGCAGATATAACACATTAAAAAAAAAGGCATATTAGCTTTTTCTAAGTTAAATGTCTATAAAGAAACTGTGCCACTGACTTTAGTGTGTGCTACACAACAAGCTTATCACTAATCCTGGTTAGATTCTTTGCCACTGGAACTGCTAAGTCTGACACAACACTGTATTTATTACTACATGATACCCATGCAATTCATATTTTACAGTCTAAAGCTGGAAGATCTACTGAGGCTAAAAATTACATCATTTCCTCTGATTACCCTCAAAGACAGTATCAAGTAGCTAATGATCTTCGGTGGTGAATGCCTAAGAAAGATTTTCATTTCCTGTGGGGCATTTTCTGTTTCTATGGCAACTGTGAGCAGTCTAGGTATAAGCTTTAAACCTGGGCTTAAAAAGAAATGCTGGAAAGAATTATCTTCCTAAGTCTACAATCTAAACTAAGAACTGGTAAATACTTTTAAATCTAAAACTGTATTAAGTAAAATCTTGATATAAATGGTGAGGACCTAAAAGATGACAAGTTGGCCTTTTAAGGAAGGTGTCTGACATGGAAACTGAAATTTAGAGACAGCACAAAGCACTCACATTACACAATACTTATCCTGGAGGGACGACTTTTCATAGTATCTGTAAAGGAAACTTCCTTCTCTGACCACCCACACAGGGTGGTCACACTCCCACCACCAGAGATTTTCACTGTAGGGACTGAAGCCCCTTCACAGCAGGTGGCTCTGCTGGGAGGGGACAGCTGAATCCAACTGACCAAAGGGATATTGTATACCACATGGCATCGTGTTCATCAATAAAAACTGGGAGACAAAAGAGGAAGGAGAGGATGTTGGCAGTTACAGCATTTCTGTTCCCAAGCAACCGCTATGTGTGAAGGAGCCCTGCGGTCCTGGGAGTGGTTGAACACCTGCCTGCACATAGGAAATGGTAAACTAATTCCTTTTGCTTTGCTTACACATGCAGCTTTTACTGCACCTCTTGTATCTCAACCCATGAGTTGTCCTACTTTTAGCCTTCCAGCTCTCTTCCTCATTCCACTGTTGGAAGAGAGCAAGAAATTGAGTAGAGCTGAGCTGCCCACTTGGGTTAACCCACAATGCATTTCAATATGTAAATTTGGAGATACAATTTCAAATTATTTAATTCAATAGCCAAATGAATTATATGGAGCTAATTTTTCAGTTCATTTTTCATTTCCTTACTAATCCAATATACATCTAGACTTTAAAAGTTTGTGAAATCATCAGAGAAGCAAAAATCCACAAAATACTTTAGCTACACCAAAATCAGATTCGTGATCATGAGTCTGGGTTGTTATTCATGATTTAATCCTTTTCTTTTGTTTTGGTTTATAGAACATACTCTTTCTGTAAAAATAGTGTCATATAAAAGGAGTAAAAGTATATGTGCTTGATGTACATTTTAAACATCTAGTTTTTGTTATGTTCCAGTTGTATTAATTTTGTTTGTTCTGTGGGACCTGGTAGTTTGAATGAATATGAAATGCTTCAGCTTTTTCCTGAGAAAGGGAGGTTAATAAGGATAAATTAAGTCAAAGCTATCGAGGGAAGCTCTTTGAATGTCAGTACCAATTTATATCACTATATCCACTCTACAGGAGGGGTAGGTAAGATAAAGAATTTTTTTTGAAAGTATTATCAACTAAATCCCACCAGTCAAAGTTAAAAAATTTAGTATCATATTTTCTTCTGAAAATCTCTTTGAATTTGAATACTGACATGTTTACAGCACCTGAAGTCTCCTACCAAAAATGAGACTATTTCATAATGATATCACAAATGATGTAATATATATTCCTTGTCTATATGTGTGAGTAAACAAAGACATGTTCTCTCACACATCTATATATAAAACTGTATCTTTAAATCATAGCATATCTTCACCTGAAAAGCTCCCAAGACGTGGTGCTGTCACATCTCCACCATCATATATTTCAAGGGAGTCCCAATTATGTTCAGTGGCAAAGCTGATGACCTGTATCTGTAAAACACAACCATGGAACTTTTTAGGCCAACTAGCCATATGTGTTTTTAAATGTTTTAGAAACAATAAAATAAAAAGAGAACATATCCTAAAGAAAATAAAAATCAGGGATCTGAACAATGACACCTCAGTGATAAAAATGTAAATAAAACATTAACATTCACATTTTATGTTGTGTTAACTCTTAGAAAATATGGTACTAGGTAAATAAGAAGGATTTTGCATGTATATTGCATCATTTTAAGTAATTGTTCAAGTTGTAAAAGAGAAGATAAGATAATTACAGCCCTCTCAAGTGCCTCAGCAATACCCTAGAAGATAGACGGGGTTGGCATTTACATACCAGACTAAAGAATCAGGACCTGCTTTCAAAACACTACACAGTTAAAACAGAAAACTCCTTGTTAATCGTTTTTCATTCATATCCCCATGTGAAAATAAAATAACATAAAATAAAGCTAACCAAAGAAAAATAATGAGAAAACCAGGCCACAAATATTTCAAGTACCCACCCAGAATTTTCTGATTACTATTTAATGAAATTTCTAGAGAAATAAACAAAGTACTTAATATTCCATGCTTGACAGAATACAGACTTGCCTGAATACCTGATCCTTCAGTCACTATGATTTTCCACACACAATTCAAGCTGTTACCATAAGGTTCAGGGTAACCTGGTGAAAGAATAGTACCTCTGCGCTCAGTAAAATTCCCACTGCATGGCACTGAAAGAAAGTATTATTGCAAATTATTACACAAACCACTATAGACAACAGAAGAGTAGTAATAATTTTACTAAGATCATTATAATAATTAGCTTTTGTAGCATAAACACATAGACATGAAGTAATCATCTGAACTTAGGAAGCTTGTTATCTGAAATCTATGAATTATATCAAGGATAATACACAACCTGCATTAATAAAAAATTCAGAAATTAACTTCATTTTGAATATGTGCAGTCTAGAACAAACCAGCATTACAGCCTAATCATGTCTTACCTGAGAGAAACAACAAACTGTAAAGATATAATATTAAACACAATCATGATTGACAGAAATTTTGCTAACTTACCCACAGCTTAAGATAGTTCCAGTATTGGATCTAGCTGGGAAAGCAGTGTAGTACATTAAATATTTTTACTGATATATGCTTGCTTCTTTAAGGTTCAAGAAAACAGAACAAAACTAAACAAACAAAACCCCCACCAGAATACAGAGAAAATAGGACACGTACATCTATTTTTAGAACACTCTAATTAATTATAAAGTAAATTCCTATTAATAGCAATGACTTTTGGATATAAATCCAAGAAGGGAGAAAATAAAACTTCAGTGTTCACCAAAAAAAAATTGAAGTGCTAAACATTATGCCAGTGCAGGTCTACTGACACACTGAAGAAAATTAGCTATACTTAACAATGCTATCATTATTCAACGTATATTATACTTCTGCTTAAAAATGAACTCATCATCTTATGTGTGATAGAAATACACAGTAAGTTCTGTGTAATAAAACAAGTAAAGACACTTATGGAGAATAATATTATGTCCTGTATTTCAAGCTGTAGATAAGTCATGAAAATAATGAATGTTTAAGAAAATGTGCATCACAGTTGTTCATAAAATCTAAGTCATTATACGAAACACTATATTGTCTGCTAGCCAGCCGGTACTCAATTACTTCTTGATATGGAAAACTGCTCTTTGAAATTGGGCATGACTGATATTAATCAAAGGAGAGGGAATATATGTGTTAAACACTATTTTCTCAAACAGTTCCTGAACCCTAATTCAGAGACATGTGTGACAGAACAGACGACTTAAATGTAATTGCTTACCTACACAGCTTGGCACTGTGTCATTCCACTGAGCCAAGGCATTAGGTACGGACTGACATCGGATAGCTTTCGAGCCTTGAAGTAGATAACCAGGACTACACTCAAATCGAACAACAGAGCCTGCTGAAAACTCAGAACCGATCCTCCTTCCATACCTAGGTTCTGGAACCGAGCTACACTGTGTATCACTTGTGCGTGGAACAGCTGCACAAAGTGAGAAAAAAATCAAAATAAAAGCCATGAATACAAGTGACAGCCATAGTAAATAAATAAATAAATAAAATAAATAGATCAATAAAATCTTATTGTTTCTTGTAGGACAGAGCTTAATTCATTTTACTTGCTCTGCTCCTCTCCTCTCAAAGAATGGCCTTATGTTTTTGGAATGTAGTTTTGGGCTGGGACTGTGTACAATCATATAAGTGCCACGGCAGATTGGAGAGTTTTTCATGCATGTCTTTAGGCATGAGAAGATCAGTGGGTGTTTCTGTGGCCGTCTTTAATGACAGGATACGATGTCTACCACGTACTTCACTTAATAAATATGGGGACTTTGCCTTCTCACTAGAAGCCAAGAAAAATATTATGGTGTAGGTAATCAGATATAAAGACAGTGAAATATCTTACAAATATGTGATTTATCATATTGGAGAATACAAAGTGATAACAATACACCCTCCAGGTTATGTCCGCGTTTCCTGTTGACAACAATTATTTTTACCAATAGTTTCTGGGTATTCATAAACCTGGTATGATACAAGAACAGCTAAAAGACTGTAAGAAACATATAAAGAACAAAATAATAACATTTATTAGAGGCCCATGGGCTTGTTTTCCCTTTATTATATATAACCACTTCTTTATAAAAAGCATTTTTATACATACTGATTCTTGGTATTGTGCATGCTGTTTGTGTATCAAACTTGTTCTTACTACATTTCATTTTGCAGTTAGGTTGTAAATGCCAATTTAAAAAAAATATATAAAATTTATATAGAAAATCATAGAAGTGCAATTTGTGTGCAATATCACCTATGTTTTACAGTATAATAAAATAAACACGCATTAAAATAATCTAATTAAATATAAGCAATTTTTCTGTATGAGTGGCATGATCAAAACCTTTGCTTGATCAGCTTGGTTTCTTCAAGAATTACTTTAGACCATCACTGAGCATTCTTTGAATTTTTAGACCAGTTCGAACTAGTTATACTGCTTAAGTATAAAAATTGCTTGCCATTTAGTTCTTAAGTAAAAAAGACACAGAATGGTACAGAAGAAAAAAAAAGGGAGGTGGGTGTTACGCTTTATTCCAGGCACATTTTTGGACATGACGCTTCAGGTTTACTAGTGTAAACAGAATCACAGTTAGTTTTATGTTATAGTATTATCCTTAAATTCCTTTGCTGGCCTGTACTAGTGAAGAGCGGTATTTCCATCTGTTCATGTGCACACCTGCACACACACACCCTACCCCCCTCCTTGTTCAACTACCCTGCTCACTAAGTGAAAGACAAGGTATATGGAACCTATATATACTTATTTTCATACTGATAGCTTTATGCTTCTCTTACATCTTATATTGTAATTTGCTCTATTAAGAATCATAATTATCTAAGTTTTAAGTATTGGTAAATGCTCTAACAGTTAACGTTTGTTAATGAGTTGGATACAGAACGCTAACTGAAATCAATCCTATCTTAAATCTAGCATTAAATATGCAACATATTTTAGAAGAACATTGGGAGCTCTCATTTATTATTACATAATGTTCTACCAGTTTTCTGCATTGCTACCGAATATAAGAGTTTAGTTTATGCAAGTATTACTGAATGAAGAGAAAAAATTTTTCAAAGAATATTTAAAAATAATCAATACTAGCAATAACAGTAAAATACACACTTTTGTTATGCAACTCATTATGCAATGATTTGTCCCACAGTGTCATACAGGTACAGTAACATATATTTTCTTTTAAATCAGTATGTTAGATGGTTGCAGAAGATTTTAACCTTGAAAGCTTAAGAGAGGATTGAAGGTCAGAGGTACACAGTAGGGCAAAACAAAAGCAAATACACTTTTTTTTTTTAATGTTTAAACACTACACAATTTAAACAAACCACTTACCTTTCAGAAAATGTAATATACCTACCTTTGTTCAAATAAATAGGATTTTAGGGTCTCATTATCACACAGATACTCTGTAAAACATGTTTATGTATACAGTTCTGACCATGGCAGGAAACTGCCTGGCAATTGCGGAAGGATAATGAAGAAATCATATTTCAAGGATTTCACACAGGCACAGTTCTTCCTGATCATAACCTGCAGACCAGATGCAGTCTGCCAGGTCAGTTCAGTTGACCCAGACCGCTCTCTTTTTTGTTCTTTTTTATGGGGATTAATAGCATTTTCTCTACCAAAGTATCTTCTGTACAAGCACCATTTTACGCAAACCTTTTGTTTTTAATTTTGTTGTATAATGACTTTACAATGGACTAGGTGATGATGACTTCACAATTGACTAGGTAATGATGGCTGCTCACACATCCAACCATGTGACTGCCATATGCCTAGAACAACAGTTTCTACTGCATGATTAGACATTAATCCACCCCTTGGTCAGGACTACTTACTCACATGGGAGTTTTGGTAATGAGATAAATCATTCACAATCATGTCACAGTAAAAGGTACAATACATTGTTGTGGACAAACTAGTCTCAATTCAGAGAATTTATACTTAATTCTGCTTAATTTAATTTACTACTAATTTACACAAACTTCTGATCACTGATTCAGGATTTAAGAAGAAAGAGGATACAAACAGTTAAACAACAACTTAAGTAAACAGTTTTATTTCATTCTCACCAGACTCAACTTCAAACACCTATCCACTCCCTTTCTTTGTCTCAACTTTCTTGTGTCCATCTTTGTTCTACCAGTGATGTGAGAGGTAGCACAGGAGGTGGGCTCATGCACTCTCTTTTTGCTTAATTTTTTTTTCTTTTTGCTTTGCTATACTTAAGTGTTTTACTCCTTTTTGTCCCGCTTTTTGTTTCTTCAAGTTTTCAGATCACTCTGAGTGTTCTTGCTCCACTGTGGGTCACCTATGTGCTACAGTTGCTCAAAGATCATAGAATCATAGAATCGTAGAATCAGCCTGGTTGGAATGGACCTCCAAGATCATCCAGTCCAATTCTTGATTGACTACTGCAGTGGTTACTAGACCATGGCACTAAGTGCCACATCCAGTTTCATCTTAAAAACCTCTGGGGACAGAGAATCCACCACTTCCCTTGGCAGCCCATTCCAGTGCCTGATTACTCTCTCTGTAAAGGATTTCTTTCTAATATCTAAGCTAAACCTCCCCTGGTAGAGGGACATTCCCTGCTGCAGAACAGGACTTTCACAGGCTGCCAACCTCTCTGAGGTGTTCTCACTCCAGCAGGGGTTACGCGTAGGCCACAGTCCTTTTAGAAATACTAGCCTTTTGGCATGGAGGGTCTCTTTCCAAGAGTATCTCCAACAAGCCCTCCAGCAGTTTCTTTAGCAGCATTTACCGAGAAGCATCTCTGCCCCAAAGCAGTTGTCACTCTCAGATATTTTTGAGAACAGGCATCACATGCTCCTATGACTAGTGGAAGCTTTGGCATGTGAGAACTTCTTTATACCAGCTTCAGAGGAAGCTGTTTGTGAGTGGCACATGGTGCTCCATGACCTCCTCCCACACAGGTCACCACCTCAGCCCACTGCTAGTTAAACTTTTACCCTCACACATGCCTAAAGCTTATCTGTCTTACATAAGAGGCTACACGACCTGACTGAAAATTTCAGCATCACTTCTGGAGTATTTTTCATTTGTTGTGTGGAAGAAACTCTTGCTTGGCCTTTTATGGGAATACTACCTTTCTTTATGTATTTTTTCACCCAATTTCTCAAAAGGAAGTAAGCTATGGAAGAAAATCCCATAATTTTCAGTAATCACATCTGGAAATTTGCATTCCTGCACTAGTAATCCAAAGAGTTTTTTTGCTTAACTAGAATTTTCAGCACCTCTCAACAAAGGATATTTGATCATCTGGTTTCATTATAATATTGCCTTATGAAAGTTATTTTCCTGTGAGTAAGCTATCTTAGACAGGAGAAAAAATATTGGGACAGTTCAGTAGTACTCTTAAATGAGTTCACATAGCGGAAGTACTGTTATGTGCTTGCTTTTCAGACTAAAAGGCACTATTTTACTGAGATCAGCCATGAATATCCATGGCTAGGGTTGTGTCAGCCATGGATAGGGTTCTTACTGTCAGCAAGAAACACTCAATGCCATATTAAAATTGTTATTTTACTCAGTTTTTCACAGGTTTTACTAATACTGTGTTAATGGTTACAGTAAGATAAGAAATGCTAAGATGTACAATCACTATAACAGGTACTCTTTTTGTTATTGTTTCCTCCTGTTTTAAAAAGATCTGCCTTAACAATACACGTAATGGAAGCTAACAACAAAGTGAGATAGTTCCATACTGTTTAAAATGGGACTTAGATTTAAATAGTCCATGGCAAAATATAGCACAGTTTCAAACATCTATAAAAAGTTAGGAAAATATGTGTTCCTCTTAAAGGTGACAGCTGACAGCTCAGCTAAAATGCCTCTCACCAGTAGATTATTTTAGTTGGAAGAGACCTACAACAATCATTTAGTCCAACTGCTTTTCCAATTCAGGACTTACCAGGTCATGATATTAGCATGTTATTAAGGGCATGTTTCAAATGTCTCTTGAACACTGACAGGCTTGGGGCATCAATCACCTCTCTAGGATGTCTGCTTTAAAGTAGGACATAATGTTTCATAGTAATACATATGTAGAATAATACTAACAGTTTTAGTTCTGCTCTCAAATTTAACAGACAATGTGTGGCTCTGTATTTTAGTCTTGTCACAGATTAGATCACCTTAATTGTTAAAGTCATATTCCTCCTATATTATTGCTCCTCTTTGTCTTTATCACACAATCCTTCCCGATCCTAGTAGGGTAACTTTCTTAATAATCCTCTTTAAAAAATCTCATTTGATCTCATAATTTAGTTCATGCATTTGTACGGTAGAGCAAGAAGAAGAAAACAAGTATTAAAACCCCATAAATTTTTGGATGGTAGGAAGGTCATTAGTTTGCTATTTAGGGAGAGAACTCTGTACTGCTGCAGCCTCAGCCATAAAAAAATATAAACTCTTGTTTCTTAGGTGATGTCTTAGTAGGAAAACCAACATATGAAAACCTGAAGAAAATATAATTCTCAGTCTTCTTAAACATGATTGTTCCTAGCATGCATCAACATACCTGACCCTAATAGTTTGAAAGACTGGATATTCATTCAGTCTGATATTACAGATAGTCTTTATCTATTGTATGAAACACAAGGAAATGTGATGATCTAAGAAAAAGAAATGAGGGTATAGATGACATACCCAGCTAAAAAGAATTTTTTTATAAAGTGGCATTACAAAAGCCATTAAATCTGAATCAAAAGCTACAAACCTTATCTGTTGCTTGCTGAAACCAGAATGTGAAATAATGTAAGCAATAACTTTTTCCCCTCTAACCTTTATTTTAGCTTTTGCCTGTAGTGTTGGCAACCTAGACTTCTCAAGCTGTATCACATAGGTATTCCATTTTCTACAGTAATTATCTTTTAGTAAATGTTTCATACTGCTGTGAAACAAAATTGAAATCAGCCCAGTGGAAAAGTGAACAGCGAAGAAGGTCAACCTGGAATAGAGGGCAATAAATAAAATGATTGACTTTGCAGACCAGATTACTGTGTTCAGTGTGAGAGTGGATGTCATTCTCTGGAGTATTTAAAAGGCTATCAAGCAGGTGGTCATTGGAAGTATGATCACATGCTTCAAAAGAAGAGAGAAAAGATCTCAAAATTATAGAGGTTATTAAATGCCACTAACTCATTAACCGATATATGTGTGTGTATATATATATATATAAAATATATTAAAATCCCTCTATATTCAAATAGCTTCGTGATTCTCCTGAGACAAATAAAGTGACTTTTTCTAACTCATTTTCTTCTCATTTGTTAAAATCTATTTGTTACAGTTACCAAAAACACAAATTAATTAAATGAGGCATAGCATTGTCCTCACCTAGAGACTTCCAGTCTATCCAGTAATCTATATGTGTGTATATATACATATACAGCTAATAGAATTGTGAGTTTGTATCACTATGAATTCTTATAAAGCAGCAAAAAATAACACTTTAGGCATATGACAATCAAATAGACTTAGACAGAAAAATGTCATTCATATGCAAATGGATAAGAACTGAATGCTGAAAGCTCTTTTATAATTCCAGAAGTTTATATTCCCCCTCTTTTATGATTAATTTTCCATGACAAATTTTAATGCATGTGATGCTTTTGATGTGTAAAAAGGGTAGGTAATGATATCTTGAGGTATATCTAAAATAGAGTGTGCAGTCATGGTGATTTCTTTCTATAAACACAGAAGTAAGAAGGTTTAGAAAACAGTCCAACAAGCTCCTTCCAAAAGTGGAAAAATATTCTTGAGGTGAGACAGTTCTTTCCATTTATTTGCTGTGTCAACATACCATTATGCCCCAATGTTAAAAAAAAAATCAAAAATTAAAAAGGAAACTAGGAATCTTGATAACATTATTTAAAACCACCCAAAACTAATTTTACACTTCAATTTAGTAAAGCTGAAAAACTAGTACACAATAAACCACAGTGCTCAATGAGTGTCTCATTACGCTTATTGGGTATGTGTGCAATTCATCTTGTGAACTGCCCAGAAGTCCCTTTGGGACTGCATTTGTTGGCTGTACAGGCAATGAATCTGTAAGTAGCAGTCCAGGTGTCACCAGACTGCATTCTCCAAGACATATGGATCAGCTTAGTGTATTAAGCCGCCCAGCAGCATACTAACAGACTTGGTCATGCTGCCTCTTTCTTGCATTCCAGCTGCAGTGTGCAGACATGCATGTAATACCTCCTCAAGTTCAGTTGGGTCAGAAACAGACCAGTAAGTCTTCCATCCACCCTTCAATATTGAAACTGCCTGATGGTCTCTGCCATAGTAATTTTCTCTCCAAGCTCTCAAGAAAACAGAATTCCTTAGCAGCCTGAAAAAAACTCTTGAAAAATCAACTGGGAGTACTGAGAAAGACTAATACAACTGAGGAAACCCCAAAAACCTTGAGCTCACTCAGCAGTAAGGGAGTAACAGATCACAGACTACTAAGAAAGGCTGGATATATTCGAGTCCATGGGGCCAGATAGGATTCAATGCAGACAACTGCCCTTATGAAACCAGTCTACCATCAGGAGAAGTCCCCGATTGCTGGAAAAAGGTTAAGACTATACTCATTTAAAGCAATACGTTAAGACCCATGAAGAATTAAAGATAATACACTTAATGAAACTGGCACCAGGGTCTTGCAGCAAAAGCAGACATGTTTACCTTGGTAAACAAAGTGAAACCCTCTGGCTGATGCCCCACTCTTAGCACTGAATCGCAGAAGAATTTGATTAGATGTAGCCAAAGGCAATGTCTCTCCTACAAATGGAAACAGAAAATAAATTATATACGCAAAACAGAAACAAGACTTACAGCTCTTCGGTATGGAATCAAATATACTGTTAAAATACATAGTCTTATGTTTTCCTCTGTAGTTAAAGAAAATATAAATAACATTGTACAAAATTAAATTTGCCATTGGATGTTTGAAAACTTTTGTCAAAATAAAAAGACTTCCTGATTGAACAACATAAACCTTCTGACATTTACTGCAGGTTTTGGAACTAGAGCTCAAATAAACTACTTGACTTGAGAAGCCTACTGCCACCTGGGGTCAAAATCATTAGAAGAATTTTTAGTGAACTCTTTTCTGTGACTGAAAGCTTTACTTCGCTTTGAAAAACACATTAAACAATTAAAAATATTCGAAAAGTGCCACAGGGATCTTCATGGGATGTTTACCATTTTAAGACTAAAACTGAAATGCGAGAGAGAAAATCCACGACTTGTTTTATGTAGTGGCTTCAATAAAATATATGATCACACATGAGCTATGTTATATTATTAACTTTCTTATAGTTTTGCAAATTTTACTTCTGACTTGAGGATTAATAAAGATGTTTAATATACTTTATCTCCTTTCCTGACAGATCTGTCAGGAGTCATGATAAGAGTTCAGTAATGAAATACTACAGACAAAAGTGCAGTACTTCTACACTGCAAGGATTCCACTCCATGTGACTACTGTTTTTATTCTCACTGGACTGTATCAACCCACATTTTAGGAAATTCTACTAAAATTAATGATAATGCACTAATTTAAAATACATTACTAGGTAAATAGGATTTATAATTCTTTTACTTTGTTTAGTTTTATATTATTGCAACTAGTGATTCCATGTAACAGAATCCTACCCTAGATCACTGTAAATCAGATATGTCACTAGGAATAAATAAAAATCACAAGTGTAAGTTTTTTTTCAAATATTTTCAAATGTCTTCTGTGAAAACAAACATTAGCTTCAACTTACATAAAAGTTTGATGCAGTAAAATTTGGTGCTTGGATGATTTTTCTCTTAAATTTAAAAAATTTAATTTGTTTTGCTACTGAAATTTTACCAGTAGTTAAACAAACCTTAAAATTTGTTTGTGAACTCTTCTTATGACAGAAATAGCTAGGATTCACCAGAGGAAAATATTGAGTTTTTCAAATAATAATGTATTTTCTAAAAACCAAATAGATATATTACATCCTTTTCAAATCAAGTATCTCTCCAGTTATTCAAAATTAAAACCAAAAAGCCATGAAAAGCCCTGGATTGCAAAAATCTTAAACTCACATATAAAATTTCCTAAATACTAGGACTGTATAACAAAACATTCACAGCTGCAAAAATATATTTATATATTATCCTCTGGAGATGAACACAGTCACTATATATATGCATACACTGGAAATTCTGACCATGCTGAAATTCATTTAAGCTTAATTATGATTTCATAAAGCCACTATTTTGCTATAGTTACCTCAATGCAACGGTTGACCTGCTTTTAGTCTAGGTGCATGTTTGCATACAGATAATTGCATTTTGTAAATACAAGCAATTTGTGTTTAAATTGGCCATTCAGAACATGTAGATGTATAATTCAAAAAGTTTAGAGGCAGAGAACATAATTATACTATCCAGTCTGCCCTCTTACATAGAATTCTGAGAATTTAATTCAATTATTTCTGCACTTACCCCCGTAATCAATTCTTGCCTAAACCATATGTTCCAGAATAAATTCTTGATTCAAAGATTTAGAAGGGTGTTCCATTTCCCTTGGTATCCTGTTCCAATGAATTTATTTCCAAATGAAATTCATAACACTGTCTTGATTTATTTTTTTTCATGCTGAGCTGTGTGAGAAATGTATACTCCTTTTACTTTATTAATTACCTGAGTGAGATCCAGACAGTGAACTAAGAAGTCTAGCCTGAGAGTTTTCTCCATCAAATAATTCTGCCACATCATTCAAAGCTGTCTGAAAATAGGCAAATTGTCCAAATACAACTGCATTCAGAAAAAAAAAAAAGAGAGAGAGAAAAAATAAAAAGAGAGAAGATAAAAGAACTTAGTCTTTAAAAACAAATTTAAGGACATATTTTTGCTTGTCTTAGTTACCAGTGAACTTCTACATGGATCTTTCTAATTTACTTTATTTTGTATTGTGATAGAACAGTTGCATTAAACTTATGTAATAAGAATACTATTTGCTTTTCATTATTTCCTTATTTTTTTATTTAAAAAAAATGTTATTAAATCACATTTTCCCCAAAACTGTGATGTCCATTCAAACAAACTTTATTCTTTATTGCCTAGGTACCTATGAGAATAAGGAAACAGAATATCTAAAAAGGAAAGTTTTTGCCAAAATGACATTACCAACCTTAGCAACTATTAAGTAGCATGTATTATCACATATGCTTAGTTGCTGTTCTGCTTTTAATGCAAGATTTTTTAAACTTACTGATTTGTCAATTTTTTAAACTTTGCTTTAGTACATATTTTATCAGAAAGTTATAAAAGCTGATCAAATACTAAAAATACCAATGTGTTACCAGCTTCGTCATACTGCTACACTTAATTTGCACTTCAACTGTACATAATTAAAAGTGTATTAATAAATCGTTTAATTATACAACATGTCACACCAGTAAATATCAAATGGTTCACTGAATTCAAATATCATATAGCAATTGAAACATGAAGCAGTAACCCAGTAAAACCAAGCCAATGAAAATATTACTTTGTCACTCTAGCCACCTGTATTTTATTTACATCTGAGACATTACAGGTTTTATTGCATATAGAAGGTACCAAATACATTTAATTGTTGTGAATTCATTCTTTTGGTAAGCAAGTAGTAAAATGGATCCATCTTACATTTATTTGTCTGGATTTGAATTAGAAAAAACCTGTTTTTCAGAAAACCACACCCTACATACAATTGCACAAGTTTTAGAGATTTTGTCCAAGTATTTTGACATGTTGAAATAATCAGTTTTGTGATTTCTCATTTCTGGTATTTTGTGTAAAATTGTTTTCATGCCCTCCACTGTACCTCTTAAATGTGATTCTACTCATCTTGCCCTTGTTAAAACATGAAAAACAAAAGGTAAAATATAAGAGGAATATAAAAGCTTGGAGTTTGACACTTGATTTTACTTCGCAGGAAGCTTGAATACATGATTATGACAAAGGTATTCAGAATACACTTGGATAGCAGACAGAGATGGTTTAGCTGAAATCTATTGATTACTCTAGGGAGAAGTAAAAGGTCAAAACCCTAGAATCAATTTCCATGTCAGGACTATATTTATTTCTTATAAATAATTGGTAATATATTGAAAATCTAAGATCATTATTACACATAAAGGACACATGAACAGCAGAACAATGATAATGATTGATAAATCAATAGAAGAAATTCTTACCAAATTCTTTAGGGACAGTAATTGAATAATGGCAAGTCTGTCCAGCAGTGTAATTATGAGGATAGTTTGGTGACAAAACAACTCCCTCTGATCCAGTATACTGCCCTCCACATGGTGCTAGAAAAAACAGAAAGAAACATCTTATATTAATTAGATTGCCTGTAATAGTTAAGTCTGAAAAAAAAAAAAAAGGCTAAAGATTAAAAAGCGACAGTTTACTGGTTTTGGTTTTGTTTGGTTTTCCTGTACTGAAATGTATAATGGTTCTTTCTCAGGATATAATTTTTAATATAATTTATTTAAAATTAGAATACATGAGAGTTTTACTGGACTACAAGTATTCACATTGGACTGGAAATATAAATTATTTAATTCAAAGGTACTGTAAACACAAAATTTACATGGGATTTTTATTTTAATATCTTCCTATATCTATCCATGTTAAAAAAGCTCAGGAAAAAATATAGTGCTACATAAACAAATGGCACAATACAATTATCTTGTGTCTCAGAGGAATACATAGATACACTGACAGTACCCTGCACAGAATGCCAAGGATTCTACTTTGTGAATGTATGCTTGAATTTCCTTGTTTTTCATAGCTTCCTAGATGATTATGAAAAAAGCACATAGATTATATGTATAAAAAAATCTTCAGCTTCATATGTATATAAAAAAAGAACAGAAAAATTAAGAGAAAGAGAAACTTTTTATGGCTACAGAATTAGCAAGGAAAATGTCGTTCTAATATAAGGAACAAAGTAAATCAACATTACCCTACTGTGGGTATCTTACATATAGCAGATTATAATTTAACTACTGCCTGGAAAGTAGCTCTGAGAAGGATCTGTGGCCCAGGTGGACAACGAGGTCATTGATCTGGGGCTATGCACAGGGCTATACTCTGTTACCAGCTCCTGGTTCTGCTGACCTGGCTCGTGTTGTGCAACTGTACCTAGTGAGTGAGGGCATAGCATGTGCTTTGGACATCCTCAGCTCCCAGCCCTTGTGGAGCAGGGAGCTCCAAACCCTGCTCTTTCTGCTTCCTGACAGGTCTTTAAAATCACACTTGAAATATCTCTGCAAGTTTAACTTCCTTATACAGGCAGCAATTAATATTACAAATCCATGTCTTCTCTTAGCGACTTGTATGAATTATTCAAAAATCCAATGTAATGATAGAAGATAACAAGTTTGATCTGTCAGTAGGTGGAATAGGATTATGTGGCTGAGGTGAAATTCAAATATCATAAGGAATCAGTTTATGCCATGAATTTAAAATCTATGTATTTCCTTCTCTTCTTGCTTTGAGGATACCAGAAACCAAGCCATGAAGTCTATCTTCTATTTACCAGATGAAATTCTCAAGTCATGAACACTTCACTGGAATGAAAGTATGCCACTTAATTTAAAACAAGTTCCAAAGTTATGGAGTTGTAGAAATGTTTCCTTCTAAATTGCCTTTTCCTATAAATCAGTACTTTATGGTAATTAACTGATATATGTAACTCCCTTTCGATTTGTTAAAATTGTTCCATATATATATATATATATATAACACAAATGATGAAACATGGGATAGAGGATAAATTAGATAGCCATAGCTCTGAGATGTCATTTTAATTTTCTGCCTCAGTAACCATAATTCTTATTCCAAGGTGACAATTAACACAGTCTTGAGATGCTTGTGATATCTATTCTAAATAATACTGTGTGTCTAAAGAAACTTACATATTACATTGCAGTCAGCATATGAACATCTGTTGATTCCAGAGCTTAAAGATATTTTTAAATATTTGACTAAACTATAGTCCAACATTCATCATAATTCTTATTTTTTTACCTCAGGTTTTTTATACAAGCTATATATGTAGAAATAGTCTAAACAGCCTCAGGGTCTGAGAAATTGAATCCACCGAGGGGACAAATAAAATGGTAAGAAAAGAATACATACCATTACAAGATGGCAATGCTCTGTTCCATGCTGGCTTTCCATCTGCACCAATTACACATGTTATAGTTGAAGGATCAATAATCTTATATCCAGAATCACACTGATAAGTAATAGTTGAACCAAGCTTAAAGTCTGCTCCAATTCTTGTCCCATTCATTATGTTTCCAGGATCAAAACAAGCTTCCCGTGGCTTTTCTGTTAAAATGAATTACAATAAATCTAGATACACTTTCATTTTAAATTAAAAAAAAAAAAGGAACAATAATCCATGTTTTTTTCCAGTCAGTTTAAATTTTTAAACAGCTTATTAATGTATTATTTGTGTTTCTGTATGCTTATTACAAGATAATGGATGTTTTCATAAAATTGGTTATCTGGTCAAGGAAATGATAATGAGAGGATCTAAACAAAAACATTTTCTTCCTACTGTTTGTTACTGGAACTCTCTGAAAGCTGAATGACTCCAATAAAGTTTAGTATTGTAGAAGAAAAATGGTCACTTCTGGAATTCACCACTTCTATATGCACACTGGTGACAAAAGGAAAACCAGGGAAAATATGGGTCCTCTCCAGAAAGAATTGGGTCCCCCTGGTTACCTGGGACATGGAGAAGGCAACAAGGGCATGTAGTGATAGGAAAAGGGGGAAAGGGCTTCAAATGAAAGAAAGGTTTAGATTAGAATAAGGAAGTAATCCCTCAGCATAAGGTAGTGAGGCACTGGAACAGATTGCCCACAGAAGTTTTGGATGTCTCCTCACTGGAAGTGAGACCAGGTTGGATGGGGCTTTGAGCAACCTGGTCTAGTGGAAGGTGTCCCTTCCCATGGTAGGGGGGTTGGAACTAGACGATCTTTAAGTACCTTCCAACCCAACCATTCAATCATTTTAAAAATTCTATATAAAATATTGAATAATGTACTTAAGAAAAATATTTTATTATCAGGTACAAACACACGGTCAATTGAGTACAATAACTTTTTTTAATATAGTGTTCTGTTCTTATATCTTTTATTTAATTATAATTTTGTTTCACTTCCAGTTGCATAAAGCCACACATATGCTGAGAACAAAAAATAGACATACAGTGAGAATGTGTATGCACATTTTCAGTGGGCATCTTTATGTCTTTGTCTCCTGCTCAGCTTTCCACTCTCTTTCCTGGTAGGTCTTACAGACTTCCTGGAACAAATAGTTTTCCCATTTTTTTGATATTTTGTTTTGACAGAAACTTTATCTATGGCAATATGACAATTACTTTGTGAAAAAGAACCATGACAACATGGAGAATAATGCATGATGCTGGACAACTGCCGAAGACTAAATACGTAAATGATTTTATAGTTCTTTTTCACTCCCTTCTCTTTTATAGGTATATTATTTTATATTCCTCAGATCTTTTTGTTCCTTCATTTCTAACATGTACATTAATATGGCTTGCTTCCATTGTCAAGAATAAGAAGCTGAGGCAGCACCTTTGCTGCTGAAAAACAGTTGATAAATCTCAGCAAAGATTATAATCAAGCCAGGGACAACATCTGCGATCAGAAAAAACCTGGCATTTTCAATGAGTGTCTGCCTTTAATAAATAGGCAGTGTAACCCAATGTCTGCCTAGTAATAGGCACCCCCGCAAAAAATGAAAATACTGTCTGGTAGTATTTACTCAAAAACGCATTTGCAAATTCAAAACAAAGTGGGAAGGAAAGTGTATTGGTGTGTATTGACAAGAAAGCAGCAGTCAGGTAGTCTACTTGAGTAAAACAATTCCATTATTCTAAAACTATTTTCCAAATGTTAATTTTGATGTACATCCACCTATTCTTGTTTTCTGCAAGACGAAAACATGCATAAGTGATGTGAAAGACATTTCATGAAATAGGATTTCTGTTTTCCTTCATATATTAACAGAAGATTTTTAAAACTTACATCAATATATCAAGTTATTTGATAGTTCTGTGTGACTACATATAGAAATAAATGAATTTGAGTCTCAATAAATACTAAATAACATTCTTTTCTGTTCATGTTTTCATAGCTTATGATGAGAACAGTACCTTTATAATCAATGGCAAATCCTGACATTCCAACAGAAGCATCACTGCGAAAAGCCAGAAACAGACTGTTACCACTGCTCTCTATTCTTTCAGGAGCATGTGAGCCTTGAAAACTGCCAATTAGAGGACTGTTGGAATCTTCTCCTTCATAAATATGTAGAAAATCATAACTGGGTTCCATATTGAAACTGAAAATAAAGGGAAAAGAGAATTAAGTCTTCATTTCTTTTTAATGAGTTAAACATTACTATGACTGTGGCTGCCAGTCTTCTGCCTAACACATTTTCTTCTCCAGAAATAAATGTTTATTTAAATATGATTCACAGTGAAAATTTTCTAACTTTCAGTGGAGTTCTTTTTACCACTGATTGGAACACATTCAGCTTCCCAAAATCCCTCATGCATATCCTCCTACCTATCTTAAATACTTAAGATAACAGAATCACCTGCTTCGGGGAGGTTGCCTCTTACCAGTGCTCAGAGAAATGATCCAGGCAACCAGTTTAAATTTAAAGTCCAGCTTTTAGCAGGCTAAACTGGATGATATTAAATCCTTTTATTACAAACATAAGTTTACCATTTTAGAAACAAGATGCTTTCACATAAATAGACCACTATCCTGGAATTGCATTTGTTCTTATCCAAATTATACCAGACAATTATGATAAATTAATGTGAATTAACATTATTCTCACTAAACCATCTATATTATGCTATATTTGATGACATCTATATGTTTTACAAAATTATTATGAAAATAATATGAATGGAATGTCTTTCAGAGGATTGTAATTGAGATGAGTTCCGAGACAACATAAAGATAAATATCAAGTATTTATATGAGAAACATATACAGAGCTAGATAAAAGGATATATAAGGAACATTGAAGAAAACATAAGAAAAGTAAAACTACATTAAAAACAGGCAAGGCAGGGACTAAGTCAAGTGAGTGGATTTTTGTCTTTCTATCTATCTTTGTAAAACAACATAAAAAATTCTTTTTCCCAAGTGTGATGATCAGCAGTTTTTCTTTCTATTACATCAATTAATACTGTTAGATGCAAATGTTTACAAATTATGTAAGACAAAAGGAATAATATCTTTACCTAAGAAATCAGCAGAAAACATCTCTGTAATGTCAAACAGAAACGTCTTCATATAATGAATGATATTTTATGCCCTATTCTCAAGAGGTAAGACAAACCAGAAAAAAGTTTTGAAAATTTTGCTGACAGATAATTTTTAGTTGAGAGTTAGAAGAGTTGAAAGGAATAGAATACTAAAGACCACAACCAAGGCAAAGCAAATTGTATAGAGCAATGATTTTTAATCTTTCTCTAGCAAACACACATTTTACAAAGCATATTGCGTTCTCAGTGCACATTCTCATCCTCTGCAGACACTACTGTCTCCTTAAAGCCAGTTCCTTTAGAATAGCACAGCACTGAGGTGTAACATATTGCCTAGGAATGAAAAAGTTTGGGTAAAATAAACAGAAAATGGTGTGTTAAGAAAGTAGATTTTGCAGATGTCAAAGAAATATTACTGCTCTTGATCATCTGCCAAAGATCTTGGGAGTTTGGGGAGGTCCCTGCTGTCTGGAAGCTGGCCAATGTTATTATTATTTACAAGAAGGGTGTAAGAGAAGACCACGGGAACTGTTAATCTAACTGCAGCTACTGGAAAGTGTGTGTATTACCGGGCTGCAATTATTCAGTAAATTTGTTGGAAGTATAGCATAAATGGCAAATTTCATTATACTGCTCATATCTGTAGTCCTTAAAATGGAATTCACAAATCTGAACACTGTGTAACTGCAAATTTCTTTCATCTTATTTGAAATGGAGCATTTGAGCTGATTATTTAGGCAATCCACAGAAATATGCTGCTTACCACACCTATCATGTGACATCTTCAAGAGTGTAATTAGTGGAGTACTATTCTCATTCCTTAATTCTATTTGATCAAATACCTGAAGAACAGAATTACCATATTCCTTATTATATAATTTCAAGTACCTTACTCTTTGGTTCTATAATTTTGTGTCAATCAATAGTTTTTAGAAAACACACTGAAATCCAAAAATGAAAGAAACTGGATTATTTTTTTATTTAGGTGTTGTTTGGTTGTTGATGTTTTGGTGTTTTGTTTTTGTTTCAAAGAAAGGGTGCAAATATTACACAGCAAAATTTTGAACACGCCACCATCTCTTTTTAAAACAATCACAATTGATTACCATTCCACTGAAGTCAACGGTAATGTTACCGTTCTTAGTTTTAAAATCACTCTTAAGACAGAGTATCAGAAAACGAAAAAAATTTGCATTTGCATCCATAGATATAGCAAGCAAGTTGATTATATAGGACTGATTCAAATAGAAATGATAAACTGAACACATTAATATGACTATATCCCTGAACTTCAAATTTGTGGTAAAAATCTATGCAACGCATATAGGTTGATTACGGAACACTGAATAAATAAAACTCCTTTATAATTATGATACAATATTATCTCAATGTCTTTTATTTCTTGACTAAGCAGAACTTTTTTTTTTTCCTGATCTATGCTCTTCGGGCAAAGTATATTTAGTCTGTATTTCTAAAAACCTTTAAGAATGACTTACAGATAGAGTTTCTGCTACAGCTTAAGTCTCTACTATTAGGCATGATAGCATAAATTTAGCATTTCTACAGATTGCCATTCTTTTTCAAATATTTTTATTTCATATGTCACAAAAAGTTTTATTCTTCAGGGATATATTTGGTAGCAAAAGTACCATTTAACTATACTTTTTTATTTTACATCGTTTAGAAACAATGATATAGCACATATTAGATGTATGCTTCAGAATTTAGCCAGTGAATATAATTAGAAGCTTTAAGAAATTACAAATAATACCATTTTTAGATGTGACGTTTAAAACTCTTTAAAACAGAGGCATTCATGGAAAAATGGTACCTTTTAAATATCAAGGCAATGACAAAGTCAGGGTTTACTTTTATTCTCCAGTCACATTCTTTCCCAGGAGGATAAGGCTGTGGATAGTTAGGTGATAAAATAACTCCTGCTGGGCCTGTCAGGTTTCCTCCACATGCAGCTGTCACAATGTAAAAAGAAATATGGTCACGTTAAATTCACAAGCACACATTAGCTGCTAAATAGGAGTAAACTGACTTCTACATTTACCAAAACTAACAATATTTTTACAAAACTCAGAGCTTTCCCACTTCCAGCTTTGCTATTTTCCTTTTAAAAAAATGATCTCAGTTTATATTCAAAAGCAAAATAGGAAAAGTTCTTTCAAAAGAAATAAAAATATGAAGTTAAATAGGATATCATCTATATTTTTACTATTACTTAATCCTACCTCTTTCAAGCTGAAAATTTATGTACTGGAAGTACTTTAAGAACTGGAAAAGCTCAATAGTAGGACTCAGGATCCAGTTTCTTTTGACCATGGATGTAGCTCAAAACAGTTTGATTCACTCAAAAAGATACTACCCAAATCAAAAATCAAATACATTTATTTAGTGACCATAAATTGAATGTGGCTTTTAAACAGATAAGGAATCCAACCCTCTGAGATGATAATCACGTAGAAGTCTAACAAAAAAGTACAGTAGTCAACACAGTCATCTACATTACCAAGTCAAACAGACTCAGAGAAACACATTTACAGCACAAAACAGTCAGTACTAAGGATTTGGAACCTACATTAACATTTTAAAGAATGTGGTGGGGAGTTTTCAGGCCATTTCACTTATAAATCAGCATACTGAAATAAGGACTTATGAAAATTTTAAAATTACATATAACAGCTTTACAGAACTCTTAAGGTTTCTACTATTGTCATGCCAACAGTAACGATTACTTTAATCTTCTTTCCCCTTCAAAGTGACCTTGAGTATGAGGAAAAATAATAATAATTATGTATATATGTTTTGCTCAAAAGGATCCTCTTTTTCTTTCTATCTTATTTCCTTCTTTCTTTTGTGTTTGCTTTGTTAGGTTTTGTTGTTTGTTTGGGTTTTTTTTAATAGACTGTAGAGAACCACAGAGAGATTATATCTGGTATTTAAAGTAAAAATATGAATCTTCTAGATCAGATAGGTACCAGATATATTTTATTTTAATTTTTTATTTAATTATCTTTAATTTTTGAATGATCCCAGTACACTTAGCAAGCATTTTCATACTGATATTTGTACATTGCACACAAGGTATCCAGAAGACAATATTCAGATTATATACTACTCCAATTATGCTACATGATACGGTCTCAGAGAAACTATCCTGCATTGTCCTGAATCCTTCACAATATTTTGTCTTTAGAGAAACAGAGAGACTGCAATTGCTTGAGGATTTGCTGTTTTGGAAAGTGTTTCTCCAAATCGCTTGTAGAAAGAAAAAACATTATGTTTATACCAGTGCTATTGTGTTTGTTTTTTAGGATTGTTAAAATAAGTCTTCATTTAATTATAAATCAGTACGCAATAAAATAACAAGAATTTAACAAATTACTATTCCTAGCAGATAAATTTCCAAAGATGTTGATTAATCTTAGAGGAGCTACACTGTTGACCTTAAAACACATTCCAGCAAGACTTCCAAGCCTGTATTTATGAGTCTACTGACCAGAACCAAAGAGAAACTTTTATACCATCTAGATCTATAGAACCAAGATCTCCCACTCTCTCCTAGTGCTATGGAAATATATCTAATTTCTTTCAATAGCACTGTCACTTGTGTCTTCTTCTCTGCATCTACTTTTCCCAATAAACATCCAGCAGCCAAGGGATTGCACAGGATGACAATTTAATCTACAGGATAATTGAGAAATTTTTCAGAATAAATAATGGATTACAATTTATATAACTAAACTATTACATAGAAGACCATTCTAATGCAAACATTGCAACAAGAATTTTATTTTTTAATCCAAATCCTAACTTCTGTTTATTTCTATTAAACTTGGTCAATTTCAAACTTGTGTGAAATTTAAGGATAAAACAGAGTAAGAAAATCACAGCTAAAGATAGTGTTAATCTAGAGAATGAGGCTGACATTATCCACAAGTACCAAATAACTGAGCTCTGCAGAGATTATCACTCCAGCATGAGGACCATGTGCCCAGTAGTTGAACAAGAAATCCAATATGTATTAATCTTAAATAGAGACTAACATCTTATCTTATTACCTATGCATGTAGGAGGATCAGGTTGCCAGAAGAATCGGTTATTCAGTTGCACACATGTAATTTTTGCCTGTCCTTGAAGTTGATAGCCAGGGTCACATTGAAAGGTGGTAGTGTCTCCAGGTTCTCTACTGTCTCCATATCTAGTGCCATTCTGTGGTGTCCCAGGATCGTTACAAGTTGATGCAATGGAAGCTGTAAAAGAATGATGAAATAAAAGCTGTAAGGTGTAGATACTTACCATCCATAATTAAATGCACAACATTTTCACATTAGCATTCCAACCACAGACAATATTATTTACTCTTTGCTTAATACAGGCAGGAACACAGCTGCATTGGGCAGGACATGTCTCCAGGATGAAGGACCACCGCTTCCCTAAGATCTTGCTCTATGGTGAACTTGCCATCGGCTGCCGCAGGAGAGGAGCCCCAAAGAGAAGATACAAGGACTCCCTGAAACAACATCTCAGCCTTGGCCATACTGATCAACATAACTGGTCTACTCTGGCCTCCAGTTGGGAGGTCTGGAGACACACCATCTATAACACTGCTGATGCCTTTGAGAAAGCACGCAGGATCACTCTCAGGGAGAAAAGACAATGCAGAAAGAATCGTGTCTTACTGACACCACCTAAGGAGTCCTTTGCAACCAGACTTGTCTATCTCGTACTGGCCTTTTTAGCCACAGTGCACTTGTAGCAAATGTGGGTAGAACCCTCCCCAAATCTTTTTTCGCGAAGCCTAGCCATGATGATGATGAATACAGGAAGGTATTTTGTTTCTTTATTTTTACAAGAATCTGCCCACTGAGATACATTGTGATTATGTTGACTGCCTGCCAGTATTTTTAGTATAAAATATGGCTTGATTTTGTCCAGTTAATGCATCAAAAGAGCTAGTAACTACTTTTCTCACTTTAATATTCTGGTTATGAAAACAGATTTGATGCCTTCTGAGCAATAGGGTAAGTATCATAATAAAAATAATATTTTTTATGCTCTTATTATCCTGCAGCATACAAATGCTATATTTACCAATCTGGCTGAATCAAATAGCAGTTTATATAGCCCTGAATTTTTCATTTCAGGGGAAGAAACAACTTTTTTATAGTTCACTTAAACTAAATCTTGGCAAAATATCTCACCTACAATCAGTCTTCTGTATTAGGATATGGATTTTGCTTTCTAAAAAAAATAAATTCATTTAAAAAGCAAAGTTAAACTGAGAAGAGCGATCAGTATGGTATGACTTAGAGCAAGTAATCATTCAGAAAATCTACATCTACTATGGATTTGTGGAAGATGCCAGGTCTCTTCTATTGGCTTCAAGCATTCAAACATCCTGAGTTGCAATAAACACTGTAGTCTTCCAAAGGAAAGAAGTCTCTGGAGGCTATTATCCTTAAATCACTGAATTGCATTCTATTTTCTACCAGTCCTTACTCAAACACATCCTTTTCAAAGAACTTACTACAACTGTGAACAAAAGCCAAAAAAAGAAGTCAAAAACCCAGTACCACAAATGTCATTAATGATACCGGTGCCTATCACCAGCATGCAACCCTCATGACCATAATGTGTGGGTAATCCATTTTCTTTATTAACAGCTGTGTCTACTCCTATCCACACCAAAAGAGTATACCACTATAAGAAACAGCAAAATCAGCTAAACATTTGCAAAACTGAAGAAGCTACCAGGTTGTACAACTGGAAAATTCTTTTTAGAAGACAGAAGAGTTGAAAAAAAAAAAGTGTCAAATAAGAAACAACCATGGCTTTATGCATGTTTTAACAAATAGGGGGTCTCTTAGATAAATCACAAAAACTGTAAAACATCTCTTTATAAGAATTCATAGGTTATTACAATTAACACACTAGAAACAAATAAACTTTGTTTAACACTGTATTATTCTTAATCTTTTCTCCACGTTTCCATTCCAAAACAGTAGATCTAGTAGTTTCAGATGATTCCTATATGTAAATGAGGTAAAAGATATGGCAGGTTTTTTAACTGTGTTGAACTTTTTTCCACCAGAATTTATAAGCATCAATCCAGGAATTAAAGCAACAGCTGTCACTAGTAATGAGTACTGTGTAAGCATTCCCCAGGCACCATTCTGACAATTTACCTGACATCCCAAAGTAGCGCAGTTTACTAAATTGTATTTGGCCACAGGGGAATGAAAGCATGGTCATCACCTCAGGGAAGTTTTTCTTTATTTGATAGATATCAACTGCTCTAAAAAAAGGATTACTCCAGTGCATATCTGTTAAGCAGTTACAATTCTTTCAAGTAAATGAGTCCAAGCCTATCTCTGTCATTAATTATTCTCTTTTTTTTTCAACATATCTCGGAATAGATTCATTTTCTCCTTAAAAGGTTATGCAATATAATATCTCAGCAAACAACATTTTACCCATTTTGACTGTGTCACATATGCACTAATTAGAAAGGACTGATGCCTTCTAGTATTAATTTCACTGTAAATCTCCATTTCTTATGTATAAAGTTCTAAATTTTAAAAATTACCACAGATATTTAATAAAGATCAAAATTCTCCTTGCACTTTTGGTCTTGGAGCCTTAGAAGTTATTTTAATTTTTTCTTGTGCCAAATACACTTGATCCTACTTAAACAGAACACCAGACATTTAAGCACGGATGTGTCATTTAGTAAAGTGAACATTTAGACAGACTGTCAGCTTCTCAACTTGCCTCCTTTCCAAGTTGTTTTACTTCTCAAGAATCCCAAGACATTTTGTAACTGCACAAAAATTACAAGTCTGATATTACTTCATTTGGTATTGTGCAAATATCTAATGGGTATAGAGGTTAAATGCATTGATAAGAAATCTAGAAATTAAAAATCACTACTTTTCTGTCACCGCTCTTCTTTTATAACAGTTGATAAGTAAAATATATACACTGTAAAGCAGGGAAAGCAATCACTACATTTTAGACCTAAGGATGCTAAACCAAACCAAATTGCAAAGTTAGACTCTTAAGAAATGACTGAGAAAAAATAAGTGCCTAAAATGGCATAGAAAGGGGAGGAGATTTGAATGCCATTAAGCTGGAAGAGAACTAATTGCTGCTTCTTAGCTCTTGCATATGTTCTCTAAGCCTTAAACTAAATGATATTCAGTGAGTTACAGAGTAATTCTCTGCACAGATTTCCTATCTCTTGCTGTCTCATCTACTCAGAGAGGAACAAGCTCCTGTGTATATAAAAGATGGAACTAGAGGTAGGTGCCAGAAGAACAGACAGCTGGGAAAACCACAGATTGCTAAGGAGATTTCAGACCTCCATATGTAGACAACCACTGTGTCAAGATTCCCCGTTTCTAATTAATTAATCTTTCACAATCCCATTTTAGATCTTATTTTGGATTTGGTTGCCAAATTATACTTTCAAAGCTGATTTAAAACTTCATGGAAAATAAATAGGAGACTGTATTTGAGACTATGACACTGTATATTTGTGTGTCTGTAGATTTGTGAGCAATATGTTAGAGTTTTGTCTACTTTATCTTTTTGCTATTGTTCTAAGTAATTTTGTTAGCCTGTATTCTATTGTACCTCTAGGGAAGAAAAACATCATCTTCATCCATATCATTTTCTCTATGTCTCTTGTAACAATCATGTGATACATTTGCCATACTGTTGTGTAGCAGACACTATTTTTTTCTAGTACACATGGTTAAAGAAATACTACAGACTTTTTAGGAGCTAGGCTTGCAAATTGCACAAGCTTTTCCTGTTTAATGCATTACGCTTTCATAATAATAAGAGGTTTGAGAAAGATTTTTGTATATCAAAGTTGAGACATTGTACATAGGATTTACAGTGATTTCAGACTAACAAACATTTCCAAATGTGAAAGAGTAAGGAACTCACATAACATGTCCAAATGTACAGACTAAGAACTGTCCAAATTTGCATCAACCACCTATTTAAATGTCCTGTATTGTCCAAGAATGTAAAGAAAAAGGAAATCCAAATCCCAGTGCAACCTCTTTCATAAAGTCTGAAGTGCAGAAGCTCACAAGTTTAGAGCTAACCATCAAAGTAATCTGGAAGATTCATTTTTGTTAGTTCCACAGCAACCAAATGAAAACCTATTACCCTCTATGAGGCTGAGGATGTCTTCCCCGGACCATAGATTAGATGATGGATCGCATCGACAGAGTTTCATTACTATGTTATTGTAAGCATGCAATGCAACATTTATAACATCACAGACAGTAAGAGAGAAAGTGAACTGTGAAATTATTAAGTTACAGACTTTAAAAGGGAATCTTGAATTCCTGTATCTTGTGTCCTTTTATTTTTATTTTAACAAGGGATGTCTTCATGGACTTCATTTTCATTGAACTCAAAATTTATTTAGTTAGTAAGGCAGATATTTGATTATGCATGTGTAAATTTCTTTTAAAGCATACTTTTGTGCTTATCCCCTTTTCCCAATAATTTAATTGTGAACCAATCTGGAACAACCGCACAATGAATTTCAGCAATGAAGATTCTGCCACAGAAGTACTTATACTATTTAAATGCTCAGGCCATTAGGTAAGTGATTAAAAGATATCTTAGAACTAAAAGAAGAATTTTCAAGAAACAGTTTAAGATAGGTGACACAGTTACTGTGAGAGTTGCTGTAGACAAACAAATGATCAAATGGAATTACAGAACTGAACAAAAGCAGTCATCATTGCTTAAACAGATTTGTCAGATTAAGCCCAGTGTCATGAGCAACTAACAAACCACTAGTGGTTAAACTTTTGCCAGAGGAAGTAAGTTGTCAACAGATATGTCAACATCTGACAGAAAAATTTCCAGATAATTATTCTAATTAACTGGTTGGTGTAAGTTGTTTGTTTTTTACTATCATAATTGTTAAGTTAAAGATTTAGTCAGGTGTCTTTAGTTGTTGTTGCTTATATCTGCATTTACTTCAAGAGCAACGTTTAAAAATACTCAGAGAAGAAAAACAACAGAAAAACAAAAATCGGACTAAAACAACTATACAAATGCCTTTGTTTTGTATATTCGCTTTTAGTGAAATGAGTGTCTCAAGTTCTTCTAGTAAGATAGAAATATTAAAATAAATTGAGAAAAAACTTTTTGCTACTTTGTTAATGATTTGCTGGTTGTTCTATATTAGCTAAAGAAGCGAACATTTTTCTTCCTATGAAAGAAGAGATAGATTGCTAGATACATTGTTAATAGTGTATTCTTACAGGATACTATAACTAAGGGAGGTAGATATAGAAAATTATCACAGTTGGCTTTGACTCTAGAAAAGCAAGGCATCTGCAAAAATGGTTGTTGTCTTTTTTTCATTTTAAGAATGTTAATAATCCTTTGACGTATTATTGACCTTAAGGACCAAAATCTATAAAACCAACTGAGGGACTATAAATGCATCGTTTAGTTGAAGAAAAAGGTTAGACTGTAAGTGTAGAACTAATATTAGGTATTGTTTAACTAAGGCTATCAGAGCCTGTAAGAATGACAATATGACTAGAAACTGCTAGTGTTGTTCCTATCATCAGTCACTTCTATTTTTTTTGCTAAATATCAAGTAAAAAACTTATATGGTTAGAGATAAAAAACTCTAAATAAAATAAACTTTGGGTCAATAAAAACAATGGAGCATCCACTAGTATGGATGGGCTTTCAGAAGTCTAGAGCAGCAAATGATTAAACATTCAGGGCAAGATTGATCTGCTTCAACACTAGTCTCGTTCAAGATGCCTTATAATATCCAAGATATTAACACAGGACTGGAAGACGGGAGCAAAGACTTATGGCTGTGTGACCTGCAGTAGCAGATGGAGACTAGTCAGGATATCTTATGGTATCTCAAAGGAAGACACCTGTGAAAGACCTGCCCTTAAATTTCTAGAAGTTTGAAATTTAGCATATGTTAGTATCTCTAGACCTGTAGCTGATAAAAAGAAAAAGGCAACCTCAGATGGAAATTTATCCCATTTGCCTTAGACACATAGGACAGAATTAAGCTATGTTAGAAAGCATTTTTTTTAATGGTTAACTTATGCAACAATTTTTTGCTTCCAGTAACTTTGTTTCTTGGAATAAAGAAGTCAAATATCAAATCTGCCCATACCCTTCTTGTTTTTCCTGTTTGTATCGACACCAGAAAGAGTTGGTTGACATCCCTGGCTTGTAACACATAGCTTAAATGTATTTAACCCCCAGAGTAAAGGTCAGTTTTGTACAGTGACCTCCATTTTTTGTCCTTTTATGCACGACTAAATGATAATTATGTTTTAATGAAAAGCATTAGACTGATTACAATTAACATAATCGCTCTTGTCAGTTCATGTCCTTGTACTCTACATGCTGAGTTGAGTGGGTAAGACAGGGCACTTTAAACCATGTTCAAACATTTTGAAACAGCCAATTATATTTTTTTGCATTAAAATACCTCTAATTACATTTACAATCAACAATAAGTAATTTATAGGTGATATTTTCTGATCTACCTCACACTATCCTTTCACCTTTTTTTTAGGTAGCTGCAGTAAAGACATTTTAGAGTGCAAAATATAGAGTAGTCAGCACAATGAAACAAATTCTCCAGTTGAAGATTAGCACTTTAATGCTTTGTGTTTAAGTTGTTCATTTGACCTGATGCTCTCAGGTGTATATCCTTTGCATCATCCCAAAAGGATGTACACATTTGTCCCAATTGCATAATCCAATACAGAAGCTGCATTATTGAAGGTTTTCCAATCCTGTGCAATACTGCACCTGAAGTTTATTTCTTCAATTGTCATTAACAAATAAAGGAAATATAGTCATTAATAGATGCAACACTTGAAAATTCTTCAAGTGACACAAAGAACCAGAACTTCATCAGTTACCTTCCTAAAACTTGTAATAAAATGTCTACGCTGTCTGCCATTGCCAGAAGAAAAATTTTAAGAAACTTAGGAATCTTTTATATATTGAGTTACAAACTACTGAAGTACTGAAATGTCAATATTCTGTGCAGTTTTGCTCTAAACTGCCCTACAGTTTGAAAACATGGTAAATACTAAAGCATGCAAAGATCCTCACTTAGCCATAGATTAATTACTTTAAATCCTTTACAGATCAAGGCCACAGTAGTCTGTTCATTGCCTTGAGGAGACTAAATAAACTAAGCTCTGATTTTTTGGTGAAATAATTAAACATTTACTTCCATATATTCCTTAAATCTTATTTTTTACTCCTTACAATTAAAAAATTAATAACACATTCCACTTGTCAAGCAGAGTGAACAAAATTTTATTTTCCCTTTACTTGAACTGAGGCATTTAGCTCTTCATCACTAATTCCAATTAATTCCAGTAAGACATACTCTGCAATTGCCAGCTTGCCAATTAGTATCACTGAAGGTTAAGGAATATGTTGACAAATCTAACTGCTTAAATATTTCTATCCTACCAAAACCTGTGCATAAACTTATAATTATTTTCATATAATTCAACCTTAATATGTTCGCTAATCCTAATAGAGGAAAAAAACCCCTTTATTTTCACAAATGTAAAAAAACCATGAAAAGCAGCATATTATACAGCACATTTTTCAGAAATTTTGGAAACATTTAGTCTACTCTTTGTCTTTAATTCATTTTCCATATTTTTAACTACGATTTTAGGGCTAATGAAAGAGTCTGTTGTTGTGGGAGTGGGTACAGCATTCAGAAAAATCACACAAAATGAATTAAACAGGTAAATGTAAAATGTATTATTTGGAGGATAAGAAACCCCTAAAGTTTATATTTTCATGCAAATAATAATGACTGAAAGCTTATTAGAACCCTTTACTTCTGAATGACTATGTGTCTATGGAGAATAATGCTTCTACTCTTAACAATTTTATTAATTCATAATTTTCCTATGTCCTGGGCAGAAATACACTCACATACATTATATATAGACATATAAGGATGCAACAACTGAGTTAAAGACAATGATATAGCCTCCCTGTAGTCCTACCCTCAGTCTTTAACATTTCAGTCAGAATACCATAGAAAAACTCCACTTACTCAGTTTTACAATATTGATCACTTGTGCAATATTGATCATAGCTTCTCTCTGTATAGAGGAGCTTTCCCTTTCTACCTGAAGATAAATTTGATTAGTTTAATAGTAATATTTAAGTGTATTTCAATATGGTGATACCTAAAGAAAATTCAGGGAGAAAAAAACTCTAGGCAAATTAGTTTTGGAGGTGAGATAAGGATTTTAATTTGTGCCTAGGTATAAAGATTACATGACGTGTGCATCCCCCCCGTGTACAGTTGTTACAGTCTATAATACTGTCTGTCCAATCCCAGATGTTTCCACCCTGTGGCTTTTGCCCCGATCCACCCTCATCCCGCTCTGGGATTTGGGGGTTAGGGGCTTTTCGAGACCACCTCTTCATCACCTTCATCTTCTTCAGGGTACAGAATGCACACAGTCACCCAGTTCTTGACTGTACTTTTGCACTTTAGGCCAAGGTACATGTGTTCTCTAAACAAAATAGGCCTACTTTGACAAGAGACTAAACATTTTCTAATGGAATTCAGAGGATATTGATATGGGGAACATGGAATGGGGTAATACAGGTTGAGGAATGTGTAAACTACTGTGCTAAAGGGTGAGAGATATAATACAGCTACTTCTAATATCTACTTCTACTATATAACTACTTATAAAGCTTATAAAAATTAGAAAAATAAAAAAAAATAAAAGGATCTTAAGGTATCAATGGTAAGGTGTATTTTATGCTTTGTTTAATCATTTAGACAAAGAGTTTAAGGTGATAAAAATGATGTATCCAATGCATCCACACAAACAACGTTTTGAGAAAAAGAATCCAACTAATTTAAGGAATAAATATGTAATAATACATTATTAAGTAGCATTGGTAGGAACATTTAAAACTATTTGCACAGAAGAAAATTCTGTATGTACAGACATGTATTGACTTATTAAATAATGCTAATTAGATAATGCTAGGCATGTGGTTACTGTGCAAAACAAGGAATAAGAAAACATAAACATACAAAGCAAATCCAAAAGTTCTCCCTAATTGTAGTTATTTGCAAAAATATATAAAATAATTAAAATAATATAATCTCTTTTCTTTTAAAGACTGAGGAAGCTAGAATGAGAAACAGTTAATATATATAGGAATAACATATATAAATAATTTATGTACTTATTGTATTTGAGAGGAAGAAAAATATTTACATACTTGAAAACTGAATCGAGAAGCCTGATTTGCTGATGAAGAAATCACTGTCAAATTGTAATGTTAATGAGTTGAAAGTGCTGTGAATATCCTCTGGAAGAGCTGAGCCACTCCATTCTTTCAGAAGTATGCTACTCTCAACAGGCCCATCCCACACCTTCAAGATGTCATGAGCGACCTCAGTATCAAAAACAATAAAATGCAGACTGCAAAGAGAAAGTAAAAGCACTGTACATTATTTATTAAACACAATAACACAAAACTGCAAGCAATCATTCTTAAACTGTAGTTTCAAGATGCTGTGTTGGACTGAAGAAGAGCTCGTGGTCCTGCAGAGTTATCCAATTTTTCTGTTGAATGAGCTGATTTTGTAAGAGATGCAATTCTGTTCAAAAAATATCTGAATTACAGAAAACACCATTAGGGCATAAGTCCTTAAGACTTAATTTTTGTCCATAAATTAACTTATTTTTAGGATAAATATTTAGAGGTATAAGAACTATGATTTCACCATTTTTATTTAAATGAGAATGTTCATTTGCTTGAATTATATGCAATTAAAAAAAACCACCAGTAGCTACTGTAGAACACATAGCACAAGAAGCTCTGTTAGCATGGCATTTTCTTTCCTATACAAAAAGAGAAAATGCTCATATATTTTGTCTTTGCTAAAAATCATATAATATAAAATTGTATTAGAATAATCTCTATTATCTCCAGATGAAGAATTATATTTATAAAAGTGTTTAGGAATGTTATGTAATTAGTCAAAATATTTGCATTGAATTCAAGTCCTGACTGCTTACATTTTTAACACTGAAGAAATCTAATAGGTAAATATCAAAACTTCTTTTTTCATTTGTTTCAAATAGTTGTGTGTTGACATTTCTTCATCTCATTTGTCATTAACTGGAAATCGTTAATTTGAAAACTGTGATTTAAATGAAAAGGATGCTTTGAAATGACCTATGATACAGTGAATTCAATATTTGGCTTAGTGAAACAGGATTACAAAAAAAAAAAAAAGGGAAAAACCTCCCAGTGAATAGCTTGCCATTTACTTATATTGTTCTGCATGTGGGTCCTTTCCAAATCAGAACATTCTGTGATTCTTTGATTATAATGTTTGTCTTCCAGAGCAACACATACCGACACCCTACTTCCTGGGAAGTGGCTGGCCATCACCTACTGACAGGAAGTAGAAAATAAATACTTTGTTTTCCTTTGCTCCCATGCAAGCACAGCATTTGGTTTTGCTTTATTAAACTGACTTTATTTTGATTCACAAGGATTTCATGTTATTTTCTCACTGTCCCATCCTGCTGAGGAGGGCAGTGATAGAGTGGCTTGGTGGGCACCTGGTATCCGGCCAGTGTCAACCCACCGCAGACCTTTTCAGAGCCCAGTGTGGGGACTGAGATAATATCAGTTTTGTATTAAGTGTGCTATAGCTGTGGTAGTAATTGAATGTCAAGTTCCTGTGCAGGTCATGGAGTTTGTTGACTTCAGGGCTTATCTCTTTATTTTGCTGAGTTTGGCAATATGTTAATTCAAATAACGGTTCTGTGCTTTGCCCTGGCATTGATGGTATTGCTGTGCTGGGGGAGCTATCTTGTGGAGAGGATGAGGGAATGCACCTCCATTTTCCTACCTGCAATCAATGTGGATTTTGTTGTTATTCAGGTTCTGGAGGTTCTTGTTCACCCCTATGTGAGCTGTTTAATACTACTGACTAACGCTGTAACTTATTCTGGTGTTCGTGGAATCTCATGTTGTTCTGGTGTAAAACAAGACAACTTTTGGGCAAGGTGATACTCAAAACAGATCTTCAGTAAGAATTTGGGCAAGCTCCTAGGTTGATTGTCATGTCCTATATCCTGGGACTTTACACCTGAATAGACAAGCAACCCTGGTAAACCAACATGACGCCTCCCTCCCCAGTGAAAATCAGCAGCTTGTGTATAAAAATGTGAGAATGTAAGGTATAGATTAAAATTTATAAAATACTGAAGTCAACAATAAATCCTGAAATTAAGCATATACCTTATCGTCTTTCCTGGGTCTGCTTCAATAATCCAAGTGCAATGAAGATTGTTGTCATATGGTGCTGGGTAACCAGGGGACAAAATGCGCCCTGATGTAGCAGCATGAATTCGACCACCACACTCAGCTACAAAATAAGGATTACATTTATTTGTAAGAAGACCATATTAATTTGCACTTCCATTTTCTACCCATTCCACTACTCTGTGTTTTCTAAAAAGTTAACAGAATGACCTGTGTACTCTGAAGAAGTACACACAGATGCAAACTAGGACATGTATATAAGTTAAAAATGCACATATAATGATCTCATTCCTGCCTTGTTATAAAGGAATAAAGCATACTTCTGTGATTATGTTACTAAACTTACCAGAGTAGTTCAATATGAATTGAGACTACAAAAGTATAATTTTCGCATCAGCAAGATAGTAAAAATGTTTCAGAAATACCTCATCTAACATGTTTGTCTTCTCTAAGTAACACTGAATGTTTGAATTCAACTTTACAATATGGAATTCTGTATTTAAAATAGCTTTCTCTGTTGTTCTAATGTCAAAATGTTTATAGTTTAATGTTTTTCAAGTTACTTCCATATAACTTCATGTTTAATTAGATCAAAAAGCAGTTAGGTATTGCCTAGCAATCTCCTTTAGTATTTAAAAATTTAAATGCCATATGCTTGCAAAGTGAAAGAATAAATTAGAAAGCTATGACTTGATAGTATGTTATGTCTGTTTTAAAAGAATTTTATCAATGCTATCTTTTTGGAGAGACGAATAGCAGTGCTAAGCATCCTGAATCAAATGATTCTTATGTTGCTTGCTTAGAGCATCATGCTGTTGTCTGGCCAGTATAAAGACACCCAAGATGAAAAGAAACCATGTAACAGCCACATGCCAATGAAGCAAAAAGGATCAGTGACTCTTCAGTTAAGTGATTTACTTTAATTCCTACTTATGCATGTTGTATTCCTAAAATATGCAGAATAAGCACACCGTAAAATCACCACCTCCAAGAATATACTATATAAACAACTATATTATAACTAATAGAAGTCACTTATATTCAAACAAGTCCTATAATCTTCTAGATAAGGAATTACAAGAATTCACTGGTTTTCTTCTTTAAGGTTTAGAACATAGGAAAAAAATTAAAATGAATGTTAAGACCAATACAGAAGTGTACCACTAAAATGACTAAGTGTAAAATATGTAGAATATGTCTATGAATAAGCTTGATTTTTTTAGTGAGACTGAAATGGTAGTAAAGACAATGAAGAATATGTAACTGAAAAGAACAGCAAATATCAAATGCTGATCTAAAACTCAAGACAAAATGAAAAAAAAACCATCTCCACAAAGAGGAGGATGTTATGAAAATATGTCTAAGAAAGAAACTGATGTTTGGAAGCTCATGACAACTTCAGAAAAAGGAAGAAAAATGAGTCATTCAAATCAGAGTAGGAAAAGATCAGTGTGATAACATAAGATAAAACTAATGGAAGAACAGATTTAATAAATACTCTGAAGTGAGGGAAAAAAAGTATGAAATAATCTGCAGATGCTTAACTGAGTTTTCAGGGATCTTTGTGACAAGTTTTCCTGCACACAGAACAGCAAAAAACCCCTATAATTTAATGATAACAGACTGTTTGCAAAAGACTATTGAGAAAGAGTCACTCTTAGAAGATTTTAAGAGAGGATAGTGAACGTTTGACTTCTTGGGGAACTAATTAATGCTTCAGAAGACTTCTAAACTGAGAAACAAGAAGAGGTGTCATATAAACCTGATGCAATGGCAATATTTGATTTTAAAGAGAGGATCAAGGACAGTTATTAAAAATGTATGTAGTGAGAGAAAAGTACATAAAAAGATAACTTTTGGTTGAAAAGATGGAAAGTAAGACCAAAATCTATCTCAGGATACTAAAAGAAATTAGAATATTCTATTGATAGTGGAACATCACTTAGAGATGTAATAAGATACTCAAGAAATTGTGGCACAAGTGATTCAAAAAGCTTAGAAATAAAATACAGAAATCAAATCTAGTCACGCCAGGCACAAATCAAAGTATAAAGGAAAAAAAAAAGAAAGGGAAAAAGACAGAGTGGCAATCATGAGGGAAATATAGAAGCTTAAAAGTATGCTGTTACCAAGAAAAGTGGAAAAACAGCTAGAGATACCTGACTGGAAGGTGTATTACATAGCAGGGAAGCAGCAAACTAAATAAAGTCAGCATGAAAAACATACGTATTGGGCAAAAATATTTTTGAGAAGGATTATGAAAGATGTTCTACTGGAGCAAAGATGGCAATTTTCTTTAGACTCACTTCATCCTGGGTACCCTAGCTTTCTCCAGGTTAGATTGGAGTATGGGATTTTATTATTATTATTATTATTATTATTATTATTATTGTTATTATTATTATTATTATTATTATTTTAAATGTTGTATGGTTGAGATTTTAACATTCCACATACAGATCAGAAGACAAATCATCATAGAAAGAAAAGGAAATAGGTAGATGGTTGGATTTATTCACCTAATAGACTTGAAGTATTTTAGAGAGTTGCTTCAAATACTTACTTGGTAGTGAACACAGGTACAAGTAAATGTTGCAGAAAATGACCTTAGAGTACCAACTTCATTTAAATTAAGTGGGGAGATAGGCAAAGGTAGGGCTAATTATGGTTTTTCTCTACAAAAGGGCAAACTTAGAGGAAAAGGAAGCTAGCCAATTAAACTGAGGAGCTTGAGGACATGAATGTATAAAGAGCCTGGAAAAGTCTTTAAATCAAAACTGGATAGAGTTGTTTTGACCTCTCATATACGTATAGGAGAAAACTTACAGATATAATTCTAGAATCAAGTGGGAAAAATAACACCTCTACTATGACAGCAGAAATGCTGTTCACTGATGTTTTTCTGGCACCTACCCTCTGGGTAAGTTGATTGTTTGAAAGGAAGGGAGCTTCCTCTTTTGTAGACTGCAGGTCTGTGAACTTGTTCAGCAGGAAGTAGATCGTGGAATGGAGAATGTACCACCCAAAATGGGAGAGAAGCAGCAAGCAAAGATCCTGCTGGTGCCGTGAGTGCTGAAAGGAGTTGGTGATCTGCTTGCAGCAGGTAGCAGAGGCAAAAACTAACCACCACAAGACATGTAGAAAGAGAGACTCATGGGAAAACTAAGAACAGGAAAACAATCAAGTAAAAATTGAACTCAAGAAGCCACTGGTAATTGCTGGATTGGAAAAAAAATTGGAGGATGAAAATTGCCTAGTAAAGGCACAATGAGTAATAGCTATACCAGCGTTATTTTCTGCATCTCACCTAGTAATTCTCTATTTAACATTTATATTACTTGTAATGAAACATAGTTTTAGGCACTTGAAGAAGTGATATTTAAAGAAAAGGTCTACCTTGAAGCTCTGACAGATGGGGTATCCTAGAATGACAGCAATGACTCACGAGTACGCAGATAAAAAAAATCCACTAATGTGAGAACGAAATTAGAAAGTAGCTTCATAGGAATGAGATGCTGAAATAATTCCTGATGAAAACTGATGAGGTAAAAAATTTAATTGCTGTATGATGGGGTTTTCTTAGTTTATGAAGTATTTAGATAATACCACTGCCTGTGATAGCGTATCAGACTTGATGACCCAGAGCATCATCAGAACCAAAGCAGTAGTATTTCATCAAAGGCTGCTCTAAAGAGAGAAGTGTTTGCCAGTAGTTTTATAGCCATTAATAGCTAGCCATCTATTTCAGAGAACTTATATTTCCATGTCCACAATAAATCTTTACTTGAAATTTAAAACGTTTGCACCATTATCATCTGATAAACAGATGATAATGGTGCAGAAAGACAGAATATTTGGGGTTTTTGCTTGAAACCTCCAACCAGTCATTGTCACAATCCATATTACCTATGCAAGTAGGCAAAGGTTTGTCCCAAACTCTTCGATCTCCACTTAAGCAGGTCATAATGCTACTACCATGCATTGTATAGCCAGGATTACAGCTGTATAAAATGACAGTGTCTATAAAATGTCCTTCATCTCGTATCTTGTAGCCATAATTTGGTATGCCAGGATCTTCACACTTCACTAGGTCGAAACCTGCAAACAGAAATGGGAAAAGAAGAAAAAAAGACATGGAGATATAAAATATCAAACAAGATATAATGCCAATGAATCTGATCCTGATGCAAATTATATTCTTGTGATTCAATTACGTTAGATGTATCTCCAGTGATCAAAGATAAATCATATATAAATTGGGAAACTCAGAAACTGAAACATCAGGAACTAATTGTTATTTTCATATTTGATTATTGTATTAGCTTATTGAAGAAAGCATATTATCTATACTATCCTAAAATAAGATTAGTGACAAATTTATTAATTTGTACCACTTCTATGTTTTCATTCTATTTTATTCAGTGGAAAAGAAGTATCGATCCTGTATTTGGCACTAAGTGGGAGCTTCACTTCCTCATCTAATCTCCATAATGAAGGCAGGACACCACAGTGGTAACTCAGGAAGAAAATGGAAAGGCTATTACATCCATCCTAGTGTCAAGATACCATGGCTTCAGTTTCATCTCTGCTGAAATGAAGAACTGATTTTCAATTAGCATTCTCCTTTTTGGCCGACCAACATGCTGAACAGGATAAACAGTTCTCTCTGTGCTCCATGGAATGAGCAGATCTACTCTCAGCAGCTACAGTTCTTTCCACATTTTACCCATTCCTCTCTGCATTTTCTCTGTATAGTATTGTTGAAATGTAAAAATGCATTTTATATCTCTCCTTCTGCCTTGAGTTCCAGTTCTTGCAATAGAATAGAGAGGTTCCAAATTCATCTTTCTCAACTCCAGATTCTTCTTCATCATGGATTCTTCTTTTCGACTGCCATGTCTTCATACCAGGGAAGTAATTGTGACTCTACAAATATTTTCCATTTTACTATCCTTATTTGACTGATCAGCTTCTTTAAGTGATTTCTGAATCAGGCTGCTGTTCTTCCCTTCAGTTTTCTGTTTTCAGCTCATTCTATACCTGACCTTGCCCAGGTAAGTTGTGGATGCCCCTTTCCTAGAGCCATTGGCACTAGATAGTCTTTAAGGTCCCTTGCAATCCAAACCATTCTATGATTCTGTGAGGTCCTTCACTAAGTAGTACATAACTATAGAAAACCTTTCATTATTTTACAAATACACGAACTAGAGTCGGTATCACATTTTTCTTGTTGCCTTCCTCCTGGCACCAAGATCAACAACAGCTGAAAAAATGGCAAGGAGTCTGAGGACCTTTCCTTCCTGTACACATGCTAGAGATATCCGTCAACTGAGTCTTCTGAAAACACAAAATACCCTTGTTTTCTTTGTTCACTTATTGGGCACAAAGTTTGTTTTTTACCTATTATAACTCAGGATTCTGAAAATTAGAAGGATAAATTCGAACTAGTTAGCCTAGGCTACTTTCATAGTCAGTAAAGAAATATGACTTTCTAGAAGATAAACTACCCCTTACTTTAACAGATATTCAGATCAGTCAGTTCAATCAGCTTCTGGAGACATTTATTTTCTACCTTTACTTTAAACTGAGCCTAGATTGATTGTTTATATAGTAGGCTATACTGACCCAGAATTTTAAGTATCTAGACTTAAGGAAAATGAATTGCACCCAAAAAAAGAATGCTATTCCATCACATAGACACTGCTCTCTCTGCGCTAATACCTTAAGAAATATCAAGCCCCAAGACCAATAAGAGTACTCTGACCGCAGCCATGCACTGTTAAATTCAATTATTTGAAAGAGCATCGCTGTTTACAAGCCACTTCCTGGGAATTCAGCTATCTGTCTACTATATTATGACTATTTGGGAAAGTCCTAGATAGAAGAAGTTAACACAGAAGCATGTTAACATTTACCCTAAAATCTTGTCAGTCTAAAAAATCACATCTCCATGTTCATACTCATGCCCTGATACAGTTTAGTTTAGTAACAGAGGTGCAGCCTTTATGTCAAGAGTATCTATGATCACACACAGTACAAAAGGATTATAGAGATTTATCATTATTCTCTTGCTAAAATATTTTTTCCATGTGAAAATTTGCACAATCCAGTAATTTCTTTTTGTTGATAAAAAAAGAAAAAAGCAAACACATTCAATTTCCAAAAAAAAGAAATAGCAAGCATTTTAACTGGCTCTCAGAATTGATTACATAAACAGTCATATCTAAAGTTTTCTGTCCTTTAGAGTTAATACTAACTTATGAAGCATGGTTAATCTCATCCTAAGTGTAGTGGTTTGACCCTGGCTGGACACCAGGTGCCCATCAAGGTGCTCTATCACTCCCCTTTCAAGTCAGACAGGGGAGAGAGAATAAGATGAAAAATGTCTTGTGGGTTGAGATAAGGATGTTCAATAAAGAAGCAAAAATTTGCGTGGGTAAAAGTGAAGCACAAAATAACAAGATTTGTTCTCTACTTCTCATCAGCAACAATGGCCGCTTCCCAGGAAGCAGAGCTTCAGCCACAGGTAATGGTTTCTTAGCAGGCACCCATTGGAAACAATGAATGCCCCCCTTCATCCTTTTTCCTTAGCTTTTATATCTGAGCTGACATCATATGGTATGGAATATCCCTTTGGTCAGTTTGGATCAGCTGGCCTAGTTGTGTCCCCTCCCAGGATCTTGCCCTCAATTGAGGAAGGAATGTTACAGTGCTGATGCTGTGCTCAGCAGTAGCCAAAACAATGGTGTGTTATCAACACCTTTCTAGCTACCAATGCAAAGCTGTGAGGGCTCCTATGGGGAAATGAACTCCAGCTCAGCCATACTCAGTATACTAATGTAAAAAAAAATAGATTGGATGGACTGTGCAATTCTAAAGAGGACTATTTCTCTTCACAAACTACAGAGAGCCAAAATGATTAGGTCATTCAGATGAGCTGAACTTCACGAGAAATAGCTATATTTTGTTATTTTAATTTCCTTATTAAACATACAAAGACATTTATGTAAAATCCTGAAAATGTAAGTTTGATAAATAACATGATATTTTAAGGCTGATTTGACAGCATGAGCCAGTGTAACATTATTTCTTTGCCACCTGGTTTTAGACACTTTCCCATTCTTTGTAGGTGCACCATTTGGTTATCACAGGCAGTGGCGTATTATTGACAGAGGATTCTGGATTAAAGAAACTTCCTGGTTAAAGAAACTCTCATGAAAAAAATTTCCATAAATATGATATATAGTTAGAGACTGATTCTCCAGTTCCTTCTACCACATAAAGAAGAAAAGGTTGTCAGAGAGAGGTTGGTGGTCTTTTATAACAGACAAATTTGGATGAAATGAAATGAACTTTTAGACAAACAAGCCTTCCTAGTCTGCTATACAGGCATCTTCACTACAGAAGATGTCAAGACTGAGTTGAAATTATTGTTCTGACTTGCTATGATTTCATGTATTCCAGTTAGCATTCAGTTTTGCACAAGGTGTAAACATACATGATAGATGTGAAGAGGTAAAGAGATCATGTCACAAGCTTTAGAAGTTTGAGAGAAGCCTGCACTTTCTCTATTCTTGCTTTGAAATAGGACTGAGTAGCACTAAAGCTATTCCAGTTTTTATTTTACCTTATTAATACTTCACATCATTATTGTAAGTCACTTACACCTTCAAGTATCCACTAACATAGAGGTTTTTCACTTCCTTTGCGTTTTAGATTGCTACATGTTCTCCAAATTATTTTTTTTTTTGGCCTGTGGAAAGACTTTTTTACCTGTCTATCCCAAGGTGAACTGCCTAGCTCTTCAAGAGCCTCACACTCTACAGATATTCACTGAACTGTATTCTTGTATCTGTAAACAACAAAGTACCTCTAAAATTATAAATAGCAAAACACAACTTTGGTAAAAACACTGTGTCTGAGTGCCCAGTGGTACATACAGGAATTTCTCAGCCTTTACATGTGTCAAAGGACATGAAGTCCCTTACAGAAGCTTATTGCTTTTTTAAATCTTATTTTTGAGACTCTGTGGGAGCATTTATATCAATAGAGGAGTTAATATTTTCAGTCAGTCTATTTTAAACCCAAATCAAATATTTATTTGGGGTAAAGTGTTAGATGAAATGAGTGTAGAGAATATAACAAGTCACTATGTTAGGTACCAGAATTCAATTTCCTAATTCACACACAATAAATTTAAAAATAACATGCAAATAAAAATAACTAACTGGAAACAAAAATATAAAACCTAAATTTAAATATCCTTAAGACACTTATCCCTTCAGAATTTGCTGGTTTGTATAGATTATTGAGATATTTCTATCAAAAGACCACCTTGATTTTAATTTGTTCTAAGTATTGATAATTCAGTAAGACTCCAGTGGTTCTTAATTTTTAGGTTTGTTTGTACCTATTATCCCTAGAAAAAGAAATTGTGTACAAACATTATGTGGCAAAATAAAGAGTATTATTGCTTTTTGTATCTCAAAAATAGAATATTCTCTGCAGCAACATCCAACAATCTAATTGCTGGCTTTTATGTGATACTGAAAAGCAGCAGAAACAAACTTCTTAACACCAATTCGTAGATGTTAAAAAGGGCATTATTCTTTATTCAGCATGCTGGACATTCAGAGGATAGCTCCTCTAATCGAACATGACAAATGGCAGATGGACAGGACTTTTTATTACACATACTATTTACATATTCATTAGATAGTCTTGCTTACTAATACACATTCATTAGTTTGCTTTACACAGTTACTCCCCTATGGAAGTCCTTGTTTGGTCCTTCTGGGTCTTCTTCATCGTCTTGACCTCAGTTCTTGAGCAGGTACAGCACCATGGTGCTTTGCCACCAAAAACTGTCACGTTTATTCTTTATTTTGTTTTGTTTGGGTACACAGAGCTTAGTTTACATCCTCTGTGCTTGAGTATATCCATTATCTAATCCTTGAGGACTTCTCTAAGATGATATTGTTCCTTATTTGGGCATTCTGGGATACTATGAGTAAAGTTCCTATTTCTCCTATCAACGCCAAATTTTTAAAATGCCATTTTGTATACTCTAGAAAAAAATATGAGTAACAGTACATAATTTGTAACCACATGTTCACTACACTTCTCCACCAGCAAGACTATCTCTGTTTCTCAGTAGGCCTATTAAAAATCGTGGTATTTCACATGCATGTAGATGCTGCTCATTGTGTGCAAATACAGCAGGATCTAGCCCTGTGTGTTCACTGGCAAGCTGCCTTTCCAGATCTTCCTACCCAATTTATTCCCCTTCCCCTCACACACAAAAATTAGAACTTTCCATTTCCTTTTTGCCTGATACTCTTGTACATCTGGTGTAATTTGTCATAAAGAACCATATTGTTGTGAAATCTCATTGTAGAAATTTTGAAACCAAACTCCAGTGTTTGACGCTGTGAACTTTCATAGCAAGGAAATATGGCCATGAGCTCCACAAAATCACAGCACTTGGGTTTATCTGACACTGAAACAAGCCAGCAGTCAGAGAAATTCTACCAATATTCTTACTGCTGAGAAAGATTATTGTACTGGCAAATTGCTGCCAATTATGTTATTCTTGAGTTTCATTATAGGATTATCAGAACAATGAATGAATAAAAGCCAGTTAAATTAAAACCAAACCAGCCAGAATATATATTGATGACTGGCTACCACCTCCTGACGTTATTTATCAAACATGATTTGCTCTGTCATATTTGATGTAAATAATCAGGAATATAGAAATACCAGTTTTCAGGGCAAAAATTATTGACACCTCTGTAATATATGTAGACTACTAATTATAACTTCTTTCAACTCAGTTTAGTTATGATGGGCTCTGTGGTACTAGCCACACTAGTAAGCAGCGCAGTATAGTAGAAGCAAATCTGGGTAGTGAAACAATGAAGCTGAGGACATGATGTCCACACTGTCTGCATTCAAGTGTTTTTACTTTGGGCTCGATTTGGTGCCCATTAGTGGGTGAAGTATACTATGTGCATGCATGAAGCACATCTTCCAGTTCAGTTTCAAGTTTGCACGTTCCCCAACCTGTCATCAATATGAAGAAGTGAGTGTTCATTTTGTGTCTCCTAGGCAAATTTTCAGAGATTCTGTATTACACAGTGCACTTTTAACAGAAGCTGATGAAGTTCTGAGGTATCTGCAAATGTTCCCTTCACCCATTTGGAAAAGAAGAATACCGTTCACTTTCTACATATATATATATATATATATATATATATACACACATTTACACTGCATGTAAACCTACAGTGGCCAAATTAAAAGTCAATAATATAAACCAAATAATTTCCCACTCCTTTTTCTGGAAGAAGTCCTAAGGTATTTTCAAGCAATCATTCACCTAAAGCCAGACACGTGAAAAAGTAAGCACCCAAAGGCATGCATTACCAACCTTTAGATGCTTGGTCCCTATTTTGAAACTCCAATATTGAGTTCACCACTAAGACATTTATGAATGGACAAAAGCAACAAAGACACTCTGAATTGTGAGGTACAGTATTCATCCAAATTTTAGTTTCTACACAAAGTATGCTGATGTATGTTACATAATGACTGACTTAGTAGAACATATAAGCACAGTGTTATTAGGGATCAGAATATAGGTCCTCTATCGGCAGCCAAGAAATTAGGTTGCAAGGCTTTATTCCTTCCTGTTCTTTTTTTTTTTTCCTTTTTTTCTTTCTGGCTTAGTAAACCTTTTTCATGCTTTGGCACTAAATATACTATGGCAATTAAAAAGAAAGAAGAGAGAGAAAGCAGAGGAAGTAATTGAACTGACAGTAAAATAAATGTAACATCACAGCCCTTAATACTGTGGTCCTGTGGTGCAAATTTGTTCAACAGTTTTTTGACATATTAGCTTTATTTATGGCTATGTTGAATTAATTATTGTTTGTCAATTGCATTCTGACTTTATGCCAAACCATATATAAAACTGCCATAAAAGCACAAAATGTTTATAAGTTTCCTTCTGTATGCTATAGTTAATTTCACAGAAATTCAATCATGTGTTTGTGCCAGATTCAGATCAGATTTGCACTGCTGGGCATTCTGATGCTGCACAGATTCATTTCTAATGATCATGGAACCTTGGCCTCAGATATGATTCCAGAATACTGTAACTACCAAATAAAGGAATTTCTTCTTGCAAATTCAAGAGCATGAACCTGTGTTGTGACTTCTGTGAACTCTGTTGGTTTGCAGTAAGATCCTAAACAAAAAGCCACCAGACAAAACTGGAAAGACATTACAAAAGAAATGCCATCTTTCAAAACTTTAGATGAGTAATCTAAAGATAATCAGGGCCTCAACATAGAACAATTATATCCTGTAGGTGTATGTCAACACTATTACTGGTCTTAGCTCAGATGAATAAGTTTATAGTCATATAGTTCCATAGAAGAGTACACAAATAGTGCATAATCTATCTTCAGCTTCTGAAAGTGATGTGATAAAATATTTTTACATGACTTCAAAAAAGAAGGATAAATGCATATATAAATACTATTTCAGTACATACACAAAAATATTAACATTTATTATTAAATGTTATTAATTAACATTAATAATATTTAATGTTATTAACATTAACAGATGTTTTAATATTAAAAAATAAAGGTAATATGAAAACATTGGTAACATCAATAACTCTTTTAGTGTTACCTAAATCTGAAGTTATTTAAGCTCATTAACATAGTTGATATGTTTAGCACATATCAACTAGTTCATATGTTTGAACTACCAAAGAGTAATTAAAAGTAATGGTACTTAAGTTTATATTCTTGGATTTCTAAATGCATATAAATGCATATAAATGTCAACGAATACTCATTCTGCAGTTGCTGCATCCTAAACATCCATAACATAATCTATTTAATTAAATCAATGCAATTCAAAATAAGAGTTCTTAGCATTTTCATTCTGTCTTGGAACCATTTATGTGCTATTGAAACCTACAGTTCCAGGGAAAAAATGTACTGGAAAATTGGCCAATTACATAAATCTCTACCTAATTAGAATGATAGAAAAATCTATAGAAAGAAAAGTGTCTGGATAATGTGGCTACAGCGAGGTATCAGAAACTTGCATGAACTTTCAAAGAGCCTACGATGACAAATAAGCATGGGCTGTATGCGCTGGGACAAAATTAGCTCCAGACCTCTCTCTTGAATCTGTAAACTTTTTGGAAGGACAGAAATAATTTCAGGTCTTGGGAATTGAGTATTTTACATTCTAACAGAGATCATCTTAAAGAGAATAAATAAGCCATGGGAGTTTTTCAAATAAATGGATATATTTCTACTTAATTGTACAACAAAATTAATTCCCAAGCATTTTTGATACCTGCTGCTTTGTATCCTTTGGAAGTTGAGAGGTACACTTTTAATTTCTTGGAAGCTTTTCAATCTATTGGCAATTAATTTTACCTATATGAATGAGACAGTCATTCAATGGATAATACTTTCTAACAAGAATTTCAGCAATTTTTCTTAACATGAGCAATATGTAAAAAATTTATGTAAACATGGAAAATATTATAGTAGAGATATGAAGATGTTATCAATAACAGGTCTTTTGAGCTAAAATGAAAAACAACTCTTTTCCGTCATTTTCTTCTGTAATAGATATATTACAAAATGTTCTAAGGCCTTTCCCCAGCAATTTCAAACCAGGTTCTTTGTGTCCATGTGTCTTATTCAAAAATTTTGTTGTCCTTTTTTCAGCTACAACATCCACATATACAAATAAAAATTACAAATTTAAGAAGCAAATTAAATGCATGTAGACAGGTAGTAGAAGACAGTTTTTATGTGACTATTTTTTGAAAGAAAATACTTTTCATATTTTATTGAAAGAAAATACTTCTAGTTAATAACACTACTTGAAAGAGATGGGTGTGCAAATATACATAGATAAGAAGTAGGGATTAAAGGTGAAATTCCATGTGAGTTCAAGAACTCTTAATTCAAGTGTCTACGGAGAAATATCTTCAGGACCTTTCTAATCAGTGGGGAAATGACTGATACAGCCAATGACTCATACAGTACTTAAAAACAATCTGTAGGTTGCCTGTTAGAAGAGACTTGTCTTACCTTTTTTTGTGAGAAAAAGAGAAAGGAAAGGAGAAGAAATACACACTTTTTTTTTTTGTTGTGTTATTTAGTGCGAGATACCTTGTCTTAACATATACCAATAGCTTCAGTGATTGCAAATGCATTCACTTCCTAAAAGTCTTTTCTAGAATACTCACTCAGAGGAATGAAGTCACCACGAATGTAAAGGATGGATTGAAAGATGGAAAAAGCACTCTATAAGCTTATAAAAACCAGTATGATTCAGACAGAACTGAAAGTTAAAAGTATCCCATCATCTGCCACTGTGTTGATTCTTTCACACACTGACAGGCGAACAACATGCACACAGAACCTGCTTTTCTGGTTAGTGGTATTGTGCCCAGAACTTCTGAAAATCAAGTTCTGAATACACTATGGTGAAAAACTTAGATAATAAGAAACACGTAAGTCTTGTCTACCTTACATCATCCTGTCTCAAGTAACCTTCCTCATCTAGAAAGTTAATGGAAGCAGAAGAAGATAAATAAATAAGTTTATAACATTCATTTCTAACTACCTTTCTTCCAAATAGTCCCTAATTCTTCATCCTTAATTCTGCTCATATATCATGTACACGTAGTTTTGACAGGGTGATTTTAATATGTATAAACTTTTGAAGGAATAATCTTTATTTTATTCTAAAATAACTTACTGTTCTAAATAATTACAAACATATTTTGGATGACTGAAAGAATCTGTTTCCTATTTATTGTTAATCTTCAGTTATAAAAAATTACTAGGTACAAGGACACCAAGTTTAATCTGTTGAAATGTAAATAATTCCCTAATATAATGACAAGAGAGGAGAAAAAGTCACATACTTACATCTAAGATGTTAAAAGGAAAAAATCAGTCAGAAGAAAGTTAAAATCAAACTTTGATCTCAGGGTCACCTGCAAATTATTTGAACTGTCTAACTTTATATATTATATTATATTATATATTAATATATGCTACATATTACACTATTATATACAATATGATTATATATTATATATTATTATAATTTTGTATTAGAAGCATGGAACAGAATAATATACTCACATTTGTGTAGCTTAGATTTTATAATTAGACTGTTCTAGTTTATACTTTCATAAATTAAACAGCAAATCAACAATGAGGCACCTAGAATATCTTACATTTGAATTGCAGCAAGAAGCAGCTTGCAAGAAGGATTAGCCCATCATCTTAGGTGTCTAAGTGCTGATATCTACCTGACTTAAGGAACTGCTTATTAATCTCTCCTTTCCAAAAGAGAGGGTTGAGCCAATAATCTTAAAAAGGAAATAATAATTTTTCATTCAACATGAAGCAAACGTAGGCAAGAAGGCCAGAGGTAAAGAACAGTAAGACACTGGTAGTTCTGTTCAAGTGTTCTAAGCTTTCAGATAGGAATTTTTGCTCATGGGAAAATTCTGGTAGTTACAGCAGTGGGAAGAAATCTACAGTAACTTTACTGTCTACTCATCTAAGACTTGGAAAAGAGGAAAGTATTCACTGCAAACTAACAGGAGTCTTTTTGTGAAAAACAGAGGAAATAGTCAAAGTTTTGGAACAAATCCCAGCTAAAATTCATTAAATCCGTTTGCACATACACATAATGGCAAAGTCTATAATGCCTTCATAGAAATAGATTCTTTTTAAAATATGAGAGAAAAAGTTTAGGTTGAGGTGGAAAAGAAAGTAAAGAATTTCTGTCTTTCGAGGTAGAATTTGCATTAATAAATTCATTGATAAATTCAAGGAAACTGTTCCCACTAAGGTCTCAATAGTGTTTCAAATATGATAATTTCTTTAATATTAAAGTAATATAGTCTTTAGGCCATCACTTCTGAGATTATGAATTTATCTGAAATCTGCTTGCAGATTTCAATCACATGCTATAGGTATGATGCATACATCAGCAGGTGAGAAACAAATATGCTTAAGAAGCCTACCTGAATTGGCATCACTTAAAAATCTTACTTTCATATTCTAAAGTTAGAATTTCAATATAAATGTAAAACAACATATGCATATGGACAACCGTGGTAAACTCTGTGAGCCTCTCTCTTTCTCACCTGCAAACATGACTGCATCTTAAGCTTCATAGCAAGAGATTTTAAAAAGCAGACCTTTTCTTGATAATAGATGTGAATTACAACACTGGGAAAAACCAATTGTTTTAAGCAGATGAGAATCTCTGAACCATACACAGAAAAGTCAGGAGACCTTTGACAGGCTAGAACTGGTAATTTGCAGAACCAAATCAAAATAAACTTCAACAAATTGCCTTTTCCACATGTGTGATATCTCTTATCCAACTGATATGACACCTCATATCCAGCCTCTTTTTTTCTTAATTGAAAATAAGAAATAGTTAACATCTTTCTTCTTTCTAATCCCATGCCCAGAGGGATAATTCAGTAATTTAAGGATGATAAATTATGTAAGTTTTGGAAACTAAATGTTTTTCTTTTGAAAATTTCAGAGTGACTTTTTTTTTTTTTAAAGTTATTCATCTTGTGTATGTATATTTAATTCAAACACTTTTAATTCAAACAGAATCCTGTATTTCAGGATACTCCAAGTATTCTTTGGAGAATGTAATTTAATAACCATGGACTATTCAGCCTGTATTCCTACCACAGAACATCAATTTACCAGCATTTTCATTTACAAACCATGGGATAACATCATCTTTCAAATAGAGGTTCATACAATGTTTATATTCACCAAATAAAATGGTTTTCATTGTTTCTGTCTTAGAGAAAAAAAAATATTTGGTACCTACTCTGTTTATTAAATTCAGCAGTTTCATAGATGTCTTTAAATTAAAAGTGAAAATAAAGCTTAATTATAAAGTGTTATAAGACCAATTTTATGCTCATGAAAGATTTTGAGGATTTTGGGGAAGGAGGGAATTATATATATATATTGAATATATTGAAAGCTGAAGGCAATCCTGCTTCTTTGTGGCAGGAAAGAGATAAGAGACTATATGACCATGTTATTAATCAGGATATCATCATTCTTGTGCACAAGTGAACTGAATTAATATTTCTAATAAATGCCTTTCTTTTGGCATTAATTAAATTTTTGTTTCTCAATTTTGAAACTTTGATTTTCTTTTAGAATAGTTTTTTCTACACATGCAACACAATTTACACTAATCTGAGATTAGTTACATAATGATACTGCTCTTAAAGGACCTATGAATAGGTCACACATGCATAGGTTAAGACATGATAATTTAATTTTTTTTTTGCTTTTGTTTATTTTTATTTAGTTTCATCTTATATTTTTATTGCAGTGTGTATAGGTTCTATTTGGAACAGATCTTATATACAGACTAGTTACAGAAAGGAAACTGCAAGAGCTTCTTTTCATTACTGGATTGTTCTGCTCAACTGACATTATACAGCCTGAGGCAAAGCAACCATATTCCTGAATTTGAGCCTGATTATGTGCTAGAGTAATTGTCTGAGTTTGCAGTTTCAGAACATTGTTTTCACTGACATTCTAACATTTTCAATTACCGTAGAATAGGAAATGAACTAAATTAAATTTCAGTTCATGGTTCTCTTAAATTACTTGCCAGGTTTAAACCATTTATGTAAACTTAGATTATGCTAATTCAGATTCACTTTCCATGCACTTTCACTATCCCTTGAAAGAGTTAGGGTTAAAGTATGATAATAATACAGAACTTAAACTGAAAATTAGAACTAAATCTTTAGCAATAACAGAATACTATGAATGCCAAACCACTGCATCATGTCTGAGAAATGTATTAAAAAATTTCTTTTCTTAAACTGAAGAGTAGATCTTAAGGTCAATGAAAAGAATATTTTAAAGTTACTAACTATGCTTTCTAAATATAGAAGATGAGAAATGCAAATTAAAATATTAAAACCTACATTTAAAAAAGTCCATCTATACACAATCCTAAATCTGCAGAAGCTCTTGGAAAGGAGCACAGCTCATGGGCCTGAACTACCCTAGAAGTAATAATAGCCATGCAGAAGTCTGTTTTCAGTGAAAAAAATGGTCATGGATTCAAAATACGAGGAAGTTACTATTAAGTTATGATTTGTACCTACATAACATGCACTCTCAAAAAAGACAAATCCTTAGTGAGATTTTTTTCCAGCTCTCATTTCCATCTTAGTACAGAAATGTAGAAGAATATCTAATTTCACATCACAAGGAAATGTAGGATAAAATAAAAGACAAGTGTTGTGGAACTAACATGGAATTTAATTTTTAATCTATAGCAGTAAATCAGAGACAGGTCAGTGAAAGGTCTTCAGAAAGCTAAATCTAGCTGCAGAGCATACCACAAATTTCTAAATGATTTTCAGCCTTTTTAAACTCTGTAACTGGTTCTGCATGTTTCTGAAACACAGAAGATTCTATTGTGAGGCAGAACATAGCACTAAGTGGCCCAGTGCAGTCAAGTATGTTCCTGCAGATAATGTCTGTCAGTATTTCTGGATGGACCCTTCCACTGACTCCTTACAGAATAAACCTTAAGGTTTATTCTGCAGATAAGTGAAGCTTTTGCTTCTATTATTTACTGCACAGGACTGAGGGACCATGAAATTGCCATAGAGTGCTAGATAAGCTGCTCCTAAAAAAAGTAGATGTTTGTATAAGGTCCAAAAGCAACTTCATGCTCATACAGGCAACTACCAGTGCAAGAGACCTTGTAAAAACCTGCAGGTCTGAAGAGAGCGCAGAGAGCAATTCTACACAGTGGTAGAATTCCTTACACATCATAACACCAGGATACGTGGGGAGATGGCATCATGAATATAGTCGCCTATCATCAGGTACCATGAGAAGAAATGAGTTTTGAGATTTCAAGCTGATACTGTGAAGGGAAGAGTGTTTTCTTCTCAAATGTTTGGGAACTGAGAAATTGTGAAATATAGTATAGAGCTGAGTGATCTATGATCTGTGCATCCATATATATATATCATACAGTAGACAGCGTTAGGCAGTACTCAAAAAACATATACAGTACTCAAAAAACATATACAAAACATTTGTACATGAGATGTGTGCTAAAGTGTGCAGAGATTATTTTAGTGAAGAAAAGTACTAAGAAAAGTGAGACTACTGAGTTCAAGGAATGAGGATTAAACAGAAGCAAGGAAGCACTTGTGACACAAGTCAGAGTAAGTTCAGTTCTCTGCATGATAAGTGAAAACAGCCACTGTTAAAATTCCTCTTGTGTCAGGACTCTGATAGGGGAGTGGTTAGAGACAGCAGGGAGACTGCCTGTTTGTTATTCAGAAGCAGTACTGCATTTCTTCTTATTTAAAGTTGCAGTCTGTTACTTCTACCAGACAGCTGTGTTTTGCTTTTTCTGCCTGTCAGTGTGTGGCATCAATAAGATTTCGTTTTTATCTAAATGTCATTTTAACATTAAATGCTACTGACATGACAGCACAAAGCACTGTTGTCTTTATACCAGAATGGCCAAATCTTCTAACTGAGCAATGAACAGGAAAAGTAGGTCCAGCTGTGAGAATTCCTATACCTACATCTTCTCTTCCCCACAAACTAGAAGTGTCTCAAGGAGAAAAGTTCTAATCACACAGAGGAAAAAAAGATCCCCCAAATTATAAAACTGCAATTATGAAAGAATAACTGACATTTTCTCAATGAAGAAAACCAACTGCTACATGAATCAGTTGTGGTTACAACATGTATAAACATAAATTTTTACATGCAGATCTCTACTAATGTCCTCTATTCTTAGGGAATTAAAGCCATCTTAAAAGTTCTTTTTGGTTCCTTGAATTTTACAAACACTTTCCACAATGGTTAAAAACTAAAAAAAATGTTGGAGACCAGGGCAAAGAAAAACTTTGCTATTTTTGCAAATTCTGTTTGAGAGGAGCAAGAAATAACGTTAGGGAAAACTTATACAATTTTGGCTTCATTCTTAAGACTAAAATAATCCACTTTCTCATACTTAAAGACTTTCCTATGTAATTGAAACAACATTTATGATGGAATAATCTATTGACATCTGAAATCATTCTCAAGTAAAAAAATTTAGTCCCATGAAACTGCTGTCATCATTTCCTCAGCACTGAAATATAAATATTCACAGTTCCCTGTGACAACAGTGTAGAGGTACTATAAGTGAACAGACACTTTCCATTATTCTTCGTAGCACATGATAAGGAAGTGGCTTTATATAAACTTGTTTTACACAAAGTAGAAAAGTTTTCTTCTTTGTTCCTCTTGTCTTTTTTCTCCTCTGGTAGAGTCAGATTCATCTATTGCTCATATTACAGTTTCATTGACTCTTATTCATACTTACCCCATCAATCTCAGGCTAAAATATTCTTCATTTTTTCTGAAGCAGTTTCCTTAAATGAAATCATTATAATTTTATTCTTTAGTCAAAATTTTTCTTAGTTTCTCAAAAGAGTTAAGATGAGAAAGAGTACAGATGTTTTATGATCCTTTCTAGTAACTCTATTGGGTTAAACTCATTTCCTTGAAACAATCTTGTAGCTGTAGATCATCAGATTTCATTTAGAACTTGAATTCTTTATAGATTTCCTTTTAATATCTCCTTATATTCTGATGTCTACAATTTATACAAACATCTCAGATTCTAAATTTATAAAATTTGGTTTTATTATGTCAGTAATGAGATTCTGAACAGAGATCAAAGTTTCTTTATCCTCATTTCTGTTCTCATGAATCATTAGCTTTTTCTTCTGCTGTATTTTTAAATTCAGCATTATCTTCAGAATTCACAATATCAAAAAAGTTGGAAAGGTAGTTGCACAGAAATGAAATAGTAAACACAATAGTCTTTTTAATAACCCATTGCAGTGTAAGTTCTTAATTTCAATAGCATTAATAGGAAGAAAAGTACTACAAAGACCAACAATTAAGGGCAGCAATTGATGATGCCCTGTGGGTAGCAAAAAGCCAGCAACCAGACAGGAAGTAATTCAAACTAATTTACCACTATATTTTTTAGATCATCACTTCTCCTATCTCTCTCTAACAGTCTTATGTTATTCATTATTCAATTTCATTCACTCATATATATTTCTCATTTCCTTCAGTGAGACAATATTTTAGCACCCTTTTAATTTTTTCTTTGTTTTAGTGATTTTAAAGTATCTGCAATTATATTTCAATCTGAAAATTGAATAAACAAACTGAAGAGTAATCTTTCAAGGAAGTTAATTCCAGTTGTAAACTAAAGCATTTTTATTCCAAAAATATAATTATCACTTTATGTTTGATGTATTTACCAAATGCAAAATGGACACAATTGTTTAGTAATTGAATTGGAACTGCACCAAAAACTCCAAACCCATCAAATAATGAGTATAAATTTCTGGTATATCTAATTGTTAAGATATTACCAGATTAGACTCTTTCAGAAAAAGTATGTGAGTTGGCACTGCAATCAGTTTCCAAAACATTGCAAATTATAAAGAAAATTTTAAAAAATTATAAAAGCTGAAAAGTCCCACACTGAAGGGTTTGGAAATAACAGTTACAGTTGATAGAAATCACCTAGTGAGATGGTCACTATATCAAAATTTATTATATTGAATTTGGATCCTGAAAATACTGTAAAATGTAAGGAATTAGACTGTATTTACAAATGTGGATGTCTTCTGTGAGAGAAAGTAAGAAGAAAAGTCATTATAGATAAGCTTTTCAACATGAACAGCTGCAAATTGATCATATATGATAAAATAAATGAGATACTTGGTAACAAAAAAAAAGTAAAATGTTATGAAGACATAGGAAACTGAATTTTACTTCTCTAAACAGTATTAAGATCACCATTGAAAGACTATGTCAAATTCTATCTACACTACACAATGTGAAAATACTTGGAAAAATAGAAAACAGATTCAAAACCAATCAGTCAGAAAAAAAAGCCTTAAGACACAAATTATCATCTCTTGCCTTACACAGAAAAATATGGTACAAGAGAGCAAATATTATTAGAATTGCAAAGTAAATGCAACAAAATCAAGCTATTGGATGTAGAAATTAGGTAAAATTCCATCTTTAAATAATATGACATTTCTCAACAGTAGGTGGAACTGATCACTGAAGCAGGATTTGAAAGGAACTGATTTAAGACCCTTGAAACCAGAACCCTTAAAATAAGATTATTTTTTAAACAAGTGTTTGGTTCCTTTTTTTTTCAAATGAAAAATTCTATGGTTTCTCTAGGCAAAGCAGAGTAGATTTCCCTAGTGGTTCTTTTGTGGTTCTGTAAGAAAAAAACTCTAAGGGTGAAATGATAAAATTTGAGATTTACCACGCACAGCAGAAAGACAGAAGGGGAAGTGAATGATTTCTGCTTATTCCACAGCTTGCTCCAGTCCAAAGGGAAACAAGCAGATCTACTAGAAAGAACTATGATGACATTTCTGTGCCACAGTATGTTGTGGTGCTCTGCTCTGCAGGATTCAACAGCAGCTCATGGAAAGTAATGTAAAAGGCAATAAATTCAAGGCAAAGGAAACTTGGACATTCCTTGAAACCTGCACAAAATATGTCCTTAAGTGTGTTGGAATCAAACTAGTTATCCACAGAGTTATTCCCCACTAAAGACTCATTGTTTTGCCAGCAAAATTGATTCAATTAGTTGCATTAGTCTGTGGGACAAGTGCACTCACTTTGTCAAAACTTGTTCACTCAGGTCTCCTTCCAGCATACTTCACATTGATCCTGACAAGCAGTCAGGACACATTAAGAGTGTACCCAGGTACACAGTATTCTTTTATTCTCATTTTTTCTTTCTTTTCCTTTTCTTCTTTTCTTTTTCTTTAATATCTGACTGCAGGCATTGAATTTTCCATTTTGAAAATTAGCTTTCTATATGTTTGCTGCTACAATGTAATCCTAATATATTCAACCCACATGTCACAATTCACTATTCACTCCTCTTCAAACCCCACTGCTAAGTCTTAAAAATAATCATGCTAAATTTAAAAAGTTACAATTTTGCTTTTAGTAACGTTCTTAAATTACTAACACCTATGTAGTCATGTAGACAAGTGAAGCTCAGTCTCTTAACCACAGTACCTTCTATGAAATTATCTTCAACATTCCATGATGAATCACTAGAGCTAAGAAATAAACATTTCCTCACAAAGCAATCAATGAGACCATATTTATGAACTACTTACTTGTGTAGGTCAGCTGAAATCCTTGGTCAGTATCAGATCCATTGGTATTAAACTCTATCCACATATGGTTAGAGGTGCTATTAAGGGTAACTCCCATCATGTCATTTTTGGTGAAGGTTCCCAGAGAGCGTGAAGAACTGTCTTTTCCATCATACACCTTGAAGAAACAACAGTATCAAACTGGACATCAAATTTAAATATTTGAAAAGCTTTAGTTTACCATTATACAAAATTTAAAAGTTAGCTATATATTGCCAGTAGTTTCCCCCAAAACTTAACGTTTCTGATTTGTGAAGTACACACCCTTTGGTTATACAGTTCAGTGAAAACTAAAGTATTCTGTCTCCCTTGAGGTGTTTTAGAGTCTTTTTCCTTTTCAGTTTTGAGAACTCATCTTGAAAGAAATTAATATTTATATGCAACTTTATCTTCTGAGATTTCATAAACTCAAATTGTTTTTCATGATTATTCACAAAGGCCAACAGAAGTATAAGTTCTGAAATCACCATTGAAAGTAAACCCTTACAGCTTACTCTGTTCCCTCCTGTCTGGATATATCAACAGCAGAGCTGAGGTACTACAGTCAATCTGTCACCTTTTATTTCAGATTCTAAGCTTGCAGCAATTTTTGGGTTACTATAGGTTTTAACAAGGAAAGAGAGGTCTTCAAAAAGATATGTGAGTCTATTTCCACATCTCCATTGTGGAGATGTCCTTATTTACCATGTCACTTTATTGAAAACTCTCAATGGAGTACAAAATCAACAATATCAACAATATTTGTGCTTTTTGAAATTCTAAACTGAATAAGAATACCCTTTTAAACAGTCACCAACACAGGATAAGTATAAACTCTTGGCTTGGAGGTTAAAATTTTTTTTGCTTATTGCAAAACCTTGAAAGCCACAAAGTGAGAAAATAGCCTTCTCTGTTTTTGGTTTGGTTTGGTATTTTCTCTCAAGATGAACTTAAAAAGCTAATTTCTTCTTTAAATTAAATAAATTGCCTGTACTTTCTCACAGAAAAAATAAGCAATATGAAATGTGTAAATATACACCATACATGAAACATCATGTCAATACTTATACAAAAGCAAGTAACGAATTTGGATAGTTGGTTTCTGATATGAAAGATAATTTGCCCTTATCTCATATGTCCTAGAGTGACTATAGACAACTACTGCAAAAACTACAATTACAGTAAATATTTCAAGCTCTGGATCTTCATCTCTCCACTTGCAGACCTTGCGGTACAGTGAGGATTTATACTGATTCCAACCAGAGGCAGAAAATTATCCATTTAACAGTATAAATTGTTATATTTGAGTCACAGACACTTCTTCCTATTTGAATGTCCAGTTAGATCTATTAATGAAATTTAAAAAGGCATCTTTTAAGAGGACAGATCATTGCAACATTTGTAGGTGACGACCAACAATTAAAAGCAGTTCTATTTTCTCTGTGGAGAAAACACCAGCATGCCATCAATATAGATACATGTCTTGAAAGTACCATGTTCCTCTCAAGTGTCAACATTAACAAAACAAAATAAAAAAACTAAATGCAAAAGATTTTTTAAGACAAAAGTATACATTTATTTTAATAAACATATATAGATACAAATAATTAACTTCTCCAAAATAAGCTTTTGAAAAATAATATATTGTGCTAGTTATTGATAGAACAATAGATCCTTATTACTAAGGCAAAGACTGTCTTATATCACATAGAGGAGATGTATCAGAAGATACAATCAATTTTATTTAATATTCATACATGCAGTAACACATATTTAATGTCTACCTCTTGGAAGAAATATGACTTTAAGCTGTGCTAAGAGTATCTGAAAAATTACTTTCAAGATTCTAAGCATTGTTGTGGGACAGAACTACAGATCACTTTCATGGACTGATTATGCTTTATTTGTCAGAGCTGGAAATCTACTGCACAAAGTAAATAAGCATTTGTTCCCCATAAGACTTATTTCCACAGATATATTATACTTGATTCATGAGATAATACTTTGAATGGAATGTTCTATTAATTGTAATTAATTAAAAATGGTACCTATGTTTAAAAAGTGTTTTTTCTTCTATAAAACAAAAACCCCATGTCAATACTACAATTGTGCCTTAGACATCTTGTTCCAAGAGTATTCTGCCTCTCTGACTGTTACAGACACTCTTCCTACCTGAGGATTAATAAATTAAATAGTATCTCTCAAGATTAATCCATACACAAATAAATCAGTGTTTTATTAAATTAAAATTAGATGAGACATTGTGTGAAAGCAGTTGTTAAAAAAAACCTGCCACAATCTGTACCTGTGACACTTGTCCAGCTGTTGTTAATGTTACAGACATAAGTAGGTACATATCTACTCTAATAACTGAAACAGTGTTAATGAACAAATACAAGCACTGAATCTCCCTTGTTTATACTGAAAAGTTGTTTGAACCAACCCTAGGAAAGAAGCAGCTTTTTGCCTGACAATTCTTTGCCATGCTAATTATTGTGGGCCAAGGATCATATCCAACACATAGCTTGTGTGCAACCATTGTGTCATGTCATATGTGATTCACTCTAGAGGCAGAGAATACATTTAATAAACTAGTCTAGACGTTATCACTATTTATTCATATTTAGTGTGTATGTTAAGTGATTTGGGAGAATACATTTGAAATATAATTCACATGCTGCAATTACATGCTCTGTCATGAAGAAAAGAAGGTCTATTTGGCCAAAAGGATGAATGACGGAATATTACCTTCTGGTTTTCCTCTTACCCCTAACAAATTCACTGTGATTGCATTATAAAGATTTCAGCATAAGTAGCCACTTCAAAGAATTATGAAACTTCAAGTGTCTGTTAAAACAGGGAGTTCAGGAGGATGAAGTGTTAGCAAGTGAGGAAGATAAGCTTCAAAACAAAGAGATAATCCAAGTATTCAGTTTTGCCATATGCCCTTCAAAATGGTGAGACTGTTTCTATTACTTTACAGGAATTCAAATTTCTATCCCGCTAATTAAAGTTCAAATTTTGTCAGAGCTATAGAACACTTTGCCCACAAATTACAGTCATTAACCTGCATGCATTCTTCTTCAAAGTGATAGTTTTGACCCTTCCTCCTGCACTAGTCTTATTGTTGCCAGAAATAATCTTGCAAATTATATGCTATACCATGTGCACTTCAGCCTCAATATCCAGACTCAATATTCCCACTTGAATACCAAGCTGAATATATACAGCTGCAGGTAGTTTATATTTTCAAAGCAAGTAAATAGTGACACAGTAGGAGTCCAGTCACCGCAACTTGATTGTCTACACAATATTTATTGTCAGTACATCTGGAACACATTTAATGCGGACTTACTAACACCCTCACAAATCTTCCCCTAGAAGGCATTAGTGCAGGAGCTGCATAGGCCAGGGACTGTTTCTGAGAGACAGTTTGAGTGAGTCACCTCGTTGTATAAGATTAAAGAGAACAACATTACAGATGTAGTGAAACTGCAGAAGCTGGTCTCAGGGACAGCAGGGAATGATCACAGCATTGTTTGGAGCACTAGGATAAATTTAGCCAGAGCTTTCAGAGTTGCCCCATTTCACCAAAATGTTTGTGAGGAATAAAAGGGAAGTGTTTGCTTTACTAGCTGGGGTTAAAACATTCAGACAAAAGGAGAGGACAGTGCTACAGTTATTCATGAGGTGAAATGCTCCAGTAACAGCCCTAATGTATATGTACCTGCTGTGGGAATGTAAAACACTCACCTGAAGGAGAAGGAAATGCTGGTTAGATTTTCCTAAAGTCGAGCTTCTAATTCTGACAGTAAAAGAAATTCCTTACAACTAAGTTTAGCAAATTTCCTTAATTGCAGAGATCTTTACCATAAAGATCATCCGAAAGGGAAATACTTTTAAAATGTTGCTTTGATGGCTCGGGAAATAAATCCTGTATAGCTTGCTGTCATTGTTTTGTTTATTCCCATATACATTTCAAAATCCCTTCATTACATCTTCATGGAGTTCTTAGTGATCTCGCCTCAAACAAATAGTGACCAGGAATGTCTGACACTCCTGGTGGGTTGACTTTGGGATTATTACATTATTATTTCAGTTTTGATTCAGTCCTCTTTATCACACACTACTGAGCAACATTTTTTGCGTTTTCTTACATGTGTTTCCCCAGTGCCACTCCCCACCTTGGCTGTGGGCTCAGCCATGCCTTGCGGTGGGTGGATCAGAGACGGTTGGAATTGACTGTGTCCGACACAGGGCAACCCTGACCTCCTCTCACAGAGTGGCCCTGTAGCCCCACTGCCCACATATGGGCACCTGCATCCAATGCAACATTACGGATGCATATATCTTTCCTTTAAAATAGAGTAAGACATTCAGCTGGGAAAATGCCCTATATTTCAGCACAAGGTTTATAAGTACTTTTAAGCCTTAGTGTACCCCTTGCAAGCTGCCTGCAAGGCAATCTTGGGGCTTTCTTCGATGGAGGCATAAAATACAAGGCCAGTGTTTATAACATATTTTGGTCATATTTTGCATGCAGATAGTAGAGAAAGCAACTTCGACATCCACTACCCTGCCGAAGGGCTGATTCCAATGGAAATATGTAAAAGGACATCCTGGCATGGGAATGGAAAGGAAATAGACTTTATTTTCATAAGTGTAGGTTATAGAGAGACTATAGTGGAAGAGAGCTTAATTGTATAAATGGCAGTTGTGTAGTGCCAGTTGACTCAGAATCAGAGAACAGGCCTTGCAGTTCAGACACTGGCATAATTTTGCCTTTACTTCCTTTGGATCCTCAGGAGTATTGTGCTAACAGATCTATGAAAGAAGACAGTATCTAACAGATTGCTCAGAACAGCTTTCTTTCAGGCAAATCTTTCTTATATCTCCAGGGATTATCATTAAGTATGCTCAACATTACTCATGAAACGTTCTGAAGGATAATCGAGTTTCTTGAATGTTTCTTTAGGATTTTCTAAGGGGTTTTTGTTGCTGATTTTTAGGTAGTTTATTAAATTATTTATAAACCATATAAGTGCAAAGCTTCTGGGAGACTTATGTATCACATTCAAGCAACTCAGTGGGCAATTAAGTTCTTTCTTGTCTGATACATCTGTTCAGAGCAAAAATACCTTTGGGGATCTGCACTGTCAGACCATGGATAATGGGAACAAAGGACAATATAGACCACATATTTTGCTCACCTACTCAATTCTCTTTGATCTAAAAGCAAAACCATAGGCCAAAGTCTTGTAGTGTTTTATACATGGTGGCCACACAAGCATGGAGGATTTTATCATCAATAATTTACTGGGTAAAGATGGAGAAAATACCGTTCCTTTTATTGGAACTTTTGGATATTATTGGGGGATTCTCAAAACTTTGTATATTTCATGGTCAAATGTAGCCTGTACTTGTTGAAAAGCACAAATATAATAACAAAGATACAAGCATCCATATTAAAATGAAGATTTTTTCTTTTTCCCTCCTCATCTCATCCTATCTCTAAATGCCTTGTTCTTTGCAGGAAACTTTTAAGATGACAAAATGGATAAAAATATAGGCACCAAAATTTGATCTGTAGCAATGATATCTTTAAAAGTCTGTGGGAAGCATTCAGTGCAAATAATAATTAAAAAAAAACAAAACAAAACAAAACAAAACAAAAATCAAGGTTGAAATGTAGACAGCAATTTCTGACATGCTAAATGGGGTGCTGGGATATCTCCAGAAAGGAAGTTACTGAATACTTTGTGATTTTAAGTATTAATTAACTGAAAATTTGGAGACATAAATTTGAAAGACTAATTTCATGTATGGTCGACACTTCAGATGAATGTCATGATTTTCAGTACAAGAATGTAGCAGCCATTATTAAGAACACGCAAATTATGGCCATGCTGTAGAAAAGGACATGTTCAAAATCTATGGATATTTAGGCTGTATTTCAAATGTTATCTGCAATTTAAAAGAATGAAAGACATCTGTAAGTACAGATTTAGTCAATGCCACCATGTTAGCTAGCTTCTCTCTACTTAAATGAGTAAATTAATTATTTGAAAAAAAACCCCAATGATTCTGTTCATGGCAAAAAAAAAAAAAAATCTCTGTGCTACACTTAAAAGTATTGCTGCAAACATAAAATAATGCTATGTATTCAAATTCCAAGTTCACATTTATGTTTTCTTTTTACATTTAAAAAGTCTAATACTTCTAGAAATGTAATTGAACTCTCAAACCTATAGTTTCTTTGCATCTAATATTGACTCTAGTATAAAGGAAGTGATGCTATCCACTTACAATTCATTAATTTTGTGTCAGAAACTGAAATGAAAATAAAGATAACCGGCACTAAAACCAGATTTGTTCATGCATTGTGAATGTTTAACATGACAGAAAGTGGAATTATTTTCTTATTACCTTAACAATATCTCCCTCGTGCAGCTGAAAGCTCCTGGCTCTAAGATGGATCCCTTTTCCAGCCTCTGTTTCAATTTTATAGATACATTCATGGTTGTTGTCATAATTAGATGGAAAATTTGGAGACAACAATGTTCCTTCATTTCCAGAGACAGTTGCTCCACATTCAGCTAAAGAAAACAGACACATGTAAAAAAGAAAAAAAGTGAATTATCCATTTCAAGAAAATATGGGTTATTAGTAGTAATATTTAAACCCTATGAAAACTCTAACTGGCTATCTAGGAAAAGTATATTTCTACCAGATATCTGTAAGAACAACTCCTAGAAACCCTATCAAAGTTACTATCTCCTGCATTTCACTGAGTCTGTTTATTATATGCACTTATCTGCTTTTACCTTCAATTTATCCCTTGGTCCTCCCATCAGACTAGGCAATAATGTAGGTTAGCCTGGATACTATATACATTGGATATTTTATTGAGATATAGTTATTGTGGCAACATTTGAAATAAACATAACTTTGATTTTACTTCTGCATTCAGCTTTACAAATAAGTATTAGAAAAAGCAGACAATAAGCTGCTGGGGGAAAAAAAAGAATCTGACAATAAATCAAGACCATTCAAACACGTTTTTCTCTACCTGGAATAAAATCAAAAAACTAAAAAACAAACAAACATTTATTTATATTAGTCAGGACTAAGTAGACCGATCCTTTCTTTTCTGGGTAAAGAGAGGATGTCTTTTTCACGGATATTTGTAGTAAGCATCTATTAGCACTTTCATTAGACATTCTTTTGTCGTAGCTCCCCAGTAAAGAAAATAAAGAAGTGTAGGAGGAGTGGTATGTTCCAGCCCATGGACTCAGTTTGAATTCAGAACAAAAAACTAGAAAAATTATTCCAAATATGCAACATAAATTTCATCACATAAATGAAAACATCCAGACAGATAGAAAATAATATTGGTCTTGTTCAAACAGATATTCAAAATGCTTGAAAATGGTCTAAAACCACCTTACAAATCCCACGGTAACATTAACATACCAACTATTAATCTACAACATTTTTTAAGGTGCACAAGATTGCTATTTTCATCTCATTGTTCAGTCTAGGGATAAAATATATTGGATTATTGTGGTGGTTACAAACTGGTCACCAAGGAAGGTCTAACCCAAACCACCACAGTTATTTTGACCTAAACATCATTTAGATCTTATTCAGAGTTTGTGAAAAACTTGTTATAGCAGTTAAAATAATAATAAATTAACATATAATTGTAAATCAACATATATGCTTTATCAAAGAAGCAATAGGTTTAGAAACAAATCTGTATTCTTTCTAAAAATGTTAAATAGACTTTTAGGCTTCATATGACATTAAAATATTTACTTGAGGAATTTCAATTACATTGCAAAATTCTCTGAGCTCAAATTGGCACTCATATACCTCTAACCCATGCTATAAAACCACAGTCTGTTTTCAGTGCAAATAGATTGCAAATATCTGACAGCTATGCAGTTTCATCAGGCTCCACCATTCCCTTCATTATCGTGACAAATGGTTGCTCATGTCCTCTGACCAGTCAAGTTTCCTAGTTCATCCTCTTCCAGTCAGTAAATCACTGAGACAGACCCCAGAAAGAGGTTTCCAAAGGAAATCAAGCTTTCTTTGTCAACTCCCTTTCCTCAATTTATACAAAACATGTCACAGATCAAGTTTAAGGACTTTATGCCAAGGACTTCAATTGAGTATTTTTTCTAACCGTTTTTGCACACTGCAATCCAGAACGTCATGACCACACTTCACATAATGAGGGACCAGGAATTCAAAGAGCAGCCATGAACCACAATACCAAGCCTGGTCTTGACAGCAGGAAAAGCTTATGCAAAGGCATCTCTCCCCTTCAAGGTCCTAATATTTTACCTAGTGGTATAGGAAAAGTCATGCTTTTTCTTTAAAAACATTTACAGTAGCTGATACTGCTGCTGCTTTTTTTATGTAGTAGCATGTGCAACCATAATGTGTGACACCCAAATTCAATTCACTTTGACTCTGGGGATTTGAACATGCATTTCCTATCCTCTCTTGCAAAGAGATTAGAAAATCAGTCACACAGTGTTGACTAACCTCTTTAGCAAAATGGGTAGGACATTAAACAGGGGAGGAAGTACACTTCTTTGAGGAAATACATACGTCAAAGAGTTGGGAAAAAAATTCTGAAATAACTCATGAATCAACACTCACAGTAACCATGTGAGCACCGAAGTACTAGACTAGAAAAATATATTCATGTTCACACCCATTTGAATCACCTCCAAGTGATCCTCTTTATGCAAAATGAACAACAGCCTTTAACAACAGTGGCATGATGATTCTGCTAGCAAGGACCAGATACAACTTAAAATTGTTTTACATAAGCAAAGGAAATGAAGCCACATCTCTTACATTCTTGATGAAAGATCAAGCCATAGAAGTTCAAACAAGTGATATGGCTTATCCACCTATAGTAACTAAGAAGTAAAAAACTGCCAATCAATCTTGAAATATGTCATGCAATATTCTGTATCTAGTATGTATTCTATGAATAACTACTGATTTTAGTGTCTCAAGTTAAGCAAATATTATCATGTGATCTTGAAAGAGTTCTTGACTACAGAGGACATTTCCTTACCTCAACGCCTTCTAGATACCTTCTGAGTTCCAGAGACCTGCCTCCATCTTGACAGAATGTCTGACAAACTCCCCCTCACCCCACCCCCATCAGGAGCATCCACAGCCCAGAGAGACAAAAGAGAAAAGATTTCTTATTTCCCCACATGAGAAAAATATTTTGTAACTGATTCTAATTTCATTTATTAAATATAATTCACTGAATATTAACCATATGCACTCTTCTTCGATAAAAATCAACTATATTAGTATTAGTATCTACAAGTTTTAAATTATGCAAACATTGAGAAGTATAGAGTTTTCCGGGAGAAATAATCTTTACTGATCTTAAAGTAATTACTCTCTCCATCACTCTGTCTTCCTACTTTGGTCCACAACCTTGTGTGGGAAAAATCAGTGTGAATTTAGGTGAGCAGGTATTCTATAATATACCCACTGAACATGCTCTATGTAAATAGTATTTTCAGGACTAGCTCCTCCAGCTGTAACCTTTAAAGAAAAGGAACATATTTCCTAGTGTGGTCATCTGATGTGCTTAGGCTAGTATAACAGGTACAATTTAAGAACATAAAATCTGCATATGATATAACAAATTGATGTAGAAAGAGGTAGCACTGAAATATGTATTTTGATGCAATAGAGATCCCTTCTTTATGTTGCATGTCTACCTTTCCTTTGTTTCTGTATTAATCTATTTGATTTTTCAGGATACAAAATAAATTGATTCAAAGTTCTAACTTTTTTACTATCAATATGATCAGAGGCACCTAAATTGAATCTGTAGATTAAACAGTAAAGATTCAGTTCTCAATTTAGGTATTTCAAATTAATCAGGTAGGGATGAAAAAAATGAAAATACATGTAATCCAAGATATTTTTCAACAGAAAATATGCACAAAATTCTGCTTGGAGCAAAAAGCAGAAAAATAAATTAAAAAACCCCGGTGAATTAGAAAACCATGAAAGAAAGGAAAAAATCATTAGAGGACATAAGAGGACAAAAGCTTCCATTTGCATGTATAGGAGAGACTTCTCTTTTCTCTAGGAAGGATATAGGGGGATTGTTGCAACTTATAGAGAGTTGTTTTGAGTCTGAGGGAGAGAGAAAGAGGAAGGAAGGAAGGAAGGAAGGAAGGAAGGAAGGAAGGAAGGAAGGAAAGAAGGCACATTCTTGCAGAAGTAACATGAAATAGCACCTACTGTGTTTTGATAAGATCTGTAAAATTAAGAGGCTGTTGTCATACTAAAACACATCTAAATTGCTTGTTAAATAACTTAAAATAGCATGTAATAAACAAAATTTGTTCTCTAAATATCAGCTGCTTACATGGTTCCATTTAGAATCTTGACTTCCCAAATCTGCCAAGCTATGGAAGTCTGCTGAACTACAGCAACCAAAAGACAAGATCCTTAAACTCATCTTCTTTTTAAAGAAAAAATCTGTATGTTACTGCTTCTATGTTTCAAAAAGTGGAAAGTAAATAAAAGTAGATTAATCTAGTCCCCTATTACAACTTTTGAATTTTGTGTGCTTTTTAAAGTTAATTTTATTTATTTATTATAAATCAAAAATACCCACCTTAGAATTCAAAAAGCATATTCTTTTTGATTCTAAACCATTCATCTCCACACATAAAAGGTTTTACAGGAGGAAATGCTTTATTTTTACTACAGTTTCGGAATTCTCTGTTATAACCTTTTTAAGGACTGTAGCAGACAAAAATGCTACTTTATCAAACTCTTCTTTTATTCCCTTTCAGTGAGAGTAATCAGTCTGGAAGAGTACTTGAACTCATTGTTTGTTCTTTTGCTTAATAAAGTCACTTAAATTCCAATTATATAAGTAACTGTTTTTTCTTCTTTCATTGTCTCACTTGAAATTTGATAAAAGGAAACTGCAGAGGGTAGATCTTTTGAAGATCATTGAACACTTCCTGAATACAAACTCAAACTGTAATACAAACAAAACTCAGGGATTCTTGAATTGCTTTGAAATAGAGTTCATGTAAAATGTAACAATAACTTTGTTTAATGGAAAAGTTTGCTTTACTGTTTTTCTTTCATATATCTTGCTAAAAGGTTTGACAGAATTTTAAGCAGATCTTCAAAGCAGAGATCAAATAAAAGTAGTACATTGTCAGTTTAAGGGTTCCTCTGACACAAAGCACTCAGCTGAGTGCAGAACATCTCTTTTGTATTTTCAAAATTGTGCAGCAGTTCATAAAATATGAGAAGAAGCAGAACTCAGACAGTCAATAATTTTTTATGTTTCTGTTGGACAATACTATTACTCAGTAGGATGATTATGCAACATTAATATAGGAGCAAAAGGGATCACAGATAAAACTGAATCAAATGATAGCAAAAACTTAGGGTTTCTCCACAGTCATTGAGAGCTCTCTAAAGCTGAGGATATGATTTCTGCATGGAAGACACAATACATGACTGGACTCAAGCACGGCTTCAGGTACAAACTCTAACATAATGCTAGGAGCAGAAGCTTCCTGTTAAATGGAATGTTGCATCAAGCCGAGATGCACATGGAGTATCCACGGCACCTCTGTTGCACAGTGACTAAATCTCTGTAATGTCGAGTCCTACATCTCTAATTCTGCAGCCTGTCCATCATATGAGAGCCTGTAACCTGTCATTTACACATTGCCATTGATTTTTTTAAATCATACTATTCTCTTCCCACTTCTCATTCTTTTGCCTTGTGTCTTTTAGCCTGTAACTCTACACTAAGATCACATCACTCCAGACCTGGAGTTTTTAGCATGTGACTTCATATTGGACTAGAACCTCAATAACAAGGAGTTAATAGTCATTTTAACACACAATAAATATTACACAATAAAATACATGCAAAACCTTAATTACTATTTAGTCTGCAGCACCCACACGTGCTCCATTCAGTGTTAACAGTGTAATAAACTATCACTGAGTAGCTTGAGAAGGTCAGCATGAAAATGTAACTGTAGCAGGGAGAAAGCAGGAAGATGTTGGCTTTTTTGTCATTACTATTATCATCATCGTCACCACTACATTAACCGGCAAGAATTATTTGCTTGAGGATTCTTTCCATCCTCTTACCAACTGGTGCCTAACGAGTGGTTTTCCCTTTTTTCCTTTTTTTTCTCTCTCTCTTTCTCTTTTTTCTCTCATTGTTTGCTTCTTTAAGATAGATTTCAATTAAAGGTACGACTACACTACTAAAGTATGTTTATGTCAGCCTCCCACAATACTCTTTAAGCAACACCCATATGATGGTGGTGAGGTTAGAACATCTCCCTGAAAACCATACTGAAGTGCCTTGCTGAAAACAACTTATTCTGTATTTTTTGCACCATTCACATACAAAGAATAATGGAATAGGAAAGTAAGGACTAAGCAGCAGGGAAAGTCTTTGCTTAATTTGTTCTCAATCCATATGCCACAAACATAAGGCACTACTCAGGTTCTCAAAACAAATCCTATGATGTTAATTAGCCTCAGGGGATTATTGGCAGAAACTAAGGTGAAAGCATTGTTTGGATTTAAATTGTTTTGAGATTTTTGACTACTCTTTCTAGTATCATCTGATAATAAGTTATAGACATAACATGCTGACATTATTTGTCTTAGTAAGAAACAACACTAAGTATACATAACCTTAACATGTAGAAAGAAGGCAAAAGGGTGACTTGAGGCAATCGTTATTCTTTCTAACTATAGGTGACTAATATTTCATACCAGGTCTCAGATAAAGGTGATTAAAGTCTCATACAAATCACTCCTTTTCATTTTGAAAATAGAATCAGAGTGCTCAGTATGTACCAGTTGAAATCTTTTAGTGTTTCCTGACTTGAAGTTTCAGTTATCAGATAGAGACAATTCAAACCTGTAATTACTACATGTCACCATATTTTAAAGATTCAGGTACAGTAAGACTCAAACACTCAGACAAATCTTGAATTTTCAATCAAACATTGAAAGTAAAAGGAGGGGTTAAAAAACACCACCTTTTGATTGTATTTATAAAAATGCATTGTTATAAGATAAAGAAATAGAAAGTATTAAAAACTTATCAAATAACTTTATTGAATACATTGTACAAAATAGAAAATAACCTAAAGATTTAACAATTTAAATGTGACAACATTTAAATAAAACATTCTGAAATACAGTGGATCCTGAATTCATCCTTATTACCATTGGAAGATTCAGAGACTCAGCTACTGATAAGATTTCTTGCTCATGAGCAGCTCTCTCTCTGCCTAAACACTAGATAAAAATGAATAGCAATTTTCAGACCTAGTTTGACTTCTCAAGGGTGAACTCAAATTCAAATTTTCTGCTACAGATATTTTTAAGAAAACAATGAATGCCAGATCTCAAGAATCTCATAGAAAACTCTGGTGCTATTCAGGCTAGCAAGGTTCTCACTTATAATTCAATCTCAATGAAAATTAACTCAATGCTACGACATGACAGAGTATATTAATTATAATTGATGACTTTGCAATAAATACTAACTAAACTATTAAAAAGAAACAGCTTATTAAATAGTGTCAGCATTTTATTGTAGCACCCAATCAACTATTCAAATAGTATTTAATATAACAACTGAATATGACAAATTAATGTGATATTAATGTGAATAACAGCGAACAATATCTTGGTGAAGATTTTACTCAAATACTGCATTAATGCACCATTAAAAATCAAGTGCCATGTAAAATTTAATAAAGGAGCAACACCACTTAAATATGAAACGAAAATATTAAGTAGTTCTTTCTTTTCTGCTTTACCATTTAAGTTTTCCACAGCTTGCTTAGGAACACTCCATAAGGATGAAATTACTCATAGGGGACAGGAAATAATGCAGATTAAAAACCAAATCAAACAAAAAAGCTCCAGCACTCAAAATTAAGTTTATTTTATTGATGTGTTCTGCTCAAACTCAGTGCAATGCTTAACATGAAAGGCTAGTTTGAATTGAATATACACTGTAAACTGTAAACACCCACCACCACCTGAGGATGACCAGGACAAATCAACTTTTGTTTAGCAACAAGCTGAGGTTTGAGACAGATAAGAGAAAAGGCCAGTAAGAAGCAGATCCTCCTAGGTGAGATAACGCTTTTTAACATGCCAGTGTCCTCCCTTGGGCTGATGGGGTTTGATGGAAGTTTACATTAAAATATTGCCCTTATGAAGATGCAAGCTATGCTGGTGGTAGTGTATGCCTCCGGCAGGGTCTCTCATGCCAGACAGATCAAAACTGAAGGGTCAGATAATATGTGTCCATGGGCAGGATGGGCTCACTAGCCTTCTGGCAGTCATCGCAGGAGAAGGACAACTCTAATTCCAAACCCTGGTAGATGGAGCTCGCTTAGCCTTGTAAGGCCATCCATCTAAGAGAAGGATACTCTAATTAAACCTACATCCTGAGGACTTTACTCTCAGCGTCCAAGCTCGCTCGGCCCTGACAGATGAACCTTAGGATTAAAGGGTGGGTCCAGTTCTGTACATGCTGCATCTCACCTAAAAAAATCCATTGCGCAGGCTTGAAGGAGATATCCACATTTGTAAAGCCCTGTAGTGACAGGTGAGGGTCAAAACAGCAGGTGAAAGGTGCACCGGAAGCCACAGACCCAACCCTGCGTGCAGGCGGTTCAGGACATTGATTACCTGAGACTGACCCCGGAGATGACAGTCTTGTTCGGCAGAATCCTGAATGACCAAGCAGCCTTTTTCAAGGAGAGTACTGCTTGCTCCACATGGAGAGGGGCCTAGAAAAGGTGGCTTAATCAAAGCTCATCTCCACCCTTCACCCGGTTGGTTAACCCCGGCCAACAGGCATCTTCTGATGTGGTCAAACAAAGATTAAGAGACAAAGGCATACACCCACCTTCAAAGGTGTATCCAAATTGACACTCACATGCTGGAACATCAGAACCATGCTTGATACTGAGGACAGTGGACATCCTGAGTGTTGTTCTGCTCTAATTGCCCACGAACTGTCATGACTCAACATAGACATAGCTGCTCTCAGTGAAGTTCATCTCCATGAGGAAGGCAGCCTTAGAGAACATGGTGTTGGTTATACACTCTTTTGGTCATGTAAACCCAGAAATGAAAGGCATCTTTCAGGAGTTGGCTTCATGATTAAAAACTCTATTGTCTCCAAACTTGAAAATTTGCCGACAGGTCATTCTGATTGCATTATCTCCTTACGCCTTCCACTACACAACAAACAACATGTTGTCCTCTTTAGTATATATGCCCCAACTCTCCAAGCTGATCCTGCCAAAAAAGATAAATGTCACACGGACCTGCACCGCCTTACCAAAAAGGTTCCCACAGATGATTACAGAGTGATTACTGAGGATTCTATGAGATTTTGAAAACAGCGTATAGACCTACACACCAGGTCCAAAGCTCTCTACTCAGTTCAGATCATCCAATGCTTCTCAGAGATAAAATCTCCATTCTGAATCAATGGTCTGAACACTTTCAGATTCTTTTCAGTACTAGCTGTGTAGTTCAAGACTCAGCAATTCAGTACATTACACAACAACTGGTGAAAAATGAATTGGATATTGCCCCTACTATGGGAGAAACTCTTAATGCCATACAGTAGGTGAAAACTGGCAAGGCAGCTGGAGTTGATGGATTTCCACTTGAAGTCTGGAAGCATGGAGGCCAAGCACTCCATGATAAACTTCACGAATTTGTGGTGCGCTGCTGGGAACTAGGCGAACCACCATCAGACCTTCAGACCTTTGTGATGCAGTCATCATCACCTTGTATAAGAAGAAAGGAGATAAATCAGACTATTCAAATTACCGAGGTATTACTCTGCTCTCCATTGCTGGTAAAATCCTGGCAAGAATACTTTTGAACAGACTAGTACGTGCTATTGCAGAAGAGCTTTTACCTGAAAGCCAGTATGGTTTCAGAGCCAACAGGAGTACCACAGACATGGTATTTGTTCTCAGACAACTGCAAGAGAAGTGTAGGGAACAGAACAGAGGACTGTATGTAACCTTTGTTGCTTTCACCAAAGCTTTCGATACTGTGAGCAGAAAAGGTCTGTGGTAGATTTTGGAACGTTTAGGTTGTCCCCCCCAAGTTCCTTAAAATGATCATCTCACTTCATGAGGATCAGCACGACCAAGTCAAACATGGCAATGCACTTTCCAACCCCTTTCAAATAACCAGGGATGTGAAATAAGGCTGTGTTCTTGCACCAACTCTATTCATAATCTTTTTCAGTATGATGCTCCAAAGGGCCACGGCAGATCTCGATGATCAGGATAGTATCTACATTCGATATCGTACTGATGGAAACCTATTCAACCTAAGGTGACTGAAGGCCCACACCAAGACCTTAAACCATCTTGTCCGTGAACTGCTTTATGCTGACACTGCCGCCCTCGTCGCCCACACAGAAGTAGCTCTGCAGTGTTTAACATCCTGTTTTGCAGATGTTGCTGAGCTTTTTGGGCTGGAAGTCAGCTTGAAGAAGACAGAAGTTTTCTATCAGCCTGCACCTCAGGAAGTCTTCCATCATCCCCATATCACCATTGGCCAATCAGAGCTCAAATTAGTCCAGCAGTTTAATTACCTGGGAAACATCATCTCTTTGGATGGTAAGATTGATGAAGAGATTGACAACAGGTTAACAGAGGCATATAGACCTTTCGGTAAATTCCATGAAAGAGTTTGGTGAAATAAACACCTGAAGAAAAGTACAAAGATCAGTGTTTACAGAGCCATTGTACTGTCTACTCTTTTATATGGGTCCAATCATGGGTCATTTATTACCACCACCTGCAACTCTCAGAACACTTCCATCAATGCTGCCTCCGTACAATCCTAAACAACTGTTTTAGGATTGTACTGGTCAGATTACTTGACTAATACGTCTCTTCTAGAACAGGCAGCACTTATGAGTATTGAGGCCATGTTGCTGAGAACACAGCTGCACTGGGCAGGACACATCTCCAGGATGAAGGACCACCGCCTCCCTAAGATTGTGCTCTATGGTGAACTTGCAACTGACTACCGCAAGAGAGGAGCCCTGAAGAGGAGATACAAGGACTCCCTGAAACAACATCTCGGCCTTGGCCATACTGATCATAATCATTGGTCTGCTCTGGCTTCCAATCAGGAGGTCTGGAAACATATTAGCTATAACACTGCTGCACACACAGGATCACTGTCCAGGAGAAAAGACAACATAGAAAGAACCGTGTCTTGTAGATACCACTTGGGGAGTCTTTCTGCTGTGCCTTTTGCAACCGGACTTGTCTATCTTGCATTGACATTTTTAGCCACCAACGTGCTTGTAGTAAATGTGGGTAGAGTCCTTCCCAAATCTTCGTTCGTGAAGCCCAGCCATGATGATGTCCCCCCTTACACAACTGGCTCAGGTGTAAAACTTTACCCCAGGGGGAGGTATTGAGACATTCACCTGGGGTGTTCATCCCTTCTGTTAAGGTGGAACTGGCTCAACTATGCTTATGCTGAAGTGAGAAACAGCAGTCATGTCTTAGAAGGTGTCATAAATATCAGAAGCCATCAAAGACCCCTGAAGTGCCCCCAGACTCATTTCTAGGAACTTCCACCAGAGGACTGCGCATAATCCACAGTGTTGCAAAAGAAAGTGTAGAATTCTCCTGCTTAGGAGAGGTATCTGGACATTCCCACCTGAACCTGAACATATATTAACCCATTGAATTTATGTTGTGGGGGCTTCCTCTGGCCCTGACAGATTAAGTCTGCAACCATCACTTGAACCAACGGACATCTAAATTGCAACAAGCAAGTATCGTCACTGGATCCACAAGTAGTGATAACTTTTCTCTTCACTATCAACTCTTATTCTTTCTTTCTTTTCCTTATATATTTTCTTAAATGATGTTTTTATATTTCCATAGATTATAACCAAAATGGCCATATATCTCCTTTCCACTGCAGCCAAATTGTTCTAAAATAAACCTGCCATACACGCATATTTATAAACATATCATTCAGTGTCATTTCACTCTGATCTGCCCCAACGGATCTATTAACAAGAACCTCAGCTACCCTACTTTCAGGGGTGAGTAATAACAAAAAATTGGTGCCAGGGACAAGATTACTCTGTGAGAAGCAGTGAGGAGGTTTTTCTACAGGCATAACAGCCAGAGTATTGAACAAAGGAGAACTGATTTTTGGTCTATGCCAAAATCTCCATCAGGAGATCATGGCAACCTGGGATATATGTCTGATCTCGACTGTTCCCCACTGCTAAAAGTTAACGATAATTTTTCTCCTCTCGGTAGGACCTGGGCACATCAGATTTGTTGAAAGGTTTTCTGGTGTAAGCCAGACTTGACCTGCTGTGTAAGATTTTCTCTGTAAGAAAGTGAAGCTGACCCTCAGAGAGGGTTAATGGGAAGAAAGACATTAACCCTCTTTGGGTTAATGATCAGTACGTTATTGAAGTTCCCCAGAATTCCTGTTTCTCCCATGCACTGCCCAGAGAAAATCAAACTACCTTCCCCTAAACCTGCTGAGCAGGCCAGAGCATTACATAATTGTAACATTGGACTTCACCCTTGGATGTGGTAAAGTGATCATTGTAGTCCAAAGCTGGTGTGAATTGGACCTGTTATAAGATTTTCTCTGGGAGAAAATCAAGCTGTTTCTCAGAGAAGGTAGTGGGAAGAAGGACATTGACCCTCAGTGGGTTACTGAAGGGTATTACTAGCAAGAGCGAGTCAAATGGTGACTGTCCTCTCATTATGAAATCATCATGATAATTTTTCCCTCTTGGGCACATCAGACTTGTTGAAAGTTTTTCTGATGTAAACTGGACCTGTTGGAAGGTTTTCTCTGGGAGAAAGCCAAGCTGACCCTCAGAGAAGTTTAATAGGAGAGAGATATTAACCCTCTCTGGGTTAATGACTGATTCAAAAAGAATGAGCACCCAGGGTGAGTCCAATGGGAATTGTTTCCTCCTCGTGAAATTAGTCTTTTGTAAAGAGAAGGTACCTACATCTGGGCCCTGTACTTTGCAATTCACTGTAAAGGGGTCTCCACTCAGGTTTTCACCCACTGCGTTCAACAATCAGTGAACAGAACATCTTTGACAAGTAGGAAGCAAAAGTTGAAATTTCTACTCTCTTCAGAATTTCATCAGTATTTCACAGTGCACCATAAAGGAATACCAAAATTATAAGACTCATTCCTTACCTTTTTAGATGATCACTGTAAATTATAAAGTTACATTTCAAAAAGTGCTTAGGAGATTATTTAAGCACATATCAGATGCATGCATTTATCACTGTAATCCAAACTCCCTCCACTCCCTCAGCCCCTACTTGTTGGCCACCTATCTCCGGACATGTGCATACTCACCAGGTATCCTATTTTGTGTTCTATTTCTTCTTTTGCATATATCCTACTCCTCACCAAGTCTGAGAAGATACAGATAACCATATAGATTTTTTTCTTTAAAAAGAAGAGTTAAAGAATCTTGTCTTTTGGGTGCTGTAGTTTGGCAGACTTCCATAGCTTGGTAGATTAGGAAGTGAAGAATCTAAATTGGAACCATGTAAGCAGCAGATATTTACAGAACAAATTTTGTTTATTACATGCTATTTTAAGCTATGTAACAAGGAATTTAGATGTGTTTTAATATGACAATAACCTCGTAATTTTATAGATCTTGTCAGAACACAATAGGTGCAAGAATGTTCTTTCTTTCTTTTTCTTTCTTTCTTTCCCTTTCTCTCTTTCTTTCTTTCTTTCTCTCTTTGCCTCTTCCATTCTTTTTCTCTTTCTCTCTCCCTCAGACTCAAAACAATTTAGTGCAAATTGAAATAATTCCCCTATATTCTTTCTGAAGGAAAGAGAAGTCTCTCCTACCCTTGCAAATGGAAGCTTTTTGTCATTTCTTATGACCTCTAATGAACTATCAATTTTTTTCCTTTTGCTTTCATGGTCTTCTGGTTCACTGTTTGTTTTTTTTTTATTTTTTTTTTTTAAATTTAGGAATGCTTCTCTTAACCTGCGAGTCCTTCAATTCCTTTTCTAACAGTAACATAACTCCAATACAGAATGTTATAAAGCTCCTGACTAGTTTGACTTATAGAAAACTGGAAAGTAAGAAAAGTATGATTAAAAGCATAGTTTGCTAGATGAGTTTTAGGAAATCTGCCTTAGTAACAGATTTCCCAGAAATAGTGTGTGGATCCTATTTAAGAGGTTAGTGATGACAATAAGCAGCAGAAACATGATTGTGATGTTCTCCTTTAGGAGGACAGTAGCCTCAGAATCAGATCCTTCAACAAACTAAGTTGTTCCACCTAATTTCTGAACTCCAGCATTCACCAAGCTTCTGAGATTCACACGGCTTTGTGGATATGCAGAAGTGCGTGACTGCCTAGCAGCTTTACACTTGGATCTGTACTCTAGGGGAACCAACTCACTAAAAGATGGGTTTTGTCCTCAGAAAAATGTAGTCAACTGTGAAATGTAAATGAAACTGTAATAGAACTCTTTAATTATAGGTAGAGAAAAAAATACATTGCTGGTAGAAAAAAATGAGAAGAATGTGCATCCACACTCTTCAACAATTTTGTCTTCACAGTGATGAAATAAATATAAAGTTATATATACTCTATGTGTATATATACATATATACATGTATATATACATATATACATGCATATATACATATATGTATATTGCAACTATGTAAAAGCAAGTTACATAATGGGAATAAATCATACATGTGGAATTAGTGTCAGTAACCCATCACAACCATGAATCATAGGTTTGATTTTTTTGTCTTCTGGAAAATACTGGAATAATAATTGCAGCAATAATAACAGAACAACAAATAATAACAACGGATAAGATGTAAACAAATGAAGGGCACAGAATCTGTTTTCTGTTTACAAATTTAAACTAGACAAAAGATAAAGAGAAGAAGCTTTTCTGTACTCCAGTAGCTTGATTTTTACCTCTCCCACACACAACACAAAACTAGTGATTTTAAATAATAATTAAGTTATTCAGAAGTAGATCTGGAAAATTAAACCTACACACATAGAGAAACATGACAATTACAGTAACATACCAGATGATAATATTGCTATAAAGTAACCGTATAGGTGACGAGCTGTTTCAGAACAGTAAAAAGCCAGATGCTTAAATTGGTAGCCTCAAATCTAAAGACCTGGGTTATTGACATTTCCTCTTCAAGACAATATGCATGTTTATTTTCCAGGTAGCCCTGTGTCAGGATTGCTAGGAAGATATTTTTCCCTAGACACTATCTGTAGACATGAGTTCATACCTTAATTAATTCTCTGCATCACACAAAATAGTTAAGTAGTGGAGTTCCCCTTAATGTCACATTCCTCTCAGTTGCAGTAAATTTTGAGTGGAGGGGTGAAAGGGAACACTGTGAATGTACATTTAGACAACGTAGCTCAAAGAATAGCTACATAGAGGTAGACATACAGGGTTGTTTTTTTTCACAGAAGACTGTCTATGTGTTTATACAGTGGGTAACTGCAGAAAAGCCTTAATGTAGCATATGTGCTGATCAAGTCACTAGCTCAGTAAAAACCACGGGATAGTTCTCCCAAATGCAACTACTGTGTCTATAAAGCCAAGAAACAGTACTCCTGTGTGAAAAGAGGTTGAAGTGTCTCTTCAATGTAATCCGAAGTTACGAACTACTGACACATTTGTCAGAGAAACCATTGTTACTTGAGTGCTTTGAGGAAGGTCCTACAGGAAATGAGATTTCTTTATGTATGACCCTGCTACCATTCTTTTAAACAATTCGAGAACAAGAAATTCTCTGTGAGGAGATTGACAGTCCCAGTGTTTCTACAGTTCGTATAAAGAGGTGGAGGGAAGGGATCTTCCTCAGAAGCCACATCACGTCAATGCAAGAAGAGAATTCACCAGACAGGTAAAGGGATTTGCTCCCATAGGAGAAGCAAAGGCTTAACAAAAGAAAGAAAAAGTTTAATCTTCTGAGATGGGGGAAGTTTGACAGCACTGAGTAATGATCATATCTATTCTTTAAACAGTGCAAAGGGAGTCAGTCTTAAGGACCTGGATCTTCTCCACATTTTTCATCAAATAGCAGCAAACAAGTGGCTGTAGGCACAAATTGCTTTCTAGTCAAGGGAGAGATCTGATTGGAGGACACATTTAGCAATGGAGTGGCTACTCAAAGGGAAACTAGGTAGAGTCTTCAAAATTTTGGGATGAGGTGGAATAATACTGCATAACAAATTGAAGTACATAGCTGAGATACACGAAATTATTCTAATTGAAAAGACAAGAGGGTGAACCGCTGACACAGGGAAATAAGATTTACAAGGCCTGTTTATGAACATGAATCTGATTTTGCAAGTAGACTTAGTGGTGTCTTTTTGTTGTGACAAGGAGTGTCCTTACTGCAGAAGAGGCAATCAGATAAAGACCTTCCAGGCAATCAGATAAAGATCTTTGAAGTCCAGGGAAAGACCATCTACCTTCATAGCATGGAGATAGTTCACTGAAAATTATTATAATGTTGTTCATATGGGACTCAAAGTCTTAAAAGAACAATGCCAGTATCATGATATTAGGATAACCAGATGTCCCAAGCTCTGCTTTTCCTGTGCCTGAAAAATAGCTCTTCAAAGAAGAAGAAATGGTGAAAAGGCACAAATAGTTCCCTGACCAGGAAAATTGCAAAGCACATTGGAGATAGCACTAGAGGAAGGACTTGAAATTATTTACTTGGATAGAGAAGGGTAATACCTTTGGTTTGTTGTGTTTTCATCAGCAGATGAAACTGAATACAACTCCTCTGATACAAATCAGCATGTGTTTGTGTGAATGTGTAGTTTACAAATTAAACGAAATTAAATTTAAAGGGCTTTCATCCTGAATCTGATTAAAAGAATCAGGAAAGAATATCTTACCATGTGTCATAGAAGGATTGAAAAATCCTTGTTGATATATAAAGGTTGGTGTGTATACATTATGTATATGAGTTTGGTCAGCGTAAAAATGATAATGAGGAAAAAATAATCAAGAGGCTATTGAACCCAGTAATGTGCTTATGTATTTGCGACACTGATTTGAGACTAGATTTAACTTTTGAATGTACACTCCAAAGCCAGCAGATTTCAGGACAAGTAGTTTCTTTTCACTCTTCTGTGAAAGAAGTAGTCTTTGTGTGAACTCCTTTTCAGGGTAAGAGGATATCTTCACCCTTAATGTTTTAGGTGCCATGGCAACAAGAAAAGAGACCTCTGTAAAACCTTCTTAGTGTTAAGAAAAAAAATCACTTATTTAAGCAGCTTGAATGGTACTGAGAGTGTCTTTCCCCTTCAGTTTCACTTGGCTGCTTAGCAAAATTTCTTTCCTTGTATGTGTTTTAGTTGCATTATGGGTATCTTTAGTTTGCTACACAATCAGAGACCAAATTTTCTTCATAGGTTGACTTAAAAGAGTTATTTAGATTATCTTGTTTTAGAGAAGCACCAGTTGTCTATGCATATTTTATAAAAGGTCTTACTAATCGTTTAGAAAGAGGGCTCTTTTACATGGATTTAGTGACAGAAGTCTCAGGGTTAGTCAATAAATTTATTCAAAACTGAACATAATAGGAAAAAATAAATTCCAAAATAAATTCCATTTCTATATGAATTACAGACTTATCACATATATGCATGATTAGGTATGTATCACTAATTTATGCATGGGAAAATATATAGGCATTTCTGTGTCTGGCACAGTAAGTGGTTACATTAGTCCTACAAATTCATGGCTAATTCAATGGTTGACACTTCATTAAGATAATTATTGATACTTTGGTAATCTTTGCAACTTTCCAATGTGTCATTCACATAATGAGGATAACTAAGTGAGCATTTTCAAGATACCAGGAACGAATTTCTTATTACTGTAGATAATGTGGGAAAGGCTTTCTAAAAGATAAAAACATTTACAAAATAAAACATACATGACCATCATATAAAATGACTCTTTTCTTCAGCACAAGATAACAGCATTTCTGCAGAAGAATACAATTTTATGATATTTAAACTAAACTAAATGTGATTGAATGGAACATAGAGAAGTTCCCCAGAAGGAGAGAAACACCAAAAAAAAATCCCAAAAAACCCAAACCAGGTAAATATCCCAGGGCTGATATAGCCCTGAATATAGCCTAAGACTTAAATCTAGAATTTCCAAATGACTGGCAAATTCTGTATGATTTTGATTTCTCTCTCAACTGTAACTTCCTTTCAACACATCTTGAATAACCCCAGTTTTTAAAAACAAAATTTGAGATAATTTACTTTGTTTCATGTATCTTACATGTATATACAATGTAGATGACTTTTTCAGATATAAAGATCTGTCCTTTTGAAACAAACAAAAGAAAAAAGCTGAAGCTGAGTTTCTCCCTTCATGACATAAAATCTCATTTAAAACAAGAACCCTCTTAAGAAATCCATTTAGATGTGTATGGAACTATTTGACACTTCAGAAACATTATGTCAACAGTAGCTGATGAGATTCAGTTGACATGGTAGTGATAAAACCATCTCATAAATCAAATATAGCAACTGTACAAATTTTATAAAATATATTCCCAGAACTCTTCCCAAAAAAGAACAGTAAAAAAATCAAAACAGTTTGATCTTATAGTTACCAATTTTTAAGGACAGCACAAATTTAAATACAGTTTACAAAGCTGTAATGCAATTTATAAACTGTAAAAATTCTAAAAGTTTAGAGTTACAAGAATAAAAACTCAATATGAAAAGAAAAACCTTTAAAACCAGCTGGCGGGCTCTAAGGTAGGGTATTTTCACCTAAAAGTTCTAAACATTGTTTCTCTACCCTGAAAGACAAAGTATGAAATTTATAACTTAACTGTGTCATACAGTTTAATAATTAGTTTTATATTTTATGTCACATGACATTTTGATCTTATTTTCTAGCACAATTATAATTATTCCTTCTTATTTTCTCTAAGTTTTCTAAGTAAAAGACACATGCATTACTTATATTTTGCACTGACTTTAAAGTTTTTACAGCTCGGGGATCAGTTCTTTCAACCCAAGCTCTTTGTTCTCTGCCCAGTATTCTGACACATGCCATGTGCTATTAACGATTTGATGAATGAAATGAAAGCATGTGACCACCTACCCACACACCTTGGCAGAGGTGCACTCCATACACGCCGACCACCTCCCAGGCAGGTAAGTTTATTAGCGCCTTCCAGGCGATATCCAGGGAAACAAGAAAATATCAAGGAATCTCCAACACCAAAATGAAAACCAATTCGCCTACTGAAGGCAGGAACACCAGGATCATCACATGGCTCCAGATCATATTCTGCAGACAATAAAACATAATGTATAAATAATTTGGACAAGTTGTCCATATGAGAAAACCAAACTTACCATATTAGTCGCATTGTTTTTGTCTGGAACACTTGGAAAACATGTTTCAGAGTTGCATTCTCTACTAAAACCCACTACTGTTTCTATAAGTCTATTCAGGCTATATACACGGTAATTATGCATCTATTGTATCCCATCCACACTACATCTATTTTCTTAATTTCAAGGGCTGTAATCAGCTTGGACTGTGAGTGGTTTACTATAATTTTGTTTAATTACTCTTTTTGTATATAATTCTTGTTTCATTTCATCTGAAATCCCAAACAGTTTTAGAAGTGAGACTTACAATTAAAAAAAGCCCAACACTATCATGCAATGAAGAAAATGCAATAAAATATCAAACACATGGTTAGGTGAATGAAAGACATATGACCATATTTTCAAAAAGTGTGCTTTTATAACTACACATCAGGAATAATTCAGGAGTAGTCAAAATAAATTAATGGGAAAAAGTCAGGGTTATTGCATAGGAACCAAATCAAACTCAGAAAATATCTGAGCCACATTTCCTCATCCCCACAGGGTATGCTGGGGAAGTATCACTATGTTTTCCTGGTTTGTAATTTCCTTTTCTTCCCTAGATATCCACTACCAACCATTGTTTGAGAAAAGATGTTGAAAGAGATCAACTTAACATGTAACCCAATAAGTCTGATTTTATATTCTTCAAAATATGATCCAAAAGACTCAAGAGATCACTTCCTTTTCACATAGGAAAAGCCATTTTCTAAAACATTTACCTTGGACTTCAGTGGAAGATAGGGTCAAATCCACTTACTTTGAGGAAGAGACTCCATTTAGCCAGGAGAAAAACTAACATCTGAGGGAGTGTTTGAGCAGCTGACTTACTGAATATTAAGTCAAATATAACTAAATATAACTAAATAAAGAAATCCCTCCCTTTAGTAACTGCCTTGTAGGAAAGTCCTGAATATTAGAGGGAATCTATAAACCACACCAGTTTCTGCTGGCAAAAGTTGTAAATTTTGGAAACACATGGTCTACTACCTCTGTTCAGTACTATAGAGGCTACAGTAGACATGGAGATATCCTGTGGCACACCCTTAGGCACGTGGGAATTTTTCTGTGTTAGATGACATTCAAAACACATTAAAGCCTTCTCACTAAACACTTCTTATTAGAAAGAAGTACATTCTGATTGTGGAAAAATAAGAAAGCAGACTCATTTGTTTCACAAAATTAATGTACCTGATAATATTTATCAAAATATATCTTTAATATAAATGATAGCATATACTGGCTATCTATGCATGTAACAGTTGTAGGTAGGGCATAAACCTTTGACTGTGTTTAAAAAGTTCTGTGATCTGCATTTTTTGTTACTGTACAGTTTTCCTCCTTGCATCCACAATATTTTGTGTGTTTTTCTACAAGTTGCCTAGTGATCTACCATTTTGAGTTATTGATAAGCAAACTATCGGAGATAAAATTTAGCACTTGTATTTACATTTCAAACTTGTGAAACTGCTGACCTCTGGTTTGGTAAGTCCAGTGAGCATCCAGATTGAACATATTTCAGCATTTGACAGGAGTAAATCCAACATTATTGCTTTAATCAGTGAGGTAGAGTTTTTTCCCTTTTTTTAAATAAGCAAGTTAAGTGAGATATATTATTCATCCATAGTGTGTTTGTCTGTAAACACTGCCAGATTTCAACAAAACTTATTGGTTTTCAAGGAATTGGATATGAGTTCCTTTTTTAATTCTTCCACAGAATACCCATGTGCATCTGCATCTCAAACCACCTGATTCATTCATATGCAAATCCGTAAATATTCTACTTTCCAGTAATAGAGACAGGCAAAGAAAATTATCGAGAAATGTATTTTAGATGTCATCTAGTTTTAGAAGACTGTAATTAAGAAGCAGTAACTAAATGTTTCAAGTATTTTAAAGAGGTAATTTATAAAAATACATCAACATATAATAAATATTTTATTTCATTTTATCTTTATAAACATTTGCTATTCCAAAATCAGTCTTCAGTTTAGACTCCTTTGTGAATCTGAGTTGGCACACCACTGCTTTTTTAAAGTTTCTATACTTCTGTTAGTAAGACAGTACCAGTTAGTTACTTTCTTGTGAAGCGGTACCTTCTATCTCTGTAAATTTTTTCCTCTTAATTTTCCTCCAAACTTCTCTTTCGCACATTTGATGGTTCTCTAAGAACAGGAAAGACTTAAAACAGTCACTTCACTAACATCGTTCTCAATCTCTTCGCCACTTCCATAAACCTTAGCCAGTTTTCTATGATAGACACTATACAGTTTTGATTAACTTTTTTTTTACTGGTGGTTCATCATGTTTTTGTTATCTACAAGTAAAACAATTCTATGGAACAATTTCAAAATACTTAGAAGAATGGAATTCATTACCTGAAAATGTTATGTTGAAACCTTCATAAGAAATTGAAAAATCAGATATAAATCGAAGCTGAGCAGTAAAATTTCCAAAGAGACCAGCTTTAATTGTAGGGGGTAAGACTGAGCCAGTTAACCTGGCTACTGGTTCTGTGAAGCTGCCATCTTCAGTGATGAGCAAATAGTCATGAGAGCTCTCAAGGTGAAAGGTATGAAAAACCAGCTGTACACCTTTAAAAATATCAGAAAGGGGGGAAAAAAAAGTACTTAGGAAGTTTTTTTATTCACATATAGGTGACACAGAAAGCAATTCTTACATTATGTGGAAACTGCTTAAGACAAAGTTTTGCATGGATTCAAAACTTGAAATTCTGAAAATAAAGCTTGCAGAAAGCACTTGTGCTCAGCCAATCAATATGTGCAGAGTGGATGCTTGTTTAATTCACTTTAAATCAATAGTTCCCATAACAGAATTGAAGGTATTCAGTATAATTTGTATACAGCAGTATGAAAATCCAAATTTGTATTGTTTAGTTTTTTTTAATTTCTTATTAGACTGTGGTTTTATTCAAGGTCCTGTATGTCTCTTTTAATAATAATCTCTACCATGACCTCAAAATTAAACTAGGAGACATACTTTAATACTTGGTTAAAATTTTGTATTTCTGTTTTATTTTTGCATTTTCTCCAACACAAATCTTTTTTTATTCTAAACTTCAGGGAAGTGCCCATAAACAAGGACAAAGCGTATACAAGTTTTATGTACAGTCTTACATATATACAGTTTCATATTTTCTGGGACTGGTTCTTTACTGAAGTCATTACTGTTCTTTCATTTGCCAACCTCCAGCTCAGCAATTAGTTAAATTTTGACTTACAGTTTGGTTTTCAAATAGAATAGATTTCGAATACAATGAATTTTAAAATACGATAAATGCAATAAAATTATTGTGGGGAACAACACTCTTCTTAGAAACTCTTCTCATATATATTTCAGATTTAAAATGTCATATGAGTTCTAAACAAAAAATCCAGTCTGTAAGAAGATTTTAAACAGTAGAAACTTTCAATACACTTCTCAGCAAATTTTTATGTTTTGATTTAATGGTATGTAAGAAATTTTTAGTAGTTTCTGGGCTTTTTTCCTCTAGGTTATTGCACACATTTCCTTAATGGATAAGCTGACAAGATTAGCTATGTATTCAAATATTACTCTACTGTACACATAACATAACGATATCTAATTTTTGGCCCTAATAATTTAAGTCTGAATACACAGATCAAATCTGTTTCTTCATGCTTAGCAATGGTGAAGAGCTATGAACAAGGTCCTAACATCTTTGACTGAAAAAAATGTAGTGCTATTTAACAAATAGCTATTATTTTCACATATTTTACTTCTTCTATTCTTTTCCATTTTTCTGAGACGAAAACCCATTTCCTCTAGTAACTGTTATAAGAATGTTGCTTTTGAAAAATAAACACAATCTGGAAATACCATATTTGAAGATATTTATTTTGAGAAATTAAATTTCGTCCTCAAAGGAATGGCAAAAAGTGCTGGTTTAACTCATAAAAGACATTTTTTTGTCTATGTGTGTCTGCATTTCTTAATATATAGACATTTAATATGCATATGTGCTTCATATTAGATGCTTACCCTTGCCATGAGACACTTCAATAGTCCAAGTGCAGTTTAAAGAGTTTGGGTAAAAATCAGGAAAACCTGGGGAAAGAACAGTTCCACTCTTCCCATGAATATATCCACCACATAGAGCTTAAGAAGAGGGAGGAAAAAAAGGGGAGGAAGTAAAAGAAGTCATACAGAAATCCCGCTTTTCAATAAATAAATAGTTCATTTTTGAGCTACCCTTAAAATTAGAAATAGGGATAAATATTAAAATAAGAAGTTAATTAATCCAAAGCCATAACATTCATGTTTGACATCAATTTATTTATTCCTACATTAGTCCTTGAGAGTGAGTTTATTTTTCATCTACAGACTCCCTTGTTAGTTAGCAGAACACAAAAATAAGTACAAATTTATTCAAGAATATTGCAAGTATTAATTCCTATTGCAGTAGTATACATGAAGCAAGATTCTTTTTTTTGTGAAGTAACTCAAAAATCAATATCTTGCTGCTATTTTTCTTGCACTAAAGGTTTGGAAAGGTATAAATATAACTGCATTTTTAAACAAAGAAAATACTTAAGTAAAAAGGTTTATGTTTTTCAAATAATAAAAGTTTGTCTCTGACATCTACTGAGATGTTCAAGAAAAAAAAGTCCATTTTCCTCTCTTTCAAAGATTCAGATTGTTCCATTATAAGTAATTAATTTGGAACTGAATATTTTGGAAGACACAAGAACTAGAAAACATTGTATGCATACTAGAATTTCCTTAACTATGCTGCTCAAATTTGCATGGTAAATTAATTAAAGTTTAAGATTTGCATGCTGAATTGCACACAGATCTTATAAATATGGCATGACTGCGCTTTTCACTCATCTGTTGCTCTCTGGTTTTATGCTGTTGTTTTTTTAAAATTTTAATGTACTAAATATTTAAACAATAAAACAACAAAGCATTAAGATGCTTTTTAGTCTTCTTCCTCACATTGAGTGATACACTTTGCCATAAACTAGATGGCAAATATACATGACAAAATGTTCAATAAACTTGCAGTACCTGCATGTAATGTATATTTTAGATACCTAGATAGATAAATATTAGATATACATATTAGATATAGATATTAGATATGGATATTAGATACATATAGATATAACATGCTGACATTATAAGGTTTTTGTTAAAGTTTTTAATGTTTTGAATTTATGTATTATATATACATAAATAAGTAGAAGGAAAGGAAATGTTTCTAGCCTGGTTTTATCTGCATATATGCATTTCTGCACATAAATATGAATGAGAATATGTCTGGCTAAAGTCACAGTAAATAAAGGGTTGATAACACAACTTAATAATAAATAACATAATTACGGCTATCAGGTTCATAGTACCATAAATGAACAATAGTACATTCATTAAAAATCCATCTTATTCTGTAAACATCACAGAAGGAAGAAAAATATTTAACTGTGCAGTCCTTAAAGCAGATATTAAATATTTCAAAATAATTTCCATATTTTAAAGATTAAATTAAGAACATGTAATTTATCCATTTTAATTTAGCTCTCCATCAAAAATAATTTTCATGCTCTAACTTGACATTAACACATTTTGAGAATGACACATTACTTAGAGGGAACTTTAGCCACCGCGTCTCTGCATGCAGTTCTATTTCTTCTTTGTTGGCATGAAACAAAGCAATGGGTTTTTCCCAAAGCCATCTACTTTGTTGATTTAGTTTCTGAAGTTGCAATTTTAAGAACATGAATAGTCTGCAAATGACTGCAAAACACTCAATTCAACCTCAGCTAAATCTGTCACATGCCAAAAATTTGGATCACAACTTTTTGAGGCTCAAAGGGCAAACTAACAGGATGATTACCTAATAGAACAGGAGTTTTATTTTATCTTTTTAGACTAGTTAGATTTAGACTAGTTGAATATGTGAGGAAAAAAGAAGAGACTGTGTATAATCCTTATATGTTGCTTGCCTAGAGGACATGTTCCAGAAATGTTTGAAAATTTCTCTTGTACCCACTGGAAGTGGGTGAAGGACGTGGGAAATAAGAACTCTCTTTCAATGACTGAAAATTAACAAGAGCTTCCTGTAGTTCAACATTCATGAGCAAACAAAAGAGATAAATACCGGTGTTTTAACTCAAAAATACATCCACACATTTTAGTACAAAGTAAATAAATAAAGAATAAGATATTAGTCAAAGTTAAGATTCCTACAATAGTGTTCTTCAATCCAGCACACCAAAGCAAACAAGCAAAACAGGCCCATAAAAACAAATTCTAAAAAATTATTTTTTTCTGCACTCTTAAAGGAGAAATAAATTATAATGATTACAAGATGAGCGAGTTTGAATGCTAGATTAGATAACTATTATAATAATCTTTTGGTAGCTTATATATTTTGTGCATGAGGCCATAAGTGTGTAGTGAGAATTAGAAGCCAGAGAAGAGTAGTGCTCAGATTTAACAAAACGGTTTAAAACAGAGTGATAAACTAAAATACTTTGTTAATCTAGCTCTAACTTTGTCCTCTGATGTTCCACTGTAATCCAAGAAAATCTTGGACCTGAAAAGGGAGTTAGAAATTCATTGATGTAAGTAATTCACTAAAGCAAGAGCCTTTTTTGGCTGTTGTTCCGTGTTTTCTGTAACAGGGATTTTATAGCAAAAGTACAAGCATTCTATACAAAAAAATAAGTTGATTCAGTGGTTCACAGAAAAAGAATATAGCAAAAAATCCAATTATAAAAAAGAGCAAAGAAATATTTGCTAGGGTAGTTGTGCTGGTCTTGGCTGGGATAGAGTTAATTTTCTTCACAATGGCTCGTATGAGGCTGTGTTTTGCACTTGTGTTGAGAAGCCAGTTTATAATATAGAGGTGTTTCTGTTATTGCTGAACAGGGTTTACATAGAACCAAGGCCTTTTCTGCCACACTGGTGAGGAGGCTGAGGTTGCATGGGAGGTTGGGAGGAGACACAGCTGGGATAGCTGACCCCAACTGATCCAAGGAGTATCCTACACCATACGGCATCATGCTTAGTATATAAAATGGGCTGAAAAAGGAAGAAGGGGGAGAAGTTCAAAGTGATGGCATTTGTCTTCCCAAGTAACTGTTATACATGATGGGACCTTGATCTCCTGGAGATAGCTGAACACCTGCCTGCACATGGGAAGTAATGAATTTGTTTCTTGTTTTGTTTTGCTTGGTTGCATGGCTTTGACCTTTTCTATTAAACTGTCTTCATCTCAACACTCAAATTTTCTAACTTCTACCCTTGCAATTCTCTCCCTGATTCTGCTGGTGGAGGAGTGAGTGAGTGGTTGAGCGGGGTTTTGTTGCTGGTTGGGCTTGAACCATGACAGTAGTTCAGCATTTTAAAAAATGTTTCATGGAAGCTGTAGACAGTTTGATACTGCATACCCCCCAAACCCATTAATATACTAACTAAAATTTCAAAGCAAAAGTATGTTAAGAAAATTAACATAGGCTGATCATCATCTCTTTTAGTATTGAGTATCCTAAATTTTGAGCAATCATTTTGATATTCAGTATTCCAAATTTAAAATATAAATTAAGTTTATTGGCTTTTCTTTGAAATCATTAGTTGTATGGCTCCATTTGGATTCACAGCTGAACAATGGCACCCTGGAAGAATCTCAATTTTTCTATTTGTTAATACATGCCTGGGTTTTTTCAGTATTTGACTGAAAGTTGATAAAGAGATGTAAAGTATGGCTTTTAGTAACAGTAAAATAATTTTTTAAAAGTGTGGATCTTGGTGTAATTTACGGGAGGTGGTAGCAATGACAAGCTTAATTAGTTCTGAAAAATAGGAGATCAACTTTTGTGGACTTAAAAGTTACCATCTGAAAAGCTTGACACTTACCATCACAGCTGGGTAATGCATGATTCCACTGATGGTTTCTTTCACATATGAGTGGTTCTTCATCACTCAGTGTATATCCTGGATCACAGCTAAAAGTTACTGTGGAGCGGATATTAAAGTTGTTACCATGGCGATGGCCATTCACAGGAATCCCTGGGTCAAGGCAGGAATCTGATTCCAGAGTAACACCTGAAACACACAGATTTAATTTGGTTTTTACCCCTTTGTTTTTCAGATAGTACACAGAAAAATAACCCAAACAAAACACAAAATGAGGAAGAGAGGAGGAAGAAAGAGCCTTCAAAAGATACTAGTTAGCATTGACCGAAAACTGATGTGGGATATAAAGCACTTTCTCTAGTTGTTGTCATTGACTCAGAGCACAGTTTTCCAATTTTCAGTTTCATAGAATAGAGAAGTCCAAATGAAGTAGAAAAAGATTGGAGCTTTAAAGTATATTTCATCAATCAAAAAAACTAAAAACAAACAGACACACAAAAAAACAAACACAAAAGGACTGGTCATCTGAAGCTATAGAAAGATATTAAGGCTCAAAATATGAATACAAATTTTGGTAGTATATAAATGATATTTTTTTCATTTCATCTATTCAGTTCCTGATACTGCAGGACAATTAAATTTTCTTGTCATAGTAATGATTATTTAATATAGCAAAAAAAAAGGTGAAAAACCTGCAGTTGAAGAACTCAGAAACTACTTATTAATTCTTACAGATATGATCCTATGCATCAAAAATAGAAAGACAAATAATATAGTTTACACAATTGTATAACTCTTATCTGACAGAAAGGAGTCTCTACTAACTGTGTCTTATAAGAGAAATTGAATAGTATTTGGTAAATAAACCTGGCGCTATACAATGAAGAAGAAAAAAACCTCTAAAATTATCAAATGAAGGCTCATTAACTAAGCATTATCCATTATGTTCAAAGTGATAGCAAACAATTGTGGAATTTAATCATATAATCATGCAATGTATACACATGAGGGAAAGAAATAAAAACTCTCTATTTGAATGATAGGAATTTCTTTTCTTTTCTGTTGCTATGTATGGTGGGTTCACCTTGGTGGGTTAACCTCAGTTGGCTGCCTCAGTTGGCTGCCCCACTCACCCGCTCTCTCTTTACTCACTTCAGAAGTACAGGGGGAGAAAATAAGATAGAAAGTAAAATGAAGAAGCTCATGGTCTAAGATAATGACAAGGAGATCACTTAATAATTACCATCACAGTCAAAACAGACTCAGTTTGAGGAACATAATGTATTGCCAGTTAAAAATAGACTGGGATGGTGAGAAACAAAGACAAAAGCTAAAACACCCCCTCCCCCCTTACCCCTGTATCAGGTTTGTATGGCCAAGTGTTAGTAACCAGGAGTGGCTACAGGAGTGGCTTCTGGGAGAAGCTGCCAGAAGCTTCCCCCATGTCCAACAGAGCCAATGCCAAAATGGCTCCAAAATGGCTCCAAAATGGTCCTGCTGCTGAGACAAAGCTGAGGCCATCAGAGATGGTGGTAGTGCTTCTGGGAAAACATAGTTCAGAAGGACAAAAACAATTGCTGCAGAACAACAGCTGTAGAGAAGAGTGAGAATATGTGAGAGTAAAACTTTGAGATACCAAGGTCAGCGAAGGAGGGGGAGGAGGGAGGAGGTGCTCCAGGTGTGGAAGCAGAGATTCCTCTGCAGTCTGTGGTGAAACCCGTGGTGAGGTAGGTTGTCTCCCTGCAGCCCATAGAGGTCCAGGGTGCATCATTGTGGGATGTCCCCACACTGAAGCAGGTGGATGCCCAGAGGGCTGTGACCCTTTTTAAAGCTCCCACTGGAGCAGGCTCCAGGCAGGACCTGAGGACATGTGGACAGAGTAGCTCATGCTGGAGCAGGTTTTCTGGCTGGACTTGTGACCCTACAGGGGACCCATGCTGGAACAGTCTATTAGTGAAGGACTGGATGCTGTGGAAGGAACCTATGCTGGACGAATTTGTGAAGAACTGTAGCCCGTGGAAAAGTTCATGGAGGATTGTCTCCTACCGGAGGAACTCAATGCTGAAGCAGGGGAAGGGTCTGAGGAAAGAGGAGCAGCAAAGAGAATGTGTGATGAACTGACCACAACTCTCATTCCCCATGGCCCTTCACTTCTCAGAAGTAAGAGGTAGATAAAATTGAAAATGAAGTTTAGCCTGGGAGGAAGGGAGGGGTGGGGGGAAGGTGTTTTTAAGATTTGGGCACCTAGCATCTAGCCAAGGTTAATCCACCATAACCCCCTTCTTCCCAGGCTCAACTTCACTCCTTCATTTACAGCTTCTCTACTTCCTCAACCCTCCCTAAGAGGGATAGGGAATGGGGATTGTGATCAGTCTGTAACAGCTCCTATCTGCTGCTTCTTCCTCCTCACACTTTTCCCTGATCTAAGGGTGGGTCCTTCTCACAGGTTGCAGTCCTGGATAAACCTGCATGGGCTGCAATGTCCTTCAGGGAATATGTACCTGCTCCTGAAATGAGGTCCACTGCAGACTGCAGTGTGGATGTCTGCCCCACTGTGGTCTCTTTCATGGGCTGCAGGGGACTATCTGCCTGAAGCACTCTCTTGTCTGCCCTTGGTGTTTGCAGGATTGTTTCTCACGCTTTCTTTTCCTCACTCCTCACTCACCCATGCAGACTTTTGTTCTTTCTGAAATATTTTGTCACAGAGGTACCACCAGCTTGGCTGATGGGCTGTATACTGAGGTGGGTCCATTGGAGCCAGCTGGAACCAGCTGTGTCCAGCACAGAGCAGCCATAGCCTCTCCTCAAAAAAGGCCACTCCTGCAGCTCCCCTGTAACCAAACCCTTGCCTCCTACACTCATACACTGTGTTGTGTTCCTGAAACAATAATGACTGAGGTAGAATCTGTTCAGGCTTGGGAGGGATAAGGGACACTGTTCCTTCTTCTATGAGAAGCTGAGCATGTCCAGAGGAAAACCTTGAAGATACTGGCTGCAGTGAGTAAAAGATTGCAAAATATAATGTCTCAACTAGCATGAAACCTGCAGTAAAAGAAAAAAAAACCTAGAAGCTGACTGAAAACAGTAGCTAGCAAACACATAGTCAGGCCTCAGAGACAACAGGAAGACACAGAGGATGCTGTGCAGAGTAGTTTGCAACCCAAAAAGCCACTGACTTGTGAAAAAACTTACCAACAAAGGGACAGGAATCATGGTGGGGAGAGGGGAAGGGGAAGCATTGTAAACACTTTCTATTCAGGCAATTTTACTCTACTTTATTTAGAAAAATTATTTGTCGAGTCTCTGTTTAAATAGTACTGGACTATTGAGTTTAGAATTTCTTGTCAGTTTTTTACATAAAATTTAGATTTATTCTCAAAGCAGTGGCATCCGTTTCATTTACTTAAGTATTTTCACGTTAATTTCAGTATTTTGGCACTATGATTTCATATGGATGATATTATCACTCATAGATGCTGTGAGAACCTTGAGCAAGATTAGTTCTCCTGAGGTCTTCAAAGATTTTATGTGCTTTCTCATAGGTGACCTGAATTTTTAACACGATATTTTAGAGTGTACTTTATGCCAAAGAAGTTCCTTCTGCAAAACCAACTGCTGACAACACAAAATCCTCTATAGCAGGACGTTACACATTTCCTAGCTTCTTAGCCCCCTAAACACATCCTGGAGGTCCTGGTCCTCTCAGATGCCTGTGCATCTATAACTATTTTGGTGGAAGCTGTACTCTCAGTACAACTTCTATGCTTCTTTGCTGCTCTATTTACTCAAGACTACCACATAACCTTAGGAACAAAGTAGGAGGAGTTCAAAACTAAGGAAAAAATTGATTTATTAGGGCATAAAGGGAAGGGTTTAGAATTATAGATATGAGAGTTGGAAGCAGGGCTACAAATAAACGTATCATAAATAATGACTCTAGCTTTCACAGCAAAATATTCCCCATACCCTCCAGCTCTTCTTATACCTCACTTAGAATTCAGATTTGAAAGCTTATGATCTAGTTTTCATGAGGCAACCCTGACATACTTAAATTCTAGATGAATAAGTTTCTTCTAGACTTGACTGCATGCTCTTAATGCAAATGTACCATGTTAGCTGACAGAGTGCATTTTTAGATTCCCTTCGCCTGGCTGAAATTGCTTAATATAGTCTCAAAGAACCCTTTTAAGTCTATAATATTCTGCACTGTATGTGCCCTAAATAATTTCATGTGTATGAAATTTTAACTTTGATAGATACAAATTAATTTTTTTCAGAGACATCATACTTCATATTTTGAAGTGTTAGTGTAAATGGACGTCCACAGTAATGCTGTTAAATTTCCTTCCTCCTAGGACAGCCTACCACCTCTGCCTGAACACATCAACTGCTTTAGCATTCTGAGTCACATATAACAGGTAAACTCATCAGTTTCTTTTTGAAACTATAACTCTAGATTGCATTCGCTATGCTGTTTCAGGTTTTTGCAAGAAGACAGAAAGCTATAACAAATCTATCAACTACCAAGTTCCTGGCTGAAAATGTGGTGCTGTATAAAGAAAAAAAACTCAGCTCAGGCAACAGAGTTTCATTCCCAAGGGAAAAGATTCAGTATGTAAGCTTTAGCAACCATGAACATAGTTGAAAACAAATAATTTTTCTTTGCTTCTTTGGATGAAGATTTGATTTGTTTTTTCTTAATAGAAGATAAGGTAAGATAAGCTCAATAATGGACAGTACTTAGAGTCCTGACTACAAAAAGACAATATATATGAGAAATTCTGGCACAACAGTGATATATTTGGTTGGAAAATGGTTGTAAAGAGTTGATTGAGAGGGAGCACAGGCAGTAGACTGAACTCCAGGACTAGCTACAATTCTCAGACACTAGAAACATGACACTATTATCATACCTTCCCTCCTGCCTGCCAAGTCGAACTTTTTCTAGACTAAACAAGTACAAACCTTTCAATGACTCCTTATGTGTCATAGTTTCCTCCTACTCCTTTTAAACTCTGTCCCAAACTGGACACGATTCTCCCCGGTCATCAAGTGAAGTGAAATAGCTTTTGAACAAGTCCTAGATAAAATAGTCCTCTTAAAAAAAAAAAAAAGTATTTTCTGAAATTCTTTTATTTTGATGGTTAAATACAATGTCCAGAAGATTTTATTTTTTAAATACTACTACATTTTTCTCTAGATTATTTAAGTTCTGTGTAAAACACATATCTTTTTGTATTGTACTTCTATTTTGTATTTGTTCTTGTCATTTCTTCCCCATTTAGGCTTAGTATGTTTCTTTATAGAATTTAATTGCTTTTGTTTCAGACAGTTTCTTCAGTCCATCTAACTTGTTTTGAATTCTAACCTTCTTCTCATAGTGCTTGCTGTAATTGTAAGTTGGAATCATTCTCAGAAATTGTAATTGTTCTTATATTATCAAAATTGTTAATAAAATACAAAAGAATTATGGAACTAAGCCAGATCACAGTAGAATCCTTACAAATTTGAGTTAGTGAACTACTAATAAATGTTGGTTGCTCTTTTACATAAAAGTTTTCGAAATTTTTCACATCATCACAGAATCAAATAACAATTCAGGGTGGAAGGAACTGTCGGAGGTCATCTAGTCCAATTCCCCTGCTCAAGCAGGGTCACCCAAAGCTGGTTGCCTGGGTGGATCCATGTCTGGATGCATTTTTAGTATCTCAAAGAATCGAGATTCCACAACATCTCTAGGAAACTTTTTCCAGTGATCACTGAAGTGCTCATACCTATAATAATTTCATATACATTTCTATTCTTTCTCTGGAAAACTTCTAAAAGCCTTATAAATGTCAACGCAGAGCTGTTTCCTTCCCTTTTCATTCTCCAATCTACAAAACTAGTTAACCTGTCAAGAAAGAAATTAGATTGGTTTGACATAATCTGTTTTTATCAAATAAAAATAATTTGTTCCTTATCATTTTGTTTATCAGCTTGAAACTAGTATCTTTCAAGACTGATGATAAAACTAATGTCCTTGATCCTTCTGGTCCTCATATTTTCTTTTTTTTTTTTTCTCTCCATCCTTACTTGTGAATATTTTTTTAAACTTCCTTAGAGTTTTGAATTTTCAGACATAATTTTCAGTGGAGTGGTGCCTCTGCTTTGCCTCTGCATATACCACAGAAAATTTCAACAGTTCCTGATGAATAAAATATATTTCATTATTTCAATATTGTGCAGTATCCTCTCTCTATATGCTGTACTCTAACCATGTAAATGTTTACTTATCTGTGTAAAGTATGTGGTAAAAGTTAAGTTTTTCCACAAAAGTTGCAAAACAGGAACAAAATGTTTAGTCTTCCCTGTGACGGCTGATGTTTGGTCAAATTTTTATAAAGTAGTTATTATTATTTTTTCTCTTATTTGAATATATTTACAGATATTTTTGTTATTGTCTTTCTGTCTCTTGTTCTTGGAACTAAATATGTACCTTAGATTTTTTTTTTGTTTTATGCTAAGAGGTCTGTGTTATTCTTTGATAAACATCCACAGCTATATTTTAATATATCCAATATTTACATTATTAACTTTTGTGTTACATCATTAAAAGGGATTTTTAAATAGCTACAGAAATCTTTTTCAAAACAACCAAACCAACCAACCAACCTAAACCAAACCAAACCAAACAAACAAAACAAAACAAAAAAACCAATCCTCCAAAAAAAGTCCACAGAAGCCAAATAATGGTTTTCTCTTGGGCTTTAACACAATTTATTTGATAAAGGACTTTCAGAGTTCACTAACAAGGGCATAAGGACATTCACTCACCAATTTGTCAAATTTGGTGAAGTTTAGATTTTTGAAAATCATTGATTTAATCACAACTCTGTTGCTTCATTCTTTCATTTCTTAACAATCATAAACCATATTATTTCATGGTCACTTTCACAAAAACTGCCTTTCTTATTCAGGCTTTGCACTGATTCTTCTTTTTCAGGGTAAAATGGACTACCGATATAAAAAATTTTTCCTGAATATTCAAAATCTTTTTCCATTGACCGCATCCTGCAACTGAAAATTCTGTAAATCTTTGCCTCATATCCAGACTATTAAAAGAATTATGTTTTCCTTAAATGAAAAAGTGTAAGAAAGTATTTAGTTTCTGTGTTATCATTGCTAAAAATGATTGTGAGCTGTCTGAATAATCTCAACACTTTGTCAAGTACCTGAAGATTGCATATCTGTAAGCCTAAAAAGTTCTTTCCTGAAACCAATCTAAACAAATACCTAATTTTATACACTTTGAATAAAAGATTGCCTTCATTTTTTTTATACGGACAACATTTCATTTGAGAAACATCACAACACTAATTTTCTAGATTTTTTTCAATAGCCTCAATAAGGAAAGTTTTTACAAAGATTGGTGATCCTTGATGTCAAATCAATTTCCCTGACTATGTAAGAGAATTGTAATGTTTATCAAATACATACTGGTGTACATTGTAATATGACTGTTTCATTTCATGACTAAAATATTATATCTGTTCTATATTTCAGATAAATTTTAGGATAGAAGGAAATATTAATACAGAAATACCCATCAACTTTTAAATAAAGTATTTGGATTTTAAAAATAATTGCTCCATTTTCTTTACAAATTATGGTTTCTTATTTAAGGAAGGAAAAATTTCAAAAATACTTTAATAATAGGTGATTTTACATTAAGAGAATCTGTAGATAAAGTATTTCTATCTGTTTTCATCTAAGTAAAAGACTAAGGTTGCACAACCTACTTTACAGAATGAGGAACAGAACAAGTACAAACAAAAAAACCAAACCCCACCCAGACCAAATAACTAGGTAAGCTGAGAGATCAGGGAAATGTAAGTGAGGCATGAAGTATGCTGGTCAAAAGATTAAAGATAAATTATTTTTGACAAAAAAAAGAATATTTTATCAGTAGTTTTACTTAAGGAATATTTTAGGCACTTCTTTAATTTTTTTTGCTTAGATGCATAAGATTTAGTCTACACTGTTTTGTATTAGCTATGTTTGAAGTGCCATCAAAAGGCTGAATGACTGAAATTTAAGGAGAGGAATTAACAGATTATCTTCACATCCTTCACAGTACCTTTAAAGGGTTACATTTTCATTAAAGCTGTATTACAGGCATAATTTAACTTAGTAGAATATTACTGCCATCTCAGTATCAACTCAGTTTAGCTTATACTGAACTTTTTATTTTAAGCAAGATCAAGATCCTTCTGCTTCACAGTGCAGTGATTTAATCTATTGTCAAAGTTATGACTATAATTGGAAGATTTTTAGGATGCTTCCAAATAGGACAGGTATTTGAGCCTCCAAAGAAAATATTCGGAAAGTTTTCTTAAGACTTACAATTGACTACCTTGTCTTTTACAGATGTGAGAAATGCGAAACAAATAGAAGCTCTTTTGTGATACCTTTAACCCTAGTTACTTCGATACTTAAGCCCCCAAGGACAATCAAAATAAAATTTTAGTCTCCTGTGTTCCTGGCAGAAGACTCAACACCTCCATTGGGTCTTTCGACCTCGTTTTGTTCTTTGAAAACAGTGACATTTTATCAGACTACCTAGAGAAACAGCACTGAAATACTAGTGCCATGTGTGTCAGATATTAAATTTTTCAACGGAGGCAAAAAATTAATATTTTTCTAAATAATTTCATAATTAGACCTTCCTCTTTAAGAATGTGTAAGGAAGATATTTTGTTGCTAACTAGTTTAATTTTTAACAGAAAAAAAAGGTATCTACCTGATGAGGGGTTTAAAATAAAACACAAAACAAAATATTTAAGGACTGTCTTATGAAACATAACATAAACATTTAGATCCAATAAAAAGAGGGAAAATCAGCATCTGGAGTTAAACTCATGCAGAAACCTATCTACTGTTCCTTGTCTTTACATGATTTAGTACCCTTGCAGTTTATCATACTATTATCTATTCAGCCATTACCATTATGTTGTAGCCAAAATTAAAAGAAGCTATGCAGAATTTCCAAGTTTTGATGTGGCTATAAAATACAAGTTTGGTCACTCATTCCAGATTCAATAGTAGAGCAAATTTACTGCAATCAGATCAGTTTTTAAATAAGAACAACTGATAAAAATGATGTCATTTGTTTGGCACAACTGCAGTAAACATGTAAGCTCTCTTTAGTCAATAATTAAGTAAACAGCTGTACTACCATATGAAGATCAGTGTTACTTCAGACCATTAAATATACATCATTTGATGCATTTAATTTAAAAGAAAATGCTCTTATGATGATTCTGTAGTTTACAAGGACATATTATTATTATTAATTTATTTGCATTTTGGAACCATCATAAAAAAGGTCTAAATCTGCTCAGCACTGCAAAAATGTATTAAAACCAGAAAAAGAGAGAAAGTGAAAGAGAAGATAGGGGAATCTCCCCCCAAAAAACCCAAAAAGAACAATGTATCTTTACTTATGAGGGAAAGTTTCTAAAATTACTTTGCATTTGATTAAATGAGGTCCATAAGTACTCTGAATGACAGAAGAACTCATGAAGGAAAAAAATTCCAAAATTAATAGTTTTAGAATTACCTGTCAGTACAGCATAAACATAATTTATTCTTACACAAATACAATTATTTTATTTTATTTGTTCACATTCATTTGTTCATTTTCAAACTGAATTTTTTTTAAAGATTAAATAAAAATCTATTTGATAAATAACAGACTTACTCTCATAGTGAATTAGGAAACCAACACTAGAACGACTGTTGTCCGTAGTGAACAGCAGATACATATAATTTCCAGTACTGATAAGAAACTGGGGTGCTTGTGTTCCATGATATTCTCCAATTAATGGTGATGAATTTGCTGACCCATCTCTGACTTCCAAAGTATCATAATTAACTTCAGTCTGAAATCTGAAAAGGAAGATGCGAGTCAACTGGTAGATAGAGGAATGGTGTTATTTTCTTTAACTGTTAGAAATGCAATCCATGTGTAACTGATCAAGAGTATCATATATAAAAAATACGCCTACCTACGGATCCATCCATGTATTACTGAGGATAGTAACTAAGGAAGGTTTTATGCATCTTTTTCCTCACCTTGTTATAACTGCTATCATATAGAATTCATAAGGGATGCAATACACTTCAGATCAGCCATATGACTAGCCTTCAGAAAGACATTTAGTGGGGAATCTGGGTACAAAAATGCAAATTGTCTCAAACAAAATTGTGTTATGAATATCTAAGAAATTTCTTGCCCTCCGGTTAAAAAATAGTTGTACATCCTAGGAACATCTTCAATAATATTTCATTATTTCATCTCATGTGTACAGTCATCTAGTAGTAGTTCTTAAATTAAACAGCTCAGATCTGCTCTTTCTGTAGATGAAACTTGGACTGGCAGTTTTTTACATTAGATGCTTTTCAAGACAGTTTGTGGTTATATCAGATTCTGTTGGAAGCTGCATCATCTAAACCATGCACACATAAATTTTCCTGTCAATGAAGTTTGTATTATTACACAGATATGCTGGTCTAAATGTATTTGCCTGCAAACTCAATATTCTTATTTTCATGTTTCAGAAATGCATATGTTCAGAGATTTTTCTCTTCTATTCACATGGGGCTTATTAGTTCAACTTCTGAGAGCATCAGACTGTCCCTACACAATACAATGCTTTTTCCAAAGTGAATGCCCTTAGTGGTCTTGCCAATATGGGACAAGTTTTCTGAGTCTAGAGATAAGATCTTGTGTTCTTTTAATGAAAGAAAACTCCAAATTATTAAACACTCAGAAAAGGGGAAATATATGTGAAAATTCTTTCAAAGTGTAAATGAACATTATACTTTGTTAGGCAATGATGACCAAATGACCAAGTTGCCCATTCAGGCCATTATATTTTACAGACCAAACAGAATTGGTCTTCTAAAACCATCTTCATAGACATATCAGTATCGGTAACTTCATTTTTAGTAAATATTTAGTAGTGTCTCCTAATTCTTCTCTTATGATTCCCTGAGAACAAAATCACATTTAGAAATCAGAAAGCTTTCAGAGCTAATGACTGCTTGGAAACTGACTTAGGCCCTTCATATCATTCCTTACTCTTCACACAGAAAACTCTCTAGATTTATGGTGCTATCTACTCTGTTTGGATATGCTGGATAAAATCCACGCAACTTTTTTTACTGCTATCTATCTACTCTGATGGTGGAATACAGGGCTTGCAGGTTTGTTAATACATTTAGCACTTTCAGGACCCGTTTCTGGGAGTGAAGTCAGCTAGCATGGAATGGCCCACATCTATACTATTAAATATATTCTTTAACCTCTCAAAGAAGAAGATACTATTCAAATTTCCTATTGTGAATGGTTGCTTGCCCACAGTAACTCCTGGCCATGCTTGATAATTATTTGAGGTAATACTGGTTGACAAGCTCCAGAAGCGTGTTGGAGACTATTTCAACAATTTAGCTGCATAAACACATGAGTTCTTGTGTCTGGAAGGCTCTCTGGTTTTATTAAATTTACTAAAAAATAGACAATCACAGAGAACATCACTAAAGTACTTGAGAGTTTTTCAGTACCTTTCCATGATTTCAGTGATTACACATTGATTTACCCTGCAGCGGAATGATGAAAAGAGACAGATACTGCTAGGCTGGTTTAAATACTTTATTTGTACTCATAATGAGTAGACTCAGCCAGCAATTGTGGTTTTCTTAGCAGAGCAGTATGACAACAGTGGATTGCAAACCCTTCTTACAGGAGTTGTTACCCGTTACAATGATCTTTATTCCCAGTATGTTCTTGCTCATCTCAAACTCAGAAATGAATTTATAATTCACTTGTCTGCTTTTGAGGATTTGAGGGAGTGAATTGTTTTTTACATTGGCTTGGGTTTGTTGATGGGTTGTTGGTTTTTTTTTTTTTCAATCCTTGCATTGTCATTAAAATGATAAACCAAGATAATTTACCTAATTAAGAGTTACCTTTTGGATTTTCCATTTCTTTTAATACTTATTAGCTTATTTATGTTAATAAAAGGTAGGACATTCTCTAAATGTACACAAATAATTTTAAAAAGACCTAAAGAATGCTATATTATACTATTCTTCATATAGTTAGCTAAGTTTCAAATAAAGAGGTCTGTTGATTATATTATTCAATGATTTTTGATCAATATTCAAAGTAACAAAAATCTTTCAGTCAGCAGCTATCCATCTAGCCCCTTTCCTTATTTATTAGTCACAATCTCAATGCTTCCACGCATTACTCACAATCTGAAAAGTATGTGTTAGTTTTCATTCATCTTTCTTGACAGAGTTACCAGAACTTTAGTAGCTCAGTAACCAGTGTAAGTTCAAAACACATTGTTTTATATATCAAGGTGGAATTCTTTTTTTCATATGATTCACTTTGCATTTACTTAATCTGCCTGCAATTTGGTTTCCCAGACATCCAGTCTTGTAAGAAACTTCAGCAATGCTTCAATTTTAATGTGTTTTTAATATCCTGAATAGCTTAGTATTATTAGTCTAATTTTCTCTTTTTTAAGATCATTTCTGGACATGCTGAACAATTTTGAGCATACTACAGGTCTCTGCAAAACACCCGGAATTCCACTATGAGACTTTTAAGTTCTTTTAATGTCCGTCTTTGTGTTTAAATGATGCTTAGCCTTTTAATAGCCCTTTGCAGAGTGAAATGCAAGATATAAAACTTGCATTTTGAAAACCCAGGTAAACTATATCCAACATTTTTCTATGCTTTCTTACACCATCAAAGAATTCCAAGGGGTTTCTGAGATAGGATTTCTTCTACAAAAGCCATACTGACACTTCCTCAGTAATTGCATTTATCCATGCTCCCACTAATGCTACACTTTGTTATAGTTTTCGCAGCAGTCATTCAGCATGCAGTTCCTTAGAACTCCGTGAAAGATTTAAAAGATGTAGTTCCTGAAGTGCACAAGTATCAAGATTGTTTTAAAAGCACAGTTATACACAAATTTCAACTGTTCAGCCACATCAACTTTGTACTCATTCAGAACTCCTGGGTCAATACGATTTGCTGTCAGGCTCTCAGCCTGTCCTCATAGAGGAGATGCGCCAGTCCTCTGATCACCTTTGTGGCCCTCTTCAGAACTCACTCCAACAGTTCCATGTCCTTCTTATGTTGGGGACACCAGGCCTGGATTCATCATGTATAGAGCAGAGTTGAGGGGGAGAATCATCTCCCTCAAAATGCTGGCCATGCTTCTTTTGATGCTGCCCAGGATATGGCTATGCTTCCCCTTTTCCAGTCAGTGGGAATTTCACTTGACTGACACAACTTCTCAGATGATGGATAGTGGTTTAGTCATTTCATCTACCAGTTCCCTCAGGAATCAGGAATGCATATCATCAGGTCCCATGGATATATCTCATCAGGTCCCATGGACTTGTGCACCTTCAGGTTCCTTAGATGGTCTCAGAACTCTCTTCCTACAGCAAGTGGTTCTGCATTCTCCCAATCCTTGCCTTTGCCTTCTGTGACCCGGGCAGCGTGGCTGGAGCACTTGCCAGTGAACACTGAGGCAAGAAAGACATTGACTACCTCAGACTTTTCTATATTCTGGGTGATCTCCTGTTCCATTTCCTTCTGGAGAGGGCCCACATTTTCCCCAATCTTCCTTTTACCATCAAAGTACCTATAGAAGTTTTTCTTGTTGCTCTTGATGTCCTTGGATAGACTGAATTCTATCATGGCTTTAGCTTTTCTAATTTGATTCCTGGCTGCTCAGACCATTCCTCTATTAATCCTAGGCTGCTATTAATCCCAGGCTGCTATTAATCCCCTCCTTCCACCCTCCGTAGGCTTCATTTTCATGTTTGAGTTTGTCCAGGAGCATCTTATTCACTCACACAGGCCTCCTGGCATTTTTACCTGACTTCCTCTTTGTTGGGATGCATCGATCCTGAGCTTGGAGTATATGGTCTTTGAATATTAATCATCTTTCTTTTGCCCTTCTTCCCTACAGTGCTTTATCCCATGGTACTCTACCACGTAGATCCCTGAAGAGGCCAAAGTCTGCTGTCCTAAAGTCCAGGGTAGTGAGCTTGCTGTGCACCCTCCTCACTGCCCTATGGACCTTGAACCATGGATCTGATGGTCAAAGCCCTGTGGATTTGATGGTCACTGTGGCCAAGGCTGCCCTTGAGGTACAGCAGCACCTCTCCTCACTGGCTTCTCAATCACTTGACAAGGGAATGCATTATTAATGCATCCAGGAACCTCCTGGTTTGCTTATGTCCTACTATGTTGTCTCTCCAACAAGTACTCTGTTGGTTGAAGACCCCATGAGCACTAGGGTTGGTAAATGTGAGTCTGCTCCTACCTGTCTAAAGAGGGTCTTATCTGTTTGGACTTCCTTGTTGAGTGGCCTGTAGCAGACTCCCACTATAATGTCACCTGTCCCTGCCCTTCCTGAGTATCTGTATATTAGTATGTTAATATGCACTAAACTAGAATCACAGAATCTTAAGAGTATCTCAAGTTGGAAGGGACCCATAACGATCCCTAAATCCAAATCCCTGCTTCTCACAGGACTACCTAAACCTAAACCATATGACTAATAGTGTGTTCCAGACACTCATTGAACTCTGACAGGCTTGGTGCCATGACTATTTTCCTTGGGAGCCTGTTCCAGTGACTGACTACCCTCTCAGGGAAGGACCTTTTCTTAATGTGCAGTCTGAACTTTCCCTGACACAGCTTCATTCCATTTCCTCTTGTCCTATTGCTGGTCAACAGAGAGAGGAGATCAGTACCTCCCACTCTACTTCCCCCCGACTAAGTTACAGACTGTCATGAGGTCATCCCTCAGCCTTCTCCAAGCTGAACAAACCAAATGACTTCAGCCACTCTTCTTATGTCTTGCCTTGGAAAACTCTCACCATCTCGGTCGTTCTCCTCCGCACAAACTCTAATTGTTTGATGTCGTTCTTACACTTAGGCGCCCAAAACTACACACAACACTTGAGGTGATGCCACAGCAGAGCAGTGTAGGGTGGGACAATCACCTCCTTTGACCAGCTAGGTGTGCTGTGTTTGATACAACCCAGAACATGGTTGGCTTTTTTGGCTTCCAGGGCACACTTTTCACTCATATTCAACTTACCATTAACACAATCCCCCCAAAAAGCTCCTTCCATAGGGTTGCTCTCCAGCATTTCCAGTGTTATAAATAAAGACAGCATAAACACAGTAGAAAACTTTAATTTCCTACTTGAAGAATGCTGAGTATTGCATTGAAGTTCCTTTTTATGGTTTCCTTTTTGTTTTCTTCTTCAATATTAAAGCAAATATTTATGCTCATACCTTAGTTGTTGTTTGACTTCATAACTCTCACCTGTCAAAAGTGATCTTAATGGAATGTCCCGGTCTTGCTTCAATTACCCATTCACAATTAAGTGAGTCCTTGTAATATCCTGGCCACCCTGGTGGTAAGATAACACCACTTGATGCTGTCAAATGTCCACCACATGGTGCTGAAAGAAAAAGTATGTATTCTTGTATCATACACAGTATTTCTAATATAATATTGTATATTCAAAGAACCCACAAAAATTGAATTAAAAAGCATAGAAAAATAGGTTTAATATAGTTAGCTTTAGTAGTCTAACGCAACTAAATTTTCTACATTATGTTTTGAGCACTTTATTTTCTTCAGAATCATAAGCCCTACAATGTATCTTATCATAGTTTATTACTCTATACATATCTTAATGCACAGAGCATGGCACTTGATTGTGCCAGCCTTTCTTCTCTTGAAAAGCACATTACATCGGTTAAAAAAAAAAATGCCTCATCATTTTTTATATCTAATAATATTCCACATTTATGTGGAAATATCAGACAAATTGTTCCAAGTAATTATCATCACCGTACTGTTCCACCTTTTTGAATAATCATTGAGCTCAGTGGAACTGATTGGTATAAATATTCCATTGGATCATAGAATGGTTTCAGTTGGAAGGGATGTCTGGAAACTCTCTAGCCCATTTCCTGCTTGATATAGCAGATTGCACAGGACCATGTCCAGTCAAGATCATGCCCTTCCTCCAAGGCATGATCTCTGGGCTCTCTGGGCAATCTGTTTCACTGTTTGATTACTCTCACTCTTTCCTATGTTTAGACAGAACTTCTTGTATTTCAGTTTGTGTTCACTGTCTCTTGTCCTGTCACTGTACACCACTGAGAAGAGTCTAGTGCCACCTTCTTTACACTATCCCATCAGATATTGGTACATATCGACAAGAGTCCTGAGCCTTTTCTTCTCCAGTTGAGACAAGCCCAGTTCTCTCAACCTCTTCTTGTATGACAGATGCTCCAAGTCTTTAATCATCTTCATGACTCTTCACTGGACTCACTGCAGCATGACCATGTTTTTTGTGTACTGTGGGCCTCAGGACTCCACACAGCACTCCGAACATAGCCTTACCAGTGCTGAACAGGTGGTAAGGACCTGTCATTTCTTCTCAGTCCAGGTCTCCTGCCTCTCTGTCAAGGTTCCTCTGAACAGCAGCACAAATATATGATGTACCAGCCCCTCCCCTCAGTTTTACATCATCTGCAGACTTGCTCAGAAGTACACTCTGCCTCAGCATTCAGTTCATTATTGAAGATTTTAAACAGTATTGGGCATGGGATTGAACCCTGGGCTACACCATTATGAATTAGCCACCAGTTAGACTTCGTGCCACTGACCGCAATCCTGTGAGGTCAACAGTTCAGTCAGTGTTTGGTCCACTTCACTGCTCACTTCTCGAGTCCACACTCCATTAGTTTGTCCTCGAGAATCTTGCATGACACAGTGTCAAACACAGTGTCAAACTGAGATAAAAAATATCCATTACTCTCCCCTCTTCCATTAGGCTGGTCATCTTAACACAGAAGGCTATCAGGTTGGTCAGGCATGATTTGCCCTTCTTAAATCCGTGTTGACTGCTCCCACTCACCATCTTTTTCTTCACTGTTTGGAAATGGTTTCAAGGAACATTGTTTCATCACCTTTCCCAGTGATATAGATGAGATCTGTAGTTCTTCAGATACTCCTTCTTTCATATCTTGAAGATTGGAATTTGCTTTCTCCCAGTCTTCAGGAATCTCCCTGAGATAAGTCAGCTTTCCAAGATATTGAGTGACCTTGTAATTTCATTGGATGTCTTCAGAATTCTTGAGTGGATCCCATCAAGCCCATTCCTGTATGTCAAATTTGTTTAAATGTTCTCTAACTTACTCCTCCACCATAAAAAAACTTAAAAAAAAAATGTATTGCAAGAGGGTTATGAAAATAACAGGGCTAGACAGGGAGCATTTTTCAGAGCAGAATCAAAAGACTTTGGAGCAGGATTAAACAACAGCAGAAGTGACAGAACAAATTTTGGAAAACATGAGTCCCTTAAAAAATTAAGCTGTCATAGCACAGGGCTTTAGGATGTTATGTTTTACCAAAGACTGTGGAGCAGTCTAACACAGGAACTCTTGCAAGGTCAGTTAAATTTATCTTAGTATCTTTTGTATTGTCCTCAAGTAATCTGTGGTATCATTATCAGAAATTTCCATATTTCAGTGCAGGAAATCTTACCACTTTTCTTCTGTTTCTCTAAGTAGTGACAAACAAATCTTTTATGGCATATAGAAATGGATAATAACATGAATTTGTGAGTAGTAGATTAATATGCCTGCTTTTTGTTCAATGTTTTCAACAAAAAAACCCAAAACCAAAACCAAACTACTCAGAGAGGTTATTTGATTTCACTGAAGACTTGGAATGGTCTACAGGAAGTTTTTCCAGTGGGAAATAAAAGCAACCCACAACTCATGAAACACACACATGAAATTGTCTGAAGCAAAATGAAATGCCAGGAAAATGTCATTTCTTTACCTGTGTATAGTGAATGAAGAAAGAAATTTATTTCATGGTGTTTTTATTAAATTGTGTCGTATCACAAACAAGAAAAGTTAGAAGACTGTTGATCTTCACCTGACTATTTCATGTAGATCACTTCATGTATTCCAAAGATTACATTGAATATTTAAACAATTGTATATAGAGTTTCAAAATGAGAAAACATCTTTTGATAAAAAACAACATGCTACTCCTTGTTTTGGAGTGGGTTGGGTTTTCTCTAGGAATAAAAAAAAACCCCTGCCTACTCCACCATGTAACATTATTTAATCAGGATAAGAAATCCTGCTAGTACAACATCTAGGTTCACACACTAATCCCAGCAGACTGTTAATGTTAAGTTTTTTTCAATACTTCTAAATTTTCTTTGAAATGCACAGTCTTATGGTATCTGAGCTCTCAAATTGTCCAAATAACAAAAAACATGAAAATAACATGATCCAGACTCTTAAGTTATTGCAATGACACTGAAATTAATGGAGATGTGATATTTACACCACTTGGAAGGTTTGGATTATTTTTTCCAAAAAATCTTTTAATTTGGTACCTGTCTAAGTATCTGTTGTTTAATAAAAGGTATACACTTTTGAACATTACTTTTAGAAAACATATTCTTGTCATTTATTAAATGCACTCATCTGCCTTGCCTTAGGACCCATTACTGCTAAGCATCAAGGAATCGGCCTACTTTTTTTTTTTTCTCACTATATTTCATTCTAAAGAGAGATTTGAACATAAGTAGAGACCATATTTTTCTGTTTATTCACCTAGGAAAGAACAAGCAAATAAATTTGGAAGTTTTGGGTAATATAGTGAATATTAAACATAGCTCTGGTTTTCAATGTATTTCACAGAAATAGATGTACTGCAGGTTATAATGTTACACAGAGAAATTCAGGTGTACTTTCATTTTGAAAAAATTAAAGGGGTAAACCTTCAAAAAGGACTTTTAAATGGAAGCTTTACTTCACTTTCTATGTGGTAGATAATAATAATATGTTCTTCAGTATGCTACAGCCAAAATTGTTATAGCAGTTATAACTCATAACTGAGTAATGATGGTGACAATCAGAACTTGAAAACAATAGCAACCAGATTTTTAGAATGCTAATTTATTCCAAGAGTATAGAAGCAAGTTATCTTGCTTCTATTATTGCACTCTCGTTTGACTGGAAAAGTGTTAAAATAAGATGAGCAAATAACTTCAGCTAAAGCAGTCTTATGTACAAAATGTAAAAAGTGAGGTAAATTTAAATAGTGTCATTATTCAAACTATAGGTGCAAAATAAAGATTGTGCCCTTACCTTCACAACGTGGGACAGTAGAGCTCCATACTACATTTCCATCTTGCATAATACAGGTTATGGATTCAGAACCTTGAGTCTTCACAAAGCCATCATCACAGTGAAAAGAAACAGAACTTCCCAGAAGGAATCTGTCTCCAAAGCGCCTCCCATTTATGGGAATGCCTGGATCATGGCACTCATTCTGACCAAAGGCTGATAAAAACATAGTAATAATACTAGTAATAATAACAATAATAGTAATAATAACAACAGCCTTCCCTTTAAATTGTCTTTTTTTTTCTTTTGAGGAGGAGATTAATATTTCCATCGTAATACAGTAATACATAACACATATTAGTAGTATATAATTCAAAGCATAGAAAAATTCTCCATAAAGATTCAGCTATAAATCCAAGGACATTCACACAGATGACACAGACTGAATTTGAAAGCGTTTTAGATGCGTGTGGCTTAGATACACAAGAACAATTTGCTTAAATTTTCCTCCGGAAAAAATCCAGATGGTTTTCCTCCACCATAAGGGAATTGGGATTATTTCACCTGGAGAAAGGGAGGCTGAGGAGAGCCCTTGTTACTCCCTATGACTACATGAAAGGGGGTTGTAGCAAGATGAGTATTGGTGTCTTCTCACAAGTAACAAGAGAGAGAGCGAGAGGAGATGGTCTCCTCTTTTCTCTTCCTGCTACTTTTCAAAGGACAAAATTTAGGTATCTAAGACTTAAAAAGGATTGAAACCAATGAATTCCAGCATTATGTGGGGCACCTTTCTAAATAATTTAACCTTGGTCACAAACACTATGGTTTGATTATCTTAATTGACACAACATAGGAACAGTGCAAGAGTCTCAAAGACAACTTTATTATCAATTAACTTCTATAACCTTAGAAACTAATTTCTTGAGCTAAAAAGATAATGTCCATATAAGTAATGCTTTTGAATGAATCATAAAACTTTTAGGAGAGTTAGTGATCTATGACAAATGTAATAATATTTTCTACATGACGATGCTGTTACTGGAGTTTTCAGATGAGAGTACTGTTTAGTGAAATATTTTCATATAAACAAAACACAAGGCTATCTGGTTTTTTAGCCTGGTTTCCCAAATGGGAAAGACTTATGCTTTCAGTAGCTCTCTATATGTATGTGACCAGTAGGTCCACATTTAACAACTTTCAAACTGGTTGGCCAGTTGCAACTAAGCTTTAGTTGCAACTTTAGAAACAGCATTATCAGGGAGAGTACATGTTTTAAAATTCTTAAAGGAACTGCAGCCAGAGAGAAAAATGATTCTAAATTATTGCACTCTTATAGGAAAGAGTTCTGCATCAGACCAGTCATGTTCTAGACACTAGAAAAACCACAGAAGGTAACTATTATGTGTAACCCAAAAAAGAGATCTCTAATCTTAGGGGTCTGTATTCTTAGATACCATACCATCAAACTGGAAGAAAAAGTGTAAAAGCAAATCAGGTTCCCAGAATTATTCATCTGCATTGAAATTCTAGTTGCTTTTTTATACTTCTGTGCTTTTCAAATAACATCTCAGTATTCAGTATTTATACCTTTGTGAACTTACTCCTAATGGTTCCACTGAGAAGTATATTAAATCACTTGCATTGGATGCTTAGATATGAATGATCTGGGCTTTGGTTATTTGTTCTGCATTTATGTAGTGGTAACCAAAAGAGCCCTTAGATAACAAAGGGAATTCTTCTAAAATAAATAAATAAATTATAAGGATTCAGATAAGCTAATGAATACCGTGAAGACAGTTGAAAAGAGTGCAATTATACAAACATCACAATTTACTTCCATGTTATAAATACGTTCTTTTTTCATTATTACGAAGAAAGATGACATAAGAAATAGCATAAAAGAAAAGCAGAAATTCTTACTTGTATAAGTGATATTAAATCCTCTTCCAGTGGTAGAGTGATCTGACTGAAATTCAAGTCTTACTACATGCCCGCTACTAGCCAATTGAGAAGGGACCTCATTGCCAGAAAATGTGCCAAGAGGTGGTAAATCTGAAATCCCATCATCTTTGACTGTAAGGTAGTCAAATTGAGGTTCTACATCAAAGTCATTGAAAATCAGATGGATTCTGCTTCCTGGCTCTGAGATAATTAACCAAACACAGTTCATATTATTCCCATATTCCTCAGGATAATTTGGAGAAAGAATAATTCCAGATGGTGTGGTGAAGTTGAAGAAACATGAGACTAAAGGAAAGAACAATAATATTCTCAAAATACTATCCACAAACATTATAAATGCTTCTCTTTATATTATTTTTATTCTTGTGAAAAAAGATGCTTTTGCAGCCTGGATGTCAAAACTACTACACATGCAAGCTGGAAATGTTTAACACTGTAAGAACATTGCTCCAATATAACATAGTTTTATTTCCCCAAAAGAGTCTAAGCGACTGCAAGGGCCTGCAAGAAATTCACATGTAGCATATGACGAAGAAAGCAAAAGTGATGGCTGATATATTAGAATTTGGAAAAATTGACAGGTCTGTTCCAAAATGAAAATGTGACCTCCAAATTGAAATACTTATTTTTCCAAAAGGAATATGCATAAAAGTGTATTTAACAATTGAAAAAATCAAGCCCAAGGGCCAATTTTGTCTGTAGTATACAAAGTTCATGCTGATGCAAAAAACAGTAGAAATTTAGAAGTGACTCAGTCAAGAACTTTTAAGAGCGTATAGTATGAACTTGTTTTACCTAATTTTTTTTTTCGATAGCACATAGCAAAATCAGAAATTATTCATAGCTATCCTCCTTTTTCACTCTTTTGGGTCTATGTTCATCAAGACATTTCCTAACTGATTTCAGAGTCATAAGCTTGTGACTGGTACCTAGAAAGAGGAACTCACTGCTTATTAATAAACACAAAGGATAACCATTACTCAGCTCTTCAAATGTGCCAAATTGAACTCAGTTTATATAAATAGATGTTATAGATTCTATGTTCTTTCATAGGGCATGTGCACATCTAACACAGTAAAATATTCCACACCATTGTCAACAGAAACTAATATATCAATCCAATGCAATACAGCACCATGAAGAAAAAACAACTTCTCTCTGTAAAGGGAATTGCGGCTGCACCGTCTCCGTGCCCAAGCTTTACACACCTAGACACGTTTCAGCATTTCAAGGCATACAGAGAACTATTCCAGTCCAGAGCAAGTTTGTTCAGCATAAGTCCAGTATGAACACGGTTTCAAAATACATACATATCCAAAGAGAATTGTACACTGTACTAAGGCTTTTATGGTTTTTAAATCCAGTACTGAATTGTAAGACTCTTTATAAGAAAATTTAAGTGGAGAACTGAAGAGCCTGATATACCTGTGTACTAGAAAGATTTTCTCTATTTTACCATAGAATAACAAAGAAAACTAAAAAAACCCAAAACAAAACAAAACGAACGCAATCCCCAACCCCCAAAACCCAACCAACAACCCTCTCTATTTGAATCCATCTACAAACTTAATGACAAATATATTTTATGTTTTAAAACAAAATTCACAAACTTGCCTAACCTTTTTTCTATATTGAATATTAAATTCCTTATATTAATTTTCATGCTTTTTTAGTATATCACCAAAAAAACCCCCAATCTTTTCTTAGCTGTATCTGCAGGCTACTTTGCACTGACAGAATGAAATGTGTTTGTGCCACAGAGTCCTTTTGGACACTTATATGCTATTAGCAATTACTCACTTAGAGTCTAATTCAACACACATTTACATTAAGAGTGTTAAGTGGTTCAATTAAATAAAAATGAGGGGAAAGAACATTCTAAAAACAATCCTACATGATATTCCCCATAAATAAGCTACTGAGCCAACTGAAAAAAAATATGAATGAAAAAGTCTCCAAGGTATTTTGAAATGTCTTCCTGTTGTTTAGTCACAAATGCTAAGAAAAACAAGACGTTAAGGTCAGGAAAATAACACAGAAAAAAGTATAATAATTCTTACAAACACAGCTGGGTTTGTTGCCAGACCACTGGTTATTTTGTTGACATGTAATTGTTCTCTCTCCCACCAGTTCAAAAGCTGCTTGGCATTCAAAGGTAAGCGTGTCTCCATGCAGAAAACTGCTGCCAGTCCTCTTTCCATATGATGGAATTCCAGGGTCTCCACAACCTCCTTTCTCAATTTCTGAATATCAAGAAATTCAAATGCAATAATAAGGCAAATATATTTGCAAGCAATTTATATATAAATATCAGAAGTGCTTTCAAAATATTTGGCATTATGCCTTAAACCTGTATTTACAGTTGAAAGTGAATTAAAGGTAAATGCTACCTCTAGAAGCATCTGCCTCAAAGATGACTTAGGATCTAAAGTCTTTTCACAAACTAATAGCTTCCACGCCTGCATTGCTGCATTGCTGAAGGTAACAAAATACTCATATTTAACTGCAAGATTGCACTGAATTACAGCATATTTGAAGTTAAAATTACAAAGCCATAGTTTCCATTCTAACCATGGAGACATACTGTACGTAGATAATTTTTCTGACAATGAAGTTCTAGTGCTAAAAAGAATGTCTTAAGTCTCACATCTGCAGTTCCACTTATAAGGTGATTAACAATATGATTAAAAATATATAATTTACTGATAGAATCAATGAATTTCAGTTGAAACATATTTTAGAATATATTTTAAAAATAAAAACATATTAAAATAGATTTTAAAATATAATAAAAAGAAAACTGAGGAATTATTTCTTAATCTTATACTTCAAATTAGAGCCACATTTTTCCCAGCTGCATTCAGCTTTGTTGAAAATAAATTAACATTTTGAATGATACTTCACAGATATTCTCTAGGAGATCTGCTACTTAAATTATTTAATTTGTAGATCTTGAATCTACATAAACAAGATAAAACTATAAAAACTCAACTCTTATGAAATTTTTTAATAACATGAATATTAGGAAAGGAAATGTAAATATCAATTGCCTGTGATAGCATCATCTTACAAAATACTATACACATGGCTGCCCATGAGAAAATGAAAGCTCCATTTCTTCATCATTAATTTTAAAGCAATTTTTTTTCTAATTAATTTGCCTTTGAGCAGAAAAATGAACAAAACACTTCCGGTACTATAAACTGTGTTGCTACATATGTGATGAAATCATGTAAATCTGATTCAAATGAAAATAAAGTTCTTGTTATTTAAATATTTCACAGTGAATTCCGAAGTATGAAATCTGAACAATTCAAGATAACAAGAAAATTCAACTCACAGAATAGTATTAAATATTAATATAATTTAACATCATTCAAAATGTCCACTGTCAAATATTGTTTAATCTACTAGTCTTAAATCCCGGCAGAAGTGTATATCTTGACAAACCAACTCAAACAAAATTTTAAGATATAGGATGACAGCATTATATGTGAAGTCAATCCACTGTGTTTATACCCTTAAAGCAGTCATGAACAGATTGTTGACAAGCATGTTTAGAAAGGTATGTCAGATATTTCACAACACAACAGGTTACTCATCAGGATAAAAAGATGTCTAAATTGTTTTCTTGGTAATCTTAAAATCAAACTTCGAAGACAAAATTAGAAATAACTATTCAATCTATAAATTCAAAGCAGTTGCTGAATCAGTTTTTTTAGAATCATGAAATCATAGAATATCCTGAGTTGAAAAGAATCAACAAGGATCATCAAGTCCATCTCCTGGCCCTGCACATGACAGCCCCAAGACTCACAATCACACCATGTGCCTGAGAGTATTATTCAAACACTTCTTGAACTCTGTCAGGTTTGGTGCTGTAACCACCTCCCTGGGAAGCCCGTTCCAGTGCCCAAACAACTGGTTGCTGAATATCCAATCTAAACCTCCCCTGACTCAGCTTTAGGCCATTCCCTCAGGTTCTGTCACCGGTCACCACAGAGAAGATATCGGAGCCTGCCCCTCCTCTTCCCCTCACAAGGAAGTTGTCACTGCAATGAGGTCTCCCCTCCATCTCCTCTTCTCCACATTGAAAAAATCTCATCTGGTTCTCCTCTAGATACTTCACCACCCTTGTGGTCCTTCTTTGGACAGTCTCCAATAGCATTTATATCCTTTTTATATTAATTGCAATACAGGAGTCAAGGTGAGGCCTCACCAGTGCAGAGAAGAGTGGGACAATCATCTCCCTCCACTGCATGGCGATGCTGTGCTTGATGCACCCATTATTATTTTATTTAAATACTTTGTCTTACCAGAAAGCTGAAGATTTATCCCTTAACTATGGGTTTTTCCCTGGTCTACAGAGGAAGTAACGAAATATCTATGAGGAATGAATTTACTGAAGTAGAAGACATCAGGATGCTTTCTAACCCTCAGGATATTCACCAAGCCATAGGAGAGGAGTATGGATCAGTGAATCAAAATGTTTCAACAGAAATTACCATGAATTAAGCTTTCTGGTGGGTTAAAAATTCCTTTTTTTCTAGGAAACTGCTACAGTATGTAGCAATAACAAAGCAAATACTTTGTTATTCTTAATATATAACCCTTCATCCAAGAATACCCAGTTTTATTTGTGGGGATATATAATCTGGATTTGTAAATATCTTATTTGCAAGCACAGACAAGTAATTACAAACATAAAATCTAATTTCAGATCAACAATATTAAAAATATTTTTAGCCTTTGAAAAAATAAAGATTTAATAAAGTCTGTCTCATAAAAAACAGTTTAATGATAAATTTCGGGTACTCTCTTAAAAAATCATTAGAAGGAATTTTTGAATCAAAGTATTTTCCATTGAAAAGTCAAATAACTCATAAAAATGTCAAAATAAAATATATTAACTTTATTTCTATTTAAACCTTCAGAATTTGTGATCATTTGTTCAACATAAAAACAATTCAGAAAACATCACAGATTTATAACACTTTTGAGGATGTCTTATTTGCATTTTGACAATAAAAAGCTTGAAAAATTCTGTCCAGGTCTAGAAATCTACATTATCACAAATCTTAAACTGAAGACTATATATCCCTAACAAAAATGTACTCTAGTCAAAAATTATTTAGGTTGACAAAAATCACTAATTTAAATTCATAGAATCATCATAGAATCATAGAATGATTTGGGTTTGAAGGAACCTTAAAGATCATCTACTTCTAACCCCTTTGTCATGGACAGGAGCACTTTCCATAGACCTGGTTCCTCAGAGCTCCATCCTACCTGGTCTTGAACACCCCCAGGGATGGGGTATCAGCTTCTTTGGGCAACCTGTTCCAGTGCCTCACCACCTTCACAGTAAAGAATTTCTTCCTAATATCTAATCTAAACCTACTCTCTTTTAGTTTAAAGCCATTCTCTTTTGTCCTATCACAAAATGCTGTTGTGAAAAGTCCTTCTGTAGCTCTCTTGTAGGCTCCCTTCAGTTTGTACTGCTTGTATTTGATGATCTTATATGATTTTATGACTCTCTTTAGTCAAAAGCTACATTTCCATTACACACATTAACACCCCAAAACTTAGCGAAGACAAAGAGAGGTTTGTATTTATACAAGAAGAGTACTCTTTGTTTAGAAGTAGATATAGAGTAGGAGGCATGTAACGATTCCCAAAAATCTTCTGTCCTCTGGGATTTAGCATGGCTTTTCTGGTACCTGTTCAACTTGCACTGATTTGGTCAGTGAAAAAATTTTTTAAATGTCTAAATGTAGATGAGATCCACTGTGCATATTGGTTAAAGACACGCACCAATTATTCTGTTTCATAAATAACAAAGAGAACATCTTCAGACCAATTCAGCTGAAGTTATGTTGAGCCTGCTTTTAGGAAACTCCAATGAGATAGAAAATGTTCTTAAAATGACAAATATGAAAATAAAATCTACGCTAACCTATTTTAGTATGGCAATTAAAGCACTGTTTTTTCAGGATTATTTTGTGTACTCATTCAACATTGAACTTCTTTTGATCTGAGTTTTTAGAGCTGTGTGAACGTCATGATGTTGACACATAAACTCTCAAGCTTAAATTTAAACATCAGTGTCCTCTGGTTACCCAAATATTAACATTGATCTTGTACAATTATTTTGGCTTTCATGTACTCTGTTTCAGTAGCCTGGGGAAACAAACTTTTCATCTTGTTTGTAAACTAGAAATATTTACTCAGTTTTAGGGAATATTCTTTCTTTAATGTTAGAAGAATAACAAGATTAGATTTCTGACTATAAGATCATATCTCTGAATTTAATCAAAGGCATTTCTGTTGCTGTGTTTTCTTTTAAATGAAGAAATATGGCAACTCTAAAGTGATATTAAGCATCTAAATATGTATTATAACCACTATTTGAAAGGTACCATATTGCAATTCAAGTATTTTGTGATGAAAAGGATTTACATTACTTTGACTCAGGTGTCTAAAGTGTATAATAAAATAATTCATAATTTATAAGATTTTGCACTCTTGAATATATTATTGATGGTGGTAATTTACCTTTCCCCCCCTCGTTACTAGATTGTAAATACACAGTTAAAATTAAATCCTTAGTGTTTCTGTGTTTTCATTCACATTATCCAATTTTTTAGCTTAGATGATTAGTGAATCATCTAATCACTAAATCTGAATCTGGCTATAACTTTTACCAGGAGAATATAAATAATAATCTCACATTATTAATTCAGATGTATAAATACAATTTAAATTAAATTAATGTTTTAAACACATGTGGGTTATGCAAAAATCCATTATTTTAAATAAGAGATACATAAACTTCAGTACTTCAAGGTCTAAAAGAACGTTGAAGTCAATACCTCTAAAAACTAAACACATTAATTTGACAACATTTCATAATGATTATCCTAGATATAATCAAGATAGTTTAAGGGAAGCTGTGAACTGGCACAGGTATACATTTACCCAGAAAAAAAACAAACAAAATATGTAAACTCTTAAATGAGAGGTCAAAGAAATTCACATTTCAAATACAAGAAAACTGATAATTTATTTTATTTCCTCTCATTCCTCATATCTCCCTGCATTAACAGTCATAATACTTGATGCAGTGGAATCTGATTTAAAAACACAAAGAAACCCTTCTACAAAGAAAACCTTTAATACAAAGAGAAGGGATAGAGAGATGCTCAGGATTGCAGAAAAGAACATAAGTAAAAGAGTGATATTATATGCATAATTCCTGCAAAGGAACATAGGAACAACTACTGAAAGAGAAAATGATAAATCAAAACTAATAAAAAAATATTTCAGATAGCACATAATTGGACTGTAAAAGTGGCTATTAAAGTCAAAATGAGGTTGATCTAAAGCTAAGAAGAGGGTGGCCTTACAAGATAATTTTATAGATGATCACAATTTTATCATTATTCCAATAAATTTCTTCAAAGAAATTTTACAATGCAATTTATTATCAGTCTCCAACTATAAAAAGAGAAGGCCTCCTTCACAGATCATATAGTTCCCAGCAGCATTCTAAGAGATTCTCACATTTTTTCTGACATGTTTTGTCCTTGCTGTTATCAAAAAGACTACAGATCATATCCAGTAGATTAATTTTTGCTGCTTCTACCTTATTGCATTTTGTATCGATATTAAAAACAAACATGACCTTAGAATCAGATAGACGGGAAAAACAACATGAAAAACTTTAATAGGAGGTCCATTTAAGCTAACAGTTCACTGTCATAGCATAGGGGTGGCTTCCTGGTAATAACATCATATTTTATCACATCTTATAATATAAAAATCCCTGAAAGCAGTAAAATAATTAAAGCAGAAAACAAATCAGACCTTTACAATAAGTATATTCTTTAAGTATAATATTTACTGCATACTTAAATATGTTATTACATAATGCAGAAAAATGAAATGTTGGGTGTTTACAATCAATTTTACATGTTCTGGGTAAATGCAGATCAAATCTGAACAGGGATGAGGAAGAAGGTTTTTGTTATTTGTTGAAGAAAAAATGTATGATACCTACTGACCAGTAATGATACAGCAGATGAAATTCATTCTCAATAACTGTAGAAAAACAAATCTGGAAAAAAAATTATGAGTTTGCAGGCACAATGATAGGTTCTGACTTGACAGTTAGGACTCGGGAACAGGAACTCTGGCATACTAAAGGTAATTCTATGAAACTGTAAGCTACTGAAAATGTTGAGAATTGCTGGCAAAGGAACAGTGAACAAAACAGATAATAGTACTCTGACATCACACAAAATCCTATTTCATTTGAATGTTAAAATTTCTATGTAGTTCTGCTCCTCCATTTAAAAAAAGGAAATATTAGAACTAGGGGAGGAAAACAAAAGATCAAAGTTACTGAGGGACTGAAGATTAATTGAATAGACTCCAAATGTCTTTTTCGGAAGGTGAAATATATGTGTTCAAAAAGTGATTGGACATGGAAGTAAATCTTATTGAGAGGCAAAGAAATATTGAGGCATGTATCACTGGAAACAGAGAAAGTACTAAGATTATCTCTGTCTTCTGATTTATCACTCTGTAATTCACCATTTCCTCCTTAAAAATCTATTTTTGTCAGGTATCAACATGCTAGTGGCTTTTCGTCTCACTGTAGATTTTTATCCTATTGTTTGGTGATAAGGAACAGAATACTGTTCAAATTGCAGTCTTCACCTTGCTTTACTAGACTAGAGCCTGTCTGTACAAAAAGCTGAGCAGTGCCTTGAACAAAAGTTAGCACAAAGTTATCCTGTGGAAAGTAAGTTAGCATGTTATCATGGAAAATAGGAAGTACAGGAAAAATTAAGTGCAGATGCCTCAGAAATTATCAGAATAACATAAGGATGAATATCAGGAAAAGGTGAATCACGGAATGAGGTAAAAGGCAACAACAGAACTTGTAGAACTAAATTGTTGCAATCAGAATGAAGAGGAAGAAAAATAGCTAGCAGAAAAGGAGAATGAAGAACACTTTCACTTTTCTAGAAAAAAAATATCATATCTAGATAACATAAGTTTAAATAAAATTAAGTGAAGGGTAGAATAGGAAGAGAACAGTTTAAGGACCATTTAGAAAATGTAGACACATTTAAAGGAACAGGGTCTAATTAAGTTCACATTTAAGTCCTTAAACTGAAGCAGTCAATGAACTATTAGCAATTTTCTACAAGAAATTCTGGAGAACAAGGGAGGTCTCAGATGACTGGGCAAGGTCACATGTAATGACTGTCTCAAAAACTGGAGAAAAGAGGACTCAAATACCTATGTCTGTAATTTGTCCCCTCAGACTAGGAAAATTATATGCTTTATCTTCCTTTACAATGGAATATCCTTGAACATCTTTACCTAAAATTATCCTAAGTCCTGACAAGAAAAGCATGGTAGTTGTCCAGAAAAGAAAATCAATGATCTATCAACATTTTTAAAGTACAAGCCAATCCTGTGTAATAGGATTGTAAAACCAACACTGATCCTAAGCAAAGTACTGGAACAGACAACACAAGAGTCTATTTCAAAAGGGTTAAAAGACAAAAATATAATTACTACCAGCTAACATTGTTTTATGGAAAATTGGCCATGTCATACAAACAATATGATTTTCAGATTATAAACTCAATATATATTTGGACTTCTTTCAACCATTTAAATTAGTAACACATGGCATGCTAATTAAGAATTGGCATGATAGAAAATTAATTTACCGCACATTAAATGGATTGAAATTATATAATTATAGTATTTCAAAGCATAAATGCAAATAAAGAACTATTGTTAGACAATAGAACAGCTTCAATTAACTTAATATATATTATTTGAGCCCAATCCTAATAATTTGTTACACAAATATTACAGCAAACTAGGTAAATGATATTGCCACAGCATTTTTAATATGCTGTAGCCCTGTGACATATAGGTGTGCATGTCTTCTTGTGCATAACTTTCCACATAAGTACTGCTTTTTCTCATACTCTTACAGAAAACAAAACAATTCTAAAAAAAAAAAAATTTAAAAAAATTTCAAGCCTATGGCAGCTGAGAATTTTGTAAAATAAAATCGTAGGAGCTTCAAGATCGGTATGCTTCTAATGCAGGTTATAGAAGCAGTAAGCACTCAGATAAAAAATGTTAGCTTTGGAAGCTACCCATGGATAAGGCTAAAGAGGAAGATACCTTGGTAGCAGTATTTGGAATGGGAAAGGTGATTACACTGCAATCAAATATACTGTGTGTGCAGTGTGGACATCTAAATAACTTAATTTTACTTTATTATATTTCAATAAAGGAACAAGAAGGAGGAAGCATTGTTCCAAAAATATTCTTCTGAAGGGAAAAAAAATGGAAAAAAAAAAAGAGAAAACATATTTAGGCTCTATGCTCCTATACTCTGCTCTTGTAGGACAAATTCTGCACTCCAGTGTTGGTATCAGTCCAGCAACTTTTAGTGGTTTTTAGGGATGCACAATTTCCCCAAGATCTCAGAGTTTCTCACTTTGATCACCTTTGAGACTTTATTGTATGTGCACCTGTCTCAGTTTGACAAGACTGGAACGTTTGCTAAAGAGGATGAGTTATGAGGCAGACCAAACTCCTCTCTCTCAGCAATTGTAAATCCAAAATTAAGGGGAAGTATGGAAAAAAGAAGAAATAACAATCCTTTATTAAAAGATATATGGTATGCTGGCAAGGACAGTAACAGAACACAAAAAAAACCAACTAGACAATAGTCCTGTACCCAGAAAGTCTCCTTCAAACAAAAGAAAGAGCCTGAGTACTTGGCTGTCCTTCAGCGCGGTTCTGATCACGGTCGGCAGGAGGCGCTGTTGGGTCACTGGAAGTGCAGAGCCTGCAGTACTCTGTCGTGGCCTGCAGGGGGCGCTGTTTGGCTCTGGTGGTCACCACACAGAGGGTCTTGGGGGGGGTGGTCTTGGATCGCAGGAGAAGCCAAAAAAATGGGGACCCTTCCCCCAGTGGAAGAAGAGGAAAAGAAAAACAGTCCACCCCCACGGAACTCACTGTTGTTCTCAGATGACAGTGTTTCAAGGCTCCTCCCTTTCTCCCAGTGAGCACAAAACTCTCCAGTGAAAACACAGCAGGTTCGGGCTGGAGGCAAGGGCAGCTTGCAAGCAAGCCAAGGCCAGAGTTCAGGGCTGACCAGTTCGGGAGCCTGAAAAACTGGCCTCAAGGCTTTTTCTCCGAAATGCCTGCACACAGACTCTGTCTCCATTCCAGAGAGAGACCCCAAAACTGTCTTATCCTTTGTGAGGAGGGCCAGTTACCAAATCCAAACTTCTCCCCCCTCACTTCTGTCTTCGATGGGCCATCAGTTAGGAATGGAGCTCTGCCGGCTAGATCTTTCGTAAAGCTAATCGCCCCCCCTTCTCCCTTCCCATTCAAACTCCATCTTTCTTATAGTGGAGCAGGGGAAGAAAAAATTCCCCCCTTGGATTTATAACCTATAACAGTACCCTCTATTCTTATCTATATCTTGTAGGATCACAATTTTTTTGCCGTGCCTCTTTCCTTATTGGCTCAGTCCCCTTGGCCACCTGAGAGTTCTGGTCTGTGATTAAGGAAGATACGCTTTCTTTCTCTTTCCAAAGTTGCTGACATGACTAAGGTTTTAACAGGACTTTTTCCTCCCTAATTTAATACACTTTCTGAGGAACATAAGCTAACAGAAGAGTACTCTGCAGACAAATACAGGAAGTCTCACATCTTAGAATTCAGTGTGGAAGCTATTTCATATAAACATACCAAAACAGTGCATACCTACCTGTACATGTAAATATTTGGTAGGGATATTATGCATATAAGAAAAAAAAAACATGCAAATAAAATTCATGTGGTCTTTTCAGTGAGAGCAATCAAACTCCTGAAATTTCACAGAAGCATGTTAGAGAGTTTTCATGAGCATTAACTGTCTATTTGACTTTGAATACATAGACTGGACTTCTCAGTATTAAAATTCCATTCATCATCTTGGTTTTCCACCTACACATCCAGAAGAAAAAGAAAGGACAGGTTGAGTTATGATGGGGATTCAACAGTGTTGGGGTTTTTTTGATGAAAAAAAGCCTCCCTCTGAGTATTGCCAGTCTGTGGAAGTTAACTGCACAAACCTATTTTAAAAGATCCATTTTCTAGTAGATGTCATCAGTTTTTCATTATTAGAATAAAACTGAGTTTTCAGAAGTGTCTAGATGCAAAAGAGAGCACGCAAGCACACACAATACTAAAATATTGTCACAGCTTTTCATTAACCTCATTCAGCAATCCTCACATATAATAATGCGTCTGAATGGACTTTATTTTTACATGCTATCATATATATCAGGAGAAATTAAATGCATGAAATCTAAAATTTGTTCTTGATAATGTTTTAGATTAGGAACTAATGTTTTTCTCAAATTTCATAACAACATAAATATTTCATCTGAAATATTTCATCTGAATAACCATAACCACCTTTAATCTAAATTGCTAATAAAACAGGAGAGTAATTTAAAAAGGTTACTCTGGAGGATATGCTGACTTTGTAACAGGTGGAGGTGTTCGTATGTCAAATCAATTTCAGTCAAAGTGTGAAATTAATGTCTGTATATGAGTTGAATAGATAAATCACACCGTTGGTGAAAGGAATTGGGAAAGAAAAAAAGTATTGAAGAACTTTGAAGATTTCTTTACTGAAATAAATCAGTTCTACAGAGGATGTTACTAATAGACATCTGTATGTGTTGAAATTAAAATCTTCAACTGTTGCTTAATATTTCCCATAGATTTTACTTTAGTAACAGCTATCAGTATTAATTGTGTTTTGCAAAGTATTTGAGGTTTAAATATAATGCTCCATTTGAAATCATGTGACATTAGGAATTATTTCCATTTGGCACTTAGTAATCAACCACAACATTTAAAAAAATTTAATAAATGCTATAATGAAGGCACAAATTTTGCAGATACTGTTTAATGACCCAAACCTGACTATCTTTTTTCTTTTCATGGTATAACTACTAGAAGAAAAGATACCAATAGGCACCAAAATCCTTAAAGCTGTAATTGATTTTAATTAGATGATACTAGGAATCTAGTTTAGCTTAAAACGATAGAAAAATGCATATGAACAAGAAATTCCAGATCTTTAAAAAATTATAATAACAGCTAAAATGAATCTACTATATAAAAATACCATTATGTGTGTTGTACAAAACTCCAGTAGAGCATTTCTAAGGCACCAGTATTACTAAGTAAATTTACACACTTTACTGGGAATTAGCAGAGGTGGAGGTGATCTACAGTGATCTGGAGAATAATCAGGACTCCAAGGATTTGGATGAAATCCAGTGCAGGTGAAAGCTCGTATGGAGCACACTGATGTCATACACCAACACCCTGGTGTTAAAGGACTGGGCAAACACTGAGGCACCAGTTGTGTATATCCTGATCTGCCAGCTCCAGCAATTCAAAGAGAATCTCTATCCCCCCTTCTCCTCAACCCTATGAGCTTGCATCTCAGCTATGGAAAGACTGTCCCACCGGGTCTGACCTCTCAAAGGAAATGTGGAGAATCTCTCTCCTTCCTTGTCCCTACTGGGCTTAAACACAACACAGATGTACACACACACTTTTCCCTAACTAGGAAGAGAGAGAGACACAACTAAGGACACTAAAGTCACATGGACAAGTAGAAGTACTTGCTCAAGTGTACCACTGCCCTCAGACTGCTGCAGTTTAATCCTCCTCAGAGGATTCTTCTTTCAAAGATTAAGCTGCAGTTATGAAAGGTCAAAATGTCACTAAAGGAGAATCCTCACATAGATTACTTAGCTAAATCTGTATTTTAAGTTTATTGTACTTTGTTAGTTTTAACATTCCTGAATACCTCCTTGCAGACGTAACAGACATTTTCAGAAAATAAAGGTAACTCCTATTCCCAGGGTTTTACCACTGCCTTTGATCAAAAGAACACCACCTTTTATAACTGGATGTATCTTAAAAATCAGAACATGATCTTTTTATAATATAACACTAAATATAAGTTAAGTAAAACTCACTGAATTAATTTTGTTGAATGCAATGTATTCTAATACATATAAAAGAAAACCACAATATGAAAAAATTTGGGTAAATTTTGAGGTGAGAGATTATTCAGATTCTTTGAAATTATACCAATATGTGAAATGTACTTTATATATCTATAAATGCACATATATATATATATATATTTAAATGGTTACCATAAAGTCTTAACTGGAAGCAGGATTTTATGTACAGTGTTTTAAGGTCACCTTAGCTTTTTCTTCAGCTTGTATTTAATATTTTATTTATCAAATTACCTTGTGTTGTTTCATAAAAAGATCTGTTAATATGCTGACATTATGAATATATATGCACAGAAAAATCTGTGAGGGTTAAAGTTTGACTCAAAAAATAGTGTGTTTTTTGAGGTTCCAGATAAATATTTGCTTCAAAAAAAATTACAATAATATTGCATTTTGTCTTAGAGAAGCAAATTAAATATTTATCAAGACTATTAAAACAATGTTTTCTTCAAAGTTTATTAACTTTAGGGATAACTTATCAGTTCTCACAGCTTATTCACACATTTCTTCAGATAGATATACTTAAAAAAGTCATCAATATTAGAATTTTTGGACTTGGTAGTGTTAGGAGGCTCTAACACTAGACTGCTGAGTCTAACAGTGTTAACTGTTAGACTCAGCAGTATTAAGGGTCATTTCCAACCTAAATGTTTCTATGACTCCATCAATACAACCCAAGGTATGTCAATCATCATATCATTTAATTAATTTTTTCATTACTGTTGCAAAAAGGTTGGCTGCTTAAAATGACATAGACAGGAAAACAAAGCTTAAACTAAGTGACAGCACTGGTGAGGTAATATGAATGACTGACATTGTTCATTCAAAATCAAGCGTTTGATTTTTAAAACCATACTGTGGGTGTCATACATCAAAAGGCTCCAAAACTATAGGGCAATATAATTCTCATGATTTGATCTTTGTAGCAAAAAATATAGAAAACTGGCACAAAATTAAAATACTTTGATAAGAATTTATCATAGTCTTATTCAAAAGAAAAAAATCATAACATCTATCTGTTGCTTACTAACTGTGATGTATTTTTCTGTCTGACCATCATTTGCAGAAAACTTACAAATGAATGGAGGATGTTTAAGAATGCCAATCAATCTCAGTCATAGATATTAGCAGGAGATTTTGAGTACGTCACCACTTTGTGAATTAAATAAAGCAAATTACTAAAATAGAGTTATTTTGGCTTAAAGAGTGAAAGGACTAAGTTAATGTCAGTGGAAAATTAACTTCATGGTGCATACACTGTGGTGTTTTCTATATCAAAAAAAAAACAGGAGAAAGTTTTAACTGGTAAAAGAACCAAATAGCTTTAACACATGATAATATTCACATAAAACATGATACATATTTATTGTCTATCCTCCAAAAGCACACACTTGTATAATGCCTGAATTATAATAAACAGGAACAAAATGCAAAAAGAAAACTTAATATACATGAAATAGATGAAAGAAAGAGAAAAGCTTAGACCAAAATCAGAAACTCAAAGTTTTCATTGAATGACTTATGAGTTGCTTTCTTTCCAAGCATTACACTGTACATAATGATTTTGTTGTGTGCACATCCAATTGAGTCCTAAAAAAATCATAATTCCTATAATCTCTTTCAACACAGGTTTTATCAAATCTCCAAGCAGTAACAAAGTTTTATATCAATACTGGTAGTGCAACCACATTTATAAGGTAGTTGAGTGTTTGTAAAAAACTGCACTGATTTAAGGTTTACTGATTACTGTAGCTGTATGCAAAAATTTATCTGAGTATTTATCTGAGCATCTGAAATATGTTTTTGAAAGTATTTTTTCTACTAGTCTCATGAGGAAAAAAGAATCATATTCCACACAATCATAATGATGAGCTTAAAGTTTAACCATTTTCAGCTGCTTGCAGGGGCTGATATACTTCCTGACATCTCCAGGAATTCTTAATAACTTCAAATTGTATAAAATGTTAGGATTATATCACTGAGTCACCAGATTTCTTTTATAACACTTTTATGAACTAAAGAATAGGCTAGTGAAATAATCTAATTAGCTTATATAACTACATAAAGGAAGGAATAAAAAAATGAGTTCTAAACAGGCCAAAAACCAGATGTCGTTATACTGGTTATCAAGAAGTCTGGAAGTCAAAACATTAAATATATTCATTAGACTGACAGGTCTACAGGGTTGAATGGGAGAAAAATCTCAAGCATAATAAAATTCTAAAACATTCACATCTAAAAGTTCAAGCTGACTGTCATCTGCTTTTGTGTCAGTGTGATATAGTGGACAGGACCACAAGCAAGGAAGAGACCAGGGGGTCCTGGTCAGTGGCAGTGCCCTGGCAGCCCGGAGGGCCAATCGTGTGCTGGAGGGGCATCAGGCACAGCATCACCAGCTGGTAGAAGGAGAGGATTATCCCGCTCTGCTCTGCACTGGGGCAGCCTCACCTTGAATATTGTGTGCAGGTTTGGGCACTGCAATACAAAAAAGAAATTAAGCTGTTAGAGAGTGTCCAAAGGAGGGCAATGAAGATGGTGAAGGGCCTGGAAGAGAAGCCGTAAGAGTAGTGACTGAAGTCACTTATCTGTTCAGCCTGGAGGAGACTGAGATCTTATCACACTCTACAACTTCCTTATGAGGGGAAGAGGAGGGACAGGCACTGATCTCTTCTCTGTGGTGACCAGTGACAGGACACGAGAGAATGGCCTGAAGTTGTGTCAGCGGAGGTTTAGGTTGGATATTAGAAAAAGTTTCTTCACCCAGTAGGTGGTTGGGCGCTGGAACAAGCTCTTCAGGGAAGTGGTCACAGCATCAAGCCTGACAGATTTCAAGAAACATTTGGATCGTACGCTCAGGCACATGGTGTCACTCTTGGGGATGACCCTGTGCAGGGCTAAGGGTTGGACTTGATGATCCTTGTGGTTCCCTTCCAAGTCAGCATATTGTGTGATTCCGTGATTCTGTGAAGCAGCCTGGTGATCAGCTGTCTGCACGATCCACCTTGGACTTAAAAGCCATAAAGAACCTATTTTTAGATATGGCACACTCATAATGTGAGTGGAATAAGACAAACTCAGGTACATTATTCACCTCATCAATCCTCTTTTTTGGCTGCAACTGCGACCTAACATGACTGTTTGATATTGTTACAAGGCCTAAACTCATATTATCATGCTACATTATCCTGACCTGGATATGCATGGCAATGACTATGTCTAACTCATCCATCTAAGAGGTAAATGCATGCTTCAATCAATATTAAGAAATGGAATAAACCAAATTTTTCTGTTGATTCAAATCTGCCCCAAAATATTGCATCTGATCACATATGCTGGGCAAGTTTGGGCATGAATGGTCCACTTATGGTCAAAACAAAATCAAAATGCAGCCCAAGCAGAAAGCTAACGGGGGGGGGGGGGGGGGGGGGAAGTGCACGATTAAAGAATTACTTTAATCACCAACTCTTTACCCATTTTATTTGAAAAAGTTCCTGCCTGAGGCTATGACCAGCACTGAATTGCAAAACAAACTTGCTTGTAAAACTATGGTCTTAGAATGTCATTGGTAGAAACATACTTTTTTGGTGTTACAAGACCAACCTGTGATCTCAAAGTGGTGGTATGCTGATATTAATTTTCTTTTTGTCACTTTATGCATGTTATATCTATTAAATGCATGTGTCATGTTGTTCTTTATATATATACTACCCAAAACCAGTCAGATTTGAGAGTGATTGCATGGCAGGACTGGCATTTAGGTTAGAGGTTAAAAAAATTTATTTTAGTAAATAGTTTATTCATTCAAAACCAGTACTTTTGGTGAACCTAAACCAATTTAATCAGAGTGCTTTGAAGATACCGTGCCCTTTTCTAATGCATATTTAAAATTTATTCAGACTGAAGTAACTTCAACAGGGGAGACTGGCAACAATCTTCAAAATAACCATCAGCAAGTTCACATTATTCTTTCAGAAGATGACATACATATATGTCCCTTGTGTGGAAAAATACACTGAGGTCTTTCATAACCTTACTAAATACCTAGGTAAAAGGAAAAAATTATACTAGAAATAACTGGAACTTACAGTCCATTTTCTTAATTCCTTTGCTTTCTAAATAGGTCTATTGCAAAATTCTGAAAGCTGTCTTAACAATGGCCTAAATACTGTATTTTTTACTCTAAATAAGTTTCTTTCTCATTTCTTTTGGTTGAAAAATCTATTTTTAAAGCAGCACTCTATACACAAGTATTCACTTAGAAATGTTAGTGGTTTTTATCATGAAATCTCAGCTGTGAAACACATAATGTAATTTTGTTTTCTTTGTCTTTAGTTTATGAAAACGTGTGGAGTAACACCTGGGCTTCTTGGCTTCAGTAAAGAAAATTGTCATAGATTATAATGAGAAGAAGATTTCAATATAGATCCTTTGATACACTTAGGTGTGGTATTACAATATATCTCGTTCTTCAAGGACAGAACAATTTAAATTTCTGGCCTTTTCACAGAAAAGATGCTTTCAGAGGATTCTTTCAGAAATGTATTAAACCATTCTGTTAAGATATCTGGGATCTATAACAAAGAATGAGGGACTTTCAGATATGGTCTATAAAATAACTTTTTAAAGAAAAAGTAACCACAGGTGCAGATTAATCTTCAGGATTGCTTGGTTTTTTTATGGGTTAATAACTTTCTGTTATAGCAATAATACTATGGTTCTAATATGGTTTAGAAAGTTTAGCATCAAAGTCAAGGTTTCCTGTAGTGTCTTGCATTTTACTTATTAGTAATTCAAGTGCATTATTATACAATGCAATACATATAGGTAATGCTTCAATTATTTTTGTCTTTATAACACATGGCAACTCACGATGACTGGCAGAAAAAATATCAAGGTAACTATTGTATTTTCTAACATAGTAGCTGTTTGTCAGATTTATTGAGTTAACAAACTAATAACACTAATATTACCATCTGTGTTTCCATAGTTCACCTTCCACTGCACACTGTGATAGAGGCACAGTGTTATCCCTCTGTATTCCAAACTGTTTCTAGTAACTACCTCTTGAAGATGTATTAATGAAATCTTTGTTGTGATCCAACTTTTGGAGAACTGCACTGTACAGTCTAAGAAACCTGATTAATTAAGTGGACTACAGAATTTTCTTAAGGTAAATATCAACTGTATTCAAAATCAAGAAATTTGAGTAGTGAGAATACAGGTAGCCCTACATATTTCTGACATTAACATGTTTCTGAAGATGAGACAAAGAAGAGGCATAAGAATATGGAAGAATTACTCCTCCCTTAATCCCTTAGGCAAACTGTAAACAGGATTAAATTTACTATTCAAGCACGAAATCTCTCATGCATATCAGTTCATTTGCAGGCATCATTTCATGCCATTTTATGTGGACATACTAACAATGTAGGGTAGGTGAATTGCATCATTACAATGCTTCTCTAAAAATTAAAGTGAGATGAATTCAGATAAAGCAACAATTTTCTATAAACTATGACACTATTTAAATAGTAATATAAACAAATATCTTACTGTAATAGATAAAAAGCCAAGATTCAGTTGGTCAATTGTAAAATATTGCCCAAGATATTGAGGAATCATGTTCTAATCCTGAGTAAACTCAGACTTTATGGTAAAAAAAGATCGAAATAAGAATGTCCTTTATTTTGTCTCTATAGAACATGCATAACCCATTAAAGCCTACAGTTTGCCTTCTTTTTAGCTAGCTGCTATCACAAAGACAGTGTCCTCAAGGTTATATGTCGCAGACCATTAACTTTCTCACAATTAAAATGAAATTCTATTTTTAGACAGGTTCTTTGACTGCTAAACAAAGGGGAAGAAGAATCATTGAGGTATCTTGTGACAGAATAGAGATTTAAACTTCACAGTTATCCTAAAGCAGGAGGTATATTTAGAGTGCAGATGGATAAAAGTTTTGTCAACAATAAAAGATGAGAAAATTCTAATAAAACTAATAAGAGCATTGAGATGAGAGAAAAAAGTTATAGTTCACCTTTGTATTAAGCTGTTTACTATATTTCTAAGATTGTAAACATTTCATACTTTACAATTCTGAAATTAACTACCAAAACTTAAAAAAAACCCCACAAAATAACTCACACCTGATTGTAAGACAAGACTGAAAGCCAGATTCTAACTGTCAAATGATAAAAATATACTTCATAAGAGAGATCCCACTGCTAATGCAAAATTCATAGTGTATACTTCGGGTCAGAAAGTCCTCAGAAGTAAGAGGCTGAACTCCACAAATAAAATCTTTGTTAGACAAATACAGAAATGAAAACAGCTGAATTCATATTAGAAATACCAGAAAGAAATTATGATGAGAAGTTCATAATTTTGGTTTGAGGAAATAAAGTGTCAGATACATAACTTGTGCCAATACTCTCCACTATATAATCAGTTTCCACTTTATGTAGTTCACAAATGGATTCTATAAAGACAATATATTGTCTTAATAAACACGGACCCTAGAAATGACACAAGTACAAAGACGAAAGCATCAAAGAAGGGGTGAGAAGAGATAGGATTAATTTGGACAGAGTGTGTTATTGTCCTCAGGCAATACAACACACTTGAGCTCTGTAACTATAAAGGCTGGATGTGTGACACCACCACATCTTAAGATTAATTAGTATCTTAGCCATAGAAATACTACAGGCCTGCGTCAGCTTTTTCACTCATAGCTCTGCAACATCCCACTTAAGTAATTTTAATAACGTTTCAAGAGCCTCTGTGATTTTTCTTACTGTTCTCATATAGTTATCATCATGGCCATGGACCTGCAAACATCAGCGGTTTTACTGTGGAGGATTCTCATCAGAAGTGATTGCCACCCTCATGAGAATCACCCCTTGTTTCTCCTTCCTTCCTTTCCCCTTTTTCCTTCTTGTTTTGTTGATTTCAGTTCATGTTAAAGAAAATCAAAACAAGGTTCATAAAAAAAAAGTAGATATTAATAATTTAAACACTCAATAATATTATCCAACAATATATGCACACAGAAACCTAACCTATGAATGTACACTTGATCTAATTAGCATGCTCCAATCAATGTCATGAGTGGGAATAACCAGTGGTTCAGCTGGAGTGAGTCATAAAGAAAAATATACAGTTCTAGGGGAAAATTGTGGTGGAAATGTAATCCTAAACAGTGCCATTATTGCCACCTGCTTGGAGGGACCACTAGTAGAAGAATATTGGTGTTTCCTGGTTGAACACTGGGAAACGTTTTCCCTTCCTCTTCTTTTCAATGTTCACAACATGCCACCAGCCACAGACACCACTGATAAAAACCTGGTCAGGCCAGCCTGTTTTAAAGTCCTTAGTCCAATAAATGTATAGGTTGCTAAACTTGAAGTTAAGATCCACATAACTTCTAAGTCTTTATTTTGCGTGGTTTGGTGTTGAAACAGTAAGGTTTTTCAAGTGAAATTTGGTGTTTCATCATGAAATTTTGGTGTTTCATCAGAAATAAAGTGTTTCATCTACCAGTGAAATGAAACATTTAGAAAGTGTGCTTCAGTTTCCGGAAAATGTTTAAGGAGAACTCCCACTCTTCTAGTTAAGTTACTTTTAGTTATTGAACAGTGAACAGTCTCTCAATGTTTTGCAACATATTTTGTACAAAAGTAATTTTGAAAAATTTATCAAATAATTTTCATATGTGCCCATAACGAACTATTGAAAATAGTATTGATTTCCCTTATCCTTAAGGTGAACTAAGTAACATGGAAATTAACCAAAAATGATACCATATATTAAAAAGCAACAGCTCTTTCTATCTGCAGGTCTATACAACATATTAAAATGGAAATTATCAGTACATGCATATGTACTAACAGATATTATGTATTTTTTAATAGGGTGGATCAACTTCAGAAAGTATTAAACTGCAGCACATAGTCAAAATAATTAAAGATGTTTATGTTGCAAAAGTTCTCATCTCTTTGAGACAGAAGCAACATAAATGAGGCTAGGGTAATTTGGATCATTCTTTTTGAGTTAAATTTCCACAATACATCTTCTTAATTTCCACAGTCATATGCAATATCTCTGTTTTTGTTACATACTAATTTTGACCTAGGTCTGTGAATATTCTCAGTGAGGCATGAAAACATGTTTTGTAACTACCCCAATAAAGTCTTATGAATATCAACCATAATTTTCAAATAGTATCCAATATGAGAAATTATACAGGCTAGCAGAAAGTAAAATTTATGATCTTTCAAATAAAATAGAAATTTGTAGCTTCTATTGACCTCCTAGCAAAAAGCCTTAGAACAATAAATTTAATTTTTACTTGCAAATATTTTTAGTTATTTTGTGGGTATTTGTAAATCCATATCTTCATTAACCTTTAATTAACAATAGAGACAGTATCAAAACTTTAAATTTGCAAAAGGACTAAATGCCTATTTGAAATAAATTTGTTGGAGTATAATGTAGTAAGTTACTACATGAGTTTAAAATAGTTAATTTAGCTCATACCTTGATAAACAGCTTTGAATCCTGGTGAGCCAATGCTGTCATCAGATTGTAAATGAAGCCACATCTGGTTGCTCATGCTCACAATAAGATCAGGAACACTAGATCCAGTGAGTCTGTATGTAGGATAAATGGTAGAGTCATTTGTAGAGGCAAAAATTGCTATTACTATTATTACTACTATTACTATTATTACTACTGTGCTACTACCACAAAACACAACCTTTTAAACTATTCACATATTATTTAGGCCTATTTGCAATATATTATTCTCATGTTCTTACCAGTTGTTTTTTGATAAAATTAATTATTCCACATGAATTAGAACAATGTGAAGTAATAGAAAAAAAACATTTTGAATGAATACATTCAACAATGATTAAACACTTTTAATAAACCTGTTCCTACCTAAAGCTTTCCTTAAGTAACTAAGTGACTGCATGAATTAGTTTCCAACTGTTTAGATTAGTATTGCTTTTTTGCCATGTTTTCTGAAAGTGAAGGAAATTGCTCTACATGCCTTACAGCCTATGTGTCCAGAACTTACCAGGATCACATCTATTCAAATAACCCACAGTGATCCCTTAAATTTCAGGGAAAATTGCTATTTCTCATACAGTAGAAAGTCAAGACTGCTGGAAGAAGAAGGGAAGGGAAAGGGAGAAAACGAAACCTAAAGAAAATTTTAAAAAAAAACAACAACAACAACAACAACAAAAAAGTAGAATCAGTAGTAGAATCAGTTTTTGTAATGGTGGTGGTTTTGTGTCTGGTGGGGGATTTTTGTGTGGTTTTGTTTCTTTGCTTGTTTTGGTTTTGTTTGGGTTTTTTGTTTACTTCTTTGGTGTTTTGTTGTTTGTTTATTTTTACTAGGGTTTATCTGAGAATACCCCTGCATATACCCCTACACCCTTCAACTAAGAGGATGGCAGATAGGGTAGATCGAATGTTTAGGGAATGTAGGTCTGTCTGCCAACACATGCTGTTGCTGACTCTTGAGTTTGTCGCAGTCTGTAATGATCTTAAGATCAGATTGTTTTCAAGTTCAAGAACAGAGACTTGCAGACCAGCCATTCAGATTGGATGGTGTTAATCTCATTTCATGTGGAGACAAACAATCCTAGGTGATCTCTACATGAAGAAAGTTAGAATGTTGAGGGAATTGGTGCAACTGGTGAAGTAATGGAAGACAAACTCGAGCCAAGCTTCTCAGTACCCAGAACAGACTCACAGGTGAGAAGAGGCAACTCTAAGAGAAAGAAATTTTTTGCACCAGTTTGCTCTCTGCTTACTTGTCCAAAAGAAACCATACCCAGGTTATTAAGAATGGTCTTCAGGACCAGAAATATTGGGGGGTTTATGATTTATAAAAGTGTAGGTTGTCTTCCAAGCCCCCAGGAAGTCTCCAAACTTTGTGTGAATAGAAGAAAATGATAAGGGTTTACTAAAATGTATTTCACTACCATGAATATTTTTTGTGCACTGCAATAGCTGACATAAGCAGTTGGGTTTGAACCACTAATGTACAATTCCATCTTTGTATCAGAGAAAAAAACCTACAAGTTTTCTATACAATAAAAGTTTAAAAACTCATGTTTTAAGGGGAATCATTTAGAAAAAAATAAGTTTTAATGTAACTGTTGCAAGAAGAATATAAATCATAACATTTGAAGGCAAAGCAGACTTTCTAAACCAAACTGTTAGTTTAATATACAAGAATTTAAAAACACAAAACAGGGCAATGCAGGAAACATCCTGACTGATAAACTTCATCTCATACTTGATGATCACTACCAAATTAATTTGTAAGGATAGTCACTAGCTCCTGAACAAACTCTGTTAAATATGAGAAATAACTTTAAAAACTTTATAGCATAAACATATTTACATTACTAATAAGTAAGTTTTATTACTGTATTTCCAGAGCTAACCATCTCAGCATACATAAAGTAAGACTATCATATTTTAAACACTTAAGGATTATAGATGAAGCAATTGTTAAAAATTATAAAATTGATGGGCATATTGCCCTTTAATTAATTAAGCTGTCGATGATTAGATTTTCTAAAAATTTCACTATAAATAATAAAATTAAATTGCTTTAATAAAATAAAATCCAACAGATCCTTAATCAATATGCCAACTGGATGGTCAGAGAAATGCATTAAATTGATTTGAAATAGTTTGCTTTTCATCAAAGTATATTGGCTTTTTCTACTGTCTCCATGTTATTTTACAAGAACTTAAAATGCTTTTTCTAATTATTTTCCCAATTTTTTCCAAAAATAAATTTGACATGGAGCATCTACACTTTATCTTCTTCTCCTTTTTGAACATCAGTATTCCTTCTTATTGCCCTCTAGCTGTAGTGCTACAGCTTTAAGGTTACATAAATAATTACTGATGGATGAGAGTTTGGACACTATAAGAAAGCTTGTGCTAGGACGGATCATTTACATATTATGATCCTCAACTCCCCCAGTCTTTCCATAAAGTATTTAAAGGTTCCTTATTAACTGACCTACCTTCACCCAGTTCCAATATTCATAGGATGTCTGTCTTATAAGTATCCTGGCATGACTGAGCTCACTGTAAAGTTTGAATTTGTTTACAATACAAGGTTTGTTTGCAATGTTGAAATAAGTTTACAACACACCCAGAAGCGGATACTACCTCGAGGACTCTAACACCTGAGAACTGGAAAATTTTGCATGGGCCCGAGGCTTGTGTGTTCAGACATGACAATTGAAAGGTTCAAATCACTTAGAATTAGGTTTGAATCTAGAAAGTTATTTATTTTACCATATTTTGTTCAAACTAAATTATAAAATCTATAAAGTTTTAGAATCAAATGCATGAGATTCTATAGTAATATTTTTCAGAATTTCTGCAGAAATGCCGACATTTACTCTTCTAACGGAAGTTTGAAGAGGATAGTAAAAGCTATATCATTTTTTAAGATATCCTGAGAAATTTAGAAATTAAATCTAGCCAGAAAAGTCTTTGCTACAAGTTCCTTCATTCCCCTGAGAAGAATAAGAAACTGCAAGGTACTGCTCAAACCTCATTAAACATAACAGATGTTATTAAAACCAACTAATAAAAAATGTTGATAGGAGAATCACTCTGACATTTAGTTATGAACTTTCTCATGATAATGCAGTCTAAAAGTGGCCTTAATGTTTTATGAGGAACGTTACTTTGCATTCACAGAAGACCTTTCTCAAAAGCAAACAAAATAGAGCATATCCATGATGCTGTTTAAATATAATGTATTTCATAATGTAGTGCTTAATAACTGCAAGAACAATGTCTCAATTGAAATTCAGATTCATTGCTAATTATTGTGAGATTGCAGTTTCATCTTTGGGCCTTCCCATATTTCTTGTGTACATCAGTTATTAATCATTTACTGTCTCAAATGATTTTCAGAGTAATGTTAATTTTGCAACCCAAAAGGCAGATATATTTAATTGCATAGACCTCACTTTCATCAAACATAAAATTTACAGTAAAGATGGTAGGTCTAGCACTGTAATGTAATTCTACATGATAGGCTGGGGAGTAATAGGGATAAAACAATTGCTGTTTTAGTCAAAAAACATATTGAAGAAATGGCATAGAGTATTGCATTTCTCTAGTGAGAACATCATACTAGTTCCAGAAATGCCATTGATACATGTATGCTACAGGATCTTTAAAGTGTTATTAAAGCGAAAAAAAAAATTATAGGAGGTGATGTTTTTATGGGGAGCTGTCTTCTTAAGATAACAAAAATAACAAGTAATTTGAGAAAATAATATTTTAGATTTTATTTTATTTTATTTTTTGGGCAGTCACAGAAAATACATATGGAATAGGTAGCACAGGCTAAATGCCTTCAGATGGAATGATAAACCACCCAAAATTTAGCACTTATTTGACAAGTAATTTCAAACAGGCAAACTTTGACATAGGAAGTAGGCACAGGCTAACAAGCAATGAATAATTTGAGTTAGCACATTTACTACTTAAAAGCTTGACTCTGAAGGAGTTTTGGGATCACTGTGAGCAAAACTGTATCCCAGTTCAAAAAGCAAAAACTGCAAAGCCTTTTGTCATAGTTACAAGTAGTTAAATTAACATGACCAGAGAGACCATCACATTACATAACTGGTCTGCAAAATATGAGAAAAAACAAAGATGGGTGTGGAAATTAATTCCCAGTTTGTGGTTTTCTTGTAAACTTAAAGTGTAAACTCTTAAAAGTTTTTGAGTTTTTTGTTTCTTTTTTTTTCTTTTTTTCTTTTTCGGGAACTCAGAACATGGAATTCAATTTACTCACTAGCAGCTACTTGATATTGTAAAACAAGAAACACAAGTATTGTGCAAATAATTCAATAATTTTCCAGTCTTACCTTTTAAGCCAAATTAAAATGTGGGTTTTCTATATACTTTGATATCAGAGTTCAGAAATTAGCCATCAATAAATTTATAAATTCATAAATTCATAAGCAAATATATATTACAAATTTATTGTTCGCAGACTTGTCCCTCCAAAAATATTCTAATTAATTTAAAATAAATTGTGTAGATATACTCATTTGTTATATTTAAAAGAAACATCGTAATTATTTATATGTATTAAAAACCCCTCAAAATACAAAAGATGATGGATTCTTTTTAACAAATGTTTCAATAATGTCTTTATCCAATAGGTTTATATGCAATGTCAAGTAATGTTATTATGAAATAAATGTTGTCAGTTTCTCTTATTTAGTTATTGTTAATTTATTAACCCTGTAATTTTGTTTTGCATTTGGTGATCAGGATTCACATGAAAACTTAACCCTCTAAAAGCTATAGTTAAAATACCTTGTAAATATAAGCTCTCATTATGTAGGAGGAAAAATAAGAATATGCAACCAAAATGAGGTGGTTAAAGTAGATGAAATTAATTAATCCGTACAGGATTTTATTCTTTCCATTAGTCCACACAGTACTGAGGACCTGTATATTAAGAGTAGCTATCTAGTTTGGAATTTTCTTTCAAATTTATGTAAGCTCCTACAATTTCAATATATTATATTATAGTAATCCATAAAGCATGTATAACTTTACCAAAAAGTGGCCTATGTACTTTCATGAAAATTTTGTATGCAAATCCAATTTTAAGTATATGAATTTTGAAATTAATAAATTCATTATTTATTTTACACAAGCTGTATTTTCTATTTTATGAAATTCACGACTTTTTGTTTATTTCCTTAATTGTTTGTGAATAGAATTGTACAGTTAGTACTTGTTTTTTAAAGGGAGCTTTTTTTTTCCTTTTAAAAAAGTCTAATCTTCAGTTTAATATCTAATCTCTGATATTAAAACCTATAAAGATGCTACTAAAGTTTTGGAGTGAATTTTCTAAAGAACAATTTTCTTTGACAGTACTTGGATTTTAAGCAAATTACATACATTAAAATTACAAATTTAGGTAGATATATCCTGACCTGGAAGAAAAAACATGACAAAAAAATTTCCAAGGAAAATTTTTTGAAGTTCTGTACTTACACATACAACACTGTTCTGGTATCACCAACTTTCCCAGCATCTCCAACAGTAAGAGTATCATAGCCTCTTTCCAGTTCGAATTCTTCAAAAGCAAGCTTTATGACCTAATAAAAATGAAATAACTCATTTATTTCAAAGCATATCCCCATGTCATCTGATGTGTTCTAGTCTCAAAAAAATTATTTGGCTATCATAAATCAAGTCACAAGGCAATAATTAAGTTCATAAAATTTGACTTTACAAAGGTACCTAGAAAGAACAGAAGTGAAGAAAATTCTGTATTTTCTGATACCCGGAGGCAAGTCAATGCCACAATATTTTAGAGGTATCAAATACTAAAGATGCCAGTTACCCCTAACGAGTGATAATTGTTCATTATTGAAGCAGCAAATCCTCTTCTTTTACTATAATAGCTATATAAAAATTACACAGCATAGTACTGGAATTGTATTAAAACATTCTCATCTGTTGAATTATACAATAATAAGATAGCAGGTATGAACTAGCAATTCATAAGAAGATGGAGGAGGCTGGTGCACAGAACTACAAAAGCAGAAATTTCTTTGTATAAATTACTAATATTAAACTATGATTCCACTCAGTGTCTAATCATAAATTGCCAAGAAAATTAGAAATGTATCTCTCAGAATTCTTTGAAAAAGTATTAACTGAAACTGTAATTTTACAAAATAAAATATAGTATGAAAATGGAATTAGATTTGTATAAAAGAACACTTCTAAGACAAGCACTTTTAGAGTTCAGTAATGGTAAGTAGTTGCAGTTTATATCTATGTACATATATATGGACATCATACGTTTTTTGTAATTTGATATAAAATTTTCTGCAGACAACTTGATATGAATGTGCAGGCACAGTGACTTCCCATAAAATTATTCATTTTATCTTTATGCTAACTTTTACACATATCCTTGGGTACACTTTCAGACAACTTCAGCCATTGCATGAAAATGCAATTAATTTTTCTTCTGTTTTGTGGTTAAAAACATCATTTCAGTCAGATTTGAGCTTTCAGCCTCAGCCTTAATATGCTGCTATTTTGATAGCAACACATGAAAAAACAATAGTTTCCATCCACTTATGCTTATTTCTATGTGATTATCATGGCAGAATTAATCACAAACAAATTACAGTCCTTTAGAAAAGCAGCATCCAACATAAGGTACTTGTCTAAACTTTCTCAGTATTAAAAAAGAAAGCCAGACCACCTCATTTCTCTGTGTTGGAATTGGAAAAGCCCACTATAATAAACTTCAGAGAGGAACTTACACTACTAGAGTAGGTGAGCCTTACATTGTACTATGTAGCTTCAGCTTGTAACCCAAAGAAAACACTGTTTTTAATAAAATACCCATCAACTTAAGATAGCATATTGCCTCTTGCTGTAAAGTCATGTCTTGCTTTTCGGAACTTCCTTTGCCATCTCTGCTATTTGTATAATTATGGTTTTTAAACTATGTTAAATTGACTCCAGGACTAAAACTGCTTGTATATTTTAAAATAGAGCTAATATTTACTGGTTCCTGCTTTATGGTGAACTTGCCACTGGCTGCCGCAAGAGAGGAGCCCCGAAGAAAAGATACAAGGACTCCCTGAAACAACATTTCAGCCTTGGCCATATTGATCACCATAACTGGTCTACTCTGGCCTCCAGTCGGGAGGCCTGGAGACACACCATCTATAATGCAGCTGACTCCTTTGAGAACGCACACAGGATCACTCTCGAGGAGAAAAGGCAAAGCAGAAAGAACCGTGTTTTGCAGAATACACCATCTAAGGAGTCTTTCTGTTGTGCCTTTTGCAATCGGATATGTCTGTCACGTATTGGCCTCATAAGCCACCAGCGTGCCTGTAGCAAATGTGGATAGTGCCTTCCCAAATCTTCGTTCGCGAAGCCTAGCCATGATGATGATAATATTTACTGGAGTGTCACTAAAAATCTAAGAGAAAGAGTTCTAAAGAAAAGCTAAATGGTTCTAGGATATCCACTATTAACACAAATATCTGTTTAATTATTTTGACCATGAGTCAAGAGGGTTTGTGATGTAATACAGGTTTTTCATGGTATATTTTACAGACCTGCAAGATTTTGAGACTGAGTGTAATGCATTATCTACATTTGCAAAATCACAGAATTATGGAATCATTTAGGTTGGAAAAGACCTCCAGGATCATCGAGTCTAATCTTTGATTCATCACCACCTTGTCAACCAGACCATAGCACTAAGGGCCACATCCAGTCATTTCCTGAACACCTCCAGGGATGGTGACTCCCCTGGGCAGCCCATTCCAATGTTTAATAACCCTTTCTTTGAAGAAACTCCTTGTGATGTTCAGTATAAATCTCCTTTAGCATAAATTAAGACTATATCCTCACATCCTGTCTCTAGTTGCATGGGAGAAGAGGTCAACCCCCACCTTGCTACAACCTCCTTTCAGGTAGTTGTAGGGAGCAATAAGGTCTCCTCTGAGCCTCCTTTTCTCCAGACTAAACAACCCCAGCTCCCTCAGTCACTCCTCATATGACTTGTGCTCCAGATACTTCACCAGCTCCATTTCCCTTCTCTGGACACGTTCCAGCATCTCAATGTCTTTTTTTATAGTGAGGGGCCTAGAACTGGATACAGCACTCGAGGTGTGGCCTCACCAGCACCAAGTACAGGGGAAAGAATCACTTCCCTGGTCCTGCTGGCCACATTATTGTTGATAAAATCAAGGATGCCATTTGCCTTCTTGGCCACCTGGGTACACTGCTGGTTCATGTTCAGATGGCTGTCGACCAGCACCCACAGGCCCTTTTCCACTGAGCAGTTTTCCAGCCACTCCTCCCCAAGCCTGTAGCTCTACATGGGGTTGTTGTGACCCAAGTGCAGGACCTGGCACTAGGTGCTGTGGAACCTCATACCACTGACCTCAGCCCATTGATCCAGCCTGTCCAGATCTTTCTGCAGAGCCTTCCTACCCTCCATTAGACCAACACTCCTACTTGAGAGTCGCGAGTTTGCTGAGGGTGCACTCCCCCACATTCAGATCATCAGTAAAGATATTAAACAGGACTAGGCCCAATGTTGATCCCTGGGGGACACCACCTGTGGACTGGTTGCCAGCTGGATATAGCACCATTCACCATCACTCTCTATGCCAGGCCAGCCAGCCAGCTCTTAATCCAGTGAAGAGTGAACCTGTCCAAGTCATGGACTGTCAGCTTTTCTAGAAGAATGTCATGGGAGACAGTATTGAAGGCTTTAATGAAGTCCAGGTAGACAAAATTCACAGCCTTTCCAGTATCCACTAGGTGAGTCACACGGTCATAAAGGAGATCAGGTTGGTTAGGCAGGACCTGCCCCTCCTAAATCCATGCTGGTCCATTCCTGATGGAATTCCTAGATTCTAGTATTATAGTATTCCTAGATTATACCAGTGCAAAATTTAATTATTAAATCAAGATTAATAAAGCCAAAGAAAAGCAAAGAAAAAAAAAATAGAACCAGGTAAGGAGAGCTGTTTCTGGCAAGAGAAAATAACAATAAGACTTTTAATGTAATTTTTATTTTATATGGAAGAGGAAACTTGATAGAATATCCCATGAGAAAATATGGTAATGTATTATTTAAGAATGCTCCATTTGGTTAGACTCACAAAATGTTTTACATTACAATTTAAAACCAAATATGAATGTTCACCTCTTTAATAATAAAGGAAGTTAGGAAAAAAAAGTAATTGGATATAAACCATAAATGAAAGATTTAAGTTTCTGGTTAAGCATATAGGAAATACCAAACCAAACATTTCTTTATGGGAGATACATTGTGAAGATATATTATAGACTATTAAAAAAACCCCTGTTACCTTCATTTCCATGATAATTGTTATTCTATGCTAACACATAAAATGTTTTGGAAAGACTTTCAAATGGCTGAGAGTTAAGAGGTCTAGCTTAAATTTGTTGATTCTGACTCATAAAACATTAATTTTACCATGTAAACACTTAGCACCTGGTCTATTCATTGCTCCTTCCACAGTCAGTGGACAGAAAAGGGCATTTTTTCTGTCGTAAAACCTCCTGAGTTGGAAAGAACCCACAAGGATCATCAAATCCAGCCCCTGGTCATGCACAGGACATCCCCAAGAGTCACACCATGCGCCTGAGAGCATTGTCCAAAAGCTTCTTGAATTCTAGGGAGCCTATTCCAGTGCCCAATCACCCTCCGGGTAAAGAACCTTTTCCTAATATCTAAATTAAACCACCCCTAACACAACCTCAGGCCATTCCCCCAGACCCTGTCACTGGTCATCACAGAGAAAAGATTAGTGCCTTCCTCTCCTCTTCTCCTCACAAGGAAGTTGTAGACTGCAATGAAGTCTTCTTTCAGTCTCCTCCAGGTTGAAAGACCAAGTGACCTCAGTTACTCCTCATATGGCTTCCTCTCCAGGCACTTCACCATCTTTGTTACCCTCCTTTGAATGCTCTCTAATAGCTTTATATCTTTCTTATATTGCAGTGACCAAAACTGCAAACAACATTCGAGATGAGGCTGCATCAGCACAGAGCAGAGTGGACAATGTTCTCCCTCGACTGGCTGGTGATGTTTTGCCTGATACCCCCCAGGACATGGTTGTCCCTCCTGGCTGACAGGGCACTGCTGACTCATATTCAATTTGCCATCAACCAGGACCCCCAGGCCCCTTTTGTTGAGGTCTCCCTGCAGGGCCTCTCTGCCCTCGAGGGAGTTAACATCTCCTCCTAATTTCGTATCACTGGCAAACTTACTTAGTATCCCTTCCAGTCCTGCATCCAAGTGACTTATGAAGATGTTGAAGAGGACAGGGCCCAAGATGGAGACCTGTGGAACCCCACTAATGACAGGTCACCAGTCTGATATTCCCCCATTACTATTACCCCCTGTGCCTGACCCCTGAGCCAATTGCTCACCCATCCTATGATGTGTTTATCCAACTGCGTGCTAAAATTCCAGTAATACTAATCTGATCATTACCATTACATATGCTTAATATGAACTGATTAAAATGAAGAAAAGAATTAATTTTCATTTAGAAAAACTGGAAACACAAAAATTGCTTCCAAACTTATTATACTTATTTCTGGATGATCAGTTACATTCTTCTTACAGAAGAATGATCCTATTTGCTTTTTGAAATGTATGAGATGAAATTACCTTATAAGCAATTCAGAATGATTACTTGTTATTAGATAAATAGACTGTGAAAGTAAACAAAAAAAAAAAGCTTAAAAGTGCGAGACACCTAAAGAGGTACCTACAGGCAAGTTCTGCAAGTGAATTTCCTGTCATAATTACTTTCTCATTTCAAATATTTTCCTCTATGCTAGGCACTCCTACATTTTATGTTTCTTCTGGCATAATTGCTATTGCAAGTAAGGGAGAAAGGTAGCACCAGAGCTGTAAGAAATGACTGTAATGCCTGGAAAAAGCAGGAGGGTGCATGGCAATGTGACATCTCCAAAACGTCTAGGTGTGCATGTTCTTTTCACTGCTACTAAGGCCTATTTTGTTATTACTTAAATATGTTAGAAATGTATGCATTCAGTATAGTAAATTGAATGCAAAAGTAAGAGGATGAATTTTAAGATGCAAGAAGAAATGAGAACTACCTGTAAGATGTCTGTTATATTTACAAGAGATCAATCAATCAACTTCAAAAAAAAAATAAACACATGTACTAGTAGAAATGTGTCTTATTCCAAATATATGAAGATCAGGGAAATAGAACTGAGGATCCTTGGTTAAAAGTTTTAAAATTATAAATAGAAAATATGTTAATTATAAAGGCTTTTGATGAAAGCTGTTTGCAACTGTTACAGGTTACTCCATTTCATTGACATACTAGCTTCACATATATGAGTATTTTCCTACTTTGCGTTTCTTCCCACTTCTGTGTAAAATTAGAAAGTAACATGAATATTTCAATTTTTTTTGACTCTATAATTTCTTTTATAGCACCTCATGCTAAAAGGGACTTGAAAGCGAAAGAGGCCATTACTATCAGTACAAATACAGAAGCGTTGTTTTGTCTTTCAGATTCCTAAATATTTTTTAAAAATTTCTAGAAGAATGGAGCCAGATGCCTAAATTAGTGCTTTAAAACAAGTTTTGGAGGATCTATTTCACTTAAAAAGCAATGTAATATAGGAGTAATGTCAAAAGATGTCACCAGTATTAGAGAATACATACACAAATCCAGTATTCCTTAACACTTCCAAAACAGTGTTCTTCCCTCTTACAGTGATATGTCTTCACGTCTTAAGAGTCACTGTAATTATGGACAAAATCCAGAGGAAGAGGGAACATAGAAAATTGACTACAAATAATAATAAAACTAGTTTACTCATGCACAAATTCTGTGGGTGATTAATTATGAAATATGGTAAAACTTTTTTTCATATTCCTTTAAAAACCATGTTATTTATTTTGCCTCAAAGCCCTTAAAAGGTAAACCATCTATCACAGCAGTATTATTCATAATTTGATATAGGTACAGCTATAATTAATATGATGCAAAATTAATAACTCATAACTCTCAGGCTGAAATAGGCTCCAACCAGGCAAAATAAAGTTTATGCCAAATAGAAGGGCCTGTCCTGTAAAATTTTAATTTCTCCAGTTTTTGTTGAGTTACAGCAAATTTATTGAAAACACTAAGATTATTCTGTCCCTTATTTTAAAGAAATATTAAAGGTGTTTGGTACTACTGTTATCCAACAACTGCAGTTACTTAAAAAGCAATTATAAAAAGAAAATTGCTTATTTTTCAATACTGACATTATAATTTAGATTTCTCATTCTCAGGAATTTATTTTCCTTTTAGCCCCAACTAATGACTTGAAAACGAGCCTAATAACCACACCTGGTAGAAATTAAATAAAGATAAGAAGGAAATAGCAATAATAATATATCATGTAACAGTAATAACGTAAAACAAAAGGTGTTGAGGCTGTTTTTAAAAAAGGAGAGAAAAAATAATATAATAATCACAAGAATAAAAAAAATTCCAACCATTTTTTTTTTATAATGATTGCCCCATACTTGAAACATTTCTCAGGTAAATAAATACAGGTTGTCTTTTTCCCCCTTACTTTTCATTCTTTGGATTGCCTATGATAACAAGTTTTTGCATTCTCTACTTTGAATGTACTTGCCATATCCAACATAGCCCCTTTTCTGCAAGCTAACTAAGGCCAAATAATTTGAGATATTTAAAAGAAAACAATATAAATAATCTTAAGAAATAACAGTTCATTTTGTTTATGTAGTAAAGATGAAGAAGTGACTTAACACTGATCTTAGAATGGTCCAACAAGGAAGAATTTTCTGATAATGTATATAGAAATTAAGAATGGGCATAGAGTGGCTGGAAGCTGAAATTAGAGAAAATATAGAATTAAGAGTAAAGATTAGAATAATAAAATTTTTGACACTATGAAGTACCATTTCTAGCCATAGTTGATGATTATGTAAAATAGGTCTATAACTAATCACATATTTAAGTAATTTTAAATACATACACAGTAAGGCAGTGAACACACTATTAAACACACTTTTGTTTCTTGTGCAGAGGGAGACATGTAAAAAAAATCCCTTAATGATGACTTCAGAGTTAACAGAGCTGCCACAATCTGTTACTCAGTCAGAGAAGCAGCTTGTCGCCAAGTCAGATTTTAATCTTCAGATATAGTGCCCAGACATCATGTCAAATGTCATTTTACCATCTTAAAAAATTAAGACATTTTCCTTCTTCTCTTTTTGGTTAGTTTGATATGTATACAAATATGCCATTTCTAAGTACAGAGAATACTATGAAACACTAAAATTTAATTTTAAAATCAAACACTACAGCCCAATGAATGTTTCATATTTATGTGAGCCATATTTTGAATGAATTATCAAACAGCTTGATTTAGATTTGAAAGATAAAATTAAAACAATAAAAAGCAGAATCATAAGATAAGATGATTGTTTATATGTTCACACTAAAAGTTTGGAATTTATCACTTTTGGACAATTTTAGACAACTCTCTGATATAGTAGGATGATCTATTTCTCATTTTCTGCCAAAGGAAAATGCCAAATATATGGCTTTCAGTTTTGCTCCTGCTGCTGCTCCAACTGTCAGTAGGAAACAAATATAGAAGTATAAACTTTAAAGAAACACGATACATTTTTTTTTTTTAACTGAACAATGGAAAAGAAGGCAAAAAACCATGTTTCTATTATTATCTTTACTTGCCATTCATGAAAAAGAATTCCAACTCTGACATATCTTTTGAAATCTTTTTCAAAACATTTTAAGCAGTTTTTCTAAAATGGTGAGTAGCACCCACTGATGAAAAAGACACAGCAATGATAAAAAATAAAGAAATACTTTTAGATTTGCTGTTCAAAACAATGTCTGAAGCTACTGTTCTTTAAATTTGAAAATGAAGAGCTTCAGTTAGCATTTATTAAGAACGAGTTACACATAAACTAAGAATACATTAATTACCAGAAAAGAACTCTGATTTAAATAAAGGCTGAGAATATTACTTATTAAATAAGCCTGTCAATTTTTTTAGCTTCAGAAATTTAAGCAGCAGAAACATACTTAGTTTACCCTTATTGACTGTTGTCTTACTTCCTAAAATCTTTAAAGAATAGGTTAATTTTACTAATTAATTCAAAGTGTATATGAGGCTTGATACAGCACGAGAAGTAAAGGGCTACAAGAAGAAGTTGTTAAGTATCAAAAGTGCACATTCGTTTATATAGACACAGACTATTCTTTAGACAGAACCCTATGTAGGAATTTGAAGAGTTAGATCTCAGTTTTGCTATTATTGTGTAGTCCTTAAAATAATTAATTTCAGATCCTTGAAATATAACAGCATAATTCCTCAAGAGTTTTCTGATATTTTAATTCTTCTTACTTAAACTTTATGTAAAACATGAATAAAATATGATAAACATTCAAATTTCAGAAAATAAAAAAAAAAAAATCTAACAAATTCTATGCGTCCCAACTGTAACATCATTGTGCAACATTCACTGAGGAATTCTAACACCTTTGTAATGACCTGTGGGTCAGTGGAATATCCAGGAGATAAAAGTAACAAAATAACAAAGCAGAATTTGCATTTGTAACATTAAACAAAAAATTAATTATAGAAAATCTATATCCTTATAACCAAACTAAGTAGTTCCAAGTCCAATATTATTTTTTGGCTGAACATATTGGATAAATCCTATATTTCATGCATTCTATGCTATGAAACATTTTAAAGATTGGTTCCTTCAGTACTTTCTCTCAACAGTAACAGAAAGGTGTATAAGCATTGTTGAGAATGCATAAGCTATTTTGTTTGAGAAGTAGAGTACTTCAGCTGTTGGTTTCTTATTATTATGACAAAACAGTTCCAAGGGCAGAAACTATTTAATTTAGAGGGTGATGTATCTTGGAATCACAATGTATTGTGCAAAAAGGCAATTGAATTGAATACTGGAAAACCTCCAGAAGTATATGGAGATGCTTAAAAATTTATAGAAGGAAATGCCTTAGAAAAATATAATGTGCCAATGGAATTAATTTGCTAAAAATGTATACGATCTCAGAGTTCAACTACTGTTTAATGCTATTTAGAAGAGACTGGAAAAGTCTGAGCCATACTTTTCCCCCAAGCTTTTCATCCTACTATGTTTTCAAAATATACAACTACATGTCTGGTTCGCTCAAGTGTACTTCAAAAATAGAAACAAATTGTTTTGAATTATTCCCCTTATTATTATAATAATCAAAATTTAAGGCCAAAATTCTAGCCCTGATATAGTAAACAGCACACATAAGGATTTTCATGTTGAAATTTCCTCCTATCACTTCAATCCATGAAAAGGAATTTGTTTTAATGTTTACCTCACAAATAAGTAAGTTTTTGGAAGTTTGTGTTTCATCTCACAAAATTACATTTTTTGCAATAAATTCTAAATACAACAAAATTTAAGCAACCTTTATAATGCATATTTTTGAGCCAGAAAATAAATAAAAAATTAAACAAAACAAAACCAAAAGTACCCAAAACAAAACCAAAAAAAAAAAAAAATTTTGTAATTTACTGGCCATGAATAAATAACAAAGAAAGGAGCCATTAATTTCAGCCTATAAGAAGAACCCACATTCAAACAGTTTCTGATGAACTGTATCCCAAAAGAGGGACTGTGCACTGGATCAGGAGACAAGTGTGAAGGAGTGGCAGAGAGGAGCTGTTAATGAACTGACTGCAGCCCACATCCCCGCACCCCTGCACCACTCAGTAGAGTTGGATGTAGAGGAGTTAGACTTCAGAAAAAGATTTTAAGTGTTGTTTTTAGCATCCTACTGTATTTTTAATTTTACATAAATTAATGTTCCCCACGTTGAGTCTATTTTGCCTAATTGGTGAGCAATCCCACTGTCCTTGCTTTGACCCATGTGCTTTTTCATCTTATTTTCTCCCACCATCCTGATGAGGAGGGGGAGCAAGAGAGAAGCTTGGTGGGCACCTGCCAACCAGCCAAGGTCAACCCACAGCAACTATATAGGAGAGTTGCTTTAATGTTATAAATTGGAACATTAAATCTAATAAGAATTAAGATATTTGCATTTAAATATAATGAATATTAATCTTATATTAGTGAGAAAACCAATAATTTCTTCCAAAAGCCACAAAAATAATGATAGCATTGACAGCACTTACATTTTGAGCTGTATTCAGCAATGCTTCTCATGGTTTAAATTTCCAAAAATAAAAAGCACAACACAAAACCTAATTACATATGTAACCTTTTTGGTAATAATATTTTACCTGCCCCAGCTTTAAAACTTAATCTCCCACACCTGAACGTACTTTCTCAAATCCTATACTTTTGTTGAAAATGTCCCTTGCATCTCAGTGATAATGAATATATATATTTTCATCCTGTGGTATGAGGAATATATGTATTAAGAGGAAGTAGTAAATATGATTGACTTTAATGATTACAGGCCTGACTCTTGGATCATCTACCTTGATTTTATATCTTTGCATCTGTAAGCACTTCAGTAGAGCTGTTCTTGACCTGTGTTTGTAAAAAGTATATCAGAATCAGTGAAGATGATCTCTGGTCATTAGTCTCAAAACCATATGGCAATCTGCTCAAATATGCGAGTAATAGTGCTCTGTAAGAATATATTTGGGCACAAGTCATTATTTGGGTCTAATTCAAATTATAAATTAGTAAACAGAACAGTTTCTTTCAGTTTGCATTAAATGAGGAGTTTATGTAAAAACTCCATTAAAATGTAAAGAGAATAATAGCTGCAATTTTCCCTCTACAGTATTATATCACTTGCTTTCAAATCAGGGTAGAACATATAAATAATTTACTCCAGAAAAAAATAAAAATAAAAATTACTTAATAGTAAAATATGCTGTCAATAAAATAATGGGGGAAGAAAGAGAAAAAAAGTCTTTACAGATGTATTTCAAAGACTTTTAGACCAGTTTTAAATGTTATCTTGCTTCCAAAGATGTGCACACGCTTTCTTTCTTGTTGAAATTCTTATCAACTTTGAAACATGAAGATATATTGACTAGAAACTTAAATACAATGTAAAACATATTTCAGACAAGTTGGATCAGTGACTAAGCAAAGTAGGTTTTAAGATATGAGAACAGTTTCAATTTGACCAGCATGTCAATGAAACCTGCAAACCAAAAAGCCTTAGGTGGAGTTACAGATTTCCTTTTACCCTTTCTAGCTAATTAAAAAAATAGTGTTCTGGTGCTCTGCAATTTCTTCTTTTGTTTATATAACAAAGTGTAAGCATAGCATGCATTTATTATATTTGGCATAAATTCTGAGGCTGGTGTTATTTTATCTCAAAGAAATGCAGAATTTGTGAGGCAGTGTGGGTTGGAGGGAGCATTGATTTGTATAAATCATGTCCAGGTATAATCTTCAATAAAGCTGATCTATCTTGAACAGCAACAAGAGCATTGTATCAAAGAGCTTAAGAAAATGGACAAAATGTGTCCTAGCACCTTAGAATAAAAGCAAATCACAAAATATCCCTGAAGGCTAGAACTAGTTCTTAATACTTGACTGAGAAAAGGTATGAAGTCTTTAAAATCTGAAATAAAAATGAAAAAATAATTTTATCAAGACAAATGAAAACAAGTAAAATTTAAAGTGTAATAAATTTTGTTCTTTGACATCTACACTTAATAACATATTAGTGACCATTTTTAACTTAAGAAAAGAACTTAGAGCAATATATGTAATATGGACTTTGTTATCAGGCATAGCATAGCATAGTCTCATGTAGAGTCTGGAAAAACCATCTCACACTGTGTTGAGATGTGGGAGGGGGCTTGGACTAGGGAATTGGATTTTTGAGGCTCTCAAACCATGACAATGGTAATGTCCAATATCCAAAATAAGAAAGATGAAAAGCCAAGATATTAATCTGAAACTTCTGGCTATGGTAAGAGCTTGTGCATACAGTAATCTCTATCCCTTCTTAAAATATAAAATAAAACAGACAAAAGCAATTATGTTCAAAGCTGGTCAGTCTTAAAACAAACTGGATGTAAGTATCTCTCTAATAACAGGTACCTGATTTCTGCCAAGTACTACTGAGTTCTGGTAAATATATGTATCTCTCTAAAATCTGAACAAATAAAGAATAAAGAAACTAAAAACACGTATACCTCACTGGTAAGAGCACATAATTGTTTACTCACTGATCCTCACTAAAAATACACTAGTAGAAAAATAAAAAGTAGAAATTGAGAAGATAATGTCAAGTTAATTTTTGTTTGGTTCCACATTAGTGTTATTTCTGTTTGGTTTCCACTTTCATTTGTTTTAACCATGAGTTAGTTTACACCTAAAGGAAGGACATGGCCAAGATCTTCGTATTGCGCAGCTCTCTTTTCCATATTGTTAAGAGACATAAACTGTCAGTAAGACTGAGTGAGAAAAAATATATGCCTGATGCCAACACAAAGTTCAGCATTTGCTTTTTTATCACAGGAAAAGGTATATTTACATGTAATAATTTATTCAAAAAACATTTCAAAATGCAGGTGTGACTTCAAAAACGAGATTTATTCTCCTTACATTCCTGCCCATTAATCACATTTTAAAAGAAAAAAACAAAGTTCTTTGTGAATTATAAATTTCAATAACAACACTAAAAAATAAATATATTTGAGACTACCATAATATTATTAATTCTAAATATGGATCTATAATAACATTTCCAACCGATTTTATTCTTTCTTTATCACTATCAGTGTCTATTCGGTAGACATTTTTGTTAGCTAAATAGAAAAAATGCTTGAATTACATCTCTGGATATACTGTTTGTCCATCAAAAGGTTATGGATAGGATTAGAGAGTTACATATAGTCTAATGATTTCAATAAAAGCTTTACTAGCATATTAATTCTTTAGATATTTTGCATATTACTTTGTATGAAAAATATATTTGAATCTGGAGACCAGTTAGCAGCTGCAATAAGAATAATTTTGTCTTTTTGATACTAACGTTCAGAGGTTTTTATTTAAATTAAATATTTCTTCTAAGGAAGATATATCACAGCAATATATATCACAGAGAAAAAATGTTGTAAAATGATAGCATAAAATATTTCTTAATTTTCCAATATATTCTGAATTATCTAGAAAATCATAATGCAAGTATATCTCAGGTTCTTTTCTGTTACTGCAGACTATTCAGAAGTGCTACTATCAAAACATTCGTTGCAGAACTTTGTTTCTGTAGAGAATAGTACTTCTCTCTTTTTATTAAAAACATTTTTCATTCTGCGATTGCAAAGAAAATCTAAAAACGTGAACCAAGGGCAATTATGAATATGTAGAAAGTCTCAGAAAATGGCTTGTGGAGATTAATTCTTCCCATTATGTCTCATCAGGGACCTTTGGACTCTGATATTAGCATTTTTACACAGCACAAAAAATGTTCTTTTGTTAGAGAAATCAATATTCTGAATGTCAATAACACGCATTATCTTTTTTTCTGTCTCCCCGTTTCATTGTATCTGACATTAGTCAATAACTGTCAATAGAAGAATTCAATTAATTACTGGACATATATAGACTGATCAGTTGTCTGCCTCAGCTGGAGATGCTGGATTCAGCTGGCAAACAGGAAGTTTTCCTCAGGCCTGTAGAATTTAGAAAACTGACTTGTGAAACTAACTACAGGTTCTCTGAATTCTAATGTAGGTAGAGCAGTGTGGGGGGGGAGGGCGAAATAAAAACTCAATCAGTATAATTTTGAAAACTTTTAGCTGCTAACACCCACAGAGTTTTATAAAAAATGAATAATAATAATAATATTATTAATAATAATATTAGCAGTAGTATATGACTGCCCTAATTGTTGACAGCTATTACTTCATCTTTAATACTTGAATGAGTGTCTTTTTCAAGTAGAATAAAAAGGCAAGGTACTTCTTGAAGGTGAAGTGAATTAATTATATTTCAAAATGGCATTTAGTTATTCATGATAAAAAAATACATTGGAACAGCACTAGAAGGGACAAAAAATACGATACAAATCTTTGATCCCCATATGATGAAGCTGTCCAACAGTGAACTGAATAGAAAAGTTGAAGACAATATTTAAATATTGAAATTGTACCTCTAAATATCACTCATGTCTACTAAAGCTATCATAATTTTTAAAAGAACTCAACCTTACTATTGTCTGATTTCTGAAGATAAAATAATTTAAATTACTATAATGGCTTTCTAGAATAAAAAAAAAGATTTAGTATCTTAAAGATATTCTTGATTTTTAAATACTCATTTCTTAACTCTTTGAACAGGGAAAAGACCAGATACAATCAAGCCTAAAAACTAGTGGTAAACACAGCTTAGTGAGATATTTACAAGTAAGAATTTAAATTCCTTCATAATGCTATATTTTAATTCTAAAACATTTCTTAAAACTTGTATAAAAAAACTTTTTTGGTCCCTTCTTCTGTAAAATTATGTTTGTATAATCAAATACCTTTAGGAATCATAATTAGCATTGTACAGGGCTTAAATGGAAAGTTGTAATTTCTTTAAAATTGTTTATAAACATTCTGTTGTACTTGAAATGCCACAAAGATAAGTTTGGTAATTCTTATGTCTGTAGGAATGGAAATGAATGAGGAATTTGTGAAATGCAGATATAAACACATCAAGTATTTCCACTTTTGAAATCACTTCACTAATCAGAGAGTCATTTAGATTGAAAGTGACCTCTGGAAGTCATCTGGTCCAGCCTCTGGCTCAAGAGTAAGTACAACTAGAATTATAAAGCTTATTATATTTCAAGTGGTTATACTAGATTATCATAAAACTAGTGATTTAATAAAGATACCACCTCCTTCATTATTTTACCACCTTATTGTAAATCCAGTTCAGGAATTGTATTTTGATTGGCCTAATTAAAAAACATGGAATGAAAGTAATTATGCTGAAAACATAGTCTCTTAGCAACATAGGTGCAATACAAAATGTTTCAAAGCTTAAGTGGTCATAAAACTTTATAGTAGAGTTCTTCAGTGAGTATCTTTGAAACAGCAATCAAAAGATAAATGCACTTGACACATCCACAGGACTCATAAAGAGACTAAAGGAAAGAAGTAAGCAAACTAAAACAACCACAAAACTGTTTCTTAGTTGCATCGCAGAATCATCAAGGTTGGAAGAGATCTTCAAGATCATCTAGTCCAACTGTCAACCCAGCACCATCATAATCACCCTTAAACCATACCCCGAGTACCACATCCAGACACCTCTGGAACATTTTCAGAGGCGGTGACTCCACCACCTCCCCTGGCAACTTATTCCAATGCCTAAACATTCTTGCAGTGAATTTTTTTCTTCTAATATCTAATCTGAACCTTCCCTGGTGCAACTTCAGATCATTTCCTCTTGTCTTTTCACTTGAGACATGGCAGAAGAGACGAACCCCCATCTTGCTACAACCTCCTTTCAGGGTGTTGTAGACAGTGATAAGGTCTTCCCTGAGTCTCCGTTTTTCCAGGCTAAACAATGCCATTTCCCTCAGCCTCTCCTCACATGATTTGTGTTCCAGACCCTTCACCAACTCCACTGCCCTTCTCTGGACGTGTCCCGGCACCTCCATGTCTTTCTTGACGCGAGGGACTCAAAAATGAACACAGGACTCAAGGTGCGGCCTCATTAGTGCCAACTACAAGGGGACTATCACTGCCCTGGTACTGCTGGCCACATTATTTTTGATACAGGCCGGGATGCCATTGGCCTTCTTGGCCACCTGGACACACTAATGGCTCATATTCAGCTGGTTGTTGACCTGCACACACAGGTCCCTTTCTGTTGAGCAGCTTTCCAGCCACTTTTCTCCCAGCCTGTAGTGCTCCATGGGGCTGTTGTGACCCAAGGGCAGAATCCAGCAGTTCACCTTGTTATACCTCATACAGCTGTCCTTAGCCCATCAATCCAGCCTGTCCAGATCCCTCTGTAGATCCTTCCTACCCTACTACAGATCAGCACTTCCACCCAACTTGGTGTCATTTGCAAACTGACCGAGAGTGAACTCTATCCCCTCATCCAAATCATCGATAAAGATGTGAAAAAGGACTGAAGATACAGGATCTGCGAGAGGTCTACAATTTTCTGAAGCAGCAGCTGGAGGCCAGGAAGGATTACTTAAGGCATCTCAAATGGTATAAAAAGCCTGTGGTGAAGTAAGTAACTGAAATGTGCTCTAAAACACCTAAATGTAGATGTCCACCCATTTGTGTCTAAAGTTGCTTTAGATATCTAATGTATCACTGGAATAAATACAGCTAAAAGACTTATTCATCAGGCTGACATCCAGGTGCCTGCTTCAGGCTAAGCTGAATTACTGTGTAGATTTCCCTGGTTATAAATGTTTGATGTAAAAAATGAACATGTGTTTTTGTTTTAGATAAGGTCAAAGCAGAAAGGCTACTGATTCTACAGTGTTAGTAACCAGCTAATATAGAAAAAAAAAATCATTTGTGTTTAGTTTTATACACATAGAATTGCACACATGTAATAGCATGCATGCAATACCTTTTTTTGAGAGATGCCATGAGGCAAATATAATCTACTAGTAAGTCTGCTTAAAAACAGTGAGGTGAAAAAAACCCCTACCTAATTATAGAGAAAAACAATGTAGACATCAAAATGTTTCAAAATATCTAAGTTACAATTAAAAAGAATGATCATTCAGGAGGCTGTTAACTTGACAGTCTGATAACAGAGAACAGTACTATGAATTATGTTAATTGTGTGAAAGGCTGAATTAAAACATGACACATGCTCAGTCTTTGTGCATAACCTGCATAAGTGCCTTCTTTGCCTTGGAAAAAAGCAACTAAACAAAACAACAAACAACTAGGAGGTAGCAAGAATGTATTCATTATAAGCAATGTACTAAGTAAAGTATCTCAAACTACTTTGTTGTGTGGGATTTGTATTTGAATTTCATGAAGATAATATAAAATCTTATAAGTACATTTCTGGGCTTTCATTTGTTTACTCATGGACCCTATTCAATCCTGCATGTTAAAAGTGTCTGCAAATGTCAGCCTTCTCTGTGTGTTATGATGTTTGTACCAGGAGATTAAAATACATTCACATTAAAGCTTTGATCAAGGATGCATTTCAGAAACAATCTCCAGTCATCTCTTACTGTGCTTTGATTTGCATCACAGAGCAGTTTCAGAGCAGATAAATTGATCTCTTTTTGGATAAAAGTAAGGCTGGAAGGTGTTCTTCAGCCAGTAGCAGGCATTCATCCTAAAGAAGCAGAACTAGTCCACAGTAAAAATCCTGAAATGTACACAGAGTGTGAACCTCATGCCCTTAGCACTAACTGTTTTGCAGTATAAAGCTGCTTGTGGTGCACAGCACTACTAATGCTGATTTAAACATAGCCTTATTTATTCTCTTAGGACAACTGGAGGCAATACTTGGATCTCGTCCTGTCTCTCTTTCTCTCATTTTCCCACCCTCTGAGATTTTGCTCATGCTCAGCAGATGCAAGTTTCCGCAAGATCTCCATGTGAAGTCAAGAAAGATGGTAAACAATGTGTTTTTCAGATTTACTTAAAAACCCTAGATTCACCTTCTAGAAACTTCTGAATTTTGACTGAAGAAATAAATTAGGCTTTTTATCTTCTTGACTTGTACTTTGTTACCAGGTACTTATGCTAACAATTAACTACAGAGAATGTTGCTTAGAAGAATGACTTCTGCAGAGAGGCTAAAATCTGTATGAACAAAACTCTACATTCAAAGAGTCTGTGAACTCCATGAAAACAGAAGTCTTGTGCTTTACAAAACAAAACAGTCATAAGAAAAGTATCAGAGTCTTGATAAAGTTCAGAAAAAATATAAATTCCTTATTTCCACAATTTCAAACTTTACATGTCCTACATGATCTGTCATTGTCTTCCACCCATTTCAATACCAAATATAAAATTAGAAATGAGTAGTGATGAATGAACTCCTCCTAGGATGTTTTCCTCCTTAGGTAGAAAGATGAGTTTCTGTAATGAGCTCGTCTCCATTTTAATCTTCTATAGCAACTAGAGCGACCTATATCTCATTCTTGCAAAGAAGCTTCTGTTTATGCTTCACTTCAGTTCTCAGTGCTTTATCATGGTGCACAGGTAATATCTTTGCTTATACACTTTAGAAAGATCAGTAAGTAAATTATGCTCCAGTGATAACTTATTTAAATCAATAAACTCTTCATTAGGTTAAAAATATTTCCTTTGGTCGTAATGAGGAAAGTTACCACTGATAGGAATCAGGAGGAAAACCATACTGTGAAATCTCATCCTTCTTACCTGCCATCTTAAAAGGAAAGGGATCATCATCCTAACAGGTTCTTCCTTTTTTAAAAGGCATGAAAAACTGGAATGGCATGATGCCCTCATGATTTTATTTTTTAAATAGCAAACTACATGCAATATTTCAGGCTCCATTTTCCCTTTTCTAAGCAAGACAATTGGAAGAAATGAAAGCATTTCCATGTCCTGGAAAAGAAACATTTTCCCTATGCCCCCTTCCTAAAGTGGGGGCTTGTCCAGTGGTTCCCTCTCATGTGTAACTGCTTCCTTTAATACAATACAGGAGTTACTATAGGTCTGGGACATAATGAGGCATGCAAAGAGGAAGCCTTTCAGAGTACAAATGTGTGAACAGCTTCATGCACATACATTAACCCCTTAAGCAGTTTACAGCTTGTAAACAAGAAGAGGATAGCCTACATTGTTACTTGCTAAAGACCAAACCTGAATAATGCTTTGTGGTTTAAACACTGATTAAATCTGTGAACATGAGCACCAGAGAGTTATTAAAATAAGCTAGAATATACATGAGATTTAGGTTATATGGTACAATTACTATTGAAAAAAAACAATCAAAAATGTTCTTTAAAAATAGACCCTATTTCTTCTCTAAACCAGTATAATCAATTAAAGGGAGAACAAAAGAAAATAGACTCAAATTACTAAAGAACAGGTGATCCAGTCTATGATCTTGATCAAATTAAGATTTAGTACTGGAACTGTTTTATTTGAACAGATTTTTCGAGATGACAATGAGATGTTAAATTTCACATAGCATTTTGGATTTTTCCATTACATACAGTTTTTCAACATGAGAAATCTGCAGTAAATTGTAAAAAAGGTCATCATGCACAAAAGATTATTATATTGATGTGATTAAACATTTCAATGTCTAATGAGGAGCACCTGAGGGAGCTGGAATTGTTTAGCCTTGAGAATTAGAGACTCAGGGAAGACCTTATCACTGCTGAAAAAGAGGTTGGGGTCTGTCTCTTCTCCCAGGTAACAAGCGATAGGACAAGAAGAAATGGACTCAAGTTGTGCCAGGGGAGGTTTAGACTGAATATTAGGACAAAATTTTTCACTGAAAGGGTGTTCCTGCCCAGGGACATGGTTGAGTCACCATTCCTGGAAGTATTTTAAAATATGTGTACATATGGTCCTTAGGGACATGGTTTAGAGGTGGACTTGGCGGTGCTGGGTTAACAGTTGGACTCAATGATCTTAAAGGTCTTTTCCAACTTAAACAATTACACAATTCTATGAATAATTAGGAGGACTTGAAAAATTGTATTTATCTATTTTAAACAGTACACACCAGTATGCACTCAAGTGGAAAGAGTATATTTCTCCTTTAAATACATGCAACACTGGGAAAATGAAATTTCCCAATAAATGTTAGAATATTTTTGAATAAAGATTTGGTTTTATTTATGAATTTACTGAAATTCAGACATAAGGCAAAGAACACGAGCTTTCCATTTAACCAAATTTCAGAAAAAATAACCACCAGTTTATCTTCAAGTAATAACCAGTCAGAAAACAAGAAATGTAAATACCATAGAATCACACTAAGATTTTCATAAGGATAATTGCTAAATTTAATTTTTAAAAATTTGTTTGTTACATTTTTTCCAAGAGTCTAATTAATTTTCTCTTATTTTTTCCACAGAGAAATACTGTAGTTCCTCCTGAAATATGTGAAGGCACGATTAATTGAAAAGGTGCCTGCTCACATTTATCCAAATTATTTTATTCTAGTTCACTTACTGCTTCCAAAGATGAAGTCTGGATTAAAAAAAAAAAAAGTATATATTAAGAGGGAGTGGCCACAATGTTTTGCAGCACAAGCAAAACTCCTGCAATGTCACCAGTTTATTCTGACTCAGACCACTTCTACTGTACGAAATTCACACAGGGTCATCACACTTAAAAATTTTCAAGGAGAGACTCTGCTGCCCAGTTATCCGCTCTACTCTGTGCTGGCACAGCCTCACCTTGAATACTGTGTGTAGTTTTGGTCACTGCAATATAAGAAAGATATTAAGCTATTAGAGAGCATCCAAAGGAGGGCAATGAAGATGGTGAAGAGCCTTGAGGGGAAGCCATATGAGAAGCAGCTGAGGTCACTTGGTCTGTTCATCCTGGAGAAGAAGAGACTAAGGGGAGACGTTAACACACTCTACAACTTCCTCATGAGGGGAAGAAGAGGAGCAGGCACTGATCTCTTCTCTTTGGTGACCAGTGACAGGGACCTGAGGGAATGGCCTGAAGTTGTGTCAGTGGAGGTTTAGGTTGAATATTACAAAAAGGTTCTTCACCCAGAGAGTGGTTGGGCATTGGAACAGGCTCCCCAGGGAAGTGGTTACAGCACCAAGCCTGACATATATCAACAAGCATTTAGACAATGCTCTCAGGCATATGGTGTGACTCTTAGGGCTGTCCTGTTCGAGGACAAGAGTTGAACCTCAATGATCCTAATTAGGCCCTTCCAATTCAGAATATTTTCTGATTCTGTGAAAACATCTGCTTTGTCCTGGAAAGAGGCCTATTGTGAGGCGATAGAAAGGGTACACAAAAGGAGAAAAAAACTGCTTATGGTCTCCTGGAAAACCCCAGCACCTGGGAAGACATTCCCAGAAACTAATAAGATGATTAAATGAAGAAAGGAGTGATATGGAGATAACACAGCCTTTTTTTTCAAAGCGTCTTTCCAGATGGGAACATAGAAAAATGATCCTTGGGCCCATGTCATCTGTCTATCACCACAGAATTCATTTATTGACTATAGCCACTCAAACTGCCTAAGAAAAAGGTATAAAAAAGATCGAACCTACGCAAAAATGGAAGAGAAGTTCCATCAGCTCTGCTGAGGTAGCTGATAGGCTGCCTTTTCTCCTTCCAATTCTGGGGATGCCTGGAAGGTGGGACAAATCTTATGCATGCTAATTACTCACTTCTAAATAACTAGAGCTCACTTCTAAATAACTAGAGCTTACTTTTGCTTCATAGTATTCTTAGTACATTGCTTTAAAGTTTTTGCTTATGTTTCTTCACAGTGTTCTTAGTGTTTTGCTTAAGTCTTACTTTATTATGATCATTACATAGTTTAAGTGTAATTTTTGCAGTTAGACTCTGTTCCAGACATAACAAACACCACAGATTTGTATTAATAAACATGTTATTTCATGAACTGTTAGAGTCTGTTTTTAGGTGCTAACAGTTTTGTCGATGGTGAAACAACTCATAGGAGAAACGTGCTGAGGGGTTTCCCTACAGCTATTAAGTACAGTCCCTATATAAAAGGTATCAAATATCCTGTCTGTCTCAGTGAATCTGTTAAGCGAAGGGTCTCATTAGGTAACATGCTAACAGACTGCTTTGGACATTAAAAAGCTTTGATCTCCTGGGGGGACACTGATAGACAAAAAATAAATTAATACAGGTTGGACAGAAAATTATTTTCTTCTCCCTTTTAACATGACAGCCTATAAAAAAATGATACAGAGGGACTAACTATTCAGTTTAAGGCATAAATTTCTCTCTAAAAAAAAGTATATGCAACACATCTGAAAAAACAAAACAAAACAAAACAAAACAAACAAACAAAAAACCCACACCCCCCCAAAACAACAATAACAACAAAAAACCAACCAACCAAAAAAAATCTGAGCAAGAAATAGAAAGAAAACCTGCAGTGACATTGTTTCTTCTGCTTTAATTGCATTTTTGATATGAATTTGTGAAATTCATATCACATGTGTTTGCGAAACTGTTCTTCCTGTGACATTATGATAAAACACTGTTTCAGGAACTCTGGTTTATACTGCTCAAATCCATCATGAAGGCAATGTGGCAACACAGAAAACTGCAAGGTTCCCTGCCCTCCAGTCAGCATTCTTCCCTAGTCTTTACAAAAGAACACCTGAATTATGCTGCAAGCTCTTCACTTATTACCTTTCCAGTGAGCCTGAAACAGTGATAACAGTTCTCTCTTAAATAAATGAAGAAAATGCTGAGATGATTGCTGCATGAAAAAAGGCTGGGCAAAGTGACAAGCTCTGTCTAAGCCATTCTTCCACTGGATACAGAGATGAGACCAGTAACCAAGCTCAACATGTCATTGCTTGCTCTATCTCATCAGAATACTGGAAAATGTAGGAATGAGAAAAAAATCTTTAAACAAGTTTTATTCCTGATGAAAACACTGGACATTAATTCAAATTCTGCATAGAATGACCAAAGATGTGATAAAGAAGCACTTTTATTTTCTAGTACCATAGATTAGCATTAAGCACATGTAGATCTGATGCCTAAAACCTATTCCCACTTTGAACAGTATATGGGTGACATTTTTGGAAGCATATGATAGGTTTAATCATTAAGAAAGTTAGAATTCTTAAAAAATGACTCATACATAGACATGTGACTGGCTGATATAGACCCCAAGATTCATGATACTCAAGAGGTTTTAGAGATTACCTGATAAATTGAAAGCTACGTACAAAAGACTGTGTAAAGAGTCTGTTACCTGTACTATGGATCAAGTCAGACTGTCAGTGTTCACATATTAAAGGAGGCCATTTGGAACCAAGGATATGAAAGACCATGATCTTGGGTTTGATTGTGGTAGTGCTTCTTACGATTATTAGAAATGAATGTAATTCACCAAGTGCTGAACCATTCTTCTTTTTCTCTAACATATTTTAAATCCATTCAGTCTTTCTTGGATCAAGTATCTGACAAATCAGCATGTTGATCTATGTTAATCCCTTTCACAGTAAACAGCAGGTGCATTAATGCCTACCTTGATTCTTGCTGAGATTGCACTTTAGGACCGAAGTTTTTGTCTCTATTTACTTCAAAATAGTATGTGCCGTTTTGTGTTTTCTAAACCACTCCAACCAAATTATTTAATTATTTAATTTACATTTCCAAAGTTATAAAACATTATTTTATTAGGCATTAGCAACCTTTCATATTGAAAACAGATATATATACATTTTTACATATATGAGAAGTTTGTTGTCCACCTGTCAGAGCAAGTATTGAACATTCTAGCTTTTCTTTATTTCATGAAATCCAGGAGGAAAATTTAATCTTAAATGGGCAGCAATACCCTTTGAGGTGTTTACTTTGAAGATAGAAAAACCCTAAAAAAATAAACTTAATTTAGGTAGTGCACTTATAAGCTTTAAATTATGAGGGAGTCAATATATATAGTGCACCCTTGGAGCTTGCTTTTTCCATGCTATCTCACTTATCAAATTAGCCCCAGTGCCATTTTTGCCACATGACACTTTGAAAACATTTTAATTCAATAATAACTAACTGCAAAACCCAACATATTTTCAAGATTAAGTAAAAATTCCAAAAAACAGAATTACCTCTCTCCTTCCCCTTTAACACTGTCTTCCTGAAATCTGAGATTTGCGCATCTTACCATACCTGTGATTATTTTGTCCTTCATTTATTTTTGGAGGACCATTTATTATACCTCTAATAGCTCTTTATTTAATAATATGAATCTCCTGATTAGTAATACACCAAAGTGAGCTAATTAAAAGAAGTGCTGACAGATATTTATTATGTAAATACCTGGAGGCTTCTATTTGCTGGGATACCAACACCAAATCTATAGTATTGCTTAAGGAAACTGAAAGGAATAATAACTTTCAGAAAATACTAATATATTTTTAGAATAAGCTGATTTTTTCCTATATATACACACACACTTCACTATGCACTCTGTGAATTTCTTAGAATTTTCTATTATTCACTTGTAAGTCATCAGCTGACATTTTCCCAGCAGAAAAGGTTCCCAACAAAAGGTTAACAAGAGAAGATAAAGAGTGAGTACCATACAAAAAGAAACACTGACCACCCACATCCCAGGACAAAGCAAATGAACCTTCTCTGTGAGGTAACACACAACTGTAGGTGCCTAAAATATTCTGTAGCACTCTTCTCCTTGTGCAGTAAATGTGGGTTTATGGCATCCTCATTATCAACCCCATCAGGCTGCACAGGGCCTGCACAAAGATAATTTATGTAGTATGCTTAAAAATGAAGAAAAAATAAACAGGGGAAAAAAGTAAAAAGTATATACAATGAAAAAATTCAAGGACATTTTCAGTATGGTATACTATCAATAGCTGCAGACAGTCCAGGGAAAAATTTCTACACATAAACCTTGATATCTTTGATTTATACATTTGACAATGTAATATTAAATAAGCCTGATAGTTCTCAGCAAGGGAATTGACAAGTAACTTGTAGACAAGCAAGATAAGAAATGTATGTGGAGATTTAATTGTAGGATTTTTTAATACAATGGCAGAAGGTTCTCATTTGATGCATACTCTAATGAGCATTTCCTATCAGAAAAAAAACCCTGAACTAAATGAGAGAATAGTAATGAGTTTATATCGATATATTTATATGTTTTGAATTGCGTAAGTACAACATTTAGGGGTTTATTTACATGTCTCTGTGTGAGAGTGCATGTGTATATATGTTCAGGAGTAGTAACAAATATGCTGATTTGAATTCTATAATATGTGGAAAGAAAGAAAGTGTTTTGTATTTAAGGATTACTCAGGGCTCAAGAAGTCTGATTGATTCTCTGTTGATAAAGTTGTCTGAAGCCCTTTTACTATGAAGAAATTAAATTTAGATTTCTTTGTGCACTAATATGTCCCAACACCAATGGGTACATTCTTATGCTGAATAATATTGTAATTACATTAAGAAATTATGAATAAAAACCTACTGTAGCGCTAAATCTGCATTATATGGGAAATCTGTTGTTTAAATATGTCTTAAAATGGCTTTTGGTGGTCTTTGCAAACACATGCTTCTTCTTCCCAACACCCCCCACGGTAATGTTATCCATGCAGGAATGTCCTGGGAAGGTGTCCTGAGGTGTTTCCCATTGGCCTTTGTTAACCCCTTCCTGTGATTGGGTGTTCCTGTAAGCCCCTTGAGACTTCTAATCCTGTGAATCCTCCTAAACCCTATAAATGTAACATCCCCAACAATAAACTCTCTCTTGCCTCCTCTGCACGCCCAGTGTGCTGTCTCTGTGCCTGCCATGGGACCACGTGTGTGGGGGGAGGGGAGAGCACCTCTCCCCTCCAGCCTCAGGGCCAGAAGAAAACCCTGAGAAAACCCCTGGAGTTCCCTTTCCCCATCCTTCAAGACGTCGGAATGGTTCTTCAGATGGAAACGGAACTAGAACTGGGCCGCCCCACGCCGAGGGTGGGGAAAGGGATCCAGAACCTACTGTTTTCTTCTGGTTAAAAATAAAAATGAACATTTCATGTGGCCATTCACTTATCTGTTTTTAAGCTTAATTTAAACAATGAAAACCATTAAGATTCTATACTTGCATTTTGTATATAAACCTTTTACTTTCTGAAAGTATATAACATGAAAAAGAAGAAAATATTAAAGCTAAACAGAAGATAAATAAATTGATGGAGATCAGAACAGCAAAAAAAGAAGAATGTGAGGCAGACCAACATGAAAGGATGAAAGCATAGAGGAGGAAGGAAATGGTGGAGGAATTCTAAGTGCGCTCAGAGCAGATAAGTTCCTTTAAGAAAAAAGCTGGAGGCAACAACCCATCTTTGCTACAAGAGAAGTACATACATGGCAGTGGCTGGATAATAGTAAATGCCAATGATGAAAGTGAAGTTGTTGTGATTGGTTTTTTGCTGTTTTTTTGTTTTGTTTTGTTTTTTAATCTTTAAAGTCTACCTCCGGCAATTGGAAAACAAAAAGGTATGCTTACGTGTTAAACAGTTCAGGCTGCATTTTTTGATCACGGGATTGTTTTAGCTATAAAATAAAAAATTCAAAGAGGAATAGTCTAGTTTGTTCTGGAAGATATAGGCTAAATAATGAAAAATTTTTTAGATACCCAGTCTGGAAAAGTGTTTTTATGAGAAAGGCAAATATGGATCACTTTTGCTACACTAAGTATTCAACTAAAGAGTCATAATAATTCTTAACCAAGTAGATACAGACGAAACATATCACAGTGAAACATTACATATTTCTCTCTTTTGAAAGGGAAAACTCTTTTTTCTTTGTCCTTGATCTGGTACTAGAACATGAAGAAACAGAAACATTAAAACTTTTAAAATGGCATACATTTTTACGCAACAAAATCATTTTGATAACTGTGAAGGTTTTAGTTTTGGTTTGTTTGTTGGGTTTATTGGGTTGGGGTTTTTTATTAGTTTTCATTAAACCATGTATATATGGCTTAATCTTTCCAATTAAAACTTTGCCACATTCTAATACTTTTTTTGGACATTGAATCTTTTGTTTGCCTGGTATTACCAGCCAACACATTGCAACTGTCTTTCTGAAATACAGATTTACTCTAAAATCAAAGGTAATACCAGAGCAAATATATTACTCAGTCTCTTTCTTCAGTTTTTCCATTCCTTCATGTGTATACTTCTATCATTTTCAAAAGACTTACTGGAATTGCCAAATCGCCATTTCCAGCTCAATATGTCATACTTAGATACATATGAGGCTCATAAAATTCACACCCCATAGCTAAATCTTACTAGTGTAAATCTAGCTGATATCCTCAAAGCAAATATGAGACACTGAAGACAGATAAGGCTCAGTAGTTAGTCTCCTTTGCTCAAAAATAGCATGAAAGGAGGAAGGTCAGACAGAAGGTAAGCAATAAGGAATATAACTGCCAGCCTGTAATTGTGACATTTGCCTTATGAGGGAAAAACTTAAGTATTGGGTGTTTTTCTGCACTTAATGTTAGAAATTATCTAAGAAAATTAAAGCAAATACCACAAGAAATAACCCTAGAAGCATTAAGCATGCTCCTTCATTAGCTTTTCTTACAAACCAGGAAATACAGTACTTTCCTGTGCTGCAGGAAATTTGTGCTTGGATCCTTTTATCATGAGATAAATATTGATCACATGTCCCTCTTCCATCACTACTTCCCATCAGTCTTTAAAGATAGAAAGAGTCAAAACTTGTAATCAATGCACAAATAAGACAGCTAAGCTTAACAGAGAATGCAGTTTTGATCTGGGTCTATCAGTTTCACTAAGAAACTCCATCTTAGAAATAGATGTATTAATGTAGGAGAGAATTTCTTCAACACTTTTAGTAAAATAACCCTACTGCAAAGTGATTTTTTTTATTCAACATATGGTCTTTCAATCTGTGCAGCATAATCCTCATGTACAATAGCATACTTTCTTCCACAACACCATGTAATGTACTAAACATTACATGCTGAAATTTAAAACATCTAAATCCCTTTTGGTTCTGACCCAGTGAGAGCGAACAAAGCCCAGTGATTTAATTAATCAGCCTCTAGTGGACTGCTTTAGGAAGAGATGAACTGTTTTGACTCTACTGACTATTTGACAGATCTCCATCAAGTATGACCGGAGTTCAGACATGTAGCATCCATCTGTGCAGATCAAATCTCATTCTAAATGCCTTGAATGCCAGAATGGAGTCTTCTCTTCCAGCCCTACATCTCACTCACATGATGTTTTGAAAGGTAGAAATACTGGCATAGTTAAAAAAAATCATAATAATGTTTTAATAACCATACACAATACACAGAAGACATCACAAATATACGATTTAAAAAATAAACTGTTTGCTTTTGCACAATACCTGTATTTTCTTAAAGCATCGTTTATATATAGAACTCTGTGTTATAATTTATATATTTAAATTCAAATTGAAGATGAACATATACTGTAGTGAATCAGTTATATATAACATGGTTTTCCCAGTAGGCTTACAAGTACATTTTGCACATTATATTGAAATATATAGACTCTTTATTTTTGTTTTTGAAATGTATTTAAGGCTGCACAGTACCAAGGCTACCCCAGAAGTACTGTAGAAGATTTTAAGACACTGGAAGTTTAAAATCTCATCCTTATACTGAAGCAACAGTATTCTCATATAATTGCTTTAATTATATCTTGTGTTCAAAAATTGTACTGCTTGATTATGAAAAAATAAATAAATACATGAGCTTATTTCAAAGCAAGAGGGAACTCAAACAGTGTTTATATCATAACTTAACAATTTTAATTTTAAATCATTTGAATCCTTTGTCAATTATAACATAGCCCCCTAAATTAAAGATGATGTTCCAGTAAAACAAAAATAAAAAAGTTAAAATATACACACTTGCATATGGCAAAAAATTCAGTTTTAACGTTGTGTGAAGCAGAAAAGAGCATACGAATTGCTTTAATTTTCCACTTATGGGAAACCACACTTTCAGGAAGGTCTTACTGTATTTGTATGATCTAGATGGCACAGGATGTACAAATGATGTAATCCTAAAATCATAATGACTATTTCCTTCACTCCATTAAATCAGTCCTGAAACTTATGAAATAATAATTGAGTAAATCACTAGTATGAGCCTGTACATTGCCATGACTATAAAAACATTTAGTGAAAATAGTTTGTAGATCTACATATTTTTGATCCTCAAGATGTCTGCAACTCAAAATGCTGAGGTACAGTAAGAGAGGATACATTCTACAGATAAAAATCAATATTGTGGTAGGGTTCTAATAATCTCTTAGGGATGAGCTATGTGGTGCTCGGTAAGACCTTTCTTCCCCAATCAGAATGTAGTGCTAGATTGCAGGTTCTCTAGATGTAAAACCTGCTATTACATGTGGCAGGATGATCTGATGAGGTGCTTGGAGGGGCAGGAGCCTTGTCTACAGTGAAACTTTGAAGAAACAAGCTATTTATGGGCACATTTTCAAAAAAACCACTCTAATATTAAGGAATATAATACAATCATGTCATCTAACTGGAACAAACTTGCCTATTCAAACACAGGTTCTGAATCCATTGCAAAATTATTGTATTTGCATAAGCTTCTTACATGGACGATGGGTGCCTCTAACGGATCATGTCTGACCTACCACAAACTTTGAATCAGCTCATGAATCAGCAAGATAACCTCATTCAAAACCCCTGCATATTATCATATGCTACTCCGTAAGACTGTTCTTTTAGAACATATTGTGAGAATGAATTATCTTAAAACAAATTATCTCAAAATCAACCTTTACAGTATGTGGATTCCCTAGGTGTGAGATAGGGGAAGTTTTCCTGAATAAAAATGTTGTCCTGAAGTTCCCCGTCTATGGTTTGAAAGGCAATAAATCAGGTTATGGCAACATATTGAGGTGTAATCCAACTTGAGGTCTCACCTTGAATAATGTACACAGTTTTGGTCACTGCAATATAAGAAAGACATTAAGCTATTAGAAAGTGTCCAAAGGAGGGCAATGCAGATGGTGAAGGGCCTGGAGGGGAAGTGGCTGAGGTCACTTGGTCTGTTCAGCTTGGAGGAAACTGAGGGGAGACCTCACTGCAGTCTACGACTTCCTCAGGAGGGGAAGAAGAGAAGTAGGCACTGATCTCTTCTCTGTGGTGACCAGTGGCAGCTACCTGAGGGAATGGCTGAAGTTTGGTTAGGAGAGGTTTAGTTTAGGTATTAGAAAAAGGTTCATGCTGAGGATGGCTGGGCGCTGGAACAGGTTCCCCAGGGAAGTGGTTACAGCACCAAGCCTCACAGAGTTCAAGAAGCATTTGGACAATCTCTCAGGCACATGGTGTGACTCTTGAGGATGGTTCTGTGCAGAGCCAGGGGATGGACTTGATGATGTTTGTGGGTCCCTTCCAACTTAGCATATTCTGTGATTCTCTGAAATACCTGAAGGCTGAGCCCTATAAAACTGTTTGCAAAATTTCCCAGTCTCCTTATAATTAATTCCAATTTCTTCAATTACAGCAACTGCAGTGAATAACTTTTATTTTGTAAAGAAGAAGAAAATTGTTAGGCTCAAACAAATACATAATATCTGTGCTTTGTACTGTGCAGAAAGTTCATTCTTCAGAAAAAAAACAAACTTAATTGGGACACAGTCTTTATTTACCAGGTCATTAAACTTAGAAATATTGCAGCCCATGGCACATCTACCATACTGCAATTAGCAATCAGTCAGGAAAATATTGTGCAAAATTAGGTATGATTGCTGAAACAACACAAAATGTTGCCCTCCTTTAGGCACTGGGGCTGAAAAAAGAAGCCCTTGCAATGTTACCATAAAATAGTGAAAGCAGCAGGAAATCAAGACAGTAAGTCTTCAGAAAACAAACACACAGTTTGGAGAATGAATTGAAACAGCAAGGGATAGACATGCTTAGTACATACTGAAGAGATTACACTAACAGCAAGAAAGAAACAAAGACAACAGATCAGTAAGACCTCTGAAGAACAGTTCAAAGTAACTGATTCTAAAAAGTTGAGAAACTGCTTAACAGAACAACTAAAACACTGTAGAGTTACCAAGAATTACAGCATCTACTTGACAGAGTCAGAAGAGCACCATAAAGTTGTATTTGCAAGTACTAAAAGTCTAATAAATGACTCAGCAGGATGCTGATCAAAAGCTACAATAGCAGGACCCAGAGGAAACAAATAAATGTTTAGGGAAGAAAATATATTCTTCAAAATAAGCAGAGCATTAACAGAAATACCTTTGAACGGGAGAAGAATCAAACTTAATTCTGTGTTGCTCAGAAAAAGGCAAGTAAATGTTAGAAAAACATTTATCTAACAATGATTTGATATGGTTGGTTAAGACCTGGAACTATGCTACTGTCCCAATAGGAAGCTGGAATTTTTTTTTATTTTCAGTTGGCATTAAAAATCTCCCCACCTCAGCACCAGAATACAAAACTTGGAAAATGTTATGTGTCCATATTTTTTTTTTTAGATTTATTCTTTAAAATATTCAAGGTCATGATGTGGTTTATTTTGTTTAATTGCTTGCTTGCTTGTTTTTCTTGTTTTATTTTTTGTGCAAGGAGACCTCTTTAACTAGACTATCTTCCTTAAACTACATTGAATGTTATACAAGAAATCATTGCCTTACTTTGTAAAATACTGTGTGTAAACTAACCTGATGAAAAGTCACAAATTCACTGTTAGAGTAAGTCAAAAGTAATTTAAAATACATAGTAACAACATGTCATGAACTGTTTGTCTACTTGGAAAAGAAAATCAAATGTGACCCTACACATTCAGATAAATATGTTCAAATCTGACAGTCAAAAGAAAAGACTCCTGGAGAGAATTGGTGAAAGGGAATTTGTTTTGACATTGCCTGAACTGTTAGAAAAGCAATATGCTTCACCATTGCTTAAACTGTAAAAAATAAGTGGCTTCACTATTACAAAAATTTGAGGTCAGAAGACAATTGCAATGACAGGATGCTAGTTAACCACAGTTTACAAATTCTGTGCACCTCCTTTTTTTTCCTAATAAGGTAAAGCAGGCGAACATCACAACCTATAGGCTTCAGGTGCACTGCGCGATCGTCCCGTGAACACCGATGCCTATGTGGTGGACGTGCTGTTGTCATGGCCCCCAGGCTTGGGCAAGACTGCTGAAATGCTATCAGAAAGCATGCTGCTTAGCCTACATATAAAAAGCTCACTTGACAAGCTCTCCCTACCAAAGGACAGAAGAAGAAAGATCAACAAGATGCCATGGGATCCACAGTGGTGACCATCACTTCCTTTTTGTAGCCACCGCCACCCTTTTCTTTTTCCTACTTTCCTCTTTTCCTCCTTTCTCTCCTTTTTAATAGAGAATAAAAGTGAATTATTGTTTTGGTTACCAACATCTGACTCATTCGTGTCTTAATCTTGCTCTGGGTATATTCATTTACCCTCTCTACTTTTGCAGACTGAGACCAAAAATCTGAATTACCCCACAATTAACAGATTATAGCAACTCCCCAGTCGAATCTTAAAATCAAGCCTTCAATACACAGTTCAATTTTCAAGAGTTCTGTCATTCATAACTCCAAGAAAAGTCAGGGATGAAAATCTACAAAACTTACAGCATGTCTTAAAATTGGTTCTTTGTTTCGCAAAATTGAAAATTATCTTTGTAACTGATTTTTTTAAAGTTCATAGATTTCAAAATGCTAGCAAGATATTTTCCTTTAGAAAGAAGTAGGAAAGAAGTTCCTTTTCAGTCAGATAATCTGTAAAGTAAAAGGATTTTCTTTCCTATCTTTTATTATCCAAAAAGGTAGTGTTAACTCCAGATACCGTTAGTCCCAATATTATATTCAAACATTGATAAAGATGGTGCAGGCTTTATGTGAAAGCACTCTAAGCCTTAAATATGTTTGATTTTAACACTTCACAGTCATCATGGTCCTAAAGCAAATTTCAAGATACATGAAATCAAGAAAATTATCTTCTCATATTGCACTTGTCGACAAATCCAAAATAATAAAAAGACAACTCATTCACTATTGACCATCCTGTCCGAAACTGAAAGACTTGAAAGTTCAGCCTCCTTTTCTTACACTGTGATGATCAGTGTCTGTTAGTGTGTCTCTTTATCTTCCACCCAGCTAGATGCAATAGTGTGGACTTTATTTCTGGGTGAAAGCTCCAAGTGTTGTACTCATACCTCTTTATTTTGAACATAACACAACATAATTGATCTCTCTAGGTATACAATTCCTTCTGTATATTCTTGTGACTGATGACCTACCCAAGAATGCTACTTTAGAGTGAGTGCCTTTTCGAGTCCAGTGAACACAAAAATAAATTAATCCACACCAATCTCATTAAGTTCTGCACTACTAAAATCCTAAATCAACTGAGAAAGATATGTTGTAAAGAATGAACAAAACTTGCATATTATTGGAGTCGATGGGGGTTTAATGTTTTTCACAGGTAAATCTGAGCCTCCATAAAATTGTACAGTGTAATAATACATTAATAATAACTTTATTAATACTGTACAGTCCATACCAATTTTTCTATTATTATGGTTAAACTTTCTTGCAATCAATAGGGAGATTGCCATCTTAATTTTATTAGAAATATGAAAAACATTCCTTAATTAAAATTCCTAACGTCAAGGGGAAAAAATTAAAATTAAAAAAATTAAAATTAAAATTAACTGAATAAAGAAAGCATTGAGTTTCCAAGACTTTCTTCTATTAGTAATAATTTTGCTCATTTTCTTTTGATGCAAATTTAAATTTCCTCTTATAAAAATATATTGCATTTTGAAAAAATCCACAGGACCACATATACAGAATATAAATTTTACATGAAAATTTCAGACATTTCCATATTTTAGATGCTTTTCCATATTTAAAAATGCAAAGTGATTTAATAATTTCTATAAAATGTAGTGATTTTCAAGTCAAAATATGACAAATATTCTCTTTTAATGGTTATGCTAAATAAAATATAACAGTTCAGTTTGAAATCTAAAAAAACCTTTTTTTTTCCAAGAAGTCCCACTACAGTAAAATCTTCCACAGTGTGATAGTTTTTGTACTTTTGACTGTTTTTCCTGAATAGATATCTCTATTGAGGCACTGAATCTTCTTTAGAGAAAAAGCGAACTCAATAGATTTTGCAAACAGTATTTACATCTCAACAATATGCTATGAAAGCATGCAGCAAATTGATCTTTTCTGCAGCTAAACATTTTCATTTATTTATACTGAGATAAGGTTAAACCTTTTCCCTTAACTACATTAAAGAAGTCAAGAATACAATCTTCCAAAAACCTGCACAGGAAACACATTTTGTAATTATGAAAGTACATATAGATTGTACATCCTTCGACTTACTGTAACTCATTAATTTGTGCTTCACGACAGAAAAGTGAAATATAAGTGAAAAATCTTTTTAACTTTTTCCTCCCCCCTAGACATAAGGGGTCTCTGCCATTTACTGATTTTACAGAAGCACAAGTGAAAATGCATCTCAGTACACTCCAGTGGAAAAATACTTAATTATGACCACTATCTTAGACATAATTATTCATAGTTATGTATTTAGAATCATTACTGAGAAACAGTGGATTGAAAAAAGAAATTCTGTAGGTAATAAAACACCTTACAAGGTCTGTCAAAATAATTAGATGTATGTCTGTTTTTTCTGTTAAGATTCAACAGCATCAAGATACAACTCGAAAAAGTCACTGTTACCTCATTTAATAATGTGGGATTTTGACCATGATTTCATGTATTTCATTTAAAAATGTATTTAAAACTTGGAAACTTTAAATCAGACCTACTACTCTGAGTGGAAATTTTCATACATATTATTTTTTTTTTCCCTAGTGCCTAATGTATTTTTTTAACATCTCTACTGTGGTCATTTTTGTGTTTAAATGGACATATGCATTTGCATGTGTTCATGGATTCGTGAAAATATATACTGAATATTTTTAAGGCAGATCTAAATTCTACTGTTTGAATTGAGACAAAGAGAAAAAGCATACCTTTTCTGGATCAGTTGTTGTAATGACCCACACGCAGTGTGCATTGTCTTCATATTGAACTGGATAATTTGGTGATGTGATAATGCCACTTGGTCCACGTAAATTGGAACCGCATGTTCTAGCTAAAACGATAAACAGTAAATCAGACTGCTTTTGACTGGTGAACAACCAATCTGTTCTGTTTTAAATAAATATCACAAAATTGACACAATGTTATTAACAACTTGCCACAAAAGTATTATTATACTGATATATTTATAACAATCTGCAATTGAAGATGTTTGAGCCAGAAAAAAAATCCTGAAAAATGGCCTACAGAGGAAGGAAACTAGTACTTTTCATTTAATCAGCACAACATTTACATTCCTCTGTTCTCACTTTATGCAAAATAAATTCTCAGAATTATCATATTAATATTCTGTTTAGAGAAAGATTTACCCTTTCCAAGTAGATGGAGGGAGCCTTTTACATATGAACGTAAGAAGGTATGTGCTCTACCTCATAATTTCTCCATGATTGGGAGAAAAAAAATATCATCATATTTATGTATCAGTATATTCTAAACTGATAACCTAAACTTGAACTTCTGTGGCGTCTTAGCTCTTTACACCATAAGAAACATAATTAGAAAGAAAAGAACATAAAACGGTTTTAGGTAGCAAGTAGTCTTGACTTTCGTGAAGTACAGATTCATTTGTGAAACCATGGTAATCCCTCTATCACATTCAACAAATCTGGATAGTCAACATTTTGAAAATACATTACTTTAGAAAATCAGTTATATTCCAAAAATGATTAGGAAATACATTACTTTAGAAAATCAGTTATATTCCAAAAATGATTAGGAATAGATTTTGTAAAATATTCAAATTTCTCAAAATATTTCAGCATCTAAAAGTATTTAAAAATACTTAGAGATATTATTTGGAGTGACATAAATGAACTCAAAATATCTTAAAATATCACTGTCAAGTTTTTGGTACTACAGCACTGTGGCAACGTGCTAAAACTGAAAGTTAGATCATACCATTTCTAAGTACTTAGATACAAATCTCTGAATCTCACCATTTATCTGCATAATGTTCATTAACTTTTGGTGTAATTTAGACTCTAATTACTTAAGTTTCAGTACAGGAAGAAGGAATTACTAGATTCTTCAAAACTTGTTCATTCTTTTTCTGAATATCGGAATAAAATGCACAACATATTTCTGGTGCTTTGTAAAATCTTAGTCTTCATCTTTCTTTGTAGCTGTCTCCATTCTGAGGAATGAAATATGAACATTTTTTTACCTCACAAACTGCTGTGAGGAGCCCCGCTCTTCTCCATTGATAGAAGTGTGACTGGTACAAAATAGGAAAAAAGGATAGTAGAGGAAAATGACTGTCAGATTATCTATCCTTTCATCACAATCTGCTACCGGCTCTTGTTCTTTTGTTACTATGTTAGAGACTAGACTATGAGAGCTCCATGTCTAGACTGATTCAACTAGGACTCAGTTTTCTACGAAAATGTCTTTGTATGCAGAGGGGTCGGAACTAGATGATCTTTAAGGTCCCTTCCAACCCTAACTATTCTAGGACTCTATGTCTATGATAAAAAATGTCTTAGTAGTCTTCCATGGATTTCACTTAAGTTGCAGACACATCACATGGAAATCTCATGCAACAATCTTAGAAGACAAAAAATCCCCTCATCCATGTAGGTAATTCTACCAAAACAGCACTAACAGTTATTAACAAGCTGCTTGTACTTAAAAAGCTAAAAAAAAAAAAATAATCACAGAATCATAGAATCATTTGGGTTGGAAAAGGTCTCTAGGATTATCAAGTTTGACTGTTACCCTTCCACTGTCAAGTCCACCATTAAACCATGTCCCTAAGTGTCACTAAAGAACTAATCACATTTAAGCATGCCACTGTATGCTGCCTACTACCAATACAGAAAACTTGGCATATTGCTGATATATCAAGAAAAAGATATTATTTTTAATTTCTAGAATAACAAGAGCAGATTCATAGGATCTGAAATAGAGGACATTTTCTACACTCTAGTAACTGGTAGAAGCACCATACCTCTAGAACTATAACTGGCAGACAATTAATATCTATTGATTTATTTTCAATTCCCCCTGCACAAGGTCTGCTAGAGCAGGAACTAATCCAGAGATGCAACTTTGTAGCAATAAGCCTTTGAAAACAGCTTGTCCCTCCTCTAGCAAAGAAGAAAGGCTGAAACACCTCCCTTTTCAGAGATATTTTTCAGTCAAGCTGTTACTCTTTTATCTTTCTCCTATTTAAACTTCAGGGGTAAGGAAAAAACCATGAAGGGGTTAGGTGGAAGCCAAGCAAGAGCGACAGCTGAAGCCCTGAGTTCTGTTTAGGAAATGGAGTTACTGTAAAACATAGCAAAAAATATTAGATAGCCTTGTATATTGCTTACAGAAAACAAGAATGGATTGCTGTAAGGTTTTTGTATTGAATTCAAGGAATCTGGGAACATTTACATTAACACCATTCAGTTTCTGTGACAGTTTCTGGAATGTCCCACCCACCCAGGTGGGGCGGCGGGGTGGACCCTGACCTGCACTATCACCTTGGGCAGACCCCAGGACAGAATCCCCACTGTGCCCTTTCAAATAAGGTCATGAACTTGCCAACAATAAGATGGTTCCTGTGACTATTCATCAGCTTCATAAATTCTGAACTTTGTTAGTCACCATTCTGGGGTAAATACAAATGTCAGCTTCTTCACTAAGTCTTGTACACTTAAAGCCATTGAGCCCGCAGTAGTTGCTTGCAGTTTATCAGCTTTTCGAATTCAAATTGATGATCATTTAGAAAATATGATAAACCGTTATTTGTATTGTTTATTTTATTACTAAGTAAAGAGCTCCATGAACACTGTCATATTGAAGGTCAGTAAAGGAATTGGAAACAATATGGACTGAAAATAAAACTTGTGTCTTTCACTTCCCACCATCCACAAACATGCACCATGTGAAATGTCGTAATATTGACCAAGAATTGCACACTGTTCAGCTGAAGCAATGTTAGTCTGTGTTCAGAAACAAACAAATCACAGAGAGTGGCTGACTTAGCTCTCAGACTGTTGTGAAATTTTAGCTCCAATTTTGGAAATATGTTTGACAAAAGTAACTTGTTTTTCCAACTGTGGTTCTATTAGAAGTATAGAACCAATTTATCCTATTTTTTTTTGAAATTTACTAAAGGGAGTAAAGCATAATAGAGATATTTGCAGATAATTAATTGAAAGATATAGCAAACACTAGTAATAATACACAGATAATTCAGCAGCAAAGAGTCCCTTTCTCCAGAGCATTACTTTTATAACTCATGGATTACTTCAGCTCATTTCTGCAGTGTATTAGCAAACAAGAATAAATTCAAGAGATTTAAAAAACCACACTGAACAGGAGTAAACTGTGGAGTTGCATGGACACGTTATTTTGCAGTACTATGAAACCAAGTACTGAGAGAGTATATTTAGATTTTTCATTTAAATTGACTGAGCTATGGAGACACTGAGTTCAAGAGACAACAATAACAACTACTTTGCTGCTCTGGAAAGATTAAGGGGCATGACTTTTATTTACTTCTTTTTAATTGTTTTTTAGATTGTCTAGTCCTTACATGGATGTGCCTATGTAATATATGTAATGTACAGCTTGTAATAATTAACCCAAGAGCTGCCTTTATAGAATTTTTTATTAGGTCTGACTGAAATGGACTTAACTTTTTTCACAGTAACTGGTATGGTGCTGTGGTTTAGGTTTGTAACTAGAATGGTGCTGATAACACAGCAGTGTTTTGGCTACGCTGAGCAGTGCTTGCACAGTATCAAAGCCTTCAGCAAGAAAGCTGGGCGTGCAGAAGAAGTTCGGAGGGACACAGCTGGGACAGTGGACACCAACCAAAAAGAGTGACATCCTATACCATATGACAGCAAGTTCTGCATAAAAACCCAGGGAAAGGAGGAAGAAGCGGGTATCTTCGTGGTTTTAGGTTTGTCTTACCAAGTAACGATCACTTGTGCCTGACTTTCCAGGAAATGGTTAAATATCTGCCAACTAGTTGGAAGTAGTGAATAAAATTCTTATTTTTCTCTGGTTGCATGCACAGTTATGATACATTTATTGAACTGTCTTGATGTCCACCCACAAGTTTTCAGCTTTTGCTCTGCCAGGTCTTTTCCCCATCCCACTGGGGATTAATGAGTGTTTAGCTGTTGGGTAGGGCCAATCCACTATAACTGTTTACAGTCTTTAGTGAATAAAACATCATTTACAAATATATCACATATGTGATTATATAATTGAAAAAATCTACTCTGGTAATATGAGAAAAAACCCAAAGTGGTATTATGAAACTACTAGGCAATGAAAACATTTTTAAGAAGTATATGAGTTTTACATTAGTGAGATTATGCTTTAGCTCATTCTTGAGCAAGCAAAAGTTTAAGTTCAAGTGCCACAAATCCTTCCCTCCACAGTGTCTCAAACAAATAACATTTGCTGCCCTGGTAACTGGCATTCAGTGTAAGATTTTGTGAGTACAAGAACTATCTCTTTGATCTACCTCAAAATGACAATAAAAGTATCTCAAACAGTTTGTATGATTTCTTTTTCTTTTCTTTTCTTTTTTTCCCCACCAATTGATGGTGGTGTTTTTCCTTGTTTTTCAAAGTTTGTCCTGGCTAGGTTGTCTGGTCCTGGGAGAAGGTCAGGTAACCACATTTCAAGGGTCAGGGCTGTCACTGACATGTACAATCCAAATGTGTAACCCGAATCAATTTTTCTACTGAGATAAAAAGAAAAGTTCTGTACAAAGATGTATTCTTTATTTTTTCCTACATACCTCGGTTCTGGTGTACTTTGGCAGCATTTATATATTTTTCAGTGTTTTTATTACAGGTAGTAGTTTGTAATGGAAAAACATGCAAACAAACAAAAAGCCACCTCTCCTGCTCTTCCTTAAAAGTAGATCTCATTCATTGGTCTAGACCACAATGGGAAAACATTTAGAAGTTAGAAGGTTAGCTCATTTGTAAAGTTGAGCAAAACAGATGAATGAGAAAGGAATTTACTGAAAAATGAGGACTAAGGAAATATCTGGGACTGACAGGAACAAAATGTGATTTTGAGGAGTTCCTATTTAGGAATTTATTAGAAAAGGTTAATGTAAACCTAACTACTTCTAGTTAAAATAAGTCTAACATGACAAAAAAAAAGATTAAGTGAAATTAAAACTATTTGAAGGAAATTACCTCCCTAAACTGATACTCTTTTCTACAAGTTTGATTGCAGGCTTAAAGCTACATAAAGGTTTTTGTATATATGTAAGCATATATACACATAAGATATAATTCCCTTTTTTTGTTTTGAGTATTGTTTTATTGCATATTTAATCAGAAATTATAATTACCCATCCAGACTTCAGGAAAAATTCCAAAGAATAACACTTACCTCTGCAAATTGGCCTGTGGTCACTCCAGGCAGCCAGTGTATCTGTCACTCTCTGACAAGTGATGCTCTTAGAACCTTGCAGCACATAATTATCCTCACAGGAAAACTGTACACTTGCACCCACCCTAGGAAACAAATGAAAGGAAGAAGGAAGGAATTAAAATATATTTTAAATATCAACATCCTCAAATAAATGTAAATATCACCAAATGACAATATTTCAAGATCCAAACAAAGAAATTAAGGTGCAAAATTCTGCTATATCAACATTATATTCATAAAAACCAACTTATACTCTAGGGAATGAGTTTATTATTTGGTTTGTTCACCTTTTAAGGAAGTAAGGCCAGGAATATGAAACAATTGCGATGCTAAGTTTGATCATTTAAAGTATGAGTTCAATGAATGCATAGGGACATATATTTTTTAAGAAAATATATAATGACAATTCTTTCAGGTAACAGAATTTACTTCATGAGTAATTCCAACCTCTCTATTTTCTAAAGTGAGACAATAAGCAGTTAGATAAAGTAATTTGTTAACATGCAACCAAGAAATACTAATTTCAGTCAATGATAATAATTTATTAAATATTCCTGACTGTGTTGAATTTTCCTGTTAAAAATCATGCTAAATGATAACTTTGTTTTAGGTCTGAAAATTGACTGTTACACTTTTAACATTGAAATCTGTCCCTTTGGAATGATTTTTGCTGACTAGTCTTTATGAAGAATTAAAAGAAATGTATACAGTTACTGTCTATAGCAAAGAGAGATTTCCTAAACAGTATTTACATGTCCGCTTCCATTTATTATTTGTGACACTCTATGTTCCCCATCACAAACAACTGGTTCTGTTGTTTGTTTTCATGTACTTTTAAATCTGTATTTGATAATCCCATGTTGCGAACTAAGTGACCTCGATAAAGCAGATTTCTCAGTTTAGAGTCCTAAACACCAGGGGATTGCTAGATGGCAATCAGAAAGCTCAGTGGTTATAACTGCACTGTGGAGAACTGCAAATAATCTCATTCACTATCATCCATCTCGTTCCTACCTTTCAAGGACAAGAATTTTCTTAGTTTCTCAGAGGATGTCACAAACACTAACTCTATTGTTTATCATTATTATGTTCTTTTAGTTCTTTCGTGAAACTTTATTAGGATTTGTTGTTGTTTTTTTTGTTAACTTTAAAATTTGAGTATGATGTTCTGAATGTAGGAGAGCTTTAAAAACTACTTAGAAGTTTGTTCTTGAGCTGCTAAATGTGAAAACTCAGAAAGGCAGGGAAAATATTGGTCCTTTCCTTCTGTAATTCATGAAAAATGCATTAAATCCTTGAAGACTAATATAATTTTATAAAATTGCATTTGTTTTATATTTGTCATAACCTAATATGCTTCAGAACATTCTTAGAACCCTCAGAAAAATAGACCAAGCATGATTCCAAATAAATACATCAAATTAATAAACAATTACTTCCTCTTTTTTTGTAAAGAAAATAATAATATTAATTACTCTGACATTTTAATGCCATAAACACATATCTTCTAAATGCGTTTTCTCATATTTTCTAAAATGATGAGCTCTGAATTTCTTTTGCTAAGGAAACAGAAAACAAGCAGTTACCCAATTGTGATAAGTGCAAATTGAGAACTGAAGTACTTAAAAATCATATTGGATAAAGACTTTCCCAAAAGTGTAATGATGCATGAGCCAACATGAAAACTTCAACATTTCCCTGAAGTTTGCTACTATCAAGGCTTCGAAGGACAATTAAAAAACTCTGCATATACAAAAAATTAGAGTGAAACAAAATGCACAATTACTGGATGTCTGCAACAGTAATTTATAATTTAAAATATTCAATTATTCTCCCCAAGAAATAGAGAAGGGAAAAAAAAACCCAAATAAAACCCCAAAACGAACAAGAGAAATAAAAATATTTTTAAGTTTGATGCAGTAAGTGAAGGTTTTCATGTTTAGACTGGGTTTTGATCATTACAGACATACTTTTAAAATTCTAATTAATGTATACACAAAACATTACACACTAATCTAATCTATACACCTATGATGGTCCAATTTGTTTCAATGTTATCCTACACAGTATGTATTTCAGGTTTTTGGTTGATTTTTTTTCCCCAAAGTTCTAGAAATAGCTTGGATCTAAGGGTCTAAGAACAATTAATGTCAATGTCATATATTCTATATGGTGGGTATAATCTTCTGAAATTGAAGACAAACTAAGGAACACAAAAGAAATATGCTGAATAAAACATAATAAAAACAAACAAGAATCATAGCAAAAACCATCACATTAAAGAACAAGATAATAACATAAGTACTCAAAAGTTCCTTATATATCTAAATAAGCATTGTAGGAGGTGGGATGCACCTGGAACACACAAACTACCATAAAACTCCTAAACAACATCCAGATTGCTGAGTCTCTGCATTGTTTATGCTTGACATTTTCCCATTTAAAAAGTGGACATGTTTTTAAAGCTGTCTTTTATCTTGTTTGATCTATGATTTCAAATAAAATTATTGCTTCATTTAATATCCACTTGTTAAAAATTAATGTTTTTAATTGAGTTGGTTTAGTTTGGTTTTGGTTATTTTTTTTTACATCTCTACCTCCCTAGTCATTTTGCAAATCTGTGGGCACTGGAAATATTGTGCTTTGTTTTGATATTTCTCTATGTAAACTTTTCAACATGTGGAAGAGATCTGTTTCCTCTTTTTTCTTTTTCATTTTTAAATTTGAACTCTATCAAAGCAATATTTGAAGGTTTATAAGAAAGGCTAGAATTTGACTGAAAGAAGCCCTTTTACAAAATAAAATAGTAACATAAAACAATACTAAGATAAAAAAGTTAATTTAATTTTCAAAAACTGTTTTGAAAATTTAAAAGCTATTTGTGTTACAAGTGTTGGTGAAAATGTGGAAAATTATTACGTTCTCACCTCAGAACACATACCATACAATATTTAAGGACAGCTGAAACAGTATTGTTTATATCTATTTCAGATTTCATTTAGGCAATCTGTTTAAACAAACTGTTTTGAGGTCTCATGTAAAAATAAAATGTGATATTGACCCCAAAATTGTATTGATTATGTTCTCATTAATCTAGCAAAGTCAGACTTGCCATTTGTCCCTCAAAATGAATCCAAATATCCACTGTGTTGTTTTAAAATCACTGAAAAATCTCCTTCCTACTTCCTGAAGTGAACACAGTAAAAGCGTGGCAGGAGGACAGAATGAAAAGGTTAAGATTTCAATACCTTTTTGTTTGCTTTATGATATTAGAATGAATACCATTATTATGCTGAAAATGATGAAACCCTTTTCAAAGAACTTGTCATCACAGAATCAGTTGGGTCTCAGGCTGTCTTGAAAATAAACCCTCTGCCTTTCCATCAATCCCACTCATAACATGTTTTTCAGTAGACAGGAAAAGATTTTGAATAATGTGCATTTTCACATGTTTTAGTTCAGATTAATATTCACAGTTGTCATTCTCCTGACAAGAACAATAGTTCCTTCTGGTGTTTATACTTGCCTCTTAGAAAAGAAAAAAACATTGCCTTTCTTTACTCTCCAGAGTATTTTCATTACATTGGAGAAATACAAGAAAGAGGAAATATTTTGTCCCTTTTCCTGTGGAAGAACTTGATTTGTCATTTCAGAGAAACAAAAACTAAATTCCAGTCAAATTCTCTATTTAAATGTCCAGCCAGATTTCGATAGATAACACCAAGATAACTAAGATAAGTTTTAAATAGATATTATCAAACTTTAAAGTACATGAAAAACAGTTGCTGTTGCATAATCAGTCTTCAGAATAATAAGTAAGGTTTAGGAGGAAAACAAAATTATATTGTTTCTCTGAAATAATATTCAAAATTTGGAGGCCCAAAACATGTATATAATTAATGTGATCAAAGTATATAATATGTTTTATCTTATATGATGTTTCTTGAACACCTTATACATCCATTTATCTTCATGAACAGTAAGATACACTTGGTGAAATGAAAATATTATCAGAGGCTGGATAGGGTAAAGGATGGAGGGAAATAGCCTTGCACTGTCGATTGAGTGAGCATTGCTCATAAGTAAGCTCCAAACATTTAAAATACCTTTAACCCACACTCATTCCTAAGAGACTATGTTCAAAATATAGTCGTCTATGTTTTGTAAGGTTCTTTGACATTAGATTCCCTCGGACATCCTATAATATACTTTGAGCTTTAAGGTTCTTTTGGGCTTTCCCTCTTGGTGTATTTATGCATTGCTGGAAAATTTGTTGTTGAGCTCTCTCACGTAGAGGTTCACATTCTTTGGATCTTTGAACCCGTTTCCCTAAAATTATTCTAGTTCCCTTTCTCTTTCGAATTACAGACTACAGTCTAAAGGGGAAGAGATTAAATTCTCCCTCTAACACTCTTCAAACTTTAAAGTTTTCAAGCAGAGTCTGCTGTTGTTTCTTAACAGCTGTTCATATGCTCCTGACTTAGACCATAACTAGATGAGATCTCTTTGGCCAACAGTGTATCATGAACACATAAAAACTGTACAACATTTATAGATTCACAGAACAAATTAGATTGGAAGAGGATGTCATCTAGTCCAATGTCCCATTCCAATCAAGCCCAGTTAAAACAGAAGGTTCAGAGCCCTGTTCAGCTGAGTTCTGAATGCTTCGCTGGATGGAGACTCTACAAATTCTTTTGTAAACTTCAGTGTTTGACGATCCTCATAGTAAAAACGTGTTTGGGGTTTTTTTAATCCTGAATCTAGTAGTAATTTACCATGGCCCACCATTGCCTCTAGTCCTGTCACTGTTCACCTTTGAGAAGAGTCTGCCTTTGTTTTCTCTACACCCTCCTGTTTAGTAGTTGTAGACAGCAACAAAGTCCTTCAGATTCTCTAAGGCTGAGCAAACCTAGAAGTTGGAGCCTCTTATATGTCAAGTGCTCAGGCTCCCTCATCATCCCAGTCTGCTGAGTTTACTCTGGAATCTTGAGATAATGGTGTGAAAAAGTGCCCTTCAAGTTTGAATTCATTCAGTCTTCCACTAAACATTTTGGCTATGGGCTTAACTCTTTCCAGAGATCCTTTTCTCTCTCAACTGATAACAGAGTGATTTTAGATGCTGCTCTTAATTCTTTCAACTAAGTCTTTGATTTGGAGGAATTCAGAGGAGATATGTTCTACATTGTTTTTGGTTTCATGAGGAGAGATTTAAGCATAGGAGGGAAATTGAGGCATTCCTGCACAAATAGTAAAGTCAAATACTCTCCAAAATAACAGTGGAAGAATAGAGGTATTCCTTGGATGTATACACACAGACATTTTAATACACATTGAGAAAGATTTATATTTTAGCATCCCATTTTTATCTAGTCTTCCACTGACTGATGTTTCTTTCTTCAATACATGAAGTATTAATATAAAAATTACATTTGCTTTCCTGAAATATCTGCCCTTCGGGCAGGAAATACATACTATATTTTGTATCATATAATTTCATTTGTAGCATCTGTACCTGACAAGTTGAATCAGAATACATAGAAAAGGACAATAGTAAATATCTTCTGGACAGCTCGTATCTCTAGTCTATGTATTGAAAGCTTATTTCACTTCATTATTTTTTAAAACACATTAAACTTTTTCTCTGTCGGTAAAGAAACCATGACTTTGCATATAACTGAATCTCTTAGTGTTGGAGTTCTTTATGATTTCTCAGACTCCTGTGAGGATAGAGAAAAATCCAAAAAGAGTATGTCAGTCAGAAATAGATTTTTAACTTATTTTTCCTGTCTGTTACAACCTAGCTTGTAAGAGCCATGATTCAGGAACCAGGCTGGATTAATTTGCTTTACGGAGTTTCAGAGAACTTTGCACAATTCCTTCTAATTCCTATGAATTGTTCCTTTCCATTTACTCTTAGGTCTGACTGTCCACTCCCTGATGAGCAATTCATAAATCTCTGCATGAGCTGGAGGCTCCCATTTCATTCCTTTGACCCTCTTCTCTGCTGCACCTTGAAGTCTCTACCTTTTTTCCTCAATAGGGTAGGAGCAAACTTCCTTCTTTCTCCATAGGGGTCCATTTGACATTGTCTTTTTTTTTTAAATATAACAAAAGTTGAAAACAAAAAAACCAAGGAGACAGAGTTCATCACACACTGAATTTCTCATGTTCCCCAAGTTTTTTAACAGCTTTTACTTAGTCGGAAAACAGATAATACTCTCTGCTTCTTCTTCTATGTTGTCCAGGGAGTTCTGCTTTTTCTATATAGACGAGATTATTATGCTCTAAAATTCCTATTTAAAATGCATTGATTTTAAAAAAGAAACAAGCAAAAACAATTCAAGATATGCAATGGACTGGACCTATTTTGACAAAGAATCAATAAATTTTAAATTAGGGAAATTATACATATCTGTAGTTACATGCTCTGTATACATGTAACAGGAAATACCTTTCTTTTGGTCATATAGAAAACTAAATGTGCCTACCTGAAGTCAGAGCCTACCCTTTTCCCATTTTCAGGAATTCCAGGATCAGGACATGTATCAGATGCAACAGCATCCCCACCCTGGGTCACTGCAAAGCAAAGGAAAAAACACGTTTAGACATGCAACTGTAAAGATGACTATTCACTTTTCCCATACATAAACTTCAACATCCAGAATTCAACCATATTTTACCATTTTCTCTTGAACCAATTTAAATTATTACCAAAAAGAAGCCCCAAAGAGCTGATTTATTTGGTGTATGGTTTATTTTTTTTGGTGATGATAAAAAACTCCCATATTTTGCTTCTGTGGGACACAAAATGATTGACTTCCCATGGTCAGTCACCTTTTTAAGGATATATCAGGTTCCACAGTTTTCCCTATACAGGAAAAACATTTCATGAATTCACTTTCTGAAATACTCAAAAGACACCACTGTAAGGTTAAGATACTATAAGAAAAAATATAACAAATTGTCATGGCTTGAGACCCTCAAAAATCCAATTTCTAAGCTCCCCACATCAATGTGAGAGGGGTTTTCAGACATAACACATCTACTAGCATGAGAAAATTTGATCAAAATTTATTACTAACACAATAAATACTATAATATATTTATATACAACAATGTTAACTATGGTAAAGAAATATATTTACATAGATCAAATCCCTCCTTTCCCTCCAATAAAAGTTCAGAAGAAAAGAAGAAAAGATCTTTTCCACTTTCAGGGCAGCAGTGTCTCTCCTCTTCAAGGCAGCAGCCGTAGCTGGATTTGTCGTAGTTGGAAAATATCTCTCTCTCTCCATTACAACACAGGGGTTTTTTCTCACCCCTCTCAGCTCTTCGGCTCCAACCAAAGGTCTCTCCCGTGGGCTGCCAAAAGCGGGGACAAAGCTTGCTTCACCACAGTCATATCATGAAGCGCAAGACATTTTGTGAAAGTCCCTTCCTTGAGGAGTCAATTTCCCTTGAGTCAAAACGTTTTAGGGCTCTCAGTTCAGTTTTGCCCCAAGTGTTCTAACAGAGCTCCTTTACTCTGTCTCAGTTGCCAATGTGGGGGGGTGTGAAGAGGTCACTTCCCCCACATTCCATCCTGGTCCAGCTCACAGGACGTCTCTGAGCTTTCAGCTCCTCTCTCTAGCTGCTGCTGCATTTTAGGACTCCAAATACACGGAAATATACAGAATATACAGAAAACCCAAACACACATATGCTGTCTATCCTGTACATACACACATATAAATTATACAAGCCTGACTGGATTACAGATGACAACACTACAGCTGAAAGGCAATGGGAGATTAGATGTAAAAAGTGGCTGGTTTTCCCACCCAGGGATATGCTTTCAAATTGAATACAGCAGCAAAAGGAGTGGTGACAAGCAGAATATATACAATCAGATGTTAAGAGCTAGAAATCTTTATGTGTCTTGGTAGCTTCAAGGACAATTAATTTATATAGAAATCCAAAGTTTTACAAAAGATTTCAAGAACTAAAAAAAACTGCATTACAGTACTAGAAAAATACAACTTAGACAATGTTTTAGTAAGGAACAAAATTCTTGACCTGAAGTATAGGTTCTTCTGCAGAGAAGCAGAGTAACTGCAATCATTACAATGCATTTCAACATTTGTAGGTTTTTTTGCATATAGAATGTTTCAAGAATATAGGAAAGAAACATTTCTTTCTCCACGTCTTTTTAATGCTACCTATGGCACTGTATACTCTCTTCTGTTAAACTACATCAAGAAAGATTATGATAATCTCAGAAATTTCTTTGAAGATTCAATTAAAAAAAATATGTCTTACCAAAAAATTTATTTCCTGCTAAATAAAAAACCCAAACGTGAGTAAAAATTCAGTTCAGCTGGACTTTAGTCCATCTTTAGTATCTGGAATTCACTATCTTAAAAACAGTCCTGCTAATTTCACTGAAAATACTTAGACTGATAAAGATTTTTGTGTGTGTGAATAAAGGCTTTCAGAACAAATCTATACTAGCTAGTATTCATATATTTTATTCTGAGAATTTAATTTTGCAGTTTCTTGGGAAATGTCAGTATTGAAATGCAATTATAGACAAAACTTGATCTTGCTAGAAAAGCAGCCTGCTTGTAAACAGATGTTTCTTAAAATAAATTATCTTCCTACTAACAATTCTTCCATTTTTCAGGCACAAAAAAATCAAATATGTACTATTTTTAGCACAGAACTGTAACTATGTTAGTGGAGGTGAGGTTCAGTTTGGACTACTGAATCACCGAAAAACACAAAAATAAGCAATATGACTGTATGGTTATCCAACTTATCAAGATTACTAAACTTGAGCCTTATAGTAACAAATGTAATACAAGATGGAGAATGTTGTGCTTGCTACCATGTTTTAAGCACAAACCCATTGTAGTGAAGCCACCTCATTTTACATATATACATGCACACAAAATGCCTAAGTATTTTGGGACACCAGTAAATGTTGAGTGAGACCTTAGTCATAGTACAAATGATGTGATCTCCTCAGGTGGATGATCACCTTTGCAAAATCTTCTTCTTGACCACTGCTTTACTCTGTCAATGCACTCTCACACTGATATCAGGGAAAGGTGATTCAGGCTATCTCTTATCCATAGAAATACTGTTTCCTGTAACAGGACAGGCGTCATATGTCTGAAACTTGACACATCTTCCTGGATGTCTACAGGTCTTGTTAAATATGGTCCAGGTTTTAGCTTCTATTTTCCCTGACAAACTGTCAAGCGTTTTCTTAACAGATGGTGTTTGCGTGACATACTATCATAGCAAAATAAATTCAACTCCCTATAAAACAAACCTGCCTGATTTTATCTTTCCAGATGGGAAAAAAGGAATAAATTTCTCAAATTAGTGAAACAATTTATTAACTTTAGTGATTCAGGGACACCAGGGACTTTAACGCATATATTATAATATTATGTTATATTATATATGTTATATTATATAACATATATATATATTATATATGTTCTATATAATAATATAACATAATATTATATGTTAGTATTAAAATCTTTACCTGTAAGTATCTTGGAATTTACCTAAAAATTAGATTTCAAAATTTTAAGATTTTTTTTAGCTCCAACATTTCTTATCAGACTGAAAATAGATGAAAAGATGCCTAAATGAATCCCTGTCAGAGACTTTTATCTTCCTCTGCTTCAATCCCATCAGATTTCCCCTTTATCCACCACTATGAAGTATCATCCACTGCTACTGAGATCCATAATGAGAGATGAGAAAGTATAATCTTTGATTTGAGTATCTCAATTTCAGACTATATTTAAACCTTACAGTCTCCGCAAGCATTTCTTGGACATGTCATCTACTGTTCATTCAATCTCATTCACACTCTTTCATTGCTTTAACTTTAAAGAAAAAGACTTTTGTATGCCCTGTGACTTGTTTGTACTCTTTCTGAACTGTATAAAATTTCATTTACTTAGGGTATTATAAAGTTTTTCACGCTTTTTGCATCTTTCTTCTGTTTTCCTCCTTTGACATATCAAACTTGAATTGCTTCCCTTTACATTCAACGCTCATTCACAGACTGAGTGTATTTTAACTATAATTTCAATTTTCATTTTAGAAATCTAAAATTTTGAAGCAATGAATGTATTCATGAAAATGCAAGGTAATTTTCCTATTTAAAGCTTGCAAAATTTAGACAGAAATTACGTAAAACTTTTGGCACAGCTATGCACTAATTAGTAGGATTTTTCTTACAGTACTAACAATGTTCCTCTGCATTGTGAATATAAACTAAACATTTATAAACCAGCATTTATGAAAAATAAATTTAGGACCAGTCTAAATAATAGCAGTTTCTCTCAATATATTCTTAGTACATTTTCAGTATGCTCTCTCCATTTTAAAAAAAAGTTTAAGAATATATAATCCTTGCTAATATCAAAGTAAGACATTACTGTACTTAGACAGTTCCTCATACTGTATCCCAGAATTTCAAGGAACCATCAGCTGGAGAAAATGGCATGTATTTCATGAGACTAATATCAGAAAAATTATTTGAAGTTACAGGGTAGGGAGAACAGTGAGGAAAGATTCTAGTCAGTTTGGAGGTTTTTTTCTTCTTTTTCTAAGGCAGGTTTGAGAACATCAAAGATGCTTCAACCACCAGATGTCTGTGTTACAGAGACAGAACACTCTCAGTGGATACAACTTAACTCTAGAACTTCTCAACAAATCATGCTGTTATATATTGCAAAACTTACGTATTCTCAGGCCTTTCTGCAGAAATAGCTGAAGAAAGGTTAAAAGTTCAATAATGTGATGTACAGCTTTACATTCTATATACAACCTCTCTGGTTAAGACTGGTGATTTAAATGTATATTCGATTAAAAAAATCCATTCCTGCTTTACTGATTGAGAATAAATCAATAGGATTTCTTCCATTTTCTCAGTTGGGGTCATGAAGACTAGTTTCCAAACCTTTGGAGGTCATCTTTATTGTTTTACTTGGTATATGACATAGGAAAATCAGAATTGCTTTAAGATGGTTCACATGTTCTGATTGTAACACAACAGAACAGAAGAAAGGCTAAACTGAAATCAGCCTTTAACAAATTGTAATAATAAAATATTAGCAGATACATTAACATGCTAATTTAGCTCAGCATTTGGGAAGTATTTAACTGTAATGAAGAAGCAATACTAGGAAGGAGGAAGGGCTGTTGCAATTTGCAACGTTTCATACAGCAAGACAAGTGATATGAGATCTCCTTTGTAATATTGATTCTGTTCCAGACATGCTGCCCTGCCCATACACATTTGGAATCTGAAAATATATTAATGATCTGCCCATGCTCATGTAAACTATGTGACTACACACTTTGAATTCATGGACTTTAAAGCAAAGTTACCATGGATCTTTCCTCAGTAACCATTAGGTTAGTAATAAATATTGGGTGTTCATACTTCAAGTTCAACACCTACAGTTTTAAAGTTAACGAGTTATGGCAGTCTCTGATATTCTGTAAGTGATAGCTTCAACTTACAGAAAGGTTCTGGATTTAAAATAAAAATACAAAACTCTGGAACACTCATTCCGTCAATAATTTGTTTTGAATAATTTTCAGATTTAACCAAAAATTTCAAGAATTACCTTCAAGAAAGCCTTAGCAAGTGCTGTATGGAGGCTAGAAAAAAAGACCCTAAAATTCCCTGTGGAAAGATATTGTGAGAAATGGCAGTTTTTTAGAGCAGACTGACAATTTGTGGCCCAGGGGAGGGTCACAGCATACTGAGAACTTTTTACAAACACAGGCTGAGAGAGAAGGGGTTGTTCAGCCTGGAGAAGAGAGACCTCACTGTGGCCTTCCAGTACCTAAAGGGGACTTATAAAAAATGAGGAAGAGTGACATTTTACATAAGCAGACAGTGATAGGTCAAGGGGGAACAGTTTTATACTAAAAGACAAGAGATTTGGATCAGATGTCAGGAAGAAATGCTTTACTCAGAGGGTGTTGAGGCACTGGAAGAGGTTGCCCAGAGAAGCTGTGGATGTCCCATCCCTTGAACTGTTCATGTCCAAGCTTGATGGGAATTTGAGCAACAGAATCTAGTGGAAGGTGTTCTAGCCTATGGTGGTGGGGTTGGAACTATGTGACCTTTAAAGTCCCTTCCAACCCAAACCATTCAATGATTCTGTGAAGTTTGTAAACTGAACAAGACTCTTCTATGAATGTGTTCTTTACCTCTCTATTATGATGAAAATAAAAGCTTACACATGTAAATATCAACCTCTGTCCAGTCAAGAAGTCACACAGAAGGGCAATGACACTGTTTCAATTAAACAAGATATTAGATGCAGTAATTAATGCAATAGAGCCAAAACTTGATTATTCATTAAGCTCCTTATATTTACATTTATTTACATTTTAATTTTTGAAAAGCTTGATTCGTATTGAAAAATATCTAACAGTTCTAGCCATAATTCTCTTCATTAAATAACTATGCTGCAAAAATGAAACTAAAACCTTTCAATTATTCTGTATCAAGTGTACTAAGTTGGAACCCTAATAATGATATACAAGGGTATTGCTTATAGGGATATATAAAAGGATATACCTAGTAACAGATAGTGCCTTAAAATTAAAAAAGATCATAGATGTGACAGAAAATACAGTTTTGAGTAGAAGTAATTGTTGCAATCAAAACACCAAGGAAAAAATAATACGTGAACAGTAAAAGTAATATAAAGAGTATTATATAATATTTTTCCATAGAATTTCTTCCTTGTTTTTAGAATACCATAAAATTATTTTTAGCAAGATGAGCTGATGGCCCATATGCTCCATGCTCCATCACAGACTTTAAGCAACTCCTTTAGTAGAAACAGTATGACACTGATCTGTTAGAAACAACAGAAATAAACCCATATGACACTTATTCTAATGAAGAAGCGATACATTACTGAAACCTAGAGAAATGGAAAAGAAGAGAGACAAACAAGGAAGGACAGGTAAGGGAAGTTTTAACAAGGTAACTACTTTCAAGAAGCTAGTTCAAACTCTTTTTTCCTTAATGAATTGATTATAATATTTGAATACTATTGAATAGAAAAATATAGTCATGTGGACACCAGATGGCAGGGGCTCAAAAGGCCATTCTGGGCAGTCACACAAGGAGAAACCATTATCCAAAACCTGCCCAGAGAACACTTTTACAGATGGCATTGTATTCCTTCAAACTGATTAACAAATCTCATCAAGTACTGTTCTAGAAGTTCAGAAAGCCATGGACAGCTGCTAGATTTCATTTAAAATTGAAACTCTCCAGTGTTTCTCACTATAAGAGCTTTGAAAATTTGAAAGGGAAGTTTAACCACCCCTTGTGCTTTAAAACATTGGATAAAACCCCTAATTTCTGCAACAGTAACTATTAAAAAATCCTACAATTTTCACATGCTAAAGATAATTATTTTAGCTGTTTTTGAATAAGCACATTCAAACTTTGGAAAATCATCATCCTACTAGATTGCAGCTGTCATCTTTGTTGGAATACAGGATCCCTGTAGTTTACCAATATATTTATAGCACTCCTTTCTCCTGCAGCTGGGAATTTCTACCAATAGTCTTTTACTTGCTATAACCAAAATTATTATTCCTTAGTGATCACAAGGCCTGAGAATAGATTGCCCTTATATAAATCCAATAGTAGTCTTGTCCATTCTCAGTGGTTGAATCAGCAGTTAAAAAATAAAAAAGGAGAAAAGTTTTTTTCTCACTTTGTTTTTCTGTTTTGGTTTTATTTGGTGATCTCCTTTTCAACAGCTGAATTTAAGATTTACTCCAGCTTACCGAAGAAATTTAAGGCTCAGCAGATGCACACCTTTCAGGCAGTGTGGGAGCTTACTAGTCCAGCTTTTCTTGAAGTCTTGAAGTGTCTGCTCACTCATAACAACATTTGTTTTATATTTACCCCCACTGACCTCCATGGGTTGCTTCACCATGGTGTTCACCACAGGCTGCAGGGGAATCTCACCTCCAGCACCTGGAACTATTGGTGTCTGAATAGTTGTTCCTCTCACATATTCTCATTCCTCTCTTCTTTGAGCACAATTACATCTGCATGATAACTGGTTTTTTTTCCATCTTAAATATACTGTCACAGATGTGTTACTGCCCTCTCTGGTTGGCTCAGCCTTGGCCAGTGGCTGGTCCTTCCTGGAGCCAGCTGGCATTGGCTCTGTCAGACATGGAGGAAACTTCTAGCAGCTTCTGACAGAAGCCAGCCCTGTAGCCAGCCCTTCCTTGCCCGCCTCAACCTCCCCTCTCCCAACTTCCAGCCACACAAACATACAGCAATTTAAAAAAATACAGAAATATATAGAAATTATATGTTTGGGAAGTGTGGCAAGAAATTGTCAAATATTTACTTTTTTAGCACAATCAAACATTTGGATTTTAGTTTGATTAAAATACTACTTAAAAGTTTGGGGTGAAAGGATTAACTTTAGTTTTAGCAGTAAGTTCTAATTTAAACAGATTTTTCCTCTGAAATATAATTTATTGGGAACATTATGTTTCCTCCATTCCCATGGTGAAATTCCTATAAGTCACACAAAAGCTATAGTTCAGAATCAGATGCATTTACCACATATAATTGTGTGTGTGCGCTGGTTGCACTCTACCAGAATGAACAAACCTTCTGAGATACTACTTGACTCATTCAAGATAAAGATGCATCATGAAGGATAAAGACATCTTTGATAATTGCAAAAGCCATATTTTCCCAGCTGTTGAATTCATCAGATCCTAGGAACAGAAAGTGAACTTGCAAAAACCAGGCTGACCGGGTTGAAAGCCTGTGTTTGATTTCCTTCACCTGATGGGCCACACACAACACTACTGTTGCCAGCTTAAGTGCAAGAAAATTCATGAGTCTAAAAAGCTGAAATTTTCCAGTGAGTGCTGTTCATTCAGCAAAGATTCAATATATAAGTTTGCCTTATGTTCTCTCTTAGTAAAGAAATTGACAGCATAGTAAGAGTACCTTAGGACTTCAAAATCACTCATTAAGACTTGCCTGAAGGTATCCATGCCTGAAAATATAACACCTCCCTTTTGTCAATTTAAAAATATTGTCCTTTCATCAATCCTAATACTTAACTAATGATCTACAACACGTCTTTATATTGCTCAAGGTCATGAGGGAAAGACAGAGAAGAAACTGTCCCACATCACTATATAGCAATTGTATTGTACTGTTTTTGTGGCCCACATACAGTACAACTATTTAGCACTCATCTAAACTCATCAAACTTAAAAAGTTCATGTAGCAATAAAGACACTAATATAAGAGTGCATATTGAGCTCCTCAGTCATTACATGTACTTTGAATTCCAGTGTCATTTCATGACTTATTCTCTTAGAGTTATACAATAATCAAATACAAAAAATGGAAAACCATTACATCACTGAACCCAACAGATAAAATATTAGTAATGATTGGGAGTGCAGGATTTTATCTAATAGGTAAATGATTAAAAAAATATTTTAAAAATAAATATATTACATTTATTTTTCACATCACATGACAGGAAGGGAAAGCAAAAGCTTGACATGAAAATTAAACTACCATTATATATTTGTCCTTTGAAGATCATACAATTAAGTATGTGTAAGGCTTAACACATAGCTCAGAATAAACAACTGTTGTTTTTTCCAGTACCACTTCATTCAGAATTGTAGGAAAGTCAGTAATTTACTTTGAAATGACAGAGCTGATAAAGAGTCAGTAGTAAACTGCAATTTTATGGGATATCCAGAAGCATTCTTTTCAAAAGAAATAAAGCCAACATGTTGTATTGTCTCAGTGGCTTAAAAGTTTGGAAAATTCCATTTTTCATCAGTGTCAGGTTATAAACTCACCCTACAATGCTATTTACTTGTAAATATACTGCCACTCTATAAAATATTTTATTGATTCACACAGCTGTCTTTTTCTTTTCTTTCGAAAAAGTAACCTAGCATCTTACTGGGCACTGCCATTCCCTCAATAAAGCTGAAGATGACTATAAATTTATTTTTTAAATATAAATAAGGGTTAAAATTACTGTCTTTTTTTAACTAAAATTCTCACTTTCTCAATTAGTTATTTAATATCCATTTGTCAATCAATACATTACCTGCTTTTTTTTTTTTAACTGATATTAAATTTTGGTTGACTTCCAGAGTAAAATGTTTAGCACTGGGTAACAAATCAGAAGAGATAACAAAACAATTAGCCATGGATATACTGCATTAGTGATCTAATTTTTCAATATAACCTTAAGGATTTTTCATTGAATTTATATATATATATACATACACACACATATATCAGTCCACTGCCCAAGGTTTGCAGAATTTAATCATATTGGCTTTGACATTGAGAAAGAGACTAAGATTAGAAAATAACTGCTAACTATGGGATAATCTACCGAGGTGCTGTTTATATAAAAAATAAAATAAAATGATACATAAAAATTCTGTTCTCTGGCCTTTTTCTGACTTTTAATGTGACTTTGAGCAAAACAATTAAGCCATCTCTCAAGTGAAACCTAGGTAGAACATGGAAGTTTGTGACCAGAACTATTCCTGAAGTTTCCTGTTGAGCTGCTCTCCAAAGCTCAAGCCATTTAAATTGTGACGGGTCATCACTTTCTGCCTACTTCACCCTGCTAGGGTAAAACTCTATTACGTGGTAATGCTTGTGATTGAAGCACACTGCTGACATTCTAAGAGCTTCATTTTACTGGCTAGAACAAATATAAAATGTCTAGTTACAATGCTTTAAGGGATGCACAATCCTTCTAAGAAATAAAGCAAGCACTTTCCAACTAAACTTCATGTTATTGCAGTTAAAGTTCTCTAATTTAAGTTTTTAAGCAATCTGCCTGTTGATACACCAGAAGCTGGATAAGAATTAAAGTTCTCAAGAACTTCAAATTTCATATTTAACATATACCCATAGCAAGAGGCTTCTCCAGTGGTGATTTAATCTTTTAAATCAATGAAGAACTTCCTGTTTAAAGTAGCATTTGCAAATCTAAATCCAAAATTAGGTTATAGCCATTTACTTTTGTGAGCACCTAAACTTCAGATAGCACTTTTTTTATTTTTCATTATATTGTGCAAAGTACATAGGTTCAAAAGAGAGACTGTTTCTTCTGCTGATCTGCCCACATCTATTAAGGGAAAATACTGATCTCCACTCTCTTTGGAGTGCCCCATTCCAGAAGGTCCTCTAGAATTGGGAATCCTTTGTACAACGAAGCATTTTCTGGCACCTTAGCATAAAAAACTTAACTACAGATAGGATTTGCGACTTTTTTTTTTTTTAAATTGTAGTTATACTCCTGTATGCTCTTTTCAAGTGCTGAGGAATATATCTGGTCAGATGTATTACTCAACACAGGCTGCTATTCAGTGAAAATGATTGTGACATTGTGCAAACATCAGGAAACTAGGAAAGTTTGTATAAGAAGGACCATACCAGAAAATTCAGCACCAATTTTTCTCTTGATATGTTTTGAACATTTTTTCCAGACTTGGATGAAAAAAATGAATGCAATTATTTGTATTTCTCACTTGGAAGTTTCCAGTAGCTATTAAGATGACCTAAACTAACATTTAAATACCATGAATCTGCAGAGTGGATATGACACAACTTCAAAGGACAGAAGTCTGCTTTTCAAACTAAAGTTCAAAAACTAGAACAGCAGCAGTACATAATTTGTCCAGAGGTTTGTTTTTTTTTACACAGAGTAGCTCAGTGCATTTTGAAATAAAACTGGAATGTCTCGTGCCCTGAATTGTCTATCTATAACAGCTACATCTACAGATAGGTATTCCAAAAGAGAAAACCACTATATCATAGATAAAGGAAAAATCTCAGAGGAGAACATTTCTGCAAATAAAAATACATGCTGCAACATTTTTGCTAATTCTGTACAGGCACTGTCTAAAATAATAGGGAAATTAAGTAAAAAAATCAAAACAAACGCTTTTCTTTTCTACACAATGATATGCAGCTGTATAAATATCTTGGACTCTGGATATCGTTAAAATGCATAGCTAAAACATTTAAAATGTTATTTTAGTTGGATCTTTTATCCCCTTCATTGACATTATCAGGGTGGATGTCAGTTGCAACATGTTCCATCCTACTCTTCTCACTACGGCAAAAATAATTAAAAAAAAAACCTAGGCAATTTATCACAATTTTCTATGGCGTCTGTGTGTCAGATAGACACTTCTCTCTTGAATATGTAACCTCAATCATTCTAGTAGGTCTGTTTATTCAGGTGAAATGCCAAACTGTTAATTCATATTTCCTTTCCCTCTTTCTTACACAGGAGTCAGTGATTTATGCCAACCTGCTAATTCTTGAGGGAAAGGGGTAAAGAGGTTAACTCCTCAAAATATATTTTGGTCCTTGTAGTGTCAGTAAAGTGTGACAAGCTTTAAATAAACAATGGTTTTGGCCAGGCAACAAATGGGAAAGAAAAACAAAGATTTAATTTTTAAGGTTTTGCCCATTAATTACCCATTAAAAATCATGATACCTTCCATATAGCTGCTTACAGGGTTGAAAGGCTCACTACAATAAATTGGGATTTTCGTGATTAAAACATGTTTTCCAAAATAATTCAAAGATATAGCTATTTGCACCCAGGAGTGAAGGTATATTGTGCCTATGATTTGCTCTGTTGGGTGGCTCCTTGTTCTTTTTAAGATCACAAGTAAAAGACATTATTTTATGGTTCAATTCATATAATCTGCCTTTGCATATAATGTGATGGGTATTAATAATACAACCAGGAATTTGGTTAACTTTTGAAAAAATTTGAATGATCTTTCTTCAGAATCTGTGTCAGATTCTCCAGTCTTCCAATCTGATGGAGGAATCTTTCTTGTGCCTTTAAATCAGTTCCAGGTGCATTTTATCAGTGTCCCATTTCTAGCTACTATCAGGGCAGTTCAGCTTTACATCTGTATAAAATGGAACTCATGGTAATTAATTGACACAAATGATCAAATACTATGCACAACCCTTGTGAAGCTAGCTCAGCACGAAAGTGAACTCCAAAGTCATTGTTTTTCCCTAAGTAACTTGAAACAGATATTCCGTAACCTTGTTACCACTCCCAGAGTTTCGTAAAAATAAGAATTACATTTTGAGATCAGTTTAAAGATGAATACTTGCTCCTCCTTCTGAGGCTGACAAGTCTCATTTTACCCATGACAGCCTCCAGCTGTTAAACAGAAATATGAATCAAATGTGGACTACTGATGTGAAAAGCCAATTTCATTGCTTTGACAAAAGAAACAAGTTAGATTGTGATTATAGCAATCATATTTTATTACTGTGTTAGTATTTGTAGGAAGGTGGCCCCCACCATAAAAACCAAAACCATTTGACATTGGGCTATGTTATTTGACATCTATGTATATAAAAATGTCAGGCAGGTGAAATAACCACTGCTCTAATTAAACTGACCCATAGGAAGTAACACACTGCAACATTCCAGATCTCTTTGACAATGCATTTTCAGTCCCTTTAAACTGAAATGCAGTTAATTTCAGACTAGATGCAAAGAAAGGATTTTTTGATGAGGATGGTAAAACACTAGGACAGGATGACCAGAGATGCGATAGAAGCCCCATCGCTGGAGATATTCAGTGTGAGGCTCAATGGGGCTCTGAGCAACCTGTTGTAGTTGAAGATGCCCCTGCTCATTGCCAGATAAACATAAATGTCCCTTCCAACCCAAACCATTCTATCACTCTATGATGCTTACTTATCAGATGGACTCGAGAAAAGTTGTCTATAATTAGAGGCAGATTTTATGTCCTTAATGTCTCTACTCTCATTGTACAAAGGATGAATTGTATTCTGTTGGAAATATTCACTATCAACTATTTATTGGATACTGGTTTTGAAAAATAAAGGCCCACTATAACCGGGATTTATGTCTTTTTCTATATTGTCCCATAGCTGAGAAGAGGGAAGGCAGGGCAGATGGGCAGAGACCAGTACTGCCATCAGAAGTTGTGGCTGGTATTGCCACACCAGTGCCAGCAGTCATGTGGCAGTAGCCACCAGTAGCAGATTGGCTAATGCTTCTGAAATTATTCAGACATCTCAATGGAAAAAAAAACAACTAGATTTAGCAGAGCATCCCATGATTGCTCTGTATGGTCTCTATTGGCCCCTGCCAGCAGGTGAAAGCAGAAAATAATTCACAAGTTTACTTAACCTAATTAGAGGACCAAGTGACCATAATTGACTGCTGAAGTTGCCTCCCTCTTTTACAATAGAAGGGGTTGGCAAATTTTTTTGTTTTGGATTTGTTCTGTTTTTTTGTTTGCTTTGCTTGGTTTTTTTAATTTTTTTGCAGAAAAAATAAAGTTTGTCCTTTGTTGTATATCCCATTTGCTCTGACACTTAGAAACCCTAGCCTGGTGAGTGAACAGCAGTGGAGCAGTTGCAGAAATGGAACAGCTGCAGTTCACATCATCTCCAGCCCGCATTTGGATTATATCCAGAGGTCTGCAAGGGTCACTGTGAAGGAAGTGTCCTCTGCCTCCTTCTTGTAGCAAAATTACTTGGTCCTGAATTTCACCTCAAAACACACTGGGCTGCCCATAGCTCTCCATGCAACATGAAATGCAGTTTTATGCTGGTTGCATTTGTCCCCTTAAGGATATAGCAGGCAAAGGGAAAAGAGTCTTGCTCAGCACACTGTGAAAAATGTGAGTTTTTACCACATAAAATCAGTACACACGGCAGTCAGGGTAAAATGAGAAATGAAACACAGCAAGAACAAACAAATGAAAAATGTAATGGTGGTCTGTTCTGTCTGAGTTAAGAACTCTGTTGAGCTCCCGTGTCCAGGCTCCGACAGCAGGGGCTGCAGGGTGGCTCTGTGAGGGCAGGCTGGGGCTGCCCCGCGCCGGGCACAGCCGGTTCCAGCCGGCTCCAACCCACCCACTGCAGGGCATGGCTGAGCCCACAGCCAGGGTGGGGGGGTCTCAGTGAATTCTGCTTCTGTTTGGTACAGATGATCAGTTGAACTTGCACAAATCCTTGTGGCCTTTATCTATCTAGCTTTAGGTACTTAAGCGAGAGACTTATTATGAAGTGCCAGCAACCTTATGAATGCTCTTTAAAGGTAACTGTTTCTCCTTCTCTGTAAAAAGACTTAGGGTAATAATATTCCTAACTGAACAAATCCATACTTAAAATGAGATATGGGTCAAGCCAGAGTTCCTTTTCATTGTTTGAAGATAAAAAAAAAACCCCAAACAATAAGTTAGATGCTTTAGCTAGATGTAGTTTAGAAGGAGGCATTGAAGCATTCAAGGCCAGGTTGGCTGGGGTTTTGAGCAACCTGGTCTAGTGGAAGGTTCCGCGCCCATGGCAGGTGGGTTGGAACTAGATCTTTAAGGTCTTTTCCAATCCTAACCACTATGTGGTTCTATAATTTAATTATCAAATCAAATTGGTGTGTGAAGTGGTTGAAAAAATCTTGGTGTTAGTAATTATCACTTTTATCACAATGTTTGGACCTGACAGCTCGACAAACATAAATGTAATATTCATTATGTCACATGCAAAATTACCATCTTTTCCAAAGCTAGACATCAGAAATTTAATCTTAAAGTTTGGTTTTGTTGTCTTTCTATTTCAGAGTGTTTTGAATGCAAAAATACAGCTGTATACACATATTTGAATACCTTGTGCATTAGCCCTTTTGGAATCTTAAAAAAAAAAAAAAAGTACACTAATTTCCATTTGATATTTTCTAAAATAAAGGACTGTTGACATTATTTATCTAAAATCATTGAAGGAGAAACAAGAGGTGGTCCATAGTTAATTGTCATCCATGCTTAAGCCTGTCACAATACTATTTGCTACTGGCAACAGCTTTTATGGTATCAGATGAGAACTCGTGCAACTGCACAGAACTCAGGCTCTTCAGTCCGTGAACATTTAAATACACACACCCATGGAAGCAGAAATTAGGAACAGAAAGATAAAAAGAAGTTTACTTCTGTTGTTTTTTGAAAACTGTTTAAAAGCTGTTTTCTGACTCTCATTTCTTCCCCCAGGTAGTAAAGGAAGAAGTGTCTCATGGTGCACAGGACTTTTATATTCAGGTGGTAGCATTAAAGTAGAATATAAAGCCTAAAAACCAAATGTCCTATGCAGAGCATGACTATGCCATGGCCTTTGTTTCTTCAGGCTGTCCAAGTCACAAACTGTATAATTCATGTTCAAAAATTAGTTTCTAGGTCCCACCACTGAAAAGCCTGAAGCTGTTTTTCAGTCTGCTTTTCTCTGAGCCTATTGAATGTATTTGATGAACAAGTTATGAGTAGAATTTTAAAAGAAATCAAACCTTATGGGCAACAGCAGTGATTCAGTTCTGATCTACTTATAGAAGTATTTTCCACATGACTTTAGAAAAGTTCTACCACTCTCACTGTACTACCATGGTTACCAGAATGCAAGTATGTTGCATTGTTTTCTGTTTTCTTTTTTTCATAAACTGCACTCAAGCCTTTGAATTCCAAATAAACATATTATACATATGCTATCATGATTTAGCAGTAATTCACTGTGAAAGTCATAACTTCTAATGATCAGGAAAAAATGGAGACAGATCAAGCAAACATATTCCTTAAGTACATGAAACAATAGAAAAAAGATACTTGTGAAAAGAGAATATATTAATTTCTCAAATTCTTGATCACTGAAAGGTACTTTTGACATGCTGCAAGGAAAAAACCCCAAATATTGAATATTTTTATTTTACATGTATGAAATACAATAGAAAAAATAAAGCTCTATAACAAAGTAAGTGTCCAGTAGAAAAAAACCTATAATTTCCAACCCAGATTTTTATTGAAATAGATTCCATAAGTTTAGAATGAGCAGTTTATATATAAATGTGTATATATATATATGTATGTAAGGATAGATACAATTTTGGAAGAATTTGTAGCAGAAAGTTAGGAATTTGGTTTTCCCTAGGAAGCCTTTCTGCCTAAATGGTAACTCCTTCTCAAAGGCAGTTTCAATGCTTTCCCCCTCCCACATAGCAAGAGAAGTTCTCAGCCTCTCTCTCTGCTGCATAAGAGGAGAGAGATAACCCTAAAAGACATGTACAGAGGTCTTGAGAAGGCAGAGGAGAAACAGGGAGGATAAAAGGTGCCCCGAGGAGGCAAGAACTTGCCTTTTGCCCCTGAAGGGCTGATGCACTGCATCATAAAAAAGTGATCCTTGCATCTGAAATAAACCTTTTCTTCTTTAATCCTTCTACTACCCTGGCATTCTTGGGAAGCATACCTGCATATGTTTACTTTACACTGTAGTAAGAAAAATAAATCAAAGTTTTGGTAAAGTAGTAAAAGAGATAAATTATTGGAAATAGACCTTAGAAAAATTTTAACATAGGTGTTTTTATGCCTTTCCTTTCTTATTTGATCAACAAAAGAAAACCTATTTCATGTCTGAAAATTAAATTAACCAGACTCACAAAGTATTAAGTTTCCATGCCTTAATATTTGAGGGTATTCAATTGGTATTATCCTATAATCCGCTTCTATATTCCATAAATCTAAATTTTCTGCTGCTGCTTCTTCAGACATTGTATATAGAGAAATATCCTCCGCAGTCTTTTACTTCTTTGGCAGTTTTGCCTGGGATAGAGTTAATTTTCTTCATAGCAGTTACTAAAAGGCTATGTTTGGGATTTGTCTGGAAACAGTGTTAATAATACAGGGGTTTTGTTACTTCTGAGCAGCACTTACAAAGAGCAAAGGCTTTTTCTACTTCCTACACCACAACATCAGTTAGGTGCAGATGCACAAGAAGTCGTGAGGGAACATAGCTGAGACAGCTGACTCCAGTTGACCCAAGGGATATCACACACCATATGTATGCTCAGCATACAAAGCTGGCGGAAGAAGAGGAAGGAGGGGACATTTGGAGTGACGACTTTTGTTCTCAAGTCACCATTTCACATGATGGAGCCCTGCTTCCCTGGAGGTGGTTGAACACCTGCCTGCCCATGGGAAGCAGTGAATGAATTCTTTGTTTTGCTTCTGCTTGCATGCATGGCTTTTGCTTTTACTATCTTTGTCTCAACCCATGAGTTTTCCCACTTTTACTCATTCAGTTCTTTCCCCACACCCCGGAGTGGGGGGTGACTGAGAGGCTGTATGGGCCTGGGTTGCCAGCTGGTGTCAATCAACAACTTCTGTGGTAAGCTTTTGTGTATGGCGTATGGCAAAGAGAAAAGGAAAAAGAATAAAACTTTCGGTTGTCCTGTTTCAAGGAGGGGCATAGTAAGCTGAACACAAGAAGAATCATCTGATTCCATCAAGGCTTTTAGCATATTGGAACAAGGTGTTATCTCTATTAATAATTAAGGCTTCAAGTTTCCAATCGAAAATGGCAAGGTATTATTAATGACATTCTCAAAACTGCATGGAAGAATCATTTAAAAATGAAACAAACAACCTAACATTTTTAATATGCATAGTTTTGATTCCTTTCTATTTTGTCATCCTGACCCCTACAATAAGTTTGTGGCCAAAAAAATATAGCTAGAATACTAGCTTTCAAGGCCAGGAGCTTAGTGAACAGTAACTAAATTCTACATCTCATCTTCAAAATTTAGGAAGTCAATGAACAAAATTTCCTTTCTACCGTATAAATCAGTAGGTAAATTGAAAAGTGTTTGTTTCTTTCTCTCAAGTGATGGATTCACAGAAAAGAGAACAATCTGTATCTGTTTTCTTGTTGATGATCTATGTGAGAAAAATAATTAACTGATCAGTTACTTACATCTAAAAAGAACAGAAGTTAAGGTTTTGCATGTAATGTTTACCTTGGCATTGCATAGCTTTTGAGATTGAGATTTCACAATTCTAAAAATATCTAAGCACTTTTATTTTTTTTTTTTATTTTAGGTACTAAATGAGATATCAAAACACTTGTACTTGATATTTTTAAATTCTTATAAGAAAGGAGAAATGCTTAAATTGTTTGGTCAAATATATTTGAGTACATACTGACAAGCCCAAATATTGCATTTTCTGAGTGTTTAAATTTGAATATCTTACTAATACAATCAGTAAGATATGAAAGAGATATTTTTAGCACTAACTGTGCACATGGTTCAACATCACTCATGCTTTTACTTGGTTATGCTTCATGGGGATATAGTTTCAGTGTAGCATTATTGAAGCCTAGGGGCATGGAGGCATCCCCACCAAACTAAATAGCTCTTGGCCAAGAAAATCATGTATATACTGAATTGAAAGTAAAGAACTAATTAAAGTGGTCAGCAGACATATGTATGAATGAACAATTCCAAGGATTTAGATGTAATGTTGCCTTAAATTTAGGCCTCAGTTGCACTGCAATTTCTGAAGTTTATATCGGCCCAAGAAAAACACTTCGAAAATCAACAATTTATTGTTAGTGTGTATGAAATATTAACTTTCTAATTTTAGCAGCAATTGAAAAAAAACAACAAACAACCAACAAACCAAACCAAACCAGGAAAAGTCTACATAATAATGCAGTTAAAATTTTTATACACATTTTCCAATGTCTACCCTTTGTGTTTTTTATGTTAGATTCATTCTTCCACTGCGTATTATTATTACCACTTAGTTACAAAATATAAAAAAATAGTATAACAATCAAATATCATGCAGACTTACAAAGAAAAATGAAAGCAAAACAACGTAGACAATAGTCACATGGTCAGAAGACCACTGCTGTTGCAGCTAAAAAAGTTAAAACCAAGTTTCAGCAGGTCAAGAAAATCACAGGCTAAGCAAGTGTGAAAACTTTGTTCTTGTAGAATTTGTACTTGTAGAGTTTGTACAAAGTGAGCAATGGGATAAATACTATAAATTGTAAATAATTTTGGTAACCCATAAAAGAATTAATATAAATATGGTAATTCTTTTTATTCTTTTCTTTTCCTGAATGTTTACTATTATGCAATTTACTATCATTATTACATGTATCTACTATTCTCTACATTAAAGACTTTAATTCTCATCCTTTATGACAAAAGGTAAAGGAAGACATTTTCAGGGTTACAGTCATGTAGGGATATATAACTAAAACCTCCATGGACAGAATAATAGAAAGAATAGTATGCAATATCTAATTTGGAAAGTCATTAAGGATACTTTCAAAGGTTAGCCATTTTTCTTTGTCTGGTTGTTTACAGTATATCTACACTTTGCAGTGCTGTAGTTATCCAGAGCAATTCTAAAGGCATCTTACAAAGCACTGTGCATGGCACAAAAAATGACATAATAATTCAAATCCTGAAACCAGTCTGACTGTATGAGTAGAGTTTTGGGTCCAGAATAATTCAAGCAAGGATATTCAGCTCAAGCTTATTACCCTGGACAGTGACTAATTTGCCTCAGGTTTCAAAAGTAGCTGGATGTGTTTAGATTTCAGCTTTTATATATTTCTGAGCTTTCTCTGTGCGTAGGTGCTTTTTTTGAGGATGATCCAAAGTTTCTAGAATTTTTAAATCTACTGGGTAAAGTTATATGTATCAAAACTCCAGTCAATGCTCTGTAGTATAATATGATCTGATGACCTTTTACATCTCTCAGGGAAAGTGGATTTAGAATGGGTTTTTCATCTACCTAACCAAGAATAAATGGCAAGTGTGACGTAAGAAGAGTGTGCTGATGGATTAACTATCTTTTAATTGATATTTTAAGCTATGTTTACTTTTCTCCTTTCTGATTTTTTTCTGCTATTTGCTATTCTGAATTTATAATAGTTAAATACAGACCTGAATAAACACTTGAATTAAAGTACCAAGTATGTTAATAATACATTGAATATATTTAGTTTTATTCTAAATCAGCTAACCCTGCATGACATTTTTCTTGATCCTATACTACGAATAAATTTAGCTGAAATAAAGCCTCTATGTATGTATGCTTTGTTTCTTGGCAATTGACAACATACATAGAAAGGGACAATTTGAATTTTGCTTGAATTTTATTTAAATTAGAACTAATTTCTAGAATGTTACTTTAATTATGTTAATATAATTAGAATAACACCTTAAATGCAAAATATTATTTCCATTGTTAAAAACTCTGACTCCTATTTCAGAGTAGAAATTAGTATTAATTGTATAGCATTAATAATATATTATCATTTAGCAGAATGGTATTATTTGTTCCATGTTTTTTTAGATATTGAGCAGAAAAATATCTGATCTTCTTCTCTTATTCTATGTCAATAACTTAGACAAAAGGGAAGGAGGAAACAAAGTCACTCTGTCCCACGTTAGCTATCATCTTACTAAGGAACATAGTACCCACATAGTTTACATACTGGTAGCATCTTCTTAAGAAAGTAGAAGGCTGTAAAACCATGCCTCTGACTCCTAGCTTCAAACCAACAAAAAACCAACATTAGATGGGAGAACACGCTGTCTCAGTTCTTCTTTAAAAGATGAAAGAGGGCTTAAAACTTGGTCATCAAAGACAAGTAGCAAATTAGTCCACTATCTCATCATTTGAAAATACTTTTTCTCTGCTGGTTTGACCTTACTGTTTTGGATTAAAACGTACTGCTGCTGTTTCTCACAGGTTCACATCACTATCTTTAGTTGCAAGTACTACTGACCATGAAAAAGGAGAACACTGTGACCAATGTTATACAATGATCCTCAGTTTCAGAATTGTCTCCTCTTTAATTCAGGACCTCCAGAACATGTCTTTCAGAAGAGCAATCTTAGTGAGTTAGTACACAGGTAGGAGAGATTTTATTACCCACACTGGTATCATTTTACTTTGGTTTCTCTTCATTCATTGCAAATATACAACAGAAACAGTTCTGCTCCATAGAAATGTACTAACCTCCTACTGAGTACTATGATTCAATGTAATTTTGAAATTATAGCACTGTTACACATTTGTCTGTAATAAAATGTAGCACTCAAAGGTGAAGGAGAAATATTATTGACTAAGGCCACATGCAGGATCAAAAACTAGAAAGAAAATGCAGGAGGTTGAAAAATACTAGAGATCTTTGTATTATCAAGAAGTGGTAGATTATTGACCCTACTCATCCACTGATTGTCAAAGAAATCCCTACATAAACTATTGGTTTGTGATAGGACAAGGTGAGGTGACATTCATCAAGGAATAATCCTCTTTCGACACCACACACACTTTACATAGATCGGAAGAGAAGAGGAAGACACTGATCTCTTCTCTGTGGTGACCAGTGATACAATCCATGGGCAAGGCCTGAAGTTGTGTCAAGAGGGGTTTCAGTTGGATATTAGAAAAAAGTTCTTCACCAGAGGGTGGTTGGGTGCTGGAACATGCTCCCCAGGGACGTGGTCACAGTACCAAGCCCAAAAGAGTTCGAGAATTTGGACAATAATCTTAGGCTAAAATTTTGCAGGAATAAAATAAGGTACATTACCCAGAGGAGAAAAAAAATCCCATTAAAACTCACTGTCTCTTTTATTCGATATTTTGCAGCTTTAAAATGAATGAAATGTAACATTCTTGTTAAAGCAAGAAGTTTTCAATTTCTCGAACACCTAGAGAAACCTCTAAATAAACCTAGTGAGGAAAAGAAGAGAAGGAAAAGTAATTTACCATTGCTGGACAAATGATACTTTGCAGCTATGTAAGCTTTTAATACATTAGATAAAGAATTATAAATTGTTTCTTCATGACTTTTTGATAATTGTGTTCAACTACTCTTCATTCATTAACCAAATAGAAGACATTTAAATATTAGAAGACTCTACTGGAATGTACAACTATAATTCTCTGAAACTCATAATTTGCTGTTTTAAACCTAAGTTTTTATGCAGCACATTCTTTTGCATCTACTTTTCTTATATATTCCAAAGTGGATTTTCCTTAACTTCTCACACTTTGCATTCCTCAGTGTTTTTTAGGCATGGGTTTCCCAAGGGATGTGCAAAGCTTCTCAAAAGAAAAGAAACAAACTAAAAACCAAAAGAAGCAACTCTACATAAATATCTTTGTGCATACAATAAAGCAAAAGTGCCGAAGGCATAAATATTAAGAACTTGAGCTGGATGCTATTACAGGTTCATTTCATAGAATCATGGAATCATTAAGGTTGTAAAAGACCTCCAGGATCATTGAGTCTAATCTTTGACCAAACACTACCATGTCAACTAAACTGTAGCATTACATCCAATCATTTCTTGAACACTTCTAGGAATGGTGACTCCACCACCTCCCTGGGCAACCCATTTCAACGTTTAATAACCCTTTCTGTGAAGAAATTCCTCCTGATTTCCAACCTGAACCTTCTCTGGTGCAGCTGGAGTCCAAGTCCTAATGTCCCGTTGCTAGTTGCTCGGGAGAAGAGGCCAACCCCCTCCTTTCAGGTAGTTGTAGAGAGTAATGAGGTCTTTCCTGAGCCTTCCTTTCTCCAGGGTAAACAACTCCAGCTCCCTCAACCACTCCTCATATGACTTACTCTCCAGACTCTGCACCAGCTCTGTTGCCCTTCTCCGGACATGCTCCAGAACCTCCATATCTTTCTTGAAGTGAGGGACAAAAATGAACATGGGACTTGAGGTACGGCTTCACCAGTGCCAAGAACAGAGGGACAATCACTGCTCTAATCCTGCTGGCCACACTATTTTTGATACAGGTCAGGATGCCATTGGCCTTCTTGGCCACCTGGGCACACTGCTGGCTCATGTTCAGCTGTTGTCAACCAGCGCCCACAGGCCCTTTTCCACCAGGCAGCTTTCCAACCACTCTGACCCCAGTCTGTAGCACTCCCTGGGGTTGTGACCCAGAGGCAGGACCTGGCATTTGACCTTTTTGAACCTTATACAGTTGGCCTCAGCCCATTGATCCAGCCTGTCCAGATTCCTCAATCAACACTGACACCCTACTTGGTGTCATCTGCAAACTGATTGATGATGCACTTGATCCTCTCATCCAGGTCATCAATACAGATATTAAACAGGACTGGGCTTAATACTGAGCAGAAATATAGGAATTATAGACATAATTTTTAATTCTACTTTTCTACCTTCTTTTCTGAAAGACTGGAATTTTTTAGGACTGATGCACAAGACTATGACAAAATTAAACTGTATGATCCATATTGTCCTGAACAGAATTCATAGACGAGATCACAGGAATAGATGAAATATGTCTTCTGATACGTCATTATTAAAAGACTAAAGCAATGAGGTTAGTCAGTGTGAAACAAGATAACATAATATTTAACCATAGTCATGCAGTTTTGGCACAGGTAGACCAGGATGTCTACTCAACCTCAGAGTGACCACCACAAAATTAGACTGATGCTTCAAAGACAGTAGATCACTTTCCCATCTGTAATAAGATGAATAATTACCATTCAAGCTAGTAGAGTTCATATACTTAATCTTACAGAGAAACTTTTCCCCTCTCCACCTTAGATGATGCTGAAAAAGAAAGAGAATATGAGAAACTACTGTGGAAAAGAGATCTCTGAGATGGTATAATGAGGAATTATTCCACATCCACTACAGAGACACAAAAATGAAGCATGAACATGATTCTCAAAGTCATCATACACAGAACAGGGGAGGGAGATGCAAAATAAATTCTTGTCTGAGTATGATAACAGAAACAGGTAAAGGAAAACAAACAAACCAAAACCAGCAAATATTGTTTCACAAAAGGAATTAAATGCTACAGAAAAAAAAAACAACAAAAAAACAAACAAACAAAAAAAACCAAACAACAAAAAAAAAACCAACATGTATTATAATAATGGTTTTTAAACCATTTTCCTGAGAAGTTTTGTGTGAGATAAGACCAAGGGAAAAATATTTATAACCTGCCAAAAAAGTAAATAAATTCAAACTTCAACAGAAAAACCTATCCCTTCTTCAAAATAGTTTGTTTGAAGTAATCCACGTGATGAAATTAAATGTGTCATATTCTTGCAACTCTATTAGAGTGCTTTTACAAGGTTACAGTCAGGAAAAAATACAAAGGAACTCATAATTAACATCTGGATCCATTTCATTTTATGCTTGTTCAGAGTGTGTAGGAAAAAATGTTTCAGTTATCTTTGTGAAGAAATGTATTCTTATCACATATGCAAGGTTTAAAACCAGTTTATATTTCTCAGGCATTGAAAAAGGTTTATGGTGTATGTGGTTGTTTGTTACCGAGCTTAATCTTCACCCTGACAGGCAGTGCTATGACCTGGAGGTCACACCAGATTTGGTTACAGGAGTTTTATAATGAGCCATGTTTGATCAGCACAAACAGTTAGCTTGTGTTTCCCACCAATATTTGTTATTGCATCTCAGCAAACAGAAAAAGATAACAGGGTTATCCCAAGAGGATGCTGAAAAATGCATGGCATAACCATTGTGTATTTATTTTGTGGTGGTCCCTGTGTGAGCCTTTTAACAGGATAAAGAATTCTGACAAAAGGAAATGTAAGTCAGTTACTGTGAAGAAAATTTGAACTTTGATTTTCCTAGGTTATATTTAGGCTTTGTTTTGATGCACATACATGGTAAAATATGTAATTGGTTTAAAAATATGACAATGGATTAATAATCAGTACAGTAATAAATGTGTTGTATCATGAACAACTGGGTTTGGATTATACCAGCGACATTTGTACCTTAATAAATTTGTGTAGGTCTTTTACAAAGAAAAAAAAATAATTTCCCCTGAATTGTCCTGCCCAGAGTTTATTTTAAAGTGCTTATAATTTGTTTCATGACTGGATAAATCATGTCTGCAAAGACTTTTGCTGAGATATGTACCATGATGCAAGTGCTCCAAGTCAGCTGGATGTGTGTTTCCACCCAAAGACATTAAAATACTGTTAGCACAGTGCTAAATTCACAATTAAACTCCACACTTGTGAATCAAAACTGGCATGCATTTCAGATAATTTGGGGGACAAACATAAAGAAACCATACACACATAAATCCTAAAGCAGACTTTAGAAGTCCAGTTCTGGAGTCAAATTCAGGGGCTACTTCAGCACAGTTCAAACATGAGGTATCTACCAATTTTTCAAGATGTTAATTGCTTTTTACGTCGCTGAAAAGTCTGTTTACAGTGATGGTGCAAGCCATCCAACTATTCCCTTATAACATTTAGGAAATTTTGTCTAATGCTAAATCTTGACCAATCATTTGTTTTCAGGGATACCATTCAAGCAAGAATGACCCGTACTGCAGCCTCTACAAATAATCAGTAGTTCTGCAATTGCAGTCCCACAGCTCTGACGTTTGGGAAAAAGAATACTGAAGTAAAATGTGACAAGCACTTTGTCTGTCACAGAAATTATTACTAGAGCAATTATTCATGTTTTAATTCAAAGCTAAGCCATTACATTCTGGAATAGCAACTTAATATTGATTTGCTGTCTTTTCTCAATTTTCAATAAACCAAACCAGACCAAAATTGTTAAGGTCAGCTTTTGATGTAGACAAAGTAAACCAAGAAACAGTTGAGTAGACTTGTTTGACATTAATAATAAGTCTCAGAAGGTAGTATTGTTCACTTCTTTTAGAGGGAGACTACTTATATGGGGGAAGGGAGGGAAATTAGTTTCTTCCTCTGACTTGATTGTTATGTCACATTGTTATGTGACTGCTGTAGAAAGTAGGTTAGTAACAATTTTGAAATGAGATTTTTTTTCAAAAAAACTTTAAAATTCCTTACTGCTAGGTCAGAAAATTATAGCTGAATGGCTCCAGTCTGCTGGTTAGAGCACTGCCCCAGGAGGAAGGGCACTAAAAGCTTTTGTGCAGCTCCAATATGTTGTTAAATAAATATCTTTATCACAACTGAACAATTTATGCAAGAAAATCGAACATATTAGTCCATAATACCCTATTTTCCAGGGGACAGTACAATCAAAAATGAAAAATTTCATTTTGATGAAAAATAATACAGTCAAACTGTAGTACATACACATCACTATAATCATTTGTCTAACACAAAGATACACATCACAGGGGCTTTAGCAATTCTTATGACCCACAATGTTATCATTATGCAAACTAATATTTTTACCTAAAGAGCATTAATAGAAGAGATTTGAAGTTTTCTTTGCTCTTTTAAATTCTGTGAAAAGATTCTAATATTAAGCATCTTTAACTCTCTTCTTCATAACGTTTTTTACTCATATACTCCTTTTGGACTCCTTATTTATCTTTTAGTCCTTGTATATTTATACTTCCCATATATTTAAAACAAGGATCCATTACGTGACACTCACAAAATACCACTCCCTTTAGTTTCCACTGTTAAATAGAACTTTGGTGTAGAAATTGGTGTTGTACATATAACATGAGAAAATTTTCTGTTATAAAACAAGGGCTAACAGAGACCTTGGTAAGGAATTGTTAAAAAATAATCATGTGAACTACAACATCAGCTTTTACTCTTAATCTGACAACTAATAGCTTTCTACTCTTTTGCCATTCTCTATATTGTGAAAAATGCAAACATACGTATTTAAGAAAAGACTTATTGTTGATAAACTACTTTAAATTATCATTTCTGCCTCTTTAGGGGTTTTTGTGTGTGTGTATGTTTGTTTTCTCTGTCACAAACACGCTGAGAATCTTTGATGCAATTGTCACTGTACGAAGGATGAGCCTCCTCTTCTTTGCTTTGTGACACCAAGTGTGTAACAGTGAGAAGCAAGAGGCACATATTTTGTACTGGTATTGCATGTATATTGCTTCAAGAGGTTTCAAAAGCCTTGTTTCTTTTGGATACAAAGTTGTTGCTTTTCCTCAGCTAAGCAGTTACAGGTAATGTTGTGCAGCTCTTTGTCTGTGGGGAATTCTAAAAAGCTATACATCCATTCAAGCCATTATGGTTAAGCTTTTGCGAGCTGGTTTTTTTTTTCCTGTTAAGATATTGTGAAATGGATTCTTCTTTTTCACTTTTTTTGAAGGCCACAAGTTAAAACCCTTCAATAATTAATTTCTAAACTGTATCTCTAAACAATATGTTTTATTTAAAATTATTTGAAAAATATTACTTAAAGTCTAGCTGATTAAATGTTACAGATAGGGCTACTCAACACTGTCCAGCCTAAGCCACTTTTGTAAATGGACTTATGCTTTAGACTGAATTTTAGTTTATTTCAAAGTTAAAGCCTTAGCAAAACTGATTTAATCAACCACCATTTTAGAATAATGAGTGGAAAATAATCTTTTCAATGTTAAAAACTACTTTTCCCCAGATATTTGTTATAAATATATTTGCTCTTTTTGTTATGCAGATTGACCCTAGAACCAGAAAAGGAATTGACCTTTAATTCTCATGGAAAGGATATTTTGGGCTTTTCCTTTCTATGTTCATGAAAAGGCATTCATATTATTCCACATGCTAAATCTATGCATATGACCATTTTTACTGCTTTTAATATTAAGAACTATAATTACCTTTGAGTACTCTTTGTATTACTGGTTAGAGAGACTTGATGACATCCCACGAGCATTAAGGCTAATTTTGCTATTCCCCTAGTTCAGGGGAACACATTACCTGCAGCAGCATTGTTTGCAAGGGCCAGTAGAATACAGCTGGGGTTCAGGAGGCATTCTATCAATTAAAGAGCTTTCAGCAAGCATGAATATGCCAATAGCCTCTATTGTACAGACAAAAGGAATACAAAAGTTTTATCTGTTGAGGGAGACTAAGATAATTTAACAAACAGTTTAAATTGTATAATAATACACAATTACCTCAACAAACTTTTTGTTCTGCCTATACAAGAAATGAAAAATGAAAGAAAAAATGTACATTGTAACTCTATCCTCCCATAAAACACAGATTACGTATACCATTATCCAGGACTACTGATGGACATGGAGAAAACATTACCAATACAAAAAATCAGGACTAACCTCGGATTTTTATCAAAACCATTATTCTAATGTAATGCAAATATACTTTAGTGAGAAATGAGTATTAAGTTATTTTTAAAGTATAAGGCATTAACAACATGTCACTCATTGAGATGTTGTTTCTACTTTTTGTGAGAGAAAACCACTATGCTTTTACAATATACCTATGATTAGCATGCTGTTAATATTAAAAGATGTCAAGAGGACTAAAATCTTTACTGCTAGACCAGAATAGTCATCTCAGAAATGTTCTAAGCCATAGAAATGCAAGTGGATCAGTAGGACTGGTGTTCTTGTATTTAACATATACAATCTTTAATATGGAATGTAAAATAGCTGCTACAGTAACGGAGAATTCCAAAACCAAAATTAAATACCAGCTAACAGGACAGATTTGCATCTTCTCCTTTTGCCAAGCATTTTTCCTTACTAACTTTAGTTACCTGGTGCACCACTCTGGCAGCCACACCTACCCACCAGAGACTTTCTCTGTAGGGACCAAAGCCCCTTCAGAGCAGGTGGCTCCGGTGAGCCAACAGGTCCCCTCTTGATTCCCTGCACACCCTACACTCACAGAGTCAGGCCAGATTTCCTTACTGGTTCAACTTCAGATTTCTCACTGCAGTCTCACACCTCTGGATCCATAAAATAATTTAATCATGGTGCAACATCAAAATAACAGCTCGAGCTGGTGCCTCCAAGGAGGGACTCAGAACAAAAGAAGACTTGGGCTTTTATACTCTCACAGTCTAAGCGCTGGGGTTTCCCAGCAGAGTCCCTGGCTCCTGCTGCAGTGTCCAGTCCTCTATCTGGGCCACAACTCCCCAGGCTTTTTGTTGTGCAAAGGGTCGGCAGGTCACAGCCTCCTGCCTTGGGCTCTGCCACCCAGAGCTCACTCCGCAGCTCGCACTGCAGCTGCTCACCCAGCTACCTGCACTGAATGTATTTCTCAACACTTACCACGTTAATTGCTTTACCAAGAGAGAATTTCTCCTTCTCCATGCTCTCTTATTTCCAGCTAAATATATTGTTCAGAAAGCTTATCAGTGCTTCTCCCATATAGAGTCAGCAGGAGGCAGCAAAACCTCAAAAAGAGAATAGAATTGCAGGGCTGGAGGCAACTTTTGCCAACAAAATGGGCGTCAAGAAGCCTACCAAAGAGTTTGCACTAACAAAGCTATGAGCAGCAAAGAAGGTAAATTAGTCTACTGTGTTCTCTTACACCAACACTTACTGAAATAACCTGAATGACTGTTTATTAGTGAGAATGATTTTTAGATCTTGTAGAAATGTTTGTATAGATATGTGTGAAAGTTATATACACATGAAAGCTTTTATATTTACATGTAAATGGGGAAATAATGCAAACTCTAGACTTTTGACTGCATTAAACTATGCTGTGTTGATACAATTAGTTGTCCTAGGATAAAAAGTGTTTTCCACTGGAGTTAGAAAGTGGTTAACCCCCGGGGGTGATGTTCCTGATGTACCAGGGCCAATCAGAAGTTACATTTTGCTACTGTAGAAATCAACATATTGCAGCAGACATGAAAAGAAGGAGGATGACACTGTTGGAAGAAAGGTAGCCGTGGTCTAAGCCACGGGGAGAGAGGGGCCAGCGAGCCCCACTAGGGGCCAAGGCCCCCAGCCCCCAGCTGAGACTACGGGAGACCCGGTGTAGTGTTAAAACTGGACCAGGTCCCGTGGTCAAGGGTTGGGGGAGTTTTTTCACTGTCAGCAGCAGAAGAAGAGACTGCAAGCAGCGGTAGAGCAGCACTGAACAGAGAACGGTGGCTGAAAGCCAAAAAGATAGCCAGCAGCAGTGAGATGGCGTGGAGCCAGGCTCAAAGACGCAGAGAGAGATCCTGCAGGAGAGGGAGTACAAGCTCCAGGCCTGCATTCACCCACTGCATCCAAGAGCCGTCAACAGACCAGAGAAAACTCAGCAAAAGCTGTTTTGGGGGTAAGACTGAATTACTTTCCCAAAACCCTGAAACCTCCAAGAGAGGAGGGGTGGACTTCCAAACTCTCAGGGAGTCTTGAAATGCAGCAGCAGTTAGAGACAGAGAGAGAAGAGCTGAGAGCTCGGAGACGTCCTGAGAGTTGGATCAGGATGGAATGTGGAGGAGGTGGCTTTGCCCCCCCCATCCCGCTGCTGCTGCCACACTGGCAAGCTGAGACAGAGCAAAGGAGCTCTGGTAGGACACTTAGGGCAAAGACTGAACTGAGAGCTGCCCTAAATGTTCTAACTCAGGAGGAATGAAAATCTCCAAGGAAGTCCCCCAAAGGTTAAGGCTCGAGGGATTGGAATTTTCGCAAAGTAAGAACAGGAAAAGTCTGACTACAGTACTCAAATCTACTACCTTAAAAATGAAAGACACTAACTAATACCACAGAAACTAATTTGAAGGAACTGTGACCTGAAAAGTGGCAAAAGGACTTTTCCCTTTTCTTCTGGTACTCTTGTTGAAGAAAAAGAAAAATTTAATCTAATGTAAATGTATCATAAAAAGATAGTTGTTACCTATATACATGTATGTAAATAAACTTTGCAAGTATTTTTCCCTTCCCCCAGTGCTGAGTAGTTGTGTTTTGTCTGAGAACCCTTTCACACTGGGGCAAATTGTGGGAGGGGGGCTTGAACTTGGAAATTGGATTTCTGAGGGTCTCAAACCACCACATTAGTTCACAATTTTTTACTTTTGTTAAATTCTAATTTAAACTATCCACAAAAATAAGCAGTCTTTGTTTCAGTCCTTATGTTCTGTATATGTGCTTTATCATTCCCCACAAAAAATAAATGTTGAGTTCCTAAGTTCCTATGCCTTTAGTTGATAAGTGTCTGTGACACCCTGAATATTTCACTTATCCTGAGTATTTCAGCAGTTCTTCAGTGAGGTAGTACAATACTTCTCTAAAGACTGAAGTAGCAATTTAATCTAATAACTCCAGGTCAAAAAGTCTCTGCCTTGGACCTTAAACACTAAAGCAGTTTCAATAACCACCACGTTATAATAATACACAGGCAAGAAGTAATTTTAGGGAAGGGACTTTGGGGGATGGTAAAACAGGAACAAAGAACAAAGAACAAGTATTACAGGCAGGGCTGTTGTTTTCAATTGTTTTCATGTTGCTCAGCAATGTCTTGTTTAAAAATTCTTCTTTCACTTGTACATATCATTGTCAAACAGAGGCTGTTGGGGCTTCAATTTTCTTTTTCAGGCATCTGCCTTGGATTTATTTATTCTCATTTAAATACTATTACATTGAAATTATTGTTTTTTCATCTCATTCACTTTTTCAGAGAGCCACAACAAAAATCCAGTTCTCTGAATTTAAAAAAAATGTCTTTTTCATGAGAATGTATTAGCATCACCTTCAAAACTTATTTGTTGCGAAAGTGACCTTTGTGTCAAGGATGTGCATTTTGCCCTTCCATCATCTACTAAAAATGGCCAAATGAAAGGCCTTTGAGAAACAATAAGTTTCTTTGAGAAACAATGAGTTTCTGAACTCACATTTTAGTGAGTACATCCCAAATACATGTCACATTTAACAAAACCTAAGACTCCAAAGTGTACTTCCCTGTAGTACTCTCCACTTCCAGTGACCAGTGTATATCCAGTTTTAGGTGTTGAACTGAGAATTAGTCTTTCCTGCACAACCATCTACTCTTCTTTACCAGGTCTTCCTGAGAGAAGAACCCAGTTGCCTGATTCAAATACAGAGGCATCAAGAGCTAGGTTTAAAGGCAACAGTCAGAAAGTTTGAAAGTAACAGTAGAGTTTGACAAGAGACAAAAAAAATTAGATGGAAAAAAGATACTGAGATAGCTATAGAGAAAAATGGCAAACAAGCATTCAGAGAGGTTGACTGTCATAAATGATTGCTGGGGAGAGAAATACGAGAAGAAAAGAGACTAGCAGATGGGAGGAATAAAGGAATAAGGAGATTGAGGGAAACAAGCTCTCTAGGCAGAGTCTAGAACCGAGAAATTGTTGTAAACACATAAAGGTGGGTAAATATGACATGACAACAAGGCTCTAGAATGGAAGGAGCAAAGACGCTTGGAAGAGACTCATTTGATAAGGATCTGGTTAAGGTTAGTGAAAAGTTTCTACACTGTGGTAGGTTGACCCCTGCCATCAGCTAAGCACTCAGCAGACTCTCACCCACTTCATCTCCTCTCCAGTAGGATAAAGGGAGGGTATTGGTGGAGAAAAAAATTAGTAAAAAACTTCTAGGTTGAGAAAAAAGCAGTTTACAGGTTAAAAGGAATAAAAAGAGGAAAAAAGAAAAACTTGGGTGTTGGAAAGGCATCACTCAGTACCTCACAAGTACCTCCCATCACTCACTACCTCTCCCCCAGCAGAACAATGCTCAGCCAGCCTCCTAGAAATGGCTATTTGGAAAGACTACACATAGTTTTTATTGCCAAACCTGATGTTACTTGGCATTGGTTCAGTCAGCCTGGGTCAGCTGTATCCCCTCCCAAACTCCTGCCCACCCCCAGCCTACTCACTGTGGGAGAAGGAATAAGGAAAAGAAAATGCCTGAACACTGCAAAAGGACTGTTCAACAACAGTCACAACTCTGGTGTATTACCAACACTGTTTTGGTCCCAAGTATGAAACACAGCATCATATGGGCTCCTCTGAAAAAAACTAAAATGAAATACATACAATAAAACAAGAAACAATGTCAAAATAAGAACAGAAGCACTGAAAAACAGACAAAAATATTTTATAGCAAACCTAACTGAAATTCAGGGCATGTTCATTTTTTTTTATAAAAACAGTGATGTGGAATACAAGCTCTGCCTCTCAAAAAATCTCATCTTCTCTCATAAGAAAGCCCATCTTACACATTAGCATGTCTGCTTAGGATTAGACCAGAAGTGACTATCACTAATTGTATTTTAAGTACTTTTGAACTTTCATACTCTAAAATATGGATTCAATTTTTAATATATTCCATAGATACAACAGAGTAACATTCAAGCAGTTTGTGGTTCTTCATGCTATATTTTGATCTCAGATAAGTGCTTTTCATTTTAGCCTCTGTTGATGCACTTGCAGACTACTGAAAACCAGGTCTGGTAGAATTGAGAAAGGAATGTGACTTCTCAGCCTGAATTGGGTTTCCCATGTGACTTCAAAAACATGATGGAAAAGCTGATATGGCAATAAAAAGTAGCTTCTTGAATAAAATATATGCCACATGAAATGTTGGCTTAGAGAAACCATACTGTTTTGCTCTTGTTAATTTGATAATTCACTGACTTTATAGCTCCTCTAGCAGAGATATTGAGCATCAGAGCTGAGTTCAAAAGCATTAAGCTAGAGAAGATATGCATACTTTTTTGACATATCTCTCTTGCTTATGCAGGAGAACTTCTTTCATCTTAGAAGCCTGAAGCAGAAAATATTGTGATAGTGGGGTGACAGAAATCAAACAAATGCTTGTATTAGGAGAACAATGTGGACTTTGAGATATAAAAATCTATCTATTTCTTGATAGATTAAAACTTTTCAGAATGAAACATTTTTGATTGCTATCACGTGTATTAAAACCTACATTACTTTGATATATGCCAAATTGCTATTGTCACTTACCTGAGCTCAGATGTCTTGTATTATAGGAGCATACATATGAGCCAGAGCACCACACTTATAGTCCCTTCTTTTTCAAGTATGCTGACACAAAACAGCAAACTTAGGTATTTTGGGATTTTTCTGGAGTTTTCTTTCCATTTATATTTTAAAAAAATAGGTAGTTTTATAATTTTTTTTTTTTTCTTTAAAAACAGCTTGTTCTATCAATTTCAGTGGTGGGACACATTAGGTTGAATAATTCCCTCTCTCTAGCAACTAGTCCTTTCCTTCCAAAAGTAGGTCAATGTATTTATTTCCATTTTAGTTCCTATTTGTTTTGTTTGTTCCAATTCCAAAAATATTTCAAGTTTTTAAATGAACATTATTGAGGAAATTGATACGTAGTTCAAGTGTTGCATAAATTTTTACTTCCCTTTTCCCAAGTGAAGAAGGACTAGTGAACACAAACTGCTCTGAAACTGATAAATTAGCTGTCACCTAACAAAACTTCCCTGTTCCAAACATATTTGACACTGACACTTTACTGTTCTTCTCAGAAGAGCTGCAAGAATAGATACATTCCAGAGTGACAGGAGAACAACTGACAGTGAGATGCTATGCTAATACAGTTGAAATTATTTTCCAAAGTGTTTTGTAATGCACAGCACAAATTCTGAAAAATGAAAAAAGTCAAACACCTTTTATCAGACTCAAGATATTCTGCCACAATGAGGATTTAGAAAACTAGGATCTCTATACACACTGAAGGGCGATATTAGCCTCTGTAGGAAGTGGAAATCTCCTCACAGGAGGTGGGAAGTCTCTGACTCTTTCAGAAGACTTGACAGTGAGGGTATCTATATTCTGCAGCATACCTTAGGTGCATGACCAGTGTCATACTTTTTTCTTTTATTAAAATTATTTTCGTATTTTTTATGTTCTAGTAATTTGAATTCACCCACCCACAAATTCTGAATGCCTTCATAATTTACATATATTATTTTAATCTACCAAGACTTCATTTTATCAACCTATTTACTGCCCACGTCTATATTTTTAACAGTGCTGTGCATAGGAGTTAAGCCAAGGAAGCTATATAAAAGTATTAAAGTTTATATTTAAATTTGGCATTAATAGTTAATTTATACAGAATTATAATTGCTAAAAACAGGTTGCTTATTTTTGAGTCTTTGACTTTGAAAATTACAGAATTGAATGCCAATTTAGCCTACAGTATGAACATTCACTTTGAATAATCAGTAATGTTCTATAATTGTATATGAAAATTATTTAATGGCAGTTTCAGCTTCCTAGCTGGATAACAATTCATTTTAACCATCCATAATTCAATCAGATTACATCTTGTTTTACATATTTTAATAGATGCTTCCTTCTGGTTATTTTACAAATTATATATGCAAATGATGTATTAAATAATTGATGAAGCACCTTGTTTTGCTTGTAGCTACAAGTGATGCTTTTCTTCACAAATATATTTAGGCAGTAGTTCTTTTCACAGCAAGATTTTTGCATAGTATTTTAAAAGATATTTAAACTCCTGCCGTGATGAGGGCTTATTTAGAAACACCAAGTGTAATTTAGTAACCTTATTTATGAAGGAATTTATAAAATATAGTGAAAAATCATTGCAGAAGAATTTCACAGCATAAGATCCAAAACTCCTTAGCTCTTGGGACATTCTGTACTATTACATTCTATGATAGGATAATGTATATCAGCCTAATTAGCCTTCCTGTTTTATTAATGCTTTATAAAACTGTTAGAGGTTAATGATGCAGTTATTTTTTCTACTGCCCAATTTCATCCTATAATACTCAGTAAAAGGGGAAATAGTGCCATTATTCTCTTACTAGACATATGGTAAATACTATAATGGAATATTATGTGTTATGCATTATTTACAATTGTATATATCTATATCTATATATCTATATAGACATATACATGTATAGTTAGGTACATAGACATAAATAACAAGAATACTTCTAATATTAGATATTCCAGGATTCATCCCTTAACCTATTGTATAAAAGTGCCAGTTTTAAATATTACTTCCCTCTTTATTTTTAACTGAACATTTAACATATGCTCAGTATTTCTGTAAAAAGACTTCCTAAAATAAAAGTGGATATTTGCAGGCATACTAGGTCCACAAATCTCAGGCTTGTGTTTCCTTACCTTGTAATTATTACATTAGTAAGTTTTAAACAATCTTTCATTTGCAGATATGCACAATATAAATGCAAAAAACTTTCCTTTTCAAGCTGTGAAATTTGAATGAATGAAAAATGAAAAATAGCTATCATGATTGAAAAGGCCAGAGAGTTCATGATACTGTGTAGGCACTTACAAAGTTTCTGATTGGGCACTAACGAATGAAAATCATTTCAGTGCCTGTAAATTAATATAACAGGATACAACACAGAGTAACACAAGCACAGAGTAACTTTCTCTGAGGACACTGAGATCTTCAGGCATGGGAATGGGCTACCCAGGGAAGTGGTGGATTCTCTGTCCCTGGAGGTTTTTAAGATGAGACTGGATGTGGCACTTAGTGCCATGGTCTAGTAACCACGGCGGTAGTGGACCAAGGGTTGGACTTGATGACCTCGGAGGTCCCTTCCAACCCAGCTGATTCTATGATTCTGTGATTCTATGATTCAGAGAGGACTATAGAAACTAATGGGAAAGAGATGCCTCCATACAGATCTTAGCACACAACATTCTTCCTCTTAAGAATCTCAATCTTAAAGGTAGGTATTTCAACGTTCTCAGTTTTCCTTATGAGATAAGGGATATATATATCCACAGAAGATACTGAATTGATGCTCACTGAAGGTCAGAAAAGAGCTGCAGATGAATCCTGTCACTTTTCACCCTTGTGTTGCAATGCTTCATGAGGAGCCCAGGAAACAGCAGCCTTCGAAAGGCAGTGGTATTTGTAAAAGTATTTGTAAAAGGAAAGTCTAAATTCTGCAATTAGAATTTCCCTTTTTAAAGGGTACAAAGCAGATAACACTATAAAATGCAATGCTAGTGTGTTTCCCTTAAAAGAAATTAGTACAGTATGCCTCTTATGCCTCTTGATATGCTGTTGTTCTTTTCTTGTCCCTTTGCTTTTTTTTTTTGGGAGCCTATGGCAAACTGATCACCTGAGTGCCAGAACAGGGCAAGCAACACCCCAAAGTCCTGTTCAAAACACTTGCAGACAGTACTGTGTGCCCCAGAACAAAAGTCTGAAAGACGCCAGCATTTCTCCATTTGCTTTACTTGTTTTAGCTAACAGTGAGACCAGTTAAAGAGAGAGATTTATGTTACATTTATTTCTGCAGTTCTTTTAAATTTGTGCTTCTTGAAGAGGCACAGGCCTGTGGAATTTCTGCAGAACAAGTCCACTTTCCAACAGATTTTTTTTTTTTTAATTTCTAAGGTCACTCTGTCTTAGTGTTCGCACTTTGATACCATCTCTTTTTTCTTTAATATAGTTTCGCATAATATTTTAAATAATTACAGTGAAAAACAAACTGCATATTGAGAGCACTTAAGCACACAGTATCTAAACCTAGAATTGTTTGATACAGAACTGCCTATAATGGCTTGAATGGTTTGTTTCTCATCATGTTTATTGGTGATCAATCCAATAATGAATGCAAGGTTTCTTAAATTAATGAAGGCTAGAGCATGAGATGCTATATTTGATTAGTGTAAACTAATGTAGATTAGAGCAAAGGTTTGTAGAGTGAGATAGATTTGATGTACAGTTGGGCATTTTTTTTGGTTTTGGTTTTGGTTTTGTTTTTAAATTTGAGACTGAACACTCTCAGAACAATAAACAGTATCTTTTGATCGTGATTTGATCCTGACACAGCATGTGATAGCCTGTGAAAATTCAAATTCAATAAAAAATGGGGGTTTACAGGTGAAGATTCAATAAAATACAAGCACACACAAAAAAAAGAAGGAATTTTTGGTAGAATTTTTTTCCACTACATGAGCACTGAAAAAATAATAGTATGGATTTATTACATAGGTTTTCATTAATCTTAAAATAATTTGGAAAAAGATGATAAAAAATAGTTAAATAATAAATGATTTTTGGGAAACAATGAACAAGATAATTGAAATGTTAAACATAATAATCAGAAATTTATACTTATATATCAAGCTACAAATTTCAAAACAAAAATGTAGTAATCAGCAATAGTTTTTCCTTTTGTATCTGCATCTTGAGATGACCTTCAGCAGTTGTCATATCAGTTTGTTAAGTTCATTGAACATTGGTTTGCAACTGATTTCTAAGTACTGGTCTTCTCAAAATGTAAAAGTTTTTAAAGAAATTGTTTTTTACTAAGGTATAAGTACAAATCAGTCGGAAAACTGTGCTATTAAATGCAATTATTTAGTCCAATATTTTCCTTCTTAGGGAAACAGTCTTTCATTAACTGAACAACATTAACTGAAGTCATCATTTTGCTTCTGTTAAAGTAAATTTACCAGTAGTCAAATGTCAAGAAGATGAAAGTGCCAGTTTATTTGAAATATGAGCAATGTATTCATAAACAACAAACTTCCATCCTAAAATTTTTAACTTTATTTTACAACCTAAGCCATTTGTGCCAGTTACTCAACAATAAAATAAATAATGACTGATGTCATTTATTCTTTCTTACACAGAATTAGCAATGTAATCCTGTTTTGGTATTAATCACTATAGTTTCAACAGCAGGTGTCATTAATTCAACCTAATGTGCTGCAACCAATTAATACTTTTTCTCTAAACTCATTTGTTCTTTGGCTCTACATTGAAGAAATAATTGTTGTAAAGTAGCTCTTTTCATCATCTTCGGTGTGAAGAACTGTTCAGATGAAGTCTGTAACTCAACTTTCAGCAGATGCATTAATCTTACACTAGAATCATGATCTTCAAAGCATATAATGTGTTTTTCTGGTATTCTAAAATACATTTTCAAATAATACAACAGAAGCCTGAAATTGCTTTCATGGAGTAAAAGAGGCTTTTACTCAGTGAATACCTACAGATATCTCACTTTGTAAAACCTAGTAGTTCACACACCACTTTGAAAAGTGAGGTTAAGTTACTCGGTATTCAGTAATTACCAGGAAATGTTAACATGGTTCAATATGAATGCCACATTTCTAACAGAATCACTCAGACTTCGTCTGTTAATCTCTGTTGCTATTTCAGGATGTGGATGCTCCCTACAGTTTGCTGCATCATGTGAGGAGCCACTTTCCACACTGCATTTTGACAAGAGCAAACTCAGGAAATCAGCTCTCCCAGGCACTTTATCTTCAATTCTGTTTTCCCCTCCCAGCATTACTGCACTGGTAGTTTTGCACACAACACCACATAAACTGAAGCATTTCCATTTTTCACCTGATATGATGTCTCTCGCCTCACTGAACTTCCTTGGCATTTACTGTGAGCTTGATGTATTCCTGTGCTCTGTCCTCCTCCTGGTGAGGAGGTCTGGAAATGTGAGGCTGTCCTCTGAATGTAGCACAAGGGCTGAGGTCATTAAAGGCCTTTGGGGCAGTCTGCTCTCTTAACCCTCCCCTGGGCCACACAGGGTCCAAAGAGTCACAGAGGTGCCGAATAGCAAGTCTGCAGTTATGACCCTGCCTTCCCAACATTGTGTGAACTGGTGTCCTGAAGACATGTACTCACTTGTTATCCTTTGCATGTGGTAGTAACTGCCTGGCACGTATCAGAGGCTACACTTGAAAATATAAACTGCAAGTTTCTTTTGCTTGACTAGAAAATGGGCCTTTTATAAGGACTATGGCTGCCCAGTGATGGTCTGTCCTTGCAGCTCACTTCATTAGGGCTCTACTTCTCTTGGATATACAGGATGCTTCCTGTATAATCTCTGCTGTAGAGATAATACTCAGGTGTTTCAAGATGATAATCACCCTCTGAGAGAGTTGCTGGGCACAAATATTGCCGTGAAAACATTCATTCAAGAGCCAGCAATCAAAATTATATTTTTATTTACTCAGTCACAATGCAAACTGTAGTCATAGGACTTTTAGAAAAGGAGAAAACCATTAGGAACACAGTCTGCACGCTTATTTCATATTAGAATAAGAGTGAGTGATGATAGCAAGATAGGTCAAGTAACTTCCTTTGGGAATATACCATATATATCAAAATGATAAAAAAAGTGGGTAGACTAAACCTGCAACTAATCAGATGGACACCAATAGATATTATTGGATTGACTTTCCCTAAATAGTTTCAAAAATACAACTCTCTCTTTCTCCTCTGAGAGATTAGCTTCATACAATCAAGGGAAATATGCTGACTGGATTTGGCCAGTGTTTGGGGCAACTCAAGCACTTAAAGCCGTGAGAACTGCCTGTCTATGTGCTTTCTCCCAGTTTACTCTTTCTGACCTTTGCCAAGTGTAAGGTACTGACAAACCAAGACCATATTTTAGTTCAATTCTCTTTCACACCCTTTTCCCATTTTCTTCCATAAATTAATCATGATTCAGCCGCATCTGGCTCACTGCTAAAAGGTAATGGCTGGCAAGAGTATAATAACTTATGTTTCCATCAGATGTACCCAAAAAAAGGAGAAAAAAAAAAAAAAGGAAAAAAAAACAAACCAACCAACCAACCAAAAAAACCCAACCAAAAAACTATCCAACAAAAATCTATTCTTTCCCTGGGGAGTGAGATGATAATGATTTTTTGTCCAATAGTAAATCTACCAAGGTACCTAGATCCCAAAGCAGTGCTTTTCTACCTGGCTCTTCCTAAAGGATGGCAGAGCAGCTGAAACAAAGCTTCCAGGAATCCAGGCAGCTCCAGGAGGAGGAGGAGGAGGAGGAGGAGGAGGAGAGTGAGCTATGACTGTACACAACAGAAATACTGAAATAGTGTTCTTCATTCCACAAGGAATTATCAATAATGTTATTATCGTTGGTAACATTTTCTACCTAAATCCTAACAGAGTTGAGTTGTGCCACTGTGAAATGCTTTCTGCAGCTGCTCTCAGGTGCTGCTTGGGAGGAAATGCTGTGGGAAAACTGCAGATTGTAGGATGCTCAGGGCGTACTCTCACAGCATTTGCCATGACGATATTCAAATTCTTTCCCAAATCTTCGTTTGCGAAGCCTAGCCATGATGATGATTCAAATTCTACCTCAGAAAGAATCATGTCTTACCAGTACCATCCAAGGAGTCTTTCTGCTGTGTCTTTTGCAACCGGACTTGTCTATCTTGCATTGGCCTTTTTAGCCACCAGTGTGCTTGTAACAAACGTGGGTAGAGCCCTTCCCAAGTCTTCGTTCATGAAGCCTAGCCATGAATTTGAATTCCACCTACACCCCATAAACCAAAATCCAAAAGCAACCTTTCTGCTTTATAGAGAGAGAATTTTAAAAAGATCTAATATGCAAAAATGGTGAGGGGTGTTACTATTTAATTTAGTATTTAATTATCTTTTTTTTTTAGGTTTACTAGTTGGCATCAAATGATAATATCCACTCTTATCAGTTCTCTAAGTCAAATTCCCAATTATCTTTTCTGTGTACATAATTACTAGTAAGAAAGACGATTAAATATTAAAGGCTTACATCAGAAAGAGTAGTAAAATACATTTGAATCCAACTGTTTTTATTTTAATTTTACCATTTTTATAAGCTTCATATATATGAAAGTAATGGTAATAATAATAACGCACTTCTTAGATTTATGTCAAGTCAAAACACAAAAAAGGCAATTTACATTTGAAATAAACAGCAATTTTAAGACTGCCTTATAATAATTTTTCCATAGCCTGTCTTCCACTTTCTGTAATTACATGTGATGTTTGACAGCATGTGCTCTGGGTGTAAGCAGAGATCACACAGCTTCCAGAGCTAACTTATAATAATGAAATAATCACCCATTCAGATACAAACACCAAAGAGATGGATCAACTTTTTTGCTACACCTTGCATAAAAAGTTCCTTTTGAGTGCCACATCATCAACGTGCAACATTTAAAGCAGAAAACTACCATTCCTCTTTTGTTCCAGTGAGCATACCAAAACACTGACTTCGTATTAAACAATTCACTGCAGAAACACAGAGACAAAATCATATCCCCTAGACATCAGCTTTCAAGATACTCATTCTCTCTGTACTTGCAGAATAGCACACAATAAGGCAATCACTGCTTAGGTTTCAGTCCACTGGATTCAGTGTTATTTCATGTGGAATTAATTTATCCGAATACATCTTAGTCATTAGATTTACACTTTTAATGAGTTCTGGATGAACACTGGTTTACCCTCTGGTTTTCTTTTCTTTTTTTTTTTTTTTCTTTTTTTGGAGGGGGTCTAAGGGACTCTCAGTTTTCAAAATTTAAAAATATCGTCTTTTTCTTGTTTCAAGACTGACCTGATTAATAGAGAAAGAACTCTTAGGATACTACTCAGATTACCAGTTCAAGGAAAGTGATGCTCAGGAAGACTAACAACCTCATAGTCCCATAGATAGCATGTTGATTTTAGCCTCACACTATACATGGCAGGAAAGGTGTAGAGGGACAGAAGATATGTCATTCTAGAGTGCACGAGGCATGCAAAGATGGGAAAGTGACACTGTGGTTTCCATCTTCTTCAGAAGCTGAGAATTACAGCATTTCTTAACCTTTTCTGTGCAAGACTGGAAAAAGGTAGTCATCAGGACATAATTTTGCAAGGAGAGGAAAAATTAGAGCTGTGATATTGAGGGGAAAAAAAAGATCAGAAAGTATAATCAGATACAAATAATGCTAAGACACTTTCACTTCAGTCCCCAGTACTGAATTGCTAAAATCTACATGGCACTGTCCTGCCTGGATTTCCTAATTTGCGTTATGTCTCTGAATTCTAAATATCCTCATATATAAAAATATTGTTCTATATATAATGCAGGGGGTTTTCTACATACATCACCATATTCTGCTTTTTACATCCTGAGTATTACCAGTGGAGTTCTAATAAAGTGATGATTGAAAACGTAATAACCATTTTAGGACCATAGCTTCCCAATGTCTCTCTCTTTGATTTGTACATCTAAAAGGACTCCACAAGATATATGCAGTCACTAAAAATAATGGTATAAACAACTTACAGACAGAATTTTTGTGGTTGCTGTCTTTGCTAGGCAACATCTTGACTCCTCTTGATTTCAGTTCAATTGCTTTTTTCACTGAGAGACAAAGCAAACAAAGAAAAGGTAATCCATTATTAAACATCATAAAATGGACATATAGCAGCGAAATCATACATTACAATAACACAAAGCTACAGAGGACTCCTAGAGAAGATTGAAATAACTGCAGCTTCTGTGGTAATCCAAATAAATTTTTACAAAAATACAACCATTTATCATGTTTCAGAAGATATCCTTTTTAAACAGACATTATCAGGATTGGCAATATTTTGAATTCAAGTTTGCTTAAGTTCAAAGAAAAGAAAACCCTGTCCTAATTACATGTATGGATTTCCTATGTTTACCACTGCATATGACAAAATCTTAAACATTTTTAAAACTTATTTCATACATAAAATGTACAAAACATTATCTACGCATGTTAGAGGACCACAAGCTTTAAATGTGATATTCACATCTGCTTTTATTTGATCCACTCTTCTGCAGTAGGTATGCTTTTAGTTCAGTTTCCTAAGGAGATTAACACAGTGTGTTACATTACTTGGCTCACCTAACCTCTTTTGAATCTACAGGGCAATATGAACTGAATTAGAAAGAAGAAAGAGTTCTCAAAGGGGCAAAGTTTTGTGAGACAGAACAGATGCATGAGAGCTTTAATATCTTTTTTCTCTGTTTATTCAGCTGAATGGCTGATAAAGTCCCAGCTTATGCCTACTAAGTAGTTAGGGCACCATAGGAGGGATCAGGAGCCAAGTAGGAAGAGACATGAGAAGACACTAGTGCGGTTGTACACTAAGGAACACAGGGGGTAGAATTTTAATTGTAATGGTAAGAGAAAAGGGTAAAAATACAGGACACCATCACAGGATATTAACTATTTCTGTGGCTTGGGAACAAATTGATCAGTGCAAAGTAAAATCAGATATAGAAAACAATTGTGGAACGAACCTGGACAATTCAAAACTATTATGCAAAAAACCAAGTCATAGCAAAATAGCTAGTGCCTGACTTTGTGTATCAGAATGCTAAAAATGATGCATGCCAATAACATAAAATACAAAAAGCAGTAATTCTTCCTTGATTCATATCGAATTTTTTTGGTAGATCTTGCAGTGGTTAATAATCTTAAAATGCAGTCATTTATCCAAGATACAAACAGAAACAAGAAATCAACTTAAACATTTTCTAAATGGCAGTATTTAGTACCTCATAGTATATAAATATATAAATTAATACTACAGAATGTCAGTTATACTTTTTGTCAATACACGACATAAATTTTATGATTACCATACTACACACTGATCTCTATGCAAATATTTTTAAGAAGTGAAGTGGTTGAAACAGCAAGTTAATGCATCTTTAAATATTGCATAAAAAAACATGATTCCATTGTAATTATTTCCATATTAGAATTCTAATGCTTTTGCAGCCTCAGAATGAGGTTGTTTTTTCTTAACTGCTAAAATTGGACAAGTTCTGCAGAAAGCACTTTCTGTGCTATGTATGCTGCAAGTGCAGTCATTTACGCCTAAACCTAGAAAACAGGTGTTCAGATGATGAAAGATGATTGAAACACAATTGTAGCTGCATGGTATGAAATGGTTTTGATAGTAGTGTGGTGTTTTCTTTTCTTCTAAGGCAGGAATTGTACATTATATAGACAGATCAATGCAGACAGTAAGGCTAATATTCCCAAGGCCTTATGGAAGGGCAAACCTCATGGATATGGTGTTCTTAGGATTACTTTCTAGACTTAAGTCCTAAAATTTCCACCAAGTGCCACCTTATGTTCTGGTTTTTTAGACTGCATAACCAGTCCATTAAAATTATTCCATTTAATGTAAAATGGACAACACAATTCTTGTAGTGAATATTTGGGATATTGTCTGCAGTTGTGGTCCCTCCACCAGCATTAATTTCTAAACTTGTAAGTATATGTGTCATGTAAAACATGTGAGCAGTTCTTGGAGGATACAAAACCCATACATTCATGAATGAGTGGTAAACCCACTGAGTTATTATGCAGTGGACAGAGAAAAGAACTATACTCTCCTTTTCTTTGCCCTGTGACCCTATTTTATGGTAAAAATTACAATCATCACTCAAATTCCTTATGACAGTTCACTCGTAAATTTGATAGGCATATTTGAAACACACCCTTATGAATGAGGAAAAATTATACCTACCAGCTGTATTTGAAGCACAGAGAACACAAATTGAACCTAGAGGTTCTGACCTGACAGATGAAAACATTTTGACTCTCATGCATTGAAACTAGTCCTGCAGTTTCTATCCTTGGATTTTTTTCATACATCAAGAAAAATGCATTTTATATCTCACTGAAAGAACATTAGATAGTAGATTCACAGTACTTACAATCGGTCATCTAAAATGTATGTTTTAAGAAGAGAAATACCTAAATCAAGGGGGCAATTCATCCTCTTCTAAGATAGACACAATGAATCCTCCTACACAGATGCCTTTTTCTCTCCACAAAATATAACAGAAACACATACCACTTGCTCAAGCTACATTTTAGATGGCAACGTTAGGTGGAATGATCTTTTATGCCTGGAGAACTTTAACAGCGAAATGTAGATATCTGTGAGATATATGGATCCATGAGGTTAGTTTGATATATAAATACCAAAATTTTGCCTCTATTATACATATGTGCAAGTATCCGTATGTAACCTATACAGTATTTTTTGTAGTTTTAAAAGGTATTAAACAAGCACAGTATTTAAAATAAAAACTGTTCAACCTCTGAGAAAGAAACAAAGATCACTGCACACCACGGTTTCACTGAAACAGATTGACCCCTTCTGTAAATACAAGAAATATTCAAAATTGCATTTTTATAACAATTTGAATACCATTTGAATACCTTTTCTGAGACACTTCTCCTTTACTTTCTCATTTCTCTTTCATTAAAAAAGGTTCTCCTGATTTCAAAGATGATTTACCCTTTAGGAGCAGAAAAGGAGGGATGGGTTTACATTAATAATGTCAGAAATGAACAGCACTTTCTATCTTTTAAGTGATTCCTTTTGAAAATTTGCATAACTTTCTGCTGTCTTCATTTAAACATTCAGTGAAGCTTACTGAATTAACCTTTTCTGGTAATCACAACTTCGAGGGTCTTTTGGTGATGAGTTACTTGTTCAGAGACGAGGGCAGAGCTGAGTACTGGCAGTCCAAGACAACCTTATCAGCCTACTGGAAAGCATTGGTGGTATTCCTTAGACTTTTGCTATAGCTAAAATAGACTCAGCCATGGAAAGATTTAGAAGAGCATTGCTCATGTTCAAAATGAACTCTCCTGTCTTATAAATTTAAAAATCTATTAATCAGCGTATTTTTGTTAAGGATGAATGAGATCATCCTTAATTTAACACCCAAATACACATAGACATCTTTTTCTTTTTGGTCTTAGAGAACTGGAAATATAAAAAATTTTTGTAAAAGTCTTATGTCCCTAGTGCAAATTTTTAGAAATAATGCACCTTAAGTGCACCTGAAAATGTTCTTATTTTTCAAAAATATTCTTATTTTTGAAAATTAAAACAGTACTTGGTAGTATCAGTTTTATTTTCTGGATTCATAAGGCACACCAGCATACTGTGCTTTCCCTACATTACTAACTCTCTGTAATTCAAAAGGAAATTTTTCTCCATTTTATTCTTCTTACATTCATTTCTGAGAGAGGGGAACTCACAAAAAAATTGCTCTACTGCTGTTATTATTTTAAAACCATATTATACACAGCAGCTCATTACAGCATGGATGGCTTTCTTAAATTACTACAACGAGGTTTTTTTTTAAATGCAGTTTATATTCCACAGTTTTGTTTCCCAGAATATGAAGATAGGAGGCAGTCACCTTTCTGATCCAGCTTCTCCAACTATACAGTGGAGGTTTTTTAATAATTTTTGTTTTGGTTTAAATTGTGTTCCTCCTATCTGACATGCAAGGTTTTATGGAGAACTTGTAATTTGTGGTTGAAGATTAATTTCAAATTATCTGTATTACAATATCAAAAATCTGTGTGAATTTGTCATACATTTTCAGGGTGGATATGACTTTGAAGTAAAAGGTGGTTTTGTTTAGTTTTGTTTGACTGATTATGAATGAGCTAAAAGCTGTACAAAAGCAAAGTAGCATGTATTCTTTAGCACCAAGAATTTGCAGTCTTATTCTCTGGTTGTGTAATTTTGCTTAGGGGAGACAGGATAGAAATTAGTAAGAAGAAAAGAATGGGGAAGTGAACAGAAAGTGAAGATACTGAGAGGCCCATTTGTAGGGCATCACTGAGAAATAATTTAATCTAGAGAGTGTTTTGAGGTGGTATGATATCCTTTAAAGATAAAAAGGGAGCTGCAAAGAAGAAAGATATCTCTGCAGTTCCACTAAGGCTAGAACAAGAACTTACAGACTTTACAGAAAGGGAAATTTTGCTTACATGAGAAAAAAACCTCAGTAAGAGTGATTAAGCCCTGGAATAAATTACCCAGAGAAACTGTAGAATGTTAGTCATCAACACATTTTAAGATCATGTTAAATTAAGGTCTGAAAACAACAACCAAATATGTTTACCTCCTCTTTGATATAGGGTTAGCTTATCAAGATAGGTTTCTTAAACCTATTTTCTTTGATTTCTTAACAGTAATCAATAACCAAAAGTCATTTGGCTGAGAAATAGTAAGTGGCTAAGACCTTGGTGGGTTTTACTAGGATTGTTAGCATATGAAATTATTTCATTACACCTACACTTAACTGCATGTGTGCAAGTAGGTAAATGTTGTGCAGTACACAAGTCATATCAAAGCCAGATAAGATAATACACTACTTGGTTTACATAGGGTTATATTTGATCTAATTTACCCTCTTTTAGTTCTAGTGTGACTTCATAACAACAGAAGTAACACTTCCTGTTTGTTCCTAACATTTTCTCTAAAAGTCTTTGTGTGTGTCTTGGATGACATAATGTGTTTTTCCCCAGTTACTCAAATACATGAGTGTCTTGCCAGTTTTTCTTCCTGCATGAAATAACCTCCAAGACCTCAAATACTGGCTGCCACTCAAAGCTAAAATATTCTGACATCATCTGCTGGTACTTCCTCAAGCTGCTCTGCTGCTGCTCTGCTGAGTTCAGCTCTTGGCTGCCTTTCACTGCAGATTTTTCCCAAGTACAGATATGTGAAGGTAAAGAGGAATAACATATTGCCCAGTACCTGGTGATCACAAGAAGCACCTTTCCTGTCCAGCCTTAAGCTCTGTATCACCTTAAGTATGTTTGTATCTACTAAAAAGACTGACACTTTGTTTTAAATATTCTTACTGTTTCAGTAAGAAACAGTAATGTGCTTGCAATAACATTCATAGGATTATTCCTGAAGGAAATTAGCAAATTTATCTCAGTACAGTGCAGGATTCATCAACTTTCTTTTGCTTTAGTTTCACTGCTCTAATTTTCTTCAGGTTGAGTAATCTTGTTGCAAAACAAAGTATTTTCTTAATTCAGATTGAAAAGTCCAATTAAGTGCACCATTTGCTTTACACTAGTGCCTAATCCTTTCTGTGCACAATTATGGGAGTACTAGCATTTTTTGACCTTGGAAGAAATAATCTACATTTTCATATTTGGCAGCATTGGTAATTTCTCTGCATTCTACTTATAGATCAAACATTTCTTTCTTATTACTCAAAGTCATGTGGGACCAGTAAACATATTGTTACCTATTTCTAGGTTTTCTTCTGTTTCACTATGGCTGGTTGTACCATGAATTCTTTTAAAAGTTTAGTAGTTGTGAGAATAACAAAAAAACTCAGCCATTCTCAAACTTAACATTCATTTCAGTTTATGAAGGAAATGTTATAATATGAGACTTTTTTATAAAACAAGGTCCCAGATTCAATAACCTAGGAGGATCCTTGCAAGTTTTCTTCTCAGCTACCCATTTGACTTTTGCTGAGGCATTGGAATTTTCCATAGGATCTCTAGTTTAAACCAATGCACTGGAATAGTCCAACCCTCTGCAGTTTCTGTATTCCTTGCCTGAAGAGTATTCTAATACACTATCCTAGCGTTTCTCTCACTAACAGGTTTCAAAATCTTCCCTACTAATCAGTGTTATAACTCCAGAGAGCTTCACAGTAGGCATAGTTGTTTGTACTATATGGCTAGGTGTAAAAGCTGTAAGTTCATGATCAGTTGCTTTCCTTGTTCCATCAATTTAGCAAAGTACTGCCTGTCACTAGCAGATCTTCCACCTGCTTCCTGTGCTGGAAATCTCTGCATGCAGTACTAGTGAATAAATGGTACAGCCTCAAGATAAATTGGTGTCACAATAGATTTTTACACAAATCTTTCTCATTCTATGTGTATAAGCTGATACAGGATCTGCAAGTTTAAAAAGAAACACAGCCATTTGTTTTCCATTAACCTTTTCTATGTCACTTAACTGGCCCCTTGCCCTGATGAACTGCCTTAGCTACTTTGTGCTTTCAATGTATGATATATCATAATAAAACCACTTCAGCAGGCATCAAGTCCTCAATGTCTGCAGATATTGTCCACAGTTCTGGAAAATAATATCAACACAATTTGCTCTATGAATATACTGTTGCAGAGAGTAGTAGTTTGTAGAAATTGTCTCTAAAAAATAAATCATAAAATGAGATCCACTCAGCTCCCTGTTTGAATGTTGCTTCAGCTATAGTCTTTTGAATACTTCTAGGGAGGATAACACCATGACAAACAATAGCTGAAGACGAATAGCTGTTAGATCAGCAACTGCTTAGTGCTGACATCATGAAGCAGCTAAGTTTGAGCCTTTTCAGCAATGGAAACTTTACTGGACCCTTAAGAAAGAAGTATGACTTAGCAACCTGACTGTAACCAGGTACAAACTTCTACCTTTAATGAGGTACATTTTGTTTCTCTGGAAAATGCCAAAAAATCAAAGTGTAGTGTGTTGACCCTGGCTTTACACTAGGTATCCACAAAAGCTGCTCTATCACTCCCCTCTGCAACTGGATAGATGAGAGAAAATATAGCAAAGGATTCATGGGCTGAGATAATGGTCAGGAGATATCACTCACCAATTACCGTCACAGTCAAAAAACCCTCTAATTTATTGAATTTATTACTAACAAAATCAGGATAATGGAAGTAAAATAAATCTTAAAAGCACCTTCCCCTCACCCCGTCTCCTTCCCAAGTTCTACCTCCTGCCCCCCAGCAGTGCAGGGAGACAAGGAATGCAGGTTACGGTCAGTTCATCACAGGTTGTTTCTGCTGCTGCTCAGGGACAGGAGTCCTTCCCCTGCTACCTATGGGGTGTCTCCCATGGGAGACAGTCCTTCATTAACTTTTCCAATGTGAGTCCATCCCATAGGCAACAGCTCTTCACTAACTGCTGCAACATAGGTCCCTTCCATGGGGTGCACTCCTTCAGGCACAGGCTCCAGGGTCTCCCCCAGGGCCACAAGTCCTACCAGGAAAACCGACTCCAGCATGAGCTACTCTATCCATGGTTCATCAGGTCCCTGCCAGGACCCTGCTCCATTATGGGCCTCCCATGGTGTCAGCCTCCTTCAGGCATCCACTCACTCCTCTGTGGGTCTGCACCACAGGCTGCAGGGGAATCTCAGCTCCAGTGCCTGGAGCACTCCTCCCCCTCCTTCTGCACTGACCTTGGTGTCTACAGAGTTGTTCACATTCTCACTCCACTCTTCTCTGACTGCAATTTTCATGTGTGCAATAACTTTTTTCTCTTTTTTAGATACCTTATCTCAGAGGTGTTACTATTGCTTCTGATGGGCTCGACCTTGCTCAGCAGTGGGTCTGTCCTGGAGTCAGATGGCATTGGTTCTACTGGACATGGGGGAAGCTTCTGGCAGCTTCTCACAGAAGCCACCCCTGCCACCAAAAGCTAGCCATACAAACCCAATACACAACGGTTCATAATAATATGCTCCTATATGGTGACCTAATAATAAGACTTTGTACTAGAATGCCCTTGTGTTAAGGCAAATCTGTATGCACTCTTTGTCAAATGTCTCACTCTCTTGGCACTGAGAAATTCCACCTAAACTTTGGACTGAAATTCTTGAGGACAGAACTCTATCATAGGGTCCAATTCTTCTGTACTTTTAGTAAATGTAGTTCCTTTAGATATATATTTTTTTCTTTTTGTCACTCTGTGTCAACTTTTGGGTTTTTCTTAAAATTTTGAGAAAAACAGATATTTTTGTGACATCAAAACAGACAAGAATGCATGTTGCCTTTATGAGATGTCAGTTTTAACAATAAAATCAAAGGTAATTTCTAATGCCAAACACTGAAAAAGAAAAGATTTCCAGGTTTTAAAAATGGGAGGAAGAGAGCCAGTCAAGGATGTGCTGAACTCAATATATATGCCAAATTACTGATTGATATATATTGAATGCATGGGACCATAAGATGTCAAATATTGATTTCATTACTATAGTTTTCATTGGATTAAAATTCTCCTTTTTGATCAAACAATCTAATTTTAGAGATGAGAAAAAACAGGCCAGTGCTCGATGGTGTTGGTTATTTTCTATTCTCAGGTATCAATGTAGGATACATTATGTGACTGAAATCAGAGTGCATAAGGATAGTTTAAGTTGATTTCCAGAGGGAGGGAGCTATTCACTATCAACAGTCACGTACAAAGATTTGGCCAAAAGAATTTTACTTTTAATAGAAAAAAGATTTATTCCTTCTGACTTCATAAACAAACATTCTCCAATAACTTACCTCATTGTAGGCTTGTACAGATTTTACCACATAGCTGAATAAATGTTTCCAATCTAAACCAATTATACTAAACAAAAGTTCAAAGAAAATATTTTAATACACTTACTGAAATCTAAACAAGTAAAAATAAAAGACTCAAAATAAATGACTTACTGATACCACGATGACTGTATTTACAGGATGTAAGAAATACAATGTGACAGAACAAAAAAAAAGGAAGAAAAAAAATTACAAGCATAGTCTACCTATATTAGCCTTGACAGTTAAGAAAAATTATTTGTGTCTCTAGGGTATATAATTTAGTTTAATATGATTTAGCTAATTAATTTCCTAAGTGTTCATGACTTTTTTTAAAAAAAAATAGAAGTAGGACAGAAATAAACACATGGAGGGAAAAAAGGTAAATGTAGTTTTAGCTGTAGATCCAGTATTACTTATTTTGAGATAGCTAAAATCATATAAGTGGGTCACTGGAAGTTTCAAATAGCACCAACTGCATTAAGTGGTGCAAATTACTTCCAGTGAGAGATTTAAAGAACTCATCCTCCTAAATTTATCTAGGAGACTGAGGGGTGACTTGGTGCTTCAAAAAGCTAACAAAAGACTTTTTACTCTGTTGAGGGAAAATAGCACTACTGGACACAAAAAGACCAACCCAGACTAATACAATTGAGAAGACAGGACTTCATATTTAACAGTGTCTGTGTTAACCACAGAAAAGAATGACCAAAATAGATGATGGATTACCATCTTGTTGACTTTTTCACATCAAGATGGTTTATTCTCTTGATAATAAAATTTGGCAAAATACAAATTATTGTCTCAGTACCATTTTAAAGGAAAAATACATATTCAGCATCACTTAAGAGCTAGAAAATAATAGCTTTTTCTAGCTTTCTGATTTTATCAATTGCTTTTACAAATTTTACTTTTCAAATTTACTCTAAATAAATTAAAAGTACCAAGGAAATACTTCACATTCTTTCTAGGGTTTTACTGAATATGTAGGAAGGATAGACACACATTTATATGCAAACTCAGTGAATTATGAAAATTCATTGAAAGAAGTAGCAATTGCAAGTTGAATTTACATTACTTCACTCACGGTTTTCCATTAGAACATGTTTATTTCAGCAGCCTCTATTATATTCATTGTTTGACTTCAGGATTATATATTTGTTAAATCCTGAATTGTTGAAGGTAGTCAAACACAACAGATAGATAACTGCTGGTACATAATTATCAAAATAGCTAGTACCTTTTTGAACCTCCCTGAAAACTTGCCAAAAATAGCATACTTTATTCCAAACACCCTACAAGAGAGGCCTGAGTTACTGTGAAACACACCCAGTAATCATGTTTTGGAAACTTTTTATTCGCTTTCTAGGAATTTTGAAATAAATATTTAACTTAAGTAGATTAGTTTTAGCTGTACAGAAAAAGGCATTGTGAGTTTTTTCCCTCTTAAATAGAAACTTAGAAATATTAAAACAACCTACTGTTCTGGAAATAAGCAAAAGCTAAGCAAGTATAGTGTACATGTCGTAAATATGCAAAAGCAGGGGATTCATTATCACACCTTTTAAGTCATCCTGTGTACATTGATAAGCTTTGTTTCTGGGAAGTGCTAGGCTTTTGTCTCCTTGTGAGCCTGTTAATATACTTCACCTCTGGGGAATTCATGTATTTGTGAAGCACTGGCATACGACAAATCATAACTCTGCTACTCCCACTGAATATGAAAGAATCTTTGTGTATCAGCACACATGAAGGTAGAGGAATGGGAAAGAAAAAGAAGTTCATAACTAAATGAATTGTTACATCTCTTCCCCCCAGGACAATGCTACTAAGGAACAAGGCAGAACAAGAACTGAATCAGATTGTATCCACTGGGAGTGTTGATTTCGATGAGACCAAAGTTGCTGGTATGGGAGACATGAAGCAGACAAGGTAAATCACGTCACTGCACTGTAATTTGTTTTTGTGTTTTTCAGGGCCATTTAAAACCATGTCTCCTTCTGACTAGGAACTCTGAAACTATGAAAAAAAATTCCACAGATACACAGAGAAATTGGGAATAAATATTTTTATTGATGAAATCAACGTTAAAAGACCAAAAATCAGAAACAAGGTAGGTGGGGTGAGGAAAACCAACAAACCCTTCACTCTATACCCAATTAATTTTAAAAATTTTCTTTAAACTTCTTCTCTAATCTGATGGAAGATGGGACAATAAATATGATGCAAGGGGAAATCCAAATACCCACCATTTAGATACATCTTTTAGATTACATTGTTTTATTTATACATTCAGCTTGCCAAGCATTTTAAAACTACGTATAGTTTTAAAACTGCATATAGTTAATGCATTCAAGTGTGCAATTCTAGTACACTGTTTCAATTTTTTTCTTGTCAGTGAGCTGGTTTTCTTGACCATGTTAAAAATGGGGCATTAAATATTGCAAAAAATGCAAACTTAGAAAGATCTGAAAATTTTGCTGAACAAATAATTGACTATGTATAGCTTTAAATCAAATTGGTAGTTCCAATATTTTAATGAAATAGATTATAATAATTCTGCCTGTCTGATCGAAGACCAAACAAAGAAAAGAAAATTAAATTGCCTGCTTGTTGGTATTAGTTTTGGCTGGCTGGAAAAGGCCAAGTTACAGCTATAATATAGCTATGATAACTTGATTATAAACAAGATATAAATTTGATTTGAGTTGAAAAGAGTGATTAAAGTATCTGTATGCTAACCGTATAAAAAGTCTGATAATCTGAATTCTTATTAGGAAAAGAAAAAAAAGTCTCTTATCCCATCCTTGTTCAGAGGTGTGATTGCTGCCTTCAATATTGACTTGCTTTTGAAAAGCCAGTGACGCTGATATGTGTGTTAGGTTAGGCAGTAACAAGCTCACCCGTGCGCACAGAGAAGAGCACAGGGAGGTGACAATGGATGACAGAGACAAAAACCACCTCACCCTGGCTCCTCCAGGACCATCACAGGTCCATTTCCAAAACGGCAGAAGAAATGCAGAGAGTTCTGGGCAAGTAGGGGAACACCAATACCAATGTAGAACCCATTCTCTATCCCGGCCTCCCCAGGGCTGTCCCTGGTGAGACCCAGCCCACAGGGCTGGAGGACAGCTCACACTAGGACCTCTCCCGTCACTTCAGAGGCTGAGGGGGGTGCCTGCCCAGGAATACAGGACTCATTGTGGGATACAAGGGAAGAGCATTTTGGGATTGCACAAGGTTAATTACGGAGTATTTAAGGATAATAATATCAGGGAAAGGGATGGATTCAAGTGCTTTGGGGTAGAACACATATGAAAAGTACAGGAATAAAGTAATGGTAGGGATTGGTTGCATGTAACATGGGGCTGGTCATTATGTTTATGTGATCAAGCCCTGTGTAGTGGCTGTACCTGTAGTGGAATGGCTGCAGGGGTGGTTTCTGTGAAAAGCTGCTAGAAACTTCTCCCATGTTGGAGCCAATGCTAGCCGGCTCAAGACAGATTTGAAGCTGGCCAAGGCTGATCAGTGATGGGATAACACATTCGAGCAGGAAAAAAGTTGCTGTGCAGCATAAATTGCAGCTGGAGAAAGGAGGGACAATGTGTGAGGGTCGAGCCTGTTTTGCCTGTGACAGTAACACAATATGTTTTCTCTTTCCTGTCCTGCTGGGGTGTGGAAGTGACTGACTTGGTTGACACCTGGTATCCAGCTAAGGTCAACCCCCCCCGACTTTATGATGCAATCTACAAATGGACAAGCTACCACTTTTTGAGGAATATCTTGTGATTTTGTTTTGTGAATAACATTTATATCTGACAGCTATTTAAAAAAAAATCTATGTGTTATTAAGACTCAAAAATACAATAATTTACTATCTGGCAAGGTGCATTAGGCTGCTTTAATTTAATATCTGAGGACTGTAATCAAAATTATTTTCCCCAAACAATAGAGACTATTGTTCTTGTGTAGCATAATTATACACCTTCATCACACACACATGATTGAACAAAGCAAATAATCACAAAAAGACAGCACAAGACTGACTTTTAAGGACTGTTCCTTCTAAAAAGAAGCATAAGGAGAAAGCAGTCTAAGTAATGTTAGAAAGTAGAGTCCTGAGTGCCCTGAGGACAGTTGTCCAATAATTAAAACCTCTGGGAAATTAGAATAATCAAAAAGATCCTCATGATTTGGTCAGACTGGTAATGGGGACTCGTCTATTGGTAAAGTGAGTGTTAAATAGTTACTTCAAAAGAATCTATGTATTTACTATAACTGTCTCAAAGACAAGATAGTTCAACTACATATCAATCCCAACTACATTTGTGTATTCTGGAACAGTCCATTTAAACTACTGTAAATAGTTGCCCATAAGGAAAATATCTCTTAGAGGTCTCAGAGTCATAGAGCCTACACTGCAGGATTTGCCCAGATGACAAATATAAGAATTGTGTCTGGAGGCAGTCAGATATTTGAGGTATTTGAGGTTTTCTTCCAGAAAATTAGGTCATGTATGTCACAGGAGGTTTTTTGGTGATTTGTTTGTTTGTTTTTTTTTTTTTAATGATCAGCTCAAATAATTATTTAACTCAGGAAAAGCACCTAAGATGGAAATATATGTAAAAGTTGTTGAATTTTAGCAGAAAAAAGTTTCTGAAAACAAAAACATGATGGAGAGGCTGAGAGAGCTGGGAAATTTTAGCCTGGAGAAGAGAAGAATTGGGGGTAGCAGGAGTGAATTTGATTGGTGTGTATTAATACCTGAGAAGATGAGAGGGTGTAAAGAAGGTGGAGACAGACTCTTCATGATGATATACATTGACAAGACATGAAGCAATAAGCAAAAATTGAAACACAGGAAATTCCACTTGCAAATAAGTGAAAGTTTTTTTACTGTGAGGGTAAACACTGGGATAGGTTGCCCAGAGAGGTTGTAGAGTCTCTAATCTTGGAGGTATTCAAAATCCACCAGACACAGTCCTGGGCGGCTTTATTTGGGTGACCTTTCTTTGAAGAAGGCACTGGACTAGACAAGCTCCAGAAGTCTCTTCCAACCTGTATTATGCAATTTGTGGTACTTGTAGACTAGTCTACCTGTAAATATTGTTACTTCTGCTTAAAATAAAATCCCAAATAATTGCTTAGTTTTCAAATACACATATAATACAAAGAATTACTAGTGCTGTGTAACAAAAAGGATGTAATGAAGCTGTTAGATTAACCAGCTTTTTATACGACTCTGAATTTTCATCCTATGTGTCACTCTCTCCCAGGTTTTAATACAGTTTATATCACTAACATGGGAATTTGTTTAATTGCAATTGAGCCTCATAAGATAGAGGGCTGTGGCTCAGGTAATTCAGAGATCTTTGTATTTAATACAGTTAATTTGATACAACTGCATTTCAAAAGAATTAACTTCAGAAAGGAAATTTCTGTAATTGTAAGAATATGAATTGCAATAAGAAACTTCCACTTGTCATTCACAAGCTATGCTCTACATCAGGGAAGTTTACACTTACACCCAATACTTCACGTATTATGCAGAGCAACAGATATACATCTGAAATAATGATCTCCCCAGATATTTCCTAAAAGCTTTAACTTCACAGTAAGTATTTGTCTAGAGATAAGATATATTGAAAAAGAACAAAAGCTATTTTCCCATGTATGTTACTTTATACCAAACTTCCCTTTTTATCCTGTTGATTCATAGTTTTCTGGTGCATTAGCAAGATGAGTCACATTGTTTTTGTGATCTCCAGTAAATAGGCTTAAGGCACAGAGTTAACATAAGCAGTGCATTTAAATTCATAGTCACCAATAGTGGTATCATATACGTATCCTTGGTAAACTTTGAAAAAATAAGTTGTAAGTGCAAAAGATCACAGAATACATACTTGTGTTGAGTTGCCACAATGAAATGAAATTTCACAATTTTTTTTTTAACCAAAATAGTCAAAGTATTTTTAAAACTAAAAGAACTACGTATGTTAAATGCTTTTGTTGCACATGTACGTCATAATCACCAGAAACATATATTTGTTCCAGTATGTTTGTCATTTCTAAAATGATAGAGGTCCAAGAGTTTCATGGAAAAAAGAAAGGTCTAAAGTAATAAATGATATGATGGTGTAGGAGGTAAAAGGGTTGAAACAATTTATATAAGTGCAGAATTTAAAAGCGCAGATAAATTAAGAATCTCTTTTACTTTCAATATAACTAACATGTCTTTCATCTTGAGTAGTGATTTATGAAGTACAAAAATAAAAAAAAGAAGCCATTCCAAAAAAATTGCATTTTAAAAAGTATTTAGGCGAACATAAGTAGAAATTGACAGCAACACTGACATGCTTTTGTCTTCTTTTAAAGTTTTATATGGAAATCCTTGTAAGAGCCTGAAATATAATTTGTACTATACTATGGTTAAGTCAAATTTCCAAATGATAAATGTAGCTTTTGAATAAGAGTTAGATTTTGAATAATGAAGGAAGACAATGTTTAGATGGCAGTATGCCTTTGTGTGAATTGACTTTCTGCAAGTTGCATTCCAGGTATGTTTTTAAAGCAAAGATCAGACTGAATGCAAAGCAATTTATTACAGAAAAAATGAGCAAGCAAATATATACTTAGAGCAAACTGCATCGTGAAGCACACATATTTCTCCCAAAAGGAAATCTCTAGAGATGTCTGATCACACAAGGATAAGAGACGCTCAGCATAAGAGCAGTAGTAGTATGAGTCAGCTGTTTACTACAAGCCTGATATTTAAACATAATTTTCAAATTTACCCAGCTTTAGTGATGCTTAAAGGTATGGAATTTTTTTGCTGAACTTTTACAGGTTTCCTACCTTGAAACTGAGCATTAAATCCCTTTCGTCGGTGATTGCTGTCAGACGTAAAATGGAGTCGTAACCAGTTCTTACTGCTGATAACAGGAGAAGGTAGATTCATGCCAGTCAACCTGGAAAAAAAGAATCTAATATTAATGATAAAAAAAAATCATGTGGACACTGCTTAGAAAAAAACCCGCTAGATTCAAAATATGTTGACTGCAGTGATTCATTATCATCTCATCTCAATGTATGACTAGTTAAGTAACTGTTAAACTGTAAGAAATGTGAAGATTTTTTTCCATTACACCTATCCATTTTATGATCAAAACTTGTATTTCCAAACTAGTTTTTCATGAATTAAAGAGGAAAAGCAGTCTTGTATCAAAATATTAACCACAAAATAATCATATTCAATTATGACAAAAATCTCTTCATTTGATTCCCTGCTGTGGCAGTTACCTCACAGGAAGCCAAATCTCAGGTATTGAGAAATTATAAATAAGGGTTATAGATGCTTGTTAATGTTAAGCTTGGATGGCAAATTATTGATATGAACTATCCTGCTAGAACTGATGTTATGTACATTAAGTCCTACCCCCATTTAATGAAAAAAGAGAAGTTTAAGCACAACTGAATGCAGGACAACCAATTTGCACTAACTGTGGTGTTATGAAGAGTGAACACAGGGATTATGTCTAATACAGGCAATAGGCCTTTGGAACACATTGGATCATTCCAAAGTCATTAATTACACCACACCATTTGTTAATATGAACACACTTGAGTAGCTACCGGGGTACCTGATATGGTGCAAATTAATTTCTTAGTTTACCAGATGGCTTTTTTTTGTTTTTCATAACCATGCTCCAGGTTTCAGATTTAGCTTTTCTTTTCTGAATAACTCTGGAGGACTTCACAAAATTAAATTTCTCCTTTTCAAAAATGTCAGTTACTTGAAACAAAACTCAAACCAATTAATATCAGAAATTCTCAGCTAAAATATAAAATGTGTGAGTTTAGATCTGCCAATACTAAAGTAGACACAGTTCATATTATTGGAGCTAAAAAAACTCCAAACTGAAATGGTATTTAGTCTCTCTCTGAAATTAATATGGTGACATAGATGCTTTTTTCCTTCACAGTATGAAATTCCAGAGTTTCATTAAATAGTCCAGATTACTAGGAAACTCATTATGTGTGGTGGTTTCACTCATCCCCCTGGGGCTGGAAGTGGTTGGTCCCAGGTGAGTTTCCGATGCAGGGCCAAGTGGAGCTGCATTTCGCCCCTGTGAAATTAGCATATTACAACAGCTGGGAGGAAGTTGTTGGCAGAGAGAGAATCAAACCCAAGAGATGAGAGAGAGGAGAGAGACCGGCGGGCCCCTTGTGGGAACCAAGCCCCTCTTCTGCCCCCCCCGGCCAAGCTGCAGGGGGGAACAGTATTAAAACTGGACCGGGTGCTGTGGCCAAATGCTAGGGGGTTTTCCTCCACTGCCCTGGAGAGGCGATGGAGTGGGGCTTGAGAGGCCAGCTGGGGGCTGGAGCCAGCCCCCCTGGCAGGCAGGCACAGCACTGGAGCTGAACCAGATGGGCTGAGAGGTGGCCTGGAGGAGGTCAGGCCAATAGTCATGACCTTGGAGAAGTAGTGGCGATCGTGCAGAGCTGGAAGAATTCCAGGTAGAGGAGAGAGAGAACTTCAAGTAGTCTCACTGTCACCTCCCCCAAAATGGCAGGGGAGGGGGAGACCTGGAGCTGAGACTGAGCAATGGAGATGGGTCGAGGGGCTCGGAGGTGCCCTACATGGGTTTGGATGAGGGCAGCTGAAAACTGAAGGATGAGGAAGTAGGGGGAAATTCCGCCCCCACCACGTGAAGTCGAGTTGAAGCTGCAGCTGAAATAGAGAGAAGCCAAACCAAGCAGGTTTTTTCTGGGTTAGGACTTTTGGTGAAAACTATTTGGGGTATAAAAGACTGAGCAAAAACCCAGAAACCCTGCAACCTGGAGAGGAAGAGTGGACATCTTACTCTCTGGGAGGAACCTTCACAAAACAGGGAGAAAAGACTCAGAAGCTGACTCCCTGTAGCTCGCGATGAAGACCTGATGGAGCAAGTGTTCCCTTGCAGCTCAGGAGAAGACCTCAGCAGATGCCAAGCAGCTGGTAGGGGTAAAGAAGATCCCTTTCCTGATACCCCAATGAGAGAGACTTTACCTATTGTCCTATCTTCTGGATTGATGTGTGAGGACTCCAGGGGTGGTAGAAATTGTATTAATACTGTGTGTTTATTTGCTTTTTAGTTTCTAAAGTTTTTATTATGTTAGTAATAAATTTTGATGCTGAGTTGTGCCTGTCTGAGAATTTCTCTTTCACATTGAGGCAAATTGTGGGGAACTTGGAAATTGGATTTTTGGGAGCTGCGAAACCACCACATCATGTTAAGAAATACTGATGTTGGAAAAGTCTATTTAGAGTTATGGCTGAATCCCTTTTATTTCTGTAATGGAACAAGATCAACATACTGAAATATAGAAATTCTTACTAGCTTTCTTTTTTTTCATTAGGACATACAAACTGCATCAGAGAAATTTCATTCTTATTTATGATCTCATTTGCTTCATCTAGCTGTTAACAACATAAGGGACACTCAAATCCTAGTTAAAAACAGCTTTGATTGAAAGAAAGGGAAGATTTACACTTCATTCAATACATGGCATTCAATAGTTCTTAAAGGTGTTGGTCAAAACATTCCATCCTATATGCTTCTACATATCACACAAATGGACTTTTATTTATAATTTATATATTCTTTCATATGCTCTTTAAACCATTTTAGAACACCACTCTAAATATTACTAACTACTAACTGGTATTTGCTGTTTCAAATCTACTTAGAATTTTAGTGTACCTGTAGAAAGTACTAAACAATTAAAAGAAAAAGAAAAAATAAAATCATATATGGAAACCCAAAACTATATCTTTGCTAGTACCTCCTAGCTGTTGACAAAATGTATACCAAATCTAAAACTTTTTGCTATATATAGGTTGCAGTTCATATCACTGAACTGATAATTCATTTGTCCAAGTATACTAACTTATGTCCTAGAAATACTGTTTTGGTGGTTGGTTTTCTTTTATAAATGAAATATACATGTAGCAACATTCTATCTAGTTTATCCAGAGCTCTGGATTTCAAAGCTGGCAAAACTTTAGGCTGAAATATTAAACTGTAATATGAATTATATGGTACATTAATAAAAGAATAAATGAAGATCATTATAAAAGCATGTTCAGAGCAGACATTTCCTTAGTTACCTTTCTCATTAACAGACACACAATACACAAGTTATTTTCAGATCTATGTGAACTCTGCAAGGTACAGCTAAATAGTCTAAAATCTCCCCATCATATTATGAAAGATAATGATAATGTGATCATGACACAGAGAGAGTATTTTAAGCAACTTATTTTATCAGAGTTCTAATTTAGCTGGTGATCTCTGTGTTACTGAATTCTAAATAAGAATATGTTCTCTACAAGAAATGCTGTTTGTGCTTTAATTGGAGAAACTGAGAAAGCGAAATAAAGCTCAGTGGTTAATTTAGATGTAAGTCTGGTTTAGAAGCAAGTTATAACCAGTGTATGGCACATTGGTGCTTTTTTTTTCTGTAAGGTTTTCAAAACCTCTTCACTATAGAACCCAAATTCAGAAATTACAACAAATTCTGGTAGGGTTAGACTAGAATCCTGTGGCCCACATGTGGACATAAATGTGGTGCCCTTACAGAAATGCCACTCTGTAGCATTCATCACATGCAGGTGAGATTTCCCATTGAAAATTTCAGAGTTTCCAGTAATGGCAAATCTAAAAGTTTGTGGCTACAGTGTAAAATTTCTCTTTACATGTTAATTGACCATTTACCTGGAAATTCTGGAGGGCAGGAAACCCAAGCTGTGTATGAAAGAGAGAGGTAGGCATGGCTACTGCTGAAAGTGGTAGATTGCCACCTGAATTGGTACAGTAGGCAGATCTCTAACTCACACAGAAGTTGAGACAGCATAAAAAAACCTGATTTTTTTCCCATCTTGCTTATTTCTAGTTTTTTTGTTGTTGTTGTTGTTTTGTTTTGTTTTGTTTTAATCAGAGAATAGGAAACAAATAAACTGTCCATCACACAGCAAAACACAAGAAAAAATTTAATAACATTGCAGGTGTGCTCCTCAGAGAAAAGTAAAAATCAGTACTGTCAAGGAGTGTTTGATTCCAGTCCCACAAGTGGAATATTATCTCTGCAGTAAAAGACACAATGTGAGCGAGGGGTCCCTGAAACACATGCTCATTTGTTTTTCTAGTATACAAAATGCAACTCCAATGGTAGGGAGACATGCTTATAGCTGTTGTAGTTCACTAATAGAGCATCTGGACGCCACTGCTCAACAAATTCTCAAGATCACACTCAAGAAGGAATGATCTCTCCCAGTCCCACAAAGAACAACACAGTGCTTCATCTGAGGCTGCAGAATGACGAGGAATATTTCCTTTGAGCTTTACTGAGAGGTGCATCACATTCCACAATTTCTAAGTGCCCCTGTGCTCTGTGTGCTGGCAGTATTACCAGTGTGCTTCCTCTGACTCACTGTAGCCTTTACTGTTGCATGCTAAATTTTTATATGAACTGAGTATTCACGGAAAAGAAGCAGTTTGCTTACGTCCATACTAGTAAATTGAACAGCGGTACTCTATATCAATTCCTGTTTGAGAGTCTACACTATTAAATCTTGCAACAACAAATCATGGAATCTTAGAATCATAGAATTGTTTGGGTTGGAAGGAACCTTAAAGTTCATCTGGTTCTAACCTTCCTGCCATGGGCAGGGACACCTTTCCTTAGACCAGTTTGCTGAAAGCCGCAACCAACCTGGTCTTGAACACTCCAAGGAATGGGAACTCCACAGTTTCTCTGGGCAACCTGTTCCAGTGCCTCACCACCCTTATCACAAAACTATTCTGCCCATGACAGATGAGCGCTCCCTCGACCTTTCATGGGATCAGTGTAGGAAGTAGTCTAAACCACAGGGTCCCAATAGGCACTGGGAATGTGACCACCCCTTCTGAGTTTTTCAGGAAACACTAAAAGGCATCATGAGTTTAGGTTGTTCTGAAAGCAAAAGTGCTACTGAAGCAAAGTTTTCTTTATTGAAAATGCACACACATAGTATTAATTCCTGATGCATACGAATATAAATAATTTTATCTCAGATTAAGTATTAACTCTGAAATCAGATGAAAGCTTGGAACTTCTTTGTATCAGACAAATTATTTAGATAAGGTAAAACACCCATATTTCTTTATATCATTTTCTCCTTAGAAGCATTCATGCTTTGATCTTTATTAAAGATTTCTCCAATGCTGTCTAAAAAGACTATTGAAAATTCCTCAGTTCTTTTTAACTGAAGACATTTATTGTACGGGAAGTAATACAAAAGAAATTAAATTTTTCAGATATGTTTGAATTCTGCCTCTGCCATGAAAAAAGTAATGCTTTTTTGAAACTGATTTTAGGGACTAGCATAGATAGTTTTAAAAATCTGCCCTAGCCTTGGATAGAAGAAGTAATATCTAATCTAAATTACATTAATCAAGTTTTTAATAAACAAATAGACATATGTATATATAATGTTATTTGGGCAGTTTCTGGAAATTCTTAGTCTGATTTGCAGAGTGTTGAGATTTCATCTTCTGTACTGATGGAAGCCAGGCCCCTAGCTTCCAGGATCGGCAGGTTAAAACTCGATGTCACTTAGACAAGTGACATGTTTGAATCCTCTGGGCTAAACATGATTTGAGGCCATGCACTGAAGAAGGATTGAAGGAAGTATTAAATAGCTGTTTATTCACTGAGTATCAAAAAACATAGTGACCTGTTAAAGAGAAATCCCATGGGAGGAAAAAAAAACCAAATAGAAAATAATTTTTCAAATAAAATTGTAAGACAATGCATTTACCTGAGGACTCAGGATAAGACTGCACAGGGAATCTAAAATCTCTAATTTCTGCACACCAAATGTTGCACTGTGCTCTGTGGAACAAGACAGACTTGAGGGAAATTCCTGTGTGTGCTGACTGTTACAGCATCATACAGAACTAAAGGGTAAGGTTTTGAGAGTTTTATAGTTATATTAGTATCATACTACACCCCTGCTGACAAGCACTGCTTCTTATAAGAAACAATGAGAAATAATTAAACCATCCCTGTTCTTGTTCTTCTAGATCTGAATGCAGTTAGGTTGCAGCAGGATCAGAGATAGCGGAGGAAACTCTCTTTCTGTTTTTCATGTTATACTACTTTAAGTAAAGTTTTAATTTTTATTCTTATTCCATCATTTCCTCACACAGACACTGATCTACTGTTTATACATGTAATAAGACTTTCTGTTTCCATGCAGTAATATTTTCCTTATGTATAGTATGTCAGATAGAGAAGCAAAATGTCCTTTGAAATCTATTGCATTATCAAGTGTTTGTGATAAGTTTTATTAAAATTATTAATAACAGGTTTGTCACCGAAATAGTTCTCCTCTGATTAAGATTTTCCAGTAGTTACTCTTTGACACAAATTCAGGTACAGAAAAACTACTTTACATGTAATTAAGAGAACTAACCTACAGAGGAGCAATTTTGATGTTGGATCTGTTAACGAAATAATACTTTTGTCTGAACAAATAAACCAAATCTTGTTTCTTTAACAAGGTTCTCAACGTTGTTTTGGATATAATCAAGAGATAATCTATTCTTGTCTTAGAAAACTACTGACACTTTAGTTTCATGACATTGAAAATGCAGGGAAGAATTAGAGTGGGTTTTGTCAACTCATTTATCCTCATCCTTCTAATTTAGCTGCTTTCCCCATTTTCTGTTAAGCCAAATATGTATATGATTGAAGTAAAATTATTTGTTCAAAAATCTAGTAAAATAATAAAAAATAAAATTAAATTAATCAAGTCTAAACAAAATGAGATTTGAAAATGTGTATGGATGTGTGTGTATATATATTCTGTGTGTATTACATACAGTCTATATGTAAATATCTATATTTTATATAGATATATGAAAAAAGAATGTTAGAGGTTTATTGTCTTAAACTCACTGTAGCACCAGGATAGCCAAGGCTGTATCTGGTAGCAACCAAAAGCACGTAATGAGCTGCATTAGCTCGAAGCGAACATGTAGCTTTACAAGCTGTTTGGGAGTTCATGTGACATTGAAACACACATACTGTGGCTGCAATTTCACAGAGAGATGAGATAGATACTCTGACAAGCGGCTGCTACCTAAAAGCAGCCATGTACTGTGCTTTTCTGTTCTTCCTCCTCCTGCACTTTACTACTTTTTCCTTAATCCTTTGCTTGTATTGCCCCTCCTCGTATGTATCAACTCTGACTCTTGCTGGAATTTCTGTGATCTTATTTAGACACTGTAATGGCAGAAAATTATCCACTCCTCCCCATCCCTCCAGCTGAGACGTCTGTGTGCCATTTTTTAAATTGCTCATGGAAAGGAGAAACAAGTCAGAGCTGGTACAAATTCAGCATCAGGAGCACGGGAAAAGTAAAGTGACAAGGAGACACTGCACCCTGTGGAGCCACAGATCACCACCTGGGGAAATAAATAAATATAAATGAGGGGACAACTCAACAAAATACAAGAGGGGATTGATAGTATAACAAGACTATTGGCAATACCAATTAAGTGAAACTATACTTATTATGCTTGATAAGTGAGACCGGGCTATCTTTTAAACAAGAACTACCAGTTTAATGGAAAAAGTGTAATCCTCTCTTAATTGTGTAGAATTTGAAATAAAAGACTGTTTATAACAGCTAACACAATCTATAAGGAAATGGTCCAGAAGTGGGGAGAGGAAGAGAGACACCATGTGAGATGTTTCTCATTCAAAGTAATTAGATCAAGCCCGAATTTTCTCTCCCTTCTTCACCTGTTTCCATAACCATGTGTTGTTGTGATGCTGTGAATAAACACTTTCATTTGCATTGTACCTCAATACCGCCTGGGACAAGAATGAATTCAAATGAATAGATAAGTTTTTGGGTGAGGTTTTTTTCACCCTAACTTAAAAAAATAGGAGGACCTTAGCAAATCTTAGCTTGCTAAAGGCCCCTAGATGCTTTCCTGAGAATTGTTCAGGAAAACACGGTATGTCCCTGGGAAGCTGAATGAGACTGAGAGAGCTGTTTTCAGGTGAGTTAGGAAAACTAATGACTAAGAGTAATACAGAAGGCTTTTGCTGTACAGGAAAAATTTGACAAACATCTTAAGTCCTGAGGGATCACAAGGAGTTTGCTAGAGAATTTTATATCAAAATACTTTTGTCAATCTGGGTCTAAGAAAATAGCTTGAATGAAACCCAAAACTGATGAATATAAAAAGGATGAAAGAAAGGAAAATACAGCTGAGTAAGGGAATAAGCCCAAGAATAAGATTTTAGCAAGACATTGTCAACCTCAGTGATTCAGATCCTTTAAATTAAATGGAAGCCTAAGAATGCTGCATTTTTATTTGCTCACTTATCCTTCATATTGAGAATAGAAGGTTTGAACATTAATAAATGAGAGCATGTCATGAAAGGTCCTCTTCAAAATGAAATAACCCAAAATTAAATAAAATACTATGCTCCATAATCATGTTATATGGTGTCACTGTGTAGTTATTACATTCATTAACCTCACTACTAACTTCATTGCATGGCACTTATTAACTGTTACATTGAAACACAAAAATGACCTATTTAAAACTAAATTATGTAATTTAATACAAAATTCTTTAAGGATTTTTTTTCATTAAATAAATAAACTTAAAAGTGACAAGGTCATAATCAGATAGCTTAAAATGGAAATGTAAACAAATATGATATATTTTTTAACAAAATATTCAAATCATACCCTTTCAAGGTATAGCTTAAGTTTCTTATGTTGTCTGAACAGTTTACATGTATGCTTAAAAGCCCTTTGGCCTGGTGAAATGAGGAGACACAGGCTTAATCTCAAATTTCAGTTGTTGGCAATGAGTAGTCTCCATGTGGGAGAGGTTCCTTGTATAGACAATGGAGAGGAATAAGCATTTCAGAAGTGTATATTATCTGAGGTATTTTAGACTTCCACATTATTTTGCCATGAATCTCACCTTAGAATGTGAGAGCTACGGTGAAGAGATCAGTATATATCAACAGCTGAGCATCATCCAAGGCACAGAAATGCTATTTTAATTCAGCTTTTGGGACATGACATAACTCGGAACTTTATTCTCCAAAGACAAACCTTTTTATTATAATTTTGTGTATTTTGTTTTACTTCACACTGGACATCATACTTGCACATATTTTGAGTTTGGCTGGAGGTTAAAGCCAAAGGCAAGATCTTTTTATGATTTGTAACTGATGTTTGGAAAAGAGCTTTATTAAGAACGTCTTGGTTTACTGATTTAACAGTGTTAGCAAATATTTTTCTTGATACTGTTGTGATATTTAGCAAACATCATAAGGACAATATTCCATAGCACTCTGAATAGAATATTCTTCCCTTGGAAGATTATTACTGCTCTCAAACTGATAAATAAAAGAGCATAATTCCTTACATGTCTAGGTTTTTTTCTGATATATGGCTTTCATTGTCCAGCAAAAGTGGAACATTAAGTTCTAGGACACAGCAATCAATTAGATTTTATTGTTTAATACAGTGATATTGAACCCAGGCCCTGAGTTCTGCAAGCCACTCTTCTATACCATTCAAGGTGTTCTTCCATCCAGGGCCAGAGAAGGTAAGTGTAGGGTCCTAAAGTTAAAATGGAAGCTATCCTGACAGAAAACAAAAATTTAAAACAAACTCACAATTGAAAAATATAAAACTAAATTGTAGGCATTTTTACTGCTACAAATATACAATAATTGAACACTTCAGAGATAAAATTCTTTAAAATTCTTTAAAAATTCTTTAAAAATTCGTCCCCAGTTGAGTGGAATTATTAATAGTTGCAATAATAAAATATAGGTCTTACAACACACATAGTATTCAGTTTAGGACAACTGCAGGTATAGTGTTTTTACTGCAATTGTCCAGATAGGCATTTTTGCTGACATTCTGAAAACTCCAGATTTTTTACTGTGTTCGTCTTAATCCCATAACAAATTCTTTAGCGTCCCATACAGGGGAAACTTTAAATTCTTCAATGAAATTTGGAAATTGCTAATCTAAAAAGGAGTTGCCATTTTTTTCCATTACAAGCAAAGACTTTCAGTTATTGTGAGCTATTAGTATAGGGTTAAGATCTGAAAAGATGCATTCCAAAAAGCAACTGTATGAATCAATGGCCAGTAGCCATTCATCTTATTATAACTGTTCTCAAAAAGTCATTTAAACTTTATAAAACCAATATTTATTGTAGATAGAATGGGATTCTTTAAGTACATGAGGGACCTACTATACTTCTGTGCTGAAAAAGACTGTTCTGTACCTCTGTATAATATCTTGTCATTTGTGCCTGGTTCGGTAAGATTTTCAAAATAAACTAAATTGAATATACAAATATAATGAATTGAAAAATGTTTTTCCATTCAGTGCAATTAATTTAATTTCATTACTTTAGTAACTGTTCTCCATTATGCATTTTATTGGGTCAGCTGTTCTTTTTAAGGAACGATTTCAGATATCTCATTGGCTTTGTTATAAAACAACTAAGGAAAAACAGAAATCCAGGAAAAAAACCCACCTGATTGAAAAAGTCATTGGAAGTAATACCTAAAAATTTACTATTTTTCTTAGGTTTTCATTTGCAGAAGTCACATTGTCTGTTCTAAGAAAACCCCCACACACATTTCTGTATTTAAAAATCTCAGTCCATATGTGGGGATGTTTAGCAACAGTCTCTAAAAGATAAACGTGAATATTTTGAAGAGCTCCTCTAGACTGTGCCTTTCTGCAGTGATTATTCGGAATGAGTTTAGGATAAATCTATCTGACATATTAGATAATAGCAAATAATGAAAATCTCATAATTGTTTCTCTATCTTCTTTTATTATCCCCTATTATTAATTTCTTAGCCTATAAATCAGTGAAATCCTGTTATCTTACAATAAATTTAAACTATATCTGTTAAAAGAAAATAACCCCAGTTACAGACTGGGAGGGAAAGGAGGTGTTAATAGAAAGAATTGCAGGTCTTCTAAGGATACATCTGTACACAGCTTAACTCAGTTTCTCGGGAAAAAAAAACCAAAAAACAACAACAAAACAAAACCAAAAACCAAATCAAAGAAACAAAACCTAAAAAAACCAACAAACAAACAAAAAGAAACACCCTTGTACATTTCCTCTTAAGAACTTTTTCAGACTACAACCAGATCTGGGGCCCCCAGCACAAAAAAGACATAGACCTGTTAGAATAGCCACGAGTATTATCAGAGGGCTGGAACACCTCTCCTGTGAAGACAAGCTGAGACGGCTGGGGTTGCTCAATCTGGAGAAGGGAAGGCTTCAGGAAGATCTGAAGCCTTTCAGTAAGAGAGCATATAAGAATGACAAGGTCAAACTTTTTAGCAGGGCCTGTTGCAATAGGACAAGGGGTAATGGTTTTAAATGAAGGAGGGTCAATTTAGATTAGATACAAGACAGAAGTTTTTTACAATAAGAGTGGTGAAACACTGGCACAGGTGTCCCAGAGAAGTGTTGGATGCTTTATTCCTAGAAACATTCTAAGATAGGACGGGGCTCTGAGCAACCTGATCTAGTTGAAGATGTCCCAGATTATTGCAGAAGGGTTGCACTAGATGTCCTTTGAAGATCCCTTCCAACTCAAACTATTCTATGATTTGGAAAAACAACAAAAACCAACAAACAAACACAGAAAACCTCCAAACCCTACATACTATATGTTGAAATTGAATTTAATTTGTGTCCAGGATTTTCCTACTTTAACTCTCCATTATCTGATAATTATATAATTTATCTCTTAACTCTTTTACTTTCAAAACTTGCTGAGTGAAAGGTTATTTATTCATCCTTCTTCCTATTGAAGGAATAGAGTTAGTAGAAAATATTCTCTATCAAAAATGACTCACAGATACAGCTCTGTCCCAACAGAAAAATTAACTTACTTTTAGACCATGATATTCTATATTAGTATTAAAGCATTATGTCTATATTTATGGAAAAATAGAGACTATTAAAACAAGAAATGATATCTCAAATGAACCCTTCTTTATAGAGCTACTACAAATAATAGTTTATTTCCAGGTGCACTCTATGTTGAATATATCAATGTAAATAAACAGTCCAGCCTTCATCTGACTGAAAAGACAAGGCAACTTCAGATCAGATTATATGGAGTGATTATTATAGCAATTCTAAAAATCTCTGATCTATACTGCATTCCTGATGAAGTCTATAAGAAAACCTCATGCAGTGAATTTGCAACATTAGCTGTATCTGGCACTAGGAGATTCTTCATGTTTATAAAAAAAGACTATGAAATGTTTCTGTCTGAGAACACTGAAAATAGAAAGGTTTTTGTGTGTTAAGTTTTAATGTTTCATCAATTCACTGTGTAACACAATGTGGTTGCTAAGATGCTGTCTCTTAGCATCTTTGTAAGTATTGTTTTGTTACTTCATGTAGACATAGTTCAGAATTCAAGTTAATAATTTGAAAATTTGAGGGTGATCAGCAAATACACCACTTGGATGAAATACTGGCATGACTGCAGTCAAGTAATGATAACATTTGTAACACTAAAAAATACAAGTAAACTAGCCCACCATGTAAGTGTAAGCCTAAATACATGTCCAAACTGTATTCTTAGTATTTCTAAAATGTAGATTTTTTCTTAGGATCAAAGCTTTGTGCAGGTCTATCACTTTTTTCTTAAGGATGTTAAGCACTTAGACAAATAACACTGTATGTACTCATTTCAGTGATGGAATGTTTCATTGATACTCTCAAGTGGTAAAAATTGCCCTTCCTGGGTTTTGCTGATATTTGGATAAACCTTTAAATTAAAGCTTTTTCTGCCAATTCTAAAATGTATCTTGATTTAGAGCTAAGGTAAATGTTTATATCCATAGTATATCTTGACAAGCAAGGTGACTTACCTACATTTTTAACACACATTTTTCCTTACATTGACCATATTACTTTGTACTTCTGGTGGATCATTAAGTAAAAGCCTCTGACGTTTTTGTTTTGTTAGGCTATTCTTAAGTGGCAAAACTATTTCCATTTGAAACACAGTTTTGTCCCAGTAATAAAGGTAGTGGGGAATAACAATTTTCTAGTAATATAATCCCAACTGGGTTGTTTGGGTTTTTTAATATGTTGGTCTGGTCACAGCAATTTAAGATACTGGTTGCAAACAGTAAAACATTGTTCCCCCACAAATACTGTTTGGTAACTATCAGAAAATAACAGTAAACAGGAAGGACCATACAACCCCCATACTTAATAGGAATTGGCATTTAGGTATCCACCTTCATAAAACTTGTCTCCCTTCTTTGAAATTATAATATAATGAAATACAATTTCTGGGCTATACCAACAGTAGAATGTGACAAAAAGTACCTATGACATTTTGACAGAATATGTTGAATGCATCTTATTAGGAAAAAAAAACTTCAGCCTAACAATGAAGAATTGAAAAAAACCCAGAACTTCCCCAAACTGATGTAAAACTTTTCCATTCTATTCTATTAAGCAGTTATATTTTACTTTAAAATATTGTTGCTATGTAAAGAAAGGAACTACATATTTTGCAGAGGTTCTGGATTTACTACTTGGTAGTTTGTTAATCAGGAGTAATATGTGTTGGTTTACTAGAAAAAATATCTCCGAAATGTCATAGAAGACAAAATAAACAGTAGGGTAAGTATTTGCTCAAATAATACATATTAATTCCAAAACAAAAAGACACCCTCTCAAAAAAAAACAAATTAGTTCTGCATAGGTAATGGCTGGCCTCAATAGCCTGTTAATACGTGGCCTCATAGAGTATCAGGCAGTAAATACATTCTATTTTTGTTGATATGATTCTACTGAATTATGTCTGTTGTATTCGCAAATAAAAACAAACAAACAAACAAACCCCAACAGCCATATGTCAGAGACTGAAACAGTTAATGATTTATGCATTCTAAGAGACTTCTGCAGGCTTTTGACTTTCTGATGGGCAACTGAGCCCATCGCCCCCCCCTCCTCCAGTGCAGAAGATGTCAAGCCCCAAAAAGGCGGGAAGAACTGAGTTTACCACGCCCTCCACATGAACTCCACGTCAAAAAGGGGGACACCACCCTATGAAAACAACTCCCTGCCCTGGGGGAGGTGCAAAGGATATGGATTTTGACTGGTGACTTTGGGGGTTTGGCGGGGTTTTTGCTTTTCATTCTTCCCCCACCACCTCCGGATCAAGACATCGCTGGATCCAGTGGGCGGTGATTATCTCCTTTTTTTTCTTGCTCTCCCTTACTCTTACCCTGTCTTTCTCTCCCCTATGTATTTTTCTCCTCCCCAGAAAGGTTATGACAGCACCCATAATATTAACATACCTATTGATACAAAATTGTTAAAATAAATCTTGTCAATATATGTTTTCAGACACCGATTATTTAGTGTTGTTTCGCTTTAATCCACCCCAAAGGAATTATTGATAAAACCTGGGTTACCCCCTCCCCCCTCTTTTCCTGGGGCAGGTCGTAACACCATAGAAAAGCTAAAATGCCAGAGAAAATTGGGAAAAAGAAAGCTTCCTAAGAGATGTTTTCCAAAGAAATACCATGGACATTCTGATTCTAGATACTAGACATAATTAAAACAGTATTAATTTCAGGTGGTCTATTGCTCATTCCAATAGAAAAATATTTGCCATATTGGTTCTCTTGAGTGAGTAGTGGGGTGGGAGAGAGAAAACCTCTTTCAACAAATTGTAGTCAGAGTGCAGGCACACAATAGCTGTTTTTAATAATGTATATTTTGGAAACCAGGTGAATGTCTATTTATTTTTAAATTTGAGGACAGAATCTATTCAGTTTCCTTACTGCTTAATGATATAACTGTCGTGAACTAGATTCTTGTCTCAGTAACACTATTCAGCTACACCACTTCCACTAGGAGGTAAGTTGCTTCTGTGTTCTCTTTCAATAGTAAATGTTTATTTTCAATTTATCCAAATGTAGTCCTGTTCCTTCAGTCAACCAGTCTTGGTCTGTGCTAAATAAGCATGGAGTTTGATAAGCAATATTGCCTGAATCAAGCCTGCTCCCAAGCTCTTTTAGGGATATTTTAGGGTTCCCAGTGAAAGTAACAATGTTTTGCTTATCTCTTTCTAACAACCAGATGTCTTCTGGCAGGAAAAAAAGTACTAGCAACAATGAACACTGTGACATAGGTATTTTAATTGTGGTTAAGAGGCAAAACCTTTAAGGCTACCACACTGAATAGCTTAGCTAGATAGAAAGCCTGCTATTTTTAATTGCTGACATGATGAGTAATTTACTATTCTATCAAGCTTTCCTGTATTTTGAAACTGCTTTGCGAGGTTCATTGCTTACACTACACGTACTACATTCAGAGAACTTACTTTATTAATACAAGTAAACACAATTCTTTCTAAAAGAAGATACAGAATTCGAAAAATAATATTTATATTGCAGAAGAACCAGACATTTATTATTAAAAAAAATATATATATTTCATTGTGTATAGATGGTGTTTAGCATAACATATGCAAGAGTTTTTTCTTTAGTGCACATACATGGGACTGTTACCTCTTGACTCGAGAAAAATAAATTCAGATATTTTTTTTGAAGAATCAGGATACAAAGGATTTTTTGTGTAGAGTTATCCTTCATTCTGAATCAGGCTACATCAACTGCATTCTCAAGAATTTTAAGTTTGTGTGTCATTGGTTCACTTGTAGTGCAAAGTTTAACTGTATTAAAGTATTGCTACAGTGTCTCACAAAAAAAATATTTTTTTCAAAGGAGTCCTTAGTTTCTTAACTCTTATAAAATGTCAATAAATTTGATGAAGTAACATCTACAGACCATTTTAATAGTGTCAGTAGTGTGCAAAAGTACATGTTGTTGCCATTGGTTCCTTATCACTGCTGAAATTTTTAAGTTAGATATTCTATTGCCCTTCTGTGCATGTCTTCTTCACCAAACGCCTCATTTTCATCAGTGTAGTTTCACATATTTTGTTACTTCTTCACAGCAGGAAAAAATATATGAATTATGTATTCTTCTCTCCTTCCTGCAACCTTGAACATTTCATTCTAATTTCTTGCAATTAAACCAGGTTCAGATTTTAGATTAACCAACAATAGCAGCCTCAAATTGTTTGCAGTTATGCGAATAGAGTGCTAAGTTTACAGAAAGCTTCAACAGACAGGTCAGCAAAGGAGACAAGGGAACAGTGGGACAGCCCATTAAAGTTAATTAGCTTGTTAAAGTAATTACTTTACATATTAGGCACAATACTATCATGAACTTGTTTTGATTTACTTTGCATTTATTCCTTCCCTGGGAAATTTTTTCTTCACTTGTGAAAAGCTCCGCCATCCACCCCCATGGAGAGAAGAAAGCATCCTTAATTCCTTCCAAAGGCAAAATGTGATATTTTAAATTTTCTTTTCCCTTAAAGATTGAAGTTACTTTTGACACATAGAATTTCCATGTGGGACATTAGGCTGTGGTTCAATTCAAGCCTAGAGAAACCTGCTTGTCTCATGAAAAAGGTTTCACTGCTGCAATCAATAGCACTCCAGTTTCTGTCTTCTGTGGAGTAAAGATGGCATTGCTACTGCAGCAGAAATTGTGACCAAAATGTACGTGGTACATTTTGTGGTCTATAGTGTATACAACAGATAGAAAGCCATAGTTGAGAAGTAATGGCAACTCAAGAAGTGTTTCAATATGGCTTTTAAGAGTCCTAAAAGAAAGTTAAGAAGGCATTAAAAAACTTCAGCCAACAACAACAAAAAATCCCATAAAGACACTCAGGTCACTTCAAAGTGGGAAAGACAAATCTCATGCAGTTCTTAAGATTCTTTCTGCTTTGTGTGAAGGAATGCAACTTAATCTGACTGATCTTGTGATCCAGGTGGGGGGAAAGTTTTAAATTTAAGTGGAAAGACTTGATTAGAAGGTACACAACAGATCAAAGTCTGCAAAAGCCCAAAAATATAAAGACACTTTTCCAGAACCTTACAGTAGTAGATAGAATGACAAAAGCTACAGAAGGGGTAAAAGGACACAAGAAAGAAAATCTCAGAATCCCCTGAGTATGTGAATATTGCTAACCAGGAGCTGCTAAAAAAACAATTTAAAATAAAATGTGTATAAAATATTCAGGGACACAAGACAGTTATTACTAAGAGAATGTCAGCATTAATGATGACTTTTGAAACAGCAACAAAAAATTATTTTTCATTAAGAGCAAGTTATTTTAAGATAGAATTTAACACTTGCAATAGCAATTACACATACACATACCAATAGACAACTATGACAATGAAATTAAAGATCAGTTCAAAAAGTATAGGAAGCTGTAAACTAAAAGGCTAAACTTCTGGAGCTCTGTGCTGAAAACACATCCAAAACCACAGATATTTTCTGTTGACAGAATGTATCTTTGACAAATACAGAACCACAAAAGGCCTTCAAAACAGTGAAAAAATAGCAAAGATTGGTGATTTATACATTAGGAACAATTGATAGGTTGTACTTCTCTCACAATTGGAGTTACCTTTTGCAATATCATCATTAGTTAAAGGAATAAAGGACTCGGATTAGGCTACATTTTACTTACTGAAAAGATTTTTGCTAAAAGAATAATTACCTTGAAGGAAATCTTAATGGCAGCATTCATTCACCATAGATTTTCATTAAAGAATTTGTCAGGTTTCATCAGGATTCAGTGCAGGGTATTTCAAAATATTATGAGATTATAAAAAAATGAGATGACACTGAAACCTAGCATGCCAAAATAAAAGCAGCTAGGTTTCAATCATTCAACATAATCACCATTGCCAAACATTTTTTTAATTCCTTTTGCCTCTTCTTTATCATGGATATCCCTTTAGAGAGGTAGATAAAATGTCAACTCTTCTAACATGACATAACAAAAATAAAACAGAAGACTTCCCCACTTCTAAAAATAAATGGTTCATGAAAAAAAATCTCACTATTCTAATCAGACCTTTAGAAATTCTCAGTAGTTAAAATAGCGCAAGGAGAAATAGCTTTGTATATCTTGACAGTCAGCAAGACTAAAGGGAACTACCACAAATACAGAAGACATCAGCTACTGAATTTGACTACCTAAACAAGATTTGGTTATGAAGAACATTATACAATTTAAAAAACAAACTATGGCTTCAACTATAATAATTACAGTCTTAACATGTGTAGGTGAAAGCTGGAAAACTAATGAGTCAGGACAGTTTGACAGCAAAAGCTTCATGGAAATGCTAGGTTGAAAGGAATTAATTTGTAAACAGATTTATTTATTCAGAGAAGTCTACAGCTCCTAATCTGTGAAGTTTTTTTAAGAAAAGAAGGTTGAAATATCTAGGGCATGAGCTAGTGATGGCTCCAAATTCTTTATTCACTAGATATGTCAGTACATTGCAAGAAAAACCAGCAGCCAGCTGAGGGAAAGCACCATGTCAAACAGTGCTTGTACCTGTGCTGGATGGACTATTGGAATTCAATAAGAGTTCAGTGTGTCCTGAGTAACATCTAAAGGTAGATGAAGGGTTTATTCTTTCCTCCAGTTAAATTTTCAGAACACCAAAATGAAGTGCTGATGCACTGCTCAAATACTTGATATTTTAGTTTTTCAGTGATTTTCTTTACAGTAAAGTTTCAAGTTTCTGCTAAAGGTGATGATGGTATCTTAACTTCAGCAAAGACAGTAGTTGAACCGTATTAGTCAACTGAAACTCCAGTAGTCTGACACTGCTGTATCAACATGCTATCTTGCTACAAGAACAATTGTCTTCCACACCACTGAATGTTTACTTCCCTACTATTATATGGCTGTCTGATTTTATTATTTTCAGTCTGAGCAGCTCTTTTCTGAAAAAATTAACTATGGATTAATTAAATATAATGCAAGTTAGCACTTTGTCTAATTCACTGCAATGTTAAAACTCACGAGTAATGTTAAACGTCAATTTTAGAATTAACTGAGTCAAATTTTTAAAGATATTTCTTCCTGGAAACAACTATATTCCAATTTTAAGTAAAATCAAACACTTCAGACTTTATTCTACAGTAGAACATCATTTCAGTGGTTCATTAGACTAAAGTTTGTGAAAGATTATAATGCTACAAGAGGCCTTAAGAAGTTTAATTAACTTCTTTAAATATGTTTTACAAAACACTGATGACACACTAGTAAAGTGTGGATTTGTTATCTTTCATGATAGTAAATTACATCCCAAAGCTGTTACCACACTACTAGTCTCTTAACTCAATTTCTGTAGCAATATTAAATTACAGCAGTAATGAACACTCACAAAATGCCATTATCAAGTTCACAAATCCTAAAATGCCTTTAACAATTCACTGAGATTGAATTTACACTGGACCATTTCCCAAGTTCTAAGGATAATGCTAAAGCACCTTACCTATTATCAACCAACTATTTCAGATGACAAGTGGTAGAATGCAGAATTGTGATATATGTGCATGGTGCTTTACACATAAACCAGATTTAATTCTTTTTGGTGATGTCCTTACAGACAGATCAATCTAAAACAAAGTAGTTCAATCAATTGGTCTTTGTGTTTTTCCATGGAACAATTTCCCCAATAAATAGAGTTTGAATTGGATATTTGCAGACTGTGCAAAAGGCTCTAGTAACTTAAAAAATGTAGTGAAGATTATAAAGATGCTTGCATTGCAAATAATGGGGAACACTGGAATATCAGCTCCTACACCTGAAAAAAAGAAAACTGAGATTTTTTCAAAATGTTTATGATTACTTCAAAAAAGCAGTGCTCACTAATTAGTTTCTCAGTGTGTGGCATCACAAAATCATTTGCTATCTCAACCCTTTTGTCCTATTATAATTTTCAGTAGAAGAATTGAGATATTATGTGTAATAAAAATAAACAATACAAAATAAATGCGTTTGATTATGAAAACTTATCACTATGATTAGGTTTTTGCAGTTCCCCAAATTGAGAATTGGGAAATTGCCCCTCTTTGCACACATGTAAAGGCAAAGACTGATGAAGAAAGGGGTGCAAGTTCTAGGCTGACCTGATGTTCCTTACTTTCTACCTGTAAGCAGTCTATGCTGTGTTGCTGTTGTGTGTATGTATGTACATAGCTGTGACCCTATTAGATTTAGATGTGCATGACTGTTTACTATTTTCATTTTAACATTTGCTTATATGATTTAATTTTGGACAAAAGGTCCAAATCCTAAATGATGTGATGAGAAGCTGTACAAACAGTAATTTCATTTTTTCCCCCATGAAATTTTCAAATCACCTTTGCAAACGTAATAAATAGTACAGAAGGTTTACACAGTTTGCAAGTGATAAACCAGGCAAGGAAGTTGTATGAAATTCATAATCTCATTAGCATAGCTAAGAGTTACATTAAATACCTTCTACAGATATAACATTTTTAAATTTCCACATCTAGTTAGAAGAATATTATCTTGAAAAAATAAAAAATAGTAATTATTTTCAATATACTCATGGCTTCTTAGGAAAAATCAGTAGGATGGTACACTTCAATTTCCTGTTTTGGTATGTTTGTTGTAAAGTAAAGCCCTCAGTAATATGAATCTGATGATTCAAGCAAATATATATTATCATAATAATGACATTTTTCTGTTTACAGGATCAATTATTATTCAAAATTATTCAAAAAAATGAGTAGTTATCACAATCTAAAAGTACTGAATGAACTTTTAAAACCATATGCTTAAAAATATAATTATTTTATTTTTATTCACTTCTTTAAAAATATATTTAAATACAATGTACATGTTGATATAAAAGTTTCTTGCTGCAGAAGTGTCCCTGAATAAACAGCACACATTCTGTGACAGAATCACACTCTGCAAATGCTCATAATAAGCAGATTGAGAAAGCTTCCGAGCTCCACAACTAAAAAAGGTAAACTAGGTTGTGATTTGTTTGATCCAAATGTAGTGGAAAATTAAGGGTGGATCTTAATCCTTGTGCTAAATCTATTTTAGGAATTTAGCTATGATAACCTGCTAGAAAGAAATTCTAGGCTCCATCGGAAATCTCAGTTCTCCTACATATCCTTTTTTTTTTTTTTAATGCTGAGACATAATATAAAATATTTCATTTTTTCATATAATTAGGTGTCTGCAAAATTATTTCATAGGTACTAAATTATAATACACTGAGAGATTAAATCCTGTTCTTTTTTTTTTTTACATTTCTGGATACAACAATCTTGTGTTCATGATTTTAATTGTGTACCTTCATACTGATTGCAAGCTTGATGCTTGATTCAGGTTCCCAAACTTAATAGGAGGAAACATTTTAGCTCTCTGATAATCAGAATTCAAGCTTACTTCTTTTCTGTATTAAAAATTTAGAATTTTAAAAGAATGAGTAGAGCTGTATGTGTAATTTACTGTTTATTTCTCTTTTATCTGTGTCTTATGCATTTAAAAAGCAAAGAAACAAAGGTAAAGGAAAAGTAATTTTTGAAAGGCAGACATTTATGGTGAATACATACAATCTGTCAAAAAAAAATCTAAAGAATTTAGTGGTACTTTCAAAACTACTTAACTAAATGACTACGTTAGTACAATGACAATCTGTGCATTCTCTGTATAGAAAGAAATACAATGTTATATTTGTTATTTATTTTATCATGTTGTAATAAAAATTTTTCTGCATATACAGGAATAAATTTGTATTTATAGAACGTGAAATTACAATGTTCCAACTCAGATTTGCAACATCAGAGAATACATACAATTTTGTGTCCTGTCGATAAGTTACCACTGCACCTAGATTCTCCTCATGTGTGATAAACAACTAAACCAAACAGAACATTATTCTTGTTTCACTGATGTTAGTAGGGACTGCTTGAATACAGTCAGATCTAGTATAATTTTACAAGGTAACTCCTGCTGTAATTTGTTATATTCATTTCTGTTATAATGATTCAAATGTTAAAAGTATAAGGTTTAGTCAAACAAATGAAAAGAGATGAAATGTTATTCAATGAAAAGGAGCCAAAGAAGATAAACAAACATTTGTATGATGCTGTTATTAGGTTTGGAAGAAGCCAAATAGGAGCAGACAGATGTTGTGATCTGATCTTTAGAGACGACAAAAAAGAAATAAGAACAACTGCTAAGATTTAAATGGACAGTTTCTGAGAAGTAGGACTACAAAAGCTGTAAATTCATCACAGGTAATTTAATGTCTGGGTATGTTTTTCTCATGTTATTCAGTTAGTTAGAGAAGAAAGCAGAACTGTGATTCAAAATAGCAGCATTGGAATAAAGCAAATACGTACTTCAACGAAGAAGATGACATGATGACCTGGAGGTATCATATATGAGCAAAACAAAGTAGTTTTAGATGTGAAACTGTCTATAATAAGTGAACATGTCAAAATTGTAAGTAATGGACAGGACTTGCTCCCTCAGCAAAAAAACAGAAATAGAAAAACTATTCAACTGCTTAAAAAGAGAAAGTTTTCTGAAGAAGAGTTATAAATTCACCTGACAATGTGCCAAAATAAGATTAATATTTCAAAAAGTTTATTTAATATATTCCAGATATGTTTATAATTTTTAATAGAAAAAAATGTTAATAAAATGTATTTTGAAATTGGTAGAATTTACTTTATATAGAAGTGCAATTCACATATTTTCTAGGTAGAATCTCCAGGTCTTCTCCTTACATAAATGAATTTTTTTAATGAAAAATTACTTAACCTGTCACTCAGCAGTCTGTTGTCTACCAGATAAACTCAAACCCTAGAATTTGTGGGCTGATTCACAGTGTCAAAGAAAAGGAACACGAGTCTCATTTCCCTCTGGAAAGAAAGGAAATTAAGTCACCTGTACCTTGGAAGAGAAGCCAAACTGAGTTGATAATGAGCAAAGAGGAAAAGAACAGAAAGGGCTGGAGCATTCAGAAGAGGGTTCCAGTTCATAATGGGAAAAGGGAGAGCCATTGGCTGTGCTGAGCAGCCAGTTCACAGGCTGAGGCTGTTTTAAAGTCTTCCTCTTCCACAGTGTCTCCCACTCACTAGTTCATAGTGGCTCCTAACTCGGCATGTGGCTCTTGTGCTTTCCATCTGGAGTAACCTTTCATCTCAGAAATGGCAATCCTTCCTGGAGAGTGTTCAGTGCAATGCATGCTGCCACTGTAGTAGCAGCAGATAGTTTGTTAAACTAAATTTGCAAGGTCAAAGTGAGATGATCTATAGCAACCTAATGGCCAGCAGAGTTTATACTATGAGCTTTTTTTAACTGATCATAATGCTTCTGATGAAGTGAACTGAGATGGATTCTACATTCCAACTTCTGTCTGCTGAGCTGGCAGGCACCAAAAGAAATAAGGTATTTTTAAAAAAGTTCAATGATAGGGACATTGTAGGCACAATCATAAATACATTTTTATAAACTCCTTTTTAAATGTGAAGAACCAGTAACATATCAAATAGAAACAATTAGTGGGAAATCTTGAAACTGTATTTTGATGTATATAAACAAGTACTGATGACATTATAAAAAATTCAAGACTGCAAAACACTAAGAATGGGGATTAAAACATAGATGTGACTAAATCTTAAATCATAGAATTGTAGAATGGTTTGGGTTGTAAGAGAGTTTAAAAATCATCTAGTTCCAACATGCCTGCCATGGGCAGGGATGCCACCCTGCCCATTGTCACCTGCCACCTGCTATCAGGTTGCTCAGAGCCCTATCCTACCTGACCTTGGACATTTCCAGGGATGAGACAACCACAGATTCTCTGGGCAATCTGTTCCAGTGCCTTACCACTCTCATGGAAGTATTTCTTCCCAATAGCACTGGCAATTAAAACCCACTGTGCTGATTTTGGCTGAGATAGAGTTAATTTTCTTCACAGTGGCTGGTATGGGGCTGTGTTTTAGATTTGTGCTGAACACAGAGTTGATAATATAGAGAATTTTTTGTTATTGCTGAGCAGGGCTTACACAGAGCCAAGACCTTTTCTGCTTCTCACACTGCCATACTGGCAAGGAGGGGCAGAGGGTTCATGGGAGATTGGGAGGAGACACAGATGGGACAGGTGACCCAAACTGACCACAAGGATATTCCGTAACACCTGACATCATGCTCATTATATAAAGTGGGGGGAAAAAGACGGAAGGGTGAGACATTTGGAGTGTTGGGTTTTGTCTTCCCAAGAAGCTGTCACATGTGATGGGGACCTGCTCTCCTGGAGATTGCTGAACACCTTTTGGCCATGGGAATTCCTTGTTTTGCTTTGCTTGTGTGTGTGACTTTTGGTTTTCCTATTAAACTGTCTTTAATCTCAACCTACAAGTTTTCCAGCTTTTACCTTTCCAAATATCTGCCCCATCCCACTGGTGGGGGAGTGAGCAAGTGACTGCGTGGGGCTTGTGTGCTGGCTGGGGCTAAACCATAACACCCACCTAAAGCAAGAAGAGATGGAAAGCTAAATGTCACATAAAGTGCTCTGAAAATATTTTTCACCTGACTGCAAGCAAATTCATCAAATTAAATATTTTATTAATATTAGCAAATTTTTCAGCTGAAAACAAACAAACAAAAGTTTAGAAATTCTGTACCTTTAACATCTGGTAAGTGTTTTTTTCTTATTCTTTCACCATGTGAAAATATGTCTTTGTGAACAGCTGTTCTATGTGGCAAATGTTCTATGTGACATAACTTGTCCAACGTGCTGCCCCGTGCCGGACACAGCCGGTTCCAGCTGGCTCCAACCCACCCACTGCAGGGCACAGCTGAGCCCACAGCTGAGGCGGGGAGCACTTCAGAGAAAATGTGTTTCAAAAAGGACAAAATGCTGTATTGTAATGTGAGGAGTGAGGTCAGAAAGTGTGAGAAACAGTCCTATGAACAACGTGGGAGGCAGCGCTCCAGACACTGGGGCAGAGATTCCCCACATGTGAACAGATTTACCCTGGAGGACTGAAGCCCAGTCTACCAGTTGCATACATCTACCTATAAGGATGTTTATTTTTTATTTTATTTGACTATATTTTGTACTCAAGAACAAAGAGGGGGAAAAAGTGTGTTTCCTACAGTTAGTCCAGGGATTTGTGATCTGCTTAAATCACACAAATGAAAGGTTGTATTTAAAAAACTGTAGGCCTGAGATGAGTAGACACCTCAAATGACACACCAAGAGCTGCACAAAACATTCAGCTCTTGAAGAACTTAGAATGTAATATAGCTCTTCAGATAATCATGTCCTAGATGCCACTATGCATGGGGATGCCCTGAAGTAAACTAGAATGGTCCTAGAATATACAAAGGCTTTGCACACAGGTACTTACAGATGAAACTCAAGACTGATAACATACAGCCATTTGAATTCTTAGAGTAGCTTGTCTACTATTTATAAAATAGGAATCTGAAAATTCACAATTTTTTAAGAAATTAGTATTTCTCTTTCCTCTGAAAAGGTTTCCACTGCACAACTTGAAATCTCAGGGATGGTTAAATACTATCCCCAAAGTTATTGTAATAGATCAACTTTGAAATCAAATATTAATGATAGTATATTTTTAAAATTAAATATTTTTATTCATGGATGACTAAATGAAACTAATTCATACTTAGCATTGCTTCTGCACATTCCAGATGTGACCAAAGATAAGGATTTTATCATGAGATGTGTTGCTGAATCCATCTATTTGTTGCAATTTGGAAAGTGATATAAGCTTACTGATCAGATAATTTCAAGCTGCAGGCAAACATTACTTATATGTAAAAATAGAATTAACTAATCAAGACACTTTGGCAGCCACTGAGATACGAAACTTTAAAAAAAAATGCATAAGCTATTCCACATTTATCAAGCAACCTCCTTTGATTTTGATTGCATAGTATTTATTTAAATCCAGAAGGAGAAATTGAGGATAGAGACAGAAACACTTTGTCAGCCTTAGATTTCCCTGTTATTTCACAACAGTGAAATGCTTAAAGAAACCAAGCACAAACACTATAGAACTGTTTAGAAAAATGTCAATGAATCGAAGAATACTTATTTACCTACTTTTGAAACTGAGAAAAGATTCTGTTAGCAGATAACTGCAACTATTCTTCATTCAGGCTTCAAAAAGAAACCAAATAATGGAAATTGATCAAATTATTTTTTAGTCAAACAAAATACAGATTTTTTGCTATTTAGACTTTTCAGTTCATGTTTATTTGACTTTAGTGTATTTGAAAAGGGAAAAAACCCTTCTTTGATTGTCTTTCTGATTTCTCTAAGCATCCATACTGTGTTCTGTGCAGAATTCATTATTTGAGACTTGTGGATGGTGGGGGAGGGATTTGCTAGTTCTAGTAGTACAAGCAACACTGTCCTTACAAACTAAAAACTAGTTTATAGAAATATTTTCTAAAATGTTTTACTTGAATTTATTCACCTTCCTTCAGTAGTCAAATGAACCTTTACTTTTAAGTTCTAGGAATATTGCATTTCATATCAAATATGATCAAGGATAAACTTCCTTTACCATTATTTTTTATTGAACTTTATTATTATCTGCCTCTGGAGCAACACCTTCTCATGTTTATGAGAAACATTCTGGGGAACAGCTCCCTTAATGGCAAGACTCACACAACTAATAGTAAGGGAAAAGTTGTAGTTAACAAGATCACCCCAGGTATGCCTACTACTTCTGCACCATGAAGTAATAGAGAACTTCTAAAACTTGCAACAGCAAAATCTTCTGCAACAGAAAGACTCTTTCCTTGATCTTACAACAGCCTACGTTCTGTTGGTCTAAATAAAAATAACTCTTTGGTGTTTGGGTTTTTTTCCTTCTTTAAATGTAAAGAAAATATACAGAAAATTGCAAACGAAAGTGGTTTCCTTGCTATCTGTTTTATGAGTAGTGTTGGTCCTTCTATCTTCTTGAGCAAGTAAATTTTGGCCAAGGAACTGTACCCAGACATTTAATTTTGGAACTCTTTGGGGCATGTAGGGTATGATTCAGTTGGCCATACTGCATAGTGTCATTTGAGATATCCTATCCAGCAGGCAGTCCAGCTGCTGATCCAGTAATGCCTTGATGCCTGCACTTGATGCCTACAAGGAGGCAGCTAGATTGAACTCAAGGATTCAGTTAGTGTGACACTTATAGTGACACTTATGCATCTTAAAACAGTCTACCTCTCATTTCAGAAGGGAAAAATTTTCTATAGCTTTTATGAGTTAGGTCTTCCAAGCATTTGTTAGAGTTGTTTGTAAATCCTAAGATATCTCATATGCCCAGAGGCACTTATATTTAAGCAGCTGAAATGCTGAATTGAGCCTCAACATTTGGCTGAAGATCAGGAGGAGACCAAGACACCTAAATGACGTGTATGCAGGCAGCATAGCCATTTCACTCAGTTAATTCACTTCATGCTGCAAAAGGGAGTGACTTTCAAAAGGTCTTTTGCCATATCTGACAATTCCATTCTCAGATACGTCAGGATATGTTTAAGCAAGTGAATTACATTGTTACTGGTGAGTTGATGAACTAGATGGATTTCTAGGCTCAATTTAGTGTATTGCCTCACATTGTATTGACCTAAGGGAAGCTTCCACATGTAGACATTAACATGCAGACTTTTGAGTTCAAGTACTTTAATCTCTTGCCAAATTCTACTCTAAGGACTTTGTGTAGCTAACCTATAGACTAATCAACTATTACCCTTATACTCTGGGAAGCAATACGAAAAAATTTCATTTCTATTTTTAAATAATTAGAGGATGCTTAAACATATTTATACATAGACTTACTCAGAGAGAGTATCTCTAGTTATACATAGCTACTCATTTATTTCACTTTTTAATATGTCAAAGTAATTAGATTGAAACTTTCAATTTTAATAAAGTGAAACTGATTACAATTTCTCTATTAAAAAATTCATGCAAAGAATTTGAGAGACTTCTGTGACTACTCCAACCAAGAATCTATCATTTTTAATGTAAAAATATACCCATTCCTAGTCAGATGTTATAACTGGTACTTTTCCTTCCCAAATTTTATTTTTATTTTATTATTTTTTTGCATCTAACAGAACTAGAAGCAATTTCTGATTTTTCATGTCATCATAAAGAAAAAAATAAAATCTGTTAATTCTTAACAATCAGGGTCTCACAAGTTTTCAAATAAGGTATGTGTTTCTGTTCCCTTGTGATTTGAATGTTTTCTGAAATAACCAAAATTTAAGATATATTCTTAAATTGCCTTTCCTGCAGAAATTATAACTACCCTTAGGAGAAAATAATTTAAGACAGGAACTGTAGCCCACAGTGACATACTGCTCAGCAGTTTGTCACTGTTTGACTTTATTTAAACAACTTGCTCCAAACACATTTGAAATTTGGTATTTATATGTATTTTAAATAAAAAAACCTGTCAACATACAATACATAATGCATGTGTTCCTACCTGGTCCTGCTTTCCTTAACAGAAAGAAGGACTAGATGGGGTTCTTAATTCTTCGAGAAAATGAAATTTCCAAAGTTTCTTTAACAAAGATTATGGGGTAAAACCTGAGATTTCCTCTTCACTTGTTCAGCAGTTTCAGTTTGCTTTGAGTTCTTTCATATTTGCACTATACAGTTTTTTCTTTCTGGGCTTAACTATTTAATTTCAGAAAAATGTAGAACAATACCAGTAGCACTGGAATGTCAATAAACTGATTGGTGTTTCTATCAGTGGATAACCCTTGGTTTCGAATACTATCTCAGAACATTAGGGGCAGAAGTGTGTGTGGGGGGGAGTGACCTGTAAAAAACCTCAATTCAACTTCTACTACAATTATTTCTATATGAGAAATTTTTATTTAATAGAATTAGAAGTTAAAAATCTAAGAGAAGGCAATTTGATCCCCTTTTCTCATCAAATGCCTCTCTTTCAATACCATCACACTGACTGTTCTACCACTGCCCACATCAGATGCAGCTATATAGGAAACAGTTTTAAAAAGAATAAGTTATATTCTTAAATAGCTATCTGTGGTTTCATATGGTTGTACTTCTTGCTCTAAAACTTATTCGCTTCTAGTCAAAGCTACAGAGACCACTTTTCCGTGAAAGACAATCACAGAGGGACAAAAATGCTCTGTTTGCAGCCCAGATGAGGGAGCATCTGTCATTAACATACCCAAATCTGAAATGCCAAATATATGAAAGGTCCTAGGCACATTAAACTGGCACATATGTAAAGTTTGACATCCACTTGGGATGTGATCCTGAATACCCTGCTTTGGAATGACCAGTATGCAATACCTGAGTCGATCAGTATCTGACTTAAAAAGTCCCACAAATTTCTAAGTCCAAAAAAATAGTGCTCTTTTATCAATACTTCTTGAGGAAACTTTATCTACTGGATATTTTGGAAAGCCATCTAACATATTATAAAAGTTGAGATTTCCCATTCTCTCCAAACCCCCCTCAAAAAAAAAGGTTAAGACACAATTCCTTTCTATATCAGCCTAGGGTGCAGGAAGCTCAATGACTCTGAACCGACCTTAATTTTGGTGACAGTTGTCAATATGTAAAATCAATCTACAGGGTTGCCATTACAGTAATGGTGAATATGTGAAGAAAGAAAACCCCTGAAAGAAATTAAAATGCAACCTCAAGTATCCAAAAAGATGTACTATCATACTGTGGAGATGATAACGTGAGACAGTAAACACAAAGAACTTATGACCAACTGTATAGGCCCTCACCAGCCAACACGTCTATGGACTGATACAGATGAGAAATTACTGCAGAAAGAGAGATTGGCACGGTTTGAAAATGACAATATAAAAGCTGCTTTTATCTCAGTAGGCTCTATAAAACAGTACACCTGATCATTATTGCCTATTCCAATTAGTCATGAGTCCATCAACAGTAGCTGTAGAATTAACTTTCCTTCCTTTGAGGTGGAAAAGATTTTTGCAGCATTTATTCAATCAGTTCCCAAATTAGCTGACGAGGAGCAGTTTAATGACATGCCAGTTCTGTTGTACCCATGATAATGTGTTTTGTCCTTTTTGATAACTTCAGGTATCTATCAGTATAAAGCAAAGAGGCAGTGCAATTTTTCAGGTGAAAATGCAGAATTAACTCTTGGGTAACTTAACAGGTTATTTCAACTGTGCTAAGTAAAATAGGGTTTTAATTAATTTTAGATTATGATTATGTGCATAAAGGTTTGTGTACAGAATACAGATCAATACCATCCTTTGAGATATGAATTTTAAACTGAAGTTCATAGTGTGAGTTATTTATTCTCATATACGTGTCATTAATGAGGACATTTATTCCATAACTATATTATTAAACAATTGGATAAAAACTTGAGAAGAATTTATTGTAGTAAAATGGTACTTTTGATGAGCAATCTCAAACCAGGGCATTCTGATCCCACCTTGAAATAGTAAGTGATCTAGATTATGTACTGATAACCCATTTCCTTTAAATAAGACTATGAGGGTCATGAAGTTTTGCCAAAGATGCAACTGCCTGAGATGATTCACGGTTAAAATATGTCTCATGATATATTAAAAAAAACCCACTCTATCATTCCTATCTGATACTTTGCTTCTTCAGTAATATACAGAATAGTAAGAAGAAGAAATATGCCAAAAAATAACATGGTAAAACTCTTAAGAAAGGATCAAAGGAAGACAACTGTTAGTAAACTGAAAGATGTTGCTCTAGTCTTATTTTACTAGTAAGCTTAATTGCTAACAACTGATTAGCATAAAGACTTGTAGTTCTAGCTTTGTGTCAGAGTAAATAGTTATTTGTAATTTTTTTTTGATACTGCCCGAAGATCAGTTATAAGACCTCTTATTGAAGGAAAATACTAATATTTACTTAATTAAAATCCTCCATGACCATAATTTGTCAGGAGTATTGCACCATCTCTCTTTACAAAATTAAAAAGACTATAAGACTTTACAACGTCAATTCCACTGACATCATATTTAAAACACTGAAAGGTGTTAAAAGGATTAAAAGCCCACACGATTTTACCATATAAATGAATAAACAATGATACACAAATTCTGGAAAGTTATGACTTTGGAGGGACAATACAGAAAGGATCCTGGCCCCTGAAATGAATTGCTTCTGCAGAACTTGAGAGAATATGATTTTTACCTGTCATTTTTTAGAATACTAAGATGATTCAGTTTTTAAAACCATCATTATTTTTCTTACCTACATTGTGCATGTTATAATAGACAATTTTGCACTAATTTCTACTTATTGTCCTATTTGCATGCCAACAATGTGATAATGCTAAGTTGAATTAGAAAGTTCCATTTGTAAAGGGAGTCTACAATATTAGAGGCATGCCAGACAAAATAACCTCAACAGAAAACTATCATAAGATGTAATCCTTCCTAAAATATAGGCAAATAAAAGCTGTGAAAGGAAAACTGTGGGCTATTTCTCCATAATTTGTTTTGTGTTATAAGCAGTTCCATATGCAAGAACGTGCTAAAGGTATGTAATTATACATGCTCAATATAAAAGGAAAGTCAGGCAGTGATGAAGTTCATGGAAGTAAAAAGGCACAGCTGAAAAACATCGAGCTTGAAACTACATTTTCTTCATACATAAGAACTACAAGAAATTTTGGTAATTTTTATTTCCATATCCTGTTCTCCCATTTTTTCACTTATATATTGCAATGCCTGTTTTGTCTCCCAGGACATTGTAAATAAATACAGTTAGTTATCTCTTTGTATTATATGAATGTACAAGTCCTAGGGCAGAACATAGTCTATAATTTGAGCATCAGCATGCTATTGCAATACAATGATATAGAAAAAACAGTCAAATAATACACTGCTTAGTAGAACATTTTAATATACAAAGGAAATTTCAAAATAATAAAATAATAGAAATATTGCAGGAGAAGCAGTACTTGGTATCCTCAAGCCCCTACAACTAACAGTGATTATTTTTTGAAAAATGGTAGAAAAAGTAGAAATAATGTGGCAGATTTGGAACTCTATCTGTGTCATTATTAACAAAATTTGAAAGCATACTTGTGTATATGTATGGTACATGATGTTGAAGGATTCCTTTTCAGAAAGATCTCTTCTCATAAATTTCACCCCTCAGTGCTCTGTGTAGGGCTTCTATTATTAAGCAGAATCTAAATAAAAAAAATCAATATTTTACTGAGAACATAATATTACTTGTACATTTTAATAATAACCTCAAGGTTCGGAAGTCTCTCTCTATCAGCTACTCAGATGCCATAAAATACTTTAGTAGGAGTGTACAAGGCACACAGACAGCCTGCAGGAGACCTGTGATAATGACAGTGTGAAATAAGAGGAAAAATCTAGTAATGAAAAAAAAATTCTTTTTAGATATTCCACTAGTAGAATTCCTGTCAGGGACTTTTTATTACAATATTAAATAGAAATTTTTAGGGAGAGAAAGACTTGGAAGTAAAATGAGAACCTCCTGAAAGCATCAAAACCTCTCTTTTGGCTCTGCAGTCAGACAAAAGATTTATGAAGCTATTAACAGGAGACAATATTCTAAATAGCAGACTAATTTTGCATTAAATTGCTATCACTTCTGTGTTTGCAAGCCCTATACAAAAATGATCAGAGCTGAACAAGAGTCTTTGGAGACTGATCTCATATAAAGGGGCCTATATTTTTAACCACATATTATAATTTATGGAGCAATAAATCAAGAAGTGTTAGTAATACAAAAACATCTCTTTGAAGAAAAAGTGCTTAGGGAGAACTGAGGGTAAGACTGTAGTAACATAAAGATAATTTTCATCTTCTGCTAATCATGGTATCTAGATTACAGATATACTGAGTCATTAGTTCTTTGTGTAGACTCTTGATTAAACTTGTCTTTATTCTTTCTTTAAACTTAGAGCTTCCTACGCAGAAGTTAGATGAGGTCAGAGACAAGCATTGTTCCTGTGATCTGTGACAGCTAGTTAGTGGGAACAATCTTGTAGGATAAATTTTAGCCTTTGAAACACAGCATGTGGTAAAAAAATTAAAGCAAATTCTGTTTCATTTTGATTAAATTAAATCATTGTCATAAATAAATAGATGAGAAGAAAAGGAAATAATTTACTCATTAAAAAATTGCATTTCTTCCTCCATTGCACTTTCTTGATAAGACTACTGTGAAGTATATCAAAATGAAACATGGAATCACATTGATATTCTCTGGTATTTGATCTCAGTAGGGTATCTGTTTTCTCTCAGACATATAATCCATTTCTTACATACAAGATACAAATACTAGCATACTGTAGGACCCAGTTCCACAATCAAGTGACAAATACTGCATTTTTAAACCACAATTTTGCAGCTCAAAATTGACAGAAACAGGTAAAGTTGATGTATTTATATAGGATGATGCAGAACAGGATCACCCCATCATAAAAAATAGCCTAAACCTTGAGTATTAGGCCACCTCCAGCATCTTTGCCCCATCAGCTACAGGGATGGTTCCTACTTTCCTGAAACCAGTCACACAGGTCCACTTTCTAAGCTTGTCAAGGTTCTTCTGGAGTGCATCCCTTCTCACCAGCCTTAACAGGTTAAGTTTCAGAAGTTAGCTTTAAGTCTGTTAGGACATTTCACTTTCAGAATTGTATGAACCCAGTCAAGAGTCATCTGGACTAAGTCATAATTTTATATTGAAATGAATTTAAAATGTGGTATAGAATCATTAGTCCTCACTTACCTGGGATATTCATTACTTTATATAGAAAGTCAAGCATTATTTCAATGATGGAGAAAACCTAATTTATGTTTTCTGATTCAGTGTGGTGGTTATAGAGACTGGTTGCTCCACAAGGTAAATTCCAACTATGAAGAAAATATCACGGGGAGAGTGGTTAAACATTGAAACTAGCTGCTGTGGAATTTCCACTCCTGGAGACATTAAAAGTCAGCAGAAAGGATTGAGCAACCTGACATAGATTCAGAGTCAGCCTTGTTGAGCTGGAGCTTGGACCAAGTGACTTCAAAGAACTCTTCTTAAATTTCTCTAGCAGTCTATTATTCCTTAATCATTATCAGACTACAACCAATATTGTTTATAAAAGAAACAATTACAATATATCACAGTCTTCTTGCAATTATGTTCTTCTTAATTAAATTCTAGTCCTGAAAATCATAGAGCACTGACCTTAACAGGTCAGCTATTGCATTTCCTTAGTCCATGGCAAGAATGTGATTTGTTCCATATTTCTGATAATTTTGAGTCTTATTTAAAAAACAATAACAGAGACCTTATAACTACTTAGAGAAACGTATCTGTTTGTTTCCTCATTTGTACTATTAGAAAGATTATGTAATATATAACCTTAGTCTGCTTTGCTTGAATTTAAGCCTATTATGTATTTATCTACCCATCCTAGACATGACAAATAAAAAATTACAACAAATAGAAACCCACTCCTTTCAGAAGCCTTTCTTACAAAGTAACTAAAACCTCATTTTGCCTTTTCTTATAGTTCTCATATATATCCATAAGGATTTTCCTTTATAAATTAATAAAGGCTGTGGAGAGCCTGAACAATCTGACCAGTGCAAGCCCACACCACTAAATTAGCTTCCCTTAAGTCCAAGAAGGAGAACTATTAAAATATTGGCCTTGGTGTGAAAACTGCCAACAGAGGGCCTTGCAAAGAGAAACAGAGATGGAATTCTGTCTTCTGTAAAACCATGAAAAACATAGGAGCTTATTTCCTACGAGGATAGACACTGACTTATGTGATGCAGGAGAAAGAACATTCTGGGATTATTTTAAAGGAACTATAGCCATGTGTCAAATTTGTTACGAGATCTTTAGGAGAAGGGCCAATGGAAAAGAAAGAGAAGGATCAGAGTGTAGTGGGGAGGAAGAACCATGGGAGAAAGACATGCAAATGATCCCTTTTAGGGGTCATATATAAGAAAACTGTTGAACATAGGTTATTGATTTGTTAGCTAGATTTACAGACAGGAATACTAAGCAATGCATTTTAATGCCAAGATGGAAATAATTTCAGAAAATGTGCATTAGCCATCTGAAAGCAGTTAAGCCCTTTATTTCAAATAGTGAGAGCAAAATAGATTTCAAAATGTTTAATTGAAGGAACTTGACTCTAATTTACATGATGAAAAATTAGAGTAACAGCAGCAAATTCAACAAATTTTACTCTAAAAGCAGTGTCTAGTCTTACAGTTTCAACTCACAATAAACTAAGTTTGAATTGTCATATAATTTGAACTCCGCTAACCTTTGAAGCTATAATTCTTAGACCTTGCTTCTTCCTTGATATTAAACACAAATAAAATGTTAAAAATTGCTCAATGTCAAGAATATGGTGACGTGCTTCCGTTATTATTAAGGAAGTAATGAAACAACATTATGAGTCATATACAAGGATTGAAGGGAAAAAGAAAATCAAAAGAAGAAAGAAAAGTTCTGTAAACAAACATGAATTTTTAATATTATTACTTTTTTAAACCTGAAAGTCATGGGATTTTGCTGTAGTTATTTTGTCAGCTGTTTGCTTAGAATTTTTCTGCAAGTAGTTAACTTAGCATTCACTTATTTTAACTGAACATTAACTTGTTTTATTTTAACCAGAATCTTAATAAAATTATTACAACTCATTAAGTAACATCACCATCCAAATAAAGCATCAACATGTGCTTCACTTGGATTTTCATGGTCTTAATCACTTGGTGGTCTGTGAACCCCTCATGAATCAAAGATGAATGCAGTGAAAATTGTCCAATAGAACCCAAAGACACTGTTAAATTTACAACATGGTCTTCTTGGTTTTTTTTCAAAATATGTTTATTTTATACAAATATTTAACACTTTAGGCAAAAGACAGATGGCTTAGATACTAAATTTTACAATAATTGGGTTTGCATCCCCAAATAAGCTATGAAAGACAGGACAGGACCTTCATGTTATTTCGAATTCACAAGCATGGAGGCCTTATGCTCTAATTTCAAATTAATTTGTCTACATAAATCAGACACTGAAAGCCAATATGTTTTCTCACTGTTAAAACTGTTTGGCATGTAAGAGTTTTTTCTCCATATGTTAGATAAATAAAAAATAACATGCTTCATTGTATAGCCAAATTCTGGAAATGCTAATATGTAAAACTACCTTTAGACCAGAGTTAAAACAAAGTTTAGTGGAGTCTTCTTAGATGTTCTTCTTCATATTTACTGCAATTGTTGCAGCTAATATTTTATTTTTTTTTTTTTGTTATGCATTTGAGCACATTGCTGACAAATACTTCGGTGTACTCATGGTACGAATATGTCATTTCTCCCTGTTTGATGCCACTCATTTATATGGTAAAAATCAGCTACCTCATCTATTGCTTTGTTCTCCTGACCCGATCTGTGGGGATGAATCAGAAGTTCTGGGCAAATCTAGATGCCATAGTATGCAGTGTTGTCAGAGATTTACTGGATCAGGCATAATGACGTTGGAAAATAGCTGTGCTGTTTTAAGGATCATCTTGGATGTGAAAAAAGTGCAGCTTTTATTATGTATCAGGCCAAGCCAAAAAGCAGATCCACAACAGAAACCCCTATATCACACATCTGAAAAGTGTGGATTAATGAAGAACTTGATGTGATTTAGAGCACAGCAGGGTTTAAATTGCTACGACTGATATTTTTTTTTTTTTAATTTACCACTGTTTACATAATTTTCATATCAGTATATACAAACTGCTTCTGTTACCTTGATCAGATGGAGCATGGAATAGTTGGATGATCAGACACCCAGGTAGGAGGACCAAAAAAGCCCCAAAAAGCAGCTAGAAAACTTTCAAGAGAGCACACAGAGCTCATGATTGCAAACAGATGGGATGCTTCTCATGGTCTTTCTCATTTCATATGCATAAAAGCATCAGCCTTATTTTATGTTTGCTTAGAACATTTATTTATAGTAAATTACAGCTTTTGCAGAGATTGTCAGTGTTGTTCTTGGGTGCTATTTTCTGTAAATTGGTAAGTTGTGTGTAATCTCATCATACTCATGTTACTTGGGGTTTTGTGGCTTTTCCTAGAACAGTCTCACATAATATGGAAAACAGGATATTGGACTGAATGGGCCATGTGATGGATTCAGTTATGCTGTATTTAATCTCCTTTTGTTAAGAAAAATTTAATCCTTTGTATTTCCAAGCACTCTCCTTTCTAACATTTATTTTGAAAATATATCAAGGGAAGACAATATTTAATTCTGATATATCCTGGGTATCACATTGGTTTTATTTAAATTGTGTTCTGTCAAAAAAAAAGGTCACGATTGTTTATCTTTCCTTTTTGTTTCCAGATGAATGCAAACAAGAGAAATGCGGATTTTGCCATATTTCTTTGTGTGACTTGAGAATAGAAGAGTGACAAAGGATTCTTTCCTGCATTAATGTGAAGCTGGACCAATTAGAGCCATCCACCTAGTACATTCCTGACAAAAATGCCTCATTCACCAACAGCATAAGTGTTCCAATTGAAATTTCTGAAGTTCAGGATGGGCTGCCTAATTTACTCTGACAGAGTTGATTTACCTGAAAACAAATTCTATCAAATCTACAGATTTCTCTCCTTAATTACATTTTAACAAACAAGCACTACAAGATCCTATGAATACTAAGAGCTTTTAAGATATTCAGGAGAGAGATTCTCCAAAGGACAATAATAAACGGTTTTCCCAAAAATTCAGGGAAGTGAAAATATTCAGAGTAAAAATAAATGAAGCAAAGCAGAACAAATACCCTGTTTTTTGGTTTTTGGTCTAAATTGGTTAAGAAGAATTGATGTAAAAGGACAAAAAATCCACAAAATATTCAAATATAATTTCAATGGGTCTATTCACAGGGTAAAATTAAGCTTGTAACAGCTAACTATTCATTAATTATTTATTAATTTTTTATTCCAAATGTCATTATTTATTGCTTCTTTACATGGTAGTTTAAATGTTCCATTGAAAAAGTATTCAAAACTGAGCTGTGAAATCCATGGAGATTTGCTTGAATGATGAAACAAAGATTTCAAATTTAATCAGATTTTTGCTGAAAAATACCAGTACTATCTTTGCCCATGTTTTTAAGAAAATATCTTCAAAGATCCTTCTTGTTAGTATGTCTATAACATGTATTTCAAAATATTAAAGAAATAGCAGAGCACAGAGTAGGAGTGCTATGGGCTTAAAAAGCTCACAGCAGCTGCACTAGGAGTGTTAAGGGTCATAGAGACATTTAAAAAAATTGATAGGATACACACAGAAATTAATGAGTCCTATATGTAGGAAATAAAAAAGTTCAAGTGTTCTGACAAGTCTTACCATATACTTTACAATAGTACTCAAAATTTATAGTAGTAGTAGAATCTGAATGATTCAAACAGGGATAAAAATGAAATGTGCATTTTCAATGAAGTTTACAGTTTAAAGAGCTGCAAAACCCATTAATGTTTTCCTTCGTGATCTTGTCATTTTTCCTTGAATGTCATCACAATATGTATTTGCCTATTTTCATCAACTGTCTTTCTGAACAAGGTTTGTTATGAATCTCACACAAGACCCTCTTTTCTAGTCTACCAAAGTGAACCAAAGTTATACAATACTAAGGCAACTTACATTAACACATTGCTGTTCAGCAAATGTTCTTTATGTATTATAAAGAATATTGTAAATTTTCTTTATACATTTTCTTAATGGTTTGAAAAGTTTGGAATTATTAAGGAATTTAATAACCATTTGACTAGTACATATAACATTCTTGGCTTGAGAACTCAAACCCAACTCATTAAACTATTCTTTTATCAGCATGAAAGCACACTTTTCCCTTAAGAAATTTACCTTGACTTGTAATATCGCCATGATACTAGATTTCCCTAAGGTGCTGTCATCTTTTTGAAAGCTTTCTGCTAGATCAAAGTACAAGATAAAACTGAAATTACATCAATGAATGGAACTATTCATATGGAACTAATCTTTTCAGCAAAACTTTCATGAATAAAACTGCTCTTTGAAAGGCTTGTGAAAACAATTTATTGATTTTTGTTGAAATTTGCCAAAGTTTATGCTGTGAACACATTTAGTCTCCTCTTGTAGCATATGGTAAATGTAAAAATGGTCTAAAATATGACCAAATAAAACTTTTGTTCATAATATATGCTTAGAACACTTTGAAGTTTGTACAATAACGATATCAAATATTTATGCTCAAAAGTTACAGGAAAAAGTATCACTAAAAGCAAATACTACATTGCCAGAACCCTTTATGGTAAACTTCCGGTTTTTTGCCCTCATTGTGCAGCCAGGTGTTATTATTTTTATTCATTTTTTTTAACATCACATAACAAGCCTCGATATTTTTACCACTCCTTGTGACACTTCTCATTACAGTAAATGAGAAACACTGACATCTTAATTTCATTTAATATGCCTGTTAATAGACCCACAGGATCATCTAACTGTCAGTCATTTCACAGTTTAAGTGTACACTGATTTTACTTGAGATTATGCTCTAACACTTCAGATATAATTGGATACCAAAGACTGTCTCACTTTTATGAAAATAAGTTAAATGGTATAAACAAATTATTTGGAACATAGAAGTTTCTGTATAGCTTTACAAATAAGTTATTTGACAGTTGTCACTGTGTTTTACCTAGGTGTATAAATCTGTTATAATTCTTGTGCAGGAAGTATTCTAGTTACAAATGTTGCATTCATGATTATTTCCAGTTGCATCTACTTTTCCATCTACCTACTAAACAGTATAAAGCATCTCTGTTTGTAAATCACAGTATGAAAATTAACTGTAGTTCAGGTGTAAAACTGAGAAAAGAGTCACATTTTTGCTTTTTAACCTGCTAGCATTTGGAAACAAAATTAGGAAAAAAACAAAAAAGTAATATATTCACTCTAAAGGCAGATACCTAATTGAAACATCTGACTTAGATGAATTCTTCTCTGGGCCCATATTAGTGAATGGAGAGATCTATCTGTAGTCATTCAAAAGATGTTATATGAGCATCTAGTTTCTCTGTTCTCTGAAGGATCCTCCACTCTACAATAAAGAAAGGCTAGGATTAATTACCCCAAAGTGTTATGACAGTAATTTTCTACTTTTTTGCCTGCCTGGTCCCAAACCATAACACTATTTTAATATACTACGCATTCAAAATCTGGAATGACAGAGGGCTTTGGGTGGGTGTCATGTTTATAGCAAACACAAGAGATAAGAATTACACATGTAATTCTATACACAGACCTCTCAGTCTGTCCTCATAGGAGTGATGTTCCAGTCCCTTAAATATCTTTGTGGCTCTCTCCAGTATGTCCATGTGTCCTTGGCACTGAGGGGCCCAGAACAGGACACAGTGCTTCAGGTGTGGCATCACCATTGCTGATTACATGGGAAGGATCATCTCTGTCAACCTGACATCATTATTTTGTTCAATGCAGCCTATTCAATCCTTCCTAACCAGCAAACATGAAACTGTCTTATTATTATTATTCATGTACCATAAGTAAACATTAAATCATCAAAAATTATTAATTTCATGTACAAACTCTTTAGAATATTTGATAAAGTGTGAAAAAATTGTCAAGAGAACTAAAAACTGCAACAAATTTCACAAATAATTTTCAGCAGTTTTAAATGCTATCTATATTCTTTGCTATGATAAAGTGAAAGCTCAAAAACCCCTCAAAATGAATAAACCGGCAATGTCACTATAATTCTCAGAGTAGTAAAGTGAGTATAGTTTAAACAGCATAATGTGTTTTAAACAGCATAAATGAAACTTAGTGTCTTCATTACATTAAAAAAGAGATTAAACCATTTAGAATCTCTTTCATGTGGCTTTCTCATCTTGTCTTTTTTTAATTCTTAAAATATTTGAAGTAAATATATTTTTTTCCACTGATGTGTGTAAAGCAATGATCATACAACCTTTAAACAACAACCTAGCTCTTTATTGTGAGTCTTGGATGTTTTGAATGGAATAATCATTTTCATTTTGACAGAAACCAAGAAAAATATTACAGATTAAGTAGCTCATTATCTAAAAAGCAATACAAATCAGAGTAGGATCCAAAAAAAACCTCAAAACCTTAGATTCTGAGAATTGAGATCTACTGCATGTATAGTTTTCAGAACATTTCTTATTATTCAAATAAAGTTTTGTATTTGTCACTGGACTTGCTCTATTTTAAATCTCAGTCCTCAAACACAGAATGCTTTGCAGCTGTAAGCTTTTCACCAAAAATGGCTTACTCTGTGCAATACTCCATGACAGATCCAAAATGCTCTATAACAATGAATACAAAAATAAATGGAAAGGCATTCACTGCTTGAAGCTCAGAAGTGGAGTAAGTACAAGCCCTGAAAAGTTGGAACTTAAAAGTTCTGACTTTAATAGTAAACGGTGGCACAAACTTACTGGACGTGTACTTAAAAAAAAAAGAACAAAACCACAAAAAACCCCAAACAAACAAACAAACAAACAAACAAAAAAACAACAAAAAACAACCAAAACATATTTTATAATTTACTCACTCAAGTACAGTATCAGTGGATCAACTGAATCCCAGTGACACTAAGACAGATTGACAATGTTCAGGATCTTCAACTGAATTGTGATTTCTGATTGCAGATGTTGAGCTTTCTATTTTGTTCACATATTTTCATAATTTTTATTTATGAAAATACAGTCTCAGAAATATCCTTTTCTCACAGTACACCCCATAATGAAGCAGCAGGTTAATTTGTCTCTAGTCAAAGGTCATAGCTACCTATATCAATGACAAAATTTACCATATATGCCCCAGAAGGACACTAAGGATGGATCTTAATTTCAGATTGTGAAACCTGAATATCTGTGACTTAGTGTAGGTAAATCAGCTTCTAGACTTCGTTTTTAGTACATGATGATTTAGTCAGAACAGCCTTGAAAAAGATTCAGATCAGTTTGAAGTAGACATCTTGGGCGGGATTCAGTTGATTAAACACAGATGTATATTGCCATTTGAGATACCAGGGGGCATCAAGGACATCTACAAAGAGCTGATACATCAACTCTTGCCATAAATTGGAGAGTCTAAGGGAGTTATGACAATAAAGACAACTGTCTCAGGATGTTATCTGAATTGGTTCACATGCAGTCTGACAACTCACTTGTAATTGCGTCTGCAACTACATTCATTGAGGATAATGGCTCACAAAAGGTCACCAGGTGATGAATCATCAGCAAGTGTTCAATTTGCACAACTGGTAGAGGTTATTAGTAGCTTAGATGAAGAACCCATGAGCACATAAAAGCCTGGAATCAGCTGAAAAATATCTACACATTACACTGCTCCTGGCTCTCTTGGTGCTGTTGCTTCACCTGCGGTACTTAGATTTTAGTCCACTCCTGAGAGCACTTCATGGCATGAAAAATCAGATTTTCTAGTGGTCATCTTTGCCTTGTTCCCTGTTGTATATCTTCTGTCCATTCCCTCTACATTCCCTAGCTTTTGCTTTTGACTTAGATCCTAGCCAGAGATCAGCCCCTTTGGGACTACTGCACTGTGACACATATTGCGCAGTGACTGGAACAAAGAGAGCATCTCAGGTAACTCCAGTGCTAATCCTGGTGAACTGTCTGAGTGCCTATTCAAGCCTGAAGATTTGATACGATCAACCAGGCAGACAGACTCAGAGTCAGCCACTCGAGTCACAGGCTGGAGAAATTAATAATTTTTGTTATTCTTTATATTTGTATAATGGCTACTTTTTACTGGATTTTTGATTACTTCAGTTGCTTACATACTTTGATGTATAAGATTCCTTTAAGAACAAAAAATAAATCAAATGGCTGTGGTCTGCAAGAAATAAATAGAACATAGGAAAAATATCCTGCAGTTATTCTGCCTCTCAGTTCTTTGGTTACTAAAGTTGTTCCAAAAAATTTATATAAAACCTTTCTACATTGAATTACAGTGCAAAACAAAGTTTTCCAAGAGGCACTCTATCTGCAAAGGGACATTTACTTTAATAACATTGACATAGGTGGGAGTTTTTTGGTGTGGTTTTCTTTTTGTTTGTTCATTTTGTGTTTTTGTTTGTTGTGAGTTTTTTGTTGTCGTTGTTTTTACTTTACAGAACTTTTTGTTCCCCCATACTCTTCCTGGACACATGAGACAAATTCTGAGTTGCAGTCCATCAGCAGAAAACAACCTGAAGAAGCTGATATAGTTTAAGAGCTCACTAATCAGCTGTTCTACATGTAGTCTGCTGTCACTATTCTCCCTCTTCCTGAAGTACATAAAATATTAGATTCAAAAGAAATGCACTTTGCCTCTATTTTAATGCTACTCACAGTAAATATCAGGCCCTTTTTGAAACCCCTGTTTTTTCACAAGCTTGTTGCCTACTGTCATCTGAAACACATTATTACATGCCCCAAGTCCATTTTCATTCATTTCAAGTGAAGTCAAATACATGCCAATTAAAAGATATCGACTAGGGAGATTAATGCTTGAGATGTTTTCAACGATCTTCAATCACAATTTGAGGTTGCTATGGTGAATGCTCATCTGTAGTGCAAAGGAAACAGGATTCAGCATTCCTCTCTGAGAAATAAAACTTTTTAAAATGAAAGCAACTATACTAGCCACTTTATTTTCAAAATTTTTAGAGATATTTTTATTTCTTATATTTGTTTTTGATGTTTCTCATAACAAGCCTTGATAAATTCAATCTAATCAACAGCTGTAATGTAGGAAAAATACTATTATATATTTCACTTTATGCCAAAGATAGGTGGAATTTTCAGAATCTTTTTAAAATATTATTTTCCAAAATGCATGCCCTGGATAAATGACATTGAATAAAAATTTAAAATTTATTTAATTTGCTTGTTTTGTTTGCAATTAATGCAGTAGCTAAAAAATATCATCCTTAAATTTTAAAATATTTTAACTTTGGTTTTTCTAACTGTATTGATTATGTACTTTTAATATCCATATACATAGTGTTCTGTGTGAAAACAAAGTGGTTAATGATTGATATGTTCAAGAGTTTCCATTGTCAATCAAAGGAAGTTTATAATACGCAACTCAATGTGGTCATTGATGAACACTAGGAAATACTGAATTTTCACATGTAAACCAGAAGTCAGTAAAAAGGAAAAGTAGAAAGCAAATAATTCAAATAGTATGATACAGAAGAAGCTTTTATTCCTGTTAGTGAAAGTGGTTTAAGTTCAAACATTTTTTGGTAACTATTTTGATTTCAGAACCTGATATCTTCATTTGACTCCCATTTTGTATGCAAAACTGATTTAGATAATTTTAGAAAATCTTACAATTGAATGTTTAAATGTTATTTATAAAATAAAGGAGATATTCTTCTTACTTATTTTTAGCACCCAACTTAAAAAGTCTACTCTTGACAGTGACTCAGAACCTGGGAATTTCCCTGTTTTGATAATTCGGGAAACAGAAGTAAAAATAACCTCCACTTTAAACACTTAAATTAGGTGCCTAAATTTAGCTCCCATTTGTTAGTATTTCTCTGAATAATGAACAATTAACCCAGAATATATTTACCATTTACAGAGAACATTCTACTCACTTTTATGGATATTTCTGTTCACCTTATTTAGACTGCTCCATGATTAGTCATAGGAGAACTAAAGTGTGAGTAAAATCTTTTAGAGGCTATATCATTCACCACGTTATCTACACAATGACAACAAAAATCAGCAAACAGCTGTGTAAAAAAGTACCCCTGATTCTTTGGTTGAGGCATACCCCTATTTATAAAAATGTTAAAAGAGTTATATATTGGTATTTGTAAAAGTTCCTGAAATAATCTATTTTCAGAAAGCATAATATTTATTGCAACATATAGAAATCCTCAAATTTGTCATATGTTAGGATTCTGCATTTTGGAATTATGTTCTGTGAATAACATGACCTAATCAGTACTTTGGAAACGGAATGAGAAAGATCATCGCTTGAATTGAAATGGATAAAAGCAGGCTTAAGATGCACTTTTAAATTCTTTTATTTTTCTATGGTTATGGTCAACTCTGTTGAATTTCCATCTTCATGGCACAGTTTATTTTGCATGCTATCCTTTGGCTGATATAGAATAGCCTGAAGGAGTATCTCTGTTGCATATATATATATATTGTCACTCCAAGTTATCTTTCAGCATTTCTCACAAGCCTGCTGTACTGCAATCTGTCTTCATGTCAGCTGGACACTGCTTCCCCTAAGCACTGCATCGGTCTTTCTTCTACCATTCTGTTATTTTTTAAACATAAACCATAAGACTAACAGCCATGATAAAATTCATACAGACAGGTGGCGCTTCTCTCTTCAAACTGGCAGGAAGAAGAGGCTCATTACAAAAAGAGCATTATGGTCAGTATTTCAGAGTGGCCATATCTGTTCTTTTGCATCATGTACCTGTGACTTGTATGACAATATTGTCAGGAATTTATGTAATCACAAAGATGAACAGAGATGCTATGTGTGGTCTGACACCGAGGCAACTGATGTGCAGGCATAACCTTCTGTGGCAAAATCAAAAGAGAAGATCTGTGAGAGTGTATGGAGAGAAACCTTACAATCTCCTCTCCCCAAATACTCATTCAAATTCTTCAGTAGAGAAACTCTAAGACCTAGACATAAAAATAGGCGTCTCAAATCTTAGGGATCATTTGATATAAAAGCAATAATTTACGGTCCTGACAGTGTCACAATGCTATCAAACTCAACTTTAAAAGGAAAAAAACCCCAGACATGTATATTAACACTTATAATTCAGGAGTTGCCCTGTCTTGGGAGAAAAAAGAAAATCCTGGTGATTCAGCACAAGTGCAGGTTATGCCTCCACAATAAAATTGTGGGGTTTTTTCCATAACTCCTGCTTTCAATGATTCATTAAAACTCTTTACAACTTCTCCCCTCTCTCCCTGCCCCCCACCTCCAACCTTTTGTTAGTTTACAGTTTTACAGACTTCTATTATGTCTATTCTCTGTCGTCTAATTTCCAGACTAAAGAGTTTCTCTCTCCAAGGTTACTCATTCCTTATATGAAAGCATTCCATTACTTTGATCCTCAAATTACATAAATAAGTGCATTTAAATTTGGTTTCCAGTAGTCTTTGCAGTTCATGGAAGGGTGCATTACATTTTCCTTTGCTCTTTTGGTTAAGAACTTCACATATTACATGCTTTGGGTATTTTGGGGGGAAATGAATTATTTCTTTTGGAAAAGAATGTGCTACAAAATCAAGTTTGGCTTTTTTAATAAAGATTTTAATTTGGTGCTGCTTATTCATTAGAATAAGTTCAAGAAATTGTTCAAAACCAATTTTATGCTATATCACAGTTAAAATGAATTACTAAAACCATTGTTTAAAGACAAACATTTTCAAACAAAAGTAAGAATTTATTTATTTGTTTGTATTATAGAGATAATTTATATCTAAAACACTCATCCAATATATAACAATTTCAAGCAGCAAATTCCAAAAAAAATATCACAAAACATAGAACCCCCCCCCCTGCATTTATACAATGATGCGGACATGTAAAAACAAATAGAGATATATAAAAAGATTTCATATCTATTTAATCCTACCAGTTTCAAACTACTGAAGAATGAGTAACATTTATATTATTTTATACTGCTTCTAACACTGAACTAAGCAGTTAAAACCAAACAGAAAATGAAGAGACACTATATAAATTAAGGATTCTATTGGGTATCTTTCAAAGGCATTATGCTAATTTTCCCAAGAAGAAAGACAGAGAAGGATGTGCCAGACTGAAAACATCAGTTCAAATAAATGATTGTCCTGACACATAAAACTTCAAGCAAAATTGCACATTCACGACTAAGGAAGGATGTTTAAGGAGTAATGATACTCATGTAAGATTTAGAAAGCCCTAGGTGAACTTTCTCTTTTGAAAGATTGCATTAGTAGGACAGCTACATAAATTTGAAGCCCGATTAAAAAACAAGAAAAAGGAATGAAGTACCCAAAGTGCGACTTCAGTGGAATTTAAATACCCAGTGCCCAAACTGTAATATTAAAAATCTTTGTAAATTAATGCTGACAATAGAAGTGCTAAAAGGGTTCTTAGTTAGTTAGTAAGTTAGTTAATTGTTTAATTTTACTTGAGTGTTCACCTGAATCCTGCTCCTGCATGTGTCCTCTGTCCTGAAAACCAATTAAAAATTTGGTATTCAGATCATTCAATGATGATTCAAGAGCTGGTTGTTCTACCATTTAGATCATATCATACCTGTGTAGGAATTGCAGTTAAACCTACAGCTTTCCTTCAAAACATGGAAAGAGTAAGACATGGCTGCTTTTATGCAACAACACTGTGATGTAGCAAAACTGAATAAATTCTCTTTTGTGCCTGAGGGAAGCCTACATTTGCAATCTCCTCCAGAATATTTTACAGTTTTGATGTAAGGAGAGTTTCAACCTTTCCTGATGAATTTTTATGAATTTATACAGAAGAACTCAAGTTTATTTGGTTAAAAATAGACATAAAGCAAGACTGAAACCTAGTACACCCGAAAATAGGATTTGGTTTTGAGTCCCTGCTCCACAGCCTGTTCAGATGTTTTACAAGAGACAGCCATTGAATGAAATACATAAGCAATTCTGAAAACCCTGAACAGACCTAAATGCAAAACATAACGTTTAGATTTGAGACAAGTAACAGTATGAAGCTGACCTACTGAGTAGGTAAAATGAGTATTTCTAGAAATAAGTCTCCTCAGAGGCTGCTCTGAAAATCCCACTCAGTCAATATGATTGCAAGAAAAAGAAAAGTCTTTTGTCCAGATTAATGAGTAGTGGCCACTAGAAAGCCCAGTATAAATGCAATAAGTTCTTTCCAGTAAAAAACCTATTTTTTTGTGTTTTTTTTTCTAATTAAAAATTGTAGTTAAGTAAATTTATTAATGATTTTGACAGCCTAGATTGATTTTAAGAACATTTCTAACCTGAAATTTTTTTTGTAAAGTTGGGATTTACCACATAAACAAATACCAATATTGCAATCTGGATCTGATCAATGTGTGCTAAGAGACTGATGCTATATCCTCAACAATATACAAAGTAGAAGAAAAACATCAATTAGATATGCTGAATGTGTCTAACTTTAGAATGTAAAACCGCAGAAGATTCTATTTGAAATTCTAGACATAGCCTTAATTTACTCATAATTATTCTCTTACAGATCTGTAAAATTGTAATTAATGCTCCCAGTCTTTGAGAGATATCTTACTTTAATGTATTTTTGTTCCTAATAGGTGGACCAAAGATCATTTACTCTGTATCTTTGTATATACTAATATCCAATATCTGCTATAGGCAGCCTACTTATCCTGTACTTAAAGCTTTCTCAACGCATCTGTCTCTTCAAGTGTAATTTCACCAGTAACTAAAAATTCCTTATAAAACCAATATTTAAAAATAATAGAAGTTAATAGCAAAATACATATAATAATACTGAAGTCAAAGTGGGTATTAGTAAATTGTCATTAAATTGTTCTGTGTAATTGAGCACTTTAATAATAACTATACCATTCAATCTTTTTCTCTGTCTATCTGTAACATTTAAAGTATGCTAGAAACATTTGGGTTTGGATGCTTCACTTTTTCCTGATCATAGGTATGTCAAAGCTAGGTGCCTGCCAAAATTAGTTAACTCAGTTTCCTCTCTGTGAAAGGAAACAGAGGAGGTAGTTGTCCTAGTGTCCCCACACAACTGTAAAGAGAATGAAATGTCCCTTGCTCAAGTTTGAGATTTAGCTAACTAACTGTAGTTTTCTGCATGCAGGTGGTCTATGAAGAGGTGCTTAAGATCCCATTTGCATTTAGAGAAGATCTAGGGCTCATTTCCATTTCCTACATATCCTTAAGCATTTAGGGACATTTTAGATATTCTAAGCTATCCAAAACTTCCACATGGATTTTCCAGCACTGACATGGAAACCCTGTTACCTTCTAGAGCATCAGCTTGCTCACAGCTATGTGTTAGCAAATAAATTAACCTGTTAGTGTCATTTTCAGAAGATTAAAGTATCCCTGAGAGGCTGCAGTAGCCACTCCAGGGAGCTCAGGGGTCTTCTATAAGTCTAAGCAACATACATAGATAGCAAACAAAATGCCAGTAGATGGCATTATATCCCAAGATCTTATATAGTGCTTTGCATCAAGAAATATCAAAGTCAAGCACTCAGTGAACCACCTAGTTACTGCAAGTCCTGTGTGCATGGAATTTTATTTGCTTACGTTCAGAAGCATGATTCAAGAACCTTTAAGCTGAGATTATACTCTCTGTTCTGACTGTTTGAGACAAAAACTTCACCTTAACAGGGGGACACACATAGGACTGGACACACTCTGCATTATTTCCAGCTTTCTGACTAATTAGACATCCGTTTCAAAGCTCTGCCTGACCTGATTTCAAGAAAGTGATATCTACCACAGAGACTGATTTGATCAAACTTTTCAGACCATGCTAAATCTACATGGATCTGGCTTTGGCTATGCATTTCTGTTTCCCAGAGGTTAGCAGCTACAGGTATGAAAAATAACTAAAATATGTAGAAGCCAGAAGCGTAGGCTCACGTTTTTCCTGTTCCTTGACTTTCCTTTGAATTGAATTCGACATCTAGAGTACAGCACCAGTCTGAGATTCAGTCTAAAGTCAAAATTTCCTACCAATCTATTCCAAGTAGTCAGTGTATTCTGTAGTCAGCCTTACGAACCTCACTCGAGCAGGTGAGTGCTAAAATACAGACCTCGGTATTGCCTAAGCTGTTTTTCTGAATGCCTGTCCAGTGTTGTTGCCAATGGGATACAACTAATTCCAAGAGTTAGTGAACAGTTCTAAGCTTGGCAGGATTGATACATTTGTCACTTCTATAAAGAGTCGCTCACAGAATGCGACCTTGTCTCTATAGATCTTTACTTGAAGCAATTAACTGAAATCCCAGGGGATGTTCTACCCTTTACTGAAATAAGTAAAAATAGAATTATGATCTAAAAATATTGTTGCAGAAGGTAGCTCACATGAGAAAGTGCAGGACAATGGACACTGAGATAAGAAAGACTTCATTCAGTGATAGACTGAGAACAGCATTAATACCTCATAAATAGACCCAAACTGACACATGACACAGATGGTGAACAGCATCTCAATCCTGCCAGGGCTCCTCTGGCTGCTGGCTCCAAGTACCCTCCAGTGACTGGCTGTGGTGGATGCAGTATAACTCCCAGTAGGGCAGCATGGGCTGCTGGATCCCCCAGCTACTGCTGCACTGGGAAGTAATGGCTGGTGAGAGGCAGCCACATAAAGGTGAAATGTATCTCCTGCTCCAGAAATTACCACTTGCTGCGCTAAAAGTCTTCTTCCTACTTCCTCTTCTCCAACCCACCCAATTACCTACCTCTTTTTTTGAAATATCTCCTTTTTTCCTTGTTGAAGCCCCACAGAGTCTCCCTTAGAGGTATGCTTCCTGTTTTTGATAAATACCATCAATTATTAAAAGAATTTTCATGTCAAAAAGCCTACTCTATTTCCAGAAGAGCAATGCTAAACTAAAACATCTAAGGAAGCAGTGCCACTTGCTGAGACTGTCGGTAGAAACGCTGCCAGTAGTAAAGAAAACACAGAGGAATCACTGTTGTTCATAAATAATACACAGAAGATGAAAGCAAGAACTAAAGAACCACCTGTGCAAGACACACCAAACAAAATTACATTTTATTATCGAAGTTCATGAAAAACAAAAGCTCAGTAATTAGGAACAGAAAAACCATTTTAAGTTGGATCTTCTGTTAGTATGGTAAAGGCAATGTGTGGGTTTTTGTTTTTTGTTTTTGAGGTTTTTTGGGGTATTTTTGACAAGTGGGAAAAATATGAGTGGTTTACTACATAAATGTGATAAATACATGGAAACAAAGCACAGAAACTGAGAAACTGAGAGAAAACAAACAAACAAAAAAATACAACCTCCCCCCAAAAAAGAAAAAAGATGAACAGAAACAAAAAAAATAAACAGAAGAAAAAGAAGCAGTTGCTAAGGACAAGGATATGTCCTTGCCAGTAAAAAGGTTTATTAAAAAATAATATGCATATTTAAAAATAAGGCAGAAAGACAGAATTTTTCAAAATCACTGTTCTAACTCTAATTACATTATCATAAATACAAATAAATCCCATTGACTTCAATAGCTTACTGTAATTATCTAATGGTTAATTTTGTACCTTTTTCTTCTGTAATAATAATATATAAATTCTTTAGTCTTTACAGGTATAAAACCATATATAAATCAAAAATAGGATACCCTTTTGGAAAGAGAGGAAGAATAGAGATATATGATAGACATTATGGTCATTCCTTAATGCACTAGATCATACCTCAAATTTATCAAAGTATATATGTGTGATATTAGAATTTGTATAGAGTATTCTATAACAATGAAAAGAAGCATCTAAGCCAAAAATGTGTGCCAAATTTGTTTAATAACCTTGAAATCTGTGAGGACCAAACATTGGATGAATTTATAAGCTATTGATTTTGTGCTCTTCCATGATGGTATAAACTCATCTTCATACAATATAAACAATTTTTTATTGAAAACAGACTAAACAGCAGTAACTACTTTACTTTTTTGGACAAAGCTTTGTTCTTGATTTCCGTGAGTTCTGTAATCAGAGAAAAAAATTCCAAATAATTTAATTTACTAATTTATTAATTTACTTATTTAAAGTGGATAAGCATGCTAAGTAAAAATATTCTATGGTCTGGTATGACACAGATCTCAACTACTTCCTTCAATCAAAAAATTAGTTCAATTGACACCCTACTGCCTTTCTTAGATGAAACCACAACCCAAATTAAAATGTCTTTAAGCCACACCTCACCATTTCCAGAGCAGAGTAATGTATATAAGTGATAGAAATCCAGGTATTAATTATGAATTCTACATCCCAATGCCTACACAGGCACAAATGTATCTATGTATATAATACTAAGATAATAGAATATTCACCTAATTTAGATTATTCTAAAATATTTCAGCTATTACCCTACATCTATTTTTTTATTCCTTTTGGAGCTAACACCATTTATCTAAAATACCTACTCACTTCTGTCATCTGTCTCTATTACTGCAAGATGAGTCACTTTTTAGGCATTGACCTTCAAGCAAACCATATGGGTTGGGAAAGACTTAAGTTGTGTTATCTGAAGTAAGACCTGATCCATCAATGTGAAATAAGCCAACTTTCTGCTCTTGTGCCATGGTTATATATTCTTGGTTCATCTTTTCTCCTCCCTGGTCTGGTTCTTCGAGTCTATTTCTGCCCCTTTTTTTTTGTTTTGCCCCTTTTATTTTTCACCAATCCCTTCCCTCCTCTGTCGTAACTACTCCCAAAGCCTCTGGACTTCCCTCTCTCTCATTCTTAATTTATGTAATTTTAATTATTTTTGCTTATTATTCTCTGAGTTTACACCAGTAAATATTAGTCATTTAGCAATCTGTCCTGTGTTTCCTTTCATGTGTTTGGCGATGGGGAGGTGGGTAAGAGCAGAGCAGAGCATCTGCTTTCAGAGACATGATGCAAAGCTACAATGAGCCTCTCACCATCCACCTATTACTTGAAAACTTTTCAAATTCTGTTCAGTGTGTATACATCTGATTATTATACACATTTAAATTGAGAGCAATTCCTAGGCAATTCATACAAAGGGGAAAAATATTGCTTTCATAAAGAATATTACTCAAAATCCAGTTCCATGGACAGCCAGGGTAGGAAAGATTTTGAAACACCGGGAAAGTATCAAACAGAATACATAAAATTTATTTTGAACCAGTATAAAATCTTATTATTGAACAGTATGTTATGAAGGCTACAAATGCTTAGGAAAATAGTAAATGCTGATGACAGTAGAATACATTGAAATATACTTTGGTAATAACTATATATTTTATAATTAAAATATTTTTTAAAACTCTTTTCAGGCAAATCTTATGACAAGTAAAATCTGTAAACATGGAAATGATACATGAAAGCATCTACTGTAAATTGCATCCCACATATTTTAGCATATAAGCAGATTTAACAGTGTGGAAGTTTTTCATTTATGTTTTGTGTTTTTCTGATTTGCACCGAACAAACTCTTAAAATATTTCAGGGACCATATTAGTGGTCACGCTGAAGGAGACTGTAGGCAATGGAATCACCAGGTCACCTTCATGAGTCTCCTGTGACCCCCTGCACCCACAGGTTTGGGTACTTACCAGGGAGAAGCCAAGTAAAGGCAAGGCACAAGTGGTGTCACACCGGAACATGCACCTTGCTAGTGCAATTCAATTTGTGTGCACATAAACATAGACATAGTGTAAGGCTCACAAGGGATCTGTGCCACAGCATGTGAATAGTTGTAAGACATAATTTGTTGTCAGCGACAGACTTCACTGGGAATTGAAAGTACTCAGCATCTTGAAGGTCTGGACACAGAGGCTGTTTTTGTTAGAAGACGTGTAACATCAGAAGGAGAAGTAACAAACTGTGCACAGTGTTTTACCACAAAATGTACACAAATCTAGTAGTGTTTTCAGTTATTCTGTGGTTGGCCTTAAGTAGATCATGTATAAAATGTGCACAGAGTATATGGATGTCTAAAGTGCTGGCATTTCATTACTGTTAGACATTAATAGATCAATTTGCCTGCATGTTTCCTGACAAAAGAATACAGAATTATTTTAGCCAGAATCTGCTACTGTAGCATGGTATCATGGAACTAATAGAGAGTGAAGCTGTAACACTTCCTAGAGCTAGCCAAAGGCATGCCATATGGAATAGTAAAGCAACACAACAAATACTGTAATGCTGCGGGGGGAAAAATATCTATCTAAGCTAGAAAAACAATACATTGTTTTGTTGTATCTGGAAGTTAATTTCATATTTATGAAGCAAAATATTTAGAAATGTGTAGGTTAATGATCAGGATACTGGGTGTTTGTACATTCGTCTTCAAACTGGTAAGAAGTTTTGAGATATTTCTGCAAAATTCTAGGGCAAGACTTCTTTTGGAATGACAAGTAGTCAGCATAAATTGTAACTGCAACTTTTTTTTAGAGTTGGTATTCTAAACCAGGAATTCTCCAAAACCAGTATTATTGGCAGTAACAGGAATGGAAGTCTTTGACTTGGCTATGGAGAAGGGTGTTGCAGGGGAAGCAAAGGGTGGCACATTCCCCTCTGTGTCACTACAGTAGCCTCCAGTGGGCTCCACCTCTGACCAGAGGCAGACAGTCCCCTTTCAGCAAATAGGAGACGCTTAGGGCAGAGCACCCCTACAAACATATCCATGACACAGAAACAGCAACTGGGGCCCAAAGTGGCGGGTTAGTATAGGGGTTTCCTGATTAATGCTGCTCATTAAAAAGTAACCAAAAATCCTGTAAAATGCTGTTTCCTAGCACAAGGAACCTTGTTTCTGCACATCATATGGCAGCTTTTCCAGGAAAAGATGTTTCATATGTGCAACATTTCATTTAATTGTGCAGAGCACACACAGTATTTATGTCTCATATCACACTATTATGGAATCATTAAGTTCGGAAAAGACCTCCAAGATTATCAAGTCCAACCATTAACCTAACACTGACAGGTCCACTACTAAACTAAACTAGAATGTCCCTAAGCACCACATCTTGATGTGTTAAATGTGGTTCAACAGAAACTAGTAGAACAAATTTTCATAAACTTATCTAAAACAAAATCAATCACAGCAATATTTTGTTACACTGCATGTCATTTATGTTTCATCCTGATGACACCACGTAGCAAAATAAAAGGTAAAATAAACAAATTGTCAGATCTTTGTATATAAAAAACATACATTTGAAGTTATGTATATGATAGAGCCACACCAATTCAAACTTCTTAAGAAAATAAATGTGTTTTTATGTATGGTAATTCCAATCATATACTCATTGGAAATTATAGTAGCAAATCTTTATCTGGTTTAACGGGTACTTACTTTTTTGTATTGAAAAAATAAGGTATACAGCTGCTCAGAGCAATTATGCAAACAAGAAAGAATGTTCTCAGTTGTACTCTTTAGACCTTTCTTACCAAGAATTAGCATATATAATAACATTAATTAGGAAATGTCAGATTGTTTTAACGCTAACAAAAATGAAATTGTATAACAGAATTACACTGTGCTATAAATAATCTTACTAGAGCATTTTCATTTTTGTTTATATGTCATTTTTTTTCCAATGAAACTGGTAGGGGGGGCAAACATCTGATCAGTACTTTCTGCTGGCTTGTCTTTCAGACTGCACAACCATGGACATCTGAAGAACTAACAGTTATACATACAAACAAAAAATCAGTAGAAGAATTGATTGAAAGATAGATCCTTTTCAGACTCTTTTATTTAAATTTAAAGCTTACAGGCTGCCCAATTGCAATTTTAAAAGGATTGTACTACCACTCTTTCAATGTCTTATGTTGAAAAAAATGCAGCAAAAAACCATTTAGCTTAGTTTCATATTTAATACATAAATGTACTAACGAGTAAGCCCAGTTCATTAAGGCTAATATCTCTTGAATTTTTAACAGATTTTTTAATGCATATATACATATATATAAGTATATAATGTGCATGTAATGCTGCAGCATGTAATGTTACAGCATGTAGCATGTGCATTTAATACTGCAGTAAGTGATGGCAACCCACCTATTTGTTTAGCTATTACAGCATGGTAGTAATTTCTAACTCCTTCAAATGAAAATACAGTATATTTTTTATATATTAATTTCCTTCTCTCCTTATCCTTCCTTGAAAAAAGTCAGTCTTTATTTGTTTATCATATGATAGGTTTTTGACAGATTAATATGTAGGAATTGGAAAACAATTCATTCCCTGTGTATAAGGAGAAATTAGAAGATTAAACTGTCTATTTACAGTATAAGAAGTGGTATTTTTTTATGAAGTCCTAATCACTAAAGCTCTTGATCATATGAGAAAGATGTGATGAGGAATTTATTTATAGAAGGAGAAAAGATTTCAGTGGATTTGGTTCAGAAGCTCAGAATAACCTGTCAGCAAAACCAGCAGATATAGTGTCATGACTGTGATACTCCACAGTTATAAATCAAGAGAGATTATGCAAAGAATGATATTATCTTTTATGACATAGAATATGTTGGAACAAGAACTTTCGGGTTCTTTTTTACTTCTAAAGCAAAATTTGATATGACATAGAAGTTACGAACAACTGGCCCAAGTTTACCTTTATTATATCAATTGGTTCAACAATTTGAAAGAAAAGGGTGGTCAGTAGGTGTGAAAGAGAATAGGAGGCTAAGAAGGAGTGAGGTGATTGCTCCTTAACTTCTGCAGGACAGAAGGGTAGATAAATGCTAGCTCCTAAATTTGAAGATATAAGGTTCTAAAGGAAATGTATCCAAATGATACTTATTAATTATGTGAATGCTCAAGCTTATTCCAAAATTTTTATGCTCCTGCTCAGTTTGATACTGCCTATATAGTTGTTAAGCTTTTTACAAGAAAGTCAAATTTATGCTTTCATGCTTACTGAAAATATGCATTTTAAGATGAAATACACATACTATATTTCATTATGTAAACTGTAAATTTGGGTAAATGATGTACAAATTCACTAATTGTCCCATATGGCCCTTTAGCTGCCTGCTCATTGTATCATTCTGATCTGTCACTTTACAGCAGAATTCAGAATGCTTTTGGCATTTGTAATCAAAATGAAAATACTTAACACCAGTATAATTGGTCTGTAGAAATCTAAGGGGTTGGAATCAAAATAAATTACTTTTTCATATGAACTGCAAGAAAGATTTACCCCAGTATGTGCTGAACTGTGAAATTACTTCACCAATATTAGAACTTCTATTCCTCCCCACATTTTAAATTATTTTACATTTAGATTATTAAATTTATAAATATATGTTAATTGCTTAATCTAACATTTTATTTCAGGAATCCATCTGCATTGTATGCGAAATGCATCATGAAAATGTCTATTTGAACTAGTTTTCTTATGGTAAATATTTAACACAACAATATATTCTGTGATTTCAGAAGAAAATGGTGCAAAGACAAATTTTTAAAAAGTATTTATAATGTTTATATACTAATTTTTCTGATAGCTGTAAGGCACTGTAACAAACAGTATGAAAAGGCTTTGTCTAGAATTTTAGTGATAAAAAACCCTCAAATTTAAAATCTCTTCCTGCTCTAAAAGTTGTTCAAGTGGATGACAGCAAAAAAGGAGGTTTGGATGCAGTGTAGTTATTTTTTAAGAAACCAGTGCCTGCTCTTTAAAGTAACACAAAATAGAAAACAGTATAAGGATGCTCTTAAACACCACTGGCTCAAATAAAAAGTATAAAGGTTCACTAGTACCTCTATATTAATAATACTGCAATTGTAAGGAGACTCAATACAAGGACACAGACATGGAATGATTTTATCAAGGAAAAAATAGTTCTTCAACTCATAGTGGTTGTTAGACTGTCTCAGACCAATACAGAACATAGTGGAAAACATTTTGTGTCCACTCCTGTTCCTGTAACTATGGTCAGCTTTTCTTAAGTTAATCAACCTGCATCCAAAAAGTAATATTTTCCCCCTCTCTTTATCTTAATATTACAGTACTTTCTTTATTTGGTGGCTCCATGACTTATACTGATTTCTAGCAAAAACTTAATTACAGTATGCTTATGTACAGTTCTTCTTAAGTTGCAGATTTTTGGTTAAATATATTATTTCTCTCTATGAATGTTTTACCTCTAATGCATTTAATGAGACAAATTACAATTTATGCTTAAATTTGCAGTGTTCCATGGTAAGATCTATTACTTTGATCCCTCTAGTAGTCTTCTAGAACTTCTGGAAATAAATAGCAAGAAATAACCTGCACTAATTTGACTTCCTTTTTCTTAACCATATGAGAACCAAAATGTAACACACATTCTAGACTGTTACCAGTGCATTTTTCGGTGACTGAGCTTTTCCACTGGCTATCCCAATTGCAATCATCATCATCAACACGAAATTTGCTCTGAGGATAAGACATCTCAGGTAGGTATCTTCCTGCATGCTCTGATTTTACTTCCATTATACACGAGGATCTCAAGTCACTGAGGGCTACAGACTTTTTCGGCTGTTGCAGACAGGGTTTATCCACTGAAACATACTGGTCTAATTCATTTAGGTTTGTCAACACTGGCATGTAGTCTACCAAATCTGACACAAGACTGATAGGAAAACTTGTTCTTTTGAAAGGTTGGTTCAGCCACCTAAATGTAGACATTTAGTACTACTTCAGATGCATAGGGCTGACCGGATATTATAAAGAACCTATCAGACACAGCATGTGCTGGAGTGGCACCTGGAGGTCAACAAGGATATCCCAGCATATCTCTGACAGTACAGTGCATACTACCCCTCAGTGACTGATAATCTAAATATCCAAATATTTTATTCTGCATGGTTATTTTCAGTTTTCGCTTTAAGGCTAATAAAGTATCTGACCTTGAACATTTATTATTAAAATTATCTCATTTCTATTAGTTCAGTCTGCAAGGTCATGCAATTGTTCCTTTAGAGGTTTTTTTGATATTTCTGTGCTTTAATATGCCTCCTGATTTTTGAAACATGAACATATATCAACAGCATACTGATGCATTTTGTGCCAAGGTCCTTACTGGAACCCATAAACAAGATTAGGCTTCAGTTCTTTCAGAATTTAACTAGTCATACGTCCTCATACAGACAGTTCACTCTGAGTACTGCAGTGGGTTGACCCTGGCTGGGTGCTAGGTACCTATCAAAGCTGCTCTATCACTGCCCTCTGCAACTGGACAAGATAGAGAAAATATAACAAAGGTTCATGAGTTGAGACAAGGTCTAGGAGTGATCATTCACCAATACTGCCACAGGCAAGACAGAGTTCAATTGGGAATAATACTAACAAAATCAGAGCAGAATAAAAATAAATTTTAAAAATATGTTTCCTTTCCTTCATCCTCAACTTCAGTCCCCCATGAACTTCTCCAATGGAGTCCATCCCACAGGCAAGAAGCAGAAGTTCTGCACAAACTTCTGCAATGTTGGTCACTTTTCCATGGGGTGCAGTACTTCAGGCACAGGCTGCTCCAGCATGGATCTCCCACAGGTTCACAAGTCCCACCAGGAAAACCTTCTCCAGTGTGGGCTCCTGTCTCCATGGGTCAGTAGGTCCTTGCCAGGACCCTGCCCCAGCATGGGCCTCCCACAGGTATCATGGGGTCACAGCCTCCTTCAGGTATCTCTGTACTGCAGCATGGGTCTCCTCCACAGGCTGCAGGGGAATCTCAGCTCTGGTACCTGGAGCACCTCCTGCCCCTCCTTCTCCACTGACCTTGGTGTCTGCAGAGTTGTTCCTCTCATATATTCTCACTTCTCTCTTCTCTGACTGCAATCACATCTGCCCAATAACTGGTTTGTTGGTTTTTTTTTTTTCCTTCTTAATTGTTATCGTACCATTGTTGCCACCATTTCTGATTGGCCCAGCCTTTCCCAGCAGCGCATCTGTCTTGGAGCTGGCTGGCATTGGCTCTGTTGACGTAGAGGAAGCTTATACCAGCTTCTCACAGAAGCCACATCTGTAGCACCCAAACCTGGCCCTGCAAGCCCAATACAAGTACCAAATTTGCTGGGTCCACTGTACATACACCATGTGTGTATGGTGTCCACTTAGTTAAAATCAGAAGCCCTTAAAAACCATAGAGAAATGGAAAAAAATCTTGGTTTTATAATACTTCTGCCCCAAAGAGTGTTGTTTAATATGTTATTATTTGTAGTCCAGTAAAGATGCACTGGTTTTTATTTTATCTTCTATTTATTTGATTATGTTTTCCTTCAACATGTGTTCATGCAATTTAAATAGGACTCAGAAGTAATCATCACTAAAAACACTTCTCTGCCTGACCCTAAATATGGATACTGCATTTCCTACTATTAATTATTTAATTCCCATGTTAATAAGTTAATTAGAAATCCATTTTATTTGACATGAGATTTCATTGCATGATTTTAGGTTGGAGATTACCTTGCCCCATCCTACTTTGGAAACATTAAATTCAATATAAGTAAGTAAAATTCAAAGTAATTTCCATGTACACATTCTCATTAACCATCTTGTATTTGTTCCCATGCTCACTAGTATGTGAAACAGAAAAATTTTGTTTAAAGTTTTAGGTTGTACCTAAATTCTCAGTAAGATCCTTACTTATTAAGGATTTTTTTTTTTTTATTTCTCATTTTACTTCTAATAGGTTCATATTGCAAAAAAAAATAATCTGCTCATTCTGTTAATTTTGATTTTGGCTCTGTTCTGCCCAACCTCAGTACCACTTGGAGCCACAAACAACCAAAAATATTATAATTTGCATTGAAGCATATAGCAAAGTAATTGAAGTTCATGGAAATGTGAAGACAATTTTATCTTCTTCTGTTCTTTAAATACTTTTAGAATGACTCAAAGAGTTTATTGCAGTGTGAGAATAAGTAACAAGAAAATAACCTAGTTAGCTCCACCATCTTTGAAGTCAAAATTTATAGATACTTTTTTTTAAGGTGTTTGTTTTCCTTCAATTCATATTGCTCACTGAAGATACAGGTTTTATAACAACTAGACTAAAGTTTTAGTGGTTCATTTAATGACTTGCCTAAATTATTCTACTGTGGATTTTTTTTATTATTTCTTTTGTGGGTTTTTTTCCTATTTCTTTTTGTCTTTTTTTTTTTCTTTTTATCTTTGGTTTTGTTTCTTTGGTTTTTTTCTCTTCCTCTTCCCTCTTTTTAAAGTATAATGAGCTCTGAGAGACTGAAAGGTTGATGTTTAATGATTCAAACAACCAGCCATTTGCAAAAGCACCAGAGTGCTTTGCTGAGGCCAGGTTTGCGCTCCCCAACAGAAAGGGAGGAGGAGAGTTTTTGGGTGTGTGGTGGCAAAACCTCTGATCTGCCTAAGACAGAGGGGGTGTGCACCACCATGAGAGGATGACCATGACAAACTGACCTTTGTTTAGCAACAAGCTGGTTTTGGAGCTGGATAAGGGAAAAGGCCAATAAGAAGCAGATCCTGCCAGGTGGGATAATGCTTTTTATCATAACAATGTCCTCCCCACTCCCTCATCCCCTTTCCTTCCCTGAGGAGGTATCCTATAAGCCTGAAGGTATTCATCTCTTCTGATAAGGCATAACTGGCTCAACTAAGCAGGATCAAACAGCCATCATGTCATTAGAAGGGGCCAGAAACCATCAAAGAATCTTGAAGCAACCCCAGACTCATTTCTGGGGCCTTCCACCAGAGGAAGATGAATATGATCCATAGTGTTATATCAGACAGTGTAAAACTCCCCCTCCTCATCCCCACAGGAGGTACCTGGGTGTTCCAACCCGAACATATATTAACCCATTACACTTTATTTTGCAGGGGTTTCCCCCACCTTCGACAGATCCAGTCTGAGACCATCACTTTGACCAATGCACATCAAAATTGCAGCAAACAAGTCTTGTTGGATCCATGGATGGTGATATCTTTCCTCTTCACTACCTACTCTTATCCTTTCTTTCTCTTTCTTTTCCTTACATATTTTCTTAAGTGATATCTATATCCTTTTATATTGTTACATTTTTACAGATAATAACCAAAACAACTACATAACTCCTTTCAACTGAATTTCAACCAAATTGTTCTAAAATAAACCCTTCGTATATATTTATAAACACTGATCATTCAGTGTTGATTCATTCTAATCTGCCCCATGGGACCTATTAACAAGAACCTCAGTTACTCCATCTCAGAGGTGAGTCATAACATGAGCATAGTCAATCTGTTTTCTCAGAGGGATTATGCTGGACACCTACTTTCATAGGCAACTTTAAAATACTTAAGTACAGGTTTTTATGTATATAGAAAAATTGTTATAGATCCTTCCCGTTAAGTTAATAGGACTTACATGGAAAGATTTATACCATTAGTTTACTGAAAAATAAAACAGTATGTGTCCCACACTGGGACAATAGAGATCCATAGAGAGTATCCTTTGTGTTTAGCCTCACTAAAGTAAGATTTGCCCTCCTCCCTTGAGTCAGAACAAATATTTCAAATGTAAAAGAAATAAAAAAAAAAAACAAATTTGCATATTTTCTATTTAGAAAAACAGAAGAAACCTAAGTTGTTGTTGGTTTTTTTCCCTAATTTTTCCCAAAGGAAATGTGTCTTCTAAAATAGAATATCACTTTGGTTTACACACATGATTAGTCACAGAACTGTTTTAGAGTCTCCAACTTACAAAGTGCCATTGCTCACTAACTGCATCACCAGTGTTTTCTTTCTGAAAACGTTATGCATTGACATGTTGAAACCAAATCTCTCCTACTGGTTCAATGATACCAGTATAAGCCTTTTCAGTTAACAAACACACACAGCTTATTCCACTGAGAAAAAACCTGTTCCTTTTTTCCATTCTTTTAGAATTTGCCTATATTCAATTAGTGTAGTGGGTTTGTAACTCTGCCTGGGAGGGAAACAGAACTAGGATAGGTCACCTGATGTATATTTTTCCAATAAGCTATTCCATACCATGTTATGTCAGCTCAGATATAAAGAGATGAGAATGAAACAACTCCCTCTCTTCTCTTTCAGGACAGTTGTACAGGATAGACAGCTGGTTTTGGAGGAGGAGAACACCTTTCGTGGGGAAATAGTCTTTATTGTCAGTTTCCCCTGTGTGTATAGTGCTTATAGTTCTCTTTTTCTTCTCTGTGTAAATATAAAACCGCCTTTCTCAGCAGCCTTGGTTTTGCAAGTTTTTTTTTCCTGTCCACCCTTCCCTCTTCCTTCTCTCTCTGGGGGACCTGGGTGGAGTCTTGGTGGACACCAGGTGTTCAGCCAAAGTAACCGATAACGATTTGAAACATTCTCCTAGTTTAAAAACTCTACAACTGAGCGTACAGATCTTACAGTAATGAATGATTTCACTCACCCAAGTAAATTCTCTATTAATATAATTTCTCCCTTATTTCCCTTTTAGCTCTTTCGTAAAAAAAAAAGGTTTTTCAATGGTAACTGACACCTTTGAGAAAGAAGTGGATGTGATTAGAGGAGAGTATTTTAATTAGTTTACTTTAAATTGCAATATAGCTGCCTTAATTGATTTCAAATAGCATGGCAAAACATCAGGAGCAAGAGAAATAACATTCTCATTTAAGGCTCATTTAATAGGAATTACTGATTCTTATTAAAGAAAGCAGCACTGCTTTCATGGAGTCTCTTACACACATGCCTGAAGAACTTTCATTTTGAAACAAATCTAGTTACCACAATGAAAACTCTTCAGTGAAAATGTTCTTAAAAACATTTCAACTTTGCTGCAAGGCTTACATTTCAGACTCTAAGCTAAGTAACAAGATCAGATCTTTCTCTATAAGCAGAGATCTACTTTTTAACAAGCGTTCTTTTATTTATGCCTTTCAGGTTGGCAAAATTGGATTAATCTCTGATGAAAGCATGTCCCACAGTGATGGATTCAAACTATGTCTTTGGTGTCTAAATTAATCCAGACTTTTGTTACTTGAACTGTGTTTTCTGTGAAGAACAAAAGAGTTCCTATAATAACTAGACACTAGTCGTCAAACACTGCATACATAGAGGCAAAAGCAAGACTTAAAACTGCAGAAGTATTCTGACATTTGTCTAATTTAAAATATTCTCCCATATTATAGCCATTCATATATTTCATATATACCCAGTCATTAAATAGACTTGCTGAATGCACTACTTATCAAATGGGATAACCTTAAAGTGTGAATAATGTATTTCCAGAGAAACTAAATAGAATATCTTTTAAAATTGTATAAATCTGTGTGATCAGAAGTGCTAGTATGGATACAAAAAATAACCACATAACTCCTATTTCAGAGATGTCTCTCTAGTGACATCTTTCAACCCTAAAGATTCTCAGGTTGTAGAATATTTGGCCTTTAAGTCTACACCTGGGTGTCTGTTCTCATTCTGCCAAGTCTGAGGAAAACTTGGGTCAATACAATAGAAAGCAATACTTAGTGACATTTATTATCATTATTTTGATATACTTGCTGAAGTTTGTGTTTGAGCAATTTGTGTAATTCTATCAAACTTAAAACTGGCATCTCATTCACCTTTTTCACGCCATCAATTATGAAGGTGGAAAGGAGATCAATGTTCCTAATAGAGCTTGAAATGAATTTGACTTTTTGGTTTGTGTCCATATTTTTTGTACTAAAATCCTCAATGCACAATAATGAAATAAAGACAGAACAACTTTCTATTGTGGCAATAGAATTTGTTACATGTCACAGAATCAGATCAAGGAGATGAGGAAAAAGCTGACAAAATGTATGACAGGTTACAGGTTCATTCTGTTTACCCTTTTACAAACTTTATTTTTTATTCAGATTTATAAAAGCAGGCAGGAATGAGAGAGGAAAAAAGTTGTAGGACAAACATTGCAAGCGAAAAATTTGTTCTTAAAAATATTGTATATAGGATGTTCTACAAACCGCTTACCGGGTAATCAAAGAAGGCTACATATTTGTGATGTATGAATGCACAGTCACAGCCCAAGCTTCTCAAAGACTGAGAGTGCTCAGGCTGGCCAGTGCTGGGAATCCCAGATACAACAGGCAGGCTGCATAGAGCTACAGATATCTTAGGAAAAGTGGTATGCCTGCCTGTCACAGGATGAAGACTTGTGGTCAGATTTCAAAGGTGACAGAATGGGTAGATTTTGTTTTTCCAGAAGGAATTTTCAAGAATTTTTTCAATCCAAGGAGACACTGAAAAAATGGTGGACTGAAAAGTATGATAAAGAACACCTTACTAAGAAAAAAGGGAATGGATTTGTTCTCAGGACTTAATCTTCTTAATCTAAAAGTTTTCCCTTTTAACAAGTCTGATTTTATTCTATTTTACTACTTTGTATTCCAAAGTAATTAAGAAATTCTTAGCCTTCAGTGTAATTTAATATGTTAATTTGGAAAAAAAAAGTACACCATCCAACTGACTTGGAGGGTCTTTGTGGTGTAAAACCCTTTCACAAGCAGTTCACAATTATCTAGAATTGCATGCTTTAGATCAGTAGCAAGTCAATACTATTTCAATCATTGTGTTACAGTATTTACAGAATATTTCATCATATATTCTCTGCTATTCTCTGAAAAATATCTGATACTTCCTCTATTGTACCCTCATAATAATTCTCAAATCATGAAGCAGGAAATCCATCATTAGGTATGAATAACTAAACCACAGGAGAAAAAGGGGTTTGCTACAATATATTTGAATGTTTACATTCACAAGCAGATTAATAAATTAGTAAATGTGTAGTTTTGTAAATATATTTATGCAAAAACTTAGCAGTTTGTTTATAAATGCAGTGTATATTTAGCGTGGTTATGACAGTTATCTGACATACAGTGTTAAAAAAAAATAATCCTTGCATGTTATTTAGCATTGCTGTTTCTAATGTACAGAACACTTATTCTACAGAATTGCTTTGCAGGATAAGGAGTCAGCACTGCATACACAGACCTTGGAAAGCAATATGCTTTCCAGTAACTGCTTCAAGTAACTTTTCAGCAAATATAATACAGAATAAATAATAAAATAATACAGAATAAGCACATAAGACCTTCTCTCATAACCTTCTCTCTGTCTTTTCCAGGCCTGAGAGAAATGTATCAACTGACACAGCTACTGGGTTCAGATAAATTAACATAAAAAAAAAAAAAAGTGCAGATCTCTGCTCAGTACATGACTTCTGATTCTAAGACTGTATTAAAAAACCACACTCTCATCCTGAAATGTTCTGCAACATCTAAATTAAAAGATTCTGAAATTGGTCAATAACCAGTTTTCTTACATTTTCAAGTTGGACTTCAAGGATTCTTGTGCTTCTTTTTGACTCAGGGAGTTGGATCCCTTAGAATTTCATTAAAATTCTGTGGTGGGAACTGCCAAGACAACTGCTAATAAGAAAGAGTTCAGAACATTTTAATTTTTTAAATGTTCATTTCTATGCATCAGAAATTAAATTAATACCAGAAAATTACTCTTTTTTAATTTTTTTTCTTTCAAAAAGTTTTTTTAAAGTAAAATTGTCCATTAAAATCAATGTGTTGTTTCCCATTAAAAAGTGATATTGCAACTAAAATTTTAATAGGAAACATTAATATTTTCAATTTACTAAACCTAAGGCTTGGAACACATGAAATAATCTATTTCACTTGCTTTTAAAATGTAATTTTCTAACACTTATATTCTTTAAAGTACAAGTAAATTCTTTTTTAAGGAAAATGGTTTCAGCTTTCTACTCTCCTTCAGTGTATGCAAAAATGTTAATAATTAAATTCTATATCTACCTCAGCTAAATATCTCATATGATTATTAAAAAATCATAAAAACACCACCTATTTGATAGGGTTATTTCAAATGACATTCAAATAAAGAATGAAAGTAGAACAACATATGATGCTATGTATTCCTCCCCTTAAATGTATTTTGATTTAAATAAATAGATAAACAGATAAATAAATAAACAAATACATTCAGGCCAAAATAGGCATTTCTTCCACACACCTAGCTAGCTAACTAGCTATTCAAAATACATGGGTTGTCATCTAGCAAAAACGTTTTCAAGAATGACACTGCAGTCCCAAGGATATAAAAGTAATTTATAAGCTTACATATGTGTAAATAAAGGAGTTTTAATAGAAACTAAGAAATTAAATTTCTATTGAACAAAGATAATAATTGTCTTTGTCAATATTAATTTTTACATAGCTGCTCCAATATGGCGGGACAAGTAGTCCTAGATAATTTCTTCTTTCAGGTAGATTTGTAATCACTGATCAAAAATCACAGCTTCCAGAGAATTCAAGAGAATCAAAAAACATCTTGCTGGTTTTATATTTTGCTACAAACAATGTAGGCTGTATTAAATAGTTAATGAAAGGTGACTAACTACACAAACCATTGGTGGGTGTGGTGAGGAAGATACTATCTTTCCAGTTTTCTGTGGAGCAAGTTCCTAACCTAGAGTACTTTATCATGCAGTGTCAACACCAACGGACTTCACACAAAGAGAGTCCTTAAAAGGCTTTAGTCATGCACAAGTTGTAGGATGATGCATTTGTGTTCCTCTTGGACGCTGAGGAACAATGCTTAGTGTCATGAAAGGCCATCACACCTCCCCTGACCTGTGTACCACAACTGAGTTCTTAGGAAGGGGCTTTTTACGCAGCAAATCCCCCAAGTGCCTAAAGAAAAACAGGAACACAGGCTGTGCACAGGTTGCTGTAGTCTGGATGAAAAGGATTAAAATCAGCTTTGCCACTGAGCAGATCATCATTCAGATGTTGCAAACAGATATTGTCACGGCAGTAATAAGCATCATGTTACTGTGAAATAGACAAAAAGCTGATCCTAATTATTTTGTTTTCTCTGACTACTGGCTGCTGAAGAGGACAAGTTTTCACTTCAATTTTCGTTCTTTTTTTTTTTTTTCCCATCAGGTTTTAGTACTGTTTCATTATTAAATGGTGTCTCTTACAATGTAATCAGTACAAGACCAGAGACTTCCAGCTATTATAGTACCATATTCAGAAAAGCCCTTGATCATTTGCTTTTGCAGTACTTTTCTTGTAGCATTTCACAAAGTGTTGTTAGGTTGGAAATGCAGAAATAATTGATTGCATTGAACTCTGGTACCTATGTAAGCTTTTAATCCTGGCAGTCAAGAACACTAAGATAAAAGTTTCATAATTACACTGCATATCTAAGCAACATTGTTATTTCAAATGAACACACTGAATTACAGAAAAAAGAAGTACACACTAAAATACACAAAAAGTGTAATTGCTGAAATATAGTACTTTGAACTAGAACATACATTCAGCACATTAATATAGATAGTGAAAGAACAACAAGATCACTATTTTCCACCACCTCAAAGGACTTTGCCCTTTAAGCCTAAACTGAAGAATTTTAATCTTTCTCCATTTCTTAAAAAACAGAAAAACAATCTTTTTGCTGTTAAATGTAGAAATAACAGGTTTTGTTTTTAATCTAAATTTATTTATCTTTAGAAAAGAACATCCCAAGCTAATTTTACTGAGAAACAATATTGAGAATTAATAACATCTTTCAGTTCATGACACTGGACACTTCCAGAGGCAATTTTAATTTATAGGTTTAATCAAACAGAAAGATGCTCACTGAATCCTGGTGAAACAGAGACTAGAGTTAAAAAAAATTCTTTGCTCAAGGTATTTTTTACTATCTTTTCCTTGCCTTCATCCATTTTCCAGGTCTTCTTAAAGATGTTTTGTAATTTACAGTAAAAATTAGCAAAGGAAAAAGGTGTGTATTAAAAAGCAAAGAAAAGCTGATCTGAGATGCTTAGTCTTCAAAGAAAGGGAAGTATAGAAGAAAGAGAAGAAAAAAGGAGCACTCCGTTCTTATATGTTTCAGTCCTTTCACTGTTTTTTTTTTCCATTGTAGAGGTATGAAAATAGCATATCTTACTACAGTCAGTTTGCCACCTACCACTCTTTAGCACTGTTGCAAATTTAGTTATTTTGGCCTGTCTGTGACCAGCACAAGAGGGCATACTCGGGTCATGTCTTCTACAAAGGTTAAAAGAAAAGTGGAAGAAGATGCTACTGCTGGACTTCACACCCACTAACCTCCATGGCAGAAGCATGTAACCATGTGCAGAGCCACCCTCTGCAACTGTAAAGACTAGACCACCTTGATTTAAATCTCTGCAAGTGTAAGACATGGCTTTAGATAGGACAGTTATTCTAAAGGTATACTAAGGAAGAAAAATACAAATATTAGACTGGGCCATATAAACAATTAGGGGAAAAGTAATCACTAACCTCATGAAATGCTACTTACACCAAACAGAGAGTCTGAAAAATAACTCTTAAATTAGCTCCAACATTAAAAAAAAGCCTCATCAACGTTAATTTAAATAAAAGTTTAGCAACATGACAAAGTACCAAAACCAAGTGCAAGAAGAAAGAAACTAACACTGAAATAAAACCCCAACAAACCACCACATGTGCATTTGAAATCCATAATTTCAGCTCAACAGACACAGGAAGGCAGGGCTTCAGATTACTTAACACAGGGAATAGCACTCACTTTTCAAGTAATTTGTAAAAATTCTGGTAGACATTAGATAGGCACTTGGGACAGAACAAAACCACACTGGATTTAAATCTTTTTAAGTGAATACCTAGTCTGTTCTTGTTGCTTATATACCTGAGATGTTAGACTTGAGAACCTGAAAGATGACATATAATTGCTATTTCTTACTGAAAATAGTATGGTGAATGAATCAGCTCAAGGTTTGAGTGATTTTATTCTCCCCAGGGTAGATGGAGCTGTGTTGACATATTAAGGGAAAGCTTGTAGGTACTTCATCTGTCTTTTCTGGTCTGATATAAAATTCGTAATGAACCAAACATGGAAACAAGTATCCTTTTGAATATCTACTTATTTTCCTGAATTGATGCATCCTCACTAACCACGTAATCATTGATTAAATAAAAGCTACCAAGTGAAGAGATGCTTTAGTTATAAATATCTTAGAAGAGGTATTTTTAGAAAAACATAAACGGCAACTGCTGGCTAATTTCTGAACTGTGTTAAGGATGGTGTCCTTTTCTTCTAATTTAAATTAACTTCCAATGTAATTGTAAGCTAACTAAAAGCTATGCCCATATTTTCTTTTAGAAATGCAGTTGAGAAGGGCAAGAAAAGCATGGAAGATTATGTGTGTGCTCATTTTACAGTAGGTTGCTACCTATTGTCTTTAAATTTTTTGGTATTTTCTATACACGTGATGTTTAGCTTCAAGACTCATAAATTATTTTATATTTATAATATGTATGTTTAATATGTATTTATATAATTTAACTTGCATTTAATGTGTCTGGATGTCCATTTATTCTCTTCTGATGGAAAGAACAAGAAAAAATGAAACTTAGACAATTCAGACTAAGGCAACAAGAGGATTTAAACATTAAGTCTTAACATGCTATTTACAACTCCAGCATGGAGCATGGACCAGTAAAAATTGTAGATGGATGTCATAGAAGGATTTCTATTTCTAGAGTGACAGGAGGATCTCAAGAGTTGTCAGTAGTAGAAGCCGACACAAACTTGACAGGAGACCAATGGGAAAAACATTGCATTGTGATGGGGTCCGAAGCCCCTTGCATTCTCGGCATGGACTACCTAAGAAGAGGATACTTCAAGGACCCGAAGGGCTACCAGTGGGCTTTTGGTGTAGCCATGGTGATTGAAGAGGAGTTCAAGCAATTGTCTGTCCTTCGTGGCCTCTCAGAAGACCCTTACATTGTAGGACTACTGCGAGTTAAAGATCAAGAAGTACCCACGACAACCATACACAGACGACAGTATCAGATGAACTGAGATTCTGTGATCCTGATTCACAAAATCATCCAAAAGTTGGAGAGCCAAGGGGTGGTCAGCAGAACCCATTCACCCTTCAACAGCCCCATCTGGCCTGTGCATAAGTCCGATGGAGAACGGAGACTGACTGTGGACTATCGTGGCTTAAATGAAGTCACACCACTGTTAAGTGTTGCCGTCCCAGATATGTTGGAGCTCCAGTACGAGCTGGAGTCCAAGACAGCAAAGTGGTACGCCACTATTGACATTGCCAATGCGTTTTTCTCCATTCCCTTAGCGGCAGAGTGCAGGCCACAGTTTGCTTTCACCTGGAGGGGCGTTCAATACGCCTGGAATCAACTGCCCCAGGGGTGGAAGCACAGTCCAACCATCTGTCATGGACTGATCCAGGCCACACTAGAGAAGGGTAAGGCTCCAGAACACATCCAGTACATCGATGACATCATTGTATGGGGGACACAGCAGAAGAAGTTTTCAAGAAAGGACAGAAGATCATCCAGATTCTCCTTGAGGCCGGTTTTGCCATCAAAAAGAGCAAGGTCAAGGGACCTGCCTGAGAGATCCAGTTTCTAGGGGTGAAATGGCAAGATGGACAACGCCAGATACCAACAAATGTAATCAACAAGATTGTAGCAATGGTTCCACCAACAAACAAGAAAGAAACCCACCACAAAGGACTAGCTCAAAGCCAGGAGGTGAGGATGAATCTCTCTGTGTCAGAAAAAAAAAAAAAAAAAAGAACAAATTTCTGCAGCAGTACAGAGGGTGTTGTCCGGGCAAGAGATATTCAGCTTCTAATTTGCTAGATCAGCCCTTTTTATTTTATCTTCCCAGATTTTCATGGTGCTTTTTTTTTTTTTTAGTATAATGAAAGAATATAATAAGTATTTATTATATAAGTGTCAGTACTTATCAGCACTCTAAATGACATTTATATTGTTAAATGAAAAGCTAAATGCCTGAACCTGCCAATGGCATAGTTTGGAGGACAACCCCTGATCACAGAATACTATAAATTACTTGACCATAGCTAAACTGCCAAATTCAGGATCTCTTGATTATCACACTAAAAACCTGTTTAATCTCTACAGTCAATTCATAGAAACTCTGCACTGAAAATACCTTTGTCCAACTAATTATAAAGCTAATTTGTTCGGTGTTATTTAATCTCCAATGATGATTCTTCTGCAAAGCCTTAAAGAGAAAATCACCATTGCAACAAACTTCAACCATTAATCTATAAGTCACTGATCTCAAAATTATAAGATGTTAATGTTTTTAATCTTAAAAATATCATTTATAATTATAAATTACATCTATTTATATTTGTGCATTTTATTAAGTGCAAATTAATACATTTTATAAATTTATGTTAAATAGCATGTTAAGCATAGTAAATTAAAAATATTTAATATTAAATTTAAAAGCTTTAACATTACATTTAAAATCTGACCCTACAAATTTTTAAGGCTATAATGCACAAGTTCACAAAGGTTCCTGACTGCACATCTTATGTACATATATGTTAGTGAGGGATTACTTTCAGCATCCTCATGGTTTGACATCAGCCAGCTGTCTGTTTGACTGATTCAGACAGTGACACATGAAGATATAACAGAGGGAATTCCAAAGTTCTCCTCTTCTGAAATATAGTGATTTTTTAAAAGAACTTAAGCTGAAAGTTTATTAACTCAACAACTTTAAAACGGCAACAATTCTTAATGTTATGAAAACAAGGGAAACTAAGCTAAGATCTACCTTCTGAAAAGCATGCCATTTGCACACACTAGAAACAAAAAGCTCTTTAAACACAGACAACTTCAATGTCTTGTCCAATTTGTCCATCATGAAGCAAGCCTAGCAACATCAATTCCTCTCAAATTTTGCATTATTATACATTAAGAAGATTTTTTTCCCCCTAAGGATATGTTTTTATTTAACTATAACCCAAGAAAATAAAGTGACTGCATTTGTTTTGGGACTTAGAGCTTGGGGCTTGAAAATGACAGTCAAACAGAGGAAATATTTGTATAGTTGAAATATAATCCACATTTACAACAAATTCAGTATTCATATACATACACAGATTAGCTAACACTATTTCTTTGCTAGACCATGTATTTCTTTTTTATTACTGGAAAGTAATTCACTACCATGAGAATCAGGTATGTTCTTCCTCCTTATTTTTTTGTAAGTTACTGTAGAACAAACCTAAGATGAAGTTATATTACATCAGCTAAATGATATTTTTAATAAATCATATTTCTCACTTTCATTTTCTGTGTTTCTCCATTTTATCAAGGTCTCCAAATGAAAATTCCACACTTATGGAAGTATGTCAGTCCTTGTATTATCTCCAGGAAGATCCAGACTTGTCAAGAGAGTATCTGCTCCATGCAATTTCAAAACCAATATTTGTTTAGATTCAGGAAGTTCACCAGTTCCAGTAATAGAATTCCATAATTAGACAAAAGCAGAAGTTTAGCAAGGCACTGGCAATCAGACTCAGTAAAAATCATGGCCCAGAAAATTCTTCCATTTCTTCTCAATTTAAAAACTAGTCTAATAAAAATTCTCTCTCTTTTAAGATAAAATTAAAACAAAATGTGATGAGCTGATGGTATGGTTTCAGCAACAGAAATTATACTGTCTGAATTAATGGATAAGCCCTTAATTAATCAATTCACTTCAACCAAAAAGAAGGCAGTCTTCCACCCACATCTGGGATAGGTTTGTGTTTTGGTTTTTTTTCTGATTTTCTCCAAATGCTAGCAGATTAAATACAAATGTAATGCTAGAATTGGAAAAAAAAATGCAGCTGATGAGGAGGCAATAAGAATTAACAATAAATACCTAGGCACATATTTGCTGCCAGCTAACTACTCTCATCAAGGAATAATACTCAAAATAAAGAAGAGACAAAATTCATTATCAGTGATAATGGAAAATATGTTAATAAAGCTAATATTATGTATTAATGATGGGTTAAACCTTTTTCACATAATAGGGTTTTTGCATAACCAAGTTAGCTAAATCTTTTTTTTCTTTAAAAAAGGCACATCCATTCACTAACCAGTAATGCGTCATCCAGTAGTGTTTCACTTTGCTTTTTGTGTATCAATTATGTGCAGTTCAAGAAAAATGCAACGCCCACCTAGTATTTGCCCTGCTGATTAAATAATATCCTGTGTTTAACAAATTGCTCAGATTTCTAGATAAATCAGAAGGAAACCACAGGCAAGGCTGTTTACACTTGCTTTCTCTGTAGGGAGACTAAACAAAAACACCTGCAACAAGAACAACAGATTTTATTGACCCAGTCTGACATAATAAAGCCTAATGTCAGCTCTAACAGACAATTTAAAATCTAACAGAAACATAAAAGAGAAGCAAAGGCAATTTTCTGAAAAAAATACACAAAATAAAGCTTGTTAAAAAATCAAAGTGAGATTTCCTCCCACCAACTCTAGCTAGTTGAGGAAGACATTTGATACCTCAGTCCTTTCCATGTCCCCTGTCACGAGGTTCCTTGTCTCATGCACCAGCAGGTCCACATTTTTCCCTAGTCTTCCTTCCATTCTACATGTAGAAACCTTTCTCGTCTCTTTTATTGTCACTCTCCAGACTGAACTTCATGTGGCTTTTGGCTTTCTTAAGCCCACCCCAGCATGCTCAGATGGCATCTCTACAGTTCTGAGTCACATGATCCCATTTTTACCTCTTGCACCCTCTCTTTTTCTTTTTATGAGTTTTGTTGAGAGCTCTTTGTTCATGCGTGCAGACCTCTTGCTATCTTTTGTTTGTTCTCTTGCTTATCAGAGTAGACCACTGTTGAGCCTGGAAAATCAACCAGCTCTCCTGGAGCCTCATTCTCTCCAGAACCATATTCTATGTCATTCACCCAAGCTGAGCAAGTCAAAGTCTGCTTATTTCATGTTCAAGTTTGGGATTCTGCTACTTGTCTTTCTCCTCTGAATATTCTGAACTCCATCCTCTTGTGTTTTCTACAGCCAAGACAGTCTCTGACCTTCATAATTCTGACTAGGTCCTTGTAAAGCATGAAGTTTATGAGAGCATCTCCTCTCATCAGCCCCTCTTGCATTTTTATTAGGAAGTTATCATGACTGCACTGCAGAAGCCTGAATTTTTTAATTTCTGCTATTTTTGCCTTCCTCTTCCAGCAATTATCAAGATGATTGAAGTCACCCATTATGACCAGAGCCTGAAAACACACGGCTTTTCCAAATTGTCTAAAGAAGGCCTCATCTAATTCTTCCTGATGAGGCAGTCTGTAGCAGACATGCACAGACAGTGTTGTCCATACTAAGCACCCGCTATCCATTAGTTCTCATGTGACCCATCATCCATCCCCAGCTGCTTTCTCATGTTACCAACAAGTCCCACTCCTCACATTCCTGGTTTTTCCTTCCTAGTGGGGCTTCCATCCATTCATTGCAGCACTCCAGTCATACTGGATTTCTTTTTTTGTTAAAAGTTATGCTCTCATTTAGAGAAAGTTAATTGAGGAAATAGTGTAAGCTATGCAAATAATCAAATTGCATCATCACAACATTCTTCCAAATATTTAAGCAATTAATTATGAAATTGCAACAGGAAAGGGGGGAAGCCAACAACATCTAGATTCAGACCTCTGTCTATCTCTGTGGTTTGTTTTTTTTTATTCTACACAATGCATAAAAATTAATTAATTGAATGGAGAAAAATGTCATTTGTTTTAGTATCACTAAGTAAGTGCTCCCACTTTTTTATGACTTTTTTTACTACAGTAGTCAGGAAAGCATAAGCTTAATTAAATGATGCCGAATTGTATGACTTTGGATCATGAGAGGTAGACCCTATGGAATACCCATCCCAGAACACATCCCCTGGAATGTGGTGGAAATAAAACATATGTTGAAACAGAACCTTCATAAGCCTTTCTGAAAAGGATAAATTGAGGATTATGAATTACCTATATACTAAATTGTGTCGATGTTGTCTTTGCACCCTCTTAAACCTGACTTTTACTTCCTGTAACCCTGCTGATAACCCAACTGATAACAAGCAGTGGAGTCATAACAGCTGTGTCTGGTCGTGATGGCTGCATCCAGCTCAAAGTGGATTTGGGAGTAGATGGCTCCCAAAGTAGAGTAATAAATAGCCAAGGGCTAATTTGAGCAATGAGCCCACCTAACCACAGTGCTGGTTAATGTCCAGCTCAAGTCGAGTTTGGAAGAAACTAACATCTGTAGCCAGTATGCCAATAAGTCAGTCATCAGACTCCATGAATAGTGGATAGCCCAGGGCCTGCTGAGCTCTCCTGTACAGCAGCAGGCTGCATGTCAAGATCTCCCCTTGGGTAGGAACACTTCTCAAGGCTACTCCTTGAGGCTGAGAGAATCCTTATTGTGTCAGATACTCAATAAGTGAATTGGCACTAAGTTCACTGAGCCTTTGAGATCTTAGCTAAGTGGATATATTATTGCGCATGTACAATCCTTTACACAGATACCAGTGACCAAGTCTGGGACTTAGTCCTAATCCAGCTGCACCTAAACTTTCCTCAGAAAAGGAGTTGAGAACGACGGAGTCCTTCCTGAACCTCATGACTCAGGGGGAGGGTCTCCATACCAGTTTTGTCTGACCCTGTCCCCTCTGCAGTAAATAATCGTATGTATTTTGCCATCAAATCTTGCTAAACCACTGTCACATTTGCTATTGAATTTTGTTATATCAATAAAATATATTCTTGCTTCTCTCTCGTGAATGAATTGCATAAGTTCACACGTGACATAAATATAAACCATTTTAAATTGTAGAAAATAAAACCAGACAGGGGTTGGGAGACTACAGGGGGCACATTTTACATATTTTCACCTTTTCCTACCCTTTTCTTGGAATCCATTCATACCTAGTGGATAAACAAGACTCTTGCTCTGAACCAGTGAAAGAAATTTTTATGTTTCTATGACTTTTCAGAGTTGAAAGTTGTAGAGTTCATATTCCATTTATGCCTGTTACAACTATGGAATGCTCAAAGGCTTCTAAAATTGAATCAGTGTCCTCTGGTATTCTTCAAAAAGTAAGAGGTAGCAAGGCAGCACACTGTCCATTATCACAATAATTTCATCTCAAAACCACCAACAATTCCCCACTCCTTCCAAACCATGAGTCCTATATGAGTATTTTTACTTCCTTCATTTATGGATAACAGAAATTGAAGACTATTCAAAAGAATATTGAAAATATTTTCTGACATTCCAATTTAAACATATCAGCTTTCAATAAAACTTTAAGAGATAATTTATGAGACAGAAAAAATTTTTAAATCTTAGGAATAACTACGAAGAATGGAAACTGCAAGAAATTTAAAATGAGAGGTGCAACAAGGCTTTTTCATATTTTTGAAAAAAGTACCACATGATTTAAAAAACAGATGTTAACTAAAAAGAATGGACACCCCACAAAAACACTGGCTTTTATATTTCAGATAAAAATCTTGTGCTTTTATCTAATCATTACTAACACTTTGATGTGGAAAAACATCTTCCCAGGTTGAAAAGCCAACATGCTTTTATATTGCTTAAGAATGAAAGAGAAGGAGTTGAATTCTGTCACCTTATTTATGCTGTAAACATAGTGTGAGCATATTTAATGGAATTTGTGTATCAGTGAAATGATGACAGGATCTGTTTCTTGAAAACGTTTGTCTATGCTATATTTTGATTACGACTTTGTTGCTTGGTTCTCTTATTTAATAGACTTATGTGGAAATGCTACTAACATTACCCTAAAGTAAGGTAAAGTTTTTTAAATCCCTAGGTGGTTAACTGACAGCAATGAAGGCTCAATTTTTCCTTTGTCCTCAGTGGAGATGAGCTATCTGCAAAGCACATGTCCTTATGTGTCTTAGCAAAGGATGAAGAGAATGCCCAGTTCCTTCGCTGTGACAAAGACAGTAAGTCCATGTTGTGACATCAGGGTGTTGTGATACCTGAAAAGTTCACAAGGCATAATTCAAGCTACATCAGAAGGAAGTATTTAATCTACTGACCAAGTTCATCAGGGTGGCCAAATCATCTGTAAAAGATGGATAAGACAGCTTAAGAAATGATACCAGAGAACTAGGAGAAAAAATCCCTGTACTTTTTAGCAACAGGTAAAAGTTACAAGGTCTTTCTGACATGCAGTGAGATAATGGGAAACATTGCTGAAATACATATTTCACCCAACAAAGCTAGTTTTTTCCTGCCTGCACATAAATACCTCACTGGAAAACTACGAGTTTTTTGCACAAACACACTTGAGAATAGGTTAGATTTAATCATGAATATGAAAACAATATCAGTCTTGCAAAGACCTAGTCTTATCTCTATTTTATTGTATTTTTACAGGCAGCAGAAATATTCAATATTTTCTTCGTATTGAATAAATTAATGAAAAAATTCTTATTCTCATTTCCAAGGATCTATTCAGCCTTTCTACTCCATGGATTTCAATTTTTTATGTCCTCCAAACTTTTACAAACCCTCTTCCAAATAAACACATTGCTTCCCTTCCACCTGATAATTCTGTTTTCCTGTAGTAATCCCTACACATGAAATAACTCTTCACTTCTTGTGTAGCAAACATATCAAAATATCCCTTGAGAAAGCATAACTCAACAGAATCATTATTATCTGAGACCAATTTGTTATTTTAAAGGTCACAGCATTCCAGCCTAAATATAATTTATTAAAAAAAAAAAAGGAAAACAGAAGCAACTATGTTTTTGTGTTACCTGATAGGTCAGTTCACAAAAAGAATCTATTTCCTTTGATAATACAACTAGTGTTTAAAAGTATTGAATTTTCAGAATAAAGATTAAGATCAATGTTTTCAACAAAGCACTAATACTGATGCTGGTACTGGTACTTCACGTATATGGCTTAAAACTGTTTCACAAAATGTTTTTAAGTCCAGAAGTCACAATAGTAAGACAGAATCTTACATTAACAGGGTGAAAAACTGTGTATGCCTGCATATGGATTTAGAGACTGTGAAGGAGACCATGCAAGAAAAAGAAAAAAGGTTGCCTTGGAGAGGAAAGGTTTTCTTTAAAACCTAAGATGTGCTGAGAGCATTAAACCATAAACTTTATAACCTTTCCTGCTGATTAAATTAAAAAGTCACTAGACTGATCTCTAATTAAAAAAAAAAGTTAAAGAAACTGAAAAGGAAAATGTCAGCGGAAATGTACATACAGAAGAACACCCCGGCCAATGTGATTTTTGTTTTGTCCTTATCAGAAATTGAGGCTCCAAACAGACAGGTTTCAACACTGTCCATTACAGAGAGGCTTCATAAATGAAAAAAGATTGTACCAAAAGCATATTATCCCCTCTCCCCTTTACTGGTGTATTTTCAGTATTGACCCTTTGAAAATATTAGGACTTGACCTGTTTTCAGCTGAGATAATTTTCTTCTTAGTAGCTGTACTGTACTGTGTTTAGAAATTAGTATGAGAATGAAGTTGACAACACACTGAGCAGGGCTTACCCTAAGTCAAGTACTTTTCAGTGTCTCATGCTCTGACAGCAAGCAGGAGCACAAGAAGCCGTGAGGGAGCACAGCCGAGGCAGCTGATCTGAACTGGGCAAAGGGATATTCCATATCAGAGAACATCATGCCCAGAATATAAAGTGGGAGGAATTGACTGGGAGGCTCCAATTGCTTCGGGATAGTCTGGACGTCAATCAGCGAGTGGTAAGTAATTGTATTCTGCATCATTTGTGGGGTTTGGGGTTTTATTGTGCTCTCTATCTTTCATAATATTATCATTATTACTATCATTATTATAATTTCTTTTATTTCAATTATTAAGCCATTCTTATCTCAAACCACGGGTCAAACCTTTTCTGATTCTCCTCAACATACCACTGGGGTTTTGACTGTTTGAGATTTTCACATTAACTGCCCTATTTTCGGTCAAATTACTTCTTAAAAAACATGATTACTTCATGTATATGAAATGAGAATGGTCATAGTGTCAAGTATGCAACTTAATAATGTCAAGACATGTTTATAGTTTATGGAGAACAGGATAGTTTAGTTTATGATTCATGTGATCTATTTTGATATCTGTGTTTGGCAAGGTGAATCACAACTAGGCATTTTCAGTTTCTCTTTATTACCCATAGAGGAAACCTAAAGCGATGACCTCAGATTTAGACCTTTATTGCACTTCAGCTACGTTTGGTCAGAATAATCACACCCTAAATGTCTACAGTTTTCACAAAAATACCTCAAATGGATCAGTTTCACAAACAACTCAGTATCAATAAACTCAAATACTATAGCTGGAAATGGGTAAAAAAACCAAAAAATAAATAAATTGACAGATAAATCCCATCCTGATGTTTCTCTTTCTTATAACAAAGAGGAACTAACTCCGTCTGCTTTGGCCATTAAACATGTCAGTGTGCCCCAGGAGCATAGGGAGAAAATCACACAGGTAGACCAATGACTTTAAAGTTAATATTCAACAACTTAAACTCCAGAATTAAAAACCATAATGATCACACCACTGCAACTAGATTTACAAATGAACTTACAACCCTAAGATTACACACTGAAAAGCACGTAGCAAATGAGGAGCTGATCACCAACTGAAGCTCCTCTCTGCCTTATACCCAGAATCCTACCCACCCACACTGCTCATTCCTAAACAAGTTTCTGTTTCTGACCATAATATCGATAACTCTGGAGCTGGAGAATGACCTACAAATGTGAAACCAAAATGGCAGGATTACTCTTTTCTGAGACAAAACTTTTGTCTATCTTGGCCTCAAAACCCTAAGCCTGTGCTTCTCCTGGGAAAGAGCAGATATTGTCCTAATCTTAAATTCATTGTATTTATCCTTACAAGGAATTTATAATAACACAAAATAAAAGTAATATTGGCTGATTCTAAATGATACATTTAGAAAACTTCTACCTATGGCTGCATTTTATAACTAATTTCAGAAACTTGACAATGCAGCTTTATGACTCCTCTAGTTTCTGGGACAAAGTATGTATTTACATTCAATTTAATTTTTAAAAATGTTTGGGATTAAACATGAAAAGCTTGTAGATGCGTAGAATTTTTATGAGGACTTCTAGAAAAATTAACCATTCAGGTACTAAATACAATTTCTATATGTGTTATATGCTTGCGTAATAAATATTTCTGAAAGAGATTGCCCAGAACCTTAGTTTTTAGCCATTTTGAATAATAGTAATATGGAGCAAAACTCCAGTCCTCATTGATTTTAGGTATTCTGTCTGCTAAGTAAAACTGTGTTCTTTTGCAGTTTGAAGACCTTAATATAAACCAGACTGATGATTGACTCATAAATTCATGGAAATCCCACAAGCATTTCATAACTTCTTGCAGCAATGCAAGCTTTAGGATAAAGTGACTATTTCACAGGAGTTACAAAAGTCACCACTTGAACCACTTTTACAGTGAGGAACAAGTGGAATTTACCTTGGAATTTACTGAGGTGGGTCCTCCCTAGGACTTAATAAATCTCTAAAGTCTTTTCATTAGTCTTGTTTTGCTCCTGTATTAAGCACAGAAGGTGATTATGCTCGGACAAACCTCCACACTACAACATGCTGAAACAAAGTATTTTGCAACATGTGGTTGCCCTGAATGACGACTTCCCCAGCTATTCCCAAAGTCACAGAATGGACCTATGGAAATTCAGGATATGCATAAAAAATAACATAAAGGAGAAAGTGACCATCTACTATAAGGTAATGACTGCTATTTGTTCACTTTTCCTTCATTTTCTAATGCATACCAGCTCAATAGTTTTGTTTTGAAAGTGAATAACCTACATAGTTGGTTTTCTGTAAGATACTCCTCTCTCCATTGTGTTATACTCTTCTGCCTTGTATACATGCATGCCTACACACACACATGGTTTCTATACTTAGACTTTACATTCTTGTTAGGCACAAGACTGACTTAAACTGAAAATCTAAATCTAATTAGGAAACAGAAATTAAGTATTCTTCTTCCTAAGTCTCTTGACAGGTCTGATTTAATAGTTATTCTAAGAACATGCTGCACTAGGGATTGGGTTGCCATCATTTATCATTTCTATTAATTGCATGCTGGTCAAACCTACATTTTACAAAAGACTGCAGTAAACACAGGCAGCTGCAACAGTCTACAGTCTATAATGGACAGTGAGCTAAGGACTAAGTATATGTAAAGGACCTAAGGGTATGCTGGGAAGAACATAGATCTAATATTTGAGGTATCCAGGTTTAGGTTCTAGTTCCTATCTCAAGGATTTTTTTTGTTCACCCACTGAAGGTTTAATATAAAATTAATCAGTGCTATGAGCAGGGACTTCAAGTCTCAGTTTCAGCATCCTCCTGTCAATGTTACAATTATAAAATATACACTAATGGTGTGTTTCTTCTTTGCTGCATCCTTTATTGCTTGCTGAAATTGGAACACTGCACATTGGCAAAGCTTTAGCAGGAGCAGCATGTGTCTCCACTTCGAATAGCCACAGAGAGGTAAGATTTGACAACCTTAAGCAGATGAAGAAACAGCCTGGATTTCCCATTGAGGTGTTTTTACCCCCCGCAGGCAGATAAGCTTGAAACTCAGCTGCTTGCGCACTTCCCTCAGGCATAGTAGGATGGGGGAAGAGGAATGGAAGTATAACAGAAAGAAAACTTGGGGATCAAGATAAACATTGTTTAATAAGTGAAGGAACAGTGGAAGAAGAGAGAAATAAAACAAGTAATGCAAAGGCAACCATTCCCAGCCAGATTGATGTCCAAGCAGTCTCTGAGCAAATGATGGCTAATGTTCCTAAACCCCGCCATGCTGCACATTACTGCTGAGCATGACATTATATGGTATGGAGTATCTCTTTGGTTAGTTCAGGTCATCTGCCTGGTTGTGTTCCCCCCAAACTCTTGTGCATGCATGTGGTAGTTTGACTCCCAAAAAGGCCAATTTTCAATCTCCCCACAATTTGCTTCAGTGTGAGAGAAGTTTTCAGACATGCACAACTACCAACATGGGGGAATTATATAAAAATTTATTACTAACACAATAAATACTATAATATATATATATATACAACAGCTTTCGAAATCACATTTCTATGAATTATAATTCTGACAATTTTGAACAAAGGATTTTATCAGAATTTTTAGGTTGATTAGGCAAAAGCTGTCATCTTCCCCCTAATACTGAACTCTCTTTGACCTTCTTTAAGTCAACTCTTGACATGCAGTGGTAGATCGGAATGTATTAAAAGTCACTATGGGTGAGAGAGTCAGTATTCTGGCTGTAATCAGTATTTCCTTAGTGAAAGATTACGAAGTAATATTTTAAAGGTTACTTTTGAGTGGATAATCTGCCTACCTATCCATCTTTCCAAAGGGAAAGTCACCATAATATATAGCAGACTCACATATCAAAGTATATCAGTAAAAACTAAAAATACGTGAGGAAGGCTCAGACACTCCGTGTATTACAGATCATGTATTGAAGAAGACAGAAACTGAATGACTTGCCCGAGGCTGCACAGGAAGCTTGTGATAACTGAATCAAGGTTTGGCTATAATGCTTTTTTTCTGCATTGTGAGTCCACTTGCAAATTCTTTGAGAGACAGAATGATTTCCTTGGGGACCCAGCCTACCTTCTGCCTCTCCAGACTGCCAGAGCTGACCAGCTGCAGGAATCAGTACACCTCCTGGGAGACAGAGTGCTTGAGGGATTTGTACTTCCTCCAACTCAGTAAAAGATGGAATTAATGTGAATTAATGTGAAATATGGATGCAATCTGCTGGTCAGTGTGTCCATGTAACTCTCACAAACAAGGGTACACATTGTATAAACTTAAACAAAGACTTGATAACTTTCCTGATATTACTCCCTGCCAACTTTGCCTGATGATATGAAAAGCATAATAATTATATGTTCATATTAACAGAAATGCATATGTGTTACATATTTTAACAGAAAAAGATAAATTTACAGTTTTATAGCTAATATATAAAGTATTTCAAAGTCTGACCATCTACAGTCTTTATTATTAAATATTCAAATCCTGGATATATTTCAGGCTTAAATATGGAAAGATAGAAAAAATCAATCCCTTATTTAACAAATCCATACTCCAGCTAAATAACCCCTTTCTTACACTAAACAACTTTCCAATATTCGGTATATTCAGTACTGTAATAGTTCTGGTGCACAGTCACGAGCAAATTCTATTTTCAAAACATGTTTGAAGAGTTATAATATGTGAAGGAAGATATAACGGCTGAATATTGGAGAATTTTGACTGTTTTTACTCTTAAACACTGAATGTTGTAAAGTAAATCCATTATTTATGAAATCAGGAATCTAAAAGTATGAAGAAGACAGCAAGAATGGCTGTATATCATCAGCTTCTGATCACAGGCTGAAAGGAATTGAAGCACTTCAAAAAAATTAATCTTTAATCAATATTGAAAATCAGCAGAGGCAGTTCTACTTGCCTCACAAGAAATATCATCATCATGGCTAGGTTTCACGAATGAAGATTTGGGAAAGGCTCTATCCACATTTGTTACAAGCACGCTGGTGGCTAATAAGGCCAATACAAGATAGACATGTTCGATTGCAAAAGGCACAGCAGAAAGACTCCTTAGGTGGTATATTCTGTAAGACACAATTCTTTCTGTGTTGTCTTTTCTCCTCGAGAGTGATCCTGCGTGCGTTCTCAAAGGAAGCAGCAGCGCTATAGATGGTGTGTCTCCAGGCCTCCCGATTGGAGGCCAGAGTAGACCAGTTATGGTGATCAATATGGCCAAGGCTAAGATGTTGTTTCAGGGAGTCCTTGTATCTTGTCTTCGGGACTCCTCTCATTGTGCGGTCGGTGGCAAGTTCACCATAAAGCACGATCTTAGGGAGGGGGTGGTCCTTCATCCTTCAGACATGCCCTGCCCAACGCAGCTGTGTTCTCAGCAACATGGCCTCAATACTTGTGACTGCTACTTGCTCTAGAACAGATGTATTGGTCACATAATCTGACCAGTGAATGTTTAGGATTGTTCGGAGGCAGCGTTGATGGAAGTGTTCTAAGAGTCGTAGGTGTTGGCGGTAGATGACCCATGATTCGGATCCATATAAAAGAGTAGACAGCACAATGGTTGATCTTTGTACTTTTCTTCAGGTGTTTATTACGCCATACTCTTTCATGAAGCTTTCCGAAAGCACTATATTATGCCTTTGCTAACCTGTTGTCTATCTCCCCGTTAATCTTACCATCCAAGGAGATGAGGAAGACTTCCTGAGGTACAGGTTGATAGAAAACTTCAGTCTTCTTTAAGCTGACTTCCAGCCCAAAAACTCAGCAGCGTCTGCGAAGCAGGATGTTAAACGCTGCAGAGCTGTTTCTGTGTGGGCAACAAGGGCGGCCTCATCAGCATAAAGCAGCTCCCGGACAAGATGGTTTAAGGTCTTAGTGTGGGCCTTCAGTCGCCTTAGGTTGAAAAGGCTTCCATCAGTACGGTATCGAATGTAGATACCGTCCTGCTCATTGAGGTCTGCCATGGCCCTTTGGAGCATCATACTGAAAAAGATTGTGAATAGCGTTGGTGCAAGAAAGCAGCCTTGTTTCACACCATTGGTAATTAGAAAGGGCTCAGAAAGTGCATTGCCATATCTGACTTGGCCATACTGATCCTCATTAAGTGAGATGATCATTTTAAGGAACTTGGGGGGACATCCTAAATGTTCCAAAATCTGCCATAGACCTTTTCTGCTCACAGTATCGAAAGCCTTGGTGAGAGCAACAAAGGTTACATAGAGACCTTTGTTCTGTTCCCTACACTTCTCTTGCCAATGTGGTTTCAGAACCAATAGGAGTACCACAGACATGGTATTTGTTCTCAGACAAGAAATATAACCATATCTGAAATAAATGAAGTGGCCAAAGCAAGCTTCATATAGGAAAACAATCCAACTGTAGTGCCTCTGACACCTCACTATGACATGCCATAGTCATTATGGCATAGAAAGATCTCTCTGGAAAACCCCATGCTCTCTGTTGCACATGCAAAGCTAGAATGCTAGAAAACTGGTGAGCAGTTCAGAAGTGTGTGAACAAGCAAAGACCAAACAGAGAAAAAGAACAATGAACATTCAGAGCTAACAGACATCAAAGTAAAAAACAAACTAAACCAAACCAAAACAAGAAACTCACAACTCTTTCCATTGCAAGTCAAACTACATTGCTGTTCTAGAATGAGATTGTTATGACTCAAGCAAACAGTTGCCTACCACCACAGGGTCACCCTGGAGAAAGCCATGAAGGATTTCAGCCTCTCTGGAACTCTCATAGCTTCAATCTGTGACTATCATCTGTACAATTTCATCAAGAAAAGGAAATCAGTCATCCTGATATCAACAATATGGCTGTATGAAAAACATTGTAATCATTTTATCACTACTCTGTAAGCCCCAGTTTCTGACACAGGCTGTTTAGTTACATGAGATGAGGAAATTTTTTTTTTTTATTTTGTTTGTTTCCTAGTGCCTGCCATCAGGGGGAAAAGTAAAACTCACAGTGAAAAAAAGCCTTCCATATTGCCACCAACCTTAAAAACCAGTTCTAATTATACGTCTGAAACTTTCTGGTCCCAATAAGTGTTTACATATTTCTTATTTAATTTCCCACAAAATAATTTTTCTCAACTTGAATTAATAAATGTAATCACTTATAGACAGGATTCAGGCTACTGTTCTCAAATACTAAGTGTGTCATACAAATACTTTCAGTTTCATTTAGCATTTGATTTTCAGTTCCCTATGAAAATAATGATTGAGGTAATATTTTACACTATATTCATTTCATACGGTACTTTTTTCAACTTCATTTAAATCTACAGGTATCTTTCATCATACTTCTTACTAAAGCAGAGCAAGAATTTTCCTTCTTTCCTTTCCTTCTCCTTCTGTCTCATAGCCTGTTAAATTTATTGGGTTTTAGCATTTCTCAGTAAAGTCCCCAGACTGCATGATAAGAAAATGTTGAATCTTAGTGATGCTTTTCAATTCTGTTTTGGTATGTTGTTACTTGGAAATTACTGTCTTATTCTGTACAACAGTCTCTATTGACTGAAAATAAAACAGGTGTACAAAAAACCCATCTTAGCTGATTATAATTATAAGCTAATAACTATAAATACCAGCAAAATAAATTGCAAACAAAAGCCAATAAAAGATCTCTCAGTTAAACAGGGGTTTTCATGGATTTATTGCACAGCCCACTAGTAGTGGGACAATCAAAAGGCAAAGCTGCGTTGGAAACTGGAATCATTAATATTCCAGCAAAAAAAGCAGCAAAACCCAAAGGAAACTCTCAGACAATGGATCCTTTAGCTATTTAAGCATTTCTATAATATGTGTTATATATGTGCTTTAGACTATGTTTGATGTCAATAAAATATTTGGTCACACATCTATATAACTACTCTGATCAGCAGTGATGGAAAGAATTGCACAAATATCAAAACAGTAAATCACCCACATTATATGGTAAAGAAATGGCATAACTGATAAGCAAATAACCACTCTGAAAAAAACAAAACAAAACAAAACAAAAGATGGAGTTTACATAAAAACAAATGCACATCTTGAAACAGATTTCTGGAATGAAGACATTCATTAATGATAACATATAACATTAACACCAGCTGTACTTGTGCTTTATGTATTCTGATTCATGTTTGCTCTCATCAAATATGTAAAAGGGGTATTGGTTTTTCTACAGCTTCCCAAATGAGGATGGTGAAAGAGGATAGTCAAAATAAAAGAGAGGCAAATATATTCTGAATTTGCTCAGCACTCACTCTCCTACTTTTGCTAAACTAAATATTTCCTGTATATTGAATGCATCTGTATCTAGGGATGTGAAATCCAAATACCTGGCATGAAACTTTTCTCTGTTGATATTTATTCATCACTATCCCTAACTCCTGACAGTTTAATCACTCTACTCCTCTATATCAATTCGTCATTTCTATAAAAAGTTATATCTGCAAACTTTTGCACCACTAGATTAGACTTGGCTTTTTGTAAAGCTTCATATTTTGTTCCTTTGAGATATTAATTTCCCAAGTCTTTGAAGTATCCTCTTATTGCAGAGAAGTCAAGAAAATCCTACCCCCACAATGATTCTGAGTTTACTCCAACAGGAGTTCCATGACTGACCTCAAAAGTCTTCCACAAAAAAACCCCCAAAAAACAAAAAACAAACTATTAGTAAGATTTGAGTAAGCTGTGGCTTGTTCTGTATTGAAGCCATTCCAAACATAGCCGGTTTTTTTGTATTATTGTGGCAGTCTGCAGCTAAATTTTGTAGGAATTATTCCAAATATATTAGTGTTCTGATTTTGATACAGAGGAAGACAAATTATTTTAATATACTGCTAGTAGGAAAACAGCTCAATATTGCTAATTAAGTTATTTGTCAGATCCTCTGTTTCAGTTTTATTATATACATAGGCATTTTGCCTTTTTTTCCTAAACCATTAGAAATATAAAAACAAATCAAGTAATGTTCTGTTAGTACACTGCTTATCCCCAGAGTACACTATTATACATGCAGTTAGCTAAGTAAATGCTATAAAAGGATACCTTAAAAATTTAAATTAATCAAAATATTCTCACGTTTAGATTTGGTTTGACCATGCCACTGAAGCAGAGTGTGGTTCTAGGGATATTAAATACATAGCAAATATCTTTAATAATTTAGATTATCAGATATATATGGTGAAACAGTATAATTTGTTTTAAGAATTTTTTTAAGGGTATTTTTTTTCCAAATAAAGAAGAAAGACCCTAGAAAAAACCCTATAATTTTCAATAGCAATGTTGGGTCCTCTTTTGTCTATAGCAAAAATGTATTGCAAAGAAGTATTTCAACTGTTTACACCCAAGAATAACTTAAATTACTTTTTTCACTGCAAAGTTGCCATTCATAGGATAGATGTCTACAAGAAATAATAGTACACAATAAAAAGTACATTAGAAAGGATGAAAAGAAGGGGCTAATATTTGCAGTGAATAAGCTGTAGGCGTTTTGAAAACTTGAATTATGGTAAGTTTTTTAATTGTTTAAGGGATTATGAATACACACAGCCTTAAGGAAAAAAAATATTTTTCCAATGAACTAAAAAAATTAAGTTTACCTCTTATGTTATGTGTTAATAACATGTATTTGACCCTTTTGTCATCTGAATTTTTAGAGAAGGTAAAAGATTTCATCCGGACAGTGCATGACCAGGACTTATTAATATTATTTGACATTACCTTGTAAAGGCATTACAGGGGATGATGCTGCTCATGCAGCATGTCTTCATTTTTCTTTTTCATTGGCCATTTTTTCTGGCAATATATAAAAAACCCACAACAGCTTCAGTTTTTGTATATCACAGACCAGCATAATTTGGAATTTTTCTATCTATATTTGACAATTTTTTCCATGGATGTCAATGTCAGGCTGTTTATAGTAATGGAACACTAATACCCCTATGCAAATTTAGTCATTGGTAGTATATGATAAAAAAAATTAGTATGTTTTTGTGCATACAAAAAATATCACAATTTAAGAAAAAGAGTTCCATAGGAAAAGTAAGCAAAATTTTTCTATTTAATCAATATGATTTCAAATACTCTTTTCCCTCCTATAAAACTAGATATTATACCTAGATTCAACACTTGTCAATAGTAAAAGCTTCATACAGTGGATGAATTCATTCTACCTTCTTCTCTTATAGTTGGGTGCCAAAATGCCAAACTCACCTTACAGGCCACTTGAAGTTTACAACAGCCATAAGGATGGCAAAAAAACCATGATGTAAAACGCATTCCCAAGACCTGATACTACTGACCTCTGTCAGTGGTATATTTTTTGCTATACCTCATCCTTTTCTATCTTTTTGCATTCTAACATGTCCCATATGTTAAAAAGCCAAAGTGTCTCATCTTATAATGCCAGCTCAACATTAAGTGAATGTGTCCAGTTGGTGAGGACATCCCTAGCTGAAGGTAACAGGCTGCATTTAGAAATTTGGTTTTTATTTATATATGCATTTCTTCACACATTCCATTGACCTAAGCCATATAGGGAAGTAATAAGAAGAACAGAAGCAGATACTTCACCTTTCTCTTTAAAGACAGAAAGTGAGCAGGAATATCAGAGTTCAAATAAATTTGCTTAACTTATACTAATGCCACTGTGGCTACCCTAGCTTTCCCTGTATTTCATTTAATATATGAACACCAGCAGACTAGTTTTTTAATGGCCACCATTATCAACAAAAACAAAAATCATTTTAAGCTATTAACAAAAAACATTATAACATTTGCAGTCTTCATTTAAATCTCTTCACTTAGATAAGAGACAATTTACACAGTCAGCTGCAGTCAGTCAATGAGAGAGACTGATTGCTTCATCCGTTGAAGATTTTCTTTTATATAGCCATATTCTAACCCAAAATTATAAACAATAAAATTCCTTCTTATATGCACTCTACTGTGACTTTTTGGTGCTTTTTTCCACTGATGTACAGTCTGTTTGTTCCAACTAATTTCCACAGCCAATCCTAACGATTTATTTACCACCCACTGTAATCTTATTCATTAATTTTTAATCATCTTTTATCTCTTTATTAACCCCTCCTGTTATTTATTTATTATAATCTACCTTTGTTCTAACTCACCTTCAATGATTTCAACATGGATCAGTTTTTACTATGTGTAATCACCTAATTAAGGCACCAGTTTAACTACAATGAAATATCCTTTGAAAGTAGTACTCTTGTGAAGATTGATACCAAAAGTATAAATAAAGCAGTATGTAACTTTTAACTTCCATTCTGAAATTTAGAAACTTAAAAAGTCTTCAATTTGCCTTTTTTTAAATTAAATATTATCACTTAATTTTAAATGCTATTTGTTCAACTATGTTCCACAAATATTGGCACCACCACAGAAAGTGGTTATGCCTGAGCAGTTCCGTTACTTGAGTACCAGCAGTAAGATGAGCAACTCACTCAGATAAGTGCTCTGCCAGTTGTAAAAAAGATGTCATACAGGCAGCAATTTGAGGGTCAGGGGCTTCCTAAGACCGAGGGAGATTCTTTGTATTTAACGAAAGACTATACTGTACCCAAAAATAATAGTAGTCTACAGCAACAAGTAAGTCTAATTCTAGTCATTTCTCATTTGATCATAGCAACATGTAATGCTCTAACAGCAGTGCTGGTCTCTCTCTGCCTGCATTTCTGATAAATCATTTTTCATGCACTGAATTCTTGCAATGCATTTTACAGGTGATAAAATACAAAGTGTTCATCAGAAGTGGAAAAAAACAAAAAGAAAAAAGTCATATAGTTGACAATGTCTTGTGGTATATTGCAAAAATAATTTATCTTCTGTTCTTATTCAATTACAATTCCAACTATCCTAAAAACAACAAGAGTCCTATTAAGACTGTATTATATTATTAAAGACTTAGATGGTAACACACAACTTCAATTCTACAGGTTAATTACACTTAGATTTTCAAATCATCTCCCTATGATAAAATTGTAAATCTGTCCTCGGCACCACAGTGGCACTAGTTTGAAAACAGATTGTTCTTCCAAGATGCAGCTTTCTTTAAAAAATATTCTTTTAATATGTGAAATACAAAGTACTGTTTTGGTTTTAATTCATTACTGAGGAAAAAAGTAGAGAAAAACCTCAAAAAGGAGGACAAAATTGAACCAAACAGCTCAGAAATATCTCAATTTTAAAATGAATCCCATTGCTACCCCATAAAATTTTAAAGAGAGCTATATATTTTTAGACTGATTCACACATCCATGCTCTCCTGTGTAATACAGAAAATGATGTAAGTGCTGGAAAAGAATCTACTTTTATCATATCACAAGAACCATGCAATATCTCTATAAAAAGCCTTTGAAAAGACCAATAAAGGAAATTTCATGTATTATGGAGAAGTGAATCCAGTCAGTCAAGACACCATTCCAATACACAATTTATAAAATGCTAATCCTGTAATAAGGAACTTAAAACTTAGCTAGGTTCAACTAAACAAAGTACAACATGACAAATGAATATATTGGATAGAATATAGAATAACAAAAACTGATTTTTAAGCGTGAATATAATTTATGCAATATCCACAAGCTGTACGAAATCCTACTAAAAGAATCCAAAGGCATATGACATGTTTTTCACTAAGATAAAACTCTAAGTTAATTTTAATAATATACTGAGGCATATATAGAGTTTGACCGATAATATTTATTCCTGTTTATTCTTTACTGTATTTATAATGTCCAATGATTACCTAGATAGTAGGATATACTGAAAAATGTTTTGTGTCTTATAAATCCCAAAAGATGTATGGGTTTTTTCAATTTTTTTTTTTTATTTTTTAACTTTTTTTTTAACTTGAAGCATTTTGTTCACATGCTTTCTGAACTCTTTCTAAAACGAACAACTTATAGCCTGAAATTAAACAGCTTTTTGTGGAGGAAATAAATTTCTTTTTGTTAATTTTATATGTAATTGAATTTGCAGGAGGAAGGTTTCCAGATTTGCCTATTTAAGTTTGTAGAAGATAGATATCTAGTTTTATACTAAAATTCAGCCATAAAATAAATACTGAAGTAATTCATTTGGGAAATTAACCTACTCTACAAGTGTGGCACTTGGAGCTGAAGATTTCTGTGGGTGTGATTGTCTTTTGGGGTTTTTTTCCTCTATATAATACTGTATGAAGGTATAAAAAAGTTAGCACAGTTAGAGGATTTAAAATTAGCACTTCTGGGTCACAGGAATGTCTAGGAAGACACAGTCTATTGAAGTGCCTCAACCATGAATCTCTCCCTATTTACTTGCATAGATTATATTTAGCAAGGGAAGTTTCTATCATATTGCTTAGCAACAGGAAAGATATTCTCATTAGATTATCATATCATTATCCCCTCGGCTCAGCCAGCTCACCCTCATGTATTACTGAATATATAAACAAGCAGATCTCAAAAAATTGAACAAAAAGAAGACATGAGACATTGCAACAGGTAGAGCTAAGCCTCCATGTGGACAATTCTCTGTCCAAAATCTCAAGGATTTGGTAAAAGTAGGGAAAAATAATTCCTCGAAACGAAGACTATGAAACACAGCATCCATGGTTGAGCAGGATAAGAAGTAAACTGCCTAATTTATATAAGCTGAAATCTAAGTCAACTTAGACTTTTAAAAGAGTGAATGATTCAATCATTAGAGGATTCCTGTAGTAGGTTACAGGAAATGTAACGTCTCTTTGCTAAAACTTGCATTAAATTGTGAACAGTGTTAAAACAAAAGCAGTGTCTGAAGATGCTTTGTACAGAAAGTGTCATCTGAGTTACAGTCACTCAGATTTTGTGAGTGAAGACAGAAAGGAAAGCATTACCATCATCTGACAAACAAAATATGCAAAATAGACAGAGAAGTGCAGATGTAATGCTAGCTACAGAGCCTATCTTCCATGACTCCTTTCCAGTCTTCCACCTTTACTATTTCAAGGGAGAAATTAAGAAAAACCAAGACAATAGAGAATCATAATTTCTCCTAATTTTGCATAAAACAGAATATGAACACAGGTAGACAGAAAAGGAAAAGAATATTAAAATACATATTTTAAAATAGTGTAATATGGTAATAGTGAATGGAGTAACATCAGACTGGCAACCCATCACTAGTGGGGTTCCATAGTGCTCCATCTTAGGCCCTGAGCTCTTCAATGTCTTCATAAATCACTTGGATGCAGGACTGGAAGGGATACTAAGCAAGTTTGCAGATGACACAAAACTGGGAGGGGCTGTTGACTCCCTTGAAGGCAGGGAGGCCCTGCAGAGAGACCTTGACAAATTAGAGGACTGGGCAATCACCAACCATAGGAAGTTCAACAAGAGAAAGTGACGGATTCTGCACCAGGGGTGCGGCAACCCCAGATGCTTATGCAGACCGAGGAATGAGATGCTGGAAAGCAGTGCCACGGAAAGGGACCTGTGGGTCCTGGCCGATGGAAAGTTGAATATGAGTCAGCAGTGCCCTGGTAGCCAGGAGGGCCAACTGTGTCCCGGGGGACATCAGGCACAGCATGGCCAGCTGGTCGAGGGAGGTGATTGTCCCACTCTGTTCTGCACTGGGGTGGCCTCACCTTGAATATTGTGTGTGGTTTTGGGCACTGCAATATAAGAAAGATATAAAGCTATAAGAGAGTGTCCAAAAGAGGGCAACGAAGACGGTGAAGTGCCTGGAGGGGGAGCCATGTGAGGAATGGTTGAAGTCCTTGGTCTGTTCAGCCTGGAGGAGAGGAGACTGAGGGGAGACCTTATCACACTCTACAACTTCCTTGTGATGAGAGGGGGAGGGGCAGGCACTGATCTCTTCTCTCTGGTGATGAGTGACAGGACATGAGGGAATGGCCTGAAGTTGTGTCAGGGGAGGTTTAGGTTGGATATTAGAAAAAGGTTCTTCACCCAGAAGGTGGTTGGGCACTGGAACAGGCTCCCCAGGGAAATGGTCAAAGCACCAAGCCTGACAGAGTTCAAGAAGCATTTGGATGATAATCTCAGTCACATGGTGTGACTCTTGGGGATGGTCCTGTGCAGGGCCAGGAGTTGGACTCAAGTTTCTTGTGGGTCCTTATCAATTCGGAATGTTCTGTGATTCTGTGAAAATACATGAATTTTTTTGGCTACACAGACGCCTTAAGGAAACGCTACTATTCTGGTATTGCACACCATCTGCTTAAGGTAGGTTAGCCTGAACCTGTGATGTTCTGCATTTCTTAGGTTCTGCAATTCTTAGGACACTGATTGCTGAAGTACCTTAGAAATATTACTCCTTCTTGTAATATCCATTATGTCAGCAGTAAAGACAAATAACATCATTTGAGAACTTTTTTCCATTTGAAGCAGATGCTAAAGACATTGACATTTCCTGTTGGTATTTCTCACTAACAACTAATCTTGAGCCTGGCAACAGGATCTTGATATGTAAGGTCTTAATGCTAACCATCTTGAAAGTGACAGATGTTAACCTTATTAAATCAACCCATTCACATAGTTAGAGTTCTGTTCATTTCAGCTTCATTATTAGTCTGTCTAGTTTCAATCTGGATACAATACTAACTGTCATGGAAAACTTAGGCTGACATTTTGTAAATTAAGGAAGTGATCGATAGACTGAACAATAAAATTACATTATGTAGCTGACATTATTGTATATTCTTAAAAATAAGAAAAATGCAATAAATAGGAAATAACATATACTTTGATGCTGTTGTGGTATTCCATTGCTTTTGTGCAAATATCCAGACCTGTTTTATAGGTCATGATATTTTCTAAAGTACAATTTCAATTTTTTTCCTTGATGACACACATAACAAAGAATCAACATACTGTTTAATATTTGTACCAGATAACAGGTTGCATATCCATTTTCTTTTGAAAACACTTGTTTACTTAGTTTAATTTAGTTTTGAAATTTTTTCAGATTTCAGTAGTGTCCTAAGCCCTAAATAATAGAACAGGACAAAGCAAGCAGGCAGAGGTTATGTCAAACTGTAGTGTGTTCATTACTAAAGGTATAACTAGATAAAAAAATTACAGATGAAACTGTAAGCTACCAAATTATTGTGTTCTGGATCCCAAAAATAAAATAAATAAATTTAAAAAAGTAATTTTCGCTAACATCTATTTCCACAGGAGCAAGACAAGATTTGTGTGTGTGTGTGTGTATGTGTGTGTTGAGGACTATCTCATGTCTCAAGATGAGACATCTCATAAGTAAGTTATGAGATGTTGAGTAGTGCCACAGACGTTGAGGGAGTCAGAAGCTTGAAATTGTCTGGGAAAAAAAGCATGTTAGAAGTTATTTGCTGATACACCATTAACATCTGTGGCTCTACATAACAACCTGAACAAGGTCATCCATATAGGGGAGGAAAAAGGGATTTCACTTGATCTCTACGTTCTAGGACTGCTTTTGAAATCAAATGGTGTAGCCAAACATTATAACAAAGTATAGAATATAGAATTAATTAGAGGTGAAATAAATTAGTTGAGTTTCTTAATTGCCCATCATTACCTTTAACACTGAGATAATGTTAAATTTGAATATCAAGATGAGTTAGAGGGTGTCATAAGATTGTGAATGTTCTTGAGAAGTAACAGAAAAGAACAAAGTGTACCAACATTTCATTTGGGACAGGATGAATCAGGACTGTCTGGAAACCAGAGGGGCTGATGGATAAGAGGCACAGGAGGAGTATAAAAGTGAAAACACAGTAACAGTAGACTGCTCATATGTTGTACCAGTCATATTAATGAAACATTATCCAGGTTTTTTTCAGGAATCCCAATATTTTTAGGAGTTCCAGTTTTGAAAACATACTAACACCAGATAATATGCCATATATTAATGTTTTTTAATTATATACTACAACTAAAAATATACCCACCCCAGTCAAGTCTGAAACAGGGCAAATAGTTCTGATGTAAAGAGTATTTAATAAACAGACAAAAACTTCATGCTAGAAGCTTTTTCACAAAATTATTCACAGCATCCTGAATTTTTCTTTTTAAATATATGCTTACATTCCTTTGATTAATAAGCCTTAAGTTTTAACATATGTTAGCCATAAAAAATTTTTTCAGTGGACATCTTACTGCCTCCACAACTATAAGGCAATTAAAAATACTATGTGGTTAAGAGGAAAAAAAAAGGAAATAAAGCTTTTTGTATCATTCTGAAGCAAGTGTTCATAGAATTTTTACAATTCTCTCCAGAAGCACAAAGAAATACCTAAATATCAGGCTGATGAAATTCAGAAAAGAAATGTAAGACTGTGTAAGATTCCAACTAAATGTAAGAATTTCCATTTCAATGAGTCGAAACCTAGAGATGAAAATAGTTAAGATAGTGGTCCATCTGAAGCTAATATGAACACATTTTAGTTCTTAATGTCACATAATTTTCAAAAGGAGAAACCAGTCTTAAAAGCTACAAATTTTTATGTTAAACCACAAACTTAGTATTCTTAAGTCATTAAAAAATGCGCTCCTCCAGTAACAACCTGTACTCTAACAACCTATACTCTAGTAAGCTCTGTACTGGTGGTATTTTCCAATAGGCTCTGTACTGAAGTTTTAAACATACGGAAAATTAATCATTGTGAGTCCTATGAAATTAATGATCAGGTAAACATAAAGATGCTGCTTGTATTTTCCTTTCTGTTTTATTTCCCAATATTTCATACACCTATCATCCAACATTTAGTTCAGACTTCACCACTTACGCGCACATTTAAAGTTCAACCTGTGTCAATGCATGATTTCTAGCTCACACATGCTTTCTCATTTTCTTAGTCTTGCATTCTCCAGTCCTACTGGAGAAAAAAAAGTTTTGCTCCAGACTTACTGATAGGAACATTCACATTTTTTCAGAATATGCACCTTGAAGAATGAAGTTGAATAAATTTAAAAATATCTGTTTTCCCGTACTTTCTTGTTCTACTAATATAACTAAAAAAGTATATGGACATACTGACAAAAACAAAATTAACAGCTTCACTTTTGCATTCATTAGAACAGTACTGCTGGTATTTTTAATTAGAGTATAAAGAATTTATCATCATGATATCTTCATTTGTCTTTATTAGAAGATCACACATCAGCTCACTGGTAACTGTTGTTGAATCACTGCCACTTACTGTCAAGTGCTGCCAAACTGGTGTTCCCCTTCTGCCCACTTAGTTTTCCTTTAATGAAAATACTTTTGTATCTTAGTAAATGGAAAAAAATACTGGATTTACTGGGGTGACCAGCATAATAATGACTGAAGCAAGGAAAATAATACCAATTTTGATGAGAACAATCTAACAATACAGAAAAGTACCCACTAAATTGCCTGCATCTAACATGAAAAAAAAAAAAGGAAAAATACCAATAAAAATAAACAGTGTGTATCATGATATGATGATTTTGTTGTTTATAATGACCTTGCATCCTATCAGAACAAAGTCATAAATGAACTTGTGTCCTTTAGCAGGGAAAAAGAAGGGAAAATAAGATCACCCCAAACAGGTAGCTGAATTTACCCAGTGTTATCATGCAGAAAAAAGTTAAACTTTTCTAAAAATGAAGTATTTAGGAGCTGTTTATTTGACAAGAATTATGTTGATGATCTATTTATTTCAAAATAAGACTACTTCAGAAGGTTTACTTCCATTCTTCTGGGTGATTTTTTCACACTATAATAAGTAGTTCATCAAGAGATTTTATTTCTCTGAAGATACTTTGATTTTTTAGACTTTTTATGTCAGTTATTTCATTAAGAAATTTTGAAATTCTCTCTCCAGAAATCAACAGTGAAAATGTCTTTATTTCTATAATTCTTCTTTGCTTTCTTTTTTGTAACTGTGTTCACTTTTCTATGCTGTCTGACCCAATGAACAATTTTTGCAGACAGTTTCATAGGCAATATAAAGTACACATACACATGATCAATTTAAACAAAGTCACTGACCTCCAACAGATGTTGGAGAGGCCCAGTGCTGCAAAAGGTTGTGCATGAACTTTGATTGTATGACTACAATCTGACTTAAGAAATATACTAAAAAGACACAAACAAACAAACCCAAACAAAAAATACTCCAAACCAATAAAGAAAAACAACCCAGAGAGAACTCTGATTGCCAACTGTTGGATAAGATAAAAAAATTGATTAAAACATTTCAAGTTTCAATGACACTAGGGAAGCTGAAAACAGACTCCCCTGAATAAATTAATGAATTAAAAAAATTCATATTTTTTTACATAAATATATTTCATTAAAAATCTGTTTGTATGTGGCTGACCAGAATGTGTATCAAGCTGAGAAATTGAGTAAAAGGCCAATAATTATTTTTAAATACGATAAGCTAAAGATAAATGCTTACTCAAGAAAATGAATTGTGTTCATAAAATAGATTAGAGAGAGAATATTATAAATCACAAGTACATGGAGAGTTCTTTAACCCTAATGAAAAATTAAATTAATTATTTCTTTAATAAATATTAATATGTGGATGGTAGTTCTCACTGATTTTGTTAAGTTATTAAATGCAACAAACAAAACTGAAGCCATTTACTTACAATTTAGCTTTCAAACTCTGATATAATTAAAGTGTTAAATTCTCCTTCGTAATTTGTATGGTAGATTTCCAGCTCTTCTATTTTCTCTACAACATTTTCTTTAAACAAAGTTCCATACACAAACTATGAAAGCATTAAAATAATTCCAGGTAATTTTAACAAATCAGATTGTAATTATCCACATGCTATTAAGCAATGGGATTTGTCCAATCTTATTTCTGTAAGCCAGGAAATCTGATTTTTAGAGTGAGCAAAATAATGAAGAAATAATTATGAGTAAAAGAATTATTGAGTAAATGTTTGTTATCTTAACAATGATCACTTCCATGCCACGATACGAAGAATAAGGTACAAAAGAAGACAGAAAAAAATCACAAAACAAATACATTGTTTAATTATATTTAATGGACCTTATCTAATGGACTTCCCTCCTCACTCCACCTTCAGCTGGGCTGAAATTGCTTATGGAATCAGGCTGCTAGATCACTTTGAAAGCAATAGCTGCCTCAGAGAGCAGTAATTGGTTGCTGCTCCTGCTCGCCTCCCCACAGTTCAACTGTCTCCTTCGTGGTGTAGATCAAGAGGACACATAAGTAACCTAGCAATTTTCAAATACATTTTTAGAAAAGGGAAGAAAATAGTAGCTTTCCTGAGCAGAGTGCTTTGGTGCCTGCACAGACTGGTAATAAAGAGTAATAGATGGACTAGATGGGGAATAAATTCAGCAGAAAAGGTGATCCACTGGGAAATAGCCATGAACATCAGCCAAAATTTTCTTTGACATTGTGAAGAGCTTTAAATCTGCAAATGCTGGTTCAGACTGCAATTTCTAAAGACCATTGGACTGCTGTGCTATGAAAAGATGTGCCCCAATGAAATGGAAAGCATGTCAGACTTTAAGCTGAAGAGTCATTTGCACTGTGAAACCTGTCTGAACAGCTATAGGAATTATCATAGATTTTTATTTTAAAAAATAAGTGCAGAAATCATCCATGCCATTTAAAGACCACGCAAGCTGGAAAAGGGATACAACAGACCATTTCAAAGATTCCCAAATCTCCTTGGTCTGCCCAGCAATATAAAATATGATTTAACACAAAATATGTGTGTTTTTCCTGTATTTCCATGTCTGTGTCAAAAGTTATAAATATTTTTGCCCAAAGGAAGAATTGAAATGTTACCCACTCCTTAATGCAAACTGCTGTCATGAAATGTAAGCATCTGTTGTCTTAAATTTCAAGGATAGGCATGCATACTCTACACAGGAATGGGCTCAGATTCAGGGTTCATTATTGTCTCACAAATAGTCTTAAAGATCTTTCAGACAACCTACTAACTCCAAAATTGCTTATTCTCCTATCTGGTTTCTATTAAGAGTTACTAACAAACCATTACACCCCTTATATCATTTTAGCTCTTCTCAAGTTTTATCTAAAACTGTCAGTGAATTTTGATTTGAAAGAGGATTTTACATTTCTAAAGAGTTTATTTACTAAAACTTCAAATCTGCCATGCAATCCTGCCAGTTTTTAACAGAAAAATATTTTACATAAATTAAGCCATGTCATTTTTTTCTGCATCTAGTACTAGATAGCCAAAAGAAAATGCTGTATGTCCATGCAAGAAGAATACTAGGATTTCTAAAGAAAGGTTATGACAGTCATTAATTCTTTGGAGATAGCTTTCAATATTGATAGTTTACAGTGAGTTTCTGAATTGGAATTTAAATCTGAATGGAACACCCAAGGACAAAATAGGTACACAAAGGAACGCTTGACTCCAAATCAAGATCCTCTAGAATGAAAGTTATACTCTAGGACAAGCAAAATGCTCTAGAAATGAATCCTAGCATATAAACTGTGCAAATTCCTGAAAGTTTATTAACTTTTTGAAACAGAGAAGATTTTGAACATGCAATGCAGTCTCTATAAACATTTTCTTTCTTTTTCACTCTATTTATGTCTCTAAAATGCAGAAGCTCTTTTAAAGAATATTTGGGTTGTAGAAAAATTAATTAATTTTATAGTTACATCCTAATAATATGAGGTAGGCTGCTAGGCTGCAGACTCCCTATTCCTGTGGCAACCCCTATGCATTCATACTCACCCCTGACATATCCATGGTTCTCCACTGAGCCACATGGAATAATGGCCACATAGGCTGGCATGAAAGGCAGTGTAAGGGGTCTTGGACCTGAGGTTTGTAGCTTCTATGATTAATAGGATTACAGACAGACCTTAAGGATAAACCAGGAAGTCTGTGAGGGCTTACAAAACTTGTTCTTGTTTTGATACAGACTTCTGTGTGATCTTCACCATTTCCTTTTACCTATATATTTGCCTTTATTTTTATAACGTAGGATGGTTATATTTTTATGCTTTCCAACACTTCTGTAAATATGTGTGCAAATGTCTGGGAATCAGACAACCATAACAGTGAAAATGATGACTTACCCACAGAAAAAAAAACACCAAGAAACATATAAAGAAGAGGTGGGATAGTGCCAACTGAATGGTGCTGCACTAAAGTTAAAACTTGCATTGAAAACATGTAAGGTTTGGGAGTTTTGTGCACTTTTATACACAGCTTACATATCTGTAGTGATGAATCATCTTGAGAACACCTTCATCTTAAACAGAAACCTATTTATGGAAATAGACATAACATCTTTGAAAACAAAGAGGATTTCAGAATTTTGCTTGAAGTGCAAAATATGTATTTGATATCAGTCCTTCAACATCCGAGCTGTTGTTACTTCATGCGCAGCTGAAGTAAGTTAATGAACATTCCTTTTTTTTTCTTTAGAGGTTCTGCAGACAATTTGAAAATTGTCAGCATTTATTTCTTTTTCCTCTTACCCGTATTGTCTCCAAGAAATATTTATTGATCCCCTTCTGGAACACAGCAGTTTAGTCATAAATAAAGAATTCCTCGCTGGGACTGAATGTCCTTAGTGGAAATGAAGATCTCTTAATCAGTTAGCACTCAGAATTAATTAATATTTGAAGTCAGGTAATAATTCGCCCATGTTTAAACAAACTTTGAGGCCAAAGAACCCCAGAAGCTAGAAGACAGTGGTTTTGATATACCAAAACCCACTAACTACAGTGTAAAGTTAGAATGCACAAAAACTTACTAATATGTGTACTGAACACCATCCCTTGCAACTCTTGCAAACTCTAGTGGCATTGCATTTTGACAGCCCCATACAGCAACAAACAGCAACACCTAGGCCTAACAAAACCTGTAAGCAGGGACCTTACTCAGTGTCTTATTCTGCTACATGTTGGAGTTCTTTAAGTAAAAATAGTGCAAATACTTTCTAATGACAGAGTGACATTTAAGAAAACCTTCTCTGATGAGCACATGAATGTTTTCTTTCGAGTAGCTGCAGTTTAGAGAAACAAGTAGCACAAATAAATCCAAACACCCAAGGACCAGAACATGACACGGGAAATATCACAGAAGAAGAACAAACATACCAAATGTTATACTGAACTTGTATCTGGAAGCATAGACAGCTGCCAAAAGTTCTATTTAAACATCTCAGAATGATCTGCTGGCTCCAGTACTACAACACAGTCTCCTCTAGCACTTGCTAAGACAAACCCATAAAATCACATTACCCTCACACATTTCAAAGGTTGTGTAAAAACCAAAAACATTGAGTCCAAGGCTTCAGAGAAAAGCTTATGTGAGACTTAAATTCCAATACAATTATCACTGTCAGTTATGCAGTTGACATCTGTAAATGAGGCAGTAGAAATAAAATTCATAAGCCACCAGGAATACAAAAAGGATTAATTTTTAGCACTTATGTTTATATTCAGGCATGTGTGTAAATTATAATCATAAACATTTTACTGATCATTCTCTATAGCATTATGTATTATATATAAAGATACTTCCTTGTTAATTGTCTGCTTGGGTTTTAAAACCTTGTTATAAAGGCTCACAGAATCATGACTGATAAGACAGAAGAAAAAGTAAACTTCTTTGTTATTTTCATGTAATAATAAAATGTAGTTAAAATAATTTTTAAAACAAATGGGTTCACTGTATCAAGGCAAAACCATTGCAGGTCACCCGGTCTCCAGTGGCACTACATTTCATACACACATATACTCTACAATTCTCTTTTATTTTCTAAATAAAGACCATGAGATTTCTCTGGCAATTTAGCTGTTTTAGATAGAGGTTTGTACAACCACATCTCTTTTAAGGAATGTTGCTGCTCACTGTTCCCTTATCCCAGTAGCAATGACAAGTGAAGGAATAGGAAAGGAACAGTCTTTGTGAACTTCACAGAAGCTCATAGATGATGGACTCTTGGTAAAAGAATGTGGTTAGAAAATCCATATACTGGTGACATTTGCAGTTAAATGGAATATGAAATCAAAATCAATTGGAACAAAATTAAAATGCTATTTATCATTTTAATTGGAAGTAAATTTAGCAACATAGGATAATTTTATTGGAAGGGAGATCTGGAAACCATTTAGTCCAATCCCAAGTTCAAAGTAGATCCAATTGTGTGATGATGTCATGGACCTTATTCAGCAAAGGATGGAGGTTCTTCAGTCTTTGTGGGGAACCTGTTCCCATGAGATTTTTTTCCTTATATCTTGTTGGAATTTCCTTGCTCACCTTACCTATGTAGTTCTCAAAGAGTCTGTGTGTGTTTTGTCCCACCTACTCCCTTCACAGTAGGTTGAAGGCAGAAATAAGTTTCCCAGATCTTCAAATCTTCTCTTCCATCTTGAAGAAGCCCAATTCTTTCACCATCACCTCATATATTGTGTACTCCAGATCCCTAATAATCCAGGTGGGGGTCCACTGGAGGCGATCACAAGACCGTGAGTAACATCAGGTAAAATTCCAGCCATCAGAGTAACTGATCACAAATGAATGCCTTTGACTGATGTGTCACTCTTAAATCCCTTTTCATTTATTATACGTATCCAAAGGATCCTCAGTAACCGATTTTTTCTGGGACCTTATTGTTTGATTACTGCAAGGTCAAAAACAGCAGTAAAAACCAGTTGGCCTATTGTGTAAACCAAAACAGATACATTGTTGGTTGACCCGAAGCCCACGTGAAGCCATCGGTGAAGAAAACCTCATTCATAACCTATGACTTTTCCCTGGAAGCAGAGTAAAGAGCAAAAAAAATCTGATAATGCAGAAGCAGAGAGAAAGAAGGAAGAAATTTTGGAGGTTTTTTTGAAGTGAAGCCAAGAGGATTTAAATTTTCATTTTATCCTTCTGATTTTTTGCAAAATTGTTTTTATTTCTGAATTTTCTTCATAGCACATTATAGTGTTTCTGTTTTCACAGTATTTTGAGGCAAATGGAAGAAAACCAAAAACCTATGACATTTTGGTAAATGTCCAAGTCCATAAAAATTCCACATAAGGCAAATACGATGACACAGAATCTTATCTAGATGTATATAAAAGTTCTTTGATGAAATTAAGCCATTTGTATTTCTATTCACAGTGCACTTGTACTGAGTATGGAGAACTGTGCAATAGGCTTTTTATTTTTCTGAAAGAAAATGAGAAAGCTTTGAGACTTCCTAGCTGAATTTTCTTGTGTTCTAAAACTGACCAGTTTAATATAAACAAACAAATGTGCTTGGTTGTAGCAATTAAAGTAAAAGAATTAGTTTCTTTCATGGTAACTATTTTAACTGAAATATCAAGAAAATATCCAAAACTTCTTCAGCCTATAGAAAAATTCAGTAAATAGAATGAATTTAATAAGTAAATAGAAGAGGCAGGTGCATACAAAACCTGTAGCATGGAAGGAAATCAAAGTCATTGACTTGCATACCCTTTCATCAATTAAAGACACACGTAAGTGAAAGTGCATTTAGTGAAGCCTCGTTCTATAGTACAATCTTCAAATATCGTTCTGGACAAATAACACAATTAAGCATTATTGAGTACTTATTGAAAACATTGTCTCACTAGACATTTTATCTTTAAACACCTAGAAAGTTATGTCAAATTTCCCTGGGTTATCTTCTACAGCATAGACATTACAGAGTTGACAGTTACAGAGTAACACGGTGGTAAAATTCAGCTGCACAGATGGAGATAAATTATTTATAATTTTATTTATGAACAATGCACATTAAAACAATATAGATAGACAGTCAAGTGGGTGCATAGGTACAGTTCTTTATACTAGAAGCATCTTTGTGGTTCTAATAGTGAAACTTCAAAGGCAAATACTCTGGTGTCTGTATTTACAGCTACTGTTAGTTAAAAGATAAAATCATACCAAGGCTTTACTTCATATCATTATTTCACAAAAACAAAACAAAATATGCAGAAGCCTATGTTTTATTTAATCACGGAATAAAAGTAGAAAGTTTACTTTGAGGAGGAGCTCAAAATAAAGAAGCAGCTCAATCCTTCATTCACACTGGAGGACTTTAAGAGCTGACAAACTGCAGAAAAGAATTCATAATTTATGTAAGTTATTTTAATTGATAGCATGGTATGAGGTACTTGTTGAATATTTTTTCCCAATAACACGGAGAGAAAGAATCTTAAAAAGTAAATTGTACATGAAAGCACAAGAAAAACAAGAAAAGCCTAACAGAACTTACTTCTTAGATCAAGTTAGCAAGAGGATTTGTAAGAAACCATTCTTTATATTCTTAATAACAAGTATGAACTAACATATGACTAACTTCCACTTGGTTATCTTTCACTTAAACATTTGATGTAATTATTGCAAATTATGCACTACAATCAAGATATGCAAATTAGCGAATCAAAGTACTAGATATGCCATCACTAAACACTTGCTTCCTTATCAACTTCGTAAAGCTCTAGTTTTGATTTATTTTTTTTTAAGCACTAATTGACAGTAACATACAAGAGTTCTAAACATACATCCAACTTCCATTTTGGAAAACCTTCTACTGGTCTGTATACAGTCAAGGGGAAGGCAGTGGACAAGACTGGTGAATTTGTACTGTGACTTTTTCTGCCCCATGGACAAGTCTGAAAGAGGCTTCGCTCTGTGTCAATTAATAATGGAAATGCCCTGATCCTATGGCAGACATAATGAAACTTCCAGGCAAAACCCACTCCCTTCCATCCCTCTTGCTTTATGTGACAAGTTTTTGTGTTTCATTCCCTGATTAGAAGAATGCAAGAATTCCTTCTTGGGAATGCCTTCAATATACCACCTACTGTAATGCACTGGCAGCTGTAGTCGGTGGGTTTTAGTTTTCCTTTGTTTTGAACTGGCTATTAACAAAAATAAGCATTTAATTAGGGTTTTCTGGCCTTATAGAATGCACAGTTATAGCTATTTTAGTAATAATCTTATTGATAATGGACACTAATATTTTTCTTTTAGATCTTACTTCCTAGACATCCTATCTCCTGTTTCTCCACTGTTCTTGAATATAGTCCATAAGAACTGGAATACCTGTATTCATACACTGTTCAGCTGTATGAAATGCAGCATCATAGAATACCAGGTTGGAAGAAGTCAACATGGAGATAACTAATGAGCACAGGAAACTCCAGTCAGCAATGTCAGAATATTTTCCTTTTCCTTTTTAATCAACACAATTACTCTATAGTGAAGTTTCTCATGGGAGACCCACAAGACACCTTGTAAAGTCAAGTCTGGAATCTAAAATTAATAATTCAGACTGAACACTAAAAATCATAGATTCAGAAGAGAAATTAGTTTTATAGCAATTCTCTTCCAGCTAATCCCTTAATGTTGCACAAAATTATTTTTTCTCTCTCTCATAAGAACTGACATGCTTATCACCTCTTTCCTTTTTAATACCTGTTTAGGATCAACAAGTACATATTGAGCTTTTTTGCTTTGAGTCATTTAAATGGTTAAAGTATGCAAGTGGAAAAAAAATTGGAACAGATGCCCTGTATTTAGTTTTCATATTTTGTTCTTCCACTTCATTCAGGGAGAATGGTTTAGGTACCTACAAGTTTGTATATTTTATCTAATACCAGCAGTTAGCCTAATAAAAAATATTACCTTCTACTGAGAACCTTCTTTATTTATCTACCAAAAGTCACTAATGTTAGTGTTTCCTAAATTAGAACAGCATCAGGAACACTAGATAAACATCTAGATACAGTATTCCAATCATAACTATAAAAACCAAACAAAAACAAAAACCCAAAGCAACAACAGGTAGTGGTAGCAGCCAAAAAACTTGTCCCATGCAAAGTGGTAAGGAAATTACTTTTTTCTCAGTTTGTTGCAAATATATTATCACTGATATAGAACTCTAGACAATCACAATACATTCCTATGCAGAATTCCATATTCATATGCTCCATTCCCTCCCTTATACTTTTTTCCATGTTTTTTTTTTTATTCAACTATATGTTGTTTTTGTCTAAGTTTAATAGATATAGGTCTGTCAGATATGCAACTACATTCACTCTGTTGTATATTTTGAAAATATTTCTATTTGAGTATCTTTATATATTGTGTGTAGCTTACATGGGTTCAGCTTTTTTGCTCATTGGAGAATACTATAGACATCAGAGGATAAAAGGGGGGAAAATGCCACAGAGATCACATTTTATGTTGTAAAATCTAACTGCAGGTGCTGCAGAAATCATCTATAGGATGTTCAGGAGTGCTCTGGGCCTTAGCTGTTGCCAGGCTTAGCTACAGCAAACTGCTTACATGCAGTCATCAAATTACATGCATGAAGCTGATTATTAAGACAGCTCAGAAATCACTAATCTGTTATCCCTGAAAAGAAGAGCATGAAATATGGCTCTGGGTTTTTATGACACTATACAGCCTCTCTTTGGCCAGATTAAGCCTCTGTTTGGCCAGATTATTCTCCAGTTAACAATATTTATCATTACTCGAAAGGAATTAAATCTGTGGTTTAGACCAATTTTGGGTGCTTTTTGGTTTTCGTGGGTTTTTTTGGTTGTTTTTTTTTTCCCCCAGAAGCTCAGTAAAAATCTGTCAGTAATTATATCTGAACATAACTCGGGATTTCAGAAAAGAAATACATGCATCTTCAATTCCTTTAGTTATCCAGGCTTTTGACAGATCACACATAAAAGTAGCAGTTGGAAAAGTAGAGAAGAGTAAATACTACTACTTGATAAAACCTTTGAATCAAGTCATTTTGCAACTCCAAAAAAATGAGACACACATAAAGACAGATAAAATGATGAATGAAATGTATTTATGAATTCAAGTATGTCAATAGTTCAATATAATATATGCCAGCAATAGCATGACAACTAATTAGCTTTGATTGAGAAATATGCACATCTGTGAACAATGAGGAATCTGATGTGCTTAAGTTTCAGACAAGCATCTTTACTGTTCATCTATGACACTTTCTGACATTTTCAAAAGCATAAAGATGTGTTTTGCTGAACACTCTGCAAAACCAAATTAAAAAAGGCTATAATTTAGAAAAAACTGTAGGATTGGACTACATTGGACTATATGCAATCTCCCTCTACTATTATTTGGTTTAAAGCCCAGAAAATATTTCATATAAAGCTGTTTTCATTTCAAGAATTCAGAGAGAAGAAGATACCAGTAGCCTAAAAATTATTCTAGAAATGGTATTTCAAAATTAGGAAGTGTGTACTTTTTTTGGTGATAATGCAATGTTTATAATATTTTTTCCTAATGAATGATGACCAAAATGTGGTAAATGTGTAGTGCCACTGCTTTCCTTATAAGTTAAATTCTGTCTTCAAAAACTGCTGGTGATCCAAAGAATTTAGAAACAAACAAACAAACAAAAAACCCAGAAAAAATCAGACACTGAAAATATAAATCTGAGCCAAATCAAAGCTCCATTATTAGATTAATTTTTCAATAGTTGAGACATTTTCATCATACTCACACTAGCAAAATGCAGATCCATTAAATGCTACAGATCTGCCTACTTAAATTTGGAAAAAATAAAAGAAAAAAGTCAGAGAGCTGAGGAGGTCAGCACTCAGCTGAGGTATGCTGCTATCATAGTGTGAACTACTACACTCATAAAGATGTTATAGAGTGGAACAATAAGAGATGATTGTGCCAGTTGGATATCTTTCCTGTAAATTGTATCAAACTACAAAAAACAAAACCAGTAACAATAAAAGAACATTGATCTCCGTGATTTATAGGAACAGAACACTTTACAATGCTTTCATTTTAAAGTTCTTAGACTCATGGTTGAAGCTTACTAGTCAGAAAGAAGGGCTCATTTGTTACTTATTTCCAGGTATAAAGTAAATAAGTAAGCAATTTTATAAAGAGAAGAATTGAAATTTAATGAGTCTGCAATTGTAATCTTATAAATGATGGAATATATTTTATTTAATTCTTTTATAAAGCATGTAAGGATTGAATATAAAACTACTGAAGTTCTATGTTTTAGCTGATAAAAGAATGGTCATGCAGAAGCATATCCTAACTAAATGTAATTAAAAAACCACAAACAAACAAACAAACAAGTTGGTGAGATCTTCAAAGAGGTCATCAACAGTTAAAATAAAATAAGCACAGCAAGCACTATTTTATTGTAGTGGAGCTACAGATAATTATTAGACACAGTGATTAGATACTGAATGGGAATCTCTGTTATTTGTAAAAAGTCATTTGAGAGAGTTTTGCTAAGGGAATGTGTTTAAGAAAATAAATGCTAGTTTGTATCAGCGAATGAGAACATTTAGTTCTAAATTAAAGTTGAAATGGGATGTTTTCCAGCAGGATAGTTTCATGGTGGTAATTCTGTTAAGTGTGACTAGATAATTAGCAAAATAATAATTAGGAATATTAAAAATAAATAAATAAATACAGATGATACAATTAATTTATCAAGAATTATCTTCATCTTCTTTGAACAAAGAAATGTTTTGTGTCTCTACAGTTTTACTGGAAATACTTCTAAGATAAAATACTACCATTTTTATTTTGGCTCTGAAAAAGATATATATTCTCTACATTAATCTTTTACCATAGTATTAAAATAAAAATTAAAAGAATTTTTAAAACTGTTCAGATTTTCAGCTTCTATAACTTCTTGCAAAATGGAACAAAGAGCTCCCACATTCTTTTTTACTGATGTATTTTAGCTACTTACTGACTGTATTTCTGTCTTTTTGCCTACTTTTTTACTGTTCAACTTGTGATTTATATTCTCCTCACCTCCACAAGTCCTCTCAAGAGCTCCTAAATGATGCAGCTGCTGGGTGGGACAGATGTACCCGATTTCTAGTAACACTCAGAGGATAAAAATGATTATTCGTTCATTAACGTTTCATACCCTATTTTTCAAAATTTACTTTCTCCACACCTTTTGGAGATTTTGGATCTTGCACAGCTCATCCAATAAATCAGACTTAGTACCTTTTACAAACACCACTGAAGCATTGCCCTCCAACTGCTAAAACTACTGGCTTAATTCCGTATATGAAGCTACATCGAATAGAAGTTTCTTTTTTTTTTTTAATAAAAGAAAAGAGAGTGAATGTTACTGTGTTGATAAAAAAACCTAGTAGTCATGCTATATTTTCAAAGTTTTTTTCTTCTTTAAAACATAGGCTAGGTTGACTATACCTATTAAATACAAAACAACACAACTTTCACTATATTACACACCAAAATGAGTGATTGAAAAATTCAAAGTAATTTCCCAGCTGTGGGTATAAAATCCAGTATACACACAACATGCAATATTCTATATTCTACATGGCTGTTTTTTTGTCAGGTTAAGTATTCTAAAACTAAGGCTGCCTTTGTTTAACACTGAGGACAGGAAACTCCAGGCTGTTGTGTACTTTTCTACCGCTCTATTTGACACAAATTCATGCTCTGGAAAAGGATCTTTGATTTTCTGAGTGGATTCTGCAAGGATCTGCTCTTGATCTATTTAGCCTCATTTCTTCATCCTCCCAGGCCCTTTAAATATCCGACAGGGCAGCTGGACTTGCTTTATACTGGTAAATGCTAAGCTGCATGGAATGAGAGTCCAAGAACAAAAATATAAAAATTCATCTCAGAAATGGGAAAAGAGACATTTGCTCCTGATTCTCACCCTTTCCAAAAGGGTGGTCTACAAAATTGCATCCCAAGATAAGGAGTTCCTTCGGTTCACTTGTCTGGAACCCTCTGCTATCTCTTTCAAAGGGGACCAGTTTTCATAGGATTCACTGGGTACAACTCCTCTACTATTTTTGCTAGAATTCCTGACAAAGTCTGATCACAAGAAATGTTGTTGCACTCAGTGTCACAGTTGGCAGGAGTAAGATTAGCCAGCTGTAACTTCATAAAACTCACAGAAAACACAAACTCTTATCATATCTATGCTTCCTTTCTATTTTACATCAGTTGGTTTGCATCCAAGCAGAATTCTTGAGGTATCTTCCAGTACATCACAAAAAACCCCCAGACACTGGATCAAATGACATAGGGACCAACACTGATGGTGGCAGGGAAATAACAAATGTCTGCTACTGTAACGCTTTTTTCCATTTCACAATTTCAGTTTGCAGCCATGAATATAATGCTATTTACAGAGGATCTGAACAAAAAATCAAGAATATTAAAAAAATCTGATATAATTTTCTGAAAAACTCAAAAAAATCAGTCACCTTATATTATCAAAGAGGAAGTTGTGATATTACAATTTGTAAGCACTTGCTCGGAACTGGGGTCTGGTAGCAGTTCTTGAGTCTTACAGACAATGAGAGTACTTTGTGGCTGGTACCTGAAGCTATCCATGTGCAACCTTGGATATAAGATGCTTGTTTTTAACAGTAAGGATAATTAGCCATTGGAACAGATTACAAAAGACTCTGAAGGACTGGAAAATGCTAAATCAGGGGTAATATAACATTTTTCTGAAAAAAATATGCTTCTCTTTGGGTGGAGAATTTTTATGGTTTCATTTACACAGGTCACAGTAGAATGGAAATGTCTTTTTCCTAAATATGAATTTCATATCTGTTACCTGAATTTATCAGATTATGGTATCTTAACAAAAGCGTGCAACAGTTCTTCATGAGAGGTGTGTAAAGACTACGGGTGGTTTGATCTGTCAAAAAGTGCAAGTAAGTTGCATAAAGATTTCTAAATAACAAAAAAAGTGCTCCTGTTCTATATATTCTGAATAAATGGGAAATTGTTATCATTCCTGAGAAGTAAAAGTTTCTGAAAGAATACCCATATTTGGAAAAAAATGATCTCCAAACTCTTTATAACATTTTCATATCAAACACGTAGTCTTTCAGTCTTCTGAGAAACATTAAAAACCTTATTTTTTTTAAAAATGATAGATTCTTTTTTGTTTAAAACAAAACAATTGGAGGTTTTTTGGCAAACAAAAAAAACATAAAAAATTTTTGTTAGTGTCTAAAATTTGACAATGACTTGAGTTTTTTTCCAGTATAGAGTCATTCAAAATGTGGATAAATCATAAATATAAACAAAACTTATTAATTCAGCTCTCAAGTCTACATAGATTTGCAGGGCTTAACTGCTACTTACTGTACACAGAAAAATTAACATTTTTAAAAGCTTCTTCTATCTCAATGGGATTGCAGTGGATTGTTTTCAAACACCACAGCTGAAGCAAACACACTACTCATGTTTTTTATTACCATATTTCTACCCAGGGGGCAGTGTGCTAATTCTAAATATTTATTGTGAAAAACCTGTACATCAGTTTCTAAGAAACCGAGATTCCTCTTAAAAGGTGCCCTCTGCAGAAGAGTTGAAACCCTCATCTTTAGAAACTCCCCTCATGAGTAGTGTCAAGTTCTGGAATCCCATACCTTCAGTGCTAAATACAAGATTTGCTACTTTGAAGTTTCATTCTTTCCACAACAATTAAGACAGAAAAAGAACTGGTAGAACGAAATCTTCTTATTTAGTCAGTCTTTAGGTCTAGGTTCCTTATCTTAACACTAGAAATTATGTTGTTACCCTTAGGATGTACCTAATAATTCACACCTCATTACAGCACAAATAAAGACACACATCCAATCTCAATTTGAAGAAATGAGGAGATGGAAAATTCAACTTCAGCTTTGAAATTTGCTAAAACAATAAAGACATTGTTTCTTTCAACTGTGGAAGCAGATTCTGTATCTTTGTCTTAACCGTAGCTTCCTGGCTTTGTAAAGCTAGGTATGATCCAGCATTTTCTCTGTTGGATGTATGTAAGTGCTCTAAACCTTTAGCTGTGAAACTGCTTTCAGATGAGACAAGCATCCATTCTTGAATCATCTTTAATTCTGTTTTAATTACAAACCACATTTTCAAATATCCTTTTAAACCTGTGAACAGTCTGTCTCCAGTGTTCTAATTTTGGTTTAATGCCGTTTTATGCACACCTCTTTAATATGCTTAACAAAGGAACTGTTCATTGCAATACTGTACTGAGAACCACGTGACAGGGATTCACATGAACGGCTCAAGTGTCCTCTTCCTCTGCTATCACTGCTGAGGTTATGAGGACAAGCAGTTTTCATATCAGTTGAATTCTTTCAATTTGTAAGTCTGTCATTGAGATGAAAGATAATATAAACACATAATTGCCTTGAAATGAAATTCACTGTATGTGAATTTCTTTTCTCTTCCTGCCTTTTTCTTTCTCAAAAATGCCTTCTTTAAGGATTCATCATGGCTGAACAAAAGAGAAATAAACTGGAATTTGGGAATTACATTAAAGTAATAAGTAGCACTTGTCCTAACATCTTCGAGGAGATAATATCAAAAAGATATTTTGCATCTTTTGAATAGTTCTAAGATATAGACTGACCATAAATGTTAAGTTTTGACCTCAGAAACAGAAAACAGTAATGGTTTTATTTAATACTTTCACCTTTTCTCTAAAAATGTATTTAAGTTTTTAGGAGTTTTTGCAGGAAAATTGCTGTCAATTCTGTCTATCTGTCTATCTATCTATCTGCATGTGTATGTGTGTGTGTATATTTGTGTGTATATATATATATTTGCATGTATGTATATATATGTAGATGTATATAATATATATATAATATAGATATAATATTATCTACCAAAATGGAATGCTATACTTTGCTCTATCAAAAATGACCATTTTTCAAAGGTAAATAAAAGAAATACTTTTTTCCATCAAAGACTGAAGGTGAGTAAATAGGGATGCTCACAGTCTTAAGTGATATATTCAAGTTAGCATTACATGTTTTGCAGGAGGAAGAGTTTTGAGCAATTCCTATGGTACAACTACTAGATAAATATTCTAGTTGTGAAGTGGTGGGGGTTTTTAAATAAAAATTATTCAAATTAATTTGTTATTTGAAAAAAAATCATGTGGTTAAACGAGACTGAAAGTAATTAATATAGTTCATAAATAATTTAAGAAGAAAAAGTAAAAGGTTTTCTCTACCTTAAATGTGTTCCCTCACAATACTTCATAAACTCAAATCATCTTTTTGTTAATGTTTGCACAATGTTGGAGGATATACTGCTATACTCTTACTACTATTACTGCTACTACTACTACTACTACTACTACTACTATTACTATTACTACTACTACTACTACTACTATTTTTTCTGACAGCACAAGAAAGATAAACATAAACCTTTAAAATACACTTGTTTTCCAGGTATGAAACCTACACTTTGACACTCATATTTTAGAGACTTTTTTCCCAATGAGGACTAAGGTCTGAATTTTAGAAACAGAAACACTAAAAGAATATTAATTTGATACAACATTCAGCATATGTTGCAGCTGAAAGAAGAGTTGAAAGAGTTGAAGCCAACTATATGAGAAATGAGGACCACAGTATTAGCAAAACTGCACAAATCTTGCCTGAAGATAATAGTTACCATGACATAACAACTCTATGAATAAAGCACATATAAGAACCAGATTTTAAAGTGGTCCTCCATTTGTGTTAATCGTGAGACATTCCTGGTTTTCCTTTAATATCCCAGATAATGCCCTCAACTTCTCATTTCAATATATGTAGCAGCAGTTCTACTGACCCGAGACTCTTTAAATGCACAACAGTAATTCAGTTTCAGAGCACGGTTAGAAATAAGAGTATTTGATGGCATAATTAAAAAGCTATGTCAACTTTTATGTACAAGTAGGTCAAACTAAAGATGGCATTCTTTATTCTTGAGTGTTTAACTTTGTAATATTAATGATATTTTTATGTACATGGAAAGATGACAAATGACAGTCCAGTAAATCTGCATATATGCTCTGCTACAATACATCCTACTTCTGTTTTGACAGCATTATACACTAATCATTGCTCTCAGTCAGCTAAAAAGGACAACTGTAGATTACTGTGACAATGTAACTAATTATGCAGTTTATGAACCTAATTCAAAGTTATTTGAATTAATTTACATGTTACTTCCTATATAGTTTGGGGGCAGGAATTGGTCCTGTCATTCCAATTTCAAAATAAGGGTGCAAAAATTAATATGTTCTAAACAAGGTGTGGCTTCTGCTTTGATATAGAACAGTAACTGAAATTGAACTTTTCTTTAAATACCTTATCCATAATTTCTAAAAGCTCTCAATACAAAATAAAACAATGTGCATGGTCTTCTCCAAATAAAGGTGATCACATATCTCTACATGGGATTTTGTATAAATTTAAAATTACAGCATTCCACAGTATTCCTCTGATCTTCACATAATATTTTACTACATTGTTTCTAATCAAAAGATTTTAATATTAGGGTAATATCATTTGAAAGAAATAAAATTTTTGCTTTCTGGTGAGTAAAACTTACATTTTTTTCTGTCCTTTCTACTTTTTTCAATAAAAGTGGATTGGAATAATTAGTCAATTTTATCAGCATACTGAATAGCTTTTCAGTTAATATATCCATCAGCATCCAATGTATAAAAAGTAATCATTAGTATTTCAGTTTTTATTTTAGATGGTTTACATTTGAAATTCTCACTCTTCATTGTGGTGTTGCTTATGTTTTCTTTTTATTCACAGCAAATTGCCTTTCCTGCTGGTTGTCCTCTCCCTTGCCTACTTGGGAGACTGGATAAACAGAACCAATATCTCACTGCTACACATCACGTCTAAACTTTCTCTGCTGTAACTACCGCTTTAAAACATCAGAGATACAAAATGGCACAGTATTTCCTAAGTGCAGACATCTGCAGAAAACCCATTAAGTCCAATCACTAGCCTACAGTGCAGGCATTAAAAAAAGAGTAGCCATCAATAAATGTGTTATTTAAATTCAATTTAACTTTCTTCTAGAGTCAAAGAAATAATCGATGCATTCTGTGTGCTAACTAAACAGAGCTACCAGGGGCCAAGGTATTTATTAACTGTAAAAAACAGTTCATTGACGGGTTTACTGTGAGCTGCTGTAGATCCCAGCACTAGTCTCAGCAGAAAAAAACATTCAACAAACTAATGGGTAGTTGGCCTCAAAAGCTTGCAGTGGAAATTCAGGAAGAGTTTTCTGGAGTAGTATGTGCGCTTTTGTGCATCTTGTTGGAAAGAAAACAACCCATACAACATAACAAAGTTGTTATGTACCATGTTTCAGCAGTTTTCAGAACATCCTGTAAAAAAATACAACAGACCTTTATTCACACTTGATTTTTACTTTTGAAAATTCTATTCTTCTCTTAAAAAAATTAAAATGTATTAAAAAACCCTATATATTTAAGAAAAGGGCAATAGCTAAAATTAAAAGTCCAATATATTTTAAATACAACAGTGCTTTAAAAAAAAGCCAGTTTGTAAATCACCACTTTCATCCTCATTGATCTTTAAGGGAAGAGAGACCACTACTCATACAGGCTGACTGCAATGGGTAGATACTGAATAAAAGCAAGGCATCTAATGATTCATAAATATATCTGAGAAAAGTTTCTAACCTGAATACACTGGTTAGAGCTATTTCATCATTAGAACATATTTCCTGAATTCAATGTCAAGAATTCTTTAAGAAAATGAAGCTAATGCTATGGATATTCTGGAACAATGCAACAGACCTCGTAGAAGGAAATTTTAGGAGCACTCAAAGCCCAGGGTTAGAAAATCCATTTAGAAAGATAAGCAATCTGAGTTCTCTGCTAATGTATTTAAAACTTGTCTACATAATTTTAAAATCTAGTGCTTTTCATGTTATTTTAAATGTGGTGGAAAATTATACTATAGGTCACAGTGCTTCCTTAAGTGAGTTCTCTCACTCTTATGTTTCTGTCAGTTTGTGATGTGCTATGAATTATGCTTTTTTACCTCTTCAGCACAGTAGGCTGTAAATTAATAGGTGTAAAGAAAGCAATAGTGTTCTGTGAATTAAGCATCAATTTACTGTCTCTGCACTTCTCACTTCATACACCACTCACACGTTGGTGTTAATAGCTAAGTGGTCTCTGTGTCTTTACAGCTATCACAGGCAAGAGTTTATATGAGTTTAGTCACTACTACTAGCATGAAGTATATTTACCATCATATTTATTTTAGGGTCCTTGCAAAATAAATAATAAATAAATAAATAAATAAAATAAAAAATCCTTGCAAAACCTTCAACATACTTTTATGCATACAAGTACCAATATATATTTATATATATTATTTAGCATGAAAATACTACAAGAGACAAGAAATATATTTTAGATATACTTTCTTTAAAATACAAGTCTAAGACAATCTTTGGCAAGATTTCCATAATAATCATGAACTAAACATATTTATTAACTGAACCTTAAATAGATTTGTCTTTGTATCAGGACTCTACAGTCTTCTTTTTATCAGATTAAACACAAGATTAACATATAACAGAAAGGAAAGCTGTGGTCCAAAAGGAAGAATAGGGAAGTGCTTTGTTGCATTTCTACCTGGAGCTCTCAGCAGAATTAGATGCCTATTTCAGCACTTGCCATCATTATATATGCCAGTATCTGGGTAAAGACCACAGGATACGGATAGAGCTGCTGTGTATTTACCAGGAAAGAAGAGCCCAGGCCAGGCTTCACTGCTGTCCTACGCAGCAAAGCTTAGTGTACCAAAACACTTCTGTTTGGAGGAGGAGGAAAGGAAAGCAAATATGCTTCCCAGGTCAAAGTGCCAACATTAGCAACAGTGTTATTCCCGTGGGTTTAGGATGTTTTTGTTCGCCCTGTGACAGCGGGACAGCTGAATCCAGTACACTTCCAGGCTATTTGCCATGTCACTCTGCAAAGACTCTTCTGACCAAGAATATCATATTCCCTTGCCCCTCCAAGGCAGCCCAAAGCTGATTCCAAAATGCTACCAAGTCTTTAAAGTTTGTCATATTATCCCTCAACATACCCAATCAAAATTCTTTTCATGTTAGATTCATTCTTGTCTCCTAACTCCCCAATTCAAAGCTCTTATTACCTCCAACATCTCCTTTCTTCCAGTTCAATGTCACCAATTCAGAGATCATGTATAAATTTGGATGTTACATTCCAGCTTATTTTTGAAACCGCTACTTGTACTCTTTGTCTTTCTCTTCATTATGGTCATTTTAGTAATTAGAATCTGAAGGTGCGTCATTACAACTAGCAGAGCTCATCTCCTTATATACTGCAGTATTTAGTATACATTTAAATAATAAACAAAAACCTCACATATGTTCTTCTGTATCAAAACAATTAAAAAAAAAAGTAAAAAAAGTTACCACTAGGATGCTGAAAAGAAAAGGAAGACAATGTCCAGGATGGTGGAAAGAAATACAACCCTGTCTTAAGATACCATTTTCTTTGCAGCTTTGTTTTCTTATCTGTAGTTAGGTTTCATCTTCTCTCCTATAGAAATGTTAGGCAGGGTGACCTGTTCGCTATCTGTCTCATCTACATTATTTTTTTTTCTTTCCATAGACTCCAAAGATACTGAACAGTGTTCACTGTATTTTCCTAAGTCTGCTAACAATTTAGTTACAACTGTGGCCTGCAGAAAATCCATTTTGGAACATGATAATTTTGATAAATATAGCCAAGTACAAGATATATCTCTGAAGATATCATCTTATTAATCCTTGTTATGGGAAAACTGTAGGAGTGAAAAAGCTGTTTATCTGCATATGTTTGAGCTTAGTGACTGCTATAAAAAAAAAAAAAAGAACTGGCTATAGACACGAAATTAAAACATGCTATTTCCCACTCAGGGAATTTTAAAAGACTCTAGAAAGCAATACTCTAAGAACTACAGTACACCAGTTACCTGTATGACATGTTTAGTATACATAGCTGGTATCCTTGCAAAACACTCTGACAATTTTATTTCTAAATTCCCTAATCCATGAGTGGGATAATCCATTCTGAGACTGTGCTTAACAACTGTGAGACCAGCGAGACATTCTCTCCAAGATTACGGAACTCCACAGGTACTCAAGTTCAGCACATTGTTTGAAAACTTTTAATACACCATTTTGACTATGACTAAACCATGTAGTCGATTTCTGTTTTTTAACCCTTATCTACCAGAAATCAAGATCAATTATGATTTGTCCTTGCTTGTCTGGTATACATTTAAAAAGATTTTAAGCTTAAACCATTGAACATGGCAGGAAATGCTGAGAGAGGATGCAGAAGTTTTCTGGACATGTTGATGGAAGAGGAGGGAAGGGAATAGGGGAAGCATAGGTGTTGGCAACAGAAAAAACTAGGAGAAACCAGAAGAGACAAGCATCAGTACCAAAGGCAGCAACTCACAGGACTCAGAAGCTGGGGAAAAGATGTATTCCACTGAGCCTTTTAAAAAGACATGGTGTTTGCCAGATTTTTTATTTGGGGGATTTTTTTGTCATTTATTCAGTTTGCAATATGGAAATGCCTTCTGATGATGTGTGCTGTAGCAAGAGTCTGAACAAATGATACACGGAAGAAATCTGTTAGCAAAAATGTATTTCATTAACTGAACTTTAATTCTAATCAGGTAAATAAACATAATATGAATTGAAAATATTTAATATTCTATCATGATCAGAGTATTTTTCAGTCTTAAAAATCTCTTCGTACAGACACACGTGCTACATTTGTCACTCACCTTCCAATGTATCTTGGGGTTTGGAACTGAATAATGTTCTATGTTAAATCAATTGTGAAAGCTTTTGTGTTGCTGTATTTGACAGGCTGGTTTCAAGTGCTAGACATCATTAATGATGATTTTCAAATGGGATATATTATGCAATTTTTTACATAGTAACTGAAAACTTTGCAATATGAAACTCAATGGAAAGAATTTGAAGGTAACTATGCAACTTGTTTGCAAAAAAAAAATTAAAATGAAATGTGTTTCATGGTAGATCTGATGGACAGGTAATAGGGGAAGTCCAGTTAAAAGCTGAAGAAAAGTAAGACCTTCCAAAAACTAGAAATAGAATCCTTTACCAGTAATTCCAAGACAAGCATATGACTTTACAGAGTTTCACTAGTGACAAAAAAAGGGACGGTGATCAGAATATCTCTAAAGAGGCTAAAACAAACAAGTAATTACACATAAATTAATAAAAATCTAATAGTGTTCTCAAAGGAAAAAGATGGAATCTAACTGCCTTCCTTTTGTTGCATGGCCATGACATATCCTTTCTCACTTGACGTAGAAGGAAATGAAAATGGTACCTTATGTTGCCACAGGTATGCCACTAAGCCTTTTTCTGGTGTAGAACAACCACCTTATTGAAGGCGCATCCACAAGCGACAGTAAACCAATAGATGGTGCTCTTTAGCTGTCTAATTATGTAATTCTGAACTAAACATTCAGCTCATATGTCTGGATCTACTGCCATACGTGTCTATCAAAAAGGTGATTTAGACCACTCCATTATCTCATGCATTACTCTGCTATAGACCTCTCACGAAAAGGGTGGTAATTAGGATTAAGACCGATATCTATATACAGGACAGAAAACATGCAGATCGAAATCCTACTATTTTGATATGTATCTCAGTCTTTGAGCTGGTGTATTTATCTAAGAAACACAAAATAGCATCCAGCTGCTATAAGAATTATTCATTAACACAAATAAAAAGCGAGTTTCGTATGACTCCAAGTATTAATGTCTAATTGCCAGGATTATAGCAATTCATTATTGCTGCTTCCAAATCACTCTCGCATCCACGTACATTTTTATGGTCTTTCATCAGGATATTGAGGTAATTTATAAGGAAGTCAGAATAATCTTAAAGGTATTTTTAAATAGTATTAGGAAATTAATTTAGACTAAAAAGTACAAAGTGTAGTTCACTCTTCAGCACTGGTAAATACTGAAAAAAATGAGAAGGATAATAATTTTGGGTTTAAATTGAAGCACAGTAAGATACAATTCGCATTATAAGGTAAAAGAGGAAAAAAATAATTTTTGAATGAAATTTTTTCTGTAGTAAGGTTTCAAGTTAAAAAAGAATTGCAGAATTATTCCTAGTATCATAATCACTTTTCCTGCACAATGTAACCCTCTGAGATAATTTGATGATCTTGTAAAAATTATGGCAAAGTCACATTTACATGAAAAAACCTGAGCTGGGCTAATCTATGCCCCTGTGAATTGCCCAGCTTTACCTAACATGTAAATAATAATAATAAAATCCCATGCCTGCCTCAAGAAGTCGTGTTGGGAAAGACTAAGAGATTTTCAATAGGATGCTTTCCCTAAGTAATATATTCCTGGCTTTACTTCAAAACTGTCTGGGGTTTTAAGATGCTCCTAAACACTATCTCTAGGTCCAACCTTGATTTAAATTTAAGTAGCATCTAACTTAAGCTGAAGTCTAAAGAGACGTGTTTGAAAGTATTTTAAAAGTGATATACCATGTGCAGAATTTATTTTTTTTTAAGTTCTAATAATCAACAACAGAGGAGATCTTCAGAATCAAAAGATGGACTTGGAGATGGACTCTAGATATAATAAAGAGGCAGTCTTTCTTTTATGCTCCCAGAAGAACTGTTTATGTGCTTACCAACTCAAAATAAATATATTTTACATGTATGTAACAGCAAATTAATCTAATTATTCAAATTCAAAAAGGTTTCTTTCATCTACAGTCTAACTGATAATACTTATACTTCCTTCACAGGTGAAAAAGCCTGTTCTGCCTTTTTCCCATTAATTTTGCAAACATTGATGTTCATCTTTTTATCCATGTTAACAGTTATATTGATTCAAAGCAGAATTATAAGTGTCGTCACCTGTAGGTGCATATCCATTCAAGATCCAGAGCTATATAACTGTTCTTTAATTAGGTAAAAACAAACCAAAACAAACAAAAAAAATTCAACCAACAAAGAAAACTTGAATGGCTTTAGACACTCTCATTGTATCATGGACATAAAATAAATAGTGAAGTAATGGCACTTGAATATTTTATAAACTTATTCCACTAGGATGGACTGTACAAATTATTTTAAAATTAGAAAAGGTAAACAAATTCCTTCTTCCTTTTCAATGCATTGGAAAACAAACCAATGATCAGCTATATAATATGGAATTAACTGAACATCTTAGAGAAGGTTTAAAAAGATGTAAAGCATATAAGTAATATAATATGTTTAATATTACTATTATATAGGAATAAGACATATAATCTATATAATTGTTATAATTAAAAGTCTCTTATATCCATATTTTATAGATACATCAGATTATCTCAGCGTTTAGATTCTACTTGCTCCAGCATTTCCATTGTTTTACTTAAAAAAAGTCAATCCAGTTTTTACTGCAATGTTAGAAGCTGGAACTGTTTCTAACCTTGTGGATATGTTTGGAGGGAGTAATCCAGACCTATTGCATCATACACTAAAATCACTAAAGAATCATCAGTCTGAAATTATTTTCTTCATTCTTATTCTCTTTCTAGCTTTTACAGTGCTCATATATGTGTCTTTCTATGTTCTTCACTAAGATAATATTAGGTTTATTTTACAACAAATATTCCTTTAAGTGAAAAAACAATCATAATTACCAAACCATGCTAATGGAATATGTGTCTTCTAATACAGAATAATGTATAAAGCTGTTGAATTGATGCCAGATACAATAAAAGGGAACAATTAGGAAAAACTCACATTTTAAGATGATGCACCTCTAGACCATTAGTTTTAAGTATGGAACAACTTCCCATTTAAACATACAGCTGATTTTAGCAGATTACAGCATGCACTACATTTAGCATGGCTCTAATGTCACTATGGTAACTGTTCTGGCTTAAATATAGCTGAATGTGTTGCTTCATTCCAAATTATCCAATAATCCTTTAAACATTTCTTGCAAAACTTCCCGTAGTTTCTCCAAGCTTCCTTCAGTGATCCTGTACTAATTCTGATACTATCCTGTATCAGTGATACTGTTTAATATTCATCAGTGACATTGGTCAGAGGGATCAAGTGCACCCTCCACAAGTTTGCTGATGACACCAAGATGTGTGGTGAGGTTGACACACCTGAGGGACATGATGCCACCCAGAGGTACCTGGATGAGCTTGACAAGTGGGTTCATGGGAAACTCAAGAGATTCAACAAGGCCAAGGGCAAGGTGATGCACCAGAGTCCAGGCAACCCCTGGTATCACCACAGGCTGGGGGATGAACGGACTGAGAGCAGCCCTGTCAAGAAGGACTTGGGGCTGCCGGTGGTTGAAAAGCTGGATATAAGCTCTCAGTGTACACCCACAGCTCAGAAAGCCAATCGTTATGCTGAGCTGCAGCAAAACCAGTGTGGTCAGCAAGTCAAGGAAAGGGATTCTGTCCCTCTACTCTGCTCTCATAAGATCCCACTAGGAGTGCTGTGTCCAGCTCCATTTCAGCACAGGACAGACATAGACCTGTTAGAGCGAGTCTAGAGAAGGGCCACAAAAACAATCATAGAGATTCAACACCTCTACTATGAGGAAAGGCTGAAAGAGGCTGCTCAGTCTAAAGAAGAGAAGACTCTGTGAAGACCTCATTGCAGCCTTTCAGTACATGAAGGGGGCTTATAAGAAAGATGGGGACAAACTTTTTAGCAGATCCTGTTGCAATTGGGCAAGGCATAATGGTTTTAAACTAAAATAGGGTATATTCAGACTACATATAAAGAAGACTTTTCTTACAATGAGAGTGATGAAACACTGGCCCTGAGAGGTGGCAGATGCCCCATCCATGGAAACATTCAAGGTCAGGTTGGATGGAGCTCTCAGCAGCCTGATTCAGTCAAAGATGTCCTTGCTCACTGCAGAGCAGTATGACTAGATGACCTTTAAAGGTTTCTTCCAACCCAAACTATATTATGATTTTATGATCTTAGGAATTTATAATAAATCCATAGTTTTTAGCAATCAGAGTTTAGCATTATTAAGAAAATAAAATCTTCAACTCTAAAAAAAAACAAATATCAAAGGGAAACAAGCAAAATGTCGAGAAAAGCAGGAGAAATAAGATACCTATAATAAGGTACTTATTGTATCTCTGATTTCCAACATAACACTGATTATATTATTATATGAGATCAATGCAGAATGTTTCCACTGCTTTCTGCTCATATTCTTCTATCTCATCTATTACCAGAAATCTTTGGGAGAACAGATATGTATTTGTGACTGTAAATGTAAAGTTATACCTATATTTACATGTTTATTGTTCAATAACAGACCAATTTCTTGCAAAAAAGCACAAATATGTTATTAGATGTCTACTAGAGTCTCTTGCACAAAATGAAATGAATAGACTTTAATGCTCTGCAGAAAAATTGCATTAGTTCCTCCCCTTCAAGGTTTCAGCTTCTGGTCCTTAGAACCCCTAAGAAGGAAACATCAGCATTGATGATTATTGTGCAGGTCTGTGCATGAGAGAGAGGCAACGGGATACTCATGTACTGCACTTCAGACAGTCAGACATGAGCAATTAATTTGATACAAAGCTGCTTCACTGCCATTACACAACTTTTGGTCATTTGGAAATGCTAGAGAGTATTTCAGTGATATAGATCTACATGTATCTTCAAAACAAAGAATTTACATATTTGCCTAGTGTAGTTAACCACACATTTTTATTTGATAGTTTTTCAACAGATCAGATGCTACCTAGAACTTTACAATTATTAACATATGGCACTGTCTAGCCTGCTATGACATCAAAATAATAGTGAGATTGCTTTCTATCTCCAGAAAGGCATTCTGAAGACAATAACCATCAGTCATCTGTGAGCAGATCTGCATTTTTTCTAGGCTACATTTTATAGCAATGGTGCATATGTCAAGCACAAGACATTCTCAGAGATGAAAAGAATGAAAAACCTGCATATATAGCCTGCAGAGAAATCATAATACAAACTTCTCCAATTTAATCCATTTCCAATGACAGAACTATCATCTTTTACTCAGTACAGAGAATATAGATTTAGTATTATAATTACTAAGCCCTAATACTGCTAAGAAAACAGTTTTAACACCAGCTAACATAAGATGATAAAACTTTCATACATGAGCATATGCAGTAAGACTGAATTATAACCTGTTTAGAATAAGATGGCATTTATTAGATGTCTATATATTCCTGTTTTACTGTGAGGCTGCCTTTTGCTCACTAGTTTCATTGTTAGAGTACAGTATCACAATAAGCTGTTCAAGACACAACATCAGAAAATGTTCTAATACCAAGTTTAAATGTGTAATGTCAACAAATATAGCTCTTGAAGGCAGAGGAAATTGGTTTTTAGTTCTCAAAGGTGAAAGGGTCCAAAGAAAACGAGAAAATTACTAACAGGTAGAAAATATCTTAAATATCCTCTAATATCTTTCCAAAATAGGTACCAAAAATGAAAAAAAAAAAAAAAAGAAAACAATAAAATGAGATCTTTACAAGATCTCTGACTTACCATATTGATGGTGCTTCTGTTCCACTGATCTCTAAGAAGTCGTATCCTTCCTCCAGCTGGAAGTCAGTAAAGACCAAAGCAATGGTGTCTCCTGGTTCAGCCAATATGGTCCAGGTACAATCAGCATTATTTTCATACTCAGAAGGGAAGTGTGGACTTGAAATTGTTCCACTCGTTCCACGTAGTGTTCCTCCACAAGCTCCTTCAGCTGATGAACAGAATATGAAATACTAGTGAAACTGTGCTTTAAACAAATGAAACATTATCCTGGCTTCTACCATAGCAAACCCAGCTCTTCTCTTTGCATGAAGTACCCATAGAGTACCTATGTACACACAGAAACAAAATATTATCCAGGTGAATGCAACGTTTTCTGGCCTTTAAGTTGTAAAGGTTTTTGGTTTGGTTTTTTTTTTTACTTCTTTTCCTTGTTGATGTCACTTTAGCACCAGGCCAAACATGAATGAAGGTTAGCAGAGACACCTAGTATGAGCTGATTTGGAGAATCTGGCTCTGTGAAAGTGTGCACAGAACAGGCCTAAGAAAGAACTGGGCAAAAAATCACAGAAATACACTTTTTTCTCTGTGATACAAATTTAAAAATATTAAACATTTCTTTCTAAAGACCTCTCTCACTCATTTCTTATAACTATAAAAAAATGTAGAAAAAATATCCTTATAGATTTAAGTGAACTCCTAAACTAGAAAGCATTAATAAAACTATATTATCCTTTTTCAGATTTTTGTTCTGAATCAGGATGTTTACAGATGGTAAATGAATGCAGAAGGTTTTGTTGTCAAATGGATCTCCCCTCCATATATATTTTTAATGGTTATTAGCAAAATTTTAGAAAAATACAGAGCATAGGAGGATAAATTTTAAAAATATGCTGATTATTAGTAGTATTTGGAATTAAAACATACAATTAAAAATCCCCAAGAAAATATGTCATCCATACAATTCATTGGCATAAGAAATTAAAAATTCATCAAGTGGCTTTTGGTGTTGGACAACTGCCTATGAAAGCTAAAGCAATAGTAATTAAAAATATTTCTGCGTAGGTGAATGATCAGAAGAGAAGCATTTCATATTTATCTTTAGTTACTGCTATTATCGTTATATGCATCCTGTAAGTGCGTGTGGAGATTTGAAAACAAAGGACTAAGAAAGGTGCATAACACAAGGAACTTATAGTCTAATTAGGATAAAACTGAATAGCTAATTAAGACAACAGACAGGTAGCAGTAGAACTGCTCTTCTCAATCACAATTGAAAGCCTGTCGACGAAAGTGAGTTTTAAAGGAAGATTTGAAGGAAAAAGGATTCATGTGAATCAAAGGAAAAAGATCTACTCTCCTAAGAGATTTCTTTTTTTTTGGTGAAATCAGGCCATTTCTGTGATTCCTTCCTCAAAATTTGGCTTTTTATATGGTGCATATTGAAAGGACATGAGGAATGGAAGAGGTAAGGAAGTGAACATTAAAGAACCATGGATAGCCAAGGATCAGAGTCAAATTTCCTGGTGCATAATATATGCAAGGATTAAAATAATTTGAAATACTGTAAATCTATAATAAATCAGAAAGGAGAATCAACGTTTGTTATCCACTGATATCTGGAATTACTCTTTTTTCATGTCTTCTGTTGTGGTGGTTTTTTGTTTGTTTGTTTTTTTTCAATTGAATAGCTTTGTAATACTTCATTTTATATCATCATCCAGCCCAGCAAAGGAAAACAAATTAACTTCATGCATTCTGTGCCAGTACTTTTAAGTTTCATTTACTAAATCATAACAGTTCAACCTGTATTCTTGAAAGCCAGCAAGCAGACTTTTCCCATCCAGGGTAACCAGCAAGACATGCAAAATCCTAAGTCAGCCATAACTCTTTGGTACTATCTGCTCCTGTTAAATTTTGTTATGACAGCATTTTCAATTACACCATCTCCTACTGTGTTTATACTGACATTAAGTAACATGCTAGTGGTAATTACAATACTACTCACTGTTTCTGCTGCAGAGCCCTTGAATAAGCTTTGAGCTCTAAAGCTCCGAATTTTACAGCTGGCATGTAGTTTATTATTTCTGGCAATCACGTGCAAAATTCTAAATTTATACACTGTGCATTACCAATGAGAGCCAAAGGAACTCAGACTACTACAGATATATGCCCAGAGGGATGCATAGCTCTTTAATCTATTTATAACACCATTTTGAAGAGGTTTGCTAGAAACCAAGTTAGCCCAGAAATGAAAAGGAAACATCAGACAGCAGAAAACAACTTGAATGAAAGAGTTAGTGTTTTTTCTCTGACAGATGTGGATATGCAAGGGCAGCATCTGTTTGTGGGGGTTGCTTTTTTGTTTCTGATATATTTCCCATGTTCCATGAGCCTATATTTTGGGAATTTCCTTCATCATAAGTGGCACACAGGCCAAGGAAACCAGACTGTTGAATACTAAAGTATTCAAAAAATACTAAAAGTGCTTACTAAAAAAATACTAAAGTGCCTAAGAGTGAGCACAGGCAGGAAGGATGTGGCCACACTGCTCAGAGGGTAGGCAACAAACTGTCTGGACTTAGGCTGTGTTCACCAGGTGGTCCCAGAGCTAGTTGCTCTCCTTGGACTGACGGTCATTTTAGGCCATGGCCTTCCCTATGTTATGCTTTTGAGAGAGTGAGAACAGTGCTTGGGAATCTTATTGCATTGCTGTGCTTGGAGTAATTTGATAGCAGATAGTGCCTGAGGCTTCATGAATTCAAACTCTGTGTGATTTACAAATTGTAATTTAAAATGTGCAAGTAATTAATTCCAAACATTTATGGTTATTTTCAAGTTGTAAGCAACTGCACAAAATGCTGTTTGTATCAGCATAAATGACTACTTCAAGTATAAAGCTACAAACATTTGGATCTCTCAGTAGTCAGGAATTAAGTGCTCTGAATTTAGAGAATATGCATTTCATATAAAGTACACATGCAAAAACATATGGTTGGCACCACTTGACAAAAAATATGCATACTGTATAGATGTGTAGCTTGGATAAAACAGATAAACATATCCATCAAGTTTATGTACACAAAAAATCAAAAGTACCAATGAGGAACCATGGCAGTCAATGAAAAACTATTCATTTTTCTTCAAACTAGAAAGAGTAATTTCACCAAAAATAATAATCTGACAATTTTGGTAAAATGTGTTTTGCATAAATGAGATCTTACTACAAGTGAGATGCAAGCCTTGCTAAGCCTATAGCCAAGGATACAGTAACAATAAACCCAGTATCTTTAGAAACCTTCCCTTAAATTGGTTTAGATATCTTTTGAACATTCATTTTTACAAGACTTTCCTCTCCTCACCAAGCAAATGCTTTCCAGAATACACTGTTCTGCATTCTATATGTCTTTTTTTTATAAAAAAATAATAAAATCTTTAAGCAAGTAAAATAATGTTTATTGCCTTAGAAAAAACCCCCAAACTTTATACCTAGATAACCTTTCAAAACTAATTTAAAATCTGAATGTGAATGATTGGTACTTGCTATTCCACTTTATAATGAAAGGTCCTCATGTGAAAGATCATATTACCATGTTACTCTTGCAACATAACTGACAAAAATATAGTTCTGACTTAAAGCACAACCTTCATAGTAATAAAGTTTTTTTTCTTATGTCATTGGTAGTCATTTCCTTACCTCCTTATCACTAGCAACAGAATAGATGCAATTAAAAACTTCTGTGAGATTTTATAAATTGTCATCAAATGACATATTGTCATCTTGAGTCACATTTTATAAGTCTTATCAATTAAAGAAAATTGCAATTTTAAAGGGTTCTAAATAAACTATAACCATAAATTATTTATCATGCCTTATTAAAAGTATCATTGAAATAGTTCTTTCTTTATTGAGGCTGGAGATCAGTACCATGGAGAGAGATCTGGAGGTCGTGGTGGATGGTAAGTTGAATCTGAGTCAGTAGTGCCCTGGCAGCCAGGAGGGTCAACCGTGTCCTGGGGGGCATCAGGTAAAGCATCACCAGCTGGTTGATAGAGGAGATTGTCCCACTCTACACAGCTCTGGGATGCCCCACCTCAGGTACTGTGTGCAGTTTTGGATGTCTCAATATAAGGACATCAAATTATTAGAATGTGTGCAGAGAATGTTTTGAGGACGAGACTTAGGAGGAGAGTCTGAGGTTACTTGGCTTGTTCAGCCTGGAAAAGGCTGAGGAATGACCTTATCACAGTCCACATCTTACTCAAGGCAGGCAGCGGAGAGGGAGATGCTGATCTCCTTTCTCTGATGACCATCAATATGTCACAAGGGAACAGAATGATGATGTGTCAGAGGAAGCTCAGACTGGACATTAGAAGAGGGTTCTTCACTGACAGGATGGTCAGTCACTGGAACAGGCTCACCAGGTACCGAGCCTGTCGGAGTTCAAGGAGCATCTGGATGATGCTCCTAGTCATATGGTTTAATTTCAGGTAGTCCTGCAAGGACCAGGGGGTTGGAGTAAAGGGCCTGATGGACCCCTTCCAACTTGAGACATTCTATGATTTATTCAATTCCTTATTAAGTGCATTTTGCTGTAGTTCATTAATAAAAAAGTAGATAATTGTACCTCATTAAATAAAATTCTTCAGTACAGGGAACACATATAGGAAATAATCACGAATTATTACCTTCACAAACACATCCTTTGTGTATTTTGGAAACGTTTAATATGAGGAGATAGTTAAATGACTTTTTTAAAATAGGACTTTGAAATTACCGTTTTAAAATGTCTTACTGACAAAAAAACTAAAAACAAGCCATAGTATATCAACGACTAGTTTAAAAATAAATTTTAGCATGTCAGTGCCAACTGTCAAGCTGCTCAAATGCCAGATTCATAATGACCAAAATCATCACGAAGTGTTACAATGGTGTAGCATAAGCATTACACATTCATCAGATAACTAATTTACCTAATTTAGTTGCAACAGTCAGCCAGCTCTTTAACCAAAATATACACCTCTACTTGCTTATCTCCTTTACTATTGTAGACTTTTACAGACTTTATTTTAAATAGGTAAAAACCAACACCTATGCTTCTTTTCTCTGTTATAAAAAATAGAAACTTGTCAGAAGTTGTTGTTTGTTTTTTTCCTATCATCACTTGAATTCAGATGTACTGCATCCCAAATAAGTGCTCTAATCAGTTTGCCTTCCTTTCTCAATTTCTTCTATTGCTGTTGATCAACTTCACATAAATTAAATACTCATTTGACCATGTATCTAAGATTAATTTTATTTCTCTCTCCATGGTCGTCAAAGGGTACTTCAAAATAATTGAGACTGCTCTTTAAGTAGAATGGCATTTTTTTTGTTAAAATTTCAGAAATTATTGTGTTTTAGGAAAACAGGGTCTATTTCACATATATTAAATAATAAGATTTCTCACATCAAGTTAATATTATGTACAAAATAGAAACACACAAATTGTTGCAAGTTGTTTAAGGACCTATGGGCAACCGCTGCAGTTGTAGATGAACATTTTATCTTTGAGATGCCGGTGAGCTTGATCTAAATAGACTCCAGTAGGGTCATCCTGTAGTTATGGGTCCTGACAATATTGGACTCAGATGGGTAGTCTTGTACTGGTAATTTTTAATTTATAAATATTGTGCTTAATTTAGTAACCTTTAATTATTTATTCTATCATATCAGTTTATTATGTTATAAAGACCTAATTCCCCTCCATCCACTCTGGACAGGATATCTGATCTCATAGTCAACAAAGTTATAAATTTCAAATAATACAAAAATGGTGACGGACTAATGATTTGCTCACTTGGCAGAAAAGTTCATTTATTAACTGGTAGTTCGGACTTGAGCAAATTTAAAGTCAAAACTCCCACTTTGCCATATTTTTTATGAAAAAACTTGGTTTTTGGTTAAAAAGTTCAAAATTTAGTCAGCAGTAACCTCATACTCCCTCTTCCACAGAAATAAAAACATCAGTCTTCCGAATATCTTGTAAATATTATCTTCTTCTTCAATTAAGTATCCTAAGCTGTTTTCCAGTGATATGATTATCCTTCACTTGAGAGTATATTTTTAACACTGATAATGATCCCTTAAAGCAACAGTCTACAACAAATTAATCGTAAAGCCCTAATTCTTTGAGAACACATTAATGACTGTTGCAAATTTAACATTTTTTTCTTTTTTATAATTTGAAAAGTTAATCCAGTTATTCCCAGAAGTCTACATTCAGTTATCAAATCCTTCATCTTTTTATGACTGCCCCTGAGGTTTGTTTTTCATTTTTAGCAAATGAATCTTCCTCTGACATTAACTGTGCCTATGTTCCTAATGGTCAGACCGAAGGTTTGGGTTTTGTTCTTTGAATTTACTTCATCATTCTGGATACTTCTGCTATGTTTTCGTTGTACAATTCCATTGTCTCATATTTTCACTTGTTCCCATCTTCCGTGCACGTTATTTCACAGATCAACCTCTGATCTGGCATACTTTCATTTTTTTATCAGGTCCCTCCATACCTACTGACACATGCTAGAACAAGAACATCTAAACATAATTATATGTATGTGTAAATATATATGTATGCATATACATACACACACAGATATAAGAATGAATTCTTGTAGCTGCATCCATATCTCTGCTGGGTGTTATCTAGACTGTCCTGCCTTACTGTGTAAAAAAAATATACTGTATATTCTATCTATTTTTCCTGAAACTCTCCTCTGACTTCTTACTTTGCTAGCCACAATGAAGTTTTTTCCAAATTTCATCTCAGTGTAAACATTACAATAATTTAGATCATTCTAAAAGGGAACATAATTGCTCAGACAGGAATCGGCCATGTCACTCTAAAAATTAGATTTGGAAAATTATTCCAGTTTTACCATTTAATGTAGCATCAATAAGCAGAATTATTGTGAGATTTGGACATTTTTTCCTCTGCCTTAAACTTATAAAACCGTATATAGGAATAGTTGTGCTTTCAGAAGAATTCGTAAAAGGAAAACTAGAAACTCGATTTTGCTTAGGAAGCCTGCAAAGTGCCTTCTCAAGAGGGTTAGATGTTTGTTGGTTTTTTGCCCTTCTGCAGTGCAGAGGGGGTTGCAGAGAGAGCTGTGTTATCTCTCTCTGCCATGCCGGAGAGAGAGAACCTTAACAGCATGTACAGAGGCCTTGGGAAGGTGGGGGAGAAACAGAGGATACTTCAGGATACTTTAGGATTCTAAAGGCCCCGAAGAGGGCGGGAGCTTGCCTTTTTCTCCCTGGTTCCCAGTGTTTAACAGCACTGTGAGGTATTTGTAAGTTTTTTCATGTTCTGGCCTTCTGAATTAACTTTTGAATTCTTTCCACTGCCTTGGCATTTCTGGGGATACCTGCGTATTTTACTTTACATCATATTTGTCTAAATCCCAGAGGGTGAGAAGAAATTACATGAGAGAATTATTTGATGCCTTAGAAGGTATTGGTAACATCAAAACCATAACTTTTTCTTTGCTAGTTGTTTCAAAAATATCAGCTCTGAATCTCTGTATTCAGTTTATTTTAGTCTTCAGTGAATCATAGACTCTTCTTCCTTTCTCCCTTTATCTAGGAGTATCTTTTTATTTTATATATATATATATATATATGTAAAATATATTTTTTTCACCAAAATATTCCTGCAATAATATTTCTTAAATCTGAAACCTGATTAATTATTACTTATTCCTTTTGGACCTTTCCAACATATGATCTCTTTTACTGGTTTATCTTCTTTATTTTCCCTCCAATAATTGGATGTCTTTTTAATGATAATATATTACATGTTCTTCCCTTCACAGTTATTTTCATTGTGAGAAAAAGCTTACCATTGTAATATCACTAATCCAATTTGTATTCCTAATGTTAGCTTCATAAAAATCTTGACTCATGCAACTATAATCAACTAGGGATTCTCAAAATTACAGAGAATTGAGAACCTAATTATACAAAGTTCATTTAGAAGTAGTCACATATCATAAATCAGCTATTAGGGGAACTACTGAAGAGAATGAAATTAACTTTCAAAATGTTTCAGACTTGTACTGCACAGTATTTCAACCTCAAGACAAAGAAGGCAAATGTTTTGGGTGACACTATTATGGGAGCTGAGAATGAGACAACAAAGACCTTTTAATTATCAGGAAAAAAAAGTAAGAACAGGATTTAGGTGGGCCATTTATTCTCTCTGAATATTTTTGTAAGTCATGTATACACTTTTTTTGCAGAAACTCATGGTACTTTCTAATTATATTTTTATTACAGAAAAGTCCATATGGAAAAACAGGACTAAGTTTTAATAATTACCTTGTCTTTCAGGATTTACCTTTGAACTTTTCTCTGGGGATGTTTTCTATTTTGGGAGATCTGGGTTTTTTTATTGAAAGAAAAAAAATCAAACAAAAAAAAAGCAAATTTCCTGACAGTCAAATTTTCAAACTTTCTAAAATTGGCACTGACTGCTCATGTGATTTCTGGTCAGAGTTCATTCTAGGCCATCGATGAGTCTACTGCACAGTTCAGTTCTGCCACTCTCACTATAGCTATACTTTAAAAAGCAAACCTCTGAAACTGAGCAGCAGCCAAAGAAACAAAATGGCAGATACAAGAGCCAATGTTGTCATGCTGTTTACATGTCCCTTGAGGTTTAGTAGTTCACTAGGAATTCTTCAAGCAAAAAAACCAGTTGTACAGTTAGACAATGTACAAATTAGTACAAAAATAGACATCAGTTTCTTAATGCTTCTGAAATTATTAAGCAACACAACGGCATAGTAATTTTTTAGCATCAGTGAAGCTGGGGAAACATACCACAGAGAACAAGGCTGTTAGGATTTTTCAGAATATGAAACTCGTAGCTTTATCTAACTGTTATGCTATCATGCATGTTTGCCATGAAATTAGTTTATGATGACAAGAAAGAAGAATACCATCTGGAAACAAAACTGTAACAAAAGATGCTTTCACGGAAAAGATCAAGGTTCTTAGAGAAACAATAGGGGAACATTTCTTGCTTGAAGACATAGGGAATGGAAAGGGCTAACTCATGGCATATGTTCCAGACTGACAAAATTAAATAAAATAAAGAATGTCTAAAATCTCTCATCAAATCTACATTCCACATGAACTCTAAAAATCCACTGAGGGAATGGCTGAGTTCACATAAATCATTAACTGTTAAATAACTTTTCTGTTATGTTTCTCATGTCTTGAAAAGGTATACAGAATTATTTGGATTTCATGTAAGTTCTACAGAAGGTTTAGGACCCCATTTGATTTTTTATTATTAGGTTTAATTCATAGAGTTACAAATTATGAACAAAATTTCAGACCTGTTAAAGATATTTGTATGTAGTAAACATTGCCAAAAATGGTAGTATCTGCAGAAATACAACAAATATTTAGTAGACACTGATGATATCATGAACTTGTGACATGTATATTTTTTTGAAACCTGTTTACTATACCTTATTAGAAGGACAAAAAAACCCTCTAACATCTGAGATCAGACACTGAATGGCTAGAAAATTTTTGTTTTCTTTTTGTTTTGAAGCACCAATAAAAGAAATCTCTGTTAATTACTGATTTAAATCAAATACAAACAACAAAAACTACTTAAAATTCTGCTGGTTTTAAATACTAATCCTTGTATTTGTTTTGGAGCACAGAAATTTATAAAATATTTCTTTGCTGTGAGGAGTTACATTATGAGACCCTTCAGTCACAAGTAACCTTTACAAATTATTACAGGATGCCATAACTTCCCTTTGTTACTCATCCACATAGGTATGAAAAATACTGCCAAGGGAGAGTGTGAGCAGTGAAGTGTGCCCAAAAGGGTATAAGATTAGGGTGAAGAGCACAGGAGACCACGGGGGTTCTCCTTGATACAAGAGGAAGAGTTTGGGTAGGAGTATCAGATTCCTGCAGAAGAACACTTGACTAAGGAGTTGGTGCTGGGCAACAAGGCTTTGACCTCTTTGACCACAGAGTCCTCTTCAAGGAATGAGGACAGGAGGGGAGCAACAGTTTTGTTGACCTGGTGAAGCAAGCTCTAAAGTACATTTGTCAGGGACAAAGGCCAAAACTATAAAGGCAAGTGGGTTAACAGGCCCAGGGAAGAACACATGGGACAGGGCAATGAATGTTTCTCATCCACCCTCTCAGAAAGCACCCTCTCTGCTTCTGGAAGCCCAGTTGAAGTGCCTGCATGCAAAAATGTGCATCATGGGAAGCACACTGGACAAACTGGAAGTGCATATGCAGTCACAGAACTGTGGTGTTATCAAGATCAGAGATGTAGTGGGACAGTTCACCCGACTGAAGGACAGACTGACTCTTAGAAAATGCAGGAAGAAAAGGACGGGCTGCACGCTACACAAAGTAGGATCTTGAATCAACAGAGCTCTCTCTGCAGTGCTACAGGCAACAAGCTCTTGAGCTCCTGTGGGCTAGAATAGGAATGAAGAGTCAAGAGAGAGGTCATTATGATGAATATCTGCTACAGACCATCTGATCAAGCAGTGGTCAAAACCTTTAAAGTACTAGAAGTTTCACAGACACAGGGTCTGGTTATCATCAGAGACTTTAACCATTCCCACATCTGTGGATGACAGCATAGCAGAGAGTAAGTAAAGCCCTAGGGTTCTGAGGTCACTGCAAATAATTAATGTAGGCACTGGACAGGCCGAGTAGGCATAAGGAGCAAAGAACCATACAAATAAGTGATATTCAACAGAAGTTTTGGTCACAATAACCATTAGCAGAAAATCTTGAGGGAAGTAAGCAAGGCAAGTTATAGAATCAACTCCTTGGGCTTCAGCTGAGAAGATTTCAACCTCTTTGTGAAGTAGAAAACAGGATCTCATGAGCTGATGTCTTGAAGGGCTAGAGGGCCCAGCAGAGTTTGTTTGACTCCAAGGGCAGCTTTCTCATAGTTCAAGAATGATGCATCTGTTTATGTACATATATGTAAGCATAGCAGGAGGCTGCTGGGACTGAACAGAAAATTCCTGTCTGAGGTGTTTAAACTGAAATGTGAAAAAAAATAAAGAACCCCAAAGCAGTGGATGAAATGTGAAAATAGGGACTAGCTACTTGAAAGGGATATAGAATTACAGAATCATTAAGGAATAGAGTTACTTTAAGATCAAGTCCAACTGCCAACCTAGCACTACCACCATGTTCACCATTAAACCACCACCATGTTGCTCAGGAATGTAGAGATTGAAGGGGGAAGGACAAAGCTCAAATGCATTATGCTGGTGAGGAGTGGGAAGAGTAGTCATTCTAGAAACCATTCTATAGGGGGATCAACAACAAAAGTAAAATAAAGGACATGGTGGTCTGTTGCTTCAGTGAGGTAAGTGACCTTGGGATGAAGACACAGAAAAGATTAAGGCACTCAATCTCCCCTTTGCATCTCTCTTCAGTAGGATGTCATCAGGCCTCCCAATTCTCAATATAATGGAGAAGTTTTGTGACGAAAAGTGGTAGCCACAGCATGGTAGAGACAATACAAGGAATTACAGAATTAAACAAGATATGTGCAAGTTCATGATACTGAACTACATGTACCTAGGTGTAGTGGTTTGGATTTTGTTTTCCCCCAGAGGATAAGAAAAGTGGTAGACCCCAAGAGGTGGAAACCCCTGGAAGTTTTGAAATTCTGCCCAATAGGAGCTCCTGCAAAAACGTAAACATATCACAACCAATCCGGAAGAGAAGAGTTGTAGTTTTTGGTTGGGAGAAGAAGCAGCCACGTTGTAGGAGTCACGAGGAGAAACTGCAGCAGCCCACTGGGGGCTGGGCCCCCCAGTCCCCAGTGGGGGGCTACAGAGACTTGGAACAGTGTTAAGCTGGACTATATGTCTGTAGCTATAAGCTCGGAGATCCTTCCCCACTCTGAGCCGCAGAAGAGATACTGAAAGCAGCGGCAGACCAGCACTGACCGGAGGAAAAGAGGTAGCGGCAGAACTGCACTGACCGGAGAGGTGGCAGAGAGCCAGAAAAGATAAGATGTGGTAGAGGCATTACAGCCAAGCAGGAGGGAACTCCTGGAAAGAGAAGGAGACAGAGGGCCAAGAGAGAGCCAACAGCAGCAGATGAGAGCAGAACTAGCTCTACAGACAGAGTTTGGGGTAAGAACTGATACCAGACCCCCCAAAACTCCTTTGAGACCTCTGAGAAGGAGTAATAGATGGACTCCTATTTGAGAGGAGCCTTGAAGTACATGCAGCAGTGGAGAGAGAGAGAGGAGCTGAGAAGCTCGGTCGTCCTGAGAGCTGAGCCAGGACAGTGTGGGAGTTGGCCTTGGGGGCCCTCCCTTGCTGCAAGCTACAAAGAAGCTCACAGCCTGAGACAGGGTACAGAGGCCCTGCAAGGAGCTTGAATCTCCTGGAGATACCAGACCGTCACGAAGACCCCCTGTGTCTTCGTGATATGACTGTGGTGAAACGACCTTGTCTGGGGTTACGAAGCCCACGGAAGACCCCTTTGCCTGCATCAAGGGGCCGAGGGAGCTTGGATACCTCCCTCGTGAGTGCTGGCAGAGATCCAGCTATCAGCTGCATGCATGAAATGAGGAGAACCTGCTGCCTTAGAAGATGCTGCTGCTTAGTGACTGGAAGGGATCTGTCCTCCTTTCCCTCCTGGACTTTTATTTGGAGGGGAGAAGAGATCTGATCCATTGTAAATACTATATGTCATGGTAGAGATAGTTGTGATTGTGTGTATAATGTGTTATAGTATTTATTTGTACAGTCATTGTAATATATTCCCTTTCCCCCATTCTAAGTCTGGTTGTGTTTTGTCTGGAAAAAACCATCTCACATTGGGTTGAGATGTGGGAGGGGGAATGGAGCTAGGGAATTAGGGTTTTGGGGCTATCTCAAACCATGACACTAGGGGTTCTTGGTGTGCCACAGTGTGAAGCTGCACTGTATCATCTTTGGAAGGCTGTGACAATCCAAGGGTGATTCTCCATAACCAGAAAAAAATTAATTTTTCACTTATTTTCAAAAAAGCAAGGATTCTAGCAACTGTCTATCTGTCAAGTTCACTTCAGATCTCCAGAAAATTGTGCTGAAAATGTTTATCAAAAACAAGCACACAAAGGACTAAAAGGTGAACAGGAACAGCCAGCTTTTGCCAATATAAATCATTTTTGACTGTCTCACTGCTTTCTTTCATGAAAGGATTTAGCTTGATGTCAACCAAGTTTTCACAACACAGTTCTCCACTCTGTCCTTGTAGACAAATTGAGGGCATATGGACTGAAGGGGTAGACTAACATGTGAGTGAAAGATGTCTGGACTATCAGGCTGACACAGTAGGGGCCAATTGTTTTAAGTCAAGCTTATGGTCAGTGATTTTAAGCACTTCCTGAGGATTCAAAATGGGGTTGAATTTATATAATATCTTCACCAGTCTAGAGTAGGGGATTGAATACGCCCTGACAAGGTTTGCAGATGGCATCTGCCATTCGGACAGACTTTCATGACAGGATTTGACAAGCCGGAAGAATGACAGAATTCTTGTGAAAGTCCAAAACAGAAATGTAAACTCCTATACCTGGAACAGGATCATCCCATGCAAAAATTATTTGCTAGGTGGCAGCTCTAACAAAAAGGACCTGAAGTCCTGGTGAAACAGAAGCTGAGTCTGTGGTTCACTTCTGTAGTATTGAAAGCTTACCTCGTATTGGGTTGCATGAGCAAGAACATAGCCAGCAGCTAAAGACAGAGTTGGAGCTCATCCGCCTGAAACTAAGCAGGCCCCATCTGAAATGCTTTGTCCACTGTACGTCCTCCAGTACTAAAGAAACACTGACACTGACAGACTAGAACTTGGACAGAGAAGGGCCACTGAAATCATCAGGATGCTGAAGAATGTGATGTACGAGAAAAGAGGATGAAGGAAATGGATTTTTCAGTCTGGACAAGTGGAGGGTAAGTAAAATCTCACTGCACTCTTTAGTTTAGGAAAACTGGAACAAGAATATTTTCGTAGACTCACAACAGAAGAAGACGAAATAGATATAATCTGTAAAATTCTGATATAAATTGGACATGCGAATGAGGGCAGCTAGGCACCATAACATGTTTCCAGAGAGGCTTTAGAATCTCCATGCATGGAGATATTAAATTTTCAACTGGGCAAAACCCTGAGCAATCTGATACAACTTTGAAGTTATCCATGGTTTGAACAGGAATGGGACTCAAAGGGACTGGACCACCCTTCAAAGTTTACATCACTGAAGCCTTTTCCTGGTAGCAAGTTTCCAAAGTAGGAACTTTAAAAACCATTTGTCAGGTTCTGCCTGGGTAAGTCCCACATAAATGAAAAGGAAAAAAAAAGATAAGCAGATAACATCTGGACAGTTATTGGTTTAGTTATTACACTTTAAAATGTAGTAAATTTTTAGACAGTATATTAGTACACTTATATTTAGAAAGTAAAAAAAGAAAATAATATCAAACCACCTCAAAATAAATTAATTTAATCTCCAGTTTAAATACTGCCTTAATATTTAAAAGATATTTCATGCCTTCATTTTTACCTCTGCAAAAAGGAACTGGAAAATCCCATGATGCACCATTTCCAGGACTCACAATACATGTCAACATGGCATGGCCTTCTAGAATGTAACCAGAGATACAGCTATATCGGATTTTATCACCAATGTTGAATCTTGTTCCGTGAAGTACTCCTTTAGGTATTTCTCCCGGGTTGCCACATGTATGACTAGGTAATACTGCCAAAAAAAAAAAGAATGAAATATGTTACAGTTAAAATTTGTAGAATTAAGTAATGAATACTTGTCCAACAATTATAATTAACTATTTGGCTGTGGTTTTGATGTTGGCTTTTGTTTGCTTGTTCATTTGTTTGTTTGTTTGTTTAAAACAGTATTCCTTATACATATAAGGAAAACTAGATTATGAAATCTACTTGTACAAAATATTTCAGTTTATAACAGACATCATCATTTTCAAAGCTAATTTCAAACTCAGTTCTTGGTTTAACAGTCTTTCAATGAAGTTTCTTATAGATCTATTATCAAGAAAAATGTCCTACAAATCTTACTGCTTTTCTTAGAATGAAGTAAAAGAACTTTTTATTTAATTTTATTTTGTAAATATTGCAAAAATATTCATACAATATAATTATGGATGCGGGCAGTAGAAAGCCCTTTATGTACTGTTTTCATTTAAGTGGTGAAATAGCATTTTAAAAGAATGCTAATTACCTGGTCTCTGACAGTAAGTTAAAGTCTCAAGTACATAAAAAGTTAGTTTTTATCTTTAGTTTCAAATTAGTCCAGGTTCTAGAAAATAAATTAAGTCAATATTTGTTAAAAGAAACAAGAAATATGAAGGGACCTAAGCAGTGACATTGGGAAGAATTGAATGGAAATATTTTCCTTTTTTACTGCGGAAACTTACTACCATTTGTAAACATTAGTTATGTGAAAGAGATTGTCTGAACAAGTTATCACTTTAAAGATGATACTTCTCCACCTACAAAAACCAGAAGTGTGTAGGGAAAGAGGAAAAAGGAATTTATTTTGTTCTTGAACTTCTTTGAAATTTATTAATGGCATGCCATTCCTTTCATGGAAGTGTACAAACTAAAATTCTTTAATTTCCTTTAGAGAAGAAATCCATCAGGAGCAGAGCACAGAAGATAAACATGCTCATCAGAGAAATGGTGGTCTGAAAAGCTCACATATAATTCAGGTATTGTGTCAGAAGCTGTATGTTTCATTAACAAATTCTTTCACTCCATACTCCTCTTTCCTTACTCTATCCACGTGCAGAATAAACATAACCATACCAACCTCACTAACATACATGTTGAGAGAATTAATTACTCAATACATGCATATCCTCAGAGGATTGCAAAGCGTTATATCAATATACCAATACTAATTAAGCCCTATTATACCATGTAAGTTCAATTATTGAATGCACATCCTTAATGCGTTACTCAGTCACACTGGCATTTAAATGATAGTATTTGAACTTAATTTACAACCCAAATTATATAACAAAATTTTGAAAAGGTAAAAAAACATAAAGATAAAAAAATTAAACCAGAGAATACTTTCACTTACAACATCATTTTATGAGAAAAATATCAAAATATTCTATAAATATTAGCAAGAAAAAAAAGGCACATAATACTCAAATGATGAATTAGACATGTTCTACTAATGTTGTAGATCAAAGATCTAAGACTCCTGTGCATTACAGGAACTACTTAAGATTGCTGTGCGAATAGCTATCAAAGGTAGAAGCAAACAAGATGACACCTGGCTTATTTTGTACTGTTTCAGCAGGGGTAATAGAATAGGGTTTTTATTTTTATGTACTCATTCACATCAGAAAGAGAGTCAGTGTTTGATTCACATACATGAGAAAGAACAAATATAAAATAAAGAAAATAATTTTAAGAAAACAGAAGAATTGGAATAAATGAAAGATACTCATTAATATTCCAAAATGTTGAAAACAATGATCCATTATAAGCTATTATATGTTTTTCAGCACTTTGAAAAATACTACCTCTCTCTTGGCAAACTTTCTCCTTTTTGCTGCCTTAGCCATGATAGTTTAAGACAGGTAATTGTGCAATACAAGTAAAAGAAATAAAAACTTGTTATCTGCTTTGATATAGGAAAATACGTGTAACACTCTTTATGTTATTTTCAAACGAAAAAGTTTTTACAAAACTCTGTAAAATGAAGTAGTTTCATCAAAAGACCTGGTGCATCCAGTAAAAAATTATACAATCCAAAAGTCAGCATTTATTTTTATGAGGGGATGTGCTATCAGAAAAAAATACATTGTTCAAAGCTATTATGACTTCTGATAAACTGCATTCTTGAGGAATGCACATTACAGCAAATCTACATCTGCCATATACATGACAACTGTCATTGTCTAGCTGTTGAAATTCTATTGCAGAAATTCAGTCTTCTATCTGTGTAAAGAAGGTCTCCTACAATATGATGTATTGTAGGTCTCCTACAATATGACCACTGCATCTGTCAAGAACTCAAGAAAATATGGTAACTGGCATCCTGAAACTGGCACACATTTTACCACAACCTCCTAAAACCCAGTAAAAGATAAGTGATCTGAGAATGACACCCATGTTCAATAATACATATAATAGTTCACAGGATTTCACCCCTTGTCAAGATCAAGCATTCAGCTACATTATTTATGTGCTTTTCTAAAACTTTGATTGAAGTATATTGAGGTAGCTGCACAGTTTCATCTGCATAGACTTTGCTGTTTCTAGTCTAGACCTAAGATGAATTATCCTTTGAAGGTTCCTAACAGTGATCAAAATAGTTTAATACTTGGATTATGAGAGTCCTAGCTGACCAAAACTCATATACACCCATCAAGCTTTAAATTCATTGCCAAATTTTCAGTAAAAGACCCATATTTTTCTGTAGTGTTACTGGGGTCTACCGTTAATAAGATTGAGAATCTGCAATCACAGATGCTTGATTCATGAAATAATTTGATGTCTGCCATTTATTGAGAACAATTATGAACTAGACTAGGTAGAAGCATTTAAGGTAATGGATTTTTTTATACAGAACGAACACTTAGAGTGTTCTCAGTATGCTTCATCTCATTTTTTCTTCACCCAAGTCCTTTCCAGTTTTGGAAAAAAAAAAAATAAAAATTACAGCATTTGAAAAAGAATCTGTTTAGTCTTAGTAGTTGGTCTTAGCAAAAGTATGCACTGAGATTGCAAAGCAGGTTCATGTCCAAACATTTCCTTCTCAAGTGTCTATCTTCATCATTATGACAGACATAAAAATGTGTGCATGCTTCACTTCCTAGCACAAATCAGTCTGAAGCATTGTTTATTAATTAAGATTTATTAGTGAAATTGAAGCTAAAAGATAGGCCTTCCTCATAGTTCACCTCTATCTTCCTAGACAGAACTGTTTAAAAAATGCACATGATCAAAATCCATAATGAAATTTATCAATTAGCTAAAATGTGAAAGGTTTAACTCCCTGTTTAAACTAACTATGCACGGTGCATATTTATTTTTTTAGAAAAATATTACTTTGTAATCTATATGCTAAAATGTAACACTAATATTCATTATCAGACAGAGGCAAAAGGTTACTTCAGAGTAGGACTGTAAAAAACTGTAAAAAACATTTTTGATGATATATGAAGGTTATTAAATAAACTCATATTTAAAAAATTACTTATTCTCAGATGGCATGTATCATTCAGAGCCTTTTCAAGACTCTTTCTAAAGCTAAATTCCATATATATTTGCAACACAGGCCACTTCAAAACATATTGACAACACTTTAAACATAGTAATCCTTTGCTTTCACTTATGGAGAGTTTCCTTAATTTTTTTTTTTGATATATTAGATTTCATCACCTACCTCTTTCTGATTTAGAATAACAGAGAAGTAACCTAAAATTAAACAGCAGTGTTTGTTAATGAAAAAAACCCACACAAAATATAAATGACACCTGTCACTGAACTGAATAAACTTTTGAAGGACTGTTCTATTCCATCTAAGTTTTCTTACTATGGTGTCCACACTAGAACGAAAGAGTCTTTAAATATGCAATAAGCAATACCTATATGTTTTTCATGTCTTCACTTCAAACCTGTCATGGCATCATGACAACTACTGGCAATGTAATGTCCTGCTTTGGGGTTTTTTTCTACTTTGGTTTAAAAGGTCAAGTTTAAAAAGGATACTTTCTGATAAATTTTGAAGGATGTGAGGTCTCTGGCATCACAAATCTTACTAATCGTTACATGAATATGGCATCTGGATTTGAAATCAATTATAAAACTATGAAAACTTCCAAACTTTTGCTGAGGTTGGTATTCAGAAGGTTAGTTTGACAATGATTTCAGGAGAACATAACTGATCTCTTTTTTTTCTCAGATGTCACAATCATCAACTAGATTGCAAAGATTGCTTAGAGGCCTAAACAGCAAAAAGCTCACACTGCTCATGTCAGTTAAAATAACAGTTTCTGTGAATCAGTCACTCAGTTTTTCTAGGGCACATACAGTAATTGGAACTTGACAACAGCAATGGAGAAAGCAACCTAACACCAATTAAGAGAAATAGGAAGGGGAAAGAAGAAAGGAAGGAACAAGGTGAATGTTTTTCCTCCGCTTCTTTCCATATCTGTACAAAACTTTACAAGGATATATTCTATTTGTTCTTTTTCCTACTCTTACTGAAAGAGCTGGAAAAGTTTTCCATGTTGCACCTAAATTTAGCCAAATGCAAACTTCCTGACTTTTTGCTGTTCCATAGTCCCTCTATTACAGTCCCCTATGTGTCTTCTAACATTACCTTAAATTGGTGGCCACAGGCAAAACCACACACAAAGGAAAAAGCATAGGTTACAAGGAAGTCAGATAGTCCCTTGATACCACTGACAGCTTTGAAATTACAACACTGAGGGGAATTTCAGAAGCTCTGTGGAGAAAATCTGGGTTACAGAAAATTTCAGGGCATATGTCAAGATGTTCAACAGGTCTGATGCACAGCCCATGATACCCTGTCCATGTGGCTACAGTAAGTGTTGCATTTAGTGGTTTCATGTGTAAACAGAAGATATACATTCAAAGAAGAAGAAAATAATTTTTGAACAGGGGTAATAACTACACTCGTTATAAACAGAGAACAAAATAAGCTAAAAAATAGAAGATGAAAAAATGCTAAATTTTCTTGCAAGAGTGACACTCAAACTAAAGTCTCTGCTCCAATTCAGAAAAACAACTTCATTTCAAAAGGAACTCAGGGGGGAAAAAAATTAATAGTCTTTCAAAAAAGAAGAAGTCCTGTACTGAACAAAAGATAGACTCAGATATTTATAGATATATATACATAAAAGTATTTAATACATCTATTTTTGGAATAGTATAATGCTATTTGCCTAAGGTCTAAGTAATGAAATTTGCTTTGAAAAACTAATTCTAAAGAATTCTGCAAATCTGTACTTGCCATTTATACCTAGAAAAAGACTACAAAATCAATATGCTTGATTTCTTTTAAGTTTCCAATGTCTTACATCAAACTCCAACATGGTAGATTTTGACATTTCTTTTTTAAATAATTCCAAATATTGAATCAATTGGAAAGTATGTAATATTTCACTGCCAATTTATTAAACGACTTTGTCCTTTCTATTTCCAGGAGCTATGTACAATGAATAGTTAATTATCTACTAGGTCTGATTTCTACATTAGTGTGGAACACTGTAGATGTAGGCAGGTCATTTATGAGAGAACAGTATCATGACAGAAATGGCACAGTGCCACCCTTTGGAAAAGTCTTCTTCATTCTCAAAACCAGCGTGGAAAACTTCCTTACATGGAAATGATGTTTTTTTGAAAGCAAAAGAGACAAAGAAGCTAGAGTAGATTTCCTAGACAATGTCCAGTTTGGTTTTTAGTATCTTGAAAGATGAAACTCCCACAGACTGTCTGAAAAACTTGTTGAGCATGCACTATGTTTTCTAGGTCCTCAGTGAAGACATTAAACACCACTGGCCCTAGTAATGGACCGTTTTGTACTTCAGCAGTGATGAACCTCCAGCAAACTGAGTATCTTTACAAGGTTTTAGCTTTGAACAGTAGGTTGAAAGAGCTAACGTGGAGTCGCTAAGGGTAAATCATGCACAGAGTTTTTACCTTTATTCACTCCAAAATGAAATGAGGAAATTTTTCTCAACTCCAGAAATACAAAAAATCAAAATCTACTACTACAAGGGTAGGACCAAACTGTTTGCCACTGGTACATGTGTACATACACACATCCATACAGACACAACTAAGCTGGGAAAGCTTTAGTCTGCAAGTTATCTAACATCATAAATTTACATCCTCCTTAAAAATTATTTCATCAAAAATTAATGGATTTCATTAGGTTTACTCTAAGGGAAGGATAAGTTCACTCACAGAAACAAAAACATGTAAAGTGCAAGTTCATGGAATAGTTGATAATTAAGCCATATTTACACTACAAGGTGTCAAATGCAACGGTCTAAGAGTCTACATGGTACAGATATGTACATATTGCAGCACCAAACATTGCCCACTATTTATGTACTGGCAACTTTTTTGTTCAGTCTGTCTTTGTTGGGTCTACTTGTGATTATTTTGTCTTAAAATAATCCAAACAAACAAACAAACCCCCACAACCTTATTGACTTACAGAAATCAAGCTGATATATTTATTATTTCTCCATAGGCAAATAGAAACCTGTATTTTCATACAATCCCAGGATAAGAGGAAATCTCTTTCCTGTTATATGCTGATTTCTGTATTTGTGCACACATAAATCTTTGCAATATTTTCTAGATAAAATATTTGGATGGATTGTATCATTTGTGAAAGATATAGCTTTCTCGTTTTACAAGCATTTACCTAACTGTGTCTGTCCATCTCTAAGGATGTACAAAATTGTATTGAATTGAAAGCTATGAAAATCATTTAGGAGTATGCAGTAACTTTAAAACTTTAACACATCTTTCACATTGAGATTGATATTTTAATTTTCTTTTGCAGGTAATAACCTAAGATTGATGGATCTTATTTTTAGTGTGTTTACTTTTATTAGGTAATAAATGTCTTGCTGCTGGTTATAAGACCATAAAAGTCAATATCATACGAACAATGCCAGGAAACTCAAGTGCAAAAGCAATCTGAAGTTAAAGCTAAAACTTTCTATTTCCTCATAACTATTTCTCGTCAGATGTACTACACATTTTCCTAGATGAACTGAGAACAGTGAGCTATATTTCAAGTTTTTAGATCTCTCTTCTTGAAAGAGAAATAGAACAAGCAGAGCATGACAGTCCAGGCCAAAGCTATAAAAAGCATTTGAGGCTGTGCAAAATTTATAAATCGAAACTGCTATCAGAGATCAAAAGTAACTAGCCATTGTCTTAAAAATATCAAAATAATGCCCTCCATCTCCTCTAAAAAGCTCAGTGTATTCTGTGGTCTGTCTTCCAGTTTGTCAGTATGATCATCACAAGTGTGTGTAGTATCTGCCCTTCTCATTCTGAGAAAGACTGTGATGATCTTCTGCAACGAAGGAACTCCTGTTTTCTCAACTGTCCTTCCACAGAACTACAAAATGTCAACAAGAAAAATGTAACTGGAAGACAACCTCTATCTCATCACTTCATGTATGATAACAAATAAACCCAAGAAAATATCTTTTTTAACATGACCACTTTTGAGGATCCCATTAGACAAAAGACATACATTCATAAAAAACAAGTCCGTACTGCGCTTGAAAGCCCATAGGATATGAGTGTAAAAATGACAATATCTCTGTGTGCTAAACAAGGTACTTACCAATCCAAAAGATAGGTATAAGAAACTGCTATGACCTTTTCTGTAGACCTGCATACAAATCTGATTATCCATGTTCAAATAAGAGTAATTGAATATGAAGCAAATGCAGAGCAGGGCTACTAAAGTGATCAAGAGCTGGAGAGTTTTCAAGAGGATACTGCAAGATTTTTCCAACCATAATCTGAGAAATGAGGATTAAAATGCAGTCACTATGAAGACATTGGAAGACAAATATCAAATCATAAAAAATATTGCACCAGCTGAAGGTAAGGCTGAGGAAAAAAAGAAACTGCATGAACAAATCACAATTACAAGTAGTTTGAAAATGAAAAGCATTCTAAGTAAAACATTAAACTATGGGAAAGTTGCCATGCAGTCATATGGAGAGAGGAAACTGGGCAGACGATGACTAGTCCAAAGCTGACTTTAATTTAAAAAACAATTTTAAATAAAAGTTACTCCCTGTATAATAAGGAGTCTGATCAGGGAATGAAGCAGCTTCCTCACCTGACTGACATAATTGGAAACACAAGGTCTGAAACCCACTTGCACACCTCCTGTCCTGTCACCCTGCTAACACATAGGTGTTTGGGGCTGACTTTTCATTGACAGAGAATAAGAGATTTAATTGACTTCTGGTTTTACATGGAAATGCACACATTTCAATATGGAAGACAGGTATATACCAAGATAAAATCATCTTGGTATACTAACATAATGAAACAAAATATACTGCACAGTCAAGATTTTTATATTCTTGTTACTATTAAAAAAGGAGTAGAGTGTGAAAAGATTTACATATATCTTACCCAAATATACATAAATTTTATACATCTAGCAATCTGGAGCCTACTTTTTCCTATTATTTTTTTTCCTAGAATCCCTTGAGACATGAGGTTGTCTGACCCAGGATGATAATCATGGTAGTAAGACTAGAGAATAAACTTACAATTCGTGAAGGCAACACAACAAAATGCGTGGTACAACTATACAGATCAATTGTGAATAAAAACTGTTGGGGAAAGATTTCACAAACACATATTCTCTCTATTGCTCCCAACACTCTCTGTAATAATTGTTGCTACTAAATAAAATGAGATTTTGAATTACTAAGACCTGCCACACAAGGTAAGGACAGTAATTTTAAGAGAATAAAGCATGAGTTTACTTCTCTTTAAGTTTTAAAGTTGCAATAGCATTGTATCCAAATACCACAGATACATGTCAAATAATGTTTATTAATATAATGAAAATGCTTTATGTGTCAGTAATATACGTTCAAGAAGAAAATTTCTTTAACTATGAACAGATAAATCCTAATGAAAAGTACCCAATCTCATATATTATTCAATAAATACGAACAGTGAAACACCTTGTATGTACTATATTTCTGTTCTCAAGTCTGACTACTTACAGGTCAGGTAAAACCTTACAGAACTGAGAAACAAAAAAAAGCATCTAATGGCAGATTAAGTTTGGAAAAGATCAGCTTCAGCAATAGATACACTACTCATAATTTATTGAAGGCTCATCTTCAGCTATCACCAGACTGCCATCATATCTGCAGCCTCTTATTACTAACTAAGGTAATAAAATATTCCTTCAAAAAACACATTTTTTTCTCTTTCTCTCTCTCTTACGCTTTTTCTCTCTTTCTTTCTTTTTTCTTTTTTTCTTATTGATTTGCTGTTTTTTAAGATTACAAGAGCACCCAGAACAATTTGCTGCAGCACCAAGAGTGCTCTCTGCTCTGCCTCAGGCACTCTCACATTTCTGCCACTGTGGTGGCTTTTAGCAAAGCTGGACTGAGGGGTCTCGCAAGCTTTCCACAGCTGTTCTTGTGTGCTTAACACTTTCATAAGTGGCACTCTTGCCACCAGAGGCCTCAAACCTTATCTTGCTTACAGACAATCATGAGGAAAATTTTTAGCATGAATTCAATATGACATACAAACCTCTTGTCTGTGCCTGTAATTGAAAATGATAGGAATTAGGACTTGCACTTAGGTCCTGAAGATGTAGCACAGCAAAAGTCATAGTCAAATAACTAACTTTTTTTTCTCATTCGTTACTGATGCGGTTCTGTAAGAAAGGCTCTGTCCTGTCCTATTCCCTGATTAATACTAAGAATTGTCTTGGACTATTCCAGAAGCCCATATTGTTAAAAACCATAGATGACAGCATTGCAGGTCTCAAACCCCTGCAGTCCTTTTCCTTCCAGTTTCATACAGGAATGTTAAGGGTTTTTCTCTCTCTCCTAGTTTAATACTTCATTTTGTTGCTGTTGTAAATCTTTGTGACAACAGAAATTTCATAGTATCTTTTCCAACTTTGTCCCCATTTCTTCTTAGAAATGGCATCAGAAAGATATGTGAGTTATGAAGACTTCTATCTGGTTAGCTTTTGGAGGTTCATACTTCAACAAGGGTGTCAAATAACTTGCTTCCCGTTTTGGCTATATGGACAAATAGCAGTATAAGGGCAGGAGAAGAATCTACCATCTCAAAAGCTTTAGCTATAAGAGAATTATAAATAGCTTGCTACCTGGGAAGTCCTCAAGCAACATACATTTCAATGTACAACATTTTTGTGGACCTAAATGGAACAGAGACATATTTTACAGTCAGTAAAAGTTAAGATAGTTTTGATGAAAATACCAATATTAATGTGAGTTTAGTGAGGTGAGAGTTTATAAACTTTCATGACTCAGATTATTTCAGAGGGAAGAAAGGATTCCCAGATTAACTGGTTTTATGTGTGTCTCACAATATGCAATGTTTTCTATTTACTCAGACAAGGTGAGGCAGAGATTGCTCTTTAAAACAGCAAATTCTTTCACCAGACCCTTGTTTACAATAATAAGATTTTCTGTTGCTTATTTTCAGTGCTGCATTGTGCTGTCCTCTTGTTTCTTACAGTGGCTTACACAACCAATGTACTGATAATTGCAGAGAACTGATCTGACTTTGAAAAGAAAAAAAATCCCTCCAACACACATGTAATTGCATGTTTAGCAGGATGTGTAAGCCACAGCAGGTAACATTGCTGAGGTGCTGGTTAGCTGCAGTGTGGGAATAAGAATGACGAGCAGCAATAAGAAAACAAGTTCAGATACCAAAATGAACCACATTATGAAACCAAGATATAAAGTTTCTTAATGACACCTGCTTTCTGTAAGGTTGCATCCTTGTGTAGTAGGTAGAACAAATACCTGGTGAAAGGGTTCATGCACAAAAGGGAGGAGAAGGAGCAACAAGTAAGTAAAGAGGGGTAAACCCCTACAAATGCAATTTCACATAATGTTGTTTATGACATCCTAATTAATCAGAAAAAAGAGGATTTTAGGGACTAAATAAACAGAAGTTTAAATTGGTTTTAGTTTTGGTTTGTTTGTTTTTTTCTAAACTTTCTTCCTTCATAAAATCCAATGGCGTCTTCAGAACTCCAGGAATCTCTGTCATATAGGTATATATTTTAGTATGTATTTTTTAGGTGACAATGTGTGATATATCTAGAAAAATGATCTCTGGTTTATCATGCAAATCCATCCTAAAGTGTTTTTTGGTTAGTTTTTTTTTTAGTAGTCAGTTTTTACACGAAAAACTTTAAAAGCTCCTTCAAAAGCCCTCAAGCTTGAATCATGCCAGGTTGATGTCCCCGTATATTTATTATGTGTGAGCACTCTGCTAAAAATCCTGCTGCACTGACGGGATAAGGAAGAAGGGGTCTAGAAAAAAAAAGTTACTTAAATCCATTGCAAACCTAAATTAAGTGCTTTGTTTGTTAAAAATGCTTCGTTTCCATTCTATATTAAAAGACAATGAATGGCAAAGTTGCATGATATCCCTTTAACAAAATATATGATTCAGAAAAAGGAAGTAAAAAGATTAAACCACAAATGTCACAGATTCAGTCTTCTTATAATGACCTGTGGTTGTTCCCAGGATGAGACTGCTAAGAGTGAAACCTATAAACATTGTGTACTAAGCAGTAAATTTGCAAGGAACTGGAGAGTGGCAGCGAGTGGACAGATTTCTCTAGACATTTCCTCTGAAACACTTGGTATAAAACTCCATTGAAACTCCTAAAGCGCTTTGCTCCTAAGGCTTGAATTTGATTTACATTAGATCTCTGGGATTCTTAATGAGTGAATCAATTTCCTATCCTGTCATTACAAACATAACTTTCCTTCTTTTTTTTTTTTAAATCTTACTCTCCAACTCATTTTGCGTAACTGGCATTTCAGAGTCCATGCAAACAACATTCTCCACCCCACTGAAGTCTAGATTAGTCCAATTTGTAGTTTATTTGTCCAGTAATGGTCTAACCAGAACTTACTCTATAGAGGACTAACTCTCAGGACCATTGGGATCTGGAGAGGACACCAGATTCTCATCTACCTCATCTTACGAGATTGTGGCTATAACTGATACTTGCAAACAGACACTACTAAAAATTTCCATGTATTCTCCAACTCTAATTCTTTTGGGACTCCAACACCACCAATGTGGTAAAAAATAAAACAAAGCAAAGAAGAAACTCACTAGTTCTTTGTAATGTTTTTAGCCATCATCCCTATATCACCACTGGTGAATTAGAGCTCAAATTAGAGCTCAAATCAGTCCAGCAGTTCAATTACCTAGGCAGCATCATCTCCTCAGACAGTAAGATTGACGGAGAGATAGACAACAGGCATATAGTGCTTCTGGAAAGCTTCATAAAAGAGTTTGGCAAAATAAACACCTGAAGAAAAGTACAAAGATCAGTGCTTACAGAGCCATTGTGCTGTCTACTCTTTTATATGTATCTGAATCATGGGTCATTTACCACCACCACCTGTGACGCTTAGAGTGCTTCCATCAGCACTGTTTCTGTACAATCCTAAACATCCACTGGTCAGATTATGTGACCAATACATCTGTTCTAGAGCAAGCAGCTGTCACAAGCATTGAGGCCATGTTGCTGAGAACACAGCTGTGCTGGGCAGGACACATCTCAAGGATGAAGGACCACCGCCTCCCTAAGATCTTGCTTTAGGGTGAACTTGCCACCGGCTGCCGCGAGAGAGGAACCCCAAAGAGGAGATACAAGGACTCCCTGAAACAACATCTCAACCTTGGCCATATTGATGAACATAACTGGTCTACTCTGGCCTCCAATTGGGAGATCTGGAGACACACCATCTATAACGCTGCTGATGCCTTTGAGAACGCACACAGGATCACTCTCAAGGAGAAAAGGTAATGCAGAAAGAACCGTGTCTTGCCGATACCACCTAAGGAGTCTTTCTGCTGTGCCTTTTGCAACCGGACTTGTCTATCTCGTATTGACCTTTTTAGCCACCAGCACGCTTGTAGCAAATGTGGGTAGAGCCCTTCCCAAATCTTCATTTGCAAAGCCCAGCCATGATGACAATGATGTAGTGTGACATTCTGCCCACTTTGGTTGCCATTGTCTATTTTAACCCTAAGCTCAAAACAGCACATAGAACACTAGAACATATTTTCATCCACCTCAGTTTTATCACAGTCTTGACAACAAAATTAGTATTGTGACTATTTGAACAATGAAGCCATCTGTGAGGCTGATTCCATATCAAAGGAAGTTTACTGCAATACTTGTTCAATGTGCAGCTAAAGGAGATTGTCTGCTATTATTTGTCTAAAAGATTATTTACTGGAAGCAATGGAAGAGGGTTCAATATTGAAATTTTCCCAGAATTCATTAATTCCATGTTTGTTTCTGTACTACAAGTGTGCAAGGGTGTATGGGTGATCCCTAAATGTTAAAAAACACCCTTCTCAAAACCCCAGAAGACACCATATTTCACTGGACACCGTTTTGCACTTCCAGAGACTTCATATACCTTTGAGCCACTAGATCAGGATAAGGAGACATGCTGAATACACTATACACTAACACTGACCGGACCTGAGGCCAGCTGGCACATTATTAATAAACTTTCTGAGCCTGCAGAACAGGATGGCTGCATGCAGACTGCCTTCTTGGAACGATCATCAGTCAACTTCTGAATCATTACCAAGAATTATTCAGGAAAGTGCTACTTGACCTAAACAAAACTCACGCTGTGATTCATCTAACAACAGTATAGATGGCTGTTAGTGCCCCTGCCCACATTCTGACAGGGGTTAATATTCTGGTGTAGGCGGACACTGGACTATATTGACTGTTCACTCGTCCAAGACAAAGAAAAGTATCAGCAGCTACTGTGGTAGATGGAACTAAATTTTGGATGGCTATGTGATCACTGTTTTATCCCTTTGCTGTCCCTCAGAGAACATTTCACTCCTGTTTTGCTTTTTAATAATTCTATGATACATCACACAGTGTACAGAAAAAAGCACTGAGAACATCTTTCTCTTTACAATGATTATTTCAAGGGTGAAATCATAAAATTATCTCTGCTGTCATCTCTGATGGAACAGGACAACCTTCTCACATACAGCCAAAGAGGGGGGTTGGTTTTCAACATGTAGCTATCCTCACCTGCTTGGATATAAAAACAAAAGAAAATTAAAAATCAGCTAAAATATAACACCACAGGATATGAAAGAATGAAGCAAAGATAAAATCTGCACTCTACTGATAGCAAGGATCATATCTACACAAATTCAAAAGACTTAAATAGATCACAGTTGGGTTTTTTCCTAAGGCTTTCATACAACTCTGTTGCCTGGAGATTTTAGTCTGTTGAATAGCTACCTATGGCCTTGTGTGGGTTTGTGAAGTTTGAAAGGCACCAGTTCTCACCGCATTGCCCCTTTAAGGTGTAGACTGGCACATCAATTTGCTTCACATATACCCTGGGAGAGAAAGTGATTTTATTTATCTCTTTGCTAATACTAACCTATTAAATTTTCTCCCCAAAAAGCAGTTCTCTAACCTACCAGCTGTTAAATGACAGAGAATTGAAAGTTTTATGTTCATTCAGTAATCATAGCAGCTCTTTTTCACCAAACCAGTTTTCCATTTACAAAGAGCTTGTCAAGGTGATGGGTAACATCTCAAGAGACAAACACGCTGTGCCTTCTTCATTCACTTACATTTTTAATATGGTTCCAAGGCTGGCTGTGAAATACCTCCCAACAATATAAGTCTTTATGAAACCCACAAAATACTTCAAATTATTAAGTGCCACTTCAGTATCTCCAATGTGTGGCATTTGTGGGTGTTAGAGATCTTCATGGTTTCTGACAGTTGGAAAATCAGGTTTAGAGTGTGTAGGAACTTATTTTAGATGCTGATTGCTGAAGTAATACAGGTATACTAATAATGCTGTAAGAATGACTACACATTGAATCTCTCTTCAAAATATTTACACTAAGAGCTAAAAACCCAGTTTATTAAATGTACTTTGAAAAACCTATTCCTATGGAACATAAACAATGTGGTAGCAATTTAAAAAAATGTGCCTTACACAAGTGGATAACAGCAGAGATATTTTTCTTGGTCTTAACTTGACATACAAAAATCTAAAGGAAAATTCCATAATTTCAGTTTCAGATGTGCAATGATCTTATGGATAAAATTAAACAACATGAAATAGCTTATTTGAAAACAAAGTATTTTTGAGTCTTTGTATATCACAATTACTAAATTTTTTCTCAAAACAGTGAGGTGTAGCCTCTGTATCTAATAGGATGAAATATGGAAAATTCATGGATTTGTCTTTTATTTGAAGCAAGTAAGTAATAATGCAGTCATACTTCTCCTCATGCTTATCTTTAATCATAAGTATTTAGTTAAAGAATTCACATCCAGAAATTAAAATTATATACAGATTAATGTTTAAATCCAGCAAATAAAAATTCTAAAGAAATAAAATTTTTGAAAAAGTAATTGTTAGGAATCAAGGAAGGCATTTTTCTTCCAATATTTTGGTTTATCAAAGTACTACTATCATTGATGGTCTTCATGAAAAAAGGTCTTGTTATGAAAGATACAAACTCCTTTTGGGCAAAGTACTTTTGACATTTTCATGTGTAAATGAAATACAAATTAATAGAGAAGGTGGCCATAAATGTTGCACTAGAATCAATGTACTTCAGGGTAGAGTTGTGCAGTCAAAGTATTTTTTTTTCAACTAATCCCACATGCCCCCAGATAAAGGTGATTTAATACTACAGAGATTTAAAGTTTCTGTCATAATGGAATTTGGGCATTTACAAAGAGAATATAATTTAAAACCTCTTTAAGTCAGCTAAACTCAGTTATGGGCACAGACTACAACCCTTCCAACCAGCACGCTGCCCAGTAAGAGATAGGTTTCAAGCCTTAGTGTAGGAGCCCCAAGAGCATCACCACCAGAAAGTCTGGCTGCTGGAGCTCAGGGCCAAGGGCTGTCCCCTTTTCTTGGGGGCTTTTCCACAGAGCTTCCATCAGCACTGTTTATAGCCCAGCCTTGCCCTGCGTCTGTGCCCATGCCCACAGCCCTGTCCACCCACACCGGGGCTGGGCCTGTCCCAGGACACCACCCTTAGCCCTGTCCTGCTCCCCCAAGCCCTTGCTGGTGAGACCCCTGCCCTGACCATCCCCACAGCACAGAGGGCCCTCCCTGCTCCCTCATATCCACACTAAAAGTCTTAGGAATACATAAAATTGTCTTGATTTCACTTCTAGAAGAACTTAAGAACGTTTGCTCTATTTCAAGACAAGGCAGGTTGCTTCTTAGAGTCAGGGCGTTGTTTTTTAGGTAACACCAGGGTAATGTCAGCAATTCAATCAATAGCTTTCACACTTGAAAAACTTTGAAGATACAAATTATGAGATACAAATCCAAAGAAAAGCTTAGGTTTACAGAGCTTAAATATTGCTGTATGAGGCTCACATACACCTGAACTATGGGTCCGCATATGGAGAAGGGAAAAACTAAAAAACTAAAAAATCCACATTTTCAGGCACTGTTTTTGGCTTCCAGCATTTCCCATGTCATCCATTAGATCATAACAGAAAGTATTCACTATTTTTCCTACCAAAGTGAGAAAAACACCATTTTAGAATGAAGGAGGTAAGGCATATGGAAACAAGTAGTACCTTTCATTTGATCAGCTCGTATAAACAGAAAGTATAAGGTTTGCTCAGCAAGATCGTGACCTGCAAAAGGGTTTCATATCCAAAATTTATGTGTCTTCTCAATTCTGACATAATTTAATTGCTTAGTTTAACTGCTGCCCACAAATTTTGCCCGGTTTATATCCATTGACTATCACAAGTACAACAATGCTACCACCACGACATATTTGGTATTCACCTAAGTAGATATAATGCAAAGGTAAATTTACTTCCCCATAAGCACACACACACTCTTCTTTTGGAAGCATGACATTCAAGAGATAATCAAGTCAATATCTGAACCAGAATGAGAAAAAAATATTCAAAACACAGTGATGACAATTTTGACAAAACTGTGAAAGGAAATATGGAAGGAGACATTGTTAGACTATTCAGAAAAACATATCAATCAGAAACCACATATCAACTACAATGGCATGAAGTGGGGTAATGCCTGCGTATCAAACTATAGAAACAGCTAAAAATTACATTAATGTTAAATGAAATGGTTAGCATGTAGGTAATACTTTAATCCAAGTTTTTCTTAACATCAATTATACTTGGCACTTTTTTTCCCTTTAATTTCACCATGTTTTTGAGATGTCTTTGAGTATTTGTATATCAGTTTTACTAACAGTTGCAGAGGATGTGGGTAAACAGATGATTTGACTTATCTGCTGCAGCAAATAAAACATAATGGAACCAGCTTGTAGTGTTTCAGGGGATAAGATTAATTTTGTAAAAATCAAATCTCTTTTTCAGATTTCAAACAGAAGGACTGTTCCTCTCAAGCACAACAATGAATGAAGAATAAAGAGTCACCTGAGTAGCTGTAAGGGAGAGCTCAGTATAACTCATATGTTTTTTACAGGTAAATGAGGATCCCTTTTTCTTTTAAATCCAAATAACCAGTGGACAAATTCGTTGTTTGCAGGTTTCATTACAAACTGGGCATATATGTAAACTACAGTGATAAAAAAGAAAAAATTTTTTCCTTCCTATTTTTGAATATAAACTGTATAGGATCTTCTTGGGCTGACTTTTCTCAAAACAGCAACTTGAAAGATCCTGTTTATAAAATGTAGAATTAACTTAGCTCTTCCCATGTTTTACATGGCATTAAATAACATAGGAAACTTGGGATTTCTTCTAGCACTCTACAAAGTAACCTTACTGTTTTAAAATATACTGTAAAGTTTAAAATGCATTTGATGGCTTAAGCATTCACAGGAGGAAAGCTCCTTTACTCATCAGTTTTACAGCTCCAAGAAGGGCAGTACTGCAAAAAAGATACTTTGTCATTCCTTGCCCTTCATACCAGGCTGATTCCTCTACTGTTGGGGGACAAAGACATATGAGCTTTTGCAGTATACAAGGCCAGAGACAATTTTACAGGAATAGAAAACATGGACAGTTTCCTATCTTACTGATCGCTATTTACAGGCATTAATTGCAAAATGTTACTTTGGTAACTAATTTCTTCCAAGACCTCTTACCTTCTTATTTAAGAAAACAAGGAATCATACAAACAAAAAATAGAAGTGAAGCAAAAAACTCAAAAGACTTATGATAGTCCCCATTAGGATAATTATTTAACTTAAGCACAAATCTAAAAGTTTTTTGGAAGGTCCTTTTTAATAATTAGTGCTAAAATTTAATAACACTGAAACATTTTTATTGTTCACTGCATTTTGTTAGAATTAGGTTAGAATAAGTGTCCAAGCCACAAGAGGTCTCACTGACAGCCAGAAGCTCATAACGTTTGAGAGCTGGGAATTAAAGTTTTCATAGTATTAGTTTTTCCCCCCATTTGTCTGCCTGGTTGTCATGGTTCAGGAATGGTACTTCCCAATCTAGTACCTCCCCCATCACTGAGACTCCAAAACCACACCCCACTCATTCTCTCCCAGGCCCCCCACAGGTGGCCAGAGAGGAGAAAGACAAAGATGAGTTGTTCGTACTCCCGTTTATTGCACTGTGCAAAGTATTGTGATGTCCCTTGTGCATAAAGTGAGTTTTGGTTGAAAATAGTACTATCATTTTTAGATGATAACAAGAGGGAAGAAAATTCAACAGCAGTAAAGGTTAGCACAGTAGCAGTGGCAGGAGATGATGCAACATAACTCTGCAATCCAATCAAGCCCAACATGAAAGAAAGAAAGGGAGCTCAGTGCAAGATTATATGCATCATGACCAACATTAAGGCAATGTAATAAACATGAAAACTACGTTCTAGTCCTCCAGTGAGTTTTAGCTGGCTGCAAACACCATACATTATTTCAATGTAGTCTTGTGTCTATAAACTAATGTGGCAGTTTGGCCTGGCTCTCCCACCAAGTCCAAGCTGTCTCCTCCCCCCTCCCGCTCTCTCAAGTGAGGGAAAAAAACAAACCACAGAAAAAAAAAAAAAAGAACAAGCAGAATTCTATCAAAATATATATATATTTACATATATTTACAATTATATATACAATTTGAATATATTGTACTCATGATAGGGAGCTCATAAAGAGAAAAAAAAGGGGAAGGGGAGGGGAAACAGGGATAAAAAAACCTAAAACCAAATATTCTCCAAATATACCCATTAATAGAAAGCTAGTGAATAAATACAAAAAAATGAGTTAAATACTTCCCTGAACGAGACAGCAGAACTGTGCGGAGCACCAACCAACTCCCCCACGCCTCCCAGAGGGGCTGGAAATAATGGCAGTTCTACGCAGGCAGGCCTTGGCCTACACAAGCAAAGACCATCTGCGGAGAGACCTGTTGCCTTCAGCTGCTGGAAGAGAGAAGAGAGCGAGCTCTCTTATCTCCATCTTATTTATATGTTGTGTTACGCTAAAGGATGATATGGAATAATTCCTTAGATTTCTGACCCCCGTTGCTAATGAAGGCCTAAAAAATCCAAAAGCCAACTGACTACAAGTACCATTGCCTGTCCATATAATTATCCATGTATATACATAGTCACTAATGAAATTTTGACAGGAGTTTAGAAGGGACCCTAATGCTCTTTTGAGATATTTGCAATCCCAAGCCCATATTCACAAGGGGAGGAATGGGGGTGACACACTGGATAAGACACAGGGAACACCACAGAATCAGCCAAACCACCCAAAACAAAACACTTTTTCTTAGTTGCAAGACTTTGGTTCTGAGAATTCCTAGCCCTTTAGAGAACTTGTAGATTTTGTCAGGAGCTTATATCAGGAAAATATAGGATCAATTACAGGATTTTTAAACTCTTACAAAAACAAGAAAAATGGTATTACAATAGGAAATCAGGAGACTTTTAAATGTTTTAGATCAAATATTGCAGGTGACCTTAAAATTTCCTGTAGTAAAGTACCAAGTTTATGTAGTTACTCTACTTGAACCCGAAGATTTGTATAGTAAAATAAAACTCCTAGAAATGGAGAGACATCTTATAAGAGGCATAAAGCATATTGCCATTTTACTCCAACAGTTAATCATCCTTTAGTTAAAATTTGTGTCTAATTTTGTACTTTCAATTTTAGTTATATTCTCCAGCTTTCTTGCTGAGGTTTTGCTAGCATAAAAATTCTTGCTTTTCTTCTCTCTGAAGGTTCATGTACTTTCTAATCAAATCATTCTGTCAGATGCATCTGCAGTTGATGGGAAGGGACTGACAAATTATTTCCCCCAAACTCAATTCAGCAATAAAATACCATTTCTCACTTTCAATTTTTGGTGTCATTTTCTTTCCTCCTTCCCATTCCCACTTGTTATCTTCTCCAAAAATGAAACAAACAATAAAAAAAAAAGGCAAGAGAGCAAGAGGAGCAAGAGTGAGCTTCAGCATTTTTCTTTCATTGGGAATTCCCATACTGTGCATCAAATATGCTCATTTACTTATGAAAGATAGGTTTTAGCCTAGATAGATGTAAGCATCAAAGGTGAGGAAGATTTGAAAAAAATTATCATATAATTCTTATTATTGCAAATTCATACTCAAGTAAATAGACATCTCTTCTTACTTGAGAATTTTTTGAAGATTTCATATTTTTTCTACACCTTTGAAAGTTAAACACCTGTAACTGCCATTCTGAACAATGACCCCTGCAGTTCATTGGGAATATGGCCTACAGCTGCTGAATTTCTAGTCAAAAATCTTACCATGCTTTAAAACGGGGCTTGTCATTGGTTTTCCTGAAATGCAGAAAGAAGCACAACACAGCCTACAGTATATTATTGCTAACAAAGGATTTGAAATAACTGGCTATGGATGGAAAATGCAATTCTCAAAAAAGCCAGTATCAAAAAAGCTAGTATTAATAAATATAAATGAAGTGTAAGCTCATTGCTATTTTTAAGGAAAAATGTTGAAAGTGTTTAAAGTCAGGAAAAAGTCAGCTAGGGATTCAGACATAGAATAGTGTCATTTTAGAGATCGATACTGACTGAAGACTGATCAACATAATTTGTGCCTATTTTCTATCTTGACAAAAAGTCTGGATAGATAAAATTCATCAGCAATCATTTTGTATTCCTCCTCAGCATGTGGGAAATAAGTGCAAGGCATTGGTTCCCTTGTTTCTCAGTCCTAAATACAGCAAAATACTCAGAGGATATACATCTGAAAATAATTAAATTCCTTGTTCCTCATGCCTCTGAGGATTTGGAAAGGAGGTAATTTATCATCTCAGGAAGAAAAACATTTCTCCAGGCTTCTGATGATACGACTTCTTGGTGTCATTATTATTTAGAGAGCATTTTTAATACTGTTACTGTTATTAATATTAAAAAAACCCAATGAAATATTCCTCAGAACAGTTTTTTATAATACATTACTAAATTCAAGTAAAATTGACAGAAAAGAAAAAAATGTACTCCTATGATAAAGAGAGTAATTGTGATATGAAATTTAATTGGATATCAGAATAAGCTTACATTGTACATTTCTTTATTATAAGTAATGTATATTATAAATAAATGCACAAATTTTATATTTAATAATATGATTTCCATACTTTATTAGGAAGCTCTTTACTGATACCAAGATCAGATAGAATGACAGTAAAGACCTACACAACATTAGAACTTTACAAGGGACAGTTGGAAACAAGAAGTACATCTCAGTGAGGACTCCCTTCCCTACAATTATCATTCTGCATTAAAGGTTTTCTGTTCCTTCAAAGCCTTTCTAACACAATTTCTTAAATATTTTGATATTGCTATATAATACCCCAAAGTGAAATCTTAATACAAAGGCAAATATTCCACTGACTTCAATGAGAAAAAAAAAAAAAATTAATGCAGGGTATTTCACTCTGCAACAGCATAACTTGACAGTTCTACCATCTACAGAGAAGTCCCTTTGCATACTACCAGAACATCCAATTAAGCTATGAAAAACAAAAAGTTTCACTGTAGTTCTTGTAATCTAAAAGAGATGATTAAGGAACTTCTGAAGCATGCAGAGGAAAAAATTAGCAAAAGAAAAGGATGTTAACAAGGCCAACATTATACAGATTGAGTGCAAGCCACATATCTAGTCAGGATTTGATCTAACTGCTCAGCAGATTATTGTTATTGTTAAAAAGCCATATACATTTCAAATTTTAAAAGATGATGTCATATTGTGAGCTTTAAAGTAAAATAAGAAACTACTGTAGAAAAAAAAAAGTCACTAAGGAGCATCCCCATATACATACTTTCACTTCAAAATCATTTCAAAATAAGTCAGTTAAAGACGTGATTAGAACAAAAACAACTATACACTATTTTTTACTGAAGACATGATACCATAGAAAAGAATGGAAATTTCAGGTGTGTGCTAGTTTTGACTTGCATAGAGTTAATTTTTTTCAAAGTAGCTTGTATGGGGCTGTGTTTTGAGTTTGTGCCAAAACCAGTGTTGATAACACAGGGATGTTTTAGCTATTGCTGAGCAGGATTTACACAGAATCAAGGCCTTTTCTGTTTCTCACACTACAGCAAGGAGGTTGGAGGTACATAAAAACTTGTGAGTGTACACACCCAGGACAGCTGACCTCAACTGACCCAAGGGATATCCCACACCATATGGCATCATGTTCACCACATAAAAGGAAGAAAGAAAAAGATAGGGGGAGGAGGGGGAGGGAATGTCCAGAGTGATGGTGTTTGTCTTCCCAAGTCACTATTACACACATGAGCCTCTGCTCTCCTGGAGATGGCTGAACATCTACTTGTCCCTGGGAAGCAGTGCATGAATTCCCTACTTTGTTTTCTTATGTGAAGCTTTTGCTTTCCCTATTAAACTGTCGTTATCTCTACCCATGACTTTTCTCACTTGTACTCTCCGAATTCTCTTGTCCATCCCACTATGGATGGAGTGAGGGTGAGTGAGTGAGTGGAGTGATCACTCACTAGGGTGAGCGATCAAGTGGCTGTCTGGGGCTCAGCTGCTGATTGGGGCTAAACCACAGCAAGGTGCCATGCATGAAGTTTGCTCTGACTTATTTTCTCCATCAGGAAAATGGAGCTGGCCCAAGCATTGATATTTATGGTATTTTTTTTTTTCTTTGCCAATAAATTTCCCCATGATAAAATATAGATTTCTCATCATGCCATTTCTAATCAGTACATGGTATCACCCTGCTTTTGATCCCTCAGAGCATCACCTTAGATCTCCCAAATTAACTCACATGCAATAAACCCAGGAACAAACAGACAAATACTAAAGAATCTGTCTCACTGAGGAAGAATTAACAAAACTGAAGTAATTGCATGGAAGGCTATGTTCAAAACTAAAGAGAAATCTGTAGCATTACATATGGTTTTGGAAAAGGTAATAAGATTGCACAAGGTGTCTAGATATAGTAAATCCTTTAGGGGTTACTAGAGGGCTAGTTGCAAGAACAACCATAGGGGCAATTAAAGAATTTTTATTAAATAACTAAGAGCCTTTCACAGTTGAAGTCTTACACAAGTTTTGCTTGGGCTTGATTTTATTAATTATTTGATTTTGCTTACCTGCTTTTATCTGTTATATGGCAATTTCCTTTATATTACAGTATATTTATACAGGGAAATATTGAATATTCTGGTATTAGAATAGGTTCAAATGTAAATTTTATGAACATGCAAGCTATGTAAAACTTACTATTTAGTCATGAAATCATCCTAGTGATAAAAAATTGTTTTGCTTACCAATACAGTCTCTTAACTTCATAGTATAACCCTGCCATTTATACAGCGCGAATTGTGCTTGAAATGAAAATATCTTTCTATAAGCACCAGCTTGCAGCTTGCTCCATTTGCTTCTCTGCAACTGCAGTTTATAACATTGTCAAAAAAGGAAAAGGATAAGTTGAGATTCTTATTTCTATTGTTTGCACTGAATCTAACTGAAAACTGAGATAGACTGGAAGATCTCCTGCAACAATTGCTCTTAGCACAAGCCTTTAACAAAACCAGAAATGCTTTGTATGACAATACTGTTTGTTTGATGGCACAGTTTTACATCAGGCATGAGTGTTATTACTATTATTACTACTCTACTGTATTAGGAGAAAGAACACTGCTTGGATTGAGTGCTGTAGTAGTTTCCCGGCTGTTTTGAAACAGGATTAAGACAGTACTACCAACGATAAGGAAAAGAAAAATACCTTGTGAAATAACTTATTTTTTAAAGATAAAATTCATTAGTTACCTCTGTGATTGATTTTAAAGTCCTGTTAGAGCTATTAAAGTCATATTTTCACATATGTACACAATTGCCCCATATAAGCAACCTGGCATCTTTCTCCTTCACTTGTCTCACCTAATGTAGAAATCAGATATTGTTATACTTATGCCTTTGGATAGGCTGACAAGAATGCTCTAACAATGTCATAGTGCAACAGGGCTCCAAAAAAAAAAAAGTATTTTACTTTACTATTTTAATTAAAACTTGCCTACAAATCTTAGAAAAAGAAATTCTAAAACTACAGAATTTCACTTATACAGAGAAAGACTCTTTCAGAAAAAGTTAAATCCCCTGATTTCAAGCCTCTCTTGAGTTGGAATGAACTCAATTTTACTTCCTTACTTAGTCATTTATCTTTTATTGGAATAAGGATAATTGCAGCTTTTCCTGCCAAATCACTGTCACATGGCAGAAGCAAATGCAGAAGTAGTACAAGAAAAAAAGAGAGACCACCAGAAGCATGGTTTTAAAGCACATCTATTTGTGCAGGCTCCTCCTCACTTCTTGGTTGGTTTTAAATGAATTTTTAGAGGCAGGACCAACTGAGCTTCAGACACAGCAGAGATTGCTAACAGTTAATTGAATAAAGCAGTCTGAACAGCTTCAAAAACATATAGCAAGAAATGAATTGCACTAGATAATTTTCTTTAGGGTGGCAGAACAACACAGGTAGAATCACTCCCATTTGAAATAAAAGAGCAAGTCTTGATCACATTTTAGAAAAAAAGTTTTTCTTCACTGGGGAGAAGATTCTGCATCCCAGCTGAACTCATTTTTCTCAATCCCATTTAAAAGTGTTAAATACATACTGTGTTTTCTCAAGGGGCTATTTTAGATAAGTATCCCAATTTTACATGAGTTAAATCTCATACAGAGGTGTTCACTTTTTCTTACATTCTGTCTGGAGTTTAGGATTCAAAAATCTTTCATAACACAATCCAAAACTTAATGTGTACTCATGACTCCTTGAGAGGATCTAGCCCTGCTCAAAAGGAAGCCCATCTCAGGCAAGTGTTTTGAGAAGCTTCACAACATCTCCACAGACAGGTGTTGCTCCCTCAGCTCAGAGCACCTTCTGTTGGCACTGCTACTGCATCCTCCAGAGTCCCAAAAGTAAGTGGCTCACTTCAGCTTACAAATTATTCAAACTCTTAAAGAGTTTCCCCTCCTAAGGAATTTTTCTCTGATTTGTGTGGGATTAGGGTCTGTCTATTACCCTATTCCACCTTTTTCTTTTTTTCCTCCTTAAGGAAACTGATTTAGGTAAGATATCAATAACACTTGGGGAAATTCATATGTTGAACTCATTTTACAGCTATATTCTCAGATCTTGTCTCACACATGTATAAGTCTCTCCTGAGTCTGTCTTGAAACCATTTTAACCTTCAATTTCATTCCTGTAGCCTGTTCTTTACTGCCAGGAGACTGGCTGTATACAAATCCAATCACAGAGACAGCATGTTTGTTTATAGCAAGAGGTCCAAATCAGCACACAGCTCCTCTTTAATAAGTTTTAGATCAACAGCATTTAATATTGATAAAATGTAAATGTTTCATTCACTTAGTGGAGCACCAGTGTATTTTAATATTGCAGTTTGTGCTTCTAAGATAGAAAGATCTTTCTCTTTCAAAATATTCAAAATATTCAAAATTTCAAATTTCAAAATATTCAAAAATTTCCAATTATTTATCACAGAGGGAATAGCAGCAGCGGACATGTTTCTTTATTTCTATCCTCAATATGAAGCCCATACAAGAGCATTATACTTCCTTCAGTAGTCAGTGTTGAGGCTTGACATCAGTAATTTAATGTGCCAACCCCACGGAAGCTGACTCAGATTGTTTCTGTCACAACATGTTTGAAGAGCTCCATGGTCAATCCCATGCTGATATGAGAACTGTCAGTCATGCAGTGGCATTCTTTGCTGAACAGATGACTGACAACAAGAAGTTCAACTGCTGAAAGTATCAACTCTTCAGGAGGTTACAACACTATCTCAGTCAGCATATAGATTATCTTAACGTTTACATTTTCAACATTCAACTCTTTTTATTTTATTACAAATAATACCACATTAATTAAGTGTTTGGACCCTTAAAGGTCCAAACAAACAAAACAACAAAGCTTGTAAAAGGTTACAGTATATCTGAATGATCTTAAAAACAAGATAGACAATTTGAAATTCAGTGTAGTTTAATTTCATGATTTTTTCAAAAAATCAATGTCTTCAATCACTCCAAAAAATGAAACCTATTCCCTGGTTATAGGTTGGACTCCACAGCTTTCATCAAAGTAGTAAAAAGAAATAGATATTTCCTAACCTTCCCGTTTTCAAACACCTGTTTTAACCAGAATAACCGAACGTTTTCTGTCCTTTCTTCCCTTCCTCTTTTACAATATAAGAAACATACAGTGTCAAAGGATGTTATAATTTGCTCCAGCAACTCCATGATCCCACTCAAGCCATCAGTGCTGATCTCTGATGAGCACTTGTTCTAGTTCCTCTAGTAGCTGTTTTTTGGGGGACACAGTGCTCCTCCCCAGCCTCTCAAAGACCCCCAGGCCCTCAGTTGCTTGCACTGCAATACAGGGGCACCTAAACCCTGCTTTGATTCCAGTGGCTGGCACCCAGTGCACTCATGCCAGTCCTCCCAGTAGCTGACACTCACACACACACGAGTGAGACCATGCAGAGAGAGAGTTAAGAGAGCCTTTAAAAAAGGCAGGACAACCTGTGGTGATCTGGCACAGGGCTCAGTCACACAAGTGCACTGACCAGCTCCAGACCCCACAAGATCAGCTGTTTCATACCCCATTCTATCTGCCCCAGCTTTGTACCTACCCCATTCCCTTTCCCTAAACATTCCTTTGTAAACATTGCACAGTTTCTTGGGCCACCCCGAATGTCCCAAATCCTCACATTCCTAGTTTTCACCTTCTTCTGAGTCACAAAGTCCAGGTGGCCCTCTTCAAAGCTCTGTCTACATTTTTTTGATGGTAGTTCAATTAGTAGCTCGAAGTTTTTGATTTTTGGCATTGCCTTCCTTGTCTGCTTGGGTTGGGTCTCTGTGCTCCTGTTTATCACTTCTTCTTTCAGCATCAAAATGATTCTTGATCATATAAGCTCAGTGAAGCAAACACTCCCATCTTCCATATGTCCTTACGTACCATACATAAGTATTGGTATCTATTTAAAAATTAATGTTATACCTACCTAGAGCATGAGTTTCTTTTGTGAAGCACTGAAAACACTTTAACCTGTAAGTTGTTATAAAGAGCAGCACCCATTTCTTAGAAATTGTGTTTCACTTCTAATGGCTGCTCACCCAAGACCTGTCTTTCAGATTTATTAGTGCCTTCACATAGTTTAGACATATTTTAATCTTTCATTATCTCATAGCTTTATTATAATACTAATCAGAAAGCATGAGAGAATATTAAGTTAGGAATTAGCTAAGTGCTTTCTAATACTACAAGGGCTATATATACAAGCAAATTAAGCATGCAGAACTTATTTTTATGACCCTTAAGCTAACTGGCACAATACAAAAGAAGAGTCTAACCTCCAAACTGCCTCTGAAGAGCTCTTTTGAACTGTGCCAGGAATTATTTTACTGGAGACAGAAATCACCTGAGGGACCATTGTATCATTCTAACTGTAGAGACAATCAAGACTCAGTACTGAGGTCTCTGCACTATTTAATTCACTGTTACTGAGATAAGCCCTAGGTGTCCATCTTCAGCCAGTAACTATTTTCTACAAACACAGTCTCTGGACAGTCATTCTACTATACATACCTTATTCTGCTTCACATACTTTAAATGTAAAACTAATTTAAGCAGCACATAATTTAATTTCCTTTTTGAAATTTATCTTATTACTATGCTTAATCACAGCCAAAGACAGAGAAAAAAAAAACACAGTAAACTTTGCTAATAACAATTTACTCTGTTCTCTAAGTAATTTCTATGGCTTGAAGTAGCTCTAACATTTGTATAGCTGCAGAATTTGTTTACTTTGCACAGAGTTCAAGGGAGCTCAATAATTTCTAACCTTTCCCTACCCTTGTGGTATGTCATGTCCTGCCATAAGGTTCAATGACATTAGTGCAACTGCTATAGTTAAATTAATATATTCACTTGGGGCAAAATAATATAAAACACTTGAGCCAAAAGTAGGAAAGAAGTGCTGGGCAAAATGTCGCTTTATAAAAAGAATTTCCAGGAATCATATAATCTTTTTGCCCAAATATCTGCTTGAAATATCTGACTATCACTTCCATTAGCTGCACAGAGCTCTTCAGCTCTAATGGAGTCTTCAATAAATCATACACTTAAACAATGCACAAACTCCAGTAAGAGAAGTAGGTATTATTGAAATATTAAATTAATTTCAAGAGGCTTCCGCCAGTACCTATTGCATATATCATGATCAATTATGGCACAATAACTCCACTGTCACTTTTAATCCTCTTTTGCTATCATAGCCTAAAAGCCTCAACAGAATCAGCCCACACCATCACTAATTCGTTAGTGATGTTACAACCCTAGTTCATTACAAGACAACCAGTTCACCTTCAATAAACAAAAGGAGATAAAGTGCCTAGGCTTGTCCTTATCACCTGATTTAAGTCCTCATGTATGAGATATAACATTAAATTAGATTTCCCTCCTTCCTATTTATCATGTCCTTCCTTATGCAGATTTTAAAAGTTTTTTCACTTGCTGACTCACCTATGCCTGAGGAGGAACAGGGCCTGTAGTGGAGTGAAAGTGGGGGGTTCACAGTTTTGGAGGAGGATGCATATTTATCATCTATATTTTGATGTTATGGCAAAACTCTGTGACATTTCTGCTTCTCTTCCTTTAAAGTTAATGCCACCTTATTTTGTTTTTTTCTTTCTTTTTTTTTTTTTTAATTTAACAATGTGTGAGCTCTTCTGCAAAGTTAACTCATCATTCCATGCTAAATGATTTGTGACAGACAACATGTTTCATTTCTTTGCTTATGATTTGAGAAGTTTGTGGCTATTCAGCAGGCTCCTGTATGAAGAAATTGCTGAAGCGTTTTCAAGAAAATACCAGGCTCAACTGGAAACAGGTTCTAGGGAGCAGAAAAAGATTAGGAGGCAACAGGCAGAAATTATCTGCAGGACAAGTGGGAACTGAAAAACTCTTGAGAAAAGAGGGAAGTAGAGTGGAAGAGAGAAGTTGATTTCATACTTTTTATTTCCATTTGCTTCACCCCACATATCTGGCTACTGTATTCTAATTTCCTTCTAATAAGCAGACCTTCAGAGATAATAAGCTAAATAGCTTTTTTAGTCACTGCTCTTAAGGAAAACTGAGGTCCTTCTGTCTCTAGACCCTGTCCAGCATATCTGACATGATGTTCCATCATACGTTTCTTCATTGTAAATAATAAGACAAAACTTCAAATGAACAATGTTGAAGTAATTAAAGCTTGAAGTATATGCAGGTCTTAAGAGACTGTATCTGAGTTTCTTGGGTTTACATCTTAAAGAACTAAGTATTAAGTATCTTAATTAGCACACTGCATTTCCTTTACAATCATACACAGCAAGGATCTCTATTAATTGCTTCTGCACATTTTGTGTATTGCACTGGCTCAGGCACTAACATACAGACATCCATATTGCTAAGCTGTTGACATGCTCTCCACTAGGGTTTGGTGACATGCTCTCCACTTGGGCTATGGCACTGAGGCAATCTGGCCCCAGTGTCTGCTCTCTGCAGGACATAGGCAACAAGACTGTAAATTTCCCTTGACTCCAGGACAGGAGCATCCAGGCTGCCTACTAGGAGCAGGTCACAGTGTGTGGGATTTCCTGGACCGTGCTTTGGCATTGCCCAGGTGAGTGCTGTAACAAAACTATGCCAGGGACCAATCTAGTCACTTAACAGTTTAAGGAACCAAGCTCCACTGCCTTGGCAGTATCACCTTTTAACTTATTACTATAGATGCACTCTTCTTGGACATAGCTCAGTGGATGGTGAAAGAATCTCCCGAGCAGGGTAGCTTGTGTGTAAATCCTCCCTGCTGGAGAGCGGGGATTACAGTTTAGCTGTACATCCTATGAGCCATGTCACACCATGGGTCCTCGGGGCCCTAAGATGTACACCTGCCTGATTTATTTGGTGGTATAGACATAGCCTTTAAAGTTAATGAAATTTCTTTTTGCTCTATTTAAATACATCTGAAATGGAAGAAATCAAACTGGGCTTTGAAATATAATATTTTATATTTTAATGATGAGGAAAAAATACAAAAGAAGAGTGATAAATATTTCTGAAATCAGATCAAACACCTCAGATAAATACAATAGGAATTTGGTGCAGCTGACAAATCAGGAGGAACAGAATATACATATCTATTCAGGTAAAGCTATTTTTAGGAATCATTGATCAGAAAATGAGCATCTCTACTGTAAGAAAAAAAATCATACAAATATATCAGTCTGCAGACAATACCTTCTTTGGGCCTATAATTATTTTAAGTGAGAGTTTACTACAGTAGATTCATATGAGATTGTCATTACAAACTAAAACTTATACATCAGTCATCCTAGGAGGAATGGACTCGAAAGTAATCAATATCTTTACTGTTTTAGAACCAAGACGGCACTGGTTCAATTGTAATTATGATCAGAAGTTTTTGATGAGTGTATGTAAGAAAACTACAGCTTGGTAGTGTATCCTATGAACAAGTATTGAAAACTTGTTCATATGAACAAGTATTGAAAATTTGCCACCATTTGTGTGAAATGTGACAGTGCAATCATGCAGTAAACGTGTGCCTTATCAGATGGTACTGGTTAGGCACACCAGTAGCTGAGTAACGCCATTATGTTCCCCTCTATCCTGTCTGCTGTTAATAACAGATGCAAGTGCCTAAGAATATAAGCAGTGAAGAATTGCAGTAAATATAAACAAGAATAGATGGGTAAGCACAAAAAATCATAAAATCAACAACAAAGGAAGATAAAAACCAACCAAACAAAGATCCAACAAACAAACAAACAAATAAAAAACCCCACACACCTGATAAAGCCATAATGTGAAATGAGCTAGATTATCAGAAAAAATGCCACATTAATAACCTGCTGTAAACATTTACACTGTGTACTCCTTTTTCATCACTTCCCTCCAGCTCCTGAAGTGCTGCTAATAGTTCAGATTTCATTAAAATACTGGCATAATAGACTGCCATTTTAAAATCAGACTTGTTCGCTTGCTAAAATATGATTTAAAGACCTGTATCTGCCAAAGAACACATATCCAGAGGGGTTTCAGTGCCAAGATGCTTTTAAAAATTCACCAGGTTCTTCTGAATTCAACTTGCACAAAGATAGCTAAAACAGAGTACATAATGCTCTGAATCCACACAGAATAAAAATATGCTGAAATTGGCACCAGTTTCTAAAATACAGTCAACAACTTCGGGGAAAAGAGTGACCTTTAGCTACATTTTCTCTTCTTGGTCCTTAAGTGTCCTTTTTCAGGTGATGTGGAAAAAGAGAATAGACTGCTGCCTTCCTACATCTTTGTGCAGCTGATTCTCACAGCAGATGTCCATAACCAGTTCTATCCTACACTAAGAGAACAAGGTATCCTTTTGATCATACTTATTCCCGTAATTGAATTACTCATTGGATTGAATACCAGGAGTGGCATCAGCTTCATGACAATTTATTTAGTTTTGTATTTGAGAACAGTATAGAAGAGATAAGAGAGCACCTGAGAAGTCCCTGGGAAACCTTTTTGTTTGACAACTCCCCATTTTACTTACAAAGTGTACAGAAGAGAAAGAAAGAGCAAACCTACTTGATGTTGCTTGGGGATATCACTATAAGGTAGTATGTGGGTGGTGCTTGCCATGACTGGGTTACAAACATACAATTCTGAGGACATATCAAATTCCTTAATTTTGCTTCTTTTTTTTTTTTTTTTTTTCCCTCTTGGACAAAACTATAATTTCTGAGACTGGTGTTCACAGAAGTAATTTACACTGGTCTGTTGCCACATATCTTTTTCCACATCCCCGGGTTTTCACTTGCTGCAGTGACAACTTTTCACTCCTCTGTTAACAGAGCAGATTACTGAGTTTGCCTTAATTACTTCTGCAAAAAAATAAAAAAAATCAAAGCATCATTTTCAGATAATCTGTCTAAACTTAAATAGGGTAGAGGGTTTTTTTCTGTTGTTTTGTTTTTCAAGACTTAATTGAAATTTGAGATTATATGTCCATCTTATCCTTTAATGGGGGATAATGCCAGTAGCTGCCAGCAGTAGTTTTGCATTTGTGCCAGTGTGGAAGAGGAAGATACCTGCCCATGGTGCCACATGCTGGCACAGTTATGTAAACAAATTATTGGGTTATGACATAACAACAAAAAGCAGATAATGCATAAATTTATGAAACTGAATTGTAAGCTCTTCTTATATTTGGTGTTTCACTTTTTATATAGAACCCAAAATTGAATGTTTTTAATAGAAGAGACCACTATTTTCCAACAGCAGTTATTGCTGTTAGTCGAGATAAAGACAGGCAGAAATATTTAAAAAATCTTAGCTCGTATGTGATAGCACTACAAGTGGATGTTTTTGAAACTGAAGGTATTGTAGTCCATCTGTACAGAACTGTCTATTTAATGGAAACAGCCTCCATATTACAAGACATTGTGACAGAACAAGTTGTATCACCTCTGAAAATTGCACAGTTTATGTATAATTTAGAACCCATCAGACAGAAAATGTAGTTTTCAGTCTGAGAAATTTTCATTTAAGAAATCTTCTTGCATAATAGTAGCACATATATAGTAGTGACCTAGCAAAGAAATAAAATATTCCTGTTTTAAGCCAGCAACTTTATGCTGGAATTTAATTCCTATGTGAACCACCCGATAACATCAAATTGCTCAGGCATACCACAGAAATGATTGGTTATAATGATTCAATTTCAGTTCATCACTAAGAACTGAAACTGCTCGGTGTCGATAAATTCAATTCCAGAGTATTGCACTGTGGACTGTTTGAGTCAAGAAGTGCCTAAAAGCCTCTCAAGGAACAGTTCAGACACTCTTTGTCTTCCCGAGGGGGTATAAAAGGTCCAGCATCCCCCATTAGCACAGTGACAGCATCTATGACCTCCAAAAAACTCCAGGTCAACATGTATCTGAACAGAAAAAAGAATCAGGAGGGTCCTCAGGAAATGTTTTAGGTGTTTGCAATTGCAAGTATCAGTGCAATGGCCATTTAACCTGGAACAATCCATAGAGCACCTCCTGTGATCAAGCTTAAGTCTCTAGCATCAAACATCAAAAGTGACAGAAAAAAATGTAGGCAATATGATGAGAGAAGAAAAGTTCAGGTATGTACATTTGAGGGCTAATGCCCTAAAGGCATGTCTTTAGCTAATATTTCTTTGTGATGGAGAGAAAAGATGACATATTGCAGAAAAAGACAAACAATTTCAGGATTCCCAGTTTCTGTTCATCCCATCCACTGTTAGTTCTCCTCTCTTGAACATAGAAGAAAATAGCTGAGTACTTGATAGGCTTTGAAGCAACACAAGAAGCACACACCACACCTCCCATTTTTAACTGTCAATACTCTCTAGGGCTTCAAGTAGCAAAAAATAAGAAAAAAACAATATCAAACCAAACCAACCAGTCAAACATAAAAGTTCAGGAAAAAGATTAAGCCACAAAACCAAAACATTCTGGTGTGAGCAGGTGAGGAGCAAAGGCCCTGAAGCATGGGAATTAATTAAAACATGGTACCAAAACCCAGAATCAACAAATTTTAGATCCCTTTTTCAAAATGCCTCCTGATCAAGAACCAATGTATCACAAATTTCAATTTATTGACATTGATCTTATCCTTATGTTGTCACACAATCCAGCAAACTGGGCTTACAAATAATCATCCAATCCAGCTAATATTTGTGCCCTTTACTGCTCATCCTCTTGTAGGATCTCTGCCCATAACCTGGTATTATCTTGGCTTTTCAGTTTAACAGAATCAGAAAGTCACAGAATATGCTTAGTTGGAAGGGACCCACGAGGATCATTGAGTCCAGCCCTTAGTCCTCCACAGGATCATCCCCAAGAGTCACACCATGTAGCTTCTTGAATTCTGTCAGGCTTAGTACTGTGATCACTTCCTCAGGGAGCCTGTTCTGGTCATACAATTGGCTCTTTCTAGTAGTTTATCTGTGCATGTTACTGAATCTTTCCCTTTCCCTTCTGCTCTTTGTCACTAAGTATTTATTCCTTGGCAAACTAATGCAGGTTGTTTTGTCCTCCAAACACGTTCACAGCTTTATCATCATTAAAATAATCCATCTAATAAATGTGGTCTGTACAATGTGCAGTCTCATTGAATACTGCACAATTTCCTCAGAAAAATAAATCTTTTTCCAGTGGCACTGGGGCCAGTTCTGGAGTATTGGCACAGAAGTGTCAAGGATAGCAGTCAACAACAGTGGTAGCAGCTGCTGTCAAAAGACAAAACTGATCCCATATCAGTTTTCCTTTACAGAAAAGAATTTCCTTCAGAATTTTCCTTTGTAATTAATGAGAAGACTAAGTATTTCTGAACTGAGTATTACCAAACATCCCCTCCATCCTGCATTGAAGCTACCTAATGTGAATATGTTGGGTTTTAGGCATCTTCTCTGTCTCAGGATTCACAAATTAGAGTCCTTTTTTGTAGTCTTCTACAGCTGGTGGGGATCCTGGTTGCTAAACTTAAACATTAGGAGACTGAACACAGAGACATTATTTATGCACCAGGATGGCTCTTTATGTGCCCACATATGAGAAGCCATACATAGCAAGCTTTCAAAATTCTCCAAGGGGTGTTCAGAAAATCTGCCTGGTGTTTTCTCTACAAATTCCATCCAAGGTCATAAAAAAACTTCAAAAAAATCCCTAACTCCAACATATCAGATTAGTAAATCCTACCAGTGAAAAAATACCCTGCTTTCCTTTGGTGCTTTTAACTTGCAGTTTAAGGTTTTTTGAACAGATAGATGCAAGGAGAGAGGTATGTATTCAAGTCATGGTACAGACCTTATATAATGGAGTCCTGGTATATTACAATAAAAATAAGTGGTAAAACTGATGGTGACTCAAGGGGTATTTTGAGGGATGAAATATATTTCTACTGTTCTCAAAGTTTCTTTGCCCTTTTTTAGACCATTCTAAGTAGTGAGTTCTGTTTCTTTCATGAACTGTTCCTTGTAAATTCCTTCTTATACACCACCATCTGCAACCACAACATATGTAAAAGCAACTATGAACTGAGAAAGGTTTTCTGCTGGCTGCGTCTCTACCTACAGGAAAATAAATCGAAACAGGACCAATGTACTGCAATGTCAGTATCATGATTGTTTTAATAAATGAGGAACTTGGAACAGTATAAATCATTTTCACCTGAATGACTCTCATGGCAACCCATTACAATACTCACTGATTGTAACAACTAATAGAAGTCTTCCTAAGCAGTTATTTTTACAATGGGCTAGAATTTTCTAGTTGCAGAATGGTCATCCAATGGTCTAAGCTCTTTCTGAAAAAGAAAAAAAAGCATCTTATATCAGCGGTCACTTCTGGTTATTTCAGTTGTGAAACATGAACAATATGAGTCCTGAGAATAGGTAGAAAACAAGAATCCTGAGAGACAAAAGACCATATCTGTCCTTTAAAGGTTACTAGAACTTTAGTCCCTAGAAAAGGCAGACTGTATACTATGCCACAGCATGAATGGCACTAGTCCTTCCTCACAGCAAAACCTTGCCTACCCTTGGCATTGTGGCAGCAGAGGTTAGAGGTCCACAGCTGTTCTCTGCAAATAAGCTTAACTCATCTTAAAAGATTGCTCCAGTCAGCTTGTTAACTCTGACATGAGATTAAACTGAATTTCAGGGAGACTTGAAGGCTATCTTTTGATGAAACATTCCTTATAATACTCTGATGTCATCATCCATTAATGCACAGTGAGGTTTTGGTTCTGTTCAGAAGGAGAGAGCATTAGCATTTTATTTCTAAAGCTATGCAATTTAAGATGTTTCTTCATCTATTTGGCTTCTGCAATGATTTTTTTTTCATGTTATTTGCTATAGTTATGTTATAAAGTGAGGCATATGACTTGGAAAATGAATAAAAAAATATTTCATTTTAGAGTGTTTCTTTATGTAATTAGATATATAAAATGCATGTGGTATCACGCATTTATCTTAGTAATTGTTTTGTTCCTGAGGGTGGTGTATAATCAGTATTACAGTTGTTCAATCCTACTCAGGTATGAAAATGCCTCTTGTACCTAGTGCAGGGAAACCACACAGTAAGAGGCAACTTCTTGCTGACTTAATGTGATTGCCTTAAACCAAGTTGGAAAATAGCATCTGTGGTCCTACTTCCCTTCCTATAGAGATCAGTGAGAGTCAAGAGTGGGCACATCCTAGATGATGAATTTATTCCTCTGTGTGACTGACCTGTGTGATCTGGTGTATTTTGTAGAAGGTATTAGATATGCTGTGCTGGTACAGATCAGTAATAAACGATTCTCCCTGGAACTAAGAAGGCAACTAGAGATATCTGTGGGGAACAGGGAGTATAGACACAACACGCAGCTAAAACAGGATTTGAAGATGGTCACTATAGAGAAGTTAACTGGATATAAATTTACATGTTGCTTGCAACTGTCATATAGGCACTTAGCATGCAATGTGCATAGTAATATGCACTAAAATTACTCACAAACCAGAAAAAAGGAATCAGTGAATTTACACCCAAGTGCATACCCTAAAGATGGTCTTCTAGTCACAATCAGATGATCCAAAAGGTAGTTTCTCTTGCATTTACTATTTCCAACACCAATACCTGAATTTTTCTTCTCAACCCCTTTCCAGTCATTTAAAATATTTCCAAGAGGGCTATACTGATCATCATCTGGAAAAAGGGCCCATTCATGCACGAGACTATAACACAAAGAAGCAGGAAAAAGGTTGGCTGACAGAAAACCCTCAATCAAAATGAAATCAAAGTTAGCACATTTCTGCTATCTGGAATGTGGAAGTAGGAAGGCTATCTCTGACATAAGTCAGGAACAATATCTTTGGACTCACAGCATTAGTGAAGTGTATCCTTGTTTAAGCTTTTGATAAACTGAAAAGCAATCTACAATAGATTGTTCCCTTGTGTCTAAACCCTCCAAACTCCAAACCCCACCACTAAGCTATCAAACACTGAGCACTTGCTTCCCTCAGATGAGTCAGGAATATATTGCCAGGTTATATACCTGCATCTTAATGAAAACACCAGTAGAAGGGACAGCAGAGGAAGGCAATGATGGGGATTAGAGAAATAATTTCAGCTTTTGCAACAACTGCCTGGAATTCTAAGCTCCATCACCCAGCTGCTAATGAGGCAGCTCCTGCAAAACGGATCATCTGCAGGCGTTACACTTACACTGGTTACTATTGCCCTTCTCCAAGATGTATTGCAAGGCTCTTGCACTAATTTTGTTGGCTTGATAAAAGGGTGTATTGGCACACTTAATTAATATACATTCTTCACAGTAATTTTCATGCCTAATGTTTTGATTTTATCTTCCCAGTATTATGAGGCTATTGCTGCAACTTGGTAATTTTATTCTAAATTTGTTTGATACTGAATTTTCCAGTAGGTTTGAAGTTAGTTTCCTTATTCATGTTTTGGGGTAATGAGGGTAGTTAGACTGGCCACATATTTCAGTTGTGCCAGGCAGAAACAGACTTACTTGCTGTGGACCACAGAACTTTGTGTAAGAAAACTGAGGGAAATAATTAAGGAGACCGAATAGCCACAGCACTTCAACCAGCCTCTCTGTGCTTGTTTAAGGAAAACTTGCTAGTTGTGTACATTTTGTTTTACATGTCTATTTAATTACATGTTTTCCAACAATAAAAGTATTAGCTTCTTTGATGATTTTTGTGGGGAAAAACATTGGTAAAACCTTGAAAATACATTTTCATCTTATAATTTGTTTATTTGACTTCATGTGCCTTGTGTCTTGACTTTGAACTCACTTGTACTGCACTGTAATTTTTTTTAAAACTATTCTCCAAAATTCTCTGCTTTCATGTGCTGAGCTCCTTTTGAGAGCAGCCTTAATATAACTGATATAGCTTATCCTTTGAATATGAGGAAAAAATGATACTGATAAACTTAAGAAAGAATGTTAAAATTATGGTACTTTATAGAAATGTCTTATGCACATATGATAATAGAGAAAAGCAGAGGAAATTGTGTTTGCTGCTGAACTGTGAAAAGTAACAGAAATAGTTGAATTATGTCATGAATGAATTATTTTCTAAAAGTTCAGCATTAAAAAAAGAAAAATAAAAATAAACATACAGTCACCAGAAGAAATAATTGCAATTAGTGTAAAACACTTTTCCTGCTGTCCATTGAAATTAGACACAAACCAGTGCTTTTATCTTCTCCATCAGATCTTTTAAAACATTGCTTGTGAAAGGAGTAGGAGTTTCCTTTTATGTAATCATTTTTATGAAAAATTAAAATATTCTTGGATTTTTGAAAAGCATATGAATCACTTAACTGTTGTTAATACCCTTTCCAGAAGTAAGAACAGTTACTTTTGAGGTTATGAATCATATCAAGTAATTCTGGGATACTAGCCATAACTGCAACCTCCAGTTGTATTTTCAAGCCGGACCAGTTGCTCAAAATATTTAGGAAAACACTCTTTAATTCTGCACCCATTTTCTCAGTTTAGTTTTCACAAGTCTGCAAGAGTAGTCACTGATTAAGACATTTGAGTCTACAGTTGCAGACAACACAAAAGACCATTGTGTCATGGCTGTAGTCATCCTCATGAGATGCTACTAGCACTAAGGTCTTTTTTACACATTGTCCTGGATCACTAATTTGCATTTAGTTTCACTTCTTTGTTTGTTTATAAATGCCCAAGGGAGTTTAAGAAGCAAGTTGACATCTTAAGTCTAAACCAGAATAGAACCTTAACCTAACTATTCCTTCCTCTAGTTTTTCTAATGTACAAAGGTTTTAATTTTTTTATTTTTAAAGTAAGCTATCCAGACTTGAACCAGGACCGAATAAGTGGCAAAAATTAGAGACACACGGTTATCCTCAAAGACATTTACTGAATACATATAGCTAATGCCACTTCATTTTTTGATCCAGCTCCAGATATTTAAGTGATTTATTGCTCTCCCAGCTAGCAGCAACATGTAATTTTAATTTTTTAATTTTTTAAACACACAAGAAACTGAGTTTGAAATTGTAATCATTTAGAAATCAAAACAGCCTTCCCTGGAAGTAATAAACATCTACAATCTATGGGATTGTTCTTTGGAATTCATTATGCTTGAAATATTTTTATATTCACTCTCTTCATCCAAAGTTTTAGAAGTGTTCTTGTTCTTTGTGTCAGTAGCATATTGGGATCAAAATAGTTTTCATTTACAAATTCTACTGTCTCTGAAATAACCTATAGATAAGTGTGCGCTTAAGTTGGTTGGACTTGCATTTTCTTTAGGATAATTGCCTTTTGTTCTTTATTTCCCTTTATTTCCCCTGAAAAGAAATATTTTCACGTATGGTCCTTATGACATTTCCCTCAACATTGAAATATTAAACTCACATTAAGTACAACAGTATAACAATAAAATATACTCGTTTTGATTTTCATCAGTTGTTCTTACATATATAGCACTTCAGAGATTCCTAAAATACCTACAAAGCATTTCCTTGCTTTTCTTCAGAACACATTAGTTTTGCTAGGTTGCACCTCTGGCTTGGTTATATCTGTGTTTCAGGTCTCACAGGGAAATTAAACAAAATGTAACACAATAAACATCACATATATGCTGTTTATATTCCACTGAAAAAAACACAGTAACAAGAAAGAATGCTGAACTAACTGTGACAATTCAGAGCAACAAATTCCTTCTATAAGTACTAAAGAAGAGCCTCTATTACCAAGAAAAACCAATTTTAATAATCTGTAAGAAATCAAGGATAAAGATACTATTAAACATCAATGTTAAGACAAGGTAAAGTGTTTTTTTAATTGTGTTTTCTGGTCTGTATTAACCTTAGATTAATGTGCAATTAGGTACCTAAATTGCCTAATATGGCCTTTTGTCTCCATAAGCAAGATTTATACTGCAATCTACTCTGCATTAATTTGGGAAAGCAGATGCAGACCTTCCTGATTGCACCCTTTTCACTTTTTGTACTATGCCAAGACAAGAATTTGGGCAGTGGCACTCTGGCCAAGTGAGGTTATCTGATTTACCTTTTAGTTTGAAAGATAGTGTTCATTTATTTTGCTGGATATCTGGTTTGAGACAGACTGGCTCACTAGTTCAGTTTCTTTTAACTAATTGATTTTAATTTCTTCAACTGACTAGTAAATGTGGTGGAAAATAAGAGTAATGTACTGCAAAACAAAATCTGAATAATTTCCAAATTCTTTCCACTGCTCCAAGGAGTAAAATGACTTTTTTTATGTCACAGTGGGTTCATAATTACCCTGATGGTCTAGTGGGATTAAATAATAATAATTTTAAATATATTTTTTCATAAATATTTCCTATGTATCCAAAATTGAAAATTAACTAATTCTCTTGTGATCCTAGATTATCTTTTTTTACCCACCCACACTTAATGTAATATTTTAATAATTTTTCAATGAAATCATTGCTTATTAAAGTGTCATGAATACACAGCTGAAGAAATAGAGACAAAACCTCTAACATTCATAAAGTGATAAAAAGAACAAAATGTCCAGGTCCTGTTAATAGGAAAGCTCAGCTTTTATGTATGTTTTTTTTTTTTTTAAAGAAGATTATGAGATAGATTAAACCTATCTCTTAATGAGTATTTTATCCACCTAAGCTTGCAGGTGCCTGTTGACATAGAGAACTTAGAGGTGGTTTGTAAACTTCAGTGTGTGGTTAAGCACATAAATAATGAATGCTAGTAACTTACATAAAGATAAATATAAGAATTGATAAGAATTTAATAAAGCACATGATTTTTCTGCCCAATGAATTTCACTATGGAAAACACTGGATTTTGCTTGTCTATACCTTTTCTATGTTCTGTAGCTTGCTTTTTACTCTGCTTAAAATTGCACAGGTGACTTCAAGATGCTTAATAAATCATAAATTTTATCAAACCCCCTCACTGGTTTCCTTATTGTGAAAGAATGACACCACTGCCTTACTGCTTTATAGTGAGATTAAAATGTTACCTATCAAAATTTTATACTGTTCAGTTACAACCTTATGCTCTTACACTCTAATCTAGAAAAGGTTTTAGCCCAAAAAACTGAAGGTCACTTATGAAAGGAATAATCTAGTGTGTTGACATGAAAAATATTAAGTATTTTGCACTTTTTCCCAGATTAGACCAAACGTGGAATTAAGTTTAACAAGTCTGAATTTGATTGCATATAAGTCATACATCTACAAAGTAGAAAATAATTATAGCCCTGAAAAGATGAGGAGTAATAGTTGTTCTGTGTTGAGGAGCAGCTGAAATAAACAGTGTTGCCTTGGATCAGACTTAAGAGGGGGGATATTGCTGTAGGTGCCTGCTATAAACCACATGATTAAGAGGAATCAGATAAAAACTTCTTTAGACAGCAGAAAGACCTCATGATCATGACTGGTGCTTATGGGGAACTTCGATCAACATGATATCCATTGAGAAAGAAATAAGATTGGGTGTGAACAACCCAGGAGGCTTCCACAGTGTGTTGATGAACTTTTCTTGATGTAGGTGATTGACAAACTGACTAGGGAGATGTTCTGCTGGACCTGTTCATTACCAGACAGAAGAACTGATCAACCATGTGATGGCCAAGGGCAGCCTGGGCTGCAATGACTATGGAACTTTGAAGTTTAAACTCTTGGAGAAAAGCAAAAGGCAGTAGAATTATAAATAAACTTACAACTCTGTATTTCAGGAGAACTGTTTTTCAATTGTCTAATGATCTGCTTTGAAGGATCCCATTGCCAACAACTTTGGGAGGTAAAGAAGCCCAGTAAAGCTGCTTGATTTCCAAGGACAACTTTCTCTATGCAGAAGACTATCCATTCAGACATGCAGAAAGCAGAGCAAGCATAGCTGAAGGGCAGCAAGGATAAACTGTGACCTACTATCTGAGTTTAAATGACAAAATTAAGTACCCAGAGGATGGGTCAGGGATACAGTACTTACGACAGATACAGAAATATTGTGCTGTAGGCAGGGATGGAGTTAAGAAGATCATAGCACAACTGGAATCCTAAAAAGCAAGGGAGGTGAAATGGGGGAAGAGTGACTTTGTACATCTATATATACTCAGGTAGCAAGAGACAGCCTAAAGAGTATGTGGCACAATGTTCAGTGGGATGAGGGGTCTACTGATGTAATGACACAGATATGTCTTTCATCTGATGATGAAAGACCAAAGTACTCAAAGGCCTTTTTGCCTTAGTTTTCACCAGAAACGTCTGGCCTCTGGCCTTCCAGTTCCCCAAGCCTAAGAGAGGTCTATTGTAGCACTAAACCTGCATTATATGGGAAAACTGTTGTTTAAACATGTTTTAAAATGGCTTTTGGTGGTCTCTTTGCAAACACATGCTTCTTCTTCCCAGCACCCCCCACGACAAGTGTTATCCATGCAGGAATATACCTGGGAAGGTGTCCTGAGGTGTTTCCCCTTGGCCTTTGTTAACCCCTTCCTGTGATTGGGTGTTCCTGTAAGCCCCTTGAGTCTTCTAATTGGTTACTCTGTGAATCCTCCTGAACCCTATAAAATGTAACATCCCCAACAATAAACTCTCTCTTGCCTCCTCTCCAAGCCCGGTGTGCTGTCTCTGTGCCTGCCATGGAGCCACGTGCGTGGGGGGAGGGGGGAGCACCTCCCCCCTCCAGGTTCAGGGTCAGAAGAAACCCCTGAAGAAACCCCTGGAGTTCCCTTTCCCCATCCTTCAAGACGTCAGAATGGTTCCTCAGATGGAAATGGAACTAGAACTGGGCCGCCCCACGTCGTGGGTGGGGAAAGGGATCCAGAGTCTATGGTGGTGAAACACTATCCTCAGTAGAAGAAGACAGAGTTATGGAGGGTATAGTATCTGATGGGATGCACCCCAGCATATGAGGGAGCTGTTCACTGTCACTGCAAGGCCATCTCTATCAACTTTGACGCATCACAGCAACAGAGAGAATTTCTTCATGATTGTGAATGAACACAAATTACTTCCTGCGTCAAGGAGGGCAAGAAGTATGGAGGGAAATACTGTTCAGTCAGCCTCATTTCAGTACACGGGAAAATTATGAAGCAAATGTTATTCAAAGCCACCCCTACTTTGAGTGGAGTGTGTTCTTCAGAGATACCTTCCTACTTAAATTATTCTGTGGTTGTGATTTGTGCCTGAAGCCAGCACTGTAAACTCATGTTCACAGGTGGAAAGAGGACCTCACAGTGGTTCCTCAATTCCAAATTAGAGATCATGTGTGTCCATACTGTTTATTGCCAAAAGAAACCACAATAAGACAGGTGAAAAGCTTATGCTTGCTATGTTTGAACAGAGATGGTTTTATTTTCATGTTGTACATTCCTATTATTACGGATATAAATACCTCTTGGTATGTGTATGTGTGACTAAATAATCATACAAAAAATAAATCCGAAACTGTCTTCCTATTTGTTCTCCAAATGAAATTACTCAAGACAAGAACATGAAAGTGAACCAAAGAAACAGTAAGTTAGAAATATTTACATGGTGTGATAGGTAGTAAAAAAAGCCCTTTAAGCAAGTATGTCTCTAAATTATCAGTTCAGATTTCACATTAAGTAAAAAGGAGCCATTATATTACAGTGATCTTTGCTATCAGAATGCTAACAAATAATCACTACAATTAGCTCATTCTCCTGTAAGTCCTTCTGAAGGAGCTTTATCAACTACAGAAAGTTATATAAATGCCTATATTTAATTCAATCTCCTTTTACCTTCTAACTACCTCAAAAAAAAAAAAAGGTACACTCCAGAGATCGCACTGGATCAGTAACCCTGAAATGTTTACTCTTCCTGCAAAAGAGCAAAGCAGCATATCAATAAACTACATCAGTCAATTGAAATTAATTACATGAAAGTTGGTTCCCAGAAAAATTTTCACTTAAGACAATTGTCTATTTCTGCGCATCCCAGTTAAGTGAATTCTATTATAGTAGTGTCCAAAGACTGTTTCTCTTCATGTTACTGATTTGGCTGTAATTTTCAGGTAAACTGCAATATATACTGTAAATATAGAAAAATATTAAAATATTAACATAATCTTAAAATTCTAGTCAAACACAATCCATACCAATTTCCAATGTGATGCTTTGAAATTCCAGAACATTTACTTTCTGACTATAAGATATGTATTTTAATGCCTGAAGTTAGAAATTAGATTTGTAATGTTTTGTGAAAATAGACTATCTTGTATAGCGCTATGTTTTTCAGCCTTACAAAGTGTTACAGTGAAAACTGGACAAAATTTTGCTGAAAGTGATTAGCAGCCCTTCATTTAGTATGTCAGTGGAAGAAGCAGTTAAATTCCTTTTCAAAGTGATGACTAAAACAAAAGTCACCTCAAGTTGCAGGTTTTATTCCAGGTCAGGCAGTACTTAAACTCAGGAATTAGGAAAGGCAAACGAAACTGATTGTAAACCTAAGCAGATAGTAAGAAAATTTCTGAGAAGAGGTCTGAGTAAAAACAGACTTGGATATATGAGCAAGGACAAAACAAAATTACCTGTCTTAATACAAGGAACGTAGGGAAATGTTCTTCAGAGGCATATATGTTTCATCTCTTCCACTTCTCCTTCCATTAACAGTTTGCCAATCACCTCAATAGCTGTTTTTTTAAGCCACATATTTGAATATATATTACAATATTCTGGCTAGTTGTCTTGAACTGCAATTTCAGAATAACATGCAAAGCACTAAAATCCATTTAGGATATAATTTGTTTACACTAAAAATGTGATTGTCTACTGTGTGATCCTATTTAGTGTCTCTGTCATTTCATTTCTTCCCAAATGCTTTTTCCCATGCTGTAATCATAGCTTCTGCCTGAGATCAGAGTCAACATTTTCCTGAAGCATGTTTCCATTGAAAGCATCTTGTTCTCTTAGACTCTCTCTTTTTTTTTCCTTTGAATTTCTTTCAGTTAACCAAATCCTGCTCTTGCATGTGTCAACTGCACAAGATCAGGACCAGCCACTTTCTTGCTCTTTATTCTCTTTGAAAACAGGTATTTCTTGGATAATTCACAGAACTCCTGTGAAGCAGCAGGAAACCCTATTCCACTGCTTCAGCATCCCTTCTGCAACAATGTCACTGGGCTTGTGCAGGAGACTAGCACAAGAAGAATTCTACAAAAGGCTCCAGCAGGTTCTTTCATAAAATCATCTAATTTTTTTTCCCATGATAAAAGTTTTAAAATGAACTTTTGGAAAAGAAGAAAATGCTTTACTGGAGAAGATATGACAGTTAAATGAATCATGCAGTCTAGAAATTCAAGTACTTTAATTCTTCTGGGATGCCTTTCATGGTTTTCCATACAGGAATTTTATATTTCACCCTATCACAAAACTCCCAGAGCTGGTGACTGAGAAATCACATTAAAAAGTCTCACAAATCTCAGTAATTGACATTCACTAAATATAAACAAACAATCAAACAAAATAAACAGAAAAGGAAACAACTGAGTCCATGAAAAATAATTACATTTTAGGATTATTTTCATCAAGAAATCAATGCCTGTTCAGTCATGCAAATTATTTCCTGGCATATTGCTTTTTTTGAAAATTGACTCAGACTATTGATATGTATTAAAAACCAAATAGATTTTGTAAATCTGCTGCAAAATACCTTGTGTATGATATATCAATCTTTTTGGGACAATGAATGCAGATTTCATCTGAAAAGGTGAAATGCGAAAGAAACTAAGCAACTTTTGGACTTCAGACACTGAAATAAAAATTGCAAGAACACTATATATGTCCTTATGTGGTTTTATAGCCATTTATAGTTGTCATGACATTCCTTGATCTTTTTATTATTGTTATTACTGCTGTCCCAGGAAAAGTAAATGGGATGTGAGAATTTATGTCAACATCACTTTTGAAATAAGCAACAGATATAAAATAAAACTCCATGTCTAGCAGAGGAGCACATGGAATCTGGGTAGTTAACTTCCTAATTTTGACCCTGAAAACTTTTTGCTCAGATGCTGCTTAATACTGAGTATCTAATCCTGCAGGAGGCTCAAGAGCTCCAGCCTTGATCGTGTTGCACAGCTCAGTTGTGTATCCATAAACTATATTATATCCAACCACTAAGAAGTCTAAATCAAATGATAGCATAGCAGTTGCTTTTGAGCTCCCTCTTTTGATATTCAGGAAATAATGATGTGTACACTCCATGGGATATGGAAAACACTTTATTCTATCCTCTGTGTGACAGAATTCGAACAATTTGCATAGTACTCAATGCTGACTTCTTAAATGAGCTGCTGGCAGTTTTTTGCTTCTTATGTTGAAGACGTATCACTGTGCAGGAGAAATACGAGATTCATTCACATCCATTTTGTTTGTATCAGTCAGGTCTTTATATAATGCTCATGGATTTATGCTACAAAGATAAGGCCAATGGCAATTACCAACTTTCTATTTTACAAGCAGTACAGCAATTGTTGTGTTTACATGCAGATCATGCCTGAATAAGTATTGTTAAAGCTTGCTAAGTTAGTCCAAGGAATCACACAGCAATTTCATCTAATTGCTATTCATCAGAACTTTATTAAAATCATTGACTATTTTAATTATATTGAGAAAGGGAAGATGTCAGCTCACAGTTTCATAATAATTCAGAGACTCTACAAAAAGAATTCCATGACTTATCATTTTAAACTACATTCAAGGTATAAAATATTGCTTGCTGTTTAAAATTATCAGCAGTTAAAGGAAAACTTCTTTGTTGCCCCTTTTGGTATTTCTTCATTATTATCTACTGGTTTAAATATATCACATTTGACCTAATATTTTCCTTTCTCTATGTTTGGCTATACAAAGAATGCAGACAAGTAGCTTTACTAAGTATTTAATTTTCAGACAGTTCAACTAAAGTGAGATGAAAGTGGAGCATCATCAACACTTTTTCTACCTGCCTTTTAAAAGAAAGCTTCTGCAACTGAAATCTATGCATTGTACATGCTCTTAAAAATCCCAATGCATCTCATTGGGAAAATCTGGGATTTAGGCAGAGGAGTACATTTTCTGGATTAATGGGAATGGCAGACATCAGGTAGGAAAAACATAACACTGTATATAAAATTCACGCATTGTAGCATCCACTGTCGGCATTAGCCTGATACCCCAGTAATTTTTTCTGACCTGTATATTTCTTGCTGAATCATAAGTTTTTAAGAGAAATTGGCTTGCAGATGAATAATTCATACACAGCAGTGCATTAAGGTGTTGTAGCTTTTTTATTATTTTTAATGTCATGAAGTACTGAACTGGCATTATGTCCCACTAAAATTCTATGAAAATATACTACTAAGTATTTCTATGTTCATTCACTGCAAGGTAATTTGATATGATACCTTGAAGGAAGTTTAAATTGGGAACTAGTCAGGCTTGAGATCCTGCATAGATAGGAGCAGACCTGTAGCTCAGTCTTCAGTGTTGCCAACTTAAAGTACCCAGTAATTTCAGTTACCTTTTCCTCACATACTGCCAGTTTAAGTAGTAGTATGTTCTGCTGTTTGCAGTAAAAGATTCTGGTGGGTTCAGTTTGGATTTATGAAGTTAGTTTACAAGTTGATGAAACTGTCTTCAAAATGCAAATGCTTCGCTCAGAAATTATTTAAAAATACCTCCCAGACAATGCAATGATTGCAATGAAATAGTAATTAAACAGAGATACTACTCGGTGGAGATCATTATAATTCTCTGTTGAGACACTTGAGATTAGAAATAAAGTTTACACAAAATATCATGGTTTACAGTCTTAAAATATGTATTGTGTTAAATAAATAAGTTTCTATTTAATCTTTTCAATTTCTCTTTTGTGGAGAAGCTTGATAATTCCAGGGAATCTCATACACTTCTTTTCCCCCCCAGAATTTTATCAATATCCTCTCTGTTAGAAAGCACTGTTCCTGACATCAAGATATAATGAACCCCAATGAAAACAAGGATCCACTTTGCTTCCATTCATTTGATTACAAGGTAGCAAGATGATTAATCAAACCCTCATCTAGAAGTGTGCTCAGCCTTGCTGAAGTCGTGTCTTGTTATCCTGCTTACACCACTTCGCTTTGTCACTGCCTGGGCATGTTGGTTCCTGGGGAGGAACTGGCACAGTGGTGCTGTCAACCATCCTTGGACCACACAACCTGGCACACAAACTGCAACATCTTCGGGTTCTTCAGCTTGGAAAGGAAGCTGAGCAGCAGCAGAGCAGCCCTTTCTCTGTTAAGTCACATAACTCTGCATGAGAAACCAAGTTTCACTATATTTGCGGCTTATTCACTATTTTGCCCTCCTTCCTCCTTTCATACACCAATTGGTCCAAACACTGTCCATGTTTATTGACTGCTGTATGCCCATCACTGATAATTTAGTAAAGCAGTTCCCTGGCACACTGTTCTTCAGGGTTTTTTCCAGCTTTCTAAAATAAACTATTTTATCTCAGGATAGGGGAGAACATAACATTTTACCAGATAACTCCATGGAAAGGAATATGAATGGTAACCAAACAATTTTCCTAATATACTCTGCATTGTATCTGTTTTTTTCAAGAACATGGCTCTCTATTTCAATAGAGATGGTCTACTCATTCTGACAACATTTGATTTTTTTACAAGAATACACAAAAGGTTAAGGGAGAAAATGTGGACAAGAATGACAACAAAATTTAGCTCATTAAATTGTGTACCACTGTCCTCACTAAAGTATTCTAAGATGAAAAATAGAAATCATCATGCCTATTGAAAATGTTAATGTTTCACCTGAGTCTACCTTTCTGCTGTTCACAGAGATTACTCAAAGTAAGCTAAGTCTGGTACCAGACAACCTTTTTTAAGAAATTCTACGTGAAATGGCATCAAAAAGCAACACTCATAGACTGAAAAAAATAAATATCTATTAAAAACATACATTTCTACAGAAAAAAAAAGTAGTCGTTTCCTATGCAGACTCACAATACAAGTTGTCCTGTTCTTATGTGCCCAAATAAAGTTGAATTGTATTCCTTCCCATATCCAAAATTGTGTCACAGCCTCTTTAGTCTTATGTTGAATATTTGCATTCCTCATTCTTCCCTTCTATTTCACTTCCTCCTCCCATACTCTGTCGTATTCCTCCACCAGCTTTCAAGGCGGAATGTTTTTCACCTTTCCCTCCCTTTTCTCTTATCCCTATCGTAGCTTCTTCCTGTTATATTTTTTCCACTTTCACTCTTCACATTCCCTTCAGTCTCACCTTCCCCTCTTATCAGACCGTATACGAACTTTGCTGCAGGCACAGTCGTATGAAATGATTTTCAGTGTTGCCAGCAGCTGGGAGAGTATTGCTTTAATGATCCTTCATGTGAACCAGACTAAAAGCCTCGAGCACAAGTGACCTGTAGTCTAAAACAAACTAGGCTACAGTCATTATACTCCACACCTTAGTTTTTCCGTAAAGCCTACATGTAACAGGACATACAGACATTGTACATAGGCAGAGATAAATTGGATCACTTTATTTACACTAAATATAAAGCTGTACTTGTGATCTTTGTGTATACCAAACTAATTTTTTTAGGAGTTTGGTTTCATGGAGCTCAGTCAAGAGCTTCTCTTTCAGTGAAAGCAGTGTTTTGTCAGTCTTCCCTTTCTGAGGATCCACTCCCACCCGAGAAATACCGTACTTTCCCACTGAGCAGAACCGGAAGTGACCGTGCCACATCATTCATTTGTAAATCAGAACACTGAACTTTCCTCAGCGGATACATCAAAGGATTTACAGAGCAGAGAACAAAATAGCACCAGTTGCAAGCATTCCCCTCAGGACTGAAACACCATGTGTTAGCAGATACTAGATATTTAAACAAATGTAAAAAAGGATAATGTTGCATAAAATCATAATAGCTCAAGATAAGTAGCAAATTAACACAAGTCTTTTATAAATTAGCTTGCTTTATAAAAGCACTCCATTTACTAACAGCTCAGAGTCTATATTCTGTTTCTGACAATGGATTTGAGTTCCCAGGAGGCTGCTCACTCTATCAGCTCGGTTCAATAGGACGCCTTGGCAGATCTGCTCTACTGGGGTTATGACAGTCTTGTTCAGGGAAACAGCAGACACCTGAGCAACACAACCATTTTCTGTGGGTAAATATTGCTTTGTATATACATGCAGTTTCACTGGTCTCTTCCACAGATTCCTGTTCTTTGCTACATCTACAAGGAAAACTTCTACAAAAGAAAAGCTAAATTTAGCAATCTATTCCAGCAGTTAGACAGCCATTTTTATATGGTAGAAAATAATTTTCTTCAGATGATTTTTCTAATAGTGCTGTAGTTAATTCCAAATGAGGACCATAGTGGATTTTGATCCCAGTTCCCCTATGCTTAATTGGTTGGCTGAGCCTAAATTATTCCCAGTGGTCAACCATGCCACAATGTAAGATTACATTAAATATGCCAATCATTGGGTTCAGGCAGAAGGGCATAAAAAACTGCAGAACTTAAGTTCTATTATTAATGCTAAATTGACTGTCATATCAGAATAACAATACTCCATGTGTTGCTTGAAATAATAATGTATTTCCTTATATGAACTCTTATTAATATGATTAGGTGATGAAGTACAAAGTAATGCCCAAAGTGAATTCATGATCTTTTCCTGTACTAAGCCACACTGAAAAATTAATGTTTATAAACTAGACATCCTGCAGCAAATATTGCATTCTTAATAAATTTCATACATACAAATACATATAAATGAAATGGGAATATTTATTAAAGATTCCTTATTCAATTTTTAAAATAGCTTAGTAAATCTATCAAATACTAAGTGAAAAGAACAGAGAGAGAATGACCTTAAAATGTTCAACCATTCTGACTGACATTGCGGTACGAATTGCAGTACAGCATGTCAACTTTTTGAAAGTGTGTTCAGGAGAGGTAATGACAGGCTTCACAACTGTGTTTAAATGCGTAGTCATGTACAAGGGCCATAGCAATGCTCTGGATCAGAGCTTTATGAAAACAAGTGTATACAAAAACTGTTTCAAGTTTGTATATTCTTAACAGAGAAATATACATCAATGCAGCCAAATTTTCTAACAGCATGTTATAGATTATGTAAGTGTTCCACATAGTAGTTTCATTTTTGATCAATACTATTGCCAATACTTTTGGCAATACTTATAGCTGACATATCAAATTCATAAGCAACAGTATATATTATTATGGAACTGGAGAAAGTTCTATTTTTTTTTAAACTACACCTACCCTTTAACTCTCTTCTTAGTATAATAAAGATCTATTAACTGCACTTCTTCTTGGGAGTTCAGATTGTAGGGAGAAGGCTGGTGTTTCATTTCCCTGAGAAAAATGGGCAGTGTGAGGAAAAGTAAAACATCAGATCCCTCTGACATGTCACTTGGTTCATACAGCAGCCTGATCATGCTTTTGCACTTGGCTAACTACGGTTGATGTCATCTTACATACTTCTTATAAGGAATAAGCTTTTGTTAAACATAATGCAATACTCCAGAGAACTGTTTCAAGCTAAGCATGAGAGGGTTTTCCAAAACATACCTGAATGTGGAATTTTGGATGGAGTCATGTTTTCTTTATACAAAATGGACAAGAATGTCAAGTTTGGAAGAGAAAGTAAGTCAGATTTTTGTTATCTTCACAGAATAAAAAAGAAGAAACATCACCAAAATACATACACTTTCTCATTATTGCTCTTCAAGCTGCTTACTTTCTATTGAAGTGCTAAGTTTTATTAATGCAAAATTATTTGAAATAGTCTGACCAGCATCCTACTTACTTAATGGCACACTTAATATAAATATATATTCAGCATTCTAACTGTCCAATTCACAACATCTTTTCAGAAAACTGCAATTCAAATTGCTAAAAGCAATTTATATCTACATATATATAAAAATGTGTTCTTCTAATGTTTTACTTCATTCCATTTAAGTCTTTATTGTGATATTTAAATAACTGACTTTAGTATACGAAGAAAAAGCCTATTGATAGGTCTGTGACCCTTGATCACAGACCAACGTTGTCATGTAGGTAGTTGCCCCAAGCAAGAAAATCTAGTTAAAAAAATTTTGGTTTGCCTAGGGCAGTAAAATCTAAAGAGTTCCCATTTTATGACTGTCACCTTTCTATTCACAGCTATAAATTTACAATACATTATTTGCTTTGCATTAAAAAATATATTTATCAGCATCAGAAGCTTTCATTTGACTGTTACAGATGCTGATCAGAGTATTGATTTGGGCTGAAGTAGATTTAAGTTTTGGGTTTTTTAAGAACAACTCTCATGGTGCTGTGTTTTGGATTTGGTGCTGAGAACAGTGTTGATAGCATGGAGATATTTTAGCTGTTGCTGAGCAGCACTTACACAAAGTCAAGGCCTTTTTATGTTTCTCTCCCCAGCCCACCAGCCAGAGGGTTGGTGGTTCACAAGAATCTGGGAGGGGACACAGTGGGACGGTTGACCCCAACTGACCCAAGGACTATCCTGCACCATATGGTGTCATGCCTAGCATATAATGGGAGGGAGAGGGGAATGAGGAACAGGACCAAAAGAGGATGTTCTGAGTTAAGGCATTTGTTTTCCCAATTAATGGTTACACATGATGGAGCTGTGCTTTCCTGAACACCTATCTGACAATGGGAAGCAGTGAATGAATTCCTCATACCACTTTGCTTGTGCATGCAGCTTTTTCTTTATCTATTAAACTGTTTTTAAGTTTCTGATTGTGTCCCCCATTCTGCTGAGGGGAGAAGTGATTGAGGGGGCTGGGTGGGATGCAGCCGTTGCTCAAGGTTAACCCAGAGCAGTCAGTGTAACACTTCTGCTGCTCACAACTTTTTCTGGTATCTTTATTTTTAATTATAAATTATGCCATCGCATCTCTTCAGATAATAAGAGGATCTTTTAAAGTACTCATTTTTTTAACTCAAGTAACAGGTAAAAAAAAATAGTCCCAGAAACATTATTTATCCTCATTTTAATACAAATGGAACCCATTTCTCTAAAACCTTTCTGTTTACCTCTCTATATTCCAGAAACAAGTGTTTTACTGAAACTTCGATTAAAATTTGATTGTCTTTAGTTGAAAAGAAATTTAGCTGATCATTTTTTCATCTTGCAACAGTAAGGTTTTTGTTAACATATGATCTGAAAAAGCATGTCTTTGGTGCTTTCCACCACAGTGATAAAATACACACTTCTGAGAGCATAGAGAAGCAAGAAGGGTCAAAATGCTGAGAAGTGTTCTCATACCTGTAAAGCCAAGAAATAAACTCAGTTTTTGTATAAGAATTTATAGTGGTCAACACTGGATGTTATCTTTTTCCAGTTCAGTGAAAAAAGCTGTGCAGAGACAGATTGTCTCAAAGGAAGGAGAATGAAGAGAAACGAGATATTTTGCTACTGGGAAACACATAATTGAACACCACAGGAAAATTATGGTTATAGAAACTGTTAAAGTAAAACTATATTCTGCACGCTTTTCATCTGCTAAATCACACCGTGCTGTGAAGCACCTACTGGCTGAGTCTTACACAGATCCCTGAGGCTTTTCACAAACAAGCAAGTCGCAGTTGGAGGTAGTGGAATGCAAGTTCCAGAGCAGATAACAATGGCCTAAGCTGCAGGTTCTCCTTCTGATAGCATGTTCAGATCATCATTCAATCAGTGACCAACCTTATCCCTTCCAGAGCTGTAACAAGCCATGAAACACATGGCAAAGAATCATAGCATAAGGTTCTTGTGTTACTTTGTTTAATACCTTTCATCTATTCCCAGCCTACAGTTGAAACCATGCCCTAGAATTTTCACTGGAAGTGAATGGAAAGAATTAATTGCATAAGGTTAGGGATCTCTGTTACAGTCATTCACATTACTGAAGAAGCTCCAAGGAAATATTAAGCAGTCCCTAATCTAGCACCCCTACTTTCATCAGTGGGATTTTGACAATACCTGCACACCAAGGGAAGTATCTCTGTATTTGGGTAACATTTTTCAAGCCAATCCATTAAAACCAGCCAACTCTCCCCACATCCTCCTCATAGCCACCTTAGCTAATATAGACAAACTGCTGGATCAGACCAACCACTCACTGCTTCAGTATTCTGGCTAGAGTGGCCAATAACAGATATTTAGGGAGAAGTGTAGGAACACAGTAAGCATTCCATGATAAAACTTCTTTCATGCTTTTTTAACTTCCAGCAATTGATCTGGGACTTCCTAAGTCACAGGTAGTTCCTGTTTATTTAGCAGTCATCAAGGTTCTTTTGTAATAATTTTGTTGGGATTTTTAGACCCCCTTTCAGTCTATAAAGTTCTATGGACAAAGTCTGGGCTTTTTATGAAGATTAAACCTTGATTAGATATTGAAAAAAATTAAAAAAAAAAAAAAACAACAGTGAGAAGATGTTGATTTTAAAATATACTGAGTATAGACTGCAGGTTGCCTCTGGTTGTCATGCACTAGTCTATTAGTGTGGAAGTAATGACCATGGTTGTCTTCTTACAGGTAGTCTGTATTGGCAGGGTTGTGCAAAGTAAGATTTCTTATGTGAATTACAATTTGCTAGTGATTATGTGCTAACCCCCTCTGTGAATACTGCTAGTGAGGCATTAGCACACCTGAAATGTGAATTATTAAAGCAAGAGAAGTAGACATCTTCAAAGACTGATTGAGAGCTAGTGTATTGGTCAGCAGTCGAAGGTCAGGGTTCTGAATTGCTTTATACCTCTCCAAGACATGGAACCATTAACATGGAATCCAAGACATGGAATTTCTTGATTTCAGAACTACATGAGTTCAGTGACTAAACTAGGTAGCACAGGTATCTGATTAGTGTTCTTAAAAGTGTTCCGGACAAAATTGTTTTCTTCTCTTTCAAATACTAAAAGGTAAATACACTGTTCTACATTTACTGTTATACCAACAGCATCCAGTCAGTATGAAGTACTTTCTCACACTACCTGGAAGTAACATCCCCATACAAACAAGTAATTAGTAAATCCTTATTTACCCAACTAAAAGCTGCCATTTCATTTACCAGAAATGAAACTGAATTATTCTTCCATTCATAAAAGGGCTGAAGAAAACTATTGAAATGGTGAACTGCTGCTACTACCCTGGATTTTCTGCCGGCCAAGTTACAGTCACTCCAGAGATGCCAGTTGAGCACCTTAGACAGACAACTCAGTTATTATGAAGCCTTTTTACTGTAAGAATGTTCTTCTAGATGAAAATAATCTGAGAAAAGTATCAGTAAGAAAATATTCTTTCGAAGACAAATATTTAAGGCAAAAAAAGCAACCTCAGGCAGTCGCCTACACTAGAAGTTTAGAGTTTTGTTAGACTCCAAGGAAAGGTAACAAGTGAAGGGAGACAAATACAGTGTCCAAATAATTTATTAGAGCACCTCATGTAATTCAAAAAAGGAACAGAAATGCTTATAAGAGAAATAAGCAACTGAGTCTTCTTTTAGATGTTTTTCTTTTGTTGTGCACTGCAATAATATCATAGCAGAATTAAAGTCCACTGAACCTGTCTCTTTATACTTTCTCCTCCTTCCTCTCCCCATAAGCATATGTAAGCTCAGTGTAAAACAGAATGAGTATAGCTTTATTAGATTGTGTTGATTGAGTAGGTATTTTATATTTTGTTTCATAGTTAGAAGAAATTAAAAGCATTCATATATTTTAATTAAAAGTATATTTCTAACATACTAAATTCCTTCAGATTGTATATAATTCATGCAATTTATGTATCACAGGGCGTTATCATAGCCTGTTGTGTCAAGATTGCGGGAAGAATTTTGTTTTCAGATTGCAGCCATTACCTTTTCAGAACTGCTGTGGCCCTTCATCTCACTGTTTTTTATATGAATGCAGACCAGCTCCCCAACTTAAACTGAAAGAAACTGATGACATGTATTTCTGGATACTTCCTGACAGCTAATAAAGTTCTTAAATGCTTTTTTTAACATCCACATTTTATAAAATGCATGAATCTACGCTAGAATATTTGTTACGTGTATGCATTTCTTTATTTTTAAAAACTAAGTCTTTCTATGGGAAGAAATAAATACTATACACCCATAACATCTGGAACTAGCATCCAGAAATTACTGTATATGGTTAGAAAGGAGAAGTGATATACATGTATTTTCACAGTAACTCTTTCTTTTTTTTCTGCAATAATTTCTTGCCTTAGAGGCATGAAGCTGTTAGCTTCTAGAATGCATTCTCTCAGTTCTCACAAACAGGAACACTTTGAATTTAGTTTAATAGGAAATACAATATTTATCTTTACAGGAGTCTGAAGTCACATATTTGCTTTCAGAAAATAATTATAAGCAAGCATACATGCAATTAAGGCATTCACAATCTCTTATCAATACATCGACTTGGACAAGCTCTCTCTGGCTGAGTAATTTAGTTTTGATACTCATTTAATATTTTAGCCACTGCTGAGATTCCAACAAGAGTGATAATTAGTGCCAATTGTGAAGCTGGTTTCTGTGCTACAGCCATCTGTCTTACAGATACTGAATCATTTCATTATTTTAAGGTGTAATTACAGATGTCTCAAAGCATTTAAGACCAACCATTCATTATGTAAAAAAATACAATATTGCTGTCAGATACTAGAGAGGGGTTTTTTTCCAGATAATATGGTTTACAAGAGACATACTAGTTCCAAAGTAGAGCTGTTACACTAGCAACCTTTTAGTAAAAGTCAGAGACAAGCAAAATCAAATTTCTAACAGTATCCATAACATGAAAATTTTCAGAAGGAACTCAGAGTACTTTTTGTTTGTAATTTCAAAATTTTCTGAGAGAATGTTGAAACTTAATCTCATTTAGTGTTTGCATTATTTTTATGTAGTAGTGGAGCCACATGTTATTATAACATATTAACAATATGTCATGATAATACAACTGAACCATGCCTGAAAAAAAAAATTAAAACTTTTAATACACAACTCAGTCTTGGTCCTGGATGTGTAGCATAAAATGCATTTAACCTTACTTGGGTTTTTTGTCTTTCAGTTTTGCCTCTCATCTCTCTCTTTGCACCACCCCAGGCTGCAGCAATGGAGTGAACCCACCTCAACTGTGAACTCCCCACACCAGCTTGGTCCTTTCAGACAAGAGAAGTTACACCACATACATGCTGCGCATCCTCTAAATGGATGACTTTTACACTACAAACACCAGTGTCTGGACTTTTTATACCATAGGAATGAAAATCTGAAGTAAACAAGATAATATGCTCCCAAGGTTTTACTTTCCTTTCATATAAAAAAGCCAGTGCCAATATGTAATGTACACCTACTACAATTTGGTGTATGCAGCAATGTTTCAGATTAACTACTGCAGCTATTCTCAAGCATTAATTTTTTATTTGAAAACAAAGCATTTAGGAAATCATTACATTAATTGGAAATACTGGAGACTGAAGGAAAAAAAATAGGATAGATAATTCTATACAAGAACAAAATAAGATGTGATTTACAATATTCTCTCTCCCCTTTATCTGAAGATATGTGGCACCAAAGGGATTCCCCTTAACCTTTTTAAAATCAATTGAAAAGTAATATGTGTTACAAAAAGAGTTTTTATCTTTTGTTAAAATAATAAGAAACATCTGTGTCTGAGTTTTAGGAAATTCAAAGCCTATTAGAGATGATGCTATGGGACACTATAAAGCAACAAAAATTTCCTTAAAATACAAACCAGAGTTTAAATTTTAAACAAGGAACATTTTAATTCAGTCTACACAGTAATTAGCCTATTTCTATGTAAATCAATTCATAATTATTAATATCTCTTCACTCCTGAGTACAGTTTTGCAGACAACATTTTTCCAAAACATTGCAGAGGGGGAAAAAAGAGTTATTAATAAGAACCTCTATTAACCTCTTTTGTTAAATTAGATAAATGAGAGGAAATTAAAATCTGTAGTGAAATATGTAATTCCAAAACAAAAGCTCTGACAAAGGAAGAAAGCAGTTTTGATACTGCATTAAATGGATTCAGACTAAGCATAGACCATGACAATCCGCTTTTCTCTGTGGTCAGAACACTGCCCATATAGATACAATTCATCCAATACAGGACATCAGTAGGGTTATTTGGATAATTTTGTGACAACTAGTATTTTGGTACTTTGTTCTGTTCTAATAGTTGAATAATGTTCTGGTCTGTAATGTCATTCCCTGGACTTCATGCCTGCATTACCCTACCGAAGGCAATGAGCTATTTTTTAATATAAAGATTTAACCCTCACATCACCATATAAATTTCCATTTACTTACTTGCACAGCACAAGTCTCTCTACTTAGTCTCAAGCATATACAGAGTTTTATAGCTCACTACATCTTGCAACTCTCTGCAATATGTCAGATTTTCTATAATATAAATATATAATACATATTCAACGCATTTTTACTTGACCTTATTGATTAGAATCTGTATACCTTGTTTTACATAGCTCTTAGTCCCATAGACCAAATAAATACTTCCCTCTGGGTGTTTTCACTACTTGATGGAAATAGAGGATGGTGTAATCTGATTAAAGGCTGTTGTGCACAATGTAAATTAATCTTAAATTCCCCAAAGGCAATAGAAAAAAAGAAGCACTTTCATAATATGTTTCTTCTTAAACTGAGGCAAACATCTGAAATAAGTTGGATGAATTGCACTTTTTTTTTTTTCCTAAATATAAAGGGATTCTAGGTTTATATAGACAACTATACTGCTCATGTGTAAGAGTATCTGAGGTTAATTCCAAATAGGGAAATGTCAAGTCAATAAAACGGGTGCACGTTTTCTGGGGTATGAAACGAGAACCAGGAGCCTGGATATAAGTGGTTTTGCTCCAGAATGAATGGGCAGAGTTCAAAAGACCTGAGTTGGGATCCAATAGTTTACAGAGCAATCTAAGCCAGCAGATTGCAGTCACCTGTAATGTGTCCATAAAGGTCTGGGTATGCTCCAATCTGGCAAATTGAGAAGACTGGAAATTCAGACTCTTAGTCCCATACTTTTATACCAAAACCTAGGTTATCTATCTCTAGATTGCAGAACTTTGTCAGTCATAAAATATCTTGCAAACCACCATGAAACCTTTCATTATATTTTAAACTGAAAACTTCATGAGGATTATACAGTTTTTACAGGTCATGAAGGATCCTGCATAGATGATGACTCACCTAGTTTGATTCCATGGTTTGCACAGCAATAAAAATGCAGGCTACAAAAGCTCAGCTTGCTCTTAATTGCACAGATATCCATACTTCTTCTAAGAAAAGCAGTCCTGGCCACCCAGCTTTGGAGTACTCTGAGGCTAGGGGCATCTGTCACTCGTCTTATTGAAACTCTATAACTACATATGCAAGAAAATAAGAAAAAAAGAAGAAAAAAAAAAGAGCAAAACCCAAAACCACAATCAAATACCCAACCAAACAACCAAAAAACCCTCAAAAACCAAAAAAGTACTCCTCCCCCCTCACACACACACATGAAAACCAAAAAAAAACCAAGAGAATAGGAAGAAAAATTACACAGGAGATTTGTGGTTAAGGTATTGCATAGAACTGAGGGAAAATCACATTCTAATGCATATTAGTACATTCTTGTCAATTTGATATTTAATACAGGTGTATAACTTCTTACTCCGCAGTGAGTACTCGAAGGACTACATGGACAATCCTTTTTAGTTTCTGTATTTTTTTCTGCAACCAAGGACTCCCTTATACACTTCAAAAACTTCAAAAATTGAAGTTATAAAACTTCAAAAATTGGATGTGGAGAGGTAGACGAAATAAGACATATCTGAAGTAGTTCTGAACAAGCTGTCTCACACATACCAAAAGCAAAATAGTAAGACAGCACGACAGAGCTAATTAAATCTGGCCTGACTGTGGTAGCAGAGCTGGTTGATTCAGAAGTCAAAGCAAGCTCAGAAAACACTCTATACTACTACACTAAACACAGGAAGAAGGAAAAAAAAGTACCCAGTTTCCGAGCATTGGGGTTTCTCCATAAGTATAGCGGGGTATGATATAAGCTCTCTAAGTCTACTAGAAGAAAGATGTAAATATTTTGTTTTGAAATTATAAGATGGTGATAAATGTGGATTTCAGAAAATACTGCTTGTAAAATACTGGCACAAAAGTATTCTACACATCTGAAGCAGAATATTAAATTAATTTTTATTCATACCAGAAATAGAGTGGAAGTTGATTATGTACTTCCCAACAGCAAACATAGAAGGTCTGAATTTCTATGCAGACTCCCACCAGTGATGTCTGCTCCTTTACCATAGAAAGGAATAGGTGTTCAGATCTCTATTTCACCAGATTTAATGTTTGGTGCATACACTACATCAAGTATTCATCCGTTACTTTCCATTTGGTAATGCTCAATAAAGAAAATAACACACCTCTTTTTTTTCCTAACCAATCTTATTTAAAATACTCAGACGACATATAGACCCAGAGTGGAATTTGCTTAATTGATATGACTTTCTGCTTGAACTATTTGCTATACACTATTGTTATTGAGAATTGTAAAAAAACCCCACACTTTCATTTTAATACAATAATCTGGTAATTAAAACTAAGTAACTTTAAGACCCATCTAACACACTTTAATTAGTTTATATACGCTATACTAATTTAAAAAACCCTGAGATCTCAGTATTGTACTTACAAAGTCTCTTTCAATTAGTTGCAGAATTACATTATGGAAATAATCTCATTAGATAATTTCCAGGTATTAAAAAACCCAAAAACTAGAAGCTTCATACAACACAACATCTATTTGAATAATTTTCTTGATTATATCTAATTTGTTTTACAAATATATGCCTATTTTCTGTGTGACTTTTACTTCCCTACTCATTTGGAAATGAGTTAGGAAAAGTCAGCTTCCAGAAATTTCCAGTCCTCTCCAGGAAACAAGTGGCTGAGTTTACTCTGCTGTGAGTAAAACATTAATTGCCACATAATCTGTGATGTATCACCTCTCTGCTTTATCAAAGAGGACTGTAGTGGTTTCAACCAGGTTTTCCCCCTGAAGTTAAGAAAGTGGTAACCCCCAGGGGCTGGTGACACTTGAGATTTGAACCAATCTGCGCTCCTGCGAACTATAAACATACCACAAGCAAATGGAAGAGTTGTAGTGGTTGTGTTAAAGAAGTGGTAGCCATGTTATGAGCCACGAGGAAGTGGCTCGGAGCCCCTTGGAGGGCCCTGGCCCCCTCGCAGCCCCTTGGCTGAGGCTGCAGGGACCTGGAACAGTGTTAAACTAGGCCAGATGTCTGTAGCTGAAAGGTTGGGAGTTTTCTCTCCACTGTGGGCAGTGGCAGGAGTAGCAGCAGCCAACACTGACTGGAGAAAAAGTGGCTGCACAGAGCCAAAAGATAAGAGAGTAGCAAACGGGCATGCAGCAAAGCAGACAGAACTTCTGCAAGCTGAGAGAGAAAGAACAGCAGCAGAGGGTAGAACTAAGTTCTACAGAGAGAACGTCTGGGGGTAAGAACTGCAAAACTCCCCTAAACTTTCTTTGCGATCCCTCCAAAATGGAGGGGGTGGACTCTTACTGATTAGAAGTCCTAAATGGAGTAAAGGAGCTAAGAAGCTCGGTTGTCCTGAGAGCTCAGCCAGGACGGTGTGTAGGAGGTTGACCTTGGGGCCCTCCCTTGCTGCAAGCTACAAAAAAGCTCGCAGCCATCTTGAGGCAGAGCACAGAAGCTCTGCAAGGGGCTTGAGTCCCCTGAAGATATCAGACCGTCACGAAGACCCCCTGTGCTGCGTGGTATGACCGTGGTGGAATGACCTTTGTCTGGGGGGAACGTAGCCCACGGAAGACCCCTTTGCCTGCGTCGAGGGGCCGAGAGGGGCTTGGAGGCCTCCCTCGTGTGTACTGGCAGAGATCCAGCTCCAACTGCTACATGGAAGACACAGAGAACCTACTGCCTTAGAAGATACTGCTGCTCAGAGACTAGAAGGGGTCTTTTTCTTCTCCCCTCCTGGACTTTTATTTGGAAGGGAGAAGAGATTTGATCCATTGTAAATACTTATGTCATGGTAGAGATAGCTAAGATTGTATATAATGTATTGTAGTATTTATTTGTACAGTCATTGTAATATATTCCGTTTCCCCTATTTTGAGTCTTGTGTGATTGTCTGGAAAACACATCTTACACTAGGTTGAGATGTGGGAGGGGGTTTAGACTAGGGAATTGGATTTTGAGGATCTCAAACCATGACAAGGACCAAAGATTTCTATGGGATTTAAACACACAGCTCACTTCCAATAACTACAAAAAAGGTGACACAAAACCAGGTGTGAAAAATATAATTTTCAGAGCTGTGAAAAATATCATGAGCCTCTATGTAGAATATCTAGCATTTTGCAGAGAATAACACTATTACTATTAACAGTTATGTTTGGTTGTGTAGTTTTCAAAAGTGGGTTATGTCTCTGTAGGTGCACTGGAAAGCTAGCAGCTATATGTATTACTTAGGAAAAAATATCGAGGATCTAACTACCAGGATGCTTAGGCATTTTTGTAGTACAGTGGGTGATCAACCTTGATATATAATATAAGGTAGAGTTTATCACAATCATGTCACCCTCTCACAAAGAGAAAACCTGGTTTATCACAGCTGCCTGAGTGTACACAACTCTGAGTTGCATCTTTGCTGCACCTGTATCATTGCAGCTGGCCAAATATTCATAAAGGGTGTCTCTTCTGGATAGCTCTTAGATGCTATTTGCTCGAGGTAAACTATAGTTAAAAAATTAAAACCATGAGGATCTGCTAACAAATGTCAATGCCAATGCTGACATGGTAAGAGCTTGGACACTATTACTAACCTGATAACACAAGCAGCTTCTACTTCCATTGGAAAATAACACTGTCTTAATCATAGAGACTGAGGATTTCACATCAATATTTTTACACAAGTTGTTATATGTCATTGTTAACAATTAGTGGTAACATTATTATGGACATGTTTTTTGAAAATGAATGACACCATATCCAAAAGATATATAATTAGTAGATTCAGCATCCTCCTTCTTAGATCTCTAATGGCTTGATTTTATCCATATGAATGCCACTGGGGAATTTATTATCTAGCAGAGCAATCTATTAAACGCAAGTTCATCTACTGCCTTTGTAGGTATATTTCTTTTTTACTTCAATAGGAGGGAAACATATTACACTGAAAATCATTTTCAGTGCCTTTTTTTCTAATCAGTTATAACAAGACAAGTGTACATATTAAACCTGAATGAGCTGATGTAGAAAAATATTAGTATTCCCTATGAATTTTATTATTCATATTTGAATAGATATATGTGCAGGACTACCTTGCTTCCAACAGGTCAATTTTCTTCGTTGTTCTGGATTCATCCTAAACTATTTGACATAAATAAAGACGCTTTCAAACTAAAATAAGTTACTTGAGTACACACAATGAAAAATAAAATAAATGAAAGTGGAAAATAAACATTTAAAAATTCTCAGTATCATATAGCACATTTTTGGAAAGGGGTTTTTTCGTATTGTTGGTTTGATTTGTCAGTCTGAAAGAGTGGATAATTGATAGTTAATGTATAAATACACATAAGAGAATTAAATTCTACATTTTGTCAATGCCTCCATGCATGTCTAAAATTCTTCACTTTCTCTACTATGTGATTTAGTCTCCAGATCTGAAAGAATTAATCTTACTTACTTTAGTTAATGACTGAACAATGCCTGTGATAAAGACAAGTAAATTCACTGAGAGAGTAGCTTCAAAAAATATAATGGAGAAAACAAGAATAGAGAGTGGAACATTTTTGAAGCCTAAATGAAAGTGAGTCTGATAATAAAGCCTCTGAAAGTATCCACATGACTGTGGGAGAACCCTCAGATCATTAATGAGAGGCAAAGCTGTCCCTTCTAAAGTAGGAGACAAGGCAAAGCCTAGGACAGCAGAACTGGTCAGAGAAAATGAATGTTTTCTACAGAGAAAATATGCTTGAAGTTACCCCTAACACCTCTTAAAGTGCAAGAGGGAATCATTTGTTATAAAAGAGAAAAAGAAAAAAAAACCCTCAACAATAAAAAGGGAAGATATGACTGTAAAACAATGAAAGTTAATGCACAGATCCATGACTAGGTGAATTGCACAAATTGCATTAAACTAACTGTAAATTTTGTGTTTCCATTATACGGTGATGTCTTTATAGTATATATAAACTGAAGATGTCAAGTTAACGAAGAACAGTATTTGGGAAAATATAACCAGATCCAGGAGTTACAGATTTATGAGTCTGACTGTATTTATTTGTGATTTCTAAAGGACCCTGAGACTGAAGCTGTGATAAGCTATCTGTTTTGTTTTAATTGTCTTTGGAAATCGTGGTTCTTTATGTAATGTAATCATATATATATGAATCTAAATTGTAATAGCAGCTCTAAAATTGAAAAGATTTACTTATAATTTACTTTTATAAGTTATTTCCTTCCATGGGGAAACATTTTCTGCATTAATTTAGACCAGCATGGCATTTGAAGAGATTTGCAATGAATCATAACTTTTAAATAGTTATCATGATGGTAGCATGCATTAGCAGTAGTGTACATTCATCATTTACAATTCTTCATAAATGTAATGTCATTCATTGGGTATCTGCTGTTTAAAAGCTGGATTGATGCTGATGTCATCAATTATGTATATTCTTTGCAGACTTTGGGGTCTAAAAATCATCTTATGTATTATTGAAGAGAGTAGTCTTTTTACTTACGTGTGCATTTACATAAAAAAGCTGAAATGAAAGTAAATAAAAATATGAAAATTCTTATAGAAATGACACATTCAATAAAGAAAAAAAAATCCACACGTGCTTAAAAATGATCTCTGAAAATGAAGAAACAGCACAAAATACAATCTAATTAAAACTGTTACCCAGAGTAAGGACATTTTTAGGTGTTGCAATTAAAGCCAGCAAAGTATTACTCTTTTGTAAGTACCCCTCAAAGAGCCATTCCATTTAAACTCTGCTTATGAAAGAGTTACCTTGGCAGTTGATGAGCAATTTTGTAACCAATAAGGATTAGTTCTCAAACTACACAATTAGAAATGCAGAGCTCAAGCAATCATTTTTTCAGGCTGCAGTTGCAGATCAAATTCAACAAACTTGCAGGTTTTTTTAAGAACCTGAAAATCATTTTTCTAGGATTGAAATAGCAGCAAGATAGTCTGAAACAACCCAAATGTGTTTATTAGTATAACATGTGGGGAGAAAATTACCCATAATTATCCAGCTGAACAAAAATCATTAAATGTAAACCAACCACGTATATGCTGGAGTGGCTTCATTTATTTTTTTTTTTAAATCTAGTAATAAAAATTACATTAAATTATCTTAATATTTTATTATTTTATTATTTACTTTTTCTCTATTGAAAATAGTAAAATATAGTCCTCTCTTTTCATTTTTGAAGAAAATACAAATGAAAATAGAATGAAATAACACAAGTTCTCTTTTTGTCACAATTTATCATTTATTTCCTCTAAAGAGGTTTTTTTCTTTTTAAAAAGTTCTCTGCCTCTACATTGAGCCTGCAGTGTGCCCAGGCGACCAAGAAGGTCAATGGCATCTTGGCCTGTATCAGGAATAGTGTCACCAGCAGGTCCAGGGAAGTGATTTTTCGCCTGTACTCGGCACTGGTGAGGCCACACCTCTAGCGCTGTGTCCAGTTCTGGGCCCCTCAATTTAGGAAGGATGTTGGGGTGCTGGATCCTGTCCAGAGAAGGGCAACAATGGTGGTGAAGGGACTGGAGCACAAGTCCTGTGAGGAACAGCTGAGGGAGCTGCGGTTGTTTAGCCTGGAGAGGAGGAGGCTCAGGGGAGACCTTATTGCTCTCTACAACTACCTGAAAAGGAGGGTGTAGCCAAGTGGGGGTTGGTCTCTTCTCCCAGACACCTAGTGACACGACAAGAGGACACAGTCTTAAGCGGTGCCAGGGGAGGTTTAAGTTAGACATTAGGAAGAAGATCTTCACAGAAAGGGTGATAGGAGGTGGAATGGGCTGCCTGGGGAGGTGGTGGAATCACCATCTCTGGAGGTGTTTAAGGAAAGACTGAACATGGCACTTAGTGCCATGGTCTAGTTGACGAGGCAGTGTTAGGTCATAGGTTGGACTCGATGATCTCAGAGGTCTTTTCCAACCTAGTTGATTCTGTGATTCTATGATTCTTTAGACTAGATTGAAATGGTACTAAGGTGGTGGGAGAAAACAAGTTACATTGAAACAGAGTGAGTTACTGGTAAAACTGCATCTACCATCTGATTCAGTATTTTATTAAAACAAAAGACTCACCAAAACACCAAAGTACAAATGGAAAAGAATGAAAACTTTTCTGGTTTTAACTAGTGCACCAATTTGTGATGGATGCACCAATCTGAGACGACCCAAAATTTTATGAACCAATTATTCACCATGTTTTGCAAAAGAAAAAGCTAGACAGATGGTTTAAAGAAAGAAGATGTGACTGGTGCCAGGGTTACAGGGAGCCGCAAGGGGAGGGAAGGACATGAGGAAGAGAGGGGTTTCTGTGAAGGGAGCCAGGTTCGGTGCCAAGGACACCCAGGGGACTTTGATCTGCATGAATGGCTAGATCATCTGGAGGATTTTGCTCATGGATGGACTGGTTGTGTAAGTGCTTCTCCCTGAGTTTATCAAAGGAATGTGAATGGCTGAGTTACACAGACAGGCATGGGGGATAAGAAACACCAGGCTCTAGAGTGGGACTTCAGTCTACAGAGGGGCTTAAACCAAACCAAAATACCCTCCAACAGCACTCAAATATACTAAAGGCACCCAAATATAATAAAGACAAACACCCTCCAGATAGTGCATCTGGAGAGTGCATCTGTGTTTAGCAGAAATGTTTAGTCAAAGGATTAAAGAAGTGACCACTGAATGGGCTACCCAACTGCTGCACTGGGAGAGCTGGTGGTCAGGACCAAGCTCAAGCAGCAGGACTCCCAGTTCCTTTGCCTCATGAGAAGTAGTGGAGATTAGATACAACATGCAAATCCACTGAAACATGAATGAAAGAGGTTTGTCCCCCACCGCTACTTCAATGAGCTATCATGCGGGGATGGTCTGTGAGAAGGTTCTAATAAAAAAAATCTTGGACTGATGCTGTTTTTCTTAAATAATTGAGCACATGACAAAAGGACAGCACTTTGAAAATCTGTTCAGGAAACTTGGCAAGTAGATTATTCTTATTATTCCCTCAACATGAGGACCAGAAGGCAGGAAATACATTACAGAGGTAGAAATAGTCATAGTAGAGGGAATGTGTATCTCAAAAAAACTGAATTGCTGGTCCAAAAAAAAAAAATCCAGTTTGATAGCAGATCCCATTAAGAACAAAGTACAAATGGTGTGCTTCAATGTACAAAGAACTTTAATACCTGAAAGCAATAGGATAGCAGATCAGTGAAACAGACTACTGAAATAATAGCTATAAAAGAGTGAATATGTAGGATGTCCAGGAGAGGATCCCATTTGCGAGAAGTTGTAATTCACTAAGTAAGCAACAGATCCCATGGTAAATCCCATTCACAATGGGTTCGGTAGCTGCACAGATTCCTATTAAAATAGAGGTAAAACCCTTTTGAAGTGTTGGAGATGAGGTTGTGCTTAAACGTGCAACTGGGGATTGATTTGGGTGACTGTTTCATAAAGAAAAAAGAGTATGGGATGCTGTAGACACTGAAGAGAATAATTCAACAAAAACTGAGGCTTGGACTATGTCCAACATCTGGTTTTCATCTCTTGAAGGAAAATGTGATCTTATATGATGTCCATGGGAACATTGAAAGTTGGGACATATAGCAGGCACCTGTCTCTAGCAGATTCTTTACTTATATTGGGATTTAAGTGAGTTGCTACATCATTCTGCTAAACCAAAATGTCAAGTAACTTAGAATGAGTAACTTTGGTATTAAACAGTAAAGCCTCTGTGCGTGGAATTTCTGAAGAGGCCTGGGCAGAAAGTATTGAACTCTGATATAAGGTAGAAAAGACAAACATTGCAGCATTATCGAATATTTTTTGTTACAGGATTATACACTCAGTTTCCAGCCAAAGAAAAGAGGTGGGTGAGGATGTATACCATTGTAACCTGCTCTAGATAACCTTTCAAGATGATATGATGAAGTGCAACCCAACCAATGCCATAGTAGGTTTTAGAAGAGAGTGTAGATAGAAGTCAAAATGACAAAACCTTCAAGTTTGTTTAATCTTGTATCAGTGCCAAATTATGATGTCTCACTGGGTCTTTGATTACCCTCTAAAATGAAGTGTTAGTGGAATTGTCTTCCTCTTATTACTCATATACCACAGGAGTCCAGGACTCATCTTGCTTACCAGACAAGAAGTATGTGTGGGTTTTACATTCCAACAGAATTTTTTAGTCTTTCCTTTCTAATTAGCCTTTCCTAGTTCTTCAAGAAAATTTTGTATAATGTGCCAAATTTAGGTCTTATTATTTTGAACAACTTGTTCAGAAGACAGCAAGCTGGCAAAACAGTAAATATGTTCTCGGCCTTATGATAGGTGTGAGATAATAACTGTCTTGGAAATATAATAAGTAGATACATTTTTAGTGTACTCATAGACTGCCTTTATGGTGTTTTATGTATGTCTAATTAGACTAAATTACATTTATCAGTAAAATATAGAAGTAAACTTTATTTTAATTTATCTCTCTGTTATAAATAAACTTCATTAGTGGAAACTGCCTTTCTATTTCAGCATGAAAACATAGAGGATTATCATTCATCTCACTGATTAACACTGCTAATGAAGAAGTTGCCCTGGGTATGAGTTTGCACATTTATAACAAAAAGATAGGATCTTTGTGAACAGAAAAGTCACTAAAAATATCCCCTACTGTGTGTTTGTTTTCTTTTCCTTAATATAAACACAGGTTTTAGTAGGAGAACAGATATATCCAGTCAGTGCCATAAACCTGCAATGAAGACAGAAATTAATGATATGGGGGACAGAGCTCCATACAGACAGGAGGCCTTCTGGAAATCTGAAATTCAGAGCTCTTTTAAAAGATTCAATGAAAGGGTTTCATCATCCCTCTCACACAACCTTCTGGGATTTCTACCTTCATCATTTGGTCTTCTGCATAAAAGATTTGCTGAACTGCAGGAAAAGGAAAGAATACGCAAGGTTACCGTAGTTACCAAGTTACTTTAGCAGTGCTGCTGACAAGCAAGTGTTTACCTTGTTTAAACCTTGAATTGTAAGGATTCATCATTTATAAAGATCACAAGGTTGAGAAATATCAACTATGTGAAAGACTAGAACAACTGCGGAATCTCTTGCTGACATATCTTTCTTAGCATACGTGAATAACAATTCAAAAAGTGCAAAGAGTTTGAGGGGCGTTATACTTTTTCAAACTACTACTTTTCAAATCCTTTTACATAAACTCATTCAAAAATCAAGTGCAGTTTTGTGTACTTATTATTTTAATGGAAAAATTTTAAGGGATTTCTAAAAACCATATAAAATCAGAGAACAAAATCAATAGCACAGTGAAAAGGCCACAGGCACACCTAGGACCAAAAAAAACATAACAGAGAGAGTCCTCAAAAAGTGCTGTACTGTTTGGAAAAGTAATATACCCATCCTGCTATCTATCCTCCAATCAAATCACACCAAATCAAATCACATGAAATTTGTACCCTTAAATGGCATATTGTTGATTATTTTACATGAAGATGGGGGTTATAGCTCTTGTAAAATGAACTTTAGAATGTTAAAATGTTTAGTTATTTTTAAGGAAATTGACTCCGAAAGCTTCTAAAAATAATGAAATTGAGAAAGCACTGGTGGGAAAACAAGTAACAGAGGTCACACTGCATGGTCTATTCTGATCTATTAATTATTACTATGCATATGTCTAAAGATAGGGAACTGGGGATTCTGTTGTTGTTGCTAATGGGTTTTTTAAATCCTTCAGAGCCTAAATCTTATTTTGATGCCAAACTTGTCTTGGAAAAATTAAAGGAAAAATTAAATCAAACTATTCAGTGATATCATTCAAAGTTCTTAATGAATAGTTATAACTCAGGTATATCAGGTTAGTTTTTGACTCATTAGGGTGCAATACATATTAAGCTAGGATAATTGCTCTTAAACTGACAGTAAAGCTCTCGATTATACTCACGCATACTGAAAAAAAAAACAGATTCAACATACATTTGCCATAACATCAAGCCTATTATATAGTCAGTGCACTCACTGGAAACGTCTACTGTTCTGTCTCAGAGAAGATAAACAGGATTGTCTATTTAAAATATTACAGTAAATGTAATTACAGACATACTCAACTAAAAATAAATTATATTCTACTTTTTTATACTAACGTAGTATATTTTTGTATTTTTATATATCACATCAGTAACTATAAGTTGTTACTTGATTTTTAAACAGATAATTATCTCTCATTTCTTAAAGAAAAAAATTCTTCATGCACATAACCATATTATTCCTCTAAAATATAAAAAATGTCAAATCTTTTCAGTTACTTGTATTCTATTTCTTCTTTATTACAATTATTATCATAGATTGTAATTTTTGAAAGCAAGCTGGGGGGGGGGGGGTTACATGTGTTTGTGAGGGTGTGTGCATGGGTGCCCTGGAGGTAAATCAACCAAATTTACTGACATTCTAGACATCATAAAATGAAGCACAGGGATTCTTAAAGATGTTCAAAAACTCAGAAGTAAGAGTTTAGCATTTTCATTTCTTCAACAATCTACATCAAAGCTCCATATACTTTACATCTACTAGAAATCATCACTCAAACTGACATGTTTTCAGAAGTAAATGCTTGTATTGCTTTTGCAGTTTTTCAGAACTCATATTTGCCTTTCATCAAAACTGGAGTAGAGCTCTGACCATGAAAATTAATTAAGGTAGCTTTAAAACAGGCTTTTACTAACAGGTTTATCAGTTTATCATGAATAACCCTTAACCTTTTCTCTCCTACTTTTTTATGTTTTATAGTTCCTCTTCCTCATCCAGCTTTCCCTGTAATCTAGCACCACTACACTAAAGTGATCATTAAACATTAAAGACAGTAAAATCTTTCATAGTTCTAATTCAGCGGATTTGTAAGAAAAACTACATCCTAGGTTAGCATTTAAGAAGTGTAGCTGCATGTGCTTTCTCCAGAGCATACAATACCTGACTAGGGTGCTTCTGTCCTGAGTGACTGGAACGTTTCCTGTACTCCTCCGCCTTCTAGCCCCAGCTGGGCTTCACAAGTTCAATGTCCTGAAAGTTAAATCCCCAAAGGGACTTCTAACAGTACACCTAACATGTACAGACAAGCTTGAATTCATCACAGCACACAACAGCAACATGTCCGGAAAGGAAAGGGAAGATGGCACAGTGCAGACAAAGTGTAGGAATCACTCTAGGGATGTAAATATAGCCATGCCTACATACATAAATCTCTCTATATAGATACATATATGTATCTCATTTGGAATTTTAGCTATGTATTTCTTTTAGTGCTTTCTGTTGTTTGGTATAATTGTCCTTAATTCAAGTGCTATATACTCTGAATTTCATGTCTATAATATACTGAACCATATTCACCATATACAGAATTAAGGTCCACACAGCTGTTCATGAATTCCACATCACAGAGTTGTATACCTAGAGTTTAATGTTGGAGTATCTAAGCTTCTGACCTAATGAGGTCAGAAAGATCTTCCCTTGCTTACAGAAAGCTTTGATTGACTTGGAGTGAGCTTTCAGCCTCTCACAGTCAACAGTCACATGCCACTATGTGCAATCAGTTGCATTGCACTACGAACTCTCTCTCAGATACCCTAAATTTTCCATTTCACATCTATCTTCTTTCAATCATTCTACTTTCCTTTCCAGCCAGTAACAGCAGTATTTCTCCTCCCATCTATGCCCTCTTGTTCTTTATTAGACCAAGGACAATTCAGACTTCTGAAAGGGAAAGGCTCTGCTCATTATAACAACAAATAATCAGGTTTTCTTTAAACATAATTACCAGGACACACCGTAGGTAGTAGAGTTTACCATCATATCAAGTCATAAATTAATTTTGAAATGTCTTCTACACTATAAAATAAATGACCTTTTCAGAAGAGATTAAAAAACCATAAAACATGCTTCCAAGCTAACTTTCTCCATCCAGTTTCAATATCCTTGACTTTCCTAATAATCATCTTTTCTTTTCTTTGTTTCTGAAGTTATACGTTGTCCTAAAATAAGCACATGATCTAGCTGAGTGTAGTAGTTATGTTTGAAATACACTTGAAAGTGATGGGCCATTTTAAAAATGAGCTGTTTTTTTAACAGAGGTCCGTATGTAAATGAATTTTGTGTGCATAACGTATTGAGGAAATTCAAAAAGAGATTAGCAACATATGAGAGGTGAAGTAAGAAGTTGGCAAACTAATTATGCGAGGATAAAAACTGTATGTGACTTAAGCTGTGGCCTGGAGCATACCCTACCCCAGACCTGCTTTCCCAGTAATTTTATCAGAGCAGATTAACTCCTCACAACCCAAATTCATGTAACTCAAGTGAAATTCCTGTCTCAGATACACCACACTTACTAATATCCTCATATATTGGTTCAAGCACAGACATATCATGAGAGATTTTGTCTGACTACAAATATATTCCTAATATTTAAAGCTATGCTGTACTGTATGTCAAGTACAGCATTTTCACTTTCCCTAAAGAAATCACGAAACTGTCGGGAAGTGAGAGCCTCTGTGTTGGAGTGGAGATAATTACTGAGGCAGCCCTTACAACTTGTTCTGATAACCTCAGCTCTTCATGGGTGGGCCTGCTCCTGAAAGAAGTGTATGTTCTTTAATACTTCTCCTATGAATTCCTCTTTCTGATGCATTTTTCCTCTTGTCAGCTCCCCAACACTCATTTATCAGAAAAAAACATACTTATTCACATTGAAAAATATCAGCATTTTTAACTGAAGGAAGCTGGCAGGTCCCACTCTAGGAAGAAGAAGAGTGTTTCAGCCTGCAATAGTATTCACATAGTTTGTGAGCTATGAGACATTTAGATTATCATGCTAAAATCCACTGGTAATTTAAGTCCTCTAAACAACATTTTAGTATAGAAACATGCACAGAAAAGCAAAACAAAGCTTCAATGGCTGCCGAAAAAACAGAGCTTGCCACTGTAACAAGTGTTAGGTTTTACAGTTTACAGATTGTGCAAACATACAGCAGTGACTGAGAGAGCTTCTTTATATTAGAGGATGTTACCAATGTATTTTGGCCATGAAAAAAAGGCAAACCAAATATGGCAAGATTGGGGGGATTCAGTACGTACATTTCTCTGTGTGAGTATAGAGAAATAAAGAATTCTTCAGGGACAGAAGAGTCATCAGGGACCTTAGCAACAGAAAAGATAAACCTCACTTACACTCTAGCAGATTCGTATTTTATTTATCAGTTATAGGAATGTCTCCCATCCATAGTGCTGGAGCTACAGATAACATGGTGCTATTGCCTTAGGGCTGCAGTAACTAGTTTTTGCACAGCCCAGAAAAAAAAGAAAGAGGCCAAGAACAGATTGCCTCATAACTGCTATCCATGCAATATATTGTTTTTTCATTCAGTAATTCATACTTTGTCCTGACAAAAATGTCCAGTATTCACTAGTGTGGTTCTCAGTTACAGACACAGCCTCCAAATCAAACAATTGTAATATACTCTCAAAACCATTAAAATTGAACTATAAATGATTGGATGAAGCAAATAATGCTTTAAGTCATTATGAAATCTGGTGCATGTAAAAAGAAGAGTTCTGAAGATTTATTTTTATTTATTAGGTGATCCATTGTATAATTTCCATGTGCCATACCATCCATTGTAATTTCCCCCCATTCCATAACATATCTCATAATTTCTAGTAGACTTACTTTAGATTGGATACTGAACATCTGAGAGACAAAGAAGGATGTCAAACACCTCCACAGCTATACTCCATACTTTGTATAACCGGGCTTTTGGTAGGACTCCACAGGGAAAGTGCATTCCTTGTCATTAAGGTATCACAGTAAAAGGAACTCAGATGAAAAAAGGAGGCAGAGAAGAAGATGCAACTTCCTTCTCCAACCCACCAGTGTTTGTTTCTTTCAGTAGTGCTCTCAAAAAGGTATTCCAAAGACTGATTCATTAATTTTTCCAAAGGTCCTTTTGTATAGAGGAATGATTAGCCTATAATCTGAGTGGCTGATAGAGCATAACACCCTAAGTGTATTTTTTTTAAATACTTGTAGTATTTCTCTACCTAAATTGAAAGTTGTTAGTATGTGAAGCAGAAGAGTTGAAAATAAGAGTTGCAAAAAAAATACATTTTGCAAATAAAGTAAGTGTAGGAATACATGTTCCTAAATGAATGGATGTGTCTCAAACATCTTTTATTTATGGGATTTGGACAAAATACTTTTGTAAATTAAAGAAACTGTGTTCTAAAAGTTAGTTTGTAAACTCCTCAAAAGAAGAAAAATAAGAAGTCATCACTGATGAGGTTATTGACCAACTGCCTCAGTATACCACAATTCCTACAAACATATTCTCACAAAACTTGAAAAATGCCCTCAGCTTGCTTCTGACTTTTATAACAGTGATATATATACATGATCATAAAGACTATTTAAATCAGCATTTCATAATGTACTTTATGCTATGAAATTAGCAGTAATCTCATAGAACTAACAGTTTTATTCTTTGGGTATGAAATACAAATTATTCAATTCTGATGATCACCCTTTTAGATACTGTACAAATTCCTGCAACAAGCAAGTTCAACACTTAGGGATTTTTTGAGCTTGTTTGGTGTAGAGAGGATTTTGGTTTGTTTTGGTTTGGGTTTTTTGTGGTTTTTTTGGTTAAAAATGTTTGCTCTGCTAACAGAATGACTTTGGAGAAACAGATTATCTGTGCTATGCAACAAACACAATAGGAATGTAGACCAAAAACCCTGAGTCACAACTTTGCCACTGCTGATATAACAAAGGCATTTAATACCGCTGGCTGCAAAGGTTTGTGTACAAAGTTGAGGTTGTGGGTTCTTAAGAGAACTACTAATACCATTAGCTTATATCATATAAAGATGATATGAAAGGACATGAATGAAAGAAGTATCTCTAATGCATTTTTTTATCACAATTCAAGTAATTCTCTAGCTCTCATATTAATGTTAGCTCTTTTGCTCCCCTTCTACTAACTGCTCCCTGTGCTGTTCTTAAAGGACATTCATTTTGGAGTAACAGTAATCACTTCATCTGATGACTGTGTCTGTTTCAGTGATAATAAAAAAAATCTCTTTCCTCTCAGAGTATCTGCCTCTGACAAGCAGGCCTGAAGAGCTTTGGTAAAATATTTTCCTAGTTTGTATGGTAATGTAACTGACAAAAAAAAAAAAAGTAATGGAGGGTAATTTAAAGGTTTTTCCCTGTTTTCTACTGTGCCCTCTCCTCTCCTCTGGCTTTGTCAAACATCTTTGAGCAAACTGTAGTACACACAGTATTTACTATTCTCAATCTTTTGTCTTGATCTTTAAAATTACATATACTCTAACTTATTATAGTAATATGTTCAGAAGTACTGAGTTGAGACTATCAGAAAGCTGATTCCCCTTCTGGAATTATTCACAATTTTATGGAAAAACTACGTCTCACTTTTTTCTTCTATGGATTTCCCTAGAGTATGGTATAAAACCAAGGAAATTTAGTCTTGAAAAGATTTTGGAAGTGGAAAACAGATTATGATGTTTCATTACTAGTTCATAATGAAGGATTTTCCCTTCAAGTGCAACACAATGTTCTAAGTAGAGTGGTTAATTTTTCTCTCAGAGAGCAGTAGAAAGATTATGGGAAGAAAACAATTCTGGTTTTCAAATTCTCCAGGAGGGATCTGGGGGAAAGTCCAGCAGCAGAAGAAATATTAGAAGTTGCATAGCTTAATAAATTTAGCATATCTAACGTCGCCCCTGCAAAGGTGCAAGAAGTGCTGCAACTTCTATAGAGGTATTATTTGAGATAACAGAGATTATTTATATCCTTCATAAAAGGATAAAATCCAGATTAAAAAGTTTGTGTAAGAATGGTAATTACCTTCAAATGGTTTTTAAATGCCTTTTCAAAAAGTCTCAGAAAACAGACAGATGAGATATTTCAGATTGCTTATAATGCATATATGAGTAAATACAATATTGTTAATAAGGTTGTATATCAGTTTCAAATTTGTCATGCACTGAGTGGGACAAGTATGTACCTTTAATAAATGTTAATGTGAGAACTAGTATTTTATAAATATAACTCACGTTTCTTGCTGACCACAGCTTTTAGTTTTAATGCTTTACAGAATTAAAAATGCTTCTGCCACAACTAATTTATCCCAGAAGCAACATTTTACATTTTCAAAGTATTTAAAATCCAGTGATTCTTAAAGAACATCTCTGTAATTAACTGTTTATCTTTGTTTTACAGAACAGAGGCAGAGGAAAAATAATTTGTCCAGGATTTCATAGTTAATCAATAATAGTTAATAAATTAAAAGATATATATTGCCCTTACTTACTTACAGTCTAAAATAAATGTACTATACCACCAGTATAATCATCCACAATGTCAAAATAAATAATGAGAAAATACTGCCAATATACTAGATTTGAATCTGACAATGTCTTTACATGCTTCTTCCTTCACAGAACACAGTAAAGCAACCTTGATTAAATAGTTACTCTTCTTGGTATCATCATATACCAAGATGCAGCAAAATTGAAATATAAGGGGATACGCCTAAGCAAATAAAAAAGTAGTTGCACTAACACTAAACCCACGTAAAAAAGCAGAGTCATACATAAAAGCTTTAGCCAGAAAAGGCTAAAACTCAAGACTGTACACATTCAACCATGTGCCCTAATAACTGGCCGTCTTTTGAAAAGATTAAATTCATAATCTTCAACACACAAACACAGAGTTTCAACAGAGGATATGGTAAAGTATTCTTGTATGCAATATCCTATAGCTTTGTGATTAATAACTTCCAAATTATATATTAATTATTTTCTCTTCATGAACAATTTTCTTGAAGGACAGGTCACATAGAAGAGAGAACAGAATTTCACACACCATAGTATCTATTAGTTTCCCTAGAAAAGGACTCGATCCTGTAGATTTTTGTTATGTATATTCCATTTTGGAATCTGGTTAAATTCAAGTGAAGCATTTCCAAAAAACATTTAATCATGAGCTTTTGTATAAAGTCTGCAAACAACCTCACAGCAAATTGGTGACTGACATCCCAGTGAATATGAAGGCAAAGTTACTGTGAGGGTCATTCTAACTGTCTAAATAAGCTAGTTCCATTTTTTTTTTCCCCCAGTGTGTCTCCTTTTGGGAAATTATGTTAAAAGGTGAAGTTGACAGATGGCCCTGCATCACTTCTTCAGGTAACGAATGCTGTTTTATTGACCTTCTTATGACCAATGATTCAGGCTTGGCTATCTCTAACACAGGAAACAAATGAGATGTACTCCATTAAAATGCTGCACTTCACAATTCCTGAACTACTAAAAGTGTAATTTCATACAGGATGCCCTTAGGTTGCTTTTTTAAAAATTGTTGTCTGCAAATTGAATTTGCTAATAATTTGCTTCTCTCAGAATGCTTTAGAAAATACTTGAAATGAGAAATAGATGATAAAGCAGAAAAAGAATGATGGTGAGGTATGGAAAATATCACTATATCACAGGTTCTCAGAGATACAAAAGAGAAAGATAGCAAAAATTATCTTCTTTATAGTCTTCAGATTTGCCAAAGTAAATTATTGAGAAGAACTTAGAATAAAGATGCAAAAAAGCTCCTTAGTCCTTTAGCTTGATATATAACAACTGTGATTATGGAAACACAGAGGAAGAGATTCCAGATCCCTCAAGCAACAGATCATTTCACAACAGGAAAGAGATTTATTTTCATGAAACTGCCTGTAAATAATCTACTAACATTAATGAAATTAAATATAATCACTGAGAAGTAAAATACTCTTTGGAAAGAACTTTTGTCTCAAGACAAGTCCAATTCAGAGGAAAATAATTTCAATATAATTTAGAAGAAAACTATTTCAAGGCAACTTCAGTTTTACAGGCAGACTTTCCTGCATGCTATTGATGTAGGTAATGTTTGACCTGATCTTTTAAATTAGATTCCTTTGTCATCAAGGCCATTTGTAATACCATAATCTCAGCAAGAAAGACAGGATTTATCTGAGATCAAGTAGTTTGCTGGTAAAACTACTTCGATTTTGTGAGGCTTCATGTATTGTTATTTAAATTATTAGGTCCACATTTTAAAACTCATAGAGATATCTGGTATATTTATTTCAAAATCCAAACCTGGGCAATGTCAAGTGACCATCTTCAAAAGAAAAATATGATTTATTTTTTTACCTAAATACATCTCAATTATTTTTATTTTTAGGGTGAGGTAAAATATAGTAATGATATTTATCATCCTTTGGCAACTGTTACTGCTAGAAAATGTGTGTAATTTTGGGAGTGAAAGCAAGGGGAACTAAATAAGCATATGGAAACCAAATTTTCTGAGCATGTATATACATGATTTTGCTTATATGCAAGACATAACACATTTCATCTTGAAACTGATGTAGAAATTTAAATCCCTTATATTTGCAGTATTTAAGCTGGTACCTTCCTTTTGTCATATTTACCATCAGGCAGTAAAGAAGAATGTTTTCTTTGAGCCCCATTAAAGTCTTTTTTGGTTTATCTGAAAATTTGTATTCTTAGCATCTACCTTACACAAATAGCTGAAACCAGAATTGTTGTAATTCTTACTCTCTCCAAATGGAAAATTAGCAGTTGAGCTTCCAAATTATAAAAGTAAATTTAAAATGTCTCTCTAAATCCTTCTCAATTCTCAGCTTTTAACTCTGAATTTCAGATATTTAAAGTTACAGCAGCTTACCAGCATCCAGGATGTATTTGCACGATGAAGACAGATTTCTTACTATAAACACTCATGACACATTGCATTGTGATTGACAAACCTGATAAGCAGAAATTATTGAAGCTACTCAACACAAACAATTCTAGAGTGGTTTCTGTAACACAGGTGGAGCATGCATTAATTACAGGGATCCAGTTTCACATATCTGTTCTAAGCATACTCCCACCCAGGCACAGCTACCAGCTATACTCAGATGCTGGAAATCACTCAAGCTAACTGTGGATCAAAGGCACAGTTACAGAATTTCTTATACTACATTAGAATTTCTAATGGAAAACCAAGCCAAGCAAAACCAGAACCAACTCCCCTTAAAAGAATAAAAGATTACAGCAGTATTATTAAATTAAAGACACCTAAATAGACCTAAATACCAGCACATGATCACTCTTGTTTGCAGTCACAGCACGGTTTTTACACAAGCCAGATAGCAGTCTCCAAACTGTGTCCCACAGGTCAGGAGTTGATACAAACCAAAGAAAATTCCCAGAAGGTAGTTTCAATACAGTCACCCTGCTAAGGAGAAGAATTAGCTTTGTGGAAGAAGCTACACAGTACCAGCTGGTCTCAAAACCAGACAACAGCTTCAGAAACTGTTTTCTGGAACATTTCAATCACAGAATCATAGACTGATGGAATGGTTCTGGTTGGAAGGCACCTTAAAGATCATCCGGTTCCAACCTCCCCCCTCATGGAAGGTTAATATTAATATACCAATACAGTGGTAATCAGAGATAATAGGAATTCTGAGGAACTATGAGACAGAAGATGAAAAATGCTAGATCCATTGTTTCCTCTTTGTAAGTCATCCTTAATTAAACAACAAAGGCTATTTAATTAAAGCTTTGATCATCTGCACCATCAATCCTTAACACAGTATTTAGCACTGATATTAGTACTTCAGATTTTAAAAAGATGACTGACCAGCTTCCTTTCCTTTCAAAGTAAAAGGGATGAAAGAATCTGTTGTGAAATTATGAAAAAGAAATTGATCCCTTTTATAATTAAGAGCAACTCCATCCTGGAGTTTTACATCAAAACCATCATCTTAGGCTTCACTCAGAAATGAGTTGGAGCATTAGAAAAGTAATAATGTGATTTCTATAAAAATTCTACTTAATTAACAAATCCACAATGGTTTTCAACAAAAATGTTTTGCAAATGCCCTGAGCGGTTCCTCCTTGATGTTTATATTCTCCATATGGTCACGAGGACAGGACCTGGACACTGCTCTGTGGGAGCTCTGACTGCAAGACCTGACCTGTCATCAAAATGGCAAATGACAGCACTGTCCCTTTGGCAGGTAATGGTGCTGGTTTTAATGACTAGGGACATGCCACAGTACTTCTCGGTCAAGCGAGCAGATCCATCCAGACAACTGCAAAACAACAAGGCAGTCAGGTAACTACTGTTCTCTGAACCCCTGGACTATGACTGGCAGCACAGCCTTCATGAGAAACAGCCAGCTTACAACTGCCTTAAAATCTAATTGCTTCTTCAACTTACCTTCTCTAAGAAGATGTCACTGCAGCCAAGCTGTTTTAGAATTGCAATACACTGCACTATTCTCCTCATATGCTAATATGTCACACAACTTTGCATGGTAATTATGTGTCCCCAAAATATGACCAGTTTAAAAGTGAAATTAACAATGTTATTACTTCAGCAAAATAGTACATGGCAAAAAAAGCATTAAAGTATTTCCTCTACATATTAATTCATGTTCAATATCAATTTACCATAGCACTGTAAAAGTGAATTATCATTGATATTCATAATACACTGCTTTTCCAAACAGGAAAGCATAATATAATATATCCACGTAGGATATACTATATCCTGTATGATACAGAAACAGCATTGATGACAATACAAAAGTCATTTAGTAACGAACTCAAGCAAATTGTTTGTTTCATAGAAAACTGCAGTACCACACATGCAAAGCATTCTCAGCTACATAATTAACTAATTGAAACTCTCCGTCAAAACCAAATAATTTTGTGTTGTCTGTGCAAAAAATAAATGGGTCCACATGAATCATTAAAACACAGTATGATATAATACTCTATATTCACCATAAATCAATAGTAGTAATCTTATTCATATACATTTAGTGCAGTTGAATCCAATTAATACAATATTTCAATGTATTTTAGATGAAACACGTCCATTTCCCTTGCATTCTGTTGAATCTCAGGAAAGATACATAACCACGATCAATAAAGTAAGATTAGCTCAATTCAATACTGAGAAATTTTCAATACCACTGTCCAGAAGATTAATATCTGGTTATCATGCCAGCAGTATGACAAAGGCAAAGTACCAGATGCCAAGCTCTAAATAAGGACAGCAGCGTGCTTTCTGCATCATCGCTTATGTTGTTATTGATTCTTGAGAATGACAAACTTCCACAGATTCATTTAGCTTTATTACATATGTGAATTCACAAAGCATTTATTAACATGCATATCTGTGTGAATTGCTGAATATTTTTGCAGTCATCCACAATTTTGCACTGTACTATTCAAAAAGTCTGTCCATTTCCTACTCTTTCTCAAAATCAATTCCCCATATTTTGTGTATATGGTATACAAGTTATATTTATCTACCAACTGTACAAAGCAGACAACAAACATATTCGCATATTTTTCTCTAAACTAGTAGGTAGAGTGTTTTCTTAGTAAAACAAAAACGCTTTGTCAACTCCTTTGTTCCACCTTAAGTGAAGGTTGTTTATTTGAAGAATATCAAACTAGAAAATTGTATCCTTAGTCTTCATGACACTACTTCCTTTTTTCTACTGGATTGGAAAAAAAAATTGCAAAAGTGTATGTAGAAAAGAAAGAGATAAAATGGCAATTAGTTCTTTTCTCAGTAAAATTCTTAGCTGGTTTGCAAGGTACTAAGCCATTTTCACTGGGAATAATACTTCAGTTCATACCAGTGCCTTTGATTTCTGGCCCTAAAATCTACCTATGTACCATAGATACAGAAATATGATGATTTTACTTCTTTTAATCTACATTTCTACTTTTCCTAGAAAAAAATTAGGTGCATTTATTTTCTTTATATTAGTGTCTTAATAACTACATAGGTACTGCCTGCCTTCTGAAAGTTGATTACCTCAGTGTACTGTATTAACTCTTACTAGAACAATCTTTAATCAATAAGTATTTGATTAGAATTGATCAAAAAGTGTATAAAAAATTAAGGAAAACCCTGTTAGGCACCAAAAAGATATCTAAATACTTTTAAAAAAGCAATTTTGCAAAACCCCCTCCACAGGATGTGTTTCATACGATGTCCAATGCTATTTGCATACAAGCTAAGAAAAATTTGATTAAAAATAAATATGACAATTCAAAAAATTATTCTACATTAATGACAAATATTAACCAAAGAAATTTTAAGACTGCTCTGCAGAGAAATATTTATTTTATGAAAATATCTGTGTTTGCTTACTATTTCGAAAACAGTTTTCTGTGTGAGGCATTAAAGCAAAAAGGTATTATATATCTTACTAATGAGTAATGGTATACTTGCACACATAAGACATGAAGAAGCACCTTCTGCAGACTTCATCCACATGAACATATTTTAGTCATGTAAATAAGTCCCACTGAAGGGAGTTCAGGTAAATAATGTTTAATATTATAGGAATAACAAGACAAGCTTTAGAGGGGAAAATGGAAATTTTATTCATGTATTAAATATGCATCCTGTCATCTTGGAACTGCAAAACTTACCAAACCTATTTAGTACTTACCTAGGGATCTACAGATAGTCTGTTAGTATAGATAATAAACACAGTATTACTGATATATTGACTGGCCTTCTTCTCCCTCTTATGAAACTGTTAAAGTCTGTTATCTGACTGCTGGTCACAGTTAGACAGTCTAGGTCTTTGGCATCTATAGAAAATACAAATACCAACAAATTTCAGGAACCATACCAATTTCATATAATATCTTGAATATATTGCTGCTAGAATACATAATATTTAAAATGTCATATTTGAGTAATTTTAGACAATGCAAAATCTTGTTTTTTCAAATACTATTCCCTTTTTTCTTCTAATGATTGCAGACTTATCAATTTGTATTTTTAAAGTTATGTAAAAATATTAGTTACCAAAATTATAAATTGACAGTGCCGTGACTTCTGGCAGAGGGGTCACGTTGCTAACTTTTATTGAAGTCTCAGTGCTCTAAAAGAGGTAAGAACTGTGCAGACTTAATTTTTGTGAGGCATGGATTTTAATACATATAGTCTTATTACTTCTGCCTAAGTTTAAATAAAGCTTTACATTATCCCTTTGAAGGAAGCAAAACATAAGCATATGTTTACATGTTTTACCGATTCAGTAGCTGTTCAACTGTGCATAGTTTTCTCTGTTTTAATCCTGATAACGTTGTGGTCTTGCAAGGATAAAATAATTATGATATTTATGGAGTAAACAATACATCGAGTACTACTCATCTTTATTACACATCCCTAGAAATAAGAACTACCGTACTGTGGAACTATCCTCCCCCTTCTGTTTTCCTTACAAGATTAACACCCATAATTTTGTCAGCCACTGCACTACAAAAGTGGTTTCATGTTGAAGATTGAGATCTACTCTTTCTCCCAGAATAAAGGAGGATATTACAGTGCATGTGCTTGACTGTAAAAAAGACAAGGGGAAGTTGGGCAAGTCAAGCGGAGTAGTTTTATATAGACACCTCCATCCAGATGCAGGCTATTAATGAGAAGTTGTGAGGGGAAAGTATGACTCTTTGCTTATGCAATTTCTGCTTCAACCTCTAGCTCCTTCCACTCCTTGTTCAAGAACGACCTAAAATTTATCAGATAAACAAAATTAAGCATCTACTCGGAAATTTCTGTCATTTCATGTCTTACATTTGTCTACATAAACAATCCATTAAATAATTATTTAAAGAAAAAAATGAGATTAGGACAGTGTTGTTTGTTTCTGTTATGTCTCTGTTATGATCAGTATAGTAATTATTGCATATATTAAAAGTAGGATGATATTTGAATGAATTGATAAGACCTGTTTAAACTTTCCCCGGAAAAAGAATATTTACTAACAGGCCAGGTATGTCAGGAAACCACCAGTTGTGGATACTGCATAAATACTAAATACTACATACATAATTACTAAATACACTACATACATTACAGGATACCTAAATAGTTGCTAAACAGCAAAATTAGATGAGATTTTCTGGGCTATAGAAATCTACTTCATTTGTGGAGATTGTAACAATGGTTAGGCGGCATTTTAGGTAACAACAAGTATTCTGATGAATATTTGAATATTTATGACACAAATCACATTTAAAATCTGTGACTCAATCTACTCATACATAAGCTGTCATATCACTATGAACAGACAGGTGCAGGGGCTTTTTCATGAAGACAACTTTTATGTAGTTTCAATTTTCTTAAAAGAAGAACAGTTTGACTATAAAGTGTGACTGAAGATACTTACCATATTTCTAATGGAAATGTGCTATGTTTGACATAATTTTATTAAATACTTTATATATTTAAGAGTAGCATGGAGAAATACTGCAGATTTACATTCTCAACTCTATACTGTTTCACTTAACAGTACTTGACATAATTTTTTATGTTATTCATGGATATTTATGTTATTCAGTGATGCCCTTGAGTAAAATTCAAATCTAGATTAAAATCTATTAGGTTTACAGTAGCAGAAAAGAGAAATTATAGGCTTTTGTAATGAATTTTAATATATATTCTGATTGCTTGAAAATGAAAACAGATAAACGGATTAAGGAGTTAGCTGAACATTAAAATACTTTTAATTGTTTTTTATTTTCTGAAAGAAGCTGATATTTCATCTACTATTTTAAATACACTTGATTGAGTTTTAAGGCATATTAGTCAAATATAGGGCTCAATATTATAAACCTTATTTAATATTCAAGGTCCAAACTGTCAAAAAAGTCTCCAAAATGAGATAATGAATTGAGAATTGTTTTTTTTTTTCACTTACTGGGCTTTTTTTAACCTTATTTTTCAGCAACCAGGCATTTTTTCCAGCACACATGAGGAATGACATTTTTCTGGTTTAAAAAATGAAAACCAGAAAGATTCCAACATAACATATCTATTTGACTCACAGAGTGAAGGCTTTAAGAAATGTACTGTGTATCATTCAACTCACAACCCAGTCAAAAGATCTGGAGTACTACATCTATAACAGGATTCAAAATATATTCTAATCACAGGGGAAATAATCACACACTAGGATTCAGCTCTTAGTTTAATTACAGAAAGAATACTTTTACAAGAATAGGTTGTACTGAGCCAATTATATCATACAGCATATTTGGATGAGTTTCATATAGATTTTTGTGTTAAAATAAGCACTAGTTGCAGTGTCTTGATATGTGCAGTCGTTTGTACTTCTTCATGATACGTGTCACAGATCAGCAAGCATCCCACAGGCCTTTCAATTTGCTCAAGGAGCTGGTTTATAGCAAATGACCATAAAAGTAAAAAAGAGAAGTCGGTGACATTTTTTTATCTCAGTATGAAATATGAAAGGTCATTACATATGTACTGTCATGGATGCAAACTAGAAGAATCTCTCTGAACTTGATTTCCAGAAGAAAAGATGTCTTATGATACTTACTAAGTGATGACTAAGAAAAGACGAAATCTATTTAAAAATCATGTCCTGCACAGTTAATCAAGCAATAAACAATTATAAGCAATGTCTTCATTTTTTAGGCCGAAAAGGGACTTTAAGGGTATCACTGAAGTATGAATTTCAGTCTTCTTGTATTAGGTATCCCAACAGGCTCCAGAATCAAGCTATGTAGCACAAAACACAGGTATATATAGCAATGTTCATCTGCCTCATGTGTTACAAATCTGAATCTCTGAGAGACTGAATAAACAAACTTTTTCAGCATCTCATTTTCATTTCTAGTTTGGCTTCTATCACACATTGTGGATTCACACACTTGTATTACAGCTCATATTTATTAGATAGAATTATTCGTACTTTTAATAAAAATCAGTATATCAAAAAGAGTCTGAATTATTTTGAAAAAATTTTTTTTAAAAGATCACAAAGAATTCTCTCTAACAATAACAAAGAAAGACATACCAGTTGAATAAAATAATTTTAACAAAATAAAAATCAGATGGTGATTGTCAGATCCACTTACAAATCAAATTAAAAAAGCTGAACAATACATATTCTATTCCCTTTCTTGGATTTCATTAATATAATATGCATAACTTCCATCAGTTAACAAGCCTCCGTGCAGAACAGGTCATTTTACATTACACTTGGAAATGGATGATTTTCACCAATCTTTCTTTAAAAGAAGCTTATGATTTTAGCGGTGAACCACATCACATGGCTCTTGAAGCTTCATTGTGTTTGGTTTTTCATTTCTATCCTTGTGAATGCAAAAATGTATGTCACTTCTCAAGTTCATTCTTAAGGCATCATCATTTGAAGCACAATCCTTGAGTAGGTAAGATGATAACCTGCCCCTTTTATACAACTCACCCACTTCCTGATCATCTTATTTTGAGCTCTTCTATACTTATACATGCATATATGTGTTCATACAAATACATAAATGCTGACTGCATGAACACTTATAGTCAATGTCAAATAGAATGACATGCAATTCCAAATATGATGTTCAGTCAGATTTGATTAGTCTTTACTTAGAAGTTACGATTCATTCTATGATTACAAGGAGAATGCAATCACTGTATCAATGTCATCTAAAATAGAAGAAAGATATGGTGTATAGTGAAGAGTTTACTAAAGAAAAGTTAAGGAAAAATTTTATAAACTCATTTAAGATCATATTTTTCAAAAGCTATAGTGATGAAACTAGTTTCTAACCAGAGGATTAATTCTGATTATAGTTAAAAGACTGTAACTTCACAGAAATTAGAATAAAATCCAGTTTGAATGGAAGACAATCAGCCCACCCTAGATTTGCCTTTCCATTCTCTTGTTGCCACCAAATTACAGTTTAAATATCAGACTTTAATCCAAGAGTGATTTAAATAGAGTATGATATTTGAAAAGCAAGCCAATAGAGATTTCAAGGGAGATACTCTAGAAGTGTGTGTTTAATAAAGTGACAGAAATAGTTAAATATATTGCCTTAATATTGATTTATCAAGAGATTCACCAGCTAAAGCACTATGGTAGCAGCAGTACATTGCTTTATTTTGCTCTTCTTATGAAAAAGACAGTGGAAACAGGATAAGCTTACGAAAGAAAAAAGCAGCAACCTACAAGAGTTATTTTACTGTAACTACTTTACATCATATAAGTCTTTCCTTACATATGGAATGTCTGTCTGTGCAACAGGGGATCATGTGGCACACTTTGGGGTCCTGGAAAGAGAACTCTCCGCAGACCTGAGAAAACAGTTTAATCACTATTATGATGTGCTTATTACAGGCTTTTGCAGAGATTTACTCAAGACTAATTCTATCCTAGTTTAGTGGATCAAATACTTATGAACAGTTAAACAGCCATTTAATCTGGTTAGCATCTGAAAATAGTTTGCATGCTTAATGACAACTCCAAAAAGCAAAGAAAAGCTCTGTACATGTGGACAATAGGAAGAATCAGCTCAGAAGTGCACTCCTGATCCAAATTAAAATTGAATTCATTGAAAAGTGGTACGAGATTTTTAATACATTTGAGATTCATATGCTTTACCTTTACGGATTATTTAGCAGGGGGGAAAAGAGGTCTTTCTAATGCCTGCATTCTACTGAACTATTTACAAGGTCTCTTGAAACTGTGCTTTGTGATCAACTGCCATTAGACATATTGTACAATTAATTTCATAAGTCTGTAATACTTTTTAAAGTATACGAGAATTCTTACAATTATGTTTTAGATCCTTTAGTTATGGGGGGAATACCCAAATGTCATCCACTTAATTTCTTTTTTTAATTTTTTTTATTTAAGTATTTCAGAACTTTTAAACTTTGATTATGAAAGCATTATTGCCTACTGGAAAAATATGACCAGTTCAAAAACATCTCATAATACTAGTCATACTAGTTTTGAGGAATCCACATGTGTTTCCACATTCTAGAAAAAGAATAGTAACCTTACTCCAAGAATGATAAATTTGTGAGTAGAGTATTGTATGTTCTTCATCCGTATGATACCATTTTTCACACACTTGCCCTTAGTGGCTGGGTAGAAACAGGATTACTTACTTAGAAGAATGAAAATCCTCATGAAGAACTCAAAAGACTGTTATTCCTCATTGTTCACTTTTGAAAAGATACGTGATAATTTTGTACTTAAAAATAACTGAAAAGGGAAAAAATACGTCTATTAAAGTTTCATGCAGTAATTTTCCTGCAGTAGGAAGACTTTGGGAATAAGATGTCATACTGATTCCATCAAGTAGTACATACTGTCACACGGTGAACTACATGGGCATGAAGATGCTAAGTAGGACCCATATGGTACACAGGCCATGTAATGATTCTCTCATAGAAATCAATTTCATCTCATTGAAAGAGTGGATGAAGTCTGCAATTTGTCTTCTTAAAATCAAAACAACTAGATGTTTCCACACTACCTCATGCAGCCTACAACCCCGGTTCCCTCTGACAAATGTTATATCCTGGATCATAGACATACAGTCTTTAGGCTTTTGGAGTGGACAGGTCATGCCTATGTAGCACTTCTTCTTGAATGCTCCACAGCATAACAGCTCTACCGTACTGCTTAACATGTCAAAAAAAACCAACAAGCCCCTATAAAATCATCCTTAAGCTTTTCTGCACATCACAATCCACTGTCATATGGATAAGTCATTAGTCCTGCTTTCCTTCCATGGCCTGCTATTCCTAAATTTCTTTAATGAAAAGGACTAGAAAACCCTTTATTTATCCCAAACTGGCCAGATAAACAAGAAACTCCTACATAATACTCCTCCACAGATTGCAGGTCAGATCCACAGTAGTATTATTTCTTGAGGTATGGCCAGGTTGTTCCTGGTAAAATGGTCCAAGTTTCCCAGAGTTCTGCTAATCAGGGAGGTACCTATGGAAGTGAAGACAGCCAATGTACACACTCACTAGTACCTAGAGATGCACAACACACTCAGATTTTCCAGATCTGACCTCAGAAGACATCTGCAGTGTCATGGTTTAGGAACAGTATTCCCCAATTTAGGACTGCCACTAAAAAGACTGTGAACCTTTGCCCTGTGAATGGAAGGTACAAAAGGCAGAGATCATGGGTTGAGATAAGAACGATTCACTGGAAACAGCAATAAAATAAGTAAATTAATAGATAAGAAAATTAATAGAACAGCAACAATATTGATAACAACAGTATACAAAAAAGAGCATGCAAAAGTGCTCACCACAGACCCGGAGGATGGTGAACAATGACAGATGGGTTCCCCAGACCTCCATGCTTTGTTCCACTGGAAAACCACTCCCTTCCTCTCAGAAGCCAGAGAGTCCCCTACCCCCACTCCTGGCAACTGAGGTGGTGGTATAGAATAACTTCCTAGTCCCGCCTGCATCCTCCAGGCTCCACCTTCTCACACCTACTGTAAAAATTAACTCTGTCTTGGACTGAAACAGGACATGCATGTTAAACTCAAATTCATGCCTCTGGAGGTGTTGGACATACTAATTTTTTATCTCAATGTAACTCCTTGGAAAAAAACTCTTATCCCAATGCCATGCAGCTATTGTGTATGCAAGGATGTAAGGGCCCTATAGCTTTTGTGAGTGAGCCATGTTTTCTCAGTAGACCACAGGCAGGGCTGAAGATGAAAGGATTTGAACAAAAATGAGCAAGAAGAGTTGCAGAGTGAGGGCTGGTGTGAATGAATGTTGCAAGGGATCTCTTACTGCTACCGCTTCCCTGGCATGTATTAATAGTTTACTCTGATAGAATAATCATCACCTTTCCTACTGTGAAGGTTTTTTGAAACCCTTTTGGGATCTGCAATTATATTACTTTTGAAGAATTACTCATATCATTTGCAGAGAGAATATTGCATTTATGGTGAGGTTTCTACAGTAATTGATATTTTTAGAACAGAAAATAAACAGCTTAACTGATTAAGTTTAAAGAGTTCTCAAGTGCACTTTATTTGAAATTACTAGGCCAGATCCTGCTCTCAACTCTGTTTTTATTCATAGAGACTTGTACCCGAGCTTGTTAAAGAAATTGTTTGAGAAATTATTAGGGAAAAAAAAAAAAAGAACTTGCAGTTTAGTACAGGTACTCAATTCACATACAGATACATAATTCTGGAGATAAAATTCTCACAAACTCTGATAATACTGTCACTTTCTAGCTAAGAAACTCATGGAAAATATATTGTTTCAGTAACAGTCCTATCCTATAGTAGTCCTGTCTATATCATAGAAACTTCAAAAAAAGTTACCAAGTCCAAGCCTCTTGATGGTGTTATCTTGATTTAGATCAGTGTGAAGACAATCAGAATCTAGCTATATCACTATGAAGTGAAAAATTACAGTGACATCCAAAGGATCTTAATAGCTTATGTGATTCTGGTACTTAAATTATGTTAAATTAACCTGCAGAGTATAAGTCCTCTTTAAGAAGAACCTTTATACATTAAAAAGAGGGCACAGAAATAAATATGATTATAAGGCACTGTAAGCTTTTCAGTGTATATCAGTCTAGAACCACTCAGAAGTAAAGCACCATCAAGGTGAATTAAATCTTTCTTATTAACAGTATCTAATACTGTTAAGATTTATTCGTAGGATTTACAGCAGATGGCATAATTCCTAAAACCTAAAAAAGCTCTAGGAACTTCTTAGGCAAACAGAAATTACTCTTTCTTGCTTTGGTTCAGTCATAACTACTGCAGTTTTCACACTAAAAGCAGAATCAGACAATAAACTTTTGGGAAAAGTAGCATAAAATTCCAAATTCATCATGAAAACATAGCAGCATGTAATCAAGAATTTAGCGGTCAAATGAGCACCCTTCATGCTGATTAAAGAAAATAGAAATACAAATAAAGAGACAAAAAGTGGTTTGAGCATTCAGTACCCAGGAAATTACGGCAGTAAGTAATGCTCAGAATGCTCCAACATGTGAAGCAGGAAGGTGGCAAACAAGGCTATTAGCCATGTGCTGTGGTTTGTGTGAACAGTATATGAACCACTGAATCATGGACAGGACTTCCTTCCAATGATCATGATTCCCAGCCTCCTCAGTATAACATGTGTCATCTGTCCATTTGAAGGAATAAACTCAGCAAAAGACACTGGCAGACAAGGTGTAAAATAGGGAAAAATAAAAGCTTATCACTAAGCTAATTATTCGAATGTTTGGCTAACTCATAACTCTATGTTCCCTGAAGTTATTATAGTGCCTCATATTTAGATTTCTTACTAAATTTTGGTATTGTTCATTATGTAATTTTTTTCTTAGTTCACTTCCTAAAAGTACAGGTTTTTGTTATATTTAATTACAATAAGTCCTTTAGAGAACTACACCCCTACGAACATAAGGAAATACCCCCATGGTAGACTGAAGTGTTCTATATCTGACCTTATAAATTTCCATATAGTTACTTACGTATTCAAAAGTAAAATACTTATTCTGGAAGACAGCAAGTCTGAAGCACTACAAAACCACTGTTTTGTCAACAAAAACTGTGTAATCCAAATTACCTCAATGCTTTCCAAATACAACTGCTTATGTAGTGAAATTAAGACAGAAATTAAGTACCTTTAAACACTGTTAATGATATGCTGTATTACCTGTTACATATTAAGAAGACCTTTACAGTTGGTCTTGTTAATGTACAGGTGTATTTTGAAGATCACTGGCATTCTAGTTTGTCATTGAGTTTTTTGCTTGTTTGGTCGAGTTGTTGTTTCTGTTGCTCACATTTTATTTCACTTACATTGCATTAAGACCATAAAATTTTTGAAATCTTGAAGTTCACTAACATAGATTAATTGAGGAAAAAAAAAAAGAAATTTAAAGCTACATATGGTTAAGCAGGGTATCTACTTCATTAAAAATGGAGTTCTAACTTCAAATAAAATCATCCTTAAGATAGTTAAGTATTAAAAATGAACCTTGAGATACTGCAATGTTAGCTTCTTGCAGTAAGCAGATTCATTATTTCATTAACTTAGCACACCAATCCATATAATCCCTATCTATGTTGTTACTCAACATATATTGAAACCGTTAGGGACATTATTTGGAAAGTAAGATATTTCCAAATGCTAATAAATTAACATTATGTCTAAATTTGTTTCTTTACCATGCACCATACTGCTAACACAAGAAACCCACACAGAAATAATAAGACAAATTTTGTGAGGACTGTCTAAAAACAGGATTGTAGGTATTTTTAGCCAAAGATGCCACAAAAGAAACAGATGATAGTGAAAAGTACCGATGAGTGAGAAGAAAGTGTTCAAACGCAAAGACAAGGAAATTATATTTCTTTCTCCTTGCCTCCTGAAGAAAATTTCTGTTTAAAATTATTTTGAACATTTTGTCTTCTGTTGCTTAATAAAGTTGCCCCAAGGAAATGAATTCAGACTTTGATGTGAACTGTGTGATGTGAACTGTGTTATATACTTTCTTGGGAAGTAAATATGGATAATGGAGGAAAAAATATTTAAAAAAAAAATCAGATGGAATGCACTGGAAAATATTCACCTTTACATTAAATGATCTTAATAATGAAGTGATAATGGCACATTGAACTTAGAAAAAACCCTAAACTCAGTCCTAAGTAAGAATAATTATTTATTTCACTATCTATTTATATTTATTTTTTCGCTCTTCTATAAGTTTGTTAATAGTGATAGAGGCTGGTGATTTTGCACCTGTCCATCATAAAGTGGGACCAAGGGTATATTGTTCAGAGATCACTGAAAAGTCAATAGATAATAAGAATTTTAAGAATTTCTGACCTTGGCTAGATTCATTTCAGGAATTCCCTTTAAATTCTTTTGAAAGAGTCTACTTTATTGTGAAATAACAGTTAAGGTGAAAGGTTCTTTAATACATTTCTGCTCCTGGATCCATTCAGCGCTTCCTCTGTTACTTCTTTTCAACCTTTTCTCAGTGAATTTAGAGTTCATCAAAGTACAAGACTAACAGCACTGACCGAGTTAAACAGAGGATCCAGGCTGTGCAAGTTTCTTACTCCAAGTCTACTAATTCACCCTTTTCTCTTGACCTGCAAACTCTCTTGTTATTCTAGTCCTTGGCCTCCCATGTGCAGAGACTGCAGATCATATCACATTGACAGTGTTTTTTATAGGCTGTGAAAAAAAAAATCAAGACAAGTTGAGACTACCCAACTAATTTTTGCTGCTAGGTGTCCTGTGTAGAAAGTGGACTTTTTTTAATTGGTTCCAAAAACTCTGGAAATGTTAAAAAGTTCCTGTGAATTTTTCCTTCAAATTGCAGATTTCTTCTATATAGCATTTTAACTCAAAATAAAAAAAAAAAGGAAAAAAAAATAAGGAAAAAAAAAATTACCAAATTATTCTCTCTGTGATTCTTTCCCCTTATTCAGCACTGGGAAGGCCACACCTGGAGTCCAGAGTCCAGTTCTGGGCTATCCCATACAGAGAGACATGGACATGAACTGGAGACAGTTCAACAAATAGCCACTAAGATGATTATGTGACTGGAGCATCTCACCTATGAGAAAAGGCCAAGAATGCTGGGACTGTTCAGTCTGTAAAAAAGAAGGCTCAGGGGGATGTTATCAGTATGTAAATATCTGAAGTAAGGGGGCAAGGAGGACAGAGACAGGCTCTATTCAGGGGTGCCCAGTAACAGGACAAAATGCAATGGACACAAACTGAAGCACAAGAATTGCCATTTGAACATCAGGAAACACTTTTTACTGTGGTGGTGACTGAGTACTCACACAAGCTGCCCAGAGATGTCATGGACTGTCCCTCCTTAGAAATATTCAAAACTCCTCTAGACATGGTTGTGGGCAGCTGGCTCTAGGTGGCCCTGCCTGAGCAGAGGGGTTGGATTAGATGACCTCCAGAGATCCCTTCCAACCTCAATCACTCTGTGAACTGATGTTTGTTTACTAAAGGTATACTGTATCAAATAACTGTTGTTTTCTATATTGATGTATTTTGTGAATGATAATGGTGAAGAAAACCCAACTAGAAAGCTAGTCTTTACCATTTTTTCCTGTTTTCGATCACACAGCAACAATTCCAGTTACATTCATCAGGTGAATTTATAATGTACTTCTGCTAGAAGTAGATCCCAGACTTTAAAATTGCGTGTTAGTATCTGGCCTGTCCTACAGAGCGGCAACTTGAAGAGTCAAAACACCCTCTTTGTGCTAGAGAGACCTTTATAAGGCTTGGCGAAAATTGTGCTGATGTTATTTGGAACACAAAACTTTTTGAAACCTAAACTTTAAACCTTCATAAGAAGGCTCCAAAATTCCACCAAGCAGGAAGATTTTAGAATTTTCAGCAATTCCTTCCCCTTCAACTGTCAGCCACTGTGTGCACTGTAAAAATGGTTTCAGTACAACATTAGTTCAGTATAAAATAAGTTAATTATCAGTGACTCCACAGTGCAAAAAGGAGGCAGGGGGAAGAGTACTTGTGTAGACATACCTCCTACGTGATCCTACATGATGAATAGTTGCATAACAGATGGTTTTAAACTGTAAGACTGAAAGGATCTGTGACCAATACCAGATACCTACGAAAGGCACAAAATCAGAGAAAGCAAGTAGTAACACTTCCTCAGTATGTTAAACCCTTTCTTAACCTCATAACTTGTAGTTCAGAAGCTTCCTCAGTCAAAGGCCCTAACAGACTTCTATTAACTCTGCCTTCCTCTGAACTTATGTAAATTTTTAGCATCTATAATATCCTTCAGCAAGAAGTTGACTTAGTAACTACACATTGTATGCAAAACGTTCTTTCTGCATGTTATAAACTTCCACCACACTTGTGAGTGTGGTCTGATGTTCCCTAAGTTTTGCTAACACAACAAGTGATTTCACTGGATCCAACATTCTCTATATATCTTTTTCAGGCTAGTTGCAATTTATGGATATTACTCTGATATTCCCATTTTTGTTGATTTGTTACTGACTGAAGGATGCTAGTCTACTCAGCTGGTTTTTCTTTTTTTTTTTTTTTTTTTTTTTTTTGTTAGAACCCAGCCCAGTACTTTTGATAGATCTTATTTCCTACAATCTTAGTAGTACCTGATTTTGAGATGAATATGTAGACTCTATCAGTGACCAGGCAAATAAGGTTGGAAAAAGTCCAAAATACCCAGAAGTCAGGCAATATTAGTTTCCAGAATTGCTCAGCAACTACTTACAAAACTATCAGGAATTTGTAATTTAAATAATGTTGTAGGAGTTAAAAACATGTACTCCAGATGCCAGTCTGAGTAATTTCTTCATGCAGATTTGTATATAATGCCAATTGTGGAAAAACCTGACATGGGTCCCATGTGGTCTACTGAGATGAAAACTAAAAATAATAATGTGGTAATTCATAACGATCCTTTGAATTACATGGAAAGAAGTGGTTTGAATAAAGAGTCCTTAGACAAAGAAGACGCTCAAGACCACCCTTAGAAACTAAGGAATAGTACTACTGTTTTTTCACTAGTTCATCAATCAGCTTCAGATGGTCAGAAAAAACAGAAAATGCTAAAACTGCCATTAATGAGTCAACAAAACAGTACACTGGCATCTGGTATTTGAGTTGGAGATTTGTGCTCTTGAATTAGTGTTACAATTCTGGCAGTATCTCACTTTCCCTAAGCTTATGCTTTGCAGAGGTCCCCTGCTGGTTTATAACTCATTAGTTCAAAGATGTAGTGGTTTAAGCTTACTTAGGCACATTACCAGGATTTATAAGGCTTGGTCAGCAGTATCTTAAAATCCAAGCAGAGTGAGTTCTTTGAGGATGCATGGTCACATCACATTGCTGTCACATAGTACAGAAAGATTTGTAACAATTGACAGTTCTTCTATTAAAAAAGGTTACATTTGGAACACAAAAATAATATATTCTTGGTCAAGGATGAGGTACGCTGGCAGAGCTATTTAAGAAATGCTTGCACGATTGGAGGATTCAAATAGCACTACTTTAGCCATTACTAATGACTGAAACACTTTAAGAAAATGTTAGGTACAGATTAAAACGTGTTTGAAGCTAACAAAATTTGGCTTACGTGTTTCATTGATATTACTCAATAAATCACAAAGAAGTTCTGTGAATAACCTGCAAACTAAGAAGTTCCTTTCAGTCTCCTTAGATGTGTTTAAAATATCATGAGAATTTAATAAGAGAAGCAAGATAACACAATGGGCTCAATGTCTCTCCTGCCTCCCCCATTGACTTGCCTCCAAACAAAATCAAATAACATCTGCCAAATGCCAGCCTGTTCAGCTTGCTAATGAGTTTAAAAATTCAGAGTATGACCGTTGCTCAGCAACTGATAAAGAATACCAGTCACATGGTGCTATAGTTAATATACAAGAGACCTTTACCCCTCATTTTCTAAAACACTATGAAAAGCGGATTATCAGAAACACCACTTTTTCAAGGCAAATTATTTGCCTTTTTTTTTTTTTAGCACTGTGCTGTAATTTGTTCTAATGCTCACAAACACCAGTATTCAGGTGACTGAAGGGGTGCTCAAGTTTTTCAGTCACATATCTTTTAGTTCATGCTTTTGCATGGTGGTGGAGTTTTATTCAGTTTAGTTGTTTGTTGACCATTTCAGTAGATAACCTGAGCCAAAAGCTGAAAAAGTTTTAAGCCTCAAGAACATGCCAGTGAATTGCGCTGACAGGCTGTTAAGCTAAAACTAAATTGAAAACTATAATCAGAAGTGGAAGAGGGGGATCAGAGGACTTAGAAACCAGGATTTGTGCAGTAGAGATGTAATCAATTTTGAAAAGACAGGAGGGTAACAGTCACCCTGTCAAGACTGCTTCTTCATCTTCTCTGGTCCACTGGAAAAATCTGAAATTGACCATTAATCAATCCATCAATCAATCAGGCAGTAATCATTGGTGACAGGAGGTTATAATGGGAAAAAGTTACGCAAAGAGACACAATAGCATGTTATTCCACCTGACACATGAAAGAAAGGCTGCAGTTATTAAATCCTCTGTGCCAGATGAGATAAACACGCCAAATTTGTGGAATTAACTATATTGCTATTTCGCAATGCTGTTTATGCAGAAGGTGATTGGTGAGAGCCAATGTGGCTTCAGTAAGGGCTAGTCATGCCTAAAAAAAATTGGTGGCCTTCTATGATGAGGTTACAGAGATAATGGATGAGCAAAGAGCAACTGAAGTCATCTACTTGGAGTTGTGCAAAGCATTTGATGTTGTCCCATTCACCATTCTTGTCTCTAAACTGGAGAGACATGGATTTCATGGCCAGACTTGAATCCACTTGGATCCTCTAGTGGATAAGGAACTGGATGGATGGTCAGATTCTAAGAGTTGTGGTCCATGACTCAATGCCCAAGTGGGAAGCTGTGACGATGAGTGGTGTTCCTCAGAGGTTGGTATTAGGGTTGGTGCTGTTTAACGCTTTTGTCAGTGACATGGCCAGTGGGATTGAGTTCATCCTCAGCAAGTTTGATGATGAACTGCACCAAACTGTGCAGTTCAGTTGGCACGCTGAAGGGAAGGGATGTCATCAAGAGGGACCTTGACAAAGAAGTTGTGGGTGCCCCATTCCTCTAAGTGTTCAAGGTCAAGCTGGATGGGGCTTTGAGCAACTTGGTGTAATGGAAGTTGTCCCTGCCCATAGCAGGAGGCTTGGAACTAGATGATCTTTAAGGTACTTTCCAACCCAAACCATTCTGTGATTCTATGAGTTAAAATACATTGCTTTGCTAACATCATATATTAATGTAATTAATAAGTACTAATGGTAAAGTGTATTACTGTTTTAATATAAGTACTTCATGTACTTAGACACTGTATTAATGTAAATGAAGAACAAGTCTAGGAATTCCTGGGTTATATTTAATTTAGTGCTTAGAAAAGAGAAATCTCATCAAAAAGAAGCTGGAAGGGGCAACCTGGAGGATTAAATCTTAACATCATGGACTTTTCATAAAGAAACTGCATTGGAAACAATGTGCCAATGCCCTTCATCTCTTTAGAATAGACTGAAAAGGCACAAAAAGACTGAAAAGCCCAGATAACTAGCAGGGTAAAGAAGGTTATTAGATACAGGAAGGCATTTCAAAAAAACTGAAGCTGAGTTTAAATGAAGAAAATAACTCTGGCAGATAAGGCAGACCAAAAAAAAATGTTTGAAAAAAAGCTAGTGAAAGATATTTAGAGGTAATAAGTTTTTTCAAACAAATCAGGATCAGAAAGCCTGGCAGAGAACCTGCAGGTCCTCTTAATGAGCAGGGTATAAACGGAACATTTAGAATGGACACATAACTGCACAGAAGCTGAATGACTTCTTGGCATCAATGTTCTCTGAAAAAACTGTGGAGATTCCCACCTCAATACCATTTTTTTGCACAGGGGTTCATCAGAGGATCCATCTAAAAAAAAAGTGACTGTAGAAGAGATTACAGAAGAAGTTGACAAAAGCAGCAGCAGAACATCACCAGGGTTAAAAGGTATACCTAAATGGTTACACTTTAAGTTCTATGAGATCTTAAGGATGAAATAGCTGGATAGCCTTGTGCAGCAAATGTCAGGCCATTTCCCTTAAAAGAAAAGGGTTCTGGAAAAGATCCAGGGAATGGCAAGCCTGTAAACCTGACACTGGCATTGGACTAAACAGCAAGAATTATGCTAAAGAATAAGTTTAATGGACCTTTGCATAAATATTAGGAAGAATCAAGAAGGCTTTTACAATGGAAACTCTGACTTTAGAGAAACATTAGTTTGGTGGGTAATTTTTTAAGAGGTCAACAGAATCTAGGTAATGAACAATTCATTCTGTACCCCTACCCCTACACTAAGGGTATTGCAACTTTTTAAGAAATACAGAATTTGACACTGAAGTTATTTAGAAATATAAAAGATGGTTCCTCAAGCCTCTAGCAAGATTCAGTACTCCCTCTTCCCTGCATATGAAAATGAATTTTGATACTATGACTTTACTCAATACGGTAATTCTGTTTTGAGTAGTTTTATCAATTTTTACAGTTTCTATAAGAATTCTGAAGCTGAAATCCTGTAAATGTGGCATCAGGTTTGCAGGTGAAATTAAGGTCTTTGCAGATTGCAAAGGTAACATACTGTATGAAGATTTTATTAAAATCATGTATAATTTGCTGCTTGTCATTAAATGAATCACAAACTTGTGTAATGCAAATAAAATTTGAAAGGGCAGCATTATATTTCACCTCACTAATTCACAGGTAATTTATCCATATTTTAGAAGTAACAGCCTTTAACTCTCTAACAAGTAAAGTTGAATACAAAAAAAATGGAAAAGATTTCCTGCTAACAAACCCAACATGCACAATCATCTAAAGAAACCTTAGGACTACTTCACAGGATGACTTACAGTCCTGTAAAATCAGTTGCCATCAAAAATCAAGTTTGACAGGTCATTGGCAAACTTATAGCAGAAATATCTTTTTTCAGAGAAAGATATGGTTCCTTATGTGTTATATATCTTTAAGTGTTCTTAATTCTTTCATTCCACATTGTGCTCTTACTGTGCTTTGTCCTCAGAGATTTTGACCAGAGACACAGTCTATCACCAATTTTATAGCTCAGTAGCACCTGATATCTTCCCTAAGCCCTCTGGTGCACTTAAGGCAGAAACTGCTATGATGTTCCTAAAACATGAACATTAGTGACAAAAGAAGAAAGGAAAAAACTGCAATAAATTTTTTAAAAATCCTTACTTAAAAGCCAAAAGATCAAATACAGCTTTCCTACTGAAAAGAGGATTAGTGGAAATTCCATAGTTAAGAAACATTCAGTCATTTGGTAATACAGTTAATAGAATATAATTTAAACTTTCAAATCAAATGTCTCTGTAGGTCATTAGTCAATGTAAGGAAATAGATCCCTATAGAGATCAATCTTGCCTATTTCAGACACCAACTTTAGAATGAAAAAAACTACCTTTCATGAGTTCATGATGACTAGGCTAGACTTAGTTGCCTTAAATTCTAGTTGTCTAATTAGATTATATGAACTGCAACCTGAGGAAAAAGGGAGTTTGTGGTTACTTGTGTCAAGTTGGCCACTTTTTGGTGAAAGTTTCATCAAATTTTAGTCTGAGCAATAACATTCTAGCTCTGACCAATTTAATCTGATGTTTCATCGGGGTGCAATATTTTTCACTGACTAACCTAAATTAAGTTAGGTAAGGCTGCTGGCGACTATTAAGCCCTTTCTCTGTGCCATCTTGTGAGTGGCTGCCTTGAACCTTTATGAAATACCAGTATGTATTAGGAAATTAAAAGCAGGTAGTATTTCAAAATGGTAGGTAATAGTTTGCTGCACTTATTCAGGGGAGGAGAAAAAGAAAAGAACTTTCCAGAGGAACTATTACATCTCAGAAAATTTTCTGTGGAGGACTTCCTCCACATTTCTTTTCAAATAGCTGCAAAATATAGAAAAATAAATGGCAATGTTTTCCCCTGGAAAAATTACAGACTGAATTGGCCTCAGAAACATTATCAAAACCTAGAAAACTCTGGGAAACATTACATAAAATCACCCTCGAAAGGCTCATTACAAATTTACAACCAGAAAATAAATATATTAAAAACGGTAATATTTTTCCTAGCATTTTAACATAACTTCATAAGCTGGCAATTTTTTCAACTGTAATCTTACATAACTATTTATAAGAACACTGTTTACATGCACTGCTACATCTGCTATACATTATCTATTTTTAGATGCTTTATCTATTTAGTTCAGATAATTTTACAGTAATTAAAAAATCACTTTCAAGTATTTGTCCAAAAATTGTGTAAGCATCTTTGAAAACAGTATGCAGAACTTGTGGACAACTTAAATTGACTTCCCAACAGCTGAAGCTTGTAGAGAATACAATGTGCTTTCTCTTCTAGGGATGACTGTCTTTCTCCTCTCCTTTTCATGAACACAAATGAGCAATACTTCAAGTGCAACTTCAGGGACAGGGCCTACTCTGTCAGGATTACCGAGGAAGCCAAATGCAATTCTGATTCAGTTCTGTAGCTTTCTGCCAGGCTGGCACAGGAAAAACCATGAAGGGAGCAAAATAACAATACTGCTGTTCCAGATACGTGAATAGAAGCTCAGTTCTTTGGATGCAAACCTCGCTTTGAGTGCTGGAGGATCTGAGCAGCATCCAAAAAGGGAACTACAGTAACCTTGTGTCAACAGTACAAGGGCACTAGCAAACTGCAGTCTGGAGAGGGACCCCTTTTCTCATCAAATTTGCTCTTATAACTTCTGTCTGTCCCTCTGAGTATTTTCAGTTGTCTTTTCAGCATATATGCTTTTTTTTTTTGAGATCTATTTAATAAGAAAATGAAACCTCCGTATCATGTAAAGTGACATTGTATCTCAAGTACAATTTTCTTTTAATAGAAATGTAAATATTTCTCTTCTTTGGTTTTAGCTTTGGCACTTATTTCAGTTCTTATCTCCCTCGATTCTTGCTGTTCAGAATTATTTGTAAGCTGAAGGCTCATGTTAAAAACTTTCTTGTTGCTTTTTCACATCTAATATTTTTTCAAATGATTTGGGTTATTCTTTAAATTGACTTGTCAGAAATGTTTGTGTTTTGGGGCAGCTGCTGGTTGTTTTTCTTTTGTAATACGAAGACATGAATGTTCTATCATTACACTACTTCATGCTCCTACAGATGTTGTGCGCAGTGCCTGACATCAGACCAGGGGCTCTCTTCTTTCCCTATGTCCTTTATTCACCAATTGATACAAGAGTTAGCACAGCTTGTTCTCAGAGACTACAAAGACAGGAAGGATTTGGAAAACTGAAATAATTTATGTACCTTTGGATCATCAGACAATTAAAAAACCCTCAAATTTTCTGAAAAAAAAATCATTCCAGAATAGCAATAGTAAGTGAAAAAATAAGATATCTCAGTGCACAATCTTAACAAATTAGCTAAGGAGGGTGATAAATGAAGAAAAGTTTCCAGGAGTACAAATCAATGGAAGTATTGATCTTTCATGTCAACATAATCCACAAATCTTTCAGAAAATTATAAAAATCTTATCCCCAAACTTTGGAGTTTGGTTATGGGCACTTGACACATTCCTCTGAGCACCCATGTTGACTATAAAAGATCATACTTGCAATTAAAGAGCTGTTCCTTCATTCCTGTGACTGAATACAAAAGTTTTACACATTCAACATCTGACTGAATTTCAATGATTTGAGAATGTTGTTTCCAAATTTTTATGGAAAAGACTGTATTGTGGATCTTGCAAGAGATTCACTAAAATGTCCTCCAAGTAGACTGGACAGGAGAAACTAGTAAAATATTATAGTCTTGAAAAGAATGGGCAGGCACAGTCAGTACATGCTGACTTGGACAATCTGCAAGTTTGAAAATAATCTGAGAACACACACACAACATCACATGTCCTGTGCTCAAAATATCACCTTGCAGATCAGTGTTTTCAGCCAATACCAGAAGCTGTAGAGCTGAAAGACTACTATCTTTCCAAATACTAACCTGGAGCATTATTATGATCACAGGATATTATTTCCTCTTCAATTTCAATTTTCAGCTGTCCAACTCTTCTCCCATTACCTAAAACATATGCCTAAATTCCAGACACAATCAGGTAGTATCTACAGCATGGAAAATGTAAAATTGTGGCAACACAAACTCTCAGAATAACAGTTCTTACTCTCAAGCTATTACTGCTCCCACAATAAACAGCATGAAGGTTAAACAACTCTTTTGTGAGGATTTTAACAATTCTCTTTTCCAACTGATGTATATTCTACCATGGAACATTTAAATCATACTGTGTAACACCTCAGTGCAGTCTTCAAAACCTTCAAAAACTTCAAGGGAAGTGGTCACAGAAACAAGCCTATCTGAGTTCAAGGAACATTTGGACAGTGCTCTCAGGTACACGGTGTGATTCTTGAGGTGTCCTGAGCAGGGCCAGGAGTTGGACTTGATACTGACGGGCCCCTTCTAACTCAGTACATTCTATGATTCTATGATACAGTTACCTTTATTTTCTGCAAATCCAAGTGAAGCCTGGTTTCAGAAGGCATTAATAAAAGATTTTTCAGAAGTTCACAAATAATCTCCCTTCCCTTTCTACATGAGGAAAAGAGGTTTTACCTTATACTCTGTGCTTTTCCCTCAGATTTATGGTCTCTTTTGGCCTTAAATACTTCCAAATTAACCTAATTACTATGTGTCACTCTAACCTCCTTGACTTGCTTTGAGTTACATTCCAGATGTGCTTTCTTAAGTTTCAAATAATTGAAATTAGCATTTTGTCTCTTTCTCTTGAAACTCCTGCATTACTGCTTCTTCTTTTCCTTTAACCCCGCTCACATATCCCATTACCTATTTTACCTGTCATGAGTCAGAAAACTATTTCCTCTTCTTTCCATATCAGACACGTCTTTTGTCAAGTCATTTTTCATCTTCCTCATTTTCACCTGAATGAAACTGTATTTACAGAGAAAGTATATAATTCCCTCAGCCCTACTCAAGGTTAAGTCACTTCATATTAATACCCTGACATTTTCCTTACCAAAATGAGCAGCGGATGATAGGTACTATAGATTGATTGGTATAAATCCTAATAGGAAACTTCAAGGTACTCATATCAGCATGTTGTCTAAATAATATTAAGGTATTTTGGTGGCAGTATAAATATTTTAATCCTTTTAAGTATCAAAGATTATCATGTCATTCACACCCCTGTTACTGTGTGCTAGAACTATGAGTGATAATTATATTTTGTGAGTGTCTGGCACTATATTGACAGTATACTTTTATTTTGTGTTAAGTCACCTAGAGTATCTGCATCAACACTTTATGAATATATCTTCAGTTAAAAAATGGATTAAACACATCTTATTCATGTCTATATCAGTTACTGCACACAGCCACCCTACTCAAAATACTAATAATCTATATCTACCAGAATACATCTCTCTCTCCATATATCTTTCTATTAAAAATAAATTAAATCCATATTCCTGCTGAAATCTACACACTTGTTTGATGCTGGATAGATGGCAAAACAGTAGTTTAGCATGCCAGCTCTCTTGAGGACAGAATTGGGTGAAATCTGATGTTCATGTTTGACTTTGCTACTCACAAATAATATTGTCATCCCCAACCTGGGTCAAAGAAAGCATCGTGCTATTCTCATTACTGCTATCCTGACACAGAGGTAAGGACAATCTCATGGTGAGATATCCAGTGGTTAATAAAGAAGTAGATAGTTTTCAAGTAGAGTTTAAGTCCTCAAAAACTGATTGTAAGACAAATTTGTAATCATGACAGCAATTATGAATATCTGAAATGCCATTCCACACATGGATATGTCTTCAGGTATCTTAAAGACCAGATAAAAATGGCAAGTGCCAACAAAGGAGTTCACAATCATTAAACAATGGGTCATCAACTGTATGTTATCGATATTTGTATGTCACACCTACTATTAATCCTTTTTATATATTCAAAGTATAGTAGGGATGCTCCAGTTACTCTAGGTTTCTAACACATTTGCCATTTAAAGATCGAAGTTAGAAATCTGAGCAAGCCATACATTACTTTACATTTAGATTAAAATTTTTACTTTTCCGTTCATTTTTAACCAGCCCAAACCTTCCTGGCACTGCTACTTGAGTGAGCTTTGCAGAACCTATCACAGACAGAATTACTGTAGAAATGGGAAATAAACATTTTTGTTATTCAAAAGAATGAAATTTGAATGGACAACTGTTAGTATCTTAATTACTATATTGAATATGCAGGCATTTCTACAGTCCATATGAACATGAATAATGTATATATGTGCATGAGCTTAGGAATATATATGTGCGCTTGAGCACATAAAATGTGCATAAATGTGCACAAGACAAAACCTGTGCAAAGATTCTGTCATTTATAATTATATTTAAATTTATTTATGATTAAATAAATTTATCAGCTTTCTGATAATAACATTCATCAGAACTAATTGTATTTGTTAAAATGAGTGAAATTTCTTTTCTGTTATTAACAATAGTATTTTCAGTTCATGTAATTTTAAATTAGTTAAAGCAAATGAGTCAAAACTCCTGGAAAAATGATCATTCTCTTTGAAATAAGAGTAACCAATTATTTAATCATGTTTTAAACATATCTGTGAATCATCAGCTCTAAGAAGTTGATATTTTAAAATTTGCCCACAAGCAAGTAACACAATTCCAAAGGATCAGAGGAATATGTCAGACCTATTTAAAAGTTCCTATCTTCAGGTTCTTTTCAGAAAAATAGATGTGCAATTTTATAAGAATATAGATTTAGCTCTAGTGCTTTTAAATTTCTCCTTAATATTTAATTGGAAACCTCAATAATATTTTACTTAGAAATAAAGCCAGCTTTAAGGCAGGAAAATGCTTTCCTGATTTTTTTTGGTCTAATAAAATTAGAAATAGGACTCTTATTTTCTTTCTTATTTTTTTTTTTAATATATCTATAAAGTATCACTATTGGCCACTGAAGGAAAGATTAGGAAAGTATAGCCTGAAGTAAGGATTTAGCATCCCGTAAACGGCTCCACGTGAGAATTGCCACTAGATGGCAATGTGTCAGAAAATTATCTTCATCAATGCAGAGGCAGATAGAGAATATACATTATTTAAAGGTTCATTGAGTCGTTCTAAATGGATCTGTCAATCAGTAAGGAGCCAATTCTTATGCATGTCTTGTAGCCTCTATAACTTTCCTCTGAAGACTCGAGGTAACTGAGCACCTCTAGAAACCCAAACCACGATGGGTGTAAGAGAGATGTGGGGTCAAACTGCTTGTGCCAGGCAGGCAAACCCAGGCTGCTCCTGGAAGAGGAGCAACATGCATCCTCAGGGATTTTGCAGCTGCTGAGTGCTGCATAATTATGAAAATCATTCTCAGCTGTGAAGAACTGATACCCACCCACTGCTGCAGGGGATAATTTTAACTAAATCAGACTCTAAGTGTCCATATTCTCATCCCTTTAATTTGCAGAGATGAGGAGTATGTTCTGCAAATCTGACATGTAGATACTATAGATGAATTTTAAAAGCATTTTGTAAATTATAAAGTCATTATAAAATATTTTGCTTATACAGATGCTAATTTTAGAAATATATTAAAATAAAACATGCTTAGTGATTATTTTCACTGCCATTCTCATCCCTGATGAGAATTAAAAAAAAAAAAAAAGCAAAGCTTATGACAGTGATGTTTTTCCACTTACACTTCTTGTATCACCAGGAAAGTTTCCCACGGTAGAAAGCAAAGAGAGTAAATGTCTCCAAATCTGATTACCTACAGGCAGCACTGAAAGGAGAGCACTGAAGTCTCAGAACTGTGCTGCAACATAACCCCAGCCAACATCATCCCTATACTGTATTTTGTTCCAACGACTGTGTGTTCCCCACAGTCCCTTCCAGAGCTCACATAAAAGAAAATCTCCAAATTTAAATTAATGTTAGCCATCATATCTACAGAAGAAATCTCTTTCGTACATAGATTACACAGTCTAAAGCATTTGTGAATGTTTTCAATCACATTTCAGGTAAAGAGGATAAACTTAAATCCATACAATATATGCACATATTTAATGCAGAATATAAAGAATGTAGAATACTCTGTGTAGTACAGAGGGTCAATTCTTCTGTATTTTGTGTGACTTCAGTAATCTTTCTTACTTATCAAAAATCCCTCACTAGCTAATGTCCTCTAAAATCTTCAATAAAACTGCCACGTATGTTACATATGCCATCTCCATTACTAAAAATAATCTTTAAGGGTTTCTTAGATGATTTATTAAAGAAAAAAATTCTATTTGTGTTTATTAGGTGCTTCTTCTTAAGAGGGGTGGTTAATCAATGAAAAGTACATTTTTAGGAATCCAAGATGACCACATCTATTGGGAACAAGAAAGCTACCCCCGAATTTACTGGAATGTTTGCAGTAGCAAACATGTGTCCTTTGACTCCAGGTATCCCAGTGTTCCCTTGCATTTTGGAGAAAGTGCCTAAGTAAATCACGCCTGTTCATTCAGGGTAAGGTTATCAGCCACTCTTGGTACTAGCTTTGTATTTCCATTTCTGAAACTCACTGTGTGACACCTTCTCTCTCAGGATCACTTGTTGCAGGGAAAGAATTCCACCTCACTAAAATTTACCCCACGATCAGATCTTTGTCTTTTTGTCTACCTTTGGTAATTCTTACTTAATATCCCTACTCAACAGCTTGTGAAATGGAGGACTTGTTTGAAAACAGACTTGCTCAGGTGTGTATGGATGTTTTCCATCTGTATTGTATTTGCTTTAAAGCTTCCTGCTCTCAGTAATCTGTCCACCCTCAGCTACAGGAACATCTGAAGTGATCATCAGCTCCAAATTCATCACAGATTACCACCTGGCTTTTTAAAGTGAACAGAAATGTGTAGTTCATTTAATATTTTACACCTGAGGCTGTAATAGCCTAAGAAAGGACAGATTAAGAGTTCAGGTACTCCTACAGAAGGGGCAGGAAAAATTGGTATTCAAATTTGTTACCCCAAACTTTCTCACACTCCTTAGTCTGAATCTTGTTTCTAATGTCAACAAAAAAGCATATTTTTATCGACATGTGGGTCACCACCTTATTCATTTTTGATCGTGTTTGTTCTGTGGCCTAGGTCTGAATCAAGTAGATTCGAGAAAGAACTAAAACCTCAGACATTACCATAAAACAAGTACTTAAACAGGAAGCTGCTGTAATTATAAAGCAGTTCTGCAATATGAGATGAATGAGAATGCACACCTCTGTTTCATTTTTTTTTTCTGAACTTACTATTATCTATGTATTAAATATAGTCTGAGTTTGCCTAAGAGATTGGAGATTTAGGTGGAGTCTGTGTCTCCTCCTACTCAGTTTCTATATTGGACTAAAGGTGGGAGGTGGTTCCCATTTTCTTGGAGCTAAATGTTTCTGAGCACATGCAAGTTTAGATGCTTAGTCCAACTGCAGGAGCTGAATAGCTAAAAGTGTTACCAGAGTAGGCAGTGTCTGAGGACAGGATCCTGAATTTCTCTTTCAAGTCAAGATGCCTACCTAGGTCCCAATTTTGGCAGAGTATGGGTAGTCTGAATTTCAATGAATGCATATATATCTATATTTTTACATACTTACGTAAAATTCACAAAAATATGCAAAAAAACCCCCACTGCTTTGTCAGATGGTGAAAATAATAAACTCGAATGGCTTCAAAGAATTCAGCATTTTAAAAACCGCAATGTTGTTGCTAGAAGTCATAAAAAGAAACAAACACAATAGTTTTTAGGCATTTTAAACTAAATATGAACAATCTTATACTTCATATTCATTTAACTATACAGTTAACTTCATATTCATTTAACTATACAGTTACCTATACAGAACACTCAAAGAAGGTTTCATTCTGAAAAGCATTGCCAGCAATAAAAAGGACTTAATTTGCATTCTTTTCTTTTTTCACCTCTTTATAATGGTTCATAATATCAAATTTTCAAAGGTAATCAGGGTTATTAGAAGTAATCTCACATTACCTTTGTATTACCTGAAATACCTGGTAAGTAACAAAAAGCTGACTTTACTGAGATTCCTTAAAGCAAGACATTATATCAACTTAGGATAAAATTTTCCATCCAGGTTGCAAGAAATTATTCTTAGTTGAAATAAAAAAACATTTAAAGGAGTCAATTAAGAATAACCAATATTTTTTTTAAAAAAGCTTCATAATTTTGATCACAATAATCTCTGGGTGTACAAAAGTCAGATTTCTAATGTCTTGTTAAGGTGATATTACTGGCTTGTATTTCTCTTTTGCTAATGTTTGTGATACTGTTTTTTGTATTTCAATTTTAGCAATGTACTAGTTTTTTGTATCTTAATTTCAGTAATCACAGAATAATCTCAGTTGAAATGTTTGTGCTACTGATATATAAATCCATTGCCAACCAAAGTGTCCATGAAACACATTTAACTCCTGTGACTGGGAGATGCTGTTGAAAATGTCATGTCTGACATGGCAGCCCCAGTAAGCAGCTGTTACAAAGAGATATTAGCATGAATGATATTACCAATTGCATGTAGGAAAGTAATCTTGGTTAGCTGAGAAATATGTACTTTCAAGTTGGAAAACACATTTACTCAAAGTGTCATTCTGTTGACCAGTTTATCAACACCCAATACACACTGTTCTTACTCATTGTTCTGAGCACACACAGATTTTCCCTTTTGCTTGCTTTGTGTGTCCCAATATTTTCCCTAGACAAGACTGTAAAATAGTCAAGAGCCATGAATATTGCCAAATACTTATTTCTTCCAAATATATTATCAGGTTTGCTATTACCTTCCCTTCAAAAGATGCAGTAGACAATGAAGTACTGTGCAATTAAAAAAAAATCCAAATAATATTTTATCCCATCCTTTACTATCACAGAATCTCCATTTTCATGAAGTAGACTAAAGTATGTTTTTTAAAGGTTATCCAAAACGTTAATTGTAACTCTCACATCTACTTTTAAGGAGAAATGGTTATTTTGCAGATAAAGTATAAACGCACATGCTCATTAATAGTTGTTCAGATTTCATTCTTTTAATCTGATATGATATTTCTACTGTGCCACTGAATAACAGTTTTCCAGCTCCTTCAGAGTCTAAAGCAGTGTTGCTGAGTCAGCCTGTCATTGTTTAAGCGGTTTTTAGAGGTGTAACAGAAACGGATTTTTATCTCTAATCCATTCAGTAATGTGCTGGTTTTGGCTGGGAGAGAGCTAATTTTCTTCACAGTGGCTGGTATGGGGCTGTGTTGTGGATTTATGCCGAAAACAATGCTGATAACACAGGGATGTTTTAGCTACTGCTAAGCAGGGCTTACACAGTCATGGCCTTTTCTGCTCCTTACCTGACCCCACCAGCGAGGAGGCTGGGGGTGTACAAGGAGTCAGGAGGAGACACAGCTGGGACACCTGATCCCTACTGATCCAGGGGATATTCCACACCATATGGCATCGTGCTGAGGATATAAAGCTGGGGGAAGAAGAAGTGGTGTCCTTTGTCTTACCAAGTCACTGTTGCAGGTGCTGGAGCCTTGCTTTCCTGGAGATGGCTGAGCATCTGCCTGACCATGGGAAGTGGTGAATGAATTCCTTGTTTTGCTCTACTTGCATGCTCAGTTTTTACTTTGCCTATTAAACTGCCTTTATCTCAACCCATGAGTTTTCTCACTTTTGCTCTTCTAATTTTCTCCCCCATTCCACCAGGGAGCAGTGAGCAACTGTCTGTGTAGGGCTGGGTTGCTGGCTGGAGTCAAACTATAAAACACAATTACTAATTCACCTAAACTCAGATTTTCCTGTATGGATAACATGCACATTTTTATGTATCTGTAAGGTTTTTTAAAGCAATAATCCAACTATAATTTGCACTTTATAGATGCACACAGACTCCAATTTAACTTTATTCAGTTGTTTCAGAATTTGTATTTCATTCAACATGCATTACTAGATGCAATTAAGTCAATGGCAAATGCAAAATACCAAATGAAATACTTCTTGTTCTCAAAAAGTGTATTTCACATCAAAATTCTAAGTGATAAAAAGCAAACAAACAAAGAGCAAGCTAGCCAGTAGAACCACTAGACCCCAGCTGATATACTCTGTAAGAATGCATGCACTGTCAACTCCAGCACCAGAAAAATAGCGGGATACTGGGATATTTAAAGCCCTGTGATGAAAATCAGACAGGAAAAAAATATCTCCTAACATACTTCCTCTTTTATAAGTGTAAAGTATCTTAAGAAACAGACAGGAAACAAATTCTGTCTCTCAGTCATTTAAATAGAGGAGCAGCAGTATGATGCAACAGCCAGTAATATGCTCTGCAATATTGCTAATTTAACCAGCCACAGCTATTTCTGTTGTCAGTGCTCTCATACTGAGAACCAGAGCACAAGGCAGTTGTGAAAGCAATATAGTCACTGATTAGTGATAATGAACTTGAGAAAAAAGCAAATATGAGCCATTTTTGCTCTGGAATTCTCATACCATTAAGTGCGTAATGGGATGTGCTCAAAACGTTGCTCTCTGCATCAAAATAGTTGTGAGTATTACATTTGTAAGTACATTTTGCTGGACCTGGCTTTTCATGCTGCCATTCATTTGGGCTGCTAAGGGAAGGATCCTGTGGTGCACACTTTCCCCTTCCATCCCACATCATGACACTGGCTTTGGGTCATTTAACTTTTTATGAATGAAGCAAAATTAGCAGCAGAGACTCACGGCATTACTCCAAACTGCATTGGACAGCAGGGGTGTTGGAGGGTGAGATCACAGAGTCTCACTACTGAAATTTGTTTGTTTATTTGGGATAGGTACAGCAAAAGCAATTACGGGCAATTAAGTAACAGGAAAAACAAACCACATTAACTAAAGCTTGAAAAGTCACAATTCAGTGTGCTTGCTTTCCTTTGAGCTCAGGAGGAATGAAGAGGAAAAAGAAGGTAAGAAAGACAGAACATCCAAAGAAACACAGAGTCATTAAGATTGGAAAAGACCTCCGAGATCATCAGAGAAACTGATAAAGCCTGATTTTAATTTGGGTTTTCTTCAGATTTAGAATCCTTGTAAGTTGTTCATTTATTTTAAAGTCAGCTAACTCTCCATGTGAGATTTCACCAGTCGCTTGTTTAGGCAAAAAGCAAGAAAGTCTACTGATGAATAAGAAACCCTGTCACCTCTAATGCAGAAAAAGAAAGCTGTATCCTTTTAATTTTTCATAGTATCTATGTGAAAAAAAAACGCTTTCACTTCAGAAGATGAAATGCTTATTTGGATGTCAGCTTGTTTCCTATTCCTGAAACTCTTCAGATAATGGCTTTAAAAGTGAATCCTTTTATTTATACAAGGCGGTTTTCCACATTTTGGGAAGCTGACATGTGTACTAGCTTGAATTACGACTGCTTTTTTTAAAATAGAAAAAACGCAACAAGTAGTTTGTTCCCTGGAGCAGCTCGAAAGGATATTATTCATTTACTATAAATTAATCCAGCCATTAACTGGAGTTTACGATCACCACAGACAAAGACATCAGCAAGTGTATTCATCATGTTGGGAACACAATGGCTCTGAATGTTCAAAAGATGCAGTTATAAGCAATCAATAGCTCTATACTCTATACTGCTGTGATTAATGCCAGGGTGAGGGAATGTTCTCATGAGCTTCCTTTTTAGGTGCTTGAAAGATGTGACCAAAAGAACCACTGTGAGGGGAAAAGGCTCATTGCACATTTTAATAAATAGAAATAACTTGACAGTTCGGGATCTATAGATGTGCGTGAAAGATATACATATTTAAATCACGAACAAAGGAGTAAATGCATTGTACTATCAAAAGGCAGTAAATGCTGCAATACATTGCTTCTGTTTTGGAATTTATCATTTACAACTTTCCAAGCCACTGAATTAAGCCTTCACTGCATCCAGTTTAGTCCTACATCTCAATTTTCAGTAGAACCAGTCAATAATTTTAAAAGCCTGATGGTGTAGGGTAACAATAGTTATAATTATGTATACTGCAGATACCTGGAGGTAGATAGGATTAATTGCATCCTGATGGTATAGTTATATTTTGCAGGCAAATATCAGTAAGGTAGTCATTTATCTAACAACATTTTCCTTTTCCAGTGGGATTTTAGTGAAAATTATTTCAACATAAAAGCTTATAAAAATATCAATTTAAAATTTATATTGATTGTTCCTTTCCTATATAAACAGATAAAAAATATATATATAAACAGATAATAAATATATATTTATTATATATATTATATATATAATAAATATATATTTAGACACAATGTGCAGTATATGATGAAAGGGTATCTTTCTATCATTTATGGTGGAGTGATATCCAAATATTTCATCTCATTAGGAAATGTATGGAGCAAAGAAGAAAACCTAGTTTTTATATATCTAGAGACACTTGTGTGTTCTCTCAAGGCACATCATAATTCTTCCCTATATTTTCACTTACAGCTGTCTTTTAGCCATCTCTCAAAGTTCACTGGGCTGCCACAAAATCTTTCTGAGGACTGAGCCTATGATACCTTAGGGATTTAATGTGTCTGGTCAACCTTGGGTCTAAGTAAATTTCCACAAAAATCTAAGAATGGTCCTGTCCATATCTTCTCTTTGGAAAATTGAAAGCTTAAGCAGTACAGCAGAACAGAAACATTTTGCTCAATCTATAGAGAGCCATACTACTATATACAAAGGCTCAGCAACACTGGCATTCAAATTAAATAGAATTAAAATTTAATCAATCTGTACAGATTTAGACATGGTGGTTTAGATTTCCATATCTGAGATAATTCATGTAATTTCCCCTAGAAAAAGAAACACAGGTTTATAGGGTGATTCTAGACCCCTCCTCCCCCCCCAAAAAATCTATATTTGAAGAGTCTCAGTCAATATCAAGACAGCTAAACTCATCTAGGTGTCATCTATTATTCATGCAGCAGTTTTCTGTAATCAATGGAAAAACAATATAGTCTTAGAGTCCACAGAGTAACTAATAAGGATGTAGATGTCTATTTTAGAGTGAGCTTTGTAATTATTCTCTATGTCTAGTGAATTTCTGTCTTGGTACAATTCAGAACTGAACTTGACTGAAGTAAATGCACATTTAGGTAATTAAACACTGTTTATTACCATTAATACTAATTATATTCTACAATCAAAAAGCTGACAAATTATTCCAAAGACAGTTTACCTACTGTTATAAAATGTGACTCTTCCTCTGCCTCATGTACTGAATGTCTTTCACTTCAGATTTCTAATAGCCAGATATAGTATAAACCCCAGCTCCTAACTGTAGTTTAAAACAGTGCTACCTAGTAATCCATTAAAACTTAATATAGAAAAAAATTCTCATGTAAAACATATTTTAAATTGATGTGAACAGTTGGTCATATAAGTGTTTTTCTTAAAATGACCATCATACCATACATGAAGAACAATCAAAAATGATCTTTAAATTTAGGAATATGGAGAATGATGGTGGAGGCATATTAAGCATCAACTTTTTTACTACAATGCTGAAATTATTTAAGAAGCAATCCTTCTTAACTAAACTATGAGGGGTTCTATATGCATAAATTTTTATAGGAAAAGATAATTACGTTAGCAAGCAGTTATTAATTTAAATAGGCTGTTACACAGATGAGAGAAGATTCAATAACTTTCAGATGAGAGAAGATTCAATAACTTTAACAATCTAATACATGGGAATCCAAACAAATTTAGTCAATAGTCACCCTTTAAAAAAATGCAGAGTACCATTTGTCCTATCTTAAAATACAAAGAATCGATTTCCAAATGACCATAAAGAACTTAGTCTACTAGTTTAAACTTGACGTACAACTTTCAGATGGCTAAAATATTTTTCTGTGTATTATTTTCTCAGCAGCATTAATGTGAGGATTTTAAACCATATACAGTCAATGTCTAGGCCTATAGACACTAGTAGTTTTATGAAAGAGTACAAGTAATTTAGGACTATTTAGGCATATCCATTAAACAGTGTTTTCTTTAGCACAAAGATACATTCCATGGTTTTAGTTTCCAAATACCCTGGGCCTGCGTGTATGAAGAAAATGTATGATAAAGTCCACTGTGTCTAGGTGGTCTGCTCTTCAGGGCCAAATTATTTGGGTGGTTTGCAAGAAAATCCCATAGCCAGGCCACTTTTAAAGTATCTTTGGTACCTATGTACTGCAGAGAGCTCTCCCCTGAGTGTAGTTTAGGTGGAAAGTACCTGTGCATGTCCCATAGTTCACTTTGGATTGGATGTGTTCAGACCATCAACTAACATGGTATTGCTGTTATCCTGGTGGATGTGGTCTTGCCCACTTGAAACTTCACAGTCTAGATCTCTCATCTGGAGAAAATTTGATCTGTTGGCCCCTTTCAGCATCAAAGACTTCAAGCCTCCCACATCTCTAGTAAGTGTCAAATCCCACAGACAGGAGCACTTTCCATCTCTGCCTCTCTCCTTTTGAAGGGAACAACCAGAAACAGGAGAAGAGGCAAACAAGCCAGAGACAGAGGAAGAATATGGGAATTCAGCTCCTCAGACTAAAATCAATTGCTGCTTCAGGAATGCTCTGACACCAATAAACTATTACACCAGTGGGAACCATCAGACTTGTGCTGGGAAGAGTAAAACCCATGTTGCCTCATGTTTCTTATACCCTCTATAGGAGAGACAGACATAAAACTACACCGACACTGTTTTCTAAACAACTGTCATCTATTTTTCACCCATAATGGCATTTTCTGTACCACAATTACATGTGTCAATCTTAAACACATGCTTGAGGTTCTAAGAAGTTTGCTTCATCTGGAAATTTTGTTTTAGATGAGTGTTACTTTTGATAAATTGGTTCTAAACACATTTGGAAGATATTTTTCAGTGAAAAATTTTGACACAGCTTCTCAATAACTAAAATTTAAATATTATACACTCCTAATACAAATACAATGGAATTTTTCTGTAATATATTTCATCATTTAACCCGAAATTTTAAATTCATTAGATCTTAATAAACTATTTTCAACCCCTTTTTGAAGTTTAATTTTCCTTGCCATTCACCTTTGTTAGATTTTGTACTTTATTTGTATAGTCGTTGTTACTATAAGCAGTTATGGATAATTGTAGAATTTTTAATAGGAAGATCCTGGAACAAATATGACAGCAATTTCCATACCAAATCTAATAACAAAAGAACAAGGAAAAAAATTTAGTGATTTTTCCTGACTGCAGGGAAAAAGACAGATTCCTTTTAGAATTAGTGGATGGTCTGCAATACTGTAACCTTTTTGCCTACCTTTGACTTACAGTTATTGCTGTCATAGCTAAGAGAAGATATTCTACTCCATTTTTTACCTCATAGATATCACTACCATTTTAAATTTTATGATGCTCATTTAAAGGATTAATATTTAAGGTCGTCATGAACATGTATGCAGTATTCTAAGCCCACTTTAAAAAACCTCTCTGAAAGATAATGGATCAAAGGATTCAATCAAGCACAACACCTTTGAGACTAAATAAGGAGACAAAGTATTTCATTTTAGTGAAACATTGAAAATCCTAGATGATCTCAAACTAAGTATTAGAACAGTCTCCCTGTAAGACGAAATAACACTTTGTCTACAGATTTTGAAGTACACTCAACAAGAGACAGTGTTTCTGACTCTTGACTAATATAAAGAAATCAGCTACTGCTGACTACTTCTTACTCTCATAAAGCACTGAGAAAGTTTTTTTTGCTAGTTTACCAGAGGCAGAGGAGGGCTGGGGGAAGGGGATTATACTTAATGTATTCTGTGCATCTATAATTAAAATTAAATATTTAAAATGTGGAACTTCTAAAACACAGCTGGGATCAAGGTTCATTGCAAAACTTCAATAGCAAATTGAATATGTCGTTATCTTTTGTGTGTGAGAGGAAATTAACACACACTAATATGGGTCCACTATAGCAAAAATGAATATGATTTGAGACTATAGACCTACTTGAAGACAGTTATCTCTTTACCATGTCATAATATTCAGATATATCTTATTCTCCAAAATCATCCATTTTCTAGCAATACCATATTTTGAGAGTTCAAGTATTTCCCCAGGCTGCATCAACGTGCCACCTAAGCCATTTGATATTTTTAAACCAATAAAAGGAAAATTCAGAAAAGCCCACATCTAGAGGTGAGGACACAGAATCTAAACTTTCATCTGTCATAACCCACATGAGTATTCAGACAAAACACTTCTAAGACACTTCATTTAAATTTGCCAAATCTTCCACTATAAACAAGGTATGTTTTAAACAAGCACTTTTCTAACACAGCCCCCTCTGTTTTATGGAAATGCTTCCTACTACCTCGACCAAGATTATTAGTGTTGGAAAGACTTTCTAGAGTTTAAAATGAAGAATCTAGCTTGTTCTGCATTTACTAAAACTGCTTAAGTCTCTTGGCACTGTTTACAAGAAAAACCAGTTCTCCATGATGGTCAACATTTCTAATTTCTAAAGGACACAGCACAGTAAGTTAATGTTGAAAGAATATTGCATTATCACAATTTTATATGATTGCTTCTCTTTCTCTTTTTTAATCACTCTCAATCCTGAAATCAATAAAACCTCAACAAACCAAATCTCTCTCTTTTCTTACTGCAGTTGCACACTGAAGATAATTTAACTAGAGACATTTAATTTAATGATCATGAGAAGAGTCTGAAACTGTACATAAAATAAGAAAGAAAAGAAAAAAAAAAGAAAAAATGTGCAGGTAACTTTTCAGAGTAACTTTTGATTGAAATTTAGTTTGGTATATTTGTATTCAAACATAATTGCATTTATAACTGTTAGGGTAGTAAATGTTCATAAATGGTAATTCATGATGCAGGTTATCTTATTTTATGCTTTTAGATTTACTTCAAATAATCAGTAGCTGCCAGAACATAACTCATACAATAGTGTGGCATTTCATCAGACAGGTAAACTGGCAGAAAAGGATATATAAATCCTGTACTACAAATAGATATTTCACACTAATTTTAGTAACTGTGTTTGTGTGGAATACCTTAAAAAAAAAAAAAAAGAAACTGATAAAACAAGGAAGTGGCTGTCACACCCCTGATTTTGTTTAGCACAGCAGTTTGATCACTTTTGTTGAAAACACCTACAAAAACCTGAATTCTCAATATTCTAATATTAGAGAATTATGTCCAAATTCATATATGCTTCTTTAAGAATAATAAATCCTACAGGTCAGATTTCAAACTGAGTCGAATTTTCCTTTAATTTTTATACATAAACAACCACATAAAGAAATGTACAGAACAAACTCTTATGACAGTGTAACAACTTCATGCCTGTTACACGACTCTGCAAGAGCCTCAGGGCATGGATTCTACCCTATGTAAAGAGAGGTGAGGAAAAAGGCTGTGGAAGACTAGGTTTTGTAAATCATTCATTTGGATTTCCGCTCATTCATAAATTTGTGTATATTTGAACTGAATTTGAATTGACTATGCTCCAAAACAAGTTGCATAAATCAACTTTTGCATTGTATAGATCCCTAAGGCTTACCTTTTAGTTAAGAGTTGATTAAAAGCTCCTGGTTTATTATCACTTTTTTTTTTTCTTTGGGTGAACACACTGGTTTTTGTAGACAGGAAACAGTAATCCATAAAAACTTGTTTTGAAAATATTTTTAGAAATGGCTCGAAAGAGGCAATCCTAGAGGCATTGGTATTTCTAGTCTAGTTCACACAATATTATCCCAAAGATAAAGAAATCAATGCCACAAATGCTCAAAAGCCCCATAACCCAGCACCTGGATTTTTCAGCTGCTAATCAATCCCTATGTGTTTTTAAAGCAGGTGACTGCTACTCGGTATGGGAGAATCATGTAAAAATTCAGCAGCTGAAGCCCTAACAGCAGGATTATGTTCCACTCAAGTAACCTATTAAACGCACACAGATGTTTCAAGCGTTTCAGTTAAGGTATATCTTCCCTGTAGCATTAACCACAGCAGCAAGGTACAGCCCCTAGTCTAGCTCTCATTCAGATGTTGAAAGCCTCTGACCTATTTTCAGATATATTTTCAGACTAAATTTGTTAATTTAACCCAGGGCAAAGCCAAATCCTCAAGCAAGAATTTGCTCAAGTTAACAACCTGTCCAATTTGCATCGCAAAGGCAGGCTAAAGCCAAGTAAGGAGCTGCTAATCCTGCAATGCCTTCTCCAGAAAATGAACCCAAAACGAAATAGGCTCATTACTACTTATTATAGCATTTCTCTATCATTCTTTGCTGCACAGCAGATAAGGGCAAAATGGCACTGATATGAACAAAAAGGGTTGAGCCCACATGGCTCTACAGAACCACCCTGGGTAATGAGGCATAAGGAGTGTCTAAGAATTAAATCATTTCCTTTTGGTACATGCAATTCCAAATGTTCACAAATCTCTATAAGCAAATCAGTTATTGACCAGGTACTCACTTGCTCTTTGACAAAATAGGACCTAAGATTATAGTGTGACAGAATGTGAGGATGACTGATACGTAACAGTGCATCCAACAGAAAACAAGTCAGATAAGAAAAAACATTTTATCACTGAAAGTTCTTACTTTCTTACCTTTATTACTAAACCTAATTTAAATTCTTCCAGGTCCCATTTTAACTACAGCTTCTAATCTGAAAAATAGTTCGCAAAGTCAAATTTGTGATATAAAAGTTAAATTTATTACATAAAAGTTATATTATTAATTTCAAATTACTTTACAATTCCTTTTTAGAGGAAAATTATTTTGTGACCTGATTTTCCTACCTTACATTACAATAACTAGCTTTTTGGTAAATATTGTATGAGCTTCAGGAGTGTCTGTGCTTCTTTCCAAATTTTACCCAGATTTTCCTTATTTCTTCAGACAGATAATTTCTAAGGAATACTCTGAGGCAGTGCAGCTCCCTGTTTGCAGGATGTACTTTGCTTAGATGAAAAGAGTCACTCTCAACAAGGAGGTCATAATCACTGCTCCTTCTCTTTAGTTGTCCTCTATCAGAGTTCCAGCCTGCACGGATGTTACACTGATAGCACTAAAATCCCTGCTAATGGCAAGTATATTTTTAGCAATTAGAATAAAATTCACAACAAGTAAGTGCAGGTGGTTGTGAAATACAGTTCTAACAATTTTCCTGCCAAATTTCCTAGGCCCTAGGCTAATTTTAACATATGTATGATAGGTTTGAGCCTTCTTGAAAAGAAAACACATAGAGGGAAATTGCAATAATTTGACACCATTTTTTCCCCATGTTTTTAACAACAAAGTTGTTAAAAATATGCAACATGAACACTATACAATTTCTTTCAATTACTGTTTTTGCTTCAAAACTACAGGAAATATGCTATACGAAAAGAGTGACGATGAACTCTAACAACAGCATTTTTCATGTAGATAAGATGCAAATGAGTTGATACACAGAAATTATATATTATAAAACATACTCTAAATAGACTCTGAATCTCTTTTATTGCCTGATACAAATAAGTAGCAATTCCATTGGGCTAAAAACAAATAGTCCTCATTTAGCACAACATCAAAATCTATCTTTTGTATAAAGGCCAAATTTTGCACCTTAAATGAGTTATCCCTGGCTCATATAAATAATGAGATAAATTACAGCCAAATGAAGATTGGACCTTTCCTACTTTGATTCTAACCATATTTCATGGTTTGTGTGTGGTTCCCCTGTGGTTCCCCTGAAAACTACTTTTTAAACCTGCCTTGCTGCCTCAAAACAAGTCCAGCAAATATAGTAAGTGGTAGTGACAGAGAACAGCTCAAAAGATACTGTGTTCTAAAGGCCACAATATTTTATGAACATAACAAATTTCACATGCATTGGGGAAATAATGGTATAATATGACATGTCTCTCTGTCTTTTCAAGTTTTCATTCCACAAGTTATGGTATCATACTTATTTTAATATGGTCCTGTTACTACTCATAATCTGCTGATGAAAAGATAATGAATATCAGAAATTAAAACATAAATGTGTTTGAAAAGCCTTATTCCCTAGTGGTTTCAAGTAGAAATTTCTATTTATTTCTACACCTGAACAATTAAATCATTTGCAACTGGTTACTTCTCATGTTTACTTGTCTCTGTACAGACAAGTGCTATGCCTTTCACTGTATTTCATCTGAAGAAAACAGCAGAAAGGAAGAGACATTTTCAAATTATTTTATTGACATTGTAAAGTAATAAAATTTTATTATTATTTTGCATTTACTAAATCAAAATGATAATACACTACTCAGTCATGTTCTGTGATAGCAATGGCAATATTTCCTTTGGTTTCGGACATGCTCTGGTTATATATAATCTATAGGCATGACAATTATTTTTCCATGACCGTTTTCTCCCCTACTTTTAAAATCAATATCTCATATGCCTGTATCTTCTGTAGAGAATCTTTTATCATATCATCACACTAATTTTTCATGTTGCTGTGATAGTTCATTTGAAATTTTTTTTGGTTGCTAGGTCGTCATGGCTTTTGAAATTGAACCATAAATTCTAGTGCTGTTAGATTTTCTTTCTTCCAAATGAAACAAAATAAAGTGGTTCTTGTCATGTCTTATCATAGGGAACATGTGACGAAATCTTAAAACATGTCTTAAAGTGGTCATGATGACTTGAATTTCTCTTTTTTTTTGCTTTTATTAAGTTATCAACACAAAGTTGCCAGCATTGTGCCTAACTCCATTTTAAGAGGCATGTAGTTTGTTGCAATGACAAACAAGAGAGAATACGTTTTATGAATGAAATTCAGTTAGTCCACAAAATGTTTAAAAGATCAAAATTATCCTCACTATTATTCACTCTCAGAGCAGGTAAACTTCTGAAACCAGCTAAAGCAAAAGCAATGTTTCAGAACTCATGTCCAAACATTTACATTAAATAATGATTTTTCTAAGTAAATTGCAAGGTTTAATTATTTATAAAACATCTGAATACACAAATTCATCCTAACAATAGAAATAGAACTTCCAACATATCTGCAATTTACACTGTAGAAAAGTTTTCAAATCTTGTGATTTTTACTTCTGAGCTAACACAGTCACTTTTACATAAATAATCACAAGTCTGTCACTGTTTAGCTCAATCTGTAACAAAGCTTAAATTCTATTTAAAAAATCAATCTGTTATAACTGGATAGAGGAGATACTGATTCCTTTTAGCTGTTTTGCATAGACAGTCTTCAATTAAGCGTGGAGTCTGCAAAAGCTTGTCATTATATTTAACAGAAAATATATAATTAATTTACATGTTAAGATTACCTCTCTTTAAGCGAGGTGTAGTGATGTTGTAGTGATTATTATCAATAAGATAAATCTTAATTTCCATGTTTTGAGGGATCAGAACCTCTTCCACATCTTTGTTTCTTTCTTTTTTTTCTAGTGGATAATGAATAGCTCATGTTTTTTGATGATATTGCAGTTGGTTCCCCTTGGCCCCTTTTTTTTTTACAGATGATTATATAAAGGAATAAAAGGGTACTACTGCAGCCTCAAAGTGAACTCCAGACTTAAAAAGTTTGCATTTTATAACTGTATATTGAAACAACATAAAAATCAAAAGGTTTTCAGAGGTTTTAAACACAGCCTGCTAAAATAAGATGAATAAAAAAGCTTGTTCCCATTACAAATTTTTTATAACAACTATTTATTTTACACTCCTCTAAGAAAAAAAATCAGGTAAAATTTGATACTAGGAATGTTAACCAAACTATCCAGAAAACATCTCAATCTGTCACTTCCACCTTCTGCCTTTCATTGTGAGTCAGCTGCACTATGAATTGTTTCAGTAGCACCTGCAGTTTGCATCAGGCTAACATGGGAATCTTCAGATATTTCCTCTAATCTAAATGTATTTTCCACAATTAGTACAAGGGATGCTGGTTTCTAGAATGTGTTTATGGATTTTGACTATTGAGACAATGAATGGGTTTTAGCTGTTTTCTCCATTTAATTTGGCTGATAAAATAATAGAACTTTTATTTCCTTTCCATTGCTAGCATATATTTAGACTAGAAAAATCAGAATTGCAAAGAACACTGTCTAAGGGTACTTAAAACATACTTTAATTAGAGGGATGAGCTAATAGATCTTTCTTTAAACTCACTAAACACAAACATACTAACAAGGTTACAATTCATGCTACAGAATTTAAAAAGTACAAGAAATAGCAACACATAGACAGCCACAGAATTTCTATTTTTCTGCTTTTGGATTCCTAATTCCTAAAATAACTTTTAAAATCAGAGACACTATACTAACAATACTTATCACGCCTGTATGTTGTATTTGCATGTTTGCTGTATTCTTCTCTTCCAGGGAGGTAACACCACAAATGATTTTTTTTTTTAATTAAAAATAAAATATACATAATTGGAAAACCCAGGTTACTAGACAGGAGTTATCTTTGCACCATTGCATTTGGAAAAATTATTTTTTGACTTCCAGAAAATTTTAAGTGTTCAAGGAACCAGGCAGCCTACAAAAACAGCTTCATAAAAGCAAGCATGCCAAGGTAATGACAGATTAAAGAGACTTTTTAGCATATCAGAAAGTCAGGTATAAAATGGACTTTTTAAAGCATAACACAGATTAATTCTTAATGAAGACATCGGTGCAGAATACACACATGCAGTGACTGTATTTTTAAATTTTTTGTCTGAAGTCGCACTCAAAAACCTAAAAGTCATCATTAGGTTATCATATTAAGTTCTCATGGTTCTCAAGTTAAAACCAAACTAAGAATTATCTGTTTGACATCTAAATTACATTTGTATTGCTATATTCCAATCCTTCAAATGACATAAATAAAAACAAGAACTCTGTTTTTGCAAATTATACTATCCACTCCACAACACAAAGGAACAATTTTGTTCCCTATTTCTATCATAGAGGAGTTTGAAATAAAAGTTACATATTACTGACCAGTAAGTGTTCTTAGTTTATGTTAATCTTGTTTCAGTCAATCTGGTTAAAGAATATTTTGGTCCATTTGTTGAAAAAACATTAATGAGGCCCCATTATCTGGCAATATGATTAGAGATTATCTTCTATCTATATTCACCTCACAAAGAACCATTAATAGTTACAATAAAACTTTCTTTATGCTGTATGTTGTATAAATAATATGAATTCAACAGCGACTTTCTCTTATGTAGGAATTTTATAACAACTAGATCACAAAGTTTTCTTTCTGTGTGATGTAAAATTAAGATCTTGATATTAAATGGCAAGGGTGTGCCACAGAAAGGATGGTATACTAAATCCATGAGCCACAGGAGCTGCAATTTAGATAGTTATCTTCAGTGAGTAAGGAAATTACCTCTTTTGACTTAAGCTGTTAGCAAACAGTTGAGAGCCTTTGATTTTAACTTAATCAGGAGGAGAAATTGAATCCTGATTCAGGTATGTACAATGCAAACCTATTCATTTAGTAGAACGTTCGTTATCTGTATCACAGGACAAATTGAATAAACCAACCACATTCCATGTCTACATATATAAGTATACATATATATGTATATGTATATATACACAAAGGTTATTTTTTATTGATTTTTTTTCTTTGCCATACAGGTTATCTGCCTTTCATTTCTCTTTAATACAGAAAGCTTAGTCAAATCAACACATTATTTTGAATTTCTAGGCTATAAATGGGATTACTGAATAGGAGAAAAGGATACCATGTTTCAATAAACTATTGTTTTTCTTTAATGGGTTTAAATGAGAACCAAGCCTTGTACCTGCTTGTAGGTCACTTTAAATAGCTCCCTACTGTAAATGAGTAAAGAGACCACTTCTGAAATGTAGGACAAGGTACTCAACTTTGCTGACCTTGAGATATAAACTATAAGGTACAACTCTATTTTTAGGTCTCAAAGGTTTTATTGGAAGTGCCCGACATTATTGTGCCATTTATTTGAAGTTTATGACCCTATTTTTATTGTTAATATTCTCTTCTGGTATGTTATTAATTTCTGTTTAAATTGCAGTTCTTTTCAATAATATCCCTTAGATTTGACCAAATTGATGTATAAAAAAAATCCTTGTCATGGATATCACTTTTCTGATATGACTTGGTTGTCACTAATCTGCTTTTCATTACTTGAAGACTATTTGATTCTTAATTGGAAAATATGACACCGCACACATTTTCCATCTTATAGTAATCTTGGAATTACAGAAATGTTAATTTAATAACTTATTACAACACCAGTGTGATTATATTTTTTTCTTAACTCTTACTGCACAGCAATCTATTTCATCATTGTCATCATATTTATAACATAGCACAAATGGTTGCTTACTAAAATTTGGCATTTTGTGACCTGTAGGGTGCATGAGCCTAAAAGAAAGATGGAGAGGGACTATTTACAAGAGCACACAGTGACAGGACAACTGGGAATGGCTTTAAACAAAGAGAAAAGGTTTAGATTAGAAATCAGGAAAAAAATTCTCTACTGTGAGGGTGGTGAGGCACTGGAACAGATTGCCCAGGGAAGTTGTGGGTGCCCCATCCCTGGAAGTGCTCAAGAAAAGGTTGGATGGAGATCTGAGCAATCTGATCTAGTGAAAAGTGTCCTGTCCACAGCAGGGGGATTTAGAATTAGATGATCTTTAAGGTCACCTTCCAACCCAGGCCATTCTATGATTCTGCTTTAGTGCAATATTAATAAGCATATGAGACAATGTTTCTTTTCTCAAGCTTTTAAAATTAAAAAATCATCTGTACAGAACTATGTTTTCTCTACCCCATTTTGAGCACATTGCTGTCATTTTGTGAATTTGCTAGTCAATGTTTTGCAAAAATTAAAAAAGCCCAATATCTTCTATGTGTCTGGACTAAACCATTTCATCAGAGCTTTAAATGCTGAGAAAAATTTTTGTTGGACCTTTTTTTATATTTCTCCAAGAGAGAAAAGCCCATTCTCAAAATACTACCTGTCACTTCCATTTGGCAAGCGAGCTATTGATGCCATGAGTGAACAGCACACAAACATTGCTCAGTTTGCACATGGTTTGAGCCCAAGTAGTCTGTACAGGCTGAAGTTTTTGAGGCACATAATAAATGGCCCTGTTTCACTGAAGATCCACAACTATAATCATCACGGAACTTTCAAAGCAGCCCATTTAAAAGCTAAATGACTAAGTCCCTAAATAAAGGATTTAAGCTTATATAGAGGCTCAAGCCAGTATCTGGCCAAAACATGGAAGTGAATGTTATGTGAAATTTTGAAATACATTCACTTAAATGAACCAAAATACTGATGTACCTTATCTTTGTGTTATTGTTTGCTACATATAACATACAGTTCAAAAATATTATTTTCAAAGCAATGAACTAGAAGAAATTAGAATAAATTATCCAAATAGTTACCAACATATGTTGCATCCCAAAATATAATATCTGCAAAAAGGAGCTTAATGGGTCAATGCAGTAGACCTTGGGCAACAGGGCAACAAGAATCCCATGATCTGAAGGTTTGGACTCTTCTCACAAGACCTGTTAAAGTTCAAACTTACGAATTAGCCTGGCACCTGCAGCAGAAATAAGAAAGGACTTTTGAGATTATATCAGACCATGTCTAAACCCTTTAATCCCTTTCCCCCCATGTACTCCTGGTTGAGGGAAATATTAACCTATTGGGTAACTGCAGTGAAAACTTGGGTAATTCCCTAATTAACATAGCTCGTCCTCCTCATTAACATGTCCAACCTCCAAGACCCTTAAATTGTGTTCTCGTGTTCAATAAAGTATTCCAGCTTTCTACTCCATACCTGAGATCTCTTAGTTTTTGACCCACTAACAAAGTTACAATTTGTTGTTAAAAAACAGATGATTTTTCATTAATAACTCTATTTCAAATATATTCTTTAAGGTTGATTACTAATTTTTTTTTGAAAATGAAAACAGCTGAACAGCTGTCCCCAGGCTTTAAAGAATGATATCACTTTTCCCTTTATTTCTTTCAGAACAACCAGAATTTTCTAAGAAGCATATTAATTTTCTTGGTTCCTATCACAACTGGAAACAAAAGATAAAATGAAAACCATTTCCTTAAAAATACATTAATTTTGTTTCCATTTTAAGGTCTTAAGGTCTGGCAGGTTATGTCAACAGAGTTTTCTAGAGGATCTGTGAATCATTTGTTAGTTTGCTGTTGAGCCTTCCTACTCCCTCCTCCTCTCAAAGGGAGAGTCTGTCTCCATCATGAAGGTGTTTTTTTGGTTTTGGATTTTAGAACTGAGTATCCTTAGATCTAATGTACAAATGAACTGAGTACTTGTACAAGTTTTCACCAAACAAAAGTCCTTTTACCGTCTTTATAAATACAGCAACCTATTTACTTTAACAAGTTTCTCTTTTTTTTTTTTTTCAATCTGCAGTAGAGCAGCATCAAGATTTTTCAAGCAACATTTCCATTTTATTTTTAAAAGTAGTTTTCGTAATAACTGCATGGAACAGCTATGATTTAAAACACTGCACACTGATAAAATTAAGAACGGATTTTTAAATGGATGTAATGAGCACAGAATGCTCAAAACTGTCTTACACTTATAATCAAAGCTATTATTATGGTCCTTTACCAAAGCATATCTTAAGAAGAATAAACTATTAAGAAAAAACAATCAACAGATCAAAACTTTCCCAAAGGAGGGTGAGATGCTTATGTTTAGAGATAAGTACAGCTTGCCTGTTGAATGATAACCAGTCAACTGCTATTAGGCAGCAAAAATTTAACAGTACCTATGGGAGCTTAAATTTCTTTGCCAAAAATTAGGAAAAAATATTAAATCTATATAACCTTTTTAAAGTTTTTTAAAATAAAATATTAGGTATAAATTATTCTGTAGTGTTGTGCAATAACAGTAAAATATATCAGATTGCAGTGAATGTATTTTACACAGTATTGAGCTAGAATTAATTCCTACTTGCAGGAACCATATTTCTGCTGTACAAGTTTTTTGGTTTTATAGTATAAATTCTCTAATATTTAAAAAAACCTACATCTCTCTTCTTAAATAACTATTTCCCTGTTGTAAGTCTGCAGACTTCTAAGCCTGAAACTGGAACCCTATGTGTGGAATTTTTTTTGTTTGTTTCTGTGGGATCTTTCCAAGATCAGTCTGATCAGATCTCATTACTTTCATGTGAAATTCCATCTAATATCTCCAATAAACTTCAACTATTCTCCCATTTTTCTGGATATCTCACTCTATCAACTTACCTACAATATTTCTCTATCACCTTCAGTGAGGACCATGACTGGCAAGAAGTTTCACCATTCCAGAGTCACCATTTTGATTGAGGATACTAGAGGTGAAAATGTATTCTAATCTGTGAGATCATCCTCCTGCTTAATGTTTATTTTTTATGCTAGAAAGTCAAAATAACATCATCAGTACCATAAAGGTTTTTTGTAGGATGTAGGTGGGTTTTGCTATTTCTGCTAATTACAGGGAAACAACCTTTTAACTCTTTTGCTTTCAAAAGTTTTTTTCTGATTCATTACTAAAAATTTTTCTATTAAGTTCCATATATGAATTAACACTATAGTTGAGACAGATCATTTAAATTTGTTCCACAAAGATCAGTATTTTACTCAAGTGAAGAAAACTAAAACGTACTACTACAGTGGTAAATCTTTCCATTTTAGATATAGATGAACATTAATTTCTTAGGCTAATTTGGATAAAATTTATAATTGAGTTTTCTTTGAGAGTTCAAAGGCTTCTCAAATACTTGAAAATTTTATGGGTTTCTTTTTTTTTTTTCTGTACATTTCAGGCTTCCTTAACACTGCAGAGTGACTTTTTGACTCCAGTATATTCTCTAAACTCTAACATGTTCATTATTATTAAGATCTATTATCACCTGATAAATATTTTGGGATTTAAAACATATCTCTGCCAGGCAAATTTAGAGAAGCTCATTCAAGTCTTTATCTCTCATAGAATAGACTACCTTAATATTCTGCTCAGTGATCTGCCAGGCAAACAGATTATTGAGCTTCACACCTATATATCACAAAGAAACACAGCATATTTCCTTGATGATAGCCTCCCCATAAAACAAAGCGAGGAATTAAACAATTTTATGTTGGACTATAAAGGAAAAACTTCTAGCAGCTAGGAGCACTAGTATGCCTAGGATTTGTCTTTTCAGTTCTACAAATGTGACTGAATCTCTCCACAATCAGACTAAATTCACATGATGAATTTGTATTATCTCCTGAAGGACTGACATTTTTCTCTGTACAAAAACACTAGTAATTTTTAATTCTTCCCAATACAATTAACTTGTTTCCTACTGAGTAATTTGTCATATAGATAATTGCTCCATGAAGACAAATGTGAGACTGTATTAAATATAAAACTGATTTGTGAATTTTCATCACAAGTGCATTTTCATAAAAACTTGGGCTCAGTCCTCCCAGCCTGACTCCTATTAGCTAAATATAGGTTTCTAATCATGTGATCTTCCTGAAGTAAGATCACTCACATGCATCGTCATTGTGGTTTAAATGTTTAAAATAAGTGAGTTATAATATTATCTCATAAATTAGGATTAATCTCCACTGACTCATTAGGATCCCGGACATTGGCTTGGGGAAGTTTTTCAAAACAAACAAATGTCCATTCCTCTAAATAAAGCTACTAGAATTGCTAACAAGTTTTAATTTAATTTTAGTAATATTTATAATTAATAGTAATTAATGACTCATCAACAAAGAATGCTTTATTAATAATTTTAAGAATTATTTTTGAAAGCCAAACAGAAATACTCAAACTGAAGATTTTATTAAAGAATATGAAAAAACTAATAATTTGGCTTAAAACATTTTTTCTCCATTTTTTAACAGAGAAATACTCTTTCAAACAAAGAAGAATATTTCACAGTGATAATCTCTGATAATAGTCATAGGGCACAAATTAATACATAGCTTAGGCTTACTTCTAACCCAAGGTATAGTATAATGAATCCTCTCCTTCTTTAGATAGATATACATTTGTTCACCATTGCACAGGATTTTGAAAAGTTTCACATGGCCCGTGGTTTCTTGTCAAGGGGTATGTGTCGTATTGTTAGGTTTTGGTCTGTAGAGAAAGTAGACACACGCACACAGAGAGATGAGACAAGGGTGTCTGCTACCTAAGAGCAGCAGGTAGCTTTATTGAGGTAGCTAGCCCCGACTTTCCCACACACTTACTGTAAATATATTTTTACAAAAACACTCAGGAATTAACACCTACACCCTGAAACACAGTCAACAGCTCTGTCCTTGCACTGCTTATCATCTTCCAGCCAGCTCCCTAATACTCAAAGCTACTGTGTCCATGGGAACGATTAATTAGCCTCACTGTTCTCATGGGAAAGGCTTTATACCATCTAATATTTCAAGCTCCTCAAGCTCCAGGGGCTCGGCAGACCTGCCACTTCCCCCCACAATTTCTTAGCTGTGTCTGGCACAACAAGATCATACAGACGAAGGGCCCGGCTGCAATCTTTGAGCATTACCGCACTATTTGAATTTTTAACTGTAAATATAAAGTAAAATCAACAAAACTTTAATTATTACTTCTAAAATAATTCTGACCCATCTTAACAACAGTTAAACTCTAGTCAACTCAAAACTCCATGACATATCTAGAGATATGTAAGGAATGTTTTTGGGGATGAGCACCATTTCCGCCAAATTGCAAGCTTCTAAAGCAACCAAACCCATCTGTTAACTTGAACATAGTACAAAAAATATTTTTAGCTGGGTAGGAAAAAAAAAGATAAATTTTGAAAAACTCTGATATGATTTCAAAAATGGTGTTCGAAATATTGCCTTAAAGTTTTTGAAATAAATTTTGGTTGTATAGTGTTCACGACTAGGCTGGATAATGCCCTAAGGAACCTCATCGATGGATGACAACCCCACCCGTGGCAGGGTGGTTAGAATTAGATGATCTTCAAGGTCCCTATCAACACAAAACATTTTGTCATTCTGTGATTTTGATTCTGTGATTTTATGATTCTTATTTTGAGGTCTTCTAAAATTTTACTTCATAAATAAGACTTCTTTTTCTGAATTAACTTAAGAGAAAATATAAACATAAACATAAACAAAAACATAAACATAAACAAATTTAAATTTAAACAGATTTTTTCAATAGAGATATAAAAATTGAATTTTTTAGCTTTTTTTTTCCCTCATCAAAATTAAGCTGTAGTACTTTTTTTTCAGTGTTGGCACAAAAATAAAAAGCCATTCTTAGTTGTTAGCAAGACAGTTGATTTGATGAGTAAGGAAAATGATTAGTTGACCCAAAGATATAAATTTCTAAGAGTTTTACGAGTGGTTGTAACAAAAACATGATTTTGTTGATTATTTAACTGTTCTCTGATTGTTGTGACCTACAGGATTCAGTAAAATCTTACTACAGTTGTGTATGTTGATTCCCTGACACTTTTTTTCAATTACAGCAGAAATTTAATGCCTTTTGCTAAATACAGGAAAAAAAGAGTGTAGGAGTCAAAAGGTGAAAGAACTGCATATAAGCATGAGGAACATGGTTTTTTCCTCTAAATTATGGGCTTATTCAAATTGCTAACAGTCCCCATTTTTTTGTCAATTTCTTTTATAACAGCATACACTGCTTCCTCTGAAATGCTGACACAATGCAGATATCATTTGCATTTTCATATTTTTCCTTGTTCTAAATGTGTTTCATGCACTTTCTCCTTTTGTACAAACATGATCATTTTTTTGGTGGACTTGTGGCACTGGTTCTGGGAACAGCAGAAATTATACTAAAGTAGATTTTGGGGAAGACGAAGGAGTTAGCTATCTAATGTTCTTTCACCTTAGAAATCTTTCTCATAAAGATTTTTGATGGCAAAAGGTTGTCTGCAGATTTCATTTCCATTTCATGTAAGTCAGTGAAAGATATCCCTTGAAAACCCTACTGGTGACTTCCATATTACGAGGTTCGACCCGCAGTAAAACTTCTTTTTTTGGTAATCTACTCCAAAGACCTCCTCAAGCTGCGACATCTCACGTAGAAGGGGAAGCATAGTGATTAGTGGATTGTTTTGAAAACTAATTGTTTCTAATTGCTGTGACTTTTTTAACTACCATGATCAAATAGGAAAAATTATATTAGAAAACTGAAATCAATAAGCCTGGGAAGATGTATTTGAAAACTCAGCAGCAGCCTCTTCTGCCATGAAATCTCTTCACTGCAAAGAAAGTAACAGGGAGGCAAATATTCTCAAATAAATTAAATCCATTTGATAAGATATTACAATAAAAGCAACTTCAGTGAACATCTGTGTCTGTATATATCAATAAATAATAAGGTTGAATCTTGTAAGGCTATATGCATCTGTAAAAATACTGTAAGTTAGATTCAATAAAGAATCTAAGTTGATAAAATAGGATAAAAACTGGTTTAAATCAGACATATAGTTCTAAGATATAATAGAGCAGTCCCTACTGAGTTGCATACTCCACCACAATAGCTTCTAAAACTCCATAGTTGCAATACCATACAACTATACGACTATTGTATAGTTCCTTAATCTCAGGCACAAACATTTTAGTTTTGACAGGATTCAGAAGCTTATGCCCAATTCCAACTAAAATATATAAATTAAGTTCTTAATTTCCTGAATCCTTTGAAAGATTTGACCTAATAGACACTTTTCAGCATATGAGATATGTGGTAGGACTAAATCCAAAGAATGCAATCTTTTTTTTTTTTCATAAATAGCAGTAAGATGTGGAAATGAAACTGGTTTTCTATTTCAAAACGTCAATGTTCTGATTTAAGTACTAATACATACACTAGTATGTAGGGGTTCAGTTCTTTTTTCCATATAATGAATAGCGAGCTTAACCTCCTACCTCACAATTCCAGATTCCACATTAGATGGTCAACATTTAATAATATACAAGTTTATAAAAGAAGAGCTTCACTGAAAGACTGTGAAAGACAACACTTCTTTTCCAGATCGCTGAAACAAAATCTACGCAATGCTGTAGGAATGCAGGAATGCCACAGACTGTGCAACCTCTAAAGCTCACACAATGCTAGATATTTAAAGGTTTGGCAGTACAGAGTCTATCATAAGGTAAAAGTCATTTGAATCAACTAGAATTCATGGTATCGACATGCTTCTTACAATGATGCAAAATTTGTGAGCAAACATCACCTCCACATCTGTCCATCCCTGTCCTGCTGTTCCAAAATTCTTTATTTTCCACAGTTCCCATAGCAACTTATACTAGTCATACCTCCAGTAATTCTGACCTCACATCAGAGAAACAAATTTAGCTTTCTCATTTTATCCCTTCTTGGTTGTTTCTAAGTGTTTGTTTAGAGATTTTTGCTTTCCCATGCAGCACTCTGCAGCACACGGAGATTATCACCTCCAGTCTTTCTCAGATTGTTTTGAATCTCTCTACATAACAATTACTTGTTTCTTCCTCCACAAAGGTCTAATTACTACAATGGTCTATATTTAGAAGAAATAATAGTTAGTCTTCCACTCTTGTGAATTAAGTCAGGTACTTCAGAATGGGATGATAATGTGAGTATGCAGAAGTATTGCTAGCATGCTAAGTGTACAGCTGTTCAGGGATGGTTAACAGCAAACACTGGTGGTACAAATATCTGCTTCTAAGATATCAGGAAATGCAGAGAGGCACCTCTACTCACTAAGTATTTACGGCCTGAATCTATTTCCTTAAATTAGAAGGCTGTGTTTTTTAAATAATTCTTGTGAAATGCAATCCATCATGCCGAAAATATTTTGATAAAAGTGTTTCATCCACAGAAAAGAGCTATTATGAATTAGATGAACAACAGCAGAGGTAGTTTAGAATCTTCCCTGAATATTTTCAATCAACCCAGATGCAAGTACCGCTGTAGAAATTCTGTAAAACATTTAAGAAAGCAATAGATACTACCAATTTTTTATATTAAATGTTGCTTTTAAAATTGAGCTAAGAACACTTACTGAATTTTTTTTCTGTTTTTCATTTTCTCAAATGTTGATCTGTCAGTCTGTGTAAATTAGTTGTTTAATCAATACTAATCCAATGTATCACTACTATGTATGCTATTTTATTTTCTACATGTTTATATTGCCAGATAACTGAGACTTTGTTACCTTTAAATTACATCAACTGGATAATCAAGTGCTGCCTTCTTTTATCATACTTAATTTTTACCTCCTTCAATTTTGTGCTACTTCTCAGTCATAAGCATGTGGAACATGGGAAACATCACACTCTACACAGAACCAATTCAAGTTCCTCATTCTCCCTCTGGGGATTTTCTCAAGAAGTGAGTTTCCTGGCAGACTGTTTTCTCCTCACTGCAGAAAGGACCAGTGTGTAGTACCTCTCTGAACATAACATGAATCCTGTACTCACAACAAATTCTGCCCCAAAGATGTTTTGAGAACATAATGGTAGCAGGGGAGATTTGATTAAGGTTGTTCTCTACAAGGGCCATCATGTCGTGTGAAGGAGGGACATAAGAGTGAGAAGATAGACCAGAATTTATGTACAAGTAGATATTTCCTGAGTACAAAACCTGCTAGCAGAGGTCAGGTCAGAAGCAAGAAATTTTGGACGGCAAGACAGTCTGAATGATACATTTGAGACAAGTAGTGAAAAGTAGGGTTCATATGCCACTTGAAGAAATTCTGAAAATGCCAGATTACCTTCTAGAAGATAAATGAGACAGAACAGAAAACTAAATGAGAAACAGCCCTGACTTCTGGAGCACATACCAACATGTATTACAACAACGGCCAACCAATCCACGAGACAGGTTCCACTCCTTATAAAGACAGGCCTTTCATTCTGGTAGCAACTGACAGGAGCAAACTCCATGTTCTTCGAAAAATGCAGACTACCATCTAATTATGGCTCTCAGACAGGATTCTGTTATTTTCTCATGAAACTAATAATATCTCTACAGATTGTGAACAGGTTGTTGAACTGTTCTGTAGTGCTGCACCGGTTTTTCAGTTTCTATTTCAACATTTCTAACCAAGACCAAAACTGGGCTAACAAGAGAACTGAAATCTCTGAACTGTAGAAAGTATCTCATGACAAAAAAAAAAAAAAAAAAAGAAGTAGTTTTGCAAAATCTCCTTAACATTTGGCAAGATTACACTAAAAATTGAACTGATTTTCATTTATTATTATTATTATTATTATTGTTGTTGTTGTTATTATTATTATTATTATTATTATTTCATTTCATTGTTGTTTATTCTGTTCCTGGAATAGCCAGTGTGCAGAATACAGTCTATGCCTACAGTGAAAGAGTGGTAAGGCTCAGCTTTTAGACCATAAATACATACTCCTCACCTCCAAATACTGCTTCCAACCTTCTGTTACTCATTTGTTATTTTTTCTCAGATATCATGAACTGACTCTTTAATGGTGTTTTGAAAAAAAATATAGGGTTTCTTGGAATGCATTATATCAAAAGAAGTGTCTCTAGGTATAGCACAGAAACAAGCACAGAAGAAGACAAATGCCTATGTGAATAGCAGGAAGGTGAATGGGAAAGACCGTAATTTTCATGAATGTAAAATGGCAGTAACATTATAAGGCACAGAGGCAAGACCATACCTTTTTTATTTGTATTATGCTAAGAAACCTCCCCTAAACCAAGGCCCAATATCCTACTTCATACAGTGCAGGAATTGGGGAAAAAAATGACTGCTCAAATGATAGAACACTTCAGAAGTGCTTCTAACTTCTTGCTGAACCATAAGTCTAAATGTATATCTAATGACATATATGCATAATGGTTTATGCACATATCCATATATCCATGTACACAAACACACACTCTCCCTTCTATAGTGGTGCACAAAAAAAAAGATACTGTAGTACAGATAAGGATAAAGCAGTTTCACTACTAACACTCAAATATTGGGCTTCTGTTAAACTGTTCCATCTCTTATAAAAAATGACAGATAAAAATTCTGAAATATCTATGTAAATATGCTTAGATATTCTATAATCTTTGAAATGGGATTTAAAGCTTAGTCATTGCTAAGGGTTATTTAGCTTTGCTACACTTGTTATGATAATTTTTCAATAAATTCTACTATTGTTTAAAAATTATAATTGGAAAACCTATAATGCATATTCTACCATGCTTGTCATCCACCACAGGTTTTAGTGCAGTACATCTGATGAAGAATTCCAGAGTAAAATAAAGAGCAATGACAGGAATGCCAGTCTCCATATTTCTGACGATAAAAAGGCTGAGTGCTTGCCAGCAGCAGCTTACTGTCAGTAAGAATGAATCTGAAACAGATGCCAACCACATCAACAGCTTCAGTCATATACATTTTTTATTAGACGATGACAGAGGTCATGATGGAAGTACACAAGTGTAAGGCACACCAAATAATACCACCATTACACCTCAAATTCAAAATATAAAGTTATCTAGTACCGTATTTCCTAACTAGAATATTCTGTACATATCTAATCCTGTAAAACCAGTATGTTTAGTGTTAAAAATAAGCATACAAATAGAATTTGGGAAAGGCTGTTGTAATTTTATATTGAATCTCTATCAATCTTGGATATTGTTTTACTAACATGAAGAGAAAGATCTATTTACTCACATTGGAGCACAAATTTCAGTTCTCTTTTGTTTTCTTTGTGATTTGAAGTTTATATCAAAGTAATGTGCATATACTAGTGGATATATGGCTAAAAATCACTAAGCTTTTTCCCTACTACCCATCTTCCAAAGAGACCCCAAGCCTCCAGCTTTGGCTAATGATGTGCTGGGGAAAAAAAAGTCCTTACAACAGCAGAAACAAAAAGTTGGCTTCTCAAAGTTTTTGGTCCTCAAAACGGAGTGGTTTAGAATAAGATTTGTTTAATCATATTTAGTACCTCTCTATTTCAAAATTTTGTGGATTTTGTTTTCTATGTTACTACCTATTTATTGAGATGTTCAATTGAGCTAGATACCAAAATCTGCCTAGAGATCTCTGCAAATGTGCAGAGCCCCTTGAGAAGACAGGACAAAGCAAATGCCCCCTCCATCTCCAAGAAGGTCAATAAGGAGGATCCAGGCAACAAAACAGTCAGGATCACCTTGATCGCTGGGAAGGTGATGTGCACCATCCTGGAAACCAACTCCAGGCATATTACGGACAAAAAAAAATATCATCAGAAGCATGACTTCACCAAGGAGACTAAATTGACAAACTTCAGTGATGAAGTGATTGGCCTGTGGATGGTGAGACAGAAGTGGATTTCAGTAAGGACTTTGTCTCACACAAGACCTTCATAGACAAGATGTTATGGACTGGTTAGGCAGCCTGTGAGGTGGATTTAAAACTGAGTCCAGTCCTGTTTAACATCATTAATGGCCTTGATAATGGGGACAGAATTTACACATACCAAGTTTACGTATCGGAGGGGCTTATATTCCAGAGGGTCATGCTGCTATCCAGAGGGACCTTGACAGGCTGAAGAAATGGGTTAACAGGAACCTCATGAAGCTCCATGCACTGGAACAGATTGCCTAGAGAGGTTGTGGAGTCTCCCTCAATAGAGATATTCAACAACCATCTGAATGCAATCCTGTGCCATCTGTTCTAGAATGATCCTGCTTGAGCAGGGAGGTTGGACCAGATGACTCACTGTGATCCCTCCCTACCTGATCAATTCTGTGATTCTGTGGTTCTGTGAAATGCAAGGTCCCACACCTGGGAAGGAACAACCCCATCCATTAGCACATGCTGGGGGTTACTCAGCTGGAAAGCAGCTTGGTAGAAAAGAACCTGAGGCTCCTGGTGGATGCCAGGTTGAACATGAGCCAGCAATGTGCGTGGACACAAAAGAAGGTGAATGGTAGGCTGGGTTGCACTGGAAAGATTGTTGACAGTAGGTTGAGGGAAAAGATTTTTCCTCATTATTCAGCCCACAACTGAGTTCCCCAATGCAAGAGAGACATCGACACACTGTAGAGAGTCCAGTGAAGAGCCACTAAGAGGACTGAGGGACTGGAACACAAAATACAAGGAAAGACTGAAAGAGCTTGAACTGTTCAGCTGGAGAAAAGAAGGCTAAAGGGGACCTTACTATTGTACACAAGTACCTGAAATGAGGGTGGAAAGAGGTCAGAGACAGACTCTTCTGAGTGGAGCCCAGTAATAGGACAAGATGAAATGGGCACAAAGTAAAATACAGATGATAGTGAAGGAAACATCAGGAAACACCTTTTTACTGTGAGGGTGACTGAGCATCAGCACAGGGTACCCAGAGAGGTCATGGAGTCTCCTCTCTCGGAGACTCCTGTAAACAAAAACTTCTCTAGACATGGCCCTGGGCAATTACCTCCTGCTATCTCTGCTTGAACAGGGGGATCGGACAAGATGACCTCCAGAGGTCTCTTCCAACCTCAACCATTCCTTGTGATTCTGTGTGATTCAAGAGTATGTTGCATTCATGGAATCTAATTTAATTTTAAATGGGCTTGAACATCTTCTTCTCGTGTATTGAATTTAGTTGCAAAGTTTCATATTTCCAAAGACTCTAGAGTATCTAAAAGGGAATGCAAAGAACAGAATGGAATAAAAATCTTGAATATAAACCAAAAATAAGGAAACATTTCTATTATGTTTAACTAAGAAAGCTGTTGAAACTGCATGTACGCATTTATTTGCATTTTCAAGGAGTTGGTAAGGATTTTTGTTGCATTTTAGTGTTCCCTCTACACCTAAATAAGTTTACCCCCCAAATGCTATCATTTGAGCAGAGATGGAATATTCACAACAACCTGACAAAATATAATAGCTATACTAACATTTGAACAATTTTCATTTTTTTTTCCGGAAATTCTAAAGACATAGTAAAAAGAAAACTTCTAGCTGAATTATTTGTTACACGCATTTTATTTCACCATACTGCATATTTTTTCATTCCATGTTATCTAGAAAACATAACTTTAAAAATTATTCTAAGTATCCACTTAGGGTGACTCAATGAATGCTAGTAACAAATATACTTGACTATTTTTTAAATTATTCAAAAGAAATATACAATCTATTTCCTAAGTACAGTGCAGTACAAATAGTTAAATTTAAGATACATAACTTTGTCTTTTTCCATTGAGTGACTGGTCTACTCTTTATAAACATGAATACAAAGTGTTAACTACATCCAAGCTTCCAATTCATTGAGTTATTTGCAGGTTTGTTAAATACAGAAGTTTAACCTGACCATGACTGGTTGCTATCAGCCTGTGTCTTCTCCACACCTTCACCTGCTCATCTAGACTCCTTTCTTGTGAACATTACTATCAAAGAACAAGAAGAATATTAAATCATTGTTATATGCTACATAAGAGCATAGTTCAATTTATGGAGAACTGGCAAATTTCTGCTCTCATTTATCGTGCCATAACAACTATAACGAATTTAATTTCTTATACTAAGAGGCATAACAAATGATCTGAGAAGCACTCAATACACCTCTGGTTTGGGAAAAATAACATTTTCTACTTAAGTTGTCAGCAAATGCAAAGTGAGAATTTTACCCCTTGCTGCACCTGAGCCTAGCATAATTTAGCTGCATATGCATTTCTGAGTGTGTGAGAAAAGACTTCAAAATGCTGTCAGCTTCTTTTCCCCTGAAATCAGAACACTTGTCATCAGGAAGATAATATCATACTATGAAAGATGGGAAAGAAAGAAGTAGTGCTATACTTCATTACTGCCTACATTGGTGATCAAGATCAGTTCATTCCAACAAGGTATGGAAAGATTTAATCTTTTCCTTTAAAAGCACAACACACAGACCTCTTTCAAAGTTACCGTCCTGTAAGAACTGGATAAAATAGGTCAGGAGAAAGACAGAAAAAGGAAGAAGGTTAATGTTCCTCTTTTTTTCTTTTTTTTTTTTTTTAACTGCAAAAGATTGGTGACCTTCTTATATATGTTTTCTTTATACTGTGAAGTATTGTGCTAATTAGGCAAGATGTTGGACTATCTGAAGAAGATATAAATAAAAGGACTAACAAAGAATCTGTAATTAAAAACTGCTATCATATTTAAACCTGTGGAAGCCTCAGTACCCCCCTAAGAATCATCAGATTAAAATGCAGTGCCTAGGTCTTTCTTCTCTACTTTCTTTGATGGTCTGACTCTGAAGAGATAACCATAACCCTGGTATTTGAAACAGAAAGTCTCTCTTCAGTTTGCCGAGATCACACATTTATGCTAACACAAACACCTTCTCATGCCAAAAAACTTGTGAGCAGGAGGTTCCTCTCTGGCCTTTCAAACTGGTTGAGGCTTCCAATGGGAACCAGAACAGGAAAAAACTATCCAAATGCAAAGTTACACACAAAATGGGTCACTTTTTTGATTTTGTAGTCAATCTGTCTCTTAATAAAATGAGAAACTATGCCTAATTAGGATTAGGGGAAGGAATCAAGGCTAAAGTAAAATAACTTTGTTCAAAAACAAATGTAATTGTCCAGAGTCAGAAGGGAGTCTCAGGGTGTAGGGCTGAGCCCTGTCTATATAAATGTATCACTAAATACCATACTAGGTCAAAACTGTCTCAGTAAGAGTTTTGGAAACACCTAATTTTACAAATGAAACAGAATTAGCTATAAAGTTATTATTAAATACAGTATAAGTGTAGTTGGCCATTTAAAGGGGTTAGTATTCATCAATGCTGTTAGATTGATATTGGTTGTATGTAGAATGTGGTCATAACCTGACAGATAGATACATCTTTCTTTGACATTAGCTCTTTTCAGTGTCTCTAAGCTTATCTGTTGATTTGAAACATCATGTCCCCTAAAAATATTAACAGTTGCTATTGAGGAAGAAAGCATCTCTAACCTTGCAATTTTGGGGGGAAATGGATACTTATTTAATTGTCTTCTCTGGATTAATTATAAGCCAGACAAACCTGAAATCCTTGAGGTGATTTCAGCAAAAATGTAGTCCAGTCATGCTTCAAAAACATAAGTCACAATTTATGTGGTTGTAATGTAACTCTATAAACATTAAATTAAGGTTTTTTATGGAGTTCAAAACTAAAATCTAATAGTAATTTCTCAGAGATATACAATGAACATCACCCTAAGATACTTTATCAAGATCCTAAATAATAGACACACATGAATTTCATTTCCTGATTTTTTTTTAACAAACTTATTGAAGGCAAGTCAAGGTGCAAAAACAAATTCAAAGTGAACAACAATCAAAGGAAGTACTGCAGTTCATGTCCCATTTTTTATTTGGCTTTCTAAATTCTATTATTCTTAGCTATTTTACCTACCAAAATACAATATTGCTGACATAAATGCTTCTGGTCTTGTTTTGCCTTAGTCTAAATGTATTCATAATTCCAAAAGGTAAACAGAAATCTACTAATTTGCACCTACTTTTACCTATGTAAAAGTTTCTATAAAAAGATTCAAAGAAAGTTAAGATGATAACAGGACTAACTAAAGGAGTAATGATAAAATATCGTAAAATAAGTATTTTTATTAAGAAATGCATTGCATGTAAATTGATGAGTCATCTACTTTTTAAAACCTAGTTTTCAGAAGAAACACTCTTCTGACTAGGAGAAATAACAAACTTGTTTTGGAAAAAATATATATATTTCTGATATAATTGTGGAGAGGAATGGGATTAAACTTTTGGGAAGAAAAGATTCAGGAAAAAATACCTCTGACAATTTTCTATCTATTACTAAAATAATAACACTGTTTGTTTTGAATAGTTCTCTTAAGAAGACACTGAGCAAATGTCTACAATTCCAGGATCAATTTGGATCATGCACTGTATAATGTAACTGTGAGCAACACCTAACTAGTCACATCAGTAAAATCATCAGTCAAGTCCCTGTGATCAAGAAAAGTGTCATAATGGGTAATATAATAAATAATGAAGATCTTATTAGCAATTCTCACAAGATCGCATTAGCCATCTAGAAGGAACATGGTAAATTCTATATGAGCAAAATTAAAATCTAAGGAAAAGTGTTATGTCTGTATCAAGCAGTTTACCCCAAATTTCAGTATTTTATGACTTTCTGTATCCAGTTAGAAAAGCAGCTTTTTTTTTTTTTTTATTGAAAAAGGACATGTTTGTGCATAAAAAGAAAAAGAACCACATGACCACATAACAATAAAGTTGCAGCCACTGACTGCTTTCAGATCGTTGAAGGCAAAACAATGCCAAACAAGAGTGTATTTGATTGTTCTTCTGTTTGGAAGTTTTCTTTACAGACTGACTTTTAAGACTAGACAACTAGTGATAGAAAGGCCACAGTGCTGTTAAACTGGCTTCAGGCACTCAAAAGCATAACAAGTGTTAGCAGCGCACTGTCATAAGATGTTCCAGCTAAGGTTCCCAATATTTTACATTCTCAACTGTGTGACTATGTCCAAAACAAATTTTTTCAGAAACTCAAAGATTTAAGGAAGAGCAAGACTTTTCCTTGGTGTTGTTTCAGTTTTGACTGAATGAATTTCTACTTTGTTTTCCTCTAGAATTAGAATTAAAAAAAAAACCTATAACAGAAAAACAAACCCAATCAAACAAAAAATAAACCTCTAATATTTTTCTTCACTTAATTCCTGGTAATGAAATACTTAATTCTGTGCCTGATTGTGAAATCAGATGTGATTCTCACAAATATGATAGGTGTTGTGTAAAAGTAATGACTACATTTTAAGAGACAAATAATTTGCAAAAATATACCTTCTACTTGTTCTTACTCTTGAAGAGTATGAGTGGCAAATGGCAGTGTTTGCATGCCAATTAAAATATTGTGAAAATCAATATATAATTTTGTATGGTAGGCAGCCAAAAAAACGCCAGGCAGCCAAGATGATTTTTATACTATCCCAATGACACTGTAAGACAGTTTCATAAAATTACAGTTCTATGTGGGACTTAACCAGCTGAGCAATATGGTCACTCACATATTTTGTTCTAGAACTTGGCCACCTTCTTAATAGACTACATAAAAACTTGTGCTATCATTACTAGGGCAGAAGTGATTTGGCAGTACGCTTGTTCAGATGACAAACTGTCTATGTGTTCCCAATCAATGAAATACTATCAGGTTTCAGTTTTCCTTCACAAGGTAAGCTTCTATTTTTATTTGTGTCTGTATATGGTAAAAGCCATACAGGTTAGTCTATCTCACTATGGATTCAAAACTGTGATGAACTGTTCTTTCAAAAAATTTATTCATTCCATGATTAGTCTTGGCCTTGATAATTCAAACTCTTTAGAGCAAAGTAAAAACATGAAGCAATGACTTACACTTTGCAGGAACTGTCTCAAGTACAAAATAGAGACAGAACCCACCATACACTGCCTCCAACCACAGAAGACTGAATTATTTACGCAGAGGAGATATTCATGTAGGAAATTCTGCAGTGATCTGTTTTTCAGAGAGGACCTGGTTTAAGTTCTTGGCTATAATTAGATCACTCATGTAAGTGATCCAAAACTGAGTCTTTTGTCTTTAGTTTCAGACACATTTTTCTCTCCTTCTATTTTTTTCTTCCCCTCTTCTAGTATCCTTGACTAAGAACTATTTTGACAAAATTTACAGTTGTTATATTCATTTAAAAAAAAAATCTACCTTGTTACATCTGAATATTTTATATTTTTGCAATACTTCTGAACAGCTGAATGTATAAAAAACTAATTTAGTCTTTTTTTCATGAAACCAAACACAGTGACCAAAACTATGGTCTGCAGGCACGGATGGAAGGACTGGGAGGCAAGTCACTGCTAGCTTTACATGGTCTCTGTGCTTATGATACATCAGGCAGTACTGTGCTCATGTGGGCTTCATGGTCTACTCTGACTCACACAGCTGCCAGTGTCATCTTGACTCTAAGAAAATAATTAGAGATAATTGTTGCAAACCCAATTATTTGTTCTTCCAAACCTTAGTACTGAGAATTGTCATGTTTTGTGGTTTAGCTTTGCAGATGCACACTCTCCAGGGATCAATTACAGAAACAGTGCCAAAGCAGGTGTTGAGGGTTAGACAGTCCCTAGGTTATTGCAGTCCATATTGGACTAATTTTAATCACCTGTTGAGGATTTAGAAATAAGTTGTGCTTCAACATATCAGAAAGTTCTCCAAAGGAAGAGAAAGATATGAAGTTTTTGTTTGAACTTCAAAGACAAAATACGTAAGAATCAGTTTCATCAGAAGCTGTACTTTACATTATGTTCACATTTTTTTTTCTCTATCACTCCTGTCATTGTCTTCAGGTCACATAAACTAGAAGAAGAAAAGAAATTCAATCTGAAATGAAAACATATTTTGGGTTGACTAAGGTCTCATCTAGAAGACTGAATAACCTCTTGGATTTACCCTGCCACAGTATGTGTTCAGATTAGTAAGGGAGGTGTTTCCTTCTAGCATAATGTCCTGCATTTTCTCCAGTAAGTGATCTCCCATCAATAGATTTGACATCTTCCCCTGTGAACACTGAAGAGAGAGAAAATGCTGTGTAGAAAGAACAAAAGCATAAATATCTTGCTTTCATTAAATCCATCCATTTCTGCTTAGAGATTTCTGTTTAAATGAGTCCTTTTAAAAAGCCTGCTATAAAATGAAATGATTTAACTTCAGGTATCTTGCAGTAACTCAACGCTAACATGACAGTTCTCTCCTCTCTAGCACCAATTCAAAACCCCTCCTCTCTTTGTCAACCCTAGTCAGAGAAGCATTTCTCTGAGTGTTTCTGTGAAATGCTGTCAGCATCTCCCTGAGAGTGCAGTAGAGAATAAAGAAAGAAGCAGAGCAGATGGTAAAAGATGGAGCCTCAGTAAGGATGCTTTGTTAGCACAGTGTAGGAATCAAGAGAGAGAGAGATGAATCTCACAATTGCCAGGAGATATAGCAATACCTCTCTGTAGGATTCAAGGAGTTTACTCTGACAGGGCACGGTACAACTCCCAAGTACCACAGGCTGCCTCCAGCTTCAGTTCTCTGCGTTTCCTGACTGCAGTTCTATTCTCTTCTCTGTCCCACTTCACAGCTCAGCACCCTGGTTTGAGCCCTGACTCAGTCACCTCTTAGCACTGTTCCTTGCACTGCTCTCTGCAGCAATCTGATAGTACTTATCCACAGAATATATGCCTTTATTACTCATTCTCTACTTCCGAGGAACAGTGCAGAGAGCAAAAATCTTTTTAAGCAGCAAACAAACAGTAAATTCCCTCTATTTTTGCTCTAATATGGCCTTGACATTGTTTTACATAGGATTGTCACTGAAAAATCAGAAAAAGTCTACTGGCTCTACAAAATACAATTCAAAAAATGATTTAGTGTGGTTACAGGTCTCAAAGCAGGCAGTTCTAATGGAAGACTTCACAATTTCCAGAAACATAGGAAATATGAATCACAGTTATTTGTTCTCTATTGTGGGTGCAGTCAGAACAGAAATAATTAGGTATAAATTATGATAACAATAATAAGATAATAGAATATCCGTCCATACAGACGAGATTCAAAAGTATTGAGTAGACTGTGAATATAAAATTAGGTGAGCATTTTCTTGCACATATATTTAGTGGTGTTCCTTGGGTCATGAAAAGGCCTAGATAACTTCTTCAGTTCCCTTGCAGTCTTATTTTACAGGATTAAGTAACCTATTTGTTATCTTCTGTGAATTGGAGTAAGATTGTCTCAGAAAGCCATATTCATTAATTTCCAATTATCTGATGTATTTCAGATTGGTATATTCTGGAAACTCATATGCATTCTAGGACAGAAAGCAGATGAGCAGATAACAGAATTAAATGTGAGGTTTAATTATTACCACTTGGTTAACTCCAAAAGAATAAGAAATTGACTGTCCAGGTAGTAGGTCTAATTAAAATCCCTGCAAATAAAATATTGTGCTTTTCTGCTTTTTTGACCTCTGCATTTCTAGAGCTATATAGACTCCCAAGGTATTCCTCTCTCAAATGCTTTCCCAGTATGCTCCAGTGACATTTTTAAAGAGTGACAAGTATATGGACGTACGTAAACAAAGTTAAAAATTAAAAAAAAAAAAAAAAAAAAAATTTAAAGACCAGCTGTTGTGGCTTTGCCGAGATTCATATGAAAAAATAGTATTTTCAAAGTTGAAGACATCAAAATAATAGTTAGAACTGTTCTTCCATTGTTGTAAAAAAACCCTGAAAACCTTTGAAATAAACTCAAGACTCTTTAGTTTCATGTATAAAGAAAGATCTGAAACAGTCATTGTTTTCCACCTAAAAGGCCTATGCAAAGCAGGGCTTAGGATGATAGTTTAGGTATTTACCTTAATTCCTGTAAATACTATGATGGATCTCTGAATAGTAATCTAAGTCATCCAAATTAGACATCTGTCCTTCTCTGCTGACTGAGCCATGAAACTGTTATGTGCTCTTATTTAAGAATCAACCTGCCTCATCCTGGCTTGAGAGTGATGTCCACTAGAGCATGGCTGGCTATGACCTGGAAGTTTTTTTCTGCAACTGATTGTTTTGAGTACTGAAAAATAAATAGGAAGATATATTATCCTAAATTCTGCATTATGACTTAGTTCCAAGGAAGAAGAGGATAAACTTTGATAAAAGAAATAAAAAATATTAAAGGTAAATGTCTGGACTAAATTTTAATTTCATAATCTGCTCTATGCAAGGACAGAGACCCAGAAACAGTACAGAATCTTTAGTTGATTTAGCTGATGTATTTTGAAGGGTTTTTTTCCGCTGGAATAGTTCTTCTGTGTATCAAATATTCATTAATTACATTTGGAAAATCTGTGAAGATGTAGAAAATGAGTATTTTTTCCTAGCTTTATATGCAGAAAACAAAAGAAAGGAATTTAAGATGTGGTTTTCAAAGTAATAGCATTAAGACTCAAAAGATCTTAGTTTTGGTACCTGTGATCAGCTTATTTTCTCTTTGCTGAGATATTTAACTTTATTTGATTAAAAAAAACCACTGATAATGCTTATAACCAGTAATTTTAACATTGCTATTGTATGATTGCTAACAAGCTAATTTATTCCAATCTTCCTTGCAACATAGTATCTATAAAACAAACCTTGCTGCAGTCACATGTAAAGTAGTTTGATCTTCTTCATAGGGCTCCTCCATTTTACAGTTATTGATTACTGCTACCATCTTTCAAAACATCTGCTTTACAAGTCTTTGAAGCACAGAACACAGGCAGTGTAAAAATATGCAGTTAGTTTGAAAAAGTTTTAATTAAATTATTAAAACTCTTCTGCCATATTTTACAGTGTAAATTACAGATTTTATTTTTTTCCAAATCAGTAAAGTTGTTGGTAACTTCAACCTCACTTCTTTGTTGCTAAGTGGCAATTAAGCTATTTTACACATGACCTGAATCAAAGACCATTTTTCATGAGTGGTCAGTTACATCTCCTGTCAGTCCTCACATTGAGATGATCAGAGGTAAAACTGCAGAGTGACAAAGATTTCCTACCTATTTCCTTTACACAATGTAAGTGTATGATTAGGTTAAATCTCCAGTAGAAAAGGAGTAAAAATGCTAATGATATCAAAGGACTCCAACAATATCTTCAGGTAAAGAAAGGCCTGTGGCTGCACTGCCTTGGAAAAATTAGTTCTCTGACCACATTTACTTTGCACAAGGAGAGTATGTGTTTTAAGATTATTGTATTTCTTTTTCTTTGTGCTTTTGGATCTCTTTACTCTCCTGAACATATATTAATCAGATTCTGATTTTCTATTCTTCGCCCATGAGCTATAATTTTATTCAGTTTGAAATTTTTCAGAAACATTGGAAAGCATATCACACAGGCCAACTTTTTAGATACTTAAGTTAGAAGGTTAGTCTTCTTAAGCTCCCTGGATCAGCAAAAGAGAGGTAGTTTTCTTTAGAGAGTAATTTTATCATAATGTACATACTTGAGAGGATCTTAATGTACCTGATTCAAATTACCCTCTGGAGGGACCGCTCTCTCTCTCCTGACTGTACAGAGCGACTCTGGCTGTCCCAGACATCTAAGTGTGGCTGTAATTTCACCCTTCTATCCAGCCATCTCATTGTATAGCTTTTTCTGTTAACTCTACTCGTCAGAAATCTTGTAATTTGTTTTCCTGGCATTGCTAGTTCATCTGTACACTAGAGAAAGAAGGCTTAAATAAACTCATCTACACACAGACCATCATAACAGCCTGTTGATACTAAAGGGTCAGTCCACCTTTGCAAGCTCCTGGCCATTCAGTTCTTCATTATGATGGACCCAACACATCACACTTCAGAATTCTGCTAGCTCAGCATCCTGTTGGATTGGCACACAGAATGACATTGAAAGAGTAAGCATGATTTATGCATGGGAAGGTGTAGTCCCTTTGAAGTCAGGCAAGCAGAACTTCTGCCTTAGAGGGAATAAGCTGTTAAATCATTTTGGCCTATTTTGTTTGCCTGTCTTGATAAACACAAATGATCAGTTTGTTTAATAATCCCATTGAGTTAAATTAAGTCATCAGTTATAACAAGAATGATTTGAAAAAGGGAAGACTACATTTACACTCAAAATATAAAATATGCTTCCTAAAATTCTGCAATTTTGAAACCTCATATCCACGCGAGAAAATTTGTGCTGAAGTTGAAAAGTAGAATAAGGTCTTTGTATTTGTCTGACATCTCTGCATTCTTACTTACAGCTCTAATACACTGTCTCCTAGAAGTCCCTTCCTCAACTGCTCTTCATCCCCCACAGCTCCTGGGTCCACTTCTGGAGCATGTACATGGCTGACTGACTGGCCAAAAAATACAGAATTGGGCTCACATTAAATAAGGGACAGTAATTAGGGGGTTTATTTTTTCTTCTTTTTCATATATGGAACACTGTACTAGGTCTGGCTGAGCTGCAGGAAATGCTCTTCATAGCAGCCCACAAGGTACTGTATTTTGGATTCGTGACCAAAACTGGACCAAAACTGGACCAAAACTTTGCTGAATGTGTTTGAAACTGTTGCACAGATTCAAAGTTACCAACGTGGAGGACAAAATAAAAAGTTTGTTCCTAAGGATAAAACTTAAAATGAATATCTTCACAGATAGTATGAACAAGTTCATACAAATTCCATTCCTCTGAACACACGAAAAAGAAATAAAACTTTAATTATCTATTCGCAGTTTTAGAGAGACTGAGAGCTATAATAACAATAATAAATAAAAATTCTACAGCTCAGCCAGTTCTTTTCCCAATGTACTAAGCATTTATCTGGCACTTTCAGATACAAAGAACAATAGTCTATTCTTGTGTGTTATGTTTGCATTTGTACAGCATCTGAAGCTGCACTTGCTGACCATCTTGAGCTAACATTATTTACTACTTTTGTAAGAGTCTTCTTTACTTTGGAAAAGAAAATAAAACTGATAACAGACTTTTTCTTTATTATAAAGTTCCAAACCAACATCACTGCAGTTTTAGAAGTTAAAGCATTTTTCCTGTAAGTAATCTAAATTCTAAATAAGCTTTTGAAGTCAAGAGTTTCTAAAATATGGTTTCCTTTTTTTTACTACTGTTTTGGCATCTGTGTTAGAAGTTATACAGTCTTACACTATGTTGACTGGTACAATAAGGCAAATGGGAAATACCTGCAGTACGATAAAATACTCTCATTTTGTTTGCAAATAACTGTCTGCAAGTTGCCATATTTTTTAGTGGAATTAACAAGTTACTGGAATGGTTCACAGAAGACCAAAAAGTCCAGATGTGCCAAGGTATGCATGCAAGTTAATATTCTTCAAGCATACCACTAAGAGAAAACAAACCAGACAGGAAGTTTTATCAGGTAATATGATCAACTCAAGCCTCTGTGTTAGAACACCAATTACAAATGTAACTTGTTAAAGCTGTTAAAAAGAGCTTCTTCTCCGTATAAATGGAGAAAAGGCATGTATATGGTATGCACACTGGAAGTGAAAATCACATGTTAGTACTTGAACTACATGTGGTCTGGCATCAATAGACAAACAAGTCACTCTACCTTCTTTTTTTCTGCTTCAGGTCACTAATGGTTGGAATAGGGGAATCCTATGCTGAGATGTCAGGAATTCAGTTGAAATAACCATTGTGATTACAATAATCATAGAGCAATGAATAAAATTAGTGTTATCTTCATATATGTAACACCTTGAACTATCAATTTGGAGCAATTCAAAGAAATTTTTTTTTTCTGTGATAGAAAAAAAAAACACCATACATTTTCAGCACCTTGTTTAATGCTTGATGTACACTAGAGTTCCTCTTATTTATGAAGCAAGGCATTAGCAGAGTCCAAGCCTTCAAACTCAAGATCTTTAAATGTCATACACTACTGTTTTAGCTAAAATAAGTTCCTTTTAACACATATTGTATCATTTATCACTCTCCTTTAATCTCAATACTAAACTGAGAATGCGTGGTTTGTTTTGGAAAAAGAAAAATCCGAAGTAATACATGAAATTTTTGACCAATTCCCAATGTGCAAGCTTTACAGAGTTATTCTGAATGTACAAGCCTCGAGAACAGAACTTTAAACAACATTTCCATAATATTCACTTCTATGTTTCTATTCTTATTATGAATAAAAAAGCATGATAACATCTTCCAGAATTAGTTCATTATAAATACTTTATATAAGACTGAAATGTAAATGAAAGTATATTTATATAGAAATAATTGATTCACTGCTTCTTCTGTCACACCAGTCAATAATATGAAAGGCTACAAAATAAGAAAAATAAGAGTTCCATAGAAGTCTCATTTGAAAATGTACATTCCATGATATAACTCTTACAAAAGCTATTCAGCTGCAGTAACTGAAGGCATATGCTGTCAATTATACATAAATTTCATTCACCCAAGATGCTATTCTTTCTCTGTTTTCACACACACACTCACCTCTCCTGAAATAAGCTGTGACAAAGCACTAAGTGAACCAGGATTTTCATCTAATTCTGCACAGGATTTTCTGTAGTTTTTCTTTAAACCAAGTACCCCTGGACTGACAAACAGTAATTTCTGGAGAAAGGTTTTATTACCACAAAGGCCAGAACCTGGGACTTCTCCAACAAGATAACTCAGAACTGAGACTGATGCAGAAATATGTTTATAACCATGCAGAACCTATCCTGTCTCTCAGGACTGCTGGTGTACAACTCCATGGCTTAGTATGTTGCAATGATTTGTACAGTCTCCTCTGGATCCCTCTCTCATTCTCTATTACTTCTGAAGATTAGATTCTCGAGTCTGCTGCTCTCTTCTTGTATTGTACATCTTTTTCTTCCTTTCTTTTGTTTTCCCTATTTGTGAGACCCCACCTGGAGTGCTGTCGCCAGCCCTGGGGGTCGCAATATAAAAAGGACATGGACCTGCATGAGTGAATCAACAGGAGGCCACAAAGATGGTCAGGGGGCTGGAGCACCTCTCCAGTGAAGGTAGGCTGAGAGATGGGGTTGTTCAGCCTGGAGAAGAAAAGGTTCTGGGGAGACCTCAGAGGACCTTCTAGTACCTAAAGAAGGGCTACAAGACAGCTGGAGAGGGACTTTTTACAAGGACATGTCATGACAGGACAAGGGGGAATAGCTTTAAACTGAAAGAGAGTAGGTTTAAAACAGATATTAGTAACAAATTCTTTATTGTAAGGGTGGTTGGGCACTGGAACAGGTTGCCCAGAGAGGTTTTGGATACCTCATCCCTGGAAGTGTTCAAGGCTAGGCTGGATGGAGCTTCAAGCAATGTGATTTAGTGGAAGGTGTCCCTGCTCATGGCAAGGGGTTTGGAACTAGTTCATCTTTAGGGTCCCTTCCATCCAAACCATTCTATGATATATTCCAAAAACTTCTTTGCTGAGTGTACAATTAATGTTATGAGACCCATGGTCTTGTGGGAGACACAGTAAATAATTGTTGTTTTCTACTCTTCTGGTCTGTAAGTGGGATATATACATATATTCCACTTAAATATACATATATATGTATATATATGTAATTACATCATATACAATATGTATACATTACCAGATATCAAATGGTCTGTAAAATCAGACAGAAGAATACCTGCTAGACAAATTAATGAATTGTAAATAAAAGCTAAACAAGTAAGTGAAGATTTAGGAAGGTTTAAAACCACTGACATTTATATAGCATGAGAACTTTATCTTGCTTCATTTTCTTTGGTTTACTGAGCTTCCTTTCATCTCTATTTACCCCCTTAACCATCATAAAAATGGTCTTAATGAGGTAGAATGGAACAGATAAAATATACCTGCACTCAGCTTCTAGAAACAGCTGGTAGAAAACTAGAAATCTATTTCTCAAAAGTGGGGAATTTATTTTACTTTCCTATTACCCTGTGTTTTAAACTTTTCTTTCCTACTAATGTACTTCCTCTGATGATGCTTTTTGTTCTATTATCAGTCTTACTAGTCAGCTGTTGACATACAACTTGGGTTGCAATGGACTCCAAGACTTCAAAGTGCTTCTTGGGAATGGATCCAGACTCAACCTTTTTACTTCCACTGAAAAAATCCCAGATCACCGTTTTGCATAACAACACTCACTGTGTTTTCTGTTGGTGATGGAAATCACTTTTACACACAGTATAACATTTTACACCTGGGCTGGCATGACTGTTTTTTAAGAGATGGAGTATATTAATTAATATATTAATTACTAATATGAATACTAATATATAATATTTATATATATTTATATATATTAATTAAGCATTACGACTGTGCATTTCAGTGAAAAATAAACCCACTTCCAAACTTTTAAAACTTTAAGGCCTCAAAACTTTAGAGGTTTCCTCAAGACAACAACCAAACTAGAAATGTATCACAGACTATCATGAAAACAGAACTACGACCACAAAATATAGCATTTCCTTAACTATTTGTGCATGCCAGCATTTGATGGTAAAAAAACCTCACAGTTACTGTCAATCTAAATTAGTAAAAATAAATATTTTTTTATACTCCTGGACTGCTAATGTTTTCAAAATTAGGATGAATGTATTAATGCATTACATGCGTCACTCTTAAATAATAAAACCCTCTTACAAACAAAACCCACATTTTAAATTTATTGTATTAGAAGAATATTAGAAAAAGTCTAAGTAGAAAATTATATTTCTAATTTTAATTAGAAAAAATAGAAGTAGGAGAAGAACAATTTTAACAATTAATTGCAAGGATAGAATTAAATGTAGTTCAGGAAAACTGAAAATTCTCCATTTTCCCACAGATTGTTATTCTGTAGAAGTAAAAATTTACTGTTCACAGAGTACAGCTATACTTTATGGATGTGTAACAAAAACATACAGCAGGAATTTGCAGTGTGGTTAGAGCATGGCCAGACAGCAATATCATGAGTTACTCGATACCTTACAGATACCGTGAAATGAAAATGGGGCAGGTAATGGAAGCAAGGAGTATACAGTAAATAAATGTGTAATAAGACTCGGGTTGATACTTGCTATTCTTCGGCAGTGGAAATAGTTACATTTTCTTTCCAGGGCCAAATAGTCCTTGTTTTTCCTTAATGGTTGCAGGCACTTAACGTCAAAGTCATCCTAGACACCTTTTTCATCAGGAGAGGGGAAAAAGAAACACCTTCAGAACATGATTCGGGTGTTAGAATTGAGTGGTTCTCTGTATTTTGCCATCAGCTATGAAAACAAGCTATAGCAACTCTTCCTGGCTTAGCTATTTCAGTTCAGTGCCTGTGGGGTGAACACAGTTGTATCTATGCTGAACACATAAAGTAATGTTAATGTTTTTAGCTTTTTCAGGGCTGTTATAGCACACGCATCTTCCTTATCTTCAAAGGAATAGAATGAAAGTAAGTTAAAACATTCCTCAGGGAAAGCATAAGAGTTGTAAGAGTGTCAATAAAAAACTAATTTGGTCTACAGAATTTTTATTACAAGTTGCCCATCACAAAATGTCCTGAAACAATGAAAACACTAGTTTCTCTACATATAAATAGCAAAATATGGAACCCCATTTATACTAACAGATGCATGCAAGATTACCCAAAGTGAGGATGCACAGGGCTCTATTAACCTCTATCAGTGTGTTTTGCTCCCAATTCAACAGATGTCTCCTGTGAGCTCAGCATCACTGAATGCATCTCAAAAGCACAGCAGGATCTACATACAGGGAACTGACCAATATTTTTTCAAAGTAGCCTGAGAAACAACAGCAGTAGTTTGACAGTAGCATTGTTGGTGTCTCAGCTATGTGTGTTAACTTAGCGATGCTATTTCCAAAATGAGAGTTACCTCACTCCTTCTTTGCTGTTTGACAGCTGTCTGGAGAGTCTGCACCAACAACAAACTTCTTTTTTTTTTCCGCCCTTTTTTTTTCAGATAAAATGCCAAAAATTCCTCTGCTCTTTCTCCACAATCCTAAATTAGTCCACTGCTCATACATATATAGGTCTTATGCATACTGAAGTCTTTTTTATGGTTCCACTACAACCCTCAGTCTCACTATTAATTGTGACAAAAATCTGAATAATTCTGTTTATCCAGACAAAAATTAAAAATGGTCAGGTGTAATGCTTTTAATCTCATTATAGCAGCAATCCTCATCTTCAGTATTGCAACAGCTATGGAGTTTCTGAACTACTTTGATTTTTTGCTGTAGAAGTTAATTAGTATTATGATGATTTAGATATTAAAAAAAAGCATCAAATGGTAAGACTCAATCATTACTGTTTTCATCTAACTCACAAACCCCAGTAAACCAGAATATTTTCTTAATATTACTATTATTTATATAAAAATCCAATGTTATCCTTTATAGTTTCATAAAGCTGTTATACCATCACTAAAAGGTGAATATGCAAAAGCTGTATCTCATAAATGGTGGGGCCGGGCTTGGGGCTGGGGCTTGCTCTCACGCGGGGTCGGAGGGCATGTTATGTGCCGCGCGAGCGGAGCGTGCGCGGTTTAGTCTCAAGGTGCAGTCTCAACGGGAGAGGGGAGAGAGAAAGTGGGGGAGCCTTGCCAGCAGTTGCTACACACCTATGGAGGAGGACAGAGCAGCTTCGGAGCACACAGAGGTTTGCTGTTTCAGGTCTGGGGGGAAGGGGGAGGGGGGGTTCTGGGGAAGGGAGTGGGGAAGAGAGGGGAGGGGTATCGAGCAGGCCATGGGGGGCTTCTAATTGACGGGGGGGGAAGCAGGGCACTCCTGTATGAAATGTAACAGATGTGCAGTGCACCTGCAAATACCTGGTAACACAGTGGAGGAAGGACATGGTCAGGGAGAATAGTGGGGTTCCTTCAGAGTGATGGGGGTCCCAGCCAAGCTGGGGACTTGAAAAGCACCTCAGACTTGGATGGGTACAAGGGCCAAAACACCTGGTCAGTTTGTTTTTCTGTTTGTTTTTGGCTCATCTGCTGCTACTGCCCAGGTTCAGCATGTTCCAGATAAGTTTGCTCTGCTCTGTTACGTCCTGTAAAGGGTGGGCAGGACAAAGGGCTGTTCCTGGGTATCTCCTTAAGACTGTATATAAATAGGTGATAGTAAAACAGAAAATCAAAAACCTGCCCAAACCATTCTAACAGGAACATAGCCTGTATGTCCCTGTGTGGTTTTGGGCTATGCTGGCGATGGTACATGCCTTCGGTAGGGCCGCCCATGCCAGACAGGTCAAAACAGCAGGGCCAGATACAATAAATCTATGGGCAGGATGAGCTCGTTAGCCTCCTGGCAGTCATCCTAGGAGAAGGACAACTCTAATCTCAAACCCGGGCAGATGGAGCTCGCTTAGCCCTGTAAGGCCATCCATCTAAGAGAAGGTCACTCTAACCAAACCTACGTCCTGAGGATTTCACTGCCACCGTCCAAGCTCGCTCGGCCCTGGCAGATGAACCTCAGGATTAAAGGGTGGGTTCAGTTCCGCGCATACTGCATCTCACCTAAAAAATCCATTGCGCAGGCTTGAAGGCTTTACCCACATGCAAAAAGTCCTGTAGCGACGGACGAGGGTTGAAACGGCAGGTGAAAGATGCACTGGGAGCCGCAGACTCAACTCCGCATGCAGGCGGTTCAGGATATTGGTCATTTGAGACTGACCGGAGATGACAGTCTCTTGGGGCAGCACCCTGAACGACCAAGCAGCCTTTTCAAGGACAGCACTGCTTGCTCCACTCGGAGAGGGGCCTAGAAAAGGTGGCCTAAACAAAGCTCATCTCCACTTTCACCCGGTTGGTTAACCGCAGACCAACGGGCATCTTCCTCAAATGCGGTCGCACAAAGAGCAAAAGACAAAGACATGCACCTGCCTCCAAAGGTGTACCTAAATTAACTATAGCATGTTGGAACATCAGAACCATGCTTGATTCTACGGATAGTGGACGTCCTGAGCGGCGTTCTGCCCTAATTGCCCATGAGCTGGCTCGTCTCAACATCGACATAGCTGCCCTCAGTGAAGTTCGCCTTCACGAGGAAGGAAGCCTCAGAGAACATGGTGCTGGTTACACACTCTTCTGGTCAGGTAAGCCCAGAACCGAAAAACATCTCTCAGGTGTCGGCTTCATGATCAAAAACTCTATTCTTCCCAAACTCGAAAATCTGCCAACAGGTCACTCTGACCGCATTATCTCCCTACGCCTTCCACTCCACAACAACCAACACGTCGTCCTCTTTAGTATATATGCCCCAACTCTCCAAGCTGACCCTGCCGAAAAGGACAAATTTTATGCTGACCTGCGCCACCTTACCCAAAAAGTGCCCGCAGATGATAAGATCATTATCCTTGGTGATTTCAACGCCAGAGTAGGTAAGAATTTTGATACCTGGAAAGGAATATTAGGTAAACATGGTGTTGGTAACTGCAACGATAATGGTCGACTCCTGCTAGAATTCTGTGCAGAGCAACAGCTCACCATCACTAATACTATCTTTCAGCAGAAAGATAGTCTGAAGACAACCTGGATGCACCCCATATCTAAGCATTGGCATCTCATCGATTATGTCCTGGTGCGACGGAGAGATGTTCGCGATGTCCTCCATACCCGCGTGATGCCCAGTGCAGAATGCCAGACAGACCATCGGCTTGTGCGCTGCAAACTCAGCTTCAATCTTAAATTCAAACCCAAAATGGGCAACATCACAAGGAGAAAACTCCAAGTTAACAATCTCCAATCAGCCACAGTAAGAGAGAGATTCCAGGCAAACCTTCAAACTAGGCTTGAAGACCGTTCCACAGTTTCTGCAGATTCCTCTCCTGAAACTACCTGGCAGCATATTAAAAACAGCATTCTGCAATCCTCCGAAGAATCCTTAGGGTTCTCCCTCAAGAAGAACAAGGACTGGTTTGACGAAAACAATCAAGAAATCCAGGACTTGTTGAGGAAGAAGAGAACCGCCCACCAAGCACACCTTGCACTGCCATCCTGTCACGCAAGAAAAACATCCTTTCGTCTCGCATGCAGCAAGCTCCAACAGAAACTCCGTGACATCCAGAACAAGTGGTGGATCGATCTAGCTGTAAAAACTCAATTATGCGCAGATATGGGTGATCACAAAGGTTTCTATGAAGCCTTGAAGACAGCATACGGGCCTACATACCAGGTACAAAGCCCTCTACTCAGTGCTGATGGCCAAACGCTTCTAACAGATAAAACCTCCATTCTGAATCGATGGTCTGAACACTTTCAAACTCTTTTCAGTACCAACCGTGTGGTCCAAGACTCAGCAATTCAGTCCATCACACAACAACCAGTAAAGTATGAATTGGATACAGCCCCCACTTTAGAAGAAACCCTCAAGGCCATACAGCAGGTAAAAATCGGCAAGGCAGCTGGGGTTGATGGAATTCCACCTGAAGTCTGGAAACATGGGGGCCTTGCACTCCACACCAAATTTCACGAGTTTGTGGTGCGCTGCTGGGAGCTCGGTGAACTACCATCAGACCTTCGTGATGCTGTCATCATCACTTTGTATAAGAAGAAAGGTACTAAATCAGATTGCTCAAACTATCGTGGTATTACTCTGCTCTCCATTGCTGGCAAAATCCTGGCAAGAATACTCTTGAACAGACTAATACCCACTATAGCAGAAGGGATCCTACCTGAAAGTCAGTGTGGTTTCAGAGCCAACAGAAGCACCACAGACATGGTATTTGTTCTCAGACAACTGCAAGAGAAATGTAGGGAACAGAACAAAGGTCTTTATGTAACCTTTGTCGACCTCACCAAGGCTTTTGATACTGTGAGCAGAAAAGGTCTATGGCAGATTTTGGAACGTTTAGGTTGTCCCCCCAAGTTCCTTAAAATGATCATCTCACTTCATGAGGATCAGCACGGCCAAGTCAGGTATGGCAACACACTTTCTGAGCCCTTTTTAATTAAGAATGGTGTGAAACAAGGCTGCGTTCTCGCTCCTACCTTATTCACAATCTTTTTTAGCATGATGCTCCAAAGGGCCACAGTAGACCTCGACGATCAGGACGGTATCTACATTCGATATCGTATTGATGGAAGCCTGTTCAATCTAAGGCGTCTGAAGGCCCACACCAAGACCCTAAACCATCTTGTCCGGGAGCTGCTTTATGCTGATGATGCCGCCCTTGTTGCCCACACAGAAGCAGCTCTGCAACGTTTAACATCCTGCTTTGCAGATGCTGCTGAGCTCTTTGGGCTGGAAGTCAGCCTAAAGAAGACAGAAGTTCTCCATCAACCTGCACCTCAGGAAGTCTTCCATCATCCCCATATCACCATTGGCGAATCAGAGCTCAAATCAGTCCAGCAGTTTAATTACCTAGGTAGCCTCATCTCCTCGGATGGCAAGATTGACGGGGAGATAGACAACAGGTTGGCAAAGGCATACAGTGCTTTCGGAAAACTCCACAAAAGAGTATGGCGTAATAAACACTTGAAGAAAAGCACCAAGATCAGTGTTTACAAAGCCATAGTGCTGTCTACTCTCTTGTATGGTTCCGAATCATGGGTCATCTACCGCCACCACCTGCGTCTCCTAGAACGCTTCCATCAACGCTGCCTCCGTACAATCTTAAACATCCACTGGTCAGATTATGTGACCAATACATCTGTTCTTGAGCAAGCAGCAGTCACAAGTGTAGAGGCCATGCTGATGAGAACACAGCTGCGATGGGCAGGGCACGTCTCAAGGATGAAGGACCACCGCCTCCCTAAGATCTTGCTCTATGGTGAACTTGCCACTGGCTGCCGCAAGAGAGGAGCCCCGAAGAAAAGATACAAGGACTCCCTGAAACAACATCTCAGCCTTGGCCATATTGATCACCATAATTGGTCCACTCTGGCCTCAAATCGGGAGGCTTGGAGACACAGCATCTATAACGCAGCGGAAGCCTTTGAGAACACACGCAGGATCTCTCTCGAGGAGAAAAGGCAACGCAGGAAGAACCGTGTCTTGCTGAATACTTCATCTAAGGAGCCTTTCTGTTGTGCCTTTTGCAACCGGATATGTCTGTCACGTATTGGCCTCATAAGTCACCAACGTGCCTGTAACAAATGTGGATAAAGCCTTCCCAAATCTTCGTTCGCGAAGCCCAGCCATGATGATGATCTCATAAATGACAAAAAGCATACCACCAAATTACAGGAATTTACATCACTGTAAAGTCTACATACTGAAAAAACACAGATGAACGACCAAGCCAAAAAAATCAAGGATAGAGGAAAATATGAAGTACTGATTTACTGTTAAGAAACGATAACGAATGCTGGCATAATCCAGGAACAGGACATTCTAGACTCATTGTGAAGACTTATTTCAGGGAGCCCTGCCAAGAAAAACAAGTATTGCGGGCCTCAGCAATCTCTAGACTTCTTCCAATAAAGAGACATAATCAATCAATGATATTATATTTCTGAGGGATTTGTTCCTCTTTTTTAATAAATCCTATTAATAAATTCATTCTTTGGTTTTCCATGAAGTCAAGACAATAAAAAAGATCTCCATGAAAGACAGAACGAGAGAGGAAAAGGTGATTTTTCAGGAAAGAGAAACTGCATACTGGATTACTGGGTTTGGACAAGAGAACTGCGTTATCTGAAGTGATTTTGTGTCTTGCAATGCATATGCTGCAGTTAACAAGCTGTAATTCAGAAAAGCAAACACATAAATTGCTGGTTGGATTAAAACAGTAAATTTCCTTGCTACATTACCATTTGATATGAAACTGATTCTAAACCATGGTTTACAAAAAACCAAAAACAATTTCCTGCAAATTACAATGTTTTAACTATCAGCTACGTTCTGAGAACTCCTTATTTCAATTTTACCTAAAGCATAATACGTAGTTTGTGTTCATGCAACAAATAATGAAATACATTCAATTCTACTTTGAAGTTTCATTACTCCACTCTATGTTGACAGGAGTTAAAATAAAAAGATGAGAAAAAGAGGAGTCTGAATCTTCTAATATGTATGATCTCTCTGTTTTCTTTAAAGGTTGTGGAAGACCTATTTATTCTTCTATATTTTAGCTTAATTTTCATAGCATCACAATGTGATCAATGCTGAATTAAAGATGAAATCCCTCAGGAGTGGTTCACATCTCCTGGGTGTCTGGGGTACCATCTTGATTTATTATAGCTTTGGCTAGACTTCACACCAACTGCTGTGTAATCATCAGATAAACTAAAAATAGACCTGAAAAATGCTGAAGACAATATCTGCACAACCCATAACTATATCCATGCCTGTAATTATTGTTAAAGAGATTTCTGAAGAAACTTTTCTCTGATTATATACTATATTCTTTAGAAAGATCATAGAGTTCTACATTTCTTCTGGTTGCTGAGAAATATGACGTTGTTCTCCCAGACTTAGTTAATGTTTCTGTGCTGAATATATATATTACAGCTTATTGCTATCAAGTTTTTGAAAATGGACAGAACTGGGTTGAAATGCCTTAATAATCCCAATGTCTTGGATTCCCAACATAAAATATATTATAAAACAAAATTCCTATTTGTGATACAAACTACTTAATAAATGCTTTATTTAGGAGACATCTGGCTAAGCTCAGGAAAAATATTAGATGCTTTTCTAAAAGTATGTATCTCTGGAATTCATAATGGTATGTATGAACTTGAATGTTCAAGTTGAAGAAGCTCTTAAGGCTTACATTACTCACATTCAGATATTGAAGTCTCAGGTACTACTATTACACATTTTCTGTTTACATGATTCAGCATAGAGAAAGAAGTGATTGACATTTATAAGTTAACATCATCACAAAATACATGACTGTCACTGTGCCATTATTCTGATAGATTACTTCATTAAATGACCCAATTTAGGATTTACATCACAAGTTACATCTGTTGATGTATTATCCTTCCTCTCTACTGTTTTTGTCAGAAACAAAACCACATAAAAATTTAGTATCCAGTTATAGATCATAATTTACTTCCTTTGAATGTGAAGCCTTTACGAGATAAAAAAATCTGGCACAAGAGATCATCAGAGTACTAACCTAAGTCAATAAAGAAACTAATTTCTTCAATAGGATAATTCTCTTTGAAAGACAATTCACACCCTGCTAGTCTGGAGGGAAAATATTAGATAAACTCACTGTGAACTCTTTAGAAATTTGCAGTGCTATGAAGTTGTACAATACAGAGCATTTCCATAAGCAACTTGCTCATAATTCTTCACCTTTTTCTTCTTTAGTTCAAAATCAAGGACAAAAGTAAAGTTTTATGTGTGTTCTGCCAAATTCAGATGACCTCCTATCGGGTGTATAACATTACCATGTACTTAGAAAAATAAGTTTTAACATGAAAATTATCACTGTAAGGAGTGATGTTTTCTGCCAAGTGCTGATTCCTCAATATTGATGCAAGACAGAAGAACACATTGCTTATACGAAATGATCTTTCCATTGTCTTGTGAAAGCATAAGAATGCTTTATCTCTAGTTTCCTTACATACATGGAAACTACTTAGATCACCATTCAGATCTTTCTGCGTAGCAATCCTCTACAACCTGCTCACAGGTCCTGAAAAGCATAAGAAGAAAGAAGACAGGCACATCTGCTGGCACAAAAACTTTTAGAGCTATTGAAATCCTTCTGACAACTCATCAGTGTTTATTAAAAGAAATAAATTCAGGGTACAGTCTAATCTCTCACATAGTATTAGTCCTATCTGTTTTCTAGCAACCTAGCCAATCTCTTTAGACAGAATTATCTGAATTAAGTTTCAGTGTTATGGAGATTAATGGCAGCCTTAATTTCTGTTCAAAGTGAACTTCAAAAATCCAGTGACACAACCCATATTTTTCTGTCAGAGCTTCCAGAAATAAGATTTAATGCTTTTTCAGATCGGTTAAAGAATAAATATAATAATTTGGAGTACTGTCAGGTCAAGTGCTAATCATGGCAAGCACAAATGGAAGATCAAACAACCTAGTTTTGTAGTCTCTGAGAGACAAGCAAGAAACTCCTCATGAAACAATGGTGACTTTTTTATTCAAGAATGTCACCAGCAGGTGTATTAATGATGACACTGACAAGAAAAAGAAAATCTTCTGTCATTCACATTTGAATTACATTTGAGCAAAAAAGAAAACTTCAAAATTACACAACTATAATTTTTAGATTCAGGATTCGTGAAGAGTGGGAGGTACATGACTTCAAATGAAGAAAAATCATATCATCTCTTCAGCTTCATGGAGCTTCCCATATTTCACATCGGGAAATATGACAAATCTTTCAGTATGACCATCATCTAAGAATAATGTGGCCAAATTACATTCAATGATTTAGGAACTGTAGTCATAGTGTAGAGTTAATTTTCTTTAGCAGGTAGGTTGTTCTGTGAAGTGAGGTCAGTTGTAAGTGGGAGTCTAGGAAGACTCACATGCTGTACTGATTTAGCTATTTTCATATAGATATTATTATAATATTATTAAAGCACAGTGAGTTAAATTAAAAACATGATAAATAAACTTTGGGATAAAGAAACATATCAGTGGTTGTGATCCTGGAAGAATCTCTTGCAAGAACAGTATTTGCACTAAGGTAGTGATAGAACTTTTTAGGTATGGCATGACAAGACTGTGACAAGACTTTTATTCCTCCATGCTTCAAATTCACTGTTCCAGCATATGGGAAAGATAATTTAATGTTTACTCAATATTTTAGTAAACTTAATAGTATTATATGAGTATTAAAATGGCAAGATTTGTCTGGTAGGTATAATACTTAGTAAAAGAAATTTAATGAGCAAACAAGCAATCAAAAAATTTCCAATCTCCAAATAACAACTACAAATAACCAAGAAAAAATACTGCATAGGAACTTAAAAAATTAAAAAGAGAGAAAAAAAAGAATAATTAAAAAGAAGACAGAAATAAGTCCGTATAAATTTCTAATAGTCACCTGAAGAAAAAAATGAGTGGGCTGAAATATGTACACAATATGGCCTAATTCATTAAATGAAAAAAAAAAATCAAACTATGACCAGGAGTATAATACATATTGCATTAGTAATCCTTTGTTGCTTATTATGTTGTTGTCAGAATCTCCTCAGTTTACAAAATAGGCTCTTTGCTAATCCACCTATTTATAAGTCACAAAACACTCTTACAGTCTCTGCATTTGTCAACACAGATTTAAGCCCAATGTTGTAGTGAGGTCTCAGGTTGACTTCACTACATTTGCAAAGCACACCACACTACAATACTGCACAGTATCCCAGTAGATGTAACTTACTAAAAGCTAGGGATGATCTTAGGGTCTACTTAGGAGTCAGTTCCAACATCAGGATTTAAAATTTAGTTATTATGAGGTAGAAAAATGAGTAGTTTTTCAGCAGATTTGTATTTGGAAGCTGAATTCTGAAATCCAGGCTTAATATATGCATTACCACTCTTCGATGACAACTGGATCAAACTCATTTTACAACCACCTTCAAAAACAAGGCCACTGGTACCCAGTGACAACTGTAATCTTCAGCCATATGTTAAGGCACCTAAATATCTTATACAGCTCATGAGAAAGACTAGTATGTTAAGTATGGGAAGAGGCTAACAATACTGAGCAGGAAGATACCAAAGCTTAGTGGACAGAAATCTTGAGAAGAATTTCTGTAAAAAAAGAAGACTGGAATGAACCTTCTCCTTCCCTTATGTTTTCACAGACATGAATCACGTCTAGGATTAAGTGATTACACCAACCGGTACTTTCTCAGAGACATGATTCAAAAAGTGAAAATACATCCCATATTCAAGCCCAGGAACTCAATGGCCAAGCCATTCAGTTATATAATGGGAGGGGAAAAAAACAAAACCAAAACGAACAACTCCAAGCTGCCTCTTTTGCCTTATTATATGAGGCAGTTGAACTTCCAAGAGAGTACCCAACTACTCGTATTTAAAAGTAATCGATAAGTCTCTCTATTCTGTATTTAATGAGCATCTATTTACTGTGAGGACCTGAACACTAAGTCTTAACACGTATGTCCTAATCCACTTCATCACAGAGGCAGCTATGTTCACCCTTCTCTATGGGTGAGTAAACATCCAAGTGTGAAAACCAGAACACTTTCACAACAAGAATAGCTAAGAATCTTATATGAGGATTATTTAAATAGTACCTGAGATGCATATCACCTCTATTGCAACCCTTAATAAAAGACTTTGTGAGAAAGAGGTGTGAGACCATCTTCCATTTAATCAATGGGTTTAAAGTAGACCTAAAAAGCACTTCATTACTCAAAACAATTTGTGAAGATTTTAGTAGGCACATCCTGACAAAACCAACTAGGTTATGCAAAAAAGGTGCAAAAGAGATACATTCATTCTAAACTCTAGAACTCATGTGATGGAACCTTTATGTTATCATGAGTGTGATGGCTCCCAGCACTTGCAATCCTCCAGAATTTGTGAAGCACAGATAAGATAATTTGGATACCTGTTCTTTGGAACAGGAATAGATTAGGAGTTCAGAGTACCTAGATTGCAGGTAGGCTTCCTTGAGGAATCAATAGCTAATTGTATGTTTACAGAGGCGGTTAAACAGGGCTTTTTAAAAACTTTCTTTCACCTAGAGTTAGAACTATAGCTTCTGAACTACAGAGTTCACAGCCAGTGAGCTCCAAGCACAAGTGTAATGAGCTGTCTTCTGTTTGCAGAGACATATCCATAATGTCTCTGTAAAACCCTTATTGACTACTTGAGTACAAAAAGGTTGTTTAGAGAAGTGGAATTTAATGAGCTTTATTCTATTTTGGTCCTCTATATATTAACTTAGTACCCTTGTTTGGTGGAAACAAAACAGTTTTTAAAACACTTCAACTTCTTTGCAGTTCAATGGTGTTTCTCTGTGCACTGAATTTATAACATCTAGAAAAAAACCCACTAGGTTAAAATTAATGGTAGAAAATAACAGGGCAGCATGATGACTTTATAGCATTTACAGAAATGTGCATATGTTTTGTAATTAAATTAGGTTACTAGAAAATAGGGGTAAATGAATGGTAAATTAAACTGTTGGAGAATAGAGAAGCATGCTAATGAAATACCAAGAAAGAACATTTCTGATTACAATTTTCTCCAGAACATGTCAGTGTCTGCTTTCAATCACTGGCTGTAATGTAGTATATAGCAGTAAAATCTAAGTAGAAAACAATTCTCACGTTTTAGCAGATCACTAAAACAACTGTTACACACCTTCAGAAGACTTTGATATCAATTACAGATTTCATTATTTTGTGGATGGAATCACAGACAAGATCTGACTTCTCTGCATCAGTCCATCATCTAGCATCTTCATTTACCAATTTGTAATTCTTTCAAAGCACTGTATATGCAAATCTGTATGCAGCAGTAGTATATTTTGGCTCTTTAATAGCTCAAAAAGTATTTTCTAAACAGTATTTCACATAGTAAACATTTGTATGCTGCCCTTCATTTCTCACACTCAGGTTCAGTAAATTAACTCTTTAAATCCTTGAAAAGGAAAACAAGTAATTGGTTTATTTATAAAGATATTGAGTGTTCTTTCATTAAAATTTTGTAAATTACTACCTTTATTCAACCTTCAAGTTATGTTTTAAAGGACCATATCCAATTACGTTTTAAGTGAATTTTATTGGGTGTCTCATAAGTAAAGTAGACACAATGGTTAAGATTAGCTTTTACCCCAAACTATACTGACTTAGCTACTTGTGCATGAAGAGGTTTTTTTCACAGGTACATTTATCACTTAACTTCTAAGGCTACTTCTATGAATAAGACAAAGGTTAGCACTTTTATTCTATATTCAGTATCAAAGGTGATAGATACCAGTCCACCTGTTAAACTATGTTTTCTGCAAGGGACATATTATTATAAGGTTCATAGAGTCAATCAGTCAAAACCCAGTATTAGCTTATGCTTAAATGAATTTTACATACAGAAAACAGCAATCAATACATGTACCGAACTGAATGGGATATCAAGAATTTAAATTCTGTTCAATAACACAGTTTAAATATCCATTGCCAAAGACAAGGATAAATGTTGCAGCTTCTAATAACTAGGAATAGCATAATTTATGACTTAACACTAAACAATAAAAACTAACAATCTGACACAATTGCCAGAACAAACACCACTAAAAAGTACTGGCTAAATTTCATGTCCTAAAAAGACTTCTTGTTCCTAGCAACTTTTGCTAAGACTGGAGGTAACAGATCACTCAAAGTCTAAGTAAACATCACTAAGGAAGTATCCTATATAAACAAAGTTATGGATCAAAACCCCTAAATGATGTGACAAGCGCTTTTCCAGTTTTCAATTTGCTGAAAAATTTTAACATCAGTAGGTTCTTAACTATTTCTGTAACCGATGAATTTCTTTTCTTTTCCCCCCCCTAATCCTCCAATTCCAAAACTTTGAAGTGAAGTTTTTTTTTTGATCAAAATACTTGAAAAAGTATGCTATAAGACAGGTACCTTGTAAGAAGAATACAAGGGAATAAGTAATTTCTTGAGTCAGGGAGTAAGTAAAGCAGATAAATGGTATGATTGTCCTACACATTACAAAAGCCTTCCAATCCCCTCCATCCTGTACCTCTGCCTTAACAGTTAATGGTTAGAGGAACACATGCTGTTTATGCCTTTCCTTCCAACAGCTCTGCCAGTCCAGATTGCCTTCCATCCCACGATTTCATTCTTCCAAGAATAAGGTATGACTGTGCTAAACTGTGTGTGTAGGTATGTTCATGTTTTAGAGGTCTGGACACCTCATTTTCTCATCTGAAAGATACAGTGTAGTGAACTCCACAAGCTTTTTTGTCTAGGTTGACTTTCAGTGTACTGGAGTGAGATGGCACATTCCCACATTTCCCTCAACACTCCAGGCAAGGACTGCCTGGTGAGCTGTTCAATGTACACATTCCAAACACAGAACATGACTGAAATATGAACATGATACAGACTTGCTGGAAAAGGAAGGGATTGAAAGTGACCACTGGGAGACTTTCCTTCAGCTACAGTTGGTCAAAGCAACCTGCATGGAGTGATAATACCACAATGGCAACGTGCAGAGGATTGACTGATAAGATAGAGCAATATGTTAATGTCATGATTAATACCAAGTATTGCTGAGTGAAAGTCCTTGCTAGTAATAAAGAAAATACTGCATCTGAGACCAGTCCTCTAGGTACTCATCTGTGCTCCAGCATTATTTAGAGAATGTTGATTAAAAGCCAAGAAGTGTTGACCTGTCTGTCCAGTTGCCAAAATGAGTAGGTTTTGGGTTTGTTTTCCTACAAATATAACCAACACATTAAGTCTGCACAATTTTATTCAAGAGAATTGAAACTGTTGATTGAAGAACCCTAACATCAGGTGGATCACATTTGCTCAGATACAGATACGTCTTGAGGTCTTTGTATGTCAACCTCTATTGCTAAGAATGCTCTGGTATCTAAAGGTTTTTCACAGCTCTTGTGTATAAATACATGCCCTCAAGATCTGAATGTGTGCTTTCATCACCGGATTCCTTGTTTCCATTAACGAGCTTTCTAACGGTGAATCAATTTGGAAGAGTAGTGGACCAAGACTTGAGGAACACTGTGTAATACTCCACAGTCTGAAAGACTATGTTAGTAAACTAAGGTTACTGCATTTTTTCCTGTAAATAATCTAAACCGAAAGAACTTTACGCTGCCAGCACAAAAAAAAAGCAAACTTGGTGGTAGAATTCATGTGTGACATAACAGCACAAAGATGCTGTTAATGGCCATCTACTGGTGCTATTTATTACTTTCAACAAGTTGGTTTCATAACTTTTTCTGTAGTTTGGAAGTGATTGTCGGTAATAAGAATGTAAGTAATAAAATAGCAATAAAGTACTGAAAAACAAGATTTTTTTTTTTCTCCAAGGTGAATACTATGGTAATGCAGTAAAGATATACAGGAATAGTTACGATGGTTTTTTGTTTGTTTTCAGCAGAGCACTTAATTGATTATATGTCAGTAGTTCACACAAAACAATTAAAGGGAAACGCTTATCAGATTTAGGCCGCACTGAAAAGGTTTACTTTTGCCATTCATACAATAACATTTGATTTACTCATTTGTGCAAATATAAATAGCCTAATGATTAAAACAAGTGTTTCTCTCCTTTGTGACCCAGCTTTAATTATGGCCCATGTGGTTTTCAGCAACATTACCAGAAAAAAGGACATGTTCAGCAAGTTCTTCCTAGGCAATGCTCATATGTGACATATTAGTGAGCTTCATCAGCTTGATATAATGATCTATTGTCTTTCTTTTTTTCTCACTAGTACCTAGGTTACTACTTATTATATTAATTAAGAACTTACTATCTACCCTACAGTATTTATAGGGTTACTTAAGTCACCTCTCTGCAAGACACTTCCTTCCATTATTGTCCACTTGTCCATTCAAACTTCTTTTTTTTTTTTTTTAAATTCACTAAATACTTCAAATTCATGAAATCTAAAAATTATTAGTTTTGGAAAGTACAATCTTAAACCATGAAATAAATAACTAAACATTAAGGAAGTATTACATATTTCTTCTTAAGCAACTAACTTTAGGATATTGATGCTTGTCATTTTAAATTAATCAGATTTTTGCAGCATTTGGCATCACTCCAGTACAAAGCATTAGGCAGACAGCACACTTCAGCAACTCAGACTTTATTCATTTTGAGGATCTGTCACTGGCTGCTAGGTTTGGGTGGGTTTTTTTCTCCTTCATTTTATATTATCTCACTCTGCAGGACTGCTTTATTAGCTATAAACTAAAACTAGCTCTATGGAATAGCATGAACTGGACCTGAGACCCCATGTGCTGTATACAAGCTGCTGTGCTTTATTTAAAGAAAACTAAATGAACTTTGAGTCTGTCATTTACTCTGTGCCAGTAATGAGAACTCCAAATCCTCAGTTTCCTGTTAAAGAAAAAAAAAAAAACCTCCCCCCAAAAAACCCTTTAAAACATTTTTTGCTCGCAATTAGAATTAACAAGATTTTAGTAAAGTATTTTAAGATTTCCCATAAACTTGTCTTTTACCAGTTTAATAAGCAGTCTGTGTTGTGGCTTCACAGCAGTCAATAAACATCCTTTATTTAGGACTTCTCTAAATACCAAAAAATGTGTATGATATATGATGAGCTTTCTAGTTGCTAATGTATGAAAACTTTCTGGAGCTATACTTATGAGTGCAAATACATCAAAGCTAGCTCTAAATAAATCAGCTTAGGTTTGAAAGCAATATTACAGTTTAATTTGATGTGCTCCTTTGATCCCCTCCTCAGTACTTTGCCAGTATTTTTGGAACAGAGCTTGTTAGGTCAGGCTCAGAGCTGCACAGAACCTTTGGGCACAAGTAGGTTTCCTGGTTGAGCCCACCACTAGACTGGAGACTTCTACACTGTATGATACAGCACTATGCAGTCATTCCTATATTATCTTCTATATCTTCTAGACACTGGAGATTAATTGCAGCAGTGGTAGGCAAATAGAAGGAGTCATAAGATACTAATTTGACTTTTTTTAATGTGCAATGGAGTTTTGTGTTATTAACAGACAAAGATAACGTCATAATAATGGAGACAATTTATATATGCATGGCCAACACTGAGGTTCTTGTGGAAATAATCATATTGTTCACTGAAATACATTTTTACACATCACATTCCTATACAGTTACCAGAACACTAGCTTTGTTCTGTGTAGTCCTTCCATGTCCATTTCCTCAGCTCAAGTTTACCAAGCATTAACCACAAAATGTAACTTATCTTTTCCTGTACAAAGGAAACACCCCACAGAGCAAAAAGTCAAAGAATCTTTTCAAATCTCATTCATGAATTCAGGGGAAAACCTATAATAACCTACTAGGGGCTTATTTCATGGCACCTACTTGTTCCTTTTTTCCCCCCCTCTCCTTTGCATTGCCTCCTACATTGTGGGGAGGGTACAAGACCAGCAAGTTCTGCTCCTTTGTCATTGGTCAGCTGAACACCAACCTTACAGAATCAAAGTAACTCAATGGTTGTTAGCACTGCTATTTCCTACTGTTACACATGTAATTTCACTAAAAATCTGCTGGTCTACACTTGGTAAAGAATATCAGATTAATGCTTGTGAAAACTCTATAACTGAATGTTATAATTCACTGCTCACTGGTTTGTTTGCTCGTGGGCTCTCATAAAGTTTTGTGTACAAGGCAAAACCTGGTCTACATTTGGTTAAATTTCTCTGGTGTGCACCTTCCTGCCAATAACTCAACTACTATCAGAAGAACTATAGAATTCTGCACAATGAGTTGCTCTTAACATTATTTTTAATAATAATATTTTCAAAAAAATAGAAACTGAGTTGACTTTTTCCTTCTGTACCTTGTTCTATGCCTATAAATTTCAAATAAATAAAAATATATTTATTTTGTTCTTTATTCAATACAGTATTTTATCCTCAAGCAAGTTTTCACTTGTACAAAGAGGGGTAAGGAAGCACAATTTCGAATCTATGAATTTAAACTAATTGAAACCATTCTTTATAATTGCTATATTCCAGAGGGAAAACAACAAAGTTTTGCTGTATCTTGCAAATTTGTATCACTGAAATATACTTTTGTTGTGCACTGGAACAGAAATTAAAAAAACCACCTTATTTCAAGATGTCTCATCTGGCAGGTGATTTCCCAGAATAATTCAATTTCAAGTGTAGGTTTTAAATCAAGATATTCATATAGAGAAACAAAGAAAAAATTTAATATTCTATTTTTTTTTTTCCCCCTGAGACATCAACCTCTCCTTTTTTCCTAAGAGACAAAAGCATACAAACATTCTAGTTTCTGTGACTGGAAAGCTAGTAAGTTTTATTAAAAACATATTTACTAGAGATTCAACTTCAAGAATCACTGATTTTAACAAAAATTATGTCACGAAATATACATTTTTTTTCACATACGGCTTTTTGAAAGGGTTGCCTACACAATGCACCTATTGTTTTGCAAAACCTTTCTACTAAATCATGGCAATTTAGGTCCCTTCTATTTCTGACAGTAGAAATTGAGAAATATGTTCTTGTTCATTCTCTACAGATAAGATCAATAAAATTCAGCTCTTATATACCCATTACTATTTTAAATTTTGAATGAGCAAACACTGTGGCTATCACATCAATTAGCAAGCTCAGCAGCTCTATGGCCTATTTTCTGACTTTGGCCAGCATGATCTGACCATGTTCACTGTATCCCTCCTCATCCTCCAGGAGGTAGCATCTGACATCATCTGTGGTAAAAGTGCTGGGAATGAGCTACTTCCCCCATTGTGCACAAGTATTCAGGATTCAGTCAAGACTGCCAGAGCAGCTCCAACAATTTGAAGCTACAGAAAACAATTTGCCTATTTGGTTCTGAACCCCAGCATTAGGAGACTAGAGATAGCTTTTGCCTCTAATTTCCAAAATATCACTAGGATTAATCAGGCATGTTGTTTTGTTTTCTGATGAGTTCAGTAGCCAGACAGCACACAATTACAAATCATTTAGCAAAAAAAAAAAAAAAGTACTAATAGAGCTATGCATTTCTGAAAGCTTTTATTTCTGTCTTAGAAATCCTGAACATTCTTAGTTTGTATATAGATAATTAGCCCTAAGTGATGATATCTTCTCAAAGTGGCACACACTTAAATATATTTTGTAACAAATTATTTAAAGCTCTTGGCTTCATTATATTCTTTTCCTTTACATCATCTCTCCTACATTACAATATGAGGAATTTCTTTTCTGAAATTAAAATATCATAATCATGTTGTCCCTTTACATGAAAAATCTTTCATTGTTCCAATTTTTGTTGCTGTTTTTATTTTTTTTATATATATAATGCTTTCTTGAAAGGAGCCAATGATCTGCAAGAACTGAGAAAAATACATCTTGCAGAATGTTTTTGCAAGACAGAATAAGCTATAACAATACAATTTCTGATTAATAACTCATTTGATCTGTGTTCCACCAAGATCATAAATCCAGTTTCCTCATGCAATCCATCCCAGAGTTGGTTTATCCTTATTGTTAGAAAGGGTTTTTTCTGAAGACTAACCTCAAGCTTTCTTGATGAAGTTTGAGTCTATTACTGATTGATGTATTTAAAGACAACTTTTATGACCCTGTCCTCCCATTACTCCCTCCATACTTTTCCTTTTTTGTTTTTTCTAAACTCAAGTTCATTAGGTTTATGTAGCAAGTATCAGAAAAAACATCCAGCTAAATATAAAAGAAACGGGTCTTTCTTTGTGTTTTATCAACACACTTACATTTGAACATACAGAGCTGGTAATATAAATCTAAACTGCATACCTTCTGGCAAACTATCAGCATTCCTTGACTATGGCAGATTCATCAAAGCAAAAAAGCACCCCCAGGAAACTTGTTAATAACATGGCACAATATTATCTCCCTGGAGAAAAAGGAAAAAGGATGGAAGCCTTTTCCTCTAATTAAAAATGAAAACTTTCATTAAACTAGTATATACCACACAGAATTAAAAAAAAAAAAAATCCAAAAAAACTGAGATTTGCTGTGTTCATGAATCATTATTGTGCATAAGAAAATTAAATAAGATAAAATTAAATGATAACAAATGGGTGCTTCGTGGAAGCACTGTGCACTAAGTTTAACGGTTTTTTCTTGAGGTAGAAATAAGGTATAACTGTATCAAGATTCTAAGGACTGTTATCTGTGTTTTTCTTCAGGAATGAAAGGCAAAGCAAATAGAGAAATCACAACTGAGTGTGAGACAAAAGGTTAAAGAGAGTCATACTATACGAGTGGTACCTTTTCAGAAAATACAGATTATTTAGGAGAGTCAATTACACAAATATCCACATTTCACAGAGCTGTAGACATTTGGTTGGTTGAAAAAGTACATCAAGAAATACTGCAGCCAGCCTTCTCTCTTTTTTTTTTTTTTTAGCATATAAGTCTATCTGGTAGTATGTGGCTTCTGCATGCAACTTACTGACAAAAGATATAGTCACTCTATGTCTGATAAAGGCTAGAAGCTGGTTAGTTTGTGTGATAAACTGAAGTTCTGCCACACTACTTCATCTCTCTCAGCTGCTTTCTTATTGCTACTCTTGTAGCAATGTTGGATTCCAAAAATTGGATATGAGAAAAAGAAAAACTGCTAAGCTTAAACAAAGCCTTGGGCTGACAGCGACTGAGGAAAAACCTCAATTTAAAGTCCAGACAAGGATCCATTGATGTCACAGGTTTGGAATGTCCTACCCAAGCCTGGAGAAACCATGCCCTGATCTCATCAAACCTCTGCATAAAACCCATTGTGTTACTCCCTTGCATGTATATACTCTGTAACCCTTTGCATATGTATATCTAATATGTTTTCCCCCCTGTAAGTCCCCTAAAATAAAATGGGTTTTTCCCATGAGGTAATTCCTAAGACCCCAAGATTTGCCAAATCAGGGGTCCCTTACCTCATCTCTGGAAAGTCCCCAACTGTAATACCATGATATGTAAACCCCCTGTTGAAAATGCAAACCATAAACCCTTTAAATATGAAGTTGTGAGCGCAATAAAGGATTCCAGTTTCTTGCCCCCAAGCTTGGATAGTCTTAGCTTCATTTGACCTCCACAAATAAAGGTGACAAAATCATATGCGTATTTCTTAGGAAAATGTTACCTGCAAACTTCTTTTCAATTCAAACACAATACCTGCAAATTTCTTTTCAATTCAAACACAAAAAGTTTAGTTATGAAAATTTGTTCAATTTTTAGAAACTATTTTTTATGTGTAGCCTTAGATTTTTACTCTAAAATGTTTACTCCAATACATCTAAAGCTTTGTTTGTATTTTTAATTTATCAACATACTATGCAGCAGCTACAAACCATTACTTCATATTGCATGTAGAAAAATGGAGGCAGTAGAAAATAATCTGGCTTCAAGGTCATTACTGTAAAGAGATCAACATTCAGTTACCATTTCTTCTTCATTTTGTATAAGATGACTTTTACAGTTAAAACTAATCTTTCATCTTGTCTTATGATGTTTTCTACAGTGCTGCTTATAAGTCATTCTATTTTTATAGATAATATATCTAACACTCAGAAATAAAGCACTGAAAGTGAGAAATGGCAGTAACGGAGGGTCAACATAAATCATTCAGCTACTTGGTGAAGTGCTACCTATATTGTTCAGAATTTCATTAGGAGATTGTTTCCATGTTTATGCAATTACTAATAATTGTTATCTTCCTAATTGCATATGAAGTTTTAAATACTTGAACAAATAATCCTGGAAAAACAACTCCCTCATTCTTCCCTCCCCTGTAACAGGAGTACTGCCTACTGTCACTCTCAAACACGACATGAAAATAAGTGAAACTCAGAAACCACTTCAGTACAATGCCAGATAAGTGTAGGAGGTGCAGAATTACCCTATAGCTAAAAAAAGAGAAGCTGCAAATGTGCCAGTCTTTTTAAAATGCAACATCATATGGCAGCAAAGAATTTGACAAGATAGTGCTGAAGTTAGTTTAGCAGCAAATTGGTGTATAAAATGTTACATACCTGAACATTTTTCAGTGTTTATTTTGACTAAGGGAGTTTTGCTCATTTCTTCATGTTTGCCTTCCCCTCCTCCCCCCTCTCACATTTTTCAGTCTCGTGGCTCACAATTTCTACACTCCAGTCTGCACTAATTTCAAATCATGCTGCTTGCAAGACAGGCAGGTAAAGTCAGGCTAAGCATTACTATAAAAACCTGCTAGCGTCTTACATCTCTGCTTGTGATTTCTGAGATAACTTGAGTTCTATTTCACATCAGCAATGAATTTCCATGAGTGAAATGATCCTTTCTGAGACAGTACAGAATACAATCAACCTTCAGTGTATTTTCTGGCTGAAGCTACAAATTGAAATTGGTTAACATTCTGCTGACATTGCACGTAAAGAAACAGCTGAGCTCCCTAAATACTATTTATCCTACTCTCTTAACTAAATGCAACAAAATGTGGGTTTGATACTGAAATAAGGTGGCAGTGAATAAATAGTGAGAAAATAGATTTCTTGTCATTAATTTTTTAGTTACTTTTGTTAGCAGTATCCAACTTAGATAAAATATGAAGTGTAAACCAAGGATGAGATATTTGTTTTTATAACTTTATCTTTTTATAAACTTTATGAATTGCAAAGCTCCTTGCCCACAGACTATTTTGCTACATTTTACTGGAACTCTGCTGATCAGATTCTGTTCAACAGTACAACTGAATTTTTCCATAACAAAAAGCAACGTTACATACTTTTACTATTACATTCCAGTAGCATGGTCAGAAGGCATGAGACATTCCATGGCCAATCCTTTATTGAAGGAATAATCCTTTATCTTGTATTAACAGTACTTTCTATACGAAAAGTCTCTGGCACTAGGATTCTTATTCTCTATGAAGAGAGAGATCCAAAAAACACTGAAGCATGTTAACTGGGAGCAACATAGGCTGTATAAAATAATATGAGACTGCATATTATTATTTTTACAAAGGAGCATCCTTTCACTACTCTGAGTGATGCAGCAGTTCTCAGAATAAAATTCTGGAAATAGCCTTTTGCTGATCCACATCCTGTGTGGATGTGGCACATCACCAGCTGGTGCATAAAAATTTAGAGAGCACCTTGTGAGCAGGAACAGCTCAGACTCTCATATGGTTTTAGCACAAGCAGGCTAGCAATCTGTAATAATGACATTATAAGATCTTATCCTCCCTAAAAGACATGCATCCATACTGCATTTGTACCATAAGACTAGATTTCAAAACTTCTGAAGTCATCTCTCAGCCCCTTCAACATTTGAACAGGGTAACCAAAGTTCCAGCTCTGTCTCATCTCCAAAACTGACTGAATCTCATGGTTACTGACACAAAGCAAAGATACTTTGTCATCTTGCTTTCTAAATGCATGAACAGTGCTCAATTCATTCACACCAATGATGCTAAAAGCTCCTCCACTGGTGGCAAAGTATTCCCTGTGTTAACAAAGACTTCCTCAGCCAGAAACCCACTCACAGACGTTGCTGATCAGTTGCCATGATCCCTATATGTACACGCACTGCTGTCTATGGAGGAGCTGTGATAAAGTTGCAGAAGATTTATCTTCTTAGTCACTGTATATGCATCTAGATACATCTTAATTAAAATTAATTTATGTTGTAGGTATTTTGTGTTGCTAATTGGCTTCCAGCAGAGCTGTTTTGCTAGGCATTGGTTAGTAGTTTTATTTGCGCTGTCAGTCACTGCAGATGTGCCTTCCCACAGTGGTCTCAACTGACAGAATTTTCTTTCCCATTCCCCTACTTCTGGATTTTCCTGGCATTTCTTATCCCTGTCAAAGCTTGTTTATCAAGTTTTTACAGTACTGTAGACAACGCTAGGCTTATGTCATACTTCTGAATTTACATGGAATGTGGAAGGTGTAAACACAGACTCTTGAGAAACTTATCTATTGCTATGACACTCAATCTTAACCTCATGATAATAGCATGAAGTGCTTGAAGACTGACTTCTAAAAGGACTTACTTCAGGGAGGTAAACTGGAAAAGAACACACAAAGAAAATTTAGTGAGTGACAGAAACTCTCTTCAGAATCTGAATCAATGTAAACAAATGCCCAAATCAACCCATCCCAGCTGACAAAAAAAAGACCTGTGAATTAAGAGCAGGTTCTCATCAGCTGCAATTATTTTCTCACAACAGTCTACACACCCAGTCATTTAATACATGGAAATCTAGTAGGCAAACATTTTCAACATATATTATCAAAAAGATTTGTTAATGATAAACTAATTGATAATTTATTAAGCAAAGCAAATGACATTGAGTACGAACAGCACCGAAATTCTTTTCAACACAAGTTGAATCATGCCACAGATGTTTACCGTTAAAAAAAACAACACCTTTAGACAGGATTGCTGTTTCTGCAGAAGTGGTGCAATGTGTAAGAGCAAAGTCTATGTAACAGTAAATGAAGTCCATGTATCTTCTACATAATAAATAGAAGATTCTCTTAAATAATAATAAGAAATAAAGCACTACTTCTGAACAGCCAACTAATAAAAATAGGAAAAATGGAAATCTGTGTTCTGGATGAATAAAAATTCATTTAATTATTTTACATAAAGTAATACCTTAATCTTTTCACAGCTGACAGAATCATTCTAAAGCTACTTTCTATTAAGCACCAAGTAGAGTACAGACACAACTATAATATGCTAAAAATATATAACTTGAACGTACATATCTTAGCAAAGTTTTGCAGTATGTTAAGAAGCATTAACAAGTTTTGCTGTTGAGTTGTCATCTTTATACCCCAAATAAGTACTAAAGTTCAAAGAGGACACAATCTTAATTTTATTTGTTTTGAGGAAAATTATTTTCTGGTAAAGTCATCTGATATTTAGGGCACTTACTGAAGATCTACTCCCAAATGACTCAGGATTTCAAGACATGACATGACACCAGACCTACTGTTTTACTTGCCATCACAAATCTGCCCTCCATTTGTCAGTTAATGGGGATGATTTCTCCTGCTAAATACCCTGTCATCTGCAACAAAGCAGTCAGGAACTAATAGAATACCTTTAATTTTTAGAATGCTATCTATGATGCAAGCACTAGCACAATACTAGATTCAGCTCAACTTGGTGCTCGCTCCTAACTGCACAGCTAGCCCTAACTGAGATAATTGTTCAGCAAATCAAAGTAGCCTAGTGAAGTAAATAATTAGGTGTCGTAAACTGTTGTGCTATATAATTTATTTTTTTTTACCCTCAATAAGTAACGAGAAGTAACTCAACCCAAGTCTTCCTATCCTGCAAGAAACAGGAAAATTACTAATTATTTTATATCTCCAGATTATCCAGCAACACTTTCTTTTCAAAACTTTTGAATCATGAAATTGTTCTTAGGCATAGAGGTTATGTCTTAGGAGCAGAACACTTTGCTCTGAAAGAGGTCAATACCTGAGTGAGCATTTGAAAGTTGATCAGTGCACAATATTTCTGCTAAGACACTAAACAGTATAGGAAGAGTTCAGACTGTCTCACAAATTTTCCAAAATAAATAAGCGTTAATTTGAGTTGAACACAATGAAGACTTAATTCTTAGATATCAATATTTTGAAGCAATTGTGCAATGATTTTGAAAATCAGATTTGCAGATCTTCATGTGAAGTGAAAAGTTGAAATTTCAGTGATTTTCCTTTTTTATATATAGGCTTTTGGGACAGAAAATAAACGTCATAAGAAGTGATTCACCTCCTCCTAAAATAGTGTGCAAAGCAAACCGAGATGAAAGCTCTTCAGAGGTGTCCATTTCTCTCCTTTAAAGGAGAGAGTCCAAATTCCCCAGATTAGATAACCTTTAGACTCAGTTCAAGACTAAGAAATTTAGATGAAGATGCACAGGCTGTCTAAATGGTCTTTATAGTCAACAGAGAACTAATTCATAGTCAGGAGAACAAATCAGCTTACCAAAAAGTTAACACCTATGACATTATTTCATAAAAACCAGACTCAACACTGAATTCAGTCCCAGCTGATGAGGACATTTTCTCCTTAGGTCTTGAAAACCCCCAAGGATAAAGATTCTAATATTGTTTCACAGCTTGACTATCTTCATGGTCACTCTTATTTTACTCATCTGGAACTTCCTCTTTTTCCCCACTATAATTATTGTCTTTCCCTCCTACTGTTACCCTCAATAAAGATCCTGGCTCTATCTTACTGGAAACATCCCTGTATGAAACTAAGGTCCCCTTGAAGCTCTGTTATCTGAAAGGCTGAGGAATCCCAGCTCCCTCAGCCTCTCCTTACCGGGTAAGTGGAGCAGGCCAATAGCTGTATGCTGAACTCATTCCCATCTGTTAATGTCTTCCTTGCATTAAAGGAGCAAAAACTATATTCAGTATTCCTATGTGGGTTAATAAGCACCACATAAAGGGAGCAGGGGTGGAAATTTACTTCCTTAACCTACTATGTTCCTCTTTATACAGGCCATTAGCCTTCATCATCACCAGTGCACAATGCTGGCTCATGCAATACCTACTGTCTGCCGGAACACCAGATCTCTTTCAGCAAAGCTGCAACCTGAGCAGTCACTCCCCAAACTGAACTGGGAGAGGAATTTATTTTATCACAGGTGAGGAATTTAATATTTGTCCCCATTGGCTTCTTGGCTATTTGTCCAGTACCGGGACCACCTAAACAGCAACTTGAGTAAATTGAATGAACCCCCGTCCCCGCCTTCTTTGTTGTCATCACTTCCCCTGTACATGTTAATACAACAGCAGTGGTAAAATAACAGCTGTCATTTTCCCTGAAACCCTATGCCACCATCTGGTGATGAGTTCATGGCCACACTGCCGTACCAGCTTTCCCAGCTGACAGGGTCATGTTCACTGCTGAAATAACCATACCCATTCCATTTTACTTCCTACGAAAGTAAAATATTTGCAAGATTCTAACACAGACTGACATTGTAAATTTTTGCATTTAAAACAGAATGGTGAAATGTGAAACTGCTGGCTTCTGAACCTAAACCAGCAGTGTGCTCAGGTGGTCAAGAAAGCCAGTAGTGTCCTGGCCCTTATCAGGAATAGTGTGGTCAGCAGGACTAGGGAAGTGATTCCCCCCTGTACTCAGCACTGATGGGGCCACACCTCAAGTGCTGTGTCCAGTTCTGGGCCTCTTATTACAAGAAGGACGGTGAGGTGCTGGAGTGACTCCAGAGAAGGGCAACAAAGCTGGTGAGGGGTCTGGAAAGCATGTCCTATGAGGAGTGGCTAAAGGAAACTGGGTTTGTTTAGCTTGGAGAAGAGAAGGCTCATGGGAGACATTACCACTCTCTACACCTGCCTGACAGGAGGGTGTATCCAGGTAGGGGTCAGACATGAAAGCAGTAGCAGAGTAAGACTACAGAAATTGCATCTATTAAATCATCAAAACATACATTGTGTTGTTAGTCTTCTCATATACTAGCATTGCACTGCCACAAGTAATCAAAGAAAATATTATAGAGACATTCCTACAGCAAGACAACTAATATATACTAACTCTTAAATTCTTGTGAGAAAAAAAAAACAACAACAAGTGTTTTACCATCAAATTAAGCCTTAGAAATTACCATCAAATAAAATCTACGGTGCACGGCTCTTAAGTTCATAAGACATGTTAAAAGCAATATACATACGTTGTTTTTAGAATCAAAAAAAGAGTATGAAATTAAAGAAGTTTTTCTGCTTCTTTTGTTTTCTTGGACAATCAGGGAAGCATTTTTGCTATACTCTTTCCCTTTATGCTGCTATTAACAATGTATCTTACATAATATTTCAAATGCAAGGATTAGCCAGGTTGGAATGAAAAATTTACAGTCTGAAGTAGAAAAAAGACTGCATTAGCAGGCACAATTTCCACCCACACAACCTACATTTATTTAAATACATCCATATGAACAGTTCCTTCAGAAACAAAATCGCTGATTAAGAGTGTAAATTTCAAATAAGCTCAGTACGGTACTAACAATTATTCCCCAGGAGAACTTCTATTAACATCAGTGAGTGTTAAGATTAAGCTAATACTGGTTTTGAAAATTTAATACTTAATTGATCAACTTAGCAACAATGCAATTTGTCTCAAGTTCTTGCTACATCTGAAGCATAGTGAATAAAGCAAGATGAATGACTCAGAACAAACAATTTCTCCTAAAAGGTTGTGCTGTTTTTGGCTGAGATAGAGCTCATTTTCTTCATAGTAGTTAATATACCATCTCCCCACTCCTCCCTCCTTCCCAAATTCTATGTCCTCCCCCTCAGCAGCACAGGGAGATGGGGAATGGGGGTTATGGATAGTCCATCACAAGTTGTTTCTGCTACTGCTCAGGGAGAGGAGTCCTTCCCCTGCTTCTGTGGGGTCCCTCCCCCGGGAAACAGTTCTCCACAAACTGCTGCAACATGGGTCACTTTTCCATGGGGTGCAGTCCTTCAGGCACAGGCTGCTCCAGTGTGGGTCCCCCACAGGGCCACAACTCCCACCAGAAAAACCTGTCCAGTGTGGGTTCCTCTATCCATGCCAGGATCCTGCTCCAGCACAGGTTTACCATGGGTTCACAGCCCTCTGTCAGGTATCCACTTGCTCTGGTGTGCATCTCCTCCATGGGCTGCAGGTGGATCCCTGCACCTTTGTTGTGCTCCATGGGCTGCAAGAGCACAGCTGCCTCCCCATGGTCTGCACCACGGGCTGCAGGGGAACTTCAGCTCTAGCACCTGGAGCACCTCCTCTCCCTCCTTCTGTGCTAATCTTGGTGTCTGCAGAGTTGTTCACATGTTCTCACTCCACTCTTCCCTGGCCACAATTACATTTGCCCAAAAACTTTTTTTCCTTCTTAAATATGTTATCACAGAGGCTTTATCATCATTCCTGATTGACTCAGCCTTGGTAGCAGTGGATCCATCCTGGAGCTGGCTGACATTGGCTCTGCTGGACATGAGGGAAACTTTGGGCACCTTCTCACCAAAGCCTCCCCTGTGCACCTTCCCCACCCCCCCAACTACTGAAACCTAGCCACACAAAAACAATACAGATAAACTGAAAAAATAAAGGAATGGCCTTCATGAGGCACTGTGAAACTGAAAAAAGTATTATCAAGGACTTGAAGCCGTAGAAAATATATTCTATTTCACAAGAAATTCAAGTTTCAGAGTATTTTTCTGCAGTAGAAAGCATGAAAGTTAATTATAACTCATTTTTATACTTTAACATACATAAAGACTATAATCTTTTTCTCTTGTTGAGATTTGAGAATTAATTCCTTTCAAAGTTTTGGTTATGTCATTTTGCTCTCTCATTATTTCTGTTGCTCTTTTGCGGACATTCTTTGTCTACACATTTCTGAAATGGTGTTGCCTAGAGTGAGATGCAAGCCCTTGGTAGAAAGATATAGAAGAATGTTTCTTTACCTTGTTCTCTTTTTTTATATCTCTAGCTGCAACAATGATTTCCCCCCCTCAGCAGAACAATGTTCCCTCATGATCCCTTACAAGCTCCTGTAACATTTCTAGGGTAGTGCCTTCTAGCTAGTCTCTCTTGAAATGTGTAGTACATATGTAAAGATTATTATTTGTATAAAAGTAAGGAAATTTGTCATTGCTTTTCTGACTGTCATGCTGTTTATTTGGGGGGCTTATTTTCCTTCAGATCATTTCCCTTGTTTTGCTTATACTTTGAATCTTCTTCTTACAGCTACTTTAATGTAATTTGCAACTAAATGCTACCTGTTCCTTCTTCAGGCTGCTTACAAAAGTATTGAGTAGTGCTCAATCCAGAGCAGAGGTATTTTGGGATCTCACTCAGCCCATCACTTTTGGTGGCAAATTACTTCACCGATTTGAAAACTGTAGACAGAGTAGCTGCCTCACCTAACAGTGTTTTATATAGTTCCAGCTGCTGAATGTCTACAACAACTCATCCAACAGACTGCAATCTACTCTTTCTGAAAAAGTTGTACAGAAAGGTAGAAAAAGAGATGTGACACTGCCTGAATTGGAACACTGTCTGAAAATTAGGTCAGATCTTTGAATTATTTCAAGGACAATCTTGCTGAAAGAGAGGCATTCTGCTATTCCACAGTGGTTTGATGCTCCTGTGCAAGGTCCTGAAGAAAGAAGGGATGATCATCATCTGCTTCATTGATTTCTGGCCTGTTTGACTGTAGGAGGAAATCAAGGAAAAGTTCACTTACATGTCAGAATGCAAATTGTCCATCAAGAGTTGGACAAAGGCTTCCTTTGTATCATTCAAATCATAAAGGCCTCTAAGGCTACCCATGGTTTGTTCGCAATTTTTAACTTCAGGAAAAGAAACTGTACCACTATGCAAAATATTTTGATTGGGTCTTCACAGCAAATCACTTTAACTTCTATCTGTACAGACTCCCAGTAAAAGTAGAGTTGCCATTAATGCCATTTCAAGTTTAACAAAGAGGTATAGCAACCAACCTACCTAATTATAAATTATTTTTTTTTCCACTTACTGCCATTCCAAAGACACATTCTGACACCACCAACAAAAACCCAAGCAAACAAACAAAAAAATCCTGCAGCAAGTGTACTAATATACTATAACCTCCTTCAGAGATGCAGGAAAAAAGATGGTAAACTACAAGAAATAAAATGGTCTGGACAAGTAATTTACAGCTACAATCAGAGCATTATACTAATGGATAGTATATTCATACTGGGGAAGAATTCATTTTGTAGCTAAGCATATAATGGCTTCACAGACAGAATGGCCAACATTTATAAGAGTAACTTGTTTCCATTACAGTAAACATTCATGAGGTTTGAATAAACAGAAATGCCTGACTTAGGTTATATGGTTATATGCATAATACATGAAGATCTGAAGAACAATAAGTGAAGAGACAGGGGTTCAATCAACACTGCAAGTCTTTTTTATAACAAGAAGTAGCTCAAAATATCTGACTCCATTTCTTTATTAATGTCACATTACTTGTATGTTTCTACAGCTGTGTGCCTGCTTTCTCTTTATGTGTGCAAGAGAAGCAACAGAAGGCAAGCATACATTTCCATCTATTTTGTTGTTATTTCCAAAGTTCCTTGAATATAATGACTAAAATATTATTCATTCTGAATTATACATGTTTTGGTATAAATGTGAATATCAGACAGGTATCATGGTATAATGTATCATATGTTATGACAATAAATTTGTATTGGTATAGTACTTTAACAGATTTTTCAGTTTTATGTTTCAGCTAGGGGATGAAACACCCAACTAGTGATCATAAAACAACTGTGCTTAGTTATGCATTTTTACTAATTTAGTTCTGTGTTTATACTGTGAAGGGGCATCATTTATCCATTTAAACACTTGTTTTAACTAATGACCCATGCAATTGCTTACAGCAAGCATCTTTACCTCCCTGCTTGTCTTTTCAACGACTTTGACAGTCGAAATAATCAGGAGAAGCAATACGAATGTTAAGATTAAAGCAATTTCTTCATTATAGATGGACACTACATCTTAAACATGGTTCAACCCTAAAGATACCAAAATTCAACTGTAGTAGATTTATAAACAATAAAGTTTTATAGAATTCTATACAAAATTGATATAAAAATTGTTATAATTCAGTTTACGTACAATTTCTAGGTATACAGATGCCTATCCTCACAGGTAACTATTACCTATCAGGTCCCTTTGAAGGGAAATGTTCAAATGGGCACTGATTATAAACACCAGATTTTTCTTGGATATGAAGACATGAAGATGAAGTCAACTGAAGTTGTCAGGGACAAATAAGTCAAAAATGAAAAGTGGTCTAGGGAACGTAGGCTTTGCATATCAACATTAGCAAAACCAAAACAAACTAGAAAGGCTGCAAGGAGTGACTGTGTGCCTTGGGAAGAAGTTTGTAATCATTTAGGAGCTATTTCCACTAAATTTTTCCATTCAACATTTAGAAGTGCCAGGTATGCCATTTAGAATTCAGTTGCAAGAAAAAAAAGGGCCTCTACGTGTCTGATTTTTTTTTTTTAAACAGTTCCTTATGCATCTACGGTTAGATAGAATATCCTCATAAAAGAAAAGTTCTTATTCTGCTGTAGTACTTCTTAATTAAACAGTTAAAAATCCCTGTAAGAATCAAAATAATTGTGCTTTTATAGATAGAAAAAAGCTGTTGACAGTGTGAAGTGACCAAATCCAGGATTTAGCCACTGATTGGCCACTCAGCCATCAATTACAATTACTCCCTGAAGAAACAAGACCATAGAATGGAATTTTTACAGTAGAACCTTTTCAGAAGCTAAACCCAAGGACAGAAGTTGAGGTGAAGTCTTTAAATAGAAAGTAGTAAGATGGGACTACACTGGAACTACCTTGACATGGTGCTGTAGCTTAAGATGTTCATTTCCAGTAGACATGCTCTTCTTATATACACATATTTTGAAGTCTGTGTAAGGATATGGAAATAGAAAGAGTTACCTGAAACAACTTCTGTTATTCTAAGAAGCAGTAAGTCATATGTCAGTCTAACTCAACTGTAGTAAATGACCTCATCATTCTTATCAATATTCTATAAATTACATTAAACTAACATGGAGCTACTTGATTTTTCAGGAAAAAACAACAGAAACTACACAAAGGAGCATTTAATCAACACAGTGAAAAGTTTTGACAATCAATATAAGTTGTCCTCACTCTGCCTCCTCTCCAGTACCAGCAACATCACCAATTCCTTTCTTTGAAGATGCTCTGAGTGCCGTGAGTGCAGCCCAGAGTAATCTGGAGTCAAGTCCTCTTGGATTTAATACAAGCCCTCCATTAGTCTTCTATGACAAAACCTCTACAGCTCATCCACCTTAGACAAAGGCAGCACAGTTGATGTTATTAATAACATATTCAATATTCTGCTCTGTTTGGCTGTTTCCAATCAAAAGGAAGGAAGAATGAAGAAAATTCATCACTGAACAAGAACCTTCCAAGTGTTTTGGTACTTCATAAAAAGTCAGGTTCAGGAATCTTCCATTTTCAAGCAAAGTTTTATACAGCATGTCAAAAAGTATAATAGGCTCATGGGATTCTAAGTTAAGAGCAACAATCCATTAAGTCTTGTTCTAGGAAGTACCTCCTTGTTGAGAAAGTAGTCAAAAGCAGTATCCTGCTTCTATTCAAAGAAATTTTTTGTTTTAAGTAATATTTTAGTGACTGCTAATGCAAACTGAATTATCAAAATACTAAACATAGCTTACAGTACTTCAGATGTTCAATTACCACAACAGCAAAAGGGAAAAATCGATTAAAACTTTGAGCAGGACAAAAATTCAAGTCATAAAAAATCCATTCAATAAGATGCTCATACATGCTACTGCTTTGAATCAAGCATACAAGTGTTATGGTAGCAGATGGTGATGTTATATATGGTGATAACTTTTTTCTCCCATTGCTCAGGGACAAATACACCCTTTTGTTGGTATTTTTTGTGTCAGCCACACGTCTTTTCCTCTTTGCCTTGGTCAAAGTCCATTCTTATAACAGACTTGTTTTAGTTAACCTGTGAGGGAACTTCCCTGTTTTATTAACTCACTAGTAAACAGGACTTCTAATTCACAGAAATACTTTTGGCAACATGCAAAGTTAGTTGGCAAAAGTATACTGGAAAATGTCAATGAGAGAGAAACTGTGTTATTCCAGGGCACATCCTGCCTAGCTCTTGCTCACCAGAGGGTAAAGGCTGTAGGTGAAGAACGTGAGCTCAGCCACAGAGCTGATACAGAAGGTCTGCAACCACAAGGGGAGATCTTATTCTCTCCCATTATTTGTTTGTTTGTTTCCCACTTATTTTGTCTTTTCAGTGAATCTATGGAGTGGGAGACTTCCTGAAGATATTTTTCCCTCTTTAACCTAAAGTTCTGTATTATAAGCAGCTAAGATTTCATTAAAACTAGTACCTCATAGCATCTGTCACATGAAAATTCAAGTGAGTTATGCTTAGTTTGGAAAAAACTGTGATGTCAGAGGGATGAGGACAAGTATTGAACAGCTTCTTTGTCACAAAAACCCAAATATGCACAACAGTAATCAAAAGTTAATGGGGGAGGAATGGGCTCCAACCCTGTTTTATGCAACATACTCATCCTGACAGGTCCCTACAGATTCCCATTACTGTGTGTGTCAAAGTAAGAGCAAATCTCAATTAAAGAGTCTTATAGAAGTTATCTAGACTTTGATTAAGAAGTTCCCTAATTTTCGATAATTTTGCTCTTGCAATGTTTCATTAGTTTTAAATGTTTCAAATTTTCTTCCTCCAAAGTATGTCCCCAGACCAGCTAGAATTTAAAAGAGAATGTTTTCACATTTGTTGTATTCTAATTTTTTCAGTTGTATCAGTTCATCACACAGTGATTGTTGATCTTTTTGATATGAATAATTTGATAATTATGATCTGTAATTTAGGGTACCAGAGCTTTGTTAGCCTATCTTTTGCTACTTTGCATAGTATTGAAGGTGTTTTAATGATTTTGCCTTTATTACCTGTTCTATTAATGTCATTGGGTTTTCTTCCTATTTGTAACACATTTTAAAATCCAGTAGGTGTTCTAAAAATATTATAAATATTAATCTAAATACTTTAATAAGTACACACCAGGTAAACTTAACACGAGCCTTATTCATGGTTTATTTTAGCTTGCACAAGCAGACTCACTAATTTTAACACTTTGTTTTAGTGATCACAGATTCAGCCCCAAGACCACTCCTAGGATCTCAAGCCAAACTCCTGAACCTAACAGGTTTCTAAGTGCCATCTAACAGTCTCATGACCTCACTTTCTATACATTACTTTCAACTTTATGCCACAATCAATTTAACCTTGTTACAAGTTTTGTTGAGTCTTGACACTTAAAAACACAATAATGCAGAGTTTAATGAACTTATCTAGGGCATCAATTTTACCTTTCTCTTAAGTCTATGTTTTTGGCATTGTACTTCCGCTGAACTCAAATTTAGCACAAAATTATCAAAGCACCAAAACACAAAATACTTATTTTGGGCCATCATTCTCATGGCTACCATCGGAGTATACCACAACCATTTACAAATGGAGAAGAATGTGTTTTATCACTTGTATCAGTATGGGCTGAGCCACTGCTTTCAGTAGTCCACTGATTGGAGGGCATTACTACTTCTGTTCTTGACTATTTACATAATGTCATCTTTGATCTGAAAAAAACCCAATTAGACATGTTACTGACACTGACACAAGCAGTGGCTGAGAACAGTCATTTGTGATGTAAGAGAGATCAGCAGTTTAAAAGATATTGAAAAAAAAATCATTATTTTGAAGATGACACAAATATGAGAACTTCCTGAAGTCAATTTGCCATGTGGTAAATCCACTAACTTCACAATTTGTGATTTACATCATATAAAACTATAGGAATAGGGAGTTCCACAAAACCTCTGAGAACAGTGAGGTGAGCGCAATCGCATAAGTTATACCAATGGAATGCGGTTTTGTCAGATACTTTAGTCTTAGAACATTTTGTTAGTTGCTAACCATTAATGGCTGTGAGATCTTAAATTCTGCAGCATTTGATGCACAGAAATTATGATCATTAATTGTTTTAACAAGACTGTAACAGTAAATGTCCTTATATGATACCCATAAAACAACTAGCAATTTCCTAAATCTGTTAATCAAGTATTATTTTGACACAGAACTGCACTGCTGTATCTACAGACATACAAAATGCAAACTCTAATAGATCAAGTATGCCTTGTTTCTGCCTGTCTCCAGTAGCAAATGGGTAGTATAATAAAATAAATTAGAAATAAATAAATAAATCCAAAAAGTAAGTTTGCGGCAATACTCCTCCCAACATGTCCTCTCACATCTTATTAGTTTTTAGCAAAGGCTGTATTCAGGTTGTATCCTGTATCTATTCCTTGGAGTTTAGTAAATTACTATGTGGTTTTATGGGTTTAGATTGTGTTTGTTTTGGTTTCTGTTTGATTTAGATTTTTTAAATGCCTCCATCACTTTTGATTTTCTGAGTGAACAGTTTCCTTTAACCAGAGTTCAGAAGGTCCTCATTGGGTCAGAAGTGGAGTAAGTTCTAGTGCTACCAAAAAAAACAAATTCAACCAATCATTAGAAAAAACCAAAACAAAATGTAAACAAAACCCCAAACAAACAAACAAAAAAACTCCAACCAGTAAAATGATTTGGTATTTGGGGTTCAGATCAGTATTTCAAGAAAAAAATAAACACCAAATAACCTGGGTATAAGTAAAAAAAATCTGAATTGATCATGAGTTCCATGAACAACAGCTTGAAATCAATAAACCTACAAGGAGTATATTTTCTCTTTTCTTCCCATTTACACTCCCTTATCTCTCACATAGACCACAGCACACACAATCCAAATGGAAAGTCAAATTGCCTATAATATAGAGTTTATCTTTAAAGGAAAGGTTTAGGTTTTTTGTTAGTTACTATCTAAGTATAAAAAATAAGCAAAAGAAGATATGAGGGGCAGCTAAATCATTAAAATTACTTTGAAGTGCTGAGTATAGTCTAAGCACTTCAAAAAGTATCTCTGCTCTATACTTTAAAAGGTGATTATGATATTTAATCTTGCAAAACATGTAACAGAGAGTTATATTTTAACTTTTGTTTCATTCTCAATTTTCTTTTAAAAGCTACATCTCAAATATGAAGGAAATCTGCTACTGACAAGCATACAATGAGCAAAGTGAAGTACTCTTTAAGACTTGCAGTTGTTACAGAATTCTGGTAGAGGCTCCCAGAACAATAGTTATTTGATCTTCAAACAGACTGAACTCCACTCCTACTTGAGTTCTCACATTCGGGGGGATGGGGTTTGTTTCTCCTTTCTAAAGGCTTATTTTGCTAAATAAGCTATTTCGCATGCACATTTCAGTATGATTAAAGTCAGGAAAGGATGACGTGGGAAACAAAGTTTTGAGGATGGATGAAAATAAACCCCTAAAAAACTAAAAAGGAAATCACCACAACAAAACAATGCTGGAAAGGCTCACTCTTTACCAAGGCAAAGCCTGAACACATGTGCAGCATTGAAATATGTCCCCCTTTTAGTGCATCACTGTTGCCATTTGCTCTTATAGCAGAGCTGACTTGACAGCATTGAAGAGAACTGCAGTGTCCTACACATAACCATTCAATCACTTACTGCCTAATTCCTTTTCCCCCAAAATGAACCTTGACATTTTTAAATACAAATATACAGAATAAGATTTTAAAAACCAAGGAAGCTTCTGCTGGGGGGAAAAAAAAAAACCAAAACAAAGAATCAAACAAAAACCCCCAAACCCAAACAAAACAAAACACCTCCCCCCCCCCCCCCCAGTTTCTTTGTTCTAATTCTCAGTCAGTTTAGAAGCCTTCTTCACTTACAAGAACACAGGATTCAAGTCAACTGCCTCCCTGTGGGTGCCCACAGTCACCTAAGGAAGTTAAAGAGGACAATTGTCCAAATTTGCCTCTGCTGCCACCAGGGAGCTGCACATACAGAGTATATTTAATTGGCTGCATCATTTAAGAAATAAGCAAAATTCCACACATTTTGCAGCAGGGAGATAATTTCTCACAAGCTTCTGTTTCCAAAAGCAGTTTTTCATCTCAAAACAGAAATGGAAGGGGAGACCTGCCCTGCTTCATTTTGGAAAGGCTTGTAACTTCTCTCCAGCCTCCAAAATAAAATATTTCCAAATAAAAGAACTCAAATCTGTATAATAATTAAAAATTATCTAATTAGATAACATTCTCAAACTATGTTTGAAGTAAGAGTGATTTCCACTGAGATGAAGCATGTTTTTCTACTAAAGGCCCTTTCAGCTCAAATGGTGGCTTTCTGTAAAGCAGGGCACATGATCTAAACCTTAGATTAAGAAGCAGAGACACACATCTTGGAAATAACATAGGCGTGCAACCTGGGAATGCAGGGATGGGATCAAGAAAGCTAAGGAAGGCACAGCTCAAGTTCAATTTGGCAAGGAATGTGAAAAATAAGAACAGCTTCTTCAGGTACCTTATTCAGAAAAAGGAAGACAAGAAATTGCAAATTGCACACAATAAATCACAGAATCATTTAGGTTGGAAAAGACCTTTAAGATCATTAACCAGTTAGTGTCTTGTCAACTAGACCAGGGCACTGAGTGTCACACCCAGCAGATTCTTAAACACCTCCAGTAGGACTTCACATCCCTGGGCAGTCCATTCCAACGTATAACAACCCTTTCCATGAAGAATTTCTTGATCTTGTTGACATGGAGAAAGCTGAGCTACTCAATGACTTTTTTGTCTCTTCGTTCACTAGCAAGTGTTCTTCCCTCATCTTTTAAGTTTCTAAACCTCATTGTAATACTCTAACTTCTGCAAGACCTTTGATATAGTCTCTCAAAACTTCCTTGCTTCTAAATTGAAAAGATATGGGTTTGATGAATAGACTTGATGGACTTGATAGAGAAGAACTTGGCTGGATAGCTACATCCAAAGAGTGCAGTCAACAGCTCAGTGTTCAAATACAGATGAATAGGTGTCCCTCAGGGATCCATATCAGGACCAGTTCTGATCAATCCTTTTATTAAGGACACACAGTGTGATTGAGTGCAGCCTCAGCAGTTAAACAGCTGACAGGAGCAGTTCATACACTTGAGAGAAGGGACGTCATCCAGAATGATCTTGTCAGGCTTGACAAATAGGCCCATGGAAACGTCATTAAATTCAACAAGGTCAAGTGCAAGGTCCTGCAGCTAGGTTAGGGCACTCACCAATATCAACATGTGCTAAGGAATGAATGGATTGAGAACATCCCTGTGTAGAAGGATCTAGAAAGAGTAGTGAATGAAAAATTGGACATGAGCAGGCAATACGCACTCTCAGGCCAGAAGGCCAGCCATATCCTGAGTTGTGTCAAAAGCATTTGGCCAGCAGGTTTGAGGTAGGTAATTCTCCCCACTCTCATGAGACCCCAGCTGAAAGAACAGCTTTTACAATGATTATAGTGAGACACTGGAATAGGTTTGCTTAGGGAAGTTGTGGATGTCCCATCATTTGAAGCATTCAAGGTAAGGTTTGACAAGGCTTTGAGCAATCTGATCTAGTAAAAAATGTCCTTACTCATTGCAGTGGGTTGGAACTAGATGATCTCTAAGGTTCCTTCCAACCTAAACTATTCTGTGATTAAAATGCTCAACTTGTAGACAGCTACGGTAGTCCTTCAGATTCCATTGGAAAGTCAAAGGAGGCAGACAGATAGCTCTGCTTTGAGATTATTTCCCTTATGTTAACACAGACTTCTAATGACAATTGGCTTCTGAATTATTTAATGATTACAATCATTTATGACTAGCTCCGTCACACATTCAGGGAGCTAGTCAAGCACGGTCTTGGCACCCTAGCTGCCCAGTAGTACATTGAACAGGCAAAGATTTCACAGCCAACAGTTCTCTGGAGAGTTCTAAAGGAAGCTTTGATCAAACCAGGCAATTTTGGAAACTAAAGCTGTATCAGGAGAAGTAACTGTTTCATGTATGCCATGTTTTGCGATGGTGAAGCCCTGTAATCTGTAATCTGGTACTGCCATCCTCAGTAACAGACCATAAACTCTGTAGGGGGCTTGCAAGGCCTCAGGACCAAGGCTTGCTTGAAGTTCTCCAAACTTGCCTGCAGCTTTGCTTTGCTTGATTTAGCTGTGATAGAAATTTCTCTAACTGATAGGCTATCTAAGGGTAATTTGGTTTCCTTGTTTTTCCTTTTTTTATGATGGTACAACCATAATTTTATACTGATAGCTGTAGCAAAGAGTTACTCTTTGCAGAATGAAATATTTTTCAGTTGGCATAATGACATAGTTAAATAAACATGGGCCTGGTTTGAGACTTCGAGAAGCAGCGATACAGGATGTGATCCAGGGAAATACATGCATAGGAACAATAAGTGATGAGCCAAAAGCTTGGCACTAGAGAACTCACAGCTATGAACAACTCACCCATAGCCAACTACAGAAATGTAGACCTAGGCAAAGTAGGAGTAGCTAACATGCATGGGACACCATATTAAGTAAATATGGATAAGATATGGAACTGCAGACTATGGAAGAAAGAGCAAACATATAAAATTGTCTTAATTAAGAGTAGCCTCAAGAGCATCCTAAAGTGAGGAAGAAGAAAACATCAACTACTGCACCCAGAAAAGCAGGGGGAAAACAGTAGGAACCAAGAAGTGGGTGTGCAACTATTTTAACTGCATTCTTATTCTTTTTTCCTTTTCTGTAAAAATTTAATCTGGACTAATAAAGATTAGACTTCAAGCCTGATTAACAATTCCAGGCTTACATAATACACACACAGAGAACGTTCTGCCTCTTTTCCCATAAATAAGATTTTGTGCATCGAAAACTGCTGTTTTAAAATTCTTGTTACTTCAGGTTTACAGTCCACTGACACCATACATGTGCCTTGTCTTGTTAAGCAAGTGTAAGAAAGGTACAGATCTAATAAAGTCAAGGAGACTGTGCAACCTTCCATTCCTCCTATGGCCCTTTTCAGGTCAATCTAACAAGCCAGCTTCAAAGAACCTTAAGGTAAGATTTCTTGAAAGTACATAATGCATGAATAATTCAGTAAATATTTTAGGAAGTCTTGCAGCATATACAAGATGAAAGATTTCAAAGTGTTAAAGGATGCAAATAAAAAATACAGAGTTAGCAAGTACTCAAAGTGGTTTTGCAGACTCATAGCAACACACATAACCTAATAAAGTTAGTGAGATTACTTGGGTGAATAAACAGTATTTAGATAGGCAATACACAGTGGTCCAATAGCATTGCACAAAAACATGGAATTCTAAAATACACACGGCGAAGATTATATGAGAGATTTGAACAATTCTCAAAAGTTTCAGTTAAAATGCAGTGTCAACATTATGTGTACTACAATCAACCTCCTCCTTTTCTTCACAATTAAACAGGTGAGTGACTTAACAAGCTACTTGATTCATTACTTAGCAAGATCAATGTCTTAGTTAAAATTTAGACATGTTTGTCTAATATTTTGTTGCAAACTTCCATATATCTTCCTTATTGTCCAAACTGCAGAAGAAAAACATGAAAGGTTATGCAAATGAAACCTCCAATATATGGGAAGGATATGAATAACAAAGTAATTCAAAGTACAATTATTAATGGTTTAGTTCAACAACAGAAGATGAAAAGCAAGGTATGTGACTATATTTATATGCTAACTATCCATCTAACACAGCAAATTATGCAACCTTTAATTAATCAGGAAAACAGCTGCTGGCTACAGTAACATAGTATATCCAACTTTCTATTTTCTATCGCAATAACCCACAGGTTTTATTCCAGAAATATTGAATCAACCCTGGATCAGAACTACACCCTTCACCAGTTTAAAGAAACAAAAATCTGCAAACAATGACTCCAGATGAAATAGAATTTTTTTCTATTTTCTTCTATTTTTACAAGAAAAGACATAAAAGTCCGAAGTCATCTTTGTCATTGCAAGCAGAATTGTAATAAATACAAAGTAGTTATCAACAGTAACTCTTAGTAAGCTGCAGAGACTTTTTTGTAAACACAGAAATACAGTTTTCATAATAAAAAGAGATACTACCTTAAATTAAGGACAATAGATAGCCAAAACATATAAGCAATACAAAGACTACTACAAAGCAGAACCAGCATGTCTGAAAATGCACTTTTGTCATCTGAGAGTTGAAAAGCCCAATGTAAATTTCCCTGATTTGTACTGGCCAAAGGAAAAAATAACTTGCTTTACAAATAAGACCAGAAATGAAGCAAGTCATAGTCAGATTCATTAAAATCTAAGTAAGTGTCAGCTACATTTCATCTGGGACCATCCTGAAGGTAAGTTAACACTACTGAATATATCCATTAACTAGAAAAGGAAGTAGGATTTAACTCTTCAAACAAATAGAAGCCTGGGGATAAATGCATCAAAAATCTCCCCTGACTAATTTGGCAACATGCACAAGACACTGGTAATATTTTAATTTCCACACTGGTAAAGAGGAAAATACTAAGTCCAGAAATGAAAGTTCAGGCAAAAGGAAGTTTGAATGGAAAATAGACTCCTTTTTAACTACAGGCATCTTGATATTCAGCATCAGTTGCTGTTTATAATAAATTTAGAGTGGTGGCAGGGACACAGGTTACTTAGCTAAAATTATAACTCCGGCAAATCTGTAAGGCTATGAACAAACAAAGTTATTCCCCCAAATCCCAGTTGGCTGTAAAATGGAATAAACAAAAATGCCAACTCTGTTGAGTCACATTGCATGTCTTGTTTCAGAAAAGCACTTGGAGATGTGTTCTATAAATTCCTTATGTAGATAAATTAAAAAAAAAAAAAAGATATAACACAATTTCAGAATTGTTGAAATTTTGACCTTGTTTTTTTCTCAAAATTTGCTGCACCAAGAAATATTTTAACTTAAAAAACTTGAAGTCCAGGTAGAAGAACTGGAATATTTTGAGCAAAGAAGAAAAGTTAGTCTTTTTCTATTTAGTAAGTGGGATTTAGCTTGGTTTTGGTTATTTTGGGGGATTTTTTTTTTAAGCTATCTACAAGCTATCTACTGGTTTGCAAGACTTTTATATCATGCTACACATCTGTACTGGTTCCAGCTGTGACAGAATTAAATTTCTTCATAGTACCTAGTATGGGGATATAGTTTGGATTTGTGATGAAAACAGTGTTGATAACACAGAGATTTTTCAGGAATTGCTGAGCAGAGCCTACACAGTGCCAAAGCCTTTTCTGTCCTGTCAACAAGCAGGCTGGGAGTGCACAAGGAGCTGGGAGGGAACACAGCTGGGACAGCTGACCCCAACGGACCAAAGGTATATTCTATACCATAGGATGTTACACTCAGCAATAAAATGGTCAGGAGTGGAGTTTGGCTAGGGCTGCCATAGCTCAGAGATATTTGGAGTGATGGCCTTTGTCTTCCCCAGTAATCATCATGTCTGATGGAGCTCTCCTTTCATGGAGACAGCTGAACACCTGTCTGCCCATGGGAAGCAGCAAATTAAATCCTTATTCTGCTTTGTTTGCATGTGCAGCTTTTGCTTTAACTGTTGAACTATCTTTATCTCAACCCACAAGTGTTCTCACTTTTGCCCTTCCTATTCTCTCTCCCATCCCATTTTGGGGGCCAGTGAGCAAGTAGCAGTGTGGTGCTTAGCTGCCTACAGGGGTTAAACCACAACACTGTTGTTAATACTGATTCAGATCAGTCTGAATTACTGACTGCACTTAGAGAATCTCGACATTTCAAAATACTCTTGCAGTGTTAATAGCATACAAATAGCCATACAAACACACAGTAATGAAGGCAGATAAGAAAGATCATGAAATAGGATATTAATATCAGCACAGTTGGGATGATGATCTTCTAGGATATAGATTAGATTCTCCAGTATTTTAATACTCGATAGCAGAGACATAAAACCACTGTATTAAGTTATTTAGGCTACGAAGAAAGAAAAACAGTCCTATTACAACACTAACTTTCCACTTCTACAACCACGTTATAGTTTTACATGCTACAACGTGCTGTTCTGGTTTAGAACTGGTACCACATAATAGCAGAGAGGACTAACTCCTGCATTCTTTCCCTTAGGAAGCCTACTTTTACCAAAACATTCCCCTATTGGGTTTGCGATCTCAAAGAGCAGCAGAAGAATTTTGTGGAGGGAGGTTGCTAGTCCACAAAATGATTACAAGGTATTAACCCCTGACACTGTGTTTGTGACTGATTCGTGCACCAAGGACAGAGACCACAGTAGTTCTTACATGGATCAATAAATCACTAGAAGGCATAAAATAATCCCTCCCAGAATCACAGGCAGTCAAAAAGACAGTTCCATGAACTTATCTTAAGACATGTAATTCCCTTTCTAAGGGCTACTAGCCACATGAAGGATGTCTTTCATTAAGGATTGTGCTGGAATGATCTAGCTAGGATGTAAGCTGGAAAGCAGAACACAGCTGACATAGCTTATAATTTGACTAACATAATGGTCAAAGCTCTTCAAAATTATTTTTTCTTTAGATGCAAAATTCATGGGCTCATAATGGGACCTTCAACATTTAATTTTACTTTTCTGACAATTCAAGTAAGGGGTATTCCATCACAACTTTCAGTACAATGTCTTTTTTCTCTAGGAAAGAATTTCTAACTATGAAAATTCTAATTAGGAAATTTCTGCCTTTGGATAGTTTAAGAAAAAAGCTTTCCTGATTTCTGACTCCTGGTCCTTTGAATATTACTGAAATACAGCATTTAAACAAAAGGAATTGCGCTTCTTTTTTAACTGATGAAGATTCATTCATACACTTCAGAGCAAAAGCAAATTACTTTACCTATCTAGCATCACAAAATCACCCTTATGTTTGTCATAAATTTTCTGAATACATGTAGGATTAAAAATAAGTTTATTTAGCTGTTTTTGTTAAACTTTTTTGATCTGTACATCACTGATATTCTAGATTAGCTATCAGACATTTACAGAATAGTCTCACAGCACTGCCAGACCTCTTCTGCCCTGAGATTTTGCTACTCTTTATAGCATGTTCGGACACATGAAATATCATGGGTTTTTTTAAACTGCATTGTGATTTCTTTCCTGTACAGCATCATTAACAGTCATTTAGATTGTATCATTCAAAAAAAATGTTATTTTAAAGAAAATTTGCTAAAGAAAGGAAAAGGTTTACTGTTTTTTTCTTTTCAAGGACTGCATTTGACAAAGGAAATTTATACCTTTGTCAGGAAACAATTACTGCCGTTCCAAAGAGGTGCAACTACAAATTTCAGCCTTAAAAGGTCCCATTTCAGTCTGTGCTTTCACTCTATAAAGCTTTTGGTTTACTTCATTGCTACACATAACATAGCTGAAAGGTCTAACAAACACCTCAGTTTGAAAAGGACAACCAAAATAGCGTGATGGTGCATCCCACCCCTCCCCCTCCCCCTGGCCACACTAGGATCTGAGAAATACTCATTAGGCCTCAGCCTCACCTGCACCTGGGTTAAGCTCCTTTTGAGCTTGTCAGAAATACTGTCTGTTCCTACGAATTAGTGTTGCCTAACAAGCTCCTCACTTCTTAACAAACAGCCTTGGAAACTTTTTTTCCTAAGTAAACACCAAAGTGGAATAAAATTTTTTTTCTCAAATTTTCAAACAAAGTTGCCAAACCAAAGTGCAGCCAGGATGAAAGATTATTAGGACTAAAGCCCACTCTTGCAGCCCTATAAATAGCGGTCCAGAATGAGACCCCTTGAGCTCTCCTAGACTGCAGTGGACTGCAACCAGCATCTCCCTCTGAGCTGGGACACCTCTCAGAGATAGTAAACTCTCAAGTAGTACAAGTAAGTAGTAGAGTGAACCCTGCCAACGAACTTTGTCCTGCTGTTGCTTTTATATTAAATCTGTTTTTTCCTGATACCTTTGTCAGTGATTTTTTAAGCAACTTTAAAACACACATTCACGACAAATACCAAGCAAGAAGTATTGTACTAAAAATAGAAAAAGAAGTATATTAGTCTATTAACAGACAAAGCTGTCAAGGTACCAGAATACCAGCACTTCCTATAATATTAATGTTAGTTAAGTTTTCTTACCAAAGAAAAGCTAAGAAAAAGGCAGTTTAAAAGGATGAAACCAATAAAATTTGCACTGCCACTTTCTCCAAAAATCACAGCAAAACAGAGAATAGTTATAAGTTCGTGAGCAATAAACTGAATCCTTCCTAAAACCCATGCAACAGAATATAGCACAAAATGCATAGTTTTCAATTTCGTCATCAGATATTCTTATAACCTTTTGGACCTTTTCAGAGCTGAATATACTAATCCTGTAATGTTCACAAGTCATATTCACAGTTTCAGATCATTGAAACAATCAAAGTTTTTCCAATCAAAACTGTTCCAGTGATTGAATCTTCCGGTGGAAGGTTCCCTGCCCATGGCAGTGGGAGCATTTGGAGCTGGATAGCCCTTAAGGCTGCTTCCAATTCAAACCATTCTGTGATTCCATGAAAATTAAATACTATCTAATAGATAAAAGAGCACATATGACTAAACCATAGAGATTAAATGGCTGAAGATTCAGTAAACTACTCATCTCACACTGAATAGTAGGGGATCATTATGCATACAAGTTGCATAAAGTCAATATTTCCTTGCCAATTTAGCTTCCTACTGCAAACTTGAAATATTTGCCTCAGATTATTCAGTTTGTTTTGCACACACCCATTCCCAGAGAGTCACTGCTCTCACCGTAGTACTGCAGTTTGTTGGTAGAACTACACAGCCATTAACTAGACTGATGGACAACATGTAGGAAGTAGTGTTCAAGTGCTGATCCAGCACAAACAAATTTTTACTCTTAAAAGAGTAAGGTACTTTGGTACTTCAGGAAGGGGAAAAAAACACAAACCAAGAAACACTAGCTTGAGTCCAGAGGTCTGTTGTCTTGCCTGGATCCATGTTGACTGGAAAAATCACAGTCTCGGGAAAATTACCGTGGCAAACTCATAGTATTATACAACAGATTAATGTTTTCAAGTTTGTTGAGGAAACGTTTCCAATTTTTTGTTTGCTTTAAATAGCTGAAAGTATTGAACCATAGAACAATATAAAAAAAGGAAACCACACCAAATAACAGATACTCAGGAAGAACAACAGCAGCAGGAGGGGGAAAAAAAGAAAATTTCTTCAAAGACTACACTGTGGAAGTGTATCACTACTTTCTGCTGTTGATGCTGAAAGGGATTTAAAAAGAAGCTTCAGGGAAGATGCATCAGGCAGGATGAGGTGACTGACAGTATAAATGTTAATGTTGGATGTGAGTGGAAAGCTTTGAGAAATCAAAGAACAAAAGAAAAAAGGAAGTGCGGCTGGAGGGCAGAGGATAGAGGGATGTTCAAGAACTCTTCCTTTGGCAAAGAAAATCTGCTGCTGTAGAACAGAGGTCAAGGAAAGGTACCAACATCAAGTCCAGTACATCTGGCTTGCTATTTAAACATCATCTAGCAATCCTATAATACAAAATATGATCAGAAGAAAAAAACAAACATCCATACCCTAAAAGCTACACCCCCAAAAAAACGAGATAGCTTAAAATGAATCAAGGATTGTTAACTTTAGAGGGCAGTTTAATATTTAGTAGCAGATATTAGTATATCAAAATGTAAGCTGACGCCCATGATGTTTCATTTTACATTGATAATCAGGAATGTACCATAATCAGTTTTCTACATTCACTATTTTTTTCAGGATTCCCTGAATGGCAGGCCATGCTACTTTGATAGAAGAAAGATCATATAACACTTCTAACATGCATTACTCAAATTAATTATACACAGGCATAACAGTTCAGACACTGGTGTCATTTAAAGAGTATTTGTCTCTTGCCAAATATATCCAAGTGTTCTGTACGGGAGAAATACTTCTGACTTTCCAAAGAAAACTTCTACAATGATAAAGCACTGCTGATTTTTTAAATTCTTTATGTAGTCCTCGAAGTATCTTTTGAAAAAATGGTTTGTTAACCTCATTATAGAAAGCAAGAATTAAACTAATTTTAACAGGAAATCAAGCAAAATCGTACAAGTCCAAGTAGTTTGTTATTCTCCACGTGGAGTCCCTGCAAAGGCTAATCAAAGGCTATATCATATTTTCTATGATATAAACCACTGCAATTGTACAAATTACAGAAAGATATTCTATCCCCCAAGTCACGAATTCCATTGCTTGAAACTTATATTTATATACCCAGTGATGGTAATGGTCAATAAATCATTTAGCAGATTAAGTTGACAAATGCTATGAACTGAACTTACTACTGAATTTCATAGTTGTTTTCACTCATATAACCACGTGTTTGAAAATTCCACAGCATTTTTTTTCCAGAAATTAATAATTCAAGCTCCCATCAGTTCTAGAATTTAGAGTGCTGATATAATCACTGAGAAAGATGAAAGTATTATCAGTTAAAAATACTAGAGGATCTCAGAAATGGACATATAAATCTGGTGAAGTAATGACATAGTAAAGAAGCTCACATTTCAGCCTAAGAAATCAGTAACTGCCCAACTACATCAGTGTCTTGTTAAAAACTCTCTGGTCTACTGTCACAAAGATCTGATTTAGTTAATGTTAATATTCACATGGTATATAGGTTACAGCAGGCTAAATCACATAAGCACGAACAATCTGCAAGGGTTTACAGCACCATAATGCAGTTTTACTTGCTCCGCTCTTAACTTATTGCTATATTGCAAGAACAGAAAGGATCCAATTATGTCATTGGTGCACAGGAAGCGAGGTCACAAATGAAGAAAATACTCTACAAAATGCATAGATCAGAATGTCAACCCAGGGAAAAGGATGTAGTGTTCTCTCTGCTAGGGATACCACCTATGGGTGTAACTTCAGAGGCCGTTCAGTTGGCATTGACGTGGTTCACACGCCTTCTTCTCTAGTTCAGTGCCCTACCCCCTTTCGCCAGAGAGCTGAAGAGAGCACCCTGGAGACAAAATGGGTGAAACATCACAACAGCCTCCCCTTTGCTCTGCAAAGCACAGGCTCAGCACTGCACAGAATCTAACCCAGCATTAAGTCTTTTGAGAGATGGGAGTCGTTGTTGAAATGCCAGCTTTTACCCCACATGATCACATTTAAAAAAAAACCAAACTTTCTATAGCAAAAATAACTTTAAAGACACTAATCAATTTATTTTTTTCCATTTTATGGAATGGAAGAATCCTAATTAGATGACATTTTCCTATTCAGAAGAAAAAGTGGCCTGTCACAAGAATTAAAAAAAAAAAATAAAAATCCTAAACTACTGTTTTTACAGCCCCCCAGAATATGGAAAGTATATATAAATTAGTTACCTTCATAAGTCCCATTGTTTGAATTTTTCAGACTTACTTCATTTGCTACCATAGACAATTAGTACAATTACAGAATGTTTTTTTTCACACCTTTACATAATGATACAAACATTTATTTTTTCTTTCCTGCTCTCAATCAGTTAGAATTCTTTAACTTCTTAATGTGATGGACTTTTCTGCTTCTATACAAAAAATTCTGTTACAGTTCACTACCGCAGGCACCATTAAAGACCCCCAGATTTTATTTTTTGAGCGTACTGTCCTTACCAGCTGACACGTAAATAAAACTTCTCTCCAATTAAGATATTTGAAACCACATTTCTCAAGCTCTGCATTATGACCCCACAGAGTCCCAAACTCTCAGCTGACAACAGCCAGTAGTACTTCAGTGCTCTTGCTTTCAAATGAACAGCAATCCACTTAAGAATAAAACAGCTAGTCAAAACCAGGGATAAGGAGATACTTTTACACTACTTTAGGGATGGGTAGCTGGCAGAGTGATTATAAATACATGTACTGACTGGTCTGTATATTCCTCTGTCCTACAGGAACTGAACACCTACCTACTCACAAAATCACACAGGGGCCAGAAAGTGTCACTATTTAAAACAGGTGGTTTAGGGAACAGTTTCAGGAGTTCTTGAACTATGGGGCAACTCAACTGGCTATTACAGCAGAAATCAAGCCAAGCCTTCACAAAAAAAGCCTATCCCCTTACTGCTGCAATTTCTTCCTGGACCCTCAGTCCACACTGCCTGTCTGTGCACTGAGACATTGTCACTTGAGTGACTTTCACCACTTTTTCCAGAGCTGGATGTCATATTTTGAAGTCGATTTAAAGTTCATTGAAAATGCCAGGTTTACAGCCCTAAATCTGAAAGGGGGCAGTGTTGTTTAACCAGGGAGTGGTGCTCTCTGTCAATGTTAATTACAGCTCTTCCTGCTGGGGTTTTTACAAGAAAGTAGGCCAGTAGGAAGTGTCATTATATTACAGCCTGTGGCTCTGTGCATGTGTTCCTAAGCTGACAGTCAAGAGACGTCCTTTAGCCTTTTTCACTGTCTTTTTCAATATGAAAAGCAAACTGCTCAGAATGCATAAAAGGATGAAATATGCTATTGCATGCATCTGCTAGAAGAGAACGATACAGGTACATAGAAAGCAACTTCCTACTGAGGGAACAAAACCAGTTCCTGGTGTGTTCATGATATCTGATGTTCTTTTTCAACTTACCTAATAAAGCTTATAAAGACTATTAAAATGAAATTTTCTATCTTTCTGCATAACCCTTATTTAAGTTAAAAAAAAAGACTGATAAGCTGATTTACCAGGTGTCCCCCCAGGAGCTCTGGGGGACAGAGGAAGGGAGGAATAGCTACCGCAGAGAGACATATTGTGAGGTACTACTGATCCCCAACAGAAAAAGCTCAAAACAAAAAAGTTTGTTAGTCATGACACCTCCTATGCCTCTGTCTTTCACATTTAGGTAACCACCTCAATATGGATATTAAATTCCAAAGATACTTTAAAAAATGCTATAATTTCAAAACATTAATCAGATAGAAAGATATGTATCAATATGGAGTGGACTTCAGCACTGTCAAAAAGGGAGATAAAGTTTCAAGGGTCTGTGAGGAGCTCCAAGAGAAACATGATCAAAAATTCACCAAGCATTTGAAGCTACGTGTGGTCTCTAAGTTACTGTGACTTTCTCTAGAGTGCTGACCAATGTAATAGATTTACAAACTTGTAAATGCTATTCCTAATAAATAGCTGCAATCAAACCGTACAGATTCAGTTCCACATCAACTGCATAAATAAAAGTATTTTTGGCACTTAACTTATTGTAGGCAACTTTTTCAGAATAAACACTTTCAACCTAGGATTGTATCTGTGAAACCAAAACAAAAAGACTTGCTATTTTGGAAGTAATCTGAAACTGAGCCTTCCGCAACTTCTAGTACTTAAAGTCCTGCATTTTCTGTGAATAAAAAAAGACAGTACTAAAAAAACCCAGAGACGCAAAGATTGAAAACACCACCACATACTCAGTTTGAAAGAAATCCAGCAGTAATATTCTGAAGACTCTCATTATCCAACAAGCAACTGACTTAACTATATCCGTTGACTTTGCCAAAGGTTGCAGATCTCTTAAAACCATTTCTTAATACTTCGAGCTGTACAAAAAGCATCAGCCCAGTTTAATGAGCTTAATTCTTAGTAGACACAAGAACACATGAAATGCTTGGCCTGATTCTTACCAAGAACTGAGTCATCACTGCAGTCTAACACCTTCCACACCGTAAGATTCAACTGATTTTTAAAATTTTGTTTATATATACTTATATTTTTGTTGTTGTCTTCTAATTTTTCACAAGAAGATTAGTGATTAATTTTCAAGACCAGTTAGCATCTATTTCTTTTCTCGTTTTTATCATTATACCCGTTTTGTTAGGCATTGCCTAAAGAAGTTTTCAAAAGAAATAATTTGGGAAATAATAAGAGAACTATTTAAATGTAGTCATCTCTGAATCCAGCTTTGGAAACCTGACAAATTTAATTAGGAATTACAGCAGAAATTGAAGTATCACAGTAAATGAAATTTTAAAATCAAGACTATGGCACCGTTATTGTAAAATCTAAGTGTGCTATGAAAAAAAAACCAAAACCTAAAGTAATACAATATCCACTGATTATTGAAATCCCCAAAAAAATTGAAACATCTCACTTCAACGTGAACAATGTGTATCGAGTAGAATAAAGACCTGGTAGGAAAAGAGTTCTTACCTTCATAGATAGCTTTGAAGCCTTGAGCACTGACAGCAAAATCTGTGGTGAAACAGAGGGTGAGGATAGATCCCGTGCTCACAATAGATGATGGAAGCTGAAATCCAGATAACCTGTGCAATAACAAGGCACAAATTACTATAACTTTTAAAAATAAAGCAATCATTAAGTGCAATGAGCATTATGATAAACATCATATTTCTACATTTGAACTGCTAATGCATTTCACCTGATGCACCTCTAAACATTCACTGCAAAATTTCAAACATGTCCTTGAGCTTTTTAATGCTCCTATGTTAACACATCTATAGACTCTCCAACAGAGAACACTGAAAGAAAGATCTGTTTGTACCTACTGGAGAAAAAAAAAATTATTAGGATTAATTTTATGATGAAGACAGGTAAATTTAGGACACCCAGAAGTAGATACCCAGACCTCGACTCACAAAGATATCTTGTACAGTTTGACACAGCTTAGACTATCCTGTCTATCCTCCAGGTGCTGCTTTAGAAAAACCATTGAGCTTATACATTCAATGTGATAAACATTGACTGACTGGAAAACACACAGACAAACAAATAAACCCACCACACTTCCATTTAAGAGCTTCAGAAAAACTACCTTATATTTCCCATCTTATTAGCAGTCTTACTTTTATACACAAAACGGAATTTTGCAGTATTGATTACACAATTTCCCCATATTTTAATTAATTTTGAGGATAAAATGGATTGAAGCAAAGAGTTTAGATCCTTTACTGAAACATCACTAAACACAGTTTGTTAGCCCTGGCTGATACTACAGAGATGTTGAGGTTTTTTAAATAATTAATTTCTCATGAGTAAGATGCAAGACACCATTACTATCTCAGAAACACAAAACTATACTGGTAGCTTACATCACTAGTTAATTTCTGTATTTTGCAATAGAAGTATGTTATTGAGTATGTATAGGACAATCCCCCCAGAAAATCAGCTTTTGCTCAAATTTCAGCCTGAAAGAGCTTCTTGGACATTGAAACAGATCACAAAACTCCCTAAATAAATAAACACAAAAACCCCACCAAAAATGCTTTGATTTTTTTTTCTTAATTTGGATGGATAACACAATCCATGCCTTTAAAAAAAAATCTTGCCCTTGAAATTTATTGTGTGATGTAGCTATAGATCACTAGTTGGCATCTGGAACTACAGAAAAGAAATAACTGTAAACAACATACAAGTACAGTGGTGTCACTGAACTAGACCTTCTTTGCAAAATTAGGTTTATTTGAGACCACTTTCATATATAAAAAACACATTAGAGGAACTCCATGCTTAAATTACACCAGTCAGGTGGTTCCCCACCTCCTTCCAATTTTGAGTTTTGGCAAACAAATAGACTCAGATGAGTCAGAGATCAAAGTGAGGAGAGCTTTAAACACAGATGAAGCCATACAGCTGAGGCAACATAAGTCAGCAAAAAGCTTTCTGCAATTTCTTCCTTTCTTTTTAAACAACCTTGTCTCCCATGTGATAATTAGCTGTTTGCTCTAATCTTTTTACCTTGTCAGGCTAATACTCCTTTTCCACCTCATTTCCTCCAATTCCAGAAATAACCAGGTTGATTTTCCCCTCAGTCTTCAAACTGCAGAACTACCACAAGGCTTGCCACATCCTATGTTCAGACACTTGTATGTCCTCTCACCTTCACTAGACATTGCAGTTTTTAGGGAAATGTGCCTCTTGTTCCATTTAATAAATTAGAGTGGTTATCACTTCTGCCCTACATCTGGAGTGTACTGTAAGACAGTTCATTATTAATTTAGGGTATGCATTTTCTGATCTTACTTACATGCCTCTTCCTTGAGAAGAGATTCAAAAAGTTCTTGTTTTAAGGGGTGGTTGTTTTGGGATTTAATTTTTTTTATAGCATTACAGTATTTCCAGGATCTAAAATTTCTTGCTAAAACACAGGAAACTAGCATGCATTGTAGGGGAAGGAAAGAAAATCAGCTTGAGACACAGAAAGACAGAAGCAGCTAGCTTCAACACTTCATATTACATAAGAGACCTAAAAAAGACCCCACAACAAAGACAAAAAAAGTTATATCAAAACTACAAAGCTTTAGCTACCTCATTCCTGATCAGTGTTTTCTCCACTTGGTTTAGATTTGGTTCGTATAAATGAACTTATCTGAACAGTGACTGGACATCCTGAGTTCTTGTTATGACTTCTAGACAAACCTGCTTTGATTTTGTAATAATAGGTATCACTCCTACAATACAGATTCTTAGGCTACCAAGTAAATAAAATAGTTTCTATAGCATCCTCCTTGAAATACTACAAGATCAGTCTTTAGGCTGACACTGCAATTCACATTAAAGGAAGACAAATATATTCTTTTATATCTTAAGTCAGTGCACTTAAAGGTTTTGCAGACATAAGAAAAGACAAGTATGTGGGGAAATTTCAAGTGTATCAATGTGAAGTGTATTTTATCAAGGTCTTTATACTGCAGTAATACAAAAAAAGCTTATGGAAAAGTCTTGAATAGAAAAAATCTGTATTTCAGTCATTCATCAGACTACCTAGGTGCCTCTACAGTAGCCTTGTTGCCTGAAATATTTCTGAAAGCATCTTTTTATAGTATTCTGATAAATTCAGTGAGATCCAGTGCCATAAAACTGAGTGCAAACAAAACCTAGACAGCAGATGAAAATCTATCATGTTATTCTACAGACATTTCCAGAATTAAAACACTGCTAAACCTACTAAGTCATTTTCAACACATACACACACTCCCCCAAGCACATGTTTTTGCTAAGCGGTTATAGCTCATGAATCATAAAGTGTTTTGTACACTTACTTCATCATACAGAAAAATCATGCACCTTCATGTGCGGTTTGACTGTGAAAATGCATCTTGGTAATTAATGTGCAGGCCTTTACTGCAACCAGAAAGGGAACTGTTTAGACAGACAAGTGTGTGTGCTAAAAAGCAGAAGCATTTCAAATCCCTGTGCTAATAAAATTGTCATTTGATAAACTTGCACTTCTTCATACTGAGCATATGGTGATACTTTAAGCTTAAAATATTGCTGCTTCCTTAACTTTCAGCAGCATTAATCTGCACAAAATGCACACACTAAAATACTTTTAAAGCACAGATGGAATATATTTTGCTTGTCTGTACAGAAGAAACAGAACTTGTAATAGAAAACACAGTGGTACATTAGTACTGAGTTTATTTGAGGGGAAAAAAACAAAACCGAATCACCACATATTTCATTCTCCATTGTAATTTCACAGATCAGCCATTTCTACTGATAAGGTCTATAAATACACAAGGCTTTTTTTCAATAGCATAGTAATAGATCCATCTAGCTCCACAGAGAATTTCTCCACTCTCTACTTGTGAGGGCACATTGTCAGCCTTCCGAGTACTAAACAGTGTGACAAGAGCTGTAGGGGATTGGAAATATTGTTAGGGGTCTGTTGCAAATGATGCATAAGAGGCTGAAGGAATAGATTTCTTGAGTCCTTAAAAGATGGCGGGTTACCTTTAAAGGGTAGAGATTACTGTTGCCTTCAGCTACCGATTGGAGTGACACATAAAAAAATCCTGGCTTTTTCTAAGTGCAGAGAGGATGGGAAGCAACAGGTAAGGTGAAATATAACAAACACACCTTTGTATTAGAAAAACTCACTACCATGATGGTGGTGATATATTCGAACTGGTGCACAGAGCAGACCTCGCATCTTCATCCTTGGTGACAGTAGAAACTCAATAATGCCCTGAACAGCAAGATCTGTCTTCAGATTTGGCTCCAATGCCAGCAGGTAGTAAGATTAAATAACCCTCCTAAACCAAGTTATTCAATGAATCCACGGCCAATAAGGATGGCATGGGCACAGTCCCCATCACAAGCAGCTGCCATAAGAAAAGCAAGAACACTGCAGTTTCCAAAGAAATAGAGAAATATAATCAGATCAACCTAAGAATAAGTTTTGCATAAGTTTATTAGGGATTGTACCTTTAGTGAATGTAGGTGTAGTTATGAATATTTACCAAGTCCTAACTGCTCACAAAAAATCTGATAGGCCTACAATCTTATCTTTGTAGGGCTTTTGAAGACAACCTTGACAGGAAGCTTTGCTCCTCTCCCTTACAATGAGAACATTCTTGTTCCCAGAATCATTAGATTTTATTTTTTTTAATAAACATTTTGCACTGTGTTCATGATCAAAGTGGTCAAATTAAGGTTTCCAAAGCAGCTCCATCAGAAACAGCTATCCAGCACAAAGAGCATCATATGATCAGACCCTTTAACAAGAGTATGTACTGATTTCACAATTGCCAAAAACCAATGGGCAGTTGAAAAGGAAAAACAGAAACATTTTCACCATTATATTAACTTGTTTATTTATTTCTACAGCTGCCTATAGTACAGTGATGTGTTCAGATTACCACATGGCACAACATTTTTTCAAGCTTTAATGAATTTTCTTCTGAAATTTAAGGGCTAAAAATCCCTCAAAAATGTAGAGGGAAGGAGGACCCTGCATCCATGAGGTCTGATTTTTTTTTTTTTTAAATCAGGCCCATGAAATCTACAAAGGCACATTATTAAAATTGGAAGGATAATCGGATCTGTTAAACATGTTTACAGTTGTGTCTGATGTATACACACACTAACATTCTCAGAAGTAACTAGAGTCTTTTTGGCTAACACAAAACATTCTTGCCTAAAATTAGCTATCAGTTGTGTCTTGCAAAAACTATTAGCCAAAAAGATCAATGTTATTAATAATGAGATAAATTATAAGGCTAAGTTTCAATTTTGGCAATACAATTCAATTTGGGCAAACCGTGTGTAAATTACAAAAATCTGAGAGTTTTTTTTCCCCTCTCTCAAAATCTGCATAAGGAAAAAACCTAACCTTTTTGCCATTTTACCATGAATGGATATAGGTCATTATCTGCTACAGGAAACATCAAAGAACAGTCTGCCATCCATGTCATATCTTCTCAGGGTTCACATACTGTTCTTAAAATTGTCATTTAATGTAGAGGAAATCCATAAGCTCTTTCTGTATCAAAATCACGTTAACATAGGAAAACACAAAGTTAGTTGCAGGTGATACCTCATCACTTGCAGATCAGAAAGCAAGGCAAGCCAAAAGGTACCCTGTAGGACTAAAGCTTTAGGCTATCTATTGTCATTCTCTGGAAATACCTCACTGCATCACAGAAGCTGAATACTAAGTACAACTCACCAAAACTCTTCAAAATGTGGTATTTCACACTGGCAATAGTGGGAAATTATTCTAAAATCAAACTGTTAGTAAAAAGCAAGCAAACCCCTTCTGTATTTCAGGCCCCTGATATCACCAACAGTGAGTGATATGTATAGGCTATTAGGCATCTGAAGAAAAAGCAATCAAGATATGACTCTACGGATTTATTCTTGATTTTATTAATTTATCTATTATTGCCTCTTTGGTAGGTTGACCTTGGACATCAACCAGACCCCCATCTAGTCAGTCTCTCTGGCCCTCTTCAACTGGATGGGGGGAGGAAACAGTATGGAAATGCTCCTGGGTCAGGAGAAAGACAGGGAGATCACTTAGTAATTATTGTCAGGGGTCAAACAGACTTGTCCTGGGGAAAATTACTTTATTACCAATTACAATCTGTTTGGACGCTGAGAAACAAAGACAAATTAGTCAAAACCCTTCCCCTACTTGCCTTTCTACCCAGGCTCAACTTCATTCCTCCATTCTCACCTTATCCATGTCTCCCCTTAGATAGTGCAGGGGAATGGGGGCTGAGGTCCATCCACAGGTGCTCTACATCTCCTGCCTCTTTGCACTTTTACCCTGCTCCAGCGTGGGCTTTCCACAGGCTGTGGTTTCTTCAGGAAACATCCTCCACCTGCTCCATTGTAGCCTCTTCCATGAGTTGCAGGGGAATCTCTGCTCCAGTGCCTACAGCACTTCCTCCTCCTTCTTCTCTCACCTTGGAGGTCTCACAGCTGTTTCTCTCATTTTTTGTTCTCTCTTTCTCTCTGTGATGTTTTCTCTTCTTTCTTACATGTATTTCCCTGAAGTGCCCCCCCCTTGGCTGTGGACTCAGCCACGCCCTACAGTGGGTGGGTTGGAGCTGCCTGTGTCCAGCAAAGGGCAGCCCCAGACTCTCCTCACAGAGCTCTCCTGCAGCCTCCGCTGCTGCTGGAGCCCTGGCACCTGCACCCAGTACAGCCTTGATGATACGAACAGAGAGCACTTCAAAAGCATCATCTGTTGAAGTGCACCTCAATTTATGCATTAAAAAGTCAAATCATTAATATGTTATCTTAGTAATTAGCAATTAGAATCAGTTTAAACTACCTGAGTATCTGGACAGAAGAGGAGCTACAGCAGTAATTTACAAGAAGGTGGTAACTCCAGTTATTCAGCAGAAAACAGCAGCAACGCTATGAGAGCAAACATGATTAGAGGACACATATCCACAACATGACCTTTTATGAAGTCACTTGTTGTCAGCAATGAGAAGAGTTACCCACAGGTTAAGACACCTCATCGTAGATAAAACTAGGAGACCAGCGCATCTATTCCGGCAAACCAGGTTTTTACCCACCATATATAGAACCATCGAAATCTTTATCTTAATAATTTACACCCATTCTGTTGCTTAAAGGAAGTGAAGATTTAAAATCTGACTGAGATACTATCTCAGACATAAAGGAATAAGAAAATACTATAAGATTAGTACAATACCCATAATTTAAACTGATTTTCTATAAAAGGAAATATATATATAGTTTATATTTAATCCCACCACCCCTGGCATCAACTTTTTTCTTTAAGTCACAGAAAAAGGGAAGACATGCAGAATAAATTGTTCAAGGTAAAGTTTTTCACTCAGAGGCTCTAATTTGGTGTGTTTTCTCAAGTTTAAGATAATACTGTTCCTTTAGAAAAAATGCACAAAAAACACTACAACAGACAGAGCCCCAGTTCAAGAGCACTCCCAGTCCTCCACACAAGAGCTACCCTTTGCTTTCCTACCTCTCCATCATAAAGAATCACAGAATACGCCAAGTTGGAAGGGACCCACAAGGATCATCAAGTCCAACCCTTAGCTCTGTAAAGAACCATCCCCAAGAGTCACACCATGTGCCTGAGAGTATCATCCAAATGCTTCTTGAACTCTCTTAGGCTTGGTCTGTGACGATTTCTCTGGGAAGGCTGTTCCAGTGCCCTATCACCCTCTGGATGAAAAACCTCTTTCTAATATCCAACCTAAACCTCCCCTGACACAACTTCAGGCCTTTCTCTTGGATCTTGTCTCTGATCACAAGAGTCAAGAGATCAGTGGCTGCCCCTCCTCTTCCCCTCATGAGGAATTTGTAGAGTTTGATAAGGTCTCCCCTCAGTCTACTCTTCTCCAGGCTGAACAGACGAAGTGACCTCAGCCACTCTTCATATGGCTTCCCCTCCAGGCCCTTCACTATCTTTGTTGCCCTTCTTTGGACACTCTCTTATAGCTTAATATCTTTCTTATATTGCAGTGCCCAAAACCACACACAATACTCAAGGTGAGGTTGCCCCAGTACCTTTCAGGACACAGTTAGCACTCCTGGCTGCCAGGGCACTGCTGACTCATATTCAACTTGCCATCAACCAGAGCCCCCAGGTCCCTTTCAGTGGTACTGCTTTCCAGTATCTCATTTCTCAATCTGTATGAACATTCAGGGTCACCCCAAAACACACAACAGCACCTCCTCACAAGTGTTACTCAGCTTTCTTTCCTAAGATAAATAAAACAAAGTAATGAAAAAAGGCCCTTAGCTCTTATATTTCTTACTCCAGAAATGTTAAGGCTTCTTCAATGCTACTCTCTCCAGGTTCTGACTCCTCAATCTCATGTTCTCTCAGGTTATAGACCCACAGCAATATCCCAGCACTTCTACCCCTGTTCTGTCTGTGCACCCCCTCCCCCCAGGAAACTAACTGGAGTCCTCCCATGAGCTGGCCATAAAGCCTCTTACACCACCTGTCCCCACCTACACACCAGGAAGCTCCTCCAACCCTCTCAGCTGCTCCCTGGTCCATCAGTTGGTTAATAACATCAGGTACTCTTCCCTCCTACTAACTAGAGGCTGTCCAAGTGTGCATACCTCATTAGAGGGACACTAGTACTCACTCACTATGAACAGAAGGCTCCTCTCTTACCTGGGTGCTCTTTCTTCTGAAATTTAGGATTTATAATCTCAAATGTATAATCGGTTCTGAATAGGTAAGAAATAAACTGTTTTAATTCAAGCCTTTCATATAGATAAATATGTACATGTACATTTTTATTTACATTTTTTCCATGGTATGGTCATGTAAAAATTTCCCGATGTTTCCGGTGACTTTAGCTTAACTAAGAATTAATTGCAGGAATTAAAAAATTAATATTTTCCTAGTAGGGGAAGGATGAAAGCAATAAAAAAAGGTTCCTTATGACCAAAACTCTTCAAGTTCAGTCACTAAGAAGAAGCTGCAAGCTGAATGCTTTTGATGTATTTGGCCTTCAGAAAAGCAGCTGGTTTCTCTAGTTGCCACTGAACAGCCACAGCAGCAAGGTTCACATCTGCTGCAGGAAGCCCTGATTTTGCAAAGCACTATCCTGTGACCACAGTTACTGTGAGCCCACAAGAGATCAGGAAAACATGAGACAAGTTGTCCAACACCAAACCAGTGGACAGCTGTGAGTGGGACCATAGATGTGGCAGGTTCCAGGACAGGGAGGTGGGCAAAGGCCTTCCAGGGGGCGCAGCTGCTGGCAAAGAGTGGGGCAGCCAGCAGGCTCTGGCAGCTCCAGCATGGTGGGACCACGTGGTAGATGGGAGGCAGAGCAATTCCCAGAGCACTGGGTGCCGGTGGATGGGCCTCTTTGGGTTGTTATTCATGCTGAGAAGAGCACTTGCCTAATGGGAAATTGCAGCACTTTCCCACAGTCCCAGGCTCCAGCAGAGGAAAACAGCCAGTCCATGTCTGGCAGTCACTGAGACTCGTGACTGCTGAACCAGTAGGCCACAGCACTGTGCTATGACTGTGCAGAAGTGCCTTCTTTTCCTGGTAGAACTTATAATACCACATTTTTTCTTGCTATTTCTAGCCATTGTACACAAAATGTAGTTACAGAAATGGTTTCATGCGCCTCTGTGCTAAATGGCATAGAAAGAAAATGTCAGCTACTATTTGATAAAACTGGACAAAAATAAAGCAGTGCTGTAAAGAGTGCCAAACCCCCAAAGTGATACCATAAATCATTATTGCCAGAGGGGTAAAACCTGTGTTTTACCTCCAAAAGGAATAAGTTATTTCACTTACTATAAAGCTAATGACTTTTTGTGCTTAAGAAAAAGCAGATGAAACATTATGTAAGATCATATATTCCAGGTTAATTATTCTATGAACAGACTATAATCAGAAATTGAGTCAGGAAAACAAAGATCTCTCAGTGATTTTGTCAACCATGTCTTGTCAAACAGTTTAAGATATAATCTTAGAAAACATTTACATTAGTTATTTTAAGCCTCATTGTATGACTTATGTCTGTTACTCTCATGTATGGATGTCACATCAAGTTCAGTCATCTTTTTGGTCTGTCTAATTAATCCACACAGTGTATATAGTGATCTATTATTTTACATAACTTCAGTTGTGAAACTAGCTTGAATTTCCTACGTCAGAAGGCTTTAGAGAGAGATCCACATCAGGTTGGGAACAAAATTACAATAACGAACAGTTGTTTCAACTTCAAAATAAATGAGGATGAATTTTATTTGAAACTTTGTTTTATGAATCCATTATACATCATCCACAGTGCTGTAGATGATATTTGTGCTCCCACTTCTGAGTTGTTTGGGAATGAAAAATGTGCAGAACTCTTAATTTAGGGGCAAAAAGACCCCAAATAAACCACAAACTGAAACTCTCAAACCCTTAAAACCCTATTAAAGAAAAACAAACAGTATTTTATGCTCTACTAAATGGAATTTAGAGAGGGAAAAAGTCTGTGAAGAGGATGCTTTTTCTCTTCGCAGGCCATCCACTAATAACTCAAAAATCGCCCACATTTCCACCTCTCTAGCTTTTATAGGCTCACTTTGTATTACAGTATCAAGACACTTCCACAAAAACCAGTGAAACTAAGTCAGTGTAAATGGCATGATAACAAGTGGCTTAGAAGCACTGCAATCCACAAAACTTGCCTGAAGGGGGGAAATTTATCAATTTCTGAAACTTTCTTTTAATATTTTTAAAATTGGATAACAGCTTAAAAAAAAATTTACTCTAACCTTTTTGGTGGCACCACTTTAAGCAAAGGCCTCAAGGCAAAAGAAGATATGCTAGGAAATATTTGAACAGACCTGATTTTGGTACAAACAAAATGTTTGTCCTTTGCAGCAATAGAGAGGTATCTAAAAAAATAAGTTATTGTCCAAATATGAGTGTATTTAACAAACAGTTTACATAGGGTTCAATGCTCCTTCTGTAAGGAAGACTAAATATTTATACCCAGAACTTTATTCTGTAAATGTGGGAAGTATGCAAATATGGCCTATGACACACATCAAAATTTTGAATACCAACATGGCTTTGCAAATTTCCATTATCTGTTTTGCACAGGCTAGACAGTCTAGCTTTTTTTATTGCTCAGTTCAAAATACATACTAACATAATAATGACTGAATTAATTCCTTTTAGGGAACTGTGATCTGACTGTTCTTCATATGTTATTGAGAAATATACCCTCTTGGATTAATTAAATAAAATAGTACATCTAATTAAAAATATTAAATTAAATATTATATTCTGGCATTTTCCACTAATTATTGTTCAACTTTTCTTACAAGAAATTTTTCCACATGTTGCTGATCAGATTTAAAAAAAAAAAGGAAAGAAAAAGTAATACAAAGTTAAAAACAACCAAAGTTTAAAAAAACCCACATTTTTTTATATCTCTCTTTTCACAAGCCAAACTTTGAAGCTGGCTTTTTTACAGTTTTTCAAGTTTTGAGTTTGATTTTATTTACCTAAATTTATGTTCTCAGTAAATTAATCTGTTCCAAAATAATAGAAGTTAGATGCCTTAACTTTTCCATATCTTAGATTCTCATTTGCAAAGTAAAGATAAAATTACAAACAAATATTTCTTTTGAATTCACAGGGAGGGAACACCTGTCTTTTGAAGAAAGGCTGAGAAAGTTGGAGTTGTTCATTCTGCAGAAGAAAAGGCTCTGGGGAGACCTTACTGTGACCTTTCAGGACTTGAAAGGGGCTTATTAGAAAGCTGTGACCATACTTTCTAGTAAGGCCCGTTGCAAGGGGTAAATGGTTTTAAACTAAAAGAGGATAGATTTAGAATAGATATAAGGAAGAAATTTTTATTCTGAGTATGCCAAAACACTGTAACAGTTTGTCCAGGGAGGTGATACCCCACTCCTGGAAACACTGAGGCTCTGAGAAACCTGACTGAGTTGAAGATGTTCCTGCTCATTGCAGGGGGGATTGGATTAGAAGACCTTTAAAGGTCCCTCCAACCCAAACTATTCTGTAATTCTATGATTCTATGAATTCAAGTACATTACAAATTGTAGACAGATTCAGAGTTAGGGGAATAGGATGGATTTTTTTATTTTTTTTTTAAGCATGTCAAATCGAAAGTAAGTTCAAATAATGTGGAACTGTCTTATTTTGAGCAATCCATTTTGACAAATGAAACTTTGGGGATCTCCAGTTTGTCTGGAATTTGACTGGAAGTGTTTGTTAGAACTGTAAGACAAAAAACTCTGTGCTTAAGGAAGAATAACAGATAAAACCTCCATTCTGAATCGATGGTCTGAACACTTTCAGACTCTTTTCAGTACCAACCGTGTAGTCCAAGATTCAGCAGTTCAGTCCATCACACAACAACCAGTAAAGTATGAATTGGATACTGCCCCCACTTTAGGAGAAACCCTCAAGGCCATACTGCAGGTGAAAATCGGCAAGGCAGCTGGGGTTGATGGAATTCCACCTGAAGTCTGGAAACATGGGGGCCTTGCACTCCACACCAAATTTCACGAGTTTGTGGTGCGCTGTTGGGAGCTAGGTGAACTACCATCAGACCTTCGTGATGCTGTCATCATCACTTTGTATAAGAAGAAAGGTACTAAATCAGATTGCTCAAACTATCGTGGTATTACTCTGCTCTACATTGCTGGCAAAATCCTGGTAAGAATACTCTTGAACAGACTAATACCCACTATAGCAGAAGGAATTCTACCTGAAAGTCAGTGTGGTTTCAGAGCCAACAGGAGCACCACAGACATGGTATTTGTCCTCAGACAACTGCAAGAGAAATGTAGGGAACAGAACAAAGGTCTCTATGTAACCTTTGTTGACCTCACCAAGGCTTTTGATACTGTGAGCAGAAAAGGTCTGTGGCAGATTTTGGAACGTTTAGGTTGTCCCCCCAAGTTGCTTAAAATGATCATCTCACTCCATGAGGATCAGCACAGCCAAGTCAGATATGGCAACACACTTTCTGAGCCCTTTTTAATTAAGAATGGTATGAAACAAGGCTGCCTTCTCGCTCCTACCCTATTCACCGTCTTCTTTAGCATGATGCTCCAAAGGGCCACGGCAGACCTCGATGATCAGGACGGCATCTACATTCGATACCGTACTGACGGAAGTCTATTCAATGTAAGGCGACTGAAGGCCCACATCAAGACCTTAAACTACCTTGTCCGGGAGCTGCTTTATGCTGATGACGCCGCCCTTGTTGCCCACACAGAAGCAGCTCTGCAGCATTTAACATCCTGCTTTGCAGATGCTGCTGAGCTCTTTGGGCTGGAAGTCAGCTTAAAGAAGACAGAGGTCCTCCATCAACCTGCACCTCAGGAAGTCCCCCATCATCCCCACATCACCATTGGCCAATCAGAGCTCAAATCAGTCCAGCAGTTTAATTACCTTGGTAGCCTCATCTCCTCAGATGGTAAGATCGACAGAGAGATAGACAACAGGTTAGCTAAGGCATATAGTGCTTTTGGAAAACTCCATAAAAGAGTATGACGTAATAAACACTTGAAGAAAAGCACCAAGATCAGTGTTTACAAAGCCATAGTGTTGTCTACTCTCCTCTACGGCTCAGAATCATGGGTCATCTACCGCCACCACCTGCGTCTCCTAGAACGCTTCCATCAACGCTGTCTCCGTACAATCCTAAACATCCACTGGTCTGATTATGTGACCAATATATCTGTACTAGAGCAAGCAGCTGTCACTAGTATTGAGGCCATGTTGATGAGAACACAGCTGCGATGGGCAGGGCACGTCTCAAGGATGAAGGACCACCGCCTCCCTAAGATCCTGCTCTATGGTGAACTTGCCACTGGCTGCCGCATGAGAGGAGCCCCGAAGAAAAGATACAAGGACTCCCTGAAACAATATCTCAGCCTTGGCCATGTTGATCACCAGAACTGGTCTACTCTGGCCTCCAATCGGGAGGCCTGGAGACACACCATCTATAACGCTGCTGTCTCCTTCGAGAACACACGCAGGATCACTCTCGAGGAAAAAAGGCAACGCAGAAAGAACCGTGTCTTGCAGATTACACCATCTAAGGAGTCTTTCTGCTGTGCCTTTTGCAATCGGATATGTCTGTCACGTATTGGCCTCATAAGCCACCAGCGTGCCTGTAGCAAATGTGGATAGTGCCTTCTCAAATCTTCGTTCGCGAAGCCTAGCCATGATGATAAGGAAGAATAACCTTTGTTTTTGAACCAATCAAGTGACACTTTTCCTTTGTCTTCTGTGTATTTCCAAACTATGTACCTGTTCAGCTTAAAAAATCTTCTCAGTGTTATTATATGTTATATATAGTATAAATATATCCCTATAACACTTTTCTCTTGATAAAATACTGTATCCTGTTTCAGAACTGAAGAAAGGATTTTCCTTCACTGTCACCTCATTATGACTTTGCTTTTTTTTTTCCACTGAAGTTAATTTTCTTACAACTCTATCTTAAAGGGCCCAGGCTTTGACAGTTTTAGACTATCTGCACAAAGCTCACTATATTAACTTTCTGCTCCTATGTTTTTACTCCCAAGAGCTATGACATTCTTCTTTTCTATGCAAACCTTTGAAGTCTGTCTATTATTTCTACCCATCATACTCAAAGTTTAGTACAGTATGTATCATTTATTACTTGAATACCTCCTGTCAAAATTGCTGCTTGGCTTGTTTGTCCTTTATAAGAAAGAAATCTAGTGGGTATTTCAGTGAGTCATAAAGTTCGTTTTATCTAAATTTAACTTTTAAAAAAGTCTTTTGAAGATAACTAGTTTTGATGGTTTCAAGTGGCACTTAAAAGAAGTGGCTGCTGCTACTAATATGAAATAATGATCAATTCTGGAAATGTTTGAGAATTATGTGACTGCTTCAGGCTAACTCTACACTTATTGTATTAAGCATCATATACTTATATATTTCTTCATTATGTCACTTGTAATCTCCTTTGTACAGATTTTGGGGTATTCAATACCTTCTGGAAGATAAGTCATCTGTGTAGTTCAGTGCTTAAATTTAAACATTATTCCTATGTAGAGCATGAGGAGGTTGTAAAAGAAAAGCACTGCATATACAAGAATATCTGACATAGGCAATCAAGACACAGAGACATGGATTTTTACAAGTGGATCCATTTACAGTGAAGACAGGTAGGACTGGAGGGAAAAGCAGTGCTGCAGCTTCTTTCTTATCCTGTAATAAGTATCACATACCATGACAAAAATCCATAATCCTTAAGAAGGCTTAGTATGTACCTATAAAATCTGGCATTTGTTGTTAGTATATGCTGAAGCTCTTAATTTTGTGTCTTTGCTTACTTTTTTACCCATGCTAAAAATATTTAACTATCACATTTTTTATATCTTTATTTTGCTGCACTAGCATGTACCACGGTATTCCTTTGGTATATCAGTTAATGAATCTCAGAGTGCAATGACTTTTATAAGCAGAATTTTTGTCTTAACTTTTAGAGCAAAAATCATTGTGTCAAAATGTCAACTTATCATTTTCAGAATATCCCTCCCTCATACATATTCTGTTACAGGATATGGTATAGTTTATTGTACTGAATTCCTATTGTGATCCACCTCGAGTTGCTAGTGTGCATACAGATTTTAATGATTGCTCTCAAAATGCCCTCTCTATGGTTCAAACTTATCAGTGTGCCCTCTAATCAGTATATCTTTAACAAATTCAGAAGTAATTAAGCTGAACAATCTCCTGTTAAATTTCATGGTGAACAAATTTTGTAGCTTCAGCCTGAAATATCGCATTCCAGAATCAAATATGTCTTAATTGAGAGATATTTCATCTATCTTTCTGAGCATTTTCTGTGCTTATATTTTAAGTCACCTCAGTAGAGGTCCTAGGATGCATAATTTGATGCTTGATCTCCTCCTATCAGAACATTTTATCTTGTTCTCCTGACCTTTAATCCTTACATGTATAATATATCATTTCAGGTCTTGCGATCATCACTGAGATTATCTATAGTAATATCATTTTTAGTTTGGAACAAATTGTTTCTTATGGATGACTTGCCCTAACAACTGTGTTTAGGTGAGTCATATTCTGTTAGTTTAAAATGTTCTCATTCTAAGTGCTTCTTCCAAAGAAATGATATATGCAAAGCCTTTTTTTGTGTTCATACTTTCAATTTCAGCAAACTTTCTCCCAAAATTTTATCGTAATATTTATATATTAGCCCCAAGCAATGGATATTTTGTAGTTACCCAAAGCAAGGTACATTGGGCAAATTCTGCCATTAAATGTATACAATTTCTACAGGAAAGTGACAGTGCTCTTCATTATCTGTTAAGACTATTGCATGTTGCTTATTCCCACAGATGGTCTAGTGAGAGCTGCCTGAAGCTGCCCTTATCTGTGTCCAGGTATCCAAGATCCTGCATCATCTGGACACATGTGAATATCTGAACACAGGTAATAGTTTTAGTTCTGTTTACCTTTAACATAGTATTTGACACCACCAGCACACTCAGGTGGTCTGCAGCATTCTGTTATCTGTTTCTACAGGCACCCTACAGGCTGCACAGAAGTAGCAACAAGAAGAGACAGGGTGGGCAGATACAATGTTCCTTAATATGGAGGAAGTCAATGATCGAAAAACTGCTATTGCAGGAAAACCTTTTAATTTTTTATTTTCCATCTTAACCCATTCAGAACCTGACTCTTATTGTCAATTTTTCTCATTAATTTGAATAAGAGTTTTAGTTGAACACATTGCTTAGAATGTAGTTTTATTTTGTGTGTCACTGGCTCATATTCATGTTGAACAGTTTGTAGTCGTTACCTTTTTCTCATGAAAGCACTGATTTCTTCAAATTCTAATTTTAATGGAATAAGATGGCTTTGGTGAAATAGCTTCCCAGGTCTCTGATGACCTTTGTGGCTAGAGAAAGGTTTTAAGATCATACCCTTGCAGAAGATTCCACATGCCTATGGAACAGGCGTGCCACAGGCTACAGCAGTACTTATATATTCCCCTGACAAGGTGGTAATATGGGGATTACCTGCCTCTCCAGGTACTGGGTGGTAGAGAAACAAGCAAGAGATGTATGAAATAGCTCAGAAACAGTAACTAATATTCAGATGGATGACAGAACAAAAAAGCAAGAGCATCACTGAGACCAAAGTAATAATCAGTTTTAGGGCAGCCATCTATGCAACTGTGCAAAGCATTAAATGCAAGTGAATGCTGATTGTTCAGAAGAGATGAGGAGGAAAGAAGATGTGAGAAGGAATGTCATGTTTTATGGGAAAAGAAGGTAGCCTTAGTTAACACTATGAGAATTTTACTGATCTGATCATGATTCTCAGGAAAGACATTATAGGAAACATTAGTAGAATCTACTGAACACAAAACCAGATGAAAGGAATCCATTTTTGATTGATTTTTTTTATTTCCATTCTATGCACCAGATTCAATTAAGCTGCATGTAGCAAATGAAGGAGTAAACCTGTCTCCAGAATTCAACTCCTGTGTTGAATGATTGTCTAAACCAGCCTGTTTCTCTAATGCCTGTATGAATGAAGCCTAACAGATTAACTTCCACAACTGAAGTTTATCTTTTTTAAATAGACAGCACAAAAAAGGCTGCCCGGACTGAGAGACGAGGTGAAGGTGTTAAAGGTAAGGAAGAAAACTGTGTAAGATTAATGGCAATTCCCTCTGCCAGTGAAATAGAATAAAAAAAGCAAATGCCAATTGAGAAGATGGAACACAAACCACCTATGAATGCTGCCTTTCTTGTCATTGCTGTTAAAAAAACCATCATGGTTTACAGAAGTAAGGCTTGCTCAGAGGTCCATTGTCAATGTGAATATAGAGTCCCTGTTTCAAAAACTAAAAACAAATGAGAGCTGAAGTTGCAAATGCAAATTAATACAGAAAGAAAAAGCAGAAGAGGAAAGGTGGGGATACTTAGTGAAGTCTCGCTTAAAAATAGGAAAAAAAAGGAAGAAAATAACAACTGGAAGAATCAAGAGGAATGCAAAGAAAAAGGAGAGCTATTTGTTCTCTCTCATTATGCTTTTTAGTCTCCTTTCATTTGATTTTTTTTCTTGAGTTTATGGAGGGGTTTAATATGTTTAAATAAAAAAAAAAAGGAAAGGGAAAAAGACCCACTAAACTCTCTGTTCTTTTTCTCTTCAGTTAGCTGTCACTTATTTTAATGCTGGGGAAAAGGCAGTGGGGGTGGGAGGGTGGTGTATTATTACATTTCCTTACTAGTATACTTTAGTGATTGCAATCTGTCATTATTCACCTTCTTTTCCTTAGAAATCTGTATTTGATCACAGAATGAAAGAGGTTTGTGGACTAAGTAACCTAATGAAGTTGTTTCAGCCTTTTCTGCTACAGATCTGTATGTGCAGTTTTATTGTTACCTGCTGCCCAAATACAAACCCCACCTTTTATTGATTTATTGATGGAACATTGTTATTCAATACTGCAAATGAGAACACTTTGATCTTTTTATTTCCATATATTTGATAGTATTAAAAGTTTTTATGCCATCCGTGTCATTTAATCTGAGTTCTATCATTTCATGATGAAACTCCACCTATCAAGATAAGCCATTTTTTCTTCTGTATCAGTATCTTTCCTGTGAGTAGTTTTGGTTTTGTTACCATACTAAAAACAACAGGTGTTACAATACTGGTTCTCATTGAACACTTTTGCTATTTAAGCAAATTATTACCCAGGATATGTAAAAAAAAAATATTTATGCAGGATATATAAAGCAATTTTAAAGTACTCTTTACGGCTACATTTAGTTTTTAGCTGCTCCTTCTTGTCTCTTTGGTAGCAGATAAAGAGACTATGATTCCTTTCAGGATATGTGTACTTGGGATATATTTTTTCTGATATATAAAAATCCTTATAATAAAAAGAGAGTATTTTTTTTTACTTCTTAATGATAACAAGAATATGTGGATGTCATTGTTTTCCTGTGACTGAGGGTTTTGAAACTTTGAGGAACAATGAAAAAAAATTGCACAGAAATAACACCTAAGGAGACAATTCCTGAAAAATTGCTTATTCTGATACAGGTGGTAGCAGCTGCAATATTAGTGTCTTTTTTATTTTAAGAAAAAAAATATTCATGTAGTTGGGAGCTATTTCCTTTTCTACATTTTACTGAATTAAGTGCAAGCTTATAAAATGTTGATAAAATAGTACCATTTCCACTGAAAAAGATCTCTCAGTGGAAGACTCTGGAGTAATTTCAACCATATGCTTCATATAGGAGATTAATTCAGTTATGACTGAAGAGAATAATACATATAATTTTGCAAATCACAGCATCTTAGATTTATATTAACTGTGTGATGACGGAGAGGTACAGAGCATAAAGATCCACAAGAGATAATACACTGACAAAATTCAGAAGTCAATGGGTCTAAATTCTCTAATGATTGAACTACATGAAAAGGAAATGTCAGATGAGGAAAACTACGAGCAGTGTGTTTCAAGTCTTGGACTGGTCTTATCAGAAGTCTTTATTACTAACTGAACAAAAGGGCAGAAATATGACCAAAAAAAAAATTAGACAAAATGTTGACAAGAATGAAGATTAGATCTAGATATAACAATTTAAATGGAGGTAGCATTGAGGGCTGGGTTAAAAAAATAATAGCTTGTAAAGTAAGACACACATTTCTTCAGATAGTATGAATCACTACATAAGATTTCATTGATTCTGAAGGAAGCTGGCCTGACTACCTGCATAATTTTACACAGATAAAATTAATTGAGAGAAATAACAGTTCCAGAGACTAATAAAAAGGAATTTAGAAACAAATAAACAAACAAATACAAACAATAAAATGCAAACAAAACCCAAACAAAACCTCAAAAATTCCACAAATACCAACATACTCAAAAAAGTGACTTCAGAAAAAGGCCATTAAGATGCTTGGGGGGTAGAAGGGCATGACCTGTGTGAAGAAGAGTATGAGGAAACTGGAGAAAAGATGGCAAAAGTATAAGCTGAATCTGTGTTTAATGACGTCTTATTATAAAGCACGGTTAATATAAAAGGTGGAGACATACTTCTATGAGGTACCCCTGGAAAAGGATGAGACACAGCAGTCTGGAGCTGCAATAAAGAAAACTTCACATTGAATATAAGATGAAAATTATGGAAAAATATTGCACTTTTAATTACCATATTACTATTGAAAAGAAATTTCATCTTAGGAAAATAAATTAACTTACTACACATTACTACACAATGCTACCCAATTCAAACTTTAAACCATGGGTTGTACAGTTTGCTGCTACTGGCACAATCAGTCAGAAACAATATCTTCTACTTGAATTACAGTGATTTTTTTTTAGGGCCATTACTTGAATGAAATTGTTTCCTGAAAACCTCTGATCATCCTAGTTTTTTTGTACTGAGAGGTACCAACCCCTCCATTTTAGGATAATGATATTGGTATTGTGGAGTATTCACATAGTAAACACATGCTTTTTGAGTAAACTCTACTCTTGTAACATTGGAAATTTAGCAGAAAGAATAGCAGCTGAAAATGCCATGCTGAATATCTATCAGTCTGACAAGTTTGGTCAAACTATTAACCTAAGCCACTACAACAGGCTGAAGAAGAAAACACTTTGGCAGCTGCTTTGTCAAGAGAGAAATACAGAAAAGCTTGTATATTCATGCTCAGAGGAATAATTGGCTACTTAGATTTAAAAATTCTAGTATTGAAGTAGTAATAGTTATTTCCATTAAAATATCTTGGGTATTGCTTACAGATATCATACTCAAAATCTGCTATATTTCTGAACATAACATATATACCATTAATATGTAACAAAAATGGAATCAATTGACCTCTCACTTGTTAGAATTTAAATCTGTACTGATAGTATCCACCAGGTATCACCATCCTCGAAAAAGATCTAGCCTACATGAAAATAAAGTGCAAAATAAATGTAAAGCACTAGTATTCAAGTCTAGTTTGCCAAAAGCAAACAAAACATGAAATAAAAATTATAAAAGAGAAAAATTAAGATCACTTTTTCAGCAGTGCCTGTCACCATTAAGCAGAATACCCAAACTAGACAGTCTATTCACACTGTCCATCACCACAGCCAATGACAGTGAGAAGGAAAAAAGAGCGGAAACTTTTTTCCAGTCCTATATTTTGCATGGAATCTTACTTTTCGGACACATTCTTCCATGGACAAAAATTAGAGTGAGTAAATATGATATATGGAAATTAAATCCCACCAAGCAAAATTTTCCTGGTTTTATTTTTTTTTTTTTTTTACTACATCACCTCATTGTTTTTTCTCTATAGACCTTGACTATTTAATGCAAGATCATCTTTTTTTATTATTATTATTATTTTTTAAACCTGCTTCCCTCCACTTACTACATATTGACTCTGAGGTTTGTTACCAAAAACTGGATATCATGCATCTGCTGAGGTCTTTCCAGTGCTAAAAGGAAAGAAAGGTTTCTTTTTACGTTCTTCATAGAAGTCTTTTTTCCTGTTCATACAGCCCAGTACAGACTTTTGTCTTCTTTTATCCTGTGCAGCAATTTGACAGTTGTTGATATGAATTTATATGAATTGCTGATAAAACTAAAGAACCCTGTAAGTTTTTCCAGAAGTCAACTTTCCCACTTCTGTACTAGTCACTTAGATTTTGTTAGTTTAGGGATGTTTAATAAAGCTTAAAATGCAGGTTCTCACAGGTTTCAGAATCACAGAGTATTTCGAAAAACTACCCAAGAAGACATTGCACCAAAAGAATACTTTTCCTACTTAGTTTTATTTCATCTTGTGTACTTATTTGATTTTGTTTCAATATGTGCACTGAAAAGCCACATCAAAAACAACATTAAAAAAATCTTTAGGTATTTTCATAAGCCTTCAGTGACCACTGTATCATATTCTTTCTATTAACCTGCTTTTGTTTGCAAGATATAAAAGGAGCAGCAGTAAATATCAACCAGCCAATAGACTCCTTAACTGCCCACTATTCGAGTTCAAATCTCTTGTGAGGTCTTAATTTGTCCGTGTAGGCAGTACTCATCCTGTTACATCCCTTTAATATAATGCTGTAATATTATCTCTTAATAAATATTTCTTCAGTGCATTGCTAAAATCCTGCTCTATTTTACAATCCAGAAAAATTATTTTATGCCATTAGCACTTTCATCTGTTCTGAATAACTCCCATGAAGACACTCCAGGAGGCAGAGATACAAAAATGAGTGGTTTTGCAAAGTAACGGTATAGAAGAATTTTTTTCAATCATGATGTGAATTGAGAACTCCAACCTAGACTCAGCACACTTTAGTAGTACGTGAAAAATTCAACATTTCTTCTAATTCTGAAAGTGAACTGTCTGACTACAATATTTCATTCACAGATTCAGCTGTCTTATTATGGAGTCTTATTATAGACAGTGGTTTGAAAAGGCTCCTAGCTGTTTACTATAAAACACACTGTTAATACTGCTGGTCCTGCTGCGGTTTTGCTTTTTTTTTTAATTGGGACATTCTTCACCTTCAAAACTGAATAGTTTTTGTCTGCCAATAAAGTAATACACCAAGGTTTATCTAACCTTCCCAAGTTTCTGACATCAATCACTTCTTTATACATTTATGCATAATTTGCAGGAAGGCCACAATTTTCATAATTGATAATGATCTCAATTTAGTTTGTTTTGCAGCTTTGTTAGACATGAATACTCTGTCTTTGTTTTCTTTCTAACCTTCTGATTATTAAGGCTTCCACGCTCTTTTGTGTAGGTGGCTGAGCCGCTGAATCTTAATTCATAATTAATTTTCAGGCAAGTTATTGATCCTCTTGAACTGTCCTTTAGAATATTTCTGTTTTATTATTTACATGGACTTACAGTTAAAGCATCTGCTATGATTTCAGCAAGGGGTATATTAAGAGTAATTAGAAGTTAACACCTTTACAACTGAACCCTGATATCTTATATCCACTGAAAACAAGGTATGAGTAAATTTAAACAAATCCATATATATTTTTCAAATCAAAATGACGTATTTTTTTCAGTCAAAACCGTAATAATATGAGATGCCTTGGGATGAAGTATTATGGATTTTGACATATCTGTAACTAGTTAAACTATATAGCTCTTATATAAAAAATTTTAATAAATACAAGATAGAACATTAATATGTGTTGATGGCATACAATCCACAAGGAAAGATATTACTCATTTGTTTAATTTCTCAGAGTATGAACAGATTTCTCTGAATATTATAAAGAAGTTTTTTCCAATTAGCTCTCTATGTATTTGGTGGCACTGTGCATTTCACTTTTCTGTTATGCACCAGCATCCCCATGATAACATTTTAGAAGAAAATGCAACAGCATTTCATGAGCAATGTGGTACTGCCTGGCTGTGTTTTATGCCACTGGCTGCAGTCGTAAATTGGGTCGGAGAAATAGTGTGATTTTACTGTGAGCCTGTCATTGTCTCCACTTATCATGTGCAGGTTTGGATTTCTGAGCAGTTTTGAGGTACATGCACTAGATATTCCCAGTACTTCAAGGGGGCATTAGGTTAAAAACCAGCCCGTTAGCTAAACTATCACTGAGTCATCCAGTGTGCACATATACTTTTTGTCTCCAGTGATCTCTGCATTGTATTTAGTGGAAGCTTTTTGCCAGACAAAATCTGACCTGAAGCAAAGCCCCTGACCCTATACAATGTAGAGGTGCAGGTCTCTCAACATCAGCCACTTCTAATTGTCTGCCCCCACTGCACCTAATTACTTGTTAACAAAGAAGTAGTCTTTTATTTCCTCAATTTACTGAGTCATTCACAACATGTAAACATTTCTATAAGCATAAAGATGCAGAGTTTCCTAAAGAACTTCTAGGTATAACATGAACTCACCTAAACAGCAGAAGTTGGCTTGGACTGCATCTGTTACTTCAACTATTTTTAGAAATAGCTTTTAGTGCCTTTATATATAAAAGATGCTTTACATGTAAATATGTGGCAGGGCCAGTAGGCCCTTTTACTCCGCTCTGGTGAGACCCCACCTAGAGTACTGCACCCAGCTCTGGGGTCCCCAGCATAGGAAGGACACTGACCTCTTGGAGTGAGTCCAGAGGAGGGCCACCAAGATGATTAGAGGGATGGAGCACCTCTCCTACAAGGAAAGGTTAAGAGAATTGGGATGACTAAATTGTGTCCTTTCAGTAAGTGAAGGGAGTCTACAAGAAAGATGGAGAGAGACTTTTTACAGGGCCATGTAATGATTGAACCAGGGGGAATGGATTTAAACTGAGAGTAGATTTAGATTAGATATTAGGAAGAAATTCTTTACTGTGAGGGTGCCAAAAATGACTCAATCCCATTGACTGCAAATAGAATATAGGTTCTCAATTTAGGAAGACAAAATCTCATAGTATAAGAAGATCAGATCAGATATGTGGGCTAATTTGAACCTTAGCTGTATGACAAATTTTCAAGTCAGACAAGAAGATTAAAACTTTGTTTGTTGGGTTCAGGTAGCAGTTGGGTAGGCATTTTTGTAACTTTGACACTTAATGTTAGACTAAAACCTGCTTTTAGGCATCCACAGTCTTTCCTGTCATGGACCTGAGTCTGCTACACAATCACATATTCTTAAGTCTTATTCAGATAGAAAAGATGCCACAGTCTGCAGTGAGCCAATGCTGAAAATCAGCTGCAACCTGTATTTTGTGCCTATATGAAAGTTAATATGGTATTTTCTTTGGTTCAGTAAGTTTGAATTAGAACATTAAGTCCTTAGACACATTCTAAGTTCAGGATCTATTGTAGATTTATAGATAAGCCTTCTTAGCAATTTCTCAAAACTCTGTGCATTGTAAAAAGGTCCTATGAAACGCCTGAAAAGTTAGTAAGATGTATGCCTGGCTCTTATGCTTTTTGAAAAGGTCTATATTTGATGCATTGCATCAATAATGTAACCAATTCTTCAGGTAAGAGATGGTTAAATTTAATTTACTATTTAAAGAAGCAAGAGGGAATTTCTATGAAGTCATTACTATCTCAGTCACTGGAAGATGTCTTCTGCTAGGAGAGTTGATAGCATGCAAATGTCAGAACTGGCTTTCTCCTGTTGTGAGACAATGGTAGCTAGTTCGTGTAAAGATGTAAATTTGAACCTTTTGTCACCAAGCCCTGTATGTACAGCAAAAAGTTCACAAACACTGAAGACATGTTAAACACATTGTAGGATCAAAAAGTAAACAGCACCAATAAGATTAAAATAGTTATCATTAGCTGCTATTCCCAAAACATTGCAACACCAGATTCAGTGAAAATTAGAAATGCAGAGGTAATGATGAATAAAACAATTTGGGCTTTTAAATACCACCCATTATTTTCTGTCCATGCTTCAGTGAATGAAATTAAAAAGTTCCAGAAGCATAATAAGGAAGTCCATTTTACATCTTTCTAAGGTAAATATACGCAGGTAGTCTTCCCAAAAATGCCAAGGCAGCAGAAGGATTAAAAAAAGTTTGTTTCAGATGCAAGGATCACTTTTTCACAATGCAGTTTGCATCGGGGCAAAAGGTGAGTACCCATCTCCTCAGGGCTCCCTTTATCCTTTCTGTTTCTCCTCCCCCACCCTCTCTGGCCCAAGGAGGCCTTGTACATGCCTGCAAACAGGTTATCTCTCTGCATACCACAGAGAGAGAGAGCTTGCTCACAACTTTTCCCCAAAACCTTCTCCAAAATGCAGAAAGAAGGAAAAAAACCATCTAACCCATTTGAAAAGGTGTTTCACAGTTTTTCCAAGTGAAACAAGTTCTAGCTTTCCATTAAAAAGCCTTGTGTGATTGCACCTATCCCTACAATCTTTCAATAAGGTTTAATTTTCTTACTGTGTACACACTGAAGCTTTTTTAATCACAGCAGAACTAGATAAAACATGAAACCACACCTTGAAGAAATCTTGATTTTAAATATATTTCAAAACTCTTATGTATGTATATTGGGTTAAATTTATTCAAATAGTGTTGTTAGCAAGGAAAAATGTGTTACCAGTATAGAGATTCTGGTTAGAGTAGGTTTCTTTCTAACTAGCCTTATCAAACTTCAACGTAGCATAAAGAAATTCTTGTTTTAAGTGAAAATACACAGATTAAACTGAGTCTTATTCACTGTTTTGAATACTGTGGTTACGCAGTATTTGACTGGTGGTGTGGAAGTCAAAACTCTCCTTGATTTTAGTATATCTGATATAAAGAACGTACTTCATAGCAGATTGCTTCCAAGGCAAAACATGGCAGTCAAAAATATGTCAGTGATAAGACTATTGTCTCAAAAAACATACAGTTTATTTCATCTCCAAAAATCTTTAATTTGCCCAGAATTGAAAGAGTTTGTTCTTATCCCTCACATGTATAAAAGACTAAAATTCTGAGCTAGTTTCCATGTTTCACTGCCTCTTGGTCAGCTATTAATTGTCCTGATTAACATATATTAACACTGTCTGGAGCATGCTGGAATGTTCTAAAATCACACAACCACTGGGAGAGTAGACTTAAGCTACTTGAATCATAGAGTCAAGTCAGTCAACATCAAGAAAAGTATCTCTATACACAGCTCTCTGCAAAAGTTCTTTCAATTAATTAGCCACGCTACATATAACAGGAACAGCCAGCTTATACCAATATTGAATTCCACAATGAAGGAAATAACCCAGTCTGGTTTCAAACAAGGGCTGGATATTGTTCCTTTGGGCAGTCAACTTCCTGCTTGTAGAAAGCAACATAACCCACCTTGCACAGTGATTCTGGTTCACTAGTTTTACAATAATTCCTGGGGGCAGATTTTGTATGTACATGTATATACAGGGAAATCAAGAGATAGCAGATATCATATAGGAAATCTCACATGTGGCAGAGTATTTGAGAGGCTTCTTGCACTCTCCATCTCAGGGCGGGACTATGAATTTTGGAACAATCCAACCATTTCTAAATTCAGTTTCTGAAGTGTATATGGTACTTGCCAAGAGACTAAGGGCAAAGTCAAGCATGTATTTTGTACTAAATGACAAAGCACTCTGTAATTAGCTGCTGTTGGCCCAGAGATTTTCTACATCCAGTTTCTACTGAGATTTGGGTCACTTGAAAATTCTGGTCTCATCAGCCATGTTTCAGTTGTGCTGTCTAAAGCCAAAGACCTGAGAGAGAGTGAGTGCTAACCCTCAACACTCTCAAATGGGTTCACCACCTCCACATCTATTCTTGGCCATGTACGTAGTTCTCTTGTAGTAAGAATCTCAGTATTCTACTTCAGTGAAGGGAAAATTCTTCCAGATATCCAGGACTTATGAAAACTTTGGGTACTTATGTGGCAAGCCAAGTAATTCAGAAATATCAATGTAATGAATTATCAATGTAATGGAGTTTTTGAGAAGACATTATGGATGAATTTGTAAATGCATCATTGGCATGTAATGTAGAGACTTTTATGCCTTGGAGGATACATGCTGGACTCGATTATCCTTGTGGGTCCCTTCCAACTTAGCATATTCTACGATTCTGTGATTCTGAGACTAGGGCACATGGCTCCTGGAGCCCTATGGATCTGAGGGTACACACTGGAAGGTGCTGAGACCTATCCCCTTCACTATTTTTAACTAGTTAAAATATACAATAAAGACCAGATGCTTTAGCCATCAGAAATCTTATCCTGCTAGGCAGTGTGACAAGACACTAAAGATGCAGCCTTACAGCCCTTACAGCATCCACAACCAGTCAATTTATAACACAGTAATTTTGCCAGGGAGCAGCAAAGGCCAGCCTGTTTGGTCTGATGACCATCTGTGAGGGAAGTGTGACCCCAGAAACATCAGAGTCCACTGATGGGAAGCAGTCCTGCAGGGACTCAACACTATGAGCAGAGTCCAGGGAATGGTCCCCTGGCTCCCTCAACAGCACCAGACCATCTAACAATGAATCCAGGCAGTCTGGCCAGGAGCAAAAGGAGGTGGGACCAAAGACAAAGATAGAGACAAAGCTACAGCATGGGTCCAAAGTCTGTCAATGAGCCTTCAGAGACAGGATACAAGCTGCAACTTTTATCCAAAAGGCCCATCCAGGAGGCAAATTTCCAACAGTGCAATCTTTGGGGCCACCGAGGAGATAGGGCACAGAAAACACTGGAAATCAGCACACCTAAAATGTAGCTTGGGCAGGAACTGATTGCTCCAGGCTGAGGTGAAATGAGGTTCCTGGCCCCATAGTCTGTGCTGGGGGGAGGACCCAGGTGAAGCTGGGCAGAGATAGTTAAGGCTGCATGGTGCCCTCAGAGCCCTAACAAACTTGTAATAAGACTTACATTCTAAAAACAAATTAAATTGAGATGACAAATAACTGATGGGTAAATTTTTCAAACACAACGTTTAAACTACTCTGATCCTACTTTACTCGTTAATTGATGAGCTGAAAAAACCCATTGCCACATGTTTTTCAAAACAGTCACCAAAGAGTAGCTGAAATTATACTGTTGACACCACTGAATATTTAACTTTGCAGGTATGCAAGTTAGGAAAATTAGTTGTATGATAGGCATAGCTAATTAGGAATTTTTCTATTTGGCAAAACAAACTGAGTTACATGTATAGACCTTTTACCCAGAAGAAGTTATAATTGACTAGGGAATTGAGCACAGAACATGATAACTTGCTTGGCTGGAATATCTAGACAAGTACCAGGACTGGTTCAGTATCAAGAATTTTGATAAGTTGCTTATGTGATTAAATTGTAGTAATAATAATGTAAACATTCCTGTATTATTGATGTAGAATTGAAATAAATATACAGAAGTGATTTGCATAGCCAAAACGAATTTAAAAAGATCCCAATTCTGTAACATCGAGGAAGGAAGAAATTCTTGGAAAGTGAACATATAAAGAAAACGGTATTTTTAAATTCTACAAACAGTTTTACTGGAACTTCTTGTCTAGAAAAAAATAAGTTGATTAGTTTTTGTCCTGCTGTTTTATGTTCATTGTGCCTGAGCTGGAGACAACGGCTTTGGTTTAACAATAAAGAAACCAAAGCCTGAGCTTCCATTGAATGGTACTGGACAAAAGTCATGGCTAGGCTTCGCGAACGAAGATTTGGGAAGGCACTATCCACATTTGCTACAGGCACGCTGGTGGCTTATGAGGCCAATACGTGACAGACATATCCGATTGCAAAAGGCACAGCAGAAAGACTCCTTAGATGGTGTAATCTGCAAGACACGGTTCTTTCTGCGTTGCCTTTTTTCCTCGAGAGTGATCCTGCGTGTGTTCTCAAAGGAGACAGCTGCGTTATAGATGGTGTGTCTCCAGGCCTCCCGATTGGAGGCCAGACCAGTTATGGTGATCAATATGGCCAAGGCTGAGATGTTGTTTCAGGGAGTCCTTGTATCTTTTCTTCGGGGCTCCTCTCATGCGGCAGCCAGTGGCAAGTTCACCATAGAGCAGGATCTTAGGGAGGCGGTGGTCCTTCATCCTGGAGATGTGCCCTGCCCAGCGCAACTGTGTTCTCATCAACATGGCCTCAATACTAGTGACAGCTGCTTGCTCTAGTACAGATGTATTGGTCACATAATCTGACCAGCGGATGTTAAGGATTGTACGGAACTACATGTTTATTGCATCCTATCTAATATGAATTAACAATGTCCTTACCTATGGCATATTTCAACACCATCATACAGTTCTATACAGGCAGAACTGTACCCAGCCCAGAAAAATATTTGAAAGAAATTATTTACTTTGGCATCTTGGGTTTGTCAATAGCAAAAAAGTAACACTTAGTTCATATCCTCTCCACTCACTTTTTTTTCCAGTTTTTTGCTCCTTTTTTTTTTTCACTGAATATTGTGATGTCATTAACAGAATTTGGAAAATTTTGCAAGGCAAAAATGTAACATAAACACTTTCAGCAAAGCAAACAAATATATTTGTTTCCCAAGATCAGTTGCTCTCAAGGAGATTTACTTAAGAGGAATGGTTGGTTACAAATCTACAAATATTTTAGCAAAATAATGATGTAATAGCATACATGAATACATAATACCTACTTGTCAGACACAAATGAAAAATCAGGCTAACAGATAAGAAAAATAAAGAGATGAGAATAACATACTTAAGTTGATTTCCTAAGAAAAGTAAGCATATAAAATAATACTTGCCTGTTTGTCTACTGGAATACTCAGGTGTGTCAGCTAAATATGAGAGCCAAATTTGATAAAGAGGGGGGGGAATAAATTATTAAGTTCCTCCAAATTTCTTGAAAATCATTTTGCTTGCATACTGCTAATGCCCTTTATATTTTTCTTGTAAGAAAACTCCAGACTCTAGTTCATGTCTGCATTAACAATAAAAAATTACACTGACACAGCATAGTTGCTTGCTTGGAATATTCTGGAGAGAAAGAGAGATTAGGGCAGGATTGAACCTTGTGTTCAAGGTTAAGACAACCAAATGTACAGTCTGAATGTGGGTTGATACGTTCCCATAGCAGTCAGTGCTAATTGTGTCAGGGGAGCAGGAGAGGGATTCTGTTCAGCCCAACAGAATACGTGACTGGGTCACTGGGCTGACCAAACTGTGATGAATATTTGTCGCATACCCTTACCCAGAGAACCCCACTATTCAAATAGCACTGTAAAACTTTTAAAAACTTGTACTGGAGAATTATGATAATTTTATTGTACCCTTAGAATAAGCCCTTCTGCAAGAATTTCATGGCCTGATTATAAAGAAAAAGAAGTGGAAGGGCACAAAGCTTATAATTAGAATTATGCATCACTGGAGAATCCATTCAGTAAAACAATTTATGTACTTACAAAGAGTTAACCAGTCCTCCTGAACATATGGTATTTATAACCTCAATAATTAAATGCAGTAGCATTCATAATAATTCTCTTAACAAAAGAAGTTTAGTCACTGTCCTGTCTGAGTGACCAGAGGCTACAGTCACGCTTACTTCAAACATCTCAGATTTTTAAATCTTAGATTAATTTTTCAGACCAGACACCGTAATTAGAATCTCCTTAATGTCCTTCATTAATATAAAAGTCACAACATCTTGTTATAGACTAACATTCTAGTGCAATTGTGCAAAACTATTATAAAAAGTCCTCTAGGACTTGGTTCTGTTTTATCTGTGGTAATGAGTCTTCTATATTGTCTACATTTTCACAGAACAGTTAGGAAACTTTACTCTGTGACTTCTATTTCCCTGGGGCTTTATTTCAACTTACTCTAGCACATGGGAACGAACAAGTTTTCAAGGTAACAGATTCTGTTAACTTCAATAATATGTAAGTTTACATATTATTGTTCTACTGGCCAAAAGACTACTTGCATTTACCGTTTATATTTTTTATTTTTTAATTAGGGTAGCAAAACTTAATTAGTTCTAAATGTAGAAAAAGAAAGACACAGAAATACCAAGATAAGGAACTGAAAATATGGTTCATGTTTCTTTCTACCTGTGAAATGTTGTTGTTAATAAAATGTACACTTCACAGATATACTTGTATCTACTATAATGCATACTGTATTAAATACAATGAATATTATTCTTTTGGTGATCAGCAGTATTTGTTTACTCTGACACCACAGTTTCAGTCTCACTTCAATTATCTTGAAAATGAGCAGTAAAAAGAAATGAGTTTCAAAGAATATTGTCTTCTAATGAATAAGATGCTGCAGATAAAGTCATCTGGATAAACATGCAGGCAGTGCATTTACAGCAATTATAGTCATGGCCAATATGCACCTTTACACAGAACTGAGCTGTAAGCCACAAAGTACCTATAATAAATACTCTAAACAATTATTCCAGGATTTCTCCTGGAATGATGATGATGATGATGATGATGATGATAATAATAATAATAATAATAGTACACTGTTCCAGTTTTAAGATACCCACATTTTACCATATTTAATTTTTCCAGAAAAAATACTCCAAAAACAGGGCCCCAGATAAAAATGTCCAAAATCCACTATCTTTAATCTTCACCATTTTGCTGTAAAAAACTAACACAGCTGCTCTTAAAAGTGACGTACATACCAAAGATGTCCTACACGGAAGTTATTGGGAGGAGTTGCTTTCTGGATTGAAAAAACACACTTTATCAAACTGGGATTATTATAGTTTTGTGTATTGTCACTGAACATCACTTACATTCACCTATAACTGGAAGCAGAGCAGTAAGGGCACACTGCGCTAGAGACTAGTTAAGGATGATGCAAGCCCTTGAGACAAAAGGGTAGAGGTTAAGTCTTCGAATGCTTTAGTAGCTCTTCATGAACTAATTTCGTGTGAATTTGTTTTATTGACAAAAATAGGTACCCCCATCAACAGCAAGCAAAGCATGAATCTTCCTCACAAGCTGTAGATGAGAAAAAGATCATTTTTTGTGCTGTTCATTTTGCATGAAAAAACAGGGACTACTTGTCCACTTTAAAAGAGTGTATTCAAACAACTTTTTGATCCCCAGAAATTCTTTAAATTATCCAAATGTTTCACAGCATTACTTCATAGTAGCTCACAGTATTATTTCTTTTTTAAGATTACATAACAGCAAATAATTTTAAAATCTATGTATTTTCATTAACTACCTCACAAATGTGGGGACAATAATGAAACTGCAAAATAAAGACCTTTTAAAAAGTAGTGGAAGGTCTATACAAATGACACACAAAAGTAACTCAGAATAACTTTGCAGAGAATATGAACAGGGAAAAGGGTAAACTGAAACTTTATGAGATTTTACACATAAGCACCCTCATAAAGAATTAGCAGTTTCACAGCACAATCCTCTGAAGTGTCTTTTAGAGGAAACTAAAGGGTTTTAAAGCAAAGACATATACATATAACTCATGTTTCTACACAGAGAAAAAAGTCAAAGCATCAAATCGAGAATTTAAGATTAAGAAATTATGCTTACTTATTACCTAAAACATCCCATGGGAGAACATTTATTTTAATATATTTTGCAATTTAAATATAATTAGCATGATATTAGCAATTCCAACAACAAACACCTAAATTGGCAATTCAAAATGCTGACTTGATTTCATTTTTGTTCAACGTAAACGTAAAACTTATAAATATTACTCTCCTTTTCTTTAACAATTTACTATATTATAATAGAAAAAACCTTTAACATATTAGATACGCTCAAATACAAGTAAAAAGGGGAAGATGAAGGTGCCAAGTACTTCTCCAAAGGTATTTATCTATTTGCAATGATCAGTCCTTAAAGTGTTACTGCAACTGCTGTTTGTTTGGTAGTGAATGAAATGACATACTGTAGCTTGTCTCGATGCACCTTTCTGAGATTGGCTTCACAGGCCACACTTTACTGTGAGGACCAGAGTCCCCTGACAGCCACATTTGAAGTCTGTGTTGCTGGGCCATCTGTCAAAATGGAGTGCTTGTTGTTCCTTATTTCCCTGTTCTACTGTGTGTGCCTGCCAGAGTCTGGACATGGAGCATGTGATTTGCTGCAAGGTCACAAGCTGCTCCATTACCCTGAGAGCACGAGCTAATCCTGCCACCTCTCCATCATTCCCTCTTCACGTGCTGGTTACTCATGAGAAGCCTCAACTTGGTGGTCCACCTTTTGCAGGAGTTGCAGCACAACGAGCAAACACTTTGGCAGTGCAGACTAGTAGTTGCTCTGTTGTCTCCTGAGGGGGTCTTGGACATTTCTTCTAATAGCACTTTATTCCCAGCCTTTTCTAATTCCCAGTTACTTGCTTATTTGCAATCCTCTTTCAGGTTTTTTTACTTTTTTTTTTTTTAAATTTGAGGAAAATAATTACATGTGCATAAACTGATGCATTATGTTTATGTTTTTATACCTGTGTACATTTGGGAACTATCATACCTTCGTTTTGAATTTCATATCGAAGTAAGTTTCTACAACTCCTATTGATTCCAACTGTAATAAGATAACTCTTTAAGTGTTAATTAAGATACAACAAGAAATTGTAAAATGAAATAATCTATGGCCCAGGCTAACTTCTTATTAAATTTAATTTTTATGATTGGGTAAATTTGCACTTGTTTTTTCACATGCAGATCAGGAATTTTTCAAAAAAATGTGGTGGATGTGAAAGCGTATTGAAATTATACAGATACTTTAAAAAGTAGTTATGTTTTTAACATTTGAAAGCCCAGGTAAAAATTACTATATTTAAGCAAGGAATAGAAACTAATTACTCAACTTACATTGTTTGTTTCCCAGCTGCTAATTGATTCTTCATATCTATTAAAATAGCAAATGCTTAAACTTTAAAATCACTCTTTGGATTGATCACAGTTTTCTACATGTATTACACATTCACCCTTTGAGCTGGGAATGATAAGTTGTAATTAGCTAAATTAACCATCCGCTCATGTGGCTGATGGAGGGAATCCTTCTGATAGTAATAACTGTAAACATATCTGAAGCTTGTATTTGCATGTGCCAATATAAAATTTAAGTTCTGAAAGTGGAAATAAAAGCTTTGGTGACTGTATGTCAGCAGTATGACAACATTTTCCTGGAATGTGATTCAAAAAAAAAGTCTGACCATATCATTTCATATAATGGCCAGAATTATTCTTTCACAATTTTTTTTTTTAAATAAAAACAGAGAACTCTCAACCTCTTTACTAAGTTCTTGCTCCGACTTTTCTACAGACAGTAAGGAAGATGAACCTACCAAGATGCAATGGTTGGTAGCTATGTTCTTGTAAGTCACTTCACAATCATCTTTAAAGAGTTCAAAAGGCTGAAGAGATGAGTATGACAAAGCATCAGTTTGTATGCATTAAAAGACATCCAGATTCCCTGCATCCCTCCAAACTTTTTCTCAGATGTGATTCTGGAAAAGTGTGATTTTACATTGTTTTCTCATGAAAATTTTTCATGAAAGCTCTGTGGACTTTTTTACATGGCAAGCCCAACAAATTTCTTTGCTGTTGAACAAGCTTAGGTAATATAAATTATTAAAAAAAAAATAGATATGAACTATTAGGAAAGCTTCTGTTGATTTACAGCTGTTCATCCTTAATTAAGCCTTAATTAAAACACAACCTTAATTAAAAGTATTGCTTCCATCAACAGAGAAATTGCAGCTTTACAAAAATATGAACAGTGCTCAGTGGCATCACTTCAAATGCACATGTGCTGCATGAAAGCTCTTAATATGGTCTGAGAAGGGACTGACATAATAGCCTGTGTCAGGGCACTGTTTGCTAATGCCACCGCACACATGACATGATACACAGAGTGGAGTAACACAATGGCTCGTGTCAAAGAACCAGATGTAGCACTTTGCAGATGTCAAGGTACATTGAGCTTTTGTGAACATCAACATGCCTAGAAGAAATATCAGATCATCACAGTATGAACTGAAGAGGGTGGACTATAACAGTCAGAAAAAATCTTGTTTCGTGTAATGTAAATAACTATTGTTTACATTTAAATATCATAATGATGCTGATTATAAAAAATGAAGAAACTTTTGTTTCTTATCTTATTTTACTGCATTCCTGTATCCTACCATGGCCTGAAAAGATATGTGGATGCTAAGCAGTATGTTCAAATATTCAAGACAAAACTATACAGATGAAGAAAAAGAAAGGATAGTTGAGATAATAAATATACCCACTGATACACTGTGGCATCATTAAAAAAAAATTTCAATGGGCAAAAAACCCCAACAGTGTAGCACAAAGTCCATGCCTCTTCATTATGGAACAGTTTTGGAACATCTAAAATTATTTCTTTTAAATAAAATACTGTCACTTTGTTGCTTTATGATGCTACAAGCATATGCTGTCTTTATACCATCATCCTAATGAAGTGAATTTACTAACAGGGAAAACACTAAAAGTGTTCTGCTCATTTTATTGCAAATGATAAATATATCTTGATTCACAAGATTAGACATTGTCCCATGGTATTCACTGGGATTAAATATGTGCATCTTTAAGCTAGTCTTTAAACTAGTCTTTGTTCTAGAGAAAGGGTTCCCACCTCTTCCAGCGTCTTTTAGAAAGCAAAGGGACATATTTGAGAGTTCATTTGTAAAACTTTATCTGTGAGTGGGTACAAAGCTACAAAAAGTTAAAGCTGGCAAAGAGGGTGATATAAATATGACCGAACGTCACTAGATGTCACTATTGCAAACGGGCTTTTGCTTCTGTTTATCAGAAAATAGCAGGGTGTGTAGCTTGGGGAAATTCTTTTTCAGAAAGTGCTTGCTGCCAGGTGGCTGTCTTCTTCTGCATTTGGAAAATGTAGATGGTCAGGATATCACTAAAGTGATAAAGAGTTCACAAAAAAGCTAGCATTTAAATTCATGCTTTGCTTTTTACATATTGTGGGCGATATAAAGTGTAAAGGTCAGACAACCTGAATGACAGCCGTTCGTATGCTGGGCTATTGTTAAGGACTATTAAATGCTGTCAGATAACAGTGTGGTCAGGGAAAGAAAAAGGAAGGTGTATTTATGAGATGCAATATTTTGAAAAGTTTTGAACAACATCTGACTGAACCTTTATGATTTCAGTCTGAATTTGAAGTTGCCTTTCTCTTATAGGGAATAAAAATTCATCACTGTGTTCTCCTGAGAGGTCACAGACATTCTTTTGCTGAAGAGATCCAACTCTCAGATATGAAATTCAGGGCTATGTGTTATTTGTAGTTTAATGTTTAAGGGTCAGGACTAAGAAGCAGGCCTCTGAGATTTATATCTTGATTTTGCAATCAACTCTTTTTGTGGACTTCAACAAGTCACTTATCTCCCTGTTTCAATTTCCTCATCCTCAGAGAAACAGAATTAAAGAGAGTCTGAAAAGGAAAGGTCCTTTATTTTTTCTGATTTTATTCAGGGATTGTTTTGAGGTTGGGAGGTTTTGTTTGGTTGGTTTTGTTTTGGTTGTTTTGGTTTTGGTTTTTTTTGTTCTTGTTCTGCTTCTTTCAGAAGGCCTTATTTTTAACACAATCACCATTCAAAATGTACAATGTGAAAAATAATTATTTTAGTGTGTTGACTGTTAGCAAGCTTTGAGATATACTAGCTAGGAAACATTCAAATCCTTAAAGTATGAGAACAGTTCTGTAATTCGTGTTGCATAATTCAGGAATCAACACAGTGGAGTGTTAGTAAACAATAGATTTGTCCCAAAGAGATCTATAACAATCAGTACTGTCACTACTTGTTGCACTAGGAAATGTGACCGAATTTACTGAAGAATAGACTTTATTGCAAAACTGTGTCATAAAAAGTGTTGCATGTTCAGCTTTCCTAAAGCAAAAATCTATACTATATACATTATTGTACTGCGTGCATCTTGGAGATTATATTCATCATGTTTAGACTCAAATTTTATTTTGAAAATGATGCTAATAGAAAAAATTCTACAGAAAAAAATTAAGCATATATATTCACCAAGACAATACAAAAGACAGCTAAGCAACAGTGTCCTCTAAGACAAGAAAAATTATCTGTTGTTTAAAAAAAAGTCGTAAAAATGTTAATAGCATCTGATATTATCAACATACAATTGTAAAGATATTTCAAGAAGAAAATGAACAATTAAATATCCAAGCCAAAATACAGTGCAGTGCAACTGAAAAGAGGCCAAAGGATGCACCATGTTATTTATCTTTTTCTTTTGCTGAAGTAATGTAAAACGCTTGAAGTTACTACTAATTATGAAATAATCTCACCAGTTCACTCCCAAAAACTTCAGAGTCAGTCTAGAGGAAGAACTAGAAATTATTTAATTAATGTACTCCAAACAGTCAAGCTTAAATTGTGTCTCATTAAAAAGCCTCCTTCACTGCTGGCTTTGGGAAAATCTGTGTTTCCATTTACATGTCCAGGGCTAGAGCGAAAATAAGAGGTAATTAGGGGAACATTAAACTATTTTGTTTACATCAAATTAAAGAAGTTTTATGATGCAGAAACTACAGAATAAAGTGATTCTGCACATAAACCAACACAATGGATGAAGTTAAGCAGAGAAACAACACAGCATCAGCTTCCTATGAGATGTACAGTGGAGCAGTATAATTTAGCTGATTCTGTTAACTGGCTTAGGTGAATGAATTTGCCTTTCTCAATTCCAGTTGTTTCAAGTAGTAAACACATTTATGATTCCTTTGTCGTGACTGATGTGATGCCAACCTGGACTATACAGGGATGTAAATATTAATGAGGATGTCAAGTACTGGATTAATTTATAGAGCTTCTTGGATTTGGAGAATATCTAATGGAAGCTGTTTGCTTTTAATTCCCATATTTAATCTTGGATAATTTGTGCAAATTTCAGAACAAGCACATATGAACATATGGTGTTTTAAACCACAGCAGAAGGTCCTGATAGAAGTAGGTTTACCATAACTGAAGCGATGTGTTCTGTTAGTTTAAAATGGCTTTTATGGAATTTCTAATGAGAAGCCATAAGAGATTGCAGTCATTTCCCACATGGAAGACACTGAACACTAGCCACCTCTGCCTCCTGCTTTATCATCAAAACTAGATCAGGAAAAGCTGATGTCTTCCTGCACAGCTGGAGCTTCAAATTAAGCAGTAAATCCTCAAGACCAATCTTTCCTCAACACCATTCAACCAAGAGCTTTGTGACAGCAATTTGGTGGAAAACAAAGACTTCAAGATTATAAGCAGCTATAAATAAACCCAATATATACATAAATATACATTCAAGAATTATAGAGGTACTGAGAAAATAAAAGATGTGACTGTCTTTTAAACAGCCGTGAAAAACATAAGCTGAAACACCCCAGTAAGGAGAATCACTTGATTTTTCAAACTGCTGTGACTATACCCCCACAATTAACAATTAATCCATTCCACAAGCTCTTGAAGTACAAACCGCAAAGGGCACAGCTGGTTGGGAATACATGAGGCAACATTCTACTTAGTTCATTCTGTCTACCAAAGAAAATGAAATACCATATATATATATAGCCTAACAATTTCAATAAGTGCACCAGTATTGACACCACTTTACTTTATAAATTTCAAGGGAAATAATATTAAAAAATCCTCAATTCTTGCATCCTGAAGCCTCCAAAATGCATGTATACTATGTGGATAGTCTGCAATAAAAATATCACAGTCAGGATCACAACATTATAGGAAAAAAAAATCCATTAACTTCAGTACAAGAAATGGTTGAGCTCTCTTTGACAATGGGTTCACAGCCTTCAAATCAAGTTAATAATTTTAAATCATATTCATTTACAATTGTCTATTATAAATTAGATTTCTTTCAGCAAGTCTCAGAGAGACGATGAGTTACCCAGACTTCTGTTCTCAGTTCCCCTTAAATTTGATAAACAGAATGTACAGATTTACCCTCTGATTCAAGAAGCTCTGGTGCCCTTCTTGCTTCCCCTGTATTACAAAGCTGTTCATTTTTTAGTGATTAAAAATCCTGTTTCTTCTCTTGTAATGAATTAATATCAAAGTAACTGTAGTACGGAATTGAGTAATGGAAACATTAATTTTTTTTCTTCCACTTAAACATCAAACTTAGCTACAGTCTTAGTCTCAAAGTAAATGTCAGAGTAGAACCAAAAAGAACTTTAGATAAATATCAAGTATCTGAGACCTGAAGCAAATGTTCACTGATACCAACATAGTCAACCCTTTACTACATAAGAGAAAATCAACAAGCAAATGTGAGATATCATTAACTATTTTAGTTCTGCAAATGAGATATATTCAAATCTCACAAGTAAAAATGACATCCCACTGCATTTAGCTACAAACACTGTCAAACTTTGCTTCCATTTATTTGTTTCAACTTCCTGTACATGGAAGTAGGAAAACAGTGCCTTTAGGTACTGTTGTTGTAAGATTAACTTCTCTGTTTTTAAACACCAAAGTTTTAGCGCAACAACTTCCTGAAGTAGATGCATTCATACACACATAAAAGTGAAGAAAAGGGCATTTCATATGAGGTATGTCTTACACCCTGAGAAGACCCAAGCAGTACATGACTCTGTGTATTCACCTCAGCTTTATTCACCGCATACATATTTACTTCACTTTTTGCACATTGTTTCCAAGGAATGCCACTTATATATTAAATAAGTGGTCAGCTGGATAATACTATTCAATTATTATACTAGAAAATGTATGTTTTTTAATATGAGAAATATATTTTAATTATAATGCACATATTCTCTTGAGTCACTAACATTCCTTTTACTCACAGTGATGAACTTTAAGCAATCACCCGCCTATGTACACAGACAATGCAACCTTGAAAAACCAAAGAGGTACATAGTTCTTTGGGTGACATGTTTAATCACTTTGAATGTTTGTATCACACACATTTCTTACAAAGTTTTATCCAGATGCCTTTGCAATTGCATTTTCCTTCTTTTAGTAGTTGAACTGACTCAACAGAGAAACCAACTACCAGTTAAAACCTGGGTTTACTCTGCAATTTACAACATCCAATAATCACTCCAACTTTATCTTTTCATTCCAATATTTTACACGTGATGCATAGTGATACTTAACCATGAATGTATTTAGGCCTACATGAATGGAGTTAAATTGCTAAAATTAAAACATTTTGCATCTGTGTAGAGTTTCTTCTCTATCACCACAGTAACGGGTTAGTTTCCCTCAGAAAAGTTGTTTCTTTTTTTTTTCAAAGTCTACTCAATTTTAAAATATTCATATGAAAAAAATGCAGTTGTCACTTTTGAGTAAGAAACACTATCTCATGTTTATATAGGATAGATTCCATCTCTGTTATTAGTTATGCTTACTGGTTTTATCATAACATTTTGTCAGAATTTGAAACTGAAATACAGTTATTATGCTGGTGGATGAGAGGCTGGACACGAGCCGGCAATGTGTGTTTACAGCCCAGAAACCCAATGATGTTCGGGTTGCACCAAAAGCAGCATGGCCAGCAGGTAGAGGGGGGTGATTCCTTCCCTCTACTCTGCTCTTGTGAGACTCCACCTGCAGTTCTGAGTTCAGCTCTGCTGTGTTCGGTATAAGAACGATATTGTTGGAGTGAGTCCAGAGCAGGTTCCACCAGGATAATTAATGGGATGGAGCACCTCTCGTAGCAGGAAAGGCTGAGAGAATAGGGATTGTTCAGCCTGGAAAAGAGAAGGCTTTGGGGTAGCCTGATTGCACCCTTCTAGTACTTGAAGGGAGTCTTCAAGAAAGATAGAGACTTTTTACAAGGCCATCTAGTGATAGGACCAGGGGGAATGGATTCAAACTAATAGAAGGTAGTTTAGATTAGATATTAAGAGGAAACTCTTCACTGTGAGGATGGTGAGGCACTGGAACAGGTTGCCCAGAGAAGTTGTGGATACCCCATCACTGGAGGTGTTCAAGGCCAGAGTGGATGGGGTTCTAAGCAACCTCGTTTAATGAAAGGTGTCCAGGCCCATGGCAGGGTGCTTACAACTAGATCTTTAAGGTCCCTTCCAACTCAAATCATTCTATGATTCCATGGCATTTTGGGATGTCTCATCTAGAAATGCATTGTCTGATCTTGGTACACTTTATAAATGAAGCTTATATGGATACTGAAGACAGCTGTACTAACCTAAATTCTCTTAAATTAGATTATTTCTGAAAATCAACATCTGAAGAGCTGAGAACTTTATTCACAAATACTGAAACTATCTGAAATTATTATAGATATTATTATATATTATAGCGGTAGAGGAAAGATGCCTAAAGATGGCCTCTTATTTCTCTTTTACAGCCAAGTAGTAAGGAGATCTGTCTGGCATTCAGTAAAATGCGTTGATGATGCATTAAAAAAAAAGAAGCTATACCAATAAAAGCAACACAAGATGTTTACGTGAACTCTACTAAAATGTTTTGTGCTTCTAACAATAGCAGCTGGAAGAAGCAATGCTAAACATTTCCTTCAGATGCTTTTCTGTACAGTGAAGAAACTCCTGAGGAAGCTCTAGAAGTCTTCGCCATGAAAATGGTAATTTCTGCATACAAAAGTGAACTCCTCAGCACATGAAAAATTTTGACTGTATGACTACTAATGGGAAATTTTACATTCATGATCCCCTAAGAGTGAGAGGAATTGACTATCAGAAAATAGGAAAAATATTTTGCCAAACCCAGTGTATAGAAAGCAATTGTATCAGAACTCATTTCTTTGGGGCCTTTTGTGAGTTGAAAACTACAACAAGATTGGCACTTCATCATTATTTGATATTAAGTTATAAATTAAAATCCTCTTACTTGTTCAACTGACAATGGGTTCCATGAAAATCATTCAAAATATAATAAAAAACCTTATACTGCTTTATAGGTCATGTGTTTGACAGAATACCACTCTTGAGGTATTAGGTCCCGAGTCTCCTACTTAGAAACGTTTTTCAGAAGTTAATCATAAACATGACCTAGCAGATTAAAACCCATTCTAAATGCATATGTAATATGCAGTGTTTTCAATAACTTCTCAATATGCCTTATCAAGATTGTAAGGTCTCTGGGAAATGAATGTCACAGCTTTTCTTTGTTTCCCAAGGCCAGAATGCAAACCACCAAGTTTACTCTGGCAAAATTGCAACATGGTTCAACTGAAGTGACTGAAATCACTCTTATGTTTATCAAAAGTAAATTTAAAAAACACATGTGTTACCATGTTTTTATTTAATATTAAAAATCTGATATGATTTCCAGCTTGACAGATTTTAGGCACATGTGTCAGACTTTGGCAGCTCACATGAAGAAATATTTTGCAATGAATAATTTTAAAAGTAGTGCCCTCCATTATTCACTTATTTATGTAGGAAAGATCAAGAGAAGTAACATTTCAAAATCAGCATCTACACAGTAGTTTTGTTATAATGTTTAACATAAATAACAACATAATTATGTATGAGAAAGATTGATATAGCAACCTGTAACTGCTCATGTCAAAGTTCTGGGCAAGGAAGTTCTATGAAAGGAACCATAAAGTTGTAAATGGGCAATTTTATTCTTTTTCTTTTTGAATTTAAATACATACATTTCAACAGATGTATATGGTCCTTTGATACTACTCTGCTCTACTAGGTAAATGACAGCCACGCACATACACATAGACATAAACATGTGTATGTGTGAATTTTAAATATATACACAAATGGAGAGACATATACACACAAGCGACCATAATAAGTGTTTTCTATCTCATAAATTATCTTGGGTGATAAATGCCTTTTGTATACATCTCATTCATATGCTAAATGTATTAATTTCCTGAGAATTTCTAGTCTTGGCCTGCTAAGTTTCTAAAGACTCTCTGAAAAGTGTGTTGGCATAGAGACAGCCAAACTAACAAAAATTCTTAGTGAAGTAGGAACATTCGCAAAAAAATTGCACCTGATTTCAGATCTTTGTGGTTTATATTAATCACATGGTACTTGACCTCTGATCTACAGATCTTTACAGAATAAATAAAATTTCAGTACACCACTGACCCAAAAAGAGACAATTGCAAGTTTGCCTGATGAGTTCTGACAGTAAATTAAACCAAAAAACCAGTTTTATTAATAGTGAATTTCAGTTTCTGACAGGCGTTTTGCAAAGCTCACAAAAATATGACCTGCACCAGACTAGTTGGGCATAACAAAAACCATTGCGTATTTATAATTCATGTTTTATTTTTTCTGGGCTTTCCTCTGTTATATGTCAAGTATCATAAAAAAAGCAAGTTCTGGGATTGCCTATGCTGGCACATCAAGTTACAAATTTAATGGGAGTCTCAAGTCTAACAGGAACTTGAGTGAAAATTTGACTTGTATACCAGAGTTGTAGAACTTGCTGCAACATGGGAGCTCACATTCTGTAGTAGTAAAACTTTTGTGCTAAAGAAAACAGGTTTACTGTTAACTGAAAGTGATTTTTTTGGCAATGGTCTTTATGGCCAAATCAAGCATGAAGGAAGAAGAAATCCAGGTAGCTAATCCTATGTAACGCTCCACGTACATGTAAAACTAGAAAGTGCTGGTGTAAAGGCTAACCCTTGGCTAAGTTCTTATGCTACCAGTAAATATAGCTCCATTCTTAAAGTCAATAAACTTATTTATGCTCCTCTACATGCCTATAAATCACTATTTTAAATCAGTTTGATGGTCTCTAATTCACTTATTCATGATTTTAAAACACTTGGGACTGATGTGTCTGCAATTGCCTAAGGGATAATGAGGTATGAGTTGAGTCAGACAGAGACGGTGTAAGTCCATTACAGTAAAAAGTACTAAGTGAAGTGAAAAAAGTGAGTTTAAAGACTGAGAGTGCTTGACCCACAGGAAGGAGGCTGCCATTCCTACATTGTGGAGTGGGACTATCAAAGACAGAGTAGAAAGATGGTTGGAGGTGAAGAGAACAAACGGAGCACAGAGGAAAGAAGACTGAGCAGAGCAAAGACGCTTTGACAGAAATTAGATGCATTGAGGAACAGCACCTGACTTTAAAGATGAGAACGAAGGTTCACATTTCACATATAAGAACAAAGGTGAAGTCAGTGAAGAGTTTCCAGGGGGAGTAGTGACACGCTAGAAAGAAAAGAGTGGAAAATTTTATAAGAGGGGAAGGACAGAGGAGGAGAAGGTTAGTTACATCATCTGCGGAAACCCTAGGCCAGGACTGCAGTCCTTTCCAACACTTCTCAAATCTAAAGTACTTTATCCAGGTAGAAGAATTTTACAATTTAAAGAAAAGGATGTAGTGGTAATCTTCAGACTTAGGGTTACGTACCCATTTGAGAACCATCTGTGTTCCAGTGGTGCAGGAAAGAAACCTTACCCTATCAGTGGAAAGAAGGAATTGTGAATTGTCAAGAAACTGAGGACATACTGTGAGTTACTTGGAGGTGTAAGACAAAGGTACCACTAAAACAGATATCTATTAATTTTCAGATGAATAGGCCCTTAACAGTACCTTAAACCAAACTCAGTGGTCATGTCAGAACGACCTTTAAAAGACAATGAATCTTAGCATTTTCTCAGAAAAAATTTAAACCTTCATCATACAGGTAGATCATACCTTCATCATACATTTAAACCTTCATCATACAGGTCTTTGAATGCCTCTGCTCAAGAATGAAGACTTTTCTTTGCACACCAACATGAAGAAATTATCATTTGCAAGAAGACTCACCTTGCATGATTATTCACATGATTAAAATGTGGAGTGCTCCCAAGCACTCCCAATGGACTTGATATTTCCATTGATAAACAGAATTTGTTACCGTTGACACAACTAGTCTCTATGTAGAACAGGGGTAACACTAAGGAAACTGTAGAAGTTGTGATGTTAACACGAAGTCACCTTACTGTCAGATAACACAAAAGTAATATTTGTATAACACTTTGCAATGTAGCTTAAAGTGGAAATTATGCAAGCACAGTTTCATGTTCGTGGATGTCTTATGCACCCACTTAGTCTTTTGAATGCCGCTGTTTGGCTCAAAGCATACGCTTTAGGGGATTTCACTGTGTTCTTGCAGGGCTGTTTGGAGCACTGAAAGGATTCTAGTAACTACCAATCTTTAAAAAATGAGGACTCTTGACAATAGATGAAAGACACATAGCCTGTCTCCTAAAACAACCATAAAATAAATCAAAACATTATTGCTCTCCCTGTCCTCCAATGCACCCATGATGGAACTATTACAAACTTTGTCCACTGCAGTTAAACAGACTTATATAAAGGCACATTATTGATAACAGGAAAGGTATACATTTCTAAAAGAAAGACATTTCCCTAAGCTGGATACTAAACTTGTTATATGAAAAAAGAATATGTTTTCCAATTAGTAATATGCCTCTAATTGTAAACAGAAAAAATGTGCTACTACTCATCCTCCCATGGGCCTCTTTTGAAAATATTCCTCTACACTTTTGGACTTTTTTTTCTCGCACAGCTTATGTTTATAACTCCACATCACATCTACAATTCTTAATACAGTCATTTAGATGCAGTGAAAATGTGGAAGTGGCTGATAGCCACTAAACAGAATCTCATTTGGGACTAACAGCTTTGGGTGATGGCATCTAAGGCTGTGGGCCAGAAAGAAAAAAAGAAGCATGGGGGGGAGGGGGTGTTGAACATGACCATTCATCTCATATAAAAGGCAATCGATTGCCATGCAACTTAATAGAACTGCTGATTTGGAATTCATTCAAACACAGAGTTCTGAACAGAATCCTTGAATGAGTAAACAATTTGCTTTTGTTAAAGACAAATGAGTTCTCTCATCATCTGACATTAAAAAACAATACACAGTAAATATTCTGAGTTCAGATTAATTACAAAAGAAACTTCTTATTCAATTCCAGAAAATACTGTAAAAAAAATTTTAATATTGTATTGAAAAGTGTGCTCAATCAGTGTTAAATATGTTCAAAAGTTTATGAATAATTCCTTTTAGAGATGGTTGACATCAAAACTTAAGGGCAGATATGGACACATGAAAAACAATAAAAAATAATAGCAACAGGTACACAAATGTACTTTTTAAAAAATCTATGCATATTTGATAACTATACAGACCTTTGTTTGTGGTCCAGTAAGTAATGGTAGTCAAGCAAAATGGGTTTGTATTCTTTATAATGAGAATAACACAACTAAATAACACAACTAAAATGTATGTGTTGCTCTAACTAAAACTTGTTTGAACATGCAAGGGAGGTTTAAATTGCCTTTTCAAGATAATCAGATAGAAACAACCTGAAGACCATTTGACAAAATCATACAGAAAATAAAAAAACAATGACAGAAAAACAAGTTATGAGATAAAAGCAAGTAACTTTTTCTTTGCAAGGCATTGATTACTCAAATTTCCTATTTATGGATAAAATTTTATTCAAGAAAAGAATGAAGTGTATGATTTTTCCAAAAAATGGAAACAAAGACCAGAGCTAAGTCTCTTGTTTAAGAAGAGAAGTCAAGATTTTTAAGAATCTTATGCTCCAGGTACTGAACTCTCAAAATAAAATAAATGGCTAGAAAAATTACACACTTTATGCAATAGGTTGTTGACACTCGGATAAAGATAAAGACTTAGGGTTTCAGTTAATTTTTTTTTGTAAACACCATGTTTTTCTAATATGGAAACTCTGTTTCTGATCTGTGAATTTCAGAACTAACAACTTTTTAGATGTATAGATCTCTTGTTCTGGATTATTATTAATAACTCTCTGGGAAAAAAATACCAACATTGTCGATGGTTCTATAGAAGCATTTCATCAATAAATACATGTTTCATGTAAGAAGAAATATGACAAAAGGTCTTGTTGAACTTTAGCTGCTGAAAGCAAGACAATAACACCTTGTACTTAATTTCAATCTTAGTTTTACTCAGCCTCAGTAGAGAAGAAAACATCCAAAGATTTCTTTACTGGGCCTTACAGACTGATGTTACTACCACAGGTCACCAGATGAATCAGGATTTCTGTGTATTAATTTTAGCCTCCTAAGGATTACTTTTGGCTTTTGGTTAGCTTGGTACAATTGTGTAGTGTTGTGTATTGTTATAAGAATTTTGTATCCAAGTGTTAGCTACAACATGTAGAGCTACTACTCTACATCAGTTTAGCTACCTATGACCCTACAAAAACTATGTCATAGAGGAGTAAGATCTAATATTTTCTACAAATTTTTCTCACATATGCAAGTTTCTTTCTACAACCTCTGTCAGACATACCTTAATTAATACCATGTTTAGGTGAGGATGCCTCTTGTCTTCTGCTGTCCTCCTAATTCCACTCATAAATTCAAATCAGCCATATGCTGAATTTACTAATTGTTCTTACTTAAGATTATAAGTGATGGGGAAAAAAATATGTATAAAAGGATTCAGTTTCCCTTTGGCACAAAACAGTTTTTCAAAATACATATGTATATTTCTGATTTACATAATCAAATAATAAGAGTCAGCACAATAATGTGGTGGTTTGATGGAACCAAATAAGAAAATGGATTTCATCTTACTGATAAGAGCAAACCTAAATTATTATACAACTTTTAAATTAATTCAAAATTTAAAGAGTTATTTCAGTCTTTAGTTGTGACAGATTCTCACCAAAACATTTATAATCTTTGACTGCTTTGGTAAGTGCAAGATTTGAAGCAAATCCTGAAGCAGAATCAAATGCAGGCATTTAGAAGTCTTTCTTTGAATGTATCATTTCTGAAGGGTAAATCTTGGCCAAGTCTTCAATAACTGAAAAATTCTGTGAACTGCAATCTCTAGATAACTTGGTTTGTCATGGCCCTTAGATGGGCTGGATTTGAACTATATGTGTAACCTATTTGTGCTGTATGTTTTTGACTGTGTCCTTGTACCTAAAAATGAATATTTAGTCCATTTGTTGTATTTCATACCTCAAGAATCTGGTCTACGAGCTGTTAAAAATAATTTTCATTGAATATTTCTAACTTCATTAACCTAAAGAAATTCCTGGATTAACATGTTTATCTTTTATTTACAGTTTATTTTTGTTTTACACAGCTGTGTAGCCTGATAAACTCCTTTTTTATATTTTGTGTTAAATGTTAGCATCTCACTCAATGCTACCTTCCTGGAAACATGACCATCAACATTACCACTTCTGAGTGCTAGAAAATTGTCACCTTTTGACAACATGAGCATGTGAACTGGGGCTGAAATGTTGATTTCTAGGGACTCTCAGAAAGAACTAAACACTCCCTTCTCATTTTGTGCTAAACCAAAGTCTACAGAAACAAAAACCAGACAATTCCATTTACCAAGTAAAATATTTCTACATCTAATATCAACTGAAGTAATTCTAAGTTCCTAAACTAACTTTGCAGCTATTATTACTAATTTTTTCTAGGCCTGGATTTCAGCTGAGGAACCCTGAAGAGTAAAGAATTAGGAGTCTGCATCTTTTTACATACTAGGAAGAAAAGCTGAGAAATTTCCTTTAGCAAAGCACTGATGCGGTTCTTGTAAGCTCTCGCTATAGAAAGTCTCCCATATTTCTAAAGGGCATCTAGTTATTAGTCATCCTTGAAATATTCTCCCCAGGACTGACCTGCTGAACTGTTCGCTTCTTGGAGTGAGAAGGAGGAAAAGGGGGTGTATTTTCTGAAAGTCTGTTTACATATCTTAGAAAAGCAAAAAAGTAAAGAAAGAATTTGCCTGCTCTCCAGCTGACCTTGAAGTCTGTAGGGCAAACCACGAAAGTTATGTAACAATTAAAACAGACAAGAGGAAAGGAGGCAAATCCTCTAAAATCCCCAAATATAGAAATGCTATATATGATTAAGCCACCATTGTTTTCAAACTGCCTAGTGTATTTTAGGAGACCAATCTCGGTTTAATTACTGTGATTAAAAAAATGTCTTCAGTATTAATTTATAAAACAATATAAAATAAATGGCATTATACTATTTCTAACACAATTGTTGGAAAATTGAATATCAATAAAATTAATTTCTTAAATTTTAGTTTTCACAAATTAGGCAAAAGTGTGAGTTTGATATTTAGTTTTAGGAAATAATCCTGTCTTCCAATCACATTTGATTTTTTTCCTATATGTAATGGTAATCTATTATGAAAATAATCAGTAATGAAAAATAGACAGTAGGATATTACAATCTTCATAATTTTGGAACATCTTGAAGTTATTTGAGTATTAAACTGAGATCATTCTCTGAAAATGCTGATCTGGCACAGGGTATAAATGGTGATCTGAAGAGACTGTCACTATATTGTAGCAAATAAGGAGAGAGCAGAACCAACCTAAATACATTTTATCTAAAATTTAACTATTTAATAATAATAAAAAAAGTCCAATGCTTTTGTCTTTTTAGAATTTGAAAATGCATTATTCTCTGCACTAATCCAAGTTGAGCAAGTTGAGGTAGCTATTAGTAGAAAACTTCCATAGAAGTGGTCTAGAGACAACAGTGGTTTCTTTCAGCCTGTACACATTCCTCCTCCCTTCCTAAAAAGGCAATTCAGAAAAACAGCCTTAACAGATCACTGGGTTTTTTTATCATTAATTTAAACCTAATATAGGAATAACTTTGCTGAGTGCAGACTCTTTAAAGAGAGAGTGAGATGAGCTCAGGATTGGCAAAATCAGTCAAATAAGTCAAAAGAAGCTGTTGGCAGAAGATAAAAAAGAAGGTAGTTGATGGATAGAAAGACATTTTTCTGAATATAAAAAGTTCTATGAATAACCTAGGACATTTGAGAAAATAAATTTTAAAGGAGAAAAGAGAACATAAGTAAAGCTAGGTGGCGACATGTTACAGCTGTAAAACATTATTTTCTGACTTACAACTTCAGATTTACCTGTCAGGCATCACATCTCCAGTGACATGACCTTGACCTGTCAGTGTGGATGAACTAAAATGCTTTGTCTGGCCTCTAACACTAATAATGATCACAGGGTACATCTTAAAGGATTCTTCAGAATGCTCTAAAGAGGAAGGGTAAAAGAGAAAGAATGACACAAAATACTTCACATCTCAGTTATAGCCCCAAACTTTTTGTCTGACAAAAAGGTTAGAGAGAGTAAAGAAGACAGATATTCAAGAAATAAAAGCGTTTCTTGTTTTCTTCCAACAGTATAAAAGGATTCACTATAAGAAAGAAACATTGGCATAAAGGGCATAAAATAAGTACTCCACCTCCTTTCTTAACACTCTTAGAGGAGTACAACTTGAAAGTGTAAAATTGTAATGACTGTGGTCAAAAGGAGAATAGAAGTTTAGTGAGACTACTGTAAGCAAAATTGGGACATTCTGTATTCAACCCCTTCTGCATAGATTTTGGCACATAAGATCCATGTTTATGACATGAATTTTTCTTTGACACAAAAAGACAGGGGAGAAAAAATTAAAAATTTATCAACATACTACACTCTTACAGGAAGTGGAATACCACTGTTAGTAAAAAAGACAAGTAGAAATGTTTTCTAAAATATTTCCGTTTTGAAACCATATTTCAGAGCCATTACACTAGGTAAAATAATTAGCTTGGTATTTTTTGGATTGATAACTTTGTGCATATTTTGCCCAACACTGTGATACCTTCTTAGAACCACTTCAGCGTAATATACAGACTGATTTCTTAATTGATCCAAATTTCTTTGTACAGGTGTCTCACAGAGAAAGGAATCACGTGGTGTGGAAAAAATCCATAGCATGATGTCCTGCAAGTCTCTTAGCAGATACAACTGCTGTTGAACACAACAGAATTTGAATTTTAAACTTAGTTCCATCAGAGGTACTATAAAACAATCTTCCCCTCTCCCTCCCCAAAAAAGAGAAGGTCCTTCTCTCTCTCTAATATTCATATGTACCTTCATTCATTAGTATTTCTCATCCCTTCAAAACCTCATAGGGTTATTCAGCTTGGAGGTTCCAGAGTCTGTTTTACACGTGGCAGAACAGGTCACTAAGGAGCACTTTTCAGTAAGGTCATCCACAGTGGGATCTGTCAGGAAAGCTGGAGGAAGGCAGTTGACAAATTAAACAGCATCTGAGATCAGCCAACTGCCTCTTAGCCAACATCATGACATAACTTATATAACTTATTAATATAAGTTATTCCAGGTTGAAAAAGTCTGTTCAGACAGCACTCAGCTTTTGCAGGTTTTGTACCCTAGGAGGAGGCTTGGAACATCACAGATTGTTCTTTCCTGATCCCATTCTTCCTAACAGCAGCAGAAAAATAGTTCTGGAAATTGGTCAGGATTGTAGGCAGAGCAAGGCTGCTCTCTCTTCTTCTTCCTCCAGCTTTCACCTTCTCCTGACACTCAAAACTAAATGATATTTCCTACCCCCATCTGAATTCTCTGATCTTTCCCACAGCATTTTCTTCACAAACCCTTAGAAAACCCATTTGTCCCCCTACACCCCTTGCTCTTTCAGCATCTCTTTACAAGACTCCACTTACTGTCTCTGCTGCTGAGTGTTCTTGTGCTAACCCTGTTTTAGTGGAACCAAGAGAAATTGAAAACTTAGGTCTGCAGCAACTACTTTCCAGAGAAAGAACTATCTACATTACAGCATTGCTTTATATTTCACAGTGAGAGTAATCACAGTATATAAGAAAGTATGGGGTTCCTGCTGATATGGAATAGCAACTGCTTTCTCTAAAATCAAGCTATAAGTGGTTCCCTTTACTTTCAAGGAGCTGAAAGATAGTTCACTCACTTTATCGTAATAACTTATTGTATCGACCAATATTGAAACCAATCTCTCCCAGCTTCTAGAGGAACATGTTACCTCAAGCTCTAAGATCAAGCGTTTGAAACAAACCTTTTTTTTTTTGTTAGCGATGAGTTTTGTGCAAAACATACACAGTTAGAGGGCTAGAGAGAATATGCACATGGACAAAAATAAATAGATTTCTTAGCCCAGCAGAGCTCAGCTGGAAGACACAGCTCTATTCCTGCTCTGAAGATTCTGATGTCATTTTGTGAAGACTACTTTTGTGTAAAATGCAGAAAAAACTTTCAGAGAGGGAACGGGAATTCATGTTCCTCCCACCAAATCTGAACTAATCAAACCCCAGATTACATTTTTATGCTTCCTTCCCTGATTTATGAATCTTACTTTTTTTTTCTATTGATGAGGGTTAATCAGTTTTTCCCTAAGTCCTCCCATCCACCACACAGGATGACCTCCTATCTGACTCAAATTCTGGTCTAAGTCTGTGTGCTGGTCTGTGTGCTGGAAAAATTAGGAGGTGCATTGCCTAAATGCAGGATCCTAAATCTTTGTCTGCATCTAGCTTCAAGGGAATGTCCTTAGATCATAAACAAACTCATAGCAAATAGGAAGCTGAAGGTTTGAGTTTCAGACAAGCACCAAAACACCACACATCTTTCATTGTCCACTTGCTAGTAAGGAAGGTTTTGTAAATTTGAAGCTGAAATGGGAGCTAGACTATAAAAGATTTACCTCTTAGAATATGCTTTGTCTTCCAGAATTGCATTGAACCCTCAGATATACTGAAATAATATTATGTATTACAACACTTAAGTCCTTGCTGGTTACAGCACGGGGGTAGTTCAGTGCAGTGCTGCTCTTTGATATATCTGAGCAGTCATGTCCTCTTCATATCCTATTCCAATGCTTCCACAGTAGATTACTTCCTGAGAGAACACTGCTTTCACCCCTGCAGTATGGCACAAAGGAAAGTGCAACCTTCAGCTACACTGGTAAACACCAGAGCATATAAATATATGAATGGTAAATTATCTTCAGATTGTGATAGCTTGTGATATTTCATTAACTTCAATTAGAAGGCAAATTTCAGAATTACCACATTTGAAAAGAGAATAAAGAAGTAAAATGCAAAACCTATCCTTTCAAATTAGCTGCAACACAATACCTTGGAAAGTTAAACATCGATTCCAAGAACTATAACATTGCTCATAAAATAACTGGTGGTCTCAAATAGACCGTTATTACAATAGGATTTTCTTCATTAAATGTATATACACACATTCACATACCACTTCTACTAATGGCCTATTCAAAGGTACCAATGCTTTGCAGAAGATTGATTTCCAACAAATAACTGCAGAGCTACACCTCAGACTCCAAATGTTTTCTGGGCAAAAAAACCAAAGCAACAAACCCTCTCCCTTTCCCAAAATGCAGCTTCATATTATCAGCGAGGTACTGTGAAGCTTTCCCGTCTTGGTATTTCATTTGGGTATGGTAATGGGTTTTATTTTTGTTCATTGTTTTCTTCATCCATGTGTAAGACTGAATGAAATATTATGTGTTTAAAAAAACTATCTGCAAGAAAAGTCATTAGGTGTAACCTAAATATATATTTTTAATGTATAGATGGCTCAATTACTTGGAAATAAATATACCGAACTCACAACTCAGAAATAAATATAAACTGAAGATGTGAAGATTAGACTAAGTTGTTTTACGGTGTTAATGCTTAAGTGCTCAGCTGTGAAGCCACCAGGAACCACAAAGAAGTAGTCTAAAGCTTTGATTACCTTTACAAAACCAGTTTTCAATACAAAAGGATATATTAGGAAGTACAAAACAGCATAGAAGAGGTATTTATTTCAGCAGACTTGGCTGCACCGGAGATCAGTCCTAAAAAATGGATGGATATCCTGTATCCTACAGTACCTTAAAACCTGCCCACTTGTGAGTGAATACTACCTTTGTTCTTCATTCTCTCTTTACTAAAGCAAAATCCTAGGAAATGCCAGAAGAACTTCATCAACAAACTACTGGATAAACACTGTGAAGATCAGAAGTTAATGAGAATTAGTCAATAAAAATTGCTATATGGTATATGCAATTTCCCATCCTATCCATTACAGATGATCTGGCAATATTTGGACAATTGCTCTTGTACGTATTGAAAACTCAGGACCAAAATGCAACTAGACACAGCTTTAGTTATTTTTGTTGTGCTTGAAGAAAATTAGACATTTTAAAATGCTGATGAGGCCCTAGAAGATGAGAGACTGCTAAAACTAGGAACTCAAAAGACATTCGATGAAGATATTCTGAAGCTTCTTATGTAAAACTTTATTTCTTAAGCAACAGAATGCTAAGAATACAACAAATCACAAACATATTTACTCTGTATCAATGGCAGTGTTTTTTCATTATTGTTATTTTTATTTGAAATATTTGATAAAGCTCAATAAAAATGGGAAAATGTATCCTATAAGATTTTTTTATGTATTTTTCCAGTTTTGAAGAGAATGGATGAAAAAGTAAAATTAGTAAACTTTTCATTTAATAGTAGAAAATCTCAATCCAAAATGTAAAAAAAAAAAAATCACTTTATTGTTTTCTGATATAAATAAAAAATATTTAAATATTCCTAGTTTTAGTATTTAGCACTGTCTTATCTCGGATGTTTATTCTCAGATGATTAAACAGTAAAATCCTTGTTGCAGTATCCCGTGGGTCCCTTTGCTTTTTTTCTCTCCTGTAGAGTTGTGAGATCCAAGATGGGTTTCATCTTCTTCTATTGCCTTGTATATCCAGTGTGGAACAATGGATGCCAGTGAGATTCAATTTCCACCCTGTAGTGCTCCCATTGTACATAAGGGAATAAAGTGAAGACCAAATAATTTCTCTGGGACATAGAGGAACAAGAACCTTTTCTGAGTATCACAGTTACCAAATGACTAGATCTTGTTGTCTGGATAGTTTTACATTTCTAGCTAGATTCTACCATAAAATTCAACATGGATCTGCATATTTTCCTAAAAAAAATGTTAGTGGGCAGATTTTTGGGACTGAAAAATCTGTATATCTTTACGAAATAAGCAGTCAAGAAAACTGTTTTGTTTCTTGTGCATATGGCTTCAACATTAATACTGAACAAAGACAATTTCCATTACACTCATGCATACCCTTGAATAGTAGTCTTCATTCTTTAGCACTCACTGTATGTTTTATTAGGATTTTTTGGGGGAAAAAAGGAACCAAATAATGCAACGTTCAAATAAAACTGATCTGAATTACACTACCATGTTTTTGCTGAAAACAAAATTTGACTAAGACAAGAAGGCAGAGTATGACATTAATGATATTCATGTGAGTAGAATCGATGCATCATGTTGTCATAAAACTGGCATTTTCATTTCTCACTCCCACAGACACAAAATAACAGCATCCAATATGCTGTCAAGGTGCTGCATACTAGTGGTAAAATGCATTCAAACTTTCAGATATGTAAAACATCTGACTTTCAGAGTGTCTTAGTCTCTAAAAGTAGACAGAAAAATTTAAACTATATTAGACAAATTATACTTGAAGAAAATACACAGATATATATGGGTAAACAATAATAAGTAGGAAAGAAATCTGATTTTGCACTTACTTTCCCTTGGCTAACCTTGAGATGCAAATGAAGAAAATCAATAAGCCTTATACAGCTGTTATAAACCAGTTTACTTATTTTGTTCTCTCTACTCATTTTCTCGGACATTGGTGGAAATTGGTGGATAAGGTGGAACTCTTGATCTTTAAGAACCACTACACTGAAGAAGTCAGAAGCCTAACTAGCAATTCTCAATATGTCATAATAATTTTTCATATATTAGCAAAAGCTATTGCTTCACTGGAGCAGAGAAAATGGTATTGAGAAACTGAGTCCAACTAAAAAATCCAGAAAAGACAAAACTACAGAAAAATAGCTAGTTTAGTTTTACTTTTTTGCTATTCAGTTTGTACACTGGGCAGGAAATAGTGATTCATATCCATGGACATAATGAGCAATAAAGTATCTAAAGATGACAAAAATTTCTTAATGTCAATCAACATCAACAATTTTATCTTGTATTGATTTTTTTATATAGATGAAAACCCACTTATTAAAACTGAGCTATATAGTTTCCCTTTGTCTTTGACCTCAGTCAACAGATTCAGAACACACTAACATAATTTATGGCATAAAATGTGGCCAGCTCCACAGTATGTGTGATGCTACAATTACATCATCTATAACTATATCCTTCTGTTAGGACAAGTTCAAATTCCTTGTTCTTGACACTCGGTGACCCAAATTACTCAGCCTTAACCTATAACTTTGGCCTTGTCTTCTTCTATGTGCTAAGGACAGAAGTTCAGCACTGCTTTAATTTTCTTCTACTATTTTATCTTCATGCTCTTTTTCCAGCTATCTTACATTCATAGAATGGCTTCTGAATTCCTATTTACAGACTTTGTTCTTTCATCCTTCAAACTACTTCTAAAACCTTTTTCCTAAAATTTTCCATTAAAGAAACTAATGCACTCAGCAATCAAAAATGCAGGCATGTCTGACAGTTAATTGCACAATAATTTACAAAACTTATAGTCATATTTCTATATGTTTTTGGTTTATTTTCTCCTCCTTTTGTGTCACATCTGAGTTTAAACTGCTACTTTTTCATGGAGGGAACCTTTCCATTACCTGCATTATCATTAGTTTTCTCCTCTCTAAAGCAAAATAATTTATATTTGCCTATGCCACTTCAATATTTAGTCATTCCAAAGTAAGGCAGAAATTAAGGAAGATGACCAGATGCTAGAAGCTGGAAAGAAAAGTATTTTTCTTACAATGGAGACATGAACATATCAATAGATATGTTTATCTATTTAGACAACATAAAGGGGTGTAACTATGAAACTCCCTCCAACATAGAGTTTATACATAAAATATATGCTTTCAACTAATAATAAGCACCAATAATTCACTTTCACAAAAAAAAAAAAAAAAAAAAATTAAAACGGTGGCATTACACAGGAGGAAGTATGTTATATGACATCACCATCTGAACAAGGTATCTGATTATTGAGGAATGTCTGAGATCCATACATATTCAGCATTAAAAGAAATACAGCAATTTACACCATCCTGAAATAGATGCCTAAGAGAGGCAAAATGAATTACAGTTTGAAAGATGTCTGTATTTTTAATATTTAATATGTGATTTTTTTAATTAAAATTGGATTTGAGAACCCATTTGATATTACAGGAATCAAGCAGAAAATTGTAGTTGTTTTGGGGTCAATGTCTAAATGGTTTATATCAAAACAAAAATATTAAAATCCAACTACAGGGTAGTATTCATATTCTAGTATGTATTTATGTCAGTTATCTTAAATCTTTGCCTCTTTATAGAAGTATGTGAATTTTTAAATAAAAAGGTTATGAGAATTTTTTCAACTGTAAAAATGGAGTGAAGAGCACAGGAAAAGGAAATTCCCACATGTTGGAAGTCAAGCAGGTGAGGCAGATGGGTAGCTTGGCTGAACAGGAATCTTCTCTTGGAAATAAGGCAGAAAAGGAAGGTGTATACCCAGTGGAAGCAAGGCCAAGTGACGTGGGAAAAATATGGAGATACTGCTTCCCACTGTAGGGAGAAAGTTTGTGTGGCCAAAGCTCACAAAGCTAGCCAGAAAAGTGGAGGACAACAAAAAGAGTTTTTTTCAAATACATTAATGACAGTAGGCAGCATAGAAATGTCATCAAGCCATTACAGGGTGAGGATAGTCACCTCCCAAACAGGGACAGAGACAAGGCAGAGATGTTTAATGCATTCTTTGATCCATCTTTAACATGGCTGACCAACTAAGGAGGTCTCAGTGCCCTGAGCTGCAGGACTATGAGTGTGAGAATGATCAAGTCCCAGATGATCCTGAAATTGTGTGGGATCTGCTGTTCCAGCTGCATCCCTACAAATCTATTGCATTCCTACATTCTGGGTGGGATTCATCCCAGAATCCTCAGAGAGCTGGCTGATGTCATTGCAAAACCTCTCTCGATAATTTTTGAGAGGTCTTGGGAATCTGGAGAAGTCTCAGTTGACTGGAAGCTGGTGAATGTTTTTCAAGAAAGCCAAGAAGGGGGACTCCAGAAACTACAGTCCTGTCAGTCTTACTTCAGTGTCTGGTAAAGAGTTATGGAGAAGATTATTCTGGGAGATATTGAAAACCATCTGAAAGACAACACAGTCACTGGTCACAGATAGCACAGTTTCATAAGAGAAAAGTCCTACTTACAAAGCCTGATATCCTTTTATGACAAGGTAACTCACCTTGATCATCAAGGGAAGCCAGCTGATGTGATCTTTTTGGATTTCAGTGAAGATTTTGATACTGTCTCTCATAGGATCCTTCCAGACAAAATGTCCAGCACACAACTGGATAAACACATCATATGGTGGGTGAGTGTGGTGGGGGGAAACAGTTTTCCCCCTGAAGTTATAAAATGGTAAAACCCCAGGGAGTGGTGACCCTTGAAGTTTTGAGGTTTTACCCATTGAGCGCTTTTGCAAAATATAAACATATCACAACCAGAACGGAAGAGAAGGTGGTTGTAGTTGTTGAGAGAGGTAGCCATGTTGTGAAAGCCACGAGGAAGGGGCTCGAAGCCCCTTGGGGCCTCTGAGCCCCCCCAGCCCCCGGCTGGGGGCTACAGGGACTTGGAACAGCGTAAGGCTGAGTTAAGTACCTGTGGCTGAAAGCTAAAGAAGTTTTCTCCACTGCGAGTGAGCAGAGACAGAGCAGCAGCAGAAGCAGTGTCCAGAGATTGTGGCTAAGAGCCAAGAGATATCTGAAGAAGCAGCAACAAACATGCAGCCAAGGAAGACACAGAGTTGCCTGAGAGACCTGAGAGAGAGACAGCAGCAGAGAGAGAGAACTAAGCGCAAACAGAGTTGGGGTAAGAAACTGAAGCAAAAACCCCAAAGTCCTTTTGTGACCTTTCCTAAGTGGAAAGGATGGACTCCTACTGAATGGAAGTCCTAAAACTACAGCAGCACTGCAGAAAGGAGATAAAAAACTCAGAGAAGGAATGTGGAGAGGCTGACCTTGCCCCCCCCCACCACTGCTGCCAAACTGGCAGCCTGAGACAGAGCACAGGAGCTCTGATAGAACTCTTGAGGTAAAGGCTTTCAACTGAAAGCTGCCCGAGATGTTCTGACTCAGAGGTGAATCCCCTGAGGAAGGGACCTTCACGGGGGTCTTACGCCCCATGATATGATGTGGTGAAGTGAGTTTTGTCCCTGCTACGCAGTCCACAGAAGAGAAGACTCTCGCTTGAAGACAATGGGCCAAGAGGGCTTGGGTACCCCCTCGTGTGAACTGGCAGAGATCCAGCTACAGCTGCTGAATGAGAAGAAGAGAACCTGCTACCTTAGAGGCATTGCTGGAAAGGATCTTCCTTCTTCCCTCATGGACTTTTATTTGAAGGGGAGAAGAGATTTGATCCATTGTAAATACTTACGTCATCGTAGAGATAATTAAGATTGTATATAATGTATTATAGTATTTATTTTGTACAGTCATTGTAATATATTCCCTTTCCCCCATTCTGAGTCTTGTGTGGTGTCTGGAAAACCCATCTCACACTGGGTTGAGATGTGGGAGGGGGCTTGGACTAGGGAATTGAATTTTTGAGGCTCTCAAACCATGACAGTGAGCAATTGGCTCACGGGTAGAGCACAGAGGGTAATAGTGAATGGGTTAACATCAGACTGGCGACCTGTCACTAGTGGGGTAACACAGGGCTCTATCTTGGGCCCTGTGCTCTTTAACATCTTCATAAATTACTTGGACACAGGGCTGGAAGGGGTACTAAACAAGTTTGCAGATGACACAAAACTGGGAGGAACTGTTGCTTCCCTCAAAGGCAGGGAGGCCCTAAAGAGAGACCTTGAAAAATTAGAGGACTGGACAATCCCCAACCATATGAAGTTCAACCACGGAAAGTGCTGGATTCTGTTGGATGGGGCAACTCTGGATATACATACAGACTGGGGAATGAGATGCTGGAAAGCAGTGCCAGGAAGGGAACCTGGGGGTCCTGGTCGATGGCAAATTGAATATGAGTCAGCAGGGCCCTGGCAGCCAGAAGGACCAACTGTGTCCTGGGGACATCAGGCAAAGCATCGCCAGCCGGTCAAAGGAGGTTGCCCCACTCTGCTCTGCACTGGGGCAGCCTTACCTGAATATTGTGTGCAGTTTGGGGCACTGCAATATAAGAAAGATATTAAACTATTAGAGAAAGATATTAAACTATTGTCCAAAGAAGGGCAACAGGAGATGGTGAAGGGCATGGAGGGGTAGCCATATGAGGAGCAGCTGAGGTAACTTGGTCTGTTCAGCCTGGAGATGAGGAGACTGAGAGGAGACCTCATTGCAGTCTACAATTTCCTTGTGAGGGGAAAAGGAGGGGCAGCCACTGATCTCTGTGTTGAGCAGTGACAGGACCCAAGGGAATGGCCTGAAGTTGTGTCAGGGGAGGTTTAGGTTGGATATTAGAAAGAGGTTTTTCACCCAGATAGTGCTAGGGCACTGGAACAGGCTCCCCAGAGAAGTGGTCACAGTACCGAGCCTAAGAGAGTTCAAGAAGCATTTGGCACATGGTGTGACTCTTTAGGATGGTCCTATGCCGGGTTAGAAGTTGGACTCAATGATCCTTGTGGGTTCCTTCCAACTTGTCATGGTCTGTGTTTCTGTGATCTTAACAGAGATGGGGAGCAGAATGTAGCCTCCATATTCCAAGGGGAAATGGTCAGTGACCTTTTACAGCACTCAGACAGACAAAAATCTGAGGGTTGTATGGGATCCACTCAAGGGTACTGAGGTAGAAGGTGGAAGTGGTCACCAAGCCATTTTCTATTTTTTGGTGGTCCTGACTAACAGGGGAGTTCCCAGTTGACTGGAAGTTAGAAAAATTATGCCAGTCTACAAGAAGAGCCAGAATGAACATCCAGGGAACTATAAGCATTTCAGTTTGACCTCAGGGCTGGGGAAGGTCATGGAGTAGATCATCTTGAGTGCCATCACACAACAAATGCACAACAACCAGGAGATGAAACCCAGCCAGCCTTGTGAAGGACAGGTTCTGCTTTACCAACCTGATCTCCTTCTATGACCAAGTGACCTCCTTAGTGGATGAAGGAAAGGCTGTGAATATTGTCTACCTGGACTTTAGCAAAGCCTTTGACACCGTTTCCCATGGTATTCTCCTGGAGACACTGGCTGTTTACAGCTTTGATGGGTGCACTGTTCACTGGGTAAAAAACTGTCAGATGGCCAGGACCAGAGAGTGGTGGTGAATGGAGCTGATCACTAGTAGTGTTCGCTGGGGTTCAGTACGGGGGCCAGTCCTGTTTAATATCTTTATTGGTGACCCGCACAAGGGGAACAAGGGCACCCTCAGTCACTGTGCAGATGACATCAAGCTGAGTGGGAGTGTTGATTTGCAGAAGAGTAGGAAGGCTCTACAGAGGGATCTGGACAAGGTGGATCAATGGGCCAGGGCCAATTGTGTGCAGTTCAACAAGACCAAATGCTGGGTCCTGCCCTTGCGTCACAACAACCTGAGGCAGTGCTACAGGCTGGGGACAGAGTGGCTGGAAAGCTACCTGGCAGAGAATTACCTGGGTGTACTGGTCGACAGCTGGCCAAACATAAGCCAGCAGTGGGCACAGCTGGCCAAGAAGGCCAATGGCTTGTATCAAAAATAATGTGGCCAGCAGGATGAGGCCCATTGTACTTGGCACTGGTGAAGCCGTACCTCAAGTACTATGTTTAGTTCTGGGCCCCTCACTACAAGAAAGACATTGAGGTGCTGGAGGGAGTCCAGAGAAGAGTAACAGACCTGGTGATGGGCCTGGAGCACAAGTCCTATGAGGAGTGGCTGAGGGAGCTGAAGTTGTTTAGCCTGGAGAAAAGGAGGCTCAGGGGAGACCTTCCGTCTTCAACTACCTGAAAGTTGAGGGTCCATCTCTTATATCAAGTAACAAGCAACTGGACAAACGGAAATGGCCTAAAGTTGTGCCAGGTGAGGTTTAGATTGAATATTAGGAAAAGTTTTGTCACAGAAAGGATTGTCAAACATTGGAACAGACTGTCCAGGCAAGTGACCAAGTCACCATCCCAATACGTATTTAAAAGATGTGTAGATGTGGCACTTAGGGACATAGTTTAGTGGGCTTGTTAATGAGTTAATGGTTGGACTTGACGATCTTAGAGGTCTTTTTAAGTCTAAATGGTTCTATGATTTTCTGATTCTTTGTTTAATCAACAATTTTGAATATTCAAATTTTAAATAACTTGCAGGTAGCACAAGAGCAGAATCAGCTAAAATAATTCCAATTTATATTTTAGAAACTGAAATTCACATTAAGAACACATCACAACATTATTACATGGAGTATATGGAGAAATTACTCATCTACACATTTACCTTAACAAAACCACAAGGGCTTACACATAATTGTATTTAAACTATTCCAGGAAATTTTTTTCCACTGTTTTGGGGGAATTTAGGGTGAATTTTGTGTTCTCTGGTCTGTGTATTCCATACCACAAAATCTAATACAATTTCAAAATTTAGAATGTCTATATTCCCCCTATCTATAAGAGTAGTAAAATTACAATTTTCTTATTTTGCAACTATATTCAATTTCTAAAAAATAGATCCCATTAATCAATGTAGTATTCATGATTTAGCTTAGATGAAGCATTATTTATAGACATAGAAGTAATATAGTAATTTTTTGTTATATTTTATATATCAGAATGAGTAAATGAAAATTACAAACTACACAGTGTTTCTTATGTTTTGTGAAAAGCTTTGGAATGCAGATCCCTTATGTGAACATCTCTATTCTATTTTTTCAGAAGTATTTCCTCTGAAACCAGTGATAAAACACGTGCCAGTTGCTGCACTAGACACCTTAGAGAAATGGCATTGGTAGCAGAAGAAATTAATTTTTGGGTGGCTTTTCTTCAGTAAAGAGGATATAAAAACAAACCTATAGCTTTTATGATTTGAAATGGGACTGGAATTTATACTAGGAGAAATGCTAGGTATTCTGCAGAGATGACAGTGATCAAGAAGTGTATCCCACACCTTCTGCAGAAGGCAACCCTAGGAGATGCCAGCATGAGGGTAGAGACTTGGATGCATGAGAAACTCTTGGGTTCCACAAGTGAAATTTTTTGACTAGGAACCTTGAATCACTTTAACACTTAAAAACCAATCAGTATGCTTTTGCCCTAAATATATTGCAGTTGTGGAATTCTTCTTATTTTTCAGAAAGTTAAAAGGGCAAAATAAAGATATATGTGCCAGACTCTTACATATGAGCCTCCAAAACATACCCTTTAAGCTCCTGCCAGGTATGCTATTATTACTGTAAATACCAGGATGACTCCAGTTGGCTCATGATAAATTCTACCACCAGAAGTTACATTCTTATGTAATTCTTTAATTTTTCATTAATTTTGAAAGTATAAAAAGCTGAACTGCAACAGGATGTTATTTTCCTTGTAGTTTATTTTTTCCCACTGCTGCTATTCACCTTGAAACCTGCTTGTAAATTTATAACAGCACATATTGTGACCTGACTCTTTTCTGCATTCTGGCTCATGTGTTCCAGTGGAGTGATTTTCATTTCATTTTATTACAATTAAGGTCATCCGCATTCTGTTTCAAACACACGTTTTGTCATGTCAAGATTGTGCTCCAATTGACCTTGATTTATTTGCCCTCTTTATTTGTTTGTGCTATCTATGATTTTGGAACAAAAACTACAAAAAGTATTTATGATAGTAGCTTCTTGTTCCATGAGTGAGTGCTAATCAGATCTTCCTTCCTAAATTCCTTCCTTCCTTTCTTTTCCTCCCTTACCTCCTTCCCTCTCTCTTTCTTCTTCTCCTCTTCCCTTTCCCTCCTTCCTTAAATCTGTGAACTCTTCAATTTTACAAAGAGAACCACAGAAAATCAGCAACTGCTCTACATTTCTCAAGGTCATTTTAAGAATGCAGAAAATTATGAAATCCACAGACTGAATTATAAAACTTGCCTTTACAAGGTGTTGTACTTATAAAGAATAAACCCAGATGATAAATACTGTGTTACTGATGTACCAATTGGAGTAAGATATATTTAGTCACTTTAAAAACTCATTACTCTTTTTCTATTGTTTTCAATTTTTTGTATCTCCAAACTAAAGCAGTTTACCCTGCCCATATGGAGCAAAGCATTACAAAAGAAGGCTTGTCTTCTCCTTATCTTTTCTATTCTCTATTATTTTTAGTTCTTCTGAGTGTCTGTTTTAAAATTTCTGAGTATGACAGACACCTCAATACTTACAGCAGAATTTTACATTGTTTAGGTAACTGTCTGAAGTCAATGACAGCAAATTCAAATCATGTTCCATTTTCAAAATGTTTTTTCATCTCCACTATTACTGCTTTCTGCCAGCTTGTATCCTTCAGCACATTGATCACTGTTTTAGTAAAGGGCTATAATTTTGTACATTGTACTTTTGGAAATCATGTTAATCAGCACTTGGCCCAAGAATAACTGAGTCAGATGGGAAGAGGAAAGAAAAGCAATTGAAAATTACATGCTGTGTGGCTATTTATGTGATACTTAAAAAATTCAGATGGGTTATATATCACTATTTTTTCTGAAGTTCATAGGAATTATTAGTTTCATGTTACTTTGCAGTGAATGTCATTATATTAGTAAAAAATGTAACTCGGTCCTTAAGGAAAACATTGAAAGTTTTCCATTTTGTACATAGCACGGTAATCGTGATTTTCAGTTTTAAAATATTTTAAGTGCTTATTAGAGAATCATTCTTTAATTTCTACTATGAAATTTAATTTTCAACATGTCTTCAGGAAAAGAATCAAAATTAAGATCAAATTAACTCAAATTAATAAAGAATCCAGAAACAAAGAAATAAACAATATTTTAAAGCTGATGAATGCCTTAAGTTGGACTAGATGATCATTCCAGGTCCCTTCCAACTGGAACTATTCTATTCTAAAATTAATATGGAAAATCTAAGGCCAATAGAAAAAACACACAATGTAACAGAGACAAGGTATTTTCTCTAATATAACCTAAAGGAAGCAGAGGCTATAAAAGTATCTTTGTTTTAAATAAATTTCTCATATTGTTATCATAAAACTTACAGGTTTAAGTTGCGTATATATAGTGCTAATCCAATGAATAATCCATGGGGGTTTTCTTCAGGTCAAAATAATTTCATTACAGAAACTAAAGGCTTGTTTTTGTAACTATCATCTTCAACTATCTTAAACTTAGTTTTATTTTACTGAAGTGTTTCTCCTCACTCAGAGGTCAGTGCAAATTCAGGAAAAAGCCTATTGGACTAAGGTTTTGGAATCTTACCTTGAAAAGAGTCCTGTAGCACAGTGTATGTATGTATGGCCAGTCTTCGCGAACGAAGATTTGGGAAGGGTCTTTACCCTTCGAGCCTGCGCAGTGGATTTTTTAGGTGAGACACAGTGTGCACTGAGCTGAGCCCACCCTTTAATCCTGAGGTTCATCTGCCAGGGCCGAGCAAGCTTGGACAGTGGCAGTGAGGTCCTCAGGACGTAGGTTTGTTTAGAGTGACCTTCTCTTAGATGGATGGCCTTACAGGGCTGACGAGCTCCATCTGCCCGGGGGACTTCTTCTGGAGTGTTGACACAGGGTGTGCATGTGCTGCACAAAGTAATCTGCATTGTTTATCCAGTTTGGTGCTCTACAGTTTTCTCAAAAGGGGAAGCAGAGAGGCAGGCACTGATCTCTTCTCTGGGGTGACCAGTGACAGACCCCAAGGGAATGGCCTGAAGTTGTGTCAGGGGAGGTTTAGATTGGATAATAGGAAAACATTCTTCACCCAGAGGATGGTTGGGCACTGGAACAGGCTCCCCACAGAAATAGTCACCGCACCAAGCCTGACAGAGTTCAAGAAGCATTTGGACAATAATCACAGGCACTTGGTCTGACTCTTGGGTCTGTCCTGTACAGGGCTAAGAACTGGATATCGATGATCCTTGTGGTTCGCTTCCAATTCAGAATATTCCATGATTCTAATTTGTTGTGAGATGGCAGACTCACTGCCATGACATTCAATCATGTCTGCACACAGTACCAAGGATCACACTCACTCACGTGTCGGGAAGTCATCTTTTCTGTTTCAATAAATTCAGTTTTGGCTGGTTTTTTTCAGCTTCTTTTTCTAAAGAGAAAGTGAGTTTAGAAGGAAATGCTGCACTCAGTCTGCCCATGAGGTCAAATAATTCTTCATTTTACCAGCAGAGATCAGACATTTGGTGTATCTGCCAGGATGGTTTAGTAATGTTTTTGTGATTGCTGTTGAAACTACAGTAGAAGACAGGTGATGTAAAGACCATAAAATGTATAAGATAATTCTTTAGGATAACAAAAACCCCCCAACATGCAATGTTTTCACAGAAGCTGGACTTTGGATTGGACAAAATGACAGTTGTTGAAAATTGTCCCTGTGAAAGAGTTAAAACAGCAAACAGCTTGAAGCTCATCTTAAAAGGTATTCAGGGAAGGAATGTTTCTTTGAAAACAGAGAAAAGTTACACCAGACAATAAGAGAGGGAGAAAGAAAAAGAGCTCCACTACAGTAAGTCTATTACAAAGGTGAAATGTTTTGGGATTTCTTAGTAGACACAATTTCCTTGAATTTAATACGTCTTTCACCACAGTAATAAAGGACACAGCAATATGTTTCAGCTAAAATTCTTTGGAAAAGGGAATTCCTAAACTCAACTGTAAGTTGATACATAAGTATCAATATAGATAAAGATAGAGATAAATAATACACATATATATTTATGCATACATATATGCAGAGGATGAAGCATTTGAAATTTTGTCATAACTATTCTGTAGTATAACCACAGAGAATAACTACCAAATTTAATTTGTAGCATTCTACAGTATTTCAGATGAACAAAGCATAAAAAACCCATTGGACTAGGAGTTTGTCTTCTCACAGACAGCATTTGTTACTAAGTACATGTCACAAAATTTGGAAAATTAAAACTAATTTAATTCTGTAAATTAATGCAAAAGTGCCGTTTTTGGATATCAAATCTCATGTCTGTTTCTTCTTACTTTATTGATCAAAATAAAATATCATAGTTCTCTTTTTTTTTACCAAAAGACTAAGGAGATTTCTAAATTTCATTCTGTCTAATGCACTATCACCAGAATTGCTTTCTAAATTATAGTCACATGACAAAATGCTCTGAAGTCAAAGTACTTTTCAACTGTCAGCAACAGCATAATTTGAAGTTAATTTGATGTCCAGACATAATTCACTGACTAAATTTAACTTACAAGACCTTTAGGAACTACAATTCATGAGAAGAATTAAATTTGACCCTGATAGCCAGGGCTGATATTGCAGGATATTACTTAAAGTAATTTCATATTTTACTGGTTACACTATCCTTTAGCTACACAAGCAACCATTAAACAAGATATATACACTTTTTAAAGCACTGATGTTCTAAACACGGAAACAGTACGGCAAACTACAATTCTGACAAATATTTATTAATGCCTAACAAAAATGCACCTCAACATATTTATGTTGGACACATTAATAATGTATGTACATTATTAGTAAAAGTGAAAGTCAAAGAAGAGTTATTGGAAACTGGCATTTGTCATATTGGAATAAGTACACCTTTGCTTTATGTCCCTACAAATTGGTTAATGTAAAACAGAAATAGCCTCCCAAATTGTCAAAACTGCTATTACATTTTAATTTTAATAAGAACAGATTTAATTCTCATCTTCAATGATGCGAGAATAGTTTGGCAAATTACCTCTGTAAAACACATTCCTTTGTAAGTGATAATTAGTCTAGTGTCAGTAAAACTTAAGCTGTTAGGAAATGTTGGAATGGCTAATTACTAGATACCCCTCTGACTGATAAATATTAAGATTTATTTTCCTTTAGTTGAGAGCATTGTCTTGAGGTTTTCAGTTTAATTTAAAGGAGGTAAGCATGTGCTCTTTTTTTTTTTTTCAGACTTATCATCTTTTGGTTGCCATATAAAACAGAAAAAATATTTTGGGGATTTGCACTCTTCTTCCCTGTGTTTTCTGTTAAAAATATCAGATTAATCCTTCCAGTTGGGAGTTCTGGCTGGTATCTCACTTGATGTCTGTCTCACTTGAATTTTGACCATTGAATATAGGCCTTTACAGATGTGTAGCCAGGAGAAGTAATCCTAATTTCTTGGAGCAAAAGTTCTAATTTCATCCAGTCTACCGAAAAGCTTTAAAATCAGTCACGGTTCTAAGGACAGATATCCACTCTCTCTGTAAAGTGGTCTGCATAAAATCCCAATACTTACGCTTAAGCGTATTTCCCACTATTCAGTGCCATAAGCAAGCACTGAGAGATTCTTCTTTGGCTTCCTGCATATTTGAAATTAGGAGTAGTTGTTTCTATTCATTTGATAGTCATTTAAGTTCAGAAAGTAACAGCCAAAAGTGGTTTGGTTTTTAAGCCAAAATGAAGGGATTAGCAAATACTTGGTGGCTGTCTCATATTTTCACAGCAAGATAAAATAGAAACTTCAAAAAATGAAAAGAACCAAAGCTAAATTCCAGACAAAACCACAAGGAGAAACCCAGAGAAGCTGTACAGCTTTTTATTCATAGTATTTATTTTGACAAGTGATGAAACCAAGGGCTATTTGAAGAAAATATACAAGCAGTTTTACTTAAATAAATAAAATTTGAAAAGCTACTAATAAGTTAAATTGCTAAGTAAACCCTAAACACATAGTACAGTGATGTGGAACAAGAGTTCATTGCCATCAAGGCTTGTAAGAGAAGAAATATCTTCTATCTTCTTCCATTTTGGTTATCAGTGGAAAAATTTGAGAGAGATGATAAAGAAATTAAATCAGATTTGGAAGCATGGTCATTTTTTTTCCCCATAAGGTTTGATTTCTCTGCTACAAAATAGATAAATCCAATGCAAACTTCAAATAAATATTTTTTGTTATAATATATACAAATGTTATTTATTAAAAAAATCCACTTCTGGCTGCATGCATTCTTCAGAGTGCAATACATAGTACATAAGAGATATTATATATGGGACAGAACTCTGTGGTCTTCCAGCTGAACCCCAAGAAGAAGAAGCTTGCGCACAACAGGGCTTGATGTTCTGCTATTATTATATTATTGAGAAGAATATAATGCTTCTCCCACAATCCACAAACTATTTTATTCTCAGTGCTGTCAGTTAGACTGTAACTACCATAAACAGATGTATCTTAATGTCCTGCACAAATGGCTTAATAATATATTACAGTACATTTTTAAGTCTCAACATACGTGTGTGAATTCTAAGACTCAAGATCGAGGGGGAGACTGCCTTCATACATAGAGACATACAGACATACAGACATACAGGTTTATTTAATTAGTGCTTTCATCAGAAAAGTCCTGAACAAAAGACAAAAACTGGCACCTTTTTCAGGACAAAACATTTCCAGGCAGGACCACAGTGTTCAAATGGTGTGGGCATATCACCTTGGATCCAGAACACTCATTTTCTCATTAGCTATTCCATCTTTGTAAGAAAGGTCCTAAATTCAATAACTCTCACTGGCAGACCAATTTGTTTTTAACAGCTACATTCTTTGCAAGACACCTTGTACTGCAGTCATGGGGTTTTATTCATTTGAATCATATGACTAAATATAATTATAGCTGTCAATTACTTTGTACTTTAAAAAACACAGAAAATGTCTTACATTGTATATAAGGCACCATTAGTGAAATTATTTGCTTCCTAATTGGCAGAGGTTGGAAGTGTTCTTCAGGCTTTTTGGATTTCTCCTATGCTTGCCCTACCCCCTCACTTTTCTTCAGAAAAAAAAATAGATTAGTTTTATCCAGTGACATTTATATGTAAATATTTCAAAGAGCTGGCAGTGCCAACCAGAATGTGGACTGTAATAATGTGAGGTAAGGCATTTAAAAACCAAAAGACCTCATTTACTTATGCAATCTTTGACAAGGTTAACCTTAAATTCTTCACTAATCTATGGGGCAGCTTCAATAGAAAAAGTAAATCACCTCCTCATTGGGACTAACCCACAGGTACCCTGGTCAGAATAGTCTGAAGTGCCCCCATGAGCTAAAGGAGGCAAATACAGAACTTCCGTGTCCTCACTCTGGACTATAGTGAAAAGCAGGAATATATGTGGGGGTAGGGGAGAGAGGAGTGCTATTGCCTGGACATCCCTCTTTTCCCTCTACAACTCAAAGAGATAAATGAACCTGAATGAATTCTGGAAATCAACAGTCGACCTAACCTCCCTTTAATGAAGCAGTCCTCTCAAAGCTACTGCCTAATTACCTTAATTCTCTTAACTTAGACAGAATCTCACTCCAGAGGCCTTTAAAATATAGTCTTTCTCTTTATTCCTCAAGCCCATAGGTGACAGACACATTTAGCGTTTATTAAACTGTAGAAGTGAGGTGTGAACTATTCCCTGCAGCTGGGTGCATGCATTCTGCCTCAGTTTACAAGTCCACAGAAGCACCTCCTGGCACCCAGTGGGACATTTGATGGGCAGGCTTAGACCTTACCCTTATTCTCAGTATCTCCCTGGCTTGCTTCCCAAACACGTTGGCAGAAGGCACCTCTCGGTGAAGAAACAGGGTGTTTTCAACCCTACTTCGGTTTGTCTACACGCTTGATAGTCATCTCACCCCTGTTTAGGTGCATTACTCAACTTTGCTTTCAGAGGTGCCGGTTATTAATGAATGTTTCTCCTTCCCTCTCTTCATGCAGAATGTCTGAACGCTTATTCTATTTCAAGTAGCAAGGACTTATCAGCTGGCTGGGGTTTGGAGGGGGCTGAATTGGGTAGGTTTGTTTGGTTTGTGTTTTCTTTTTTTTCTTCCCAGTTTTTCATGTGTGAGAGCATGTGAGATATCTCTATGAGTTTGCAACACTGTGTTGGCTCTCACCAGAACTGTGTCACCAAGCACACATAATTTCAATGACTATTAAATGTTTTCAGCATATTCTTTGGAAAAAATCATTATCCTTAGAGAATATGTTAGAGCAAACTAACCATCAGATTTCTTTCATAAAACCCACGATTCTATAATAATGATTTTATAGTTCATCTCTGTAGTGATAATTTTATTTACTTAATTTTTTAATATATTTCCTAGAAACTCAGCCAGTAGTAACTGCATAATTGCATTAAAAATTATAAACAAGTGGTTTACCCAACTTGCTGGCTATCAAATTCATATGTTATCACCTTCTCCAAGCTAGTTAACATAGAAAAGTTCAGCAGCCTTTAATAATCATTGGCTCAACAAACTAGATTAATTATATGAAGACAGTTTTCAGCAACTCATGCTATTAACTTACAATGAAAAGGAGCAAACTATTTGCAAACATATTCTATGTATCTAATGTAAGAGCCTCAGCTATTGACAGTGAATTTAAATTAGACTCTCAGAATTTTAAGGGAGTCAAAATGCTACAGGAAAACATCTTACCTATAGAAAAATGATCTTGTAGTAAAAGATAATATTAGATCTTTTTATTATTTTTTGTTTGTAAAGTATTTACTGTAAAATCAGACTTCACACAGCAGTTCATACACTTCTTGACTAGTCCCCCAGTTTTCAGAAAGAATTTTAAATAATGTAGTACAGATGAATGCAAAGCTCCTTAACTATTACAAATTATTATTCACAAAAACAAACAAACAAAGAAACATCTGAGCTATGATATTTAGAAGTTAAATACTGCAAAATGCCACTTTCCTATATTTATTGAAAATACTGAATTATGTCACCAGACATAAAAAGAGATAAATATATCTTTAAACTCTGGATTCTAACTTAAGAATACATACATCACAGCCATCTCAACTGAAAGAAAATATATTATACACTAACAGGTTACTGTTTAAGCCTATGAATTACAGATATATGGCAAATCTATAGTATATGTAATTTGGAACAGCTCTGTTGCTGAGCTGTGAAATGGCCTTGTTTCTTAGAGAAAAAAAAAAGTCCTCTCACTCTTCAGGCTAAGTCAGAGAACATAGCTGAAATACATTCATCTTTTTTTAAAAAATGCAATAGAGGTATTTTCTCCAAGGTATATGATTTCTATAATGTGGCTAGCTACCCAGTACCATACCAAAATGTATTTTAAGAAGTAATTATTTAAAAAATAAATATCTCTAAAATGTAGTGTTCCTGCCCATGGCAGGGAGGTTGGAACCAGATGACCTTTAAGATCCTTTAAACCCAAACCATTCTGTGATTCTATGATTCTGTGATAGTGATAAACTGCTGACCCAGTGTCCCATATATATGAATGTTAGGGAACCTGAAAAAAAATACAAACCTCTAATCTCTCTAACTGATGTGAAGATCTAAAAGATTTCAAATTAACCATTCTTGGACAAAAGAAAAACTTTAATTAAGAACTACTTTAGGTATTTTTCAAACTAGTTACAGGTTCCAGCTAGCAAATTAGTAAATAGAATATTACGATTCATAGAAAGAAAGAAAGTCTAATAATTGCCTAAAAGATCATGAGGAAGGGTCTATAAAATTGGTAAAATATACAAGTAAGCATCTTAAATTCTGGGCACAAACAAAGCTATGTAGAGGCAAATGATTCACATACTTACCAAAAGAAGCTAACATCTGCTGCTTCTCCCTAAGAACAGGAACAGATACAGTATTGCAACTCTAACACCTTCTGTTCACAAGAAAAAACACTGAATTTCCTATTAGTCTGGTATCTTACTGAGACAGAAATCTTTTCTGAAATTATTAAAAAAAAAGATGTTCATTGCAAACAGAACTGACATTACATGAACATCTGATAAATGACTGCAACATATAAAAAGTGAGGTAATGAATAAGAAAAAAATTAAAAATCAAAAATCATATGACATTCTAGTCGAAGAATTAAAAGGTAATTAAAAATATAAAAAATAGTCTTGTCTAGTGTAAAAGCAGAAAAATGGAGAAAGAATGCATAAGGGTATTGAATATAACATTTACAAACATTTATGTGAACACATGAAACTACAAAATTTTAAAGAAACATAGATTGTAAAAGATTTTGGCTTTTAAATTAAAACATAAATTAAATTTTTCTTCCCATTGCCTGCATACAGGATAGTTTTGCATATACAAGAATCTTCACCAGGGCATGTGCTTGCAGACTTGGGCACTATGCTGTAGTAGCTCTGCCCCTCCACAGTGCCACAAAGCTTTAGGATTGCACATCAGTCTCCTCACCCATCGAAACTCAGAAAAAGACTCTGAGATGACCCTTAGACAGGCTTAACAAAAAAATCTTGTTGTCCTGTGTGAGATTGAAAACAGTTAATGGCTTAAACATTGCTAAGATCACTGAAGGACTTTGCCCATTATGGCATAACTGCATAAAGCTGCAACCACTGAAGCCCACTCTGCCCAAACATGCCTCTGGATTTCAGGAAATTGGACTGTGTGTTTAAGCATCCAATGAGAACTTGAGATGAGATAAAGGTGGTAGTATTGTACAGTTATCTCAGGTCTAAGAAGAAGCAAACAAGGCTGGGAGAAGAAGAATGTATCCCAAGGAAAGTCAGCTGAGCAAATATGTTGAAAATCAGCTCTGGCTGGGTGCAACAGAAGGAGGCCATAGCCCACAGACTCATTTGCTGAGGCCAGGTTTGTACACTCTTGCCCCGGGAGAGGAAGGAGGAGAGTTTTTGGGAGTGCGATGGCAAAACCTGTAGTCTGCATAAGACAGAGGGAGTGAACACCCATCACTGTTGCTACAAGTGAGGTAAGAAGCAGACCCTGCAGAGAGTCCTCCCTCCGTTACAGAAACTAGTTCAGTTGTAAAACTCTTCCTCACCCCCTGGGAAGGTCATATTCACAGGGGACATTCATGTGAGAGGCAACTGAGAAGGGGTCATAAACCATCAAAGACCTCCGAAGCGCTCCCCAGACTCATTCCTGAGGCCTCCCACCAGAGGACTGCACATGATCCAAAGTGTTGCAACAGATTCAGAGTCTGTTGCAAAAGACAGTGTAAAACTTTCCCCACAGGGGAGGTACCTGGGCATTCCCACGTGCCCACCTGGCCAGAACATGTATTAATCCATTGAACCCTATGTTTCGTGGGACCACCACCACTGAGAAACTAGGGTGAAGAGGACCATCTGGATCCACAGGGCTGGTGACTATATTTCTACTTAATCTGTCTATCTCTAACTCTCTACTTAATCTGTCTATCTGTCTATCTCTATCTATCTCTAACTCTCTTTCTCCACCCCACTCTGTGCCACCTCTCCCCCCTCTTTTCCTTTTCTGTCTCTCTTTCTCTACCTCACATTTACTGTTAAATAAAATCCATACTATTGACTTCATGCATATGGTCTTGTTTGTACCTCAATTCAGGCAGAGGCATCTCTTATTAACCTTAATAGTCAGATCATAGCATCATGTAGAACAGCAGCAAGGATGGGAATAACATTTAGGATCTAATTTAGGGAGTTCTGAGTTTTACTGGTCTCTTGGTTCCATGGCAGCAGGATGCTTTTGGGAATCCTTAAATGGAGTTTACACTGCTTTGAAGGGATAGAAAATAACGGTGGATCAGGCAGAGTTGTAACTCTCAAACATTATGTTTTTCATTTACACCGAAATCTACTTTGGTAAAGTAAAACTTATGTAATGATTCCTATGCATCAGTCATGGATGGAAAAAAAAATCCAACAGTTTATTCTAGTTGAGATTAATTTCTTAACTCAAGGCATTAGGTCACTTTTTTGAACCTGAACACCCAGATTAATACTTTAGTGACAGTAAAGCAGACAGTATAAACACGCCCTAGAGCTTTTACCACGAATCAAACTTGATTTTCTGATCTTACCAGCATGAACAGCTTGTAAATGTTGTTCCCAAAAGACTGTAACTGCCTTACGGCTGGATAACATTCTGCCTGGAAGCCTCCGTCTGGAACTGCTGACAAGGTTTCTTGCCAGTGCATTTCTTCAAGCTTAAATATCCATTTAACTGTGACTGACTAGTTGGGACACAGAATGACCACCAAGATGTCTTCAGAGTACTCTTCCATTTTTCTTACTTTGAATAAATAAAATTCTTCCTGCTATTCTCCACAGAGAAATAAAAAGAACAAGTTCTGAGGTTTTAAGTTAAGCTTCTGTTTCTTTACTTTCCTTCCAGGTATCAACCTTTGAAAATGTTAAGGGAGGCATCTATTAAGGATAGACAGGAGATAGAATGGTCTCTTTTCCCATTCTAATCTGATAAAGGGCAGGCATCCTATCACCACGATGACACCTTCTGATGAGACATTTCTCCCACAGTCCATTAATGTTCAGTGAAAGTACAGGATAACAGAAGTCAAAACATATTGCATTTCTGTAAACCGGTCAGGCATGGAAGCTGGCAAATGAGCCTCGACATGAATGTCATCAAAGTGACTATTATATAATCAATAATCATTTAGAAGAAACTGGAAAAAATTACTGAAAGTGTAATAAAGTAAAATGTGTCTATTATTCGCTGTATGTTTAGATTAAATAAACAATAAATGAAAGGAAATGAAAGAGGATAGTCACAGTAGGTTGCCATTAGAAAGATGTAAGAGTTTAGATAGAACACTATGCTCAAAGATCACAAAATAAAAGAGGAGAGTTTGTTATTTGGGCTTGTTTATTTTCCCAGTTTTTAAAAAAGAATACCAATCTCTGTGTAACAGATGAAAAAGATACCATCAGGCAAAGGATTTAAGTGAAACAATGGTCTAAAGAAAAATATCAAATGCTGGCAATCAAAAAAAGAAACGAACAGTGACGTTTAACAGAAAAATACTTACAATAACAGAACAGTGACTGAGAGCAAGACTCTTAATCATTCATGGTCAAACACAAGCGAAAAAAAAGACAAAAACAAACAAAAACCAGAAACATGGGGTAAAAAAAAAAAAAATAAGGTAAAAAGAAAATAGTTTCATTACTTTGGTAATAATGAGCATAATACAGAAATAAGGAGACTAATTTTACATATTCGTTCACTGCAAAGGCACTGAGGCACTTAACATATGCTATAATAACAACTAGTAAAATAAAATCTATGCTAGAAAAAGCTGTTTTGGTGACAAAATCAAATACACAAGCTGAGGAAATCTGTTGTACACACAGTTGTCTCTTACGCGTCTACACTTCACCTTATGTATCAGGGATCATATTAAAAACAAATCATGAAAATTGATTGAACACTGTATCATATTGATTGCAACAAGTTGGGTGCAGGTTTGGCTTTGTGTAAATATACAGAAATTCAGGCAGATTTATTTTCATAATTTGAATTTTTGTGAAGTTGCTTTTCTCCCACATTCTTTCACTACAGTTTTTTCTTGTGTTTTGTTTGTTCCATATGACTCCCTAGAATTTGGGTTTCAGGAAAAGAAATATATATGTATATTTTTGTATATGTGTAAAGACATACTTGGACCCTGTCAACACTGAAAAATAAATGCATTCTACCTAAATGTTATCAAACCGCTGACCATATTAGACATGGAGGACAGGAGAAATTGGTAATAAACAGGAAAAAGCCACTGGAACTAGACAGTGAATGAAGAGAGACAGTTAGGAGAATGACTGGAAAATAGATATTTCGTGTATAACAACTATCTCTTTAATCCTGTTCCAGCCACTGAATTCAAAGAATATTGTTATAATATAGTTCCAAATACAGAAAATCTGCCCAGCCTGTGGCATTTTCTTCTATTACATGTAATAGAACAGTCCATCTTCCTTAATCCATGAATTACTTGCATATTTCTCCCCTCCTATTTCCTTCCAATTGATTCAGATAATTCTGGTACTGAGGTGCTCAGAATTGTACTACAATAATAGATGTGTAGTCTAGCCATTGAAATAGGGCCTATAATCTCTGAACAGTGATGTGATACCCATTTTGTTCAGGCAGCATTAATTACAAAATATTTCTCTGAACATTCTCATTCTGTCATACAGTTTAGTGAGAAGAAAGCTCATCCTGCCATTTCGGCATCCCACCCTGAATATCACTGTAATCAGTGCAGTGTAAAAAAGGAAGAGCATCCAACAAGAACTTGAAACATGGGGATATTTTAAAATGTATTTATTAGTAAGCTGTTTAATATGCACGTAAGTGGATCCAGATGTCAGTTTCTCTGTGCTACATAAATTTGGGTGATGAATATATTTGATTTTGCTTTTGGAAGCTTTTATTCAGAAGATTCCAGATCTTCCCTTTATACAGAAATATTAATTGATATTAGGAAACTCTGTAAAGATATCTTTGGTGTGCACAGTTAATATTTCTGTCATGATTAAAACACCTCATTAAAAGTACACCATTGGATCAAAAAATGTGTGTAAATGTGCATTATGTGAACGACTCTCTGATACCCAATACGCAGCCTATGAAAATCAGTGCCAAGACTACTGTTGACAACAGAATACTTAGACTTGTACTTCATTTCACAGCACTTCATAGGTGCATTAGAAGGAACTGCTTTTTTGCCATGCCAAAGAATGATGCTGTTAAAGCTCTATTCCTCTAATAATAAACAAGTATTTACCTTCACCAGTCCTTTCTCCCTCTCTCTCAAAAATAATAGAGAAACTTAAGATCAATTTATAAAACCTTTTAATGCAATATTTGCAATACTGTTATGAAATACTCTGGCATATTAAAAAGTTTCAAGGTAACTGATAGAAGATTTTTACCACTTATTTTACTACATAAATTCTCTATTCCTATTAGACTTGTTACACAGTTCCTGTATTACATTCTTTTTACTTAATGACAAGGAACTCTCTTTGTTTTTTTTCCCCCACTTGTTTTTAAATACTGATTACATGACAATTCCAGGCAAATTGCTATCTGCACTGTACTTTGAAAGATAACTATGTGTGGAAGATTGCTAATCTATAATTTGTGAAAGCTGACTCAGGAAGCAAGATATGATCCAGTCTAGGTGAAGATGATTCTGAGCCAGTCACCAGAGACAACCTTTACAAGAGTGAGAATAAACAGAAGTGCCTCTACAGTTAAAAACCATTTGAATTAATATACCTAAAGAAAACTTTCTCTTATCATGAACAAGCATGTTTCAAATGAATATATTAAAATTTAGTAGTAAATTTTCATATGCAAATTCCAGGAGAGAAATATGTACCTCTAAAATGTCCAGTTACAGACTTTGCAGAGTTTTACCAATATATCTTGTCTGACTGTATGTCATCTTTAAAAGGAACTGATTCTGTCACAAACTGTTTCAAAACTGAGTAAAATTCCACAACTGCTATAAGATCTGTGAATACATATATCTGTTTCTTGATTTCATATAGGTGGTTTTATTATAGCCAGTAATACAGGAAGAAATTTAGCACCCTCTTGATTTCTGATGCTGAGCTCACTAACATTCTTAAATCATCCTGCTGTGGTTTTTTCTTCTCTTTTTTAAGCTACAAATATTTTCCATGGCACCTAAGAAGTATCTTGAATATATTTTATTTAAAATTAAAATAAAGTGACAAAGTCAGTGCTGCAAAAAAGCAACATTTCCTGAACTTCCTAGATGTGCTCTAACATTGGAAATTTTCAATTTTGAAAATCTTTCTTGCAAAGAAATCCTATGAATTCCTACCTGAACATGCATGATTATGACTGAAAGTACATACTGACCTAAGGGAAGGTGATTATCTAAACTATATAGTCAGAAAATTAAACAATTGTTGTTCAGTCTCACCCTGTTACCTAATACCTGTCTGCAGAGTTCCTAAGACATACAAGAGTACAAACAAAGGTATCAAAAATGTTTTCTAACCTGGATTAACGTAAATAAAGGAAGATTTTATTTTAACGCTATTATTAGTTGTCTAAGGTGCTATTTACAACATATGGTACCATAAAAATGCAGTATAACAGTAATAATACTTTAGAAAATCTTATACCAACATTATATGAATATAGAGTGTTGTTGTTGAAAGAATGAGCTCTGTGATTCGTGACGTTCAACATACTCTATTTCAGTGACAAAACATGAATGGCATTTTGTATTAAATTTTAACATAGTCATGTAAGGATTGTAGATGTATTTGCTCCTTTCAAATTTGGAAGTAATTGCGTCTGAAGTATACCCACAGACTTCGGCAGCTTTTACATGCAGATTTATTGCCAGAAATATTTATGAAAATTTGTCATATGTAGAAATACTGTATTTTACTTGTAAGCCTGTTCATTTCAAAGGAAGAATCACACCTATCTTCTTTATTACAGAGCAGTAAATGAGTAACGGCTGAAAGACTCAAGAGAAATCAGTCAAAGTATTTTATATAGTTATACTCAACTTATTTTTAAGTGTCTAAAGCAGTTATCATGAAATATGCTAACTGCAGATGCCAGGCAGAAGGTTCTCTACAGAAAGCCAATAAATATTAAATAAATAGTCTCTGTCACTTCTACCAGCACCATATATGTTGTAGAAACCACTGCCTCACTGTTAGAGATATTTCATTTTCTGCTCTGCAAAATATATTTGAACATATTGAATAAAACAATGCACTTCTAGTTTTGCAAGAAAAAGTTAATGTTAACAAAAGTTAGTATGTTCCGTCTGCTTTCAAGGAAAATAATTAACAATTGAAACAATTTTCTGCTTGCATGTTCTCAAACGTTGCAACACTCAAATATGCATTACATTTAATTTATTCTCCTTTGCTTATTTCCTTCATCCATTTTGTTTCACATTTTTAAAATTTAAAGATTCCACATTTTGTCCTTAAAGTGAACTTGATGGTTTAAAAATATTTAAGTCTCAGTAAAGTACAGATGATTACCATTAAATTCATTCTATTAATAGTTGTTCTATTTATAGATAACTGATTTAAAGGAACTTCTTGGGACATCCAAAGAGCAATTTTCAGTAACAGTTCCCATTGACATTAAATATTAATTATTCCATATTATTACAGACTTTTTTCTTAAAATTCCTCAGTCGACACTCAAATTCGACTTAATATGCCTCATTCTTATGGAATCTTCTCTTCAGTCACACAGTTTGGCATATCCTCAAGTGCACTGTACAGCTATGAGGATCTTGGATTTACTGAAAACAATTTTGCTTTTTATTTGGTGTTTTGGGATGTGGTGTGTTTTTTTTTCCCCAAACATAATATTTGAAGTTAATAGCCATAGGGGTAGTCTGAACTGCAGGATTTTCAAATAAATAAACAAAACACTGAGTGGTATGGGAGGGAAGCAGCCTTTAGCATCAGCTATTATTTATAAATTTATTGTCAGGTATCGTATTAGACTTAGACATTTACAAATCAAAACTCTACATACTGGTGTTGAAACTTAAAAAAATAGAAGACAGAAGAGTGCTCTACTATCGCAGAAATGCTTAAGAATTGTCTTGATTTTAATTATTAGTCTCCATTAACATACAGCAACATAAGTAAAGTTCTACATAGAAAAATGCTGTATTTATTGCCTCTCAAAGACCACAGCCTGAGTTACATTTATCCCTGTTTTCAAGCACCTGAGTTTCCAAGGCAGAAACTTAGACTGTGTAGCTCATCAATGGACATGGACATCTATGTCCAAAGGACAAACTGAAAATAATGACCAAACAAGTCATCTTCCTGGATGTTTCTGGACTTCTGCTTGCATCTCCTGTGCTGTGTAAGATTACTTCAGGGTTAGTCAACATAAGGGGTTTTGTACCAGGTTGTACCTTGCCCATTAGTTTCTGAAAGTGAACAACAACAGAAAACTAGAAAGCAATTCAAGAGCAGGACAAATTGAATACTTCAATGTTTGACTATCTCAGTCATTTGTTTCTCTGGAACATTTGCAGCTAGAGATCATGTCTTTATATTTATTTATATCTAATATATTTTCCTTCTATGAATTTGGATGTAAAGTTTTTCAACCCTGTAAGATTTTGGCATCCCTTGTATCCTGTGACTATGAGTGACACAGTTTAAATGCATGTTCCTTGAGAAGTGACACCTTTTTGATGGATTGAACTTGCCACCCAATATATTTAAGTGATATACAGTTGTATGTCTATATTAATGTTTCGGTTTGGATCACAAATGTGATTCTGAAGCAAATCTGATCATCCACACTCAGCAAGCTTGAATTCGACGTGTCAGGGAGGACTCAATATGCTGCTAAATTACTTTCAGGCAAAACTGAACTGCAAGATGAGCCCTGTGAAGAGGCTGAACACATTTCATCTACAAAGACATGTTTCCATCGGCTCACAGGACGAGGGTAGAGCTACTCTGAAATACTCCATCCCAACCCAATGCATGCAGTAGGGCTCTTGAAAGCCAACTATCTCACATCACACCACAGACCTGCTCCTACTATCTCACATTACTTACTAATTTAAACACAGACTACCTGGGGAATTTTGGAACAGAATTATTTTCCGTCCTCTTTTAAGAAATCTTCCTCCATTTTGCAGTTAAATACAGCAATATTTTTGTTAGATCACAGGTTACTACAGTGTGTCTTTCTGTACACCGGTTTTGTTCCCTCCCTGAAAATTAAATAGCATTCCATGTTGGGAGGAGCATCTCAAAAGTCTATGTGTGCACAGAACTAAGGACATCAGACATTTACTTTCCCTCTTTCTTCCCTTAGGAAGAAAACAAGAACAGTATTACTGCTAGTTTTTTACTGAAAGTCACAGCTGGATTGGCTTATAACTCACAGGTCCAAGTACAGTAACAGTTGCATTGCAATGACTATTTGGATATGGTGTTCTAGACATTTTGACACCTATGACAGGCTCTAGATCTTTATTTTTTATTCCTTCTTTTTTAATGTAACTTTAGATATAAGACAAGGAAATTCTAAGATTGCAAGACATCTCACTATAGTGATGCCAGTGATACCTTAAAAATAGAACTAGCTGCTGAATAGTTGAAAAATTCTTACAGGTGTACTACACATGTGGACAAGAACATGAATATTTTCAAAGAAAAAAAAGAATTAAAACCTCCACAAGTTCTAAAATACTGCTTGAAGATTTTTATCTCTTTCAGCAATAACCAAATAGCCATCCTCCTTTCTTTCAATATTGACTTCTCATGTCACAGAATGCCACAGACCGTGATAAAAATTTCATATGGATTGTAACTTCTTCCTTGAGGTCATTCAGAAATTTCCTCCTTCCCTAACACTAAGGAAGACAAAATTATAAGAATTGTCAGATATATTAGGATGACTGAAGTGAAACATGAGCAATGAATCCAACAACAGGTCATTCACTTGACCAGTTCCCTATAACTACATAGAAAAGACAACATATATCATATTTCTTCTACTCGTTAGCAATTCATCGGAAGTAGAAACATAAAAGAAAGGAAGATATGCCAAAATTTGTGTTGATGTTCAGATTCCCACTGGTTGTAAAAGAAAATTAAGCCAGCAGATCACTTAATAATAAGGTGACACTAGCCTACTAACTCTAAATAGTACAATAAGCAGGAATCTTTCCTCTGAATTCCCAAGGTACTAGTTTCTACCCGTTTTGTTGCAGAGGTTTTTTTTGTTGTTTTGTTTGGTCTTTTTTTGTTTTTTTCTTTTCCTAGTCTAAATACTTTTGATATTGCACAGGTGTTTTAGAGTTCTTTTTTTCCCTGACATCAGACACAAAGGAGATTGTGTCAATGTAAAAGATTTTTTCTTTAACTTATCATTATCTCATTTATTTTATAACAACTGCTTAACACTACCATATAACAGCAAACTGAGCTCTCTAGTACTATCAGATCTTTTATATTAAAGAATGTTGCTAGCTATGTCATCTAGACATATAGAGTCTAGAATAATTTTTAGGTGCAGTAAGCATATAATAGGTTACTGTTGTCCATGTTAAATTTAGTAAACTGACATAATAATTTTTCAAAAGGATTTGCGTGATTGCTATATGTCCATAACAATGTTTGTCTACAAGGGTTAAGAGTGTTTTTGAGTATTTTTTCTTAAAAAAAAACCACAATTTCCTTTCACCAATTCATTAATCATTTCTTGTTAATCTTAAATGTGTTAGTCTAAACAGAGATTTCTTTTTTATTTGTGAAGACTTCTCCTATGTTATCATGCATCTCTTAAATCAGTTTTTAATTGAAATGAAAAAAATAAGCCCTGTCCATCTGTTTGGAAGAACATCCAAAAGTTCCAAATATAAAACTCTTACACAGTTTTGAAAACTGTTAGTGCCCAGAAAATACTAACAATTCTATTAATTATCATAGACAGATGGCATTTATGGAACAGATTATCTTGAGTGCCATCATGTGACACGTATAGGACAACCAGGGAATGAGGTCCAGCCAGCACAGGTTTGTGAAAGGCAGATTCTGCTTGGTCAACCTGATTGATCTCCTTCTATGACCAAGTGACCTACTTAGTAGATGAGGGAAAGGCTGTGGATGTTGTCTAGCTGGACTTCAGTAAAACCTTTATACTGTCTCCCAAAACATTCCCCAGGAGAAGCTGGCAGTCCACAGCCTGGACAGGTGCATTCTTTGCTGGATTAAAAACTGTCTGGATGGCCAGGCCCAGAGAGTGGTGGTAAAGGGAGTTAAATCCGGTTGGCAGCCTGTCACTAGTGGTGTTCCCCAGGGCTCAGTACTGGGACCAGTCTTGCTGAATATCTTTATTAGTGATTTAGATGAGAGGATCAAGTGCACCCTCAGTAAGTTCACAGACAACACCAAGTTGGGTGGGAGTGTTGATCTGCTGAAGGGTAAGAGGGATCTGGACAGGCTGGATCAATGGGTAAGGCTAATTGTATGAGATTCAATAAGGAAAAAGGCCAGGTTATGCCTTGGGTCACAATAATCCCAAGCAGTGCTACAGGTTTGGGGAAGAGTGGCTGGAAAACTGCCCGGCAAAAAAGGACCTGGGCAGGAGCCAGCAGTGTGTTCAGATGGCCAAGAAGGCCAATTGAATCCTGTGCTCTATCAAAAATAATCTGGCCAACAGGACTAGGGAAGTGATTGTCCCCCTGTACTCAGCACTGGTGAGGCCACACCTCAAGTGCTGTGTCCAGTTCTGGGCCCCTCACAACAAGAAAGACACTGAGGTGCTGGAGAGAGTCCAGAGAAGGGCAACCGAGCTCATGAAGGGTCCGGAGAGTAAATCATATGAGAGGCAGCTGAGGGAGCTGGGATTGTTTAGCCTGGAGAAAAGGAGGCCATATAACTCTCTACAACCATCTGAAAGGAGGTTGTAATAAAACGGGGATTGGCCTCTTCTCCCAGGCATCTAGTGACAGGACACTAAGACATAGCATCAAACCGTGCCAGGGGAGGTTCAGGTTGGAGATCAGGGAGAATTTTTTCACTGAAAGCATTGTAACAGGTGCTCAGGGAGGTGGTGGAGTCTATCCCTGAAAGTGTTCATGAAACAACTGGGTGTGGTACTTACTGCTATGGTTTAGTTGGCATGGTGGTGTTCGGTCCAAGTTTGGACTTGATGATCTTGGAGGTCTTTTCCAACCTTACTGAAACTATGATTCTGTGATAGTCAACCTCTTATATAATTACATTTTAAGAAAGAGAACTCCCCATGGACACACTCTGGAAACAAATGTGTACTCTGGGATCAGATGTGTATAGCAGCTCTCCGTGTTTCACTCACAGTATGCACATATATAAAGGACATTCTGCTATTTTGTGGCCTATTACAGGGTGATGTTGCAGATAGACAAAGATTCTACTTCTGTATAAAATGACAAAATGCTTGCTGAAAGCAAACATCAATACAAACCCCTCTGGGAGGGAAAAAAAAAAAGCTACTATTTAAAGTGAAAGTGTTATGGTTTAAACAGGCAGGTAGCTACACACTTCACAGTTGTTGGCTTACCCTTTCCCTAGTGAGATGGAGGAGAGAATTGGAAAAAATGGTAAAACTCATGAGTCGAGATAAAAACAGCTTCAGAGACAGAAAAATAAATGGAAAATAACAATAAGAGAATATGCAAGAGATGAACAATGCAATTTCTCACCCCCTGCTCACTGATGTCCAGCCTGTCCCTGAACAGGAGGCTGACACTCCCCAACCAGTTGTGCTCAGTTTTACTGTTCAGCATGCTCAGCATGGCATCATTTGTTTTGGGATACACCTTTGGTCAGTTGAGATCAGTTAATCCATCTATGTCTCCTCCCAGCTTCTTATGCACCACTGGTCTCCTTGCTGGCAGGGCGGTAGGAAAAGCTGAAAAGTCCTTGACTCAGTGTCAGCTCTGCTCAGCAACAATGAAAACATCAGTGTGTTATCAACATTATTTACATCCTAAATCTAAAACATAACACTGTACCAGCTACTAGGCAGAAAATTAACTCTATCCCAGCTGAAACCAGGACAGCAAGTCCTTCCTCAAGAGACCCAGTCACCTCCCTACTCCACTGCATATTTTGAGTCTGTTTTTATTCCTACAGACTCAGTCATGCATACAGACTTCTTCAAAGTAAGAATTCATTGATGTACCTAAACCACATATAAGTAACTGAACTTCCCTGAATTTAGGGCATTTGGGGGTTAATGAATTGAAAAAAGCAAGATCTGTGATTTGTGGAAACAGCTGATGCTGAATCTATGCACATGCAAAAGCAGAAAATTAATTGCTAAGAGAACAAATACACAAGTTCCCCTCATCTTAGATGAGGAAAAGGGAAATGAAAAATGGATGAGAAGAAAGTTAAGTTTGTGATTAAGGCTGACAGAGGCTATCAGAATATGAGACAAGGTGACAACAAGAAAAGATGGAAGAAAATAAAACTTCAGGAGATGAAGGAGGAAAGAGTGTGAAGCTAGAAATTCTGTACCAGCTGAGATGTCAAGTTACAATGAAAAAAAAAAATAATTACATCCCACACTTTGAAGTTGGTATCCCAAAATAGCTTATACAGAAGAACAGGGAGATGAGAAAGTATTCCAGTGACCAGACATTTCTTAAGAATATTTAATGATAAGAACCAAATTTAGAATCTTTACAAGATTTTTATACTACAGTTGTTCACTTTTCTTACCAGGCTCTTGTTCTCAAAACCCTAAAATAAACAGAGTATCTCACCTCTTTCTACCTTTCTATTAATTTCTCTAGGAATTGAAAAAGACCAGAAGCATAGTCACCTTTAGATGATATGTATAAATTACAATCTTATTTGGTTTCCTAATATGACAGTATAACATACTGTTCTGCAATTCTAAGGATCAACACTAGTTTTTTTATTGATATTCCTTAATTGCCAGTTTTCTAACTCATACCTGTATGTATCCGAAGTAGAGGAATAGTCAATTAAACAATATTGGAGAAAAGCTGCCCCGTTACGGGACATCCTGTAACAGGCCATATCCCACTGTTGAGACAGTATGTAATCCAAGTTCTATTGCCACAACAGGCATATAAATGTGAACTAATCCTCCTAAAGGTAGATAACATCTTATAAAGACATAATACCTTGAATACAGCAAACCTAATAACTTTGCCTGGTGAGGCTGCACTTCAAATCCAGTGTCCAGGTCTGGGCCACTCACCACAAGAAAGACTTTGAGGTGCTGGAGCATGTGCAGAGAAGGGCAATGGAGATGGTGATGGGTCTGGAGCACAAATCTGATGAGGAAGAGCTGAGGGAAGTGTGATTGTTTAAGCTGGAGAAAAGGAGGCTCAAGGTGTCCTTATCACTCTCTACAACTGCCTGAAAGGAGATTGTAGCCAGGTAAGGGTTGGTCTCCAGGGTTGTCCTAGATAGAAAGCGACAGAACAAGGGGAAATGGCCTAAAGTTGCACCAGAGGAGATTTAGATTGGATATTAGGAAAAATTTCTTCACTAGAAGAGTAGTTAGGCATTGGAACAGGCTGTCCAGGTAAGTGGTGGAATCACCCCCATGGAAGCGTTTAAACAAACATGTGGATGTGGGCCTTGGGGATATGGATTAGAGGTGAACATGGCAGAGCTGTGTCAATGGCTTGATGATCTCTGAGGTCTTTTCCAACCCTAATGATTCTATGATTCTATGATACTAGATACTGTCTCGGAGGATGTGGGACTTTTAAGTGCATTCAATTTCCCTATTTATATCCTTTTGATTAAAGCTTTCCTATATTTAAATTTTCCAGATTTTTGTTTCTTTCCTATCCCCTGATAAAATGACATGATTTCTTAGAAGTTCTGTGCTGAAGTGCATATAGTAACATGACAGAAAGTAAGATGAACCCTCTTGTCAGCACTGAGAAAGACACACATTATTCTAAAGTTTAGTATTACATATTCTCAGAAGACATGACTGAATAATTGCTTTTTTACTTTTGTGGAAGAATTGACAAATCAGCTTTTTACTTTAATTTGCTATTCTAAATATATTTTAAAAAGTATTTTGATACCTTTTAATTCAAAATTTTAAATGCTTAAGTTTTCACACAAAAATAATTGAAGCCGTATTTTAGCTTTGGAGAATAAAACACTGCACTTGAAAATCACAACTTAAATTTGCATTTTTAAGTGATTTAATTTCGAGTGCCATTTTCCAATATTTACTCTTTCTCATAGGGATTTTTAAAGAGCAAGTTGTTTAGATGAACCTTTCTCCTGTCTTGAATATTTTCTCCTATGTTACTAAATAGCAAGTGTCATACTCAGTGTTATAAATATTTAGGAAAGATAACAAATTGCATGATACTTCATTCCACAAGATAACTTTTACAGAATATTTCTCTGACAGATCTGGAAACTATTTAAACACAAAGAATGGACCCAGTAGTCTTAATTTTTCGGGTAACTTTTAAATTATTTTCTGAAATTATATTCTTTTGATACCTGGATATTTTAATTTATATTCTTATTTTTAAAATTACATTACATGTGAAGAATTTATTTTGGGATTTTTCCACAATTGTGTCTTACAATAAATTGTTCCATGATCAACCAGACATTTAGAGAGCCTTTTTAGTTGTATTTGTTGTAATCCAAGCAATCACATATATGTTGTTAATACACCTCTTTTGCAGTACCTTCTCTGGTTAATTAGAACTCTTTTCTGGTCCATTCATTTCTAAAAGCACAGAAAAAAAAATCTAATTGAACAAGCCAACTACAATGCTTTCAAAATTCTTAAAGACAGAATTTAGCTTGAGTGGCCAAACACATTCTGAACTACAACTAACTGATTAAAGAAACTTTGTTCTCACAACACAATCACATTCTACTACCTTGTCATAGCCTAAATATTTATAACATGTTAAATTCCACTCACAAAAAAATCCATTTCCATGCATTCATTTTATTTTATAAGCTTCTAGGATTAACATAAAACGCATGACAAATCTTAAGGATTGGGAGAACAGTTACAGAAGTCATGAACAAAGAGATAATTATGTTATGCCAATAATCACTCTTTTAGGTGTAAAAATATCAACAACATATTTGGCTATGGACTCATCTCAGACCACAATACATTCTGTACTTGATATAAAAGGGAAATCATCCTTTGAATACACTGGTATCTTTTATAGTGTCCTATGGAAACCTGTTTTGATCAGATGCAACATTTCTGCAATTTTTGCCAAGAATGACTGTACAGAATAAGAACTTAGATGAATGTCATAATTTATAATACTTTGGTAAATAGAATACAGACCACTTTTTTCATTTTATACTGAAATCTTCCTTTTATTACAAGTGTAGCTTTATTAGGAAAAAAAAGTTGGAAATAAATATGAAAATGTAAGTGTTCTGTAAATAAGAAACAGGAATATGCTGGCCATGTTGTAATATGTTCTTAAATGTATAAAATAAATAAATCTTAAAGAAAAAAAATCAACATAAGTACAATAAGAGCTGATTGAGAGACTCAGGCATTCTATTACAGGAAATGAGATGAAGAGAATTTAGTAGTTAAAATTAATTACCTACATAATTTTGTACTTCTTATGCATTCACCAGTCCTTGAAACTGCAGGAAAAGAAGCTGACAACAATAACCCTGATATTCAATTTTATATGCCCAATAAATATTTAGAATAAGCATTATCCAAACATAGGGTTTGTGAGTTACTTTTTTTCTTTTTGTGTTATTTTTGTTTAGTTGATGAGACTTTTGAAACTACAACAATGTTGGGAAAGTTGAGACATTTTACTGATGTTTTCCTTTTACAGTCACCTCTCCAGTCCTACTCTTTGAAAGAAACACTTCGTTTCAAAAGACAGATGTTATTTTAACAACTCAGGTAAAGAACACTGTTGTTTTAAAATACTATTTCAAAAAGCACCTATTCATGAAATGCAAGAAGTAGCAGAGAGTATTCAGTTTCTAGAAAAACAGAAATAGTAGGTAGGGTTCCAAGAAAAATCAAAAATCTGTTTCCTTATTTTAGGATTGTATATGGTTGCAGTGACATTCCTGTGCATTAAATCAATAAGGTTGTATTGTTAAATGAATTTTTCCGTGCTCAGTCAAAAATATTGATTTTTTAAACCTTATTTTCCTTTGATATGAATATATGTAGTAATTCTGTCTAATTGTGTCAGTCGACAGCAACCCACATTTTGTACTCCATAATTTACTCTATATTAGGTGCTACTGTTTATCTATAAAGTGATATTTCATTGTATGTAATTAAGGGAGAGTATAAACAAAACATCCAAACACAGCAGTTTAAAGGTATACCTCTTGGTATACCACATTTTATGCTGAACAACACAAACAATACTCCATTTAGAGAGCAGGAGGTAAGCCCAGTAAACTAAAGTCTTTGGTTGTATATATTTCTGATAACATTTTACAATAATATTCCTCCCCTGTTGAATGGAGGTAGTTACGCCTAATAACCTTTGTTAATGATATTGAGATGCACGTATTTAAAAAAATTTTATATGTAAACATGGAGGTTCTAGAGTATACACAATAACAGTGAAGGTATGATAAGGTAGGTATGAAGGTATGATAAGTTTAATAGTAAATTTAACTATTTCTCCTTGTATTCTTTTTCCCCATATTTTCAATAATCAAACCCAGCAGTAACAACTTCAAATAAACAAATGAATAGTCTGAAATGGTGCTTATTAGATTTGTAGTTAAATTCACAATAACTCTTTGATTTTGAAGCTGACTTGATTCCTTAATTAAGCCTGAATTCAATTTTTACTTCTAAATTGAGCCACGAAAAGAGTTATACATAATTTAATCACCTATTACTTTATTTCTATTCAAAGCTGTTCTTAATTAACAGTTCAGCTACTGAATTAACCAGCATGGGACAACCCAAAAATATGCATATTGGAACTGTCATTTCATCCAAAATAATTCTCCTTGACCTCAGAGGCAGGTCTGAAATGCTGAAATCATGTTAGAAAATAATCTGGTCTATAAAGTCTATGTATTCTGTTCTTATGTATTTCCAATTGAGAAGTGATTTTACAACTAGGTTAAAAACAGGTTTGGATTGTTTTAAGAAAAAATTTATGAGATCCAATTATAAATAGTAGTCTCCTCATACCCAGTTGAAACACCCAGGTAAAACTAGGGACTGCTTCGGAAGAATTCTCATGCAACAGCTATTAATTTCTTTAATAGAGATATTAATTACTTCTTTGCAATTTCTCAAAGTAAGACAATATTGAAATAATACATGACTAATATATACCAAGGAAAGTATTAAAAGAACGAAACACCCATGTATTTAACTCTTCTCAGTATCAAAACTATGTCTTAACCATGTACATGAAAATAATTTTCCTTCAAGGGTAAGGGCTTTAAGTTTTTTTGTTCAATCTGTGTGCACTTACTCATCTGAGAATGATAAATTTTCTCTATACAGTAATTGGAAGTGGATTTTTTGCTTGTGAAAAAAGGTGTAATTTATGACTGACAAACACATATAGCTTTTTCTTCTCTCCCTCCCCCTCCCTTTTTTCTTTTTGTGGGTGGTTTTAGAAGAAGACAATTGGATTTGAAAAGTATGTCAAGTGAAGGAAAGATCTGACATTTATCAGAGCACGCCACACTTCTTAATCTCTTATGCCCCAACCATAACTGAATACTGAGAGATCCAGAGGGATCACAGTGCAAGGGTCGATGAGAGCTCTGATGTGATGTTTTCTGAAAAAAAAGATACCTCCCAAAATTTGTAACTCAACGGTGTCTTATGGGTATCACTGCCATTTACACTATACATGAAGTAAGATTATACATTTGAAATCCTTTTTAAGCAATTATAAAGTAAAATTAATAACTAAATAATGTATTTTCTAAAGACAAGATTCAAGAACATATTTAAGCAGACCTTCAGCTATCTGACAAAATGTTAGAGAAAAATGAATGTTCTTCAAATGTTTATATGTTTCAAGCTTGGCAAAAATTAGAGAAAGGTAATACAAACTGGATTTTGTTTCTCCACAGGATCCAGTGAGAAAGTACTGATAACTTGTTTGAACTTTTATTGAAGGTATTTATGAAACTAATTATGAAATCAACTTTTAAAAAGTTTTATATTGATGAATCATCCCAATTCAACAGAATAACAGGGCAACAGGAATGATCACTTCCATTTTACGAGTAAGAAATATTTTAGGGTTTTGTTTGTCAAGAACTGTCACCAAAAGGTAAAAAAGTTCAACATGGAACATGTTGCACAGAGCCAAGGTGAAGAAGAATGAAGTGAGGCTGACCTGAGACTTTACATAAAAATCACAATATTAGCAAAATAAGTATAGTCACGCTTACAACAATTGTTCAATTTTGATTGTTGTCACTGGAAATATTAATGTATCTAAGGCCTTTTTCTAAGTTTAAAGGTGCAAAGTTTAAATATACTGATTTTTTTACTTGTTATCCATGAAAGAAAGGTTTAGAAAACTGCTCCTTTCTTAATACCCTCTGAAAATACTGACTGGTTTGATACAAAGCTAGAAATACTGAAAGATGAGTGCACCAAATAAGAAGCAGATTTTTGCTATGAATTCCAGGTGTACAGGCTTAAAAGAGATGGTGGCAAAATCGTTACAAATTCTACTGCTTAGTCAGTACATCTCCTTAAATGCCAGAGGGTTCAAATATGAAAGAAAATAGATGGAATTCTCAAGTGTGTTTCTGGTTGTGGAAGGCACTAATGCTGTACAATGCTCTACAAGGTGCTTAGATTGGAAAGAGATGGGTCGGCTGAGTGCTTTATGGGCCAAAGAATGAGATTAGTGGTCATAAGCTGCGCCTGACTGCATCACTATGATAAGTCCAGGATAGCCCTAAATTCACAGAATCTCATCTTTGCTTCACCAACACAAGCATGTAAGAATTCTCCAGATGAGAAATCCACTTGAGTTCAGTTGGGTTTAGCCATCTTTTTCTCTATTGGCTTCTACTGACTTTCGTCTTATGATCCCTAGCATCTCACAGATACAGTTTCTCCCATAAAACTACCTGGCTTTGAATAAATTCTTTTTTTACCTACTCATGTGTTTTCCTGTGGAACCAATGCCTATAAGAAATTAATTCAATTTATGTGGCTCTGTACCTATGCTTCAATCTGCTGCTGAATTTCATTTTCGATCTTGCTATGACAGGTGTTTCAAGTTTTCCAAGACACTGAGATATAATATTCAAGCATTCAGATTTCCCCAGTAATTTTGGATAGCATGTCTGCAAACAGGTATGTGCAGGAAATATTTTCAGAATTCAGTTCTAAAGTTGTAAAACAAAAGATACACATCTGAAATTTCAGTGCATGTAGAACTAATTAGGTTTTTTATAATTTGCACAGTATCACTACTAGTGATATAATCACCTCTGTTAGTTCATTTCCACAGAAGTAAAAAAATTATGCTATTAATAATGCACAATAATAGTAAAATCCAGTTCTTTTTATAGTTAATAACAAAAAGGGTCTCTTTCCTAAAAGACAGTAAATATCCTAATTAAGAAGAGCTGAAAAAGACAGTTAAAAGATGTCACTTCATAGCCACACTTCACACTTGACAGCTTATTTAATTGATTTAAGGTGTGATCATCACTGCTTGAAAGTATTTAATAGGGTATTTCAAACAAAGCAAATTATTTCACTTAGGAGACATATTTAGTGAAAATTTCCATCTTTCTATTATTTTACACTGTCTTGCTTTTAGTTTTCAATCCTTTATCTAAAAGCTATTAAACTATTTATCAGAGTTGTTTTCCTCTTTTCACAAAGATGCCCTTAAGAACAGTTCATTAATTTTAAATGCTTTTTCAAGACATTTATAAAAAAATGAAGGTATTTGTAAAAATTAATTTCTCAATATTCCCATACAAGTTACTCATCTTCAATACTGAGGATCACCTTTGTTCCTTTTCTACAGTAATGCTTACTGAAAGAAATACAAAAAAGTATCTAATGCTTAAGAGGAATTAGAAGTAATCTATTTTGTTTCCTCAGAAATTAATGGGAAACCTCCAACAACTTCAATAGAAGTGATATATGGGTCCCTACTTTGTTTTCAGCCAGACGGTTCCACTACAGGAGTAAACTAACAAACCAAGTTTCATGAAATATAGTCATGCATAAACAAGGAAAGAAAGAAACAAACAAAAAAGATAATTTTAAGATCCATTAGAAAATTCAGTGATGGAAAAAGCAATACTGTTTTCAATTTCCAAATCCTGTTAACTATGAGCAATCACAAATATATGACATAAACTGAAGAAAGTCAGTACTGTACTATTGACAAAAAAACTTCCTCTTTTTTTATGTATAAATAGAAAAAATGTCATTGACAGCATTGAAAAGACTGCAGCTAGTTCACACACACTTATTTTTAGGAACATGAAACACTGCTAAATTTTAACATTGCTAAGCTTTAACACTCACAAATGCAAATTTGTTTCTTCACAGGGAACTTGCTGTGTGCATGCAATGTTTGCAGACTTTCTCCATTCCATAAAATATTGGATAATTAGGCACCACGATCGGTTTACAAGTTATCAGCCTGATGGTGTAAATTAGTGACCTAAGCAAAGCACAGAAAAGAGTAATTGTCACAAATGATGACTTTCAACATTAAAATGCATTATTTTGTTATTATCAACGAAGTATAATCTGAACATTCTCTCTCCCTGCCACTGGATGTCAGTGGCTGTTGATTATGATATGCTGGTGAAGAGAGGCATTCAAGCACCACCTGCAATGTTATTAGGCAAATGTCTGGGAGCAGACACTGTGAAATATGGCAGGGGCCTCATCTGCCCTGGTTTCCTTGACCCCACAACTCAGGTTCCTTAGTGGACCTTCTACAGGTTTCATGACACCCACTACCAAGCCAGTCCTTCCCAAATGGTCTCCTCCACCAGCTCCTGCAAGGGGTCACTGATGTGTCCTCTTGTACTCTGCAAGTCTTCCAAGGAGAAGTCATGTTCTGCAAAGTCTCCCTGTGTTGCATTTCCCAGATGTTTGATTCATATGCCCAGCATAAAGTGTAATACTAATACACTCTTCAGAGCTTTATGGCTCCAGTTTAATATTCCTGAAAGTACCAAAATGACCATAGCATTTGCTGTTTTCTAAAGAAATCACTTTAATCCCACAACTGCCTTGAGTATTATCAGTAACTTTAAGTATTTTTACAAGAAGATGGAATATGTCTTTTTTTTCCTGATTTCTCCATTTCTAGACTACCCTTCCAAGCACCCGATTATTCAGAATCATTGCAAGAAAATTATGAATCCTGTCAAGTCAGAAGGAAAGTCTGTTTAGATAAAACAAGATAATAGAGGAGTTTAATCTAGTTTTGCAGAAATCTGGCATGTATGTACATAAACTAAAAAAACTCCAAAGTTCTGAGTGCATATTTCTTTGACTCAGCAAATAGAATGTTCTCAATCTGAATGTTTTGGGGGCAATTTATGATCCAGTAACCTTAATATGATGGGAGCCACAGTTCCAAGACTGGTGAGGAAGCATGCACAGATCTCTTCCAGCAAATGCTCACGTTCCCTAAACTTGCGTATTGAAAATGAGACAAGACACAAACATGGACTGCACTAGAAAGTATGTTAAGAAGACTGTGGAATACTCTGACCAGCCTTAGTTTTGGTCACCACAATATAAGAAAAATATTAAGCTGTTAGAGACCATCCAAAGGAGGGCATCGAAGATGGTGAAGGGCCTGGAGGGAAAGCTGTATGAGGATTGGCTGAGGTCACTTGGTTTGTTCAGCCTGGAGGAGAACTGTAACATTGCAGTTACAACTTCCTCATGAGGGGAAGAGGAGGGGCAGGCACTGATCTCTTCTCTGTGGTGACCAGTGACAGGACTCGAGGGAACGACCTGAAGTTGTGTCAGAGGAGGTTTAGGTTGGATATTAGAAAAAGGTTCTTCACCCAGAGGGTGGTTGGGCAATGGAACAGGCTCCCCAAGGAAGTGGTTACAGCACCAAGCCTGACAGAGCTCAAGAAGCATTTGGATAATACTCTCAGGTACATGGTGTGACTCTTGGGGATGGTCCTGTGCAGGGCTAAGGGTTGGACTCGATGATCATTTTGGGTCCCTTCCAATTCAGCATATTTTGTGATTCTGATTCCTTGGGCAGACTTAGTGGACTCTGAATTTACTATATGATCCACAAGCTAGTTGGCAGAAGTAAGATAGTTTCTAAATTTCTCTCCATTCACACAGTGATTTTCAACAATCTGTAGAAGAATCCTCTGAGAAAGAAATGTTCCACAGAAAGCAATCCTGAAGAACAGTAACTATATCTGTCTGGAGCTTTCACCACCAAGAATTGCACAGAAGAGGGTGCTAAGCAGGAAAAGGAATTATAAATATGTTGGCTAGCTCAGCTAAGCAAGATGGTAAATCCACCTGCAATTATGAAAAATATAATCAAAGCCATTAAAAGGATTTTTGGGGCTGCTATGGCAAAAATGAACTCCATCTCAGCGAGACCCAACGGACTTTGCTTATGAACCTCACACTCACAATCAGGGTGACAAGTTGGACTGCATAGTCTGGCAGCCAAATATATTTTGGTACTGCTATTAAATAAACTATAAATGCTTAAGGTCTAACCTATTCAGCTCCATCAAATGATCTAAATTAAAAGTGAGAAAGAGGATTCAGAGTAATATGTGATTGTTTACATAGTTTTGGTCAAACACAAGGCTGGCCTGAACAGAAATGCTTATGCATTTAGAATGGGAGAATGATGAATCCAGCTGGTATGGAGAGACAAGAAGAAAACTGATTTTTAATACTACAACTTGGTTTGTATGTCATCATCATATGCAGGAACAGCGATACGTAAGTGTTGTTACCCAGAAATGGTCTTGTGTGCAAATCTTGGAGTTTCAGAGTCAGCACTCAGATCAGGCAAGAGTGTATGAGGGTTGGAATATGATGTAGAGAGAGTTAAAAAGGACCAGCACCTGCATGCAGAGAATAGCTGTGAGCTTACTGCATGATCCTGAGAAACCAACACTAATCAGAACATCTGTTTGGCTGTAACTGCTTGTTGTGTGTTGGCAGACAAAGTGAAACAACATTCTGAACAAAAACCTTAAACCTAGGAATATGCAGTGTCACCTAAGAAGGGGATTAGTTATTTCTAGATCTTGACATATTTAAGTGCCCAACGTGCAAAAGGCAAGAGTCAGAAAACACTTGTAAGCAGGGTAAGTTTTTTAGCTTGGTACTTATGCTCATCACTGTTTCTGATTTTGAGATACATGTCCTAATCAACAACTCTCAAACATTTCATGAGCTTAGAAAAATGGGTAACTATTGAGAACTTCAGATATAGTGGGGAATATGTGCCTTATAGTGCTCTCCACTAGAGACAACTGTTGCCAGTAGGTGATAGAAAACTATTTAATCCATTGCTCCCTCCCCATCATCCAGTTATCTAGAATCTCATGTGTCCTACAACTGTTAGTACGAAGACAAAATATTCGTCATTCTTATGACAAGTCGTACTATTTAAAGCTTATTCTGAAAAGCGGAAGTCTCATTGAGGATGTGTGACAGAAATCACTTAGAAGACTAGAAGGAAGGTCATATTATGTGGCTGATGCTTCAACAAGTATGTTATGTGTTAAAGAATGAATTTTAAATTTCTAGCTTTTGTGGAGAGACATTTTAGCAGTCAAAAGAAGAGAGACATAATGGTAGGGTGAGCAGCACAGTGTTTAGCCTTGCCTTGAAAAGCTTTTGAACAAGGAATCTGCTGTAGAAAACTTCTTTCAAGCAAACTCAACATGCTGGTGTTTCTTCTCCCTCCCAAGTTAATGTATTTAAAAATAATTTTTAAACACCTTTTATCAAAACCATGTCTTTATGAAGATATTTCAGGAAAAAATCTGCACATGCTTTTTTTTCAGAAATTAAGAAGCTGTTCAGTGTATGAAGATCTATAATCCCACAAAACTATGCAGTTAATTTTCAACCTAAGGTGACTGAAGGCCCACACCAAGACCTTAAACCATCTTGTCTGGGAGCTGCTTTATGCTGATGATGCCGCCCTTGTTGCCCACACAGAAACAACTCTGCAGCGTTTAACATCCTGCTTTGTAGATGCTGCTGAGCTCTTTGGGCTGGAAGTCAGCTTAAAGAAGACTGAAGGTCTCTATCAACCTGCACCTCAGAAAGTCTTCCATCATCCTCATATCACCATTGGCCAATCAGAGCTCAAATCAGTCCAGCAGTTTAATTACCTAGGTAGCATCATCTCTTCGGATGGTAAGATTGACGGGGAGATAGACAACAGGTTAGCAAAGGCATATAGTGCTTTTGGAAAACTCCATAAAAGAGTATGGTGTAATAAACACTTGAAGAAAAGTACCAAGATCAGTGTTTACAGAACCATAGTGCTGTCTACTCTCTTATATGGTTCCGAATCATGGGTCGTCTACTGCTACCACCTGCATCTCCTAGAACGCTTCCATCAACGCTGTCTCCGTACAATCCTAAACATCCACTGGTCAGGTTATGTGACCAACACATCTGTTCTTGAACAAGCAGCAGTCACAGGTATTGAGGCCATGTTGGTGAGAACACAGCTGCACTGGGCAGGGTACATCTCAAGGATGAAGGACCACCGCCTCCCTAAGATCCTGCTCTATGGTGAACTTACCACTGGTTGCCACAAGAGAGGAGCCCCGAAGAAAAGATACAAGGACTCCCTGAAACAACATCTCAGCCTTGGCCATATTGATCACCAGAACTGGTCTACTCTGGCCTCCAATTGGGAGATCTGGAGACACGTCATCTATAACGCTGCTGCTTCCTTTGAGAACACACACAGGATCACTCTCGAGGAGAAAAGACAACACAGAAAGAACCGTGTCTTGCAGAATACACCATCTAAGGAGTCTTTCTGCTGTGCCTTTTGCAATCAGATATGTCTATCTCATATTGACCTCATTAACCACCAGCGTGCTTGTAACAAATATGGATAGAGCCTTCCTAAATCTTCGTTCGCAAAGCCTAGTCATGAATGCAGTTAATAAAAAATGGTCCAAATAAAATGCTATATTCTAGATTCTTGTTATAAGGAAAATTGATTTTTAATACTACAACTTGGTTTGTATGTCATCATCATGTGTAGGGACAGTGAGATGTAGGTGTTGTTACCCAGTTCAGAAATGGGTTCAGAAATCTTGCAGAAGAAAAACTCACATTTGCCATTGTAGTGGGTTGACTCTGGCTGGACGCCAGGTACCCACTAAAGCCACTCTTTCTCTTCCCTCTGCAACTGGACAGAGGAAAGAAAAAAAAAAACCGGTAAAGGATTTGTGAGTTGACATAACAGCTGGGAGAGGTCACTTACTGATCACCATCAAGGGGAAAACAGACTCAAAGTGGGGATATTAATTGAATTTATTACTAACAGGGTCAGAACAAAAGAGTGAGAAGTAAAATAATCTTAAAAACACCTTCCCCCCACCCCTCTTTCTTTCCATGTTCTACCTCCTCCTCCCCAGTGGTGCAGGGAGACAGGGAGACAAAAGAGTTACAGTCTTTTGTTGTTTCTGTCACTGCTCAGGGAGAGGAGTCCTTCCCCTGCTCCTGTGGGGTCCCTCCCATGGGCGACAGTCTTTGATGTACCTCTCCAGCATGATTCCATCCCATAGGCAACAGTTCTTCCCAAACTGCTGTCCTGTGGGTCGCTTCTCCATGGGGTGCAGTCCTTTACAAATCAGTTGAATCGGTATGGGTCCCCTACAGGGCCCACAAGTTCTACCTGATAAAGACCTACATGCTCTCACTTTGTTCTTCCCTAGTTAGAATTTTTCATCTGCGTAACAACCTTCTGTTCTTAAATTTGTTATCACAGAGGTGTTACTGTCATTTTTAATTGTCTCGGCCTTGGTCAGCGGCAGGAAGTTCATCCGGGAACCGGCTGGCGTTGGCTCCACGGGACAGCAGAGGTTTCCGGTAGCTTCTAAAAAAAAGCCACCCCTGTAGCTGCCCCTGCTAACAAAACATAGCCACAGAAACCGCTACAGCCATCTAGCTGTTGATTAAACTTATAACACCTTGAAATTATGAGCAATATTAGAGAAAAGTCATGACTACTGAGAAAAAAGTTGGCAAAATGCAGTAATATTTCCTTTGGTTTACACTGGGAGCCAAATAATGCTTTTGTTTGTTTTGTTTATAAGGTTATTTGATGTAAAATAAGTAAAAAGCTTTTCTGGACTTCACCATTTTGAAATATTAAACCAGTTCTAAAAATGGTAGATTTTTTTTTAATTCCCCATAGCATACATGGCTACATTGTCTTTAAAGAGAAAATAGATAATTCAAGAACTATTCCATCGGACAGCATTTTCTGTGAAATTAGTTTACAAAGCTTTTAAAGTCAAGAAACATTAAAAAGAGAACATCAGTTAATGCCCCAAATCTAGCACAGGTTTAGCCATAATTCCAAGGCATATGTTAGATATGATTGCCAAGGCAGATATAATTCAGCTCAGTTGCTATTCTGAAGGCTAAAGGAGAGAAAAAAATTCTTTTTACCAGCTCATGTCTTTAGTTAAGACTGGGTTTATCAATATTTATTTACCCAATTTCACTCTTACCCTGATTAAAGAACAAACTCTTAAGTTGAAGATTTGTTTCCACACATAACTCAAAGCCTTTTACAGTGCTGTGGCTTTTTCCATGGGCTCCCTGAAAGCATCTTCAGAACCATTGCAACATGCAGTTAAGATTCACTTACTAAAATTTCTGACTACAGTATCCATGGTATTCTAGATTTCCATCCACTACAGTGTCCCTGATCTCTACCACCAAATGAAACTCTGAATCTGTGGTCTGTTTTTCTCACATGAGCAGTGGGATGCTTCGTCCAAGAGTAAAATTAATCTGTTCTTTTGTACAGAAGGGATGGGAACTTGGCATATGCTTTTACAGCTCTTAGGCAAGGTTAATGGAGTCTCTGCAGGAGCCTGAATGTTAATATGATTTTTATGATTATCATATTAATATCCTTATTTTGTACTTGTACGTAACAAACTAATTAAACACTGTGCTCTACTGAGTCTCTGTTCTTGTTACTGTGATAAAAGACAGCATAATTACTTTTGTTGTAGACTCTTTATGATTATTACAGCTCCTTATCTATACAGATATATTTCTTTAGAATACATACAATCAGACTGTCATTTTTACCAGGTCACCTTAATAGTTTAATGTAATGTTACATTTGGATTAAAGAACCTTTGCACTCATGTTTAAAGACTGTTAAATTACCAAGAGACAGGGGGAAAAAAAAGTAATGAGAACCTGAACTATAGATCTTTGTTAGTTTAAACTAGAACAGAACAGCTATGCCTGAAGTTTATTACTTATTAAAATATTATGTATAAAATCACTGGTTTTCCAATCACTTGTACATAGGATAATCTTCTTCAGAAAGTTAAACAATTTCCATGGACAGCTGCTCAATTGCACACTGCTTTCAAGTAAATGTTTTAAATGAAGCTTATTTTTTAAAAGTTGTGATGTCCAATGAAACATGATAACCTATTCTTAAACTAAGTAATTTAAAGACCTCCATGACTATTTTTACTTCTACCATGGTAGACTGCTGTCATTATCACAGAGGTAAATGCATGACCAAAGAAAAGTTAGGTTTTCTGAGCTAGCTAGAACTGAGCAATGGGATCAAGGAAATAATTTGTTAAAATCACAACAATTTGACATTCTTGACTGGCACGGTTCAAAACCAAGCAGTCATAAATTAAGTGAGGCTGGCTACCTCTTTGAAACAAGCAACATTCATTGCCACAGTCCAGAACAAAAAAGTTGGTTCAAAATCCACAACTGCAGCATTCACTCCTAGCAATGAATAAGTTTGTGGATTATTCTTTTGACTGAGTAAGATCATGTTTTGGAAAGAGGGTTGAATTTAAAAATTTGATTTTTTTCATAATTTCAAAATATCATATCCATAACAGAAGATGTTCTCTCTCATCTAGAAAAAGATCTATTCTGAAATAAAATTCCTAAGAAGTATCTAGTCACCTAAGTAGAAAATCTGGGCTGCTGAAATTTAGGAAAAAAAAAAAACACTCTCCCTAAAAACACTTAGTTACCTGGTTAATTGGTACCGGCATTGTTCCCTTTGTCCATGTGTAGAGCTCTTGATTCAACATGCAATAACTCAAATCTGGAATTCTGCAACTGGAAAGCTCACTTAATCTTGGAGGCTTAGACTAAATATGAACTGTAGTGCCTGGGAGACCTGTCACCCTAAGCTACTAGTTACTTTGCTTCTTTAAAAGTTGATCCTGTGGAGTTATAAGAGAAAGCTCTGTGTACAAAGTGCTTGTCCCAAGGAATTTTGACACTAGATGAGATTATCCAGGTCACAAATAAATTCTGGTTACTCTGACAAACTGACATTTCTGCCAACTATACAGCAAACAGTGTTACTAAATACCATATTCACTACTCATTAACTGGTTCTAAAGCACATTCATCAGCTCAGTCTAATATACAACATGAGTCATAACAATTAGAAATTAACTGCAATGTAATGAATACTATCTCTGAATCAATGCTGTATTGTCTGTGCTGGATTTCCTCTCTTCTTTGAACTCATCATCAAAACAGAAACACTACTTCATCTCTATTCATTGATTCTAGATCAGCACTGCAGACTGCAACCATTTGCAAAGATTCACAGATACATGCAGCAGGAGGAAGAACATCTTCCTTAATACAACTTTCTATTAGTAAATCTCAGTACAGGTAGCACCACACAGGTTTCTCAAAAATTGGGCAGCCCTGTCATCATCACTGGGATTTCTGGACAGTGATTAATGAAGAATATAGCTTCCACAGAGAATAAGATAAAAATATGACTGAGTATTTACTGAGGAAAATACCAATTTTCTGAAGTTCTACAGCTGAAACAGGAATATATTTTATAGTGGAGGAGTATTTTTCTTTGGTCAAAATTAATTTGAAAGTAAAAATTTTCCTATGACCTTCTAGAATAGTCTTTCACTTGAGTGCAAATTTGCAGCATGAAGACAAATAAAGAGAAGAAAAAGCCCCTAAACACTCCTGCTTGACAGAGTTATCTCTTTTTCAGGTCTGACTCTTCAAGATAAGGACAGAATCACAGAATATTCTGAGCTGGAAGGGACCCACAAGGATCATTAAGGACAGACAAGGCTTCTGTTAACAGATTCATACGTGGCAAAATGGCCCTTTTACTACTATCACCCAGAAGCTCATTGTCACCACTGGGTATGACAAAATGGAAAATCATTTCTACTACTGATATCTTTGTGAGAAACCTTCATCCACACACAGACAGTGCTTCCAAGTGCACTAGACAAAGTGGAGAAAGTTTGTGGAAAGTAAAGGGACATCAGACTTTCCTGGTAGATTGACCAGGGGATGTAAGGCCTTGGCTACATTCCAGCGCACACAGATGAAACATCTCTGGCTCACATCTTAGAAAAAGAAGCTACTACACAGCTCCATCCAAACGCATACATCAGCTCTCACAGTTCCTGCTAAGCCTCAAGATAAATGCATAAATCACATAGGTTTTATTTTGGGAAAGAGCAGGATTACAAATAGGCAATGATCTAACATTGCTTCCCACACTGGAAACCTAAACTCACGAGCTGAGAGCTAATTTTAGTGTCATAAATTCTATAAGATCTTCATAATTTTTTTCTTTGTGGAAAAAGGTACTTGTAAAAAATGTGTTTTGTAGGCTTTTTTAATAGGCGTAAAAGGACTAAAATTGAGGCAAAAGCCACAAAACTTAAACTCCTATTGAAGCCAGGTAATATAGAAACTCAGTATTGTCCTCTTAGATCACCTTTTGATCCAATAATTATATACCTACCGAACTACCAGAAAAAGGTGTTCTTCCTTTTCTTCTTCCATCCTTCTTTCATTAAGCAATGAAATCATAGAATCATTGAGGTTGGAAAAGACCTCCAAAATCATGAAGTCCAACCTTTATCCAAATAGTACCATGCTCTCTCAACCATATGGCAAAATACCATGTCCAATTGTTTTCTGAGCACTTCCAAGAATGGTAACTCCACCACTTCCCAGGGCAGCTTTTCCAATGCTTAACCAATCTTTCAGTGAAGAAATTTTTTGTAATATCCAACCTGAGCCTCCCTTGGCACCACTTGAGGCCATTTCTTATTTTCCAAATATTCTCAGAATAGTTTTATTTTTATCTAAGAATGGACAATTCAATTCAAATCAGAACCTATCTTGGTTACTTCAGGAGAACTCCTGTGAGAAGTGACAGATGATACACTGCATGGAAGTAGTCAATAGTGCTGGCTCATATTTCAGAAATCTCAAGAAAGGACACTAGGATCATGCTTCTTTATTGCAACACCTATACACTTTACCCTCTCTCAAGTGCAGGGATGACTGACAAAGATGTTCTCCATTAGAGAAATATTTGAGACATGAAAAAAGGATTTTACCAGCTCTAGAGGTGGATAACCTGTGCAGAGAACTTAAAGTATTGTCCAAAATGTCTTGGGCATGGAACTGCTTAAAAATTTTCTGCAGTTTTAGTACTGCTAAATAGTTATACAAGTACAAGAAATCTTTGTCTTAGGATCCCACACTGCTCCAAATGGTAGTCTTGAAGATTAAACTTGCATTTCAAGCTAGTGTTTTTTCCTTCGGTATTCATTTGGTGACATTCATCTTGCCTAACATTATCTGTTTAAATAATAAAAGCTTATTATTGAGATTACCCCTTTAATTAGCCAAGTGAAGCAATTTCATAGAGCAGTTTCTCTTATATGTAATATGTACAGATAAGGTTAGATGAACCCATATTGCTTTGCTGCAGAGTAAACAAAGGATAGAGAAATACAAAAATTTAATCATATAAATTTAGTGTACATGATGTCATACCATACTGTCACACCAAAAATTTTCCAACAGACTTGAAAGATGTTTAAAATAGAACACAGAATTGAAACCTAGTTTCTTATTCTTTATCAAAATCCAAAATCAAGTCCAGAATTTATAATGACACTTACAATTCCTCTCAAGGTGTATGTAAACCCACTGGAAAACACCTGAAGTGTAGACCTGGCAGCAGAATTATGTCTTAAAAATCAGAAGTCTAAAATTTTCTATAAAATCCATTCTCAATAGATGTCCTCATAAAACAAGATATATTGATGGTTTAAATAAAAATTTATATACTTGTAAATCTCACCAATGGTTTTATGGTTTATGATACTGATATCTTTAAATAGGTTTCTTTTTCCTTAAACCAACATGGGAACATTCTACTCCAGGATAGATCCTCCTGGATGATTTCCAGGCTGGCTCTTCAGAGTTTATGGATAAAGCAACAGTAACAAAAGGTGATATTTTAGAGAATATCTTTGGGGGTTTTTTTGTGCGGTTTTGTTTGTTTGTTTTTAAAAAGCAGTGACCATTTAGTGTTCCACAAACTCCCTCTCTCTTTCCACAAGTAATTAATTTCTCAGAATATCCTTGGCCTTCAGCACGATGCTCCAAAGGGCCATGGCAGACCTCAATGATGAAGATGGTATCTACACTTCATATTGTATCAATGGAAGCCTATTCAACCTAAGGCAACCGAACGCCCATACTAAGACCTTAAATCAACTTGTCCGGGAGCTGTTTTATGCTGACAATGATGCCCTCGTCGCCCACACAGAAGCAGTTCTGCAGCATTTAACATCTTGTTTTGCAGATGCTGCTGAGCTTTTTGGGCTGGAAGTCAGCTTAAAGACAGAAGTTCTCTATCAACCTGCACCTCAGGAAGTCTTCCATCACCCCCATATCACCATTGGCCAGTCAGAGCTCAAATCAGTCCAGCAGTTTAATTACCTAGGTAACCTCATCTCTTCAGATGGTAAGATTGATGGTGAGATAGACAATAGGTTAGCAAAGGCATGTAGTGCTTTTGGAAAACTCCATAAAAGAGTATGGCGTAATAAACACTTGAAGAAAAGTACCAAGATCAGTGTTTACAAAGCCATAGTGCTGTCTACTCTTTTATATGGATCCGAATCATGGGTCATCTCCTGCCACCACCTGCATCTCCTAGAATGCTTCCATCAACGCTATCTCCGTACAATCCTAAACATCCACTGGTCAGATTATGTGACCAATACATCTGCTCTAGAACAAGCAGCAATCATAAGTACTGAGGCCATGTTGCTGAGAACACAGCTGTGCGCTGGGCAGAGCACATCTCAAGGATGAAGGACCACCACCTCCCTAAGATCGTGCTTTATGGTGAACTTGCCACTGGTTGCTACATGAGAGGAGCCCCGAAGAGAAGATACAAGGACTCCCTGAAACAACATCTCAGCCTTGGCCATATTGATCAACATAACTGGTCTACTCTGACCTCCAATCGGGAGGTCTGGAGACACACCATCTATAACACTGCTGTTTCCTGTAAGAACGCACGCAGGATGACTCTCGAGGAGAAAAGACAACACAGAAAGAACCGTGTCTTGCGGAATATACCACCTAAGGAGTCTTTCTGCTGTGCCTTTTGCAACCGGTGTTGTCTATCTCGTATTGGTCTTTTTAACCAAAGCGCACTTATAGCAAATGTGGGTAGAGCCCTTCCCAAATCATCGTTCACAAAGCCTAGTCATGACATGACATATACTTGGGTGAACTGCAGAAGAAAAACCAATGCAGGAAAAAAAACTGATTTAGAGGAACTTTGGTGATATTTCAGACTTCTCCGGATGCTATTTTGTTCCTGGGATATCTTTCATTTTTTTGAGTTAGAGATTACATACAGTTCAACTATGAATGTACATCGGATTTTTCAAAGCGATCCTTGCTCATATAGCACTTTTATGTACCCATGCTACACTATCTCTGTAAAAATACATTGATAAGGCTAAATGCAAGCTATGCTATTTATGTGTCTTTCAGTTCTCTAAGGTATTTTACAAAGAAGTTAACTATTTTTTTAAATCCAAAAATTAGCTTAAACATGCATTTCATACTGAAAACAAAAGTTTTGTGACATCTCTCAAGTCACAAAAGATTTTAGAGAAGTATTCAGAAATAAAACTCGAATTTCCTGGTTCCTAGTTTCTGTGTTTGCATGCTCCTCTCCTTTCAGCCATTTTTTCATCTTCTTCCAGCCATTCTTGACAGCTAACAAAAGCAGTAAGCTTTCAGGTATCTTTGAAGATCAAAGATATTCAACTATAAGTCGTTTTCTTCAAGTTTGTCTTCCAAGGTCCATATAATAGGATGCTCTGCCTGGAATGCAGTAAAGCAACTTAAACAATGCCCTGTTGTGCAAAGCTATCAGTGGTGAACTGAGAGGGTGTGTCATGCTGCTTTTGGTGTTGAATTATGCTAAAACCAGTCTGACTCATCAAAGCTAAACATCCTGATAGTGAGGTAAAGGTGTGGTAGATATGGTAAAGTACCCTTAAATGTTAAGCTGACACTCCTGTCCTGGGGACACATGACTGATAGTCAATCACTTTATACCATAAAAGTCCAGTCCCACTTTCAAACGGCAAGTTCTTCTAACATAATCATTCTTGAAGTGTGTGTGTCCTCTGGGTGGGGACGACCCTCAAGGTTACTCCTCCAGGCCAAGCAAAAGAGATTTGCCCAAGGTCATTGTCATGGGTGAGTAACATCAGTCTGTACTTAATAATTGTTTCTTTTTTTTCCTTGCTTCAATATAATTGCTTGATATAGTACACTGTACTATATTGTACTATACTAGTAGTTTTAGCTTCTATACTGTGTAGTAAATAATTAAGACATTTTTCTCTAATCTAATAAATCATGCATTTTTATGATTCTGTGAAATATATCTGATTTGCTACCCTTAATCCTGTGGGAAAAAGTTGCACAAAGGTTCAATCACAGTTCTATAATTCCTTAGACTTAAACCATTGACAAAGTCTGGGGCTACAATTGGATCCAGCTGCACCTGAGAAAGAGTTTAGATAGGAAGGGGGTCCTTTCTGCACCTTATTGCTCAACGGGAGGGCTTCTCTAATAAACTTTGTCAGAAGCTCTGTAGAGAACTGTTAAAGGGCAACTTGTTTCACCATTGCCTGCCCCCATCAGAAAGATCTGCAGCTGGAGGGCAGTTGCGATAACAGGATGTTCAGTGTGCAGGGTACCATGATAACAGCAATTAATCACAACCTACAAGCCCTGTGCACCCATGTCACCCCAAGAAAACAGCCCACACATGCAGTGAACTGGATGTATGACGTGAACATCACCCCAATACCAATGTCTACACAGCGAATGTGCCTTTGTCATGGTCTCTAAGCTTGGGCAAGGCTGCTGAAACACTATCATAAAGTGTGTCACTTATGCGTCTCAAAAATGAGAATTTGGCAAGCCAGACAGGACTCTCCCCACCAAAAGACGGAAGAAGAAAGGATCAAAGGGACTTCTCAGGACACATATTGGTGACTATCACTTGCTTTCTGTAATTACTCTTTGCCTTTTCCTGCTTTCCTTATTCCTCCTTGCTCGCTTCCTTAATAATAAATAAAAGCAAATTATTGTTTTGGTTACCGACATTTTACCTCGTTTGTGTCTTAATCTAGCTCTGGGTATATTCAACCCTTCTCTCCACACTTGCAGATTGAAACAGGCTCCTGCTCCCACCTGCAACAGACCAGTGAGCCACAAACAGACAATTACATTGATGATATTTCTTCTGTTTCCCACTGATGATGTGGGAGAGAGGACTGTCAGACTGATAGTCCTATAAATCTAACTATGACTGTCCGAACCAAATGTATTTAATATTTTAAACCAAGAACATTTGCAATAGTTCTATACAACAGTAAATGAATACCAGACTGATAAAAACCATCACATAAACTCACTTGCAGTGTAATACAGAAGAATGCTGACACATACACAAGACTTCTCAGACATTTTTCCCTGCTATGATGATGTTTCATGGAAGTTAATGGTGTCATGAAAGACTGATATACTAAATAGAGGACTGGGCTTGTAAAAAAATTATATCTGTCGGGCAAAGAAACCACTATCAGACATGAAAGATACCAGTTTAGCTTCACTTCAATGTGGTCATGAAATAAAAAAGTAAAACACTGCAAACCTCACATCAGTGAGACCTGATAACATCTATACTATAAGGAAATATAAGACCAAAGCTTAGGGGGGCTACATGTTTTGAAGAATTAGATTTTAGCATTTACTTCAAAGCAGCTTTTGTTTATACTTCAAAGATTTGAAACAAAACCAAAGGCTGAGGAAAGCAGGTGCTTCTCCACACATGAAGAGAGTGAAGAACAAAAGTTTCCATGTCATGTATCAGAAAACGAGATTGTAAAGATGGTTTGCAATTCATTTATGTTCAAAGTACTTTATAATTATGGATCCAAGAGAACTCTGACAGGTGTTGTCACAAAAAAGAATAATTATTAAGATCTGTGGTTTAAAGGTAATGGAGAAAGCCTCATGTTATGTACTGTCAGGTACAGCTTAAATGTTTCCCCATATCTCACTATAGCAAGATCTTTTAGTTTCAAGGTTATGTACTAGGGATATTTTATTTGATCGCGCTGTTCACAAACAACATTTACTTTTCAGAAATTTATGTAGTGTGTTGATACAAACTTTCACAGTAAAAAACTGAAATATGAAAAGGAAAAATCATTAAAATGGCAAGTGAAGATGTTTTTGTTAAGTATGTGATCTGCATCTATCAGCAGTGTAAAGCAACTACAACTTATGTTTTTGAGCAAGATGACTGAAATCATTTGTGCAAGACCAACTGAAATAAATGTGTAGAAGAAGAGAATGTATTTCTGGTCTGCATGGAAATTTAAATTACTCAATTAGCTAAAACTTCATGCAGAAATGCAAAAGAATTTTCATTTTCATTTTTTATGAAAATGTAAAAGTTTCTTCTAAACCAAAGAAGACTTTTTTTTTTTTTTAATTACAATATGTTGGGAGGAAAGCTTGTATAGAAGGTATATCCTGGGTATTGATGTCCCATACCTTTTTTTTGATTTTTAAAGCTTTTTCCTTTTGCTTCTGGCTACTGCTTCTTACCAGTATCCTTGTTCTGAAGCCTTGATTATCTTATAAACAACAGAAATTCTACCTATTTTCTAAAAGCTATCTATTTCGCAAGCAAGAAAACCCAATAAACAAGTGACAACCTCCTTTCCCCTCCTCTTAATGAGGTTATTGGTGGGAATCAGATTTCCAATACCAATTTACCCACTTCTTTACTCAGTAATTTCATCGAGTAAGAGCTGTTTGAAAGTTGAAATATATTATTTGGCTCAGGTTGTCCTAAAACAGTGTCTTCAAAGGTTGCCTTGAAACCATAGTAAATGCGTAGGAATCCTCTGATATTTTTCTACAAAGTTCATTTATTAGTCCAAAGAAAACAACTTTCAGTATTTTCCAATGAGAATCTGTTTGTCTGATAATTTCTGATATTCCATCCCTTATCCTAATACCACTTTCTTTGAATTTATGAGAATACTAAATATGTAAACCGATATTACTGAAGATTGAGGATATGGATTATAACATCTAGTAAGATAGATTGCTCCTCATACCACTAATTCCAGGTCAACACATGACATGTGCTGCTTCCTACCTTACACCAGTAACTGGCATTCTACTTAATCATCATAAATTGGTTTAAGTATTTAAACAAAGACAACAGAATCACTAAGGGGTTTTTACCAGTGTAGTAAATTACACAGGTTTGTTAGATGTATCACTGTGCTGGTGCAAGGCAGCGTGGCAAAGCATTCACATGGGAACTGGGGGCAGAGAAGGATCAGGACCAATTTTTCCAATCTAAGTATGGAGGTATATCAGCTGAACCATACTATGAAACGGTATGCTAAAGACTTATTTATCTGTCAATAAATGCTAATGCACAATAAAATTAACACACTAGCTATTCTTCACTGTTTTCTCACTTCTGCTATAAACCAAATGCTAGATACTCTTTTCTTTTCTTCTTTTTTTTTTTTTTTTTTTTTGTAGAGTTTGTTCCTTTGCCTAAAGAAACTCAGTGGTTATGCCTATGAAGGTATTTTGCAGATAGATAAGAACTGTAGTCTGCCCATGCTCTGAACCAGCAGGAAGCTTTGTAGTAACACATGGTGCCATGCTGAGCACAACCTAATTGCCCCTTCTGAAAGCTGTGTAAAGCAAATTGGACTCTACTTGTCACATGGGGATGTGATGCTGCCAGTGTTCTGTGCGGGTAGAATGAACTAATGTCTTCTATCTTCTGAGCGCAATCCAAGTGTTCTTACCCATCTAGTTAGTGACCGCTCTAAATTCACGTTGTGATTTGCCATACCTTTATTTCTGTGGGCAGGAGAACCCTAATACAATCAATCTCTACTTCTTCTGTGTTCTACTTTGAGGTGGTCAAGGGAAATAGATTGAATCAGAAAAGTTGGAAATTTGCCTCGAGTAAGAAGAAGCCAAGCGTAAAGGAGACAAATAAATGCTTACTATGTACTTTGGGCTTTAGCTTAGACTCATGGTAGTTAAAAAGCAATATACATGTAAGAATAAAAGAAATCAATTAAAGTAGAAAACCCAACAAGCAGACAAAGGAAATCGTGATCAAGAGTAAGGTAAAATGGATGAAAATCAGAAAGAGGGATTTGCTTTACTCAACAAATGCACATTGTTTTCCTGCATGTAATTTTGCATTCTGAAATTGAACAGTTTAAATGTAATATACTCCATTATTTACCTTACACATGAATTTCACGAAAAAATTAGGAGCTGAGGATATAAGCTCCCATGTTTCCTGCCTCAGCCAGGAAACTGTCATCAAGTAAAATCATTCCAGTGATGTTTACCACTCCAATTAAAGGTAAATTTATCAGTAAGGTTATTCAATTCAGAAACCATTTTTATTATTTCTGTCACCCTGTTTTTGCGTCTGGTGGCATTTATCCAATTTAGGCAAATGGTTAACATTTCAAACTTTTACTGTTTTTTGTCTACTAGAGGAAGGTAAGTTATGTACTTAGAAGAAAATCAATTAAGTATGAACTCTGAACTTGGTTCTGAAATTCACTCCAGCATACCTTTGATCTAATTTACTAAAACACAAGGATTTTGCCTGTCTGGGATTACAGAAAACAATCCTGAAACAGTGGGGCTACATCCAGTATGTATGAGGGTTCACTGAATCTCACAGTGTCTCTATTTCTGATCTCTGTCTTCTGTAAGAAGCAGAAATGGCTGAAGTAGTTGTGGTAAAGAAAAAGAAAAACATGAGATCCAAATATTCACCTAGTTTCTTAAAGGCCTCAGAAAATCTGAGACAAGCTCTGGCTTTGCTATAGTCTTTCTCATGGCAGTGGGAGGTAGCAGGGCAGAACAACATCTCCGTGACTCACTGAGGCAACGGGAAGATGTTTTCCAGTGACACGCTTGTCTCTTCATCATCCTATACACAAGTACACATTGCAACCTGCCCCAGTGCCTCTGCTATATGTGCACGCTCACTGAGGTAATATACTTACTGCACTATATCCACTTTATTTCCTCTGTTCAAAGATCCAAGAGGTGTTACGTCAAAAGTGTGTCTTTTATTGCCCATAAACATCACTTTAGTGTTAGTACAGCTGCCTTCATTGGACCTGTCTTTACAATTACAAACAAAAGACTTGATTTAGCACATACTAGACTACTTTACTACCGAGCTGTGAAAGCTCCACATGTACTGGCAGCTTGCTTCCCTTGGATTATAGTCCCAAGGCTCTAAAAATCTTTAAACATAAATAAAGTTAAAAGATGTTCAGAAAATACAGATTTGCATTTTGAAAAGAGTTTTTTGAAAAGAACAAAGGAATATGAACACTCTGGAAATAGGAATTTGGAGCACTTTTGCCAAAGGAAAACAATAATAATATTTTATACTTCTACTCAAAGATGCTTAGCAATCTTTAAGCATTTAGCAAGAGAACACCTATTAATGAAAACACTATTTTTCACAAATAATAAAGCATAGATTAAGTGATATTTTAAAAAGTAGAAAAATCTCTTGTTCTAAGTCTTCTGCTTCTAAGAGATAAATATCTGACTGAGGTTTTAACTTCCACTTAATCATACTGAATTATGATAGAAAGAACATGAAAGTCTCATTCTTTGAAGAAAACAATGAGTTAAATTCAGTTAAAATGACACCAACCAAGTATATTTCAGGCAAATTAGATTTGGATTTCTGATACATGTGACTTTTTACATGCATTCATTAAGTATTGTATCATACCCTACCTCATGTGAAGTAGTTATTAGCTCCAGAGGTTTTTTTCTCAAATTAAACAGTTTTATGAACTACTGAAATGCTTGGTCAACTAAGTGATTTCAAATACAAAATTTGAAAGAGGTATATACAATAACAATGAACGGTTTTTAACTCAATTCTACAATGAAGAAATTTTATTAAACCTTCTTGCTAATTAATATACCATGTAAATACAGCCAGAAAGGACTATTAAAACAGGATTCACCTTTACAGCTGTCCACTTGAATAATCAAGCATAAGATCGTTATGTAAATGTCTTATAATAATTAAACTCAAATTGTATATTCAATAACAAACTTAGTCTGTTCATATCAATATCATAGCAGTATATATCATAATTCACTTCCACAATGTAATGTCAAATGCCTCTAGTTATATTAAATATGTCAAATAAGAAAATAAGTAATGTTAAAGTCATAAATTGGTTCCTGAAATATCATTGCCATGAAACAAGATAAATAGTTTTAGCTAAAGCTTTAGCTAAGCATATTCATCCTTCCTTTTAGGCAGAATCTTCCTACACACAAGCAACAACTCTGAGCATAGAAAATTAAAGCTTATTCGCAAGAATGTGTTAACACATTCATCTAGAGAAGAACTTATCAGCTCTATCTTGAACTGTTAAGCTTAAAAAGTCTTACTAAGACTGGGTGTGGAAAAAAATCCTCTCTCCATCACTGACAAGACATAAGGTTTGAAACACAGGCAAAGAATAAATAGTGGACCAGTACTAATAACTAAAGTGCATAACATTAAAATAACTTTTCCTTTCTGTGCTCTATATCTTGAAATGTTAAAGTTGACAAGCCTTCCTTTTGGTAAAGTCTTTATGAAAAGAATGAGAAAACCAATGATTAATGGTTACAGCAACAAAAAAATAAATGAGGACAAGACTGTACTATGAAAACAAGCTTGAACAGTTAGTAGAAAGCTGCCAAATATGCTGAATAGCTTTGAAAGCTGACTTTTATAAAAGAAGTCACTATGTTGTTTATTATAATGTTAGAAATTAGTGCTTTATTTAAAAATTTAAAATATATAGTTCAAGAATTGCACAAATTATGTATTTACCTAAGTCTACAGGAAGTAGATCACTTATTTGTCACTGCTGTAGTGCTAGAGGACAGTAACTTGAATCTGGAAATATACCACTGCATGGAATATTGTGGATGATCTGTGGTATAATGTAGTCCCATTACAACTACAACATACTGTTCTTCTGTTACTCTGTTCTTTCGTTACTCTGTACTTTCCTACTTTTAGAGTGCGTGAAGCACAATATTTGAAAATCGGGATTCTAGAAGAAGCATTTTAAAAAGGATTCAGAATTCCTGGTTGTGGCTATTTTTCCCATGGGATCCTTTTATTATGATTTTGTAGAAAATATGTTCTTTAAGTGCTTTGAATACTTTAAACTAGCCCTCCCCTAGAATTCACATATAATGGATTCATGTGAATTAATTAACTGTTGCCTTCATATGTGTTTTGTGATTTTCCATTCTCTCCCAAGCATCATATTTGGAGTAAACATTAGAAGAAAGATTCTGAAAGCCTAGTTTGTGAAAAATCTTTTTTTTTCTCTAACTCTTTACATGAAAAATCCTTCCTGTCTACAGATGGTTTTGCTTTTTGGTCACTGAATCCTAGGCTTCTTGGAATTTACAAAACTTCCATAGTTGTCTATAATTTTCGGAGTTTCACAGACCTAGTTAGAGTCCACTCAAATGTATTATCTTTCCAGTTCTACATTTTCTTAAATGCTGACTCACAACACTCATGTTTAAAAGATTCTCTCTCTTAAAAAAAAACCAAACAAACCAGTTTAAGTGCATGAGGCAAGTTTTATTTTGGCAGACACAGAAAGATCATGGGCAGGAAGTCTGAAATAAGACCAGGAAAAAAGTTAGGAAAAACACAAAAGAGGCCATTTAAGCCCCAGGTTGCGAAAAGTAATTTTCACTGGTAGATGGAGATAAAAACTTCAGGAAACATTTGATTAAAAAAAAATAAATAAAAAGCAAGACACAGATTACTTATGGAGGCTGTGAACAACGGGAAAAGAGTGGCACTATCAGTCACACTGCTCTTTGTACCTTTCTGACTTCAGTCACTGCTCTGTAGCCACTAGCACAATCCAAAACTGGAACTGGCAGCTTCTCCTTGAAACCACAGTCTCTGCTCTTGTTACAAGGTCTTAGTTACCCCTCCTTTAAAAGGCATTGAAAATCCTCTGTCTTAGTCTTTATTAATAAGATGTTTAACTGTTATCCAGTTTGAAATTCAATTTGCTAGACAATTGCATAAATTTGCTTCTATTCACAGATGTCAATGTATGCACTGCTAGGTCACTGGGGACTGAATGCTACGATCAACTGCTTTATTATAAGTTAGGAATTCACATGCAAACGTCCTGTGCATCATCCTAAAATTGGCCTTTTTTCAATCTGATATTAGATATTCATCCACTGCTAGAGTATAAATTTTTTATTTTATATGTAAATAACTTGCTTTTCTTTCCTCACTAGAGAAGGTTGAGTTATTCATGCTAATGTATTCTTTCATCATTTCTTTTTCTGAGTGGCAGCTTCTTCGAAACTTGGAACATCTCACAGCAAGAAGAGAAACTAACGTCTTTTTCACACAGCATGATATTAGAATATTTGGCTAAAGGGCATAAAACATTAAAAACAAACAAACAAACAAACAAAAAATCTTATTCATGATCGTTGTGTTTACTTGTTACACTCAATTTGCTCTTTCATGCTTGTAGCATACAAAAGAAATTTCGGTGACTTAGTGTTTTATGTTCATAAGGAAAGGGAGCCTTTTCTCCGTTTCATCAATTTTCAATGATTTCCACAGGAAAAAATGAAGAAGCTATGATAGAGAGAAAAGAGGTTTTCTTGTCAGGTACAGTGCTTCTCAGAGTCTCATGTACTGTGGAACATTTATTGAAGGACTTCACTTTAACCTCTTTTTCAGTTCCTTACCTCTTTCAAGAAAAAGTAAAACTAAGAAAAAGGTATGCATTTTCTTAACACTTTCCTATTATAATTATTAAACAAAATGACATGCAGCATAAAAGTGTGATGTTCGATATATGCACAATAATACCATGACTTAAGTTCATAGTTTCGTACAAAATTTAGCCATCTAATTATTTTACCATGTCATTTGTTGGCCGATATTAGTCTTTGAAAGATGAAACATATAAAACCAAATGTGACAAATATGGACTAAAACCTTTATTTCACAACACTGGTTTGGCCAACATGTATGAAATGATGGTTGCTTTACCATTGCCCTTGATACTTTCTAACTTGGCTGTATATGTTTGTCTGACATATCTAATAGAACATAAGAGTTTTACTCTTGACAAAACCCTGTAGACTTAATTCCCTACAGTCATCATAGAATCACAGAATGATTTGTGTTGAAAGAGACCTTAAAGATCACCCAGTTCCAACCCCTCTGCCGTGGGCAGGTGTACTGGGTTTGTGCGGCCAGGTTTTTGGGGGGGGGGGGCGGGGGAGGCTACAGGGGTGGCTTCTGTGAGAAGCTGCCAGAAAATTCCCCCATGTCCAGTAGAGCCAATGCCAGGCAGCTCCAGGATGGAGCCCCCTCTGGACAAGGGGAGACAATCAAGAATGACAGTAATACCTCTGTGATAACATATCTAAGAAGGGAAGAAAAAGCTATTGCACAGATGAAAATTGCAGCCAGAGAAAAGTGGAGGGAGAACATGTGAACAAGTCTGCAGACACCAAGGTCAGTGCAGAAGGAACGGGTTGCGGGTATTTTTAAGATTTATTTTACATCTCATTATCCTACTCTGATTCTGTTAGTAATAAACTCAACTAATATTCCAAATTCGAGTCTGCTTTGCCTATGATGGTGACCAATAAGTGATCTCTCCCAGTCCTTATCTCAACCCATGAACACTTTGTTATATTTTCTCTCCTCTGTCCAGCTAAAGAGGGGAATGATAGAATGGCTTTGGTGGGTACCTGGCATCCAGCCATGGTCAACCCACTGCAGCATGGAATCTTCCACTAAACTGGGTTGCTAAAAGCCCCAAAATGCCCTGGACTTTATTTGAAACATATTTTTGTTTAATATCACTGTTTTCTCTAGTCAATACTTCCAACATGGTAAGTGTAGAAAACTTTTGGAAGAATTGCTCAAGGAGGGAAAAAATGTAGTGTTCACTCAAGGAAACTTTGCTGCCTGGGAAATTTTTTCCCATTAATAGCTTTATGTGTGTTTCTCTCTCTACCTACCAGGAAGGTTGACTGCCTGTTACAAGAGTTCTCACAGACATGCCTGGAAACCCCCTGCAAGGAGGCCAGGCAAGCCACAAAAGGTACCAAGAGAACAGGTGCTCTGTGTTTTGTCTTCCCAGTGTAAACTAGTACTGTATTTGTTAGTGGTTTTGACTTCTGGAAATAAGCTTTTTCATAGTACCTTAGCTGCAGCTGCAGCAGGTACTAGGTATCTGGGGTACCTGCACACATATAATTTGCCAGAGCCATTAAAAAAAAAAAAGGAATATTAATCTTTAAAAATCATTTACTTTGTGTAACACATCCATAACTCTTCATCTTACTGACATATGGCAGCTTAAATGGAGAGAAAAACCCTGTATTTTAATTACAAACTTTTATCAATTTTATGATGGATAGTTCATAACCTATGAGACAAGAGGATGTCTCTCCTCTTTAGCTCAAATCCGTGAAAAACATGGTCCCTGGTGGTTCTCTTGGGAATCCCTGCTTTATTACTTCTTCACCAGGGACAAAGCAAGGACCTTGTCTCATTTTTCCTCGCTGATGGAAACTCTCAAAACAACAAACTGTTACAATTTTTAAGTATAGTAAAGGATAATAGCTAATGACATAGATGAAGGGGTTGAGTGCACCCTCGGCAAATTCTCAGCAAGCTGAGAGGTACTGTTGACACTCCTGAAGTACAGGATGCCATCCAGAGCGACCAGAATCTCACGAAGTTTAACAAGATTGAGTGCAAGGTGCTGCACCTGCATAGGGGGAGCCCCCAGTATAAATACAGTCTGGATGATGAACAGATCAAGAGCAGCCCTAATGAGAAGGACTTGGGGTGCTGGTGGATCGCTGGACATGACCAGGTAATGTGCTCTTGAAGCCCAGAAAGCCAGTTGTCTCCTGGACTGCATCAAAAGCAGCATGGCCAGCAGGTCAAGGGAGGTGATTCTGCCCCTCTACTCTGCTCTGGTGAGACCCCACCTGAAGCACTGCATCCAGCTCTGGGGGCCCCAGAACAGGAAGGACATCAACTTGTTGTAGCAAGTCTAGAGGAGGGCCACCAAGATAATTAGAGGGATGGAGCACCTCTCCTATGAGGAGAGGCTAAGAGAATTGGGATTGTTCAGCCTGGAGAAGAGAAGGCTGCAGGGTGGCCTAATTGAGACCTTACAGTAATTGAAGGGACCCTACAAGGGAGATGGAGAGTAACTACAAGGGCATGTAGTGACAGGACAAGACAGAATGGGTTCAAACTGAAAGAGAGTAGGTTTAGAATGGATATTAGGAAGAAATTCTTTACTGTGCACTGGAACAGGTTGCCCAGAGAATTTGGTGTCTTCCTTTATGAGCAGAATCACTCTCATTATATGTACTTCTAGTCAGCCACTGGCTAGTTAGTATTCTTAATAAATTCATTGAGTTGAATGGTGATGGGCATACATAGTTTTCACTCAAATGAAAGTATGAAGTCAGGAATAAGCTAGGACTTGAGTAGATTTTAGACTGTGTTAAGTGGGAAAAACATCACTGTCAAAATCCAAGGCCACTAATAATGTCAGCAGATACTCTTGTGAACATGAACAGAACAAAAGCTGAGGAAAGTCTTCAAGTAATATCTGGAACTGCAAGATTATGAGAACACTTGTCTACAAAATTTGTTTTACAAGATAAATTGAATGTGTGTGACTGGATCACAGGGGGAGACGATACTGAACTTTCACTGCAGTAATTCAGAGATGAGAGACTGCAGAGTTCTCCTCAAATGCCTGAACATTTCTGATGTTGTATCTGTGCCATGATCACTACACCCCTGTCCAGCACAGGGTAACCCAAAACCAGACTGTGATCATACAGTCAATAATCACCAGGCTCAGTTAAGACAGGCAGGTAATTACCAAATGACAGTAAGAGAACATGATTCACAGTTTAATCTAATTACATCATTACAGAAATATGAAGACTATATTTTATAAAGTTTTTTTCCCCCTTTAATTTTACAGTTATCAGATAAAATACGTTTTTCCTCTCTAAAACAAACAAGCATCAAAATTTCTTCATAGCATACAGGTTATGTATTAAATTAAATTTATCTATCACAGTTACATAGAAATGATGAAAATTCCCAAAATAAGGATGTACAGCAAAAAATCAAAAGGGTACAGATTTTGGCAACTAGATTTTCTTATTGAGGAGTCCAGCTGTAAATTTTCTAAAGGCTGTAATTTAATTATTAGCTTGCAGTCAGAATGTGAGCAAAGGGAACTGACAGATGTCTGACCAAGAACAGTTGCAATAATTATTGTATATACAGCATTTAGGGATGCTGATCAGCAGCTTCTCTACATAATCATGCCAATTCAATGTATATAATTTAAAATAAAACAGAGTAACTTTTTATACAAAATGGAAGATACAGAAAGACTAGTAACATAAAACTGCTTTATGTTCTCTGCGTGCGTAATATATGCTGAAGTGACAGATAATAAAGGTAAGCAATTTTCCTCACTCTCAAAAATTTATGTATTTAAGAGTTAAAATTCCTTACACAACCAGCAACTGAGTTAATGCTATCACCTGTTTAGTTGGAAAGTTGTCTGCAATTTTGGTGTCAATTGTATCACCACGCTACACTAAAACACTTTTTAAAGTGCATCTACACTTTGAGAGCTGCAATTCCCCAGCCTGTTTATCTGCATTCTTAATGTATTCTAGTATCATAGTCCTAAGGAATTTTGAGAATGAGTGTGAGATCTTACAGGAATTTTTCATATTTAAGTAAGTGTTAAAATCTGTAGATACTGTTATTATCCCAAATCACTGGAATTTTAGGAGCTTCAGAAACTATCATAAACGAAAGGAAAAACAAAAAATAAAACCCTCTCAAAAGAAAAAACAAAACAAAACCCACAAAATGAAACAGAAATTTGTATACTGAACAGTGTTCAAAAAAATCTTGCAAGTGTTTGTAGTTCTGCAGATTACAAACACATCAGTCTGACAGAATCAAAAATGTTTTCCTTAAAATATTGTATATCATGTGAGTTCCCTGTCTACCTCAAGAGACTTCATACCAATGAAGACAATTTTTTCATCCTTGACAATACTGAAGTAACATTTAAACCTTATTCTGAGATTTCAGGTGAAGCAAAGATGTAAACTGAGCTCTTCAAAACCCATGTACATAAAATACATACCCACACTCACAACTAGAAATTATTTGTGATTTTGTAAATACTGAATAAATGGATGTTTGAGGTGTTCTGTTTTGTAAAATAACTAATTAAGGTGTGCATGGATGTCTGCCTTGGTATGATCATAAATATAATTCCTTCAAGTTGAATAACTAATTATTTGTTACATATGCAATAATAAATAACAATCCATATGCAATAATAAATAACAAGGGAGTCAAATCTACACCTCTTATTTGAAATCAAGGTTCTCTAAAACATCATCATGTGAAACACTTAGAACCCATTCATAAAGAGCAACCCGTCTTTCTCAGCAGGCCACTATAAGGTATCTTTAAATACTTGCCTACTTTATTAGAAAGGTATTTACAAACCATTTTTTAAATTATCCACTTAAATCAAATTTGGTTGCACATCTATGAAACAGTAAGAATACCTAACTCAGGCTAAAGTTTCTAAAACCATAGAATTTAAAGCTCTTTGTAACCACATCCCAATTCTCCCCTTTTAAGTCCCTTACTCTGAATACTTTTGAAACTCTTCATACAAATGCACCAAATCACTGGTGACACTTATATAAATCCAGTCTGAAAAGTACAGGAGAGGCAAAGTAGCAACATCTATATATTCTCTCAAGATGTACTATGGCTAGTTTCAGAAGAAAAAGAGATCTACCTCCAAGAGGCCAAAGAAATTGAACACAGCTACATTTTCATTATGGTGTCACATTCATTATTTTAAAGAAAAACATACTGACTTAAAGAACTACATTAGAAAAGGTTTAAACAACTGATGAAGAATGTTACGGTATAAATTCATGCACTGCTTTGCCTTGTTAAATGAATCCAGTTTTTTTTCCTCCAAGAAATAATAGTTCTTTAAATATGAAATGGATTTTCTTAGGTGGGAGTTCCAACAATACTCCATGGAGTTTTGAGGGGAAAAAAGAGTATTCTTTTTTAGTTGGTCATCATTTAGTATCAGCCTGAAATATGTAATCAATATGTTCTATAATAATTGGTGAAATAGCTTGTTAGTAAGAAGACTCCTTATTTGACTTTAATAATTTTTTGTTAAATCTTTTCAGTATATGAGCTTTTCAACAAAATTAGGAAGCTCATGATTTTGAATTGGGAAGCTAAAATTTTGGAAATAAGTATTTTACCTTTTGGCCATCTGTGGGGAAAAAAACCCCAACAAAACAAACCCCTACATGTGTTGGAACCTGCCAGTATTGCACACATAAATTATCTTTCCTTCCATTATACACTCTTTCATTTTGGCAGAAACTATTTGTCAGCATTTAGTTGATCAGGTCATAGTTTCATTTCTTTCCTGAAACAGCTATATGATGTATAATCAATCATATTTTAGTCATCTACTACAAATGTTTCCTTCTTCCTAATCCTTTAATAGGTGAAAAAGTGAAGAAAATCTGATTTAGAGGAGGCCACAAAGATGATGAGAGGGATGGAGCAGTTCTCCTACCAAGACAGGATGAGAGAGCTGGGATTGTTAAGCCTGGGGAAAAGAACGCTTTGGGTAGACCTCAATGTGGCCTTCCAGTACCTGAAGGAGACTTATAAAAAGGAGGGAGAGGGACGTTTTTCATGGGTAGATGATGATAGGACAAGGGGCAATGGTTTTAAGCTGCAAGAGGGCAGGTTTAGATTAGATGTTAGGAAATTAGATGTTAAGAAATTTTTTACTCAGAAGGTGTTGAGGTACTGGAACATGTTGCCCAGAGAAATTGTGGAAGGACCATGCCTTGGAAGTGTTCAAGGTCAGGTTGGATGGGGGTTTGAGCAACCCGATCTTGTGGAAGGTGTCCATGCCCATGGCAGGGGCACTGGAATTAGGTGATCTTTAAGGTTCTTTACAACCCAAGCCATTCTATATTTTATTCTATGATTATATGATTAATATAAAAAGGGGAACAGTTGCCACTGATAGGCAAGAACTCAGTAATAATTTGCATAATCACAGTAATAATTTTCCTTTTCTTGCAGACATGAAGTACCAGAATGTCCTGCTGAAATTATTCAATAATCCTGTTTTACAAATTTGAACACTAGCCCAGTCTCTGTTACTTTGCCCTGTGTTCTAGGTAGGCTTCAGCTGGAAAAAATATGACTACTATACTCATTCCTACACTGTTCTCTTCACAAAGTAACTAGCTCACACACACAAAAGTACTATACACTCAATACAACTTGTAGAAAATGCTATGCAATAAAAATTTAAAAAATACTACATATGACATTTTCATGGGGAAAGGAAAAAGAAATAAAGAACTTCAAAATGAGTGAAGCTCTTGCTGCTGCATTGATAGCACTTCTGCAGAAAAGTCAATCACCCCCTCATTGCTTCACTGTTCTCTTGACCCTGGAGAGACCTAAGACAGAAATGGTTTCTGAAGAAATAAAACAATAAACAACCAAGAAACAAAACAAAACCTATCAAACAAAAAATTTAAAACACTGCATACATGATAAATCATGCTTTGTTAAGATAAAAGGGGTTTAATAGTAAATGGGAGCTCAGACTTTAACTTTTACCTCCATGCTTGGATTTTGAAGTATATACATGTAGTTTATTGCTTGATGGAGACAGAGAAAAGTGAATACTATGAATAATTCACACTTAGTTCCTATTATTGCTACATAATTTAAGAAAGCAGAGGGTATGTGTTGGTATTAAACATATATTTTATATATTCTTGCAGAAAATTTTTGGTAAGCTTTATTTTATTACATGTTCTGTTAGCAACTTTCATAAATTGCATTACTGATCTGTTAAACCAAAACTGTTTATTTTACCTAATATGAGTAATAACAAGCAGCACCTATTATATTATTACCTAGATTTCAGTGAACTCAATAAAGCTTTAGGGGTCCAAGAAGCCATGAAGGTAAACAGACATTTTAAAATCAGTTTCAAAAAAAATATTTATTATCTATGTCCAAAATAACTGACAGATGTGCACACACACAACAAAAATATTCACATCCGCACATTTCTGTCTTCTCATTAGTGTATATAATTTTATTAGCAGCATTTCTGTGTAAGAAAAACCAAAACTGCTAGGAATCCATTTCTAAAATTTTTTCAGAACTGTCTGAAAGATTGATTAGTTGAAAAAGTTTATTCCACAGTATATTGCACAGGTCTTCTGCAACTAACTCTTAGGTAAACTAAGTGTGAGATACTAAAAAAATAACTGACAGACACTGTAACACAGAGATTACAGCATTTACCTGTATTTGACACAAAAAAAATGTGGAATCTTAGGCCATAACCTGAGATGAAGGCAATTCCACATACAAAGTCTCAGTTCACTAAGTTTGTAACATTCACAGTTCTAAGTCCTAACACCCCATTTACATCCCACTTCATCTCTTCAGCAACAGATGTTTTGGTACAAACTCTTCTGTTTACCTAGTCCTGTTACAGTTTCCCTATACCTCTCTATGAAACTACTATTCAGGAATTCTGCATATAGGAAAAATACACTGTAACAAGACATGCTAAAATTAATAAGCAATTTTCTCTTTTCAGGTGTGGAAAATAGATATGTATTAGAACCAGCTCTGAAATGACTTCCGAAATCCATGAACTCTTGAGATGTCTGTTTTGAACTCACTTGCCTCTGACCCATAGTGCATCTATCAGCACTATGCAAGTTGATAAGTCAATATTGCCAAAATACACTGAGCCCCTTCAGAGCTGGCCTGTGTCCCTATGTCCTGTTGATACATTCCCCCTTTCTATTAAAAATGTTACCATTTATTATTTTATCTGATACATACGGTAAAGAAACAAAGTCAAACTAAATATTTTCTTGCACCTGTATTACAGGCAGTAGCAGATATTCAGTGAATTACTGAATACAATGCTTACTTAGGAAAACAATCCACAAGGAATTCAACTGAATAATAACTGTTCTCATTGCATCACTCTCGCATCTCTTCTCCACAAGTTTCATCCATATGAGTTCTGCACGCTGATGATTAATTGCATATAACAAATGACAATATCTTTAGAATATAAAATGGAAATAAAAAATACATTTTACATCTTTTCTTAGCTTAAGTAGAATGTGATTTATTTTGAAATCTTTCTCCATCAACTAATAATGCAATATTTTGGCTTTCATGTAAGGATGAGACATCCGTTTTGGTTATAATATATGGTGAAATCAATTATCTAACTTCATGTTTGTCAATAGAATTAAGACTTCAGTACGCAACAAAGCATTATCATAACAGGTCTCATTACAGTTAAAATTTCAGTTTTCCTCTTTTATATATCACAGAATCATAGTCATAGAATACCGGAGGGGAAGAAACCTCAAGGACCATCTGGTTCAGCTTTTCATGGCAGAAGCACAGACTAGAAAAGATGGTCCAGTACCCTGTCCAGCTGAATCTTAAAAGTGTGCAAGGTTGGGGACACCTCCACAGGGAGATTATTCCAATGACTGATTTTTCTCATTGTGAAAAATTTTCCTCTTGTGTCCAATCAGAATCTGCTCAGGAATTACTTGTACCCTATACCTCTAATTTTTTCATGCAAAAAGGGAGCATCCAACTCTTTTGTAGCCACCCTTTAAATACTGGAACATGGTTTTAAGATCTCCCCTTCTCAAGGCTGAACAAACCCACTTCTCTCAGCCTTTCCTCATACAGCGTCTTTCCAGTCATCAAACATCTTCATGTTCCTTCTCTGGACCCTCTCTAGCCTGTCCACATCTTTTTTGTATAGTTGGGGCAAAACTGAACACAATATTCCACGTGTGGCCTGACAAGCCCTGTGCAGCGTGGGACAATGATTTGTTTATCCCTGCTGGTGACGCCCTTGTTGACGCAGCCCTGCCTCCTGTTGGCTTTCTTTGCTGGAGCAGCACACTGCTCGCTCACATTGAGCGTGTTGTCCACCAGGACCCACAGGTCCCTTTCCTTAGAGCTACTGCACCACTGAATAGATCACAGCCCGTGCTGCACTCCTGGATTGTTTTCCCATCCAAAATACATGTGTGAGTACATATATAAATATAAATATATACCTATATAAATATATATATTATATATCAACTCCTGTCTTGTGTTCTGTGAACTTTACAACCATAAAAATAAAGCAACTGCAGCAATTTGTTTAAGGACAATTTTGGACCACAGGTCTCAGTAATTACACAGAATTACTGAATTATAGTTGGGTTTTATCTAGGAAAAAATCACTATGTAAATAGCACTTTTTAGTACCTTATGTTTTGTTTACATTGTTCTTCCTGCTACCATGTTACTTCTCAACCTCCTTATAACATAGCTTACAATAGGCTGTGATTACTACCATATGTAATTTATTCCTTAAATCACTACATGCTAAAGCATAATAATGCACTAACAGAAGAAGTTCATCTTACCGCTACCTGTTTTGCTTTTCTTTCTCCACACAAACAGCCTAAAACAATTTATTCCTTTGCCTTATCATTTCAATGTATTTTGTATTTGTTTCTATTTCATTAGGTTTTACAATCAATATGCAGTAAAAGTATACTGGTGGCCGTTTAGCATACTGAAAGGTCCCTCAGGCAGCACAATAAACTAGTTGAACATAGTATTCATTTCTATTCATTTTTGCTTTAGCAGTTGAAAAAATAAGATACAAAATATAGGATTAATATTACTTAATTATTATAGTTTGTGACAGTGATATAGTTACACAGCTATTTTTAAGGAAAATCTCTAGATTCGGCATGATGGCTTAAGAAATACAATTACCCAAAATCTAATGGAGTGTTTTTAATCTATGGGAGAAAAAAAAAGTGTGTGCCCTCAAGCAGAAGTTCCAAGATGCTCTCTTGCATCTGCATGCTGTCAGCTAAAAAAAAAAGAGGACTATAATTTTTCAATATCTGCTGAGAGAATTGTCTTGAAATGTGCAATTGCAGAGAGGTAAACCTGTGAATGTGCTTTGTACAATGAGGAGTATGCCACAGGATATGAGACGTCAATAACCACCCGTCATTCAAATTCTGCTACATTAACTTCAGCATCCTGCAAACCCAACAAGTGCTTCTTTCCTTATGATGCCATTTATGAACGTAACTGCTTGGCAAATGCAAACAAGGAGAAATAAAATTCCAGCTTCAATGCTGGAAGCTGAAAGCAAAACCTTTATTTTACAGGAATCAACAGCAATTACAATTACTTCACTGGGATCAAGATCATGCTTAGGAATTTTTGTTTTCCATGCTCATACCCACAGAATACCTGTTGGTGCTCTTCCTTAAAACAATTTTCTACCAAGATTAGTGCAAAACAAGTAGGCATGTTAGATATTGCATTTTTAAACATTTGACTAAAAAAGAAATATTTATCCTTTTACACAGGGGATACAAGTACTAGAGATCAGTTAAGTGCAGTAAATGAAGCCCACACATGAAATGAAGCCCATGCAATGAAAGCACCAGTAGCTGCATCCTACCTTCCTATCTTTTCAAAACTTTTTGGTCTGAATCAACAATGAATCAGAACATTTTTGTTGTCAAAAATATATGATGATACCCACTAAAATGCGTAACAAGTTGGTGATGTTCCCACATTTGTTTTAACACTATAGTATAAATCAGCATCATGTAAAAGGGTAATCAGACAACAGAACTGACAGCAGTGTTTTACAGTACTCCATAAATCTTATGACTGAACAGAAAATGACAAAGCAGCACTGAAAGCAATGTTTGCTTTCCAGTTCTGCAGTCGAGATCCAGCAAATGACTGAGGAACTCACAAGACACCAATGAAATGAATGCATCAAAACCTGAAGTTATGAAAAGCTTCAAGATCAAAAAGCCTCCATAAAGCCTCGTTATAACCTCAGTGGTATTTGGACAGACAAGTTACCCCAGTTTCTGACCTTTAAAGATACCTAATTGCTTAATGGAGAATAATTTCAATTTTGGCAATGTCAAGCAATTTACAGCTCAACTCATCTGCCAGGCAGACAACAGTCACCTGAAGGATTTCATCCAGCAAGCATTTTCAGACGCAGCCTACCATGCACTAATGATATTGTGTCTCACAGTATCACTCACCACTTCTGTGCCACATTTGGTAAGAGACCATGGGACACTGTTAGCACAAACAGCACACCCATCCTCTGATTCAAATATTGTAGGCATGGTAGAAAAGTAAAGCATGATCTCAGTAAGAGTTCTTTCAAAAAGTGGTGATTGGTGCCTTCAAGAAAGGGTCCCTGGGCCAAATCTGTATTACATAGGTAGACAGATAAATAAGAATAATTTACTGTAATGTGGAATACTCCTGTGCTCAGGGTTTTTACAAAAACCGACCTCGAACTGTGCAAATTTTAAGTACTGATGTTACTGATACACAAGCTAGGGCCATAAGGATCTGAAACTTGAATAAATTTATTTTGCTGTGAGATCTTGGAGCACTGCTATCCCCATGGCTGGGGATGAACTAAGGAAACACAATGTAATTCTAACATATTATCTGAACATATATGTGTGAGAGACAAAGAAAAGTAAAGAGAGAGAGAAAGAAAGAAATTAAGAAAGAAAGTTCCTTACCTCACTTTTAAATTGCCTTGCTGTGGTTGTCCATCGTAAATTGACAAAATATCAAAATCTTCCTCGAGGGCAAAAGTATGAAATGACAATTGTATCCTATTACGCTCTCCTGTGATAATGATCCACGTGCAGTTGGCATAATTTGGATAACCATGAGGAAATCCAGGGCTTTCTATAGTACCATTTGGTCCCTGTACTAAGCCTCCACAGTTCTGACCTGAAAAAGAAGAAAGGAAAATATGCATTGGTCTTTTTTTTCTCCTCCAGTATATATTCTTACATGAGTATACCTATATGTAAACTTAATTTTATATTTTTTTCTAGATTACAAACACCATATAAAATTGCATTTATACCATTCGTCCCTCTGGATTCACAACTCTCATAGCTGGATTTTCTGAGACACCTACCAACTTTTTATGCAGTGAATCATTATTTGAGGTATTACTCAGTATTACAGTGTATTACTTATTCATCTAAATGTGAAATTTCAGCATTAGTTTTGCTGTCATAAATTCAATAGACCAACAGTTTTAGTGGCAGAGAATGTTCAGAGCTTTTTGGCAAAGGCCAGTTATAAAGTTTCTCTATAAACACTAAAGTATTAGGGTTTCTGTTGTTCTGAAACATACTTTCAACATGACAAGCAAAATGTAAACACATTTATTATGCATTGTGTTACAACTAACGTCAAGATTTTTATTCTTTGACAACATAGCAAAATTTCTGTGGTATAACATTTGTAGTGTCATAAGTATTGTGGTCAGGAAAGTGTTAATTTTTTTTCTAATGTTTTTGGGATTCTTTAAATATATCACTGAGGGTTTTAGTTAGCAGGCATTTGTGTCTGGTCTGTACATCCTACAGACTTTGTGAGGGCATGATATCTCATTAACAGGAAGTCCTTAGCAAGAAACCTTGATTTACAGTGCACACTGTTGCTAGTTTCCTACTTGATTTTGTTAATCACACACACAACAGTTGTACTGACTCAGAGCTGGAGAGAAGCATTAATGAAATATTTGAACAGAGAAAAGTATAAGGACATTCTGTGCACTGTACTTCTTGGATTATTATATGCATTTTAAGCACTTAAGAACAAGTATAATCTTAGCATTTTGTTGTTACACCTAAACCAGAAAAGTATTTCAGACTGCAATTTTATTATTAACTTCCCAGCAGTGGGTCTCTGAGACTGAATCCTTCAGAGGAGTGCTGTCAAATTCTTGTAGGAGGTTTCTAAATCTTAATAGAATAGATTTAATAGAAGGGATTTGATGCTAAAACTGAGGAACTAATAGGGAATATTTTTTTTACTAAATTTCAAATATAACAAAAACTCTAATGAAGAGATAAAAAAGCTTTGGGGATTCAGGATGTCTTTGAAGTAAAAATCTTCTCTAGTATATCTACCATTTGATTCACATTGCTTTAATAAGACATTGTTATCATTAAACATTTGTAAAGAAGGAATCTATTACACCATGAACTTAGCATGAATTTTTCAGCTATGTACTGTTCACTATAACTTATCAGCATTCTTGCAGATGCTTTGCATTGTATTCCTCTTCCTTCAACCACAGAGGAAATGTCATACAAGTGTCACAAGCAATTTAAAATAATTTAATGACTACAGAACTACTACCCTGAAAACAGAAAAGAAATATAGTGACAGCCCACCACCCTGTTACTCTAACCAGCTACTTCATGTTTCCAGGATCCAGAAACTGGTTTATATAAGTCAAGTACCGGCTGCAAGCAATGCTGCACAGCAGCCTTCCTACCACTCGAGTGTGAAAGAGTTATTTTGAAAGAGGACAGATATCAAGTGCATATTAGCAATTCATCAAAAATCTGTCAAAGACAGAACCACCTTTCAGGAGCAGAAATTTGTAATTCTAGATAATAAGGAATATAGCACACCATATGTAACTGCATATGTAAATGCAATATGTTAACTACATTTCTGACTTCCAGGGAGACAAACAAATTATCTCCCCAATCTCTTAGGGAACCCAACAGCTGGCTTAAGGTAAAAATTAATATTACTGGGGTAGTAAGTGAACCCTCCAAACCCCCACATGGCCATGGCCAGCGATTTCTTTACAGAGACACTTGCTAACTGCTTGCAGAAGTCTTTGCCACTGCCACTAATTGCTCCCAGTTTTATCACTGAAGGCATTTTGTAGTCCTTATGGTAGGTACAGATTATTGTGCATTATTATTTTAGAAAATAAACAAACATGAATGGCAAATAAGGCAGACAACATATTACCGCTCTTTAACTTAAGCGTTTCTTACCACCCAGAGACCCTTCCTCCAGTTTGCTTTTGCTCTCCTGTATATATATTCCTCTAGTTCCGAAACTATTCATACACTATTCACTTTGTACCCAAGAAACATGAGGCAAAGGAGAATCATAAAGAAAAATGATTACTGTGAAATGCTATTTAAGTTTGCTCTTAATTTTATATTCATATATATAAATGTATACTTATTTACTTAGTATTCAGTAAAAACCCCAGTAAAAATCCTAGAAGAAATTTAATATACTGTTAACTCCCAGCAATCTTGTTACTGCACACTGACAACTGCAATGAGGATTTTGCTTCTGAAGCAAGTAATACTCAAAGAGACTTTACAACACGCATCCTTCTAGGTCTGCCCCTGCCTGGTTAAGACATAAGCATGTTAACAGAGTATAATGTAGGATAAAAGGGTCAGCTGCTATCTGTATAATACCTATTTTTTCAATATATGTAAGTCTAAAACCTTCAGAACTGCCAAATATTGCACTTCTGCCAAAGACTAAATTTATCATCAAATCACTTAAGAGAGATTCATTTCGAGGACATACTTGGAGAGTAGGAATGAGGAGACTTATGGGTGACAGGTGGCAGCAAATTAGGTAGGAGTTGACCAATATCCCTCAAGAAAATGCAGTTTCTGACTGCAGAGACACCACAGACCAGTAAGATGACAACAATGAGATTAAGAATATTTTGTTTCTTATGGATGTCTTAGTAGAAGAAAGCATCAACAAAGTAAAGAAACTGAACATATCAAGAGGAAAATATTAAAAGAATATCAGCAGAGATTAAGTAGTTCTGTTGAGCTGAATGTAGGTTGAAGACCCCAAAAAGGTCTACCCTTCAAATTCACTTTATTTCTGGTCCTTGTGTCAAATGGCAAAATAAATATTGCCATTTTTCACAAGACGTGCAGTCATTGACTCAATACTTGGCTAGAGCCTTCACAGATTTTTAAATCCTCCCTCCTGCACAGCAAATTCAGACACACACCCCTCACATCCCTGGAGCACCTCAAGCCTGCAATTATGACTCCTCCTACTCAGGTACATGCACAATTGCAGGAACTTTGTTACCGCAGTGTTAGCCACAACTTAAATGATTTTGATTGGCAAGGCACATGACAGCAACAGTTTCATCAATATGAATGATAACATGAAGATGTGTTATATATATACATAGAATAAAAAAGATTTCCTCTTGAACTACAATAGGTAACTACAGATTTAAATTGAGAGAGTGGAGCAGTACAGAGCAGTAAGACATGAACAGGTGGTTTGCACATCATGTTTCAATCACACCTTTTTCCTTTCTCTTATGTTTTCATATGCTCCCTTTGTGTTTTCACCTCTGTTGAGCTCCACTTAATCTCCAGCACTTCCTACCCCCTCCGAGGCTGCAGGCCCCCACAGCCCCTGCCATCAGCTGACCATGCTCTGCACCAGGCCTTCATCGCTTCTTTCTCATTAATATATCCAGAAGTCATCCTCTGTCTGTCTTACTACCCAATAAAATTATTATTTCCTAAAGTAACTTCAATCAAGAGGGAAATGCCAAAAGGTCAGGGAGGTAAAGGCACTATTATCTGAGGACTGTATTAAACAGCATGTAGCTACTTTAATTATCCTTTAAAAATCAATTTTTAAGTAAACCTCACACCACCATTATGAAGCACTTTCCAAGGAATTAATCAAACCAGAAAATAGTGAGATTCTTTTAATTTAGGCATCACTGAAAATTTATTCCCAACTACAATCCACCATCTTTACTGGCACACCTGAAGCACACCTTGGCCAGCAGTGACAGCACAGGAATCTCACAAAGTGGACGCCTACCCTTCACTGGAGTCTACTTGCTGTGCCCACCATCACTTTCAGGTGTCAGGGAGAACTGGTGCCAGAGAGCTTCAGTATTTCAGACATTTAAACATACCAAAGCCAGTCCCAGAGCAATGTGAAATGAGAATGGTGTACATTTACTCATTACGTTTTTGTAAGACCCAGGCAAAAAATAGTTCAAGAGAATTAATGAGAAATTGTTGAAAGTTATTTGATCTGAAATAATTAATGCCTGGGGGCCAGTGACCAGGGAGACCCCAGTGAGTGACACCCTTCGTCAGCCCCAAGTGGGACCAGGGCCAGAGTCTGTCTGCCTGCAGTGCAGCGCTGGGAACTAGTGCCGGTGTGTGAGTGCTGGCAAACATCTGTGGACAGATGAGGTGGTGAGAAGGGGATGTGGAGAGTGAAACAGGAGGGTTTCTCCAAGGGTGAGACCCTGGGTGGGGTTACTACTGCAGCCCAGGGAAACTGTGGTCAGCTTTCTGATTGGGTGAGTGGGTGGGAGGAACACAACTCCCCTGGGCCAGAGAGGAGAAACCAAATGAGGCCACTGGTACTGCCTGAACTCATGAGAATGTGAGTATGTCTGACTCTCTTAATCCATGGATCTGGCTGTATACATGTGCATGTGGTGTATTCTTGTGCTCTGTGTGCCTGTACCTACCGGGAAAAGCTGCTCAGCCTTATCACTGCCTGCATGCGGGAAAGAGGTGGGGCAGCCTCACCTTTGTTGGCTGCTGGATTCGACCCTTCCAAACACTATGAATTGCCTCTGAATCATTAAATATTCTATAGCTTGGCACTAAAGGTAAAACCAGACAAAAACCAGCAGCTAAATTGCAAAATCTAGATGAACTTCTAAATACAGATTCATTCAAGCCTTGCAATTTCTGGCTGTGACCAGTCTAGAGCCTTCATTGGGTCCATCTCACATGTGAAGCTTGAATGCATGTAATAACCTTAAATTCTGATGCAGACATTCACAAGGTGACTGGAACTTCATCAGTCTGTAAAACTTTTTAAATTCAGATCTTCTAGCCACAGGATACAAAATCATTGATTGGGTCGATGAAAAAGAAAAGCTAGTGTTTTTAAAGTCTCAGATTAGTACTCTAAGAGTCAGGCAATAGCTCTGTGCACCATTTCCTATGTGTATTTAAGCCTTTATCCAGCACCCAAATGAAAATAAATTATTCTGAAGGTTAAAGATTAATATGACTATTCAGCAAGAAATTCTGAAACAAATTCTGCCATAATACCAGATTTGCTGTGTACCAGAGCACAACATCTTAATTGCTGGTATATGAAAGTTTTTATTTTAATGAAGTTCTCAGTGTTGAAAAGCATATTATACATCAGCTGAATTACACTGCCACTACAAATTGAGAAAAAGATATTTCATGTTCTCTATTCAATAGTCAATTGTCCAAAAAGACCAATAAATCAGTATTCACACAAGTTAATGGGGAAATAAAATGCTGGAAAATATGTCTCTCTGCAGGAAATACTTTTTTTAAAAAAATCTTTTAATACTTTAAAAAAATCCGGTCTATAACACTATCAATTCAGATGCCACTAGTTAGTAGAGGTATAAAAAAATAGAAAGAGTATAATTAGTCTTTCGAGGGTACAGCTTGACAGTGCTTCCTTTTGATAAAGGAGTAAGTTCTTAATCAAAAGCAACTAGATTATATGAAGTTGGTTTATCCCTTTTCCTTCAAAAACAATTATTTTATCCCAGTAAAGCAAAGATCTTCACATTTTCTTCCTTCTTCCTTTGAATTTACTCCAACTGTTCTTAAGATTCATCAAAATGAAGGAAAGTAAAGGCATTAAAGAGAGGAAAGTAATGCAATTGTATAGCTGATTTGAAATATGTAGAAGGTGGTGCTGAAAAAGTTCTTTTATAGAGAGTAAGATCCTATATTTTAAAATGCTGAGCTAAAGGCAGACTTACTACCCTTTTAAACAAGACTGTTCTTCATAGATGTAAAATCATTCTGCAGATGGTGATCACCGAGGGCAGGTTGGATTTTATTTTTCTACTTTTCTAAGATAAAATAAAATAAATTTAGGCTTTAGGTAAACATCACTGTTACTGTTACAGTTGCTTAGCAACAGCTGGTAGAATGAGAGAGTATTGTATAGCCCAGGTAAATAAAAGGAAAGTGCTGACTCCATTGTTTGTGAAATACTGAAACAATAATCCAAATTCTCTCCTTAGCTTCACTGGAATAGGAGCAACTCAACTGTAGGCCAACTACTCTGAGGACTTCCTTACTTCTGTCAGAATCCTGCAACATGCAGGATAACTGTCTGTGCCAAATCTCATCACTTCAGCATTGTCACTTGCACTTTCATTTTATATTGATGCCTTTCATCGATGCCACTCTCCCAGACCACTTCACTGACAGCCTTGCTCACATGTCAGGATCTTACCGCAGGGGTTTTTATTATCATTTTTGTCACCAGATGCCTACATGATGAGGCTGAGAAGTGTACCGCAGTTCAAACAGTTTGTTTTTAAACTACTACTAAAGAACATATTGACAAAAAGACCAGTCCTGAAGACTGGGAAAAATCCATTTTTTTCATTGTAACTGCTCCTTGAACATCATCTGCGTTAACCACCTTTCTTCCCTGACAGTTATTACTTTGCGCATCACTTTTGTTATCTAGCAGGTTTTTTACTTTGTGTGACCACAGAACTAGTTCAGAAAAGGTTTCAAATTTTTTCATCTCTGTTACTTTAATTCATCCTTTCTTTGTATTTAAAACAGAGTGCAGAGTCAACTGATATCAACTGAGAAGGATAAATACTATCTTCCAAATTAAGTTGCTAACCCATAACTTGAGGAAAAAAATGAGTGGCAATAAATTTTTCAATAGTCATTAGAGAAGTTTCATTTGCAAAGACAGAAGAGTAATTTTTAAAATTTAATTTAGAAAGATCAGATGACATTACATTAGGTTTAGTGTTAAAACCATCAACTTTGTTAATAAAAGTGCATTTTGCAGGAAGAATTCTAGCTATAACATTAAAAATTATACTTTATGGATCTATTGCAAGAAAGAGTAAAACATTCTTCTGGACAGGCATCCATACACATAATTGTGCTTCTGATTTAGATGTGAATTTTATATCAGAATCAGAATATTGGCACTACTGTCCTATGTAATGTATGTATAGGAAAGAAGAACGAAAAATTAACAACGTAACATAGCAAACAGTATTTCAACATTAGCAAACTTAATCAAAACATAGGTAGAGGGACAACACATGCATGTATAAACACAAATTTCATTGGGCTTTTGATGTTAATAAATTTGCACACACAAAATGTATGCAGTCTATGATACTCACTAGCAATACCAGAGTAGGAATGATGCAACAGACACACAGTCCCACAAGATTATAAACTCAAAATACAGCTGTGTGAGACATTCATGAATGGAACTGAAATGATGTGTTCTAATAATCTTAACCACAGGAAATTTAGTACCTTATGTTTTGTATCTTACTGATATGTTTGCACAGTGCTAAAGTAATTTCTGATTTTAATGGGGCAACAGGACGGAATGGAGGGTGATGCAGCTGCTGTGCCTGAGTCCTGATGTCAGTAGCTGACATTTATTTACAACAATATTCAGAATGAAAGACAATGCTGTCATTGGTCACAGCCAGTACGCCTTCATGAGAGGAAAGTCCTGCTTATAAAGCCTGATTTCCTTTTATGACAAGGTAACCCACCTAGGTTATCAAGGGAAGCCAGTTGATGTCATCTTTTTGGATTTCAGTGAAGCTTTTGATACTGTCTCCCATAGGATCCTTCCAGACAAAATGCCCAGCACACAGCTGGATAAATGCATCATGGAATGGGTGAGCAGTTGGCTCATGGGTCAAGCACAGAGGGAAATAGTGAATGAGGTAACATCAGACTGGCAACCTGTCATTAGTGGGGTTCCACAGTGGGGTTCTTGGGGCCTGTACTCTTCAACATCTTCATAAATGATTTGGATACAGGACTGGAAGGGATACTAAGCAGATGATAAAAAATTCAGAGGAGCTGGTAATTCCTTCGAGGGCAGGGAGGCCCTGCAGAGAGACCTTGACAAATTAGAGGACTGGACAATCATCAACCATATGAAGTTCAACCACGGAAAGTGCTGGATTCTGCACCAGGGATGGGGCAACAATGTATGTACAGACTGGGGAATGAGATGCTGGAAAGCAGTGCCAGGAAGAGGACCTGGGTGTCCTGGTCGATGGCAAATTGAATATGAGTCAGCAGTGCTCTGGCAGCCAGGAGGGCCAACCATGTCCTGGGGGGTATCAAGTAAAGCATCTCCAGCTGGTTGAGGAAGGGGATTGTCCTGCTCTGCTCTGCTCTGGGGCATCCTCACCTCATAAGAAAGATATTAAGTTATTAGAGAGCAACCAAAGGAGGACAATGAAGATGGTGAAGGGACTGGAAGGGAAGCTATATGAGGAGTGACTGAGGTCACTTGGTCTGTTCAGGCTGGGGGAGACTGAAGGGAGACCTCATTGCAGTCTGTAACTTCCTCGTGAGGGGAAGAGGAGGGGTAGGCACTGATCTCTTCTCTGTGGTGACCAGTGACAAGATCTGAGGGAATGGCCTGAAGTTGTGTCAGAGGAGGTTTAGGTTGGATATTGGAAAAAAGGTTCTTTACCCAGAGGGTGGTTGGGCACTGGAACAGGCTCCCCAGGGAAGTGGTTACAGCACCAAGCCTGACAGAGCTCAAGAAGAGTTTGGACAATATTCCAGGCACATGGTGTGATTCTTGGGGATGGTCCTGTGCAGGGCCAGGATTTGGACTCAATGATCTTTGTGAGTCCCTTCCAACTCAGCGTATTCTGTGACTCTGTGATCTTGCAGCATCAATAACATACACAATTGCGTGAGTAGCTATAGGTCTGATTCAGCATTGTTCTGAATCCTTTGGCCTTATCTACACAAATTCAAAATGGTGTAACAATGTTACCAGTCTTATTTGGTGCCCCCAGCTCATGGTGGAGCAAATGAATAAAGACTAAGATATTTTTCTGCATTATCATAAGATCGTGGTAAGTTTTATTTCTCCCAGTGTCATGTTTTCCATTGCATAAATCTCAAGCAATTATTTGTAATTTTTATGTGTTCCATTGTGTATATCTCAAGCAATTATTTAGTTTTTGTAATGTTGTGAACTGTAAGAAAAATGCAATCAGCATGAGCTATGAGGTACCACTGATGAAAATAATAATTTATAAATAGTGTAATAATAGCTTATGTGTTTACTAATTAAACACCTTCAGCCCATGCACAGGATTCAGATACGTTACAGAAATAAAAGTTTAGACAATTAATCCAATTCAAATAAATCAAGAGATTTAGACAGTAGTACAAACTGGAACTGTAAAGAAAGAGGATGTTTATGATATTGCATACTTAAATGATTTCTCCTAAGAATGCAACACTCAAAATATATACTAACAAATGTTTCATACAGAATTATGGTGGATGCTGTTTTGAAACACGGATTTGAAAAAATCCCCCAAATATTCAATTATTTATGCGAGGTAAAGCACATGAAATTGAAGAAACCGATCTTACTTCAGGCCTTTTCATCCAGTCTGTGCCCTCACATACTGCCTGTACATAACAACACACAAGCACTACCTCAGAGACTAGTCCTGAACTTAATTGCTCAAAACGACTTTTAATCCTTGATTAAACCATATTTGAAATACGCAGAAGAGATCTACCCTCTGCAGGAATATTACAAGCAATACCTTATTATTTTCATTCTATGTGAAATCCTGTACAGAAAAAAGCTGTCTGCATCACTGACTCATCCTCAGGAAACCATGTGACTGACAGGAAATGCAGAGCCAGAAGCAGCACAGCAAGTAGATGATATTCATGTTGGCACTGCTAAAGCTGGTTGTGCCAGGGTGGGTGAAATGTAGGCTGATCAGCCATGTCAGGGCTGTGTCTGTGGTGCAGAATTGCCCTCAGACCTGTGAGCTGTTCTGATATTCATAGTCACATGAATATCATTCCACAAAATCACATGGATATGGGTTTTTCTAGGACATTTTTAATTTACCATCACAGGAGATATCCTTATGGCTCTTCCTTTGTAAGTATAAAAATACAATATTGTGGGTTCTTTCTCTAGGACTAAAAGTACTGGCTTTGATGTTTTTGATAATCAAGAGATCTAACTTTAACTAAAATATCTGAGGTTGGGGGTTGATGAGTGGTGGAAGGGGTTGATTCTGAGACTCTAGCTTTTCTGAACAGTAACACAGTGTATCTGACTACTGAAGTGTTTAGGACTGTGATCGTACTCCCACTGAAGGTAACGACAAGGACTCCACAGACCTCAGTGACAGAAGGACCAGCGTTGTACATACAGGCTCAGATTACTTACATATCTGCCTTACTTCTAGGAGATAAAAATCCAAGTGGGAAACTATTGGCATGGCTCAACAGAACTGGACATGCCTTCAGGAGATTGCACATGGCCTTCAACAAGTGCAGGATAAGAATCTTAAAATGTTAGCTTTCACTCATGTTACATCAGACTGCATTATGTCATGCTGTCTTACATCTCATCTGACAGGTACATTTGTGTTACAAAACATAAAAAGACAGAGAAAATAGCAGTGATTTGAAAACAACATGTTTATGTTAGCTGAGGTGATTAGTCAATTAGCAGTTATGATAAAACCAGCTCTCACTAGTTTAAGAAGATTCTTGTCCCTAATCACAAACAGCCTTGTCAACTTCGTAATTTTTATACAAGTAACCGTAAATTATTAATTAAATGCACATTGTACTAGTTATTAAACTGCAGCTGAATGATTTACTCTGAAATTCTGGAAGTGTTCACTTCCATCATCCCCTTAGCATACTTGAATCCCATTTTACCTTTCTATGTACAACTTTCCTTATTCAGGGAGGAAATATGTGAAAAACACTGAACATACAGCTCCTGTGGCAGAAACTTTAAAATTAAATTGTTCACAGTGGCCTGCTGGACAGACAGACAAATGCTGTGTCAACTGTAATCCTGCAACTATAACATCATCTTTGTGTCGTTATAACCTAGACTTGAAGCTGTATAAGTCAAAGTATGGTTGTGAGCTGCAGTCATCCAGACCATACAAACAATGTTCTTACAATTTCATAGAAAAATTTGAAGTATTAGTGTACTTTGAAAATAAATTTAAGATTCACAGCATTGTACAGTTTATAAACACAATCTGGTCATAAAAGACCACATTTATTATAAATGAAACCATTACAAAGTTAAGCAATATTGTTTGTGATTCTTGTAATTTGACATAACAGGTATTCTTTCATGTTTACATTTATAAAGTTTTGATTCTGTAGGCTATTAAAACAACTAGAGCCAGCAAAAAGAACATACAGCCACATTACAATCACAGCACTTGGAGAACACGAAATAACCCCCCAAAACACTTCTCAAATCTCCTTTTGGTACTATTACTAAAAGAAAATATCTTCAACAAACAGATTTATTATTAAATATCTTTGATTTATCTCAGCATTGACCTCTTTAAGCCAACTGCCTTTGTGTCACATTTTGCAGATATTCAGTTCATACAAGCTGGCATGTCTTCACAAGCTACATCACATCAGATCAACTGCAACACTAGTTGAATTTCCAACACATAAAATGATTTGTTCCTTCCTACCTTCCTTTCTTCAGTTTTCAAATATTTATTTGGTAACAGCATTTTATTATTTACCCTTGAATCTGATTTTCTTAATTATTTCTATGCTTCTGAGGCAAACCACTGTATACATAATTATTAATCAAAGAAAGTGCAAGGAAGAGATCTGACTGTTTAATGCATTTGTTAAATCTTTTTTCCAGGCTATATGGCTGTTTAATTGCATGATGGACATGACAGATACTGAATTTCAGCTGCCATTTCACTTACTTTTGCTATGTGAAGAGCTGTAGGGAGACTTTGTGATAATGGGAAATTCCATGTTGGAACAGGTACAGTTGGAACAGGTGCAGTAATACCATACCCAATCACAGTTTAATTTTGCACACATAGCAATGGGTTTCAAGCTACTTATTAGAACTCAGGAGAACAATTGTGAAGTAGCTGTAGTGTTGTAGTAATGTGCTCATAAAAGCATGAGAGTCAAAAAGCGAAGAGAATGTTTAAAATTGTTAGAGGAAACAAACAGAATTCTCATTAAACTGCATAAACTCTGATCTGCACTCTGTGTGCAAGTTCAAACCCTCAACCTTACCAGAAAAGGTGTAGATAAGAACTGTAAGGATGATTGAAAGTATGAAATAGCTTCTGCACAGGGAGACTAAATAGACTGATTTTCTAGCCTGCAAAAGAGACTGCTGTGGGAGAGGTCCACAGCATCACAGGGGTAAGAAAAAGTGTTCTTCTGTCCTGTTTTTCCTTCCTGTGTTTTCATTACTCAAAAGTCTCCTTCTGCTTGTAAGCCCAAAACAAAAGAAGATATATTTTCACCTAGTGCATACATAAACAGTGGAGCTCGTTTCAACAAGAAAGCAATTAGGCTGTAGCAAAAGGCAAATTAGCAAAAGAAAAAAAAAAAAGATCCAACAGAGCACTTTAAAAGGAAAGATAAACCTCCGGCTTAGCAAGTCTCCCAGGTGCACTTGGAAGAAAGAAGGTGTACCTTGGAAAATATGCTTACACTTACAGTTTTTCTAGATATCTGCTGTTAGCCAATGGCATATATGACACCGGGTTTGATGGACTTTGGTCAGATCTCCCATGCTCTTCATGTTACTCTCCTGGAGGTATCACTGAGGAGGGAATACCTCCAAGCATCTAAGGTTATCCAAGTCAGATTTTGAAGAACATCTCCAATGAATAGGTTTTATGTTTTAACACTTCTGTTCTCTTCTTCACTGAAGATACTAACAAGTTGCTCGTTATTAAGGAGAATATCAGCCATTCTTAGCCTTTGATATTAATGCCTTCATGGAAAATATTTACACAACTAACATTCATTGATTCCCCTTTCTTTGTGAGACCTTTCTTTGCAAGACTTTTCTTTGCCTTCTTTTGCCAATTAAAAAGTAGTTTTATTAATAGCCATGCTGATCAAAGTCATAGTAGCTGATCAATATTAATAGCAAGAGTAGCTATTACTGAATGTCTTAAACTGCATATTTGTAATAAAGAGGATTTTCCAACTTCCCATGAAGCACTCATACTATGTGAGTTTTGGCAGACCTAATATTTGCATAAAATATTTTTATTATTGCTTGTTCCAGTAGGAAGCAAATGAAAGACTAAACATGGATTAGACTGCCACCATGACACTATGCTAAGCAATAATTTATGATGAAGAGACCCTTTCTGTTCAGTAAGAAACAATAGTTTCTAAAAATACAACAGTCTGATCCTTAATTTGCACAGAAACAGTATCTAATAGTTTGCAACAGCATGCCTAATTTGTATTGACTCTTTCAAATATGCCACCTTGATACATTTAAAACACTATGAGTTGTAGAACGATCTTGGACATTTCTTTTAGGATTTTGGCACTCACATTTACTAGATTAGCTGGACTATCAGTAAGTTGCAGAAGGTCACAAGAAAAGTTTAGTAAAACAACTTTCTGAAAGTCTTTCTCCACAAAGGCAAAGTGTTATATGAATAATAGAGAGAAAACACGCATTTTTCACATAAAAGAAGTAAGCTTTTGGTATTACAGATCAACTCTTTAATCAATCAGACTGAAATGATCGACAAAGTACTTGAACAAAACTGGTTTTGATTCTTAGCAGACAGCTTTTCCTTAAGCTGTATACGAGATCTGTGGTCAGAACAGTGAAACCAATGCAGAGACAGGAGCTTGCCTCTTACAAAGATAAAAATATTTGTGCAGAACAGCAAACAAGGGTAGATGGGTGCAATTAACAAATCTGGCTGAATCAGTTTTTCTAAAATAAGCAGGCAGGTGATGATGATATATTCCTGTAGGTATATCTTATATGTAAGATCTGATGATCTGTGTCATTTGTAAAAAAATGTTTAGTTTCACATTGAAAATAAAGAAAACTTTAAAAGTGCAGTGTGCTGAGTTTTTTCAGTTTGACTATTTTTTAATGTTTCAAGTGAGAAGGTCCTGATTTCCTCTCCAGAATAACAGTGCTATGTTCTTACTAACCTGACTGGTGAATTTTTCTCCTAGCATGCATGTGTTTTTTGGTCCTCTTTAGCACTAAAACCAGTTGCAAACAAAAACATGTCCAATGAAATTCCATATGTACAAATATTTTGGTTTGAGTTCATGAAGCATTCATAAAGGATAAATGCAGCAATGACATTTTTGTCTTGCACTTGCCATTGGTACTCATAAATTGGTTAAATAGCACCATATCTTACAAGAGCGGTATGACGTTTAAAGGATATTTTCTTCCAACTCTTCAACCAATATTAAAATTTACTCTTTCTCTTGAATATGCAAATATAATATCTATTTCTTTATCTAGTTCTTCTTCTAATAAGTCCCCTTCAAGGGGGCTTAAGACCACAGTAAGTTGTCTCCAGGCTGAACAATGCCAACTCTCTCAGCCTGTCTTCATGGGAGAGATGTTCCAGCCCTGTGAACAGGTCCATGTTGTGTGCTGAGGACCCCAGTGCTGGATGCAGCACCCTAGGTGGGGTGCCATAAGAGCAGAGTAGAAGAGTAGTATCATCTCCCTCGACTTGCTGGTCCCGATTCATTTGCAGCGCAGGATATGGTTGACCTTCTGGGCTGCAAGTGCACATTGTCAGCTCATGTCCAGTTTTGCACCTACCAGTATCCTACATCCTTCTCTGCAGGGCTCCTCTTTCATCACCTGGTTGGCAGACCTGGATTCAAGTCTACCTCCTGAACAATTTCTGAGTTTTAGCTAATGACTATCAAGGACAGAATTTAGAAGATCTGAGATCCAGGATAAAATCTAAGTCTTATCATCCATGCCTTAGTGACTAAAATATGTCAAGTTTTTGCTTTTGATTTCCTTTTTTTTTACTTTCTAATGAAAATAGATCATATGCAAATATGCAACACTGGAAAATACAAAACATCTCATATTAAACTTAACATCCCTGTTTTATTTCATAAAATTCAAACTCTCCCCTGAGTAATGTTTTCTCTTTGTCATGTATCATTTAATCTGCAAACCACTGGGGATGGAACTACTCTCACTTAACTGTAACCACCCAAGGTTAGTCATGTAATCTAAACTAGTCATCAAGGCTCCAATTTTAGAGAGAGATGAGAATTTTAGAAGTGTGATTCATTCAATTTTATCTTAGATATAAACTTTATGAAGATATGAATCACATATAAATGTCATTCTCCATTGTCTATCTAACAAATGAGATCAGACTCTTCTATGGCTACCTGAGGAGATGCTAAATCCCAGCTCACCTTTCCAACTCAGCAATACATGTAACTGTACATCAAACTTAGAAAAGACAAGTCATTTCATTGCCTGCTCTGAAAAACATCATATGCTCCATTTGGGCATGGAATTGACCCATTACTGTTGAAAAAATTTTTGGCTCTTCTGTGGGATCTGTGAAATTTATACAATGAATTAATGGGATCTCATATACGAACACTGATGAAAATTGTTGAGTCCATTTTCTTACCAGAAATTATAAACATTCTACCAAAAGGAATTAACATCAAAAGATTAGGTATTATTTTCCTAAATTACTGAGACAAAAATGATTGCTAAGTGCATTAAAACTGAAAAGAAAATCCTTACAAATCTCTATTTACTGGGAAACAGTAGTAATAGGTTTAATTTAAAGCAAAATCTCCTTCATGTAAGTAAACAGGCAAAACATTTATGAGAACTCTAGAACCTCTAGAAGAATGTACCTATAAATTGATATTCTTTAATGTTGAGAAAGAAGAAGAAGAATGTTATTTGCTCTTATATAGCCCGACAGAGAGTCTAACAAACTGAGCAGGGAGTTGTCCCTTGATGGGAGAAGTTGAAAGTCTGTATTAATTGCATTTTAAAGTACTGGGTTTTTTCTAGTCTATAATCTTTAAAAGAAGCAGCAGCTTGGTTTCAGCTCTGTGAAGGCATACCACAGCTGTAGCCATTATTCTGAGCAACCTAACTTGTTAATATTTTAAGTAGAAGCAGTAGTACACTTGCTAAAAATGTATGCATTTTATAAATATAGTGTGTATATACATATATATACACACATATTTTCAGGACTATGTCAAAAGCAAAAATTATATTTATAAAATGGTTTTCAAATGTAAAAGTGTTCTATAGACTTTTCATGAAGGAAATTATTCAAAATCTCTTTTTATTTGTAGGAATACTTTGTAATTGGCTTTAAAAAGAAATTATTTATTAAATTTTCTTGCTAGTACTATATACTACAGTTAGGCATTAAGATCACTCCAATTCTGGCAAAGTATATTTATTTTGATAGTATGAGCAGTGTATCAATTTCAACAGCTGAGGAAAAAAGTGTCAGCAAAAAGCAAAACTTCTGAAAGACCAAGAAAAAATCAAAAAAGAAACAACTGGGTCATTTTTTCTGTTCATATTAATGAAACTAAATACAAGTAAAAAGGGACAAGGATGAGGTAGTGATTATTCACTGTACATCCTCTAGGGTTGCAAAATTTACAAATCAGTCTTTAATAAAAGGGAGCAATTAATTTTGAGTTGTAAGAGGATGTAAAAGGCTATTCTCATGTTCACGTTGATGTTTACTTTGATTTTCTAAATTAATTTCTATTTTTCTATAAATTGTTCATGTTTTGTATAAAGAGATTATGATCAAGTTGTTTAAGTGAGAGCTTTTTTCTCAACTGTACCTTGCTATACTTGATTTGAAAATTATGCTATTAGAAAAGCTGCATAAATGCACTGATTACAAAAATAGTGGTGTGAAAATCCCTTATGAATACTCAAGTCTTTAAAGTATTGAGGATTATAGGAAAAATGCTGAGTCCTGTTGTCACATTAATGATAAAAGAGTGGAAACATACCATGCTTCTTCCAGATTTAAAAGAGCTTTCCAAATATTTTTCCTCCCTTTCCAAATTCTATAAATATTGTTACACCATCTGACAATTGTAACAGTGAAAAATAGAAGGTAAAGATAATATGTTACACACCACTCTTTATAAGTAGATATATGCCATGGCTTTGCAGACTACATGGAATTCCACAGCAGCATCCATATAATGAATATTGTGGTGTTTCAGTCCAAAAGTTATCGCTAAAATTACTGTGCCCAGAACTTTTTTGGTATCTGAAGCAGTGGTGTTATTCATCTATGCAGGAAAGGCAATTTGTCTCTGTCTCCTCACCAGGCGAAGGCCTTGCCCCTTCTGATAACCAAATGCTGAAGATTATCAAGAACCTAGGAAAGTGATACACCTAGATGTAGGGGTTAGTCATGATCTGGATGATATGCAGGAATTCACAATAATTTTATAGGTTTCACAGAATCTTAAAATATCTTGGATTGGAAGGGACCTTAAAGATCACCTAGTTCACCCCGTGCCATGGGCAGGGACATCTTCCACTAGACCAGGTTGCTCCAGCTGCATCCAACCTGACCCTGATGTTTGCACAGGATCATTTAATAAGATTGTGTATTCCACTTTCCAATGAGCTTGCACAGTTGGCCACAAGAAAGTACAGTTCTCTTTTGCTGCTGAGGAGGTGCAGGTTGTCTAAGTGTTTTCTGCTTGCAACAGGACCCTTCACAGAAAGGACTGGTTCCTTTTAAAAGTTTCAGGTACTTCTTTTTCACTGTCCTAAAAAACACATATTCTGTCTACAGTGTATTATTCTTACAACCTTGGAAACCTTGAAGTTGTGACTTGATAAGGAGAAACTATCAAACTGTCTGTAAAGGGGAAAAGAACTAAAAAACCCTACTCAAAACTGAACTTCTGGATCTGGAATCATCAAGTAAGGGGGAATTCAAAGCCCTGAGTCAGTCCCAGAACTTCCAAAGAGAAGCATAATTCTGGCAGATCCCTGGGCTTAATCTCTCATGCTGATTAGTTGGCATGCTTCTAAAATCTTTTACCTGTAGGGAAATCTTATATTTCCTATATGTCTGAATAGATGCATATTTCTTTCTTTCAGGAAATACTTTTCTAGTCATGAAATGTGATGGTTTCAGACTAATGTACAAGGCCAAATAACCTATTGTCCCTTATGTGTTGAGTCATAAAATATTTTTCTTATCTCTGAGCACAGATATGGCAGACACAGGTATCTAGCCTAATATTTTCTCTAGAAGAATGCAGGGGTTTTATGTAGGTTACTACAAACTCCACCGTCTTGCTTACTGAGCAGATCTTTTCTCATCAGCAAAAGTGTTCAGTCAAATGAGAGGTGCAAGATAAAATAAAGCCTATGACTTCATATCAGTATCAAGAGACAGGTCCAAAATTTGATGGAAGTATTAAAAAACACTCTTATGTATGTGTTGCTATATCACATATATAACCTTTGTCCTCTCAAATATCTTCCGCTCCCTACATTCATAATTTTTCTTTTATCACATAACTAAAATTATTTTTTAATCTATTCTCAGACCCAAATACAAATATATATAAAATCTCACAAGTTGGTAAGAGATTTCCAATGTAACAAAAACAATTTTGATAGGAAAAAGTAGTGATTTTTATTATGTTTCAATTACAGCTGAAAAGGGCAACCAAAGTTTTGGACTATAGATATGTATAAATGGGTCAGAATTTGTTTAATTTTTTTCTTTTTCTCCAAAAGAAACTCCAAGCTAAATGGAGGCTGGAAATGTTTGTTCTTCCCAGATAAAAATCTTATGTTCACCTAGTATAAGAAGAGACTGCTGCTGGAATGGCAGTCCTGTTTTCTTCCTCCTTTCTTTCCTCAACCACTTCCCTTATGCTATTTCTAGAGATCACATTGCCTTGTCCATCCAGGAAAAAGCTAAAAACATTTTTCAGACAATTAATTACCCATCACATCACAGAGCTAATGAAATTGAACCCATGGCCTTATGACAAAGCACAGGAGAAGCAGCAGAGGCTAGTTCACTGAGACAATATTTAGTATAATGTGAATTCTCATTTTCAGTTGAAAAGATTTGCAAAAATTATTCAGAAAACTAAGTGCAAAAGAGTCATTATGTATGGAGCACATGGAAAACTCCTAAGATTATTAACTCCTCCAGTGTGCAGGGGGGAGAGTCAGAAAACAGAAGAAAAATTAGAAGTAAGACACAAAACAAACCTGGATACTGAAACTGTGGACTTCAGACTCCAGCAGTTATGAATTTTAACTCCCCAGATTTTGAAATGCACTGAGGAAGCTTCCTTCAAAGAAAAGGACTGACAGGTTAGGGATGATTATTTTGTAAAACAATAACCACCTCACATTTCACTCACTAGGGTTCTCAAGCTCATATATATCGGTTTCATTCTATGTATTTATAATACATCACTGGGTCCAAAAATCTCGTATGGCAACTGAAGTCAGATTCCTTATGAAACAGCAAGAACTACTTTAGTTCAAAGTTACTTTTTGAAGCTTTCTCAAAATACATATATAAATAAATCTGTCAGAGGTCAGAAGAGAATGGAGATGTGAGTTTGAAGAGTAGCACGGTAGAATCAGTTGGAATAGTTTCAGGTCATTAAAAAAAAAAAAAAAAGGAAAAAAGAGAGTGAGACTTTCCTAAAAATGAGGCACTGCTCTTCATTTACAAATTAAGACACAGTTTTAACACAGAAAATCTACCATTACGTTTACCTCCCATGTAAATCTTACACCAACACAGTGAAGTCCTTCAAAAATGAGAAAAAAATACATACAAATAAAAGGTTACAAAATCTCTTAAATAATTTAATATTTAAAATAAATTCCTGATCACAAATATAGAAAATAGCATTTAGCTGAGTTGCCAGAATTAAAGCATCACTGAAAAATATTTCCACACCAAGAATATTTCCGCACTCAAGAAATTACTACATTTCATGAGAGTATCCATTTCTTTTCATTAGTTTTGAACCACGGATTCTCAAACATTTCTCACAGAGGTAGTGCCAATTTCAGCGCTCCCCATGTATGCCTGTCCCCATCAATACTAATTTTGCATCATTGTAATCTGAATTGAATAGAACCTAAGAAACAAATATTATTTTAATCTAGTCAGTACTTCACCTCCCAGGGTAAATTCACAAATGCTTTTAGCGGCACAATGAAGGTACTGGGAAGAAGAGGCTTATTGCTCCCACCAAAAGAAACACATACAAATATTATCTGTGAATCAGTTCCCTATATTTGTGCATGGAAAATTAACACTACCTATGAAAAATGAAAAAAGTCTCCCAAGCTCTTATATATGATGACATGACATTTTTTCATTAATGCCTTCATTTAGTATTGACTGGACAATTCACAAACTTTAAACATTTAAATCAATAGATCTCCCTTGTTCTTTCAGCACAGTTAATGGGAGAAGATAAAACAAGACTTGCCTGCCTAGACTTATTCTGTAGTCTGTTTATCACTATTATGCAATTCTCCTATGTATTAAATTTCAGCTCACTGAAACACTGTGCCAAAACTTTTCATATGAGAGCATATTAAAGTTACTTTATTATCTGAATAATCTATTTTTACTTTGTTCTCAAGATAATAATTTGTTAAATTGAATTAATTTCATAGTCAGGATTTCCTTATTTTGTTCTATCAAAACATAACACTAATTAGCAGCATATTAATAACATTATAGTAGTTCCACTTAGCAGTCATTTAGAGCTATTATTAAATGAAAGCTGGTGTATTTGTTTAACAGAAAAATGTATAGCCTGTCTTCAACTTGCTGTGGGAATGAATTAAAAGTGCAGTATGCTGTGGACTATGCTACAAACTAGGGTCAAATCAGCATTATGGCTTGAATACAATGCTACTACAGAACTTAAGTTGGCAATATTAATTTCTTTTTTCCAGTTGAAAAAGATAATTTTCCTACACCTTGTAACTTATCACAGGAAAGAGGTCAGTGTTCAGAGTAACCTATAATAGCATATTATATTATGCATAACTCTGTACTTTATATCTGCATTTCCAGAACAACATTGATAAAACTGAACAAAACTACTCTTAATTAGCAACTTTTACTTCTTTTCCTGAGGAAGATGTAAAGGTATCAAAATACAAACTGGTGGAAAACAAAGTTGGCTCACAGTGTTATACTAATTTTTTTAGAATATCAATAATGTTGGGGGTTTTTGTAATACTTTTGCCCAAGAAACCAATTCAATCAGTTGGAAAGACCCACTCTAATATGCCTTTACAATAATGCCTTACAGATGCTTACAACTCATCTACTGCTAGACCATTTGAGATAAAATCATGTTTCTGCATAAATCTGTTATATGGAGATATACAGATGTGTGTGTGTATGTGCACGTGTGCACACAGTTGTCATCTGCTTGTGAAGCTTTTTTTTGTGTTTTCTTTTTCTTTTTTTTTTTTAATAATAAAATGCTTTCCAGTTCATATGAAGTCCTATGCACTAAAAGCTGAGAATTTTTTTGTTTTAAACCCTGCAAAGCACTGTCTCCTTTATTACCCAATGAAAACGAAGTACCATATAAGTCATAGGACTGAATTTTGTTCAGCACTACCTGGGCAATTTGGATAAACTCATATGACTTTTTGGAAGATATGCCCACAAAATTATTTCCATAAATAATGGACCTTGGAGATGCAGAATACATATATTTCTTCCTTTAATGACTGCATATTAACATCCATTGAAGAGACTCATGTGCAAAACTGCCAGGGTTTTAACTACTGGAGAAAATTTACTTATTTTTCCTGGCACTCCCTTCCCAAGAAAACACTAATTTTTGGATCCTTTTAACTTCCTTTTCCCAAAAGTTATATTGAGAAATAATTTACACGTCCTATCCATGCCTTTCCAATTGCTTCCTTCTCTACATCCTGTCCTGTTTGGGGAATGGCGAAGTAACCCCATTTTGATCCAGTGGAAGTTGTGTAAAGTGTATTACAGAATCACAGAATATGTTGAGTTGGAAGAGACCTACGAGGATCACCGAGTCCCACCCTTATCCCTGCACAGGACTATCCCAAGCGTAATTAGCTATTCATGGAAAGCTCAAGATGTCATTTTGAAAACAAATCAACAAAAAATACAAGAGGGCTCTGAAAGTTTCTCTGCTGTAATTACAACTGTTTCTTATCTATGAAAACAATGAACTAATTATCCCAAGCTGATAATTCTATGCATGTTATGTTCAGCAAAACTTAACCTTACCAGTTAAACATCACACAAATTTAATATCCTTTATGTAGCTCTGTTTTTTCAGGCTTCCAGGACCTATCTGAGGGTGGAAAAAAAGAAAAGGAAAAAAAGCATGCTCTTAAAAGCTAATGTTCACTAGCCTAATTAGTTAGGCTAATTACTTAGGCTAAGTAAAAAAGCACTGAAAACAAGGTAATTAGAGTAGTAGTTCACTTGGCAACTCATGCAAGTGTGCCCACTGTAGCAAATCCAAATTAGTGTCTTGATTTTCTCACCTTTGCTGTTACTTTAAATTGAATTGGTTAAACTGATTTAGCTAACTGAAGTTATATGATATGCATTTATCAAGACTTAATTGAGGAACCCCAGGAGGACGAGGGCAGTGATCATCCCACTGAACTCAGCACTGGTGAGGCCACCCCTCAAATCCTGTGCTTAGTTCTAGGCCCCTCCCTACAAGAAAGACACTGAGGGGCTGGAGCATGTCCAGTGAAGGGCAATGGAACTGGTGAAGGATCTGGAGCACAAGCCTTATGAGAAGTGGCTGAGGGAGCTGGGGTTGCTTAGCCTGGAGAAAAGGAGGCTTAGGGGGAACCTTATTGCTCTCTAAACTACCTGAAAGAAGGTTGTAGCCAGGTGGGGGTCAACCTCTTTTCCTAGGTAACAAGGGACACGACGAGAGGAAATGACCTCAACTCGTGTCAGAGGAGGTTTAAATTGGATAGTAGGAAAAATGCCTTCACTGAGAGGGTTGTCAAGTACTTGACAAGGCTGCCCAGGAAATGATGGAGTCACCATCCTTGAAGGTATTCAAAATATGTGTAGCTGTGGCACTTAGGGACATAATTTAGTTGTAGAGTTGGCAGTACTGGGTTAAAGGTTAGACTTGATCTCAGAAGTCTTTTCTAACCTAAAGGATTCTATAGTTCTAACACCATTAACATAACTTACACCTAACTAGAGCCATCACTGTTTTACTGCTTCCATTATTTGGGGCCATTACTGGTCAAAAAGACCCTTCAGGAACACGAAAAAACCCCACCCCAGCCCTTTGCTGCAAAAAACCCAAAACAAACAAACAAATAAACAAAAAACAGAAAAAAAAACCACACAAGGGGAACAACAACGAACAAAAAATTGTGAAACAAAAAAATTTGTTTCAGATTGTTTCAAGGAGAAGAGTATTCCACAGAAAAGATCATTCCCTTCTTCCTTTTTTCCATAGTAGGCCACCCCCAGAGTGATTAGGAATCTTCAGTTTGACTGCCACAACCATTCTTGCAAACAAATTGTCTGCAGCAAGAATGATCAACAGAAAATCAACTTTTTATATATGTATTGGGACTTTGCTGTAAGATGAAAAACTTTTGCTAAACTGTAAACTGTTATGAACTATAGCAGCCCGGAAAAGGACCGAAGCAGACCAAAGTAAAATCTAGGAAACTGAATTTAAGACATTCAAAAAAATCCCTAACTATAGTGCCTCTGAGTTTGTGGGTTTTCATCATCTCTTCCCCTGACAACAAAAGGTGTACACTCACAGAAGATCAGACACCTTCACTGAAGACAGCATTTGAACAGCTAAGGTTTTGGGGGATTTACAAAGTAAACGATGCAGCTGGACCCAATTTTTCTACTTTGAACATGCCTCACACACGCTGATAGCACTGAGCTCAGCACAAGCACAGTAATCACAGTCACTTTATATCTCAGTGCCGTTGGGTATTTGCATAATAGCCTATTGGTTACAACATTCAGACTATGTGGGAGGCCTGGGTCCTATTCTTGCCTCAACATGACAGGATTAAAATTCAAATTTTTCATTCCTCAGCTATTATCCTATTACATAGCTTTTCCATTTTTTTTTTCCAAAAAAAGACTACTGTTCACCCACTGCAGGTCACAGAGACAGAAATTCAAGCAAGCCACAAAGAACTTGACTGCAGCCACAGGAATCAGAGTCTCATCTTTAAATATCCCCCTAAAAATGAAAAAGTCTAGGTTTGGGATTTTTTTTGGCTTTTTTTATTTGGTAATGCTTAGGATTTGCATATTTACATGGATACCGAATAAAAATATCAAAATCAATGAAAACATTTAAATAGAGGAACAGCCATTGGTATCCAAAGTCTATCTCACCTTTGAGAAGTCCTCTCCCAGAGTTTATAATGTGCAGATGCTTAAATTGCTTGGCATCAATGCATCACAATACTGGTATATCAGCACTGTACTGTATAGCTAATTTACAATACTTTATCTTGCATTGCTCTTTATACATGAAGTATCCCCCTCCATTACCCCTGACCTAGAGTACTAAAACAAAACAGATACAAGAGTAATTTTCTCTCCCAGACAGTATGAAAGCCAATAATTTTAATTAATATGAAAGTTCTAGGGTTTGATTTTTCAATTATTTTTGCTTCCTAAGTTGTCTTACATGAATTTATATGTAATATGCATAACCATAAATACTAAGAATAGAACAAAAATGAGAAAAATACTGTAATTAGCAAATATCGTGTTTTTTTCATCAGCATGGAAATAATTCTTCAAGGGAGTATTGTGAAGAGAACATATTTGACGCAGTTCATAAATGCATTTAATGAACTCCACCATGGATCTCATGACTAATATGTTAAATATCTTTCAGGTGAACTTGATTTAACTGTATAATTCGCTATTATCCATAAGTTATCATAAAGCAATATTCTTGGTGAGTCAGAAATTTCTTATATTAAATTCCAGGGTAAAATGTGGACCTGCAAATATTGAATCACTATTTATATGCAGGCTTTTTCCAGATCTGCAGTTTGTGAATAGTTATCTCATAAGATCTTCAACTTCTAAGTCACGGATTGATGCGTCTTTTTATAGTATCTTACTTTGTACAAGAGTAGAAACATCATAAGGTCCATGAAGCCAGGTGCTTTGCTTCTGTTTTGTACCTTATCTGAGTCAAGCAGCACTGAAAAGCAGCTCTGTGGAAAAGGGACCTGTGGGTCCTAGTGGGCAACAAGCTCAATGTGAGCGAGCAGTGTGCTGCTCCAGCAAAGAAAGCCAACAGGAGGCAGGGCTGCATCAACAAGGGCGTCACCAGCAGGGATAAACAAATCATTGTCCCACTCTGCACAGGGCTTGTCAGGCCACACGTGGAATACTGTGTTCAGTTTCACTCCCACTATACAAAAAAGATGTGGACAGGCTAGAGAGGGTCCAGAGAAGGGCCACAAAGGTGATTTATTACTGGGAAGCTGCTGTGTGAGGAAAGGCTGAGAGAAGTGGGTTTGTTCAGCCTTGACAAGGGGGAGACCTTATCACCATGTTCCAGTATTTAAAGGGTGGCTACAAAGAAGATGGGTACTCCATTTTAACAAGAAAACGTGGAAAAGGTGAGGGGAAAGATTTTGACTGGGTACAAGAGAATAATTTTTCACAGTGAGAACAATCAGCCATTAGAATAATATCCCCAGGGAAGATTCCTCAACACTGGACACTTAAGATTCAGCTGGATAGGGTGCTGGGCTATCTTTTCCAGACTGTGCTTCTGCCAAGAAAGGCTGGACCAGATGATCCTTGAGGTTCTTTCCAACCTCATATTCTATGGTTCTGTGATTTTATGATGGGTATCTGCAAGCAAATAAGTGATGTTTTCATGGAGAAAAACAATGAAAAAGTCCAATTTTTGATTTCTTGAATCTTGATAGAACCCACGTATTTAAAATACATCAAATTATAGTATGTATTTGCCAGTGAGAGGATAGAAATCCTGTATGTTATCTTTCTCCTCTTTCCTTGTTTTTTTTTTTTTTATTAAACTAGTACTTTCAATGTGTGCTGTTACACATTTCTGAATCAATTTTACCACATTTGTCTTGTGATTGATATCATACTAATTTTATGGCTAAAAACTGACACGAGCTATCCTCACCTGAAATCAGCAGAGATTCCACGTCTTTTTGTGCTTTATTTCTATCAGACATACACTGAAACCTAACATCTAATGGAATTAATAGAAAATATGGTGGTGTTTTTTTCCCATTTCTGTAGGAAGTCTCAATCTTTCCAATAAACAGATGAAAGTGAAGGAGATTGCTGTCGGTATAGAACTGCAGCTTCACATATTGCATAAACTATTAAGTTGACAGATGAAATTTAGAAATATGGTGCACAGATGAAAATACTGCAATGTTAGATAGCCTTCAGGACAAGTTTCACTGCCAGGTCCTACATTTAAGCTGTAGTAAAAGCATTCTTTTATCTATTCCTTAGGATACACATTGCATCACTAGAGTTTCTTGTTGGGACTCATCCAAGATTGGACATAATTGCTATTTCTTTGAAGAATCACAACAAACTTGCTATGTCTATTTCTTTCAAGTGGGAGAAACTTCATCCCATGCTAAATGGTATATCCCATGTAGACGTTATTAAGTGCTAAAAGAAAATGCATGTCAGCTTCAGTTAGCCTAAAGAAGGCTGATGAAACAATTCATCCAGAATATTAGTGGGGATATATTTAAGAGGATTTTTTTACACGACACACTATTTTTATTGTGGAAATATTTTCCATATAATACTAGGCCTTAAATATACATGAACAAACAACAAAAGAACAAAACAGAATAATTTATGAGAGAGAGCTCTGACAATGTCTGCTAAACATAAATTGTCCACATGCAACTCAATCATAAAGGCAGTAAAGCTGTTTCTACTATCAGTTGTTAGGATATGATTTTAGGTTAAATGGAGTTTTTGTCTGAATTCATACAGAAATTCATGTAGTCTTAAGATTTCATATGGAAAGAACACAAACTTATTAATCTTCTCAAATTCAGTAATATAAAATATTTAATTTTTTTTAAATTTCAAACTCTCAAGTTCTGCTAACACAGATCGAAGATACAGAAAGTGATTATTAAAAAGTCCTTTTGTTCTTTAGTAAAGAACTTAAGGAAAGTACGAATTCATTCTTTTACAAGTATTTTTTGTATCAATGCCCCAGAATTTCCATCTTGGATCTTTTAATTTTCCTAAATCTGGATCAGCAAGTGTAAAAAGATGCCATACCATTAACATATATAATCTTCTTTCTTGGGACCAGTGTTCTTTAATATCTTTATCAATGACATACACAATGAGATCGAGTGCACCCTCAGCAAATTTGCAGATGACATGAAGCTGAGCAGTGCAGTTGACATAATAGAAGGACAGGATTTCACCCAGAGGCAGCCTGGACAAGCTTGAGAAGTAGGCCCGTGGGAACCTAATGATGTTCAGTAAGTTCAAAGGCAAGGTCCTCTGCCTGGGTCAGGGCTGTCCCAGACACATGCACAAACTGGGAGAAGAGCTCATTGAGAGCAACCCTGTGAACAAGGACTTGGATATTTTGGATGAAAAGCTGGATGTGACAGTGTTTGCTTACAGCCCAAAAGACCAATGGTGTCCTGGGCTGCATCAAAAGAATCGTGACCAGCAGGTCAATGGAAACAATTCTCCCCCTCAGCCCTCATGAGATGCCACCTGGAATGCTGCATATGGCTCCGGGGTCCGCAGCACAAGAAATACATTAATCTGTTATAGCAGGTCCAGAGAAGGCCACAAAGACAATGAAAGGGCTGGAGCACCTATCCTATGAAGGCAGGCTGAGAGAGCTGGGCCTGTTCAGCCTGGAGAGGGGAATGCTTTGAGGAGCCTTCCAACCTTTCAGTACTGAAAGGGGGCTTATAAAATAGAGATAAAGGAATTTTTTACATTGGCATATAGAATCACAGAATCACAGAATATACCGAGTTGGAAAAGACCGACAAGTATCACTGAGTCCAACCCTTAGCCCTGCACAGGACCATCCCCAGGAGTCACACCATGTGCCTGAGAGTATCATTCAAACAATTCTTGAGCTCTCTCAGGCTTGGTGCTGTGACCACTTCCCTGGGGAGCCTGTTCCAAGTGCCCAACCACCCTCTGTGTAAAGAACCTTTTTCCAATATCCAACCTAAACCTCCCCTGACACAACTTCAGGCCATTCCCTCAGATCCTGTCACTGGTCACCACAGAGAAGAGATCAGCATCTGCCCCTCCTCTTCCCCTCACGTGCAAGTTACAGACTCTAGTGAGGTCTCCCTCAGTCTCTTCTTCTCCAGGCTGAACACACAAAGTGGTCTCAGTCACTCCTCATACGGCTTCCCCTCCAGGCCCTTCACCATCTTTGTTGCCCTCCTTTGGAGCTTAATATCTTTCTTGTAATACAGTGCCCCAAACTGCACACAATATTCCAGGTGAGGCTACCCCAGTGCAGAGAAGAGCTGGTGATGCTTTGCCTGATGCCCCCCAGGACACGGTTGGCCCTCCTCGCTGCCAGAGCACTGCTGACTCAGATTCAACTTGCCATCGACCAGGATGCCCAAATCCCTTTCCATGGCACTGCTTTCCAGCATCTCATTTCCCAGTCTGTACGTACATCTGGAGTTGCCCCATCCCAGGTGCAGAATCTGGTACTTTATATAATTATAGGACAAGGGGGAATATTTTTAAACTAAGTGAAGGGAGATTTAGACTACAAGAAATTATTTACTCAGTGGCACTGACTGTCAAGAGAAGCTGTGGATGCCCCATCCCTGGAAGAGTTCAAGGCCAGGTTGGTTGGGGTTTTGATCAAGCTAATCTGGTCTGTGGCATCCCTGTCCATGGCAGGAGGGTTAGAACTAGATCATTTTTATGGTCCCTCCCAATGCAAGCCATTCTGTGACAATTCTGTGTTTCTGCCATCTTTGTATAAATACACTGTAATTCTTTCTTTCAGCACACCACATCATAGATAGGATCTGTCTCTATCTCGTTAATGAAGACAGGGATACTTAATAAAATCAGGAAAATTAGCAAAATTTCTATGGTATATTAAAAGATCTTATGCACTTTCAGGGTCGGTAGGGAATTACAATATTTATAACAAATAATTCAGACCAAAAAAAGGGAATTTGCGGAAGACTTTTTCTTGGATGAAGCAAATAATTATTATTAAGTTAATACAAAGTTTAGTGTAAAAGATTTCAGTTTATAACTTAAGAAAAAAAGAAAAGGAGCAGCTGCTCTCATATTTGCAACTTCATTGTCCCATTTTTTAAAAAATACATATTTATATAAGGATTTCATGTTTTCTTTTTCATAAATTTACAGAAGAACAAGGTGTGTGGATGGGTTGTTATTATTTCTCTGTTTATGTCTTAAAAAGACACACAATTTTTTCTTTGACTTTTTTTTCAATGAATCATAAGTCAATACAGCTGAACTAATAAAGCTCTATTCACAGGTTCAAGTTATGGACTTTACTCGTACAAAGGACGTTGTCAAGCTGTGTTACAGTCAAGTTTAGAGGCTTTAGTATTATGATGTCTGGATAAATGTCATGTAACATAGACACCCTAAAAGTTATGCATTTGATCAAAAAGATGTTTAGGCTCTTTTTATGTAGACAATAAGAAGAGAGATTATACTAGATGAATCTGGACAGCCAAGTTTTAGGAAAAAAACCGCACAAATCCAGGATAAAGGAATTTATAGAGAAATGGATGTATGAAATGGGAAGGTCAGAGTATCATGATCTTGTACTGATTTCGTATTTTGCCTCAAAATGAACAAAAGAAAAAAAAAAGCCTGGGAGAGAAGTTGAACTCCAGGAGAGTCAATGGCTTTGGAACATATACAAAAGTATATGTCCCCGTGTAAGTAAAGGACATCAGTCTCCACGAGTAGGACACTGAAGATTTGCCTAATTTCTTAAACCTTTCTACAGCCTGACTTAGAGGGTTCTTCCCTCAGCATGCTCCATTTTCTGTTATATCCCTGCATTACCCCCTGATCCCCCTCTGCACCGTGGAGGGTGGCTGGGTGCCCAGAACAAGCTGCTGCCTCCAGGACAGCAGTGTCTCAACCGCACACAATCCACAGCACTTCACACCATCCCTAGCAGTGAAAACACACCAACGACATGTACTATTTATCGCTGGTTCATGCTTGATTCATTACAGAGAGAATGCTATTATGAGTAGGTATTTCTGTATCACAACCAGGTTAATTTTCAGAGTTTGCCTTTGACTTGGGTTACAGCCAACAGAAAGTTTCCTTGCATTTCAACAGGGCTTTCTCAGGCAGGATGAGTCTAATGAACAGAAATTGCCAAGAGCAACAACTCAGGAGATCAATATCGAAAGACCCTCCAATACTTATAAAGAAAGTGTGTATGCTACAAATCACAATTCTACTGAATGTGCAATAGTTTAAAGAAAATGAGCTGTGTCTTCTTTTACCTCTCCAATACAAGTTTTTTCACTACTCAAACATTTTATAAAGAATATCTCCCCTTAGTCAGTGTCAGAAAATCCTTGAACAACAACTATCTTTCAACATGTACTTTCCAATTCTGTAACAGCAGTTACAGAGCTTTCAGTAGCATGTATGCTATACATGACTCCATGAAATATTTGTGAGGGGAAAAACATAGCAAGGGAGGTTCTGGAGTTCTTAATTTAAAGCTGAATTCTACTCCAGGTAACTATACTTCTAAGACATATAGAGTTGTTGCTCTTCATCAGAGATCTTAACTGCAGAGACTGCTGACAAGATATATATAACAGCTAGCAAGAGAGAGACTATCAAAAACCAGAATATGTATATGCAAATAAGCAAAGACAGTCTCAAAATTATTCTCAAAAAATCTACTTGACTAGCTAGAAGAGCTACTGACTACCAGAGACCACAGTCATTTAGAAGGATCAGTTATGTAAAATTATCTATTGAAATACATAGCTAAACTGCCAGTGTTGAATTCCTGGAAGACACATTCTGCTGACCATTTGAAGTCATTGTGATTTACCTAAAAATAGTTTCACTGCTTCTAACTGGGCTTAAGAAAAAAGATAAGTTCTAAGAGCAGAACCAAAAACGCTCTTAACAAACCCCAATAAAAACTCATCAGAATTAAAGCGACAAAATGCAGCACAATCCTCCTATAAAAAATGACAATCATTATGATCAAATAGATAGAGATCCCTAAGATTGGTTTAAAGGTACTTCTGTCTAACAGCACAACTCCACTTGTCAGTTCATTGTATCTCTGCTGTTACCAGTCCTGCCCAGTGGAACTACATTTTCATTCACACTTTGAGCACAGCCTTTGTGCCTTTGGTAGACAGAAAGACTCTGCAGCTCTCCTCCATTTCTTCTCCCTTCTATTCTCCCTCCTAAAAAAATTCTGCCTGAACATGCAAGTAGGTTAATTAACATTTTCTTTTCTATTTGCATTATTCTATCCCACTACCAGCCACCGCCTGTACTGCAAATAGATTTTTTGCTCTGAAGAGAATAACAGAGGCCATAACTCTACTAACCATGGCAGTGTTGGATCAAGGGTTGGACTTGATGATCTTTAAGGTCTTTTCCAACCTGGTTTATTCTATGTTTCTATGATTCTATGATTCTACATCTGCAGGTAGCTGTTTAGAGAAAGGGAAGGACAAATGCTATGGTGTAAGAAAAACAAACAAACAACTCCACCCTTCTGTTATGATTCTTACTTGCCTATGCTAATGTTAGCTCATGCTTTGCTACTTCGATTTCCAAATGGCTTGCATATACTCCACTAGGATATGTGTCTGTAAATGAAAGAATTCCAGCAGTCTAATGTGGCATTGCAATTTTTTTAACTGCAAGAAGAGGCTAGAACTGTATGGCAATACAAACATTACTCAATGGAATTTAGCAATTTCTAAATTGGGTTTGTGTGGAAAGTAGTCAAGGAATAAAACTAAGCCTTTCAGTGAGTCACACATATTAAAAGCCTTAATAAATAGCTTATTCAAGAAAATGCATACACAGTCAGACTTTGTAAGTCCATATCATCTCTTAATCTATGAATTCTATGTAAATTAGCAACTGAGTTTTCAGACTTCTTAATTTTCATGTCTGCATCTCAAAGAACCTTACCAAACTACATTGTTGGGGAGTGTATTCCTAAGGTCATTTTAATATTGAATTCTACTTTTCGACAATATCGAAAATATTCTTTTTTCCACAATGCAGTATTTTAGATATTTCCTTTTAAGGGAATCTGAGAAACTATTACTAGAATAACAGATTCCCACTTATCTGCAATAGGCAGAATTTGATAAATCAGAAATGCTGAATACTGCTAATAAAGTCTCAAGTCCACTGGTCTGAAAGAAGACAAACATGAAATTCTCCATATTCTTTTTCTGTGTGTAAACAGTCAGATGACATTTGGAATGTTTTGTAGAACTATAACCCAAAAGGGGAAAACTAGTTAATGCCGCACAGTCCTTCATTGTGTTTGGGAGTACAGCAAGAATCTCCTTTCTACTAAGAATGTTACTCTCATAGGTTAGGCATGAAGAAATAAATTACAAATCTCTGCTGCACTGCTTCCTCATATGCAATATTTAGGAAATTAAATTCTGTTTTGAAAGGCTGTAAATGAGTGAATATTGATTAAAAAATTATCTTTTTAGATCTTAATTCTACCTTACCTTCTGTGCCCTCTCCCAGAAATAGAAGTATCATTTTGTCACGTAACATCAATCAGCTTGAGGATCAATATGACATTTTAACCTTGTTTCAGAGATGCATTGGAATTTTTATCATCCATAAACTTCATCTCATGAAGTTAATGTAATGTGATGCAGAAATAGCCATATACACATTAAAAATGTTTAATATGCTTTCAACTCTCTCATGAGAAATTTCAAATTAATAGAGAGAAATTAGTAAATTAGGAAAGAAAAGAATGCATCTTGTGAAGTGTACTTATCAAACAACACAATTGTTTTGGCAGGTATATAGTTAATTTTTTTCATAGCAATCCCAGTAGTGCTGTATTTTGGATTTGTGGCCAAAACAGTGTTGATAACAGAGAGATGTTTTCATTATTGCTGAGCAGTGCTCGCACAGCATCAAAGCCTTTTCTGCTTCTCACCCCACCCCACCAGTGAGGAGACTGGGGGTGCACAAGAAGCTGGGAGGAGACACAGTTAGAACATATGACCCCAAAGGACCCAAGGGATATTTCATACCATATGGTATCATGCTCAGCCTATAAAGCTGAGGGGAAAAGAAGAAAGTGGGGGATGTTTGGAGTGATGGCATCTGTCTTCCTAAGTAATGTAACTCGTGATAGGGCCCTGCTCTCCTGGAGATGGCTAGAACACCTGCTGCCACATGGGAAGCAATGAATTAATTCCTGTTTTGCTTTGCTTGTGTGCACAGCTTTTGCTTTCCCTATTAAACTGTCTGTACATCAACCCGTGAGTTTTCCAGCTTTTACCCTTCCAATTCTTTCCCCCATCCCACTGAGGGACAGTCAGCCAGCAGCTGGGTGGGGTTAAACCTCAACACAGGAAAACATTTTATTTACTTCATGTCTTGAGCATGTATAGCTTTTCTAATGACATCAGTCTTTGGAGAGTTTGATATGCTTATAAATCTTTCCAATTTAATTTTTCATGCTGCTAAAATGATTACATAACTGACCTTAGTAATTCCCATAAAGTTACCAAGTGTAAGAGAAAATACCATAACGCAAATCCTTCTATTTTAGTATACTAATAGTCTCTAATAATAGCCAAAATATGGAACTGCTCATTTGAACAAAACAATTTTATCCATACTTCAGAACACCGTCTTCAGATATCTTTTTTTAACACTATGAATATACCACACTAAATAACAAAACATCTTGAAAATGTGTTTTCTGAAAAAATCATAAAAAATATTTGGAAATTAAATTGCCTACAAGGCAATGTTTTGGCACCTTCTTCCTTGTACCTAACTGGGACAACATCTCCCAAATTTTTTTATATTCTATTACTCTTAGCATCATTATCATGACAGTACAATCTTACTTAGAAAACACAATTTCGACATCATTCTAAAAATACCTGTTGTCAATTTTTCTTTACTATTTATGAATGAGAATTCAGTTCAAGTATTTTATTACTTTAAGTTAAAGTCTTATGCTTTGTCTCTGACAAACGTTACCACATGATATTTATGTCAATTTCTCCATCTGAAAGTTCTTTCTTCGAAAGTGCATTATAATTTTTAAAAATATTAATTGACATTGATTTCAGATATAGCCTTTTAGTCTTATTGCACTATTCCTAAATAAGTATGTTTTCACAAATCTTTTATCATGATTTATTATGCAAATTGCACATATACTAATTTTTAAAAATAGAGGTACAAAAAGACTTGATGTAAAAATGTATCATTTTGACTGAACATGATTGAAAATTCATGCTTTTCCTGTTCTGATTTACCTATTATCTCTTAGGACAACAAAAAATAAAATGCTATAAAATTACATGGAAGAGAGGCAGAAACTCTAGTACAATTGTGTAAATCAATAAACATTAGAGATTTCTACTCAGAGTTTACAGCAAGAAAGGAAAGTTGTCATACCATCCCCTCTTCCAATCCCAAATGTAGAGTGTAAAATCTCTTTAATTTTGGTCTTTTAGGAAAAGCTTATGGTTCCTGATTGGTGAACTACTAAAAATGCCTAACTTCTCCAAGTGGGTTTTGGTGTGGTTTGCTATGCTGAATTCCTAAGAAAGACTGACATCTTTGCTAGGGTTTTTTCAGTTTAACTAAGAAATCAAGAGGAAAACCACATCAACTCTTTTACATGTGTTTACCTTATGTGAAAACCAATCACTATGGCAAGTTCACACAGTTCATACATGTCTAGCTAACCAGTTAAATTATAACTATAATGGGTAAATAACTACACTTAAACTGTACTTTAGCAGTTCTCCAGTGCAGCAGAACAAAGGAGGCTGTGAATATGAAGATGGAAGAACAGGCTGCATGGCTACATGTGGCTGCATGGCTACAGAAAACTTTTTCCTTTTTTTTTTTCTTACTGTTCTACAACAAGAAAAGATATTCCAACAGACATTTACATAAATGATCCGCTTAAAAAATTTTAAAAAGCCCTCTGTATTTTGTAGAAAACTGAACAGGTATCAGAAATTCTATGGGAGTGTAGCAGACACTCATGGGAGTGGGTTTGTATTGTCAGGTAAAATCAGTTCAGTGATCTAGGGCACACTTGTTTTAAAGGTATCAGTTGAACATCTGTATTTGTGATAAATCTGAATTAAAAACCACATGTGAAATACATGGAAGAACATAAAGTCAACATGTAAAAGACACTCAAATGTCAACAACCTTGTCAGCTCACAGGTGAGAAAATATCGTATCCACAGCCCGAACTTAAGCACAGAAAATGGATCTGAAAATGTATTTTTATAGAAAAAGATCTTTCTAGAAAAACAAATAAAGGAATGAAATGATATTCAACAAAAGAATTTTCTTTGTTTGGTGCTTACAAAAAAAGAGCTGAGACTTAGAGAAAAGCATTAATCAAAAGCACAGCTAGCTTCACCTTTGAAAAACAGGAAAGGATACAAGAAAGCTGTAACCCTGTAGCATAGCTCTGTGGTCTTAGAATTTGACTGTAAGCCAAGAATACCTGAACCTAATGTAGAACACAAGCTCCAATCTTCTGTATGTTAATTGGAAAGCTACTTCTTCTTCTGTCCAGTTCATTGCCTTTGAGATGAGAATAACTGCATATCTAGTGATGAAATGTAATATGCAGTAATAAGCCTCGTGATATTATGGTGTATGAATATTGGATTATTTTATAATGGTTTCTTAAAGCAGGAAATAAATGTTGGAATTCTGTTTAACTGACTGAAGTCTACAATCTTGTTTTTAAACCAAATTAATTAATCCAGCTCTAATTTCCTACTTTTTACATGTTAAAATATACTCAAAGTCAAGTAGAGAAGATGTAAGAAAAGCTTCTGGTAATAATAGAAGAGTTTTGAAAAGGATTTTGCACATCAGCAATAGCAGTCTAAGTGAAGCTGTGATGTACTGCTAAAATAAAATTGAACTGAAAACCCAAAACGTCAGCAAAAGTGAATGGGTTCACATTCTGAATTTCTGTCTGGAATTTCAGCTGAGTTTTTCTCTCTGATAAACTTTAACACATTACATCATGTGAAAACCAGTGCTGGGTATCCATTCAGAAGGACATTCGTTTTCAAGAGAAGCTTCCCTCCATTACACATGTTAAATAGCTTTATTTATCCTGATAATATTTAACAATTTTATCACACACAGAACTTTTTCAGTTTGTATAGATTATTTGTACTTTCTTCCCTTTTGACCTTCCTCTCTGCCACAGGCATTTCTGGGATCAAATGTAACTTTTATTTTGAGATACTGCCACAAGTTTCCTCCATGGACCAAAATGGTTTTTTGTTTTGTTTTGTTTTGTTTTTTTTTATGCTCTTTTTATGACTATCAAATTATCAACAGACATTTTCACTAATGTCTCTCTGAACCAGTTTTTGAAAGTACTGGACAACTGTGAGTATATGAAATCTCTCCAAACCTTGCACCTGCAAGTCAAACATGGCACAAGCAAGATGTCATAGCCACTTAGTTTTCCAAGGGCCTTGAGAAAATTATCTCTGTTCACTTTCTAGTAGACCATGTCCACAGAAAAGAGTACCATTAGAGCTATTAAATCAAAAATGAAACGTAAATTAGGTTTATCTGTGTTTCTTCGAGTCTAATGTGCAGACTGGCTCTCCCTGGAATCTCACGCTATAATCTCACAATTATCTTATTATCATCCATATCAAATAGTATAGCTTAGTATATCAGTAAGGAGCTGAATGGACAGCGAAGAGTACAATGAAGAGGAATCCCACTTATGGCTTCAATAATAAAAGATACCCTAGATATAAAGAAAAGAAAACCTAGTTATAATTAATGTAGAAACAGTTACTACTGTTCTACATTTTGGCCCTGTCATGCCTTCTATGCAAACAGTAAATTTTAGCTAGTATACATTATAAGAACAAATTCTGAAGCAGTGACAGTCTCCCTCATACTTCCATGGACCCGCCTTCCAGTATATTAAAATGGCATAACAAAGTTTTCAACCATATATAATCCCGTTCAGTTGCGGAATTTACTAAGGACCTGATTTAGACAAGACAGTCAGCTTCCCATTACAAAAGCTATTTTGTCAGAAATAGCAGTGTGGCTCCATGATGTTAGTACTCCAACTTGTGAGGAGGTTTTCTTTCAGGCAGCTTTTTTTAATCACATTTAGTTTGAGAAGAAAAGTCATCTTCAAAGACATTTGACAGAGCAGCTGGTTTGGCAAATCCTGTCCTTTTGCTGGGAACTGTTATAATCTAAAAAATGTTATTCTTTACACTTTCCTAAGTTTTCTTGAAGAAACACGACTACTCAATACATGGCAGTGCTTTGACCTGCATAAGACGATGTAACATGACCTCTGTATTTAGTCCTTTTTTTCAGAATCAGCCATCTGACAAAGTGGTGTCACAGCCCTTAACTACAATCAGTGATACTATCGGGAAAAGTGCAAACAAATAATACCAAAACATACAAGAAATTAAATTTTGAGGCTTTGAAAAAAAACTATGAATCTGTGACACTGAGATTCACGCAAGAAAATATAATTTGCACAAATGTGCTTACAGAAGATGGAATTCATCTACCTGAAACGTGGACTGGAATTTAATATGATGTCAAGTTTACAATGGCATACTGCAGGTAGATAAGAAGAGGCACCATACCAAAAATGTCACATCCTATTGTGGGATCAAATCTATCAGACAGTCATTGAGCAGTTTCAGAAATAGAAACTTTTGAATGAAAAAATATAAGGCAATTGTGGACATTAACCCCTGATCAGCAATTTCCATGAATAATGTTCTGGATTGGATTCTGCACATGCATCTGCAGTACAACTAGATGTACTGTGAAAGTCATGCAGCCACAGGAAGTCCCACAGAACAGCAATCATTTCTTAGTCTAGGCCCATACTTTATACATAACAGTACAGAACAGATCTTTCTGAACATGGGAGGTCCAAATGGTTGAGTCACTGACCCCTTTCCAGCCTTACAGAATGTAGGCAGCATCAAATGAAATGGCGAGACAAATGTGTGCAAGAGAAGATCAGATGAGCAGAAGAATATGAGTAATAAAGTCAAACAGTCCTCTCCCATTCTGAGAAGGACAGGCTCTCTTCAGCTTGAAGGCCAGTCTGTTACTTCCTCATTAGGCTTTATACAGTTAGCACTGTTGACTAAATTCACTGGTTGGGTTCATTAGGAAAAGGAAGATGGTACTCTGCATGAGCAGATAGACTATGTTCTTTCCCCCCCCCCCCGATATTGTATTCATAAATCGATAAGGAAAACTCATTTATTCCCACTGCATGCAAGTGGAGATAAGACCAGAAAATTTAAATTTTAAAAAAAACCAATTAATAAAATAAGTTCACTTGTTTTTGGAAATTAACTCATTCCTTTGGTGGTGTTGTAAAAGTCCTGACTATATACAGTTTCTTATTGTATAATCTATACAAAAAAAAAGAAAAGGAACCTGGCAGAAGAATAATGTAAGACAGCCAATTGCTTATAGCAGTACCATGTCCTTGTCAGGAAAATAGTTATGTTTAAACCCTAACTATTCATTATACATCTAGAATTTTGAGTACTCATTTGTTCTGCACTTTTATTGTATGAACATACAGAACAAGGAGATTAATTATAAGATAGAAAGTTCTATTTTAACAAAAACATTAGGCAAAGTTCCAAATTAGTAAGCAAACCTCCCAAGTCATCAAAAATATACAGTAAAGTTCAAACACTGGCAGATTTAAATACGGAAATTTTAATCTGAATGTTCTGTTTTTCACAAGCCTAACAGCTGTGAGGTTGCCAAGAACTTAAAGTACTAAAAATATATTTTATCTATTTATTATTAAAAATATTGCTATTCCATTTATCAACTAACTTGAGAAGTATCAGCTAAAACATACACATCCAACATTCAGTTTTCAGTCTCCCATTACTGCAAACACCTTGCCACAGTAAGTAGGTGTGCACACTTACTGTACACACTCTTGCGGCACTAAACATCCCAGAAAAGTTTTAGTCCCCCAAAAACATCCTCCCCCTCAAAAAACAACCCAAAAAAATCCAAAAAACTACTGTACTCTGAAGTACTGCTATACATTACTTGCATGGGAGATTTTCTACTGCTCTTCTCAGTTCCTCTGAAGAAAATTGATCTTCTCACCCCCCTAATTATCTATTAGACATTTCTTAAAAAAGTGATAGCTTTTCTTATTTGACAGTCTTGGATTTCAGTATTCTAACTGATTATACAGAAATATATTACTTAAGCAAATAACACAAGAACACAAAACTCTACTTTAAAATGGCTTAAATTATAACATCGAAATCTGCTCCACAATAAATCTAAATGAATGTAACATTTAAAATAACAAATCCTCATATCTTCAAATGTTTCAATCTTATTGCAAATTAAAGATAGTCATAAGTAGAATACCTTTAAAATTCATTTTGATACATCTTTAGCCAATATAGTAAGTGAACTAACACAGGCACAAAGGAAAGAAAGAAACAAGGAAAGGTTCTTGCTTTCCAAATACCATAGTTAATTCAAGTTACAATAGATTAAAGAAACTATGTCCATCATTTCAATTCAAGGTCAGCAATATCTGAATGAAATGAGTGAGAAGGCCATAAAAATCCTTGGAGAACAGGAAACTGGGAGACAGCTACATGAAGCAGTGATGCAGGCTGACACATCAACACTTACAAACAACAAGTGTTGATGCAAACGGCTCATATCACTCATGTTTACTGTGCAAAGGCAAATCACATTACACTTACAACAAAAGTTTCATAGTTCTTTTTTAAAAGTGCAGTGTTGGAGAAGTGGAGAAGGAAGAGAGAAGTGGAGAATGTTGAGCTGACATTCTAAATCTTGGACGAGAAGTAGTGGATGAGTGTGATGATTACACCTCTGGTAGCACCGTTATGAAGAAATAATGACAACGCACAGCAGGGCAGTGCAATGTTCTAGCAATTAGGCCATATGGTGGTGTCATTCCTCTTACACATCGCAAAAGACGCTCATGGCTGCATAAGCACAGCAGCACAAAGTTATACTGGTTTGCCACAGCCAGACCAAAAGGAGATGAGACTTTTGAATCTAAGACAGTAACTCAGATTCATGTCACTTCCAATATTTTAGCTCACTGTTGGTAATTCGTTTCTATGGCAGTCTTAAGGTTGCATTTGGGACAAAGTCCAAAACCTACTGAGATCAAAGTTAAAACATGGAAATATTTCTTTCTTTATTTCTTTCTTATTTATTATAAATGAAATGCCACGACAGACAACGTTATGCAGGAAATAAAGCTAATATGCTATCAGTAATTTATAACTTCCTTTAATATGTTACATGATTTAAGTAATTTCTAGACAAACTTATTTTCTCTCTTTCAAAAAACTGTGATTCTGGATAGCATCTAAACCTCCATTAGGACAAAACTATTCAGTAGGGATTTATTTATATCTTTTACATCCTGAGGCAATTTTAGACTTCTAAGACTGTTCTGTTCTAAGACAGACACCCGTGGATTCTTTTTAATATTGATTAAAAGTATAGTTTCTGTTACTGGCAGTTGTCAAAATAGCATCCCCATGGAAATTTCAGACTTGTTGTATATCCCTATTTCATCTGTTTCTGAAGAATAAGTGACAGTATTGGGCTTTGAAATGTGTATATAGAACTCTGGGCTCAAAACACTTAATTTAACCACTGAGGAGTCACAGCCCACCATCCCCTACTGGTTTTGCCTTTAACTAGTCATAACTACATTTACCGAATCTATTTAAATCGACAAGATTAATTTGAACAGTAAAATGAAGAAAAAGAGTTAACATTTTTCTCGGAGTTCACAGTAGCAGCACTGGCAAAAGTGAAATTCAGTACTAAGATATTTTTGTAGAACAAGCTTGAATGAACTCCAGTGCTTCTGAAAAGGTAGTGACACCTGATATGCACAAACTCAATCCTCAAGCTGATCCAATATACCTGCAAACTCAGATGTGTATAATTTCCTCTACAGTGAATAGGATCTGTGCTGCACATAAATATTCAGTTTCCCGGGTTTATTTAAACACAACGGAGGAACATAACTGTCTCTAATGTTCTGTTTAAAATACTTATCTCACTATATCTATCAGAAATAAAAGTACTTATCTTGCCTGAATCAGAGATCCAGACAGAGATATCATAAGGTTCTGCTTACAGAGTTGTATAAAATGATGCTATAGAATCAATATTGCCCAGCAGTTCTTCTAGAAAAATAAAATAAGAAACGTATACTTCTTTGTTTACAACATATGTAGCTCTCTAGAAAGAGTAAAAAGTTATTTCTGAACACTATCTTTCTTGATTGGTCACTGCTGAAAGGAAGATTTTATGGATGATTTCACTCACTGTCTATTAGTAAATTTTCAGATAGGTAATGATAAGGCAGGGACCACTTTCAATATTTATTTTTTATTAGTATTATCTTTGGAACAGATTGTATCAAAATTAGTCTGGACTAAAACTAGACTGCGTCAAAATCCAGGTAAATCAGACATATCATGAACACAGACAGACACAAAATTTCCTAGGTGAAGCTGCAACACGGTGTTCAAAACTAAGCCAGGTGGAAATAAATACTAGATGCGCCTATTTACTAAATAAGAAGTCAAGCTCAAGAGCCTTGAAAATGTACCAGTCTCAGATTAATAAAGAAATAAAACTACGTTTATTATTAGTTAATGATTTCCTAATAATACACATTTCAAATTTTCTCTGCAAATATGAGATTTACATCATTTACTATGATGAAAGCTGACAGTGTAAGATAAATGTATCACTCAGGAAAGATCTAGAGGCCAAGAAGTCAGAAGAGCTTTACGAACATTCTGAGAAATTCAAACACAGAATTTGTTTACAGCTGCACATTTTTAAAAAGAATTAATATGATACCATCTTTTTCAGTCATGCTATATTATCTTGCTCCATAGTTTCCTCTCCAGTAGAGCATCTACTCAATATGTTCCAGGGCCCTGTCATACCTGAGGATGTGAAAACAGATACTACAGAGCCAGCTGGGAGCTACAGGCTTTTAACATAAAAGACCTCTTATTAGTTTGTAGGAATTGAGTTAAAGAACTTCTTTCTCCACACAGAACCTGTTCCTGTCTCCAAGGTCAGCACAACTTGTTTAGTCTCCTAACTCCACCACCCAAAAAACCCATATGTAGAATTTAAGCATTAAACTAGTGTCCTGTCATGTTTCCTTAGTAAAACGAGTTAATTGAATTAATCTGCTACTATAGTGAGGAATTGAGTTTTTTCTTGTCTGATCTAAAAGAACCACTCACTCCGCAGTAAGTGCACACAGCCTATTCCTCTGGTACTACCACTGGAGCCCTAATTCACATGAATTAATGACAAACACTAATGAAAGGAAGGCAGGAAGGAAGGAAGTAGAACAATTCACTTGTTAAAATGGACATAGTTGCTACTCAGTTTCAAATAACTCTATGTGCGTGATTGTAATTCGGGTTGTTCCTTATAATAAAAGATTTTAAGGTCTGTAACATCTCAGCCCTGTATCCTAGGGCTGGCTTCTCCAGACTTTTCTCTTGTTTAATTTCTGGTCATAAGGAACACCTAATGCACATTGACAGTATATATAAGCTACATATACAATTTCATATAATTTATGAACCTTCCACAAGTATATGAAAACTGCCACACCAGATCAGACGGAGCTTAGCAAAAGATGAAAGGAAGCAAAGAAACTCATTGTCATTTTGGCATGACAACAGCAGAAGATGACTTTCATATTCCTTATAAAACAGAGAAGTGAAGAATAAAGGTAAGCAATTTGTTCAGGACAAGATAATTTATGACTTTTGGGTTTTCATTATGTCTCAGAAAAATAATGGAGAATAAATGTTTTTGTTTCATTCATTCCAGTGCAGAAAAACACATATATTTGTGGGATATCACTTCATTTCTACTGTCATTGTAAAAAATATTTTTAGTCACTCTTAAGAGCTACACTAGCTAACCTGCAGAGTACAAATGAGAAAACTTCCTGACACAGTTTTTAAAAATATACACTCAATCCCTTGCAAGAAGCACGGCAGAATGCTTAAGAAATCCAGGAGAAAAGCTTTTAAAGTATTACTAATAGGTTTTTCCATATGCTGCAGCCTCACTTTTCTGTGGGTGATATGTCTGAACTGCAGATAAACTGAATCATTGCTACTGAGAGTATACAACTGCTGTCTGATGCAGGCCAGCATGGGTTCAAAAGGATTTATTAGCAAGACATTCCCTGGGTATATGTCACCTCAAAAATCTGGGGTCTGGCTTGGAAACAGCTCAGCACTCATTAGTAAGTCTGACAAGTATCGGACAGCCCCACGCAGAGCAGGTTCAGGGTTCTCAGCAGTCAGCAGTCAGGATTGGGAGAGCTGGAAAGCGTAATACCCACACGCTGCACAGCCCTTGACAGACACATTTGGCTCTACAAGTATAATTTTTTATAACTTAGCAGTGATTCTTCTACACTGAGTATGGATGTCCAGAGATGTGCGTTTGCACCACAGGCCTCAGAATTCCAAAGTCTATTTGTTACCCTGGGACAGATCACACAGAATCACAGAATCAACCAGGATAGAAAAGAGCTCTGAGATCATTGAGTCCAACCCATGACCCAACACCACTCTGTCAACTAGACCATGGCACTAAGTGCCACATCCAGACTCTTCTTAAATACCTCCAGAGACAGTGACTCCACCACCTCCCTGGGCAGCACATTCCATTGTCTGATCACTCTCTCTGTAAAGAATTTCTTTCTAATGTCTAACCTTGCAAGACTCTGCCTTTTTGTCCTACTGCTGGTTGCTGGGGAGAAGAGACCAACCCCCACCTCAGTCCAACCTCCTTTCAGGTAGTTGTAGAGAGTAATAAGGTCTCCCCTGAGCCTCCTCCAGGCTAAACAACCCCAGCTTCCTCAGCCTCTCCTCAAAGGGCCTGTGCTCCAGTTCTTTCACCGTCCTCGTTGTCCTTCTTTGGACACTCTCCAGCACCTCAATATTCTTCCTAAACTGAGAGGCCCAGAACTGGACACAACACTCAAGGTGCGGCCTAACTAGTGCCGAGTACAGGGGCAGAATCCCTGACCTGGTCCTTCTGACCACTCTGTTCCTGATCCAGGCCAGGATGCCATTGGCCTTCTTGGCCACCTGGGCACACTGCTGGCTCATGTTCAGCTTCCTGTTGATTAGAACCTCCAGGTCCCTCTCCGCCTAGTTGTTCTCCAGTCACTCTGTCCCCAGCCTGTAGTGCTGCAGGGGGTTGTCGTGGCCAAAGTGTAGGACCCTGCACTTGTTCTTTTTAAACATCATACCATTGGATTAAGCCCATTTATCCAGTCTGTCCAGGTCCCTCTGCAGAGCCCTCCTACTCTCCAGTAGATTGACACTCCCCCCCCAACTTGGTGTCATCTGCAAATTTGCTAATGGTACACTCAATTCCCTCATCCAGATCTTCAGTAAAGATATTAAACAGGACTGGGCCCAACACTGATCCCTGGGGGACACCACTAGTGACTGGCTATCAACTGGATGCAGCACCGTTCACCACCATTCTCTGGGCCCAGCCGTCCAACCAGTTCCTAACGCAGCACAGAGTGTCCCTGTCCAAGCCGTGGGCTGCCAGTTTTTTCAGGAGAATGCTGTGGAAGATGGTGTCAAAGGCTTTGTTGAAGTCCAGGTAGACCACTTCCACAGCCTTCCCCTCATCCACCAGGCAGGTCAGCTGGTCATAAAAGGGGATCAGGTTGGTCAGGACCTGCCCTTTCTAAACCCGTGTTGGCTGGGTCTGATCCCCTGTCCATCCTGTAGGTGCCATGTGATCACACTTAAGATGATCTGTTCCATAACCTTGCCAGGCTCTGAGGCCAGATTGACAGGTCTGTAGTTTTCTGGGTCTTCCTTTCAGCCCTTCTTGTGGATGGGTGTCACATCAACCAGCTTCCAGTCATCTGGGACCTCCCCAGTGAGCCAGGACTGGTGATAAATGATAGAGCTTGTCTTGGCAAGCTTTCCCACCAGTTTCCTCATCACCCTAGGATGGATCCCATCTGGTCCCATAGACTTGTGAGGATCCAAGTGGTTCAGGAGGTCAGTAACTTCTTCCTCCTGGATAACAGGGGGGCTATTCAGCTCCCCTTTGCTGTCTACCAGCCCAGGAAGCCAGTTATCCTGAGGACAATCTGTCTTGTTGAAAACTGAGGCAAAGAAGGTGTTAAATACTTCGGCCTTATCCTCATCTTTGATAACTATGTTCCCCTCTGTGTCCAACAAAGAATGGAGGTTTTCCTTGCCCCTCCTTTTGCTATTGATGTATTTATAAAAACATTTTTTGTTAACAGAAGGGCCTAGATTAAGTTCAAATTGTGCTTTTGCCTCTCTAGTTTTCTTTCTACATGACCTAACTACATTCCTAAATGCTTCATGAGTTGCCTGCCCTTTTTTCCAAAGGCAACAGATTCTCTTTTTTCCCTAATTTCCTGTAAAATCTCCCTGTTCAGCCAGGCCTCCCACCAGCCCTTTTCTGTTTGTAAACAGCAGGTTTAATGGCGCCCCAGCCCTGGTAGGTTCATTTATCAGCTGCAACAGGAAATTATCCTCCATACACTCTAGGAATCTCCTGACTGCCTCTTATTTGCTGTGTTGAGTTTCCAGCAGACAGCCGGTAGGTTAAAGTCACCCACAAGGACGAGGGCTGATGATTTTGAAACGTCTACCAGCTGCTTGTAGAGTAATTCATCACCCTCTTCATCCTGGCTGGGTGGTCTATAACAGGCCTTGTTGGTCTTCCCCCTGATTCTGAGTCATAAGCACTTAACCTTATCATCACTGACCTCAAGTTCTAGAGACTCAAGAGCCTCTCTAACATACAGAGCCACCCCTCCACCTCTCCTACCTCACCTATCCCTTCTGAAGAGCCTGTAGCCATCCATGGCAGCACTCCAGTCATGAGTCATCCCACCACGTTTCCATGATGGCGACTACATCATAGCTTTCCTTCTGCACAATGGTTTCCAGCTCCATTTACTTGTTTCCCAAACTGTGTGCATTAGTATACATGCACTTCAGCTGGGCTGCCAATATCACTCCTAACCCTGGCTTTCCTCCCTTAGGTTCTTCCCTGGAGAGCCTAGTTTCAACCCCTTCCCCCTTCAAACCTAGTTTAAAGACCTCTTGATCAGCCCTGCTAACTTATAATGCTGGGGTTCTTTTGCTCTTGCTAGAGAGATGAAGCCAATCTGACTCTAGTGGGCTAAGTACCACAAATTTTGACCCATGATCAAAAAAACCAAAATTCCTCTGGTGGTACCAATCCTTTGGCCAACTATTGATAAAATGGGTTTTCCTACTCCTCACTCCATTCATCCCTGCTACCGCAGGAGTTGAGGCGAACACCACCTGTGCTCCTGTCCCATCAACTAATTGATCCGAAGCCTTAAAGTTCTTTTTAATTGCCCTGGTACCTATTTTATTGATCTCATCACTGCCAACGCCGTACTACCAAGAGTGGGTAATAATCAGAGGGCCAAATTAGGTCAGGGAGTCTCCTGCTAATATCCCTCACTCTGGTCCCAGGAAGGCAGCAGACTTGCCTGTGGGATGGGTCCAGTCAGCATACAAGGCCCTCAGTTCCCCTCAGAAGGGAATCACCAACTGCAACCAACCTTCTTTTTTTCTTAATAGCTGAAGTTGTGGTCTTTCTAATAGGGTGCAACCGGGAGACCCTCCATACAGATCTTTTTCTTGAGTGTCATCTGCCTGACTCTCTGGGTCCAGGGCCTCATACCTATTTGTTAAGGGCACCTAGGGAGGTGATGGGGGTCAGGAGGGGATTCTTTTACCTCTCTGACCAGGCATCTGTTTCCATTCCCCCCTATCTACCTGGTCTGTGCCATCTACCTGATGGCAAGAAGGGCAGGGCTTCACCATCTCCTGCTGAAGTTCTTTTGGGGTGGAAAGGGTGTGACTCCACCAGTCTATTTCCCTTTCACTTTCCCTAATACTCCTTAGCCTCTCTACTTCTTCCTTAAGCTCTGCCACTAAACAGAACAAATTATTCACCTGATCCCACCATATGCAGCTGTCTTTCGCATGCTCCCTGGTACTAACACCAGACTCAGACACTCCTTACAGCCAGTGACCTGGACAGCTGCATCCTTCTTGGGGGGGGGGGGGGTCTTTCTGGGTTAGAACACTCCTGCTGACAGCACCAGCAACGGTTTTTGAGCATTTGGAAACCATTGCTGGTCCAGTTGAGCTGGAGAGAGAAAAGAAAAAAAAACAAAACAAAACAAAAAAATCAACCACCAAACAAAACCATGCACACCTACCACACAACCCACCAGCAAGACCCAGAAGAGTGGCTGTGCCCTTTCTGCTCACCCTGCCTGTGCAAACTGCCCTGCAAACTGCTGTGCCAAGCCCTCACTGATGTGCCACATCCCTGTTTGCCTGCTCCTGTTCGCTGTATTCCAGCTCCCCGCACTCCCTAGAGATTCTTTAAATCACCTGCAAGTGGGCCTGGCAATACTCCTTGCTCACCTGGTTGGCTCCCAAGAGCAGCCAAGCCTGGGTCCAAATGCAAGTTCCCTTTCCGAAGTGCTACCTTTGAACATGACAAGTTGACACGTAAGGATAACCTGGAGGGCACTGAGAGCAGTACTAATATATTTTTGCAGAACAAACTCGGCTGAACTATGTGAAGTTATTCAGCTGCACTAAGACAGCAAACTCCAGTGTTTCTGTGAAGGTAGTGACACCTGACGTGCACAAACTCAATGCTCAAGCTGATCCAATATTCCTGCAAACTCAGATGTATATAATTATAAGAGATAAAAGTTTTGGAAAATAATATATAGAAGTTGTCTAAGATAAAACTGAGCAAAGGAATCACTTATATTAGGAAAAGGATTGTTATCTGCTAAAAAAAGAGATAATGCATTTCAACAATAAAGACATACCATTTTCAAAGCCAGAGCTACTGCTTTATTAATTTTTATCAAAATTTGTCCCCTTACAGGATACTTATGAGTGATGATTGGGCTGTATTATGTATTGGACAGATTTCTTATAAAGAACACAGCTTCACAGTGTTGGTAAATACATCTTATTTGATTGTTTTGTTTCAACTAGTATATGCTGATCACAGGGAGACAGATGTGGATTGATAGCTTACTCTGTACTTCCCAATCTAGTGCCCATATGCTTGACAGTTAAAATATCTGAAGAAACAGGATTTTCAGATAAAAGATTATAAGTAAAAAACTAACCTAATTTCCACTATATGCCCTTGAAAACAATATTCTTATAAGGTAAAAACTAATAATGCATCATAGGATTTGTTATGTCTTATGCAGAGGTACAAGTATTTATCTGAGGGAATCAACCCTCTTTCCATTAATTAATAGCAAAAAATGAAGAGAAAAAATAAGATAAAATAAATATTAATTTGTGCTAAATTAAGAATACATTGTAATTAAATACTCATTAATTAAATTAATGTATAAAATTCAAATAAATATACATTGTAAATTATAACACTGTTTCCAGTTAAGTGAAATTTGCATGAACAGCTTTACTTGTGAAGCCAAGAAGGAGAAATATGTGAAATTGCAGTTGAATGTAACAGTAACAGTTTGACTACCTAGATTTATTATTTGTCTTCTATTTTGTTGGTTGGATTGTTTCGTCATTATATAGCTGCAGAGTGTATATAAACATAGGTGAAACCAGCATTTATTAAAGCACAATAGCTTCCTAACAGCAGACACCTAAAATTCACTTTTATTTCCTTTTTTAGTTACAGATTTACTTTCAGAATGACTGTTATTTCTACTACAATCCTATGAAGCAATGGTGTAAATGTTAGATTGGATGCATGGAATAGTGTCTCCACGTTTCCAAGACCTGTTAGTCTGGAGAGAGAAACAATGAGATAGAAAAGCACTAATACACTCAAATCCAGGAGGTTTTTGCCTCTGCATGTAAGCAAAGGAGAAAAAGGGCCACAAGCTTCTCATCATATGTCCAGTGTTTGACCAAGTTATGCACTTATTGTTCTGAAGCACCTGGAAACTGCAAAATTTGTGACCCATCATAAAAAAATTTGTGACCCAGGGTCTTAGAGCAAAGGCACTCCCCTCCACCTTCCTCAACGATTTGCTCATATTGATAAACTGGGAAATCTTCTCCTGACCTTCAAACTTGCAACCTCCAAACTCCAAAGATAAGTCGTGTTACAAATGAGCTGCCATTGCAAGCTCTTTCTTCTACATAATTTTCTCTACTTTTCTGCCATCATCTGCTAGAGCAAGGGAATACTTACACAGATTTCTATATCTGTGTATCTGTGACTACAGTTACTGTAGTATATGGATATTTCTTAAGCTCATTGACGAAGTAAATACACTGAAATAAATAGAAATTGAAGTGTATGGACATATTAACATATGAACACACGCACACAGCACTGGATTTCCAAGAGGAATTGTTGAGTCCAGCTAATATAGATATTGACCTTGACAATCTGATTAAAGGGATTACCGGACAATTACCTGGGCAAGCAATGGATTACCAGACAATTCACTGGGTAAGCAATGGGCTGAACCTGATATTGTATTAGATCATCTCATAAACCATGACAATATGAAGTTTATTATTTTAAAATAATCTGTAATTATCTTTGCTCACAAAATGGCAGATCAGTCATAAAATAGAAGTAGTAATAAGAACTGGATGCATATTTATTCATTTTAGAAGTCACAGACCAACTACCATATCACTTAAAATAAATCTTTCATATTAGCTTTTAAAGGAAATATGTGCCAATAATTGCATCTCTCAGTACGTAAGCCCTTCTTTCTTAACTCAGACTTTGGCATTTGAACAAAGCAGAATGATTTTCAAGATTATGAGTTTCTTTAAATTATCACCTTAATCTTAGTTCTAGCCAATTGCATTTGAAATGTTTAAACCTACTAGAAAAAAAGCCGTCTGAAAACTATTTTTTTCTTACCAACAGTAAAAGTTTTCAAACTCTATATTCAAGCTTTCAATTATATGGCTTCAGAGCCAAATTAAAACAAACAAACAAACAAACAAACAAAACCAGATTTAAATCATGATATTTCCATTAAACATTTAAACATAGATATACTGTCTTCCACAAACACTGTGTTAACCTGACATTTTATACTTTGGGGTTCTTTGTTCCCAAATAAAAGTATAAAGTACATGTTGTTCATAAGCCCTGTTGTTATGTAATATCGAAAATATGTATTTTCATAGCAGACACTTCCACTGTATATAATATATTACCACTTAAGAGTTGAGTAGTTAAGGTTCCATTAATTAATTTCCTATGTACATGCATGAATCATATTGTTTCATTTCTATGTTAAAGCTATTAATTTTATGACATCCCCACAATTATTTGGGAACTACATCTTAAGCTTAGAAATTTTTAACATCATTTTTTGCTTTACTTTAAATATTTGAAACATATTTACTTTTTTTTTATCATGTTGCCACTTTTACTTTCCCAAAAGCAAGAGATGAAAGACACGTTATTTTTGACTAAATAAATTGAACTTTAAGCAGCAAATCAACAGCATTGTAATACAAAAACATAGGCAGGAGTTTTGGATTTCAGTTTTCCCATGAGACAGGAGGTTTGCCCTATTTAGTTTGTCATCTTTGATTACAGGATGGGAGCTTTTTTATGCTTGGATGAAGTTTTTTCATATGACAATACCCAAGGTTAATTTCCTTATGGATAGTAGACAAGATTTTACCTACAGTATCACATAAAAGTCTGACATTAAATATTTAGTCATGTTAAATCAAACAACATTTAAATTGTAGTTAAATGCATCTTTTTGATACTTTACTTACTGAATTAGTTACAGAATATTAAGTGTTCTGAAAAATACCTGGATATATTCTGGAAGACAAAATAGAACCCAAATAATACAGGATTTTTCAGGGTTCTTTTTTCATCATTATTATTATTATTTATATTATGTTTGTGTAAAGTGAGTTTTCATTCCAGCCACATACTGTCAGCTGCTAATTAAAGTTTCATTCAGTTACAGTGCTTCTTTATCAGGTACGACAGCTCAAAACCTACAGCATGTTAAGCTTTAAGAGCTCACACAGGGACCTTACACTTTACTGTTTCACTATTTCAATAAAAATAAGTCACTTTAATTAAATACCATGGCAATTACCTTTGTGAACCAAGAAACCTTCAGAGGTCCTCCCAACCCCAAAGACCCTCTCTCAGATTTTAGCTACTTCCTTGAATCTCCCTCCTTGTCCTCCTCTCAGTCTCCCACCCTCCCCATCCCTTCTTTCTTCCACAATGACAATAGCAGCCACTGTTAGCAAGCCTGAAACTTAGTTGCTTTTGGTGTGTGTTGTTTTTATAGGGCCATCCAAAACTGAACTCCTTCTCTTTGTGCCTGTGTCACAGCTGTACTTGTTAATATTTATTTTCCATTAAGATGCTATATGTTTTATACTATTGATTCCCACAATATTTTTCAAGAACATGCTCTTGAAACTACCAAATAAAATCACATGACCTTCTACCTCCTTTGATCTTCTCCACATCAAAAGCAAATATCAACAGCTTAATAAGGAAAATTCAGCTTCACTATTTTTACAGCCACATTTTTCTCCTTGGGACCCAAATCAAATTATGTACACACTTTATCTGCACTGACTCCAGTGAATCCCACAGAATTCAGAACAAGAGCTAATGTACAGGCACTGCCTATGTCTACAGCAAACCTTATCACTGGTTATTACATATCTAAGTCCCTTCAAGATTTGTCATGTGTTTATATAAATTTTAAAAAAAAATCAAAAAAAAAGCTGAAAATGAAGGAAGACAGACTTCTGAATCCTTTGTTTTGGCAACAGTTCCCATATTTCACAATATACACAGGGCCCTTACCCATGGTTTCTGACTCACATATTTGGATTATTTTAAGGGTACATTGAATTCTGTACCATGTCGATGAGAGGTCTGGATGCAAATACAATGTCAGAGACCACTACAGGCGGACAGAGAAAATTTTATCATGCAGATGCAGGTATTCCTGCAGTGTTATATTCCAGAAGTGGAATGTACTTCTTGTGTACATACATTTCACAGTCACTCTACTGAAAACAAATAAATAAATAAATGCATACTGAAACAAAAGTGTACGAAGATTATTAATTTTATTTATTTTTCTCTTTGCCTCCATTTCTTTTATTTTATGAATTCAATGTTATGGTCCAAATTGTAACAAGGTATGTAGGTAGCTAGGCAATTAAACCTTTTAAACTTTCAAGTAACTAAGTAAGTATTATTTGATGTGAATAAATGGGAAAAACTATACTATATTCTTGGGAAAAAATTAGGTTTCAGAATTTTTTCCACATATTTCATGACCTTCACTAAGCAAAGAAAGGTGCAGATAAAGATGAAGTTTACTTAGATATCAAAATTTCTTTTCAATTTTAGGCGTTAAGTAAGAGTTTTTCCTAAATTTATACTGGCACGATCTCTTTCTTATTCCTTGCTTACACCATTGATTAGTCAGAGAATTTAAGCAGTTGCTTTAGAAGAAATGTTTCACCAGCTAGGTGGATGCTAATGAAGGATGAACTGAATCTTATCCCAGCATTTACTGTAAGTATTTCAGGCTCCTCAGTTTCATATAAATTTTCCCTATATTGTCCAAACATATTGTTTATTTCTTTAGAAAAGACAATTCTAGCCAGTCCTTCTATTGGAGCTAGCACATAGATAAGCTTGTAATCTAGACATAAGAAGACATCAGGGCAGAAAAAAAATGCAGACTATTAAAAAACAAAAATCACAGAGCCCACACATGCCTAGCACAGCTTTATTTTATTTGGCCTCAGGCTACCTTTGCTTTTAATAGTGGATGTGTAATAACAAAGGTCTTTAGTTTCTTTTCTGCTTTGAATTTTGCCTTTTAAACATCCGCCTGTACTGCATGGAATACTTAAAACATTCTGACTGCTGGCTGGATGAAAAACACACTTCTTCCTTTGTTTGTGCCATTCTGGAGTCCAAGAGCTGGTTTCCATGACTTCAGTGCTTCTCTCATTCCTATATTCCTGTTATAGCTAGTGATAAAGTTTACATTGATTTCAGAGATAAATTTCAACCAAAATTGTACACTTTTAAGAATACCACTCTGGCTGCTTGAAGACATTAATCAGAATTTATTTACATAGTTTCTTTAGACATGTGAGGATTCTATTCTAAATTTGGCAGGTTAGGCTAGTTGTTGAATAACAGTCAAATACATCTAACAATATCCAACAAGATATACAAGGCAGAGGGGTTGGACATTTCTTTTGAAAACAAATTATCTTTTGTCATCATTTTTTTTCTATTACCGAGTTTGCAGAGGGAAAGTAAAAGTATCGAGACATTTAAAACATCTACTGGTGGGTTTTTTTGGTTTGGGTTTTTTTGTTTGTTTGTTTGTTTGTTTTGTGTGTTTTTTGTTTTGCTTTGTTTGTTTGTTTTGGACATTTTTTTGAGAATTTTTACTGTAGGAATCATTCCAAGGTTATGGAAATTCAGTGAACTTATGTATAGGAATGCAAGAAATTTACCTCAAAAATATAATGATTCAACTTCGATTAAATTACAGAAATTATACTATAGAGACCAGAAAAAAAACATTATAACAGTTTCAAATGAGGTGTAATTGACAGTTTGAGGTGTTCTGGGCTAACCTGTAAGAATACAATAGAAAGATTTAGGGAGCAACAGTGCACACCACCAGTCAAGCAATAGAATAATATGAGGGTAGAAATAAAGATTATAAAACCAAAAGACTGCAGTAGTTAAGCTGACTACTTGCCTAATCTCAAGGTCATCTATCCCTGTCTTGTCTCCATGACATTGTTATTTACTTCAAAAGCCATAATTTTGAACTGTTCTCAGCACAACTTAGTATTGTCCATGCTTCTGGAGAGGCTTAGATTTCTAGTCTGATGGCAGTTAGGCTTTATATAGTACTAGTCTTTTAACCTCAGACACCGGGATCATGGATTGCTTCAGTTTTTCAGGTAACATGAAGCATTTTTATCTAAAATGAGTGGAAAAATATTCTGGACTAAGCAGTTCTGTTTGGATCTTGACAGTTTCACTAGTTCTGTGAATTCTCAGGCCAGTACTTGGAGAGTTCTCCTTTCCTAAGTGATAACTGTTTCAGATTAAGGTGTTCCATGTGACAGGAGAGATGCATATGAAATGTGGGTCCATGAATGTCACTGGCTATTAGTCTAGGCGCTCAATCAACTGACATGCTGCTTTCAGTATGCTTTTCTGAAGGGAATTAAAAAATTGCCAGATTTAACAGAAGAACTGCTCATTCTTAGGACAAATAGGGCTGTTTTACAGAGAAAAAGAATTTTTTGAAAAGGATATCTTTTTTCTAATGCTTACAGATTTGGTTTTTTTGATTGTCTACCATAATTGAACATAGATACTCTGCACTTTGTTTACTGACTAATGTCCAAGCAAGAGTGCATTTTGAAGGCTTTCCTCATTTAGCTCTCTAATTCAGATACCTGAAAATTATTTTATCTTGAAATACAACAGTCATGGGGGCCTTCACATAAGGCTAAGTCTCTGGATTGGTCTTTTCCTATGTAAAAAACTGTAGGTGTAGACAAGTCTTTGCACATATTTGCTTCACAAGTATTTGTGAACAGATGGCAAACCGTTGGCATTGGTAGAGATCTGGACAGGCATTAATGATAAGGATAATAAAGTGGTTTTCTAAAGAAAATTTTAGCACTTAGCACCGAAAAGGTCCAGTGTTCCTGAGCGTGACTAAAAATTATGGCAGAGGAAGTCTACTTTTCTCTAGAAGAAAGTAGTATAGTCAATTTTTATCTCAAAAAGATCTTACTTTCTCAAAAAAGCACCATATTTCTTCTTTCTTCAACCTGTAAAAGATTATAAGAGTGAACCAGAGAGAGTGGATGAATGGAAAGTGCTTCAATGGTATGTGGAACACCTTGCTGAGCTGATCATAAAGAATTGTGCTATGGGTCTTCTGATCCTGAAATTCGTTCATTTTGTTAATGCCAAGCATTTGATTTGATTCTCCCTGTCATACTGAGGAAGTAACTTTCTGGTATCTGTGCTCTATTTTATATATATTAAACAAAGGGCACTAAAAGACAAGTCTCCTTAAGTCTTCAGACTAAGAAATAGCAGAGCTAATTGCTCTATCCACCTACTTTTCCCGCTTTGCTTTTGAAATATCTAGGCTTTGGTGCATTATGTCACCATTTCATGCATGAACAGTCATAAGCTGTCAATGTATTCACCCTACACAGATCTTCCAAATGGAAAAACACTCAAAATATCAGCATCAAAAAACAGTAAAAACTCAGAACAAGAAAAAGTGGAGAAAAGAAACACAAAAACAAAGGGTTGCAGCTTTCTTGCTAAAGTTAAAAATAATTTTATATCATTAATTTGTCATTAAATTTTATATTTCATAGTTTTACAGAGCAGAGGAGTTTTAAATATCTTTTTGAGAAATGGGACAGGAACTTTAAAAGAAAAGGAAAAATACATACAGAGACAAAAATAAAATGGAGATATATTGTTTTACAAGTCTTCACAGAACAGCATTTCAATTTCTGTTGTTAAGGCTCTTATATTCTCTTAAGAAAACAACTGAATTGAGAATAACTTAGTAAAAAGAAACAGAAATTATTCATAACAATGGTAGCTGACAGTAGCAGCAAACAACTAAAGCAGTGAAAAGTACAAAGTGAAGAACATGTCATGGCATTTAATGAAGAATATTATTGCTTTGCTGTAACAGAGGACATTTTCTGGTAGGAAGATGCAAGAGAGTTTAGTTTAATTCCACAGGCCATTTGCAAACAATTTTCCTTGAAACTCTTTCTATTAACTTCCTCAACAGGGAATACAAAACACTACTGTCTGCTAATACTTCTTTTCATTTGTCCACTTACTGTTTACAAGATGAGCCGTTGCTTGAGCAGTCAGTCTTAAGTACAATTTAAAAGAGAAAACACTGCAGAATTCAAAATACTAATAGCTATGGGAAGCTGTGTGGATTCTGCAAAGAGATATGTGCAATAAGCTGAGGTTTTGATTCCTAACAAAGCGTCACAAACTTCCCAAGACACTTAAGCTCAAATAAACATTTGAGTTGGTAGGTACAATAAAATAAGCGTCCTACACAAGCTATAGCACACTTGCATAAGGCTTCTAGGAATGAATTATAATCTAGAGAATCCATTATGAGTAGCTGTCTTTAAGCATAAGGTTATATTTAGCTGAATACATGCAGGAAACTGATGTGCATCTGTTTTCAAACTAGTTCCACTTTGCAGAAGTTAATTAACTTTTCTTTTACACTAGACACTAAAAGTCCCATTTTTATCACCACTGAACTTCAGCTACACCTGCCATAAATTGTGAATGCATTCACCCTACACACTCCACATTATGCAATTGATTTGCAGCCCTGCTTGTTCTGACAGAAGGAATTTTTTTTTCAATTTCCATTTGTGGCTTCGCATTGGAACGGTTAGAGTTTAATTGCAATATTTTTGCCAGTCCTTTTCTTCACTAAAGATTCCTACAAATCTGACCCCAGAGAGATTCACAGAAAACAGTAACCCCATGTGACCAAACAAGGTATCTTTGCATTACCAAGGAATGTTTAGTTTTTATAACTGAACAACTTGAATGTCAGCCATCTCAAGCCTCAGCCATCAGCCTTCCATCACTGAGTCACGCTCTCCAACTGCAGTTCACTTTAAATTTGCTTTCCCTGAAATACACAACTTTTCATGAGGCTGCAGAATGTCACACTTGTACTAAACATTATTGCAGTCAGTCCATTTGTGAAATGCAAGTGAAATGCTGTTGGGCTCTTTGAATATCCCCAAAAAGCGAACAACCCCATGGAGGGATGCTCATGCATGCTACTTTTACTCCTCCATCAGGCTCTAATGACTAATGTATGGGATTTTTCAAAGAAGATATAATGTTGTAATAACAAGTAAAAATTAAATCTTATTATTTGTATCTTTGTGTTGTGGTTCCATCTATAACAGATTTCAGTAAGTTAATTTGGTCGTGTACATATGGGAATAAAAACTAGCCTTTTAAACTGCAAGTTTTTGTTCCAAAAAAATCCTAACAGTTGGGCTTTCACTACCTTTACATTCATGAGGAGTGCTTTCTTCTCTAAATATCTAAATTTCACCACAGTTGTTTGTCCCTTGTGAACAGCTACTTGAGTCATTCAAGTCAGACCAGGTCCAGAAATGTACTTTAAGTGCCCAACTTACAAAACTTGGAATTTTTGGAAAATCCCATGAGCAGGTACTTTTTTTAGGACCAAAAAAATTGTTACTATCAAAAAATGGTAAGTTGTGGATTATAAAGGGGGGAGAGGGGTGTGAATGGAAAAAAGTTATGAAGCGGCTTTAAGAGGTTTATTATTACAGATTTAGCTGCCATCTGCCATGGACAGAGATATTACTGTGGTCAGTGCATTGAATTCTAAATTTTTTTTCATGACTGTTTATTTCAGATCAAAAATACTTTCAACTGTAAATGCTTTACTTCCATCTTTACTTGTCTTATAGCTTTTTCATGACTTTGCTGATGATGTCAGCTATCTGTTCAGAGCAGAAAGTCTGATTTGGTGATGGTAAGAATAACAGTATAGAAGTTAATTGTACAGAGAGAATAGGAATTAGAGAAAGAAAAGAAAATTAAAAACTTTGGGGATTTTGCCACAAATGATGTGATACATAACACTGAAAAGCAGCACCAGATGCACATAACAGTTGTAATATTTTGTTCTTCTACTGGAAGAAACACAACACAGATGTTTCTTATTTTATGAAAGTATATGAATGAGATACTGTCTCAGGATGACAGTAATAGCCTTCTGTGTCATTAGCAAAGTAGATTATTTAATTGTAGACCTACATACCCAAACAGTCTTTCCTTATATTTCTGAGTATCATATTGGTATGTACATGTAACTAATGAAAATAAATGCAGACATTTGCCATTCATAAAATATATCCAAAAAAACCAGAGGAATATGCCCAGTGAATCTCATACCCACTGACATCTAAGACTGATCATCACCTTTTTGAAAAGTTCTGACAAATGATCAGAAACACAGGAGAAATGTTTGGCTCAAACTGGGGTTATCAGAAACACCTTTCATCTACGAAAAGCAATGAGAAAGTCAGCAAAAAGAATATAATTATTACTTGAGTAGAGTTCTGTGAGCTATTACAGTGATGGAAAGGTAGACAGGAAAATCTCTGCTGTGACTACTTACTACATTCAGCAAAGACTATGCACATTTTTCAGAAAATCAACAGGTTTTGGTGACAAAAAACAGCCAATCCAGAAACAAAGCACCTTTATCACTAATTTCTTCTCCCAAAAGAGAAACAAGCTGGCAAGGCTTTCCTACTGGTAAACCACCTGGGCCAAAAACAGCAGTCTAATATTAACTTTTTCTTTATATCTTGGCTTCAGACAGACATAAAAATGAAGGATAACGCTCACTGAAGCATAAGCACTTTTGAGATCAAAAAATATTAATCTGAAAAAAAAAAGTAAAAAAACGCCAATGAAAACTCATCATTCATCAAGAACAGAGTAGGAAAAACATTAATTTCTTTATCCATTAATTAAGAAAACCCACCTTTAACTGAACTACATTTTCAGACTTTCATACACAGGATTTTGTTTGCTTTGAAAGCGCTGAGTTATCAAAGCTTTTTTTGTCCCAGATGGTGGTATTAGAACAGTATCTTCAAGCCCGGAAAAGAATGCAAGCTACAGCATTCATTATCATTGCACTTCAGTAGACAGCGTGATAGATACTGAGAGCAAATGGGGTGCCAGTTTTCCCTGCCATATGTTAGCATCTGATAGGGAAATCATGGTGCACCCTTCTCTGACAATTCTGAAATGCATTGTATGTTTCCTATGAAAAATATACCAAAATTTTACAGCAGTTTTGAATCTGGTATTACACATCTGAATTGATGCTCAGTATTCAAACTTTTTTAATTCAGGACTATTAAAATGCATTGAGTTTAAAAGATTTATTTCAGACATGTCTTTCACTCAACTAAGTGTACAAGATACAGTGGTTTAATGCCATACAGTAATATGTTATATTTGTTTAAGTGATTAGAAAGCAATTAGAAAGTCATAGAAGGATCCAATCGGGAAATTACAATCCTACTTCTCTTCTACACGGACACCATACATCTTCTTTCAACCTGATTGAAAGATTACTGCATTTAAGACAAATTCAGACTGCGTTTAGTTCAAAATTTGCATACATTAAATCTGAAAAAAAGATCTGTATTCCTTAAGTATATCTGCTCTTCCTCTGCTCTGACATCTCTCACATCATAGTCTCTCTAATGACTGCCTCTCCCAGTAAGCTTTTCATACTTAAAATACTGACCCTTATTCTAGTACGAAGTGACAAATAAGGTGTACTGAAGAAAAGAGGAAAAGAAATAAGTGCAAAGTCCTGGTTTTGGCCAGGATATATTTAATTTTCTTCAAAACAGTTCACGTAGTGCTGTGTTTTGGATTTGTGGCCAGAACAGTGTTGATAACACAGGACTGTTTTAGCTGCGCAGTGCTTACACAGAGTCAAGGCTGCCTCTGTTGCTCATACTGCCCCTCCAGTGAGGATGTTTAGGGTGCACAAGGACTTAGGACAGGACACAGCCAGGACAACTGACCCCAACTGACACAAGGGACATTCCATACCACGGTTCATGGACAGCAACAAAAGCTGAGGGGGAAAACACAGAAGGACATTCGGAGTTATGGTGCTTGCCTTCCCCAGTAACTGTTAAGTGTGACAGAGCTCTGCTGTTCTTGCAATGGCTGAGCACCCGCCTGCCCAGGGAAACAGTGACTTAATTCCCGATTTTGCTTTGTTTGTGCACATAGCTTTTGCTTTACCCATTCAACTGTCTTTCGAGATAAAGAGGGTTTTTTCACTTTCCCCTTTTCAATTCTCTCCCTCTCCAACGCAGGAGATGCTTAGCTTCCATCACGGTTCGATGACAAAGTGCAATATGTAAGGCTAACATAGAGAGGAGATACCCAAGAAGGAACATCTACACTGAAATTGGACAAAAATAATGCACCTGGGCATGGCTCAGTAACACCTGCTCCTACCAGTGGGCTTCATTACCTATTCCTTTTCCAAAGTTTTGCAGGGCAGGAACAAAGTTCACTGTTGTTGCACATGTTCCCAGTGCTAAAGAACTGTAGAAGCTTCAAAGTCTGAGACACAGGAGGCTGGTCTCTGACACCTCTAGTTTCCACAGCCATGGCAGAAAAGAAACTGTGAAGAAACTTTACTTGGCTTTATCTCCAGACACTATCAAATGTACAGAAATATAAAATTACTCAACCGAGTGTTGAAAAGAAAAAAGAGATGAAATGATAAAAACTTTGAAATTGTTCTTTCATAATGACTGATCAACTGATTATTTCCTTAAAAAGTTGAAGACAAATAATTTCAAGATGTAATGGTGTTAAATTAAAAAACTTCTGAAAAAATTTCCTCAGATGAGCTGCAGACATCTGGAATCAAATTGTCTTTCCTTCATGTGAAATGTCAAGCTGAGCAGAAATAAAGGAAGAGTTTTCCCATAAGCACAGTTTCTGACCATGATATACTTTTCAGAACCTCGTTTGGAAGTAATAAGTAACTTGGTAGGGTTTTCCTTTTGTCCATCTATCATTGTTAAGATGCCACTGTTGATTTGATGTTATAAAGACAAGCAAAAAGGAATACAGAGACAGCACATAGCTTAACTAACAGCAGGTATATCACAGCTTTGTGATACTAAGCACAGGGCTGCACATTGTAAGGCCACTCACATTTCTTTGCTCCTTCACAATTATCAAATTAAAATAGATTAGATTATCCAACATTAATTGAAAATGAAAGGATACAATATTCATATGAACGCCTCTGTCTAATGAAAATTCAGTCTAAGGTGTATGATTTCCGCGAAGTATGTGATGAACAGCCTTGTGTAGATGCTTTTTCTTATTTATATGTTTATTTTGAATTTCAGACATATCTCTTTCAAAAAAAGCTCAAGTTCAATGAACAGTGTTTTTAAACATTCTCTCAATCAGCTTCCACATTAGTGCCTTATTATCTTTGTAAAACAGACAAGCGGCATCCAGTCTGCTGGAAAATATGGACTCGTTTTTTCTAATTAAATTATTCTCCTACCTTATTTGCACATGGTAATCACGGTCTGTTTTCTTTTTAAAAATATTTTGTACTGATGTCTAGTAATTACCAGTAGCAGTTTCCAATCTTAACGATTCTCCGATTCTGTGTGTGAGTGTTTTGAAAAATATGGAACATGCATACTAAAGAAAATAATTCACATATTATATATTATTAAAATACTGGAAATGGAAACATAGAAATATACTCATGGTAGATAGAAGTTCTTGTATATAAAATCATAATTTACCTGTAAGTGCAACAGGTGAACAGTACTTTTTTTTTAAGTACATTTAGCTGAAACAAACTATACAAGCAGAAGTTCCTAAAGGAAGCTTTAGAAAAAAGTTTAAACATGTTTAAACTTTCTGTAGAAAAAAAATTAAAAAAATCAATTAAATATTTGAAAAAGAGAATGAAATAGTACTTTATCTAGAATTCTGAAGAAACAAATCTCTCAGGAGAGTAAAGTTTCAAAACAAATGTAAAACCATAAGCAACTGACTAAATAATGGAATGGAGTAACTAAACATTTTCTCTGGCTGGACAAGCACAATTAAACATGATCTTTCCAAAAAAAAAAAAAAAACTTTAGAATTCACTACCAAATGGAGAGTAAACTGGTATTTTAGTTTTCAGTAGTATGAAAAAAAGCTACTAAAGAAATCAGTTAATACTTCTTTCACGTAAGTTCTCCAATCAATCCTCATACCACTTATTTTCAATACATGCACTTCAATGTAAATATTTAAAGTTTCCAGTTTCCTGTTGATCAAGAACTACAAAAATGAAGGATAGAGTATGAATTAAAAAGCATTTACTGAAAAAATATTCATTTCTAAAAACTAGAATTTATTACTTTCAATAATTTTTGTAGGTCTGTACCACAATTTAGAAATTTTCTGAAAAAAAGCTCCAGACCTTCAATAAAAATATTGTTCTTCCACTCTCGATGATTACATGAGTCATTGGCCTGCTTTTGATGTTATTAATATCTTTAGAGCCTTAGTATGCTGCATATTCACAACATTCAATGATATGAAGTAAGGGAAGTACGTAAAAAATGAATTCTGTAAGTTTTTATATACTGGGAAAGCCTAGGATTTGGTGCCATTAGACTGAATATACCATTTACTTAGACAAACCATGCAGTATATTGTGACCAACCTAAAAAAACCTGCGTATTGCTACCAATCTTGTGCAATGTTGCTCTGTCTGCTTTCTATAGCCAGAAGGCACATGGTACATCTCTTCCTAGAGCAAGTCTAAAAGAGCCAATAATTCAGAGTTTCATTAGCACAGAAATTATTTTCTCTCCATGGTGCAACTGTAATTCATTTATTTTATGTCCAAGAACAAGAAGATAAAAGATTGGAGACGTTTTCCCTACATACTTGTCATTTTCATGTCTCCTAAGAGAAAGGTAAAGTCAAACTTCTTGAATTAGACACTTCATACCGTCAGCCACTACGTGAATTCTTAGTTGCTGGGTTCTCTCTTCCTCAGCATATAAGCATCTGCCTATTTTTATTTTCAGGGGTAGGCAGAGTCAAAAGATTTTTATCATGAAGGATAAGTTCATCCTCTTCTTTTCAACATGAATCAGAGCAGAAACCCTTCTTTGGCACTCAAAGCCAAGCCAGCTAAAAATATAACCCAGTCACTCAAATGCATCTGTATTTTCAAACCTACTTACCATAGAACTGAAACAAAGCTTTGCTTTGGCTTATAAACACCAACAGTATAGTAAAGAAAAAGGATGTCAGATATATTTATTGTAAGCTGTATGTAACTGCAAGGCAACAGCTAACACATGCTTAACACATCTCTCCCAAACTTAGATAAAAACTTTCTGGGGGCTAGGGGTAGGACATAATAGACCAGGAGATGTAGACCAGCTCCTAGTATACTAAGGTATTGTACTTGAGTAGCTAGCTGGCACTAGGTTGGGAAAGACCTCAAAGATCATCAAGTCCAACCACTAACCTAACACTGCCAAGTCCACCACTAAACCATCTCCCTAAGTGCCATATCTATGCACCTTTTAAATACCTCCATTTCCCTTAGCAGCCTGTTCCAGTACTTTACAACCATTTCTGTGAAGAAATATTTCCTACTATACAATTTAAACCTTCCCGGGTGAAACTTGAGGTTGTCTCCTCTTGTCCTGTTTCTTGTATGTGGGAGAAGAGCCTCACGCTTACCTTGCTACATCTCATTTCAGGTAGTTGTAGAGATCGATAAGGTCCCCCTAATCCTTCTTTTCTTCAGGCTGAACAACTCCAGCTCCCTCAGCTACATCTCATAAAGCCTGTGCTCCAGCTCTTTCACCACCTCCATTGCCCTTCTCTGGACATGCTCCAGGGCCTCAAAGTGCTTCCTGAATTGAGGGGCCTAGAACTGGAGGCCCCCTCACACAGTGCTGAGTACAGGGGAACAATCACTGCCTTGATCCTGTTGGCCACACTATTTTATGGTACAAGCCAACATGTCATTGGTCATCTTGGCCACCAGTACACACTGCTGGCTCATGTTCAGCTGCTGTTGACCAGCACTCCCAGGTCCTTTTCCGCTAAGCAGCTTTCCAGCCACTCTGCCCCCAAGCTGTAGCATTGCATGGGATTGTTGTGACACAAGGGTGGGACCTGGCACTGGCCTTATTGAATCTCATATCATTGGCCTCAGCCCATTGATCCAGCCTGTCCAGATCTCTCTGCAAAGCCTTCCTACCCTCCAGCAGATCAATACTGCCAGTCAACTTGGTGTCCCCTGCAAACTGACGGAGGGTGCCCTTGATCCACTCATCCAGATCACTGATAAAAGTATTACCCAGAAGTGGATTGACAAAAGGGCAGAAAAATAAACTGTCCCACCAAACATGTATTGAAAATAAACAGCACTACAGTACAAGATGAGGAACAGGCTCAAGCTAAACCTCTCCAGCTACACGAGTAATAGACCCTGACAAATTAGACTGGTTTGGGAAGTGGGACTCATGATAGACTCCTTGAAACAAGTTAGTTAGAGAAAATAATGAAATGTAGACTATACTATTAGGCATCTATGGATCAAAATATGTGTGTATATGAATCTTTACATGTGTTGAACAATTGTAATTATAAAGAAATACAGCTTCAGAGTACTACAAAGAAAAAAAAAAGGAAATAACCAGTGTGAAAAGAAAACCACCCCCCCTCATTTCCCATCAGTTTGGAAACTTAAAAGGAATGTTACTACTTTTAATAAAAATTTTGTTGAGCAAGGCAGTATAGAAATATCATAAAAGGCAATAAGCTACCTAATTGACATGCAAACCCTTTAAAAGCTGCTTAGAAGTGAAGTACTACATATTTCATATATTCTGAACTGCAACAACCGAATTCATTCCTGTCATAGCATGCACTTTTGATCAACAATATAAGTTAGCAAGCTGCTGATGGCTTGTTTCTCTTCATCTTATATCCATTATCCACTAACTCTGAACAACTTTTTTGTCAGTAAATCCGATTAGTTTGTAATGTCTGTGTTTAACCTTTTCTTGATGCACGGAAAAATCAGAAGAATTTTCATTAAATTATCTGTTTCGTTAACTATGCAGTCATTCCAATGGAAAAGGAGACAAAATGGCACCGAATATCTAAGGTCTCCCATCCAACCTGAAGTATTTGTTACTGCAGTCTTAATAACAATTCAATAAAGAAAAAATTGAACAAAAGAAACATAACTAGGTTCTCCTTAGAGCATTTTTGTAGGGAAAAATGAATTTCAGAAAATAGTTAGTAGTTTCTCACATAATTATATCCTATCTAACAGTACTTCTTCCATTTCTTCATATACTTCAAAGTTTTTCATGTGCAGCAAAATGGCTGCAAATGGAATGAGACAACTTAAGTTGACAGCTTGAGTTGAAATTTTTCCAGAGAATAAACTTTCTAAATATTTTAGTTAAGCTAATAATTTGTCTGATATTTAGACTATTTCAGTTTCAGACATCAGCAGTTTGCTAGGAGAGATCCCTTAATCTTCCACAAGAATTTATATGACTTTTCCTTACCATGGGATTAACGCACCTCACAATTGCTAATGCATTTATTCCCACAAACCAGAAAGCATTAAGACTTTAGTGGTAACTGGGTTCAAATTACTATTTCTCCTCAGACATTTAGGATGGTGTTGGTATGTCATTCAGATAACCCTTTTTTTACCCTTTTGGTAGCTGCCCCTACATGTTTCTATACATCGATGTTTCTACAGAATGCTACAGCAACATTTAAAGAGCAACATTAAAAAGCCTAGGGTGTCCCTACGAAAACCATTGCAAGATTATGAAAGTTACTTGTACTTTTTTTATTTCTTATGTTGGGTTTTGCTTTTCCTTTTTTTAAATTTTTACCATTGAACTCGTCAAGTTTTCACCCATCAAAAGATTTCAACAGTGCTCAGTGATGAAAAACTCTATTTACCAGCAAAAATGAATTTGTTGTTTCCTGATGGCTATTCACACCAACTGCTCTTTGAACATTAACAAGCAAAACTACATTGACACTGAAATAATAATATGGAACTATATGACTGTTTAAGATTCCTTTAAAATGTATTGTATTAAAAATTAGAATAAAGTGGTTTGAGGATTATTTTCTATTTTTCAGGCATTTTATACTTCTCAGAAAGTAGCTCCATACATGCTATTTTCCACTTACTTTATCATCTTCTACTACAAATCAAATATGATAATCAATTCTCTTTGAAACCTCCATACCCCACTTCCAGTTTTCTACATTAGATTGTCCTCTGGGGTTTTCTAACTGAACAGCAATTGCCTCAGTTGAGTCTTCTCAAAAACTGAAGAAATAACTTCTTGAAAGTACCAAATTAATTAAGCTTTTTTCACATAATTAGTGATTTTATGAACCATAATTTCCAGAATTTTATAATGACCAGCTGAACTCAAGAGTTTTATTGATAAATTTATGAACTTTTTAAATTTAACAAGTTGATCAACAACTTCAAAAAGTATAATTTTTACTGTACTGAAGACCTATAAAATATAGATATGCATGAGAAATATGTACACTCAGTAGCATTTTCCTAGGGATATTTGCCTTCTTCAAACTAGTCTAATAAAACTCTCATCCTCTATGAATGCAGTAGTCCACAAGAAGGAATTCAGATCAGTGTAGAAAATAGCAGTTCAAGACTTGATACAAGTGGACTTAGAGTTTCTTTTACATTAAAACAAAAAGGAAAAGACATGGAAGAATGGAAAAGAAAATATTATATTTTCACTTCATAAATAAGTGTTGCCTGGGTAGTTAAATTGTATTCAGTTCCAATGCTCTATTCAAAAAAGAAAAAGCAACAGCAAACTGAAATGAACCTACAGGTATGAGCAATGAAAATGGTTAGAAGTCCAGGAAAACATTATCATGGGCCACATTGATTCAATCATGTCTATTGCATTGAAAATATGCAAGAGAAGCAACAATATATTGAATGGAAATATATAATAGGTCATTATCTGCTTAGAAATACAAAGGGAGAACCATGGAAGTGCAATATATAAAATGGATGGAAATTTTTTTTATGAACAGTGCATAATTACAACTACTGCTGTAGTGTAATACTGAACTCGAGTAAAAAAACCTCAAAAAGTATTTTTGTATTTTGCTGGTTTGTTGGTTTTTTTTTTTTAGTATAGCAAACACTTGACTATTGCATGAGATTTTTCCGTTTTATGACAGCTACTTGATTTACAAAGTTGGACAGATAAAGCTCTAAAATTAGTGCTTAGAAGATAGAGGGAAAACATACAATGCATTGAAATAAAAGAATCACCGGCAATTACTGCTTAAATAACACACATGTATTGCATACAAATAAATCCCTTGACTGGGTCTTGTTTAGATAAAATTGAAGATAAATCCTCATTTAAATTTGGAAGCATAGAGGTTAAAGAAAAAGAAATATAAAATGGCAAACTAATACAGTTCTCTTCTTTTGAGATCAGTCATAAAAAATCAGACTCTTTCTAAATAAATGGGGGTTTAAATTTCTTTAAAACAATAGTGGTTTACTCCTTCAGCTTTCTCTTACATGCTTCCTCAAAGCAACACTCTGCCCAAAATTGAAGATAAAAACCTCTGATAAATTAGTCATGTTTTTCATGGCATATAATTCAACGCCCAATTGTTACTGTTTCTTAAATGAAAATAAACAATATCATTGATGTTTTTCAAATGGTAGAAATTTATGCTTTGTGGAAACAATTGTCTACTAATTTGGAGCTCAAGATACACATGAACATTTCTAAATCTGTTTTGTTCATTATTCAAAAGGCCTGTAATAAACAAATGAGAAACAGATTTTAAAATAACTTTGACAAGTAATGACAGCTTCTTCAATTACCAAGAATTTCTTTTCTGTACAACATGCCTGTTTCACTTTTAACTCATTAAATTGTTTTACTCTTTAAATGACACAGTCCTTGAACTAGATTTTGTCTTTAATGTAATGCACCTTTACTTACCTTTCCTCATAGCAAAGTATCCACTGAAATTTCTTTTGTGTTTCTAGCTGCTAAAACATAAACTGTAACACTTTGCAGCAAAACAGTGTTCTTAAAAGTGTTAGTTTTTCACTATACACTTCGAATTATTCTAATTTTCATAAAGTATTTTAACAGAACATTAAAATTCTTCCTGCCAAAACCCATGACTGTAGTGTCAGCAGGCACTAAGCTAAAAATGTTCACTGTCACTCAGGATATGAGAAGTAGGACATGCTCCAGCTTGCATTAAGGTGAATGAACAAACTCTTATCGATTGTAATCAGTTGGCCAAGTCCCCTCACTGTGTTGATATTAATAATCCCCATCTCATGAGAAGTTTGAATTTGAATTAGTCCCTCATTTTACAATTTGTAGTTTACAAATTGTGTACTCAGAATTTTAAAAAGTAGCATTGATCCTAAAAACTTGGCTTTGCTTGACATATACTAAACAGCAGTTCCTTACCGGATGACTTAACACACAGCTAGTCTTTGCAGGTCAATGGATTTGCCAATGTAGAGCAATCAAAATCACTTGGTTTTAATGAAAACCTTTACGCTATAGTAAAGAGTGTTGTGGTTCTGAAATAAAAACAGTAAGAATTAAAACTTATACATACCAAGTGCTTAAGTATGGGGTATTCTTCTAAATAACAAAGGAATATCTATTACTTGTCAGAAATACTGCTTATCACTATAATTTCACATGGAACCCAATTTCCTGGCAAATAAAACTATTCCTATGTGTTAGGAACATTTCTATCACAGGTTCAGATTCAATGAGATGCCTCCACTTGGCTTCTGTTTAAGCACAGAAATCAATAAATGTAATACACTGATCGTGTCTTTGAAGTTTATCATAGAGTTAAGCACTTTAGTAAAACAGAACATGAGTTTAGAAACATAAACGAGATTTCTTAAGACCTTTGCAGGAAAGCAATTCACCTTCACAAGAATTAAAGTTGACAACAAGAGTTTCCACAGACAAATAAACAAGCTGACAGTAACCTGAAGCACTGGTGTTGCTGATTTTCAGCCACACTGTCACAGTAGAGAAAAAACAAACAAACAAACAAAAACTACCATGGTTCTATAAGTATTAAAGGTTCCAACACTAGTGAAAACAACTAAGACTTTAGCACTGCCGTCTCTTTCGCTTCATTATATTCCTGGTTAAAATAATTAATCAAATAATCTAGAAACTCAAAAGGTATAAATAACTTTAATATCTTAGATAAAAAAGGAAGAATATTTAGTCCTTTGGTGTTCGAATAAGAAAAATATTATGTCTTTCTTTATGTCTTAAAATATCAATCCATTAAAGAATTCAGAGTTTCATCAATGTAATTTTAAAATTTCAAATACACTGAATTTATTGATGTAAAATGTAGAATAATCCAAGCTGAATCAACTGAGTAGGCGACTGTGCATCATGCAAGACAACTAAAGATGTAAAGAGAAAAAAAAAAAAGGAAGATAAGGTGTGATAGCTTTCCTATCTGAAAGCACAGAAGGAAGAACGTGCTGATACAAAAAGTCCACTGAAAGAAAAGCTTTAATAGTCTAGTGGAAAAATAACAATTTGTGATAGAGGATGAAGTAACCACCATCCAACATTAAAACAAATTTCACTGTACAAAGGTTTATGTGACAGTCTATTAAAATAGACCTTGGGAAGACAGAGAAAACAAGAAGGTCACGGCACCAAGGAGTACTTTTATCTTCATAAAATGCCACAAAGATGTGACCTCGCAAATAAAGAAGAAGTCGAAGGCACTCTGGTAATAGAAGATAAAGTCCAAGAATTTCTGAAGAGATGAATTAAGTTTGAACAATTCAGGTCATTCACATTTTTAAACTTTTAATTTTCAAGAACACCCTATGAAAGTACCGAATGTTTCAAGCCTAGAAATATGGTAAAGTTTTGTCAATAAAAAAAAGGATCAACAGTCTAAAAATTGTCTCAGTTCAAGCATAGCTGAGTTGGTAATATTTAGAGAAAGACCAACTATAACACATTTTCATCACAATCTGTATTTTGAAGGAACTTTCTGAATATTGCAAGCAAAAACTATCATGTAAAAATTTAAAATTTACCAGTAACCTGATCAAAATTTTCTTTTATCTTCATTTGAAGAAATTCTTGAAATACTTGGAATAATAATGGCCACTGATAAAAAAAAAAAAAAAAAGGCAAAATAAAAATAAAAAGTGTACCTGGATTTATCTGTTAGTCAAGAGCTGGCTGATCGCAGGTGTCTGATGCTGTTTCACTCCCTCTGTGGCTCCTGCAAGTCAGCTGGTAGCCAGGTTTTCCAGATTTGCACTCTTTAGTATATATATTTTTTGGGCAAAAGTAAAGATAAACAGGTAGTCAAAATTAAACCTTTTTGTTTCAGGTGTTTGTGGCTTGTTTCCCCCTAAGCAAGTTTCTAAAGTGAGTAAAATCCACACATACCCTTCAGAGAAAAAGAATGTATTTCTTCTTTAAAGTCGGATTTTATTGATTACAGAACTGTGAAATGGTGCTGTGACTGCTCCGTCCTTTCTCCTTTACCTCACAGGTAATTGAGTTTCTCTGTGTTAATTCTTCCTTGAACACAATTGTAGCTTTTAGGGGAAGAAATTACCTTGACCAACTGTTTGACTATTTCCAAAAGAGACTGCTTTCTCATCTGATATTGTTAGAATTGAATTTGCAGGCCATGGAGTCTATTAAACGAGGATCTTTGTAAGAGGTGTCAGTGCCCAGGCTCCGGTAGCAGCGGAGGCTCTGTGAGGGCAGGCCAGGGCTGCTCCGTGCCGGACACTGGTGGTTCCACCTGGCTCCGACTCACCCACTGAAGGGCAGGGCTGAGCCCACAGCTGAGGTGGGGGCACTTCGGGGAAATGTACCTAAGAAGGGATAAAACTTGGCAATAGTGGAGTAAGAAAAAAAAGTGTGAGAACAAGGTGAGAAAAAGAGGAAGGGCGGGTCGTGCACTCATGGAGCAGAGATTCCCCTGTAGCCTATAGAGACCACAGCATAGCCTGTGGAGAGGATCCCACCGGAATGGATATCGACACTGCAGTCCCTGGAGGACCTCTCCACTGGAGTAAGTGGGTGTGTTTCCCAAAGGAACTGCAGCCTGAGGAGAGCTTCTGGAGGAGCAGGTTTACTGTGCAGGACTACAGCCTGTGAGATGGACCCACACTGAATCGGGAGGGAAGTGAGAAGTGAGCAGAGCAGAGCTGGTAAGGGCTGACCACACAACTGTATCTATATGTTATAATAATAACAAATACACAAAATTAGTATCTCCAAAAACAAAATGCTAAAAAAAAAAATCTTACTTGTTACAACCCTTGACTGTGAATCTAAGAGACTTGTCATAATATTTAACTATACGAAGAGCAAATATCAATCACATATTCCTTAGAACTGCCCCATTTTTTGCATAATACTTGTCCATTTTAAAAGCTGCATTTTACATTACACTCCTGTAAAATACCATGCTGTTTCCTAGAAAGAGAAAAAGCTTTTCCTTCTCAGTGTGGGTATGGGAACATTGTTCTTGTCACTTTATCCCTTTAGGTAGAATCCCTTCATGCTTTATATATCACATCAAATATTAGCCAGAAAGGACCAAAATAAAAAAACCTCACACATACATACACACTGCAACCTCTCTATTTATTTCACGAGCAGAGGAGTTTTAGCTCAAGACCCAAAAAAAGAAAGGCCTTTGAGTGGAGCTCCCATTTAACACAACTTCCCAAGTATAGCTTACACCCAGATAGCTTTTATTTGGCATTCCTTTCAGTCTTCTCTTCCACATTCATCCTCAGTCAACAAGATCATCATTCACAATAGATGTCACTGTTGTCCACCAGACATCTTCCCTTGTAGTACAGTGCTCACGTAGCTTGCACTTAAGGAGTATAGGTCTTTCAAGTACTTGAAAAGTAAGTATAGTTCACAAAATTAAGACAAGATCACATTTGTAGGTGTAGCCTTCCAAATGAATGGTAGAAATAATCTATTTCTCTTTTAGAGTATTATTACATTTCTGCATAATGGTGGTAGAGTTGTTTCTTATATGGGAGTTGGGGGGGGAGGCACAACAATACACGCCAAAGAAGTTGTCTAAGAGGGCAGACAGCACACTTGATTTTATTAAGCAAACCCATGCTTTCTATCCATAAAATAGCTCATGCACAAATGGATCACATTGTCTATGTTATTAAATGTGTCCAAAAAGTAGTGTCACAGGATAGCCTAAAGCATACCTCAGAATGATATATAATGATACATCTTCAGCCAAACCAAGTTATGGATGAACAATAAAGGTATGAAGTCAATTTTCTGACTCTGGAAACAACAGCAAGATTCTGAAAACATTTGTAAAGACGCTGAGTCCACAAAACAATCAGATCTGTGGCAAAATACCCTTTGAGATCAGTAAAGGTAAAATCCCTGAAGTGACTGGACCCACACAAGTCACAGATATGTCTGATATTACTGTGGAAAAGCTGTAGGTCAAACTGTCTTTCAAAACACTACCTGATGATAGAATAAGCCAAATCAGGTCCTTGAGTATAGAAGTGTGCTTGCATTCAGCGGTTAGCACAAAAAAATTTTGTAGGAATGAAATTCTGTGAATATGTAAAATGATGGATTTTTTTTAACATAACCAAAATACCTGAACTTTAAATCTCTCTTAAGAGATAACTTAGCACAGAATAATCTCTAACATCTGTAAAGGTTCTGTAGTCAGCTCTTAAACACTTTTTTTAAGTTATCTTTTTTTTTTTCTTCACCATTTATCCCTCACTTTATCTTTCAGTGTCCAACTGAGAATCTGCCATTAGTGGTAAAGAATCTACACTGACTCTAGGTACCAGACTGCTTATAATAGTTTCCCAACTGGTACCTCATGGAGGACCATATGCCATTTCAACTGTAGAGGATGGCACTGTGCCCACTAACATTATTAGAACTAAAATTAATTTTAGATGTCCAAAACTCAGAAAATCTATTACTCCAATTGACTCATTTTTTCTTCTCAAAATCTGCTATGTCCTTTCTTCAAGCTTCTTGGAACTAATTAGAAGGTTCCAACTCTTGTGCAGCTGCTAGGTTATTTTTGAGCTGGTGAAAGAATAATGGCAATATAGCAAGATCTGCACTTACAAGGGAAAATAGTCCCATCCCAGAGGTGGATGTAGACTCTAACAAGCTATTCTGGCTCTCCAAGTGTGCATCAAAGGAATTGTTTTGACTTACTGGAGTGAGAATTTATATGAATTGGTACACTGTAATTTGATTCTGATTTTCTCTGTCATATTACATTTGCCATTTATCCCTCCTTGAAATGAATGACATAGTGTAGTGGTTTTGATCTTGTTTTCCCCCAGAGGCTAAGAAAAGTGGTAGACCCCAAGGGGTGGAAACCCCTGGAAGATTTGAAGTTCTGCCCAATGGGCACTTCTGCAAAAAATGTCAACATCCCACAAGCTCACAGGAAGTGATGAGTTGTAGTTTTGGTTGTTGGAAGAAGTAGCCATGTTGTAGAGCCACGAGGAAGGGGCTCTGAGCCCCTCAGGGCCTCTGGGGCCTCCCAGCCCCTGACTGGGGGGGACTGCAGAGACTTGGAACAGTGTTAGACTGGACTAAGTGTCTGTAGTTATGCTGGGAGATGTTTTTCTCTCCATCGTGGGCAGGAGGAGCGGCAGACGCAGCGTCCGGAGACTCTGGCTAAGAGCCAGGACAGATAAGAACTGAACCGGAGAAGCAGCAGAGTTATAGAGTTCTGGGGGTAAGAACTGATACCAGACCCCCCAAAACTCCTTTGAGACCCTTCTTGGAAAGGAGGGACATGGACTCCTATTTTGGAGAGCAGTTTTGGACATGCAGCACCAGAGAGAGAGAGAGGAGCTGAGAAGCTCAAAAGGCATCCTGAAGCTGGACTGGGACAGCCAAAGGAATGTGGAGGAGGGCTTTGCCCCCCGCTACCTTGAGACAGAGCACAGAGAGATGTGGGAGGGAGAATGGAACTAGGGAATTGGATTTTGGGGCTATCTCAAACCATGACACATAGTTAATAACGTTATTACATCATTGCCAATATCATACAGTTAGCACCCCAGTTTGAACCTGGACAGGTGAAAATTCTTCATTTTGGAGAGGCCAAATTTTAATATCAAAATGTTATTTCAAAATTACATTACCTGCAAGTGGAGATCAAGTGGAAAGTTATTCTCTCTATCAGCCATACAGGACTAATTTTTCATTACAGTACTAATTTTTCTTGTGCTTCTGTATTAGACCCATAAACAAGTTTCATGAGTTGGCCTAGGAACTTAAGTCCTATCCATGACAGGTATACTACAATGGAGTTTCCCAAGGTTCTAAGTTTGAGCAAATTCTGAAAATTTTTCTGCCTCAAAACATAATGGGACAAGAGCAAGTCAAGCCAACTGGGTTCCAACACAACCCAGTAACTGTGCAATATTTAATGTAAAAAAACCTTATGAGTCCTCATTATACAGGTATAAAAGAGTAGGTAGAGCTTTTATATTGCATAGTAACACACAGTCTTATTCCTCCACTGAATTTCTGGTGGGTTTTATGATTTGTATAGAGTATGTAATAGTTGTTTGAAACTCTTTCCTTTTACTGCTATACAAAACATGAAGCTGCTGAGAAAAAATAATTTATGTTGTGAAGTTTCTAAATGATACAACAAAGTACTCATGGGGAAATTACTAGCACTGTCCTCAAAACAGTTTCTAAGCAGCACACTTAGTGATCAGTGAAAGTAAAGCAAGAATATCAAGTTACTTCTCACCTATCTGGCAGTAGTTTTCAGAGACTAAATGAAGTTCTGGTATGGAGTGCCACAGCTTTAAGTATAGAAAAACAGAAATATTTGCAAATAATGCAAATATTTATTTGCTAAGTCATGGAGAGAACATATTTAAACGCTAAATTTTTTTATTTATAGAGTTTTTCTTTAGTTAATAGTATTATGTTTAAAAGCTTTCACTCTATTACGAAAGGTTTTTAACTCCTAACTTACAAGGCACACAAATGTATTCTTGGTGAAGTTAAAACCATTAACAGGATCAAAAGAGTTAAAGGGACTGGGAAGAAATTTGAAATTTGTTAGCTGTATCTGTAATAACACCAAATTCTTCCTTCCTCCCTACCACAAGTAGACAAAATTATCATTATGCTGCAGTATTAATATGGTACCAAATTCCAATCAAGATCATTTTTTGGTTGAAAAAAAAGTGCTCCAAAAGCATCTTCTCACTGACATAAAGAGGTTTTTCTTAATAACTTTATAGCTCTCAGAATATAAAACTAAAATCTCAGCTTTGGATTCTTGCAATGTGTAGGTGACGCTGTGTGTGGGTGGCTACCAACTGAAGTCATAATGTCTATTGTTGCATTATTAGAAAGCTGTCATTAAGCAGATCTGCATACTATCATACTTACTGGAGCCCAAGTATAAAATTATATATTCTCTGACTCCTAAACTTGAGTGCCTATGTCAAGAAGGATCACTAAAGCATCATAGGCTCAAGTAAATGGCATTCAGTAAGCTTGATTTTTCAAAACAGGAGGGCTATCTACATACTGTGTCAGAAATAAGAATAGTTTAAATGGAAACTCCTGCTCCTCCTAATTACTCTGAAGAAGAATGTTTTGTAAGCCTCTTTGCACACTTACAGAAGCAGCAAAATATTTTAAAAGGCATCTCTAGCTCAGTTGTTCTTTTTTTTAAATATGACCAGTGATTTCTAAGTATTGTATTTCAATATAACCTTTATGCTCAATGTACAGCCTTCCTTGCCTGTTCTTTGTGAAAGTGAACAACAGGCTATTAAATAGCATCATGACCTGACAAATACAGGCATGGGAGGTTTACAGCAGTGTAAAGCCAGGTTGCATCAGAGTGAACAATTTTATTTCGCAACACCTGTAACTACAAAACTGGACACTTAACACCCTAGAAGGGTGACAGTAGCACAACTGACACCATCCTTCACCAAATTCCAACCAATAAAGGGCGTTTGGATCCTCTCCTTTGTGTTGCTATCAGTGTCTGAACCTTAGTAATAAGGTTCAAATTCAAGGTGGAGCAAGAGAAATCCCTTTATCACATTATTCAGCCTTCTGATATGATTCTGTAACTGTAGTTTGAAGTCAAGCTGTCCCAGCAGAATTATTCTACATTTATTATTCAGAACTTTCTATTATATACATTTCAGGTTACAGCACTTATAACCAAAGTATCGCTGTATTAATGGGGGCAGTGATATTTTAAGTAAATAATCAGTAGGTCATAAAACAAGGTTGTTAACGTGTCTATGGATACACAAATGTAGGTAATGCATTGTATGTTCTTTCCTAACCACTAGTTTCTGAAGCTGCCTTTCTTTCTCATCCTGTCTTTTTACAGCCTCCTAACAACAATTCTGGCAATAGTGTTGCCAGGTGTAGTAGCAAGAGACTTCAGTCCAAATGAGGTGAGAAGTATCACAGAAAAAGCGAACAAGCCTATGCTAGAATTGTTCATGAGGAGAAGTTGTTTCACACACCACAGCCTGCTACTGAACCCTTGTGACCTGAAAATCCATCCATATGCAGGTTATTTGTTTGAATTAGTAACCACCAGAGGAAAATTGGCACACTTCTAACACGCTTCTAACATGCTTCTATTTTTAAATAGGCTAGGAAAAGTTGCAAGTGCAGTACTAAGCAGTTCTGCTCTTTTCATTTTCCTAGCTTTCAAATAACTTACCCCTGATTTTCAAAGTGAAGAAAAAGGAAAGAAAATATCTTTAGAGCAGCAGCATTAACCTCATTCTTAGTAAATTACAGCTGTATAATTAAATCCTGTCTACTTAAGTCCACTTGTTGAAATAGAGGCCCCGTTGTTTAAATAGCTGCTTTGTTTCTCATTATATGTCCCAAAAAGCTGTGAGTTCTGCTGCTGTGACTAAACAGTTGTTTGTTCCAAAAGAGGACTGTATTTCACAGAGCAATTTCTGTATGGGTAAGTCACACTGGAAGCGAAAATATTCAGAAACAAGAAAGATTAATTGTTTTTACAAGTGTGGTCTTCAATAGGCAATAAATGCAACTCCAATGTAAGAAGAGACAGATATTGTGTTGGAATCAGAAATAGCTAAAATCGTGATGAAAAAAAAGGTATGTGCAGAGGAAGCTCGATCTGCAGCGTAGGACATACTGGGACTGCCAGTGTTGCCTGGCAACTGGCAGGATGGGGGGGCAGGCACCAAAACCAGCCTACATACACAGTTGCTGTGGCACGATCTTTCCAACAAACTGCTGTTTCAGCTACTGTAGGCCATAAATACATTCTTGGCTTACTTTCCACTTTTATGAGGAAAACTGAGTAACAGAATTAGAGCAAGCATTCAGGATTACATTTTAAATACACTTAAATAAGAGTCTGATTCTCTAGGTTGAAAATGTCGTATTTTCCCTTCTCTCATAGCAACAAAATCTAGAGTTTAATTTTCTCATGAAAATTCACAAAGAAATAATTAAAAGCTCATTGGATCAGGAGACATTGTTGGAAAAATCCTCTCAGTGGTTCATTTCAAACAGATGTAATTTTAAACTGTGCAAGTCTGAAGATTAAAGCTTGAGGCTTACAGTGTTGAGATTTCGGACTCCCCCTGACGTCACCACACTACTCAGTGCAGATCCATCTCAACTACTGATTGAAAAACCCAAAACAACTCCTTTCCTGGGAGCACTTGCATTTTAGAAATCCCTTAGAAGTTGCGCATCGCCAGAAGCAGACTACTGACACTACACTGAGCTCTTATTATAGTTAAATGGTTAACTGGTAAAAAAAAAAAAAAAAAAATTGATTTTATATCTGGGACCCATTATGGCTCTTCAGAATAATGAAAGTTCCCTTTCTCACTGAAGTCTTCACTTGACATCTGAACAGTTACAAAAGGACTAAAATCTAACTCAAAGTTCACATCTTTCTTGAATGCATGAAAGACATACTCTTTCTATGAGGCTATAACCAAGCTAAGGGAGTCACACAGGCCTGCCCGAGCACTCTACACACAACAGCTCCCATAAAAGCTCAGGCTGCAAAGTCACTTTTGCAGAAGTGTCGACTGAAGGCACACGCTGTGCTGGAAAGCTTATGATAGCTCAGAAGCTCATGAAGAAGAATGCCAGATAATGTAGTTCACTTGCTTCTCGTGCTTGGAGCTTACAATAGCACATGGAATAAATGGCAAGTAACTGAAAGCTACCATGATAAATAGATGAAGAAAATTAATTGTTAAGTAGCAATTGAATCTCTTTCTACCCACTGTCCTTCAGAATTCAAATTAACCAATCAAGACAGATTTTCAAAAGTAACTTTCTTCTGACTCTAACCGGTTTGGAAAATTAATTCTTTCTCCAAACTCCATCCAGAAGGAAAGGGCTCTCGGGCTGTAGTTTAAAATGAACAGCACCAGTGCCACTTAATGGCTTCAGGTTATTACTCTTAATCCTCTCTCTAGTTCAAGATATTATTCCATATTACTACTGTGTTCCCAAATTATCTCATTAAGCATCATGTCAGACACTAATTTAAATTAAATACTGCATCACATATATTGAGGTCAGGACTTGCGATGGTTTTGATAAGTTGAGAATTTTATTTTAATCCTTTTTTCATCTAAAATACAAATCTTTCAGTGTTACCACTGATTATATAAGAAGATACTAACTAGGATTATAGAAAGATATTACCTAAGGTTTGTTTAACTTGTGATATTAATTTTCAAGAAGCTTAGTCAACGGGGTTTTTTTAAATATTTCAGCATTTTAAATATCAATACTTAGCATCTGAGTAAAAATTTACATCTTCCAGGTGTCCAGCTACCTTGTACTACCTTTTTGAAAGCCTTTTTAATTGTAATGCCTAAATTTGATTTGGAGGTTTTTAAAGGTTAGACCTTGTCAAATTCCAACTTTTTTTTTTTTTTCGTATGAAGGACTATATGCCTAACACCAAAATAATCTTTTAATCAAATTTTGACTTTCTGCTTCATAACAGGGAAATTCTGGGTCTCCCTATTAAAACATGTTAATTAGTTGCTTAACATACTCAAATAATATGCTTCCCTCTCTAATTTCCTTTTGGGTATAACTGAAGCAATTTAAATAGAAAGAATAATGAACTCTGAAACAGACACACATAGAAAGTCAATGTAAATTGCCAGTTTCAGGCTGTTTGTTAGTTCGCTCCAGTGAATTCTATTTATTCTGGATCTATGTCAGTGGATTTGACAACTGCATGTAGAAGGTGAGATTAGCTCAGGAAAATTTGGTTAAAAATAGATATTACTATTAAAATACTGTTAAAAAGAACATATTACTGTTACTTTTATTATTCAGGGGAAAATAGTTATATCACTACTTTAGCTTAATTATTTTAATTTTAAAAAAAATCATAGAATTTCTAGAATTTTTAACTGTAAAATACTCACACAACACTTAAATGAAATTTCAGATTAGGATATAAAAGTTACTTTTTTCATAATGGGATGAAACGATATGCCCAGTCAACAAAAGTAGCATCATAAAGTCAATATAATAAACTTGAATTTATATTTGAAGAGTATACTTGAGTATGAGGAAATCCTCCTGAAATAGACCTCCAAACAGTTCACAGAAAAGTTAACTAAGATGTTTACTCAATTGCTTTCTATATTTAATAAATAAAATAATTTTTCATTATTGAATGGATGGTTAAGGAACAGAGAAGGTGGATATTGAATAAGTCATTAGACAGCATTTCTAATCAAGATGCAAGTAAGCACTAGTGTCACGCAGAACATAGATACGGTGCACAAATACTGCCAAAGAAATAGTCTCTTGTGGTATGAACTTTGTTCTCAAATCAAGGAATTAATATGTCAGAACTCAGGATAAAGATGTGCTTTTATTGCTTTTCTTTGCAATACATGTCTTGCTTTCTTTACCTCTCACAGTAGTATAAGGGTTTCACAAAAAACAACTGGCAGACAACAAACAAGAAAAATAATGATTTGGGGTACCATACATACTTGATAGCATTCCTTATTTTATGCATAATTGGATCTACCATTCACATGGACCTAGTAATCAAGTAATTAGAGATAATGTATGTTTGACAGAAAACATTCCTCCGTTTCTGAGCCAAGACATGTGAAAAGGAATTATAACATCTCTAGCCCTAGCATTCTGATTCTGTCTGCATTCACAGTCACAAATCATTATTTTCCATGTAGCTGTTCAAAACTAATTTTATTTTCCAGGAACAAATTGAAGGCCTAATATATAAATCTAAGCTACAGCATCTACATTTCTCACACATGAACCTATGAAAGATCTGTTATATTTCGCGTAAGGAATTGTCAAGGTTTCATATAGTTTCCTACTTCATATTATTTTTCAATTTATTTTTTTTTAAAATGCTTATCTCTCTCCTCTGCTTCCCTGTTTTCCATACATTGTTGATTTTTTTTGGTTGGTTGGTTGTTTTTTTTCTGAGCTTTACAGTGAGATACAGTTAAAAAGAACACTAAAACACTAAAAAAGCTAATATGTGCTTATAAGAAGTCATGATGAGTTCAAGAGTAAAATCTTTTTTATAAGTGTGTACTTAAATCATATTTTTCCAAGCAAAGATCTGCTACTGCAGTGGTCCTCATAATTGATAGTGTAATAGAACTGTAGGTAGAAAGGCACCAAAGCACCTCAGTGTTAATGCACACAAGTAATTACATGAACTTTACAAAGAAATGTAGCAGAAAAAGAAGTCTACATCACTACCTTTGCTTTAGCAGAACACAGAACACGAAGTCTGAGACTACCAATGACAGAAAAAGCTCCTGAAAACTATATAGTATTTGCTCAGCAGCTTAGAACAGCTTGTGCCATTTTCAGTGCTGTGCCAATGGCAGTACGCTGCAAAGTTCTGCATATCTCTCAGATGTAGAACTAAACACTGTGAGCACCTATGTCAACCTGTACACTGAGGGCATTTGTTATGTTCCAGAAAGTGTGGAGCATTTCTTAAGAATGGAACCAAAGATTTCACACAATCATTCACTTGCAGCAATGTTGCTAGAGTTAAGTACAAGAATCTAAGTACTAGGTAGATAAAAATTATATTACTTAAACTCTTGTGCTGCTTAGAAATCTTAGCCTACATTTATGATCAGAACCATGGGTTACTAATTATAATTTAGCATTCAAAAATATCATTACAAAGACAGACCCAAAGAATACCTGGGATGCATAATAAAGTATAGCTGGATGAGTGCAGAAGTCCAAAGCTAGCCTGGAACACTAGAAAGGGAGTTGGAAGCAATACAGAAGTGTTGGTATTGTAGCTAAATTTGTTATGTCTACCAAAAAGATCTGGTAAAGTACCAGGCTTCTTAGCCCACAGGACTGGGGCTTCTCAAAGACCTAGAGTGGGTTCCAATTTAGTCTTTCTTTATGATACTGCATTTCAGCAGATCCTTGTGTCAGCTTGTTTCTACGAGGCTTGAAGGCTCTACATGGTATAAGCATGGCCTCTGTTATTTAAGTTATTCAGAGAAAGAGTGACATACTGAAAATTGTAGATCAAATATAAGTATCCCTATACAGAAAAGAACATCCTATTTTTTTTCAGTTTTGCACTATTATGGTATTATTTTTTGCCTTTTATTTCCTGTGTGTATACTAAAGGGTCAGAGACTTCAAGTCCATTTAAAATTTAGACTTTGTCATCTTTCTAAAAACACAATCTAATATGACTTATAACTGAAATTAAGATATATATACACAACTGCAATTGAGAGGCTGCTTTTCTCAATCATCAATTAAAGTAGAAAATAAAAGAAGTACATGAAGAACAAACCCCTTTTCATGAACTTTCTATAATTTATTTGGTTTCTCTTAGCCCATTTCTCATGGAGTTGTCAGATATAAACTAGTCTATGCTTGATGACAAATAGAATTTATGATACAGGAATGCCATTAATAATTAATGTACATAAAATAAAAAGTTTATTTTAAAACTTTCTGGCTTAAACCCAAAGCTGTCATTTGATAACTACTCTCAGCTTTGATCACAGTGTTTGATAAATCTGAATGTCAATTTTTGAAGAAGAAATTATTGCATTATCAGTACAAGCAGTTATATATTACAATACTACTTTATCCTAAGCAGGATATAACTTTATGTAGAGTCTCTACTATAAATAAAATGAGTACTGCAAACCTCCTTGCTGGTGAAATTTTAGCTGTGATCAATTTATGATTCCTTTAACTGTAAAAAATTCTTACCATACTTTGCTCAGACTATGTCAGAAATACATATATTGAAATATGGGGGGGTTTTTAAAAGAAGGTTGATGGTCTTGCAACTCTTCCAATATACAGCTAAAGTGAAACCTGAATCTTGCATAACATCACATGATATGTGCAATATACTTAGCTAATCATCACCTACCCGAAATTCTTTCCTATTTCATTTGAATATGAGTACAGTGTAGGTTTTCTCAGTATCTCAGCATCTCTGGCCTATTTTCCTTCAAATCAACTACTTATTCTGCCAATGAAACATCCCCCTGGCATTATCTTCTGCCTTCTGTATATTTTCCATAGTAGCCATTTCCTACAGAACATAATTTCTTCTCTCCTTGCCTCAAACTGACTACTCTTATTTGGTTTGGAGGTCTGTCTCATACATCTGGATACTTCTTGTTTATTACAAATATTAGCTTAGCCAATTTTATTTTCTTATTTAGGCAAGTTACAAAGGATCAATCGAGAAAGAAAAGTTTTAATCACATTGAAAAAGACTATTTCTGAAAATCCTGTAACAAATAAGTATCCTCTATAGGTTACTGGAAGTTAGTACTTACATAATGTTTTATAACTATAGCCAGACTGCAAATATTAAATAATCTTAATTTACATCTATATGATTAGTCAGAAAAGCATTTTTTCTCTCTCTTAAAGATTGGGAAATTAATTATAAAATGATAACTCAGATGGGTGAGATACAGAACTCAGACCCTCATGGTATACATTGACCTCACAGACTGTCACCTCTTTACAAGGCCAAACATGAGCTGTTTAACTCAGGCATAACTAAATATATTTCCTCTGTCTATGATTCCCTTCTTCTGAAAGAAAGAAATATTTATGACTATGCTCCAGGAAATAATTCTTCTGTAATTTCTGAATGTAAAATAACTTTAGCAAATTTACACTTTATTAATTGATAACATATGTTGCAATTTTATCTTCATAACTATTAAATAGCTTGACAAAAAGCACTTTGCCTCTGTAACCACAGCATCCCAGTAACTGTTTTCATATATCTTGAAAACACCTCTATTGTCTCTGAAAATTTATTTTGCATCAGTCCTGTTACATGGTACAGGTTGTTTACCTTTGATTTTTGTTTTCTTTGGCAGCACTTCTAGAACAAGGAGTGCATTTCAGGACTGTCAAAGTGTGAAATGTTAGCATGCTGGGACTGAGTCATATATTTTATATTGATATTAATGTGCAATAGATTCCTTACATGCTGTGAATATTGTTGCCTCTGGCTCCACATACTCGACAGGTTACCTCTGAACTGCCAGGTCCATTCAGGATGGCAAATATCTTAGCTCCATCTTGGCTAAGAATACAAATGAATACCTTGTGTTGGCATATTGGGAGGCAAAAAGCAGTGAAATTTTGATATTATGTAGAAATATTTCTTTCTAAGCCTTTTCACACCACACTCATAAAAGCAAGGAAGTTGTCAAGTCATACACAACTGTCCTGAGGCAGAAGATTTTTGTAGTAATTTCAAGAAGTATTAGATATCATCCAAAAATTTAACATGGATCATCCCTGGGTAAAGTTCTCATTGACTGAAAAGATCTCAGCAGGGCTTAAAAGCCATCATCATTTATACAATGGAAAATCTCAGAGATGTTTGGGCAATCAGTGCATGTTCTGGTAACAGAAGTGTTTCCACATTTTCAGGCCAATAAAAGATGAAAAACATTTTGATGCTATGGAAGAGTGGAAAAGCTTGTAATATTGTGGCAAAGTAGTTCACCCTACCAATACACAATCCTCAACCTGTAGTGTTAGTGACATATACAATAGATAACAAAACAGAGGACCACTCCTGTAGCCAGGAAGCACTGCAAGTGCTTGCCAGTTCTTACATTTGGCAAACCAGATCTACATGGAAGCATAGTGAGAAAATTAACATGCTGGTGAAAGAGATAAAAAAGGCTCCACTATACTCAATACTTCACCTATACCTAGGCAGGCTAGTACTAACTTGCAATAACAGAGTTTGGATCGATATACTTTTATAGCTAGGGATGAGAGTTTAAATCTTTTACAGCTAGGTATTTTCATCACGTCAGCCAGCTAACAGTCTCCTTTTTGGACAACCTAGAGCCAGAAAAGTGAGATTCTTGCCCTTCCATTATGAGTTGTTCACTTTGTTATATAAATATAGGATGCTTATTCAGAACTGTCCACACTGGACTCAACCATAATGCACACTGATACTCTGTTACTTGTTCCTACTCACTGTGGAGTCTTCAGAATCATAAAAACATAGCTGATGTTTTTCTGACTTACTTTGTTAAATACTATGCTTCCAACGCGCTTGTAGCAAGCGTGGCTAGAATCCTTCTCAAACCTTCATTCGCAAAGCCTAGCCATGATGATGATACGAAAAAAGTAACATAATTGGCATTATTAGTACTTTAGTTTATGTCTTTTTTTTAAGATAGTGCATTATGTTGTTGTGAAGTGAGAATCATGAGAATGATGAGAACTGCATCACAGGTCTATTCAAGAAGTTACCTCACTGTCTATTAAAAAAAAAAAACAAAAAAACAAAAAAACTCACAACTTCATATTTATTATGGTACACAAGGATCATCTATTCCCGAAAGATTTCCTGGTTTTGAAGGCATCCGACCAATCAGAGAAAAAATGACAGATGATCTTGCATCTGACATATTTTAAAAAAAAAGTGCAAATAAAGTTCAAAAGACATCATGACTGGAATAGAAAAATCTGAAAGATTAGGTACTGCATCATGGTGCATCTGGTCAAGCATGCAAAAATAAAAAGCCTCAAATCTTTGCAGTGATTTCTACAACAAATAAAAAGCCTCAAATCTTTGCAGTGATTTCTGAAACACCATAGATGGGATACAGCACAAGTGGCAAGTGAGAGAGCATAACTGAAACTTTATGAAGCACAATGGTTATCAAAAATTGCTGGTATGTGCACAAGTGATCTAACTCCCAGGATTTCTGCAGCTAACCCAGCTCAAGGAAGTTTTAAGGAAAAATGTAGGAAAAAATTGTAATACTTGTGGGTTTCACTTTAACAGGAAACCAAATTGCCAATTCCTTATTATATAAAAGATTTTTACCCTGCCTTTCATGAAGGAACAGGCAAGTAACAAAGTTTAATGATGCCATTTTATCACAGCTGAGAACCTCAGCTATTCTGGAGCGAGCACATGTTAAAATGAACTATCCATAACTTACAAGAATTTCCAAGTAATACAGGTTTTGAACTGAACCCATGATAGCCCCAGCAATTTCATTAAAAACATCTGGTTTCTACATTTTAACATGTAAAGATCAAATAAAGGATGGTTTACTATGCAGCCAAAAAACTTCAACTCACTGCAAGTGCAAGAATGACAGGGAAGTATGCTGTCCTGGGTTTCTGCCAGATTCCTGAATGCTGTTCCAAAATCTAAGTGACTGCACAAATTAATGGAATGATCAAATACCGAGAAGGAGAAAAGTTAATGGGTCAGATTTACAGAAGGAAAGGCAGAGGAGGGTGATAATCTATGTCTACTGTCTTGCCATGGATCAATCAAACATGGTTGGGAGGAGTCACTGGGCAATTGGTTTAGAAAAACTGTATGTTCACTGGAAAAGAGTCCAAAGCAAGCAGAGAAGAAAAAGAGGATAATTAATCATTTATTAAGCACACAATCAAAATTTCAACCACACAAAGGACCCGTAGACAAACACTGTGATTATAAAAAACTAAGCATAAGAGAGAAAATCCTGACTTTGCTATGTGAAAGGAGGCTCTCTATTCAGTAAACAAAAGCATTTAGAGACTTTTGAGTTCTACTGCCATATCCAAATCACTTAGCAGATGTGACAGTGGAAGAGAGGGAAATCTGCACCTTTCTTGAACAGAATATGGAGTCCAGGTGGAATATCCTTGCATATTTCAAGGATCACTAGATGCCTATGTTTATAAAACTGAATCAGAGCTGGAACGTCTTCACTGGCTTCAGTGAATCCAGGATTTAATGCCAGCAATAATGAGAGACCAAGAGAATAGGCTAGGCTTTACTTAGGAATCCCAGTGACCAAAATTTAATAATTTAAGGGGATCAATTGAATTTGGTATCTCCACCCTCCCTCTTTCCCTAACAACAGGAAAAACATTGATGCTCCTATGGTTAAGAACACCAAACCATATACTAACACTAAACAGTGAGAAACACTAGAAGTTCCTCTATCTATTCAGCACTTCAGTAGTTCAACTGTCTCAAAGGAAAGATAATTAGTTCAGAAATGATAGCCCTTTTGTAAGTGGAAGGAAGGAATAAAGGGAAAGTGATAGTATCACCTGCCTTTTGCATAATTCTTATAGTTCTCAAAGACCTTCATTTCAGGCAATCAACATTTTTGAGTAGAACATGTCCAATGCCAGTAAGAAGTGTCTCAAGATGTTAGGTCAAAGATAACATGCAAGGGTAAGAGCCCTTTCTAGCCAGGAAAGTAAGAGCATAGGATCAAAAATCAGGCAAACAAACAACAAGGTTGGCTGCAAGGGCCAGAATTCCAGATCTTTTGCTCCTTCATGACTGTCCAGCCTCTTCAATTAAGCACTACAGCTACTGCACATCTTTTTGGCAGGAGACAGGCTCTTATCTAGCAGTGCAGAGTGTTTCTATGCACGCACAAATGTCTACTCTATGTAATTAACTGGAGTGTCACACTTAAAAAAATTACATATTGCTGGGAAGAAGGCAATCAGAGTTGTCTAGATTGGACATCTAGGCTACATCTATATTGTTAGAATTGAACGTACCTAGGAACACTCTGGAGCACTGAGTTCAGGAGCACTGATATGGAGCAAGTGCATCTATGCTAGGGAAGTCTCAGATTTCAAAGCAGGGTGAATGTAACCAGCCTGCCTGCTGGATGCATTTTGGCTTCCAAAGCATGCTCAGAAATTCCTGTGGAAAGAATTACTTAAAAAAAAGCCAAAAGCTAACCATGGGCAATTGTAAAAAGCAAAGACTAGTGACAGCCAGGGCCTAAGAATATTCCTAGATATCCAGTTTGGTAAAATTGTAGCATAAAAATCCACTCAAGCCACAGTTTTGGTGGATGTAACAGGACTGGTCCAAAGACTTTCTGGTGAGTGTTCATGTCTGTGACAGTAATCTGCCTTAACGTACCTAACCAACAACAAGGCCATACAGCAAGAAAAATGCAGCATGAAATTATGAATATGACAGTGAGGCATAAAAAGGAAAATCACCTACACAGTCTCTGTGCGCTTATTTGCCTCACTAATCCTCACTATGGGATTTATACCATGAGCATAACCCAGACAAACAGTATTATTCCACATCCAGTTTCATAAAGGAACTGAGATTTTTGACTGAGTCTCTATGTTTGCAAAAATGTATGCTCATGTAATACTATTTGCTTAAATCCTTATAGACAGTATTTTCTGTGTATTTTATTACAGAAAACTGAAAACCTTCTTGTACATGAATATGTGTGTTTGCAGGAGAGTATAAGGAAAAAATAACAAAGATTTAACCAATTAAAAAGAAAATTTGAACAAAACGATGACATAGTAAAATACCAGGCCCAGTCAATGTAGGTTTATGAAAGGCAGGTCCTGTTTCACCAACATAATCTCCTTCTATGGCAAGGTGACCTGCTTAGTGGATGAGGGAAAAGCTGTGGATGTTGTCTACGTAGACTTCAGTAAAGTCTTTGACACTGTCTCCCAACACATTCTCCTGAAGAAGCTGGCTGCTCATGGACAGGTGGTTTTCTGGGTTAAAAACTGGCTAGATGTCTGGGCCCAGAGAGTGGTGGTGAATGGAACTAAATCTGTCTGGTATCCGGTCAGTAGTGGTCTTCAGGACTTGTCCTTATCTAGTGGTCTTGGGGTTTTTCCTGTTTAACATCTTTATTGAACTCTGGATGAGTGCATCCTCAGCAAGTTCACAGATGCTACCAAGTTAGGTGGTAGTGTTGATCTGCTGGAGGGTAAGAAGGCTTAGCTCAGTTGGTTAGAGCATGGTGCTAATAACACCATGTGGGTTCAGTCTCTGTACAGGCCATTCGCTTAAGAGTTGGATCTGATGACCCTTATGGGTCCCTTCCAACTTGGAAGATTCTGTAATCCTGTGAAGACAGTAAAGAGGGATCTGGACATGCTGGATCGATGGGCCAAGGATAACTGGATGATATTCAACAAGGGGAAGAGCTGGGTCCTGCACTTCAGTCACAACAACCCCAGGCAGTGCTACAGGCTGGGGCAGAGGGGCTGGAAATCTGTCCAGTGGAAGAGGACCTGGAGGTGCCGATTAACAGCAGCTGAACAGGAGCCAGAAGTGTGTCCAGGTGGCCAAGAAGGCCAACGGCATCCTGGTTTGTACCAGGAATAGTGTGGCCAGCAGGACTAGGGCAGTGATTGTTCCCCTGGACTTGGCACTGGTTTTGGGCCTCTCATGTCAAAAACGACACTGAGGTGCTCAAGAGTGTTCAGAGAAGGGTAACAAAGCTGGTGAAGACTTTAGGAAATATGTCCTGTGAGGAACGGATGAGGGAACTGGCCTTAAGTTGCATCAGAGGATGCTCAGATTAGATATTAGAAAAAATGTTTTCACTGCAAGGGTGGTCAACCATAGGAATAAACGCCCAGGGAGGTGGTAGATTTACCATCTCTGGAAGTGTTTAGGAGGCATCTGAATGTGGTTCTTGGGGATATGTTTTAGGGGTGATTATGGTGGTAATGGATTAACAGTTGGACTAGATGATCTTGAATGTCTGTTCTAACCTTTATGACTCTGTGATTCATCAAAATTTCTAAATTTCTGGAATATAATCAAGTTTCCTGAGGGGCACCCTTCCTTCATGTATTCTGTTTCAAGAACAAAGATTTTTTGGTACTGAATTTCTGACTCATGATCACTCATATTGCACTGAATATGTGATTGAAAGATCATTCAATTTTTCCTAACATAACTAATTATTAGAAACCCAGTTCCAATAGAATGATCTGGTTTTGGAATGAACTAAATAAAATAAAACAAAAAATATAGAATATTCCTGTCTTAATTTTGACTTGTACTCAGATATTCTAAGAAGCTCATGTGGAAAATAATGTAAATATATATACCAGCAACAAATAATTTATCTGTCCAGAGAAAGAGTTAAGAGATCAAAATAGCCTGAATACAGCTCAAAGGAGCAATTCAGATGGCTGTAATAATGAATATATTTAGATAATATATACCCTTAGAAAGTATATTTAGAGAATATTTTACGTTTCCAAAACCTGTATAAACATTAGCTGAAGTATTCTCATTGGACTGATGAACACAGGTAGATATTATGCTTATTAGGAACAAAATAAATGGTAACATTGAGACTCATAGAGTTGGTTTGGCTGAGTTTCCACAGCAAGAAGGGTAAGAATCACAGTTTGGTCTGCGCTACTGCATCCTTCAAGGAGGTTGGTTTGACAACATCGACAGACCCAGGTGGCTTGTGAAATATTCCCTTGGCTTCTGGAAGGGTTGGATCCATAGAGTTAACATCCAGGCAGAAAGCCAGCTAACTCACAGGAGTGCAATGCCTCATTAGGCCTCTGTGACTTCAAAGTACATCTGAAAAAAAAAGTCCATGGGCTCCACTCCAGAGAATTGGGCAAGGCCAAGATTTAACCAGGTTAAATCATTTGACTCAGTTTTCCTCAAGATATTTCCTCAGATCTTTAGATTTGGTCAGCTGTGACTGAAAGGGCAGGCTGCCGATGCTGTTGTCCTCAGCCAGCCAGCAGGAGCATCTTGTGTTTCTCACAGAACAAGCACTGAGTATTTACCAGGTCTTGAACTGTACAAGTACAAACCGTTTTTCCAAGCATGAGTCACTCAGAGGGAAGTCAAATAAAGCAGCTTGGCTGAATGATCAGAAAGCTAAGTGACACAAATTCAGGAAGCCTTAAAGAAAAGTAGCTTTGAAATGATAAGCACTGCAGTATTTATTAAATCTCCTGAGAAGCAAGTTAAACATGTTTGAGAAAATGGAAAAGCTATCTATATGTTGAAAAGGCAGGTGATTTCCAGTGGCTAAGGTTATTTCCTTTCTTCTAGGTGGTGAGATGAGCATGCAGCCCTTGAGACTGGTTTGCCATGTCCAATCATACCCCCACCAACTCACAAACCCCTCAGTCCTTTTTGAGAATGCAAAGGCACCTTTAACATAGAAGAAATAACAATATTTGGGATCATAGAACACGAGAAAATTTCGCAGTTCCATAGACACAAATGATTTCTTGAGAAAAGAAATGCAGTGATGACTTTGCTTATTAAAAATAAATTACAAAACCAAAAATCATCAGTAATTTGACAATTTCCACACATTAGAACTTTTAACCTTCTGTTCACCAGATAGCAAAAGATTGCATGCTTATGAAGCTTCCTTGATTTGCTGCAAGATTGTTTTATGCTTAAAACATGATGTCTGCTTTGGCATGTAGGAAACATTGATAAAATGTAAGAAAATTACATGAAGTAATTTCTGGCCAATTCTAATTTTGGTATTAACAGCACAACAGAACTCCTAGAGTGGCTCTCAGACAGCTGATGGCATCTATACCCTTTCATAAATTCTTTTCCTTAGTGAAGTCTTACATGGTAACATTATGTCCCTGTATTTTCAGGGACTGTAAAATAACTCTGAAAAAAAATATAAATCTTAGAGGTACCTTAGTGGTATCAAAAATATTTCATTATAAATTATCACTATTCAAAACAATGAGAAGGTTGCCACTGTAAACTCACTTCTGTACTTATTCTACACCACGGAATTATCCCTCCAAATATAGCAACTAACAGCAGGTATTAAAAACTGTCATTAAAATAGTATATCTGCTTTTGGAGATAGAAACAATCCCTCGTAAACAACGATCAACAACACATACCAGGTAATATACTCTGTCTTGTCAAACAACAGCAATGTCACAAAATATGCTCTTCTTTTAAAGATCTTAAACTTTTTTTTTTGCTATGATTTTCTTCCAAAGTAGGATTTCCAAAGGGGGTTTTTAGATATGTTTGCATAACAGCTATATGTTCATGATACACTTATAAGAAGTCAATAAACTTATCTGTCCAAGAAACATTTTTGTCTGTTCCCTGAAAAAGCTCAAGTAAAAAAACATTAACAACAATAAAAGCACTGACATAAAAAACCAGCAAAGACAAAAATATGTTCAGGAAAAAAACCCGAACAACAAAAATAATTTTATAATTAGATTTGAAAATAAATTTAGATTTTAGGAAGTTAGTGAAGTAACTAGAGAAGCAGGACCTATGATAATGAATGTAGGGGGTATATTTTATTAGCTGTAGTTATACAAGCAATCACATATTTGTAAACTGAGTTACACATGTGTGCAGGGCAGGTGCCTGCACAAAGCCAATAACTTGGGGTCGTTAGAATTACAAAATCTTTCAACCGTTTAAATACATGCTGAAAGAGTCAATTTTTAACACTTGCTCACTAGCTTAGCAACACCAGCAAGAATGTAAGAAGTGTTTATATTTCAGGAGCTATATGATTTTATGCCTTAATTACCTTAATTCAGCATTAATGCAGCACCTATTCTCAATTTTCTCTCTGATTCCTAGTTCAAATTGCCTGACCCTTTCAGCTGTTGCAGAGTTGAACCTGCTGGAGGAGTTTATGGAGAAGCCAGAGAATTCTGCTATTCCTCTCTCACTAAAAAGAGACCTAAACTGTCAATAAGTGGATGACAAGGTACAGGTTGGCACTTGTCCTTACTTTGCAAACAAGAAAGGATGGAAGTCCAGCCTGAGAGTTCAGAACTCAGATTGCCTTTCCTAAGGTCCAGGCTGGTTGAGAGATTTGCAGTGCCATCTATTGTATGAGGGAGTTCTGCAGACTTTTATGCAAAGTTTGCAGGAAGTTGTACAAAAGGGAAGTCTTTTAAGGATGCAACTTAACAACCGCAGTAATCAGAAGAAGAGTATTTAGAGAAGTTTTGGAAGTTCCTTGAACTTACTTTTTGGAAAATATTAAGTATATACATATTTAAACAAATCATAGCAAAATTCTTCTGCATCAATCTTCCTTTCAAGAAATGGTTTGAGAATAATCTAGGTAGTTTCTTTAATTAAAATTAACTTGTGTTTATATCATCGTTAACTTTTCTGTCTAACAGTTTTCTTCAATTTGAAAAATATAAAAAAAATTAAAATGTTAATTGCTATTAATGACTATTAAAAGTAGTTAGCCTAAGCAATCAAATCATTTTATAAAAATTACTTCCTTCATATCCATTTCATTTTGTTCCTTTGTAAATATTAAAATTCCTAATCCTCTGTTTCCATCCAGCTGATTATTGAACTCTCAAGCTTGGGCTCTAAGACAAAATACTTGGAAAAAAGTTTAGGTTTTATTTAGAAATTATAACAAGTTCTGAAGTTTGTCTGAGGGAGGTAATAGGTGACAGCCAATTACATGGCACAAATGACAAATTGTGCCTGACAAATTTAATGGCCGTTTATGATGGAGTTACAGTATTGGTAGATGATGGAAGAGCAATCCACCTGGATTTCTGCAAAGCATTTGACACTGTCCCACACAATATCATTGTCTCTAACCTGGAGAGACATGAATTTGATGGATGGACCACTCAGTGGATAAGGAATTGGCTGGATGGTCACACTCAAAGAGTTATGGTCAATGGATCCATGTGCAAGTAGAGACCAGTGATGAGTGGAGCTCTTCAGGGGTTGATATGAGATCAACACTGTTTAACATCTTTGTTGGAGACGTGAACAGTGGTACTGAGCACATACACACTGAGTTTGCCAACTACACCAAACTGTGTGGTGTGGTTGACACACTGGAGGGAAGGGATGCCAACCCAATGGATTGTGCAAAACTCATGAAGTTCAACAAGGCCATGTGCAAGATCCTACATCTTGTTGGGGCAGTCCTAATCACAAATACAGGCTGGTAGAGAATGGATTGAGATCAGTCCTGAGAAGAAGGTCTGTGGGGGCTGGCCAATGAGAAACTCAACATGACCCAGCAACATGTGCTTGAATCCCAGAAAAACAACTGCATCAAAAGCAGTGTGGCCAGCAGTGTGGTAGGTGATTCTGCCCCTCTGCTACTCTCTCCTGAGACTCTACTTGGAGTACTGCATCCAGGTCTGCAGTTCCTCAGCGTAAGGATGACATTGACCTGTTGGTGCAAGTCCAGAGGCGGGTCACAAAGATGATCAGAGGGCTACAGCACCTCTCCTATGAAGACAGGTTTGTTCAGCCTGGAGAAGAGAAGGCTCCATGGAGACCTTAGAGCAGCTTTTCAGTACTTAAAGCCTGAAAGAAAGCTGGAGTGGGATTTTTTTTTTTACAAGGACAAGGGTTAATGGCTTTACACTGAAAGAGGAAAGGTTTAGATAAGATATTAGGAAGAAAATATTAGAATCATAGAATCATAGAATTATTAAGGTTGGAAAAGACCACTAAGATCATCAAGTCCAACCTTTGACCTAATACTGTCAGGTCCACCACTAAACCATGTCCCTAAACACAATATCTACACATCTTTTGAACACTTCCGTGGATGGTGATTCAACTACTAACTTGGGCAGCCTGTTCCAACGCTTGACCACCCCTTCAGTGAAAACATCTTGCCTAATATTCAATCTAAACCTCCCCTAGAAGAACTTCAGGCAATTTTCTCTTGTTGCCTGAGAGAAGAGACTGACCACCTGTCTATGACCTCCTTTCGAGTAGTTGTAGAGAGCAACAAAATCTTCCCTGAGCCTTCTTTCCTCTAGTCAAATCAATCCCAGCTCCCTCAGCTGCTCCTCATAAGAGTTGTGCTCCAGATCCTTCCTCAGCTTTGTTGCCCTTCTCTGGACAAACCCCAGCACCTCAATGTCTTTCTTGTAGCAAGGGGCCCAGAACTGAACATAGGATTTGTGGTGTGGCCTCATCAGTGCCGAGAAGAGGGGGACAATCACTGCTCTAGTCCTGCTGGCCACACTATTGCTGATAACCAGGATGCCATTGGTCTTCTTGACCACCTGGACACACTGCTCGCTCATGTTCAGCTGCTGTTGATCAGCACCCTCAGATCCTTTTCCACTGGACAGCTTTCCAGCCACACTGACCCCAGCCTGTAGCACTGCCTGGGTTGTTGTGACCAAAGGTAGGATCCAACATTTGGTCTTCTTAAACCTCACACATTTGGTCTTGGCTTATCAATCCAGCCTGTCCAGATCCCTCTGCAGAGTCTTCCTACCCTTCAGCAGATCAACACTCTTGCCCAACTTGGTGTCGTCTTCAAAATGACTGAGAGTGCCCTTGACCCCTCATCCAGGTCATTGATAAAGGTGTTAAACAGGGCTGGAATAGGACCCTCTTCACTGTAAAGGTGATGAGACCCTGGAAGAGGTTGCCCAGATGATTCTATGATTTTACAAATAGGATACAGATTTTATGTTGGCGATATTTATCTGACTCAAATTAATACCTTTGTCAGAAGAGAATCTCTGTGGTAGAAGATGTAAATTTTTTCAAACAGCTGTTAATCACTTGTTGTATTTTCATATTCTAAACAGCATCAGTGCAAAGTAAAAGAAAGAAAACTTGCAAATGATTTTACTTACAAATCTTTAATAGAAAAAAATGGGAGGATACTACAACTTATTATGTGCACAGTTTTCCATAGAAGTAATACTTATAGTATTGTTTGTTACCACATTTGTGAGAAATAACAAGTATAAGATGATAGAAACACTGAGATGATATGGAGGAGCTAGGATGACACATGGTGTTGAACAACAAAAACCCATAAATACAATATAAGCTACAGATATTACAGCATCAAAATGTGTTATCAAGGAGAAAAGAAGCAGAACACTGATGCTTACTTCAGTGAAGCTCTCTGTCCCTGTGAGTCTCCCAAGAAGACCAGGCACTAAGACAGTACGTAACTGGGTCCTAGAACTATGAGATGCTCTGAATAACTGTTAAGTATGTATCTCTGCTCAGATAGTAAATTTAATGGCTGCTTGGTCACTACTAACCTAATAAACTTTTTTACTTGCTAGAAAATGCTGGATAAAAATGCTGTTTAATTGTTTCAAACTTTTATTGAAATTGATGTAATCTCTCATGTCTACGTGTTCATGTAGACAGGCTTCTGTAGACTGAATGGTGGTGAGACCTGCTAATCAGAGTTGTCCAGTTGTTTAGCCTCTTATATACTTAAAAAGACTTTGAGGATTAAATGGTCTTGTTTTTTAATACAGGAAAGAAGTTGTCCATGTGGAGAAAATTTTCTTACCATTTCAACTATATGAACCATGTACATCATCCTGAATTTTAAAGCCAGAAGGAATCATTACCATCCAATCTCAGCTTTTATCTACAGTTCGCCTCATGTCAGCCCACAGTCCAGGTGTTCTCTTTAGCTGTAGTGTCTTTGAGAAAGCTGATTGCAAAGATGACTCTACTCAGCACTGGAAAAGCTGTTCCTATGCTTAACCTATCCATTACTTTAAAAAAATCCAGAAATAATTGAAAACCTACCCCTGCTATATCTCTTGCCTACACTTCGTAGTCTCTGCTTCAAATTACTGTAATCCTCTGTTCTCCTTTCTCTAAAGGGGAATCTAAAGAACGGAAAATCATTTATCCACATAGATACTTTTTGATCATTCTATAAAGAAATCTCTTCTTAGATAAAAGACACCAATTCAACTTAATGCTTTCCCTCAGACCTGCGTGAACAAAGTAAACATAGATTTTTCTTTGAAAAATGTATTACTCTTCCTTTCCCCTCTTCAAAATTGCTTCACATCAGTTCTCCATAAAGCAAACATTTGTGGCCCTGGTGGTTCTTTCACAGGTATGCTCTCCTCAAAGAAAAGCAAAGCACTCATAGTCCAGATGGTCTCTCTCCCAAGCTTCATCAACTCCCACGCTTGGAACAGGTCTAGAGTTCTGGTCCAATACAGATGTATTTACATTAGACGTTTATTTCAAATCAGCAGAGTACTTTAAATATATTTCCTCATTAGATATATTGGTTCATGTTTAGGAATAGGTCACATGAGCTTGATTTTTTAGGTGGGGGAATCTTTTATTTCTTCACACACCAGGAAATTTCCTCATGCACTGGGAAAGAACAAGAAATGACATAGTGCTTTGTTTGTTAAAGCACACAGTTAATTTCATTGTTACAGCAGGAAAACATGTCAGTTCACCAGACTGAAAAAACTCTATAATACATACCTTCCACTGTTACAGTTTTCAGCTATGTGAAAAATAAATTTAGCTATTAAAAAAGTTTCCTTCGTTATGTTGTTTTTTCTTTTTGAGTTATTGCTGAGATTATCATGCTTTTATTACCTATCTGGATACATTAAATATCAATGTCATCACTATCCCAGAAAAACAACAACCTACAGTTCTGAACCTTTAGGTTTTTGAAGGTATGAGATAAAAATCTGTATGCAAACACCCTTTCGGAGATGGTCATTCCTACCTATCAAGTACATTTTTTAACAAGAGAAAACAAATGTGCTTGTGCATTTTTAATGCACTTCTGCTTATTAAAAAATGTTTTTATCAACACGACAATATCAGTTGCATTTAAACCCACACTTAGTGTATTTTCTTATATTTTACCATATTAAATATTAGCATATTTAACAATTCTCAAGCTAGATGTTGGCAACGTAATAAAAATCTAACATAACAGTAAAGTTAATCTTTATGATTTTTCTAGTCATACTAAAGAAGGCATCATGTCCCAAGCAAATAGAAAAGAGAATTTGCAAAAGTGAGTTGTACAACTGTTCCTATCTTCTGAAGACTAAAAAAAAAGGCTGAAATTTCTCTAAACTTCAAAAGTAAAATAAAGAAAAATAAAATTAGTAAATAAATCAATAATTTTAAAAAAATAAAATAATAGAGAAAGCCTATTTTAAAAAGAAAGGCTAGAATTGCATTTCAGTGGGCAAAGGGGGAAAAAAAGAACATTTTTGGTTTTTTTAATTTCATCAAAGTAGCTATATTTCATTTAAAATTTAAAATACATCTTTTTATTATCCTGTTAAACCTAGAAGTTTTAGAATGTTTTAAGCATCTTAAAATTGTGAACAAAATTAAAATGCAACATTTTGTAAAGCCTTAGCAACAACAGTAACTACCCGGGTAATCCTTGCAATAATTCTGTTAGCAGAGGTATTGCAAGTGCATTTATTTATGAAGTTTAAAAAAGCAACCAACATTTTTATCACTTAGAATTGAGTTGTATAATGTGTGCACTGCTAGTGAACCCAAAGATTCTGAATGCAGTTTCAGCAAGCACACAAAATTAACCTTTCATATGAGTGCCTACATTTCCCCTAAGACGTCTTTCCTGTCATATTTCACAAGCAATTTGGGTAAAGCTTTGTGTTTTAGCCCATCTGAATTATGTATACACCTACACATTCCATAATGTAACCAAAGAATGTTTGCAATTCTCAGGCATGATGCAAATTTATTATAAATAATTGTAAAAAAAAAAAACATACAGAAATAAAACACACTTATTGAAGTTAATCCCACATATTTTTCTTCCACTGTCTCTGTACATCAAGCAGTAATTATCTTGTGTTTAATATAATAGGACAGACAATATTTAGCCTGAGAGTACTCAGATAGGTTCAATATAGATAAATATCTATGATAGGATAAATTAAAAAAATCTTTCTTCTTTAAAGGTCACCATATAATAATCATTTTGGTGTCATTACCAAAAAAGCTACACACCAAAGCCAACTCCAACTGGATTACGACTGAACTTAAACAGCATTATCTGTGTCCTACTGTGAGTTCAAATTAAAATGTAGACTGCTGCTGGTTTTGGGACAGGGGTTTGTCTGATTGTTTGCAAGAAAAGAGAAGGAGATAAGTGACAAAAAGGAGAAGAGAGTTATCATATAACAGTAACATTATTAATCCTAATGTGAGATACTTACTTGGTTCTTTTTTCTGTACCTTAATGACTTCCAGTCCCTGCATCATTCTATTCTGATATAAAGAGGAACACTAAGGAACACTAAGCCCCTTACAAACCATGTGGAAAAACCCAGTCCATTTTCCATAAAAACTAAGATAACCTATTAATCTCTGTACTCCTCAGCATTATGTTAGTAAGTACTTCCAACTTCAGCCTACTTTTTCCTGAAAATGTCACTGACACTAAGATTAATATTCTCAAATCATGTTTGTAAGCCTTACATTGTCTGTGAACTTTTGAGAGAGATTTAATGCCAGAGTGGTAATGAAAAATGTACATGGGATTTTCATTCCACAAGTTTTTCTACCAAAAACCACACTCCATATATTTACTGTTAAAGCATAAAGTCTTCTATCAAATTATCCTACTTCTTAGAATTGGCATTTAAAATTGTTCAAATTTAAAACACCAGAAAAGTCACTTTCATGAAGAATGCCAGCATATTGTTTAATTTAATGGATGCAGTTATTAAATAATAATCAGTCCATTAACATCTGTATTAGGTCTGGCTGGCATGGAACTAATTTTCCCCATAGCAGCTCTCATTGTGCTCTGCTTTGTACTGCAGCTAGAAAGGTTATTATCTTATTTTCTCACTGCTCTGTCCTGCTGAGGAGGCAAGTGATAGACCAGTTTGGTGGGCAGCTACCTGGTGCCCAGACAGGGTCAACTCACCACAGTGTGTTATGAAGGCAAACAGAAACTGATTTAGTTCTACATTAATCTTAGTTGTAGCATTAGCTATGCTATAGCTAATGCTGCTATGAATCAATATGCATACCTATGACAGAGTTTAAAAAAATTATACAGAAAGTGTTCTTCTTTTTTTTACTTCTTTTTTTAGGTGATAAATAAATATATCACCTGGAAAATAAGTGAGAAATTATTTATACCTTGCAGGTTACTCTTCCTTATATTGTTCATACTGTCTGCATACTCTCTGCAGCATAATTTTCTTTTTTCCTCATATCAGTTTGAGTTTTTTCCCATTAGCCAGAGGACTCAATAAAAAGATGTCAGTGAGGAAGGTAGGAAGGAGAAAACAACCAGCCTGTCTGGCAGGGAATTTGGTCTACTTGACAAGCATTTGGTCAGTCTCTATAATGGCTAAAGGAAAATTTGTAAAATCCTAGCTCTTCCCATCCAGTAAATAAACAGAAGGACTTTTGGTGATGATACAGAATAATATGCAATACTTAAGACATAAAATATTTTAAGTGTGAAACAGGCAATGACATCACCCTTGGCTCTTCTGTCCAGCAAATCAATTGGAATTGTCCCTGTAGTACAAGGACTTTTATAAGAGTACAATCCATGATAAATTGGACCAGACGTAAAAGATTCAACATTGCTCAATGAAAGACCCTCAGTGATAAGTACAGGAATGCACAGTACTATTACCTAGTAGTGCAAATACTGAAAAGTGGTGTTCTAAGCACAATCTGCTTTTTTTTAGAGATGTGAACATCAAAACCTATACTCTTCTCTGCAAGAGGATGATGTGACCCATGTGAACCCCTTAACCAAACTAGGAGTAGTTTGGTAGAGGCTTGAGAGGAGGTCAAGGCCAACAGCTCCTCCAAAAAAAAACCACAAAGCAACATTGACACAGTGAGCATCAGTGCAAATGAGCTTGGAACATCAACCATGTGACAAACACATGAAATAGCAGGTAGTTTTTCCAAGACTCATTTTATTAAAGAACTTAGAAAGTTGTGGGCACAAAGAGTCCCATGCATACCTCTCCATTATGTGCAATTTGACTAGAAACCAAACACTTTATTCCCTAAGTATGACAGTCCAAGTGAGCTGCCTTTGAGCTCTCCCTGATAGGCAGCGTGGCTGCATGGTGGTGATCTCCCCTTGAGCTGAGACTCCTCTCACGGTTGCTTCTCAAGGCAGAGGAGTCAACGACCAATCTTTGGATGAGTCCGATTTGAGTTCTCATTGAACTGAAATTGGACTGCATGCCAGATGGCTCTCCTCTTGAGTAGGGATGTCTCTCAAGGTATGAGATTCTTTACCTAAGACTAAGACAACCTCCCTTACCAAAGGCAGAGAGAGCCCTTAGTTGCAACAGGTCCTTGGTAAGTGACTGATAGCATGACAAATTAAATACTAATGAAACTGATACTCAATATTAATTATTATAAACTTTATATAGATAATTCCATTAGACATAAACCATTGTCCACGTCTGAGACTAAAACTGGATGTAGCCTCACATAAGCTTCATCACAATTTGTCATGGTTTAACCCCAGCCAGCAACTAGGCCCCACGCAGCCAGCCACTCACTCACTCCTCCACCAGCAGGATCAGGGAAAAAATCAGAAGGGTAAAAGCCAGAAAACCTGTGTGTTGAGATAAAGACAGTTTAATAGGGAAAGCAAAAGGCATGCACTCAAGGAAAACACGGAATTAATTAACTGCTTCCCATGTGCAGGCAGGTGTTCAGCCATCTCCAGGAGAGCAGGGCCCCATCACATGTGACAGTTACTTGGAGAGACAAGTGCCCTCACTCCAAATGTTCCCACTCTTCTTTCTTCTTCTCCCCATTTTATATACTGTCATACAGCATGGGATATCCCTTTGATCAGTTGGGCTAATCTCTTCCAACTCTGTCTCTTCCCAACTTCCCATGCACCCCCAGCCTTCTTGCTAGTGTGGCAGCACGAGAAGCAGAAAAGGCCTTGGCTCTGTGTAAGTGCTGTTCAGCAATAACAAAAACATCTCCATATTATCAACTCTGTGTTCAGCACAAATCTAAAACACAGTCCCAGAGTAGCCATTGTGAAGAAGATTATCTCAGCCAAAACCAGCACACAAGTGTAGAAAGCAAGTAGTCCACTCTGAACCTCATGACTCATTGGGAGGGTCTCCTTTACACTTTTCTGTCTCAGGTCTCTGTATAAATCATTGTAGCTTGATCATAACTTGTTTTGCCTTTGTATGTTTCTTCCATGCAGTAAGTAATAGAGTGAACCTTTGTCATCAAACTTTCTTACATTACGCCTTTACGGTATCTTTTGCTTTAACAGTGATTCTTTGAGTGATCTAAATTAGTGACAAACTGGTGTAGTCAACAGGATCATAAATCAGAATCCATGCATATTAGTATGAGAGCAACCACCAGTCTTTATATCGTGTCTATTCCACTTCCAAAATCTCTGGGGACAAAAGCCTGAAAGCCTGTTTACATGAACAGAAATGCAACTCCTCCCTATGCTGCATGTCTGGTGTGTAGCAAGGTCTCAGCAAATGTATAATATTAAACCTTCTGGTATTCCAGTCACTTCCACCCAAGTCACTGAGTAAAGTGTATGTGATTTGCAGGTTTGAGTACGTATCATAGAATGTGTCACAAGCTCTGAAACTGAAGTTACTAATACAAAATTGAAGTTTGTCCTATAGTCATATCTGCATAGCTGGTTTCCAGGACTGTTGACTGTCTGCACACTCATGAACTTGAGTCAGAAATTCCCTAGTGGTCCACGAACTCCAAGCTAGGTGAGACATCCAGCTGATTTAAAACATCACACGAACATAGCCAAGGTGACTGACTAAGCTTCTGGTCTTCTTCACAGCATTATATATGACTAATTAGCAGAGGAGTCTCCATGTGGGAATTCCAGGCACTTCTAAAAGAAGCTCCTGATATGTATAAACAAATTTGGACCTTCCAGTGTATACATTAACATACTGCATGGGAGATCTGGCTACTCCCAGGCAGGCCCTGCTGCAAAACAAGTCGAGCTGTACATAGTCAAGAGAAACCATTCCTACACTCAAAACTAGTCACATAAGATGGTCTTTTGTACACTGTTAGAGATATTTTGAATGATGTTTAAGATAATTAAAAGAAATGAATTGTGTATATAATGAAGTGGTCATATAAGACCATGGGCCACCCAAATTATAGAAATTCAGCAGAACTACAGTTTCCAATGCAGTTGGAGACACCCTGGCAAAGACCTCTGCAACGGAGACTCCTACGGTCGTACATCCAGCAGATGTATGTTTGACAGATATAATTCCCATGCTAAATTCCCAATGGGTATGTTTGATTTTTTTAAACAGTCACTCTGTTTATGAATGCCTGTGTAACAATGATCAGGTACTCAGGTATACATGACAAACTTACATGTTTCTTGTAACTGGAAGAAAAATCCATGCTTTTTCACCCTGGTCTAAATTTTGCCTCGTCAAAATATCATACTAAGTACATCCTCCCACTTGCTTCAGCAAATATGAAAGTGGTGGAGCAGCCTAGCATCTAGCAGTAACACTGCTATCAGAATACAATGTTCACAGGACTGGTATGAAGTAAGCTGTGTAGGTTGTAATTATTGAAGTGCCAGGCTGCCAGTTTTACAGAAGTAAACACATTTTATAAGCGATACAAAGTAAAGCTCCATTTGAAAGAACTAAGAACTCATTTGCAAGTCAAGTCCAGCAAATTACTGATCAAAAGTACCTTTGCTTTTTCACTAGTGGACTACCACCTTATATTGCCAATTGTTGCCTTTTGAGTTTACTTGAAATAATAAAAGATCAGTTAAATGAGCAAGGACTGAGAAGGTCACTACCAACCTGAGAATTAGTTACTGCAGATTATCAGACCACAAGTCAAATCTACAAATTCTTTCCAGCACAAGTGATAATGAAAATTCCCTCAGGGCATGCTCGGAGCAGGAGAGACAGATCATTTCTCTAAGCAGCTAAAGAGAACATTTTTTTCTCAGTTGCACTAGCTGTTGTGTCTGGTTCTTGCACTTGTAATGAAATGGATTACCAGAGCTGGTTTTGGGCAGAAACTGTTTCTTGCATCTTGCATCTTAGAAAAGCTGGATGGATGGGATGGAGAAGGAGAATGGGACCTCAATTCCTTTAGCTGGCTGCTAGGACTACTTGGATCTATAAACTTATGTCTCCTCTGCAATATTAGGGTATTTTATATCAGATACCTTGTTATCTGTTTTCCCCTCTGGCATTCAGTACTATCTGTCCTAACGACTCAAGCTGAAATAAAATTCTAATGAATTCAGGGATATGTGGGCAAGGTTTAATGTTCTACCATTACACAGCTATCACAGAATCATAGAATGGTTTGGATTGGAAGGGACATTTAAAGGTCACCTACTCCAACCCCCCTGCAATGAGCAGAGATATCTTCAACTTGGTTATGTTGCCAAAAGCCCCGTCCAATTTAACCTTGAATGTTTCCTGGACTGGGGCATTTATCCCCTCTCTCTAGGCAACCTGTGCCAGTGATTCACCACCCTCATTGTGAAAAACTTCTTCCATCTATCAAGTCTGACTCTCCTCTCCCTTAGATTAAAACCATTACAGCTTGTTCTAGACCTACAGACCCTATTAAATATATATGCATTTATATATCTATATGTGCATACACACACACACGTACAAACACACACACACATATATATTAACAAACAGTCTCCTTTTGACTTAAACTTTTAAATTATATTTCAATATAACAAAGAAAGGCATTTTCTGCTATGAATATTTTATCTTTAACCTTCTAAATCGCACTAGAAACATGATGATTAGAGACACTCACTATCCATTTTACCCCATTGCTAATGAAAACAAGCCCTGCATCGAAAGCTATTTTTACTGTTAAGATTTGCATATTATAGCTGTGCTCTGACTCAGATTTCTGCAGATGAAGCAACTTTTTCCTTCTTCATAAAATTTTCTAATTTGAGGTCTAAACATCAGGATAATTCAAAACCAGTTTTAAGATCCCAGCTCAATTATTCTTCTTAGTTAGCAGAAATTAATACAACTAATTTACAGAGCTGTAACTTTAGCCAGTTTACAGTAAGATGTTTATATCATGGGTTCTCATAAAATTCCCTTTCTTTTAATTAAATCTCCTTATTTTTATATGCCCATGAGAGAAACTTCTAAGCAAGATAACGTATCTGTTATTCTCCTGTACATATTTAAATTAAAATATCAAACATAAATGAACACATATCTTAGAAGATAAGATCTCAATTTGCAGAGACAGAGAAATCAAATCCCTCTTTTATCTGCACAAGTATTCTCATGACAACACTCATGTTCTGTTCTCCCTAATTTTATTAAAAATGTGATAGCAAGGAAGAGGTTGATCAAATCTTAACTAATCTTAACAGAAATGGATATATTAGAAAATTCATGCGGGGAAATTCTGTCAAAGGCTACTAAAATAAAAAATGGTATCTTTGGCTCAGGCAGTCCTGACCAAAAATAGCTGAAAGACTGTCAGGATATCAGAAAAATATGTGTAGATGGTTTCCCAATTCTGTGCTCCTCCCTAAAATTAGATGTCTGGACCAGCACAACACAGCCTTTTTTTTCGTTGTTGTTTGATGATTTAAGAATTTCTACTCAAGCTCACAAAAGCAGAGAAAAAAAGCCATGGACAAAGTCCTCGGCTTTCATAACATCTACAGCCCTTCTTCCTCTATATAAAAAGATTTAGTTGCAGTTTCAATGCAGTTCAGAAAGCAACATAGGCCACGATTTGATTCAACCTATTGCCAGCATTCAACATCTTGTCAGTGACTTCAGTAAAACTTGTGTATCATTGATCTGTTCATTAGAAAGAATATGTGGTTTCATCATTATGCCATTTTGTAGAAATTGATAAAAGCACCAGGAAAAAAAATAGTAAAATGTCTTACTATATAAAATTTCATATGTTCTTTGACAAAATGCCACAGATAGTTTTATCAAGAGTTCAAATTTAAGTAAATATTAATCTTCTAGCACAAATAATAAATTCCAGAGTATCTAAACTGCAGCAGTATTAAATCAGAACACAAAGAGCAATAATAAGCCAGAACCAAACAAACTGCATGGTCCCATCTCAGAGTTTGTATCTTTCTCTTCTGTTTTGAAACAAGGTTTTCAGTGCTGAAAATGTGATGTCTTCACTGAACTTTTTAGAACAGTTAGAGGGATTTGGAGGGTTCTCCAGTATGCCCACAAATGTTCACTGCAGGCATGCCAACTGAAGGCACTTCAAGACATACTATAGTATTAAAGTGACTTTTCTTCAGATAGTAATTGACAGATAGCTAAATAATCTGAAAGAGTAGTGCCGTGCTATCAGAAAAGTAAAACCTGTTGGACTGTTGCACTAAAATAACTAGAAGATAATGTTTTCATTGAGTGTCTGAAAAGAAAGAGGGATAAAAACTCATCCAATGGATGAACACTTAGCTACTATCTGCACTAATTATTAGAACAACAATATTTAATATTAACTCTTCCTCACAGATGGAAACTGTAAAATTTTTAACAATTACACTATGTATTTAATAGCTATTATCTTCACCGAATAAACAATTCCTCTGGAAGAACTATTTTGCAGACCCACATAACATAAGAAAATATCTACTCAAGTGCACAATTTCTGCAAAAAGACAAAATTAAGCAAAGATGCATCTGCAGCAAAGGCAGAACTATCGCCTTGGAAGTTGTCCTTTATCCAGTGGTCAAGACACAACAAGCAGCCTAGCCTTAAGGGGGCTGTACACAGGACGTGAGGGTAACTTTAATAGTTTTCAAAAGCTGAAAACTATTAAAAAAGGAGTAGTGCTTTTTCCTCACTGATTTTCTCTAAAATAAATTAAGAAAATACATGGTAACTACAACCTACGTGTTGATCACATGGAAGTCAGTTGTGAATAGACATGAAAAAACAGAACAGGAATATTATGCTTAAAATTAACAAGTAATTTGTACTTTATTATTTTTATGTTAAATTTTAAGCAAGCATATATTACCTGAGAGAAACAACATGTTCGTTGTTTTTGGCCATGGTTACCAAAAAGTACATCAGAAGATGAACTCTGACATGCTCAATCTTATTTTTACAATCTTATTTTTGAAGGAGGTCTTTTATTATCATTACCTTTAACAGAATTACTCTAACTCATAACCTAACTCAGGGTCCACCGAAATTACCTGAAGCAACAGAATCAGAAATCAGGCAACTTACTTTTTTACTTAATTGAAAAGTATTAAGTATTGCAAAAATTCTTATTGCTACCTTTATATACTTCATTTCAATTCAACACCTTGATATTTCTTGCAATAAAGCTGTTCTGGTACAATACTTGTCCAATTCAGTTCTACACAAGAAAATACATGGTTATATGCAGTTTTATAAATCAGTCCACATGTTATGACTTCTTGGTCTATTCTAAAAGAGGATAGTACTCTTTTTAAATAATGATGATCACTTCTCAAATGTAATTGGTTTTGATTTTTTCAGTATTACAGCACTAGATAGTTGAAACCTATGAAGCCTTTTTATTTTTTGTTTGTTTGTTTGGTTGTTTTTTTTAATATTTGGCTATCTTAGGTGACTACACCAAGAATGAGTATGACTACATCAAGACTAAGCAAAAGCAAAAAATTTATACAATTATACTATAAAAACTCAGGAAAACTATCAACATACCCAAAGTGTTCTAGAAATATTTGAGTTCCCTGGGAATTAAAAATCCCTCCCCCAGTTTGAGAGATTAAGGAAAATTATTAATTTAGGAGTTTTGGCCGTGTATCATCAGGTATTGAGATAATTTATGTTTTATAGTATGATGGGCTTCTGAGCCTTCTGTCATAGTCATCTATCTGAAAAAGAGGCTCCTCAAGATATTCTACTTATTTTTTTCTATACCAATAAAAGTTCAATAAGAATCTAAACAGTTTTACAACCAACTACTACTAGATCAAGCTGAACATTAAACAGATGGAACACAGTTCTAGTAAAAATGTTTACCTGCTCGTCATTGAAGGATTCCTGTTGAATCCAATCATGATGCCTGTTTGCTGTAACTGATAATGAGAATTAAGAGTCTCTTCTTCAGTAACACAGTTTTTGATAAAAGTACAAACAAAGTTCAAAGGGGTACAAGGGCAATTTTGCTCTGTATGATATCAATGACCATGAGCTTGGTTATTAAATGAATTAGTAATGTCTGTACTGAAAACTGCAACATGCAATGACTTTAAAGACTTTGTATATTATAAATAGCTCTTTAAATCCAATGTGAATTGTTTTACCCTGTACAACAGAAGATAGATTTGTAATTTTGCTGACCAAGAAAGACTCATTTTTAAATTGCTAAAATAGATCTGATTCTGAAAGAATTTCAAGTTGTACTGCAGCTTTCCATAATACATAATGTTTTTATTGTCCTCTCTTAACCAGGACATTTCTTAGCATGTTCAGAAGACAGCTCCAAACTCAAAAAAAAAAAATCAGAAAACAAATAATTTTCACTCAGAAACTGACAAATAAAAAAACAAGTATCTATATGTTGTTTTTCTACATAGAAGTCATTTCAAATCATTATATGGTTATTATTACTTCAAACACGTTGACACAATTCCTGAAGCCAGACCTTAAATGAACACCATTTTTTATGGTCATAAACTAAAACCGTGTTTTCTCTTGATTCTATTATTTTCAAGATCTGCAAACATTACTACTGTGTTATATAAATGAATAGCTACAACTGCTTTAGACAGGCTGTTGAAAGAGCAGCAGCATAATTTAGATTAATAGGGAAAGATATGCTAGTGGGTAAACAGGGCCTAACTGGAACAGACGCTTTGAACATGAGAGGAAAAAACAATCCTCTATGGATTAACTTGCTAGTATTTAAATCAGATTAGAGCTTCCTTTCCATGGAGCGAGAATACAGACAAAGAACTATGGACAAAAGCCAAAATATCCCTTAGTAAAACCCATTATAAAAATATACTTTACTGGAGTGGACCTTTCAAAGATTTCAGATCTACGAAGCCGGGAAGGCTTGTGCATATCAGGTAGATTAAGCCAAAACTGTACCACAATATGTGTCTGGCATCAGTACCAGTGTTCTACAGAGCTCTCCTCAATTACTAAAACATCATAAGGAAAGTTATCGCTCAGATCTACCTAATGAAATAATACATATCTACAAACAAATTACTGAGCAGTGATAAGGCACTACAGAAATTCTTTTAAGCGTTGACATTTTTTCGATAAAGTCAATCAGCATATGTTTCCAAGTGTCTAAATGGCCTGTGCCAGTAACTGCTTGCTGCTTTCTTCCCTTTGCCATCATCATCATGGCTGGGCTTCGCGAACGAAGATTTGGGAAGGCTTTAACCACATTTGTTACAGGCACGTTGGTGACTTATGAGGCCAATACGTGACAGACATATCCGGTTGCAAAAGGCACAGCAGAAAGACTCCTTAGATGAAGTATTAGCAAGCAGTGCTGTCCTTGGAAAGGCTGCTTGGTCGTTCAGGGTGCTGCCCCAAGAGACTGTCATCTCCGGTCAGTCTCAAATGACCAATATCCTGAACCGCCTGCACGCGGAGTTGAGTCTGCGGCTCCCAGTGCATCTTTCACCTGCCATTTCAACCCTCGTCCGTCGCTACAGGACTTTTTGCATGTGGGTAAAGCCTTCAAGCCTGCGCAATGGATTTTTTAGGTGAGATGCAGTATGCGCGGAACTGAACCCACCCTTTAATCCTGAGGTTCATCTGCCAGGGCCGAGCGAGCTTGGACGGTGGCAGTGAAATCCTCAGGACGTAGGTTTGGTTAGAGTGACCTTCTCTTAGATGGACGGCCTTACAGGGCTAAGCGAGCTCCATCTGCCCGGGTTTGAGATTAGAGTTGTCCTTCTCCTAGGATGACTACCAAGAGGCTAACGAGCTCATCCTGCCCATAGATTTCCCTATTCCAGCTAGTACAACATTCTATGATTCTTATAATATTTATTGTAAGAGAAAACTGATCCAAAAGTTATCTTTTATCTCTAGCTATAATAACATGACATTTCTGCTTCACTGCCACACAGTGCCAACACATAAAACTGCTGGTGGCAGTTTGCTTCAAACCTATGCTCTCCACAGTGGTCAGTTACCAACTACATTGAGACTAGAGATGAACCCTATTCATTACATATTTAGGCAATATACACTTTGTACAAAATACACCATCTGTTCACATGCTGCAGACTTGTGGAAGAGTGGCCAGAAAGCTGTGAGATGGAAAAGGACAGGGGTTACTGGTCAACAGCAGCTGAACATGAGCCAGCAGTGTGCCCGGGTGACCAGTGGCGAACAGCATCCTGGCCTGTATCAGAAATAGTATAGCCAGCAGAACTGGAGCAGTGGTTGTCCCCCTGAACTGGTGATGCCTCACCTTGAATCCTGCATTTAGTTTTGGGTCCCTCATGACAATAAAGACACTGAGGTGCTGGAACATGTCCAGAGAAGGGCAACGAAGCTGGTGAAAGGTCTGGAGAACAACTCTTATGAGGAGTGGCTGAGGAAGCCAGGATTGTTTAGCCTAGAGAAAAGTAGGCTCAGGTGACACTGCATCACTCTCTACAATACCTGAAAGGAGGCTGTAACACCATATTCAGTTATTTTTGTGTTTTATTAGACAAAAACTGTCAAGATATTTGTAAAGTCGTTACATCTGTGATACAGTTTTTTAAGATGCCCACTATGATAGATGTTCCTTTCAATGTACACTACCCTGATCTAAAGCAATTTGCTCACTAGAGGCACCATTCAGTACCAGCTCTATCCCAGGAGTTTCACGAAATTCACAGGCTCATTATTCTGGCTCTGGTGTTTAACACTTCCCACTTCAATGCTAAAGTCCTAAGGTCCTTTAGAAGAGGCTAGAAATGGTGTTTTACCAGCTGCTAAATAAAAAATGGAGACCTAGCCTGGTTCTTGTCTATGAAGAAAATATTTTGTGAATGAGTGAATTATATGTTTTCATGAAAGATGAAATAGCAGGGTCAAAACATCACAGAATACCATAGAATCATTAAGACTGGAAAATCCTTCTGAGATCATCAAGCCCAACTCTTAATCTAGCACCATCATGTTTACCAATAAACCATATCCCCAAGTGCCACATCCACATGTTTTCTGAACACTTCCAGGGATGGTGACTCCACCACTTCCTTGTGTAAGTGACTCCAACACTTCCCTGTTCCATCAACTGGCCACCATTTCAGTGAAGAAATTTTTCTTAATATCCCATCTAAAACTCCCCTGACACAAGTTGAGGCCACTTCTTCTTATCATATCAGTTGTTACCTGGCAGAAGAGACTGACCTCCACCTTGTTACAGCCTCCTTTCAGGTATCGTAGAGAGTGATGCAGTGTCACCTGAGCCTCCTTTTCTCTAGGCTAAACAATCCCGGCTTCCTCAGCCACTCCTCATAAGAGTTGCTTTTAAGGTATGGAAGTTCACAGGAGGGGTTTTTTTTTTTTTTCCAGATCAATTACTATTTAGAGCAGTCATTTCAATAGTCTGCACTATTTTATATATATATATATATATATATATATATATATATATAAGGCAGACCTGATAACGTGTTTTCCTTCCAGGTTTGCTGGAAAACACCGAAAAGACTGGAAACTCACTGGAAATGTGGGTACTGGGACTGTGAGGGGAACATTGCCTTTAATAACTTCCGGCCCTGGTATTCTAGGAATTCAACATGACTAAGAGGAGCACTTGAACACTGAAGATTTCCTACAAATCTGTAAAAATACTTCTGTAGTTTTTCTGGAAGAGCATACATATTTTTGCTAATGGGAATGATGTTTTCTTAAGTTAAAAAAAATAGTTTATGTAGAGCAGAGGTCACATCAGCATCAGACATCTGACAGAAGGGATGAACATTCATTCCCATGCAAGGCTCCCTAGAACCAACACTGAGGCTAGGAGCTCCTTGAGGCAAAGACAAACTCTCTTTTGTGCTGTTTACAGCACTGAACACGCTGAGGTCATCATAAAGCAATAAACCAGATCATTTCCTACACAAAAACTCATAGTCACATGCAGTATCACAGACCTGAAGGACATTCTAGTGCTACAGCATTAGCTGCTTTAAAACCTATACCGGAAGAAAAAAAATAGATAATTATGAAAATGTCACATATTTTGACATCAAGTTATAACCAAAATCTTCGTAACACAATGTGATTGAGAGAGAAGGTGCAGCATTTTCAGACACTTCACATTTGATAGCTTAAATAATTATAAAATTCCTACATAAATGAACAAAATATAATGGATAAGAGCTTAAAATTTTCCTTCAGTGAGGTATATTTTCTTTTACTTATGTGTAAATGAGATAAGCACAGCTGTCTTTTCACTACCTTTTTTACATCTTTGACTGTGGTGTTTATCTCATTCCAAGACTGGTATACACAGATAAACAGTTCTGAAGCTTCTGTCCCCTTCATTTTTTATTAATTTTCAATTAAGTAATGCACTAGAGGTCATCTGCAGAAAGAAGACGTGGCTGTTATCATATATTTTATGCTTTCTGTAACATAAATTCTTAAAAACCTTCAAAGCTCATATTATTCAAACAGTTAGTGGAGTCTCAGATGTTATTTTCTTAGACCATTTGAAGGTAGGACATAAAATAAATCAAAGAAAGGTTCTTTCCTGAAAAAAAGAATACAGAGAACACATGAGATATACAGAAATAGTTTTTGTTTAAGAAGGAAATGTTGACTCAAGAAGATGCACATACATGACACGCATTCATCAGTTTCCCTTAGAGTGGCTGACAGTGATTTGTCACCAGCTTATCCTATAAAACCCTTAGGATGCATACAATATGCTTCTACCACCTTAAAACAAAACCTTGTGTTTTTCTGACAATACTCATAGCATGGTAAGTCTTTTTAAAGAACTGTGTATTCTTCATGCCATCAAACTTGGCCACAATGTCATCAAACCGTAAAGAAAGCAAAACAAAAATACCTATTTTCCTCACAGTAAAGGTAAGGTTTGCATATTTACAGTGATACTGGGAACAAAACCATTTTTTTGGGGGGTGGGGGGGCTGGGTCATGGAATAGTAAAATCACTAACAAAAAGTTTCTGTTGAAGTTAAAGCTAAACAGCTAATACCCAACTCATCGGATAGTCCTGGAGAATTTTTTCAAGCATCTCTTTCCTCAAATATTTCCTGTTCTATCTCTTCTTTTTTCTCTCCGCACCAGTACTACCCTTGGTTCCCACCTAACCAGGCCTTCCTCTACAGCAGGCAGAGTTAAAGCAAAGTACAAGGTTTTCCTAGGTCTAGCTAGGATGAGTAAGCTTTATTCAGTACAGAACAAGAGAAAAATCACAGCTCAGAATAGTCAGATTTTTATATTTTCACTCTTGAGAAGATTGCTTTCAGCAAGCTAGAGGGTTTTAAAGTGTTCATTACCCCCAAGCTGTGCCACACAGTGCATCACGCGAGTGCCATCCTCCCACCTTCTGCTTGCAGCCCACACGACTCAGAGCCATCGCTGCAGGATGCATCAGCACTTAGGTAATCTAAAAGTTCTAATTTAACTGTCTTAATGCTTAGACATAAGTCGATTTAAGTCAAATCCCTCCTTTCTGCAATTTTCTGCCATGCTGACTCTGTTTCTTTACATGAAGAATTGCATTTTTAACCTCATCCAATATCTTGGCTTCAGTTTATCTCTGACATTCACCTCTCTTCTGAGCCAACTCAGGAGTGCTGAGTGCAGCATGGTCAAAGGCAAAACATCACAGTAAACATCCACATTGGTCACTAAGGAACAATATTAACAGAAGCAAATCTCCCATTTTCCTGTGCAATGGCACTTCATTTCTTTTGGGTATAGCATTTTTAACAACACAGAATATGCCACAATCACAAAGAGATAATATGCTAACCTTATGATAGACATTGAAGAAAACAAGAAAGATACATCTCTTTCTTGGTGGTATCTTCATGTATTGATGAGAAATAACATAAAATTTGTTCAATGAAACTTTATGAAGTTGAAGGTATTGTTAACCTTACTCCTTCCAAAATGCTTCCAAAAGCATTTCCTCTAGCCTCTTTGTTGGTTTTATCCCCTTCATTTTTCTGTTAGAGGGTAAGAACAGGTCTCAAACTTTCCAGCACATTATTTTACTGTGGTTATATACTTCGATTTTTCCTTTCTTGTCCCCAGCTAAACACTGACACTCTAATTATCAATATTGATAGATTACATCCAAATGCGAAAATGGATGTACATTTGCCAGATTTTCAAAATGAGCTGAGGAGCCTGTGAATCAGCATCCAAATTTCTGATGAACAGCCTGCTGCAGATTCCTGATGCTTTAAAACATGATGTTAGATTTCCCCATTGCAAAGCAGCAGATGAGTAAGTGAGAAGTCATTTACAGTTCTGCGAGATCTGTATCAGATACCCCAGATTAGTCCTATGTATTTCTCTAGGCATGGTGAGATGAGATCAGCAGAGTTTCACCTTTCCAAGTACAAAATAAGTCCTGGCTCTTCCCCTTAGCGGACTCCTACTTCACTGTCAGAAGTTTTTTTACATGGTGAGCTTTTCCTCCTGATTTCAAAGCAGTGATGAGCAAATGTTACTTATCTTCTTAAATGCTGATGGAACTGACACATAGATGGATACTAAGAAGCTCATCCAAGCTCATGTTTGCTAAGAATCACATCAAAGTGTGTCAAGGAAGAAATATGCCACCTCCAGCAAGTAATAAGAAACACAGTCCCTCTACTGAGTATGATCTATGAGTACTCCACCAATGACAGAGTGGTCTTTTAAGTAGCAAAAATGCATCTGGCTGGTTTACCTTGGAAGGGCAGAAAAGAATGGAAGGCAGAAACAAGTTAGTCCTCCACAGCAGACAATTGTCTACTGTAACAGACATAAGAAGATTCCATTACAATTTAATGGCTCACACCAGTAAGTCTCTGTTCACCTGCCAATGAATAAGAACACAATTTTGCAAGCCTTTCAGATCAAGATTTTTTTTCTTCAGTTTGTGAGCTTAAATAATTGGTCTCAGCTTGTAGAACTGAGATTAGTTTCATAAAGATGTATTTCAGTTACTATCTGTAATTGCAGCACTTCAATGTATGAGGTAGTGCAGCAATGTAATTTTCTACTTTTAGAAGAAATAGAGTAGGAAGTTAGTTTACTAGGCACCTTTCCTCACCAATAAGTAAGTAGCAGTGATTACACCAGGAACACTGTCTCCAAGTGCAGGGTCAAAGTTTTACCTCACAGTTATAAAGTATCTTATAATAGAAGAAATATAATTTTATTTTTTGAGTAGTGAAGATTTATAAAATTCTTCTTTTACTTTACGTTCCAAAATTATCCAATTTGTGACAAAAATAAATATTTTTCTGCGCTATAACTTTGCTAGAAATGTCTTAGTAAATAACTATGCTTAATGTAGTGTACAGATGAAATACAATATCAGCAATATCTTTATGGTAAGATGAAAAGTTCTGTAGCCATTATGGGTTTCCAGCATATAATCATAAGAAAAATTACATTCAGGATTTTCTGAGAATGGCTAAAAATGCTAACAAAAACCTCTTTACTTTGACAGGTATTATTTATTAACATGACACTTCAGTAATGAACAGGTGAAAAATGCACATCTTTAAATGGTTTTTTTTCCACTAGGGTATTAAAATGTAGGTGAAAGAAAAGGGCTCCTAAGAGCCTGAATATTGCTTTTAAATAATATGCAGCTCTTTTGAGGTCTGAGTTAAAACCACCAAATGTCACTTAGAAACTTCACAAATAAAACAGACAGGGTTATTACTCTTACAAAGGCTAATGTACATAAATACAAATATTATCAGCAGATGACAGGCCAGCAATGCAACCCTCAATCCAAAACATATTTAATGTTTTCAAGGAAAGCATCACCTTGATGAGCACTTAAGCTACAAAGAATTCTCCTGCTGCTCACCGCTCAATACATCACTTAAAGGCCTGATTTTGTTACTTGAGCATAGGAAGGAAAATCTTATGCCTACTGAAGCTAAGTTCAAACGACTTCACTGGGACTAGAGCATGTACACCAATTCCTATTTTCAGTCACCAGATCAATCATTCTTTAATTTCAATATTTACAGCCTTTGGCATCCAAGACTAATGCTCTGAAACTATTAAAAACCATATAATTGTCTTGAAACAATTACAGGATTTGAAATAACACCTTTTTTTTTTTTAATAGTCTCACTTAAGCTTCCAAATATAATATTTTAAGCTCTTCACTGAAAACATAAAAGATGACACTATTACCTTTAAGTTCAAGATATTATGTAATAATGTGGTTTTTGAAAGAAATAGCCTTTTAAAACTCACCATATTGCAGTTACAATAACTGCAAACAGTATGGCACATTGGTATGATATGATATCAATTATTACACATTGGTATGTCCTAAAGACTGTAAATGAAGTTAGGAGGGATCATCAGCTCCACAAATTTCAAAGCAAACAAACAAATATAGAAATGAAAAATCATAAGGCAGATCCCTTTCTCTTTTTGGAAAACAGAAAAAAGCAAACTAAAATCCCCAAAATTTTTCTTAACCCTTAACAAGTCTGTCTTCAGTTCTAAGATCAGCTTCACCACCTGCTCTCAGGTGTCTGGAAGACAGCCACAGTGAGATATTCTCTCCCTTTCTCCCTTTTTACTCAGAACTGTGTCAGGAAGCAAATAAAAGAGCCTTACACCGGTCATTCCCATCAGACTATTTCCAGGTAGGCCGATAGGAGAGGAAACTCTTCTGGTTTTGATGGCTTGAGAGGAGGAATTGGGTCAACAGTGATTTACATCAGAAATCCAGCATGTTTTGACAGAAAAGGAGCAATGACAAAGGATGGGAAAGCATTCTCTGTCTTTTATAGGTACATTGACTGGGAGATCAGTTTTAGGAGATGGGCCGAAGGGAAACATAACCAGTTAAAGATATCCATTTCCTCCAGGCAGAATGGACATTTGCTAGTGTTGCACCTTTCCCAGTCATTACAGACTGGTATAAGCCAAGGTGCAACCCAAAAGCTCATTATTTGTACACACACAAAAAAATGACTGAGAGTTGTTAGTATTGGATGCTGTTACGGAGATAATAGTTGATCTGAATTAGCTGCTGCCTAGGAAACAGAGCTACAGGTAACCCAGAGAAAACAACATGCAGAATTTTAGCATGACAGTAATATGTGACAGGTATGCTGTGCAGAAAACAAGCCAAGGCCAGAGAAGAATGTACCCTCATCTATTGAATGCAAAACCTTTATTCCCTTGCATGTGAATTTTAACAGACATGAGGCTAAGGCATTAAAGCAACACGATAATTCTTCTGCACTACCTTACCAATTCTTAATAAGACTTTTTGTATAGCACTCATAATAGTACCACTTTTCTTTACTAATTTTCACTAGAAACAGCGATCAAAAACATTCCAACTATTGCAATTCAAGTCTGAAAAAAAAGCTGAAGGTAATTCAAGGCACTCAGAATCTAGTCTAGCACCTCTCAAGCAAACGATAAGAAAGCAGTGTCCAAAAATACACATTAAGATTTGATCCTCTGATGAATATGGATATTTGCACAATTCTTGCCCCTTCTTTGGATTTAGAGTTACAAAACCAATGTGATAATTACAGTCATAATTATATGTAATTTCGGTACTCTTTTAAAGTATTAATCTAATTGCATTAGAATTTATTTTTTTCTCCAGAGAAAGAACAGGAACTGTTGTTTACTTATTTGTTTGTTCTTTTAAAGACGCTTTCTCTGAACACAAGAGAACATAATTACATTTTACAGAAAATACACAGATTTTTACACTACAAAACTAGGTAAGTGTAGGCTTTCTTTCCAATATTTAAAGATTCCAATCTCAGTCAAAATGATAGTTTTGACTGAATAATTAAATGAGTAAATGAAATCTCTTGATTTTTTACCAATGCTAAAATACTAATTACCTGACGTTAAACTATATTTAAATTTGTATAATTTTGTTTGCAGTTAGATCAATATCTTTTAGGACATTAAAAAGGTTATGTGTTATCAGTAGATTTACAGTTACCAGTAGGATAGGCATGTTTTGTTCATGACTATGTTATCACCTTGTGAAAGTCTTCAAGATGGTTAATTCTTTGGTTTGCTTACTGACAAAAACTGATAGACTATATTTTTTCATCACATTCCCATTCAGCAGTCCAAGATTCAGGAACTGATCAATGATCTCATGTTCTCTTGAATTCAAGAATAATGAATGCTCCATCAAGAATAATGAATGTCATCAAAGCACAGAAGTATTCCTCTTTGTATTCTATCCCAGATCATAGGAAGATCAAATTCATTCTGTAGCTTTTAAAACAGATCTGTTTTTCATAGTTGCAGAAAGGAACAATAAAAACAAAAATACTGCACAAAATATATTCAGATTTTTGTGCTGAAGAAGGCATTAAAAGATTCATTTGAATATGTACAATTTTGGAACAATTCCTTGTTTTCAATGTAATTGTTGTTCCCTAAAACAAACAAACAAATATTTAGTACTAAATTCACCGGATGTATTCAAGAAGACTATTACACCCTTACAAAACTAAGGGAGAACATACATGACCTACTCCTGTGTGTGTAAAATATCCAGCCATGGGCTGATCAGTCACAGGTTGATTCCAATCATAGTCACACATCTTGAATGATCACCTGAAAAACCCGCGTGTACAGGTCTCTATACCATCCGAGTTGCTCTAGGCTCTGACGCAGGCCTTCATTGTTAAGGCAGGTCAGGGCAAAATTTTGAAACTTTGGGCAATTCAGCTGACTTAAATTTAGACATCTCCAGTATCAATCCTCACATGTTAGCTGGTCATCCTACACTCTTTTTTTATGTCAGGGGAGAGAAACAAAAACACTGAAACTGAGCCTTTTTGGATATAAAAATGAGGTGAAATTTATTTATGTAGTACCTGTTAGTGACTTTGAAGGGAGCCTAAAATTCAGAAACTAGGATCTGCACTTGTTCTGGTGAATCCTCCCTTTCAATCCTGAAAAGGAGCCAATCATACTTAAGAGAAATAAATAAGCAGGAAATAAAAGAACACAAACTAGATTTCACTGGCTCAGCTTTATTTATTAGATTTTGTGAAAGGTTAAAAAACATTCTTTTATGCACACTATAAAAATATTTTCTTTCAGTATAATTCTGTTTAAGTGCTTTTATTGAGCTAAGGGGTATAAATTAAAGTTGGGTCTTTTGAATTTGGTTTTACTAGCTTTAACTCTATATTAATACATACATTCTGTGACGAGGTTATAAAATAGAAGGAACCATGCAGCTTGTTGTGAAGGATGAAAAGCAGTCTGGATTTTAGCATATTCCTTGGGAATGTTTTTCTGCTATTGCAGACAACTGAGAGAGATTTCATATCAGGAAGTGATTCTTATGGCAATATGAAAGAAACATCTATGTAATGCTTTTTGTCTATTATGTTTTTTTGTGCTATGATGATCAATGCTACTGTTGCCATAACACTTTTTTTGCTTTGTCTTCATGTTCCCCTTTTCAATCCTATTTTCTTGACATGTTATTGTAAATGGAAATGCACCAGTCTCTTCCCATTATAATTCTTCAAAAACAAGTCTGTTTTTTTTGTCTTTTGTGGGTTTTTTTTATGTTTCAGGGTTTTTTTCTGTCAGATAATTATTGTTTCATCTTAGCTGTTGGTTTTCTGTAGTTACGTGTTCAAAACCAATATATAAAAAATCATTCTTCATTATCAGCTATAACATGGAAAGAAACATGCATAGTTCTTCTTTCAGCTACCATATTGGGCAAATTTTTAGTAATTGAATGGACAATATGGATTCTCAGCATAATCTCCTTTGTATCTTTTCATTTAATTACAAGGTGGTCCTGATATTGCTACTTATTCATAATCTCACTAACACACAGACAGAGGCTTCTCAAAGTAAATTTAGTGTAACAAAACAGAAGCACAAGGTGGTAGCCTTCTAGTACACCACAAAAGCCACACAAAATACCAGGTTTTATGAAAAGCAAATTCTGATCTGAAATTTAAGATTGCTTTGAAAGCATGGAGAATTAATGACTCTCTTTTAATTCTTTTACTACTACTTGTTTATATGATGGTCTTTCTTAAGTATGACAGTGAAAATTCAGAGAAGCATCTCCTAAATAAGGCAAGGTATCATTAAGAGCTTTTATTCCATTACATAGATTCTCCTTCAGAATCAAAATTTAGAAACACTATCCCATCTCCGACAGATTTTCAATCCCTTTTCAAAAGCAAGATAGGTCACACATTGTCAGAAACTGCCCTATAAAATAATTGCTTCATAGTAGGCACACAGAGCCTTGGGAAGGCACACAAGCAGTGTTCTGAAGAAACAGGGAACATTTTTCTGAATAAGATCAACATTTAAGATGCATTTGGAAAAACACATTTGGAAACAAAATTATCCTCTTCCAAGTTGCTTAACATTATGTATGAGTAATTTTAAATTAAAAACCTATCTTGAAGAAAACACAAAGCAATTACACATCTGAACATATTTTCAAACGCTGAGCATAAAGTTAAGACATAAAAATAACATAAGTCTCAGGGGCAGTTTTCAGCACTGTTGCTTTGGTTTACCAGCCATGTCCAGCAACATTACTACCTAATTTTAATGCTGGAAGCAGGACCGAATCCTTCATTTAGATACAGTGTTCACTGTTGAAAACCTGAACATTCATTTATGAGTCTTACTCACAGATCCAGCCCTCCCAAACAAAACCGTCTGATAAACTGAAATATGAAGTATCATATTTTGCTTTGGTGTTTTAGTCTTGTTCTTTCTCAGAATTGGACCTTGAACTGACTTCACTTCTTTACAATAATAACCATTCTACTGAAATTCACAGCACTGTGGTTAGATAAAAACTGGTCATCCAAAAATAAGTGAAATATGCATTCAGAAGGTGTAATGAGACTTTTTTCAGATGGAAAGCAAGATAGGCATATTTCTCGAATATTATATTAACTCCTTACCAATAAAAGCTTTCCCTTTCCAAGGCTCCCTGAGATTTCATATAAAAATTTACAGAAGACATAACATTGCAGAATAGCTCTTACTAGTTACTGTGCACTTCCAGTTAATTTCCCCTTCCACACCTCTCCTTTCTTGTCGTGTCTTTCCACCTTCTTCTTTAAGAAGGACATTAGAAAAGCAACCAGAGATTTTATGCAGAAAAGGAAAAACACAGCCTATATAAAAGTAAAATTACCTTTAATTATATTGCATGTCAACATTTTTCCTGAAGCACCACTAAGTGTTTAGGACAACTAAGTGTTTAAGCACCACTAAATGCCTAGTTTCAGGCCTCTGAAACCAGATTTTTCTAAAAAAAAATGAGACACTAAGTCTCAGAATTTATTTGACCTGAAGAGTTAAGGAATAAATTGTTAGGTCAGGAATGTAGAGTTAGAAAATTATTTCATAGTTACAAGGGTTTATTCAATTACTATAAATTCTGTCATTTATTTTTGATTTTTTTTTTTTTAAAAACATCGTGGGGTTCTATTTTTAGGGTTTTATTTAACAACTCAAAGGACTTTGAGCTTTCCTTGCTATACAGGAATAGAGAGACTGCTGTGTGACGTCTTGGCTGTAACATAAAATCCATACCACTCAGAGCATTTTAAAAATGAAGGGAAGCATGAAGACATTGTTTCAGTTGTTGATTTATCTAGCTTGGTGACTGAACATCAGGTGGAAAGACAAAGAGTTTTTGAAGGTGAGTCATAATGATGAGGTAAGTACCTTCGAGAAGGGATTTTTATATTTTTTCCTTTGAAAACAGCAATTCTAATAAGAAAGAAGATAGGTCTACAGACTATTGAAGTTTCTCGGCATCTCTGGTTTCTTGAAACAAATTGTATTCTTCTTGTTCCTTTCCACCTGACATGGGAGACAGCCTTGAAAGTCTCCGAAAAAACCTGTATTGATTTCCTCTTAAGGATGGATTAGAAGAACGCAAGCCTTGAGGAAAACAGCTGCCATTTCTCCATAGTGTACTTTAAAAAAAAAAAAATCTATTGTGTCTCTACTAGTTGATACCAGGGTCAGTGAGTAATAGCACCCAAACACTTCCCAACACTTAAAACTGTGAATGAGACAGGGGACTCCCTTTGGCCATGCTGCTTATCTTTCACTAGCACAGATCTATCTCGATGTTAACAAATGCTTGGACACTTAACACCTTTGATATCACAGTTACTTGCTCAACAGCCAGAAGAATTACCAATAGCACTTTATGGGAATACGTGTATACTGCTCTGTTTATCTAGGGGAGTCTTCTTCTCCTGTTGCTTGAGTTTCATCTTACCAAACATTTTATGTCATATTGTATATACAGGGGTTCAGAAATCCTCATTGTGAAAACACTAAATGAGTTATTTTTCAAGGACTTGGACAATTCACTGACTAAAAATTGAGATATTTCTCTGGTTTTAATAATCATTGCTGAGATAGCATCATATTAATAGCATCTAACTGCTGTGTAACAATAATTGCCATTTGTCTCAATCTAGTCATTAAGGATATTCCTATCTAGGTGAGAAGTTGAGACAGAAAAATAATTTAGTGCTTAAACATCTGGTTTAAAATAACTCCCTGGAAATAGAGATTTCAAATCACTGCAAAGCAGCCTCAGATCTTAGGATTTCAAAGTAGTCAAACTAAATACCATGCTATATACTCTGTAGGGACAATTAGACTAGTATTTAAAAATGAATTTCAATCTGCTCTGCAGGGTTGCTAGGGATCCAGTGATAGTATCCACAGGAGAAATCACTCGTGGTCCACAGTGAAGCTTGTACATTGGTCATGCTAATGACTGCATGCAACACAGATATGAATAAATTCTACAGGATGAAAGGCACAAAGTTACTGATACATCTTAGGTCCAATTTCCTGAATGATTCTGTGTAAAAATTTGAAACAAATAAAAAAGAGAAACTTGAGAATCAACTCATTATGATACAAGACTAAACAGTTTCAGAAATGGACTATCAGAAGCAAAATGTCTGTAATCAAGCTCTTAAAAGCCTGAAGCTTTTTTGACTGGCCAGTGTCTTATCAAAAGTATCAGTTTAGACCTGAGACTCTGAAGTGATCCAGCAAGCCAATTCCTAGCTGTATCTTTACTCTTATTTTTTTTCATAATAAATACGATTATTTCAACCACTAGAAAGGAATCTAGCAAATTCAGTTTCACATGGAACTTAGTTCCAGTTCCAACATTTTCAGGTTTTTTCCCTTTTGTTTTTTGCCTAATCCCACACAATTCAATTCACAAATGCAAATCCACCTAAACTGCACCTAAAAGTGCTAGTACCAGTCTACTCAGAGACTACAGATTATAGCACCCGCTCCTTACCCTCTCTCACCTGCCAGAGCTCCCAGTCCTGTGCACAAGTTCAGTGTCTATCTCAGTTTTCAAATGCACACAGAAAAATTTTGAAACATCCTAGTATAATTCAGGAAAGAGAAGTCAGCCATTCAGTAGCCAACAACCTCTCTCTGCATTGACTAAAGAACACTAAAGAAACCACAACATCCTGACAAGAATTTTTTCTGGCTTGGGAGTTCATTTGACGATGGAATGTAAACTTCAAAATACATAGGCAGAGAGCCCATGCCATTTTAAAAGAGCATCAGAGCTCTAGAGTTTTAATTGACTATATCAATATTTGACAAAGACAAATCATGCATACCCGAAACTACTAGTCTGATCTTTTTGGAAGTTATCATACTTTACTTTATTGAATGTTGGTGGATGGGAATATAAATATGTCTGTTTCTAAAAGTGGCTCTGTATTTTAAAGAATATGTAAGTAATCCATGGCCAAAGTTGTTACATCAGTAAAAGTATCTGAAATATTTTTCTAAGATCATTTCTACATGAGTACATTTCTGTTAATATTTTTTATATAAAGCCCTGACATATCTGCCCTAAGTCTTCAGTACCCTTACACAGTACGTATCAATATTTTTTCTACTAGTATAGTGAAACTGTGGTAGTTTACACACAATTGCAATTATCAGTCATTTACAGTTGCCATGTCAAAATATAGTCTTAGACAAAATTTTCTTGCATTTGCTGTCATCATATAAAATCCAAAACAGTACCTGCTTCCAACACTATCTCCTTGAACCTATATAGTACACTGCCTTATTTGTTGCAGGGGTGTTGTAGGGCTATAAAGAACAGAAAATGAACAGGTATATTAATGTTTCTGTTTGAATAAAAGTCAAGTAGCAAGACAATTAAAAAAAAAGGAAATTTTTTTAATCATTAAATATATCAATATATTTTTAAATCAGGCAGACAGAGTATTAATATGTGCTGTTAGTCTTAGGTACAAATGTGTTTCTACAGAATACTGACATATCTAAGAATTAATCAAGGAACACATCCATCAGAGTGAAGCATGCTTAATATTCTGTTCTAAATACTGTTTCTCTCACCTTAGAAAAAAATCCTGAGTAGTTATTTAATATATGCATTGATGCTAATATCTGATGTCATCATTAATGTTTCAAAAAGGGTGTCAACAATTTCCTAGTTAACTATCTAATAAGCAGAGCTTCACGGTGGGGCACTTCTTAGAAGAAAAGTGCCCTAATTTTTAGAGCTGGGTAAATTAAACTCTATAAGTGCAAAGCAAGAGTAATCTGGCTGAAAAATACACACATTCTGTTCTTCTAGTACGTGAGTATTTAAAATGGATTACCAGGTGTTTCCAAATATTTGTGGGAAAGAGACTGACCTCATTTAATTTCAGCAGGTAATCTTCAGCAGGTAACCTTAGGCTATGTATAGTCAATACAGAGGTAGGTACCTCCAGAAAACAATTGGTCTGACCTTTCTCAGACATCTCTGGAGATGCCTGTTCCTACCTGTAATTATGATTGGAGTCACAGTGACTGCCAGCAAGTTACACAAGTATCATCAAACAAAAAGAGGAAAATTCCTGCTGAACATACTTTCAATTCATTGTACAGTGTTCAAATTCCATGACATTTTTGTTGCACTTAAGCATCAATAGTATTTGATTTGGTGACTCCGTTCTATCTCATTTAAAGTGGACTTGATTCAGAATTTACATAAGGCAATTGCCTAGCACAGAACTTCAGCCCATGTGTCATTTACATATGACTTTAGATTGTTAAATGAAAAAGAACCCAAGCATTTCCTTCTCTTTAGAAACTGTAAAATTCCACAGATTAGCATCTGAGTTATCTTGAATCACTTTTCTGTAATACTTTGAATACTGAATCAACATCATACAGTGCTGAGAGACACAGTAAATTTTGACCCCAAAACCTCTGAATATTTTATTAAAAATCACTTCTATAAACATGTTTTTTACAAATAAAGGAACACTTGCTACAGGGACTAAAAAGAATGTGAGGCAGGTTTATACATATTCAGAACTATCTGCATAAAAATGAAAGCATTTTAGTGTTATAGACTTAAACAAATTCCTTTTTAAAAAATATATTTTGCAAAGCAGAGTTAACAGTTCAACAAAGACAAATTGAGAGTCCTACACCAGGGATAAAATAACACCTAGTGCTGTGGGGAATAATAAGCTGAATAAAAATGACCAGTGTACCCTTACAGCAGTCAGCCAACACCTTCTGGGCTGTGTCAGTAATAGTACAGCCATCAGGAGCATGATTACTGCCTTCTATTCTGCACTCGAGAGACCAAACTTGGGCTCCCCACGACACATAATGCTTTACCTATGAATCAGGGTAGCCAACAACCAACAAGTTAAGTCTTCTATTTTACTAGAGTGTGTAGTATGAGACAAAACAGAGAAGAGAGAAAATTTTGAGCAGCCTGCTTTTTTCCTTGCAGCCACGTAATAAAATCACTGTTGCAGTGCATGGACGACCCAGGAAGAAGTAGCATTGCAAACCATGACATTTACATTACCACAGCACATCCAAAGCAGAATATTTCATCAGACTGACAGGTCATCTCAGCTCAAGGTCATAATCTGGGCACAACCTAATGCTTGTTCATATTTGCCAGCACCAAATCTTAAGGCATTTACAAGCTCACTTCTTGTCCTGTATGAATCTCTGTTAACTACTGAGAATTGGCTGGCTTCTTTTGGTCTACTCAAACACATTAAATGAAAGAACAGTGTTGTTAGTAGACTTTTAGAAGATCCAACTCCCTCTTGAAAGACTGAATGCATACAAAGAGCATTTTGGAGTATGGTGTACAGATGACTGAAATGCTTTCTTCAGTCTTCTAAATTTACAACAGATGAAGCGAGAAACCAGAGTTTTCATTTGTAATTTCTTGAAAGTGTTCTTTGTTACCTGACAGCAAGTAACCCCAAAAATATCACAGAATATGCTTTCATGTGATTAATAAAAGTGATTGTTAAAATGTCAAGATATTCTAGGGCTCCTGGATATTTCCTTAGTTCTGCAGAGGCAGAAAAGTAACAAAAAACCCAATCTTTTCCTGCAACATGGAAGACTCTTCCTCACAAATCTAGTGGACCTTTATAAATCCATTTGTTGATAGTCATTTGCCCAGAAAGTAAAGCACTACTCTAGGCTGTAGAACAGGCAAATCTGATTTATCTCTAATTATGTACAAACATAAAATAAGTAAAATTATGCTTTTAAGGCCAATTGTGTAAAAACACTACAGAAAAGAGCAAGTAAAGTGGAGATGGCAAGAAAAGTATGGAGAAAGCGTAGCCCATCATATTTAAACAGATTGTGGTGAATCAGAAGGGCAAAGGTAAGTGATCTGCTGAAGGTCATTAGCTAATGACAAGACTTCATAACAGTCACTCAACATGCAGGAGTATTCAGAACTTGGTAAAAGCCTCTTGCAGTCTCTCCTGCTTGGGCTAAAGCCTGTTCCTGCAGCCTCAGTCAGAACGCACGAAGATGAAATTAAGAGCACATTTTACATGGAGAATTTTTCCTTCCTAACCTTTATGCAAGGTTAACATAGTGTGCAAATTTCATCACACTTAATTTCAAAGCTACACTACTACTACCACATATTATAGTGGAAAAGGTTGCAGTTCTTAAAAGAGTAATTTCATAGTGTATGCAACCTACCCTTCAATTACAAGTCTCTTTTTTACATTCACTTCCACTTTAGCTGAACTGTACTGCTACAAAAAGCAGGATCGAAACTGAGGAACTGCCCTTAGTTTCTGATAAGCTCTCTTAACTTCGAGGCAAGTCTCATTCTCTAAAAATACACTCATTTCAATAATTTTAATGGATTTTTTTTTTAATAAAAGAAACCTATATAACCACAGAAACATAGTATTTCTGCAGCAATAATTCATCATGACCAAAAGTCGTAGGGAAGAAATGTATGATATTCAGTCACTGAAAGAAATGTGAGTGGAAGCGACTCCTTACCAAAAAAAGTGAGGAATTGGATTAGAAAAATATATTAGGGATCAGTAAACTTGAAATAGGAAGACAATCACCCATCCGCTAAAGTAATATGTATGTATAAAAGGGTTAGAGATGAGAATTCAATTATAAGACATGGATATGTTTCATATTCCTAGGTGAAATACAAAGTGGGTGAATAAAAGGGAGGGTGTTGCTAATTAGGCTGTTTCTTATGTCTTCATGACTAACACACTGTCACATTTCTCAATTACTATTTATTATCCTAAGATAGCATTTTGATTACACCAAGTAAAATCCTAAAGACACCACTAAAGAAAATTTTAATTAATTAAAATGTCCATTTTCCCTGGAAAAGACAAATTAAAAATTTTATATGATTCTCAGGATCTGAGAGTTTTGGGGTTTTTTTTAGAATATTCATAATTTGTATTGAGTTGTATTTTTCTCCCCCATTATGTTCTAATCACTTGCAATGCCACAAAAGGTCTCTGTGTTTGCTATTTCTTAATTTTTTCCTTATGAAATTAATAAGAACTTATTTTCAGGGAGAACACATTTCAGAAATGAATTTAAAGCAGATGGAGAAGACAGCAGGAGAACAACGCCAATAGACAGCAGGTGAACGACACAGTAGGAAACATTTTATTTCCTTGATTTTTGCTTCTTGCTACTGAAGGATAGAAAATATGCAAAGAAGATCTGAAAATTCAACATTCTATAATTCCTTAGTATGTAATTTCTTTAGGTCTGGCTACTCTTAAGATTTCCAAAGGAGTCACTGAAAAGCAACACTGAATTTCTCATGGTTATTTTAAATGTTTTGCCTCATGACCACAGCCACTAGACTGGCTAATATCTCTAATGCTGCATGGTTTACTTGTGCACTTTATACCTGCTGTTTCTCTGGTTGGTTCTTACTATATCCTTCTACAGCCCTCGCAGAGCTAGCTACAAGTGGGTCTTCGTATCTCTGATTGAATCGAGACTTTCAAGCTTTACACAATGTTCCTTAGAAAATCATATTGTGTGTGCACTACTTGCTGGGTTCCTATTTTTACTGCCTAGTTTCTTCAGCAAGCTGGTTTTGATACATTGTCTGGCCAAACCTTACCTTGGCTGTTTATACGTGTGAGTCCCCATGCTAAGCTCTGTCACAAAGCATTCTGGTTGCTCTCAGAGGAACTTCAGTATGGTGTCTGGTTTCTTTATTTCTTTAGCTAATTATGCTGCTATCTGTAATCCACACAATAAAAACTCTCGGAGAATTTCTTTTCCAAACCTGCTGCTCAAAATCAGCAGGGGAGTTCTACATACCGACAGGATGAGTTAAAGCCTGCAACCCCAGCAGGTGGCAGCATTTTCAGATACCAGAAACCAGTGCTGAATTTGCTGTGGAGAAATTTTATAGGATTGAAGGTTTAAAATGTTTGATAACTCAAAGAGTCCAAGGAATTGCTGTAGTTATTTGAAAAAAAAAAATTAAAATTCCTGTTCCTTTGAAGAATTCTGCCAAATTTCTCTCTGCATTTTTTAGCTAGCTTATACATAAAAAAAGTCCTTTGGTGAATAAGATTTCATACACATGCCAGTAATGCTGACTTATTGCTCCCATGATACACAGAATATCAATGGTAAACAGAACTTCCTTACAGTCTGACCAGTGTGCATGCATATGCATTAAACCCCTTCCCTTTCCATTCACCAGTCTTAAAACTTAAAATTAGTACGCAAATTGAAATGTTATCCTATGTATTTATGAGTTAGCCTCCTATTTAAGTTTCTTTGTAGCCATTAAATGGCAAAATGTGGAGACAGCTGTGAGAAAACAGTCACAATCATCTGTAAGCTGATCACCGTTGAAAAAGTTTTAGCTACGCTTTTTTAAAAACCTTGAGTTTCTTCTGTCTGGTTTGATTCCTAGTTTTATCCATTTATCGCTCATCCATTCTTAATTATACTATGAAGGCTACTGAAAAAGTGTTCACATATTACTTGTCATCTTCTACTTAAAAACAGCAAATGGAAAATATTTCTGTAGTATATGATCCTGGAAACAATCAAATGTTTTAAGAAATACAGGGTTTAGTAGTTCTTAGAGAAGTTGCATCCTATGCTCATACTCACACCAGGCATTGGAGTAGGCACCCTTGGGATGCAACCTAACTGTAACGACTAAATTCAAAAGATTAGCATTATGTCATAGGAGATTGCTAAGTTTATGACACCTTAATGGTTCCCTGACTGCAGGCACTATCAATAACAGTAATCTAACTGCCACCACTAATTCAAAGAGGCTGGAATTATGTCATACCAAACTGCTCAGTTTATGACATCAACATAAGAGCTGTATGGGGGCTGAAATAGCAAGTTAAGAAAAGCTGAAAAAGAGGCATAGAAAACTCGTATAATCAGCCTGCTTTTCCTAAACTTCACAGGTGCACCTGCATGTCTTGAACGTGCCAGCAGTTCACAGTAGTGTTCCCATTATTCTGATACACAGTGGCCATTACATTTTCTAAACAATGAATTGGAGGATTAATTTTCAAGAGACCTTTGTTCTTCATAGCAATAGTGAAAATCATGCTTTGACTTGAATAGGCACTTGGAACAAACACCTACCACTAGATTTAAAAGAAGGACATATCTGTGCCTCTTTAAGTGGCATATCACCTATACCCCGTTATGAGTTTCAGCCTATAGCCAGCAGGAACTAGATAGCAATTTCAGGACTTAAAGTCAGACCTTTAGATTACTTTAAGCCTAAAGCTACAGTTCTCAGTTAAATGCTTTTTGTAAGTATGCAAGTGAAAGCTCAGATCTTTTACAGTACATATGCCCATGAAACACGTCCAAACCTCTGCAGGAAAGTGTTACTCAACCTGAAGTCCCACTGTTACCTCTGCCAGGCAAATAATATTTGTGCTGCATAAGATCAAATCACCATTTAATTGAGCTTTTGTGAAATCAGTTTATAAAAGAACCTGATGTTTCTCCAGCCTCTCCTTTTTAAAGAACATGTGTCCCCAGCACTAGGCACTGTTTCTTAGAGAGTCTTAGCAGAATAGGCAGAGCTACTCCACAATGGGAAATGTGTACTGCCATGTCATTTGTAATTCCTCCTTGCATAACTAATATGCAAAAGTACACAGGAGACAATCAGAAAGTCAATGTGATGGCTTTGTGTTGCTGTGATTCAAGCTATGACAAAATTCCTCAATGGCTTTTTAGTGCCTCCTCATACCAATAAAGCACAAAAGCAGAAATGCTTCATTTAGATATAGGGGACGGGGAGTTACGGCAATTGAAGAACACCTTTCTCCTTGCCACTCAGCTTTAGAACAGTACTTGCCTATAAATTACTTGTGCACTTCTGAAAACTGTAGCACAAACCATTTAATCTTCAGCTGAAAAGATAAGACTCAGCCAGTGGAAGCAAACAGCTAAACAAAGGCTTTACAGTCCTTACTGCAAATAGACAGGTAAAATAACACAGATCCTAGGGAGGAGAGAAGGTATTTTTGTAAGGAGAAAGATGGCAATGAATGAACCAAAAAAATTCCTTGAGGTCTAGAGTCTCTACTTCTTAGCAATAGCTAAGCATCTGATGATGCATCTGAAAGTATTTCAGATGAGACTTGGTGGAGCTGCTGTGATTTAGGATTACTATCTGATGAGATTTCTCTGACATAGTATAGATCCTACATGATGTTTGACTATTTTCTTAAAACTAGGAAAAAGAAATTAAAAAATCTGTAATTTTAAGCATTTCTGTTAGGCTAGTTCTCCATAAATATCCCTTCATTTAATTATGTTTTCATTTAATGAGTTTTGGAGGGGAGAGGAGAGGAGAGGTAGAGGGAAAGGATACAGGGTAAAGGTAAAGGGAAGTATTTTAAAGATTTTTCTTACATACAAGTTTTGCTCACATTTCTCACAGATTTGAGAGAAAGCTTTGTTGCTGCTGACTTTACTGCTTTTGATACACACACAAAAAAAGTGAAGTGTATGTGCAATCGCATATACTTATTTGGTACCTAAGCCTATACCACAGCAATTTCACTGCTATCAGGAGCTAAGACAGATAAATTAGACCTAGCAGTATTTACAGGTGACACCATCAACCTGACTACAAATGCAGTCAGCCACTGAAAATCAGGATCAAATCGTGCCCTTGATACTCATTTACTGACATACCCACCTTACTACTATAAATGTTTCCTATTAAAAAATATTTAAGAAACAACTGAACAACTAATAGCATGTATACTAATTGCAAATTGTTAACCTTAAACTCTACAATGTTTTAGGAATGAGAGGATGACCTATGCCACTACTGCAGTTAAATAGATTGATGACCAACACCTCAAAAAATAGCTTAAAAGAGCTCTACCTGCAAAAATTTCAAAGTGGTCATTCCAGTTACATGTCACGTGAGTTCTAGAATTTTGCATTTCACATGAACACATCTACGAGCTGTACCATTTATTTTAAAAAAACAAACAAACAAGTACGCTCTGGGATTTCAAATATTTGCTGAAAAAAAGAACAAACTAGGAAAAAAAGTCAGAAAATATGGATGAATAAATTTAAAGAAATCTTATTACTAACTCTTTTCTTCCCTTAACAAAAGGTTTATCAGAGTAAATGCCTTTTTTTGGGGGGGGATAACAATGACCCTAACATTTTAAAAGAATTAGTAATACAAATTTATAAATATAAATGTTATAAATAAATTTATAAAAATATATAAAGAGTATACAACTAATATTGAAAAGCAAAATTAAACAATCTATATAATTATGAATGTCACACTGTGTAATACACATTTGTAACCTAGTAAGAAAGAGAAACTATTGTAGAACAGAAGATCAAATACTAGAATTTACATATACTTCCTAAAATATACTGTACTATACTGAGGACCCTGCAAAAAAACCCTTCAAAAAAAAATCACCCTGAACTCACTTCAGCAAACTAAGAGCTATAAAGAAATGAGAGATATTACATAATTGTAACTATGATATGATAATATAGACATGAATAAAAGTACTTTCAAAATACCACTAACAATCAGCCAAACCTAAGATGTCTGAACATTTTCAAAAATCCTGTGTTAATACTCAGTTTCATCTGTTATTAAAGAAGGTCATTATTTTACAACATTTGCTGTAAAAAATTAAAACCTATATGCTAATGAAATGACATCACGTAAGTAAAAAAATGGTGTTTCCCTATGTAGCTTTCATGTCCTCCCACTGCAGTCTGAATATTTAGAAGTTTGTGCAGTTACTTTTGGTAACTTTGACAGGTGTTAAAGCAGCTTTTACATGCCAGTTGCTACTTGCAGAGACAACTGACACTGAGTCCTGGACATGTAATTGTTAATGAAGAAGTAAAGTGAAGAAGTAAAGTCAGACCTACTAAAACCCATTCTACAGACAATAACAAGGCACAGGCTTTTTAAACTCTGTTGTGTAACACTGCTCTGACAAAGGTCATAAGAAGTGATTAAAAATGATGGAGAGCTCTATCCATATGATATGATATATCACAGAAAAACATTACTACCAGAACAGCATAACTGCTGTTCAATCAACCCTAATCCAGGTTTGAATCATTTATCAACCTCTGTCTTTCTTGGGAGCTCCAGTACTGTGCTTCCATATACAATCTCAATAAGAAATGTAATGTTATGGTTCCTCATCCTAATCCATCCACACTTTCAGTCATTCTCTCATGATGTACTTTATTTTTTGGTCACCAGAAGGTGTTCTGCTCTCCCAGCATCAAGCCACAAGCCCTGGAGATCCTGAAAAACGATAATTACATTGAATCTCACATTGTGTTATGTTCCCTGAGTATTTTATTATCTTTGAATGCATTAGTACTTCAGGGCATGTTTGTTGGATTCCAAAAATTGGATATGAGAAAAAGAAACTACTAGGCTTAAACAGAAAACCTTGAGTTACAGAAACTGGGAAAAACCTCCATTTGAGAACCAGACAGGATGTCGCTTGTTTGGAATGCTCTGCCAAGGAACGGGAAGATGGTGCTCTGATGTTATCAGACCCCTGCATAAAATCCATTCTGTTCTCCCTTTACAGGTGTATACTCTGTATCCCTTGCATTCTGTAGATCTAATACCTAATCCCTTCTGTAAAATTCCCTAAGATAAAGTAGGGTTTTTCCCATAAGGTAATTCCTAAGACCCCAAGATGTGTTAACCTGGGTTTTCCCCTTATGTCATCCTTGTAAAACCCCCCAATTTTAAAAGCATAAATATATAAACCCCCTGTTAAATATGTAAACCCTAAACCCTTTAAATATGAAGTTGTACGTCCAATAAAGGATTCCAGTTTCTGTCTCCAGACTGGGATCGTGTTAGCTTTACTGACCTCCGCACGTTAGACAGTCGTGTTAGTGCAGTGTAACACAGACAATCCAAAGAAGCTTTAAATTATCTGCATAAGGTACTAGTAATGACCTAGTCATAACAGCACAAAACTCAGTGCCAGAGCTGACAAAGTGGATATTACCTGCACTCACTGTGCAGGCCTAAAAGGTGTCTGGTGCTGGAGCTGCCTGCTTCAGCACTATCACCTCAGCCAGGGCTATGCTACCACGCTCTTCTGCATGGGGAAATGACCTAATTCGCAGCTCACTGGTTCTCATACGAAGTTTTTATATGACACAGTTTGTATACCTCACATGCCATAGCTATCTACTCGGGGAAGGACATGTACTGTACAGTGACTAACCTAACTCGAGGCTTATAAACATTTGTGCAAATAAATTTCACTCTCTTTACCGGGCTTGTTCCAAAATCTTTGTTTTACATGTGTGGTATTTTTCTGTATGTCCACTGGTCCTTCTATAAAATACTCTGTGTAGGTAAATCATCTTCCATTTTAGGAAACATATGCTTAGAACAATTAATTTTTCTCTGTGGTATGTATAGTAAAGCATCTGTAAATCTCTACATGTACACTTCAACTAACAAAATATATTAGATGGCACGACAGTCATATAACTTGAAAGAATATATTATTATACACAAACTCCATTTTCACCTATTTGAGTGAAAAAAAAAAGCAAAAATGTATATCAGTGTGATATTAAGGCCGAAATTTTGCACGCATCAAGTCAGGAAGCTGCATGTTACAGTTTCCATAGCAACCATAATTAAATCTCCTTTTGCATTTGTGGTAATTTTTAGCAATGTATTTGATATAATTGTCATGTGGGTAACACTTTACTTGAAAAAATGGTGTAATTTCACATTGGACTATCTTTACATGTAGGGCACAGCTTTGCAGCCCCTACTAGCACAACACTCACAGAGGTGTCCTTTATGCTTGTATCAGTTCATCTTCTGTGTGTGTTGGTACAAGGTGGGGGATCGAGTGGGGGTCATATGGGATATGGGGCTGTAGATGATGTGCAAATAATTTAAAACATTTCAAACATCTGATCTACTGAAGCTCACCCTGGAGAACAATTCTATTGATTTTTCTGACAACATCTACTCATGTAAATGCATACTCACATCATTATGACTTGCACATTAAATCTTTTGTAATTATTTCATAAAAATCTTGTTAAGCATACAATACTTTTGAAGAGAATTCTAAGAAATTTTCACACCTTTAAATTATTTCCAAATCAAAGCATCATGTGAACAATTTTACTAAATAAAGCCAATGTTCTGATAATAATAGTTTTTTCTTTGCAAGAAAAGGAAGCAAGAGATTCAGCAGTACATGAGACACTCTCTTCTCTCACTGGCTATTACAGACTGTAAGTGCTGCTTTTTAAAACTCAGTAACTTCACTGTTTTATCACTTACTATATATATATATATATGGATGTATAAAAATAGCCCAAAGTACAAGTCCTACTCCATACTAAAATCTTACATTTTTACAGGACTATTCTTATCGTTTCTGAATCCAGAACTTGTGTCTGGTTTACTTAAAAGCAGCCAATAAACATGAACTGAAGTGTATAATGAGGAAATATTAATCGCATTCATCCTAATTTGGAAACTACTATGCCTACTTTCAGCTTGGAGTAAAACATGGTGACCGAACTGTAAATTTAAAAAATGTGATCCGTATGTGTAAAATAAATACGATATTGCAAAAAAGCAGCACGATGATCTATTTAAAAATAATTTTTGTCCATCCTTAAATATATTATGTAACAACAAGGTATCAGACAGATTACTCCAGTCCCAAAATTATGGTATCGCCATTACTCATAGCAGACAAAAAGATTTGCATTAACTTAATAAAGGAGGTCTCTGGACACTTCAGACTATCTCAGTTTCCTTGTTTTAGCTTGCTTTAGCTTTAACACCTAATTACGTAATGATCAAGTGGCTACTGCCTAATTTGCTTTTAGCTTTATTGTAATTATGTGGTATAATAATTACAAACATTATAAATGTGATATATTCTTTAGCAAAAATAAAAATTAGTAGCCGTTCCATGCAGAATTATCTGTGGCCCTGGAATGATAAAGTTCTACATTGACATATAAGCACAGGATGATAGCAGAGACCTTGAAGGTACAGGCACAGATTCACTCTAGTGAAGTCTGATTTAGTAAGATTAATTATAAAAGGATCCAAATTCTTTTCTATGTATCTTTATAAGAAGGAATTCTGAGAGGCCCATATGATTTTAAACCTAAACAATATTTATTCTGCTAACATAATGGATTGAATCAGTTTGATTTTTCTGGTCTCTGAATCTTTTGACTCTATAGTCATCAAAAAAATCAACATGCAAAAGTCGTATGCTTAAAAGGGAAGAATTATATGCACAACTGAGAAAAGTAAAGGGACAGTCTGAGTCATTTCATGATGTGTTAAGCATTTTTCATTTAGAGTTTTATTGGTTTATAAATAGGTCAACATGTTCTAGAAGAGGCTGATGAATTCTGGAAACATGTAGGCAAAATTCATGCAGAATCAACTTTCAAGAGGAGAATAAAAATAATATTGCACCTGATTAAAAGCATGTTCAGATTTGCAGGACAATCTCATTATCAAAAACAACAGTGCTGTAAAAAGAACAAAGTAAAATATATAATTCCACACTGAAGAGATAAAGGTAAAGGAGAGAAGGACGAAAAATTCTAGAATTAGATACAGGAACAGGAATCAGAGGACCTTGTCTCTTTTCTTTCTGCTACTGCAAATCCATGGCAAAAATCAATCTTAAGAGAATATCCACAAACTCCTAATTCGTTACTGGTTTATCTTCAGCATTAGTAAGAGCACAGTCTGTGTGGCAGAATGAAATAGAGAATTTACTTTGAATGTGGAACATAGTTCAGATATTTCAGTGTCATTGTTCCTCTCTAGCAAAAGGCACGATGCATTAGTTCAGAGGAACACTCTAGAGAATTCATCACTGCTTCAGAGGTACATCATCTTTCACCAGGGTACTTCATGCAGATGTGGCACCTGCTAGTGTTTGCTTTCTCCAAAATGTAAACCATCTTAGGCTACATAAAAATAATTTAATGTAAATGCTGCATATACAACCTTAGCTCTGGTTTCAGAGCTGTTCAGCAAAAGGATTTGGTCAAAATACACAGTTCCAAGGTGAGTATATAAGAGGACTAAACAGCAAAGGTACTTCATTTCAAGCCCAGAAAGCATTTCTGAATTCTGCTGTTTAACAGATAGCCTTACTACAGCAGATTTTTTGTCTGAAACAAAGCAGAAAAACTTTCCCTTGTAGAAAACTGCACAAGATTTTCAGATTAGTTTGGCAGGCATTTTCTTAGTAACTGCCAGTAAGAACGTGAAGAAAATCCAGGTTTTACGGACTTCATAAAGTATGGTATATATTCTCTGCTGTGTCTCTATGAAGTCAAAGAAATTGAAATTGTAGGCTAGTGCAAGAAAACAGGGAGACAATACTTCTGTTTTAGCATTTATTTGAAAATGTTCAGGGTAGCATACAGACTCATACAGTTCATCAATAGAAGCAGACCTCTACTTTTCATGTAACACTAGAACTTATAAGGAGAAACTAAAGACTGGCTTGTCCTTCAGGGCAAGCCTAGTGAGTCAATATTGTAAATTCTCCAAGGGTCCCTTTTAAAAGTATTCAGAAGATGGAATACCAATAAGGAGTAAAAGCTTACTCAGTGTGATCAGTGCACTCAAAAGAAATACAAAACAGGGCAGCTCTAAGGACCATGCTGTATTAAAGAAACAAACTAGAGTTTTTCCTATTCAAAAATCACAAAAATTACAATTGCTGTTCCACCTAGAACTGCCAATAGGTAAGGCACTTCTTAGTTGCAGTTGTCTCTTCTTATTGTTTTATTAAACAGGCTATTTGATTGGCACTTTTCTACAAGCTTTTCCCACAGAATTTGTCACACCCAATTCAGACATTAAAGATGAACCGTAAGGCTTCTATTAAAATTAAAGCACAGCAACCAGCTAAATAATCCAAGACTGAAAATTATGTCTGGTATAAACCTTTAAAACTCTTTACCCAGAGAAATGACATAACTGCTATTACAACATTTTTCCAAGGCATTATTAAGGCATTGTATAAGACACCGTCATATGTGCTCTAAAGTCTGCTCATACTCTAGTTTTAAATCTTCAAGTCAACAGTCATGTCTGCAGCTATTGAATCTAGGGCAAAACTTGGGGAAGATTTATTTCAACTTTCTTTTATTTTCCACACATAAACCCCACAGCCTCTATCATTTTAAGTTATTTCTATTTACCTACACTGTGGCCAAGTTTACACTTTTTGTTATTCAGACAGCATGTTAGGAGTCACCTCATCAGTTTATCTTGGAAGGTAAAAGCAGATGTCACGTTCCCTTTTCTTCATCTAGCTCTCTCCTCTACAATTCTTTCATGTAATATAACCATTTTTAAAGCAGAGTTTGGTAAAGAACCTTTCCATTAGGTAATGTTGAGTGTTGTTACACTTGGCATTATGCAGCACTAATAGAACAGTATCTTGCCCACAAAAATACCATATAATGCAAACTGGAGTCATAATAAGTCAGCATGTAAAGAATATCAATTTTATAGCTATGACTTGCATTCCCTCCTCCCTCTCCCCCTTATAAGCATAGTTTCCTTTTCTGAGGAATGACTAATGATATGATTTAAGAAAAGTTTTATTTTGAGAAGGGTTGTGCAAGTGTATTTGTCATTTTAATGTTTTATCAGGGAAAAATAGATTTTAAGGAAATCTTTGAAAAAAATATTCCTGTATATGTTTTTCCCCATAAATTCTGATACATTTAAAAATATTTATTTAAGCACAAATATCTTCCCAGGGTCTCTCCCAGGTAAACAAGTAGGATGTTGCAAGACATTGCTGAAGATGTAAGCAGAAAGCTGAAATAAGTCTACCTCAAAAGCAGGGCAGACTATAAAATCTCTTAGGCTCTTCTTATGGGAAAAAGGTCAGGAACCCTTCCAAAATACCATAAATCACAGCCTGAGGATTCATTCTGCCCATTATTATAATTTTTATATTAATGAAAGGGAATCTCAGGTCAGTGCTATCTCTTGCACATCCTACTTCAAAGCTGCCTTACTGAATTTAAGAATTTAGAATATTTTCCACTGACAAGAATCTTTAAAACCTTTTTCAGATGTGACCCTGAAATGTAGGTTGCACAGAACTGTGCGTTCAGACAGTATACACAACTATGAGGTATTACAGAACTGGTGTCTGTGTAGAACTGCATCCAGTCACGACCTTATTAGAGTCTGAGGGCATCTGATTCTGCCAATGCCAACTCACGTTGTTGTTCAGGATAACAGCTATTATATTACACACGATGTAGAAAGAGCTGCACTCCATAATTCTAACATGTAACATATCCCAGCATTATGGTTTTGAAAAATATTATGCCCATGTTCAATATTATTGGTTTACTTCTGCCAGTACTGACACACCCGACTTCAAGGAAAACACACACACACAGAGGATTTCTCTTATTTCAGTATGTCTCATATTTTCTAAAGCAGCTACTACTGTAGATAATCACTACCCCCCTTTTCCACTACAAATGCCAATTCAGAATAATTTTTTTGTGTATGGTAGAATCAGAAAGCTACAAAGCTTGGGGAAATAATTAACTTCATGGAGGAGAAGCTTCTTTTCATTTTATCCTTCAGTGCCCATATAAAGATTGATTTTTCAGATGATGATGTATGTTTTTATAAGTAAAATCATCTAAGGAAATCTCCTCCATTCACCAAACTACTGTTTTGCACATTTTATCCCTGATTTTATTGCCGAGGATGAGCGACGGTTCCAGACACGGTATCAAATCTGGAGAGGACAAAAAGTTGAAAGGGAAACAAAACCAAAAGACAACCCAGTAATAAAACTAATACAGATTGTTTTCTTTCTTTCTTGAGCTGTGTCCCTGTACAACAACTGGGATCACTGGTTTTGAAGGAATGCTTGTAATTGTACCTCTAAGCCTGAAAGAAAGTGAATACTATTAATATACATCAGTTTTATACATTTGTACTACATAATTTAATCAGTGAGTTTTTATGCAGAAAGACATCTTGGTATTTTCCACTACAGCTGGCTAATTAGAATACAAACTTTGTGTAACTTCTCACTCAGCTGCAAAGTCTCATCTTCACATATTCCTTAAATTAATCAAACAGGTTTCTGAAGACATAAGGCTTTCAGTCATGCTCAGACACACAATCAGTAGCTGACGGTGCTCTTCAAAACAAATCTGCTTTGAAGCAGTACCGTTTTGCACTATGCCTGCATCTTCTTTTCTCTCCCACAGAGAAAGATGGCCTTGCCTTGGTGATACGCTGCAACGTTCTTGCGCTTCAGAAACGGTGCTTGGAAAACGACTGACGTTTTACCTCTCAACACCTCACCCTCAAGTTCACCCACCTCAGCTTTCAGCGTTCCCACCCTAAACAGGTAAGGAAACAAACACGAAGCCGCCGAGCGTTTTAGCCTGACTTTGAGCGGCAGCTTCTGAGGCGAGGCTTCCTGAGCGGCACCTTCACTTCTCATCTAGCACCATCTACCGCCCAAGGCGGGCAGGAGCCACCGCCGCTCCCCGGCCCGGCCGGGAGCGCCGCAGGAGCGCGGGCAGCCAGCGCGGAGCTGGGCACAGCGCCGTCCTGGAACACCGTCTGTCGCGTCCAGGGACTAACTCCGGGTGGTGATCCAGATGCATATCTCATTCCAAAGACGGAGGGACTTTGTTCCAGCTCCCTTACAACTACAAAGCGCTTGTTTCCCCAGCAGATTTCTCTATTCGTACTTGACGTTGCTGCCACCTTTGATTAAGGACTTATACTTGAATAAGACTGTATGAACTATGGGAATGCCACCTAAAGATGGTAAAATGTTTCCTACACAGTTTCACAGAGTAGAAAATAATAGGAGTAGAAAGGAAAAAGTAGTTAATAAGTTCAGTTCCGCTTGAGCTGATGGCAAGGATTTTACATAAGTGGGTAACAGCACAGATGTCATCAAACATAGGGAAGACTGTTTCCAGAAGAAAAAAAATTCCACATCATCCATGATTGAGGTATGGATTTACCTCCTAAGAAATGACAGAATCACTATGTTTGGTCATGTTAGTTACATCTGTGCTAAATACAACAGCATTTACAGCAAAGATCAAAAATTGATACTTAGAGAATTGTTGCATCATTACTACTTTGGAGCAGTAATGGAGATCATTGCTACTTTGAAGTACTGGCATATTGATGTCTACCATATTGATTTTTATTCTGTGGAGAAACTATTATCAAAGATGCATATTATGTAATAAAGTTTCCCCCAGGCACCTTGTTGTCTTCATCACAACACCTAAGCAAATTATGTATGTACATGCTACATACTTTCTATACTTAAATACATTATGAGGCCTTAAGTTTTCACTGAGTTCTAAGTAGATGTACATAATAGATCATATCAGTTTATTTCCTCAGGTGCTTTTAAGTGAAAAGTGCTGTTTAGTTAAAAATTATTCAATACTAAACAAAGCAAAGGTCTTTTATTTAAATTGTGTTCACATTAGCGCATATTTTAAAAATTTGGACAGTGAAAGACAACAGCTGCAATTCTCTCCCAGTGAGTTACAGTGCTGGTTTACACTTGCAATTCTACCTCCAGTGTTTTGAGAAATCTTTCCTCAGATCTAATTGGTCCAAGCACTAAAACTCAGGAACAAAGAACCCCATACCAGAAAAACTTCAGAAAACCTGAGCCAGAAGGCCTCAAAACAACTAGGAAAACTAGCCAAAAAATCAGTTGAGTTGATTGTGATATGTGATATGACATATTTTGCTGACAAATTATTCTGTATCCTTTTAACATGGAAAACTCCAAAATGAAAAAAAAAAAAAAAAAAGACTGTAGTAATAAAAATAGTTCTTCTGAAAAATCAAAAGGATGACAGGCTATCTGGAAAAAGTCACATTTTTAGAAGTGGCTCTTTAACAGTATGTTTCTAAAAAGTAATTCTGGATTGTCACCTCTTACTGGTAATAAAACAAATTCTTCAAAATAATCTACAAAATTACCAAAACATCATCTGTTTTTAGCAGCATATAAATGCAGACAGAAAGTCTCTAAACAAAATACAAAACCAAAATACAAAACTGAGATGGTAATTGACAAACCAAAGTTAAATGTACACAATGAAAAGCATCTTTGTCAAAGGTATGGAATAACATTAATACACAAAGTAATTATGTGCCTTGTATGAAATATTCAGTATCTAAAAATGAAGGAAATTACTAATATTACTAATTCATTATGAAAATGTGAACATTCTTATACAAGTTACTGTTGTTAACTAGGATTTCATTTAAATAATAAAACCTTTTACATTGCTGAAGAATTAATTATCTTATGTCAACTGACTATGTTAAGCCACATAATAATTGCTCTGATTATCAAGTAAAAAATCAAAGCAAAAGATAGACATGTAGAACAACTTAATATATACAACTGAATTTCTGATCATGAGTTGAACTTAGAAGGTATCTGATGAAAAGGTCCAAAAGAAAAAAACACACTAGTAAACACTAGTTTTCCATTGATTCCTCAGAAAATAGCAGCAAAAATGATAAAGCAGAGGTGTAAAAATAGTGTAAACGCACCACAGAAAAGGCAGACTTTCTAAATGCATTTGAATGAATGACGGAATTAATGAACAGCAATTAAGAGCATCTTCCATGAAAAAATGCACAGGGAAGTACTTATTTTTTTTCTTTCTTTCAAACAAAAACATTTTGTCTCTCCCATAGTTGGTTTTAACATAGGTTAAAGCACAAGAAGAGGAAAATTACATGAACCGTGCTTTCATTCAGCCTTCAGATCAGTTATCTGCCAGTCTTGGTTGAACTTAAGTCCATCTGCCTTCATGAATCAGCACAAATGAAGTATTTCTTCTGGTAACTTGGAGCAAAAAGAGCTGTTGAATTCTTAATCAACTTGTATCAGTATTCATATATAAAATTTAGATTTACCAAAGAGAAAAGAGGGGAAGGAAAGGAACAGGAGATCCTAAGGTGCGGAAGAAAAGATGAGGCGTGGATGAATATAATTTTAATTTCATAGTCAGAATAATTGAAATTGCTATTTCTTTATGAATCAAAAAGTAATTATATTGGATATCAAGGAAGAATATACTCATGACCAAGAGAAATTGATTAGTATGCATCTGTATTTAGGTGTTAGATATGGTTACCTTAGAGAAAATCAAGAGCAGGTGTAATTTCATAGTAGGATTCAATATTGTCTCATTAGGGATCTACTTTCTTGTTTTACTTGGTCATACCTATAATGAAAAAACTTCTATGACTTTTCCAGTCATTATTAGAGAGAACTTCTCATCAGAGAGGCAGACTCCATTCAGCCACGCAGAATGGTTCACTAGAAGCCAGACTGTGGTCTACCATACTATTCTTCCTACAGTTCTGCTATAAAACAGAATTTGTTAGTAAGGGGTCTATCCACTGAAGGCCATAATATATTTAGAAATGAAAAGGCCTTTGCATTTTGGCTGTGTACATTCTGTTTTGGCTTGTGATCACCTGCAACTTTCCTCTCACAACCTTTTTTGGATATGAGCATGCTATGTTACCTCTTTGTGCTGTTGACAGTGAGGGTAGGTACAGGGCATTGAGAGGAAAGGGTGCAGTCCACATAATAACCATGCAGGAAATAATAACTTTTCAGTAAAGCTGCCTACAGGAAAGCCTCCATCAGGATCCTGACTTACACATAAAGTTTCTTCAACGCAGCTCCACAACATAGCCCCTCCAGACTCCCTGCACCATGTATCTGGATTCTAACCATTAGAAAGCAAATTTGTGAAGGGTCTCTACCCTTCCCTTATTTCAAGGTAAGTGGAAGACATGAAAAGATATACTTTCAGATGGAGTTAGCAGTAGCTGAATTACATTTGCTTTCTGAAGTATAAATTGTTGGTCTCACTCTGTTTCCAGAAGAACCAGCACATGCTAAAACCATCATCAGTTTGCTTGAAATATCTTTGTACACATCCCCGAAGTATCATCTGCTTCTAATAATAATGTATTACTCTAGTTCAGCATGGAATCTACCGGTTTACCATCTGTCTAAGCAGAGGTGATCCACCTTTTAAATATGATCCACCACTTGAAAGATCCCCCCACCCAGATCATCTAATTTATTCCAGCATCATTCAGAACTCTCTGTACTGCTAGATTTGACTACCTCCGCATGCTGCAGCTTCTCATACTTCACAGCTGCCTTTGAATGTCATCCGTTAATTTCTCCCCTCATCCTCTGCAGAACTCTTCCTACTGCTGTTAATCAGGCCATTTTGTTTTCTAATTTTAAATCTGTTATAAAACCTTCTCTCTCCACCCCCAGTGCATATGGGCAGGTTTTCTTATACTGCAGAGCTCTCAGATACCAAAGTTAGACCACTATTTATCACTTACACTGTCTAATTCCTCCACCATTACTTGCTTTGTGAAGTTTATCTAGAAAAGGAAACAAACCTGTGCTTTCCCTCCTTCACTACTTAAAACCGTTTATAAGGAATCAAAATGTTTCCTTAAGGCATAAAGGAAATCAATGACTGAAATCATAAGGAAACTTGAACATCCAGTCCAAGTAGCAGATCTGTAGATCTGCACAGTCTCCTAGCATCACAAATGCAATTTGCAGGGTTAGACACGTCCAAATTCCTAATGACCTGGTGTGGGCAGTGCTGTCACAAGTAACCTGTACAAAGCACGTCCTATGTACTTTGGTGCTTTCCAAGTCACAGATTTAAACATTCCTCTTAAAGGTAGACATCTGTGCTCTTTGTTTTGAAAAGAAAAAGCAGTCAATCTTTGGTAGATTTTCAGGTACTCTTTTAGTCTTGCAATGGCCTTTTAAATAGTCACATTTAGGTGTCTATAGTTTTTGAGGATCTAGCCTGAAGCTACTACTTTTCTGACACTTTTAGCAACACAGAGGTTTTAATAATTTGAACGTAGCCTAACCTGACCCAGTCAAAGAAATATTGACATGATACTGAGAAAAACTTGGCCTTGCCCTATACTGATACACTGGTCATTTCTTATGCCATCAATGACATTGATAAGAAGATTGTCGGACTAGAACTGAGCAGTGCCGACTGTATGGTAGCTTTACGAATTTATAGCACAGAGGGTATTTCAACAGGAGGTTTTTATGAGCGGTCGTCATGCCAGTCAAATCTTTCTCAAAAGGAAGAAAGAAACCAGGTAATTGAGATTCGAACAGTAATTTGCAAAATCCTTTTGAGGAATCAAAATGGAGAGGTACACAACAAAACTATCAAATGCAAAGTCTCTAGCCTTTGTGAACAGAAGGTGTTCATCAGTATAAGAAACACTACTGATGTAACATCATAAAGCAATAATGGGAACTAGTGGAAGTGAATTTAGTATAGAAGACCATTACCATTTCTTGTCCATACAGAAGGTAAGACTTTTAAGTCTTAAGGTCTGTTGTATGACATTCTGAATATGGTGGTAGAGATATTCAAATAAACTAGCTCGAGCTGCATATAGGCACACAGAAGACCAAAGACATGAACCGTCTTTAAGAACCTCAAGCAGTTTGAGCATAGGGCTTTCACTGTAGCAAAAGAAAAGCCAGAGTTTAAACTAATGATTATGCTGAACAGAATGGTATTGAATGTGGCAAGAGACCTAGGGCGCAGAGACAAGGGGAAAATTTCGCTGGGATGTTTACCACATAAACCAACACTAATTCTGTCTAAAAAGAAAAATAAATCCTATTTTCCTGTTACTGGGAGCATATATTATGAAATGTCATAAAATGCAAATTATCCACCACTGGAAACAATAAAATAGAGAAAAACTGCAGTGGGTAGGAAATTCCTGCCCACTTAATCTATTAATAGTACATGAATGTTTAGAGCATTATGCCTGCAACAGGCTACAGTCTTTTTCTACCTTCGTTTCAAAAACACAGGCTAGCAGAATATATGCTCTCTTAAAATTGCTTTAGAGACAGCTCAGGCATGGAACAAAAATAGCATACAGCAGCTATTTAATCTAAATTGCTCTTAGGAAAATACTACTAATTGCCCCTTTTGCACACTACTGATTTAACATCTTCAAAAAGTATATCTTTGTTTTGGTTCATTTATCTTCCCCCTCTCACGATTAACGATTGCACACAGCATACAGATAAATTCTTCCTTTCAGGCCTTTCTAATTTACTTCCCAACAGTATGTCTTAACAAAAAAAAAGAGATTCTGTATGTTATCTTTCTGGTCCTCAAGAAGTGATGTGAAGGTACTCTGTGAAGATCCAAAAGAATCTTAAATGTAAATCAAATACGATTCATTCAGCCATAGGATTCATTCAGCTTTTTTTAATATCTATTCCACCCCAACCAGACAATTTCTTCTTTCCTGCTAAATTAGAGAAATCTTGCTTGCTATATTGAGCTGGATGGATTTTTCTTTTAGATATTTAGCCTGCCAGTACACTAATATCCTAATATTAATTTTTATTCCAGGAGTAAGCATTTCTCTCTGGAAGAGATGCTTTTTATGTTTAAAATGGGTTGCTCTGCTCTCTAAAGCTAATGAGAACTCTTGCCCTCCAGTTGTACAAAAAGGCCAACCTTTAAACAGTAATCCATGCATGTGTAGCAAAACCATTTGTTTCACTGTTAATCAGGTACATGTAAGGGATTTTATTATTATTATTTTTAGTTTAAATATATTATAACAAAATTAGAACACCATCAGATGGCATTTACTATACGTATCAAATACTTTCCTTTAGAAGAAATTACCTGTATGTGTTTTCTCTAAATAAATGTTCCCTTTCTATCATTTTTAGTGAATACACCAAAGAGGTGAAAAGGTTATGAAATTTCTAATTTCATTTGCAGATAATTCTATTAAAAGAAAAGAAAAGGAAGGATTTGCTCCTTTCTTACACAGGCTATGTAGCATATACTACAAATATTTATCATCTTAGTATCAAAATAGTAAACACATGTACCTAAACAAAGATAACAACATGCAGTATGTGGTAGAGGTTCAAAAGCACCCTTATTCCACCAACTGTCAGCCCACATTAACTGTTTGTCACCTGTAATTTCAGAGTCCATTCAAAATTTATGTGAAGGATAGCAGTTGTTTTTTTTTTTTTGTGGGCTTAAGAGAGCTTGACCAGAGGACACAGTGAAATTCTTTTCTCCTCTCTCTACCAGCATTATAAGAGTACCTGCTTTTTACAGCTCTGCCTCCCTTGTACCACAGAAGTGATTGTAACTATCAATATGCATCCCCCACTCTTTCAAATGAAGACTAATGGCTTTGGAATGGTTTGAAGCAATGGCTTCTGCCACTTCTTCCAGCAGAATTAAAGTAGAACATCATAGACAGGTCAGTATGTTTTCTAAAAAAAGGAAGCTTTGAAAGCATACATCACAGAAACTCAGGATGTATTGATTCTACCTGAATCATGTTAACACTCAGCTCTCCTCTGTCCAAAATCTCTGTTCAAGCACAGTTAAACACTAAATTAGCTAACTAATCATAAACAATTGAGGATGGACACTGTGGAAAAGGAGATAAGAAGTAGAAAAAGAAAAACTACACTTGCCAAGTTCTAGCATTGTCATATCAGATGATTTCTTTCCACAACTTATATGGATATTTAGTCTTTTCTCCTGCAATGTTGTCACCACTGACATAGGCAGTGAGTTGCCAAAGGACAGAAATAGCAACATAAAGCAAGCTAGAGGAAGTGATTTCTAGGAAAAGCTTCCAAAGAAGATAGGCTACCTCCAGCTAACTAAAAGACAAAGAGGGTCCAAGCCCAGTGCATAACAAGAAAGATGTAAGTTTACAAATGCCCTGTCAGGTAAAAGGGTTGTTTTGAGCTATTACAGAGTACAAACATGAAAAAAAGAAAAAGGTGAGAACTAAAATGAAAGCTGTATCATAACTGTTTAGAAACCTTTAGATATGGACTTAACTCAAAGGTGAAATCTTTACAGCTGGACATTAAGCTTCCTAAGGAAGGAAATGAAACTGATGAAATAGCAGCAGGTGGTAATGATTTTTTTTTTCTACTGGCTTCTATCTATTGATTAAAGTAGATTTTTCCTCCCTATGGGAATCTGCAGTGTCTTAAATGTATAAAGGAAATTAAAAAATAGTTGTACTTGCAGGTATTAAATCTAATTGGCTGCAAACTTGACATCTTTCATTCACAGTACCTGTGTGGTTTAAACAGACCTAGAAGCTCTGTAAAACAAAATTTAATGAAGATACTTTATTTGGTAAAAATGTGGCTTTTATAAAGGGGATCTTAGGCAACAAAAATGTAAAGCAGCAATGAAAAGTCATATTTACAACCACTTCATTTCAGTAGCTACAAACCCCTCATTAATCACATTCTTCCAAATCAGCTGGTGCAACATCTCAATAGAAAAAGCTAGAGCTCTAGGTTATGCTAAATTTATGTTGAAAATATTAAAGTTTTGTATGATGAAAATCTCCAGAAGGTATTTGGATATCAAATGTATAAATACGCTTGCAAAGACTGTGAGCTGCCACAGAGAAGACGGGCATTTGCTGCAGGGGAAAGCCAAACGCAAAATAAGCACATTTAGTGCTGCAATAGGGACCTGTTACTTATAAAGACTAATAAGAATTCTTTTCACTCAAAGAGGTTTCAACAACAACAAAAAAATTTCATTCTTTTTAGAGGAACTAAAGAGGAACTAAAAGAGGATGATTCTTAGGAAAATATTATTACAAAGTGCACTATTTGCTAACAAAACCCCAGGAGTATACATGCATGAAATGCACAGGCAACTGTTTTTTATGTTTATACAGAACAGCTTTAACTTTTACATATTTTGTTCGCTGATAGGAAATGCACATGCAGGCTTGCCAGATGAGGCAAAGAGATCCTTTCTTTTACCGTGCTCACTCATCTTTTTTCAGACACAGCCAGAGGGGAAATGAGTTTGCTATTGGTCCCAATCCTGTTTCCAGGTCCATTTCTGCATTCTATGCAATGACTATTTAATATAAGCATTATAAAAGATGATGGCAGGAGAGATGAGATCCAGGATGAGCATTCAGTGAGTGTCCTAACCATCAAGCTGTACAATCTTGTTCTTTCTTGCCTCTTTTTTCTCTACAGAAATGTCCTTAGAAGCTGAGAAATCTCAGTTTGAATCACCTAAGAGTGTGGAGGAAAATGCCTCTTATATCTTCCAGTTCTGTTTATCCAAAGATATTACACAGAAGACTATGGACTAGGAGTGCTTCATTTTAAAAGTGCTGTTGTTACTAAACACTACCATGTGACTGGGCAGTAAGTTTCTCACATTCTTAAATGAGCCACCGCTCCACATGTTTTCTGGATTTCTTAATGGCCTTCCTACCATGCTGTTGAACCCCCTGGACAATGCTGCAGGTGAAGGCTCCTGGAAGACTTTAAAAGGTGAGGAACCTGTAGCTCTTAGAAACAACAAAGACCAGGTTCTGGTAGAACATTTGGCCTCAAGTTTGCAGTTCTGAATTTAAATGCCAGGTTGTTTGGTGGGGATATTTTGTCTGGCCTAGTAAGACTGAAAAATACATTCTACAAACACAGTGAATTGTAACACATCAGTCACCAAATGGGAATTCAAGAAATATTTCAGAAGCAATAAGAAGTTAAGCGTGACTTAAAAGGTTACTAATCTATAATTAAATACCAAGTTGAAGCTATTCATTTGGTCAAATACCTTGAAGATGATGCTTTATTTCAGTCTGACCTATTTAATGAACTTCATAAAGTTCAGGTACCATTTTTTTTTAAACACATATTTTGGAATTAATGTTTCCTTCTGATTTGTTCAATCAACCAACACAGAAAACAAATTTAATCACCTCCAAAACACTTGCTAAATATGATACAAGGATTGGGTTTGGGGTTTTTTTCTGTTTTGGTTTGGGTTTTTTTTAAGCTTTGATTTAATTAGTTACTTCAATCGTCTTGTATATTGTATAAATAGAATGCAATAAATGTCTAACAACTTTAGCAGGTTATCTGTAATTAATAATAGTGATTAGGTCATGCTGATGCACTTAAAACATAGTTTTATTTTGGTTCTTGGGGATCTCATGATCAGGAATAAAAATCTAAAACTCTGAATCTCCACTATAATAGGAGACTGAAAGCCAGATTTTACAGATATGTGGTGCACAAAGATTCAGATAGATACCTGGCATGTTTTCAAAAGTGCCTAGATGCTTAACTGCTGTAGTTTCCTGGAAACAGCTCTTGTCAGAAATTCTTTGATGAGATGACAGGCTTAGCTGGTACAAGTAACAGTGTAGATGTAATAAACACTTACAAGGCTTAGCACTACATGACACTCAGAGTAAAATACTTACACTACTTGATATCAGTAAGGCATATGTTTAATGGACACAGAACCTGCTAACTGACAGGTTCCAAGAAGGCAGAGGCAAAGGGGACTCAACAGTCCTTGTTGGCATTTTGAACAGAAGTGATGTAGAACCACAATGGCATCCTGATCAGCAGTGGCTCTCCTGGTTTTTTAGGTGGAGGTGACTCCCTCCTCCAGCACACCCTCTGCAGCAAGAGCTGTGGGGTTCCTCTTCCCAGGGCAATGGTAGGCCTGGTCCCTGAGTGCCAGTGTCCACCCTGAGCCTGAGAGGAGTTTTTCATCCGTTGGGGATGGGTTCCACCACCCCCGGGTGAAGCACCCCTGTGCCTCACCACACACGTGGTACAAACATGGGTAAGGCAGTAAAGAGTGATGGCAGCTGTCCTATTGGGGTTGTTGTATGAACACTGACCCATTCACATGTAATAGCTGAATAAAGAGAAAGCCAAAGTCCTACACCAAGCTCTGAGAAAGGCAGGCCCAAGAGGGAACACTGACCTGGAGAGGACGTGCATTTGGACATGACGTCTGGAAGCAGCTGAGCCCCTGGGATGAGGCTGTTCTGCATCAACCCTCCTGGGCCAGGCTCACTCTCAGATGCCTCAACAGCCCCAGGGCAGCAAGGCGAGGTCCATGCCCAGCCTGCAGGGACCAGCAGGACATCCAGCTGCAGGACATGTGCCATGTCCATGCAGGCCAGTGGTACCATGACAGGCCGGTTGTCCTTGGGCTATGCCACACTGCTCTCCAGCCAGGAGCTTGCAGAGGAGACCCAACGTCGCCCTTGTACACTCCCTGCAGTGACAGCATAATATGTCTGTCTTCATTTACAGATGTGATGACAGGAACCATGCTTAAACTCAGCGCCTGCAGCCAGCAGAGACATTCAGGAAGGCATCCCAACTCCCAGTGCTGCAGGCACGAAACCACCGCTCCTTGTATAACCACATGGATGGTGCCGTGCAGTTGGCTGGCCTCAAAAACAGTGAAGGTCGTGTTTGCGACATTTGTATTCATCATGACTTTTTTTTTCCCAGTTAGTTAATTAAGCCCCTCAACAGCAGACAAGCTTTACTTCATATTTGCTATAGAAAAACTGTGTTGGTAGCTCCAGGCTTCCTGTCAGGGGCTGAAGCTGGCAGGCTGCTGCTGGAGACACTGGAAGGGGGTACCTGCCAGGGGACTCCTGCCAGACGGAGTCCAGGTGCGAGGTGATGTCACGACAGGTGCATACCCGACTTTGCTGGCTAGAGTGACATTGTGCTTTCATCCTGTGTTTCCCTTGCAGGCTGTTCAAACACTGTAGTTCCACCAGATGTGTTTGGAAAAGGACTGTAAACTAGCTTGGGGTATGAAAGGCATTACTACTGCCAGCGGTGGCACAGGGAGAGAGGTGACATGTATCTGACATGTGCTCTATGTCATACCAGAAGCAAAACCAGTGCCTTGAAACTCTGGAGGGCCTCCACAAGGACTGGATACAGCCAGTGTCTTAAGCACAAAGATCCAGCCAGGGGATAATGTGTGTTACTGTCTGAAGAGACATCACTGGTAGTCAGATGTTATTTTTACTTGTCTATCATTCCTTGAAAATAAAATCTTATTTTTCTTCATCTGCCTCACTACCTGGCTGCCAGCAAATGCCAGTGGCAGGAAAAATTAAAATGTTACCTCAGACATTTATTAAATGAAGAATTATCAAAAAAACATTATTTGAACCTTAAAAGCAACAAAAAAGTTCAATTTACAGATAAGAGATATCTTTTCTGTGGAGACTTTATCTTCCACTCTTACAATACTATCACACTTAAAAAAGCACATGATAATGATAAATTGAGATTGTATATAATGTAGGTCCATAGACATTACATGTACATAAAGCAATAACAGCAAATTTATGCAAGCCTATAAAGATGAGAAAAATACAAGATTTGAGCAGTAAAATGGAAAACTATAGAACAACAGATGTAATAAAATACAACATAGGCAGAGTATTGCATACTTATTTTCAGAAGTAGTCAGATAAAAAAAATAAGTTTGGGGAATAAATAAGGTTTCTGAACAAAAAGCTAAAATTAAAATTTCTGCTTTGCATGGCATCTTAATTTATTCACTTACCAAATTACGCTGGCAAATAATTATTTAAATCTTGTTAATTAGGACAGTGCTGTGGATCCCTACCAGAAGTGCATTTTTTGCTATTCCATGATTACTTGTCTTCTGTTAAGAAGAAACGTCTATCCAGTGAAGAAAAGATGGCCAGTCACACATCATTAAAAACAGACAGTGAATTACTGAAATAAAAAACTTGCAGGTACTTTGTAGGCAACAAGTACAGAAAACTTCTATCTTCATCTGTTCATAAATACCTAGGAGCAGTCAACACAAACGTAAATGGGAATGCTTCGTGATTTATTTGTAAACCAAGGAGAATCAACACATCTGTGGGGAAGTCTTGGTCCTATTGGAGATCTCCAGGAATTCTGCCAGTTACAGCAGCACTTTAAGGGTGTCATCTCTGAAATCTCATTTTTATTGATATGATTTAGACAGAGAATCATGTTTCTCTTACACTAAGGCAGGTTCTCAATGTCTTATATCAATGGTTGATGCCTCTATGCTCTCCGGGGGACTGTTCATGAAGTCAAATACCATCTAACAAGTGTAAATGAAAGAATATTAATGGAATTATATATGATTTTGCTATTATCCCTACCATATTTTTAAGGAATAATCCCTGCATCAGAGGGTCATTCAGAATGAGAAAATCTAAGGAAACGTCAAGTTTTTAGTCTGGTTTCCCCAAGGAAAGTAGCTTTTACAAAATTCTGTTGAAATCTATATACCCTTCTCTTCCCAGTCACTTTTGAGCCTACTGCATAAATTTAACTGAATTTAAAAATGTGGCAGGGGAATCAAAGATAGTAAGTTCCAGAAAGTTTCATGGAAACACGTAGAGACAGAGTAAGATACAATTAATTCCTCCACTTACCCTTCAGTCATTCCTTCTGAGATGTCAAGGATTGCATGCAGTGACTGCACTTGAAACATAAATCCAGACAAAGTCAATTGTCATTAATATTGATTCTCTTTGAAATGGTTCATATTTATTAGCTGAGCATTTGTGAGCTAGGTAGATAGATTCATTCTGAACGTTTTAGACCATAATGTGTTTCCTCTCAATCTAGATTTTATGAATACTGTACTCATTTATGCAAAAGAAAATTAGAAAGTCTCCTGTCTAGACACTATGCTCCTGTGTTATTAAAACGTATTTCTCAGTAAAGGCACATCCAGGGTTTCAAGGAAGCTAGCTGTTCAAGAGTTCTCTTTGGTTTTACAATAAATACATTTGATTAACATTCATAACTTTCTTTTCTAACTATTGCAGTTGCTAGAAAGAATAGTAACTAGCTCTTAACACTAGAAAGAAGAATAACTAGCTCTTAACACGTACTCAGGTAAACACCTCTAAAATTCAATATTTCTGTTCTGCCTTTTTCACATGTTGTAGGTATCAGGACAGTTTGTGGTGGACACCAGATGGCTGTGGAGCTACAAATGTGGTCCTGTGAACAGTCAGTTCCTTTCTTGCCAAATCCATATGTATAGGGATAAAATCAAATGTATGGAAAGGAAAAGTGATACAGCATTGATTTGTGGAAAACAAAGCAGCAATAAATGAAGTTAGTGTTTATCTGATCAGAAAGCACAGCCCTGCAGAACAGTAGGCATCAGACCATTGATTAGATTTTCTCACTCAGTGAGCATATGAAAACAGAAGAACAGCCCATCAAGCTCAGCATCCTGACTCCCATCAGTGCCTGTAAGCAGATGCCTACAGGAGAGTGAGAACTTCTCATTCTGCTTTGTTCTCTGTTCTTCACCCTAGATGCAGCTTTTCATTTGCTTTCCTAATACTGCATGCTAAGCTATCTGTCATAATTCTAAAATTTTGCTCCAGAAGAGAAACCACAGATCAAAGACCATCATTCTGTGAGTTGGATGCCCTTCAGGTTTTTTTCACATTATCACTTTATCTACACTGAAAGATATTTCTCCAGGTTGTACCTTTCCAATATGTGTGACTCAGCTTTTTTTCAGTACTATCCTAGCAGACATGGAGACATTGTCATCCATCTTTTGTTATAATAAAATGATGTCTGTACACCTTGATATTATCTCATCACAATTTCTAACTGCCACAACCTCCAATCATAAACACACAGGTGAACTACCCACCTCTCACCAGGCTGCTGTTTGTGGCTGCTGCTACTTACCAGCTGCAGTACTGCCTCTAATCACGATGCTGTTGCCTCTAGCCAGCAAGTCACCCCTGTAATGGTATCCCTCACCGTGCTCTTCCCACTCACCACAGTGCCACTTAAATGATGATTTAATTTTGTTTTAAGGTATTATTACACATTGATTTCAGCTCTGAATAGGTTCATTAAAGAGAGCCTTTACTAAAATTCACTCACTTAGGTTACTGTCCTTTGTGACTTCAACAAAGCATCGTTTTATCTCTTGCCATTCTGGTAGACCCAGTTGTGATGCTCTCTAAGCGCTCATGATTTCTGTTCTCTGAGTGATGACTTAAGGGGAATCATTTAAGCAGCTAATTGGGTTTTATTAGTGATTCATCATGCAGTTCCACTGAAGAGCCTCCATCTCTCGCAAATATTATCAGCTATCATTATAACTTGGATCTCAGTCACAGAGAGGCCCCTTCAGCAGTAAGTTACTTCTTCCTAGAAAACAAAAAAGTCCCTCCTTAGCTTGATAAATGTCTACACTTCATTTTACAGAAGACTAAAATAAGGACTTTGATTACAGAAAATTATTCACTCAAGACCACCTAAAGACAGTATTGTTGGGTTTTACTTGTACAGAAAGGATACACCATTACATCATAAAACAGGCATCAGTTTTAATCATTACAATCAAATGGCTGCACTGGCATACTTTGCTTTAGCTTTCTAAATGAGGTATGTTTATTTCAGTTTATCAAGAAATGTCAGCAGAAAACTCTTTTTTCTCAGATCCGCCTTCTGACATCTCTGCTTGTAAGACTCTTTCTAAAAATATGTTCCAAAGGCTTTGGAAGTATTTATAACCTACACAATGAACAAGTGTAGATAGAGATTATGCATGTTCTCCATTATAACTATTATATTCACAACTATTCATTGTGAGCACCAAAATCAATACCTGGCCAGTTTTCCTAATGTGTAAATGTCCTGTTTCTTACATAAAAAAAAAAAAAAAAGGAATATATTTCTGTTAGAATTGTAACAACAATTAGGTAACAAAGAATTTGCATATAGGCACATGTGCAAACTAATATATATACATGCATACTGTATTTTAGTAAATTAATGGCATGTGTTATTGTGAATTGTGACTCATGAATCATGAATCCAATTCACAGCTTATCATTTCCCATTAAATTAGTGCTTTCCATATGGTATCTCCAACGCAAATCCTACAGCCTACTTACTGTGGTTAAAAAAAATCTTACATCAAGAACACACTGTTCTAGGCTTTGAAAAATGTTTGAAATCAAATTATTTTACTACATCTAATACTGTTTAAAGATTTAAACAATTTTTTTTTGCATTTTATTATTAGACTATATTTTAAAATATAGACTATATTTTATTATTAGACAAGTTAGCATGTTATTTCTTTGTATCACTGGACTAGCATGAAACAGAAGCAATTATCACAAACTGGAAGAAGAGTCTTAAAGTACAGCACCATATCTACCCACAAAGAAACTACTTCATCAAATCACATTGCCCTTTTTTTATGGCTGTGTATATGCCATATATACATGCCAAGAGTATTGTAACAATTACAAAATTTTTTTTGACGTACACAGTGAAGACTTGCATGGGAAACTTGTCCAAAATCTTGCCCCTAGGTAGCTCCTTGAAATCAGCTATCTACAGCATTTTTGTAGAACTTGCATTGAAAGTGGTTTACAATCATATTTATTAAAAAATAGTAATACTAACTAATGTTAGTATTGGTTTTATTTCTGAAAAATCTGTGAACAGTTTAAAAAAAAAAGGATTTGTCATGTCATTAGAGTTGTATTTTTTTTTCTGTACATTCTACAGATTTAATGTATGGTCTATATAGAAACATTCAAGCTCTGACTGCTTAAATTCAGTATCTTTACAGAATTTGGGCATTCCAGAACCTCTGATCTAACCAAATTCCATCAGTGGATGGGGTTGAAATATTCTCATTTTAAATGAAGTAGGTTGAGAGCTTGCTACTGTAAATAGCACCGGTTTTGAACACTTTTTGATCAGTAAGCTGAAGCATATAAGACTTCCATTGTTCCAGAAAGCCCTTTATAGCTCTACCACATCTGCAGCTGATCTCTAAAGTGTTTATGGACTAAGCTGAATAGATTTTGTTCTTTATGTGTTGTCATTTCTCTGCCTGTTTCATTTTTGTAACTGGACAAATAGCCAAAATTACCACTGTTGGCCATCCAGGGCAAGAGTTTTTTCAAATCCAACCATATATCTCTGATTCATGTAGTTCTAAGTCTATTACTTCATCACCACTTCAGTCTTTGGTGCTGGCACTTTTCCCGTGCAAGTGACATTCACACTATAAAATGGAGCTTTATTCATGGAACTGTGAAACAGACAGAAAGTATTCCAAAATGTGGAAAATGAAGAAAAAAATCTAAAACCAAACAACTTCACCGTGGCATTTTCTTTGCTTCTTGGTACTGGCTTGCTGGCAAAGGAACACTGAATAAAATGTAAATCCATAACTAATGAAGAGTTATATCAATCAGAGCTAATAATAGAGTAAGGAGTTACATAAATCAATATAGATAATAGAATCTATTTTTGAGCAATATGGTGATCTGTTTGTAAGATATATATATATATATGTAATTCTTTTTATATTATCAGCCAATGAATACATTACCAAATTCAGCTGCTGTTTGTAATTCAATAGGCTACAGAAACCCCCGGATTATATATATACTTAAATGAAAAGAGGTCACCAGCCATTTTATCCTTTCTAGGTCTTAGTACTCTTTTCAGCAAGAGTATCTTGGTAATTCTCCTCTGAAGTTGGCCTCAAAGACCTCTGGGAATTATTTCTACTAGAGATCTAATGCATAAAAATGGCTGAAAATGAAGATTTACTTTAGCAATGGAAGGGAAATCCATGCCGTTTCAATGGTCAGTGGTTTAAAATCATCAGAGCAGCTGAGAAAAGTTAGCTGTGAGTTCAGGAATCAAACTAGCAGTAGAACAACTTTCCTCCCTTGCCTTGGTCCCTCAGCTTTCCCTGCTTTGTGGAGATTATTATTTTCTGTCAATGCTGCTTTATATGTCAGTGTATGCATAGCAAAATGGCATTCAATTTCTTTTTGCTGCAGTGTGGCCTTGCAAAATTGTTTCTGATTTTCTGCTTACTGTCTCCGGAATGTCTCCTCTGACATTACTGTGTTTATATTTTTCTTTCCCTCTGTCTTTTTGTCTTGTGTAAAATTGAATTTTTCCCATATGAATTTTAATATTCTACTTCTACTTTCCCAGTTTTCATCTCCCTGGCTTCCTGTAGATGATTTTTTGGTTTTCATTACACACATTTCATTTCTTTTCTTTCAAAAGAAAATTATTATTAATTGTTTTTAATAAATTATTTAATACGCTTCAATTAAAAAAACCCAACAGTTAGTAAAATCTAAAAATATAGAAGTATATAACTTTTGCTTCTGGAGAGAACACAGCAACAAGAAGATTACTGTGATCACAAACATTTAAGGTAAGCGCTATTAAAATAGGAATAGAACCATCTACGAAAGAGGATACATGAGTATGAAGCAATTCCACGTAAAGTAGTCTTAATTTGGAACAAATGTTGGAAGACTAAACTCATAACACTGGTGATGATACCGCTGTATTAGGGATACAGGAAATTCTATTCCTATTGCATGTCCTAGGAGGATATCTTCACTCAAAATATGAATATTCATGGGCCAAAAAACTACTCTACCACTTATGTTACTATTAGTTTATTTTATATATGCAATTCTTTCTTTTTGCAGTCTCAAGCACTTAAGAACTGCTGCACTCTTCAGATCCGGCCAATCTTCTGTCCAAACAGTGGCTAGAGACAAACACATAGGAAAGAGTAACAGAAGACTAAGTATATGGACATCTTTCCCTAATACTCCCCTGAAGCCCTAGTAATTTTCAGTATGGGGCATTTTCTGGGTTAGATAAAATTTGTTTATTTAATAGCTGCCCATGGAGTTCTCAAGTACTCCTGACATCTTCTGTGCTAGGCATTGAGGATGTTTTTGCATTCCCAGTCTCTTTCACCAAGGAATTTGATAGTACTACGACCTATGCAGTTAATGAACACTTGCTTTTGTCATTTGAACCTCTATCTAGGTAAACAAGTTTAAGCATTTTCTAAAGAGCAAACCAGTTTCAAAAAGAACAGCTGAAGAAACTGCATCTTAAAATATTCTGTTGATGAGGGTGCCTATCTGAAAGAAATCACTGTTGGAATCTACTCTTTTTCCATATGAAAGTAGAGCTTGAATCCCAATATTAATGAGGATACCCTAATCAACAAGGTACAGTCAAGTTTCTTCACTCTCTTGTGAAAAATATTTGGTTACTCATTGACACCAGGAATGAAAATAAAAGCAAATCTGCTGTTGACATTGTCAGGTCAGTTCCTAATGCATGCACCATAGAGTTTCTCTTTAAACAAAATCAGAATATTGTCAGGAGGATGCTGAACATAGTGTCTTATAGTGGTGATATGCTACCCCTTGAAATCGTGGACTTTAGCCTTCCTAACAGAAAAAGAATCAAGCATGATTATACTGCATTCTTGATGGATGTTTATCTTCTGAGCTATTGCACAGACCACTAAGTCAAGACTTTATTTCATCTTGAAAGTAGTTTTTTTCTGTCAAAAACATAATTTTAGATTAAAGGTAATAGTTCACGTTGACCAAACATGCTTAATTATATTAGTAAAAATATTTACAAATAAATGCAATTCAAACGGAACTGACTTTGATAGTCTTTTATTCAAATCTATAGATATACACTACTATTCCCGAGTCTTGAGAATACAGTCATAATGAATACATCTAAACCCACAGTAGAAATTATCCAGATGAAGCAATTAGGTGAGACTGTTCTATATACTCCAAATCAAATCAACTCTAATTCAGCATTAGTTAATAGAAACATAAAAGACAATAATCTTGCAAACAAGACCTGCATTTCTAGATGACACAGTGTAAACATAAACAGTGCAGGTGTCTATTAACAACGCTAATTACATTATTTGGACATGTAAGCAGTTTTTAAATGTTGTGAAAAATATGGTACTCTAATATGCATTAATGAAAATATTTTAAAACTAAATCTCTTACATCTTCAGTTTCAATTATTCTTCTGTTAAGTCAAAAGTAATCTTCACAGTAGCACTGCATGTTTTTTGTCCTAGTGCAATTACATAAAAATCAGTATTCTATGGTAAATAGGATCTCACATCCAATGAAATTCCTGCATAGGTAACTTTTGTGGCCACTATTTCAAAGCTAGATATTACAACAGTGAAAGAATCCAGATAGCTGGAGACTAAAAGCATAAATATATTAAGAATTACTGTAGTTCAGCTATAATTGTCAGCAATACTCACAGACAAATTATGACTGGCAGTTTGCTTAATAAAGTAACAAAAAGAACTAAAAGGTAACCAAAGTGCTATATAACATTTTGGTGCTAGAAAACCTCAAAAGAAAGAAACAAACAAAAAAAAAATTATGGAAGAAAGACAGAAAAAGTAAAAAGGGGGGAGGAGAGGAAAAAAAAGTATTTGCAGTAATTTCTCTCATTCATAGCTTGCCATAATTATCTACTCTGTAAAACTGCTGCTGTAATTTGAAATGCCTCCCTCCTGATCTAATTGGCAGACTAATGTAATGACTTGATGAAGAACCAGGAATGTAGATCTTGCCATTATGTCAGATTCACTTGGATTTTAATGCAATATTCCCTCAGGAAGACCCATGATTTAATTAAAAACATTGTGTTTCACTGTCCAGCACAGCACCTGCAGTATCTCTCAGTGTGTGAATCTTGATTCCCTAGAGTGAATTGCAGCTGACCTTTTTGATTTCCATTTAGCGACCACTTTGCAGATAAAATTCAACTGTTTCCTATTTAGCTCTTAAATGTGCTTCTGTGCCTCCAGTTCTTGAATTTTGATGTTTATCAAAGCAGTATTTCAAATTTGCAATGATTTCTCCCCTAAAAGTACCGCTCCTATAACAAATACAAATAGCAGAAATCAGTCAGCTACAATTTAGAAACTCATCCGTTCCATGAATGATAAATGCTTCTGAACAGAGGTATACAAAACAGCTTGCAGTCGAGTTAAAGCAATGTTCTCAACAAAACTGTTACCAACCATACTGTATTACAATATAACCTTACATGATACAGTATTTTCTATTCTGAGCTTCATAATCAATAGCGTGCTTTGTCCCAGTTCCTTTTTAAGTGCAGGAAATAAGTCAAGGAGTTGGAAAGAAGCCCTATCTAGGCAATATTCCAGACTACGAAAATACGGCAATGTGGAGATGTTAAGATAGGTGGATTTATGAAAATAATCACATTTTTTAGTTACAAAGAGGTAATCATTCTATCTCTTCTTATCCCAGTAGAAGTGTGTGTAAATGCTTCTGCACAAGGCTGCTGCTGGATGTGGCAAACCCGCTGTTAAGAGAAGCAAAGATTGAAATGTATTCACGTCCTGCCACTTTTGAACATAATGAACTGTCTCTGTTAGCTAGTGATCTGTAAGAGAAAATTTCTATAGGCCGTATAGTTTATTTAAATATAATTCCTGACCAACCAGCATCACAAAAACTTCTGATGGTAATAACATGCAATCAAATAAAAAGTACCAAATTAGGTGGTAAATTAATTGTAGTTCTTCATTAACACAACTGTGAACAGTGATAAGCCTGGTAACAAAAAAAGTACAGAGCCTTTACCTCTATAAAACTGAGAATGATGTCTCCAGAGCTTCCAAAGACCAGCTACTACAGTGCTCTGTAAAGTCATATTTTCCTCCACTAAGCCCTTTGGAGGAGCTTGAAAATAGGTATGGGACCGTTCAGCTATTGGATATTCACATTCGGATTTCTGGACTGCAAACAACGAAGAATACTTCTCCAAGCATACATATATCTACCGCTCCTGCATATATTCAGATCCATTAGCTCTTGCCAAATTAGGTATTTTAAATTCTTTGTTAGAAGAACAGAATTCTTAAAAAAGAGGACAAAACCTTTAATTATGTTGAGAATAAAATTACCAAGGCCTGATTTACTACTACCTGTAGTAAACACATTACCGTTGACCAGTATAAGTGGATTATGAGCATGTTGCACCACTGGCCAGTGTATGACAGACTAAGTGTACAGAAAAACATAACCTCTAGTTTCTTTAAAAGAATTTTCAGAGTGAATCTTTTTTTTAAGGGGACATCTCAAAACACCACAGTAGTTCTCCCGGTGTGGAATTCAGATTCAGGCTTTGGTTCTGACACAACGTTTACAGATTTAGAAAAAAATCAGGAAAAAAAACCACAGGAGTATTTTCAAAGCTGCTTTCTCACCTCACTGAATCAATCTTAGCCAAAGATTAATCAGTCTAACCTATTTGTCCTTTAGTCTCCAGTAAACTGTTTCTCTTTGCTTCCTACAAAATGTACATCATACCTCTTAAAAGATGTAAAATAATTAAACAGTACAGTGTTGGAAGAGGTAATACATCTTCTCTGAGCTACTCCTGCCAAATTTCACATTTTTAAGAGCTTATAAGTTCAGGAGAAGTTGCTGGAATGCAATCTTATTTTTCTCCCTTTCATTTTGACTATTCATCATATGACAGATCTTGTGGTCACACACCAAATATAACAATGAGCTGCAGCAAAAGAGAAGGCAATAAAGACTTATGAGGGCGTCATGAATGGCATCATTTTCTTCAGCCCGTGTAGCAGCCTTTTTTTAAACAGGCAGGTACAATCTAAGGACTGTCCAAGGAGTTACCTTGTCTTTACAAGCTTCACCTAAGACTCTATCTTAATCGATATGATTATGATAGTATTACAGTGTTATGTCCATCAGTGATGGGAGGGAGAAAGACAAAAATGTGACAACAGCATAGCCTTCAGTTCTGTTCAGTACTGTTCTGTTCTGTTCACTTCTATTCAGTTCTGGATATCGACTAATAAGACAGCTCCATCAGATGGGAAGAGAGTTTTGCATATTGAGAGCTATACAGGGTGCAGTGAGGTCTTTGCCTACTCCCCACATAAGAAGTATTTAAGGGACCTGCCTGACTGCTAGGCTAATGTGAGTCTGATATCCTATATAGTATCAAGGCTGGATCTCATCCATAAAGTCTTGGCAATCTGTCCCATTGAGATGCCAACAATTAATTCAAATGTTTGTGGTAAAGTTGCTGCTTAGTAGGTTAGAATGAGGAGGTTATCTGTAAACAGGCATGATTGCTCTCAGTACGCTCTCAAAACAGAGGTGACTGTCTAAGACGTACATTAAAGCAGATAATTTAAGTACTGATTCAAATCTTCACATAGAAATTGAGAAGGAACTTTTTTTTTTTTAAAGATGTTAACATGGTCAAAGGATTTTAAAATTACTCTTCATATCCTTTTGCATATTCATCCTCCTCGGTTCTCTCTAAAAAGTGCATTTAACTAGGTTAAAATATAAGGATATTCAAAAGCTGTATGAGCTCCAGAAAAAAATTCTGATTGGCAGATCCTATCGAGCTGATCTTTACAACATTTTGAAGTTTGCATATTTCTGCCACCTACAGTGCATGAAAAGTGTCAATACTTATTATTAGGGGATGGTTCCTCTGACAAAACAGGTCCTAGAGAGACTTGTCACTGTAAATAAAAGCACATGAACATTTCCATTAGTGAAATACATCTATGGCTGCAAGCTACCTTTCTGCTCGGCTCAGAAGCTCTTTTTACTTTTGCTTCTGTTATTACGATGCAGCTTTGGATTAGTTTTCATGCATTTTGTTAAATAAATGTGTATAAATTCAAGACAAACAGTCATTTAAACATTGCTGGCTCACATTCAAACCCTCAGCAAACACACTTGCTGCATAACTACCTGGCATCTGCCCTTCTGTCAGAATGGCACCCTGCCTGCTCCAAAGTTGGTTTGACCCTTCTAGTAATGCATGGGTGCCAGACAGCACCGACTTCTGCAGAGCAGCCTTCTTCAAAGCACACGTGCTATCCTCTCTACAGGAACTCCTGCCTCCATGCCAGCAATGAAGCATTGGCACAACATCCTTCCTCACAATTGATTCCACCTGTTGATACTTACACAGCCAGAGACTGAGGGAAAAAAAAATAGAAAAGAGAAGCAGACAGGCATTTCTGATTGCCAAGAAGGCAGGTGGAGTAGCAGCAGGTGTCTGATCAACTCACGATGATAACAGGGTGTCAAAATGTTTCTATGGGGAAAGTGTGGTACTTCTTGCAGGACTCCATCCAAAGACAATCAATGTATCCATCAGTGACTTCAGGGGGCAGCCTTTTACATTCTTTGGTGATATGTTAGAGAGAAATAAGTCCATAGTGTCACAAAAGCAATTCAAATACTGGCTAGATATTTGCAATAAGCTGCATCACTATCCATTTTTCACCAACAAAAGACCAGTCATATAGAGCATGAAAGGCGTACTAGGAACGTTTTATCTTGACACACATAAGGCCTTTTTTCAAACCCACACTGGAAAATGGTTGAGGGAAACCCTCATCCCTCTGAAATTGGCTAGGCCAAATTTTATCTTTTGCTCTGAGTGACGAATAGTTATTGAGGTAAATAACCTTATAAAATATCAAAATATGATGCACAGACCTCATGTTTTCAGCTTTGTAGAACTGTAAAGGGGAAGGGAGTTCCTTTAGATTGAAAGGATCCTTGAAAGAAAATGCCAATAGCAAAGTCCACATTTCTTACAGAAATATCTAAAAGTACCATCCAAAATCTGTACAATTTGCAAGGCTGAAATGTCCTTTTGAGGTTAAAATTAGTAATGCATCTGTCTCTAAATAAATAAATGAATAAAAATCCTATCATTAATTATTATCTTTTCATCAGTATCTGGGACAGCTTCCCAACTGGCTGAACATTCTTTTCTTTTTTTCTCTTTTTTTATAGAGCCATCATGATGTGTGGTCAATGGTGGCTGGCTATTACATGTTTTTTTTTCTTGCTTTTCCTGATAGGATAATGTTAATCCCACAATTTCTTCTTCATTGAAATGTACATGGATGAAAAAGAAAAAAAGTAAAAAAAAAAAAAAAAAACAAAACAAAAACAAAAACCAACCAACCAACAAACAAACAAAAAACCATATTATCTTCCAGAACTAATTATGTGGATAAATATAAATCAGAATTACCTTTATGGCAGGAGTTTGGGACTTCAAAGAAACCTGCCATCCAAATGCAGAATTTGCATCATAATGATATGTTTTGCTGCCTGATGCAAGAATGGAATCCAGAACCTCTCTTACTTTCCTAGGCATGTTTATATAATCCACTGACAGGAAAATACAGACACAGTTCTGGGAGGCAAATGTGTATCTAGGACTCTTCAAACCCACAAAAACAGCCTAAGGTCAGTGTTAAAATCTTCCCTTTTGTTTCTTTGATGATTTAACCTTTTAGGATACATGTACACACTTAAATGCTCTCTAGATGCCACTTTAGACTACTACACGTTTTATCCATTCTGAACACCATTTCTCTGAATTTTTCTTTCCCTTTTAAACTTGATTTGGATTTGGGTGTTTAATTGTCTCATACTCTGGAAAAAATTGTAACCAAGACTAAACAAAGTCATAAGGTTTAATAATGCAGGCAGTCCCAACAAACAGGAATGTTATTTGTTGCATTACTCTTACTGCAAAGAATGCAAATATCCTGGCTCCCTCCATGGGAGTAATGAGGGGCAAGATTTCTAGGTGTGTTGCCTAAACATACACATCTGATTTAATTTTAGGACATGATGCCTGCCTTACAGTTGCTATTCTGAAAAGACATATATCTGTCTACGTTGTGTCTTTCAGCCTATGCAGATGTCTTGATGAATCCAAAAGCACAAAAGTATTACTTCACATGAACATCTAGTGAACCTCAGTCACTCCTCACACATCTCCTTGCACACACAAGGCTTCACTCTGCTTCTTTGTCTTGCTTTTGAGTATAGCTGCCATGGAGCCAGGGCAGTCAATTGGGAAATGAGAAATTAGCCTTACAATCAACATCTCAGGCTGCTGAGCTCATGTTTCAAAGCAATGAAACAACTTTGAGAATAGCAGGACAAGGCATTGGGCAGAATTACAAATGAGGTCATAAAAAATCAAATGTCAGGTAGATTACTACCCACGTATCATACTACCCAACCTACAACAATTTCAGCACTGGGTAATGAACATCCCAGTGTTTTGTTGTAGAATTTGAAATCAAAATCACTTACACCAAAATTGAAATCTGTGCATATATTTTCCTTTTCTTGTCTTGAAGAAAGTTCAGTCAAGAAAAGACAAAATACTGAGAATTTAAGTTCTTGCTGTTGGCACAGAGATGAGATTAGAAGTTATGCTTCCTTGTTCTGGCAAAGGAAATTTCATTTTACAGGAATAACTTCCTCTATATAAAAGGATATTTTGGAATTAATTCAAGACTGTCTTCAAAATTTCCAAATTTTAATTTATTTATGGATAGTGTGATAGTTTGCATATGAAGACCAATGGCAATGGAGAACACTGGAGCCCGTATAGCTACCCTTTTGAGGGTATTACCTATATTCAATATTATTATTCTGATTATTATCCTTATCATTTACATTTATTTTATAAAATACTGAGGTATCTGTATGAGACCTCATCCATCTTACTCAAGAGGATATGTCTTGTTTGGACCATTTTTCTCCCAAAACAGAGTAAAGGAAATTTTTGTAAGACTTGCAGAAAACATTTCTTTTCTATTACAAACTAGTTTTCTTCTCAAAAAAGACTTTTTTTTTCTTTTTCTCCAAAAATTGTAAGTGTAATTTTGAATTTTTATTCAGAAGGCACCTAAAATACTGGATTTCTGAAAATGTGATTTCAATCAAAAATGAAATATCTGAATCTCAAATTCATCTCAGTTGCCATTCTTTTCTGTGGGCCAGAGCTCCTTACCACATCTTTTGTAACACACGGCACAGGGGAGATCACAATATGTTCAAGAAAATGTTTTTTTCAGAGCTCCAACAAAGACAGCTAGATCTACATGAAGTGTTACTATATATGCCTGGAGGTATCCATGAAAAAAAATTAAAAATTGAAATACTTGTTTTTCATCTGATTTGCTGTGAATTTCCATTTTAATAAAGAATTAAAATTTTAATGTGAAAGAGAGGAGACCTGCTGTGACTATCTCTTATTTCTGAGTGTCATGGTTTGAGACGGGGGATTTTTACTGATACACTGAAAATAAGGCTAGATCCTTAAATTGTAGAAATCATAGTTCCATGCATAACACAATAAAGATTTCAATGAAAGTATGTTGGTTTACAGAATTAAAGATCTGGATCACAGATTCAGACAAGTAACTACAGGAAACAGAAAAAAAGGTGTTCAAAATAGCTATGTGGCAATCCCTCTAAAATGTTCTGTCCCATTCAGCTGAATTCAGGGAAAATTAAATCAGGTTCCATCATACGCAGCTTTGAAAGAAAAAGAAGATGAGTTTACCAGGACTTGTTCCTAAACATAACAAATTCCAGCTAAGAATTACTCCTGTAAGGAAAGCTAGAATAGATGAGGTGGAAACCAATGAGATCCTCGTGATTCTGGGGCTTTTAAACCAAGGACAGAGGTCTGTGCATGCCAGAGGGCTGCTGCTCACATGTGAGTGTGCTGATTAAACAGTCCAGAAATGGAATAATTCCTGAATGGCTGGAGACATGTTGGGAAGCCTTCCAGAGCAACATGCTTCCTAGAAGGGGAAATTAGAAACTTGACTGCCTTAAACAAGAAAAGAATTTGTCATAGCAGATAAGTAGGATGGACGTAATGGAAACAAGAGAATACATTTCAAAAGTTATAAAAATTAGATCCTAAGGATAGAAAAGTGATGTGAAGTCCCATGCCCTGTGAATGAATGAGGATGCTGTATGAATAGTATGTCTTAACTGCCAGTAAGCCTGCAGAGGTACAGAATTCAAATCTGGAATAACAGAAAGAACTGGACTTGAATGGAATTGCACTTATAACAGGCTTGAGTTATGCCATTGGTCCTCCTAAGGAAATAGTCAAGGACATAGAATTACTGTATGTTTCCCTAAAAGTTTTCTCAGTTCCCACATTTCCAACCTCCTCTCTCTGCTTCTTTCTTCTTAACCCACTTCATGCTCTGTTTAAATGCTTTCTCTCATGTTCTGACCCTCCTTTTCTAAAAGGCAGAACTCCATTCTTTTTTGCTCCTCCATATGTCTCATGCATAGTGGGGGTTTTTTTCCTATTCTTCTCCTAGGCTAATTCCTCTTCAGATTTTAAGTGCCTTGTCTTCTCGTTTCCTTCTTTCCCTTGTCTATCCTCCTCACAGATCTTTCTCTCTGAATTCTCCTACACTTTTATTCTCTGTGTTCAAATACTGCTTTGGGGGGATGATTTCTACTGACACACTTTTAAGTGAGGGAGAAAACTGAATCATATCCCATGCCCCTTACTGCTTCCAGTCTTCCTTCCAGAAAGTAAATGCTTATTTCTTTGGCAATTTGCTAATGTGTAAGCCAGACACTTTCTCTGGCTTCATGTGTTCAATAGGTAAGATGTACCTACCAACAAGAAACTGAGAAAAAACTTGTGCTATAGAAACCATCCCTGCAGCACAGCAGTATCACATGGACCCTCTTCTGTTAGGGACAAGAGAAAGGACGTGCAAAAACATTGATTAGGGAAGAAGATAGCACATGGCATTTGGACAAGGTCAGAAAGGGATTCAAACTAGAAAGTGTACGGGACAGGAAACTACCACACAGCCTGTTCAGAGAGCAGCTACCCTGAGGCAATCAGCCAGGAAACAAACAACAGGAACTGACTGTAGATCTGATACCTCCCCTGTCAGTCAGCAATTTTTTCAAAAACACTCCTTCTTTGAAACACAGCTAAAGGACGAATAAAAAGAGCTACTATATAGAGCAGATGTAAATTTAGAGTATTTATTGACAGTGGAGAAATCCAAGTTCACTTCTTTCCTTGGTCTAAGGTAAATGAAACCCACATAATGTAATTTCATAGATTGATGCCTCATTCCATACTACTCATGCTAAAGTGATTTTGCAGAAAGAAAGTATGCTTCACTGAGTCAAAATGCAGCATGTATTTGAAATTCATTGCCATGAACAGTCACCTTTGGTGTTGGTAAAATCTGCATTTTTTCCCTATTTGGAAACAGATTCCAGTTTTTGTGCGATGTTTGTTTTCTCTCTCCCTGTTGCCATTTATTGTTAAGGAAGTTTAACAAAAACAATTGATTTGTAAACAAAGGCTAAAGAGTAACTACAATTATAAAAAGCAATCAATCAGGAGGGAAAGTGTTTAAACAGGTAAAACTAGCACTTATGCCCAGCCCCCAATAAATTCCTCTGTCTTCATATTTAAACAAGAAGGTAACATCTCGAGGAGGAAATAGAATTTCCTACAGGGAGAAGGAAGACTGAACTGTAAAGTCTTTATCATTTCATTAGAGAAGATAATTAGGTAATTAGAATGATTAAAGTTGACAAAGCAACAGACTCAAATGAATTATAACCCACAATCCTAAAAGTAGCAAGGGGAAAAGCAAAACGCTTGGAGTTCAGCTGCTAATAATCCTTGAACGACAAAGGTTAACCACAGGGGAGACGAGGGCAAATGTTGTTCCTTATCTCCCATTCAAAGTACGTTCTTTAATCAGAACCTCCCAGGCTAACATAAGGAAGAGGCTGTTGAAAGGAACGTCACCCTTCTGGAAAAGAGCCTGAAGACATTCCTACAGATGGCAGCCTAGTTTGCTCCAAACACTCTATTTGCTCTTCAAGCAGCTGAGAGCAAGAAGAAGTGATAGAGCTGTATCTGGGACTTGGGTGACCTCACTTAAGGGAGATAACTCTTCGCACCTCCTCAGTTTTAAAAGAGTTCAGAAGAGAGCTCTGGAAATGATTATGATATTGTTTTCCCAATATACAACTGAAGTACACTACTCAATTTAATGTAATTTGGACCTTGATTTACCTCTGTATAAATGGCAGTAATAAATATTTTGACTCTGTCTGACTTAGAGTTGTGACTTTGTAGTCCAGTTTTTACCTGCATTTGGATACCAAGCCTGGAAGACTTGCTGGTTTGGGGGAGGAGATGGGAGATTCAGCAGACTCACAAGTGTTGACCAAGGCCACTCTGACGATACTGCTCTGAAGACAGCACTGCAGTGCAAAATGGATGTGCTGAATTAACATATTCCTGATCACTCTTTATTTTACAAGCAGCCCGAGCTGCAAGTAGAACAGCTCTCCCCTGGCAAGATCACAGGAGGTGAGAGTAAAAAAAATTGCATATTCTTATTTAAGATTAAGTTCTTATTACTGTGGTACCCCAAGGCTCCCTTCAGGAACCAGAACCCATTTGATGAGTGCCTCAAAAAATGAATGGTCCTTAAAACACAGTCTGAGTCCTTATGAGTCATAGTCATACATCTAGAGTATTATTATTACTACTACTATTGCCATAATTCATGTGGATTCAGAAATATGTGCTAACTACTAATTGGCTTTAACTGAATTTCAAATCCAGGTTTTTAACACCAGGTGTTGTCCATAACTTTACTCTTTGCTCTGCTCTGCTCCAGTACTAATCTAAAACTACTCCCTTTCAGTTAAAAAAAAAAAAAAAAAAAGGAAAGAAAAGAAAAATCAGGGTATATTCAGACTAGATATAAGGAAGAAATTTTTTACAATGAGGGTGGTGAAGCAGTGGTACAGGTTGCCCAGAAAGGTGGTAGATGCTCCATCCCTGGAAACATTCAAAGTCAGGTTGGATTCGGCTCTGAGAAATCTGATGTAGTTGAAGATGTCCCTGCTCATTGCAGGGGGTTGGATTAGATGACCCTTAAAGATCCTTTCCAAATCAAATTATTCTATGATTATTCTGTCCTAGTTGAGCTCAATAGCCACATAACCTCTGCCCTCCTTTTGATTTTCATAGTTGCTGAAAACTATGGAAAAGGAATCTTTTAGTAGAATACAATCTCAAAGTGGAGAAAGATTTGGTATATTTTATTGTGAGCTTTCATGCACATATTCCTTTTCAGTTCCAGCCGCTAAGAGAAGGCAGAAAGTGAAAGATGAAGAACTAGAAGTAAATTCCACCTAATAAAAAAGAGTCTTTTAGTTGACTTAGGAAGTTTCTTTGCCAGTTGCCTCTAGCAAAAGAGAATTATTATATTCCCAGTGAAACATTATTATCAGGTGGATTCTTAACACAAAGACTCCTCAAGCCCTGAGGGCAGACAGTCTATAAAATTTGAAATCTTAGAACTACTAGTACAGGCAATAGTCATTATCTTTTCTTTTTTTTTTTTTCTTCAAAAGGGAAGGAGAAAAATCTAGGTAAATCAGATATTTTAAACTTCTGTGTCTGACATTTCTCATAACAACAGATGCTCATTTTCTTATCTCCACATTCAGACTCTTCTCTTACGATATCACTGCTTTGAAAAATAGAAAGCTGAACAGATATCCATGTCCCCTTGCCCAGTCTTACTGTTTAAACAGAATCCTTAGCTTTTATTTTCTTCAAAAATTACTTTTACTCACTATTGGAATGCTCCGAGACACTACATGACTAAGATTTGCAGCATGAGGGTTTTTTTAAATTTTATGAACTGATGCTGTCATCATTCTTCACAGAACATTTTCATTCTGTCTTTGAAGTTCTGTGTTTGGACAGCTTGTAAGATGAGACCTTTCAGTCTCAGAGAAAAGCTTTTTTCAGTATCTCTGCCCAGTGTCATGCAAGTTGTTAAGCGATAAATGATCCTATAAGATACTCGAAAGCAGCACAGGTGTATTAACCAGTATTCCTACCTTTTCAAGTGCACTGGTGTGAAAACAAGCTATTTCACATTTAATAGTTAAATGTGAGAATTTTCTGAAGAATCCCACTCAGCACAGAAAACATTAAGAATATTGTCTTTTTTCCAAGTCTGAACTAAAATAAATTCATAATGACTTGGAAATGTAACTTTGCTAGTGAAACTTCAAGCAAATCAGAGGTTTTATGTTCATTTACCTAAAATCTCTGGAAGATTCTTAAGTGGAGATTTCAAATTCCAGCTATTTGAATTAATCGATCTACAAACTTTGTGATGTATTCTATTTTCAAGTCTTCTTGAAATGTTTCATTTTAATATAAGATCTATCCCATACAGAGTCAAATGTAAAGTGAAACAAAGGAATATTTAAGTTCTTGTTAATCACAAGTAAAAAGAAAGGCAAAATAAAACCACTGATGTTCTCTACCTGTAGTATTGATTCAGCAGTTTTGTTTACATACTTATTCAGTGTAAATTGTAACACAGGAAGCTATCAGTAAAGAATAATTTCTGTGCAATATATACATCACCACAGGTCTCACTGCTCTGTGGAGATTCCTGGGAAATATATGAAAATCTCCATTCTCTGATAATCAAACATACAGGAGCAACATATATGGTTGCCAATACCCATGCAGTTTAGAACAATTCCTTCCATTTCTTCTTGTGCATGATGTGATTTTTTTTCTTCACAAAAGGAGACCATGGGAAGGACCGTTAACCTGGCTACTGCTGCAGTTCAGATCTTTCCATTTCCTGCTTTGCTGGAAGCCTATACAGAGGGTTTGCATTTACGGGAAAACATGTATTAGTAGTGATACAAAGCTTCTTTCTTTCATGTGAAGATACTGAATGTATGCCTGAAAACTGTAAGTTAACATGCAAAGACCTTTTTTGCATACTCCTGACCTTGGAGCCTCTACAGAGCCTCCAAGAAAATCTGGGTAGCAAGGGTAGTATTTTGTGTTTTATTGTAATTGGACTCCTAAAGATTCTAAATTTTGGAAGTAGTCTGCACCATGAGGTCCTATAGTCTGTCCTGCTATGTACTAGTATTATACTTTACTTCATTTAACTTTTTTTCTTTTCCTTCATAAATCAAATACTATGAGTTCTACTATTATTTAACATCTTGGGTTTCCTAAATGGTATTTTTCAGACACTACTTCTGATCTGAAATATAGCAAATGGGGACTCAATTCTCTAAGTAGTTTGTTCCTGCAAATAATCACTATAGACTTAAAAATGTGGTCCTAGTTTTAAATTTATTTTTCTTGGCTTCAGCTTTCAGACATTAAGCCTTTCTCTTTTAGAATAAAGAGTCATTTAGTGTGGCATATGATGCCATGGAAGACATAATTAACTCTTTATGATAATACATGGGCAGAGGTTATTGAGTCTGTCACATGGACATTTTCTTCAGAAAAGCTTTGTTGTTATTTTCTATTAAATTCTACCAATTTTATACTATTTTTAATGAATATTCAAAGTATATTTATTATTCCAGTACAATTCCTTTTAAATACCACATGTAGGGAAATTATTTTCATATTCCAATTTGTTACCCCTGAGCAAATCAACCCTTTATTTGTTGTCAATGGCACTTGCGTACCAGGAACTTGCTACTCTTTGCACCAGATTTCAGTCACTGCTTTTCAGTTAACTGTCTGTTCAATGGGATCTAGGAGTAGAAAAAGCCATAAGGTGGATCTTACTAGACCTTTTCCTACAGTGAACTTCCCAAAGAAGATCAAAAGGCTTTTAAACTAAAAAAAACCAAGAAAACAAAACAAAACAAAAAACAAACGAACAAAAAAACCCACAAAAAACCAATCAGGCTTTAACATTAGATAGACCAGATTCCCAAATTTTGTGAGCATAGGAAACTCAAAGTAGAAAAACCATTAAGGGAGTTTATAAACCACCATCCTGCTCTGCTCCTTTGCAGACTCATCCTGGCACCCAGTCTTTGTTTTACTCAAATCATTGATCTTCCAATTTGCATTTGACTTGCATCTCCCTTCTCTATGGTTGCAGGAAATTTCTTTCATCATCTTGGTGACCTGATATCTGCTCTTTGTCCCTCACCACAGTTTCTCATGCTTCCTTGGAGCTTGCAGTCTCCCAGCTCCAGGCAGTTTCCCTTGCACCTCTCCAACCCTAGAAGTTCCTTTCCCTGATTGTGCTCAGTAGCTCCACAAAGAAAGGAGCTGTCCCTACTCTGACTGCACCTAGTCTTAGTAAAGGTATATAAAAAAACTGGAACCAGAGACAGAAAGTAACTGACTGTCAGTTCTCCATACAGTAACTATAATTTTCTTTCCTTGCTTCTGATAAGTAATTCTGCATTTGGCTGACTTAAAACATCTTTTGTTTTGATTATATCAGGTTTACTAAGCCATCTACTTAGTTGTCTCTTAGGAGGCTGAACAACTGGGTATTACCTTCCAGAGTGATGTGTATAGCTCAGTTGAGCCAGAACAGCATTACTCCAGTGAGAATTTGCTCCAATATTAATGTTGAAGTATTACAATAACAGCATCAGGTTTTATAAACTGGTTTAATAAATTTGTGCATAGGTCTTACGGTTTGAGTTAATGCAGAGGTTCATGTAGACAGCTGACAAATGTTCTTAATGTATGTGTAAGACATTTTCCTTCTTTCTCTGTTGTTTTTTTTGTAAGATCTGCTAAATAAATGCTATGTCACTAAAAGGTAAATTGATTTAAAATGCAAGTCAATACCATCAGCAAAATAAGGAAAGATTTCACCTTTGCAGCTACACTGCATGACCTCTGCAAATGCAGAATGAGGAGCCCTACTGACAGGGGAAGCACATTGGCAATGTTATGCAATGCAAGAGGTGGAATAAACAAAAACAAGTCATTCTCAAAATACCCAAACAAAAGAATATAAATAATAACACTTCAGTAGTATAAGTAACCAATAAATTGAACAGAATTAAAACTAGATAAATCCATACCCTATGTTCTAATTAACTTAGGAGCATAAGAAAAGTAATTTACTGCAAGAAACCTATTTATTACAAAACAACTGGCCATTTACATTGAGTATTGTCATATTAATCCTACAATGTGATTTCTAACTGTGTTAAACTGCATCCTGAGAATATTCATTTTTTAAAAACTGCTGCCTTGGGAAGATTTGTTCAGAAGTTAATTTTGTCATTACTAAGCAGACCGAGTTATGCTTTAGGAAGTCAGTAAGCATCAGAACTATGTGGAAGAGCTACAGGAAGTATGCTATTGTATCTCACTGACTGAATGTCTGCTATGCAGAACAGAAAGAAGAAGATAATTAATTTATATTTGTAATCCTTCCACCTTCCTGAAAAATATGAAAATTCTGCTCTACAGGTGAGTCAATCCAGAAGCTCTAATTAGATAAATGCCACTTGTGGTTTATTTTGATTAGGATACTATAAGTTGGCATAACTACAAGTCAGATTTGCATACAGGATAATCTTAATGTTTCAGAATTTATAAGCATAGTAAGATTTAAGTAGCATTTATTGAAGCACTTCAATTAACTACTTTTGATCATGGAGACAGATCCTTTGTCAAATCATTTTTGCTAAATCATTATAAGGTTTAATATCTTAAGTTATATTTACATTAAGAACTTCTGTAGAGGATCAGCTCCCACCTTTTAATTTACATCACAGTGGATTAGCTATTTTGCACTTGGGTCACAGCAATCCCACATGGTGCTACAGGCTGGAAGCAGAGTGGCTGGAAAGCTGCCTGGTGGAAAAGGACCTGCGGGGAGTGGTTGACAGCTGGCTGAACACGAGCCAGTGGTGTGCCCAGGTGGCCAAAAAAGCCAATGGTATCCTAGCTTGTGTCAAGAGTAGTGTGGCCAGCGGGACCAGGGCAGTGATTGTCCCCCTGTACTTGGCACTGGTGAGTCCACACCTCAAATCCTGTGTTCAGTTTTGGGCCCCTCACTACAGGAAAGACATTGAGGTGCTGAAGCTTGTCCAGAGAAGGACGATGGAGCTGGTGAAGGATCTGGAGCACAAGTCTTGTGAGGAGTAGCTGAGGCAGTTGGGGTTGTTTAGCCTGGAGAAAAGGAGGCTCATGGGAGACCTCTACAACTACCTGAAAGCAGTTGCAAGGTGGGGGTCAGTCTCTTTTCCCAGGTAACAAGCAACAGCACAAGAGGAAATGGCCACAAGTTGCATCAGGGGAGTCTAGATTAGATATTAGGAAGAATTTCTTCACTGAAATGGTGGTCAGGTGTTGGAACAAGCTGCCCAGGAAAGGGGTTGAGTCACCATCCCTGGAAGTGTTCAAGAGGCATGTGGATGTGGCATGTGGGGATATGATTTAGTGGTGAGCACAGTGGTGGCAAGTTAATGGTTGGACTCGATGATCTTGAGGTCTCTTCCAACCTCAATGATTGTATGATTCTCTGTTAGAAGATCGGGTGTAGAACATTTTTTATTTTCTGTTTTGGTTTGCATTTTAACAATAAGCGAACTCTCTGTGCTTGGAGAAGAGGCTAGCCAACAGCTCTGCCAGGGAAATACCTAATGCTGCAGGAGTAATGGGAATTGAATTAGCATCTGCAAAATGAGAGCAAGAGCAGTACTGGAGATACTCAGATTTTTCAGTATAGATCTCTACTAAATTTTTTAATTACTGTCAAAAATTATTGTTCTTTTGTTAATTGTAGGTAGTGACTACAGAATGCCTGTAAATCTGTTTCTTTGTCTTTTTCTGGTGAAGTCCAGCCTATTGTAGTCCACCTCCCTTCAAAGCCATTTAATATTTGAGAAGCTGACACTGAATGGCATCACTTGTCTGTAACATGCTCAGTACTCAAATGACTTTTTAACAGTGTATGAGTAAGTTTTATCAGATCAACCAAATGGGAAATCTGATAAAAATTCATTACAGCATAGGTAGCCTGACCATATAAAGAAGCAGCCTGTAGTAGAAAATATCATATTTCTAAGCATAATTAAGGTACAATGAGCTTTTAAAGGATTATTAATATATACAATGAGCATGTTGTTAGAAAACTATAACAGGAAGAGAAGCATGTTCCTGAAAGCATGTTCCCAAAAGTACAGGGGGCCAGAGTCCAAATGAACATGCACATAATGTACCTAGACATATGGTAATGTTTAGTGATGTATCTATGCTACCATTCCTTCAGTGAAGTTCTAGTCACCATATAGTACATTCATCTGTTCCTTGCATGCTCAATAAGTAGAAAAATTAATCATGGTTTAATCAAAATGATACATCTTAATAAAGATGTATCTTAATAGAGAGCTCATAGAGCTTTCTTTCGAGCCATTTAAAAAATGCAGTTTGTTACACAGATCTGTTGTGCTAAGAATTCAAACAACAAGAAAGATATTTAAAATTACTGCTATTTAAATTAAAAAATAAAAAAAAATCAGTCTTTTCTCAAGCAGCATGCAATTTTACATATATTGACAATATTCATATACTGAGGATCTGGTTACTGGAATTGTTAAAGCCAGATCATGTTTCCCATCAATTTTGCATTCTGTTGCCTTCATTCAACACTTCTAGAAATCTCACTGGTTAATTTTCTGAAGGCATTTAAAACCAGGAGGATGTAAGTAGACTAGTATTTTTCAAATTCCTGATAGATTCAAGGGGAAGACCAAGGTATATAAATGCGTAATGCATTTTTTAAAACTTTTTCAGGTACTTATCTTCCTTCAGGTACCCCAAATCATAGAAAATCTAATCCTTGACACACAGAAAATTCAAGGGTATTTTTGATACAGAAATCTCTCTGCCATTTGTCTCATTAAGCTCAATCTTCATTAAAATGCAAATAGAAATAAAAAGAAATTAAATATAACCTAATTTTATATATCCCTATTCATGATGTATCATGTCTTTCAGAAGTCTAACAACTCATTTGTCTAATTAGGGTGGCAGCACTTTATCAGCTTGGCAACATATCCTTTTGTTTCAGCTATTTACAGTAGGTATTACAGTAAGGATTTTACTTTAACTGCTGCACAAGAATGTGTTAACAAAGCAAGTAGCTGATGACTCAGTTTGTCAGCATGATTTTGACATCAAAAAACTGGATGTTGGCCTGCCCCTTTCTCTGCACAAGCACCTGAGGGAAGTTGATAGGCAATGGTAGGCATGGCAATTAGCTTACCCAGCATGAAACTCAATAGAAGCAGGTGCTAAAGAAACATCTGACTAGGAAGATTTTTCCGTTCTCCTTCCTTCTCACTCCCCTGCCACAACAGCTCAAAGGTGGTACCTAACTAGGGGTAGAAAGCCTGTCCCATTTTGTTTACCTTTTCAAAGCCTTTAGCTAATAAAGTTGTGAAAGAAGTAAACTCTTTTTATGCTGGCCTGCGTTGCATCATCTGTCCCAATGCTATCAGCTAAGACCACTGTGGAAAAGTCACTTCAAAATACTTTCAAATTATGTTGTTCTGAAGATAATTTCTAGAAAACATAATAAACAGCAAAATCCTGTTTTCATTCGAGGACTCCGAATGTCTGTTGCTAATCAAATTCTTTCCATCTGTTGAAGTGTCAGAAACTTTGCTGTCTTTGAGGAAAAATACAGCTACTTAGACAATAAATTGTTTATTTATAGATTACCTGCATTTCTCATACGGCACCCTTTATTAACATGTCTTTAGATTATTTTCTGTTGTCTCCTGTTTTGAGACTGAACTCTCTAAACAGTTACTTGTCTGTTAAAGTCATAGTCAGTCACCTTACATCTCCTGTGTTTTTTCCTTTCTGTGATTCTAGGTCTTCTGGTATGAAAAAAGACACACGTCAACATTGCTGAGGTATGTATTTTCATAGGAGATAATCATTTTGCTTCTTTGTTGTTCTGTGTTTCCTTGTATCATCTGCCTGACACATGTAACCAGTGACAAAAACAGGTATAAAAATGCAATAAAAATTAGCAACACCTTTCATGTAAGCATTATTAGTAGGTGCCATTAAAGTTTTAAATGGCTACAAATTTTCCACAGCACTAGCGACAGTAATAAAATAAATATAGAGGAATGTGATTTAACCACAGAACATCACCTTTTTTTTTTTCTTTTTTGGTAGTGGAGGAAACTGATGAGTAAGGCCAACATCTTTGCTTAAATGGCTACTGTTTTGCTGCTTCCATTTACAGATGTCTGGCCTGAGACATCTAAACTTTGTTTTTAGACTTTGGTATTTTATTGCTGAAATGGTGCCCTGTGCATCTAGAAGTCAGGACAGCAAAATCTCAAATAGATCATCTAAATCTCAGTGTTGTAAATCTCAACATGGTATCTAACAGGATTTCGTAGACAAGAAGACTGTGACTCTGTGGAGAATAGTATCCTCGTCCCCTGACTACCTGTTTTGCTTTTTGTAAATGCAAGATCAGATAGTCGTTTATTCAGTTTGAAGCTAAGCTTATTACTAATAAGAAGATGCAGCCTATCTCACATCACAGCATGTGATACTCAGTCTTGATCAGAGATATCACATGCTGGGACCTGCTGCAAGTTCTGCTGATTATCCTTCTGTATTAAGATGAGGACAGCTGTAATATACTTCATTTTATTCATATCGCACAGGCTTCTAAGAAATTGCCAATTCAACCCACAGCTGGGCAAAGATCTGGCATTCTGACAATACCCCATCAGAAATACATAGGCATGCTGATACCACCCACAAACAAGAAGGCATATTTACTACCTTCCTGTGAATGTGTAACTGCTGGAAGAACGAAGAGAAAGATCAGAAGTAAAGCTGCAGTACCAATATTCAGATATTCAGATCTTTAGTGTTACACACGAACTCTATTGAAAAGTAGACTCACAATCAAAAGCAAGTGTGAAAAGGCAAGATAAGTTTTTGAGGCCTGCAGATCTGGAAAGGAGCAATTTCCAAGAGTCACTGTTTCGTTAGTAAGGATTCTGAAAGATGCTTAAAAAAACCGAACAAGAAAGAAAAAGGTCTATACAGCATGACAGTTTATGATTTCAGTGTACAGATCTACTACAGCCAACAACAGCACCGCTACTGGTAGAAAGTGAGCTAAGATGAAGTGATCTGAGGCAAAAGCAATAGTTTATAGAAACATCACGTGTTGCTGCATATATGCTTATACTGTGCTGCTGTGGATGTTTTTATTTGAGATTGTCTATGTGAATTTGTATGCTTTCTAGAGGCAAATAACCGGTTTTCTGGCAGTGCCAGGTTCTATCACACAAGTAACTGACAGGATTGTTTATAAAATGAAAGAAGTCTCCCACTGGAAAGTCAATCTTTAAGTTAAATTTCTCAGGGTTACGTTTCTAAATCACTTGACCCACTAGAATTGAGCAGATGATGCCTACAGATTGAAACATAAACCTTAACTATTTATAGGCTAGAGAATATTGCAAGGTTTAATGGTTTCATAGTTCAGTATATTTGCTTGCTTCATTCTGAGGAAAAAATGCATTTCTCACTGGTGAAACAATGCCAGATATCTCCAACCTAGACATTCTTAGAATTCAAGTCCTAAATATCAATTTAATAATAATCAAGTATGGTAATGAATTTTGTAATTCATATAGAAATATTGACATTAGCATAAATAAAGTATGTGCATTCATATTTAAATGACAAGCTTGCTTATCTTGCATGGTCTTTCAGACATAGGACATTTACACAAAATTTGATCTGCATATTCAAAATCAGGTTGCAGATCCTAGTCCCTAGGAACTTAACTCATATTGACAAGAGAATCATACATGCAGACTTGCCACTTGATATCGAATAACAAATTCAGCCTGGAGATGTAGATGCCTCCAAGCAATTGAACAAATACCAATTTCAAACAGAGATTAGGGATTTACTTCCTTTATGTACCTAGCATAAATCAATATACACTTTGAATTGGTACTAATTATGTTTGAATCAATTTACATAATTATCTGAGTGGGGTTTTTTAACAAATTATTTGATCTGACTTTAGTCCACTAGTCTAAAGGCCTTGAATATCTTTCAGAAAGAAACCAACGACTTGTGATTTAAATGTCTTACTTTTGGATATACTTTGGATGTACTTTTGGATGCACAACTTGAGACCCTTTGAAGTTTTTCACCTGTCAGAAAGTCCAGAGCTGTGCTTAAGCATTTGGGATGTTTTTGAGAGCTTAACACAATGCAACTCAAGACACAGAGATTAAAAAGCCAATGAAAATCTTACCCTTAGAGCCCATATCAACTTTCAGCTGATAAATAGTGGCACATTTTATATAATGGAAAGGCTGCACAGAGCTTAAACCCCCAATTCACTTAACTATTTTTCTGCTTTTTACATCATCATGTATTACATAGACATTTAATATTATTGAATATTATTTTGAATAGGTTGACATTATTTAATATGAATACTGAATATTACTGCCAGACCTGCTATATGCTTAGCAATATATAAAAGCATCATTATTTGAGGGGAAAGGAAACAAAACCCTTGTTAAATTCCTTTCACCTGTTCCTACCCTCACTGTCAGTGAAAGGAAAAGGAAGAATTTGACCATCTATTTTAGTGGACTTTGGACTATTTCACCTCAGACCAGCAGCAATACGCAGCAAAAGGTAATCCACTGACTTTGATAACACATAAATAAACTAACTAATCTTTTAGATGCATATAATTTTATTTCAATGAAACAATTCATTCCCTACTCTTAATTTTTAAGGTACTCAATGCAAGGAAAAAATAGAAATTAGGTAAATTAGGAAAATTATATTAGAAGCAAAAAAATCTAATTATCTAGCCAAACTGTATACACCCAGTCAGAATTCAGTTGTTTGCCAAGACCATTACTGGTAGTGAAATTGCCACATGTATTTATGCAACTATAGTAGATGCACCTTGATGAACTCTAAAAAATTACACTAATAAGCCTTGCAGTGATTTATTAAAACAGCCTGGATGGTGATTTAGTAATTTGCTCACAAAGAACTCCTCATAGTTATTCTACACATCACAAGAGTGTTTACGGTAATGTACAACAACACACTTCTTAAAAATGAGGTTCACATTTCAAAAACTACTGATCTTTTCCAGAATAACTGAATTAAGAAGACAGTATTTTTACTTTCCTCTTCTCTTGCCCCCTTTTCACAAGTAATGTGGGCACCTCAGGAATACTGACACTTCATCACTTATATGTGATTAAGCAGGAATTAAAAACTCAACATCATTTCGAATTTGCATTATATCCACAGTTATGGACTTTTATGAACATCTGCATTCCTAGATGTTTGCATAAGACATTGCTTAACTCTAGAGACATTGGCTAGCAGCACTGCAACAAAGAGAACTTATTACTAAATCAGAGAAACTTGGGTTAAAACTTCCTTTGTTTAATATTAGTAAAACTACTTCCTTTCTGCTACAGATTGGCAATAAGTCACAGTATTAGTAATTTTTCACTTTATTGTATGTGTGTATTGTTATTAAAAGATAGCATATGATAGTCTAAAACACCTATGGTACTACTCAATAATTGTTTTGTCATCCTATTTCTAACAGCATATTTCTTAGGTATGCTTTATCTAAACTTTTCTTCAATAAAAGATAATAAAATTAAGAAAAATATAAACATACTTGTGCATACAGAAAAGCAGCAAGTAGTTCAGATAAAAAGTGTTTTCTCACAGGAACCTACCATAAAAAGCTTCTTCATATTAATTCTTTGACAAGAATTAAGTTCCATTTTACTGTCCAGTGACTCCTCTGGCCATTTCAGGAATAACAATTACAGGTTTGGGTAAGAGTCATCACAGTCATCTTGAGCGGATACATGTTTAGCAGAGGATTGCACATAGAAAGCAAAGATAATGAAAAAAGCTAGATTTTTTAAAAAATATTATTATTTATTTTTAAATAACATTCTATTCTTCTATGCAAAAAAGCTGACAGAGGAAAAATATTGTAAAAGATTCATGGTAGAGCAATTACACCATTCTATAGCAAAACCCAAGTTTTTTGTCTTATTAATGGAATAAATAGAAATGAGATAATTGGAACAGCCAATTATAATAAAAGTTTATAGAATATCTCCTGAAATTATAAAACTAGCTATAAAAACACAGGGTGGTGACCTGTCTTTGGAAACCAGTTCCTGGAAGCGGCATACGCAGTAGGTACTCTACTGAGACATGCTAAGAATTTTGAAGGGTTCCAGAAAGAGGAGAGGGAGCTAAGATATGCTGCCTCTTGAGAGAAGCAGGCTGTTTCTTCATTTTGCCTAAATCATTAGTCACACAGAACCTCATTCCTGAGTGGGATCTGCAGCTATAATTAGTGCTAAAACTCTCATTTGCATTCTTGCTGTAAAAGTTAATATTTTACATGTCAAATAACCCGTATGGATTCACTTTTAATATTAAAAGCACTGCTGTTCATAATACATATGCAAGAAGGCCTTATTATGCATATTTATGTTTCATATCAGGTATCTTTTGTGTAAAGATAATGAAATATGACTTATCAATGCAGTTGTGAATACTTTTCAGAGAATCACAGAATATGCTGAGTTGGAAGGGACCCACAAGGATTATCAAGTCCAGCTCCTGGCCCTGCAAAGAACCATCCTCAAGAGTCACATCATGTGCCTGAGAGTATCATCCAATGCTTCCTGAACTGTGTCAGGCTTGGTGCTCTGACCACTTCCCTGGGAGCCTGTTCCAGTGCCCAATCACCCTCTGGGTAAAGAAGCTTTTTCTAATATCCAGCCTAAATCTCCCCTGACACAACTTCAGGTCGTTCCTTCAGGTTCTGTCACCGGTCACCACAGAGAAGAGATCAGTGCCTGCCCCTCCTCTTCCCCTCACGAGGAAGTTGTCACTGCAATGAGGTCTCCCCTCAGTCTCCTCTTCTCCAGGCTGAACAGACCAAGGGCCCTCAGCCACTCCTCATATGGCTACCCCTCAAGGCCCTTCACCATCCTTGTTGCCCTCCTCTAATAGCTTAATATCTTTCTTATATTGTGGCACACAATATCCAAGGTGAGGCCACCCAGTGCAGAGCAGAGCGGGACAATCACCGCCTTTGACTGGCTGGTGATGCTTTGCCCAATGCATCCCAGGACATGGTTGGCCCTCCTGGCTGCCACAGCACTGCTGACTCATATTCAACTTGCTGTCGATCAGGTCCTCCAGGTCCCTTTCCACAGCACTACTTTCCAGCATCTCATTCCCCAGTCTGTACAGATATCTGGGGTTGCCTCATCCCAGGTGCAGAATCCAGCACTTTCCCTTTTTGAATTTGGTTGGTGATTGCCCAGTCCTCTGATTTGTCAAGGTCTCTCTGCAGGGCCTCCCTGTCTTCGAGGGAGTCAAGAACTCCTCCCAGTTTTGTGTCATCTGCAAACCTGCTTAGTATCCCTTCCAGTCCTGCATCCCAGCCCAAGATGTTGAAGAGCTCAGGGTCCAAGATGGAGCCCTGAGGAACTCCAGTAGTGACAGGTCACCAGTCTGATGTTCCCCCATTCAGTATTACCCTCTGTGCTCAACCTGTGAGCCAATTGCTCACCCATCCCATCATGTGTTTATCCAGCTGTGGCTGGACAGTTTGTCCAGAAGGATCCTGGGAGAGACAGCATTTAAAGCTTTACTGAAATCCAAAAAGATGACATCAACTGGCTTTCCTTGATCAACTAGGTGGGTTACATTGTCATAGAAGGAAATCAGGTTTGATAAGCAGGACTTTCCTCTCATGAAGCCATGCTGGCTGTGACCAATGACTGCATTGTCTTTCAGGTATTTTTCAATACCTCCCAGAATAATATCCATAACATCACCAGGCACCAAAGTGAGACTGACACACCTGTAGTGTCTAGAGTCCTGCTTCTTGGCCTGCTTGAAAACTGGGACAATGTTCACCAGCTTCCAGTCAGCTAGGACCTCTCCAGATTCCCAAAACCGCTCAAAAATCGTTGAGAGAGACATTGACATCAGCCAGCTCTTTGAAGATTCTGGGATGAATCCCTTCAGGCCCCATAGATTTTTAGGGATCCAGCTGAAGCAGCAGATCCCACACAATTTCAGGGTTAACTGGGAGCTGATAATTCTCTCAGTCATGGTCCTCCAGCTCAGGACACTGAGACCCCTTGGTCTGTTTATAAATGTGTTTAATTTACACAATTTCAGCACACTCTGAATAACTATTATTCAGAATATACCTTTTTTTCCCCTTTGCACAATTTAGCCTCATATTTTCTTGTAAATAACCTGTTCTGTCATTGCAAGTGATGCCAAAAATATTTGTAACTATCAAGTCTCAGCAGAAGCATGAAGACTATGTCTGAGAATGGATCTCTCCTTCATGAAGCTCCGTGGCTGATCAACTGCTAAACATATAGGCTTCAAAATCTAGGTAGTAGAAAATGTCGTGTAAAATGAACCCTATTATTGTTAAAGAGCTTGGTGTATAACCCCCCACGTATTTTGAGCTCTACTTCCATACAGCCAAAGCTAAATCAGTCAGACAGGAAGTGGTAGGAGATCCTTTCAAAACCAATCTTTGTGTATCTATCCATTAAAGGAACCTAAGATTGCAGTTAGCATAAGTCCTATGGAAACATCTGTAACATCCATATGAATAGCAAATGAATTCTTTATGATCAGTGCTATTACAATGAATACTAACTGAGTTCCTTACGATCAGTGCTGCTGCTAAAAAGAATATTCAATGAGTCCACCTAGCATAAAATCTAGCACATAACAACAGTTGTTGTTAACAATTGTTAACAATAATAACAATTATTGCACATATTATAAGTGTAGAAAAATCAACAGTAGCCTGGTAATGTATTAGAAAAATGAACCAAATAAAAAGACATGATCATTTCTGCGTTTTTTTAAGAGACAGGATAAAAGTAGAGCATCAGCACTACATGCTGCTTCTCATTGTGGCAGTCTCTACATTATCTCTGTGGTAGTTTCTACATTATTGTTCTATGCAAACTGTCAAAATCATCTCCCTCCCTTGATTCAAATGTACTTGTCAGAGTGACTGAAGGGTTAATATTAGAGAAGCATAAAAGGAAATTAGACAGTAGTACTGTGTGCTTTATATGAATGTTTGCTAAGTTACTATCTCTACCGTTTCTACTGGCCCTACAAGTTGGAGCTCTAGCTTACAGATATTAATGTACTCAGCAGACTGTAATTCCCTTCTTAGCAAGGCTAGTATGGTCAGGAGTTACACATACAGTGATTAGCAGTAAGTGTATAGATCTTCACAGTGCAGACCACAGTCATGCTCCTCAAGGCTGTTGTTTCTTTGGCTGGAAGGAGGAAACTGGAAATGAAGTAAACTTATTTTTCTTTATAAAAGAAAGGTTGGGCTCCAGAAAGCTTAAATCATTATGGTGACACAGTTATCTTTCCAGCTCAAGGAAGTGTAGCAACAAGTGCTAAGAATCATAACGTAGAAAAAAAAAAAAAGCTTGAATTTGTGACAGGATTTTTAGGTATATTCCTGCTAAAATCATAAGATAGCATGTTTTCCTTCAGAAGCTTCCACGTTGCATTTTTGCTTAGACTTTTTATTCCTTGGCTGTGGGTCACACCATAGGAGTCTGACATTCCATGCCAAGGCTTCCACGAGGCTGCGTGAAAACAGTGTGCTTTATTGCAGTGTGCCCACAGAAATCTGCCTCCATGCATTTAAAGAACTTCAACAAAGAAATCAAATACAAAAAGCTAAGACACTGCATGCACAACAATGATACATTGCTCTTGTTAATAATACTGTTACTAAATATGGATGACACTTAGCACTAGATAAGGGGATAAGTACAATGCCTTGATCATTGTGCAACCTGAGAAGTGAACACTTGATTAAGTTACAATAACTTAACAAATCACTCCGACATTAGCCAAGTTATCACTATCCTGTGTGTACTCTCAGAGAGTGTTAGAGAAGCTGATCTGTATTGATTTATGACTTTAACTCATATTTGGGGTGAACTAAGGTATTAAGTTGCCTCAAATTAGCTAATGGGCAGTTTCGTAGAGTGCTGTGATGATTCACATTGAAAAATCATAATACAGCTCTAATTTACAAACTAGAAAGTTTCTACTAAAATGTAAAGTTAGGCTGAGAAATTTACATTCCTAGAACACTCATACTCAAAACAAAGATAAGTAGAAAAAGTAGATCTCATAAAAACATTTAATTTGACTTGATGTATATCAAGCACTTAATACATGATATTGAGTCACTGACATCAATTGAGCTCGTTATTTTCAATTACATTCATTAATTTGCAATATTAATACCCACTGAAATTGTGGCAAGAAGTCAGCATTTTGATTTATTAACTACTTATGCTGTTGTTGTATAAAAATACAATAAATAAGAATGCAGACTGGTAAAATCAATACTATTTAGCAAATCATAGAATCAAAAGAAATATTTTTTTTTAAATCTGTGAGGGTAATGAGACACTGGAATAGGTTGCTTAGAGAAGTTGTGGATGCCTGGAAGTGTTCAAGGTGAGGCTGAATGGGGCTTTAAGCAACCAGGTTTAGTGGAATGTTCCCCTGACCATGCCAGAGGAGTTGGAAGGAGATGATCTTTAGAGTCCTTTCCAACTCAAACCATTCTACGATTCTACGAAAACTGAGTAAAAATCATTAGACTTAATCACTAGTAAGTGGACTCTGTTGCAACTTCACCTCTAGGCACCATGTTTTCCTCATAGAAGTATTGCAAGCACATACCGGTCTGCTTTGGAGCAAACTAAAAAGCATTTTAGTACATCTCAAGCCTAATAAACAAGAACATACAAAGATCTTTCTCCATCTCTGTTAAGTGAAAGATATGATCTGATTAGTGTTGTTAGAGCATTTCAATAGATCTGACTTAACACAAAATAAAGGTAGTTTCTCCCTTCATGGTACAGTTTACCTAGACATTGTTGGTGTTAAAGCACTATCCAGCCAGGACATCAGCCCTTTGACAGAGGTATTCAAATTCACGCCTCCTCATCTTAGTTGTATCATAAAACAATATACGTTCTCAGCCTCTCCTTTTGATGTTACCTAATTCTGTATGGCAAACATAAACAGTCCTCTGTTGGGAAAGTACATGGCATGTGAAACTTTAATCTGTAGTCTGGACATTTATTTAGGAATGGGAAAAGCTAAGATTCAGTTCTTCTGAGATTTTTTTTTTATTATTTATTTAGAGCCATAATTGTTTGTTAAAATAAAAAGGGTCTTCACCACATGAGTTCCCAAACTTCTAGATGTGCCTTACTGAGCCAAGATATCCTGAATTCTTTTCTGCACAGTGAAATATTTTTGTGGGAAGCACTACCACATGCCTGAGAGTAATGGTTAGAATAACTTATATGTGAATGAGAAATCCAAAAAGAAATTACATTTGGAGTATTCTGCAACTAATCAACCTTGTTTAAAGACCACACTATTAGTCCCTCTTCTTCTGGCAACAATCCTTTAAAAAGTGACCTGGACTGGTTTCCTGTAAAAAAAATATTTAGGCATCCTGATTCAGGGGAAGTTTCTGTTGCTGGCTTGTAAAAAAGGATGTGTGAATCTCTGATGTTCTGAGAGACTAAAATAATCTCCAATTGCTGTCTGTTGGATGCTGCCCATTCAGTCTACCATTTGGGACTGTTCTCAGGCATGTAATGCTCTTTACACAAATGGAGGGTCTGGTGCCTGGGGAAGAGTCTTTTGATTCTACTCATTGTAACACTTCAATCCTTTAATGGGACTTTCTCTAAATGTCCAAATCACTTTGAAAATAAGATTTTGATACCTAAGCCACCCAGATGGATTAACATTTTATAACCATTAAATCCTGTGTTTAAAAAATTTACTTCAATATCTACTGAGCTCCATAGGAGACTGTTGCTGTTCTCTGTAGAGAGTGGTCAAAAGGTTTGCTTTGTTATCCAGTAAGCTAACTTCTGAATGTGTATGAAAAGATAACAAGTTGATAAGCATACTTTTCCCTCTGGAATCTCACCTTTCGTACTTTACGATTCTTTGGTATCTGACCCAGTATGTCAAATAATATCCAGTGGAGTTCTGTTATAGTAATAAAATCATTAGGGAAAATGGATAGGGTCATAACTGTATTTTCTGAACACAAGCAATAGCTTCACTTCAAGCATTTTAGGATGGTTTTTTTTCATTCTCAAACTAAAAAGTCACATATTTCATATGAATATAGTATGCCTGAAATTGTTGTTTTCAACAATAGAATTGTTTTCAACAACAGAAACAGTTGAAGCAATTTAGAAATAATTTAAGTGATTTCTAAAATTAAACTTCATGTATGGATAGGTCATGAAAAACACAGCAAATCTTTGTCAGTGATCAATCATGTTTTGAAAATTACAGAAATTCTGGCGTGCAGAAGTACTGTGAGATCTTATTACCTTCTGGATCCTAAACAAATCTGTGGTGATACCTTCACTTTTATGAATCACAAATAAGCTTAAGAACCTTGTTAGGTAAATGAATTAATAAATATACTAGGGTTTTACAAGTTTTTCAGCCACTTATTTCTGAAAGAATTTGAACTGGAAAAATCCAGGAGAGCTGTCACATAAACAATAGATTGAAATCTGATATTACACTTGTGCTCTCTTGCCATAGTAAACAATTTATCAACTTTCATTTTTAAGTAAATACGGTTGGGGAGCATGATCTGAAAGTCATTCACCTGTTTTATATATATCTAAGGCAGATCTCAAAACCTGTGTGTTTGAAGCAGCAAATGATTAATAAGCTGCCTACCACAGGTGATATTTTCAAGACATTTATAAAGAAAAGAAAATGTTTTGCTTGACTTCAATATTAACAGAATAAATAAATAGAGAAAGAAATGGTAAATAGAAAATAGTATGCCTCTTCTTGACTCAGCTATAACACCTTGCATCAAGTAAATGTACTCATTTTCTTCTTTTCAAGAGATAGCTTTTGCTGTCAGTGTTCCATAAAAACTGTTCTGCAAGATGTTAACCTGGATTTCTCTTTGGTTCAGAAAAGGACTACTCATTATCTAATCAGAAAATTTAAAATGAACTTCCTTATGCCTGAGAAATCATTTGAAAAACTCCAGTTGCATCTACTGTAAACTCAAAAGCGAAGTTCACCAATAAAAATCAGGCCCTTGTCTTTGACAGCAGTCACACTTGCAAGGCACTCTCTGACTTTGCATGTCATAGCAGGGAGAGGAGAAAGGAGCCGTCCTTCCTTGCTGCTGGTGCCCCACTGGCCTCCCTGCCTGCCAGCCCCTCTACCAGCATCCCTGGCCACCAGCCCCTCACACTGGGCTCAGGTTTGTGCGCCTTGGCTGGCAGTGCTACCTCTGCCACCTCATGGGCTTTGGGGACATTGCCCTGTACTCCTGAACCAGCAAGGTACATCCTCCTTGCTGAAAAGATGAGGGCTGAACTGGAACAGAAGTCTCTAGCGTTGAAAACTATTTCTGCCTCAACCTTGAAGCATCTAAACTATATGATGCTTGAGCTTTTTCCAATTACTTTCATGTATCAAGTATAAAAAAGTCCATTTAGGATGTTTTACAGTCCCAAACTTTCCACGGAACCACACCAGATCAGTAGGATACCATCATTCTCTCCCAAATCCACTGCATCATTCTTGAATTGCTTTTCATCCAAGTGAAACAAGCCCTAAAGAAAGGCTGTGTCCCATTCCTATCTGTGTATATGTTCAAGATTGACATGAGAGGAGACAGACACAGATGCGTGCATGAGAGATGCAGACCAGGCATTGACCTGTGGTTGAGACCTCTTGGGCCGGATTCTAGGCACCCGCTAAAGTCACTCTGAGCTGGGAGTGGTCACACAGGCAAACCAAAAACTCAATGTGGGGTTAATACTAAAATTTATTACTAACAGGATAAGATCTAAAGAGTGAGAAATAAAACAGTCTTAAACACACTTTCCACCCACCCCTCCTTCCTTCCATGTTCTCTTCCTCCGCCTCATAGCAGTGCAGGGAGACAAGTCCGTCCCTCGGCAATAGGTCTTCCAAATTTGCTGTCCCATAGGTCACTCTTCCACGGGCTGCAGGTGGAGAGCCTGCTCCACCATGGTCCTCACCACGGGTTACGGGTGGTCATAGCTCTGAGTCCTTCCCCTGCTCCGGGGGTCCCTCCCACAAGTAACAGTCTTTGATGGACCTCTCCAACGTGGGTCCATCCCTCAGGCAGTAGTTCTTCCATATCTACTGTCCTGAGGGTCATTTCTCCATGGGATGAAGGGGGGGGGTCTCTGCACCCCAATGGTCCTTCATAGGATCCAGTCCTTTTAGGGTGAGCTGTACCGATGTGGATCCCTCACAGAGCCGTGAGTTCTACCCGGGAATAACCTGTCCCAGCGTGGATTTTCCTCTCCACAGGCCCTAAGTATCTTGAAGAACTCCACTCCATTCTCGGCCTTCCACGGGGGTAATGGCCTTCTTCCAAGCATCCATCGCTCCGGCATGGGCTCAGCTCTACCGCAGCGGGTCGCCCCAGCCCCGGCCCAGCTCAGCTCAGCCAGGGAGGAAGGGAAGGCAGTGCCTGCCAGCAGAGGCCACTCTGCTGCCCTGGCCTAACCCCTGGGGCATCCCCACCTCCACCCCTCACAGTTCACCTTGGGGCTTTGGTGCTGTCGGTGCTGTTCGGCTTTTGGGCAGGACGAGCTCCAGCATGGGCTGCTCACGGGGTGGGCCCAGGGGCTGCAGGGCTGCTCTCCGCCGGGCCGCACACCTCGGCCCTGGCTGCCCCTTCGCAGGGGCCGTCACTGCCTGCTCCAGGCTGGGTGCCGAGAGGCCCGGGCCGGCTGCCGCCACCCCCCTCCACACCCCCGCGGCAGGGGAGGCAGCGGGGCCACCTGAGAGCTTTGGTCGGCTCCCCCCTGGCTTGAAAAAAATTCTTCTGCGCAACAAACTTGTTCTTAAATATGTTATCACAGAAGCGTGATTATTGGCTCTCCCTTAGCCAGCAGCAGGAAGTCCCTCCTGGAGCCAATTATCATTGGCTTCATTGGGGGTAAACTTCTAGCAGCTTCTAACCGAAGCCACCCTATGTAGCCCCCCCAGCTACCAAAAAACCCAGCCACCTCAACCCACGACAACAGAAAATGCCCTTGACCCAAGTTCCTGGGAGTGCCTTGCCTTCAGATTCCATCTTTCCCTATGCACAGTGAATTCCTTAATAATGACTACAGCTGCTGCAGTAGGTAGTCAGTTCATTACCCAGCTAAGGCCACCAACATTTTCCTTAACTCATGTTCCCATTGGAAAGTTCACTCTGAATAAAACTTGTTTAGACTAGAAGATCAGGAGTATTTTACATGAGCCTGAACCATACAGTGAATAACATGAAGGTTGAGGAGCAGGATCTACAGTTACCACCACACAGGAGAGTATGAGCCATCAGAGCAAATAGTCAAACTTGGACTGAGATTTCATGCAGTTTTGTGTGTAGAAACAGTAGCTGAATGTATGGAAGACAACAGGATAGCTAGGAAAATGTAGCAGTAGTTAATCTAGTAGTAAAGAAGGGTCTCCTCCACACAGCGCTGCATGAAATGTATTCAGAGGAGGGAGGGATAGAGGATGTTGTATCTACCACTACAAACACCCTGCCTGGTGCCTATTCATGATTTCATTTCAAAATCTAGGTTTTTCCCCAACAAGAAATAAAGCTTAACACAGACTTGCAGTTCAGTTTTTGAGACCAAATGTTTGGAAGTGAGGCACCCGGGCTCCTAGTGTTGTAGCAGCAAAGTCTCTTTTTGGATATAGCCCTAGCTGTAAGACTGAATGTATGTATGAAAGAAAGATTAAATATATGAACTTCAAAGCTCTGAGTCATACAGCAAAGAAACTTTCCATAACTAGGAGGAAATGCTGATCTTCTGAGAATAATTTCATTTCCTAGAAGACCTCAGAGCATAAGAAAGTCATAAAGAATTAAGTCCATCTTAATAAAAAATAGCCATTTCAGATAAATTTTGTTAATTTTGTTTTCCTCATTTTTCTCACATAAAACCAAACGCCTATTGGACTCATTTATATAATATTTAATTATTTTCCTGGAAATGAATATTTTTTTCTCTGAAATTCAGATATTTAGGAATGAATGTAAAGATTCTTTAAAAATTTAATCTGTTTCTTATTAGATTTAAGTAGAGGTCTGTGGAATCATGACTAAGGTTAAGCCCTGAATAAAGGCAGAGGAAGAATTTTTTATTTCTAAGCTTATGTATATGAATAAAAAAGGTAATCACCTAGGTTTTCTACCTCATATTAAGCAAAACCCTTACACCTATAAAGGAATAATGTAGGTCATTATAAATATTGAATTTGGACACATAAAATATGAATTCTAGATCAAAATTCAGACATAGACCTTCTTTGGATAAATTATGTGTTCTTTTTGTCTTTTCTCCCCTTGTCTGTACAGTTAAAGTGTTTTATTATAAGCTCCTTGGCACAGGAAGGTGTTGTCTTCCATTAGCATGCTGTAGTGGTTTGAATCTTGTTTTCCCCCAGAGGCTAAGAAAGTGGTAGCCCCCAAGGGATGGAAACCCCTGGAAGTTTTGAAATTTTGTCCAATGGGCACTCCTGCGAGATGTAAACATACCACAAGCAAATGGAAGAGAAGGGTTGTAGTTTTGGGGAGTAGAAGAAGTGGTCATGTTGTGAAAGGCACGAGGAGAGGGCAAGAGCCCTCTGGGGGGCCTCTGCCTCCCCCCCCCCAGCCCCAGTTGGGGGCTACAGAGACTTGGAACAGTGTTAAGCTGGACTATGTGTCTGTAGCTGTGAGCTGGGGGATGTTTTCCATCGTGAGTGAGCAGAGACAGAGCAGAAGCGGCGGCAGCGTCCAGAGGTTATGGCTAAAAGCCAACTGATAAGACCTGAACCGGAGAAGCAGCAGAAACAACATGCAGCACCGCAGAGAGGACTCCTGGAAGGAGAACTGGGAAAAAAGAGAGCCAGCAGCTGAGCAACAGAGTTTTTGGGGGTAAGAACTGTACCAGACCCCCCCCAAACTCCTTTGAGACCTCCTGGAAAGGAGGAAGATGATAGACTCTTACTTGAAAGAGCCTTGAAGTGCAACATGCACTGCAGAGAGAGCTGAGAAGCTCAGTCGTCCTGAGAGCTGAGCCAGGACAGTGTGGGAGTTGGCCTTGGGGGCCCTCCCTTGCTGCAAGCTACAAAGAAGCTCGCAACCTGAGACAGGGCACAGAGGCCCTGCAAGGAGCTTGAATCTCCTGGAGATACCAGACCGTTTACGAAGCCCCCTGTGCTCGTGATATGACCGTGGTGGAACGACCTTTGTCTGGGGTTGACCATAGCCACGGAAGACCTCTTTGCCTGCGTCAAGGGGCTGAGGGAGCTTGGATACCTCCTCGTGAGTGCTGGCAGAGATCCATCAACAGCTGCATGCATGAGAGAGAGATAGACTGCTACTCTGAAGAAGCTGCTACCCTGAGAGAACTGGAAGGGATCTGTCCTTTTTTCCCTCCTGGACTTTATTTGGAGGGGAGAAGAGATTTGATCCATTGTAAATACTATATGTCATGGGTAGAGATAGTTGTGATCATGTGTATAATGTGTTATAATATTTATTTGTACAGTCATTGTAATATATTCCCTTTCCCCCATTTTGGAGTCTGGTGTGTTTTGGTCTTGTAAAAACCCATCTCACATTAGTTGAGATGTGGGAGGGGCTTAGACTAGGGAATTGGATTTTTGGGTATCTCAAACCATGACACATGCCTAACACAACAGTGCCTTAATTTTGACTAGAATCCCTTGGTCCTACTATCACGAAAACATCATATATTTCCTGGTTACAGTAAATAAGCCCTGAGGTTCTTTAACATTCTTCACAGTTACTGGACCTTATATCCTTGTTTCCCTGCAATGAATCCCAACATGAAAATATTTTTTTCCTTGAACAACTATTAGAATATTGCAGACCATGTCCAAAAGATGCTCTTACTATGGTTTGTGCAAACTAACAATATTGTTTTCTTGAGTATGTTTTCTGTGTTCTTTGTATCTTGTTGACCTTTTAAAAGGCTGTTTTCCTCTAGGCTGATGACTTCAGCTTATGCCCTTAATAACTCCTAATTTGTTCTCTTGCTTATTATATTGGAAGACTTTTATTTAGTGAGTATTTTCTATTATGGTTTTGTGTTCCTATATTAATTATTCTATACTTTTCTAGCAAAATTCTGATTATTTTTGCTTAACAAGTTATATAAAGGATACAACACCTTTTGAACACAAGCACATTGCTCTGCACTTCTCGCTATGCTTTAGATCCCCCATAAGCTACAAATTATTCCACCCTCTCACTTACATTCTGACATACATAATCATGAACAACAGAGGGCCCAACACTGGCTCCTAAGAAACTCTGTCCAGATTTTCCCTCTGTGGCCCTACACTTAAGCTAGTTTTCCATCCCACAGTTTCTTTGCTTTCATGATGATTCTCTTAGCCATTAATCTCAGGTGTGGTGCCTTGTCAAAGGCTTACAAGTAGACTACATCCATTGAATTTCCCTTATCTACAGTAGCAGTAGATAAGGGAAGATATCTTCGAAGAACTCCAGCCGGTTAGTTAAGCATGACCTCCTCTGCCTGAATCTATGCTGGTTATCCTTAATCAAACTGATTTTCAAGCTGTTGTTTCACACTTCCTTATAGTAGTTTAATTTTCCCCACAACCCTTGTTAAATTCACTGATTTATAGTTTCTTGGACTGTATTTAATATTTTTTTAAGATTTGCTTGCTTTTTTTCAATTTGAAAAAAAAAAATGATTCTTAGACAGAGCTAGTTTAAATTGTGTCCTAAATAGACTTTTGTCTCTCTGGGTTCCTCACTAGCTGTTTAAGTGCAGGTTTTTAAAACTGGTTTTGATGAAAAAAAACCCAAAAATCATAAAATCATGCCCTTTTGTTGTTGTTTTGGTGAGGAGTTTTGTGCCTATTTGAATGTGTTATTTACTACATGTAGTAAAATGGAATAAAATATTGTCGTCAATATAGAGTGGTAAAATTAAAAATATTTTGGGTCACATTGCATTCATGGAGGGGGGAAAGAGCTTTCCAGGGGGTCCTACTCCCTTAGCATGGTGGAATAGTATCAAAAGCTGTTCTAAATGTATTTCTCTGTTTACGGGGTGCCAGAATGCAATGTGTCATCCTGAGGGAAATGGAACTGGTGATAAATTTACACATCTGTGGCCTCCAGTATCGATAACATGACTCCTTCTGTCTTGAGGTGAAAATCCATGTAATGTGGCATTTGATAAGCAAGGCAATACACTGCCAGCACATCACTCTGGTATTTCAGAATCCCTGGTGGAAGTTCAAGGTCGTGGACTTGAACTGCTGAACTTCAACAGTTCAGCGTGAAGTATTTCAGACATGGCGTCTTCCTGTGTGGCAGGAGCTTCCTGTGACTGCTGCACTTTTAAACAAATGGAAAGTTTTTTACATTATAGAAAATGGACAAAACTTGAAGAACAGTGAATGTTAACCATGGTACTACCTCCATAATAGATTCAAATGACTGAATTCTGTCTCTCTCTCTGAGACACATGTGCACACATATATTTATACTATATTCATCACCATGGTAACTGGGCAACTTAAGATTAATGCATGTAAATTTCAAAGGGGAGTGTTATATCTAGACCTAAATTTTTTCATCTCTCAAATATCAATGATGATGACAGCAGAGATGTGGCAGTTATAAGTTAAGTGGCATTGCAAACTTTGGTGCTAGAAGAAAAAAATATTTTGCCAAGATTTTAAATAAATATGAACCATGGGACAAATCAATCAATCTCCCTGAGAATAGCTTACCTCTCTTTGTAAGATTTCTTTGTAGATTTATGTGATGGGCATAACATGGTGATTGTTAAGTCTCTAGTGATAAAAGCTATTGATTATTTCCTGAAATCAGCTGAAATTATGTATTGCGTACTTATCTTTTATTTGTTTACTGGCAAATGAACCTCAGAGCAATATTTCAAGCAGACTACTTGCAATTCCACTTTTCATAGAATAATTGAATATTCACTGAGCAAGATAGAAACCCATCCAGAAGCATGACTCTGATGTGGCGAGTAACGCTCTCCACGTAAGAGGGGACCAGTAGGTGTCCCAGCAACTTTTTAGTAGTTCAGATTGATTTCCTTTAAGCAAGGTTTTCAATCCAAATCTTCTACCTCCAAAGGAAACTTTAACTGAAAACCTCCACTGCATCAACAGAGGAGAGCCAAGGGCAGTCACAGTATATGCAAGGACAAAAAAGAGGATGAGACAGCCTTAACTGTCTATGGGAAGAGGTAGCTGAACATATTTTTCACAATCTAGCTAAGTGCTCCAACTCTTAAATTACTCTCTCTTCTGTGGGAAAATGAGAGGGCACCACTTCCACCCCCAGGAATATCTTATGTAAGGCCAAAGTTGGCAGGCACACTTAAAGAAAGCCAAGCAATTTTATCCCCATGGAAGAGCATCTATATTGATGATTACAATGACTGTTCAATAACAGTCATACAAACTGACATGGTATGCAACCATTCTGAGTATGCCAAAAAATGTAATATTAGGCTCAAAGGATATTTTGCAATTAAAAATAGGCCTGTGTAAATTTGTGTGGTTTTGGGATTAAAGCAGAGTGGTAGTTTGGTAATTTAAGTACTAGATGTAAATAGCTTCACAATAAAGGGAAAACCTGATGCTTAAATTCTTCTGTGTATTTATTTACCACAGAATTTCCTCAACATCCATGAAATAAATTGGGAACTGTTCAGCACATCTCAGATCTAACTTTTGAACTTATACATTATATTACATTGTATTAGAATAATCACTGGGGTTTTATTTTCTGAAATTTTCAGGTACATTAACTATACTTACAAATTTCTAGGCAGAGACAAGACAAGACAGATATTGAAGGATTATGCCAGCAACATAACAGTAAAGAGAGTTTATCAAAAAAATCTCTTTAAATAAAGTTTCTCTGAAGAAACACTGTTCTACCAATTTAAGCAACTAAATGTACATGCCACCTGATCCTTTGATGAAAATAGTTGAGATATTCTACATGGCATTTTTTGTTATGGTCAAGTGAGTAATTTTTAGAAGAGACAAGTTTAATATATAAACACAGGACTACACAAATTCTTATGTCATCCCAAACCAGCATTAAAGTATTACTACCTAAAGTAGCAATTTCTTTTATAATTAAACACTATTTATTTGTAAACCTAAATCCGGTTTTTGATCATAATCTTCATCTGTTAAGACATTTTCTCCTTTTCATAAATGTTTGTGAAATGTTCTTCTAATCGAGCAGAAAACAAAGGTTGCTTAAAAAATATTTTTGTTATCCCATTAAAACATTCCTGTCCAAAGAACTCAGTCTTTGCCTTGTCCTGTTGGAAATTTAGATTGCAGCACATCGGATACATTACCTGTTGCTGGGAAGTAGTCCTTTTCCAATCACCTCTTTAAAACCTGTGTTCTTGTCCCTTCTCAAAAGCTAAGCAATGGTTTCGTTTGTTCAGCATAGGAGTAATTAATGCCTTCCTTTCCTGAATAGACTCTATCAGGAATATTCAGAAATTTCTCATTTATGGAAATTAAATACAGCCTTTCAGAATGAAGAAGCAAGAACAGTCATGGAACACTTGCTAACATTAAAGTGAGTCTGATTTCTTCTGTCTCATGCTACTCTTGTTCCCAGTGGTCAGCTGTGCTCTTGCTGATTACTTATTTGCATCACTTTGTTTTGTTTTTATGATGCTGGGAAGTTTTTCTATTGACAGTCCTGAGAGCAAGAGGTAGAATAAGGGGGAAAGGCAGATTTTATGCATCCTGTGCAGCCATCTTAAAGGCCTGTAGGAAGGCTACGGTCTTAGGAAACAAGAGAAAAAATTGTTTTTCAGACAGTGAACAAATTTTCTAACGTGAAACTGCAATCAGAAGCCTATGGATTTGAGCTCACAGAATATCTTGCAGGTTTTAAGGTTTGAGGTAAGTTTCTATCTAAGAACAGAATTTTCAATGTCTTTTCGTGGGTTTTTTTCACAATTTGTTCTAAATCTGGGTCTTGTAAGGGCAGAAATTGGTTGATTTCTAAGGATGAAGTGGATTCAGTGTTCTCAGTACAACAGACCTCTTCCTAAACCTTTTCTAACAGAAATGCTTGCAGCATTTCCCTAATCTTTGCAGAAACCCAATCCCTCATCAGAACCCATTAAGAAATTACTGGCAACCAGTGAAACGCTGGACCACAGAGGGGCAAACAGCATATATGCAAGATGAATCTACTATTTAGTGCACTTTATATTATCAGCGAGCCACACACTCCATGGAGGTCAACATCAGTGGGAGAGGTGCTTAGATCACTAAGCATCCGGTTTGATGTATTCATTTCCAGCCAGGACCTAATTTTCTAAGCATTTTCTCTGTTGGTCCTCCAGAAATCTCTCATAGAGCAAAATGTTGAACATCACTGTCATCCAGATGGTCACAATGTACAGTCTTTACTATTTATTGGAAAGCAAACAATAAAATATTATTATGAGAATAAAAAAACAGGTAATGGGATGATGGGATAAAGGCAAGTGGCTGTTTATAATGAAATACAGTCTATTATTCATTTAAGTGCATCAGCAGCACTGACAATATCATGATCATTAAAAATTATGAGAAATGCACTTAGGAAACATCCATTAGTATTGATTGAAGCTAGTTACTCTAAATATCCATATGGATTTTTTAGGTGTACGTGGGAAAAGTATGTAATTTATAGTTTACATAATTCCTTCCTATCTGTCAGATGTTCTGTGTAGGGTAAAGTATTTCTGAAGAGCTGGAAGTGCTCAGGGAAATGAGCAGGTAGAAGCTTCAAGACAAGTAAAATGCAGTGTTTTCCACACAGCAGGAATTAAATTGTAAAACAAATTGTCAGAAAATAGTGTGGTAGTCTGAATTATGAGTAGGTTCAAGAACAGATTTGTGAAGGTTAATTTGTTGATGGATGTTGAACATAGATGCAACCTCTGGCTAAGAGTTCTCTAAACTGGCTAGAGGCTGCTAAAACATAAAAGCCTGTCTATATCTTGCTTCCTGTATTTTTTTTCTATGCTTTTGCTAATGGCCATTGTCAGACAGAGGTTATTTTGGTCTGATTTGATGTGACACTTTTTGCATTTTTGAATATGTGAAGACTGAAATTTAACCAAATTCATAAGATGTGAACAAAATCTAGGCACAGTTTATGTCCCTGACTTAATTCAGGTTTTAAGAGTGCCCATCTTCAGCTTTTGTGCAGGAGTCATCACAGACTAGACCCCAGGCACTTTCCACCCTGGGAATGTTAAACAGACATATAGGAGAATAATAAAGAAGGTATCTTATACTCCTTCAGCAAGAGGAAATAATAGTGACTGGAACAAGAAAGATAAGCTCTGCAAAGAGCAAATTTTAAATAACGTAAGGGAAGAAAAAAGAGAAATAGTGTTTAATTATGCAAATCTATGGTGTCAGCCCTGCCAGCCCTACAAGATAAAGACGTGATTTTCAGCGTGTCAGCATAATGCCTGTATCAGCCCAGCAGCTGAACTGCCATGCCCATGAGGGCACCAGTCCGTTATTTATGAGACCATATCAGACTTTCGCAGTAGTGGCACCAGGAGGTGCCACTGAGGACAGTTGCCAACAGATATTTCAAGTTTGGGCTTTTACCAGTTCTGCTTGGTAAAACTACATCGGTATGCCTGTGTTACTGGTGACAATAAGGGAGCTGATTATGCACTGCTCTCCAGCAAGACAAATACCAGTAAAGGAAATCAGAAAAAAAGAATAATTATTGATGGCTATGAGTTAACTAAGCTGGGCTATGTCCTCTGTAAATACAGGACAGCTCCTATGGCCTAGGTTTCAGAAGACAAGGCTTTTTGTTTAATTCTGATCATGCAGGAAACAATACTCCCCAGACTTAAGCTTCCTGTCACAAATGCTGTTCATGTCATTAATTTCATTTTCTCTATGTTCATATAATCCTTTGTATGATGGGTCCCTACGCTCTAGGATGTACCATAAAACAAATTAATAAATCACGCCACACACATGTCACTGCCTAACAGATTTTAAGAATAAATATAATCATAGACAGAATTTCAAGAAAAAAAATAAGTGAAAGAAGGCAAATGACAAGAGTAAGGATTGACTTAAAAAAAAATAAAGTAGCCCTGACTGAAACCCCCATTAAATGCTGTCATACATTTTCACATGTAGCTTCTTTTTTGAGATAACTTATCTTCTTCAATGGTACTACTGAAGAATTTGTCAATGAAATATAAAAATGATTTCCATCGACTGTCTATGCTGAATACTCATCTTTCACCTGACACAATCCATCACCACAATGGCTCATTTTTTCACAATGGACAGTACATTATCCTTCTAGCATCAAAGAGTAGTTTCTTGTTTTAATTGATTTTTTACCCTCAGGGGACCTGATTCTCAGGCACATTGCTCTTTTGGGACAGTACATAAGACAACAGCAGCATAACTGAGTAGATCTGAGCAGCTAACTGCTGTTGAGAAAATCACACAAAATGCTTCTGCTTTACAAAACTGTACTTGGAAGCACTAGTGTTATATGACTGTGCTGGGCTGGCCCTGGCTGGATGTTGGATTCCCACCAAAGCTGCTCTATCACTCCCCTCCTCAGCTGGACAGGTGAGAGAAAATAAAATGAAAGGTTCATGGATCGAGATAAGGACAGGGAGAGATCACTCACCATTACCATCACAGGTAAAACAGACTCAACTCAGGAAATCAGTTTAGTTTATTAACAATCAAATCAGAGTAGGATAATAAGAAATAAACTGAAACCTTAAGACAACTTTCCCCCACCTTTCATTCTTCCAGGGCTCACTTCACCCCCGATATTTTCTCTGCCTCCTCCTCTCAGCAGTGCAGAGAGACAGGGAAGGGGTGTTACGGTCAGTTCATCACACAGAGTTGTCTCTCATGCTCCTTCCTCCTCAGGAGGACTCACACTCTTCCCCTGCTCCAGCATGGGGTCCTTCTCACAGAAGACAGTCCTCCATAAACTTCTCCGACATGAGCCCTTCCCATGAGCTGCAGCGTGGGTCCCTTCCATGGGCTGCAGTCCTTCAGGAACAGACTGCTCTGTGGGTCCCCTGTGGGGTCGCAAGTCCTGACAGCAAACCTGCTCCATTGTGGGCTACTCTCTCCATGGGTCCACAGGTCCTGGCAGGAGCCTGCAACAACACAGGATCACAGCCTCCTTCGGGCATCCACCTGTTCCAATGTGTGATCCTTCACAGACTGCAGGTGGATCTTCTGTCCCCCTGCAGGGGCAGCAGGAACTCCATGGGCTGCAGGGGCACAGCTGTCTCACCAGAGTCTGCATCACAGGCTCCAGGGGAATCTCTCTCTTGCACCTGTAACACCTCCTCCCCCTCCCTCTTCACTGACTTGGGTGTCTGCAGAGTTGTTCCTCTCCTATATTCTCACTCCCCTTTCCCAACTGTAGTTGCCATTGCACTGGTTATTTCCCTCTTCTTAACTATGTTCTTCCAGAGGCACTACCACCATTGCTGGTGGGCTTGGTTTTGGCCAGCGGCACATCCATTTAGGAAGCAGATGGCATTAGCTCTACTGGACATGGGGGAAGCTTCTAGAAGCTTCTGACAGAAGCCACCCCTAAAGCATCCCCACTACCAAAACCTGGCTATACAAACCCAATGCAGTGACAAAGCACATTCAAAATATTTGCACAAATATACATCCATTCTGCAAATACCATCTGCAGCACAATGCACAATATCAAAAGAAGTTTTGGACCTATTCTACAGTGGTAAAACTGGGTAGACACTTTTTTCCCACCAGAGCCTGCCCACCCCTTAGAAACAGCCTGTTTCTTAGAAAGAAAAATGGAGCTACAAGGAACTGCACTTAGTTTCCATCAATAGGAAATAAATGTAAAAATTATGAATACTCATAGAGGAAATATAAGTGGAGGTGGGACTGATTGTTTTTAATGCTGGTCCAGGACAACGGCCTCCATTACGCAGTATAGCCAGTAGTCTGTGAATTGGCTTCACTACAAATTCTAATTTGCTGCTGTGTTTAACATTCACTTTGTAAACACAAATGTTTTGCTTCAAGCTACATCAGATCCAGGTTGGTTTCTTCTTTTTTTTTTTTAATACATAGAATTACTTAGGTACAGCAGTTTTAAAGAAAAACAAACTTCCCTTGAGGAATCTCTTCTTCCTAAAAAAATAATAACGATAGATTTGGAAACTTTGCTTAATTCAGAAACTACCTGGGAGATAATAGTAAATACTTAATACTCTTGTCTATCCATTCTCTTTACAGCAGTGTATTGCATTCAGATTATGATGATTCTCAAGTGTAAAAGTAAAAACAGTACAAATTTCTTTATGTTCAAAAGTGCTGAGATCTGTAATTTCTCTTATGGCAGTGGGAACTGCAGAAATTTGGCACTACTGAAAAGAAAGTAAAATACAATCTAGGCTCTTGACAATAAACAGGACCTTCTGCCCTCTTCCCAGCATCCTTAGACTTGACACGAAGGCTTGTTTTGCAGGTAAAATGAGCTCAGACATGTCTTATTGTTCAGTATGCACATGTTTTTTATTCAACAAACGGATCTCCTCTTCCATCAGATATTTTGAAAAGGAAGGTTGTTTTTCCTGCTGAATGCCTATGACCTGATGTATCATAAGTATTCCATCCACAAGTCTGTTTATCAAATATTCTTATAAGTACCATTTTTCCTAACACTGTGGATACACTAAGATGCATTATCAGTAAAGTGGACTTACAAAGTCAGTAAGGAAATAAGACAGAAATAATAATTTCTATACAACATGAAATCTTGAGAAGCCATCCTATAGTCCTTACTGAGTCAACTCCCATTCTGAAGGCAAGGGAATAGAAAGGCTTGTGAAAAACAACCGTGCTTGTAGATGTTGAAATTATTGTGGTACAAACTCACTTGAAAATAAAATGGCTAAGACTTTAAAGAAGATGCATGAGGAGAACTGACTGAAGATTCCAGGTCAATCACTTTATCCAGTATATAGAAATGATAGATCTGCACTTACCATTTCTAGCAAGAGGAACTCAGATTTGTGGAAACAACAAGAATAAACACTTACAAAAAAATCAATTAGGTGTCTCTGTTTAAAGAGAACTAATAATTTGAGTATATATGATAAAAAAGGAAAACTGAATTCCCTTTGACAAAACAACTTCTCAATTTTCCTTCTAATGTGATATGACTCATCTCAAATCTATTGCAAAGTGGTAAACAAACTACACCAACACAGTAGCCATCATCTGTCAGAAACATTTTAAAATGAAAACCATTACTGATCTACTTTTCTTATCTTCTATACAGAGAAACCTATTTTCCCAGCAGAAACAGCACTTCACATTATCTTCTTTTCATTTACAATGTTTTCATCACTGTTAACAGCAACCTAAGAAATACCTCATTAAGCCAGTAATTTATTTCTTAAGAATTAAATTAAAGTAGTTTGGACTAGTTTTAGTTGTTTGTTTGTTTTTTTTTCATAACAGGCTATTTCAATTGAAACAAATAAAAAGAGGGACATTCAGTTCGATTACTAATAGCACTGTATACAGTAGTTATCTCGGATAGTAATTTAAATATGTGGACAACAGCCTTTTGATTTTATTCTTCACTCATTGAACTAATTTTATAATTGTAACTGTAACAAAAATGTTTAGTCCTTCTTTGTTCTGTAATCCTTCTGTAATCTAAAATCAAAATATCTGCAAGATAAAATATTGTCCTGAAGATCAAAATGACAGCTATAAACTGGCCTCTCCACTCATCATTATCCACTATTATTTTTATGATAACTATTTATTATTATCATATAGTTAAAAAAAAAATCTAAATCTCTTGATAAAGTATCTGAAGTCAGCTTCACTGCTGGTGTACATCATCAGAGATCCATGAAGAGGGTTACATGATGCTGTATTTTTTGCAATAGTTCTTGTTTGTAGATCTTAAAATCTTTTGGGTCAGGTTCCTTACTGTGTTAAATGATACTAAATTGAAAAAAGAGAGTAACTTCAATTTCAAAAATATCCCCTGATCCATTGCTTTAAAGAAATTACTTCGAAGCTTCTCAGGAGTTGACAAGAAAAATCTGAATTGTCATGGCAACATGAGTTGAAGAAATACTTCTTTGCTGTTTGCACAGATCATCTCCATGCTATCAGTCTGTTTACTAAATGTTGCTAAAGAAAGCAATTAAAGGTTAATCTCTCCTAAGAACCAAATAAATTACATATCTGGTGAAAGCCAGTGGAGTGAAATACAATTCAGATAGGTCAAAAAATGTTGGGGCGTGATTCATCTTCAATGTGACACCAAGTTGCACGGTGCAGTCTACATTCTGGAGGGAAGGGATGCCATCCAGCCAGGACAGGCTTGAGAGATGGGCCTGTGCAAACTTCATGAAGTTTAACAAGAACAAGTGTAAAATCCTGCACATGGGTTGGGGCAATCCCAAACACAAATACAGGCTGGAAAGAGGATGGATTGAGACAATCCTGAGGAGAAGGACTTGGGGTGCTGGTGGATGAGAAGCTCAACACAACTCAGCAATGTGTACGTGCAACCCAGAAGGCCAGTCATATCCAGCGTGCGCAGCAGGTCAAGGGAGGGCATTCTGCCCCTCTACTTTCCTCTCATGAGACTCACCTGGAGTACTGTGTCCATCTCTGGGACTCATGACATAATTAGAATATAGACCTGTTGGAACAAGTCCAGAGGAGGCCGCAAAGATGATCACAGGGCTGGAGCACCTCTCCTATGAAGACAGGCCGAGAGAGTTGCAGCTGTTCAGCCTGTAGAAGTCTCCAGGGAGATCTTTACGGTCCTGTCCAACCCAAACTATTCTATGATTCTAAACAGCATTTCGGTGGTTAATTTCATAACAATTCATATTAATGTTAACTAAGAGTTTGAATTTTCTTTAGTATTATTAATTTGTTCTAGCATCCTTGTTTCAATGTAAGTTCTCTGTGTTATATGTGGCTATAATAAAGTCCAGATTCAAAATCTTTTAAGGTTAATGAGATTTATCTTTTTTCCTGTGAGTTCCCCAACCTTTGGATCAGGTCCTAAGTGGTCAAAATCTGATATAAAGCAACCCAAACTACTCAGCTGACTATTAGACTCTATGTCCAATGTACCTAGCTCTGCACAGCAGAATGCTTCTTTTTTTCTACAACTGGCAGATTTTTTCAAATTAACTACATTATGCACCTGGAAAAAAGAAAGGAAAATTTCTGTATTTTAATTTATGGCAGTTAAATATCATGATAAAGCCTCCCCTATACATGTTTCACAGGAAAGCAAGACAGAAATGTTTGAGCACAGCTCATGATCAAAATGCTACTACTGTTGCCACTGTTGACTTCATAAAATCTATTAACACTACTTTCTTCAGTGTTAGAACCACTGCAAACAATGGGTCTGAGCATATGCTGAGGATGTTTACATGCTAAGATAAAGAAAATCAATTTAATTTATCAAGAGAGATGTCTGCAAATGCAGAGGGTCACTGATTGTGATATTAGCAGTTGTTTGATTGAACTAAGGTTCTGAAAGTGAATCATAAAACATTTTCTCCCCCCTCAAAAAAATGCTTGGTATGACTCAATCTATGTATTATAAGAAACATCAGCAGGATACCAATAGAGAATCTGGCTGCTGGGGCAAAGCTAAAATAGTACACTTAGTCACTTGAAAGGAGTCAGCTTCTGCGTTGATATCCCACGGACATTAATGAGAACAGTGTGATTTGTCATGACCATTTGTTTCACAACCAGAAGCATGCAAAATTAGTATAAAAATAAGTTAAACTTTGCTTTTTTATTATTTTATTAAAATGTTTTTTTCAAAAATTTCCGTCTTGCAAGTATGCTCTTTCTTTCCTTTTTTCTTACCTGCGGTAAGAAACCTGCGGTTTTTTGCTAAGGTTCAGGGCAAGGCAGGTTCTGTGAGCTCTTGTATGTTCCTGCAATACCTAGCCACTCGCTTTCCAATATCAGCTTCCTGACAAAATGACTTCCCTGTTCCTTGCCCCTCCACCTGTGCTGTACACCAGCAGTGTGATGTGGGTCCCAAGTTATGTGGTGCATGTCATACGCACCAGGACTTCAGACAGAACCCTGATGCACTCACACAAGGCAAGTTCTAAGCTCAAGCACGACGCCCAAAGCCGAGCCCAAGTTCTCGTTCATGTCTTATAGATACGCTATGGAAAGAGAGCCAAGCTCCCCAATCCATTTCAGCAGCAGGCACTGCAAGAACAGTGAAGACGCTTTAAATCAAAGCTACATCTGGGCCAGTATTTAAAACAGACAATAACCTGGTTGTGGTCCCCAGTGTGTTTAGGCCCACCTTTGAACCTAAGCTTTAAGTACAGGGTAAGGCTGGCTATGCTTTTGTTCCCAGTGCCCTGTAAGTTTCTGGTGTTTCAGCACCAGTGTAAGCAAAAGAAAAATTTGAATATTTGTATTCTTTTGGGTTTTGTATGCGAACACAATATGGCAAATAATAGAGGTCAAAGAAAGTAAACAATTATTTATGCAGCATTGTGTAATTGCTATGTTTGATCTGCAAATCATAGGATTGATGAGGGAAAGATATATCCCTAGACCCAGATTTGCTCTGTGACTAATGTCAAAAGTTTGTTGCAAACAAGAGCATTAGAACAATATTTCAATAAAAACACTCAAATATAGATTTAGAAATTATTCTCTAGCAAAAAAAGGCAAAGAAAACTTTCAGACAAGGAAGAAAAAATACAAAAAATAAGAAAAACTTCATGTTTGGCAAAATTGCATGAAAGAATCATTGTCTTGAAATTGAACCTAAGGCATGAAGCAAGTGCTGCAAAATGTAATTTTAAAATGCTGACCATATTTCATGCAACTTTGCAAAACAAACACTGCATAAAAAGTTCTATTCATTATTATTTATTCAGATCTCTCTCAGCTGCAGTGCTGCAAATGTTTCTTTTGCAAAGCCACTGTACAACAAAGACATGAACATGGAACATGATTCTGTACTTCAGTATCCGTGGGATACCGTAAGAGAGACATAAAGTATCTGAAGACTAAAATGATACTAGGTTTCTCTGTGTATTGTTCTTCATAATTTCTTCATAAGGAAAATGCAGAGGAAAAAAAAGGAAGCAAGGTAGAGGTCAGATGCTCAGAGATACCAGAGATACTGTTTAAAAACAAATTAATTCCATATATACATAAATATTTTTATATTATCAAGGTTGGTTGTTCAGAGTCACCTAGTTTTCCATTTTCAAAGTCATACATGGATACAAACATTGCCAGAAGTCCTCAGCCACAAGAGATCAAATTTGGAGGGTCTGACTCCACTGCAGTATCTACTATCCCTGGCTTATTTGGAATAGTAATCTGTTCAAAACAGGCCAATTGAGCTAATTCTGAAATAAATAAAAATTTCAGTTTCTATTGCAGCAGAATTGGGCCCTCACAACTGTCTGAAATTACCTTTTACTTGACAGGGATGAGACAAGAAATTAATTTGAAGGAACTCAAATCACTATTTCAGAATATGCAAGAATGCATACTTTAATAATTAAAAAGGGGTAACCAATTGTGATTTTTATGCTGGAAATTAAAGCATTACTATAATTGTTAAAAATTGTGGTTTGGGGTTTTTGGGTTTTTTGGTCATCTTTTGCTAAAAGCAAATCATTGATGATATTCTGATTAATCAAGAGGAATTCTGGTTAATCATCAGCAACAAAACAGTGATTAAATCTTGATCTGTCCTTTTAACTGAATGTGCCCTCTGGGTAAAAATGGCAAGAAACTGTTGTCATTTTCTTTTTTTTTTCCATACGAAAAAGAAATGTGGAAAAAAATTATTGTCTCTGAACAAGTAAGACTTGTTATTAGCAATAAGATGCTATTACTCTTGCAATTATAACTCCTCTAAGAGTTTTCAGTGTATGCCTGCCTCCATCTACCACTCAATTAAATGCAGACAACTGATATATGTTGCCTTGGTGTGTCAATACAACACTAGCAATAACCCAAGTAATTTGATTAAGCAGTTATGCCGTTGAGAAATGCTTATAACAAATACAGTGTAGATTTTCTTAAATGCAATAGAAATGTCATATAGTGGAGTGAAGTCTTTCATCCAGCTAGAACAAAGATGTGTCAGGACAAAGTAAGATCTCAGAGGTTTCCTCAGGCATTAATGGTATTTTACCCTATTTCAAAAGTTGGCGGCTGATAAAAATGGTTTAAAGGAAATTGCAGCTGATATAGAAAAGTAAAACTTCTAAGTAAAAGAAAGTGACTCATACACATTAGGAGAATTTCCATATGATTCTTATTCTTCGTTCACTGCAAAAATTGGAAGAACATCCCATTTAGCTCAGTCTAATCTGGCTAATTTTGCAGCCATATGGAACTAGAGGCCAGATTCTTAATCGGCAACCCTGATTTGAATCCAGTTGCATGTTTGAGTTTTATTAGAGATCACGCCTCACAATTATGCTACTGCTTTGGTGGATTGTATATTTAAACCAGCAACTCCCCTTTCCACACTGCATCCCCTGCCGGCTACAGGCAGCCCAGCACTATGCTGCAGTATCTGTGCTTACACTGAAAGCTGCTTGCTAGCAGAATAATGTCATCATGGTCAAAGAGGAACACAATGGTTCAATACAGATTTGAGCAAAATGAAATTACATCTTATCTTTAAATCCACTGGAAGTTTTATATAGTCACACTATCCAGCAGTTACTTCTCCGAGGAAAGGTTACAAGAGGGAGTTTAATGTGATGGTGTACAGATTGAATGTCTTGAAAAAGTTGAAAACAGTGGCCCCTGAGGCTTTTCAGCTTTTTTATAGAGCATGGCACATCTTGAATGCATAGCTCAAAATATTTACAGTTTCAGATTGTTCCTAATTTATCTGGACCAAAGTTTTCATGAGCGTAAACACTATGGAGGCTTAAATCCCATAGATGTTCTAAAAACTTGCATATATGAATGCATATATAATACTACTACCACATAGTGAGTAATAATAAGAAGAAGAGTTAACATGTTTGTATAGAAAAAGCAATCTGCAGGGGAAAAAAAATGACAACTGCCTCTCCCAAAGAAAAGAATCCATGTCTGATCAAAATCATACATGTCTGTATAAAGGGACATAGGAGTGACAGTCAGTAAAAGAGACATATTTGCAGCATAGACAACTGACAGAATGGTTCTTATCTATACAGATCACAGACGGTGCTGAAGTGCCCTCGCAGATTCCAACACATCCTGAAGTTCAATGTGTGCTCGTGGCTGCATATCCCTGTATACCAGCTACAGCTCTTCACACCAGTATCCTGTTCCACACTCCCCCTCCCCGCAGAAACTGATAAACTTTTACTGGCTGATGGGGGGAATTAAAAACTTAACCATGGGTTCAATGGTCTAAAATGAGTGTTTGGGGAATCTTTGCTGAATTGATATGCTCTCCAACACATTATATTCAAATTGACCATATTTCCTGTTCCTATACAGAGTTAAGGACATCATATAGATATCTTGATCAAAAAAATGGGATAGATACAGATCTTACCAAAAAGTAAATGCATTCTTACATTAAAATATTATGTGGTCAGAGCTGGATATTCTCTGTTCTGCCTTTTCTATCGCAAATTCCTTACTGCACTGGGGGATGGGGAATACATCCATTGAATACTTGGTTTTGCAGCTGGGTATTCAACACCTTGCTCTGACGGTCTTCTAAAAATTTCCTTTTTTCAGCTTATTTTCCTTAGAATTGCTTTAGTCTTCTGTGGAAGAGAATGGAGCAGCTTCACAGCTTGAAAAGCATTGTTTTGGAGAAAAAAAAATATGACTTTAAAAGAGACAAACACTTTCAGTCCAACAGGAATAGGCCTTAAACATAGTGGTAACTTTGTCAAAATAATTGATATAACTATATCACACAAAGTGATAACAGTAAACAGCAGGTACATAAAATGTTTTGGGGTTTATTTATTTTTAAAACAAAATCCTAAGCTGTAGATGGGGGAGTCCTTTCACTGTCTGGATTTAATTTAAGAACAGAAATGTTGTCCCTTTGCTATTTCCATTATTCTGAATGATACCTCTGTGCATAAGCCTGCATATGTACTTTTTTTTTGAGGCAATTAGATGGCAATGAAGGTGCTGTAGTTGGTTATCTAAACACATCCAGAAAACTACCTTGAAACCATGTGCTGGAACAACTGTAAGTATTAGTATTTCTGCATTGAAAATAGATTGTACACAGAGCTTAGGTCACAGTAGAAAGAAATTTCAGTCTTTTCTTCTTGAGTTTTAGTCTAAATTCAATCTATATCTATCATTTGTTCTAAGAATTTTTACAGAAATTATGCTGATATGTTTTGTCTTTCAAGCAAATCACTAGATTTTTTATGTTTGCTTTTGTTATGATATAACGTAACAGAATTAGCAAATGGTTCTACAAACAAGCCCATCTTAACATGCAGAGCTGAACACCATGCTGTCTGTCTTGTTGAAGCATAAGTGCTTTGATAGGGTAGCTTCTGGGAAAGTGGTACCTTTAAATGACTCCATACTAATTTCCCTTGATGTTTAAAGCATAATGGACAGGGAAGAATCCCCCAAATGTTTTCCAAAGCACTCAGATCCATCAATCAGATGAAATGAGTCCAAAGAAATGTATAGAACTGCACCTCAAGTCTACCACAGTGAACAATGAATGTTCATTTTCATCCTTCCTTGCTTCTTAAAAAAGTTACAGAAAATTGCACAGCAACAAAGAGTTTCCATTTCGTTTCATAATGAGAAACAATGTGGAAAGCCCCCCGTCATTTTTACTGAAAGATATGGGAACGCCTGTGGCAACACCTCCAGAAATTCAGGACCTGATTTTTTTTTTTTCCATAAAACCCCCAAACCAAGTAAAAACCGGGTGAATCCCTATTACAGTGATCAAATTATTTGATGGCAAGGGGCTGGTAAAACAGAGTTCTGAGAATCTAATAATTAAAATTTTATGTGCTTTTAAAAGCATGTGTCTTTATGTTACTAAGGAAAGAGTTCTTTCACTCTCTAAAGTATAAACGTAATTTCAACCTCAGGATTACATCTGACTAAATATAGACACCTGTGCTGGACTGCCTAGGAAGGTAAACGGGAAGGAATTATGTCAACTGTCCCCACCGGTTCCTCTTCAACCTGTTGTTTGACTTCAATATTAAGTCAGTTTGTAGCCTTTGAGTAGGTGTGTTGCTGCTCCACATTAAGCACGTATAATTACATTCTGAAGAGCAGCATCAGAGCCAGTGCCCAAATGTCCCCGGCAAAACCTTTGTATGGAAGCAAGACACGTCGGATCGTCGCTAAATAACCATGATCCAGCCTCCAGCTTTTCGTATGTGCTGTCAGCCATGAAAAGAAAACACTTAAATGTCAAACGACATAACTGGCTACAGTGTATTTAACAAATGAGTCGGGGGTGTCGGCCCGCCCCGGGCGAGCCGCAGCCGTGTCCGCGGCTGCCCGTCGTCCCGCGGCCGCCGGGCCCCGTGCGCGGCCGCAGCTCCCGGGGCAGCGCCGTGCCCGGCACGTGTGCGGGATGGGAGCGGCTGCCCAGCCCCGCGTGGGTGGGCACCGCGGAAAGGAGGCACCTGGGGCGTATGGGGATGCTGGAAGTTGGGCAGGGCGGCCACGCCGAGAAGCCCCCGCCCGCCCCGGGCCCCGTGTGCTGCCGGGCACAGCCCGTCTCCAGGACCCGCAGCTTCACAGCCCAGAAAAGCCGTGCGCCTTCCTCCCCCTCCACTCCCCGCGGAGGCAGCCGGTGGCGTTGCCCGGTGGACCGCGGCAGCGGCAGGAGCCGGGTAGAAGAGGGAGGGATGCCACCGGGCTGGCGAGGAGCCCCAGCCGATCCTCCGGACCAGCTCCTGGGAGCACGGGCTGGCCTTCCACCGCTTCTTCCTGCGGATCACGGCCGGAGGCTGCCGAAGCGGGGGCATCCTGCCGTGCCGCCCGGGCGGGAGAGGAGACCCGGCCGTGGGCACCCGCCGGAGGGGGAAGGCTCCAGCCTCTCCCGCCAACCCGGGCGCCCTGCTCTCCCCCGCTCCAGCCGCCCCCGCACCGAAAAAAGCAGCGAGAGAAATAAAATGGTGGTAACGATGTAAAGCGCCTTGGAGGGGTTAAGGGAGCCTCAGACAGTACAAATCGCAAGGGAAACCGTCCTCCCGGAGGCAGGCAAAACAACCGGGAGCGAGGTGGGAGAAGGCAGAGGCTGTAACATGGACAGGTGCTCAGCTGCGAGCTGCCTCACTCCCTCCCTCTCTCTCTCTCTCTCTCACACACAGACTCGCATCTCTCCCGGCATGAAAAAGCGCAGGGCTAATGAGAGGCGAAGTGAATAATGGGGAAGTTGTTGTCTCCAGCGATGAGGCAAGTGATGGGGCTGAGGCCAGCACTGAAGTTGTGTAACCAAATTCGCCACCGTCACCCCCTCATTTCTCCTCCCTCCTTGATTTTTAAGGAGAAACACAGCTGGGGGTGGGAGACTCTCCCCACCGCACGCCGACCAGAGAAGAGCCCTCTCCCCTCAGGCACGGGCAGGCAGCTGGCGGAGGTGTCCCCGACGCCGCATCCCCGCCTCCGCGCAACTTGCGGGGAGCGGAGCCGGCTGAAGGCAGGCGGGGGCGGCTCTCCGCGGCCACCCACTCCGCGCTCCCCCCCGAGCACGGCAAAAGCCGGGGAGGCGGGAGGAGGGGAGATCCAAACTTGCCAGCTCGGGGACTGTCCCTCAAACGGCAGCGAGTGCCGTTCGTGCGTGAGCGGGGAGAGAAGTGTTCCCAAACTCCGGCGCTGCCCAGGCGGCTGGATGCGCACGGTTCCCATCGCGGCGCCGCAGCGGTTGCTGCCCAACGCCAGGGGACTGGCTTCTCCCAGGGGAAGTGACCGGCCAGGCGCCGAGCCCTCGGGGAACACCGGCGGGAGGTGGGAGGCAGGGAGAAGGGAGACCGGGCTCGAAGAGCCTGCTGTTTCCCGGCGCAGAAACGAAGCGAGGGAGAGCTCAACCGAGCGGCAGTGATTTAGCTGAGGGGGGAATCAGTGCCGTAACCACAGCCTACACAAATCCAGTGCAAGAAACCCGAATCTTACCCTGAGCTGCAGTGAGGAGCCCCGCGCAGAAAACGAGCAGAGACTTGAATTTCTTCCACGCAGTCATGTCTGCAGTTATTCCACACACACACACACTCACACAAAACCCCCGGCGGCTCTTCTCGGCTGCGACCGTGTCCTCCGAGCGGCAGCGGGGCTAAGGACAGCGCCAAATAACCACCACAGGGCGAGGAGAGGCGGAGAGGAGCGGTCCGGGTCCCGAGCGCCGCGCAGCGCCCGGCGCCTCCTGCAGGACTGCGCGGGCGGCTCGCTCGGCTCTGCTCTCACACAGCATCAGTCCCGCGCCGCGCCGGGGCTGCGCCGCTCAGCGCCCGCGGAGCCCCGGCGCCGCCGGCCCGCCGCCCGCCCAGGGGAGGGGAGGGCGCGCACGGAGGGAGGGGAGGCGCGCCCGGGGCCGCGGGCAGCGCGGTGTGCACGGCCGCCGGCGGGGAGAGCCGGCCAGCGGCGGCAGGAGAGGGATGCGGGGAGTGCGAGGAAGAGGAGGAGGAGAAGAAGGAGGAGGAGGAGGAGGAGGAGGAGAAGAGAAGAGGAGAGGAGAGGGAGGGATCGCGGCGAAAGCAGCGCAGGCAGCGCAGCAGAGCGGCTGCCAGCCACACGAGAAGCCACTGCCGCCGGACTCAACCATCCCTTCCCACGGAGAGGGGAAGGGGCCGGCGCTGCGCAGCCGGAGCACGCCGGTCCCGCAGTCACCCCGCTCCGCGGACGGCCCCGCACGGACCCCCGGGGCGGTCCCGGCCTCACCCTCGACCGCGGCAGCGGGCGACTCCTGCCGCCCGCCGAAAGCCCCGGGGAAAGAAGGCTTTCCCCTCTCGGTGCCCCCGGCGCGGGGAAGGGTAGCGGCTGCAGGGCTACACCTGCACGGGGGATTCCTGCTGCAATTCCCTGGTACCCTGTGCCCTGGCCCTGCTTGCAGTCCGGCACCCCCAGCCACATGTGGGGTGTGGGTGGTGCGGGTGCTGGAGTCCTTTGTCCTAGCTGAAACTCCCCTCTGCTTTTGTCCCCACTCGTGAAGAAGGAAGGTTTTCAGGTCCAAAATGTGCCCTGCTCATTCCTTCCAACTTGCTGATCAGAACAAGCTGTCGTTCCTGTGGGGAAGGAGAGAAGCCAATGTCTCCTTGAGGAACACTGCTTTGTCTTTATGTTGCCATTCCAGAGAACTCCTGTTGCCAAGAGGAATTTCTGCCATTAACAATCCTTTCCAAAACTAAAAAAAAAACAATCAAAATGTGGCATGGCAGATGCACACAGAGGCTTCCCCACCACCACCCTGGGCCAGGCAGGATTGGTTGCCTGAGCCCAAAGGAAAGGAGATGGTGACCTAGGGTTGGCCTGTCACAGGTCCCTATGCTCCATGGCCCCGGCAGGTGATGTCCTTTGCCAGCAAGGGTTTCTGTACCAGGCTTACCTGCAAACGGGTGGCAAAAAAAGTGACTTTAAATCCAGTAAGAATTGTAAAGATTGTCACCACCGCTGCACACTGGGCCTGACTTCATAATTAATGCTTACCTATATCCGTAATTAAAACACAAAGGCTCATAGGAAGGAAAGAGAGAAATGCAAGCCCTTTTGGAAAGGTAGTTTCAAGGTTGTAATTATTCACTTATGATGAATTTTCTTTCGTGGTGAAATATGCAAAGTTGTTTTCTCAATGTAAGTTGCAAGAAGGTGGTGAATGGGCACGGAACAAGGTAGGCTGACTTTGTAATAAGCTTGTATTTATGTAAAAAGGTTGTGGCTCTCACTCGGAAAAAAAAAAAAAAAGAAAAGAAATTAACAAAGCAGGGCTAGGCAGGCTGCCGAGCCAGACGTGGCATTGCTGCCATCTCGTGGCAAGCACTCCCTCCCTGCTGCGCCAGGGCTGCAGTCCCTGCCCTACCTTTCCCCACAGCTCCCAAACCCACTGCACTCCAAACACGTCCACAGGAGGGATCCAGTCTTAGTATTCATCTATTTTTTAAGAACGCCTTGGGGACTCATTTTTTGCATTCGTGAAAGTAAAATGATGCTAATACTTGTTAGTACCAGACATCGTGTAGCCAAGCTGCTGTGCAAAATTCCCCAGTCAGAGCTGCTCAGGCTCCTCGTGTCTCAGGCCCCTCCACTTATCCTTGTCAGCAGACAAGGGGGAATTCACTAATGATTGTGAGAAAGACAGATATGGACACTAAGCTTAAGCTGAGACTCTTACTTTATGGCCTGCAGTAGTCTGAGGCTTAGATTTTTGAAATACGGATTTTTTTGCATTGCATTTGGCCCAAGAGATCACAATAATTTTTGGTTTTGTGTCATTGTATTGTCTATTAGGTTAGAATATTTTAAAAGTTATAAATTAACCCCATTTATAGCTGTCTGGGTCGAGTTGAAAGCAGTAATGATGGTGACATTTCTTACTGTGAGGTTTAAGTAAGCACTCTTAATTTGAGAAGTTGCTGTTTAATCCTGCTCATGGCAGATTCTGTAGAAGCTCCAGTATGATATAATATGTGCTTTCTTGGTCTTGACTCACCCGGCTTAGATTTACTGTTTCCTGAGGCTTTCTGTTCTTCTGAGGATTTTCTGGGCTTTATTGAGCTTTTGGGACCTGATTCCTTCTCTATTGAGTTATTCGAGTGTTAATTTCTTCCCTTCATAGCACCTAAGTAAGGCAAAATAACTGGGCACCACAATCACTATCACTGCAAAAGATACTTTCTCTCTTTTCTTACATCCTATGATAGTAAACCATATGCATAAACATTGTTGACCTTTAGTATATTATCACTTGTCACCCGAGTTAGTGCCTTACTAAGATAAACAGGACAGCACAGACTCCCCAGACAAGATTTCAGCCTCTCTACAGACTCCAGTATCTGTCATAGTGACTTCTACAAACCCTTTTTGGTGAAGCCAAAAAAGCCATAAGATGACTATGGAACTGAAGCATGGCATTCCAGAAGGAATCTCCACCAACCTGACTTGAGCTTAGTGTGGAACTGCAGTACCTAAACACGGTAATTACAGAATTATGATCTGACATAATGACTGTAATCTCTCTGTTGTCTATTAAGTACCTGACGTAAAATCCACGAATTTATGAGTTTGAACAGAGGCGGTATTTCTCTCTATTCCCTGTAGACAGTATGGAGGAGTGTATATGTCAAGACTGTTTGTACTAATCAGGGTGATTTAAAGGTAGCTTGACAGGGATTTATTTTCAATTGAGAGCTTGTCCTTTTACTTCCCTATGCCATATAAAAAAGAGGTCTGAAAGGTTAGATTTCCTCTTTTCTTTTTATTTTTTTTCAGCTTGTTATGTTAATAATATTGAATCCACATTTCCCTGTTGTCATTTTATGGGAGGAAGAAGCATTTTTCTGTAAGGTGCAGGAATATTTGCTCATATCTAAGCAAAACTACTGATTCAGAATACAGCTGAAAATGTACTATACTCATTAAAGAGGGATGCTTGTGGGAACCCATAACCAGAATTTGCACTTGCCAGTGGACACAGAAGTCTGTAGCTTTCTGCCAGAAAGTTACTGTGAAGTTAAAAATGTGAAAGCTTAAAAATCAAAAAAATTGTATTGAGGGGAAAAAGTCTATAAGAGAAATCTTCAGCAGAATACAGATTCCATTTGAGGAAGTCAGAAAGTAGAACTGTTTTCTCCATAAGCAACTTTATCAAAACTTTTTTTGTCACATAAGCTCTTCAGTTGTGAGTGAAAACAGAGACCAAAGTTCCAAATACTCTCACTTAACACAGTCTCTTTTCAAGAGCTGCTTTCAGACTTGAAACATTTAATGATTTCTTTAGTCACAATAGTCTTTCAGGCTGGAACAATAAAAAGTATTTATATCTACATGTGTTCCTAACCCCCATTTTTTATGCCATAAAGAATAAAAAGCAGGCCATGTCACCCACAGTCTGTCTACAGTTAGAAATTTTGTTGCTTGGGTTCAGACTTGACTCTGCTTTCTTTTTGTGATAACATTCTCTCCAAACTAGATCAGTCTTGTAAGATTGACAATGATGATGACTACAGCTGCAAAAAACTAAATCTGCAACGCTACAACTGCATTGTTTTATACTCTACCAGCACCGGGCAATAAATGTAAGTACCAGTGGTCTTCTAAGCTGGAAAAAGAAGGAGAAAACAGGGAAAACATGGTTACAGGCTGGCAGGTGGGACACTTCAGGGGACATTGGTCAGGAAGAGAGAGTATTATGATAGCATTGTTCAGGAGAACCACTGGGCCTAAAGTAATTGCTCTGCTTCATTGTATTCCCCTCTGGAGTGCTTAGTTTAGGGGGAACAGTTGGCAAGACTGAGGGGGGGAAACGTATGTTGCCTGTTTTAAAGTACCCTCAAGCATTACTTAGCTCCTCAGGGGCAGGCTCCAGCACACTGCTTCTTTTCTAAGCATCTGCATTGATCCCATCTGTCCTTAAGGTGACATATAATTGATGTTAGGAAGACGAGACTTCTGAAAGACGTTTCTGCGTTTGAGGGAAGGTGGGATATGTAGGCAGTAGCCTTCAGGGTGCCTATAGGAGACAACACCAAGGTCATTCCACTTAGGTACTGTTGCTCAGAGGTTTAAACATTTTAGCCTTTGAGGGTTAAGAAAGGCAAGGGGAACTTTGTTGAAGCCATTCAAGGAAAACAGATGATTTGTTTTCTAGTTAAGCATAAGAAGATCCTACAAAGTATGAGGTTTGTCTATGTGCGAAAGTTTGAAACAGTCTAGTACATGGGTAACCGTAGCTCGCATTATGGTCTAAACAGACAAGTAAGTCAGTATCTTGACAGAGAGTAAAATGTGACAGTGTCAGCTAGCTTTGGGAATGAAAAGTAGTAGAGATGAGGAAGAACCAGAGAAATGAGGCCAAGAATAGCTCAGAAAACAATGTTTTCTGGTGGAAACACCATTGGCTATGGGAAGGGTAAGACTACATTTATCAGAGCTGGAAAAATAGTGCTTTTATTGAGACAGGATAATAGATGTTTGGTTGCGAGGAGACTTTGATCAGGGGGGCTCCATACCTGTATGTACTAAGAATCTGGTTACTTCATGTGAGCTGTCTTGCCCAAGAGTGACCATGGTGCTGAATGATGTACAGCTATGCACTGTCTTAATTATGAGCACACACTGACTTGGTTTAGCATTTAGTGAACTGCTGTAACTTGAGCTGCAATGGCTCTTACATACTATTTGTTTAAGAATTTGGAAGAGTCAGTCTTCGACGCAGCTCTCTTGGTGTGGTTTCCTCATATGGAGTCATACATGTCATTTAGTCTTGAAACCCACTTGCTAGAAACTAAAGTGGTTTTTTTTGTTAAGGAAAAAGACTTAAGTTACGTCCTGGCATATTTTAAGCCAACTCAAAATATGAGAAAGATGGTCTAAAGGTATGGGAAAGGATAGGCTGTCTGTTTGATTCATCGTGCGTTGGAGATGATGGCTACATATACATGAGGAGATGTCAGAGAGGCAGGTTGAGATTTCAGTTTGGACATAAGGAGATTAGTCTGGAGTAGACTAGTATATCTCTGAGTCATTAGCAAACAGATGGTAGTTGAATTTGTATTTGTTGATGAGATCACACAGAAGCAAGGTGTAGAGAGAAGAGAGAAGGAAAACAAGGACAGAAAACCCACACAGTAATTTGAAGAGTGGATGAGAAGTATGTTCTCAAATATACCACCCTGATAATCAGGTGAAGAGAGAATTGTTGACATGGACATACAGTATTCTAAGAGCTCCGTGATAGGTCCAAGTGGCTGGAAATGGTGTCTTCATGAACTTTAGATAGTTTTTAGAGATTGAGCAATGAATAGTTTCATATGGCTCTGAAGAAAGGGAAGACTAAATCCGAGAAAACAAGTTGCTTCAAAGGGATTTCTAAGAGTGTCACAGTAACTCTAATGTTCTTTTGGTATTCTCATTCTTCTTTCATAAAGAATGAGCAAATAGCTGGGAGTTGAAAGTAAAATAAAGGGAAATGAAATGTAGGTAAAATCATACAGTTTCTAACACGGCAAAGACTAATCTATAAACAAAGGGGTACATTGTCAGAAGAGAGAAAAGAGGACAAAGAGAGTACAAGTCATGAGAAAAATGGTGAGAAATTATGATACTGATTGTGAAAGAAATTAGATGACTGGGTAGAATGGAGGCATTGAAGCAGCTAGAGGAGCCAAAGGAGGCAAACAAAGAAGCAGTTTTTGAATCCATGGGGGAAAAAAAAAAGTAAAGAGCATTAATGGTTAAAGGAGTAAATAAAGAGGAGTAAAGCTAATTTTTGACTTAAAACAGCGTCTGCGCATGAAGTTTTAACAGGCCTGATAGGAAAATGGGGAGAATGCACAGATAACCAGGTGCACAATCATCAGTGCTTTAAAAATAATCACTATCAACAAATTACACTTAGACTCAAAGAGTCCTTGACTGAAGTGACTTAATCTCTAGAGATATATTCATTTTGGCAGGTGCTCCAAGAAATGAGTTCCTATGGCTTATATTAACTGAAATTTTGGGTACACTTTACCCATTCATAAGAAAAGAGTACTGCAGTAAAGACAGAGAGGATTTCTGCGATGTTTTTGTCAGGAAGATGTTTCTGCAATTTCCTAAGTTCTGATGGTGGGCTCACTGGGCATGCTAAGCTGGAAAGTAGTAACAATGACAGTCCCAGTAGAACACCTGGGATACAAATAATCATGTGAAGCCCACATTTATATTCCCAATAGATGTTGCAGAAATAATTTCTGCTACATCTCAAAATCTTTCTTCAGAGCAAATGAATTTCACCTGTGTAACTCAATCACGGAATTTGTAGCTAACTACACTTCAGGGATCGTCTGATGCTGGAGGTCCTTACAGCAGTGTGTGTAGGCCTGCAGAGGGAGACAGTCTGTTCAGGTGCTTGCCAGATTTTACAGCTAGTTATCTCTCTGTATTGACTGAAAAAGAATTTGATGGTCTGGTTTAAGCAAACTGCATGACAAAGTCAGGTTTAAAATGACCTGAACATTGCCAAACTGTTTACTTATGTGTTTTTTCTTTTATGTGTTAATCTAACTCCTATTTCCATCTCATAATGTGGGTGCACAGAGTTACCTATGTAAAGTCTAAATTTATGCATTTGGATTTCACAGAATATTCTGATTTGAAAGGAATCCACAAAGAACATAAAGTCCAACTCTTAAGTGAATGGCCCATACAGGGTTCAAACCTCCAACCTTGCTGTTATTAGCACCATGTTCTAACTAACTGAGCTAATCTCAGGGTATCTGCATCTTGCTGAAGTGCTTTAGTCCCCATGTAAGTATTCTAACTCATCATTAGGGAGGGAAAAAAAGTGGTTTATTCTGCTTTTCTTCGAAACCAAACAGCCTTACAATTACTGCAAAGTAACAGAGTACACATGAAGGCTTACTGCAATTATCCATCAAAACCTTGCATACTGGGAACCTGAACTGAGTGGCAGCCTTTCTATTGACTTCAGCAATCAGAGGATCATGTCTTATACAAGTAATAGGACTAGGATTTTGACTGAGCAAGGAGTTATAAAATCAAAGTATTGGTTGTGTTTAAGTTTCAGCATTACTCCCAGGAGCTATGTATAAGCACAGGACAAGAATCACCTACTGGTGGAATTTTGTACCTGCAAAGAAGAATTTGATGCATTCTTCCTGCAGTAGCCCATTATCAAATCAATAATATCTCCCTCCACAGGAAAAAAATCCAAGGAACCCATCAGCAGAATAGAGTCATTCGGAAATGATCATGTAGTCTCGTTTCTCTGCTCACATATTGACCAAGCCAGATGGGGACCATCTAAATCCTTGAAACGCAAACATTGACTCATCAACATAGCCTCAATTATCTTCCCAAATATTGGATGGCCTGACACTGGACAGTGACTGGCTTTGCTAATATCATCCAAATATGGGTTTTTGAACAAGAGCCGAACTGCTGCCTAAATAAAGCTGGCAAAATGCCCTTCTGAAGAGAGTCATTAATGATCTGCATAAATAATGAGCTTAAGTATCTCTCTGCTTGCTTGAACTAGTCATGAATTTTTTCATTTGGAAAGAAAGCAGAACCAACCCTTCATGCATGAAACTAAGAGAGGTCTAGCCCTTTTTACTGAATTATTTGTTTTCTGTAACCTTGTTCCCTTCTTGCACAGCATTTTAGCCAGCTGTTCTAGAGCAGTGAGTTTCAAGCAGTAATTATCCATCCTCCCTAGTTAGTCCTTTATAGTTCATCTATTTGCTAAGTTGCCTTTCGTCTCACAACTTCTAAATTAGAGTTCCTCTCTGTCTAAAAAAGATGCATAAGAAGGGTTTTTCTTATTAAGAACATCAGTAACCCGGTCTGCCTGCAGGACTTCTACACACTAAGGTCAGAACTTACCACAGAAATAACCTGCTTCTCAGATTCACATTTCCCTTTCCTGTATAAAGTCTCTATTTCTGTCTTTGTAGGGAGCTTATCTCCTGGACTGCGCATCTGAAAGAATCAGATGAATTCTGATTGAATTCAGATGAACAAGATAACATCATTTTTCACGTGGACATATTTCTGATTAAATCAGTTGTCTTCAGTTCTTTCCACTATATACAGTTCATGTTTATCTGGTATTGTCTTAAATCTCTATATTTTCAGCCCTCCATAGTATGGTAGAAAATGGACTGAAATAAAATCAGAACAAGGATTTTCACTAGCATCTATTCTAAGCATGCAATAATTTCGTGTCTTAAAATATTTTTTAAGGAAATTACTAAGTGAGAAATTTGGAACTTTGTTAATATTTGTGGTGATAATTGTTAGAAAAAAATCAAGAACTAGAAATTCCAAGTGTTATTATCTGTGGTCCATGCTTCCTCATGGGAACATGAGTTTTCTGAAATAGGAAGCATAACAGTTCTTTGAAGATTTTGGGAAGTAGATCAAAATTCATTTGATCTTCAGAAAAAACCTACCCATTCTCATGGCAGTGTGCTGAAGTCAGTGTGAAATACATTAGTGTTTGTGAGGGAGCTGCCATATCATAAGGTTTATTGAGTACATGAGACTGAACTGGATCACTTCATTAAAGGCAGTTATAAAAAAAGTCATTAAAAGGTAACAGAATACTGCCAATTTAGAGTTTGTTGGAAATAGGTCTGTCAATCTGGAAAGATCTTAATGAAGCAATGTGCCATGATGATATTTTTTTCCCACAGGACCTTGGTGCTCAATCATATATTGTTATTTTATTTTCATTTAGAATATTCAGAAGCAGGTGATAACGCTGTTAGTGCATTCCTAGTTCATAGTATGTGCAAGAGGCATTCACACTGTTCCAGGTCCCGAAGTTCAGAGGTTTTGCTGTATAATCAGTGGAGACATTAAGACCCGTTTTGCTTAATTTTAGGCACCTAGCTGAGGGACAGGAAGAAATCAGATAGTATCTGATCATGATATGTACATGAGAGTATGTTCTGTATTTGCTGTATAGGTAGCTTGCAGGAATTATATGCCTAGCATTAGGTAGATGGCCTTGGTCCTTCTGTTAAGTGGATGAGTGACTCTCCCCAGTCATCTGTCCACAGTGATGGCATGTACTTTGTCATCTCTACTGGACTGCCGTGCTTTCCACAGTAGAAAAGAGACAGGGATCCTTTTGGGGTGGGGGGTAAGGTATGTTCCCTAGCACAGGAGGAGAGCAATTCCTAGTATCTTTTTCATTTTACATGTTCGCTGAAGGGTCTGTCAGTCATTGTCTTTTATTCCATTGGCTTTAAAATGCAATCTATTGCAATATAAGAAAATGTTGTGTTCTTTTATGATATAGGTGACTTGCTTAAGGTTTTCAGTGAAAACAAGAACATGTAATGCAGAGTCAGCATTGAGCTGACTTGTTATACTTAAAGCTTTTGGGGCAGATTTTCAAAGACACAGGGGAGTTAGGATTCAAACTCCATTTGGTGTTCAGTGGGTGTTCAACATCTAGCTGCCTATTTCTGCTTTTGAAATATTCTACCGTAGAAGTAAAGGGTCTAATTGTAATGGATAAACCAACAAAAAAACTAGAGTGTTCTGTCTTTTTCTGACTATTAAAAAGATACTTCTTTGAAGAATAAAGTTCTTAAAACAGAAAAAGAAATATCAGTGGATCTCTGCTCACTGTGGGCTCTATTCATGACTTGAAGCACTCACAGAGCCTGCACTAACGTTAAGAATTATTCAGTCATATAAGGGGTATGTAATTGATAATACATTCTTGCAGTTGCTATCAAATAGGTCTCTGTGAGAATCAGGCTGTAGGTAGGGTTTCCATATATTACACCTTTAATCACAAGACTCAGCTTTTTAGAGAAAATTCTCTTTATTACGAGTGTAGTCCTTTTCTTACAGGTGCTTCTGGTAGGTTGAAACCTCCCTGGCTCAGTGCCACAGGCCAGCCTCCTCCAGAGGCACAACAGCGTAGGTCTGGATGCGGCACTACATAGCTCATGCGCTCTGAAGATCTCTCTTATCCCTCACCAAAAAAAAGCTGCAGGGCTCCTATCTTAGCCTTGAAAAGGCAGCTTCCATTTCCCCATCCCTAATACCAAACAGCAACTACAGCAGAATATATTGTCACTAAAGATAAACTAAGTGAACTGTTGCATTCAGATTTCACAGCTGGACCAAACCTCAAGGGCATGTAACTAGACCAACCACCAATAATGAAACCTTAGACCTGACTTTAAGATACAACTGCCTTTCACACTTACAAGGCAATGCTTGTGTAATTAGTCATACAGTGCAGGATGCCACAGTACAAGCTCTGCACACCTGATTGCTAAAAGACACCTGTGCTATGAGTTATGGTCAATGTTGATGATTGCCTGTATTTTTAAATTATGATAATATTTTGATCCATATTCAAAACCAATTGATCAAAATTGGTTTCTGTTTTCTTTGATTTTGTTAACATATCAGTTTTTTAGACTAATCCTTTAATGTATATTTTCTCTGATGTATAGGCCACATATATATACACATATATATATTTTTTTGTGTATGTGCATATATTATAAATAATATATTATATATATATGGACTAACCAGGCATGTTTTCTTCAGATATGGACTAACATTCTTCTAAGATGATGCACCTGAGCGCGGGTTTTTCCAATCATAATTCAAAGGAACTTTAATATATTCATGCAGGCCTATATTCTTACTTTAAAATTCCCAGACATTTTAGAGTTCATAGAAATTTAAGATGCCTAAAAATTGTAGAAGAAAGCATATTTGTGCATGTTTAGTAAGTTTCTCACTTCTTTCTACTAATGTCTCAAAAATCTATCCAAATATAACAATATTAATAGTAATTATCAAAAATGTTTACATCAATTTGCTTGACTCTCTTCAATCTGCAAAGAATGCTTTTTCTATAACATCTGTTCCAGAGACTAGTCATATACTTGGATGATCAAAAGGCAGAAGCACCTACAAGAAGTCTGGAGAGGGACTTCTGACAAGAACATATAGTGATAGGACAAGGGAGAATGGCTTCAGACTTAAAGGGTAGCTTTATATTAGATATTAGGAAGAAATTTTTTAGTGTGAGGGTGGAGAGGCACTGGAACAGAGAAGTTGTGGATGCCCCATCCCTGGAAGTGTTCAAGGCTAGGTTGGGTGGAGCTCTGAGCAACCTGGTCCAGCACAAAGTGCCCCTGCCTATGGTAGTAAATGTGGAGAGAGCAGGACTGTGTGAGCAACTTATCCTGCATTTCTGTGGGCCTTGCCTTGACATGGCCGGGCACAGACAGTGAAAAACTAACTGCACAGTCATCATGGCTTCAGGCTCTGAAGCTGAAACAAAGAAGGATCTGTGCCAAAATTAAGGAGGAGTCCCAAGAGGTAAACAAATGTCCTCACCTCGCGTGGACACCTGCAATAATCCAATTAGAAGTGGTCAATAGGGCATGTTTACACCGTGGACACTTTCATGTAACCAATAATGTAAAAGTGATCATGCTCTGGGGTGTAGAAAAAGTACTTAAAGGGCATCTTTTTGTAAATAAAGCGGATATTTTGCGGATCATATTGGTCGTATGCAGTCTGTCTCTGAACCCCTCCGTCGACAAGTAAAGTTGGATCTAGATGATCTTTAAGGCCCTTCAAATCAAAACCACTCCGTGATTCTATGATTCAATGAGTGTTCAGACTTTAACATTTCCTGGACTGCAGCTGCTGCTCTGGGCAGAGATTTAAGACTGAGTATATTTATTTTAAACATAAGAGAAACTGTAGTTATTTGGCGTTGATCAGTTCTGATCAATTTGATGTTGATCAGTGGAAACTGTTGTGTACTCTGATATAATGAAGAGCTCTACAAAGCTTAAGCAATGTTTTGATAACAAAATATTCAGATAGATTCTTTTCAGAGTCTTTTAGGTTGGAAAAGTTCCTTAATATCATCGAGTCCAACTGTAAACCTACCACTGCCAAACTCCACCACTAACTTATGTCTCTAACACCATGTCTACAAACTGGTTTCTGAATAGTTTAACTTCAAGCAACAAACACAAGAGCCTCAAAAAGAAGCAACCCACAGGTAAGTACCATAATTAGGTTGTCAATTGAATTTGATAATTAATAAATTTACCAAAGTGTGAGATGCGTTTATTCTTTCTACAAGTTTCCCTGAATCCTCTTATATAGAAAAAAATAGCTACTCTTCTCCAAGCTACAGAAATACTTTTGTATTCAGAGATTGATTATTAAATTAAGGTGATCTATTTTGCTATCTGTCACAAGTGACTTACAGCTCTATACCTTATATCAGTTTTTCCTACCCCAAACAAAATTAGCTTTTAAGATTTTTAATATTTTTTTTTAAGGCAAATTTTGCATTATTCAATGGCATTGACTCTGAGACAGATCTGAGTTATGTGGAATAGGACTGGAGGATACCTGACTGTATTCCTAGGGCTATTTATAGTATTTTTGTGATTTCCACAAATTACTGTAAGGTCTAAGTTCCATTTTGATGTCTGCTTTATATGTAAAGATATGCAAATATTGTGTTTACAAAGTCCACCAGCTTTCATCTGTTTACATACTAAGAATGCTTCATTCAGGTAGATTAATCCCTCTAAAATTGCACTTATACCCAATACATGAGTTTGCAGTTCTTCATTTAGATTGGCATCCTGACTTAAAAGTGTAGAATAAATGACCTTTACTTACAAACCCTGTACTAAAAAATATGAATGTGGAGATCTACACTTTTTCTGGCATAGAAAAAGTACAGATCTCATTTGGAGAACAGGAGATGATTTGTATGCTATAGAAACACTTCTTGCTTTAAATGTCTGTAAAACCATGTGCAGTCAAGGACACCCTGAGGATCCGAGACAGAGTTTGATAGTTTTTACACATAGATTTAGTAATACACATTACTAAAAATTGGACTTGGGGTTGTGCTTGAGCATTCTTCTTTGTTAGAAATCCGTATTTGAAAATGGTAGTGTTATGTGCCTAAATTATTCTTAATATTATGTACCTAAAGTTTCTGTGGATTTTATTGCTACTCTCATGAGCTCTGCATGCAGATAAGAAGCAGTAAGTGCCTTCATGAAATTGTGATATTGCCTCTTATGGTAAAAATGGAGGACAATGCAGTTCAGATCAATGGAGTTGTGACCATTTACTCTTAGGAGAATTTACTTCTTACACTTCTTAGATCAGATACAGCGAAAAAAATCTCAGGTTTTAAATATGTCATTTCCCTTATGCTCTAACTCTAAGAAAAATCAGCAACCATTTTGATATATTTTTGTTTCCCAATCTGCTCCTAGGATCAATGCAGGGAAAAGAATTTTAGGTGAAAGAAATTGAAAAATCAAATCCATTGATTTTTTCAGGAACAGTACTAATTTACATGACTTGTGTATTCCTGTCCCAAAACACATAGCCTGGAAAAATTTTTCCTATCCCTATGCCTATCTTATTCTATCTCTGCATGTCTCACTGTACTGCTGTAATTTAATTCCTATTCACCTAAAATATGGCATGATACAAAACATTTTTTTCTTATACTCAAAAAGAATCATCTGCTTTATGTCTAGCTTTGTCTGCTCTTGAATGAGATGCTCACCAGGTCTCCATTCTTGAAAGCACTTAAGCACTTGCTTATTTTTACTGGAGTGTCATTCAAAATGTTTGCTTAATAGCACTGAAGTGTTTGCAAGAATGGAACTAAGAAGAATCTGCCAGATAAAGTGTAAAAGATGTAAATTGGATTGGCAGAGCACAGACAACTCAACAGCCAGATATTCCCTAATAATAATTTTGCTAAGTTTGCTCCAAAAGCGTGAAAATAAAGAAAATACCCCACTCTAAATTTATGTCCCTTCTGGAGTAGAGTCCCCTCTGAAGTAATTACTGAATACACCCGGATTATGTTGGAGTAGCAGTTAAAGCCAAATTCCTCTGTTAGATTGAGGCCTCAGAAAACTTGCCTGTGTGTGTAACACACTGGAATAATATTCCATTAGGTTTAAATCTCCACAGTACAGAGAGTGATCAGAGTTGAAGCTCCATTGCTCTGAGGGCACACTTTGTCAGTTCATTCATGACAAGGTCCCCAAAATCTGTTATCATTTTTGATCAGCTGTTTAATACCTGAATTAATTCTTGCTTAACTACTGCAATGGCTAAATCTGGCTACTACTCTTAATTACTACTGCTTAAATTTCCTAAAAAAAAACCCAAACCAAACTTTCAGAATGGATTAAATATTTGACAATAAAGTGTAATCTGAATCTGTACTTAAATTTACTGTTAGCACAATTAGCTCCTGATGTCCCTCTAAGTAGCTGGATCTTGCAGAGAGGCTTTGCAGATCTATCTTCTCTGAACACACGTCTCTCACCTGTATATCAGCAGGTGGGCACAGACACCTCTGTGTTGTACACCTCAAGATGTACCACCTGAAAATTGTCATTGATTGAACTAGGTCATGATTTTATAATAAGAGAGACTTTTCTCCCAGACAGAACCTAGTTGCAATACACTTTTATGGCTTGCATAACCTGAGCTGCTGCTTTTCTTATAGTGGGAGTTTTACTATAACTACTTGCATTGGCCTCCGTGGATTCACTCTGACTTACAGTGGTATAAATTAGACTTTGCTAAGAATCCAGATTCTCCAATTCATGTAGTGGCTACTAATATTTTGTATTTTATCAAATTCCTTCATCCTTGGGGATTCCCCCCCCTCCCGAAGTTAATATAAGGGTCTTCTCCAAACAGTGCAAAACGTTGTATCTCTTTTGCAGGATTTTAATCCAGTCTTTCTGTTAATTGCAATATGAATCTGAAGTGTGTTATTTTACCTTGTTTGATATAAAAATTTCATTGTTCTTAGTCACAATTATGGAAGAGTCACTAACAGATATATGATTCTAATAATTTGTAATAAGTTACCTTTGCAAATCATGTCTGATTCATTCCTTACAAGTGCAGGGCTCCAATAATTTGTATTGAAATTAGTTTATTTTCCTAAATAAATTGACGGGTTTGTCTGATTGCTTAAAAAGTCTTTTGAAATTCTCCTGCCTGTGAAATACTGGAAGGTGATGAATACAGAACTATTACTGTGTAATGTAAGTTTTTCTTGTTTATATTGTTGGTGAAATTGCAGTGAAGGTTGCTATAGTGACTAATATCCTATACAAAACATATGACAAGAACAAAACATAGAAAATAGCCTGAGCAATAGAAAACATAAAAGGAGTCATTTAGGGTGTGGTAACCTTTCTATCACAGATGTAAGAGCATTGGGAAGGCTCCTGCTGGTGGGGCTCAGGGGATGAAAGAGCTGAGACTCTGCTGAGGAATTGGAAGCACAGCTAAAGACACCTACACGGTCAACAGCCTCATTCCTTCCTTGCAATACCTTCTGCTTTCTTTTTTGAGACTTACACAAACATTTCTCTGTTTGTCTGTCATTGCCTACAAATAGAATGAGTGAGTTGTAGGCAACTGTAAGCAGCCTCCAGCATGACACAGGCTCCAATCACATCTCTGCCATTATAACAAATGAGCTTGGCACCATGAAAGTTATATGCCCCAGAGAAAAATAAAAGATAACAATAAGGATGAGATGGGTGGAACAGCAGAACTAGGGGAAAGATTATGAAGCTACATAAAACCTTGGGAAAACAGAAAATGGTAGAGCCCAGGGCAGGTGGGAGTAAGAAATGGCATTGGAAAGAAGTAAAAGACACATAACCCATAAAATTAAGGAAAAAGGGAGAAGGTGGAAGCGAAGTACACAAGGTATATCATAAATGAAGAAATGGGAACACAGAAAGCTTTTGGCTTGAAAAAGTAGTGGATATTTCTGTTAGAGGGAGGATGGCTTGAAGGATGCTCATAGTACCTGGTACAAGCAAAACTTCCCAAAATAGAAGAAGGGAAGAATCACTCATATGCAGGACAGAAATGGATAATTGTTAGAAACATTTAGTGTGCTATAGATCTGACAGGTGCATTCATGGGGATGGTTCCCACACCTAGTACTCACCAACTCTACTTGAACAGAAAGATTCCTGTCCTTATTCCTCATTCAACACTCCTCTGCTGGCTGCCTTTTCGTTCTTCCATACTCTTTTTTAAAGGGATCCTTCTTTCAGCTGTCCAGGTCAGTCACGCTTCTTCCTCTCTTTGTTCCTTCTTCAATCTGTGAAAGACAATATTAGCTTTTCTATACCATACAGGATCCATCAACGTGCAGTTTTACAGCCACAGAACGTTTGGAATTATGCCACTGGGGAAGTCTGTCCCTAGGAGCTGCTAAGGACTGTCAAATTGCCTTTCTGCAGAACCTGGAGCTGCTTGGGGTAACAACCAGTCTGAAAAGTAAAAGTATTTTCTCTCTACAAACTCTCCAGCTGTCTTATCGGTGCTCTGAATTTAGAAAAAGGAGAAAGCAGAAACTTTGGTATAAAAATTGTATATTTTGAACGTGAAGAGAAAAATATTTGAAAGTAAAAAAAAAAGATTAAAACCTAATATTTTCTGTCAGTTTTCATGGAATAAAAACAAAATAACCTGTTTGGTTTGGTTAGATTTGGTTAAGATAAATTAAACTATATTTTAAGGCTTTAAAACATATCCTTGTTTGAGAGCTCAAAATCCTCATAAGTACATTTGATACATTTTTGAAAATAAATGCTACTAGAAAAAACTGTTAAAAGTAAATGTATTATTTGAATTATGATCCTCACTACCTCTATCTAGTGCTCCTGATCCAAAACCTATTCAAGTGAGAGCCCTTTGTTGAACAAAATGGGTCCCAGCTCAGGCTCTGACAGAGAACTAATGGTACATGTACAAAAAGCCTCTAATGTATGTCAGCTGAACAGGTGAAAAATGATATTTGTTTCTTATATAATATATGAAGACTCAAATGTGAAATAGGAAACTTGGGGAGCTGGTGTGTCTATTTAGAAACTTTAAAGAAAAGTGACTTAATTTTTTAGTTCCTGTGAAGTGACACTAAACCTTGAAGCTACTACATTTCTAGATCTGGACCAAATTTGCCTGTGAATATATTCTAGAGCTAAGATTCTTCATCATGGAATTTTGTATGCTTTTTTTTTTTTTAATTTGTGAAGATAAATTATTTCTTGTTTTCTTTCTTTCCTCCTCCTCTCCCCCTGTATGGCCATTTATTCTATAAAGTAATTGGGTTAAATTCACTCCTTTTTAAATGACCAACCAAAACCAAGAAAAGTGAAAATGTTTGGCTATTTATGATTTTAACTATCATGAACAAAATATATGGGAACTTTTTGGGTGGCTACACTGAAGTGCAAGTACCATTTAGCTACTTTTTGTTTTCTTACTGTGTTTGCTAAAAAAGATGTTTATTTTCTGACATACATATTGTATGAGTTCCAACAAAAGAGGATCATTCCGACACCATTTATCTTCCTCATTTTGAAATGAAAGGAAACATGAAGAACATTTGTGTACAGCCTTTCAATGTACAACCTTTGCAGTCAGACTTTGCAATGGTATCAGGACAGTAATTTAGTTTCCCTAAAAAGCCGTCCCCTGATTCCCTCTTCTTCTATCTCTCTTTCCTTTAAGATTGCACCTGACAGATAGAAAGCTGATACCAGATTATCATGTCTCATCTTAGTTACTTGTTCCAAATGTTTCCTTTCCAAACGTCTCCTGTTATCCTGAAGAAACTGCATGGTGGCTGTAATCGGCACCAAAAGCATTGCAGTATAGAAAAAGCACTTCCAGAGAAAAATGGAAAAGTTGTCTGAGTTCAGAAATGCAGAGGGGACATCTCTCACTGAGAAGGAAAACATGTCTGGGAAGTCAATATAACACTATGGGACTTTGAAAATCAATTTTTAATTTTATTTAGGCCATAAATTTCATGTGACCTTTTTTGTCTGTTATAATCTCAGTTCTCCCGGCGTAAACTGGATGCAGTGCCCTTTTCTTGGAGCACAAGAAAGGTAAGTTAAAGGCAGTGTGCCTGTGTACACAGATGTGCACAGGCGGACACAGGCTGACTCGCTGAACACTGAGCCAGCCAGATATCAAACAGCTGTTCTGCAGGAGCCACATAGCTCCATCAGTTTAGTGCTGTCCAAGGGCTATGAAACTCTCAAGAGACTCAAACTGCACTAGAGCATGGCAATACTTTCATATGACAACATAAATTATGGGATGGCACTGACCAACAGAAGCATAAGCAGAGGAGCCCCATTGTCCCTCTGCTTCACACCACAATTTGTACAGAGCAACCTGAGAAGTAGGTATAGCTGCGGTGGGCAATGTAAATATCTACAACATCCCTTTAATAGGACCATGGGGGATAGTATATCCTTTGCACAGATTTCCTTAAGTTATGACTCTGCTTCTGTGAGGCTTTGAAAGACCAGTATTACCGGTCTGTCCTTATTATGCCTTTCTTGTATCTCCACTTTACATCTATCTCTCTTACATCCTCAGATGCTTGGGAAAGTTTCCTGTCTTCTGTCATACTGGATTTCAGTTTGCACTTTTACAAGACAAGTGAAGGATGACTCTGGAAATTAATCTTACACATGTTCCTTTGGGTAGTTAATTCACAAGGATATCTGTTTGGAATAGATCTTGCTTATTAGCTGATCAAACTTCACAGTAAAACTGTTAGGCCTTTTTTTTGCCTCAACTAGTTTGCTTAAAATGTTACCCCAGGATTTAATCCCTTGATGGTTAAGTATTTTATTTCCAAAGATAAATTTATCCCTGGTTGATTTTTGCCATTTTGAGAACCAGTACATGACAGATTTTTTTGCTTTCAGTCACTAAGTCACAATTGGATTACTTTAGTCCCCAAAGTCACCAACTCTTCATACATCATACTGCTGTTTCCCTCTCTATCACTGATCTTTTGTAGTGTGATCTCCAGATTCCACATCCTCCTATTTTTTGGTACTAAGGTCATGGATGACAGTATTTAACAAAATTGTTTACAAGACTGATCCTTAGGTCCCTGAGGTCTCACTCAGGAGCGGTGATGACAGCTCAGATCCCAATATTGTACGTGCAAAGCCACAGAGTGTCACTTTGCATTTACCTACACTTCAAATCTACTTAATTTCATCTACTGTTTTTTTGCCAGTCACTCACTTTCGTAAGATTATTTGCCATGCCTTCACAGAATCCACGCACCATCTTTACAATTGTGATAAACGTGGAATCATCTGCAAACTTTGTTTGACGCTGTTGTTGTCATCTTGTTTTTCACTTTCTTTTTTGGCTGAGTAGCCCAAGGATTGAAGCACAGATCTCTCTAGGTATCCAGTGGTGTCCTGCTTCCACAACAAGGACACAGTGTTCTCTGTTTCTTATCTTTTAATCAATTATTTATCTCTTTAATGACCTATACTTTCTTCCTGTGGTTGCTTGGCTTCTTTAAGAGCCTTTGAAACAGACTTTTGCTAATGCTCTCTTGAAATCCAACCAAATCTCCCTCATCAGCTTCACTATTAACCCCTCCAAAGAGCTCTGGCTGTGAGGCAAAAACTAAAACTTGACCTTCAACCTAATATTTCTCCTTTCATACAAATCTCATGTTATCTCTCCTTTACATTGTTCCTTAGAAGCTATTACAGGAATTTTTTTTAAAAAACCACTGTTCATCTAAGGCAACCTAAATTAAAAAAAGGAAAGGTTAAATAGAGGCTTAACAGATGCCAAACGGAAAACAAGGATTTTTTTTTTATTTATATTATTTTTGGATCTTTTAAAATAATCTTTTTGATGTAAAAATATCAGTTCAGAAAAAAACACCACAAACTCTCCTTTGATTTGACAAGGAAACCTAACTAACTTTAGTGATATATCCAATATTCTAACAGGAACAAATATAGAAAAAAATCCAGTCATGAGAGGTATTCTTGTTTTTAGCACAGGAGTATTTGAGTGTGTATACTTTCAAATGAATAAAATAAGTTCTTTCTTCAAATAACATTCTTCATCTTACATATTCACTATCATTGTGCTGACAGCATTGTATCCTCTTCTTCTATATTTATATTCTTGTGCCTTGGGACTTATGTACAGTCTTACTGTCTTCTCTGTACCTAAATTTTCATTCAATAGAACCTGGCATATTTCAAGAAATGCTTCAACAAAGGTAAGGCTTCACTGTATTTATTCAGTGATTTGCATGATGTAGTCCATTGCACATTCACAAGGGTGCAAAATGAGGGGAAAAAGGAGTTAGTTTGATGTGGGTATACGTTTTAGCTGGTTCACTCTCTGTTTAGCTCCAGGACTAAATCACATCCACTGCACATGTGCATTGATTTGTCCCCATGCCCTAATCTAGAGCCAAACTATTTTCTTGATAAGGAAAATTATTTATGGGAGAGAATATAATTTACTTCAGGCTTTGAATTTTAGGAACAGAATACACATTTAGTTGGTCTGCACCGCTTGGCCAGGAGTGATCTCTTGATGAAAATCACAATGATTATACTACCAAAAAAAAGGAAATAAAATGTTTTATACTTTGCCATATTCTGGCGTATGAAGCTGTATATGGTATCAGGAAGTGGGGAGTATAAAATACAATATTTAATTAATCTGCCCTGTTTACAACCAAATGTAGTCTATGTTTCATTGGAAGAAAAATAAATGAGTTGACAAATTTACATGTTTTTATAGAATCATTGAATCATAGAATGTTTTGGGTTGGAAGAGACCCAAAAGGTCATCTGGTTCCAATGCCCCTGCCAGGGATAGGAACATCTTTCACTAGACCAGGTTGTTCAAGGCCCCATCCTACCTGTCCTTGAACACTTCCAGGGATGGGGCATCCACAGTCCTGGGCACCCTGTTCCAGTGCTTCAGCACCCTCACAGTAATAATTTCTTCCTAACATCTAATCTAAGCCGATCCTCTTTTAGTTTGAAGCCATTCCCCCACTTTCTGTCACTACATGCCCCTGTAAAAAGTCCCTCTCCAGTTTTCCTGTAGCCCCCTTTAGGTACTGGAAGGTGCTCTAAGGTCTCTCTCAAGATTTCTCCAGGTTGAACAAGCCCAACTATCTCAGCCTGCCTTCACATCAGAGATGTTCCAGCCCTTGCATCTTCTTTGTGGCCTCCTCTTACCAGTAAGATCATAGCCATGACGGTGTGTGCTCATTTCTGTCTCCCCTTCTTTATTGCTCATGCTACGTGTGCTTGCATACAGACATTGAAGTTGGGCCCCCAGTGAAGGTGAGTTACTGGATGGTGTGGATGGAATTCCTTTGTTGTGCTCTTCGAGTGCTCTACTGATGACTTGTGGTCCCTCTCCAGGCTCTGGGCATCTATTGCTGCCGCTGGCATCAGCCTGGTAGTAGTGGGATGGATGGAGGTTCTTCTACTCTGACAACTTTATTTTAAAGCACTACTGTATCAAGTTAAATGTCCTTTCAGCTGTAGAGCAGTACGGAGAGAGTTAATAACTACAGACTGTTAGAGTAATATGTAGGGACTACAGGAGAAAAAGGAAGCAAAGTGTTTTGTTTACTCAACACTGATATTTCATTTCTTTTGAGTCTCATAAAAAGTATCACATTTCTTACCTTGCATACTTTTTCTCCTCAGTGACCAAAAAACCTGAAAGAATTTTCCATATAATCCTAAGCCACGAAAACACATTAGTTTTTCATTTAGAATATTTTATATAGAAAAAGTAAAGGATTATTGCAAAATCTTTCAACACATAGATATGTTGTTTGAGGCTTATCAGCTTTACTACAGCAGATAGGTTCTCTTCTTCATATAAAGTTTGTAGAGATTTTGCAAGACTCTGTACATGGGAAAAAATAAATAATACCATGTGCAGATGTATATGTTTGGGTTTTTTTAAATTTTATTTACCCTTTGTGGGCTTAGATGAAAATAAATATTAGTTTTGCTATAGTCAGCAGACACAGATATTCAGATAAAAAGTGTTAGATCTCCATTTGTCTCTAGTTGGTTTTATGACTCAGATCCCACAGTTCAAATCCTATTTTAATAAAACATTTTGTCATTTTAAGAACTGTGGGAAAACAGACAACAGTGGATCTCTGTTTAATGATCATGCTGCCCATAAGAAAACTGTGGGTATTAAGGCTGTTATTAAAAGGAGTCTATTAAAAGTCTGTTTGCACAATGAGAAGGATATGCATGTCCCCTAAACGCACACAGACCCCCAGTGGTGTCAGCAAAGTTTGATACAGATACAAGAGCTCATTCATTTAACTTCTCTTATTTCTCGGTCTGGGACCTCACTGCTGAGAAGTTTGTCTGTGTTTTTTGATGTTTGGAGTAATTTGCTCTCTGACACTGAGCATTAGCAACACAAAATCTACTCGGGAATGTAGTGAGTGGCATTTTCAGATGAGTGGTTATGACGAACCTCTTTCGTAACTAAATTATATGTAATCCACTATCCACTACTTTACAGGATATCAATATTCTATGGAATACCATTGGTGATATGGAGCACAGCCTAAATAAATAGCCCAATATTTTATTTTTCTCTTTCTCTTCCTGGTCCTATTTTGCCTTATCATTTATGTTGACAAAAGTCTTATCTGTAGTTCTTTACCTATCCACAGGTGGTGAAATTAATCTCCCCCAGCTTGGGCATTTAAAAAATTGTCTCTGATGGTCCACCCAGCCACCTTAGGTTTGCCTTGTAAACAGTGGAAAGAATGACCACACATTCAAGTTGAGTGTCTAGGTTAAGTGAGAAAAATTTCTGTTGGCAATGCATACTTCTCTTAGGCGCCTAACCTGGAATTTGAGTTTTAATTGTTTGGTTAGGTAAAAAGACTGTCTCCCATAGATAAGGTTTCCAGAGACAAGTTATGTATTTAAATAGTATGCACACTTTATTCTTTTCTTCTAAAACCAGACCATGCTTTATTATTGAGCTGAGCTTCTTTATGTTTATTATTAAATGTGAATATAGGTAATTTCCATGTGAACAAATTCAGTTTTCTGTCGATTCATAATGAGAGTTTTCTATTATTACTGTTGTTAACTTCACTGAGTTAACATGGATGGATCTAATGATGCCTCTCTGAACAGGTAGGAAACAGTTACAAAGCTGGTCGTGATGTTCACTGTAAGGAGGAGCATAAACATGCTCATACTTCATAGACTTCAGAGAGAGATTTTCTTCTCTTTTAACAAAATAGACTTTAATTCATAGCCCTGGCAAGATGGCTCCTATGCAGTCCTTTATTTAGTTGCTCAATTCTGTGATCTTCAGTTAACAGAGTTTTCATCTAAAATGCCATGATTTTTTATAAGCAAATGATATTAAAATGTGTCCTTGAATCAGGGACTAAATGAGACAAAGTATCAGAGAGTACAGTTATAAATACAGATAAGAGGACTGGATCTCTGCAATTGATGGAGCTAAAACAAATTTTCATAATTTTGTCCAGCTCCGCTACCCAAAGTTCAGCAAATGACTGAAGCATGGGCTTAGTTTCTAGTGAACTAAATGAGACTTCTTACATTCACAAAGACTACACATTTGTAAGCACTTTACTCTTTGCAGGCATTGCTGTACTTGCATCCTGATCCTCCCTACTGCAAAAGGGAAAAAAAATAACCCAGCTCTTGTTCACTATATTCCGACAGACAGTATGCTAATGTGAGTACACAGTGCAACCCGAGTTAATGGAGACAAATCTTTTCCTATCACCAAACACTGGACTAGTGCAAATGTCTATCCTGCATATCAACATTGCAGAGGCATCTTGTGTTTTGTTTTGTATGCAGAGGTTTCTATCAGCTCAGTCTTACCTAGGGCTTTCTGACAGTTAATAATCTAGAGGTACCATTACAAATCCAGTCTTCTCTTTGGATCATTGAAAATCTCATATAATTATTGAGTTGTAACAGGTTTGTTTTCTACAAACTTTGCAGAAACAAAAGTAATGGTGATTTTCAAGGAAATACAATATACAGAGTACAGTTCAGAAGAAGTATCTTTTTTTTAAGATTGCAATAATATTCCTAATTTATGATGAAAGTCTCCCTGTTGATAGAAATGTCTTTCAAACTACTTCAGGGTTTAAAGGTACCTATTGTTTCTGCCTCTAGGACAGTTGATGTTTCCTCCTGTCATTCTCAGATGGTTGATTCTGTCAGTATTGAAGCTCTTCTGTATTGCAAGGGTGAGGAAAAGAAACCAGGTAATACTTATTTCCTATAAACTGTGACTTGATTGCACTGGATGTAGAACAGGAATAATTCTTGTAATTTTAGAAGAAATGGAACTGCTAAATAACACCTTGACCAAAGTGTTCTGTAACTGAAAAAGAAGGTATTTTTAGCCTGGAAAAATGTGTGGTTTGCACTGCTCCGTTATCACACTTCCTTCCTTGCTTGTTTTCTTGCTTTCTTGCCTCTGTCTTCACATTAGCTATTTTTTTCTGGGCTTTGTTACACTTATTTCTTTTAGCACCTCAGCACAGGATAGATGCAGTACACCTGTAATGCTTCACCTGTGCACCTAAGCCTGTTTTGCTATATAACTGTAGTGACTCCAAGGAAATCAATGAGAAAGTGATTACAGTGGGATTACATTCAAGTCTGCTCAATTCAGTTTATGAGCGGTGCACAAATGAAGGTTCATTGCATCAAATTTTAGATGTCTGAAAGTTTTTTGTCTAATTTTTTTCTGCAGAGAATGGAGAGAAAGGTAGACACAGAGAACAGTTCATGTCATCCTGAGCCACAAGGTATGAATCCCCCTCTGCAGATTTCTCTTTCTAACCTCTGACTTTAGAGTGAGATGAGGTGATTAGTTTTCACTTAAGTAAAGTCACGTGATATATCTATAAATGGCTGTAAAGCTAAGAGTGTATAACGCTGGCACATTGAAAACACTTAAAATTACAAATTGGCATAGACCCTTATTCAACTTATCCAGATTCACTAAACTTCCTTTTGAGTTTGGCTGTAAGTCAACTACGACTAGCAGATTGTGAATGAGATGAAGAACAGCTGTGCCTTCATAACATAAATCTCTTAGACAGGGGAAATCATTCAATCAAGTTAGTGAGAAAATTAGCACCTTTACATTTCATTTTCACTCTTGTGTTTCAAAGGAGTCTCATTAGGACTGACAGAACTGATGATGCTAGATTTTCAGACCAGAGGCTTGCCAGAGTTGATCTGTGATATCATTGATGTGCTTCAGACTTAGTTTCTGTTGATAACTGAATCTGGCTTACTATTAAATTCATTATTTCAGATTTTCTTTAAATTACACAACTGTAATATTGCTGCACACCTTGCCCATGTGAGACATAGAAAAAGAATGGAGAAATCATGATCCTTTCCTGCCTCAAGAAATTAATCGACAAACTTCCAAATCTCTTGTCTTGCCTCTTGTCCAAGGCATGGTTTCCTTCTTCCAAGACACTGTACCATGAGATTTCAGCCAGAAGCAGATGTGGGTACTTTCCTGTGAGGCCTGGCATCCTTCACAAAGGCACACTCGGAGTCTCTGTGATCTGTTGCAAACTGTGGCTGTGGTCTTTGTAGCAGTGTTGTTGCTGATATTATTCCAATCTGCGCTTATAGAGTAGGCAACACTGTGACTCTTAGGTGTTTCACTTAGAAGAGAACATTCCATTTGCAAATCAGTTATTTATAGGCTGTAAACCAAATATATACATATTATGGTATGACTTTACATTAGAAAATATTAAATTGAATTTTTCCTGTCTTTTAAATTGTAAAATAAAATTAATATAACAGATATAAGATTCTGCTTGCCTTCTTCAGATAAAGCATGTACTTTTAAAATGCTTTTCGTTTTCCCACCCACTAGGACATTCCTTTCATTAGCAGTGATTAAAACTAAGCCTCTGTGCTTGTAAACTTGCCTTGTGTGGATGAACACTCACATCTTACTGATGGTAGTAGCCTAAAATACCCTATTGGCAAAACTTAGCTATCTAAGAAATGGGTTCATAACTGGACAGAGGGAAAGAGAGAGGAAAAACACTATTCATCTTCACTGTTAAAACCATGACCATTCACAACTCTTCTACAGTTCAGGATTGAGTGCCCTAAAGCAAGGATCAATATGTGTTTGCAATTTAGTAGTTTTTTCTTACTAGCAGAGACATTCTGATATATCAGAAAATTATAGTATATTATGGGATACTTTCAGCAAGCTGCTCATGTCTTTTGGCTGCAGCAACGGTCCATATGTTTGACATCTTTTATGTAACCCAGGAATACATCATTAATTTTCATTTCATGCCAGGGCAATTGGCAGTCTCTGTGGACAATGAGTACAACTACTGCCTTCTAAAATTCTTTGACAAACTATGGGGAAATTTTCATCTTCCCCTATAATCTGAAACAACGTATAGGGCACACAGGGTATCACATATTTGTGCTTTAAAATTGAAGCAGTCTGGCTGCTTGTGAAAAAAATTGATTCATAAGAATAGGAGAGAGAAATATATCTCTCTAGAATCTGAGAATTATTTCCTGTGGCAACTGGAACTGCTATTAATATAAAATTCAGTTGTCATTTATTAATGACAATATCCTCTAGGGGATTTTTTGTTAATAGTCACTAGCATGCCTCAAAAAACCAAACCAAAATCCTTTGTTTTCCCTGGTCCTTAGTTTTCTCATACACTTTAAAACTCTTAACCTTGACGAGGACTTGGTACTCTTACATGTGTAAGAACGAAATCAAACTTCTCACACTACTGGAGTCTGGTTGTTGATACATACAAAGCCCACAGAACCAATGATTTTCTGAAGCTTGTGAAAAACTGGTTTGTTCTTTCCTTTTTCTTTCTTGTACATCTCAAATCCTGTAAGTCTGTGAGAAGTTAGCCGGCTGGATGGCAAATTGAACTTCAGACAGAGAGAAGGGATTTAGAAGGTTCAGCCAGGTTTAGGTTATGTATGTGTTTCTCTTAGCCCCAAATTATTTACTTTCTGTTAAAGCTTAAAACATTCCTACTTGCTTGATAGCTACAGCAGAGGTAATGACTTGATGTACTCCAATTTGCACCAACTGAAGATTTGACCCTATATTTCCAAACTTGTTTTTCAGATGTCTTATTGGTCTGCACCACACAGTTCGCTAACTGTGTTCTCACTACTTCTCTTGTTTAAAATATAAAAGTCTACTTCATTTCGTGAAAAAAGTTGCCATTAAAATAGAAAAATAATGTTAGGTACACAGTCTTAACATGACTGTAAGGATGTACTAATTCAGTGCTAATTATTGTAATATTAGCCCTGTCTATGTCTGCAGTTGCATGCCTGAAAGCATGCAATTTCCAAGCAGGTTCATTAATTTACTAGCCTGCTAAGTTAACATGAAAAGCAAAGAAAACACACTGCTTTATGTTTATTTATTGAATTAAGTCCAGAAAATGCATCTCTGTTCTTTTATTGAGTGGCTGTGGGCTGAAATGTGACATACCTTTGGGAAAAGCAAATCAAGGATTATTTAAGTGATTGTTTACTTCAAGAAATGCAAAACGTGCTGTTTGAGAAGCTCAGTCATTAAAACAATTGCAATGGGACACTGCTTCTCACACTGAGATCAAAATCCTTACACAGGTTGTCTAATCTGTTTATACCATATTTTCCACCAAGGTATAGGATCATTAAGGTACAGAACTTGAATTCCATATAAGTTACTGTTCAGACTGACCCACAGCTAGATACTTCATAATGTTTTTTAAAGAGATACTATCTTAAATCAAGTGTAATACTATACACTTGTAGTTCCACTCCTGTCTTTCCTGCAACTGGGTGTTTAGGCGGAGTGAGGGGAGGGCATGGTGTTTCCCCATAAGATTATTCTGAAGGGATTAATTTTATATTCTGCCTTGAAGATGGGTGAGAATTCCACATCCTCCTGATGTGGAAGAGTGATCCAAAGATAGCTCCACCACCTCTAAAGAGCAGGTCTTTTCACACAGTGATAAATTATTATCCTCAAAGTAATCTGCATCTAGGGCTTTAAAGATCAGGATTAGAACAATGAAGATGCTTCACCATTCACTCAAGAGCCAATGTAACATTCAACATCACTGGAATGATGTACCAAAATTGACTTATTTTGCTTAGCAAGCAGAGTGACAAGTTTTGATCAGCTGCCCATTGAAGGCTTTCATTGGCACGGCCAGTGCAGAATACCATAACTGTGGACCCTGGAAGCCACGAATATGTACAATGCTATTGCCAAGTCAGCATCTGAGAGGATGTTCATAGGAACAGCCTGCTGGCTTATCATGGATGGAAGAATTTATTTCTGACAGATTTCATATTTGGGAGGATGTCAGCTAACCCTGAGGCTGTGAAGTCCCTTGACAATCAAAAACCAGACCCCTTGTTTGAGGATGCTGTCAGGGCTTTGGCTAGTTCTTCAAAATGTTACCCTTTTCCTTTCTAAGCTCATTTCTGTCTCATTCAGATTTAGTTTCAGCCAGCTGAATTCCAATTCAGAAGCTGATCTCCTGTAAGCACTGAGGCAGATGGGAAACAGTGCTGTTAGGGTATGATGTGCAAGATGGTTTAAACTGAGAGTCAGTAACACACTGTTCACTGCGGTGTTTCAAAAATATCTCCTGGTAGTTTTATGTGTATGGCTACCAGAATAAAACAGAAGACTGGAGAAGTTCACCAGCAAGGGGCCCAGATACAAGGTACTGTTACCAGTCACAAACGTTTTGAGTCATTCACAGCGGAATAATTTGATCTGGCTTTGTGCAGTTTGCTCTTTCCTGTGTGACATTGCATATGATGGCTAGTACAGCAACCATGGCTGCAAGACCAACAGCAGAAACAAGGGAATGTTATCACAGCCTGGGAGTAACGTGTTGTAAATATAAAAAATCCAAGCAGAATAATTTCCTCATGCTTCCTCTCTCTTAAATATGGTTTGAACCTCATTAGCAAATCATATGATGGAAGTTTTTTGTGAAATTAGTTAATTGCCCTTTGTCACGGTTTCCTCTGGGAGGTGGATTGCAACAATCACATACAAAAAGCTGTTCTGCCATCTGTTTATTTTTACAATTCTGTATATTACCAATTTCTATCTGAGAAAAAAAACTATTAAAACTTGTTGGAGTTTTCATTTCTTCCTCTATTTGCATTTCAAATAAATATGGAATGATCCGAGACGTAACATTGATAATAATATAATAAATTGACCAAATGAAAAGGAAAAGATGTTTTAAAATATCAGATTTATTTATAGGTAGTCAATTTTCAGTCCTTGCAGACCTACCAGTCAAGAATAAATTGGATGGAATAGAATTTTGTAAATATGTGAAGTAAAGAAATTGCTTCCTGTGAATGCTAGTCTCTTCATTTCTGCATCTAGAACAATCACCGAGGAACTGTTGATTTGAAAAACAAAAAAAAAGGAACAAGCAATGTTACACTTATGTAATGTATTCTCTTCCACAGAGAAAAAAAAAAAGGAATTTTATAGGTATGCATGAAGAAAATTTTTAGCTCATTTCTCAGAAAAAGAGATTTATCTCTCTCTATGAGGGAAGGGACAAAGTCAGATTCATCCAGAGATGAGGAATCTCATGAAATATGTCATAGACCTAATGCAGTCTCACCTGGATGTATGTTGATTTTATCTATATGATGAAAGTTAATTATTTAGCAGAGCTTCTTATGAGATGATGCAGTGAAAATTAAATTCCTCTCTGCACATCATTCAGGCAGTGGTCTGTTCTAAAGAACAGTGGGGTAACATCTGAAATGGCTGGGGGTAATAAGATGCAAATTTGCTATGAGCTCAGAAAACTTCTCTGAACTCTGTCCTCAGTCCCAAAGTCTTCAGAAAAGACCTTTGGAAAAAGAAAAGAATATGCTAATTTGTAAAGCAAAGACGGTCCAGAATTTTCTTGAATCTCTGAAAGAATAGATGCCAATAAAGTCTTTCCAGTTTCGTGTTCTCTTACTAAACCTTGTCACTAAAACAGCTATGGTACATGTCTGTGAGCTATATACTCAACTGACTTCACCTACTGAGTCCAAATAATTTCAGGCTTGTTGTTTGTGCTTCTGGTTTTTCTCCAGTGGGTCCAATTGAAGGGACAGTTAGCCCTGTGGAAAAACTGCTATTTCTATCTAAATGACATTATTTAAAGACTAGATGAATGTCTACCAGAAAATCTTTATAATTTAAAAAAAAAATTAAAAAATGGAAAAAACCCTGGGTATCCAGTACAACAGATCACTGCTGGTCTGTGTACTGAACAAACACACACCACACAAATCACAGTGGGGCTTCATGTTGTTATCAAGGAAAGAATTTCTGAGATTAATAATTGAGAGCAAAATTACCTCACCAAAGCATTGAAAGGGCACGACAAGACTCACAGAATGAGAATAGACTGCAGGGTTGACAGAGGCACCCTCACATGAGAGAATTACTGATAGACTACAAAATAACTATAAAAAATTTGAAGAGATCTGAGGAAATTCTGGGCATTCATCAAACCTTGAAAATAGGCCATATATGTAAGCACAAAAGATGAATACACTCTAAACTTGGCCCCTGCCTCTCCTTTTTCCTCTCTGACATCATGCTTTGGCACATGAGCAAAAAAAAAAAAAAAAGGTAGAGTTTCATTTCCACTACACATAGGAAAAAATAAATATTAATTTGAATAATGTTTCTGTATAAAGATAATCCTTCTTGTTCTGTTATAAAAAAATACCCTGTTATTCCTGTTTCATATTTATTATCAATCCACTTTACTTGCTCTTTCTGTATTTATAGAATCATATTAATTAGGATTTGGTATTAAGAAATAATTTTAGGATTTCTGTAGGCTGTATATCAATGGATTTCATCATGATAAACCATGTGTGGGGAAGAGTACATTGCAAAGTATCTCCAAAAGACGTTTGGAATCAATCTTGGCTTTGAGAAGAGATACATATCACATAATGATTGTTACTCTGGTGCCACATGAAGCAAATCTTCTTCCAACTATTTGCATCTGAGTCCTGAACAGAACAGAATGCAAGTGGCACTGTAAAGTTGTACAGCACACTGGATTGTATAATGTTGGTCCTGATATAGTTCCAGAAGATTTGGCTGAGATCCCATCCACCTGATTTTAGTGTAGTTACGGTAGTTCACTGGAATAGCTTTTCTTTCCACCAGCTACTGAGAAAGCCCAGAACAACCAAAATCCTAACTCAACTATGTCCCTGGTATTAGTTTAGATCAGTTCTATCTTTATAGCTTAACTCAACACAGCAAAAAAGAGATACCCGAATGAAATACAAGTTTTATGCAAGATAAGTGCACTTATCTACTACCAAAAAGAAAAGTGAGCTCAGTGAATGTTTCAAGAAACAGTGGACACAAACACCGCTGATGTTACATTAGCAGTGACTCCAACTGGGAGCATGCAGATAAGAATAATCAAAAGTCTTTTTGTTCTCATAGATCTTTGATAACTAGTTCAGAGTACAAGGTAACCAGACAAGTTATTCTTTTCATAATCCATCAGAAGGCAGGGATCTACACACTATTATAAAGCACATCATATTTTCTTAGGAATCATTATATATTTCTGACAAAAAAGAAAAAAGATGTGCTTTTTATACATCACTCCTGGTGTGGAAAATGTCACTTTATAACTAGATACTTTAAAAAGCACAGGACTGAAATGGAACTGAGGTGCTTATATCCAGAAATAACCAGCCAGCTGCTGCCTGATCTTTGTTTAACCCAAAACTCCATGTCTCCACTTGGCTTTGAAGTCATCCCTTGCCTGGATTAGTACATTCCTGCCAAGTGTCTTGAATGCATAATATTAACTGGAGTCAGAAACTACATGTTCTTTTAGGTCTGATCTATAGATTTTCTCTAACATGCTAAGCTCCTTTTGCAAGCAGACTTTAAAAAGATCACAGTAACTCTGCTTCCTATATTAGTCAACTGCTATATTAGTCACTCAAGAGTGGAAGAACCTGTGTTTAATTGATTCTTCAACCTGAAGAAATTCAAACCAGTTGTTCCATAAGGCTGCCCTGGGCACTGAGAATTCATCTGTAACAGATGTTGGAAAGTGCTGGTGGCATTAAAAGTAAAGAGAGGTTTTTCCTATTGGAGCTGAGGTATTTTGCAGCAATGAAATTATGATTCATGTGGCAGAGAGTGCAGAAAGGCAGATATGACTATTCAACAGCTCCAATCCCTTCTCCCATGAGTCTTTTTTAAAATATTGGATAAATGTTCCTAACAGGCAGAAGAATACCTTAGCCTTCCTGCCACAAATTCAGGTCATCTTTTCTCCTGTTCTTCCCTGCTACCCTACCCCCCCCCCCAGTTTAATTTCATGATAATTAATGTATCATGTAAATGTATCGTATGTTTGAGTGACCAAAGCATTTCTCTTACAAGGACAGACTGAGGCAGCTGGACCTGTTCAGCCTCGAGAAGAAACAATGAGAATGTCTATAAGTATCTGAAGGGAGAGTGTCAAAGTGAATGGAGCCAGGCTCTTCTTGGTGGTGCCAAGCAATAGGTCAAGAAGCAATGGGCAGAAACCAGTGAACAGGAAGTTCCAACTGAACAAAAGGAAGAACTTCTTTGCTGTGTGGGTGACTGTGCACTGGAACAGGTTGCCCAGAGAGGTTGTGGAGTTTCCCTCACTGAAGGTATTCAAGAACTGTCTGGATGCAATCTTGTGCCATGTGCTCTAGGACGCCCCTGCTTTAGCAGAGAGGTTGGATCAGATAACCCATTGTAGTTCTTTCCAATCTTACCCATTTTGTGATTCTAAATAGGACAGAAAAACTTGTAGCAAGAAGAAATGAACAAATATAGAGCAGAGAAAAATCCAATATTGCTTTAGGACAGAGGGACATTTTGGATGTATGTGGAATTTGGACTATTATAATCTGTTGGCTGGAAACTCAACATAGGAAAAAAAATCACACTAGATGGTCACTGATTCATGTAATAATTTAGGCTGAAAGGGACCTCTGAAGGACATATAGTATAACCTCTTACTGCTCAAAGCAAGGGTAACACCAAAATTACACCAAATTGTCCAGGCCTTGTCCAATCCAGTTCTGCATATTTCCAAAACAGTGACCTTTTTAGCCACCAGCGCACCTGTAACAAATGTGGGTAGAGCCCTTCCCAAATCTTCGTTCCTGAAGCCTAGCCATGATGATGATGATGCCTACATAGCCTCTCTGTGCAGGCCCTTCCAGGGCTTAAACACTCTCAGGTGAAGAGTCTTTCCCATGTACCAAGTCTGAATTTTCTTCACTGTAACTTGCAACCACTTCTTATCCTATCACTGTACCTTTGGCTCCATCCTCTCTATCATGGAATTTGGCTTCATCTTCTCTATCACCCTCTTTAGGCAGTGGAAGGCTGCAAGAGGCTCTCCCTCTTGTCTCCAGGCTAAACAAATTCAGCCCCCCTACCCAGAGCAGGTGACACAGAAATGTGTCCAAGTGGGTTTTGAATGTCTCCAGAGAGGGAGAGTCTATAACCTCCTTGTGCAGCCTGTCCTTCAGGCTTTCCTTAATGTCCCATGTCCAGCCTCTTAAGCATTTTAATGTTTTTCCTCTAGACTCTCTCTAGCTTGTGAATATCTATCATTCACAGTAATGCCCCAAACCAGGCATAATATTCCAGAAACAAGCTCACAGGTTCTGGGAAGATGTGAATAAATGTTTCCCTTGGCTTTCTAGCTATATCTTTAACAAGGCAGCCCAGTATATGATTAAGCTTCTTCCCCACCAGGATATGTGCTGACTCCAGTTCCACTTGTCCCCCAGGGTCACCAGGTTCTTTTCTGCAAAGCTATCCCTCCAGCCAGTCAGCCCACAGTTGCATGTGGGCAGTAGGCAGTACTGTTGCATGCCTAATTTAATTTCAAGTGCAGGACTCTGTTGCATTTGTTGAATTTCATGACACTTTTGTCAAGCTGCTCCTCCAGCCTGCTGACGTCTCTCTGAACTCCGGAATATCAACTGCTGCTCCCAGCCATTCAGCCATATCAGATCTCACAGATATACAATTTAATACCAGAATTCTGATATCTGCATAACTCAAGGGCCTCTTGAAATGAACATTTTACAATAAAATTTAGTAGTAGCAATTTACAATAAAAGATTTTGACTGAAAGCTAAAGTATATTCCAATTGAAAGGCCATTTTGCTATAGTACAAAAATGTTCAGTAAAAATATTTGTGTAGTAGACAAAGGTATGTTTAACTTTGATTTTCAGAGTGAAAGGGCTTGTTTTACCTTTGTGTGTGTGCCAGCAATATTGATGCGTTTCTTTGATTTGGCTTCAGTTTAGAACTACATTTTGTCAATGTCTCTGCTCCTGTTATGTTAGTTCAAAATGCTTCTGACCTTTCCCTTAGATTTCTTGGTTTCTACCTAATCACACACATCCCCAGTAACAGCTTTTCTGTAGTGACTTCAAATTACATCTCTTATGTTACTAAGAAATCCTCTGCAAATTGATAATTGATGGTGGAAATGTTTTTCCAATATCAGAGAGTACTTCTACATGTTTCCTTCAGGGTTTTATCCTCAGAAGCAGCTCTGGGTATTATACTGAATTCTGTTAAATAAGACAGGACTTTCAAATCAGATTAATCCATTTGTCATCTAAGTCTGAAATTTGGTACCCTTCTCTTGAGAAATCTGAAAGAGTAATTTGTATTAAATTTACAAATTTCAATTTTCATCTGCCTGAGGGCAGCCACCTTGTGCTATTTTTTGCACTGTGGAATATCCTATCTGACTTTTAGCTCCTGTTTCAGAAAGATGTAGGTCTCATGTTTATTCTGAGTCATATCTTGCAGGTCTATGCAATGATCTTGGATATAGTAGGACATCTGAAAGCGTACTAGATATTTGTTCAGCTAAAGGAATCAGGCTCTGACTATGTTGGTTATATCTCTGTTAGTTACAATGGAAGCCTGGATACCTAGCAGAGATCTAGGTGACAGTGTTGCAGACAACTCAAGTGGAATTTACTTTCACATTAAAACATATTAATGTACGTGTCTACAAGTAGAAGCCTAAATGCGAGCCAGTTTTACAGATAATTCATATATATATATATATATATATCTCCTTTTACAGATAATGCAGATTTAGGCCTTGATCCAGTTGCCTGCATACTACATGACTGTCTAGTATCATTTGAGAGCCTTTGGGTCCTGCCTTACCTCCAGCTGCCTCTCTAGAAAGGTATAACAGTCCTGTAAGTCCTGTGGCATTGCCCTGTAAAACTACCTTATGGTACCATATCTCAAATGGTACCAGATGGCCATGTTAAGGCAGCTGAATCAAGTTTGTAGACATTGCAATAAATGAAGATGAAAGAACTATTCAAGAGCTCATAAAGCACAAAATAAAGGCATTTTGGACAAAATTTGATGGCTAAAGTTATCTGAACTGAATCTTAGCAATTACGTCACAAATATTAACCACTCTTGGGATCTGCCACAACAAACATTTCACATGCACAAATATATGCCATGTCTTTTTAAAGGTGTTAATCCCTCAGGGATAGAATAATATTTTACCTTGTTAATTTTTTCTCTTGAGGATATAACCATATGAGGTTTGGGGGTTTTTACAGTTATTCTGGTTTATTATTTTATTTTCTGACCTGTATACTCACCAATAATACAAAATTTATTGTAGTTTTTTTTCCATGGATCCTCTATACACTGAAGTAATTAACCTACAAAGATCTTCTTACAGTCTTTGACTTAAGATGCAGGATACTCTCCCAGGGTCATGGCCTGGGGGATAATCTTGGTATATTTACTCTTTAGCATAAACTATTGAGAGTTTCCCTATCTCTATGAGATGCCTTTTTTTGTCATTCCCCTCTGTTCCCATACATCAGACCATTCGCTGATTTTAAACTCAAACAAGGTATACTTACTTCTAGCTTCAATGGAGATTCCATATATTATAGGCACAACATTTTTCATGCTCATGCTGTAAAAGCTACAGCCTGTTTCCCTTTATCAGAGTATTGACTCCAAATTTTTTTTAAAATTATATGAAATATGTAATATCCAATTCAGATCATATTCTGTGTTAGTGAGGATAACTTTTTTCTGACCACAGAGCTTCAATGATTTATTTTCTTCCAAATGGGTTTTTCTTAAAACCATGCTATCACCATTGCTTCTGAAAACTCATTGGCTTGTACACACATATCCAACTCAAAATTAGTATCTGTCCTATTCGTTTTTCATGAGGATATACTCATGCAAGACAGTGTTGCCCATTACTCCTCCAAAGAGTTCTGCTTAACTGTAATTGATATTGTCGGCCCTTGCAGAAGCAGTTCATCTTGTACTGATGACTGCAAACTCCTGCTGGAAAGCATAATCCTTTAGAGGTATTTTTTTGGAAGTCATTGCCATTTCCCATTTTTGCAGACTGCCATTTGAGTTGTGTCATATGATAATCTGCAGCAAACGTCTTTAATTCTCCAACATTGGTTACTTTTGTATCAGATCCTTGATTAAATAAGCTTAGCTATATGACTATTTTTTCTTAGAACAATCTTGAAAAATCATTAATTTTAGGTAGTTTCTATCTCTAGATTTTTTTTTTTTTCCTTTCATCATTCTCTTTCCTACTGTGATTTGGTCTCATACTAAGAGCTGAAAAACCTCCAAACTCCCTTACCAGTTTAACTGGTGTGCTGAGGTTATTTAGCATTACAATGAAGCAGTCGTTAAGGCCTGGCCTCGCATAACAATAGCGTCTTAGGTTGCTAGCAAGAAGCTTTTGGTATGGAAAAAGTTCCCTAGGAAAAAGCAAGAAAGATGTAGAACTGTAATACTTTTGTTGGATAACAATTTTTTTCAGTAACTTCAGTGTGACTTTTACCTTCGTTTTTGTACCTTTTGGTTTCATTCTTACTGTTAGCTTAATTCACTCTTGGGCTTTTTGAAGAGCTGTGTTTTGCTAGTGAAGAGGTTATGAAATTTTATTAATTGTCAAAAACTAAAACTGAACCCTGGCTTTAAAAGTGACCCTAAGGTGTGTAGGTAAAGTACCTATCTTTCTGATATCTGGGTTGCAGTGGACAAATCTCATTGTAGATGTTTTGTCCAAAATAGTTATCTAGTCTTTTCATAGTGAAAATCCATAAGAGGATTCAGTTTGCCTGTGTTGGACTTTATTTTAGGATGAGTCTAATGACTCTGGTATTGAATTCCACCGATGTCCTCAGAATTAAAACCAAAATATAGTTAGACACCAAAGAAGTTTTTATCCTTTGTCTTGCCAGTGTTGGTTTGCCACATCATTACATATGGTAACAACATTAAAATGCAAGCACTAGAACCACTACCAAGTGGTTTATACAATAGGCTTGCTCCACACAGTACTGTATGGTGTAGATGTGACTTAGTGCTCTCATAACTAAACAGTAAGAATGAAAAGTCTGTGACATAATTGGACAAGAATAGTTTTTGTCTTCATTTAGAATTCTGCGTCTGCTGTCTGTAGGTGGAATTCTCTACTCCATCGCCCAGTAGTACAGTTTTAATTAGGGGTGCGCATGTCAGAGCAGCTCCTTTAGTGTTTCTAAAACCAGTATTCTGAGAATAGAAGGAATGGTAGAGGGCTTCTGCAAAAAAAAGAATAGAAAATGGCTTTAACTAAAAAGAATATTTAGAAAATACAAGTTCTTTGGATTCTACGTTTGTTTGCAGGATATTGTTATACTTGCTTTGGGCAACTAACTTGTTGAGAGAGAATTAAGTTAAGCATCAGAAGATCCAACTTTAGCAATGATTCTCAGTTGCAGTTGTGACTCCAGACTTATTGACTTCTTAATAGTTGTGGCATTACTCTTGGTTTGAAACTGAAAGAGAAAAGAAAAAAGAGTTAGAATAGATCTGAATATCACAAAATATGTTCATAGAATTTTCAAATCATAATAAAAATATAGGTTTTGAAACTAGAATATTAGGTGGTTTAATAGAAGTTATATACTGTAGACTGTGATTATCAATATATAACTTCAGTGTTCTATATTGATAACATATTCTTTTGGAGATGTCAGTGCTCATTTGGAGATGATCCACTTGTATTTTTCACACAAAGAACAGCTGTTAGCAATAGTCAAAAGCTTTCTGAAATGTTTATTGAGTAGCTAATATTACAGTCAGTGCTCAATCACAGTTTGTACTATTCTGATCTCTTAAAAAGCAGTCCAACAATATCTTGGAAAAATAATGTTTGTCTGTTAACATTCTTGTTTAATTATCATGTTCACTTGCAGAGCAACAAAATTAACTATTAGAATGAGAAAATCTAACAATGTGCCCGAGCTTAAGGTCTGCCAACAATTTTCTAATAATCTCAAGCAGAATTCCAGTGGCCAAAGTCTGTTTCATCAGGAAAGTCACACTTCAAAATTACTTTTTCGTAAGATACCTTGACCACAAATGTGTTATACAATCAATATTGTGTGAAATTAGCACAGTGAAATACTGATATTTTTTGAACTCTTTTCCAAGAAAAAGTCTGTGGTTTAATAATTGTTAAAAAAAAATCCTGGTTTAATAGACATTTAGTCAGAAATATTGGAATAATCTGGTTTGGCTAACCACGAATAAAAGGATCGGGTTTCTATTACCTTGCTGATTATTTTAATTCTCCAAATTAAGATATCAATCCAAGTAAAATTGAGTAGCTGAAAAACATCTCAGACTGTGGCCTGGAATTGAGAACATATAGAGAGGAAAAGAACAAATGAAATTACAGTGCAACTTTCTGTTTATCAAATATTTTGTTGCCAGAAAATAAATTGACCAAAAATAGCATGTTGATCCTAATTCTCAGCCAATTTGCCTCTGCCAAATTCCTAATAGACTCGTGTAATATGTATATTTACAGAGCAAATGGTGGCATGCACAAATATAAATTATACTCTGGCAGAAAATGAGTCATAGAACAGTGAGTAATGGACCTCTTTAGGGTGTAACAGATCAGGAGGGAAAAAAAGAGACATTTTAAACCATTTCTTATAAAAATAAATGTTCAATTCCTGTGGGTTTACCTCTCTTTTTACAAACAAGGTGATTAGTACATGGAGACAACACATAAACCAACTGAAGAAAACATATTAACTAAAACTTCTTCAAAAAGCTGTTTTCTTTGTCTGTATTGCCATAATTTGTATTAGTGACTGACTTATATTAAAGAAAAAAATGAATTAATTAATGTTATTTAAACCCCGGTAAATTTGAAAGAGATTCAGGTATTTAATGAGCACCCATGTAAAGCCATTAAAAAACAATGATCAACATGGATATGATCAAAGATTGTAGGATTGAGAACTGATAATTTATAAGTTTGTCCATGACCATAAAGCCTGTATGAAGCTGGTTTCCAGGGATGCCTGCTTCACTGCCAGATATATGCTCCCAGCAGCATCTCTGAAAATAATCATAAGGAAGTATGATGGTCACCAGCACAGCCACAATCCCAGGGCACTTTAGAAAATGTTTGCACTTGTGATTTACTCAGGCTGGTAAATATCAAGTAGCCCAAATGAGGTCAGTGAAACAGTTTATAAACTGCAAATTACTGCAACTTTTCTTAAACTTAACTGGCTTTTTGGTTTGCTGCACCAATAGTTATTTTCAGAGACCTTTACTTCACTGTGTTCAGCCATTGCTGATGAATGCAGTTCTATTGGCAGCTAGAAACCCCCAGTGTTGCCTATCAGTATTACACAGCTTACTGCCGAAGTGTTTTTTAAACAAATTATTTGCTTAACATAAAATGCCTTTCATGCATTAGTTCATTATAACACACATCTTTAGTCTATGTTTTCAGGATTTCAGCAGAAGATGAGTATGTGTTTTAAGAATTCATGGAACAGAAATAAAGCCATACAAAGAGCCTGAGTTTGAGCAACTAAATCCAACATTACAAGTCCATCTGTGTTCATTCCTATATGGATGTCCTTCAAATGCACTTCACTAAAACATTGTTGAACATTCTATCTTTTTTATAGTTTACTCAGGAGTGATTGAAGATGCATCATTTCAGTATCTCACATGTTGTTAATAGCAAGTGTCTATCCCCACATCACTTAAGAGAATGTATGTGCCAAGTAAAGTCTGATGTTTGGGTCATTGTTACGGAGTGTTTTCAGAGACTGAATTCAGGAAGAACAACAGCAAAAATCGTGCTTTAGACACAAAAATTAGGCATCATCATGGAAAGCTTTTACTTCAAAAAAAGTAAACAGATCCATAGCACTTATTTTTGTGCTGCTAATCTGGGAATATTGTTTATTTAGTTTCAGTTGGTTCAAATCTGTTCTGCTGAAATGCTAAATCAAGGTTTAAAGAAGAGGCTGGGAAATTAGACAACATTATCTTCAAGTCTTGCTCCTTCTGATCTGCAAGTACAACCATCTGCAAACAACAGCTCTCCAACAAAGACTGGTGATGCACAGAAACATGATAGATTAAAAAGTTTGTATGAGTGGATTCTAATCTTTACTCCCAGGGTTGACCATGAACTGTATGATCTAAATTTAGTGCAAAGGAATCTTCAGACAGTAATGACGCAGTGAGTCATTCAACCAAACCATCATGCCACTGCTAGGTAATATAGGTCTTCTTATTTAGCAAAACAATTGACATGTTTGCTCTGGGCCTGTAACGAGCACAAACTTCTGGTTTTACTGCCTTGGGGTGGAAAAATATCTTAGTAGTATTATATACACAAAAGGATATAGGTGCGACAGGTTTTTGCATTACAACATACTGAGCTTAGGTAAAAAACTGCTACCTGCCAGAGGATAGGTATACGAGCATACAATTGTCACCACTCCAAAGAAAGGTGTACCACAAGGAAGAAGGGCTTCTTGACTGGGGTGTTGTCAGCTCTTACTGATCAGTCAGAGAATTACGGGACCAAAGATGAGGCATGATCTGGCTACCCTGCTTCCCGCTTCAAGAACAATCCATGTTTTTTACCCAACTGCTATTTACTTAATCAAAAAAAAAAAAGAAATCCCTTCAGACCACCCCTTAAAAAGAGGATTAACTTCTTGCATGAAGCCTCTTCCCAGAGCTGTACCTAGATGGAGTTACTCAAAGGCCTTAAGTGAAATAACTCAGTTTCTGCATCTCAGGTGAACTTTTAGTTGAAGTATTTCCTTGCTGTTGAGTCACAATAAAGATGAGGTGATTTGAAAATGCTGGATTTTTATGTGTGAAGAGTAATTTAAAAAGAGAAGTATCTCTAGAATTCAAAGGTCTGCAGGTTGAAAATGGAGCTGGATGGAGATTTTCCAAGGAATAGCTTTTAACATTGAGGGACATGTCTTCTTGGTTTACAGTATTAAAAGTTGTGACTGGGACCAGAATCTAACCCCAGAGTAATGTGAGCAGGGCTACACATTGAGTCAGTGGTAAAGTTGATACCTAGTCCTGACCCCCTTCTGGCATTCATCTTGTACATGCTGATATTCAGCAACAAAACAGTTTCATTCTACAAATATACTGTCTAGATAGCAAAATGCCTAAGTACACCATCAGTACTTCTCTTTTATCCTACACCCCGTAATGTGCTCTGGACCCTTAAAATGAAATAATTGGTAATGAGATGCACTTTACAAGGAAACGGACATTTCCTTCAGAATTACGAAGCTGCTGAGTAGCTGCAGTAAACAAAACCACAAGTGCAGCTGGCAAAAGTGCATTGCTCTATGTTTTATTACAGTGAAAAGGATCAGCACACGCAGCTGCTTTGGGTTGCAGGCTCAGTCTGTTAAAGTCTTTGGTACCTCAGTGAGTACCCTGAGGCACCATGGCAAGTCCATAGTGCAGTAGCTTCTCTTCAGCATGCAAGGAAGCCTTCCTGCTTCCTGCATTATGCACCTGTGATCTGAGCAAGCCAAAAGAGGGACAGACTCAGCAAAAAAAAAAAAAAAAAAAAAAAAAAAAAGAACAAAAGAACCTTCCCTGCAGGTTTTTACTTGTACTCTTGACATTTGCAGAGTAGTACGTTCTAGTATTTATTCTAATATTAAAAACGTTCTCCTCCAGAAGAGTCTTGTCATTGCTTGACAGACACGTGCATTGCCAGTAGATAAGAATATGTCTATAGAACTGGTTTGAAATACATCTCTGAAATATTTTAATAGCCTATTGATTTTTTCCTACATTAACCTATTCTGAAAAGAGAGAATGAAAAGTGTGGGAGCTGACTAAAGTTTGCTTTCTGTGCAGAATTTAGAAGCAATTCAATGCCTTCGAGTTTCTTGCATTTCTGTTACGATTTAAATGTGTCCTCCAAAGTTATCATGACAGAAAGGTATTTGCATTTATACCCTAGTTCAGCTTTTACACCATAGAAACTATCTGTTTTCTCCTTTCTCCCAGCTGGGTTATGTTTACATTCTCTGTGGTTTTTTTAAATGTATCACTGCGGATCTCTGTTTTTCACTGTGACAAAGGAAAGCTGATCCCTCAAAGTCAGATTCTGCATTTGAGCAAAAATCTGGCAATTGTCAAACTTCCTCAATTTACCAGGTCTCTGGCATGGTGGCAGAGCAATTCTGAGCACAACATACATTATTTCCCAGTGCCTCATCAGCTGCATCACACCCTGAATGCAAATTAATGGTAAATGCCAATCAGTACTGATTTATGGTTCCCCGTGCTGCCATTGTTGTTCTTCTGTGCTCTTATTGGATTTACACGTCCAACTGTATGTTCACCCACAAATTGCCACATTCTCTTTGCGTGAATGAGTAATGAAGGCATTTCTTTTTTTGTTTGTTTGTTTACAATTCCATCTGTGCAATGCATAACTAGCTTATCTTATGGACAAAAGGTTATTTATTTATGCAGAGTAATGCACTGACTTGATTAAGTTTTGCCCCAAATCTGTTACCATGAATTATATTTAAATTCCCATCAGTTCTTCCCATATCTTCAAGGTAACAAAGTAGAATTTATGAATACATAAAAATCTTAAAACAAGTTAGTCAGCAATTATTCAGGAAAAAAAAAACCTCCTAGTAAACCTTATTCTTTTTAAGCCTTTCAATGCAACAATTGTTTGTTAAAAATGATAAAAAGTAGATGAGCTAAATTTTATTTCATTCTGAGTACCATATAAATCTGTCATACAACATGTCTCAAGTAGCAGGCATGTATATTAAAAAAAAGTTATTTGCTGCTTCCCTTTGACATCATTCTCTCAGATATTTGAATTTACAGTCAAATGTAGTCCTGACCCTTGTAAAACTTGCTGAAACTTGTGGACTGAGTGTCAGTATAAAACACAGATGTGCAATAGTTATTCTCAAAGTGCTGTACAAGCATCCTTACTGTAAGGCTAGGCTCTGAGACAACACTTACCTGCAATTTCACCAGTCATAAAAATTCTTATTGTAAAATAGGTCAGACATCTGATGAGGCAAACATTTTTTTATTTGTGTTTTTGTTCAGGCTCTGGATCACATGCTCATTAATCACTCACTTTTAAGCTTCTGAACTAAGGAAATCAATAACAAAAAGGCAAAAAAACACTTCTGAAGAACTGCTTTACGTAGAAGGCTGGAACTTCTGAGAAGAGGGAGAGAACATTTCTTGTAATCAAAGGAGCAGTCACATAGATCTGTTCATATCCAGTCTAGATTAAACTTACCTGAACCTGACTTGCAGAGTGAAGATCAGTTGGACAGTGTTAAGAAGCTTTGTTGTTTCCTATGAAGAACAAAAGATTCTGTGTAACTCCTTAACCTGCTGTTTCTGAAGGTGTAAAGTGGCTGTTCTTCTCAAAGCAGTGCTGAGTGTCAGCAGATCGAATTGGAGTTGTATTACAAATAGAGAGAACTACTGCTCCTATTGAAAGCAAGACCTCAAAGTTGACCCCTAGAAATACAATCACTCCAACAGAAATGAGTTCAGACATAATAAAAAGTCAATGCATATTTTCTGTTGTGAAAAATTAAGTTTTTAAGCACCAGGAAAAGAGTTTTCCTCAGTAACTGTTCTGAAAAAAATGCAACCAAAATGATTCTCATTTGCAACTGTTCATGATGGAACATATTTAAATTGTCCACACAGCAAATATGTCATCCTGGAGCTATCTATTATTCAACCCTTTTTATCTTTAATTCTTTATCTCAAAGGCTTGCCTATTTTATTTTGATATTATTTTTGCAGATAAGAAGGAAAGAAGCTTGTTGGGCTGAATCAGTAACTCAGATGATTTCTACGTGTAAATGTTCAACATATTTCTTTGATACGTGCTGCCCAAGACATTTCCTGGAATTGTGGCTGGAAACAGCCCTTTTATTACTCAATTCTCACTGCTAAAACTCAATGAAATTCAATTATCACAAAAACAGTCAGTAGGCTTCAATTTTGCGTGTCCTGTTACTTTTTAAATTTGGAGTGTCTCCCAATTGCTGTCACAGCTACTGCATTGTCTAAATCAATTGCCATGGCATGCTCGCTAAATTGAGAAATGTTGTTGTGAATGCATAAGAGATCTCAAGTATCAACTAGATACAGAGAGAAAATAAAAGGCAGGGGAATTTTTCATCTGCTACAGAACTTTATTCCTTTGTTTGATTTCCTTTGAGGATTCACTAAGGGACAAATAATACTTCACCCTTTTTGCCTGCATGTTTGTTTCAAAAGTTTTTAAGCAGGCAAAAGTAATGCTAAAGCAGTGATTCAAAGAGAGATGGTTAAAAGTGGAAATTTTGTGGCTTCAGATTGCAAATTCTTTTACAATCTCAAATACTGTACTTTTTTACCTCAGTATATTCCCAGCGAGATGTACTTAAGGCCACATTGTGTCTTGCATATTCAGGTGTTTATGGAAAAGCAAAAGCTACAAAGGATTTGCCACATGCTCAGGGACTGTTTCCACACTATTAAAGGGTTGGTATAGCAGAGGAAAAAGCTCCATTCTTTCAAAACATCTTTATCTAACAGTGGAGTAAAGCATTTCCCCTTAGCGAGGACATTGTGCTTCTGCCTAACAGCTATGGAAGTGCTCTCTGGCTTTATCCAAGAAAAGAGGATGCAAACTTCCTGGCCAAAATCACAAGCTGTTTTTGCAATTTATCAGCTTTAAGAACATATAAGAGATTCCAAAAATAAACCTAGTGCATTTGAAACTAGAATTCGGTCTTCACAGTTACGCACACATATGACTTTGGCTCAATCACATAGAATGGATTGTGGAAAACGTACACAGACATGAATAAGAGACTTTGTTAAAAACTACAAAAGTTAGGGATCTTGGAAAGAAACAGACTAAACTTCTTCTGTACAGCACAGAGGAAAAAAAAACACAATACCTCTCATCTAAAAGTATAAATCCAGTGTATATCAGATTAATTGCAGCCACAAAGAGCTCTACCAGCTATAAAGGGCAACTCTTCAATTAGCTTAGAAAAATATGAAGATGCAATGGATATGCAGACTGGACTAAAAAATAAAACAGAAAAACCCCAGCTAAAAACAATTGGGAAAAAAAAGAAAAAAACCCACAAGCAAAAAACACCAAAGAAACAAAAACCCCCCAAACCTTTCTCCACTGCCAATACACTAAATCCCACAGTGAATTACTAAATTGAAATCCTGTTAAATTGGAATTAAGTTGAAATATTTCACAAGATTTCAAGATTATAGACTTTTCAACTGTAATCCTTCATGTGTGAAAAAAGGTTTGATCATCAACTTTAAATCAATATATTTCAGTTTAATTGGTCTTGTTAAAACTGAGTACATATTGCATTTTTTCTCTATAAGCAAGTCCACAGCTCTATTTCAGAAGAGAATCAGGCCTCATACCCTCACATCTATCAGTTCCTAACTAAAGGTTAACTAATGCTTTTCTTTGGAAAACTCCATCTCCATCATTAGTTAATGAAAGGACCTGGCTAGAAGACACAAGAGTGAAGAGATGGTATTGTCAAGCAGTAGCCTTTTGTCTTCTAGAAATCTGGTCATATAGGTACCCCAGAAAAAGACAGTTCGCTCTCACTCGATAAAATTTTACCAGCTTTGCAACTTTATATCTCATAGACTCATTTACCTGAGTATTTTCCATTCTTGACATTTTAGCAGGTTTTTCAGTGCAGTTGCTGTTGTGGGCTGCTGCAGGCAGGAGCAAAAACAACCCATGTAAGTAAGAACAAGGACACCCTTTCCCTTATACTGTACTCAGCCTTTAGGGCTGTTTGCTTTAGGAGGATCCTGACTGATTAAAATTCAAAGGGACGTGAGTAGGACTTGAAGAGGGTAGATAGGGATAGGTATTTTAGACTGAAGCAGTAAGAAAGGAAGATGAAACTGGCAACTGAGGTGGAGGGAGGAATGTCCAAAGGAATAGAGAAGTGGATCCTGATTTGTGGATATAAACCTGAGGTGAAGAGTGGTTGAAAAGCTGGAGTGGAAAAATTGGAATAGGAATTAGAGACAAGGAGTGATGAGTGTGAAAATATATGTAAAAAAAAATGGCAGCAGGTGGAAATAACGCAAGAGAAAACATCCCTTATGAAGGAAAGGAGATTTAAAATGTTTAGATGAGGAGAATGGGAACAGGAGGCCAAAATCAGCAAGAGCCTTGAGGAGTATCAGAGGCACAGCGAAACAAAATGGCTTATGCTTTAAGAAAGCTGAAACTCTTGTTGACAAGACAATATTCTGCTGTTGTGTATAAAGGTTTCAATAGTCAAGTCTCACCACCATTCCTCTGGTATCAGAGCTATAAATATCTCCTTATTTTCTAGTGATGGCATAAGAAGTTTGCTGTAATTCCCTGAGTTTGAAAAACTGCCTCCGCAATAGTTTTAGTAATTCTAACTGTGCTGATGAAGAGTTGATATATGATCATACATAGGACATGACACACAGAGAAATCTTACGAGAACTTTATTTTGATTGCAAAATCAACTTTTTGCAAAATCAGATTTTAGGAAATGTCAGGCTTGAGAATGCCTGAGACACTCTCATTATTTTTAATTGAGAAGGCAGTCTTGCCTTGATTACTAGCGATTTCTTCCACAAGGTCCCTGCATAATATAGCGTGCTGAGTAGATTTGCTCTGATATGGTTTAAGGTCATTCAAGGAAATACGATTGTTTTCTGTAGGATCCCTTCTTCAGAAAATGAAATATTAGAATCTGGTAATTAGTGAATTAGATGAATGGTAAAGGAAAAGCAACAAGTTAGGCCTCAATCAAGGCAAATTAATTCTTCTAGGACTCTATCCCTGATTCTGATGGACAAAGCATCTCACTAAGTCAGAAAAAGTAATTTAAACAAAAGTTAGTCCTAAACCTCACTAACCATGATTTTCTGATACTGAATACTCAATATTAAAGGCTTTACTGTGTATACCTTTGTGTTTGTCTTCTCAGTTACTAAAATATCAATAGCCTCAAAACTCACCTGGCAGACATTAGAACATTATTCCCAGAATTATTCACTCTCACAAACTATGATGGTTAGGTACCCTTGAAAAGACCAAGAGGAAAATAGGCCTGTCTTAAGAAACAAGCTTGAATCATGAGTAACAAATAAAGTATAGGTTGTAAAACAAAAAAAAATAAGAGAAAATACAAGGCTGAATAACTGTCATTATGCAACATTTGTTTCAGGGGACAGAAAAACGTACCAAAACCACAGTTTGTGAAATATTAATCAATAATAGAAGATGAAATCATAGGGTAACACTGGAGTTTCTTAATTTCGCCAAACTTGTAACTTTAGTAGCACCTTGTATTTTTAATTTTTAGAATATAAATTTTAAATTACATTAAGTAATTTAGTAACATTTCCTGTCTATTCTTTTTGACTTCCTTGTACCAAAATTCCTTTGATTTTTTTAAAGATAAAACACCCAAAACAGTTATTACGTTCCCAATGGGATTAATCCAATATCTGTGGGTTAACATGCTTTCTCAGTAAATTAATTCAAGTATAGCACTAAAGCAATATAGCTCTTCTGTTTGTTAGTTTGTATCCAGCCATTTGTTTCTGCATTGCATTGTGCTGTATAGAAACAAACTTGACATGTAAATTCTGATTCTTAAACATCTTCTAGGAAAATCAGGAAAACAGTATATTTCTACATCTTCTGTATTCCAGGTTCAAGAGTCTCTAGGCTTATGTTACAATAGCTATGTCTCTATCCTCACTAATCCTTATTGTGGGGAGAGCTAAACCACAGATAAGCAGGAAATCTCAGGTAGGGAAGCTACACCTGACTGCTGCAGCTCTATAATGAGGCAAAAGAGGCTTTTTTGGGGGTACAATCTGTCTGTTTCTGTAAGAGCAATTCTGGTGCACTGGTAGGGAGAATGATAAACCAATTGTTTTTAAATTCTGGGAAGAATTCACTGTGACTGCTAGCTTTTTAGCAGCAGTTTCTAAAATCAGTGGTAAGCCCTGAGGTTGGGAATGAACTCTAAGCTATTTCTGTGAGTACTTGTAAATAACCTTAGTGGGTGTTCATGTAATGCCTTGTGTAATCAAAGTGAAGAAGTCTCAAGCTTTTTCTTCCAGTCTTTCTAGCTTTACAGAGGTTCAGGTCCGGAGCAGTGTGTATAAACCTTCTCAGCAATCACACAGGGTGACAGATTTTCCCTGAGAGGCAGGTGGTGTAATGAGCATCACTAGTCTATCATCTCCCAGAGAGAGAAAAGGACATAGATTCAGCAAAAATATGCACTGTAGAACTTATGGAGTTTAAAAAGATAGCTAAGCTATTTTTTGAGAAGTTAAATGTATAAAGCTTACAAGCTTTATTTCAGTGGCCATCTTTCTACCAGCTTTCAAGATAAGGAAGCCTAGAAGGGGGTACTTTCTGCTACCTTCCGTTCTCTCTCCCTCCTTACCCTGGTGCTGTGTCTGTTCCACACTCTCTGGTAGAGATGGAGCTGTAACACTGCAAGCCCCTCATTGTACTTGCATGTAGCCCTGGTTCATATACTGATATGATTTTCACGAAGCAAATGATTTTCACGAAGTCACAAAGAAAAGGACAAGGCTCAGAGTGATGGATGGGAAGACTGTGAAATACCAGAATTCTTTTAATGAACTATAAGGCTTTATAGGCCAGTTTTTTCAAATAAGCTTGTGCATTGTTGCATGTACTGCTTGGAAAATGTGGCCTAATTAATTTCTTCTGTGCCATTAAGGGAAAGCCTGTAATTATGAGGGGAATAACCCACAGAGGTAATCTGTGAGTAACACACAAACTATGTATATACATGCATTCCTATTTGAATCACTGTGCATAAACATGGCAAGTAAAAGTGCCTGGAAGCCTAAGATGTCATGTCATGTGTTTGTTTTGTTAAATGAAGTAAAGTTGGCAACATACTTAGAAAATAAAGGTTATTGAGTGCTCAAAGTGAGTGGTTTATTTTGTGAGGACATTTCATATTTCTTACTAGTATTGAAAGGTGAGAGATTACTACTGTGATATGTTCTAATGTTTGTCAGTACTCTGACTAAGGGAAGATGTCTTTTATGAGGGCTTCTGTCTTTTCAGTAATTCTATGTCTTCAGTTGCTGGAACCTAAATAGTAAAGTAAGTATATTGGGAGCATGTGCCATGAGTATTGCAGCTGGAGAAAAACCTGTCTCTAATCCATATCATATCAACATCCAGTCCTAGGTAGCAATGTGACTTTCTTAGCATCTGCACATGGTCAAGAGCTTGTGAACTTTCTTTCCAGGCACAGATCTAGCCTCTATTATCCCTGCTTGAGACTACATCACTTTTTGTTTTCTCCATATGTTCAAAGATAAAGCACTACCCTGTATATGGTACAGCTCCAATCACCTCTTTGCTAGCAAGTGCAAGAAGTGGTCATTATTCCGAATATACCCTCCTGCACTTGCTTTGAGGCATATAGCAGTTCTGACTGCCCCTTACACAGCTGTGCAAAGGATATATCACAGACTAATACTGGAGTTTATATGTCTTTGTGAGGATGTACAGGTATAAGAAATGAATCTCATCATAAATGCACTGTATCTAGACAGATCAGATACATTTAAATATCCAACAGATAATTGCTGTCATAAAAGTCTGCCCCTGCTATGTTACTATATTTATACAGTTTTACTGGGATTAAAGGGAAAGACAAAGAAAAAAAAAGGAGCAGTTTCTTGTAGTTTTTTTGAACTTGGAAAATAGCCTCCAAAATGACCACATACGGGTAGCAGATTAATAATAAAGTTACTTGTTTGGATTAGCATGACTGTTTCTTCTATAGTCTAGCAAGCTGACTGTTGTATACTACACACAGGGGTCCTCCCTTTTTTAAGTAAGAATTTAGAGTGTTTATGGTCAGCTCAAATAACTGAGATATAAATGATCCTGAAGGATTAGAAGAAGAGGTATGGAGAGGTCTGGGCAAAGGAGCTCCTACAGGAGGAGTTAACTTCTAACATTTACAGGCATGTGGCAGCTTGGGGAAACTCTAGTCTTTTATTTGGCACGATGAAGGGCAGCTGAAAGAAATCAGACCTCCTTTGTACAATGGTAAGTGCCCTGTTGTACAAAGCCGATGAACTGAAAGAAAGAGAGCAAGAAAAGGCTAAGACACTGCAGAGAGCTGGAGAGAGGCTCCATTGTTAACTACTTGTTCATCCAGCCTCTTGAAAGGGCATCTAGGTAGGAGAATAATATACACTACTCAGATTTGGGGCTTATATCACCCCACACTGCTTTTCTTTGTGTTTCAGCTGCATTTCTCACCTTCATGGCAATTCAGATCCTATTAAAAGGTGTGTTTTGAACATTATTCCCCTCAGTCAGTGAGAGTCTACATTGCTACTTGTGGGACAGCTTCAAGATAGAAATGTCAGTACCTACAATGGCATTTTTTCTTGTAAATTGTCCTATACAAAGTGTTCATCTCAATTACATATGCTTATAAGGTAGTCTTGGAAGGAATTTTATGAATGGAGGATAAAGTCATGTAACTGGTTTGTAATCCCAAGGGTCTCTAATGTAACAAGGAAACTGCTATTGATGTAACTCATCCTGAAGCAAACCAGCTCACTTATGTAGGTGTTGTCTAAAGCTCAGCAAAATCACAAGAGATCCTAAAGCTGCATATTTTGGCTTCAGTTCACCAGCAGTAAGGGCTTTTTTTTTTTCCCTTTTCTTGGCATAAAAAGTGCAAAAAAAAAATCTATTTGATGATATACTTTTCTTAAAACTTAGGGTAGAGACGTGTCTCTTGTAATTTATGTGTCAGCTAGTGAAAACTTAATATCTACTTAGAAGGTCAAATCTCCTTCCTCCAGTTATCTAATGCAGGCAATAATCAGTAAGACTGCTACAGTTATTACTAAAGACCCTCTAAAACAGGGTCATCCAGAAATGCTAATTTAAGTACAACTTAAAAATTCTGAATAAGAAGTAGGTATATGTGTTTCTTTTGGACCATTTGGAAGAGGTCAGTGGAGAGATGTCTCTCATTCCTGATGGGATGTAAAGATTTGTCTTTGTGCCAGTCCTGTCCTATGATCTATCTGTTCCCATACCATCCAATACAGCAGCCTTCTGACAGATATTTTCTCTATGGTATCAGGTATCAGGTATCTCAGTTTTCCACCTTGTATTTGTAAAAAGAAGAAAATATTTTTCTGAGCCCAATTCCCTATTGGATTTATCTACTCCACATTCCAATACATGCTTCAGTATGTGCTCCTCCCCCAGTGTCCTCCTCCCTAAAGTTAATAAAAACTGAAAACTCTACTGCAAATTCCAGAGGGGAAGAACTTCAGCAGACTTCTGCTGAAAGATCCTATGCATGGTCAGATAAACATTAAGTGAGTATTATATCCCTTGAGTTCTTTTTATGGCAAGGGGGTACCTCCTATTCTGCTTTTTGAATTCTCTTGTATCTGCCCCAGGTTGCAGAGAGTGCTAGTGAAGCTAATGAAAGGCAGCACAGGGGGACATGTGCTAAAGCACAGTAACATTCTATTCTACAATTCTTAATAGACTGGTCTAGGGAATCTAAGCAAGGACTAAAGTGATAGGAAAGTCAACTGTAATGAGAATGGGTCTCTGATCATCACAGTTTCATGTAAGAAATCACCACAATATACAGAATGGTCAATAACAGGCAGAAAAACTTGCTAAGAAAGTTGCAACCAGCAGCTGTACAATGCTTAGATGACTTCTGAAAACCAAGGAATAATATTCTTTAATAAGGATATGGCATCTAATCCTTGACTGTTAGGTTAGTCAGTATTTAATTGCTTCTACTAAAACTGCATTTGATTGGTTTCTATTTTTCCCTTCCTAGAGTCACTAGTGCCGGTGAGCTGGCATGCTACTCAAACTGCCTCCATACCTAAACTGAAAGATAACTCCTTTGGGGTACCTTGCTAAATTTTTAAACTTTAACTGACAGCTCCTTTTGTTGTAACATAACTTTAGTTGATAAACCATGTGCGTTTCCTTGATCCACCTGGTTGTCAAAGCTGACTCCCAATAGTGAATAAACCATGAAAAACAGAAAAAAAAATCCCAAAGGTTACAAATTCCTCCTACTGAAGGGAGGCAAACTCAGTTACATTGCAAGTGCAGTCTGATCCTAGTGTTGCAACAAGCTTAAACTGTTCTTTTACAAATTCTTAGAGGTATGAACAAACGGTTTTGCTATCAACTGATTAGCAATTCCCATTGAAGAAGAGTCTAATCAGTTTATACTCTTTCTTTAGCAATTTCTGAGTAATCAAAGTTCTTGGCTGGCTTTGCCGGTGGAAATTATTTGCAAATGCAATTCCGTCCTTGATAATGGATAGTCAAAACTCAGTTCTATCACTTAATAGTGAATGGCAGATCACCAAATAATAAGTTACCACTATAGTATCTTGATTACCTGGGCATGCAAATCTTTCTTTTCCAAATATCTTGCTTAAGTTTTAAAATTTTTGTTTCTGGATATTTGTAGAAGAACAACCTGATGAATTAAAATTTACCAAAAAGATAAACACAGCAAAAATCCCAAGATTGGAAGAAATCAATTAATAACAAAACCAAGTTAATCTTTATTTTACTTTCCTCCATCTGCTTTTATAGATCTAAGTGGTTGCACACCTGACAACAGCAGGGAAAATACAATGTTATGTGCAGGCATAGTTACTACTGTAATTGAAATATAGACCTTAGCATCTGGAAGTCTTCATTGTAGTGACAAGTACATGCTAAATAGAGTATTATTATTTTCTTTGTTCTGTTATCCACATTCTGTTAGCTAGAGCTGTTAAATTCTGCTGTTTTCATGGTTTAACCAGACTCAGAGGAGTATATTTGTTCCTGTTAATAATACACAAGATATGCTGCGGACATTTTGGTACAGGGTGACCCTTTCTTCTGTGTTCATCAGGGCTGTAGTACAGAGAGTCTCTGATCTGTGACTGGAGCTTCTAGGCACTCCTGTGAAGGGGAAATTCAGATGATAACTACTCAGCAATAATAACTTGGGACTGAAGAGTGACCTGGTTTAGCAGGCAAGAGCCAGGTGAATGCAGAACCAGGTTAAACTGACTGGAAGCAGGAATGTTAGAGGGGGAACAACAACTCCATACAAGGGAGGAAAAATTCTCTTGCAGATAAGGTGGGAAATGCTGCAGTGATGACTTGCAATGACATGGCTGGTGCTGGAGCAATTGAGCATAAGGAATCATCTCATGCTGCATCTTTGAAGCCTGTCTGTAGGTGGTGGCACCCTGCCCAATGCACTGCATCTTGTATCTTTTTATACTAAAGCAGAAATGTGTGCTTAATTCACCTCAAGGTGTGTAACAAAATTTCCCCAACAATTTGTCAAAGTGGGGTTACTGCACACTGGTGACCAGATTGGAACCAGAGTGGACACCCAGCAAGATGCCACAATAAGAAACTGGAGATTCTCATTTAAAAATCTCACTTGCATAGATAGGGTTGTTTAGCCTGGAGAAGAGGAGGCTCGGGGGAACCTTATCACTCTCTACAACTGCCTGAAAGAAGGCTGTAGCCAGGTGGGGGTCAACTTCTTCTACCAGACAGCTAGCAACAGAACAACACAGACTTAAGCTGCCCCAGGGAAGGTTTAGATTGGACATTAGGAAGAATTTCATCACAGAAAGTGGGATTAGATATTGGAGTGGGCTGCCCAGGAAGGTGGTGGAGACACTGTCCCTGGAGGTGTGAAAGACTGGATGTGGCACTTAGTGCCATGGTCTAGTTGACATGGTGGTGTTTGGTGATAGGTTGGACTCAATGATCTCAGGGGTCTTTTCCAACCTGATTCATTAGCAAGTTTGTAGATTACACTAAGTTGGGGGGAAGTGTCGATCAGCTGGAAGGCAGGAGGGCTCTGCAGAGGGACCTGGACAAACTGGAGAGTTGGGTTGATTCCAATGGGATGAGGTTCAACAAGGCCACGTGCTGGGTCCTGCACTTTGGCCACAACAACCCCCTGCAGTGCTACAGTCTGGGCACAGAGTGGCTGGAGAGCAGCCAGGCAGAAAAGGACCTGGGAGTTTGGATTGATAGGAAGCTGAATATGAGCCAGCAGTGTGCCCAGGTGGCCAAGAAGGCCAGTGGCATCCTGACCTGTATCAGGAACAGTGTGGCCAGCAGGACCAGGAAAGTGATTCTTCCCTTGTACTCAGCACTGGTGAGGCCACACCTGGAGTACTGTGTCCAGTTCTGGGCCCCTCAGTTCAGGAAGGATATTGAGGTGCTGCAGCAGGTCCAGAGAAGAGCAATGAGGCTGGTGAAGGGACTTGAACACAAGTCCTATAAGGAGAGGCTGAGAGAGCTGGGGTTGTTTAGCCTGGAGAAGAGGAGGCTCAGGGGAGACCTCATCACTCTCTACAACTCCCTGACAGGAGGTTGTAGCCAGGTGGGGGTTGGTCTCTTCTCCCAGGTAGCTATCAGTAAGACAAGAGGGCATGGTCTTAAGCTGTGTCAGGGGAGGTTTAGGTTAGATATTAGGAAGAAATTCTTTACAGAGAGTGTAATCAGGCACTGGAATGGGCTGCCCAGGAAGTGGTGGATTCTCCGTCCCTGGAGGTTTTTAAGATGCAACTGGATGTGGCACTTGGTGCCATGGTCTAGTAACCACAGTGGGGTTGGATCAAGAGTTGAACTTGATGATCTCAGAGGTCTTTTCCAACCCAGCTGATTCTATGATTCTGTGGTTCTGTGATATATATGTATGGACTCAATCAAGATGAGTTGTGCTGTGTTGTATTTCTTATTATATTGCTGATAAGGGAGCATTTTGCTTTAGGTTTTAGAATGTATAACTCCTTTTACATGAATTAGAGATGTGACAGGTTTAAAAGTTTTATGTATTTTCCTGTTGGTTACTATAGCAAAGACTGTCTGGAAAAAAAATTGCTTTGTTAAATTATCCCAAGTCTGGGAAAATTCTACCAAGCTTACAAATATTTGGCTACGTACTTATCTACCCTCCCAGGGAACACTAGCACTGCTTCTGTTGGCTAGCACTTTTTGGAAGTATAACTCAAGAAATTGATGGTACAGGCTCCCATGAGGCCCTGAACCACTGATCGCCAGAGACTCCCTGTACATTCACATTCCCAGTGAACTAAATGTCTCGCCTTACACGAATATTGAAGGAGAAGGGGAAGATGCATTTGTGGGGAGTGTGGCAGTCATCTGCCACCACCTCCAGCACTTTTTCTTTGCCTTTCTGATCCCTATTGCAATACACCATCCAAGCTATATCCAATAAATTACTGATCTTTTTCTTCTCACCTGACTTTTGCAACTTTTTCCTTGTATTGTCTGCAGACTGACCTATGAACAAATAGACCAAGTGTGTTTTCCCGAGCTCTGAATTGAGATCCACATCTGTATATTTTAATATAGTTTCTTTCAGCCTGTTCAAGAAGTCTGTTGGGGATTTATTCTTGTCTTGCTTCACCTCATACATTTTTGACCAATTTACTTCTTTTGGAATACCATATCTTAAACCATACAAACTATCAATCCTGATAGTGTTTCAATGCTTTCATTTTTTTGGTGAATTGGTATCCCATTTCAGATCCTCTAAAGGGAATATATCCTTAAGTTTCCCTGTGAGTTTTCCAGATGCTAGTAGCAGCTCAATTGCAGTTCAAGCAGCTCGCTTAACCATTTCTTTCTCCATCATTATTGCCTCCAGATCATACTAGTCCAGATTTTGTGTCCTTATTGCTCTTTCTACAGGTATGAGAGAACATTCAGTTACATATGGAATCCTGCCTGTATTGATGTTACAATCAAACAAGGAAGATTCAGGTGGAAGACATCACGGTTTAGGAACAGTATTCTCCAAGTTAGTGCTCCCACCAAAACCACTCTAAACTAAGAGCTGCTCACTCACTCCCCTCTGCCTTACCCCCCGCCCCGCCCCGCCCCCCATCAGGCTGGAGAGAATTGGAGGCACAAAAGGTAAAGATCACAGGTTGAGATGAGAACAATTTACTGGAAACAGTAATGAAGTAAGACAACGAACTGCAACAACAATACTAATGACAGTGTACAAGAAAAAGGCAAATGTTTTACACATAATTGCTCACCTTGGAACCCCTCAGCAGTACATGGAACCCGTCAACAACAAGTGAATTCTCCCTCCACCCTGCTAGGTGACCCCATCCCCTATTATGTATTTCTTATTGACCTGGAAATTATTCTTTGACAAGCTTTAGAGAGCTACTTCCTCTGAATGATGGTGAAGTACTATAAGTTAAGACTAAGCCTATGTTGTCATATGGCTGAGTGCGAGCAATACTTTTGGGACCAAATTTCTAGACATTGTACTCAAAGTAATGAGTATGGAAAGGTGTAATAAGAATGGTTTTGTTGAAAAGCTACAAAAGAAGTCTGTTCCCAGGCCTTACAGGACCACTTTCCAGTGCATATCCTCATCCTCAAACTGTCTTGATGATTCTTTATGTGGCCTACTTGCTCTGAATTTATCTTATTCCATATGGCAGAAAAGAAAGTCTGTGTACTCTGTCTTTGTACTGGTCCTTAACACCATGTAGTCTCACAGCTTTGGCACATGTAAGGTGCCACATTCCGGCAGTTTTCTGGGGTACTACCCCAAAAGTGATTGCTGAGAGGAATTCTTCCTGCACCACAGAAAAATCGCAGGCCAGGCTCTCAGTCTCAGAATCTGAGTCCTTCCCATGGTGGCAAATGGAGAATCATTTGTGTGAACTGTCATGATCCCTTTTCTACATCATCCTCCACTCTGTCACATTGCCTTTCAGGTATTTTATCCCCCTTCCTTCATCATGAAGCCTGTTCTCTAATAGTGTTGCTAAAAATCAAGTCTGGGGCTATTAACCCAAATAACAAGCTGCACATGAGCCTCAAGGTGACTCTTCAGACAATTTTGCATCCTCAACACACTTGTATGTTCCATTGTCCTTTCTAACTTCTATTCACACCTACCCACAGTTGATTACCTGTTTCAGTACACTTCTATGCTTCTTATACTTTTATCTCAGCATTCATAACGTTTGTTCTGGCCACCACCACTTTTCTGAACAGCTGTAAAGATTGCTGGCAGTTACCATGCAAGAATCTAAAATTACAGAACCCTCGAACAGAAAGGGCGTGTTCTGGGATTCAAAATATTCCCAAGATGCATCAATCTGCTGCCCTTGCTGTTGTCTTCCTTCCTTCCTTGCTCTTTTCTTATCATTCCTGTAGTGCAGTTCATGCAGGTATTGTCTTACTGATCAACCACTGCCTTGTGAACCTTGTCAGAGCACAGCTCTCAGAACCATGTAGAAAGTTCATAGCAAATATATTTTCTTTCTTCTTTTGCCCTGCTCATATTGCTAAACTCAAAATGCTGTCTAAACTTTTTAGACAAGTACAGGGGGGACACGCATCTGTGAACTGAAAGAGAGCTAAAAAAGACAGAGAAAAAGGCTCCATGGCTGGGAGTTAATTCTGCAGCCAGCTGGTCATGATTTATCACTCTCCAACTTCTGTATGAGACCATTAATTCCTAGTCTGGACGTATGTGCTGATTTTGGACTGGGACAGAGTTAATTTTTGTTCACAGTAACTAACATGGGGCTGTGTTTTGGATTTGTGATGAAAACAGTGCTGATAACACAGCAAGGTTTTCATTATTGCTGAGCAGCACTGACACAGACCCAAGGCCTCCTCTGCTCCTCACACAACCCCACCAGTGATGAGGTTGGAGGTGCACAAGGAGTTGGGAGGGAACACAGCCAGGACAGCTGACCCCAACTGACCCAATGGATATTGCATACCATATGGCCTCATGCTCAGCTTATAAAGCTGGGGGAAGAAGAAGGAAGTGGGAAACATTTGCAGTGATGGCATTTGCTTTCCCAGTTAACCATTACGCATGAGGGAGCCCGGCTTTCCTGGAGACGGCTGAACACCTGACTGCCCATGGGAAGCAGTGAATGAACTTCTTGTTTTCCTTTGCTTGAGTGTGTGGCTTTTGCTTTACCTATTAAACTGTCTTTATCTCAACGCATGTTTTCTCACTTTTATCCTTCCAATTCTCTTCCTGATTTTGCTGGTGGGGGACTGAGTGAGCGGTTTGCCAACTGAGGTTAACCCACAGCAACAGGTCAGAGGTTAACACAGTAATCAGATTCCTCAGTTTTCATATCAGGTTTTTAAATGTCTCTTCTGGTGATTTATTTATCTAGGCTGAGTCTTTGACGCAGAGTCTTAATTTTAACACTGTTATAATAGCTCTGACTTCCATGGTTGAAGAGAAATCTTAAATAAAATTATTTTTCAGTGTTCTAAATTAATTTGTTGCTTCTACCTTTCTGAAATAATTGTCTTTATTAAAAATATATTTCTTGAAAGAATGAGATTTCATCCATGTCCTTGTCTCCACAGAGTGAGAATCACAAAAGAGAAAGCTCATCCTTCTTAATGACTGCAGTCTATTTAGCTAGTCATAATTTCCTAAGTGATTAGTATGTAAAGAATTTGAAAACCCTTCCTATTCAAGGCAAGGACCATAATCTAAAGCTTGCAGTCATGAGGCAAGTTCTGACACTGTCTTGCTTCATGACCTTGCAGAGGTCACTCTGTTTGAGGCAGCAGGAGCTGCAGAATTTCTCAGGATTTGTACCTGCATATGTGCACTAATTATGTTCTGGGTAAAAACTGAGAAAAGAGTTAGATCTTTACATCCCTCTCATACAGCCTTCTCTCCCTCACACCTCTCTTACACATGCTTTTGGTGCCCATTTAAAGAAACTTCTGTTAGGTAGTCCAGATAAAATCATGATTGACCCTGGCCTTGTCCCTACTGTGGATATAGTATCAGCATCCCAGAAAATGTCATTATTCATGCTTACTCTCTGGTCAAATGCATCATGAAATTGGAATCAAATCTCTTGTCTGCAAAATGGTGATGATCTACCTTGTCAGCATAGCGTATATTTGTCACAATTCAGGATTTCTCCATGTGTATGTGCACCTATATGCAGCATAGGAGCCACCAGTAAGTTTTACTGATTTGATATTAATTCAGTTTTGGTAATAATATAATTCATGATAGGATATTAAGGTTTTTGGTTTTTTTATTCAAAGGAATGTGCTAAAGCTTATGCATATTTGTCACAGACATCTCTATTATAAACAAAAAATTGCCAAGTCAAAGTAATTTAAATAAAAACTTCCAAATTATTATTTTTTCATTTTCCAAAAAAAGAACTTAATATTTAATAAGGTAAGGGAAATAGTTTTAGATAACCAAAGGTCTTATTCCATTTTTACTATACTGCCTTTTTTCTATTTCATTTAATTTTAATATATTTTAGCATTGGATCTCACAACCATGAGTAACTTCCTTGCTTTTAATGTAACAATACACACACTCTATTTATAATTAAAAGAAAATGTATGTTTTGTTTACAAGTTACATGGAAGAAAATCACATATTATGAACAACATCCCAGGACTCAAATGTAGACCACATACTCATGTCCCTTGATACAACATATTTGTGTCCCTTAGAAGAGCAAGGAATTTTTTTATTTCCTTTGATCTTGGGGTTTTTTGTTTGTTTGTTTGTTTGAATGTTTACCCCCCGAGGTGTATATCTGTCTAATATGGGTAACATACTATAAAACATATTACATTTTTGATACTTCTCCATGTACCTTTATTCACAACAGTGGTGTCACATCACATTAAGTGAAGGTGTAATACAATTACCTTCCTATTGTATGTTTTTTATACATGCATACTGAATTTTACGTTAGATAAATGTCTTACATACTTTTGTTAGGCTATTTTTTGTCCTTTTACTCAGTATACTTGACCCTTCCTTCCCCTTAAAGAATTGTAAACAGCCCAGCCCACAAAACATGACAGAAAATAGAGGTAAGCAGTGAACAAACTAAACAGAGGTATTCAGATGCCTCATACTTTTGTCATTTCATGCTTCACTAATTTTTGTATTTACATGTCCATTCAGTGTACTTCTCAGTCTTTGTCACCATAATAGCACAGTGTCTTAAGCAAATATTTTATCACAATATTCCTAGAAAATATTGTTCTTATTCAATAGATGCGTATTTCAACCAATAGGACTCTTATTTCACACCATAGAGAACATTAAGGCTTAATCTTGTATGAGAGTCCTAGTCTTCTTGCTGCCAATTTTGATACTCAATCCCATCATTTTCTTATTTTTGAGGCTGTCAAATGCCTTTTGAATATCTATCTGTATTTTTGCGGGAGCATGTGAATAAGTTTCTAAAGGCCAAACTGCTTGGAGACTGTGATTGGAAACGGCTTGGACACTATGAAAGGAAAACAGAGCATCCCTGAGCAGTATATTCCCCAACCATCTCGCCTTTGGGTGAGACTGGCAGGTGTTCCTAGACCATTCCTGTCACATTTAGTCTCATACAATAAAGATCTTGGGACTTACATACAAAAAGATATCTCATTATGGCAAGTAGACCGAAATGGGGATATTCAGCTGGTAAGGCAAAAGACTTGCAGTCAGATCTCTGCTCTTCCAAGTTTGGAACAGCATCCTGAATTCAAATCTCCTTTAAGAGTGCTTTTGTCACCCCAGGAGTTGTACCTTGGTGTAGTTCCTGCTGCTTCAATTTCTTCTGTTTTGTATGAACAATGACACACTCTTTAGGGTACAAGGCCTAAAGTTCCAAGACAGGGAATTTATTTCACATAGTAATTGTGAATGGGGCAGCCCATTTTGGATGAAGAGATTTTAGCATTATGGATCTGATGTGACCTGGGCCATGTCATTTTTACTCATGTCATTTTAGTAGTACTGATTTAATTATAACAAGTAGCATTGGAGTAAAATTGCTTTCCCTAATTTCAGTGCTATGCCATAAGTGCATATTATAAATGGATAAAATAAAAGCAAGCATCCAACACTGGTAATTTAACTGGAACTTCCAAAAGCAACAAATGGAACTACTGTTAAGTCACTTACTCCTCCTGAAACACACCACCACCACCACCACAAATAGGAGTAGTAGAACAATTTCAGTTGAATATCAGAGCTAAATTTCTGTAGAAATTCCATACTCTATTAGAATTTCTACCTTTCTTATTCTCCTCACTGTCACCAGTCCCAGCCTGCAAAATTGTGATACCACTTCAGTGTCCTGCAGGAAAGTTGTACAGACATTAATTATTATGGTGATAAATAGTGTAAAAAAATAATAAAGACAACATTTTAAAAAGATGCTCAAACTGAGAGGCTAGAGATAAAATGCTAATGTCAGTAAACATTTCCTGTACTAGACTGTCCTGCCAAGTAACCTGTTATTTCTAGGGAAACACAGAGAGGGGTAAAAAGGATATAGTCAGGGAATGCAATAGATACCTTTGCCCTTCCATTTGTTGTCCATATAACATATGAAAAATGTGAATGAACTAGCATGATTAGTAAAAGAAATTGACTTCAAAATTAAATGTAGCAAAACAGATGGGATGTTCCAATAGAACAAAGAACTGCAGAATAAAGAGTGGGGATGGAATGCCTAAATTCAATGAAGTTGAATGTTATTTCAATTAAAACAATAAGTACATTCTTTAAAAAAAAATTATTTCAATGGAATGTATTGGTTTCTGGTTTTGATTCCAAATAAACCTTCACAGATCAGAATCCTCAGGAAGATGAAATGCAATTTCTAGACTAAAAAAAATCATAAGGAATCAAATTTGTTTTAAATCCTATTTAGATCTAAATCAGACCCATTTTAGAATCAAAGTGAGGAAAATCCACACAGAAGCACATTCTGCTGTGCCAAGTATGTGTGCATTGCTCATATTTCTCCAATTCATATATTTTATCAGTCAATAGCCAATATCTTAGAACCTTTAATGTATGTCTTCTCATAGTGTAAGAGTACTCTAATCATAATTTTACTGAAAGACCATGGACTTGTGTGACTAAATGACTTGTGACTGTTCACCCTGGCATTCTGAAGTTACCTACTTAGCAGGAAATTGAATATTGGTATTGAAATTTCCAAGGTAAAGCCTAATCTAATACTGGGTTCCCTAATTCTGGAACTATTCTTCCTTATTTCATCCAAATAGGGGATCATCATGCCTGCATCTTTTGCAGTTCAAGGAAGATCAGTTCTTCGCCTTTCCTTGAAAAGATGTGATGGATACAGAGCTACATTGTGTATTTTACACTATGAAAGGCAAACACGATGGATACAGAGCTCATTTATTCTAGGATATATATTTCATAATATGTGTAAATGATTTTTCTAATGAAGAATTAAAAACATATGTATTGTCCCACCCTAGCACTGTCCCAGTCCACAGCAGCATGTCTCAAGTAGCTTTTACAGTAATGGAATTGTGCTGTCATTCAGAGGAGTTACATTTTGTGTTCTGCTAAATGACATCAAAACATTGAGGAACACTTGCACAACTGCACTCTCGTCTTAATCAAAATACATTAGGAAGATAGTGAAGAAAAAATTTAACAAGAAGTTGCCATTGTTGCCCTCTTCAGTAGACAGACCACCCTGAAAAGAAATCATAGCACTGGGAGAGGGGAGATAGTTTGGAAACCTGTGTACTTCTTAAGTATCAGTGATTTCTGCTACTGACTCAGTGAAAGGGTTGAAGGTGCTGACTCTGTGTCCATGTGAGTTAGCTGACTAGATATGGGATTGCCATATAACAGTGACCTTCTGTTGTGGCCTCACCTTGAATATGATGTGCAGTTTTGGTAACCGCAACAGTGAAGGGCCTTGAGAGGAAGCTGTATGAGGAGCAGCTGAGGTCACTTGGTTTGTTCAGCCTGGAGAAGAGGAGATTGAGGGGAGACCTCATTGCAGCCTACAGCTTCCTCATGAAGGGAAGAGGAGGGGTTGGCACTGATCTCTTCACTCTTGTGATCAGTTATAGGACCTGAGGGAATGGCCTGAAGTTGTGTCAGGGGAGGTTTGGGTTGGATATTAGAAAAAGGTTCTTCACACAGAGGGTGGTTGGGCACTGGAACAGGCTTCCCAGGGAAGTGGTTACAGCACCAAGCCTGACAGAGTTCAAGAAGTGTTTGGACAATACTCTCAGGCACATGGTGTGGCTCTTGGGAGTGGTCCTGTGACTCTTGGAAGTGGTCCTGTGCAGGGCCAGGAGTTCGACTTGATGGTCCTTGTGGGTCCCTTGTGGGTCCCTTTCAGCATATTCTGTGATTCTGTGAAATATTGAAGACAAAGTTGGCCTGATTTTTTTATCACTCCTCTCTGTTCAAATCTATGCTCTAGAAATTTCTTACATTTTAAATTAAATGAATTGGTGTAGGAGCCAAAACCCAGCTGTCAGCAGGAAGGAGCTTGGTGGGCTTAAGCAGTAAACCTTGGGCAATAGAGACCGAGAGAAATCCCATGACCTGAGGGACTGGACCTTCCTCACAAGACCTGTTGATGTGGATTAGCCAGTCTCCAGCAGCAGGATAAGAAAGGACTTTGAGATGAAGTTATGTTGAAACCCCTTTGTTTTCTCCCCCCCAGTGTAATCTTTCTTAAGGGAAATATTAATCAATTGTGTAACTGTAGTAGAAACTTGTGTAATCCCCTCATTACCATAGTTCATCTCCTAATTATCATAAACCGTCCTCCTCATTAACATGTCCAGCCCCCAAGACCCTTAAATTGCGTTTGCGTGTTCAATAAAGTATTCCAGTTTCTGCCTCCATATCTGGGATCGTTTTAGTTTCTGGACCCTTGCAGATTGGCTCAGGGCAGTTGGAGATATCATCAGAGATACTCAAAAGCTGTCTACACATGGTCTTGGGCAGCTGGTTGTAAGCGGCCCTGCTGGTATAGGGAACTGTAGGTACCTCAACTCAACTGTTCTGTGATTCTGTGAATTACCAGAATAATTCTTAATCATGCCTCTTTATATATTGACTCCACTCATAAAACATTATGTATTCTTTGAGTTCAGAACTACATGAAAATTTGAAACTTGATAATAGAAAACAAACAATATTTCTAGGAAGGTATTCAGCTCGGAGGGGCTTCTAATTGCTTGTGGATCAATATAAGGACAGGGTGATCACTCAGCAATTACTATCACAGGAAAAAAGACTCAACCTAGGAAAATTATTTTAATTTATTGCCAAATGAACAGAGCGGGTTAATGAGAAATAAGAACAAATCTAAAAAACACCTTCCCCTCATTCCTCTTTTCTTTCCAGGCTCAACTTCCCCCCCGATTTCTCTACCTCCTGCACTTGAGTGGTACAGGACGACAAAGAACTGGGGTTGTAGTCAGTTTTTTCCATGTTCTACTACTTCTTCCTCACATTCTTCCCCTGCTCCAGTGTGGTTCCCTTCCTTGGGCTGCAGTCCTTCAGCAACAGACTGCTTCAGCGTGGGTTGCCCACAGGGTCAGAAGTCCTTCCAGCAAAGCTGCTCCAGAGTGGGCTCCTGTCCCCATGGGACCACATGTCCTGCCAGAAGCCTGCTCTACTACAGGCTTCCCATGGGGCCACAGCCTCCTTCAGGCATCCACCTGTTCTAGCATGGGCAGATGGATCCACTATGGACCTCCATGGGCTGCAGGGAGGCAGCCTGCTCTACCACGGTCTGCACCACAGGCTGCAGGGGAACCTCAGCTCCTGAGCTGGGAGCACTTCCTCCCCCTCCTTCACTGACCTTGATGTCAGTTATTTCTGTCACATATTCTCACTCCTCTTTCCCAGCTGCTGTTGCAGTTTTTTTTCTTCTTCTTCTTAAATATATTATCACAGAGGTGTTACTATTGTCACTGATGGACTTGGCTTTGGCTAGCGGTGGGTCTGTCTTGGAGCTGTATAGAACTAGGGCTCTCAGACATGGTGGCAGCTTCTGACATCTTCTCACAGAAACTGGTGCTACAGCCCCTGTGTTACCTAAACCTTACCATGTAAACACAATAAAATATTGAAAATTAAATTCAATTAGCAGCTTACGAAAACTACGCTCAAAAAATCATCCCTCAAAATAAAAAGTCAGCCTAGCAGCTGCCCATAAGGACAGGAAAATTAGGCACGAAAGATAAAGGGAAATTAATAGACGAAGGTGTCCCACAAGCTGAGATCTTCCAACATTCATCTGTGAGAAACAGAGTATGAACTTTTACTTTGGAAAACGTTCAGAATAGAAGTACATTTTTCTGACTACTTTGTTTTTCTTTTCTTTCCTTTCTTTTTTTTTATTTTTTAGCAAAGAAAATTCCAGATTTGGAAGGTTCCCATTTCTGTGTAACCACTGTAACAGCTTTTAATACCATGATTTTATTCCTCATTTTCAGTGCTACTGTTATCAAGAAGTGAAAGAGAAACACAGCTGTTAAAACTACTTTTTTGCTCTTAAGACTTAATATTGCTTGAAATGGATATACCTGTCCAAGCTAAGTTCTGCAAACTAATGTTAGGTAGGATAGACATCCAAGATACTGATATAGAAAATCTAAAATAGATTTTACATTCCAGGAACGAGTCCATCTCTTTTATACTATAATATATTTCAAGATACTTTCTGTTTTGCAGTCTCTCTGTAACAGCAAAATCCATTATATTCTGCTCTGCAGGTCTAAAGTAGCTGGAGTTTTTGCTATGTACTACCTTCTATAAATCTCAGCAGGAAAGAACAGGTGGATTAATTCAACTTAATGGAAATAAAATGACATCTTTTATGACACAGATACATTTTGAGACTTGTCACAGTTGGTCCTGGAAGGTAATGCAAAGATTAATACAATGGGGTGCAACATGAGATGCATTCTAAAAGGAAGTTCTCCTTTTTCTCAATGCATCTTTAAAAGTATGCATTCAAGGAACTTTTTAAACCTCTACTTTAAAAAACTGCAGTTTAAAAACTACAGAGCTTCTTTTAGGTGGACCAGAGGCTTGGGACTTTTCTCTGAACTCTTATCTCTTGTGCTGTGTACTCGGCTGCATGATGTAACCTGCATGACATGTTGTCTGGAGGATAATTGTGTGACTTGTACTGCCATAATGGATCATAGTATGCAGTTGGATTGTTAAGCCTACTTGAAAAGATAAGTGTGGAGTGTTCTTTGAAGTGTCTTAGCTGGGTTTATCCCAGTTAACATCACATACTAGATAAAATTTTAGAGTGATCCAAGTAAACTGAAACCTACAGTGTCTTTAGAAACTACATTTTAGTGCTTCTGGAGCATGTTTCAAAAGCTCAAGGTAGTCCCTCGGCAATATCACTTTCCTTAAACTTTGCTTTCAGCCTGTCTGTTTTCTGAAGTCATTTCCATCAGGATATTCAGATTACACAGCATTAATCCATAAATGTCATTTAGCATTAAACCCTACACTAGTAAACAAGTAATTAAGAAAGATGACACTAGTTTGTCATTTTCAGCTTGTCTGCAAGAAAAATGATAGTGTTGACTATTAGTTACCACTATCTGCTCAATAAGAAAAATTTCAACTATTTGAACAAAACTCACATATTAAGAAGTTTAATGTAGTATTTAAATCTAGGGGAAGAAAAGCGACTCTATTGGGAAAGTACAAACCCATAATTATTAAAAACTTCTTTTACTGATTGCAAAGTATATAGTGCAGTACTTCACTGAGAAATTTACAAAATGAACTGTTTTGTCTACTTTACAATTTTCACAGTTTGCAACTTTCTATTAAACTGCAAAACTCTGTGTTGGTTCCCGAATCAGTTTTATCAGTTAAATATAGAAAAATAGCATACTATTTTTTTTGGGGGGGGGGTGTTTTTTTGGGGATTTTTGAGGGGTTTTGGGGGGGTTGTTTGCTTGTTTGTTGTTTGTTTCTTTTGTGGGGGTTTTGTTTGGTTGGTTTTTTGATTTGTTTCTAATAGAGGAAAAGCTATGCTTCAAGCTGCCTTATGTCCTTGTTTGTATTTTATGGACAAATCAAGTTCTTTCACAAACATTGCTCTTTCACAAACATTGCTGATAGTCTTGGTATTTTGAACCCTCTCTGAGTGAACATTTACAGTCTTACTGTTCTCAACTAATGCTCCAGTTTCAATGGAGCAGATATAACAACTGTGGGTTTTTTACACCATACTAATAAGAAAGGCCTTAATATCTTTCAGTCTTGAACAAAAAAAAGACAAACATATATAAATATAGTTCAGAAGTCTGTGACTAGCTGTTGGTTAAAACTTCTCTCCAACACTTAGATACGTTATACCAGCAATTGGGAAATGCTTGGTTTGTTCCCATTAGCAGGAAAAAGGGTGACATGAGTCACATATTTTGTGGGGGTCATTTTCTTTCTGGAATGCACATTAATGTTCTTCTTCTTCAAACTTTGGGGACAAAGTACAATGTGCTTCTTTGCCCACATTGCAATCACTTCTTACATCCATCTAAGCCCGTGCTCCCAAGTGTTCAGTTGCTTTTCTCCCCTTCTAGTTGCCTCTTGGTTTTGATTGCTCTTCTGTCTCTGACAGATCTGACATACACACATATGGAAAGTCTCATGTACAAAGAATTAACAACAGCCTGTGGTATCCAACTACAAGCTAAGGGGAGCTATCCAGAAACGAGTAACCAGTTTCCATGCTGCAATTTACAGAGATGGCAATCGAGGAAAGATATAGTCAGAGGCCCAGTGAACATAAATGCAACAGTCAACAGAAGATGTTCATATTGGAAGGTACGTGATTCCTAAGCTTGTATTAGTAAATGAGTTGCTAATTTGCTGGTATTCTGAGAGCTCAGGGTATGGGCATGAAGTGTTGTACATAATGTTGCAGGGTTAGCACAGTCTCTGGCATAGTTCTGGCTTAGGCCAAATTGCATTTTAGGCAGATGGCACCTTGTGCCTAGTTATGGGATGGTAGGGAACAAATACTATTCCTATCTGATAGTTTGTATGCTGACTAAAGAGCTTGCTGCATGGATATTGCCTGTGACAAAAAGCAGTGCCTGACCAGTTTACAAGCTTATGAGTAGCTTATGAGTCCCAGTGGAGACAAGGTACAATACAATAAGTTGGCAACTGTCCCGCCCTTCCAAGTAAAAGATATACAAGCAGATATATAAAATCTGTAGATACCTGGCATCAGCCAATAGCTGAGGAAAAAAAAAATAAAATAACTAGTTATGCTAATCAGATGGTTCTCCAGCCTTTGTGTTTACCACCATCCTTGCCCATATAACCCAGCATGGGTTAAGAGTCTAAGGAGGTATTAGCATTTCTCAGATCATATTGTGGCCTGTGGCACGGGGGGATGCACCACCACTACCTGCACTGCCTCAGCTGCTCCCAAGCAAAACATTTTTAATTTCTTCTTCACCTTGTTGATACGAATTGTGAATCCCATGCTTGTCATTTTTAATGAGGTCTGTGATTGACCTTATGATTGATAATAGTGCTTAGTGTTTTCTGACATAACGATACATTAAATCCTTGGCAAATTATGCAAGCCATACAACCTCTACCCTATTTAGTCTGAAATTTAATGCATTTTTTCTGTTTTAGAGACTGTTTTCTCATTTGCTATAAAACATATAAATCTTTTTTTTCTAATGCATTCCCTATCCTTAGGTATAGAACTTAGCAAAACTTGTATGCTTTTTACATCATTTACACAATAAGATAAAATACACCATACCTTCAGGAAAAACATTTTGCACTCATTTGTTTTCCAGTTAAGTGCTAAATAAATAATTTTATATCATACAAAAAAATCTCTTATTGCTTTAAGCATTCATTTCTGTAAATATTGGTGTCAAACAGCAAATCAGACCCTCATAAATCTTTTTCTTTTTTAATCCATCTTTTAAATGTCCCCTGCTGTCCATTTTCATGGCTACCAAGGATAGGGTACACACACCCTAGTTATCAAAAAGTAAGTAGTCTAAATCAAGTTTTGATCATCCATAATCAGAGAAGAAAGACAGGCAACTCCAGAGGGTGATTCATTCTCTCCTAAAATAAAGGGGATGAATCACCCTCTGGAACTGCCTTCTCTTTACCCTTGATTGCAGAGGGAATCTTGATGACTGCTTTATAAAAAGACATGATTATGCAGTCATTTTAAATGAACATAAATTTAGGTTGTTGTCAAAAGTATGGACCCACCTTGCTCCACTGCCTCTGCTCATTTCCATATCTTTTTTGGTGCCAAAGGAGTGAGAGCTGGTAAATGATTGGTTGTAAGACTGGATATGGATTCTTTTTCGTTTTTTGACAAAGTTTGGTTTCATGCAGTTGTATTCCCTGACTTGGCTTCTGTGGTAATTGCAGAACTTAGCACCAGCATAAGCATTTCTGGGAGCCATAGCTGTTCACTTTAAAGCTGCAGAAAAGCACTGTCTTAAATTAAACTGGCTATGTAACCACAGTCTCAGCCACACAATTTATACTCAAATACATTCAAGTGAAATTAATCTTTTAATTGAAACTCCCTTCTCTTGCCTAAACATGATGGCCTACTGTCATTTGAGACCACTTTTTTTAACTTTAGAAATGTTCTTTTAACTCAGGATTTAGACATTAATTTACTCTTAAAGGTGGAATTGCAACTATATATTTCACCAGGGAATCTATGAGGAAAATATGCCTTGAAAACTATAGACTTTTGAGATACAGGAAAAGAGTGAATGCTATTTTCTTTAACATATTCCCTCAAGCAGTATGTAAATAAAGGCTCCAAAGAACGTCTTCCATAATAAGTTCTGTAGCCCTGGATCAGCAAACAATCTCTTTACACTTCTTACATGGCTCAAGATTGCATATAATATATTTTCCTTTCTGTCCAGTAATGCACCTATTGGGGTTTGCTTTCTGTCTCTTTCAGTGATTAATGATAGCACCTTTTTAGTGTTTGACATAAAACAAATTATCAAGAGGCAATAAGGAAGGAATTGCCACAATGAACATATGGAATCTCCATCCCTGCACATATCAATGCAGTAGTGCTTAGCCAAGCCAAAAAGGGTTTTCCAGCCTCTTCCATCTCAGTTTCCAAACATGGTAGCTGCATGCAGAGCTGTTTACTGGGAGAGGTCCCTGCCTCTGACCAACTCTGAGGAGTGGTTTGTAAGTGCTGCTGTGGGGCCAAGTAGGTGGTCCAGGCACTAGGTACCTTTCTAGTAATTAACTTTTGGGCAATCAAGTCCTGGTACCTGAACAGGACAAGGTTTCACTTAGCTGTATATCCGTAGCCTCAGAAATATAGGTAAAAATCCTGGCCTATCATTGACAAACAAGAGAATGACCGTTTGGGTAGCAAGTTGAATTTGGTCTTTCATTTTTTTAGGAAATGGGAATGCTAAAACTTCATGAACATTTAAGAAAATTTTTTTCTCAGAATCTGGTTTTTTTTCAGTACTACCTGCAACACGTGGTGTAAAGACATTTTTTTCTTCATCTTCTCAGATGAGTGCATTAAAAATGAAACCCCAAGTTAAAATTATTTGGGCTCTTTCTCCATATGTTTCTCACACATACAGGCACACAATGATTCCAGTGGATTTAATTCAAACTTTTCTGAGAGCTAAAAGCCTAATAATAAATGAAGAGATAAATATTTTACACTGTCAATATAGTATGAAACTTCAAAAATGGATTTTCTTTGACTGTGTAGATTTGAGTTACAGAAAGTTAAAAAACATTTGGATGATTCTCTCAGTATGTGACCAGCTGTGCTTACCTGAGGTGGAGGAGCTCACCTGAGAGCTCACCCTCTGTGACTCTGTTCATTGATGAACTGCTGTCTGCCTTGAAAACATGAGCTGCAGAATGATGGGGGCTCCTAATGCAACAAAAGATGATCCTTTAGTTATTCCCAGCAAAACCTCTGCTAAAGCAAAGCTGAAAAGGCTTTATGCAATCAGTAGGAGAAAGGCCAATCACCACACATGGTCCTTAGTTCCTGCCTTCCTTTCTTCCTTCCTTCCTCCCTCCATTCCTTCCTTTCTCCCTTCCTTCCTGCCTGCCTCCCTTCCTGCCTCCCTGCCTCCCCTCTTCCTTCCCTCTCTTCTTTCTTCTCTATCTTCCTTCCCTCCCTCCTCAACAGCTTCCTGGTATCAGTTCTGTCTACCTTTGGGTTTTGGCTCTTTCGAATCTGAAAGGAAGACCCAATAAAAGAAACTTTTACTGGGAAGCTCAAAACATTTAATCAAACAGCAAGAAAAGAGGCTTTGTTTAAGGGTTTAGAAGTGAGACCCAGGCACTTCTTTAGGTGCCTTATTCTGACACTCAGTCACATTCATTTGCAAGAACCTGCTCAGCTGCTGTTAAATCTAACAGAGCATATTGTCCTTTACAACTAACTTTGTGCTAGTAAAGTTCCCATGGCATTTACCTTGTGCTCCATAATCACCTAGTGGCTAATTGTGCAGCTTACACATTTGCTTTTACAGGACTGATTAGACTAGCATCTCTCTACCTGACTCATCTCTAAAGCCGGTGTAGCCTGGTGTGTTCAGCTGAGCTGAGAGTGAGAATGCTGGGGAACCTCCCTCTTAAAGATGAAAACTTTAAAAGTAAACAAGCAAAAAGGAACTTTGCAAACAACAACAACAAAAATTAATTAACCCCCCAAAAAACATACAGAATAACAGAAAATAAAAGTTTGCTTATTGGAAAAATTAATTAGCTTCTGTTCAGAAAAATATTCTCTATTTTTCAAATATGCCAACATAGTTCTTGGATCAGATAAGAAGAATAATAGAGGAGCAAGCTTTCTCTCATCTGTTCTTATCTGCAAAACAGAGATTCCATCACATTTTAAAATATTATTGACGGCAAGAACACAGAGAGTAGTTCTCAGTGTAGCATCAGAAGTATGGCTTTGCTCGTGGAGCTGCAGAGACATGTCCTATTTGATGTTGACTTCATTTTTTGAAAAGGTTTGTCTGAAAAGCAAATCCCATCGGAGCACATTCACCCTCAAGATCCCTTACAGATTTCCTATTACAAATGCTTCCTTTTTGGAGCAGGCAGGCAGAATTCCCTGTGGCCTGTGCAAATTAGCACATGAGGAGGACAATCTGCCACAGGTAAGACCTTTCTCCAGTTCCCTATGTGTAGTTACAGCTTAGCAGATCATGAGGTTTATAGATTTGTAACATGAACTTTCCCATTTTTTCTGCAAACTTAATCTAGATTTGAGCAAATAGGGCTCAGAAAAGAAAGTCTGACCTTGCACAAACCCAAGAGACAGCAAGGGAGGTGTAAACAAATTAATTTCTTGCTGTTTAAGTGGCAACTAGTGATTATGTATTCTTATTCTCCAAAGGGTTTAGGAACATGATGAATCAGACGCCTAAAAGTAGGTTTTGGGAGAAGTACCTCTTCAAATGCTGAATAAAGTTGGGGCTCTGACACCTATGAGTGACTCCTTGTCAACAGACTCGAACAAACACTGGAGAAACAAGACACTTCATGGGATCCTCCTGATCTTTACTGTAGCGAATATTTCTAGATAGCTCTGAAGTAAGGCAATTCTATAAAATAAATTTTGATCAGAAGTTGCTTATAACTTGCACATTAGGAATCAGAGACAGTCTCATAAGTAAAACTATCAGCCAGTGTCATTGGTTTCTCTACCAACCTAGTTCTACTGCGACAAATTATGATAATATTAATCAGCCTGACTTGTGTTTTAATTAGCTTTGAGTGAGTAATAAGCTCTGGAATGGTGGCTATTATTTACATATGTTTAAAGTTATCAATTATACATATGGATATTGAGTTGTTTTTTTTCTTTTTTCTTTTTTTTTAAATTTTGATGGTATCAGAAGCTATTTCCAGGAAGGTTTTATCTGAACCTCTACAGAAGAAGAAAGAACGGATAGTGTTACAAAAATATCTGTCTCCCAGGTGGATTAATGATATATAGAACAAGACTAAGACTTACATAATTGAAATATTTGAACACCAAAAAATCCTGGCAGGGATATAATAATCAGTTTCAAAGGAGAGTGGCTCTGGTGCCAGCATGATCAACAGCAGGGTGCACTGAGGGGTTTTTCACACTGGGAGAACCTCAGGGGAGCTGAGGGAGCTGCCAGGAGCCTGCACTTCACATGACAGTGGCTGACAGGACCTGGACCAGCAATGATGGTGGCCAAGACCCCACAACCATAGAAGAAGCCCTTAAGGAGCACTGGCATCGAGGAGTGCCACCAAAAGAGCTGGTAAACAGGGTGTGGGAGTGACAGTTTGTGCAGCACAAACAGGGTGTGGGATGGCCCAGAAGAGAGTGCAGGGAGGGCACTGAAGCCCTGCCAGCTGAACCAGGAAGCAATGGTATACACCCAGCAGCAAGCCACAGCTTCTATAAGCTCTATACCCACCAGGACTGACGCACCTGCTCCTACAGAATTCTGTAGAAAACACGTTGCTGTCCCAGTGTCAGCTGCAGGGTGTGCCCCACTCTTATGCCAGTATTGGAGGGCAGCAGTAAGCACCCCTGTGTGAGATGCACCCAGGTAGAATAACTCCTCTGCCTAGAGACAGAGCTTGGGGAGATTGAGGAATATCATAGAAAGTGAGGCAGAAAGACAGATTACTGGAATCGTACCCTGCCTTCCCCGGGAGAGACCTGTTTAGGAGATTGGTTGGCAGTGTCCCTTGGGGGGCAGTTCTGAGAGGTAAAGCAGTCCAGGAAGGCTGGACTCCATTCTTCAAGAAGGAAATCTTAAAGACACAGGAACAGGCCATCCCCATGTACCAAAAAATGAGCCGTCAGGGAGGAAGACCAGCATTGCTGAACAAAGAGCTTTGGCTGGAACTCAGGAAAAAATGGAGAGTTTAAGCATTTTTGAAGAAGCGGCAAAAAACTCAGGAGGACAACAAGGATGTCATGAGGTTATACAGGGAGAAAATTAGGAGGGCCAAAGCCCAGCTAGAACTTAATCTGACTATTGCTGTAAAAGACAACAAAAATGTTCCTATAAATGTATTGGCAACAAAAGGAGGGCTAAGGAGAATCTCCATCCTTTACTGGATGTGAGGGAAAACATAATGACAAAAGATGAGGAAATATCTGAAGGTTTAATACCTTCCTTACCTCAGTAGGGCAAGTTGTTCTCTGAGTTCCAGCCCCCTGAGCTGGAAGACAGGGATGGAGAGTAGAATGAAGCCCTCGTAATCCAGAAATTGTCAGTGACCTGCTGCATCTCTGACCCACGCAAGTTAGCTCAGTTGGCTGGAGTATGGTGCTAATAATGACAAGGTTGTGGGTTTGATCCCTGTATGTGCCATCCACTTAAGAGTTGGACTCGATGATCCATGTGGGTCCCCTCCAATTCAGAATATTCACAAAATCACAGATTATGCCAACTTGGAAGGGACCCACAAGGACCATCGAGTCCAACTCCTGGCCCTGCACAGGACCACCCCCAAGAGGTACACCATGTGCCCGAGAGTAGCATCCAAATGCTTCTTAAACTCTATCAGGCTAGGTGCTGTGACCACTTCCCTGGGGAGCCTGTTCTAGTGCCCAAACACCATCTGGGTAAGAATCTTTTTTTAATATCCAATCTAAAACTTCCCTGACACAAGTTCAGGTCATTGCCTCAGGTCCTGTAACTGGTCACAGGAGTGAAGAGATCAGTGCCTACCCCTCCTCTTCCACTCACAAGGAAGTTGGAACTGCAATGAGGTCTCCCCTCAGTCTCCTCTTCTCCAGGCTGAACAGAACAAGTGACTTCAGCTGCTCCTCATACATCTTCCCCTCAAGGCCCTTCACCGTCTTCGCTGCCCTCTTTTGGACTCCAATAATTTAATGTCTTTCTTACATTATGGTGACCAAAACTGCATACAATATTCAAGGTGAGGACCTGTGAGTTCTGGTCAACAGCTGGCGAACATGAGCCAGCAGTAAGCCAAGGTGACCAAGAAGGCCAATGGCATCCTGACCTGTATCAGCAACAGTGTGGCTGGTAAGTCTAGGGCAGTGATTGTCTCCATGTACTCAGCACTGATGAGGCCAAAACCCAAATCCTGTGTTCATTTTTGGGTCCATCACTACAAAAAGGACATTGAGGTGCTAAAGTGTGTCCAGAGAAGGGAAACAGAGCTGGTGAAGGATCTGGAGCACAGGTCTTGTGAGGAGTGGCTGAGGCAGTTGGGGTTGTTTAGCCTGGAGAAAAGGAGGCTCGGGGGACCTTATTGCTCTCCGCAGTGAACTGAAAGGAGGTTGTAGCCAGGTGGAAGTCATTCTGTTCTCCCAAGTAACAAGAAAGAGAACAAGTGGAAATAGCCTCAAGGTGTGCCTGGGGAGTTTTAGATAGTGTATTAGGAAAAATTGCTTCACCATAAGAGTTGTCAAGCCTTGGAATAGGCTACCTAGAAAATACCTCCCCAAACCTGGAGGTATTTAAAAGATGTGTAGATGTAGCACTTAGGGACTTAGTTTAGTGTTTGACTTGGCAGTAGTGGGTTAATGGTTGGACTTTATGGTCTTCGAGGTCTTATGCAACCTAAGCCATTCTATGATGCTATGAATTACTTTTCACTAAAAGAAACCCAGAGGCCTTAAGCAGATTTCGAAGGCCAAGTTAAGCAGCTGTATGCATACATATTACAGGAGGATCAAAACCTTTAGTACCAAAATCCTGAGTGCTTCAGCAAAGGGGAAATGTTAATGGTGTAAAATTTTAATAAAACCTGCAATACAGGTACAGTCTGTGAGTGCTATAATGCTCTATGTTCATTAATGTTGTGTTATTAAAAAATATGGAGAAGAGAACGCTGAAACTCATTCAAATTACATACATTAATTGTTCTGGTTTTAATCATGATCTGAAAGTCAACACATACCCTTATGGAAATCTCAGCTGTGTTTCATTAATTTCACATTTGCTCTTTGAATCTGTTCTCCACTGCTACACTTCTGTACAGCAGAGCCTCCCTTCCTGTTTCAGGGATGAAAATCAGTCTTTCTACCTAGCAGCTACATAAAAAGATGATATCACTTTAAATTAGCTTCCATAAAGTAATTATTTGAACTGCAAAGCAGAAAAAAAAAATTAATTCTCTAATTTTGGTTATTTTGGATCTCTGGGTACTGTAAAAATAACCTTTTACTATTGTTCACTACTATTTCCAGCCACACTTATTACAAGAATTTCAGCTTTTAGCCATCACTACTGAGGGATACAAAGGAAATATTATGATACAGTTAGAGAAAAGCAAACTTCTTACAGAAAAGAATGTGCGCTGCCACAAAGGCATCAGAGCTGTCTGCTAATCTCATAGTACATGTGGCATGGGAAATAAAGCTTCCCTAAATACACTAGTCCCTACCACTTTGGAGAAAGAAGACTTTCCATAAACTGTCGGTAGATTAGATATTCCAGAGAAAATGGCCAGAAGTCCATTGATGTTGGCAGAACTAAAAGAGCCCTTTAATACCAAAACAGAGCTCAGACTGCATTGTCTTTTCTTTGTTATATATAATTCACACTGTGGTTTGTAAATTGACCAGCACCTTTTTACATTTATACTAGCAAGGATATATTTGCTTATTTGTTTAGCTTATTTTCATAAGGAGAAGAGACTTGTGTACTCCTGTAAGCGATTATGCAAGTCCTTATGCGCATGTAGGTTAACCTTTAGGTGTTGGTGCCCTTAGAATAAGTTTTTAATAATTCGTATAATTTTGACAAAATTCAAATAGAAGAAGAGGTTTCCAAGATATTTATTTCTTGTAAATTTTCTGAAAAACTAGGTAAGAGCAAGGAGGAGTCAGTCACAGTCCATTCTATTTGAAGGTATCCAGCTGCACCTAACATCAGCATGCACAAAAATCTGTATTAAGTATAGGATGCACCAGTACGGTGTGTTTGAACTTAGGAAAATACAGAAAAATTTTCTGAAATAGGAAAATCTGAGTGAATTCTTCATCAGACTAAAACCCCCATACAATGTAATTTAAAAATATAGATTTTATCCAAATTTCATCTTTCTTCTGCCAGTTGGGAACAATCTTTTAAACTTACACATCCCATTCTCAAAAAAAAGAAGCTTTTTTAAAAATATACATTATTAAGCTACACCTATATGAACTTTATCATGGCTCCTCAACCATTCATAAGTGTCAAAATTGTTCACATCTTTCTTGATGAAAGAAGATCAGTGAAATACTTAGAGAATCAGAAAGGCAATATTTCTTCCATAACAAGGGATAAACTCATCTGGCAGCATTAGCTAGCCCTACAGTTAGATAAATTTACATAAATAATATTTTTATCTTCCCTTTTCATCTGGTAGCTTTGGGTTTTCTTGCATCTATTTAATTTCTAGCAAGTTCTGAAAAGTTGAGAGAAAAATGTTCTGCAAATTGGAAGGGGATTAAAAAGTCCTTTTGACTTCATAGTTACATAGAAGAAAGCATGATGTGAACTTTTTCTAAGTTACATTATTTTCAAGGGGTCACCTTTGAATAGTTTTTCAGAAGATCATGTTTTGCAGAATATGAAAGCTTTGAAGGCTTCTTAATAAACACCCACAGCCTTATTGGTATTTGATTTTTAAATTTCAGTAGTTGTGTACAGTTCTTTTTGAAATTTTGAATCTTTTATTGCCTAGGATATGTATAAAGAGACCTTTTCTCTGCAGGAAGGAATGACAAGATTATCATAAGTAACTAGAAATTTTCATCTAAGTATTTGCTATGTTATCCTTAGTGTATTACTATTCTTATAATTTTTATTACTGTTCTTATAATTTTAAATAAAAAATGAAAACCAAATTCATCCTAGATGGTTACCAAGGGACTCCTTAAATTGAACAGCATGTAAATGTCTTTTCATGTCTCAATCTCAATCCTTTATAACAGTTTATACAGGTAAAGCAGTTGCATACAATGTCATCATATAAGAAAAATCTCAAGCTTGAATATTTCATAAATATTAATTTGCATCAGATAAAAAGGGACAAGTGTATCTATGATAAAGTTTAGGAAGTTTCTTGATATTTTGAAAGTAGAACATCTATACTTAAGCTGGAAAAAAAAAAAGACAAAGGATGTTATAAGCACTAAAGTTTGAAGATTGAAGTGAACCTGATTTCATCACTGTCTTTTTCTTCATACTTGGGCAGACTGTTATTTCCATTACACAAATTCCTTAATTAACTTTCTGTATTTATTGGCTCTATAACTTCATTTATTACATAAATGAACTGCTTTAGAATTGGGCAATATGCATATGTACTTGAGTGTATAAATGCCACTTGGGCTTTTAAAGTAAGATTTAAGAGAAAGTTAGATAGCTTATACTAAGAAATAAATTCAGAAAGATTGTGCTTGTTGGGCTTTAACACACTGGAGATGACTGGATTCATATAATTCCCTCCTTTTGATCTGAGACTTACTTAGAGGCCTAATTATGAGACTCTCTAGAACAGCATAGGCAGCTTGGTGCCTAGTTTCTTCCTAACTTCCAATGTCATTCAGAAAGACGTCCTGAACTCCCAAATGGTACATAGCTGTCATTCTGACCACACCTAATGCATGTGGGTGGCAGCTCCCTCAGTACAAAGGAAACTGAGCAAAGAGGATTCCATTCCAATGAAGAGGAAAGGAGGCATTGTTTTCTGCTAATGACCTATGGGTTAGAGGCTTTATACAGGAGGGAAATCTGACTCTATTGCCTGAAATCCAGAGTAGAATCAAACTCAAATCTGTGTTTGCTAGGAGAATATCTTCATCCTGAAACTGTGCCATAGTGTAGTCAATTTTAAAAATCATTGCTTGTAAGACCATCCTCTCATGCAGTTAGGTTGGAAAAGACCTTTAAGATCATCTACTCCCAATCATAATCTCAGCACTGTCAAATCTACCACTAAACTATGTCCCTAAGCACCACATTGTCACATCTTTTAAATACCTCCAAGGATGGTGACTCAATACTTCCTGAGTAGTCACCATTATCACCAAATCTTACAGGACTTAAAGATATAACTTGTACTGTGTGCTTGGATTTTAGATGTCTTAATTAGTTACTGTACAGCTCACTAAATGCATAATTTCCGTGGGAATTATGTTTCTAATTTATCCTATTGCTCATTAAAATCTTTCTTGGAGTTTATTGGGTCCTTTCTTCCCAAAACAACTTTGAAACTCTGGTAGATATTTGCACAATAGAGTTAATATCTTTCAATTTCCTTAGACGATATTCGAAGTGCATATTCTAACAAAAACAAAAAGGAGAAAATTATATTAAATATTCTTAAATCTGGTTCCTACATTATCTGTAAATTGAGGCTAGCAAGACTAATTCACAAGAATGTTGTATCCAAATGTGACAGAAAATTTGCAGAACTCAGAAATAGAAGCCATTTCCTCTCTTTTGTACTGCTCCTTGCAGATGCTCATGCTTTTTGCTGTTGACAGGTTCTTAGGACCTTATTGAGTTGTGAATATCTGATAGAAGACAGCAACCTCATTCAGTCCTAGAAGAAGCAATTTGAAACTCAGTGTCCATTAAAATCAAGCATTCATAAAAAAATAATGGTATTAAAAATCTAGATACGAATACAGAAAGTTCTTAATCATTAAGACAGAGAAAAAACATTTATCCACATGCTACTGACAAAGTAAACTTTTAAGTGCTTTTGATGGCATTTTAAAATATTGATAGTATTATAGATCAAGATGTTATATTTGAGGAACCTTACAAGAATAGACCTGTTTAATAGCCTTGTGCTCTTTTGTTGCTGATAAGCTGATGGTATGAAAAAAAATAATTTGCATTCTTTTAATGTGGACAGATACTGAGCATAGAAAGAACAAGTTGTACTGACTCTGAGATAACCATCTAAAGAGGCAAACATCTACATTTTGTACTTTTTCAATTTTCCAGGTAGCTCTCAGTAGTGCCTCAAAATACTGTATTGTGTTGTGATCTTTGAGCGCATAAGAATTCCTTCCATGCCAAAAGTACAGAAAATAACATCTCACCTTCTACCACTGAACTCAGTCAACAAAAAGCTGCTGTGCTCTACAAACACCACTCTCTCTTGTTTGGTATAAGCTCAGAAACACAGCTACAGACTTGATTTAACTAATGAATTGGTAAAACTTTTCTTTGAAAAATCTTTATGGTTGAGGCAGGGAGAAAAGAAAAAGAGAGAGTGAAGAGAATAAGTAATTTAGTGATACTTTCTGCAGACAGTTGATTAGAAATCTCCCCTAGGAACTGGGAAACGGGTTCAAGTGCTTGTCCTGAACTAAGTAGAGCATAACTGAGTTTGGTCTTTTTGGGATATGTTACTACTATTAGCAATTGACTGTTTTGGAATGGATTCCTAATTTTTGAGAAAAGCTCCCAGTCTTCATAATGTAGCAGTCTGGAATTTAAGAATTAACTTCAATTTCATGAAGTTGATGAAAAAAAACTTCCAACTCTATAATCCATATTTCTGAGGTGGAAAGAAATGACTGTATTCTTCTGAAATATATAATCTGTCCTACAGAATTCAATACTTCAGTATTTATTCAGTCATATTGACACTCAATATCCAGTAAAAGCAAGGACTGGTCTATATTTATCTTAGGGAGAAAAAAAGTAATATTGTTTTATTGCAATATTTGATAGGAATATTTTTATCAGGATGAATCAGATGTCTCAGGTCTGATAAGATCATAATAAGCATGCTGTTTGTGAATTTTAAATATGTAAATATGGTTTGAATACTTAGTTCTTGTCTAAATCATGTTAGAAACTTTGCACTTCTTTTTTTTGTGCTATAGCATTGAATGGTCTTTGCTATTAAAGTTTAAAAGACAGATTGTCAAAAGCAATCAGCAACTCAGCAACTCATGGTTTGATACCAACAGGAGAAGATAGATTGTGCAAAAATTAAATTTCCATTTAAACACGTAAATGAACTAGAGAGATATTCTAATGTATTTAACTCTCAGCATGTCCACTGAGAAGAATGGACCTGTTGAACATAGGCTCTTGAGAAAAGAACTGCTTCAGTTAGATGACTCAATAAGTGTTGAATTCTTTTGACAGTTCTACAGTAATAAGAAAGCCTCACAGAACAAAACATTGTCCTATTATAAAGAAGACACATTAATGGTAAGATTTTAATATTAAAATGTTAACTTATTTCACTAACAATTACTTGTATGCTGCTTTTATAAAACTAGATGATAAAATATGTAATAAAAAAATATGGGTTTAGGTTTTTCAAAAATATTGTTTTCTATCTAAAGTGAATTTCCTCTACAGTGACCCAGTCTGCTAGGCCCTATGATTGGATTTCTAAGGATATCTGCAATAGATTGAATTATAAGCCCAGGGATACAAAAGTACTTCCTTCTTCTTAAGTGTGCACCTTTTGAGATTACTAAATATGTATATTCAATTCCTTACTGATTCTCTGTGGATTTACTGGAAACTGTTTACGTCTTTGAATATACCTTTGTAACTTCATAGATTTTTAGAGGAAAATGATCCTAGTCTAATGGGTTGTATATCAACCCTTAGAAACATTTCTCCAAGTCACCACTGCCTTGGACACATTTATTTGTTCCAGGCAAGATCTCAGTGGCCCAAAGTTGTGTTGCACCTTTTTGTCTTTAAAACTATGAATGGTGCTTCCTATACATGAACAGAGGTGTGATTGACAACAAAACAGCCATAAAAGATTTCTTCCTCTTGAGTGGAGAGAGCAGGAGAGCCTCAAATGTTTTAAGGGCGTGAACAGAAATGCTAGATTTCTGCTGTTTTCTCCATCTTCCATTTTGGGAATGCTGAAAAACCCTAATTGTCTCAGAGAACCTCGTTCACTTCAATTACTCACTAAAATCTGCCTTGAGGAATGGAATGTAGAATCTGTCTTGAGCATCTGCATTTGGATTGCCCCAACCAGTGAAGTAACTTGTGTCAAGAAATACAAATGATTTCTACATGTCCATTTTCTTTGATATTTCACATTACACCCATCTTGCCATATCATGAAAGCATCGCTAACTGTCACTAATTGGATTTGGCTCTGGACTGAATGCAAAGACAGAAAAGTTATGTCAGTAATTCTAGTTTATTCTGAACATTCTTAACTGAGCTCAAAGCAAAAAACAGAAGTTCCCAATTCAGTGTTCTACTTACCAAGGTCATCTCTTAGTTAGGTTTTTCAAGCATAAATCTCTATGGGCAAAAATGCATATTTTAAAATAACAGAGAACTACTCAAACCTTTTTAGGAAATTAGAAATGAACCATTATGAAAAATAAAATTATTATGAAAGTAAGGTTAAGGATATGCATTTTTAAATGAACAGTAAAAAATTAAAAAAGAGAAATAAGGTTGATTGGGAAAACCTCCATTTGTACATGAATTTAAAATAATTCCATGCGGCCTGAGACTTTGTAGAAATTTTTCCCTGTCTTCCTATCTCTATCAGACAAAAGAAGAAAATGGTGGAGAAAATTTTCAAGTTTGGACTGTACATTTCACAGCTGCCTAAGTATAAATAAAATATTACTTCATTTTTTTCTTTTTTTTCTCTGGCCTTTTTGGTGCTGGTTTTGTCAGATGTATGTACCACGAGCATCTATGCAAAACATAGATAATTGAAATAAGAATAAAGAGATTTTAATGTAAAGTTTTTTTGGTGTTCCTTTCTTTTTCTACTTTTTCTATTTTTTTTTAATCCTACTTAAGATTTTACTCGGAACCTGGTGGACTACAAATCTGCAAACTGTTAAGAAGAGTTACTTGTCTCTGGGAGCTGTCTCAAAAGATAATATAAGAAGCATGCTTAATCAAAACATTTAGGATCACTCTTAATTGTTCTTAGAAATAGCAATAGTCCATTTGCCTGTGAATGTGCCTACCAGTCTCTCTCATTTGTACAGCTTGAGTAAGTCCCTTTCATAAACCCAAATGCAGTCCATGGTATTTGTATTCCTTGCCTCTCTCTCATGTACTTGTCTACCTAAGGAAATGCCTGATTTATTGCAATAAATATCTACATATGCACATGGGGCTTATTTTTCAGAATACAGAGGGGGTTTATTCTTACTTTTTGTTCTTTGAAATTAATATTTTTTACAGCCTCATGACAAGTTTATAGCAAGCTCTGCAGAAAAGGGGACTAAATCATCCAAAACAAGCAGCTTTGTAGAGAACAGTAGTCAAGAAAAAGACAGGTGTTGTGGAAATATGGATAGACCTCTGAAATGTTACAGCTTGGCAAATTATACTTTCTTCCAGGTGTGAAAGACAGTTAAAAATACTTATTGGATGATTATGGTCAATGCTAGTTACCAACCAAAAGATCATTTTCCAAGTCCCATACATAGAAAACTAGAAACATAGACATTAGTAGGTATACAGATGACAAACATCAAATTTTCATCAATCTTCTTAGCAATTGTTTTCAAAGCCCTGAAGCTCTTTCATTTTTACCTTTTCATTTTCCTCTGTCTTCTCTCTCTCAGCCCTACCTTTGGTTCCCAGAGCTTTATCTTTTATCATTTGAGGGTTTTCTGGTGTGAAACTCCTTTCTCGTGGAACTTGAAATTCTGTTTTATGTTTAACAACATGAAACCAGTCAGCAACTGTGTTCTTGTTTGCACAATCGATTACTTCATTGTTTAGTACTTTGCTTTTCTACTTTCTCATAGATAGACTACTTAATTTTATAAGCAAAAAAATCAATTCACTCGTGATTCACATCTAAATATGCATCAGCTCAAAAGTAATCCCTTGCTCTCTTCCAAGAGAAGAAGTAAGAGAAGTGCATTCTTTTTTCCAAGAAAAAGAGTGCACTTTTCACAAACTAAACCTTTCTCAAAATCCTGGGTAGTTCATTTATTCTTAATAAGAGCTAAATAAATTCACTGAACTTTCATAATTCACTTTGGGCGACATACACTGAAAATGCACTAGAGCCAATGACACCTGGACAAATGTGCAGTCTTTCACCTTCTTATCAACATAATTCTGTTCCGCAGAGCATACGATCTTAAGTACTTTATCTACTTACTTCCCTCTCCTACTCTATTGTCATGTGTCAAATCTCTTATGTCACATTCCTAGCTAACAGTACATTTACTTTTCTCCCCTTTTGCAAATAAGAAAGAGCTGTGTTTAAGGTGATTAAATGCGGTCTCATTAATGTTCCTCACTTGCTATTCATTGCTACACATTTTTTCTCTGATGCTGCCCCAGTGCCCCTGAAAGAGTTCTGTTAAATTAGGAAAAGTCAAACCCCAAGACTACCAGTCATGAATGACCTTTACAAAGGAGTAAGCACTTCATCCTGTCTTGAATGTTTTTCTGGACACGGTAACCATTCCCTTTGCTTCTAAGTGGCCATACTGCTGCTACCTCTACCAATGTGATGATTTTTTTTCTGCTGATTTGGGTAGCCTTAATCTGACCTCCCTTCTCTTTTCCCTCTGGTGCCAATTACTTCAATCATTTTTGGAATGGACTTTGTGGGAAAACATATGTCAACAAGGAAAACAATGATGCTTCCAACTACTTTCCCCTCATGCTTCTAATACAAGCACATATTTGTTCTAGTCTAGTTCCTGAGTTGAACTGTGCTTGGTACTGCTAGCATTGCCATTAGCAGCTGCTTGAACACATGACACATTCAGCTAGGTAATGTCTGAAACAACCTGAGCTAATTTAAAGTGAAAACACTACTTTCTTTTTTACTATTACTAGAATAAACACTAAGTCATTTGAAAACCTATGACCTAATTCTATGCCACAGAACTCAATGAAAGTTTTCTCATTTCAAGAAATTGGTTGGGTCCAACAGCCATCCCTTACAAAGTTTATTTATAGAAGTCTGTACTACATAAAGCACATTTCTGTTACGTTTGTTTCCAAGTTCTTGTACAGTCATTGTTTTTATTGAAGGATTTTTCTTTATTGTCTGTTCATCTTTCAGTTTTCTTTGGGGAACTATTACATCCATTCTCTCCTTGTTGTCTATTTAATTTTTGTTTGGGATTTATAAAAGTCCTTAGACTGAGATTTTTACTTTAAATATTGTATTCTGAGTCACTTCAGTACCTCTCTTTTCTAAAAATGAACACACACAGAAAGGTAAAATACTTGCCAGTATGTGACTCAATCTCTTTAAGAATATGATGTTTGCTTAGTGTAATCTTTATTAAAGCAAGAGAGATGGAAACACACACATTAGGCAGGTCAAGCCAAGTTACAGCCAAATTCTGTCTATTTCTGCTTCATGAATTAATTTTTCTCTCACATTTGTGTGTTTGAAGAAATCCTTAGATTCCAGGCACTCATGTTTTGTGCTGAGCTATCTAAATACTGCAAAGATAAATGCTGAGAACCTTTGGGACTGAATTGAAATTATGCTTGCCCTCCCTGTTTGGTAGAGAAATTGATCTGTGATCCTTGATATCTGTCAACTCTTCCCCTCTTGGTCTAGCGCATTCTTCCAATTTATGCTAAATTTTGAAAATTTTTCTTGACTTGTTGATCATTTCCAAAAATAACTTCAAAGTAGAATATTTCAGGGGCAACATCTACCTTGGGTAGCTTTGGTGCTGACACTGCACTTGACTTTACTATACCCTATACTGCTTTCATGTCTCTTCTGTTGCACAACATTTAGCACCTATGTTCAGAATGTGTATAGCCTCAGAAGCTGTAGCTTTTAAATCCAAACATGACTGAGAGAATTAGGGGTGGTATTAGACAAGATGTTAAGGTGAATAATATCTTCTTTCATTCACATTTCCTTGCTCTAGACATTTTTCTCTTGAGAATTGTGTTTGTTTTCATACCATAGCAAAGGATAATACTTGTCATCTATGGAATGGTTGCTATCTATGACCAAAAATCAGACCGTAACAGTAGCCCTCAGGAACAGGCTCTGGGATTAGAGAACTGCAGATGATTTGAAAAAGAGGCTACATTTCCCTCTTGACAGTGTTTATACCTCTGTAAGCAAAGTAGACTTACACACGTGGAAGTTTGCTGAATATCCAGCAAAGGTCTTGGACAGCAGAAAAGTGCTAGAAAAAGCACATGGAAAAGTTTTTAAACAAATAAATTATAAATGGAAACTTCAAATTTGGGCTTAGCCAAAATTGGTTGTAAACAGAATTCAGCAAACACTTTTGGTAGGGAAAAAGAAGAAAAAAAATTGTGAATGTTGAAATATTTAATTTACATGCTTTAACAAGTGTGTTGAAATCAATATGTCAATATTTAATTCTAATAAGAGGATAAAGGACAAAAAAATCTATTGTTTCATTTGGAATCTGATTAAAAATTTTGTTCACCACAGAAGAACAACAAAGAAATACAAAGAAAATGGCTTTATTTCTGTGATAAAACTTAGAGAATTAAAAGAGCAGGTTAACCTTAAACAATTCTAATTCTTTAATTCAGCCATGGTGTTGAAAAGTCAATCATTCAGATCAGTTTATTTGCCAGTGTTCTGAGAACTTTCTGGATGCCTGTTGGTTTTCATGTGAAAACTCCAATGTTGATTTTAACTTATAAATCACTCAATGAGACATTTTTCTCTCTTCTCATGCTGTCAGCTTGAGCCACATTCCTGTCATTATAATGAAAGCTTGATCCCTCTCTTTGCAAAATATATGGGATGTAATATAGAAGTCTGTTTTTTTTTCTTTCCTTTAAGATGTTTCATTCATTGGTGTCCTAAACCATTTGTTTCTTGACCTTCAAAGCATGTTTCAAAGACTGCTGTTTGCATGAATGTTGGCATGGATATAAGGTATATGACAATTAGAGTTGTATGATCGAATTTAGTTTAAAATTTACTTGGTTGTGTCCCTCTTTCTAAAGAACGTGCAAAGAAAGAAGCAGTGTAGTTTTTGTTTTTCCTTATACTACTTCTTTCTGTTTTCTTTTTAATTCTAACCAAAGTTTACCTAAACTCAGAATCATTCTTTTGATTGAGTAATCTAGGCAAAAATTGGAGTTGGTAAAACACAAATTCTAAAAGTATCTAAGAGCACTGTTCAAAAAGTAATAATAAACCCCTTATATTTGGAGTAGTTTTAGTAAACATTTTGCTCAGGACACATGATGTCTTGAACCTACTCTCTATGGCAGAATGGTGGACCTTCAAACTAAGGTGACTGAATTTTGAGATGTGTTACATGACTCAGTTCCAGGCAAATAATCAGGGAAACTCCCAAACTATCAGTGCAGACAGGACAGCCGTTGGTGCAAACACTGAGGACCAAACTCTCTCTGTCTGAGGACACCTGCCAGGTAAAGAAAGACTGTCTGTAGAGATGCTGATTTTCATCACATAGAACAGACCAAGACATAGATGAAACATAGAGTAGTTAAGTGAAATAATATATTTTTTATTACCTTTTTTTCCATCCTTCATCTGTCTCAGGGTCCAATGACAGAGCAAATATTACTCTTCAGCCTGCAGTATTGTAATTAGCTGTATCTTCCTATTACATGATTCCAGTCAACATTTTTGTCTGTAAATTTAGATGCACAAAGAAATACGCCTAATTTCTGACAGTGCTGGGTAGCCATAGTTCCTGTTGAGAGCTTGAGGTGGCATATTTTGTGGCTGTAAAACAGGCCGGAAGAGGTCAAGGTATAAATGGAATGTATTGTTCACCTTTCACTGCCTGGTGGCTACCTCAAAGTGTGAGATTATTGATGGTTGTCTTATCAGAAACTTAAGGAAATTGTATCATTTTTTTATGCTGCAATAAACAATTCTTAAACTCCTCTCAAAAATATTTTTGTAAAACTGTGAATTTCTCCTCCTTTCTTTTTGGAGGAAAATGAGTCATAGTTTTGAGAGTTTGATTAAAGTCACCTTAGGTAATTTAAGTAATTACTATAGTTTATATTTTCTTTCTTCCGTCCTTATGTCAGTGTTTTCCTAAATGTATTGTAGACTATGTACTTTAAAGATGGTGTTTGTTGTCCCTGCTTTGATCATATACAGGAATGAAGTACATCTTAGGACAAATATATGTTCTAAGGTGAATTGGACCGATTTGAGTAGATTTTCAAGTATATACAGATATAAATGAAAGGAGAACTTGTTAGTTTTGCACAGAATGGAATTCTGAATTCTATTTTATCATTGGCTAAGGACCTGGTGTGGTCCATTTTTGTCTTATCCTTGTGATGTTACAGATGATGTTCTGAAACAGTCATATTTAACTAAATGAAATTTTATTAACCCAGTTATGAATCCTGGGCATGTGAATATTTGTAATGAAGTGGGGTATGAGGAAAAATGTGGCACTGCTGCATTTTCAGTAATTCTATTTCTCCTACTGAGAGGACACAGATTATGGGAAGAAGAACACTGAGATCAGATCCCATGGAAGGTATGCATAACCAGAGAACCATAGAATCTGAGAAGGGTTTGGGAAGGGACCTTAAAGATCATCTAATTACAAACTCACTCTCATGGAAAGGGATAACATCCAATAGATAGGTTTGCTCAAAGCCCCATCCAGCTTTGCCTTGAACACTTCCAGGTATGGGAATAACTAAGAGAATAAAAGGAATAGAATATACAACAGGATACGAGAAGTATTTGGACAGGTCTACAGAGAGATAATCCATGTAGCTACACTCAGGATATTTCATTTAGATATTTTTCCTTTTCCAAATAGATTTAAATCTCCTCTGTTGACATTATTTCTGCTACTGATAACCATGGGAGTACATCCTTCAAACTATTTTAGGTATCGTATTGATTGTGGCTATAATTGTAACTGCGAGGAACAGAAAGGACACAATAAACTGAAGATAAGACTTTCTTAAGATAAAGGGATATTTTTGTAGTTTTGTTATGTAATTAATACTGTGATTAGTTAAAAATAAAAATAATTGAAATGAAAATAACCATTTGGGATGTTTTAAAGCTTTTGCTTTAGGGTCCTCAACTACACAGATTGTTGATTTAAATTTCTTGATTTTGTCTGTTTGTTTGTTTTTCCTTTGTTTGGTCTGAGGGAATGGGTGAGTATATTCCTCAACACATTGATAAATGTGATAAATTTGGATAAATGATCACTTTCAAAATATAACTCAACCACATTTACTTAGGAAAGTTAATTAATTATGGAATCTTCCAAGCAAAAAATGGGTGGAAAGTAGGGGAATAAAGAGCAATTACAGATTACATGGTGTTCTGTTTCTATAAAGCATAATTCTCTGTGTGTGTGTAGAGGAATTCACTCAGTGTGATGTGACACCCAACAAATATATCCTTAGCATACTAATCTCAACAGAGAAATGTCTGAAATTTGAGAAATGTTTAAGACCACAAACTGTTCAAAGCCATGGGAAAATGTCATACTGAATCCTTTCTGTAGAACTCTGATGTACCCAGGTTTAGACATTGACCAAAGGAAGGATAAGGGGCAACTTCATGGACTCTACCTTCCTTGCTTTGTGGAGCACTGTTATTTCACCTCTCTGTCAGGAGCACTACCTCTGCCCAGCAAGGGAGTCTGCCAGGAAGGATAACACAGAATGGCTGGGGTTGATACCTCTGGAGTTAGGTGGTCCAACTTTCCTGCTCAAGCAGGGCTACCTAGAGCTGGTCATGAAGGACTGTGTCCAGCTGGGTTTTGAATATCTCCAAAGATGGAGACTCCATAAAATCTCTAGGTAACTTCTGCTAGTGTTTCCTGATGTTCAGACAGGACAATCTGTGTTTCAGTTTGTGCCAATTGCCTCCTATCATATCACTGAATAGAGTCTGGCTTCATCTGCTTTACATCCTTCCCTTCAGGTGTTTATATAAATTGATGAAATTCCCTCTGAGTCTTCTCTTCTCTAGAAGACCAGACTCAGTTTTCTCAGCCTTTTTTTATGAGAAATGCTCCGTGAAGGTACAAGGGAAAATCAAAGTTTTATCCTTTTCTCTCTTTGATCCATCTTGTACCTTGCTGCTTGCACGCAGATTTTTCAGGCATGTTGCTCCTTCTGTATCAATTCTTTTAAGATATAAAACAGATTTTCCCTTAACTGAAATTGTTGCAGAAGTGGTACTGACATCTATTCCAAGTTCTTAATTTCTGTAACCTCTACCCTTTCATATAAAATTCCATTAAATTGTTCTTTCCTTTAAACACTGTTTTGTTTCTGACAGATGACTTACAGATCTGTGGATCTCTGCAAGGTGTTATAGTCTCTAGTAACACTTCCAGGGAGAGATCCTTTTATTCCCTTAACTCTGCCTTCTCAATATTTTATAAGTCCCTAACATCTGAACGATGCCTTCCGTGTCATTCCCATCTAATCCTGAATGACTTAAATTCTACTGTGACCTTTTACTCAAGTGAACTGTGTTAGGTGTGCTTCAGTCCTTTGGTCACAGTTCTTGCCTGAGTGTCGTCCCCAGAGTTTGCTTCCACAAAATGTAATTAACAGGTACCATGGTGTGGGCAGAATCATTGAGGCCAAATGTTGTATCAAGCCAAGAAAACATGAATACCATATGGCATGAATCTCAGAAGTTGAGAGACACTGAAGGTTATACTGTGAGAAAAGCAGAGCTCAAGTGGTCAGTTTCTAAGGCTCCGGGAAACAAAGCACAACCATCTGCTGTCATTGGTTGATGAACAATCATAATTTTTCCTTTGAAAATTTGATCCTTTGCAATGTTTGAAAACTTCTAAAAGTGCTAAGCAAGTTTTTTTTTTGCATCTGTGCTTTTTTCTGATGACTCACCACTCAGAGAGCTCTAGGTACTCTGCTTAACTGCTCTGTTTTTCAGATATGGTGTGTTATGTCATTGCTGGACTTAGTTTGCTTCAAATGCCATGCTACATTATGCTATGTTAACATTTTTAGGGTTTTGAGACTACTGATGGCTGTGTACCAAATATGAAAATATGTATTCATGTCTTTTGGCCTGTATGTTTCAAATTGCTTTGGTTTCTCTGTCTGTATACTACTATGGTCCCTAAAAGGTAAACATGCATCAGTTCTGATCAACTTCAACCTCACTGAACTCAACCTAACATCAAGCTTTCGAAGTCTATTTATAATTTGTTTTAGCATAATACCATGGCTCTGGACATAATTTTTTTTGGAGTCTTTTTCCTTTAAAACATCATCAGGTACGACTGTGATGGCTGCCAATCCATGTAGTGTTTGATCCAGTGCACTTTGGAGGATCTGTGTGATACTAATTATGTCTGTAAGCATATCAAGCTACAGGCCTCTGTGGTAATGTGGCAACAGTTTCACAGAAGGTGGTTCTTTTAATTCAATGTGCCAGAAACTATTTTAATAAAAGAAAAAGAAGGATATTTTTACTGGGATAAATTAACTTCACATTTCTCATGCCTATGGACTACCTAGTGGAAGGAAAATGAGACTATTCTTTAATTTTTGAATTCTTTGTTTTCTTCAGATTGCTGGAATAACTGTCTCTGTCTGCATTAGAGGATGGTCTCATTTTATATTCTTATCAGTTGAGGAGGTTGTGTTACTCCGCTTCCCTACAGCAAGTGGTGCTTCTGTCTGTCAGCCACTCCAAGCTTCAAACAGCACTGTCTCCTGTTTTATGGTGCCTTATTGACAGCCTGCATTTTTTCACTGGCCTCAGATAGTTTTAGTGTCATCACTATAACACTCATATTTTTCTGCTTATCAGTTGTGTTAGGATTACATCGTGTCTGGCTCCACAGTCCATCTGGAATCAAATTGGTCATTGATCTAATACTGCAGTTTATCAGTGTTGCTTGGATTACATTGCGGATGACTGTGTATACCAGCTGGAATTGAACTGGTCATTAATCTAATAGCATTATTGCAAATGTGGCAGTTGAATGGTTGCATCCTTATGCAGTTTCTGTGCACTGGATGTCTTTACATACACTAGAGTCAAACTGCAGATACCTTCTTCAATGAAGATTTCTCTCTGTTCAATTACTGCTTGTATTTTCCTTTTTTCTTTCATTTCAGAAGTCACTTCAGGACAAAAAGTGATTTTGGTTCAAAACCTTAAGGTTGTGACTCAAAGACAAGACAATTTTCTGCTCCTGCGTCCCATGTTATGTCCCAGTGTAATGATCACACTTAAAAAACTCCTTTGTTTCATCTAATATTAATCAAAAGGGACCTGCTAAACTAAAGTTTTAAAACTTGTTGTCAGGAGAAAGGGGTATGCATTTTTAGAAAGCTGTTAATCCCACTTGTCTTTGATTTAGATTGAAATTATTCACTCAGTAGAGGAACTTGTTTTCTCCACTAATTAGAGATGACTAGTTTAGATTATGCTTAATTTTTAGGTGGCTAAAATTTTATGTTTCCATGGTTCCTTTTATTTAGCCTATATGTTTATTGTAAATCCCTTACTGATTTGGTTTGTTGCTCTTGCTGAACAGTTCAGTCTGCTTTTTTCTGGTAGTGCATTCTCTACTGTTCAAGAATACCTTCCATCACCCGCAGTTTATTTTTTTTCTTAAAACCCAGATATTCTAGAGAGTTATCTGTCGATGTCATAGGTCTAAGATTTGTAATATAGCTACATTGTCTTGTGCTTCTTGGTTTCAAGTAAAATCTTCCAGTTCTGCAGTCTTGTTTTGTCTGTGATCAGTTGTTAACCAATACCATCATCAATTGTTTCAGTATCTCCTTCAGTATTTCAGTTAACAATTTGTCACGTTTTTCTACCCCATCCCCACTTTCTCCATAAATGAGCTTTGTCTTAGTGCAGTGGGTTGACCCTGGCTGGACTCCAAGTACTCACTACGGCTGCTCTCTCACTCCCCTCTGCAACTGGACAGAGGAAAGAAAAAAACCAGCCAAGGATTCATGAGTTAAGATAAGAGCTGAGAGAGGTCACTGATCTACCATCATGGGCAAAACAGACTCAAAGTGGGGATATTAATTGAATTTACTACTAACAGGGCAGAGCAAAAGAGTAAGAAATAAAATAATCTTAAAAAAACATTCCCCCCACCCCTCCTTCCTTCCATGTTCTCTCGCCTCCTCCACAGCAGTGCAGGAGGACAGGGAATGGGGGTTACTGTCAGTTGTTGTTTCTGCCTCTGCTCAAAGAGAGGAGTCCTTCCCCTGCTCCCATGGGATCCCTCTCATGGGAGATGGTCCTTGATGGACCTCTCTGGCATGAGTCCATCCCACAGGCAACAGTTCTTCACGAAACTGCTGTCCTGTGGGTCACTTCTCCATGAAGCGCAGTCCTTCATGGATGAGCTGTACTGGTGTGGGTCCCCCACAGGGACCACAAGTCCTACCTGGGAAAAACCTGCTCCAGAGTAGACTCCTTTCTCCATGAGCTTCAGTTGTCCGGCAGGACCTTGGTCCATCATGGGCCTCCCACGGGGTCACAGTCTCCTTCAGATACCCATCTGCTCCAGCATGGACTTCTCTGTAGGCTGCAGGTGGGTCTCTGCACCCCGATGGTCCTCCAGGGGTTGCAGGGGCACAGCTGCTCCACCATGGTCTGCACCACGGCCTGCAGGGCCTCAGGTCCGGCACCTGGAGCAGCTCCTACCCCTCATTCTGCACTGACCTTGGGGTCTGCATTTTTCACATGCTCTGTCTCCAGTCTTCCCTGGCTGGAATTCTTCACTGCACAATAGCTTTCTGTTCTTAAATATGTTATCACAGAGGCATTACTATCAATCCTGATTGGCTTAGCCTTGGTCAGTGGTAGGAAGTCCATCCTGGAGCCAGCTGGCATTGGCTCCACCAGACAGGGGAAGCTTCTGGCAGTTTCTAATAGAAACCACCCCTGTAGACTCTCCCACTACTAAAACCTAGCCACGGAAAACCACTACATTTAGTTTTTCTCATTTTTATTCACTGCACTGAATTGTTTACTCATTTGGGCATAGTATTCTCCATACAAATTTTGCTTTTCTTAAAACTCAGGTTATGACAATCTCTTTTCTTGCTCTACCTTGTCTATGTGTTTGTCTTAACATTGTGTTGAGACTATCATTATAACCAGTTCTACCATGCTCCTAAAGCTGAACTAGTACCTTTTCAAGAGAAAGCGTTGGGTTTAAAATGCAGCCGCCTTTGCAGCCTCATACACGTATTTTGTGCTTCCTCTATCCCCCATGAGCACTCTGATACAGCCTTTCTTGCCCTTGTGGATAAGAAAAGGCCCTGGCATTCTGCTCTGCACTGGGAGAGAGTAGAAACATGGCTCTAGTAATCTCTCAAACCATTTCAAGTATATTCATGAATAAAACTAAGGCTGAACATGGATTTATCCTGAGCAGTTTCTTCTAAGAAACAAAGCCTTATCAAAATTACTGAAAGTAGCCAATTGGTTCAATGGACTAGAATTTGTTTTTCCAAATGAAATGGCAGTTCTGTCTCCTTAAATTTATATATGCTTAATTTCTCCTACAAAAGGAATCCAGAAAGAAGAAAGGAAATTATCTACAGTTTTGTCCTACAGAGAATAGAGTTGGTAAAGGAACTGAAGTAATGATTTTTTGCCTATCAAGATAATTTTTTTACATCATCTCAGTATCTCCAGCCATCTCTTCAGCTGAAAAAATAGTACCTTTTAGGAATGATACTGAATCTTTAAAAGAATGTGGTGCTGCAATAAATAAAAGTAGCATATATTAATTTTAATTCTTTACATTTTAATATTTTTATCTGTCGTTTTTTTCAGTTTGTTGTTGTCCTCAAGGAAAATGTTCTAATTATTATTAGATCACATTGGTTTCCCCTTCTTCTTCAAGTGCTTTCCTAGCCTTTCCATAAGTGTATTATTGGCTAGTATAAAGTTTTAATATTAGCCAGACAGGGAAAAATATTTATCTTGGTCTCTGATGCCTCATCTGGTTTTAGTTTTCTATTTATTTTTCATTGTTCACTAAAAAGTCATATTTATTTCTACTATGGCAAGCCTTCCCAGTACACCAGTGGATATAGTAATCACTATCTGGAATCCATAGAAAAAAAATTAGGACTGAAACTGTTAACATTTCCATTTGAAATTTTGTTTGTTTGTTGTTTTTAAACAATACCTTTAATTTGTCTTCACCGATAATATATATTTTATACTGGAAGATTCAGACCTGTGCCATCAAATACAAAAGCTTCAGAAGGGTAAAGAGGATAATTCCACCTATGTCTCTCAAGAGTATTCTTCTTATCACTAAAGTGGGTAAACAGGACTTGAATTAATGTAGTAAGAATTAGAGTCTGGGTAGAGTTCCTTTCCTCAACTGGGAGACAAGTTAACAGGTGAGCTTGTGAAAAGATGGGTACCACTGTGGAACACTAAGAATGAAATACAGTTCCAATAACTGTAAGGTTAAAACTCTCAAAACCCACAGTGGTTTACAGATATAAATTTTTAACCAAGTTGATAACTGTTCCAAAAATGAATATGGTCTAGTCTACACTGGGAGTTGGGAAAATGTATAATTTCTGATTTATTTGGCTTTCTGTCATCAAAGGTCATGCTGACAGCTGAAATTCTCTTGCAGTATCTGCAAATGACTCAACACAGAGGTGGGAACTATCACCTCTACTAAGTCAACAGAAAAAGACAGAATAAATCAACCTGGGTGCTTTGAAATACATCACTAGTTCATGAAGATTGCTTCAAAGTACAGGTGGAAGCTGAGTCAAGACCCTCCTGAAAAATTAGGTGCATCTGTTTCTGACTATAGTTTTCTCATCGTGTTTTGCTGCAAATCATCCTCTGACCTGTAAAAGAGGTCTATAGGAGGACAGGTAGAAAGGTAGGAAAGTCAGGTTTGTCCATTTTATTTTGGAAACCTGAAAGGTAATCAGGGCTCCTGGAGAACTGCAGTCACTCCTCACCTGCCACTAACAATGGAGTGCTCAGACACGTCCTAATGAGAATCACTGCTTTCAGAGGACCCCTTCAAATTTATTTGCTGGCTTCTCTATAGCATTTATCTAAACCTAAGAGTTCACACTGGAACAATGGCACAACCCAGGGTAACTCCAAAACAAGTTATTGTCCTTAAAAAGATCTATTAGAAAGGAATCCAAGTGATGTATTGCATACAGTGGTGGAAGGAGCTCCATCTAAATGGTGATGGAAGGGACTTGTGAAACTGCAACCTCACTGCACGGTAAGGAGGAAAATTTCCATGCCTCTCTTTCCCTGTTAAATCTTCCCTTGGTATATGATGCTGCCACATTGTGCCATGCAGATACTAAAGTAAAATAGGCAAAGCATGTTGGAGATGTCTTTGAAAGGTAACTGGAAGTGGGAATCTGCTTGCTGATTCATGAGCTCAATGCTGGATAAAGTTTTCACTTAGATCATGACCTAGTATATTAGACCACATGCCTAGGACACTTCTTTATCAGCACAGTGTATAGAAAAAAAAATGAAAGAAACAATTTATTCCAATGGCAATTCTTGGTCTGGTGAACTTCCCTGAAGATCTTTGAGGGCAGCTATTTTGCCATGAGTGTTCCACACTGTTACTTTAAAACCATTTTTTGAAACTGAAATAAATTAACAATGGCATATGAACAGCTTGGGGAACAACAACAAACCAAATGAAAAGGAATAAGGCAGTCTGCTATGTGAAAAGGAAAAAAATCAAGAAATCCATTTGCAGAAGTAAAAGCATTAAAGGCAGCAAAATAATCAGACTAATGGAAAAAAAATCAGATGAATGGAGTATTAGTGGAAGATGAGGATGTAATTCACAAGCAAGATGAAATTGTTACAGAGAGTGGATCAATATACACAAACATTAACATCACAAAGTAGGCTAACCTCAAAGTATTGAATATACCAAGAGAAACAGGAAACTGTCTTCCAACTGAAGATAGAGTTAGCAGAGCCAAAGGAGGATACTGTTAATGAGAAGACATAGTGAAAAAAAAAATCACTGTTACTGTGAAAAGGACTAAGTTACAACTTTTTTTTTTTTTTTTGGTTCATAGTACACAAATTTCAGCCTTTTGTTCTAAGATCAAAGCCCTTTGGGATCACAGAAAGGCACTATTTCCATGTCTATGGTGTGTGTATCCCGCTCAAACCAGTAAACTGACAGCAACCTGTCAGTTACTCTTTAACTCTCTCTAACTCTCAAGGTAAAACACCCACTGTGAGGCAGGATGGCCTCACTGACCACTGAGGAGGTTGGATTTCACAGGCAGGAAAAAGCAGTTCGGGACAGTGAGGGAAAGGTTTCCATACCCAGGCCATTTAGACAGATCAGGAAGGCAAATAGCAGCGGAAAATGTGAAAGAAACTTGTAATGAGCCAGCTTGTTTGTCCTGTCAATTTTTAAGACACCATTTTGTATCATCTGGCTGTTTTGATGGTGATTAATCATGATGCTTATGCCAGCTGTTCACTTCAGGCCTGGGACAAGTGGGCACAGATCAAAGTTTAGTGTACTCTGGATCCATTTTCTTAGCTACGTATTGAAAAAATATGTGATTATAGGATATTACATTATAATATTTACTTTTGTACATTTCACACAAAACTGAAAGAGAAGAACAATCAAAATTTTGCAAAGTCTAGAATTAACTTAAATTAGTAGCCTTGGAGAAGCCTGGTGACTGATACCCTTAAAATAAATTAGTGAAATAAACCTAACTTTTTGTTCTGTAGAATTGCAATACTCCTGCGTTGAGAGTAGCATTGGTACTGAGCTGTCACTGTTTTGTTTGGCTGATGTCACTGAAGGCTGTGAGCGGTCAGTGTCCTGTCTGGCATCACTGTGAACACAATCCTCGCAACAAATTGATGCCGTGAGGAGTTAATGATTTCTTTTCATGACCAGTGAATTGAACCCCACTGTCACTATAGCAATAAATCACACTCCCTTCACATGTTCAAAACTAACCCAGCTAGGAGTCCTCCCACTTCTATATGTATCTATATGGTACAACTATTCTGTACATTTACTTATTGGCATAATTACTGGCATATTATTTACATATAAAGATTGACTCATAGAATATCCTGGGTTGGAATGAACTGACAAGGATCATTGAGTCCAGCTTCTATTGATTTTATTTATTGATTGAATTTATTAGATTAGATTGAGGAAAAAATATGGACAGAATGGAAATTTACTGAAGAATTAATTCTCTGTTCCATAACATTACACTGAATATAGTCCCTTTGGTCACTCACTTTCATTATTTATATCTCTCTACCTGATGATAAAGGAGACTGTATACAGCTTTAGCCTGTCTTTTGGTTTCATAAGACAGTATATCTACTATGTCTACCTCCATTGGACTTTCTGATTGTTGTGTGTATTGAAAAATATTTTCTTTCCTAAATTTCTGTGCAATATGTGTATCTCTTTCTAAGGTCCTAATTTTACTCTTAATTTTATACTGTAGCACTTTATAGCTGTTTATGATATAATAAAGAAATAGATTATCTGAGGAGTTATAAGTGATCACGTAGATAATTTCTCAGGTGGAAAACTCCAGGAAGTATGTTCGGTGAAGGTAACTGTATATAGAAAGAGAATGCTCTAAAATGTGTTCTCCAGGATTTGAGGAGTAAATAAAGTGAAAATCACAATGTTTTATTATATTGAACTTGTTGAGAAGAATTAATATAAAACAAACTTAAATCTAGTGTGGTACCAAAATTCATTTTCCCTAAAGCAGTTCATACTTAAGGGTCTGTGTGATTTTCTTCTTACTCTTTAGAGAGAAAGAACTTTGGATGAAACACTTTGGATGTTTTCTTATAAATTGTAATATAATAATAGAAGTTTACAGGAAGTTAATGATAATATAACTTTTACTTGGAGGAATACAGTGAAAAGTATATTAAAAAGAAATAAAATGGTCTTAAAGGTATTTTTGGTTTTACATGAAAAAAAATTGAAGCAGAATTAATTTCAATTACAAAGAGATGCACAAACTTCCTTTACAAGTAAAGATCTTTTTGGGACACCTGTAGAACTAGCATGTCATGCTATTCTCCTGCTTTGCCTGTTTCTCTGTTGGAGGGTGTCTCCTTGTCCTCTTTAATTAGGTCAGTTTTCCTCCCAGATCAATGACTCTCAGGTACAGTAATTGCTGTATTTCCAAACTGTTTTTCATTTCTGAAGCTCTCTTGGCTGGCTATGGTGTAATCCCCAAATCAAATTAATCCAGTAATCATCAGTTTGAAAATAAATCACTGAAATCAACTTGAGATGTTTAAGGTTTCAGACAAAGCCAAGAAGCAATGGCTCAGAAAATATTTTCTCTGTTGTGTGCATATTACATATAGCTGGCAGTAATAGCTTGCATGTTCTTTCCCAGAACTGGATGAATTTGTATAGGCAGGGTTTCTTCTTTACCCAGTGACTTCATGTTTTCACTTTTTTCTACATAGACCCTCAAATAAAAAATATTTTAGGGGATAAATCAGTATATGCTTTTCCATTATGTAACATAAACTGACAGCAACAGTTCAGATGGCATTATGTACTCAGCACTGGTGAGGCCACACCTGGAGTACTGTGGCCAGTTCTGGGCCCCTGAGTTCAGGAAGATATTGAGGTGCTGGAGCAGGTCCAGAGGAGGGCAACTAGGCTGGTGAAGGGACTCAAGCACAAGTCCTATGAGGAGAGGCTGAGGGAGCTGGTGCTGTTCAGCCTGGAGAAGAGGAGGCTCAGGGGAGACCTCATCACTCTCTACAACTCCCTGAAAGGAGGTTGTAGCCAGGTGGAGGTTGGTCTCTTCTCCCAGGCAACTATCAGCAAGACAAGAGGGCATGGTCTCAATTTGTGCCAGGGGAGGTTTAGGTTAGGTATTAGAAAGAATTTTGGGCTGCCCAGAGAAGTAATGGATTCTCTGTTCCTGGAGATTTTTAAAAAGAGACTGGATGTGGCACTTAGTGCCATGGTCTAGTAACCGCAGTGGTAGTGGATGAAGGGTTGGACTTGATGATCTCTGAGGTCCCTTCCAACCCAACTGATTCTATGATTCTATGTACTAAGAAGGAGGTATACAACACATGAGGACTTAAAATTAAGGCTATGAATGAATGCTTAAATAAACTTTGTGCTTATGAAAATCATCCTCCAAATCTTTCCTGTATAATAATATATTTACTGTGGCACTCTGACTTTAAATTTGTTATAAGAATCTGAAGGAGTTAATGTAATGTCTAATGAGAGAAATAAATTTCAGAAATCAAAGTTGATCCATTATTTCATATATGAATATTTCTTTTCTTTATGTCTGAAAGAAACTGCTCCATTTATTGGGCTGTTTAAATACTCCAGAACAGTATGATTTTGTCCAGTTTCTTACAGTGTCAATCAAGTAGGATAAGTGTGAGATGCAAAAACAAAAGTTGACTGAAGATACTGTGATTTATTTTGAGCTATCAATTTAATCCATTTTAGGTAGCTGTAGAAAAATTAAATATTTGCAATAAAGATTCTGCTAAGCTAAAAGAGATAGGAATAAAACTTATCAGTAAAGTTTATAATAACCTTTTTCCTTTTTCTGTTTCTTCTACTGTACAGACAGAAAAGCTATGAAGAAAATAATAAAACTTAGCAACATATTTAAAAGATGAATACAGAAGCCTACTGGTACACCTAGTTGGGTATATTTGGTTTATAAGAGCTTAAAGGTAGGTCTGGCTTTGTCCAGTCTATGGATGGATCACCTCCTGGAAATCTTAATTACTGTAGGCAAGAACAAAGGACTGGATCAACTCTATAAAGTACTTCTGTCATCATGGCTGGGCTTCATGAACAAAGATTAGTGCTGAGCTAATGGATGAAAGAAAAGGGCAGAATGTGCAGAAAATTGAGGAGTGAAAAGTGACTGTGATTCAGTCACCATGAGAAGCAGCAGCTAACCATGAGGAATCAGGCTGAAATGCTGGAAGGTTAGAAAAGAAACCCTTCATTTTTTCACCACTTTGGTCTCATCCTCAGAACATAAAGAGTCAAAAGCTTGAGCCTACTACAAAAGAAACCCTAGCAAACTCATGCAAATTCTTCAAAGTCATAATGGAAATTGGAGACAGATAGTTTAGGAGAAGAAAATAAAATGTTTTGACTACAATTTGTGCTCTATTTCTTGTAGCTATTCTGCAGCCTATGTATCAAGGTGATTCTGCTACACGTATTTGTCCAAGGACTCTTTCATTTATTTTCATCGCCTTTTTTTTTTTTTTTGATTGTCTCTTTCAGAGAGGAAACCTAAACAAGCAGTTTGAACAAAGACCTTGTTCTGTAAGTGTTTCAGGGTATTTTTACCAAGTGACACACCATCAACACTGTAGACTACAGTAGTGAATGGGGAAACTTCTCTCAGTAAGCTCAAAACAGCTGTAATTCTCCTGATGGTTGAAACAAAAAAACCCCAGAAGTTTGCAAAAGACTTTAGAGAAACATTATAGTGAGAGAGGGGAGAATGGGATGACTTGAAAGCCAGCATCCTAAGGATCAATTGATCTGAATGTCTCTGAAGACTCAAAAGGAGACGTGACCATTATGTGTTTTCTGTATCCTGGGAAGGCTTTTCTTCTCTGTGTGAGATGCAAACAGACTTTCTAGTTTTATATATTTATTCATTTTGATTTATAACAACCAGTAAGTAGTGGTTCTAAATTAACAACTTGATGAAAATCTGATGTCTGTGTTAAAAATGGTAAACTTTATTTTAGTTTTGTTTTGTTGTTAGAGAACATTCATTCTCTTGAATCTTTCTTGTCAACAAGAATGCAAGACTGACTTGCAAGAATCCTCTCTTAAGTAGCTCAACAGGGAATGATGCAATGTCCAGGTTGGCTGGAATGCACCTGACTAGCTGGTGGTTTGTAAGTGCTCTGGAAGAGTTTGCTGGAAGAGTGTTGTGCAGAGCCATATCAATCTGGAGTAAAAGATATGAGAAAAGTGCTAATGGTGATGAGTTGGTGATCTGGATTTGCAGATACTGGCAAAGCAGATTTTCAAAATGGCTGTAATCCCATATAAACCACTAATACAAGTCCCCTTCCTCCTGCAAATCAAGAAAAATACTTCAAGCTATGTGTACGAAGAAGCAAATCGCATGAAGAAATCTGAAAATTTAAGACCATAATCCATGTGACAAGGAGAATCTGTCTAACAATATTTACAACCCAAATTACCCACTTTTCAATCATTTAAAGAGACATTTGTCATTTTGGGACCTTTTTTACCAAACAGTTCTCTGCAAGAATGTGAATTTTTGTGAGAAACCACCTGTTAGTCTGCACTGATTCAACAGTCCCTGTGTGGACACCTGCTGCAGTTCCAATTCAAAGGCAACCGCACTCATCACAGTATCCTTAAATTTCTCATCATATACATGTAGCAGTTGATTTAACACTAAAGAGTGGAGATTACATTGGTTGATTTCCTGTATCAAAAATAATGTGGCCAGTAGGACTAGGGAAGTGACTGTACCTCTGTAGTTGGCACTGGTAAGGCCTCACCTCAAACCCTGTGTTCTGTTCTGAGCCCCTCACAACAAGAAAGACATTGAGGAGCTGGAATACATCTCAAGAAGAGCAACAGAGCTGGTGAAGGTCCTGGAGCAGAAGTCTTATGAGGAGCAGCTGAGAGAGCTGGGATAGTTTAGCCTGGAGAAAAGGAGGTTCAAGGTGGACCTTACGACTCTCCACAATTACCTGAAAGGATGTTGTAGCCAGGTGGGGGTTGGTCTCTTCTCCCAGCCAACTAGTGACAGGACAAGAGGAAATGGCCTCAAGATGCACCAGGGGAGGTTCAGGTTGGACATCAGGAAGAATTTCTTCACTCAAAGAGTGGTCAGGCATTGGAACAGGCTGCCCAGAAAGGTTGGTGGAGTCACCATCTGGAAGTGTTCAAGAAAGGACTGGATGTGGCACTTAATGCTATGGTTTAGTTGACAGCGGTCAAACATTGGAATGTGATTTTTGAGGTCTTTTCCAATCTAAATAATTTTATGATTATATTGATCTCAAACAATTTTTTTTTTATTACTTTTTTTTAATTATTATTTTTTTAATGTTCAAATTAATTGAAAAAAAAGAAGAAAAGCCTCTATTTGGGTGTTACAAGCAGAGAATAGAGTTGGTAAAAAATATTTGTGTATTCCTCCAAGACAGGTTCTGACACAGCAGTTTTCCATGGCTGGTGTCAGCATAATACACGCATAATGACTGGGAAAATGCTGTCAATTCCCTTGCTTCAGAAGATTCAAGTGACACATTTGAAGCACCAGAAAACCTAAACACCTGCTCAAAGATGGGAAAAATCAAAGCGAAATCAATGTAGCACTTTGTTTTGTACTTTCAGCTCTGGAGAAAATGTGTATTATTCAGAAAAAAAAAAAAAAAAGTGAAGCGATTCCTCTGACCCACAAAGCTAAACAGAGTATCTTGAGCAAAATAAGTTGAAATATGGATGCAAATTACTGTTTTTCTGATGCCAAGGCAACTGTAAAGGTAGTGTCATTTAAGAAACAAAATATAGTAAAGATGAATCATTTCTGCTGAGCTTTGGAGACAGATCTAAGTAGGTCAAAAAAATATTTCAACAAAGCTGTTTGGAGGTGGGTTTTTGTCTTGAAGTGGAAAGTGCAGGTGCGGGGCAAAACTCGGATGTCAAAGATTTGCCATTTCATGCAAACTGCTCATGAAATTATATCTCTACACAATAAAAGGTGTGGCAAGAAGTCACTCCTATGTAAAATATAAACAGCAACAACTTCCAAAGCTTAGTAGCCTGGTATTGTATGCCTAATCTATGCCTCCTACACCTGTAAGCATTGCAAATTCATTTAATTTTGTTTAGAAAAAATCTAGACAAAAGACAAATTTTAGCTTGAACAGAAACATCTGTATTTTACTTCAGTAAAGACAGTGGTGAAAATTACAAACGTAATGCTTCTGGTCATTGCAGATGCAAATGTCTTCAGTAAGGAATTGGCAAATTCTACTGTTTATTTTCATAAATATTTTGTGCTTTTAAAAGACTTACAACTTTATTTTGAGGCTGAATTTTCTAAATATTATTAATACTGTAATTAAATCTCAGTGTTTCTTTCTTCACAGGATTTGCAGCTAGACTTATAGATAGAGAACACCAAATGATATAAGGAACTATGAAAACTAAGGCAAAATTATCAGTAGCAATAAATATCAGCAGGAATAGCCCCAATAAACCCCAATTTTAGATGTCAATTTCCATTAAAACTAAAGCTGAATGTTATATATGATTGACAACTTCTATTATCAGTTCTAAAAATTCACATAACTTCATTTGATAGTCACTAGTATGAAAACTAATGTGTATTATATTATTTCTTACATCTGAAATGCCATTCAGGGAAGTTCCAGAAATAAGAGGTAGATAACTGTCTGACTCCCCTGTGTGGACCTACACGTTAGAGTCACACTCTCCCTCTGGTATAAATGTATTACAAACCCGAATGAAGCCATACTCAAAAGTGTGAAATTATTTTGTTGTCCAATTCATACTTGGAGAAATAGCTAAAGAAAAGGTTGAATGATGAGCTGCTCAGAGCCACATATGAAGGCACAGACAAATTCTCTGGAAAAAGAAAGAAACGAAACTGATGCAATGCAGTAATATAATTGCTCAGGATTTCTTATGACAATTTTATGCTCCACTATCAATGGTATCATCAAAATATACTGGAGAAGTACTTGAAGCTGCAGTGCGTAATTCAAAACAGCAAAGGAACAATCCTCCAGCATCCCCCGTCTCTCTCCAACCTACCCTTGTCAAGAAACATGCTCTTTTCTGACCCTGTTTTCCATCAGATTTTGTTTTATAATGAGGAAAAATTAATTGCAAAAAGGTTGAGCGAGTCCTCATAATATGGAAGGGCTTGATGCAGTTTTAATAGGATCTAGAGGCCCTCATCAGATAGCTGTATGACTGCTGATGTGACTGACGTAGTCTCACCAAAGAATACTCTGTCATGACTTACTGAAAGGGTTAAAAAGTATCTTTCCAATAATGGCTAATATCACTGCATAGCTGAACAATGAAAGAACACCATGGAGAAGAGGAGAGCGTGTTAGTCCCAAATGCCAACTGAGTTTCTCACATTAATGAACAACGCTAAGGGGATAGCATCATCCCTTCCTTTCTGCACTTCATTAGAGGAATTCTCAAAAGGCTGAAAGCAGAATCAGGAGCTTAAAGAACTTGTGCCTCAGTTATGTTTAAAGAAAATGTAAAATTATGTCCAACTCTCTGTTCTGCTTACAGTTTATTCATAATGAAATCTGACCCTAAGGCACAGTTTGAAGTAAGTAAGTGTAAAAATTATCATTGAATAAATATTTCTAAGAAATTTCTGTTAGGAATTCTTCCTGGTTTAAATTAATTTATGTTGCGTTTATGTTCCTTGTTTGTTGGTTTTAAAAGACAATTCTAGTTTATTAGAATGTAAGTTTAGAGAATTCTTTAATTTCAAAGGAATCTAGTAAAATACCAATAAAAATGGCATTTTGAAGTGGGCAATGTGATGGTTTGCATAAAAAAATAACCTGCACCAACTATGAGACATATTATTGAATAGTGTTCTTTTCACAAGCCACTTTGTGTTTAATTCTTGATATTGAAAATTACTGAGAAAACTAAAAGCTACTCAAACATAATTCTAGGCATAAAATAGATCATCATATCACAAAAGATTTTTGTTTAAATATGGAGTAACTCCAACAGAGATGTAAGGAAGGACATGAATTTTGAAATAAATTTTTAAGGTCAATGAACTTTTTCCACTCAACACCTAAAAACCTGTAAATTTCTGACTTTAGCAGAGTCTGTAAGAGAAGCCAAATTAGAGATCTGCTTTATCTGTACAATCAACGAAGAGATGAAGGTCTTTGGCAAGGGACCTACTGGCAGATGCTATACACAGGGATTTGAAATATTTATCCTTAAGAGTTAAGACCTTCAACTGAAACTTTTCAAAGAAGAGCTCATTTATATTGAAAGAGCACCAGACACACTTGTAATGCACACCTTTTTGTAATATCCCAGTGGTTCACATGCTGTCTGGCATCAGAGTAGTAGTCTCTATGAAAACTCCTCATTACTGTATAAAAGACATACAGAGATTGTTGGAAATAAGCTCTTGAAATTGCTCCTCAGGAGATGCTTATTCAACAAATGGAGTGATTTTAAGAGACACTGTGTCACAAAAAATCTTGACTGAAAATTATTGAATTGTTTACTTCTTAAAAAAATTGAAATAATTTGTATATATTTTATGATTAATGTAGCAATCAATAAAAAGGCACCTATTGTCTATCAAATACAACATTAAATATCTATTTTCTTCATACCTTATGCATCATTGATGAAAAGTGCTAAAATACACAGAAAGAAAACATGTTTTAAGTCAAGGTTTCAATAAATTTTCAACTTTGTGTTACTATATCAACTTCACAGCTAATTTAACAATTTCCTACTCATTTGAAAATAACATCTCTCTGTTCATTCTACCGTAGTTTGAAAGAAAACTACCTAGACTGTCTAGCTGCTATCTAATTTGTACATATTAGGCTTTTATTGCTTTTCAAATCCAACTAAATTTAGTAGCTAATTTACCATTTGAAGTTTTGGAATTTCCAGAAAAATCTTTAATACTCTTCTCTGCTTAGAGAAACTGTAACACTCAGACAAGATTTTCTGAACCTAATGGTTTATTCTAAGTTGTGAATGCACACTGGGGAAGTTTCTCTACAGGTTTTTTCACTAAAAAATCCCAATTATTTCTCCTCTTGATGAAATTCTGACACCTCTAGCAATGATGAGATTTCTGGTGTTGGCTGTTCACTGGGCCTCTATCATCCAGGATAGATAAATCCATGTAGGGGAGGTCTTAAGTGACAAATATATTAAAAAGTCAAAGTTATAAGGCCTTGTTAGCCGTAGACTCCTATCATTACATCTTCTCTACAGATAGTGAGAGGAGAGATAGACATAACGCCAGAGTGATCTCTCAGATAAATTGGATATTACATTTCACTTTTAATGCTCACAAAGTTTCAACCACTCACTCTGATTGAACTTTAGAGTTCATTTAACAGTGTGTTTAAAATTAGATCCTACTGTATATACCCATTCTTTAGCATTTTCCTCTATTCTCTAACTGCTATACATTTCTTACATTTCCCACAATTCATTAAGTTTTCATAACTTTTCTTCTCCCACCCTATTCTGGTTTTGTCTCTCTGTGCAGTTACTCCAGATTTTCTACCTATCAGGAAACAATGTATCCCACAATTTTCTTCTGATTCCTTATAGTCCACTTCAATGATAATATCCTACTATCTCTCAACTGCAACACCCACGGAGTTCACCTTCATATAAAAATCTTGACTCCATTTCTTTCCTGTAACTTCAGAATTTCTGTTCCACAAATTTTGTAAGATTTCATCATCCTTTCAACGTTTTCCCTTCTACTTACTTGCTTTCCTGAAATCCTATCCTGTCTACCAGCTGTTTGCAATGAGGTACTTAATTTGTTTTACCTCTTTCATTTGGTCCTGGTAGAGCCACTGGTGTGGTTCACTAAACATAGGTTCTCCTAAAATATATATTTTTTTTTTTAATGTACAAGTTCCCTGCTTTTTTCCCCACAATTTTGATTCTTTCTCACTATCTGGATCTATCATTTCTGGTTCCAGATATCTTGTGAACTTTTGCATTTATTGTCCCTTGCCTCCCTTTCCTTAGCACTGAACCTGAGCTGGATGTAGATGAGCTCTTTGCCACCACTGTAGTCCCTCTCTCCTAGGAGGAGGATTTTTCTATATTTTTGCTCTCTCTTTCTCCCTTACTTGTCACACTCACAGTGATGCTTACGTTGCCATCCTCCTGCTATAGTCTGAGCTCTCTGGGAGGCCTCTAATGTTCTTCTCTCTTTCTTTTGCTCTCGGTTGTGTTGGTAGCAGTCAGACAATTCACTGTCTTATGTTCCTTCCTTCCTTCAAAAAGTCTTCTATGCTGTGACATTATGTAAAGCCAGCACTATCCCACTCAAGGAATCCTGTGAATGCTTTTTCTCTCAGCTGCTCAAACTAGCCTGATGAGGTGTAGCCAGCTGTAGTTGGCTTCCCGCCAAACCCCACAGACTACAGCAGAAAACCTCCCAGAAGAAAGAAAAAAAAACGGAATAGCAAAAGCTATATAAAGTGTATATATATTTCACATATATTACGGATATACAATTAAGGTACTATGTACATATGAACACAGGAACCACAAATCACTCCCAAAAAGGAAGTAGGGGAAGGGAAAAGGGTAAAAAGGGACAAAAAGGGACAAAAATAAAACAGGTATGCACAATCGAGAAACCCGGTAACCAGCAAAATAAGGAACTAGCAAAATCTCACCACTTCCTTTGAGAAAAGCCGGATAGCCAGACCCAGCCCAGCACTCTCCCCTCACATGTGGCAGACAACAGCAGTCACTGCAGGCCTCAGCTCCAGATAAGCAAGGCCAACACGGGGACCTACTGTTCCCAAACCTCACTGGAAGAGAAGAGAGCGAGGTCTCTCTGACCGGCCTATTTGTACCTCAGTTTACGTAAAGGAATAGCATGGAATACTTCCTTGGTCACTTCCCTAGTTCCTTCCTGGTTACAGGCTGGTCTCTAGGAAGGCCTAGACTGAAACTGTCACATGAGGCAATGGGAATCAGCTGGTGATGATAGTCTAGTAGTTGGAACTTTGAGAAGGGTAGAAAACACAGCAGCAGATAGTTTGCTTAATTGACATTCCTTTAAAAAGGTACAGAAGTTCAGGAAGAGTGTGAAAAGAAAGTGACATTTACAGTACTGTAGTGACTTTAGTTGTGAGGTGTTCCCTCACTGAGTAATTAGCATCAAAGAGATATAAGCAAATTGTTAAGCACAGTTTTGTTACAAAGACCTAAAATATTTACTATGGTAAAGGATTCCCTCTAACGTCTAAACCTTCCTTCAACTCCTGCCTTAGGTTGCTATTTCTGATGTAAATAATTTCCAGCAACAGAAAGGAGAGTTTACCCAGTTCGAATAAAAAATACAACATTAGTATGAAAATGAATGCATTACTCAGAATGATAGACATTGCAGAGGTGCACTAAGCAACCACAGTTGCAATAGAGAGAGATCCTGCTACCTGGTGGTATCAGCTGTCACAAGCGAATTGATCTGATAGCAAGAGCCAAGCTTAGAAGGAATGATTAATAGTCCCAGCACTCTAATGTAGCCTGCAGATGTCTCAAGAGCCTTGAGTTATGTAGCACCAACCACTCATCTCTAAGGAGCAGGACTGAAGTCTTGACTGGGTGTTTTGAGTTTGTATTTAGTCAATAAACCAGCTAATGATGATTTCTCCAGACAGTTCAACAATATATCTTAGCTCTGTTCTGGATGAACCACTTCCCAGATAACTTAGTTTCCACAGCCAGTTGATATTTACTCTCAGCAAATACAGTTAAATAATGCCGAAAAGGAAGTGCTGACTGCAACAGTATACTACCAATATTTTATCAAGCTGTCATCACAAAAGTGTCCCCCCTTACTGGAGCTGGTAGATGTTTGCCTACTCATGTAAATAAAAGAGTTTATTCCTTCTGAGGATCTGATTAGCCTAAGCTATCAAGACAACTCACATTGATTGGATTCATGTATGTTTTCTTCTGATAAATTCAGTGATACTACATTGTTTATTAAGCAGAATTTGAAGAGAGTAGGGGAAGCAAGTAGGCATAGAGGAAAATCCAGTGATTTAATCCTCTCAGAAAGGATCTTAAAATATTAGACAACGTATCTTTTTCTCAGAGTACCCACAGTACACTAAAATGCATCTTAGTGATTTGTGGCCTTGAACTTCTATTTTAAAAAGTTTTTTATCAAAAGGAAAGGGAGTCAGCTCTGCTATTTTTCACTAAGTAGGAGGTAGGAACAGGAGAATCTAATAGAAAAAAATGTGTTTTCTGTTCACAGTCCATTCATAAACTACTTTAGGAAAATAGAGAAACATTGTTTATACATTACACTCAGTAAGATTTGACATCTCTTGCAACTCTACTTACCAAAGTTCTCCAGTGGGCAAAGGGTATTTCCTTATGAGAGCCATAAGAGTATAAGTATCTGTTTTCTCATTTTGATTCTACCCACAAACTACCAAACTACTAAAATAAGAAAAAATATGCAAATTAAAGTTATTTGGAAATAGGTTCATCAAACAGATGCCTTCATTTAAAGAATCAAAGAAAAGGTAAAGAACACCTGCATGGCTAAAAAAATAAAAATAATAAAAGGGATCCTTTTCCCTCCTTCTGCCTCTGATATGACAGACAGGTGCTTACCATTTCGCATTGTGTACTGTTGTGACTTTATTCACCATTGATGGCTTCTTGGCTTTTAAAGTGTTCCACCCATGAGTGAAGAGTTACAGGAACAAGACAGTAATGAACTGTCATTCTACAACCCTTTTTCTTGTGCAGAAGTCATATTTTCCATGCCTCACACAGTTCCAGTCTCTGACTTTACCCTGCATTATTTGCAATCAAAGTCAGGATTTAAAGAGAAAACTATTCAGTTGAGACAGGTAGCAGCATTTCAGCTTTAGTTACAATCACAGGTTGACTGCCACAAAATAGAGCCAGGTTTCTGGGAAAGTACAATGTGTATGGAGAGAAAAAGAGTAATAGAAAGAAATCAGAAAATAAAAAAATATTTTTAAATTACATATTGGACCTTTAGACTGTTAAAATGTTGGATTAGTTTGACTGCTGATGATGTCTCTGCAATTTGGGAGTCTCTCACATATTTAAGGACATCTGGCCTCTAACCATTACGTTTTACAACTTGAGTTATAGTTCTAGTTATCTTAGTGGTGCATGTAATATGTTTCCAGTAAATGAAGTAAGAATATTTTCTCCTTTTCAGAAAAGGTGAAAAATAACTTATTTCCTTTACCATTACCTTCCCAAAAGTAATGAAAACAGGCAAATCAAATTAAGGAAATAAATGCAAAATTATTGAAGACATAGAATGACACAGAAAAACAATAGATAAGATAGTTACAGCAGATTACCTACCATCTATAACTAAAAAAAGATAAAGTGGTCCTTTCTCTCTAACCTCTATTACCAGAATGACAGGTATGCACATAATTTGGTTTCTGATTTATATCAGAAGAGTCTTTTAAATAATTAATACTTGTGCATTTTGGAATATAAAGGGTGAAGACCAGTGTTTTCAGAATATCAATAAAATGATAATTGTTTTATGGAAATATGTCTTCAGGAGCCTTTTTAAAAATTAATTCTTAATACAAAGAATGCTTGCATACAAGGAAAATTGCAAAATTTTCATATTTTTTAAGAATATCCCTGCTTCTGGCATCTTCTTCCAGAAGCCACCCTTGAAGCCCTCCCCTCCACTGCCAAAAGCTTGCTACGTAAACCCCTTACCACAACCTACAATATTCAGCTCTCTGTTGTCTATTATTAAGAAGAATGCTGAATGCAGCAGAAGAATATCAAACAAAGCAATGATTCAGCAGGGAGAGTAAGCACATTTGGAAGTTACTGGGACCATTCAAGGACATAAAAGAGAAGCATATGTGTAAATGCCATAAAGAGACAGAGTCAGAGATTTTAAAATACGTGATTCATATTGCTTAACTGTAACATAATTTGCATAATGATTCCTGTGTGAATAAATTAGGAAAAATAAGATTATTAGTGAATTTTAATACTTCAGACTCTTTTTACTGCTTATTGATTGAGTCCCCAAAATATTATAGTCTGATTTGTAAACAGAAAAATAAAAGAAGAATTTAAAAACGCACAGGGCTTTATTTAACTATATTGTTTAATTTTTAAAAAATAATTATATTCCTAATTTAAATCTCAATTACCTTTGCTGTGCTGCACTGTCAACCTGAAAAAACTCTCCAGACGAATTTTGGTAGCCATCCAACTATTGGATCTTGTGACTAAAGTTAGTTGCAGAATTCCTTTATGTTCTGAGGGACTTATTCACAAATCTTTAATGAAACTTCTATGCAAAAACTGTACAGAATGTATTTATTTTTCTTGCCATTTGTCAGGGTCAAAGTACAAGTTTCTGCAAAACTTGAAGCTTTCTAAAACACTCAGGATGCCAAGTTCTTTGGCTTCAGAGTTACACGAGTGACGCCAGAAAATAGATGGATCTGGCACTTTCAAAATTGCTTAAAAATAGAAATATTACAAAAGTTGCATGCATGTGCAATAATAATACTTGTTCTGATGGCAGGAACAGCATGTACATTGTACTTTTTTTCTTCCTTTCTAGCTCTTTTAAAGACATAAGCTCAGTCAGCCCTCTTAATTGTAGATACCTAACTCAGCCATCTTTTCCTTGCCTTCAAAACAGCAAACTGGATCAGCTTCTATACAATGACATCTCACTGTGCTGAAAGTCACTTATTTAAACAGCAGTGAACATTAACCTATTGCTTACACAAGTGCAGCTGCAACAAAAAGTTTCCTACCTTCAAAGTTCCAGTTTTCTTTGTTTTGTCACTGTAGTTGCTCATTCTGCACAACTAAAGATAGCTTATCTAAGTAATCTGAACTTGCATTAACAGCCTACAAGCAGCAGACATGTTTGGAAAGGTAAAATCTTTTATATCATGAAGGAGGGAAATCATCCTTGTTCTCCACAGAAATTTGTGGTCAGTCTCCATTTAATGCCTGGAGTTCATGGGAGTGAGTTCTTGGCCTTTGACAATATTTGTGTGGAAACTTGACCAACAGGGTTTTTAAGTTAACTAGAAAGATGAATTCAAAGGTGTGTTCTGAGCCCCTGTACAAGCTCCACCAAGAAGAGACATGACATTTGCTCTTCATTACATACCATTATTACCAACTCAAGCGTAAGTGCACAGCTCTACACAATGTTTTTTGCTGAAGAAATGAAAAGAGTAGCAAACCTATTCTTCTGGAACAAAATTTATTAGAATGTGAAAGACATGACATGGTGAGTACAGATATTTTTCCCTCTTTCCTTTTACCATGCTGAAACATCTTTCCTTGTATGTTTGACTTCTGTGGTTTGGGAGAAAGGCAGCATGCAGAGAAGAATACTGAAGAGAGACAAAATCTGTCTGAAATTCCTTAGCAAATCCAAATATTCAATCTATTTCCCCAATAAAAAATGAAATCTTAAATATAGATCATCTCATCACCTCCAAATTGCAAGCCTGTTAATAATTAAAAACCAGTTGTAGAATATTCACGCAATACTACAATGAACTGATGCTGGGCACTATTTCATGAACAGTTCTGATTTCATCTGCTTTTTTCATCTGTCCCATCATAAATCTGTTAAACTACATGCTGCTAACCCTGCTTTTTTATTATTTACAATTTTTATTATTGAAGTGTCTGAGTGTTTCAAAAGTTGGACTCCCCATTGTGCTAGGAGCAGTATATACAACTAGTAAATAACAGCCTACTCACAAAGAGAGTATTACAAAGTTGTACATTAGCATCCAAGAAGAGCTTTTCTGAAACTATGGAAACAACAGAGGAAATTATAGGTGTTGGGAAAAACAAAACAGTTAATATAGAGTAATTAATTCAGATTTGCTCACAGGATATTTCTGTGGGACAAGAAAAAGAAAACTTTGACACAAATATACGCAAATATTGGGATTTTACTTATCACTTATAACCAAAAATCAGCAATCAGGATGTCTAGTGCTGTAATGAGAACGGTTCACGGATGAAGAAGAATTGGTCAAAGCTGAAGAGAGGTAAGGATGATGTCAGACTGAAAACATAGTAGAGGACATTTTGAAGAGCTGTAGAAAAAAGCATTTATTTTCTTTATTTGTATATTATGGGCAAAAACTACTGCACAATAGCAGCTGGGAGAGAGGAGTGAGAATATGCATGAGAAACAGCTCTGCAGACAGCAAGGACAGTGAAGAAGGAGAGGGAGGAGGTGCTCCAGGCAGCGGAACAGAGATTCCTCTGCAGCCCATGATGAAGACTGTCCCATAGAAATCCACAATGGAGCTGATAACCACCCTGAAACTGGCAACCCGTGGAAAGCCCACGCTGGAGGAGGCTCATGGCAGGAAAGTACAGCCTGCAGAAAGAAATTCACTTAGGAACCAGTTTTACTGACAGGGCTCGTGACTCCATGGGGAACTCACACTGGACTGGTCTGTACCTGAAGGACCTCATCCTGTGTGAGAGACTCACCCTTGAGCCTTTCCTGAGGAACTGCAGCCCACAGGATGTACCCATGTTGGAGAAATACATAAAGGACCATATCTCATGGATGAGACCCCATGCTGGAGCAGGGGAAGAACATGAGGAGAAAGAAGCAGCAGAGGCAAAGAGTTATGAACTGACTGCAACTCCCGTTCCCCATCGCCCTGGACTGTTGGCCGGGAAGAGACGGAGAATTTGGGAATGGAGCCCATTCCCTCCAGGAAGAAGGGAGGGGTGGGGGAAAGGTGTTTATATATTTGATCTTATTTCCCATTATCCTACTCTTCTATTAATTGTTAATAAATTAAACTAATTTCTCCAAGCTGAGTCTATTTTGCCTCTGGTGATATTTGGTGGGTGATCTCCCTGTCCTTATCTCGACCCACAAGCTTTTCATTGTATTTTTCTCCCCCTGTCCTGTTCAGAAGGGGGGTGATAGAGCAGCTTGGTGGGCACCTTGATGCTCAGCCAATGTCAACCCACTGCAACATTTACAGTTAATCCTAAACTAGGTAACTAGCAATCTTCATCGATTCTAATATCAATGATGTAGTTATATTAATGTTCTGGTGTAGGACTGCCTTTAGCTTGATTATGGAAGTCCATTTGATCAGAAAATAACCTGACTTCACTGATTCAAATGTCACTTTTCATCTGGAATATTGTAACTCTATATAGGTGCACATAACACCTTTAACACTTAGGAAGTTCCAACTAGTGTAAAATACTCCAGCACCTTTTCTCCACAGCAAAAGCAGTCACAAAAATTAACAAATTTATCTTTTATTTTGCCTTCTCATAGATTATCAAATCAACTCAAGGTCTTTGTTCTTATCGTAAAAGCTCTCCATGACCTGGGCCAAGGCTATCTAACGCTGCAAACAAAATCTCTGAGATAAACAGCATTTCTCTGGTACAGTGGAAATCTACACAGTGAAGAGGATATTTGTGTAGTAAACAGACTTTTATACCGGCTGATAGGACTGTGGAGTAAGATCTCTAGACACTTCACATTTCACCAGTCCTAGTGCCTTCTAGACAAGTTACTGTGTTACTTGCATATCTAAACAATTCTGCGTCTACATGAAAGCTGCTAGAGGATTGTCTTTGTGACTGAAATATTTAAGGGAAAAGAGAAGTATGTGACAGACATTTTTATGGGTAGGTAATGTTTCAATGAGATTTAGACATTCAATTTTAAAATTTGAGTTACTGCATCTAATATTTCTGCAGTATCTACAATATCTACAAGATTTTGACACAGGAGTATGAATGGTAGTAGATATATAGGTAACTGACCTGATATTATGGACTATTAATGTTATAAATGTTTGCCAAAAGAACCATCTAGCTTTTAAAAATATAAGATGAAAGTCATATCAGAAAACCATTATATGACAGTTTCATCTGGATACTAGACTGTACACTTGGATTGACTTTAATGCTCTTGCTTTTTGAAGTTCAGAGTTCTGTGGGAATCCTAATTAAAACCCAAATATACACAGTTACATTTTCGGTGGAAATAGTAGAGAATTGCATCCCAATAATTATTATTTTTAAAGAATTTTTTTTTAAAATCATTAATTATTTTGTGATTTTTTTTTAAGTTTATGTTCCATGACATATCTTGTGGAAGACCAGATCCTTTTAGTGGCAGGATAATCAAAATATAATCAGAGTATATGATTCGATGAAGTTATGAGAGCTGAAATACAAATAACTGAATACTAAAGACAGCTAGTAAGCAATAGCTAACCAGACTAAAAGGTAACAATTCAATGCAGGAGTTAGCACATGATTGATGTTTATTTTAATGCATTTGGTCACAGACTTTGTTTGCATTCTGATCCTGAGACAGTAAAAACACTTATGCATTCACTTAGAGAATATATTTGCCTAAGATATATATGTGTTCAACTGAACACCTTGATGTTACCTGCTCAGAATTAAACATGTGCTCAAATCTTTTTGCTGCAGAGAATATAGGAGTTTTGCACACAAATGAAAACAACCAAATTTTTAATACTTTGATACCACCAATAAAATTACTGCACAAATTTTAAATTCAGAATGTTATAGGTTTTGCTCATAGTGGTTTTAGGCACAGATTAAGATGTCAATTTTTTTTACACACATGGGTTTTATGTAAGCATTGATTATTATATTAATAAAAATATAATGTCTATGAAGATTCAGTGACTGTAACAAACAGTACAGAGCAGTTTTGTGACAAACAATTGATAACTGAAACCATCTACTAACAGTACTGTATACTGTGAACCATTTTTAGTGAGTCCCAACTGGTTTATTTTATCTCACAAAGACAGTGAAGATTATTCCTGGCTTCTGGGAGGCTTGTTATCAGATAACATATTTGAGGGATCTTAAGGTCTGTTTCAATAATTCTACTGAAAGCCCATCTTGGGAGAATAAGTGAACAAACTCATTTGAACAGTTATTGGTGTTCTTGTGTCTTCTGTTTCTGTAGAAACTACTTCCCAAAATTTATTGCAGTACAATTCTTATTTATAATCTGATTTATTTTTAAGCAATCTTGATAACATTTTTTCCTTAAACATTTCTCCACAGCTTTCCCTCAACCATATCCACTCTCAGCGTAATCATAACACTGTGTGCTACGGCAATTAACATCTCATCTACTGTATGATGATTTGGCAGACTTTATACATTCCTAGAGAGCAATATTATAAAAATATATACAAACAATTTAAAAAATATATTGTCATGGTTTAGAAATGATATTCTCCAATTTAGTAGTCTTGCTAAAACCACACTGCCACTTGCCCCCCTCTCCCTCAAACTGAAAGCACAAAAGTCAAAGATCGTGCCCTTTCAGCCATGCCTTCTTCTGACTTCTGCCAAAAAAATTAACTCTGTCCTGGCTGGAACCAGGACATTACCCACTCCTTATTCTATACTACCTACTTCACGCCCCTATCCTACCCCTTGCAGGGGTGAGCTTCCAAACCATTGGATCAGAATAGTCCTTCAAAATCTCTCCCATTTTCTCCTACCTTTCATGCTGCTCATGACTATCTACCCTTGCTACAGATCTCTGAAGGACCTTCCTAGAAATCTGTTTCTTGACTCTAAGCATGGTGTGGACCTCACCGAGGAGACCTGGCAGATCTAGGAACAAGAGCATGCTTTCTTTCACATCCAAAGGCAATTCAAAATTTTCAAAAGCTGTTGTAGCAGGCCTGAAGGAGGAAAAGAGGGTGAAAGGCTGGGGAAAACCACGCTCCTCTGTTCCCCTCACAGGTTCGATACAATTATTAATGAATTCCCAGAAGTCGCATCCAAGGCCAGGGCAGGAGAGCAGTACTGAATACATATCCCAAATGACCCCCACTGCCCTTGATGTTATCATGTCATAAACTGATATCCCACAGTACAGCAACAAAGTAATCCTGATCCCTCTCCTTGCTCTGAGGATCACCATGAGGAGCACATACAGGGATATATACAAGGATAGGTGTCACCCCACACGAACAGACCAAGCAACATTGTGACCACAGGCTCTGTACCTAAACCAGCAAATGCTTAGACCAAATTTGTTTCCAACGCACTCTAGAAAGATCTGCTATTATCTCAATCCTACATGCCCCACAAAGGGCACCATTTAAGGCTGTCCTAGTTTAGGAAAGGTGTTCTCCAGTTCAGTAGCCCCACTAAAACCACACCACCGCTCGCTACCCCTCCAATTGAAAGCACCAAGGGAAAAGATCATGGGTTGAGATAAAAACAATTTATTGGAAAAAGCAATGAGATAAGAAAAGTAACAGCAAAAATATTAGTAACAAAAAGTATAAGATAAAGAAACTATTTATGCAGAAAACCCATGACAGTACCAGCTGGCTGTTCCCCCCACTGGAAGGAATGCTCTTCTCTTTGGAAGTGAGTCCCCCACTCCCACCCCTGGCAGTGACCTGAGTGGATAAAATAATCTCCTAGCCACTCCCCCTCAGTCACACCCCTTCCCTGCTACCGTCAAAAAACTAGCTTTATCCTGGCCAGGATCAGGACAAATATTTCGGAAGCTTCAGAATGTAAATTGAAATAAAAATTACAGTCTACCATACGTAAATGGGGCAAGCAAATGGACTATTGGATAAGCACCTTCAGTTTCTTGACAAAATTATTTTCCACTTTTCAGTTTGAGCAGAACCAATTTAGGGATAAGGAGGTGCAAAAAGTCCTGAGTCTCAGTTTGACTTATGTCTCCTTACAGCTTTTTTATGGGCGCTGGAGCACTATGAATTATGTCTAGGCAGGCCATGTAGACAGAGAAGTCTTTAGTGACAACAGGCACTCTCTATCAGAAAAACCTAGTTTGGAGTATGAGCTATAAGATGGTGTGCAGGCGGCCTCTGCCATCTTCTTGTCTGTTCTTATTCTCTTCTGCTCAGCAGGAGATACCTAAGGCAAACCAGGGAAAAGTTTCCAAATGTGCCATGTTGTACTTTCACTAAGAAAAGAAATGAAGCCAAGGAAATGTGCCATTCACAGAATATTTCAGATTCTATTAAACCCTATACCCAACCCAGTTCATAGATCATTTGAGCTGCTTGACTAAATCCTTGGTTTAAAAGCAGATTAGTTCAATTTTAGTATGTTCTAGTTCCTGACACAGAGGCTATGGAGCATGTTATTTGCATAACATTTCAGAACTGTCGTTATTTCAGCTACCTTTTAATTTCTGTAAGTATGAACCTATTTCCACTGTTAAGTTTATTTTCTTCCATGGTAAACAGATCATAAAGACAGCATGAGGAAAAGTCAACCTATATAGTGTGAAAAGAAATAAACTACCTTTCAGCAAAAAATTTTTACACAAATGTACCACCAGTTTTGAAAGATTGATGGTGAGAAATCTAGTAAAAAGAGTATTTAAGCAATGTTCCATGGAAACAGTGCTAGCAGCAATACTCTACAAAGTAAAGAAATTGATACAATGGATTGGGAATCCAAAAGAAATACTGAAGATGGTCATCAGGGTAGCTTACAAACAGCCTGCAGAGAGTGAGTGACTGACACACATTTGAAAAGAGTGAACATATTTGAAAAGACTGAACGAGAAAAAGTCTGTGGACAATACCCACCTGCACATTATCTTGCAGAGAAGGAGAAAAACCCCAAAGACATTATCATTTTGACTTTAGGAGAATTTATCATTTTTTTTAATAGAAAAGAATAAGTTGGTAGGTCTTAATAACCTAATAAATTTTTGTAAACGTTAAACATTCTCTGGGATTGCAGTAAGATACAGATGTTTATGCACAGCTGACATATTTACTTTTTAATTTGGGGGAGGGCATTTGAATTTTTTTTAGCTGTTCCTACCCCAATACTTCTTACCATTTTCACAGCAAGGGTTCATGGTTGACTGATGACAGTAGAATACACACCACCCTTAATTTACAGCAAATATTAAATAAAAAATTCAAAGCTTCCATATGGAACAGCAAGCTGAAATAACAGAGGTGGTACTATGCATTTCTTGAGCTTCCTTGCCTTTCATACATCTAAGTTATGAAAAGAAGTCTCATCGGGTCTAGATAAGGAAGGACCTGAATGTAAATGACAAGTCTACTTTTGTAAGAAAGCTGCAGGCATGTATAAGCCAGGCATCAAGAGAAAGATGCTCAAAAACGTACAGGAAGATACTTTGCAGTACAACCTGGTAAGAAGCTGGAGAATAAAAAATACTAGACAATTTTCTGGATAGAAAAAATTCTCAAGATTATGAGTAAGGATCCTCCTTCCATTTAGTACAAGATAACTTCAGGCTTTTCTGAACTTTTTCAATATAATATAAACACTGGTGATGTATTCACCACTTGCTTTCAACCAACACATAAACCAGCAGACAAAGAGATAAAAAAACTGATCAGTGAAAATCAGGCAAACATACAGGGGTGCCAAGGAAAATTTTGTAGTGAAACTTAAGGAGGAAAAGGGCTACTTGCAGTCTTTCCTTTACTAGGTACCCTTTTCCTGCCTTGGCAAGCAAGAGAAAGAAGGCTCAAAGAAATATTTCTTCTAGAACTATTACATGTCAATAATATTTTAATATGTAGACAGATGTTCTTGGGGTTTTTTTTAATTTTTGCTTTAGAAAAATACTGGGAGTGAAGAACGGTAGAGGACGAAAATGAGAGGCCAATAGCCCAGAAAGGCTTGAGATGTTAAGATCTGTCAGAAACATCTAAAATTAAATCCTCTACTCCTACTCAGACCAAGAATTTAAATCTTCTCCCAGGTGAATGTTTTGAGTGGAGATTGTCATCAGTTCTTGGGTTGAGAAGGAAGATAATATAATCAGCATAAGCAATTTACAATTTACTAGTCCATAGAGGTAAATAAGTTTTAAATTATAAATTTTCCAAAAAATTACAAGAAATTAATTTAATTACAAAATATTTTTTTTAAAAAATTGATAGTGTCTTGCTCTTCTAATACCCATATTTTTTTCTAATAAAATCAAGCATTTCCTACAGAAGAAACCCTTACCACAAACTGTTTCCAATTCATTATGTGAGTCTTACTCTGTGACCTTGCATATTGTTTATCATTATTTATCTTTAAATCTTTACCCTTCTTTGATCTCCCCTGTTTTCATGTCTCTATATGTACTTTGTGCAAAAGCTTAACATTATTTTGTTAAATGAGTGTATTAGTGTTTGTTATTCCTTAGTCTTGTGCACTACCCTGAGGTGCTATGTACATTTCTATACATTTCTTTGTAAAACCAAATCTCATCCTTCTTATTTGACAAGGGAAGTATATAGTCATGGGCAGTAAAAAGGTAAATACTCTCTGATAAGAAAGCAGGTAGTGTGGAGACAGCAATGATACTGTACTCTTGCAGATACATCTGGGGTTTTTTTACAATGTCATAGATGAACTTACAATTTTGGCATTTACTTTGTTCTAAAAGTACTTTCTCGAGGTTACTATTTCTAATTATACATTGAAATAAGTCACCACATCACTTCACAAAAAGTCCAAACTCTCTTTGTAACTCCTCCATTTTCATAGAAGAGAACAAGTAAGCAGTCAACAAATACACAGCAGTTACCTAAGTACAGATGCAGCGTTTTGCTGAAGTCAATCCCAGGTCAGAGCTGCAGATGGGACAGGACACGGTGCCTGCACATGGATTCTGAATGAACTCAAGGCCTGGGATAAGGTTTGAAGGATCTGGGAATGTGCATGCTTGCAGGCCAAGAAAGTGCAGGGATACATATATCCTTCAATGATGTATGAAGTGCTCACTAGTGGCCTCTATTTAGCAGAACAAGAAGTAGAAATCCCTTGGCTCTTAACAAAGAGACTCTTTCCTATTTACTCATCATGATTTTAAAAAACGGATCAAAAGACTTGGGCATTTTGTAAATGAGGTTATATGGTAATGAAATAGATAAAGACAAAGGCATAATTTATGTTAATACATATTTTTAATATAAATTACAGTTGCAGCCTGCCATGCAAACTGACTTCAGTGGGCCTGTTTTGCTTTGAGCCTGAGGCTATAACAGTTTTGCTTCAGAGGAATAGTCCCACTGTGTCTCCAGCCACTGGGTTGCACGGAGTGTTATTTTTCATTTGTTCTTTCCCTTGTACTCCAGTGTGGCTCCTTGGAGGCTAACACAGCACAACTGTTTCCTGAGCCTGCTTGTACTCCTCACCTCAGAACCTAAGAACTGGGAGAATTTGAAAAACACAAAGCCCATCAACAGGCAAGGAAGGTAAGTGGTGACAATCACTGTTTTTTCTGTTTCCTGCCATTTGTGGGAGATGCCCGTGATTGGAGATTGGCAGTGTCTGTCCCCCAAAAAGCATTATACTGCAATGTCTCTAACTTTGCCTTGTAGTGATGTTTCAAGGAGCACATCAGACTTTATGTTCTTCTAGTGAAAGTAGAGTTTTGCTACTTACTTCAATCATAAACTGTGATAAATGTGTATTAGCATATATTTCCCTAAAGGACAGGAAGTATGTATTATGCAATCATCAAAGATGAACTCACCAGACATGTGATTAGATATGCCTTAAAGCGTCCATTTAGATAGTGTAAATTGTGTAAATGAAGACAATTATCACTGTAGCTAGCTAATGATAACTAAGTAAAAGCTTATGCTGTTGTATGGTAACTTTCTTTTGACTAGTAAGAGTTATTATTTTATTATTTAATTTAATTAAATTGAAGAGATTTGCTGATATGATTCAATATTAGGCTTTCAATTTACATTTGCTTTGCAAAACTGTCATGAAAATTTACTAACAGAGGAAAAAATTTATCAACACTACTCTTCACAATAATAAACAGTAAAAATTATAATACTTAGATATTTTAATGAACTGTCAAAGACAGCCCATTTAGCCTGAATGACTGAAACCTAAAAAAGCACATTTAGTCAGTACTTTTTTTAAAAGTCAAGGTAGTGTCCATCAGGAAAATTTCAGACACAGATTTCAAGTACTGCAAAGTCATAGACAGCTTTTGTTATGAATTTTAATTTGAGTCTTTTTTAAACTCCCAAGACTGAAAGCAAACACTGGAAAATTAAAAAATAAATTAAAATAAGCTATAAAATGCATTGGATCTCAAGGATCCCAAATGAAATTAAACAGTAGTTTGGCATCTAGGATTCTTAGGGACTCCTGCCACTACTGATTTTATTGTTTATGGCAATGTCTGTGCCAAACACATCTGTTAATTCAAGTGGGGGATCCCATGGCTACAGTTGTGTACTTTGAAGTCCAGCTTGGCTTTATGCAGTTTTGTATTTATTCAGAGAGTAAGAATGCAGTTCTCTGCAAAAATGACTCTATTTGAGTCACGTGCTGGAAGAAACACATGACAGTTACACTATTTTGATGATTTCAAGGTTTATTCCTAAATACTCAATGGCTGGAGATACAAAAGACCTTTTCGTTTATCAAATCCATCTCTTGTCAAGCAGATAGGCTACCTTGAGGAGATATCTATTGCCTGATCATACAAAATGAGAACTCATACATACAATACATGCTGTCAGTATGCATGTATTGCGTGTCCATATAGGTTAAACCCAGCAGACACACAGCACTTGCACAGACACAGGCAGCACCAACAGCCTCATCTTGCTTCCCCTCTCTGGCTGAGCAGGATGGAGGTTCACAGGTAAGAATACACATACTCACAGGTGAATATACACATGCACACAGGTGCAGTGTGCTTCCCACCAGCAGCTGGGCTCAGACACCCAGTCCACCCAGTAGCTGCTCATGGATCCCAGCCCTCCCAGTTGCTCACCTGGGCACGGGCTCAACCAGGAATTTTACTTTAAAATATATGTATAAGGTTTTTTAATACTTCAAGATAGAGTGAAGAGAATAAGCCACAGACTTGCTCCCAAGAAGTACTTTTATTAATTTAGAGGAGAAAATAAGGGAATTTCGCAAAAGTTCAAAAGGGTACCATAAAAGCTAGACAAAATACCATCACAATACTGACCCAGTACATTATAATCCACAACACTTAAGTCAAAATCCAAATCCTCAAGCTCCAAGCCACCCAAAGCACCAAGAAAGGAGCAAAGAAAGAGGAGTAAGGGGAGCAAGAAGAGAGACAGAGGGAGGGACAGATAACATAGCTACCATTGGAACCCTGTGGAAGACTAGCTTTTACATGTCCATGTAAAATGGCAGGGCCACGACCAGATGCTCTGATCCCTGTGGCCAACTCCTCCAGGGGTGGTCTCTGACCCACCAGCCACACTGGGGTTCCAGGCCAGGGTGAGGGGCAGTGTCCTCACTGTCCCTGCCAACCTGAGCCTGGCTTAGGGGCTCCAGGAGGTGTGGTGTGTTATAGTTTTCCCAGGCTGTTTGTGACCCACAGATACTCCAGGGCTTCCGCATGTGGGCTCCAGGGGCCTGCCATGAGGGACATGATGCCATCCAACCTCCATGAGGTGAGATCCACCCCTTCTCCCTCCACACATACACACACACACACACTCCCCACAAGGTGGTTCCGGACCAATAATTACTAATCTGGTGTCTAACAGCCCCTAGCAGACACCTTGCCAGCAGTCACACACTCACTCGTACACCCGCGCTGGCTCCTGGCACTGCACTACAGCCAGACAGGATCTTGTTCTTGCCCCCTACCTGGGGCTGGCACAGGGTATCACTGACTGGGGTCTCCACAGTCACTGGCCACTAGGCACATGGTCCAGCCCAGCTGGTGGTATCCTGACCCACACCCACTCCAGGCTGACAACACCCACCCATGGGCCCCTATGGGGGGCACGGCCAGACAGATTGCTATTTACAGGCTTTCAGCTGTTTGTCCCATCACACTTCTATTTTCCCACTGTTGTTCCTCCCCAAATCATCTAAAACCACCCCCTTCTTCACCACTGGTTTCTTCCCTAAACATCCCATAGTAAGACTTATGCAATCCTTAAATGCTCTTCCGCGGCATCCCATAACATGTCCCACATGCCAGGCAGCACGTCCCTGGTTTGGAGGGGGATATGGAGCTGCTCCTCTTGGTCACTTCATGATGGGTGTCATATCTGGACACTGGGATTGAACCTTTCCTGGGACAGCCTTTAGTTTGGGTTCCCACTTGTCCTGTGCTCCTCTGGGCTTGTGGAGATAGGGCTGTGATGGGCTCATGACTCCTGGGAGGGGAGCTGTGGCAGGGTACTGTTCGAGCTGCCCCATCTTCCATTGTCTCTGTTCTCCTTTGTGGATGTGTAGACAAGTTTTTACACATCATCATCACCATCATGGCTGGGCTTCACGAACAAAGATTTGGGAGGGCTCTACCCATGTTTGTTACAAGCGTGCTGGTGGCTAAAGAGACCAATTCGAGATAGGCACGTCCAGTTGCAAAAGGCACAGCAGAAAGACTCCTTAGGTGGTATATTCTGCAAGTCACGATTCTTTCTGCGTTGTCTTTTCTCCTCGAGAGTGATCCTGCGTGCGTTCTCAAAAGCATCCGCAGCGTTGTAGATGGTGTGTCTCCAGACGTCCCGATTGGAGGCCAGAGTAGACCAGTTATGGTGATCAATATGGTGATGCCTTAAGCCCCTAATGGTTTTTATTTTTCTAATATTTGTAGGACTTGTAAGTTTTATAAGTAGGTTTTAAAAGCAGCAACCTCCCTCCTTTGTCCCTTGTCCCTTATCCTTTTCCCTCTAGCACCCTTGTTTATACATTCCTTAACCCTCTTACCCCATTCTATCCTCCCTATATCACTTATAGCCCCAAATCTAATAGAAATGTTTAGTCTTTTGTCAAGGCAAGGCCTAGACAGTTGACAGAACAGCATATCTGGGCCTAAACCACAGAATGAAGTCAAAAATTAGGTAACTATGTACCCTTTGTGCTCTGATGATGGTGAAGGTGATGAAGTAGGTGGTCCCAAAATGCACCCCAGACCCATTTCAGGGGGTGGACCCCGGGGCGGTCCAGAGTAAAGGCCACAGGGTGGACACATCTGGGATTGGATGGATGGTATTATAAAATGTAACCTCTCGGGCACGGGCGGGCGCGTCTTGTAACATCTTCTGCCTTGGCAAATAAACCCTTTCTTATCTCACCCCTAATTAACTGCTCCGGGAGATTTTTTCAGCACCTAAATCCCACGGCAACAATGGTCAAGGCTGAGATGTTGTTTCAAGGAGTCCTTGTATCTCCTCTTCGGGACTCCTCTCTTGCGGCAGCCGGTGGCAAGTTCACCATAAAGCAAGATCTTAGGGAGGCGGTGGTCCTTCAATCCTTGAGACATGCCCTGCCCATCGCAGCTGTGTTCTCAGCAACATGGCCTCAATACTTGTGACTGCTGCTTGTTCTAGAACAGATGTATTGGTCACATAATCTGACCAGTGGATGTTTAGGATTGAACGGATACAGCGTTGATGGAGCGTTCTAGGAGTCGCAGGTGGTGGCAGTAGATGACCCATGATTCAGATACATATAAGAGAGTAGACAACACTATGGGTCTGTAAACACTGATCTTTGTACTTTTCTTTTACACATACGACATGATATAACACAATATTTGATATTTACAATGTCTATTTAAAATAAATATTATATTTAGAAACTAAAAGTTTTGCAGAAATGCAACTTAGTACAAGCCTCTTTCATTCAATATCTTTTTTATTAATGCTAGAGAAAACACAACTTCAAAGGAAAGTCAGCCTGAAGAAGAAGCAACTCAAGATATTTCTTTTTGATTGGGTATGAAAATTGCAAACTTAATCACACAAATATCCTATAATTATCTTCAGTCATAAAATGTACTATATTTTTCCTACTGAGATCCAAACCGGAGAATCTGTTTTAATCAGTTCTCTACACTCACAAATGTTTTCTGTGCTGCTTTATTACTAATGCCACTTCTCTCAGAAACTGTGTGTCCCTGAGGCTCTGCCAACTTTTAAAAGATGTTTTGACAGCATGGTTCAAAGATGAGAATTAGGGAAAATTCCCATTAATTTCAAGGATGTCAGCTAAAATGTCTGGAATTAATCCAGCATCTGGCTGCAGACAAGTTATAACATCCCTTGTAAGATCCCTTGGAAACACCTGAACTGCAGGAAAACTTGTTTGTGTCTGATGCACATCTGTGACCACACATCACCACCAAAGCTTTTGTGAAAGGCAAAATCCATATAGAAAGCAGTCATAGAGACAAGGAAAAATTTTAAAAGACATCCATAATTTTTTCAAATGTGATTTTTTTCTCACAATAAAAACTCTTGAGGGTAAATACCATGTGTCCAGCTAGCTGCAAACACAATGTTACATTCCTACACAATAAAACCAGAATCTCTTTGAAAATAAATTTTTCCCCATCAGTCACCAAGAACTCATGTTACTGAATCCAGCAAATCTACTGACATTCTCTAAAGAGCTCTTCAGGGAAGCCAGCAAAATATAATCTTCAACAGCCGTCTCTGTCTAAGCTTTCTCCTGTCCTCGATGTACTCTTCTTTTGAGGCCAGCATCAGGCAGCACATCCCTATTCCCTGTGGCTGAACTCATTGAATCTTGTTTATTTTCATTGCCATCTTATAACCTTCTATCAATCTTATGATGACACTTTGAAATCCACTAAAATATTTTTCTGAACTGTTCACAAAAAATGAGAGTGGGGGGCATTGTTATTTTTGTTTCCTTTTTGCTGATTGGCCACTGGGCTTTTTTGTAAATCCGTTTTTTTTTCTCACCAGATTTTTTTTTCCTTTACAGAAATGGCTACTGAAGACAGTTAAATTTAGATATATTTCTTTATCAGAAAATGATATTAAAATATTCTCTCAGATCTGATATAACTTTAATTGCTAAAAGAAATGCAAAATAACTTCCTGGAGATGTCTCTTCTCTTCATGAAACACTATGGACACTTGTAGCAGGAGAATCTCCATTTTCAGGGGCATCAGCAGAGAAATCTGGCAAATATTCTGTGTTCTCTGCCTGTTCTTTTCTAACTAAAGAGTTGTACACACACTATCATCCAAGCACACATGAATAAAAGGACTTACAAGTTCATGAATTAGTAAGGGCAACATATGAAGGTGCTTGTGAAAAAAGCATAAATACAAGATAGAGGAGAGGATAACAGGTGAGTTTCATTTACAGGGTACAAGCTTGATTATGGCATAGTTGCATGTACATATCCCAGAATTTTAAGTGCTATTTTTTCAAAATAGGCACATCCTAGATTTTACAAGATATGGAATGCCTGTCACCTTAAATGTTTGTTTACAAGACTTTCTTTTCTATAAATTATTCTAAGGAATTGTAAACTGGTTCCCAGGTTATGGTGGCCCATGACTTCATCTATATTGCCACTTGAGAGCTGTGCTATTGCTTTCTTCAAAAATACTGTCACTTAATTCACATAAAAACCCATAAAACTATAATGGTATTGTTACACAGAAACAGTTACTGGGATCAGTAGAAAGGATTTTAGTATCTCACCTAAATTTGGATAGATGTGCTGCTTATCTGCAAAGGTTACAAAGTACTTGAATACAGCAGCATAAAGTTGTATTTATATTACCGTGACATATCCTCATATTGCAAACACTGGTCATATTCAACATTACAAATAAACAACTAAAAATATATTTCTTTTGTGTGCATTCAAAATGCAAACTGTGTAATCAGAAAACTGACTACTGTGTCAGTCTGTGATAGTACACTATTTGGCAAGAAGAAAGCTTCAGGAAATATTCCACAGTTTCACAAGTGTGAATGGATGAAAGTGAAAATTGAAAATACACTCTGTTGAGTCTACGCCTTTAGGATGTAATTTGGCAAACTTTTTACTCTTGTCTTTCCTCTTTTTTTTTTCATTTACATTTGACTCAATGTCAGCCCTAATAAAGTGCAATTAAATCCATTCAGATCATGCAGAAGACTGCAGTCTGTGTGAGATTTGAAGAAACAGTAAAAAGATTACTTAAAATAATGTAAAACTGAACTGTGCTACAAATAGGAGCCAAAGAAATTAATAATCAGCAAAAATGAGTCCTTCTTGTAACTCAGCAAGAAGGCTATATTAAAATAGTTAATATCTTAGAGGAAAAAAAATGAAGTCAAGAAATCCAGAAATAATTTACATGAATTTTCCATAAAGACATATCTGAGCATTCATATTTCAAACTACATCTGATATTCCCAGTGCTTTTCTGAACTTGCTTGTTCAAAGCCTCTGTATGTTCGACGTTTTCTCATATCAAAGATTGTTCTAGAAAGAACTTGGCGGGATCCACACTGGTTCCTTTTAGAAGTATGAATGCCATTCATTAGAATAGCATTTGAAACTAATTGCTTGCAGCATTTGGGTGAATGGTGCATTTGTGGCTGATGTAAATCACTCATTCCTCACTTGCTTAGTTTCAAATGTTTTTGGAGATGGCTGCAATACAGAGCTCAAACCCCAAAATATATAGTGATGGTGGTACAGTCAATAAAAGTAATATTGTGTGTTGGAATACCAGTAATAGAAAACCAAACAGGTAGTGCCACTTACAATAAACAAGACAGAAAGTGCCTCTACATTGAAAGAGAATTGTCTGAGAAATTGCATTGAGTAAACAGTCCTGAACTGGTTTTGGCACCCTACAATTAGTCAACAGCTCATAATCATTAAGCATGCCCCAGGAGATAATATCTAGGAATTTGTTAAGAAAACACTTTGCATTCCCTAAAAAAGTTTAGAAACTATATTGTCAGCCTTCTTATCCTCTCATCATAAAAAGCTGGTTGGTCCTGCGCATGATACTCTTTTGTTCTGAAAGCACTTCTATACTGAAAATTAGAGTGTCAATCCAGATAGTTTCCTGATTTTTATTCCTAAAATATAGTACAGGTGTAAAGTGTTTGTGCAAAGAGCTATAATTCAACTGGGGCTGCAAATATATATGTGAACCTATTATGGGGTAAATCAAATCTGCAAATGTAGCAAAAGCATGTTATAGGTTAAACAAATCCAGTCTTTTCATTCTTACAATCAGTGGAAATGTCAGAAATTGCAGGTTTGGTCTCATATAAATATCTTGAATATAGAGTAAAGTCACTACAAAAAGAAAACCACTCTCGCAGTAAAAGTGAAGTTAAGGCTTTGTATGCATTAGGAAGAAGTGCAGTCCAGTCACTGCAAATTTGTATAAAGAAATAGCAATTAGGGCTTTTTGTTTATGCTATATGACTTTCAGGATTTGCTACTTTAGAGCAAAGTGGTTGTGACCCTTTGAACTGACTTCCTGTGCTCAGCTGGATCACAGGCTTTGTATTTCAGTGTGAACCAATGGACAGGAACTAGAAGTGACTGGGAAAGTCACGTGAAAAATGCACTTCCGATCTTAAAACAAAATTCTGTTGCAAATACACTCTTAATGCTTCAGAAGATAGAACCCACCAGAAGAAGAGCATCTTCATTTTGTTCGCACTTTTTACCCACCTGAATCGGTAGACTCTTCAAAAAGACAGTACAAACCCCTTCAAAAACATGGTTCAAAGAGAAGGAGCTTTAATTCTTGTTTACCAGCCCAATTTCACTTTGCATGCCTAATTAAACATGAACCAAACTAGGGGCTGGATTTAAGATCACTTCCTTCTTAGGATGGTAAATTAAATATTCATTATGCAAGAACATTCTTTTTCCATATGAACCAAGCAGAAAGTAGGTCTCTCCCTTTTTTTTTTTAATGTCCTAACTAGGCCACAGAATTACTCTCAATAAATATTTCAGTATACTACACAAGGTGAATATTCTTCAATAGGATAGACTGAGAGCAACTCACTGCAGAACACCTGAAAAAATAGTACTTAGGCTCCTCAGACTTAATCTACAGCACCAGCAAGAGGAGAGAATTGTACTCCCAAATTCAGGTACAGACTATAATTTAATGGCTTGATCACTTTACTGCCACAACGGAGGTGGACTCAAATTCCCTTAAGCAGAGAAGCATTTATACCCAAGTTCCCTCTACAGACACCATCCAAAAAGGAGGGTGCTTCCTGCTTCTTGGCAGCTGCGTACACCTAGTGCTTCATCTCTTTTGCCTTTGCACATACTTCTCTGTGTGATAGACATAATTTTTTTCCACAGTAACTTGAATGTTTAAGTAAAGAAAAAATCAAAGTGTGGGTGATGCTTGTACCTCTACTGAGTCCTTATGAAACGAGGTTTGCTCAGAAAACTTTTTTCCTGATATTTACCGTCAAATCCAGGGCAAGGAAGGCATGAGGACGAATACAATATTATAGCATATAATTTTACCCACCCCACTGGCAGGAGGGATGCCAGTGAGGTACACAACAGGCAAATTAAGTTATTGTGTCCACACGCATTATGGATGGTTTAAATGGTATTTTATGAAATTATATTGAGTTCAATTGTTACTGCATTTGCACTGCAGTTTTAATAAATAATCATTAAAATATGTTTTTAATTTCACTATCTTTGTCGAAGCCTCAGAGCATTCTTAACTAAGAAGGTAAGTCTAACTTTGCATTTCTGCATAATAGGATGAATATTAACATCAAATACTAATACTCGGGGATTGTAAAGCCTTCATACTTTCCCCACCTTGTGCCTTTTTCTCTTCATAAATATACAAAAAGCCATCTCACAGCTCTGTTTGAAATCTCTTCTTCACACTTTGTTCTTCTGAAATGCCTTAAAAACCCTATGGAAATGGCTAGGGAATAAGTGTGCTGTGACCTCTGTTTTCTATGGGATTCTCATAATTATCCTTACAGTGGGTATTTCATACCATATCAAATCTTCTCATCTAACATATTTAAAGAAACAGATTTTTCCTAGAGGGTTTGCAGAGCATGAAACCTCTTTCAGTATGGCACAGTTGTGGCAGTCCAGCCCCACTGTGACCATCAGGCAAGTAGTGCAGCTGTGGCCACACTCATTTCCTTGCATGAAGCCAGAGATCCTCCCTGTGTATCCTAATCTGGTCGTGTCCTCTGCTGCTAGCAAAAGTGACAGAAGCTGGAGGTCAATCAAGCTACATATAAGACAAGGAACCAGGAAGAAATTGTGGTGCTTCTTTGACAATTCAGAAGCACTAGTGCTGTTGCAAGGCAGCAGAAGAAAAGGTTTAATGGGGAGGTAAAGCATCCTGGATTCTACTACATGGCTACAACATGTGCGTGCACTGGGTGCCTCCCCAAGTGCAGAATAATGCTTTCCTATTCCTATTGCTCCTTTGCTTCCTTACACACAGTGAAGCTGATGTCTAACTTCTTGAACAATTGCTAAAAGCAGTATCCATGCTGTGAATGGTTACACTTCTTCCCCAGATTGGTCAGATTTACAATGCATTTCATAAAAAGAAATGAAATCTTGCAAATAGTATGCACAGTAATACACTCATATGCACAGTAATACATGCATGTATAACTGAATGCAGAAACACAGTAGCAATGTGAACACATCACCAATTCTTTGCTGAAAGTTCAAAGGAATTTGTTTAATTTATTGTACTTCTGAATTAAATACATTGTTATATGTTTAAATATATGTTATCATTTGGTTGTGATCATGAGATAGATTGTCTCAGAGAACAGCCAGTACTCAGTTTAAAACACAAAATGAAGACCTACAGAATGCAAATTACAGAACAAGTAAATGTAGAAGTATTGACACAATGTGTTCAAATCAATGTTACCTATAATTTACACCATGAAATAGAAACCAGTATCTTTTCTCTTTCAGATTTTTTCTTGTCATTTGTAAAGAATTTTTCTTGGTTACTTTTTTCCTTCCAGAAGTGCAAACTTCTTCCTGTCAGAGATTATGCTTGCTTTGCACAGTAGAGGACAGTATGCATTTTTTTCTTTTACTGCTGACTCTATTCACATTTTGCTTGATATGCTTTTCCATCCTCACCTTCACCTTCTGCACCCTGTGAACATAAAAGATAAAAAATAGATTAAATGCAAGGGAGCTGAAGAAATGGGGATGATCACAGAGGTTTGGTTTCCTGTGCTCAAAGCAATATTGTCATTTTCTCCATTACAGAGAATATCCCATATACATGTGGAATTCAGATGAAAGTGCATCATTACATTACAAAATGCAAATCCAAATTTGACTTAGTCCCTTATTGACACCTACTAATTGACTTAAAGGTAACATTTGACACGCATAAAGGGAATAGAATCTGACCCAAAAAACCTTTGGAACTTGTAAGTTTTGTTTATTAACCATGATTGTTATTTGAGTAAGCTACCTTAAGATTCTTCTAAAACAATGCTATGCTGCAATTATAATTTTTAGTGCAAGTTGCAAATAAAATGGTGGGGTTTTATCTTTGTATTTTAAAGTGCAAACAGAATTACTTCCCCCCTCAAAATATATTTTCTTTCTCATCATAAAAGAAATAGAGGTGTCCATCAATATTTGATTTCTACCAGGAGTGTTGATTAATGTTCTGCTGTAGCACAGACATTCTCATTGTGTTCATGTATGTGTATTTGCGTCTCTGAGACAGAGACCTTTTCTCTCTCTCTTTTCTCTCCTTTTCTGGCAAGCAGAGCAGAAGGATCTATTTTTTGACAGGCTGCCACTCTCGAGAGGGCATAAAATCTGCATTTCCTTTCATCTCTCTGGATTAGTGGATTATCCTGCAGTCTGCTTGGTGACTGAGATACTTTATACCCTTCATCTTTGAGTTCTTAAAACTAATATAACAACAACAGGTGCGTTTTAAGATTTGATATGTGTTGAAGAGTGAGAGATTTTATCACATGGCTGATTGGCATCTTTAAATCATAATTTTTTTTCACAGAGACCTCGTTTTAGCAACTAACAGTATCATAATAAGAAAGTCACACTTTTCATTTTGTGATAAAAGCACATCAAACAACAAAGTTGGAAGCCTGCCTCTATTATTTGATCCAGTTTTAAAAGGGAGGAGGAATGGGAGACTAGAGAAGAAAAGACGGGAATTAATTATAGCAGCAAAAACTGTATAAAGAGGAGGGTTTCTGTGATGGTCTCAAGTGTAATGCTGGAATAAGAAGCAAAATTTAATTTAAAAACAAAAAAATAAACAAACAAACAAATCCAAAATCTTTAGAAGAAAGAGCCATTCCAGTTAACTGCCTCCCAACTTCCAGCTTCCAGGCAAATTCTAACAGATATAAAGGAAAGAACTTGCCATCCCCCCTGCCACAAACAGAAATACCAAAGGAACCAGAAAAAGAAGCTGCAGTCTCCCGCCATTCCCCACTGCCAGCCATGGCACTCCCTCACCCTGGCCCTCACCCTCACTTAGAGAACCTCAGTGAGCCTGGACCAAGTTTCCTGGGCCAGGTGTGTGGTAACGCTGTGGTTTTTTCCTCCAGGTGTTTCAGGGAGGTAAAACCAGCAAGTGGCCAGAGATGTGAAGCAAACAACAAAAACAGAAATACCAAATGAAGAGAAAAATGAAGATGAAACCCCCTAATTTTGCCTACAGAACAGGATTCTACAGTCCTATTTTAATATTGGATCTCAGCAAGGCTGAAATTTAATTGTTCTTCTAGTTTTAGGTATGCTCTTTCTTTTTCTAGGTCTTTCATTTTTATGTCAAACCCTTCTCCTATTTTTATACTCAGTTGCTAATCTATTTTATCAATAATTAAATTCCACCATCTATCAGAGAATGTATGAGTCAATTAATTTCTTATCTGTGTTTCCTAAATACCCTATTACTCTTTTTTTTTTCCTGGTTTCTGCTGGGGTAGGGTTAATTTTCGTCATTGTAGCTGGTACAGTGCTGTGTTTTGGATTTAGGATGAGACCAGTTTTGGTAACACGCTGATGTTTTAGTTGCTGCTAAGTAGGGGTTACACAAAGTCAAGGCCTTTTCTGCTCCTCACTCCACCCCATCACTGCACAGTCTGGGGGTAAACAAGAAGATGGGAGGGGACACAGATGGGGCAGCTGACCCCAAGTGACCAAAGAGAAATCTAAAACCATATGGCACCATGCTGATCAACAAAACTGAAGGAAGTTTGTTGAGAGGTGGCAGCCTGCTCTTTGGCAATGCATTAGATATCGGTCAGCAGGTGGTGAGCAATTGCATTGAGCATAACTTCTTCTGTATGGTCTCTTATCATTATTATTATTTTCCCTTCCCTTTTCTGTGCTATTAGACTGACTTTACCTCAAACAATAGGTTTTACTTTTTTTTTCCAATTCTCTGCCCCATTCAACTGTGAGGGAAGTGAGCAAACAGCTGTGTGATGTTGAGCTGGCTGCCGGGTTAAACCATGACATTTTGTTTCCACATAAACTCTAATGATTCTCAGTGTTTTCAAATATATTTAATCCTTTATGTATGTGCTTCTCAACAAAGATCTAGATTCTCCTCATGCCCTGCATTTGGAGTTTGACTGAGATTTACATAGTATCTAATATATGTCTTGGCCCTGTCTGTAACAGTGATCGTCATTCATTATGGGGTAGGCTGAAAGTCTCTGAGACCTCTGGGGATCTTACTATTTATTTCTGGTAGTGTCAGCAGCGTATGAAGCATTTTTAGATACTCAAGACCATACAGCCAATTCCTAAAGAGGATCATACAGTCTCTGAAGGGAGCAAGCTCGAAGGAGAAAAATAACAAAGGGATGTTTGTACAAATCTCCTAGCTCGCTGCCCGAGTGAGTAGCAAGATATAGCAACCTGTGTTCGCAAAATGTGGATACAATAAATAAGTGAATAAAATGCTGTCTTGTAATTATGGTCATTGCATTTTCAAGTTTGGGTTGTTTTTGTTGGTTAGGGGTTTTTTTTGTTACACTTTACAGTTTTTATTCCTTAAAACACTTAGATATTAATTTTTTTTATGCTTTGTCAAAAGGAAAATGATAATAAATGCTTAAGAAATTATTTTTTACATTGATGCTAAAAACACTTAATTACATGCTTAAATTTCAGAATGCCCAGCATAACTGAAACATGAATAAAGGTTTCAGTAGCAGTACACTCAAGAATAAAGACAATATCTTGAGACAGTGGTTGTGCAAGTCAAACTAAATAAAAGAGGTTGATAGAGAATAAAACCCTCATTTTTCAGACCTAGCAAGACCAGAAATAAAGACCATAAGTTTTAAAGCTGAAAATAAATTGCTATAGCATGGGCATAACATATGGCATGGAGAACAGCTTTGACAAGGAAACAAGATACAAGACTCAAGCAGGTGAAATGAGGAAAGCTAGCTATAAGTGCACTACTCTTTACATTGATATTTCAGTTTGATACCAGCAGTAAGACATTTGAAGCAATGTGAACAGAAAAAAAAAAAAGTGAAGAAAATTAAAGAACTGAAATATTCTGTAAGAATGAGAAAGAGGAAAGGATAGAAAGTCACCACCAGTGAAGCATGAGATAGCAATTAAAATAGGAAAAATTCTAGAAAATATGTTTCCTTCTTTGAGACAGTCCAGAAGCATGGGGCACTGGCAAGGGAGTGAAAAATACACTGAGGCTCAGTAGGCTAAGAAAAAAGAACTGTCATCTACTGCAGCTGTGGGATTTAACACTTGACAAAGTCCTGTGTCACTCACAAGTAAATGGCTTCAGTAGCCTGCAAGTTTGCAACTAGAAAGTTGGATTGTAAAGTAACTATTTTAGATGTGGACTAAAATAATACAGCTGAAACATTAAAAAATGCATTCATTTGCTACTATGCATTTCCTTGACATCACTGCAATGTAATCAGCATTCTGTGTCAAAATCAGTGGTGGAACTTTGAGAACACTGCAGGGGTGTGACACACTTAAAAATGAAAAAGTCCTTTTTAAAAATGCAGAATACTCACCATTTTCTGGTTTTAACTATCAGCTTTATTTTGCCATTATTATCATAAATTTGCATTATATTATACAGATTTATAAATAATTCTAAATGTAAAATAACCAGAAGTTATTAAATTAGGAGGTAGGGGCTCCCATGAGAAACTGTATGAAAGATGCAAGAAACCTCATATTGTGAAAAAAAATGCAGCTGTTATTGGGTTAACAAATGTCTAGTCCCAGATTCTTCCAACAGCAGGACCTACAAGCTATGCTGTATGGCCTGACCATAGTTACTGGCTGTTTCTCTTTTAATCTTCCTGCCTTAGCAGACAGAGTAAGCTAAGTCAACAAAGGATAAGTGTGTTGGGTTCGTGTGGCCAGGTTTTGGAAGCAGGGAATTTTACACTGTTGGCTTCTGTGAGAAGCTGCTGGAAGATTCTCCCTATTCCAAAAGAGTCAATGCTAGCTGGTTCCAAGATGGACCCACTGCTGGCCAAGGGTGAGTCCATCAACAATGGTGACAGTGCCTCTGGGAGAACGTAGTTAAGAGGGGGAAAAAAATGTCTGAAGGAGGCTGTAATGAAGCCCATGCTGGAGCAGGGTCTTGGCATGACCTTTACCCTGAAGAGAGAGGAGCCCACACTGGAAAAACTTTGCTGGTAGGACTTGTGACCCTGTGAGAGACCCACACTGGAGCAGTTTGTTCCTAAAGGAATGCACCCCATGGAATGAACCCAAGCTGGAGCAGTTTGTGAAGAACTTTCACCCTATGAGAAAGACACATGTTGGAGAAGTGATGAAGGATTCTCTTCTGTGGGAAGGACCACACACTGGAGCAGGGGAAGAGAGTGAGGAGGAATGTGCAGCAGAGACAACATGAGATGAACTCACCACAGCCCCATTCCCTGTCCCCTTGCATTGCTGCAGGGGAGGAGGTAGATAACTTGGGGCTGAAATTGAGCCTGGGAAAAAGGAGGGGTGGAGGGGGAAAGAAGGGAGGGGTAGGGGCAAAGTGTTTTAGGGGGAAGTGTTTTAACACTTGACTTTTATTTCTCATTATCCTACTCTGATTTGATTATTAGTAAATTACCCAAGTCAAGTCTGCTTTGCCCATGATGGTAGCTGGTGAGTGATCTCTCCTTGTCCTTATCTCAATCCATGAGACTTTCATTATATTTTTTCTCCCCTGTCCAGCTGAGGAGGGGAGTGATGGAGTAGCTTTGGTGGGAACCCGACATCTAGCCAGCATCAACCCAGCACAGTAAGAAAGGTATCCTACAGTCTTTAAGCTTCTGGAGGTATCTCCTGGAAGTCAAAAGGCTTTTCTTAGAAATAGTAGTTATTTACAAAGTCAGCTGATGTATCTCAGTAAGGGCCTAACACACAAAGCATGATACTGGAATATCGTAAAGCAAGGTTTCAAGAACAAGTATGTCCATAGTGTTAATGTATCCAATTCAGAGAAACTTTCAAGTGCAGCTAACAGAGCAATATAATGTCTAAACTTTAGCCCCAGGAGTTTCAAACTTGCAGAATCTAAAATATTTTGATTTTTTAGTTTAAAAATAGTGCTTAATTCCAAACTTTTATCTGACTTGTTTAATACTTTCCATTTACTCCAAACCAAACATTCCAATCATTTAAAAAACCCTTTTATTTCAAACTTGAGATTGAATTAAAAATGAAATATTTCAAATTAAATAGTTTTATCTTAATATATAGATTTGGTATATTAAAAATTAACAAACTAAAAATAATTTTAATTCCATTTTATTCTAAGGCATTTTCCAAGTCAATGCATTCCACATAACTATTTCCACCTCCAAAAATATGATGTACATTCCCTTTTTCTTATAATATGACCTTGTATATGTTCAAATTATCCTTACCACATCTTTACTAAATGACACATAGCAAACTTTATTACTAAACTGTCTCTGATATTATTTTTCTACCAGTTTTCATTTCACCCATTTATTTATCTGTATTGATTTTATATTTCTTCTAGAACATTGATAAAGACACTGAACACTGATCCCCAGTGGATGCACATAGCAGGACAGTCTGTAAACTATAAGCACTCCGTAAGTACAGTAAACTATAAGCACTCAACTAATGAGTATTTAATATATTGAATATGGGTTTTGTGAATGTTGTCTGTTCAGGCATCTTAAGACAAATATCTCTGTGTTCTATCTCTAGCTATATTATAAAATACCAGTTACTATCCTAAGCCAAATGTAATCTCATCAGAAAGATACCATTTGTTTGATAAGAGCTGTTTATTATAAAACTATACTAATCGTCATTAATTATGCTACTATCTTTACTGATTTTATCCCATATTACTCTGCATTACTGCCTAAGATGCAAGCCAAGCTAGCTTATCAGAATTCTGCTCTGTCAGAGTTCACACTCTTAACCTTTCTTATATTTTGTTGCAACAAAAAAAATACCAATTTTTCTAATGAACAAGTAGCACAGAAGTGGAAGGAACATCCTTGGCCCATTCCAGCTGCCACAGGCAATCAAAGTATGCAGTGCTCATGTATGCCTATTGATTGTCAACCTAAGAGCAATTTGATTTTTTCCCCTCATCGCTATTATTAGAAGCTTGTGCCAACTTTTTCCCATGTTTAGCTGTATATACTTGCCTTTAAGTCAGTGTTATCATTTATAGTCAATGGTCAAACTCCTTGCCAAAGTATTTACTCTACTCTTCTTCTCTGAAATATTTACGCAGTTCTAAACACCACAGTTTTATGTCTTTCATCTTTTCTATTGCTTGGCTCAGCAAGGCACTATATGATAGTCTAATCATTCTGCTGAACACCGTATTAGCTTTTCTCTCTACCTGTCCTACTTTGAAATACATTTTCTCATGTACAGCCAAGCAACACTCAGTATTTATTAATGAGTGTACTGATTTGTATTTTTCTTATTTTAATTGGAAATATATGACATTAGCTGAAGCTTGTACTTCTTTTTTTTCCAAAGACACACTGGATCTCTGGCTCACAGACATCCTATGATTGACTAATACACCGATCTCTCTCTTTTTCTCTGTCATTTCAAATGAATGAGGCCAGTTAGTAGCTCTGACTCAAGATCAGTAGTTCACAGCCAAATATATTCCAATGATCCAGTCCTGTGATTTAAAAATGTTTAACTTATTTAATGGTTGCTGTTAATCATCCTGTTGAGCTACTAAGAGAAGAGAACATATTTCACTTTCTCTGGAAGATATGAAAAAATTACCCCACTTCTTTCCAAAGATAGAGAAGCGTTTAAGCAAATGTATCAGACTCCTCTGTATCATGAGGATGATCATACTTTTCAAGATCTTATGAAGACTCCAAATCTATGACGGATTTAATCCTCATGATGATAAGTCTCCACTGTCATCTTTTTATTTGGGTGATTAGAAACACTGTGAAAAAAGGGTAGAAATTGAGGATTCACAGAATTTCAGAGTTAAATAGCCATAATTACCTAACAATTTAGCTTTAGATTCTTCTTCTGTGTATCAGAAGGATAAAGAATGTGAACTTTTACAGTGGTATTGCTAGGTGGACAGTTGGACTGGATGATCTTGAAGGCCTCTTCCACCCCTGATGATTCTGTTATTCTAACTTTTAAGCCCTTTTCTTGAAAAACAATCCCTTTTTTAGGTGTTTTGAAGTGTTTTTGGTTTTTTGGTTCTTTTTCTAAATAAGCAGAATGTATCTGAGTCTATTAACCTTGCAATCAACTTAAAAAACTTTATTATCTGGGGCTTTACTACAGGTCTTGGAAAATGTATGGGGTGGAAGTAATAGAGTGGTGGAAAAATAGAGAGTAGCTGGAAGTGAAACATCATTTCAATCCCAAAAAGGACAGGTTCAAATCACAAAAAAATAGCAAACAGATAAGTCATCTATTGTAGAAATACACAAAATAATTAATCTGTATTTGTTGCACGACAGAGCATAAAACTATGATACCATGGGAATGGTCTCCCTTTTTAATTTGCCACTTCGGCACTTTTAATCAGTGCACTTCTTTCCCTATCACACAAATTTATGAACTGTGTGGCTACTGGCTATTAGAGCTTGTTACTATGGCTTAAATTCTCATTTCTGTCAAAAATGAGAGGCAGAACCAGACTAACTGCACTGTACCAGCCCACTGATGTTTCTAAAAATGTTTCGATATTCCTGGTGAAATAATCCATCCCAGGTTAGAATAATTCCTGATAAGAATAAAATTGCTTACTGAAAGCTGCTAAAAGCCTTAACTGCAGCTGTCTTTGCCTGAGAAACTAGTAGGTAGCATCCTTGAATACGATCCTGTAGGTGACAGGCACTCCTATGTTGTACAAGTGAACGTCTCTAGACCTTGTATGCTTTTCCACATACAAAAGAGAAGCACTGCAACAACTCTGGTAATGGACGGTCCCCAGACTGGGTGATAAAACACTGCCTTGTACAGGGATTAACCAGCACTTCAAACACATGACTGTTTACTGTGGAGAAGATGACTAACAGCTTTTCATGTCTGTGAATACTGTAACATGATATGTTGAGGCAAACTTATTTCTAGTACACAGTGAATCCCTTGGGTTTTTTAATACAAAATATCCCTACAGAGTAAGATACACCTACTTTCATTTAAGGATGATTGTGCTAACTTTCTCTTACTTGTGTGATACTGTATGAAATGCTCAGATAGCTGAGCAAGGTAGATAGAGATGGGTGAGCCTTTGGAGAGACTCACAGATGAGTAATTAAGACAATAGTATGTTTTCCCTTCTTCCTCTTCTTACCTGTTTTGAAGTGTTTTGGAGACAGCTACTTTTTTCTTCACATCATCCATTTACCTTCGTTCATTATGGTTTGGGCCATTGAGCACCATACGTTTTAACTGTTCTATTACATACAGTGGCACACCTCCCCCACTTCTGCCCTACCTATCCCTCCTGAAGAGCCTGTAACCCTCCAACAGGGCACTCCAGTCACAGGTCTCATCCCACCAGGTTTCACTTGTGCCAGTGATGACAAATCTCTAGAACTGGGCCAAAGCTTTGAGCGCCTCTTTTTTGTTCCCCATGCTGTGCGCATTAGTGTATGCTACACTGTAGCTAACACTTCATGAGGCAGATTGAGGGATCCCATTAGTGCTCGTTTCCTCAAGTTTTGGCACACTATCCCTTTGCTCATCACTGGTGAGCCTGGTTTTGTTCCTTTCCTCCTTCCAAGAAAATGTCTGTCAACAAGCCCCATTAGTTCCCATGCTAGAACTCTTTTTCCCCTCTGAGGTAGGTGCATCCTGTCAGGTGTTAGTAGACCAGGTGTTGAGTACATCATCCCATGGTCAAAACCCCAAAGTTTTTCGGATTACACTAATCTTGGAACCACTCATTGGCCTGATCGATCTGCCTATTCCTATCAATATTATTTCTCATTACTGAAAGAATCAAGGAAATCACTACCTATGTTCCTGATCCCTCTACCAATCATCCCATAGCCCTGAAGTCTCTTTTGATTGACCTAGGATTTCTCTTGTTATTTTGTTGCTGCCAGTTTGAACAAGCAGGTAGTAATTAGAGGACCTTACTAGACTGGAGATTTTGTTGTCTCCCAGGGGCTCGGAAAAGGGACATTACTGGCAGGCTTCCCTGTGAATTGGTGTCTTTTCCCTATCTGAGAGGGGATCACTGTCACATCAATACCTTCTTTCCATTTCATTTTCCAAACTCAAAATAAAATTATCAGATAAAACAGAGTGCTTACCCACCCTAGGCTGCTAATGCAGAAGGCACCATTAATTTCTTTAATATAACTAATATAACTTCTCATTCCCTCAGCCTGGCTCTCTTCCATGTGCCCTATCAATGTCCAGCCTCCAACTCACCAGGTTAATGCCCTCCTTGGTGCACAGGATGGAGTTTCTACTCAAATGTCTCGTAATATCTCAAACTTGTATATGAAATGAATGTCCTCTTTCCAATCAACCATGCATTGGAAACCCCATTTCTTAATATATAATCCCCGTTCCTTAAAATTTTATATTGGGTCTGGCTGAGATGGAGTTCGTTTCCCCTCAGTAGTCCTCACAGTGCTGTGCTTTGCATTGGTAGCTAGGAAGGTGTTGATAACACACCAGTGTTTTAGCTACCGCTGAGCAACACTGGCACAGCGTCAGCACTCTCTCTCCAACATTCTATCCCCAACGCCCCCATCAAGGGGCTGGGGATGGTCAAGATCCTGGGAGAGGACACAACCAGGACAGATGACCCAAACTAAGGAATGGGATATTCCATACCATATGATGTCAACTCAGATATAAAGGCTGATGGAAGGAGGAGGAAGGGAGACATTCATTATGTACGATCTTTGCCTTCTGTAACAACTACTTCGTGTGCTGAAGCCCTGCTTCAGGAAGTAGCCGAACACCACTTGCTGATGGGAAGTAGAGAATAATCCTTTTTTCTTTTTGCTAGTGTGTGTGCAAACTTTCATTTTTGCTTTAGTAAACTGCCTTATCCCAACCTATGAGTTGTTTTCCATCTTATTTTCTCTCCCCTGTCCAGCTAGGGAGCGATAGAGTGGCTTGGTGGTCACCAACCAAGATCAACCTACCACAAATGGGCATACTCCTAATAGAGGTAGTCACTGGTATCTATGGAAAATAGCTAGAGAAATCTTGCAGGGTAGTTTGGATTTCACCACAGTTTGAAAAATACATTACAAGTCAGTATTGGATTCTTAATTTGAATCTTAATTTGCATACACATCTCATTGGGATTTTAGGAAACCTGTGTATTATTTCAGGATACACTTGGAATTTTCTGTTAAGTTCTGCACTAGCTGGAGCTATAAGTAATAATCCTGTTGTGAACCACATCTTAACTCTGTTACATCCCTTAGACATGCACACTGAAAAACTTCCCAGGATACATTTGTGAACAGACATGGACTTGTATTAGAAAGCATTCCTTTTTGACAAAAAATTACTCCGAGGTGGCAACCAGTGTTTCCTAAAAAAGGCACAGCTGGGATTCACAACCTTAGCAAACCTAGCAGAGCTTTCTGTAATCTATGGCTCCAAATATCACAAGGAGAGATGTGAAGGACATTGAAGTAGTCTAGGCAGCAAGAAAGTACCTACATGGCACTCATAGCCAGGAGTCTCCTAGTGGTAGGTGTCTGATGAGGTCAGTCTTTTCTCCTACAAGCTGCGGATGAGAGAAAGATAGAAGTTATTCATCTCCCTTAGCCTGACTGAGTCATCATTTACCCCAGGACCAGGTCATGCATCAAGAATGTGAAAAGACTGGCTTCTTTGTTTGTCTGGTTTCATCTGAAAGTGGATGCTTTCATGTCTCATAGGAGAGTGACATAATTACTGTCCTTTTGGTGAGGGGTGGCTCTTAGACTCCTGAGTGGAAGATACTCCACTTCGAACAGAGAAGTAGTATTTGAACAAATAAGCGACAAAAAGTCTGAGTGGTTATCACCATCAACTCACTTGGGATGAAACATCACTGAATTTGACTGTCTTCTGCAGTCATTTACATAAGAAAAAAAGAAAAGAATGCCTTCAACAAAAGGATGGGTATAGTTGGTCCCAGTGTATTGAGTATTCTGACAGCAAAATTTTCCCAGCAAATCATAGAATCATTTAGGTTGGAAAAGACCTCCAAGATGATCAAGTATAATCTTTGACCAGAAACCACATGCCCACTAAACTGTATCTTGAAGTGCCATACCTACTCATTTTTTTAACATTTCCAGAGATGATGACTTCACTACTTCCCAGGACAGCCCGTTCCTGTGCTTAATCACTCTTTCAGTGAAGAAATATTTCCTAATATCGAACCCAAACCTCCCCTGGCACAACTCGAGGCTATTTCCTCTTAGTCTACCACCAGTATCCTGGAAGAAACAAAGAACTAAGTTCAAGAAATTAACAGAGAGAAGGATTTAACATCAGTACTTATTTTGACTGCAGCATGCAACTGTGGATGGAGACTAGGCAAGAAACAAAATGCCAAGAATTTACCAAGACTGGTAAAACCATTCTCAGTTGTGTGAAAGGCAGTGTGAGACAGAGGTTGTTGGTTGAAGTCTGCCTGGACTTTAGTGGCACTGCTCAGCAATGGCATCTCACTAATAGAAATCTAGGTGATAAAAGACTGAGTGTTTTGATGGATGGCACCTGATTTAGAGTTCTGATTTTAAATCATTAGGAAGGCCTTTTCCCATCCTTTGCTCTACCATTCCCTTATTAACCTATTTTTTTGCAGTCATATGAATAATAAAATATCTGAACATTTAAAGGATATATTATATTTCTCTTTTTGTCATTTTATGCTTATCCTATGACAGCTGGATAAAATGTAACTTGAAAAAAACCAGTCAACTCTTCTAGAAGTATCTCTACTTGGAGACACTCTTTTAGAAGAGTTTGATTCAGCACTGTGGGGTTTTGAATGTCAGGATGAATGTTTTTTAAAACTTATTTGCTCAAATATGGTTCCAGAAAAAAAAAAAGGCAGCACAATGGTGAAGTTTTTCATTGTATCTTGTGCCTTGCTTTTCAGGAATTCAAGACATGAGCAAAGTCAACTTCTTCCCAGGTTAAGAGCATAATTAATTGTATAACAACATTCGACTCTATATCACACAACCCTGTATCACACAATTCTTATTAAAGTCATATACATTCTAACATGAAGAAGTAGAACAATTACAACTGATATGAACTGGTATAGTTTCAGGGATAATGGATCTTCTTGGCAGATCTCATAACATTTCACAGAAGCATTTGACAAAGGCATCTGCATCACAGTAACAAAATTAGCTCTAAGGTACTTGGCAACAACAACAGTATATTACGACATACATGTGTAGGACCTCACATATTTTATTTTTTCTGTTCCTTTTGTTTTCTCTTTTGTTGCTGTGTTTTCCTGACCAGGTTTTTCTGACTTCTTTAAATAGTGTCTATTCCAGCTTATCCTCCTCCCTGGTATTCCAGAATATTTTTTTTCAAAAATTTGCATGCTTTCTGAAGAACTCTCTCTACTAAAAAGGGTATGGAAACTAAGAACCCATGTGGCCCTCACTCTCATGAAAAATTCATAGTGATTTAGACATAGTGATAATTGGACCACAGAGATATGACAAGTTTTTCTTACTCTAGTTCTCTCTAGAATTAGAAATTATTTTTGTTACTTTTATACATCTTTGTTTAATTAAATTTCACAGAAGTCATATGAAGCAAAAATGGAAATAAGATGCTATTTTTTTACAGTAAGGATAATTAACACTGAAAAGAATTGTCTGAAGATATTATAAGTAGAACGATCATTTAGAAAATATGCTCTATTTTAACCACAAATTAGTGCATTTGCTAAACAAAATAATAGGTACTAGCCTATGGCTATCTTGGGCATGTTGGTGGGTGACATATTGTCTATTTTGGAAAAAGAATCAGAGGCCTCCAGAAAATACACCTTTTATAAATATTACAATGGTTGGGGGAATTTGTGTAATTTCTCTTAAAACCATAAAAGTACAAAGAACATTAAAGAAAAATCCCTAGCAATATCTGCATGTCCTAAAAAATTTAGTTCTCTTCCTTCCACTTTTCAGAAGTCAGGAGAAATAAGCTGACATTACAGTGTACCAGAACTCATTTGTGCTATCTGTTCTGTAAGAAAGGTCAGCACTCGACAAGTTTTTCATACCGATAATGGCCTACTACAACTCAGTAACTTCTAAAGCTGTGAAGAAGTGAAATTAGCAACTAACTTCTCTAGTTAGTTTCAGCTTAAGAAAAAAAACTTATGAAAACCATGCAGGGTTTTGTTTGCTTATTTTATATAAAGAAGTTATTGAAACCCTGAAGCAATTTTTCCATTTATGAATTTTTTCCTAGAAATTACAATGTTCCTGATTTCAGCACTGTAAGAAAAGGAAAGCTATGATTTTTAGGTCTTGTACACTATTCAGAAACATGTGAATCTAAGCCTTCTTCTATCTGTATGTGTAAACTTTCTACTCTAGAGTGAAAGGTGACTTGTTTCAGAACAGGAACCTCCACTCATCTGCACTCATACAGCCAGTTTAATGGTGCTAGTAGCTATAAGAATTTCCTAGGCATGTAGTGTCCTGGATATATATATAGGTTCCTTGCAGCAAGTGCTTATCTATGACCTATCTAATGCTCCAGAAACAACAGAAACTACCAAAAGAGACTGTCACCACAGGTTACTTTGGCTGTAAGTGGTACTTTCACATTTATCATGGCACAAGCTTTCTCCCAGATCATTGGTGTGCATGTTTGCTCTTGTCAGGTGAAGAATTTACAAAACCAAGTTAATTCTACATGTTCACCCACTGTCTCTAGCCAGAATAGCTTAATTATCAGCCTGTCTCTGCTGTGCCTTGACTGTGGTGTATAGAGCCCTGAACTAGCAGAGATGTAACTCAGTAAATCCACATGGTGCAGATCAGCTCCATGGCTGACCTGACAAGCCCCTCTTTGCAGCTCTCTTTGTTAGCCTGAATGCACTACTGCACAAATGTGGCTTAGCCTGCAGTCAGCCCCAAGCTGATTCACATCAAGACAGCTCAGGGAGCTCAGCACCATGCACCCTCTGCTTCTAGTTCTGATTATCACTATCAGCCCTGTATCAGTCACCTTCGTGATGTATGCAGACTTATACACCTCTTTGGAAGCTCACCTAGACAATTCACCATTGAAAAGCTTTGTTTTCTCATGCAGATATGGTCCAACATTTCTGTTAGGTAAACATTAATACTTCTTGGAAATGCTGGTATTTTAAGAAGTTACCAGTAGTTTGGTTTTAATTACATAAAAGTGATCATTTAATGGCAGGAATTATTATGTAGTATTCATTTGTTTGTATCTTCAGTGCTAATATTTTTACCACTAATCCACTGGCAGCCATTCCTCAAAAAGAGAGAACTTCTCTGACGCAGAACATACAAAAGTAAAATAGCAGCTGTTTGTCGGCATGACTTTAAAGATGACCTTTAATGTGAATTTAAAGTCAGAATTTCTAGGAATCCTGCATGACAGAAGGTGAAAACTAGAAAGACCTAGTCTTTCTGCATAATTAAAACAACTATCCCTTTCCAGTCTACGTAATATCCATAACTACATGTGAATTATGTGATTCCCAGCTGTTTGTAGAATCTTTTATTATAATTAAAAACAGCACAACAATGTTTTTAAGAGCTCAGAGACGTCGCTATGATTCAGACATATTATGCCAGTTGCCCATCAGAGCTGCTCTATCCTTCCCCCTCCTCAACTGGACATGAGATAGAGAGAAAAAAAAATAGTTATTGCCAATTAATAGCAGAATAGGATAATAAGAAATAAACCCAATTCTTAAAACATCTTCTCCCACCCCTCCTTTCTTCCCGTGCTTAATGTTACTCCTAAGTTCTCTACCTTCTTCTCCCCAGTGATGCAGGGGAACAGGGAATGGGATCTGTGGTCAGTTCATCACACATTGTCTCTACCAATCCTTCCTCCTCAGGCAAACTCATTATCACACTCTTTTTCTTCTCCAGCATGGACTCCCTCCCACAGTAGACAACCCTCCACAAAATTCTTCGGTATGAGTCCTTCCAATAGGCTGCAGTCCTTCATGAACTGCTTCAGCATGGGTCACTTCCTCAGGGTGCAGTCCTTCAGGACCAGACTGCTCCAGCATGGGTTCCCCACAGGGTCACGAGTCCTACCAGCAAACGTGTTCCAGTGTGGGCTCCTCTCTCCATGAGGCCACAGGTCCTACCAGGATCCTGCTCCAACACGGGGTCCTCCATTGGCTGCAGGTGGATCTTTGCTCCACTGTGAACCTCCATGGGCGCAGGGTGAAAGCCTACCCTCACCAGAGCCTTCACCTCGGCCTGGAGCACCTCCTCTTTTCCTTCTTCACTTGGTACTTGCAGCATTGTTCCTCTCACATATTCTCACTCGTCTCTTGAGCTGCAGTGGCCTGGGTTTTTTCCTTCTTCTTAACTATGTTCTCCCAGAGGCGTTACCACCATCACTGATGGGCTCAGCCTTGCCTAGTGGCAGGTCCATCTTGGAACCAACTGGCATTGGCTCTGTTGCACATAGGGGGAAGCTTCCAGCAGCTTCTCACAGAAGCCACCTCTGTAGGATCACCTGATAACAAAACCTGGCCACACAAATCCAATACACCTGCAGGTCCCATCATCATAATCGGAACTCAGAGGATAACAACTTTTCAGTAAATGTTGTAGTTTTATAGAATGGTTCAGACATGAATAATTTAAGGAACCATGGCAAGACCTTATTGGTTGCTTCTTCTAACATTATAAAGAATAATGGTAGTGCAGGCCTTTGTTAAAAGCCTGTATCCATGGAGAGATGGTATTTAATATGATTGAATATTAAAGGAAAGGAATGAGCTGGCATTGGTCCAGCCTGTAAGTGTTCCTGCTTTAGACGCCTACAATTAAAGTGGTTAATGAGAATCATGTTAAACACAAAGTAGTTCATGCCAAAGTTGAGAAAGCACCATCATGCTCCAAATTAATAGGGGGAAAAAGAGACAAATTAATTCATTTGTCCCTTTTTTTTTTTAGTTATTCCAGGGAAAAGCAAATTTATTCACAATCGGCTTTTGATACATTTCCCTAATTAATGCAATTTGATAAAATGAACAAATTCATGATGTCATTAGCTGACTAGTGCTTAATGAAGTTGAGCTGTATGAAACATTAACTGCAATACTAAATCCATTTCCTTGACTGGGAAATAAACATTTATCATTTCACTACATTTACTCTGGAAGTTCCAATTGTGAGGCTTTATCAGCATAATCATCATGTCCTGAAAAAACTATCTATTTTGATCAATGTCATCATTAAGCTCAAACTAAGATAGAATTCTATCACTTGGATGCATGGAAGAAGTTAAATAGACTCTTTGAAAACCTGAGCTTTTTACCAGTCAATGATCCGATGGACAACTGTTGAACTATAAATGAAAATGACAGTACTACTGTTATCAGCTTTGTTCAGCTACTCTTTCTTCCACAGAGATCTGTACACCAAAATGATTTCTGTAATATTCCTGTTTTCACAACAGAAGGCATATAAACTTTTATTGATTATGGAGAATATTTCTAGAAGGTACATTTAAAAGAATGAAGCTTTGATAAGGACATTCACGTGGAAAGGAGTGATAAAAAGTTACCATTGCCTCCTCTTTGGTTTATGTGTTCAGGTTTTGGTTTTTGTTTTTCTTTAATAGGGACTATGCTATTCAAAATATGGAAAAAATTGAATAACTGCTGCTTAACACTGTAGCATTTGTTCATGTGAGGCATCCTTACTTATTAAAATCTGATAGGACGTAGTATAAGCAAAGATTATTTATACAGGAGCTATTGGACTCAGAGGCAAGTTTCTGATGTTTTGGACTTGAAAACTAAACCTTTTGAATTAAAGCAGAAAAATACGCATGTTCCTTCTAAGGAACACAGTGTTATTCTCCATTCAAAAACTCAAGTGCTATAATTGTTACTGAAAGGAAAACCTCAGAATACTGGAAATTCTATTCCTAGTATTAAGCTATCCTGTACATCTAGTGGAGCAGAAGACATGGGACAAATCCTATTTGGAGCTTTGCAGAAGAAAGGAGAAGAAACATTTCCGAGAACTGGCTCATAAATCATGTTCAAAATTAAATGGCTAGAGAAAAAAGGTACATGGTTATTAGGTTGTTATTGCGCTGATAAATACTTGAATACTTCTGTATCTTAATTTGCTACATTTTCACTGGTGTGAAGCTATAGAATTGCAGATTAATGGTTTAATAAGACATCAATATTAATTTGTTTTCATACAGTGAAATGCTGTGATGAAAGAAATTAGTACTCAGTAACAGATAAAGAAGGAATGAACTGCTAGTGTTTAAGTTATAAGCAAGCTCTTTAAGGCTTTAGAGTGGTAGACTGCAGTTTTATTAATTGGCCTCATTTAAATTATTGTCTCCTCTCAGTTTAATTTTCCTCACAGTTTAATAATAATATTTCAAGGAAGAGGTCATTAAAACTAAAATTTGAAACTGGATGTTTGACTTGAACAAATAATTGACAGCAGAAACAGCAGAGTCTGATTATTCAAACATTTGTCTATTATTTATGCCAAAAGAATTGAGGCTGTAAGCATCAATTCAAACTTCCTGTATAAATTCAATAGGTTTTGGCCTTTTGATAAAATCAAGTATGATATACAAAGTTACTTCCAGGAAGTAATCTGCATATCAGAACTTATAGCCTCTCTATGTAATTCAGTTTGTCAATGACACTTCTTTCATATTTGTGTATTGACTTGTAATGAAAAAAAATTATTTGTAGTCAATTTAAATCTTAAAATTAAAATTCAGTTTGCCATGTAAACTTCTTGAATGCTAAGTGAGTCATATAAGAGGGGGAAATATCTTTCTATCACCTGATAACATTTAGTTCATTAAAAAATATCTAAGTAATTTTTGGTTTCTTAATATCAAAATTGAAACCAGTGGAAATTTTCACATACTAGCTCACCTAATTTTAAAGTGATTATAACATCACTTTTCAGTATTTCAATTTCAAATAAAATTTAAAGAAAAATCTCTTGCTGTAAACTGGTAACATCTTCCACATTTTCTGATCTGAAAAAAAACTTGCATTATTCTCTGGAAAAAAACTTTTTATTCTCTGGTAAAAGAGAAATTCCAGTAACCACTGCCACAAATTCAGATTAGGATCAAAGTCTGGAAGTCTGTTTTCCCTGACAGTGACTTCTTACGACTCATTGAGTTGTGTAACACTTCTCTCAACAGAGTGTTTGTAACTGTAGAAAAACCCGTAGTATCAGTCACAACACAGTTTTTCTGTCATTTAAATATACTCTTTGAAAAACAAGTGTTTTTACAGTTCTTCTAGTAGTTTGTTCCATCTAGTTGTAGCTAGGCAACTAGCATTTTGACAAGATTCTACTGTCACTGTTAATGTCCCCAAATATAGGTTTTTCCAAAGCAATAATTACAATTTAACAGTAGTAAAACAACATGGCAACTATCATGTGACACAGTCTTTCAGGTCTTCATGCTACAAATTAAGCCAGTGCTAATTATATTACCATTACCAGAAGCAGCCAATCACTTTTCTTACATAAAATCAAATGTTGAACTATGTAGTTTTAAGATAACAAATTTAACAGTTATTTGCATAATGTGTAATGAATTATATAAAGTTTTCATGGTACTCCTTCTGAAGTAATTTTAATTACAGTAATCCTTGATATCTGTCCATTTCATATTTATAAAGTCAGCAGCAAAACATGACTTGCTCCTATTCTTTGTACAAAGGTGGGATCTTCACTGCACATTTTCATGACACCCACTGTGCTGCAATAAGCTATCACAAGTAGCCCCATTAATTTTTGCTAAAAGGCCTCTCCTAATATGTGGTGTAGTCACATTTTAAAGCATTCAATCTGTGTTTATTCCTTATGAAAGTAAGGTCTGTTGTCTAGAACCATCGGTCTGTTATCATTCCATTGCAGACTGCTATACAAGATATGCAAAGTGAGGGACTAATCCAGCAAACAACAGTCGAACTTCACTCAGATTCTGTTCAGTGAAACCTGAGAGGAGCTGAGTATTTTGCATATGTGGGTCATCTATATTGTCATTAATAAGATTATTGAGCTAAAAAGGCCATTATCACAGAGCTGCAGGTTATCATGAGCTTAACTTGAAGCATATGATTAAATTCCAGTGACTTCAAAGCACATAACAGCACAAAAAGAATCACTATCATGTTTAACTTCTATTACACTTTCTAAGGAAAAAAACTTGCAAGTTTCCATATTGATGATAAAATTTTTAATCTCTTGACGAGGACAAAAAATCCCAAGTACATTTGTTTTATCAGGCATGTGATATCTATTTTGAATAGTTTGGCTTTAAAGTTTTACAAAAAATCTTCTACAGTTCTGTATCTTTGAATATGATTTAAAAAAAAACCCAAAAGTTGTGTCACAGCTTTATGTAGTATTATTTCCAGAACTCCAAATAAATTATTAACTTAAATAATTGTAGAATGCCAATAAGTTTACTTCTGGATTCCAAGCCTTATGTCTGCCTCTAAATTACTAGTGAATGTTTTGTCTTTACTAATTGCACTTATATTACCTGGAATAATATTAAATTGCAATGTGACCAAATACCTTTGAAAATATTCTTTACTAATATACACATATTCAATTGAAAATGTCTAATTTATGACATTTTGATTTGTGACTTTGTTCTTCTTTCAGCCTGAAAAATTGATTTTATATTCTTTTCTGCTTTTCCTTGCTTTGCAAGGAAACATTATTTCCTAATATTTCTCATTCAGAATATAGCAGCATAATATGGGAAATGGGAAACACATCTTTCATTGATTTACTTTTAATTAGATGTTTAAGGATAGCTGTTGCTTCTCTGTCTCCCTGTTTTCACCTTTCTCTTTCATTAATAAAGAAGAAAATAAAGAGAAATCTTAACCTTTTTATTAAATTTTTTAGGCTAACAAGCCAGATTAAAATAAAGCTGACATTTGAAATTTAAAAGAGTATTTTCATTTCTTTTTCAAAATGTCATTTCTGTATGAAAGTTATATAAATGAAATTATATTATGTAAAAAATCTGAATAAGATTAGTATTAAAAACATACATGGAAGAAAAGTGATCCTGTGGCACAGAGTGAAATAGTGCATTTTTAAACCATGAATATACTGTTCAGTCTTCTGTTATTGTGGCAATAGAGACTCATATCAGACTGGAGTATGAATTGAATTAAACCTGCATTATCATTAATAGTGATAATTCTGTCATGATGAACTCAGTTTGGCCACAGTTACAGCTGAATGCATCAAGTGCACCCTCCAGCTGCCTGAAAAATCAGGGAGATGGAGACCAAAATGAAAGCAGCAGTAGAGGAGAGAACTGTCCTAGTAAGAAGCCATCACTACTTCAACATTTCTTTGCACTTCTGTGCTTCTGGGCAACTGACATGATACTCTTACAACTTCCATTAGTAAAATACTTAAAAAGAGACAGGAAAGATTTATGAAAAAGAAAGTCTGCTGCTGAGAGAAGCAGAATAACTGAGGCATCAGTATCACTTTATACATAAATAGTTATGGGAGGTTTTTGCAAATAATACTCCTGTAAACCTATAAAATGCGTACTTGATGTTCAGAGACATGCTCACCTAAACTTGCCCAGCTAACTCTTAGGTGTTTGATCTGAGACAAGCAGGTGGATTCCCTCTGTTAATGAAAAGGAATAAGCCTGTGTCAGCGGACAATGCAAACCATACAAGATGTGCAAGGAATGTCGCTGTGGATGACATCTGCAGTATCTGCAGAAAAAAAATTGGTAACTGATTTGTAACAGATGCTTAACCTTTCAGAGGTGAAGTGAGATGTATCTTACTCATATTGAGACTATTACATCAACATATTAACAACAGTTGAAATCCTAGAAAAATATAAAATTGATTGTTATAAATTCTATGTATCTATGACTGAGCTCAATGAAAGACTGATTTCTCTGTTTCTATTGACATTTCTACAATTAAGCAGCTGAGTGTATAATGAAATAATTTGCTGCATCAGGATCTTGATGTTTTTTTCTTTCTTTCTTTCAGGAAGTCAGGTAAAGCAAAATATGATCATAGAATCATAGAATGGTTTGGGTTGGAAGGGACTTTAGAGAACATCTAGCTCCCATCCCCTGCCATGGGCAGGGACATCTTTCACTAGACCAGGTTGCTTAGAGTTCCATCCAACATGACCTTGAACATTTCCAGGGATGGCCCATTCACAACCTCTTTGGGTAACCCATTCCATTGCCTCATCATCCTCATAGAAAAGAATTTCTTCCTAATATCTAATATAAAGCTACCCTCAATTTGAAACCATTCCCCCTTGTCCTGTTACTCCATGACCTTATAAATAGTCTCTCTCTATCTTTCTTTTATATGGTCCCTTCAGGTGCTGGAAGGTTGGAATTAGGTCACCTCAAGGCCTTCTTTGGGTTACAAGTGCACATTGTTGAGTCACGTTCAGCCTCTTATCCACCAGCAACCCCAAGTGCTTCTCACCAGGGCTCTTCTCGATCTGTTCATCCTCCAGTCTGTATTGATACAGGGGATTTCTCTGAAAAAGGCATGGTTCTTAGGGACACTAAGTGAAATACAGCAGGAAATCTGGTTTCCAAAATACCTAGGTCATATTATAAGTTCATTTTACAATTGCAGGCTGTGAGGTATACTGAAGACTAATATTGGACCACTACATTTTAAATGCATAACCAAGGTGTGGAGCTCCATACACATACACATGCACACAAGTTTACATGTGTTTTCTATATGTTGGATTAAAAGAGTATGTTCTTCTACCCCTGAAGCCTATCTCACCATTATTTAGACAGCCACAACTGAGGCTTAATTCACCACAGACATAGCCGTTAAAAACAAACATTTAGATGTGAAAACGGCTTGGTGGCCTGCACAGTGCTAGTGAGACGAGTGTGAGGGGGTAGCTGCAGAATGTGTTGTGCCTCTTTGAAGTACAGCTATTTGTAAGTTTTGCTGTGAAAACATCAGTTAACTTGAAAAAAGAAAATAAAGTCATTCTCCTGCTCTGACCTAGCATTATCCGTTGAAGTTTTATTTTCCCTTACACATTATAGGGAAAACTCTAAGAAATAATAACTCTTTACTTGGAGTTCAGCCAAAGCACTAGCTGCCCAAAAGAGACTTGTTGAAAATAGGTAACACTTAAACTCTTTACACAGTTGCTCCTATTGCTTCATTGCCAAGCTTAATGTGTAGCACAGGAGCTCTCAGCTCTGTTTATTTTTACCAGCTACATCTGGAATAAACTAAACATATAGTTTAGACTTCAGTCCTTCTTCAGTCTAGATTTCAGTGGTTACTCCACACTGCCCTAGTAGATAGATGACCTTTGCAGATTTACTATCTGTAGAAGCTCGTAAGTCACTTTAAGCTCACTGTTTATTTAAAATTATTACTGTCACATGGCACTATGAGGGAATTTTTTTCAGGACCTAAAAATAACTTGTTATCAGATATTGTTGGAGTTATTATACATTGATATAAACAAGCTTGTCTGGATGGAGGATAATAAAGTTATAAAATTGCAAACAGATTTATTGCATATGTTACCTTAATTTTATCTCTTCTTTGAGGAAAAAAACCCACTTAATTATTTTGTAGATATACATTATTATTATTATTATTATTATTTCTGGAGACTTTAAATTGTTTCTGTGACAAAACAGTATCCTAAGAACCCTGATGATTAAACTGGAGATAAAATTTTCACATTTTTAATGCCATTTCAAAAAATTTAATGAAAATTTTTCTAGTTAAAGGATGTAATTAAACTTACATGATGATTAGAACCCTGACAGGTTTTTTTTAAAATCTTTTAGTTATAGAGAGGAAAAAATGACTGATGCAAAAAGGCAAACTGACAGGATACTCTTTTAAAGTTAAGCACATAAGCTAATACAGAAAGAGAGAATTTTAAACACTGAAAATTAAATAATCAGAATCAAAATTTGGGAGAAATTTTTACACAATAATAAATAGCTGTGAATAGCATCTTCTAGAAAATGTAAATAATTTGGGGTTTTAAATATATAGATTATTTGGAAATGTTTATATTTTTGTATTATTCAACTATATATTGTCCAGAGAAGAACAGCAGACAATGTCTTAGAGTAACTAAGCCTGAAATCAGCTTTCTCTGTGCCTTTGTCTGAGTCAAAGTGCACTTTTTGAAAACAGGCAACCTGACTGTTTTTTCCTATTCATGTCCAAACCTCCTTTTATTTCATGTTTCCTCAGAAGAGTGGTTAAAACCAATCAAACTTTGCTAGATGGATCTTATTTGCTTGTGTCTTCCCAGAGGGCTACTCTGGAAGGATTTTCTGGACTGTATCTCAGCAGTCTGTCACCAGAGTAAGTGCTGATGATCACATCTATTCACACAATTCTGGTGAATGTTTGTGCCACAATTTCTCATTTGTTTAGTTACACAGTAATTCAAAGGCTCATCCAAGAAAAAGGAATTCCAGATTCTTTTTTTTCTCCTGGTACGAAGGGACTAAAATGCAGCTCACACTCTGCTTTTACCTTGAGAACACTACCTGATAACCTCTACCACTAGTTAGGCACTACCAGTGTGTTCCAGAAAGACAAAACCAGACTGAAATTTGAGTGGGCAAACAGGCAAGAAGCAAGTACACAAATCCACAAGCTCTTTATTGGAGTTTGTGCCAACACAATCAAGTGCTAAGTAGCAAGATAATTATTTAAAGATAGCTCAGATGAGGGGGTTGAGTGTACTGTCAGTCGCTTTGCAGATGACACTAAGTTGGGTGGGAGTGTTGAGCTGCTGGAGGATAGGAAGGCTCTGCAGAGGGGTTTGGACAGGCTGGAGAGATGGGTTGAGGCCAGTGGTATGAGGTTCAGCAAGGCCACGTGCTGGGTCCTGCACTTGGGTCACAACAACAACTCCATGCAGTGCTGCAGGCTGGAGGCGGAGTGGCGAGAAACCAGCCTGGTAGAAAAGGACCTGGGGGTCTTGGTCCACAACCATCTGAACATGAGCCAGTAGTGTGCCCAGGGAGTCAGGAAGCCCAGTGGCACCCTGGCTTGTATCAGAAATAGTGTGGCCAACAGGACCAGGGTAGTGTTTGTCCCCCTGTACGCAGCACTGGTGAGGCCACACTTTGAGTGCTGTGTCCAGTTCTGGGCCCCTCACTACAGGAAAGACATTGAGGGGCTGGAGCTTGTCCAGAGAAGGGCAACAGAGCTTGTGAAGGGTTTGGAGCACAAGTAGTATGAGGAGTGTCTGAGGGAGCTGGGGTTGTTTAGTCTGGAGGAAAGGGATTGAGGGGAGACCTTATAGCTCTGTACAACTACTGAAAGGAGGTTGTAGTAGGGTGGGGCTCAGCCTTTTCTCCCAGGCAGCTAGTGACAGAACAAGAGGAAATGGCCTCAAGCTGTTCCAGGAAAGGTTCAGGTTGGATGTAGGAAGAATTTCTTCACCAAAAGAGTAATTAAGCATTGGAATGGGCTGCCCAGGGAAGTTGGCTGAGTTGCCATCCCTGGAAGTGTTCAAGAAATGACTGGATGTGGCACTTAGTGCTATGATTTAGTTTGGTGGTTGTGCTTGGAAAAGGTTGGACTTGATCTGGAAGGTCTGTTTCCAAAAGTAATGATTCTATGATAAATTAAATGTAAAAATAGAATACAAGTCACAATTTGTATTGATTAAAACTTGTGGAAGGCATAAAAACTAACATTAAATCCTTTCCAAACAGATCAAAAAGAGGAAGCTTACCAGACAATATATAGAGCCAATGGTGATCGAAGTGCAAATGAGTGTTATAGAAGACAAGGCTGTAGCAGAAAAGTTAATTACTTTTTTTTTTTTCTCTATATTCACAGTGGAGGACCTAAAGGAGGTGTTCGGGCCAGAAGCCCTGTTTGTGAACAATGTACTGGAGGATATACCTCAAACTGAAGTGTCATTCCAAAATATTCTAGAATAAACCGGTGAAATGAAGAGTGAACTTGACAGACCCAGATGGTATTCTTCGAAGAATAAAATTGCTGACCCATTTAATGTGGTATGTGTGCTATCTGTTAAAATTGCTTCAGCAGAGTTGGGACAGAGGGTGACAAACATAAAGGCAGTTAAAAAACAAATTTCTAAAATAAATCCCACAAAACTACAAATAAGAAAACTAATTTCTATGCTGGAAAAAATGGTGGAAAGTTTAATAGGAGACAGACTGTGGATATACATACACACACAATCACAGTAACATATGACATTCTGGGTAAGAACCAACCAATGGCTTTTGACTGCAAATCTACTAGAATTTTTTAAAGAACTAATTCCCAAGAACTAGAGCCATCAAGTTTCTACAGGCTATTGCAATCTCCATAAAGCTTTTGAAAAAGCTTTTACCAAAAACTCTGGAAAATAATCTGAGCTGGCATGGAATAAAAGGGACATTCATCAGAACTATAAATAACCATTTAAAAGATTAGAATTAAAAAATAGGAGTAAGTTGTAGGTAAGTGCAAATGACTAAAGTGATAATTAGAATCCTATAGGAATTAATGCTAGGATGAGCTATTCAATTTATTAATTAATGATTTTTAAAAGAATCTGAATGAGGTGACAAAAGGTTCTAATAATACTAAGTTATTTGGGGTCATAAAGATGAATATTGACCCCAAAAAAGTCAGAAATTAATCATCAGATACCAAGTGTCCGAGAAAGAAAATAGCAAATGTAATTCTGTGTTTATTAAAAGGAAATTGTTTTTATGAGGAAAACCTACTCTAATTTCAAATATACAAGAATAGCATCTTAATTATGAAAAAGGTTTTGGATGTTACATCAATAATTTTTATGCAAACATCAGCTCAGTGCTCAGTAATTGTCGATGAAACAAGTAAACTGTAATAAAATATTAGGAAATAAATGCCTAACAGAATAAGGAACATCATTATACTTTTACACAGTCCACAGCAAGCCCACGTCTTGATTACTTTTCTGTGAGGCAATTTCAAAAATGATATGGTCTAACTTCAGAAGATGCAGAGAAGAGTGAATGAATTTTTATACGAGGAAAAATAAATAGACAAAGATTCTTCAGCCAGGAGAAGACATTAAAGAGGTCTTTAAGAGCATGGAATAACCTGGAGAAAGCAAATAGAGAACAATTACATCCTGAAACTTATATTATGAGAACTACTGGAAATTAAATGAAATTATGAGGTAGCAGGTTTAAAACAAAGGAAGGAGGTGCATTTTAATGGCATGTATTAATACACATTTGAAGTAATTCCTATCAGTTGTTGTAAATGCCAAAATTTTACAGAGTTAAAAAGTATTTGTACTAATTCGCAAAAGTGAAATTCATAAAAGGACATTTAGCACAAAGTTATAACCACCAGTTCAGAGTTTAATTCCAAAGAAATCACACTATATGCATGTTGTAATCTTTTTCATATCCTTCTTCAGACATCTTTACAGGTCTCAGTTCTGGTTGGTTACTGATTTTATGCAGCATAGCTGTTTCTACATTGTAGTTCTCTTATATTTTTTAATAATCAGAAACTCTTTCTTACTTACGTATTGCATAAAGTTGATGAGAAGATGAAAGCACTAAAAATAAACAAACCCAAAACCAAACAAAAACACCCACTACAAAACAAAACCAGAAAATAAGTTGAGTAGAACAAAAAATAAAATTAAGACCAGTACCTCAAGTTTGCTTATAAATGCTTTCTAAAATAACCACTTTTACAATTCATTCTGAGTTGCTATAGCTTCTAAAGAGCTGAAAACAGTGCAATCACTTCAACATTTCAAAGAGGTCTCTCTAAATTTAGATACTGTTAAAATATATTTCATTTCCCCCTCAGTAGATTTCTTTTCATGTTCAGAAGTTTCATGGGCAATGTTCAAATGGTTATTGAAGTTCTTTTGATTTTGCTACTCCATTTTTTCACTCTCTTTTTTGATATTACCCTTAAAATTGCTAGATAATTTTTGAGTCATTGTGTAAGTATAGATTCCACACAGCTCTTAGGAAACAACAGATTAAGAATACACTCTTATAGCAGGGAAACAAAATGCACTGTTCTCTAGATACGCTGAATTTATAACATCTTAAACACTGAGCTTTATACTTGTTTTTTTCTTTCTAACAAATTTTTTGTCTCTAAAAACCAATCAAGGCTTTGTAGGAGCTTGAACTAGGTCTCCTGGAGCAGAGCTGAAGTCATATCAATGTCTCTATCCACATCTGATTGAAGAAAATGTAGCTTCAGTTCGTAGCTCATTGCTTTTACACCTGTCTGCATCAGATTTCACTTGTACCTGGATATGACATTGGCTGAACTAACATCCTCTCTTCAGTTCACTTCTTGTTACTTAATGTCAAATACTATTATTACAAAAGTACTAGCTGGAAGCTGGAGGAAAGGTTGACTTGGTTTCCAAACAAAGATTTCAGGTCACAGGAGAGAGATACAAATTCTGCATACCTAGTGTATTTTGACATGAAAAGACAGGTGTTATGGGCAGTTAAGTCCATCTACTCATGTCAAGAGTTAATTAATTTAATTGTCTCTTTCATGAGGTTCATGGGACAGAAATTTCCTAAGTATTTCGAGATGTGTTGGTAAGAGAAATAAAACTCATACTGCCTAACATGACAGATTCCACTGTTCCTTTGGCAATTTTGAGGTCTTATGTAGAATTTACTGCAATAGAAAGAGTGAATTCTATTTTTAAAATGCATTATGCTGACACAATCATTAATAATAGCATTATATCCTCATGTGTCCAGACATGAATAGGTAGAAATTCTCCATTTCTTTTCTAGTCAGCTTCTGTATGTAGCAGAATACTATAGTATATTTATTTGGTGTGTATAACAACATGCTTTTCATAACAACTACTTTTCACTGAAAGGTCATCAGCTCTCTGTCACTTGGAATTTCTCCATACTGTGGAAGGTACCTGGCTTAGTTCATGTTTGTAAAGAGCTGTGAAAATGAAGAATGCTTTAGATATGCTACTTTGATCAATAATACCTCTATTTGACCAGAATCTTCAGTTCTAATTTACAGGAGCCCTACAGCACAGGTGTTCATATAAACAAGGCACTGAGATAACCTGCACAGGCAGAAATGGCATATTTGCTAGATGTGTATTTTAGCAGAATTTTAGTAATTTTGTAGTGATTAAGATTTAGGATGGAGTTCAGTCCACCTAATTTGGACATTTCTTTGCCAAGGGGCACAACCGGTAGTTCATTCCTCTTAATGTAAGTACATAATGTCTCTACTCGGAGTAGAAAGAAAAGATTGCTAAAGATTCAATTTTCTTCTGAATATTGGTCTTTAACCAGAAAATTAGAAACTGTGAGGATAGTGGAATCCAGTGCAGCAGAGCTGATCTGAAGACATCCATACACTAGCGCTGTATTGGTCCTTTGAGCCTTTTATTTGCATTAAATGCAGGGTTTTTAATTAGACCAATTAGACTTTTATTGGCTCATAAACAGAAACTGTCACTAATTCCTAAGTACATTTAGGACATAGTCTAGTTTACAGTCAGACTAAAAGATTTCTCCTGACAGTAATCAGGCTTCTCCAGAGACCTTCATAAATGCTAAGGATTAAGGACATCTAACTCTGGATTAATAAGGAGGTCAAGGCAGGAGATGTCTTCCTGAACAGGTACTTCTGAACAAGCAGATAGTAGTTATGCTTATAACAAGCATATAGTGTAATTAAGTCTGGTCTTATACAATGCTGTTAGTTAATTAAGGAGGCATCTCATTAATTTTGTATAAGGTGTTAGGAAAACAGGTAGATTAGATTGTCATGTAGCTACTAGACATCTAAATCCCAGTTTAGGGAAGGTTTTGTTAGATTATATTCTTTTTTAGGTGTGTATACTGTTCTTTGCTTAATCAATTGAGTGGTTTTGTGTATTGATTAGGTGAATTTATGTGTCTAAATTTCATTTTAGACTAATTCTGGGTGTAATTGTCAATATATTGTCAATATATTGAAATTGGAAGAGCGAGTAGTTTTACAAGATTTTTGGATTCATACATGAAACAGGTTTAAACTGGGAGCTCAATGAAAGAAGAAGTTTAGGGCACCTGAGAGGAATTCAGAAAAAGTCTGTTGTACAGATACCCCAACACCCTTTTGTACTCAGACTGGTGCAGCCTGAGGAACATTGGAAATCAGTCATATAGGAGCCAGGGCAAGAGTTGTCAGTGACACAAATACGGGAAGGTGAGCAAGAGGCTGTTTGGTGGAACTAAAGAGTACTGTATGTCATAAAGCTGCACATCAGTGTTTAAACTTTTGCCTTGTGGTGAAATATTTTCCGCTGTTGCAAAAAAAGATGCAGACCATGTGGGATGACATAAAAAGAACTACAGCTTGTCAGACCTGTGAAGTCTGCTCTACCCAGAGATGGAAAAGCTCCAGCTGGAGTGTATTTCAGAGAAGGAGTGGAACCCTCTGAAAAGAGTGTTGAGTAGAGTACTGACTATGACAAGAGGCCTAGAAAATAAAACTTATAAGAAAAAAATAGGAATTATGTAGATAAAATTAAAAAAAATTAACCATCTAATTCTTTTTATATATATATATTTTTACATGAAGCTATGGGCACACATTTTTTCACATACTTGGGAATTGGGGTATTAAGGAAGAAAGCATTCTCTTTTGCATACTGGTGGTGCAATGGGCTTAATTTGCATTAAGAGAGGCTGATATTAAATTTTAGGAGAAAATGCTAAGAATATCAATATTGAAACACTGAAGCAGTGAGGAAAGTGAAGTGTTTCCAATACTGGAAGTCTTTAAGAACAGATTAAAAAAACATCTGGTGAGAATGATGTAAGTGTAACCAATCCTGCCTAGATGTCAATACTGCCCAGACACCCAGTTGCTTTTAACTACAGGTAATGAGTGTCTGCTTTTCTGCAGTTTGTTTCATGGATTTTCAAAAGATTTGAGAAAGCCTAATGAAAGAGAAATGGTTATTAACTCTGTGTGCTTAAGTGTCTTAGAAAAGAATCATATTGAGAAGATACAGGGTGGGATGTAAGCAAGACTGATTTATATGACACCAAGGTGAATGGTATGGTTGACACATCTGCAGGATGGGATCCCATCCAGAGGGACCTGGACAAACTCAAGGAATGAGACCATGGGAACGTCATAAGGTTTAATAAGACAAAGTGTAGGGTCCTGCACCTGGATTGGGGTAACCCCTGGTATTGATACAGGCTGGGGGATGAACAGATTGAGAGAAGCCCTGCAGAGAAGCACTTGGGGATGCTGGTGGATGAGAGGCTGGACATGACCCAGCAATGTGCACTTGCAACCCAGAAAGCCAAACGTGTCCTGGACCGCATCAAAAGCAGTGTGGGCAGCAAGATGAGGGAGGTGATTCTACCCCTCTGCTCTGCTTTGGTGAGACCCCACATGGAACACTGCATCCAGGTCTGGAGTCCCCAACACAGGAAGGACATCAACCTGTTGAAGCAAGTCCCGAGGAAAGTCACCAAATAGACTAGAGGAATGGAGAACCTCTCTTATGAGGAAAGGCTGAGGGAATTGAGATTTTTCAGCCTGGAAAAGAGAAGGCTTTGAGGTGACCTAATTCCAACCTTCCAGCATCTGAAAGGACCATACAAGAAAGATAGAGAGAGACTATTTATAAGGTCATGGACTACCAGGACAAGGGGGAATGGTTTCAAACTGAGGGTAGGTTTATATTAGATATTAGGAAGAAATTCTTTTCTGTGAGGATGATGAGGCAATGGAATGGGTTGCCCAGAGAAGCTGTGAATTCCCTATCCCTGGAAATGTTCAAAGCCATGTTGGATGGAACTCTAAGCAACCTGGTCTAGTGAAAGGTGTCCCTGCCCATGGCAGGGGATGGGAGCTAGATGTTCTCCAAAGTCCCTTCCAACCCAAACCATTCTATTACTCTATGACTATATTTTGCTTTACCTGACTTCCTGAAAGAAAGAAAGAAAAAAATATCAAGATCCTGATGCAGCAAATTATTTCATTATACACTCAGCTGCTTAATTGTAGAAATGTCAACAGACACAGATTCTGTTTTCAGTCTTTCGTTGAACTTGGTCATAGGTAGGGGACGGGATCTAGAGGATCTTTAAGGTCCCTTCCAACCCAAACTGTTCTATCACCCTATGATTCTTAATAGCTATTTAATAAAGAAATATGTTGGTGGCCAACCAACTCTAGCAGAAAAAAGGCTGTTTTTTGTCACCAGTAGGTCCTACACAGGTCATTGAAATTTTCATATTTCTTTCAATGCCTCATCCAGGAGGTTTCCCTTTATCTGTCTGACTTATTCTTTTATTGTTTGAACATATTTGGTTACATTTTCAAATACCAAACCCATGCAGAAGATATCTGTGGAGGATGGTTACCTCACCTGAACTTTTTTCAGTCACATTCAACACTGTGATAGGGATGTGTTGAAGGGAGTGTTCTTGTTCCAGGAAACTTGGAGAAAGAATATGGAGACTGATGGATAGTTTTGGACAAAGACACGTATGGAATCGGTCTTTGTTAGCAGCCTTGAAAGAAGAGTAGGAATTGAGATTCAAGGAGAGAAATTGGAAACCTGAGTCCATGCAATTTCTGATCTTCTCTTGCTGATTTTGGTCACTTCCTGTTGGTTTTAAAATGGGCACATGTTGTTAAGTTGTTTAAGAGGTTTTATGACCTGAATGAAATGTCTTTGAGGTTGTCAAAATTGATATAGAAAAGAAATAAAAAAAAAAAAATTATCTTACATTTGTGGTAAGGACTTTTGAATGCTAAAATACTTTTGTTTCTACCATTTCAGAGGATACATTACCATAAAAGCTCAACATACGTACGTTTAAATAAAACAAAGGAGAAGGAAGAGCAAATCTAATTTAAGCACAACAGTTTGGATCTTTGCTTGTTTTTTTCCCTATGACTTCTGGACTTTGCAAAATTTTCCATTTTTCATTTTGCTTAACAATATACCTGACAGCAGTGAACCATCAAGTACAGAGTAAATATTCTCTCTGTTGAGTGGTCAGAGATTTTCCGTAGCATCTATCTTTTACAACTATAGCACCATCTCTGCAGGATATGCATCAGCCCATATTCCAACAACATATAAAAAAATATTTTTTCTGTGTATTTGATGTACAGGGAGGTTTTATACAAAGAAATTCTATGTATATTATTTTTACTGTTTGAAGGGAGTTTTGGTAATGCAGGACATAGAATTTATAACTCTATTAGAGAAGACTATTTTCGATGGAGAAAAGTGGGGGAAACAGGAAATTGTATACAAATGACCCACAGCACCTGCATGTTTTTTTGGTGCATAACAGGGCTATCACTCTTTAGTCTCATGAAGTTTGATGGTTCTACCGAGCCTTCAGGTCCAGGAGGCATGGAAATATTAGAAATAAACATATTTGGAACTGAAAATACAAGGTTGTAGTATTTTAGAGAAAAGTCTGGAAATATTATGAAGAAAGCCCCTAACATGAACATGTTGCATTTATTTGCTAAACTCTTGTTCTAGTTTCATATTTACCTAATATGTAAGTAATTTTAAATTTCTTAAGCTGCAGAATATATACTAACAGTCCTCCTACTTGCTCTCCAGAAAGTAACATAGATTAGCAGAACAAAGTTGAAGCTATATGACAAAAACTGTGGACAAATTTAATGTTTTAAAGAATTTTAAAAGAAATTAAAAGGTGTAATTCAACTTCATACTTCTAATTTTCATAGCACTATACTGACTTCCATCCATAAAAGATATCTTTTAATTTTGGCATGAATATAATAACATTTCCTTTAGAGCAAATTCATAAGGTTATAACTCTTCATTTGAAGTAATGTAATTTCTAATACAACTTCTTTCAGAAAGGTGTTGAAATGCCTTTTTAGAGAGGGCTCAGACACCCAGCTTTGAACAGCATAAAAAAAATCATCCATTTCTTATTTCTCTTGCACTAATGTCGTAATCTGTCCTTTTATTAAAAGGAAAGTAAAATAAAATAAATATTTTCAGTATTAAATGTTTAAACTTTAGTAAAATTCATTACTCTTTCCATCACTCAGAAAGGAATAGCTAGGTCTATTTTTATATCCTTTTATGTCCAAACTGAAATATTAACGGTCTTTGTCAAGAAACCAAAGATAATTCACAGTTGCTGCACGGAAGGTGATTGATGATTTGATTCCCACTGAGATATGTCAGGTTTAGATCCAGGTAGATTTACAGTCTCATAGTTAGATGATAAAAACCTGTTACGCATAATGGTGCTCCTGACCAAAAGCAGGTGCCACTAGCAAAAACGTGCAGGTATTCACTTAGCAAGTGTATATTTTCCCATGTGAAATCCTAAACCAAATTTAAGTCCTTGCAAAAGGTTTATATTCAGATAGAAGAATTGCCGTTGATTTACATGTGTTTTTGTAAAAAAGATATTAACTTTTTTTGGGCCAGCACATGCACGCAAAGTCAAATTAGTATAGTTCTGATTGCATTAACTATAAATTCAACAAAGGTAGAAAACTGGGCTGTTTCCCTCTGAATGAAGATTTTGCAGCATCATGCAAATATGATACCATATTTGCTCTACTTTCACTGCAAGAGCTTAAGCATGCAATTCAAATTGTTCCTCAACTGTAATTTATAACCTGCATATGTATTGCATCAGATGTTATTATTACAACAGAACAAAAGAAAAAAGATCACAAGAAAATTACTATAGAAGCATAGTATTATTGCAAAGTGGTTTTGACTCAAATGACTTCCATCATGACAAATAATTGGGTCAATAGTATATTTTAAAGAATTGGGACTGTGTCTCATCTAGTCAGTTGCTCCATCCCTAGCAGTGTCTAGATTTCACAGAAGATAAATGTGGTATAAAATGATACTCATTGAAGATGTCTCAGAAATCTCATTCAAATTCATAATAGCTAGACATCTGCTTAAATAAAAAACACGAGTCTTATTGTGTAGCTTTAGTATAAGCAACTCTTACATGGGCTTTTAACCATCTTTTCAGCTTTTCCTATCACCCTGCTGACAGTGATTGCTGCCTCTGCAGCAGGGCTGGCCAAAGGGTTGTGTGTCTGTACTCTTATAAGATTACTAGGATTGTACTAATGGAAATTCACCTACATTGGTGATGCCAGCTTGTGTACTTGTCTGTGAACCCGACATCCAGACCATGCTTCATTCTGCTGACTCTGCTCTATCATGGCTCCAGAAGTTGTTTGAACCCTGATATGAGGAGTCAGTAATATCATATAGGAAAAATTTCTTCATTCAAATTACATATCAAGTGAAAGACCACCACTTTTCATCAGTATGCTGAAAAGGACAAAGAGTTTTTGAAAAATATGCGTCACTGCCTCGCTCTAAGGCAGATCAGCATTTCTGGAAGATATAGTTGCATAAATAGGTATAGTTAAAATGAACTTTTGTTTATCCTACAAGTTTCACTGTGCTGACAAGGTTATCTTCCAAGGACAGCAATGTTTTGTAAATTTTTTGACATGAAACTGTGGGAGAAGGACAAGGTTCAGTCTTTTTAGGTATCTAAAAAATGTCTTCTTTTGTATCTGTAGAGTGAACATGTGTAAGCTTCAGTGATTCTCAGAATTATGCCTTTAAATCTAAATATTAACTGCGTTCATATTTTACTAGTCTATTTTCTATAATCAAGTAGTTAATCGTATGCTTGTAACAGTGCTCCAGGTTCACACTGGAAAATGCCTGCTGATCATTGCCTATGTCCTACTTTAAGCAAGTGCTAGAAGAGGAGCAGCTTTCTTTTACTGGTCAGAACAAATCCTCCTCTCACCCTTCCTTACACTCTGTCTCTGTTCATTAACCTCTTCTTCCACTTCAGAGAATTTATTGGAGTCATCATCTCTGATCATAAGTGAACTCTACTCAGTGTTTCACACTATCCTTCCCTCCATGAGATGCTTGTATTCCAGCCACTTGCAGTGTTTGCTGCCTGGGCACAACAGTCTCCTCAGCTGCATCAATTAGAGCACATGCACCACTTTTGACCTGCTGCTGGTCCTTTCCTGCTCTAATCATCCAGTGGGAAAGATCAGACACAATTTGTGTTGAGGTGTTGGAGTTCTCTATAAATAGGACTTGCCCTTTCCCTCGTCATTGATTTTCAATCAGATGGCATAAAAGCCTAGAATATAGCAAAATTTTAATGTTCACAGCAGGAAGTAATGTAAGGATTACATATGATAAATATCTCAAGCTGTATGTTTTTGTTGGGATGGAATATGATGTGCTCCTTTCGTGCAATAGTAATGTTAAAACACAACGAGAACACACTTTCCCTTTGGAAAAAAATATATACATTAAGATAAATAATTCAAGTAAAGATGAAATTGTGGAATTCAAGTGAAGAAAAATCAGTATTAGGTGTCCTTGCAGTAGGAAAGGACCAGCAAAATGAAACCAAATTTACAATGGAGAAAACTGGTCTGTAAGGGAGACTACAGAATTTCCCTTGTTTTGGCTTCTGTGAGATAAAGTCTGGATCCCTTTCCCCACCCACGATGTGGGGCGGTCCAGTTCTAGTTTCATTTCCATCTGAAGAACCATTCCGACATCTTGAAGGATGGGGAAAGGGAACTCCAGGGGTTTCTTCAGGGGTTTCTTCTGGCCCTGAGCCTGGAGGGGAGAGGTGCCCTGCACTCCCTCCACGCACGTGGCTCCATGGCAGGCACAGAGACAGCACACTGGCGTGGAGAGGAGGTAAGAGAGGGTTTATTGTTGGGGATGTTACATTTTATAGGGTTCAGGAGGATTCACAGAGTAACCAATTAGAAGTCTCAAGGGGCTTACAGGAACACCCAATCACAGGAAGGGGTTAACAAAGGTCAATGGGAAACACCTCAGGACACCTTCCCAGGACATTCCTGAGATAACATTACCGTGGGGGGTGTTGGGAAGAAGAAGCATGTGTTTGCAAAGAGACCACCAAAAGCCATTTTAAGACATGTTTAAACAGCAGTTTTCCCATATAATTCAGGTTTATTGCTACAATAAAGTCAATTTTTCATTGCTTTATTGTATTCTCTGTGAAATAGAATGTAAAGGAAATTGTAAGATAATAAGCTTTGTCCCTCTGAAAAGACACACTGAGTTCAGATAATAACTGTAACATTATCTATTGAAGACAGATTTTACACGTAACTCAAGAGCCGTTATTGCCCCACCATGATTAATTAGTTGCCTTGTGTAAGTCAAGACTTACTAAAGCACAATTTAAAACAATCTAATTTATGTGAATCATGTATGTTTGTCATTTTACAGGTTAGGATGAAATAAAATGTTCAGAATACGAAAAGAAGTCATATTATAATGTAGTCACAAAAGGTATAGTTTCATGATAAACCTGTCTCAGGCAAGGTTCCCATTCTGTCATGCTTTGCTCTGCCTTCATGATGGGCCAGGTGTGCCCCAGAAGCTACATTACGGACAGTGCTAAGCCAAATACAAAGCCCAAGCTGATATATTTACTCTTGAAGAAGGCTTAACCTGCACTCACAGAAGGCAGAGCTAAGTCACTTACTAGCTGTCAAATAAGTTTTTTCATAGCTGGGCAGCTTGGGGCAAGGGTGGAGAGAAAAACTGTCCATACTCATAGCTGCACACAGGTTGATAAACACTTCACCCTTTTCTATCAATGACCAAAATTTTCTGGAAGATTTTTGTCTTGCTTTTAAATAAATCTTGTATGTGCTTAAATTAGAAATTATATAATTGATATTTAATAAATTGCTTTAAAAATTTTTATGTCAGGAATAGAATATGCATTTTTCAAGACACAAGGGATTCATTTTGTTATCCTCTTCATCAGTTTTAAATTTTCTAAAAAATCATGCAGTTCCATGCCAATGACCTTCAGATGTTTTGTAATTTCCAGTACAGTTAGATCAAAGAAAGTACTCTGGTGTTTCTAAGTAAGAAACTGAGAATACTGGGATATGTGTGCAATGCCACTCCTCTCCTACAGTGATGTCCAGAAATTAGGTAGGTTCATCTGGCAAATTCCATGGTTTTCATTCCTTACATCTTATTCTTGAAAGAAAGGAATCACTGTTTTGACTCTTTGTTTTTAAGAACAGTGTTGGGACAAAAAGCTACTGTTTGTTTTGAGGAGCAAACATGGAAAATAATTACTTTTATATAATCTGTTCTTTAGTTTAAATAGATCTTATCCTAAACCTAAATGAAAAACTTCTGTCATCTGGAAAGCATCCTAATTGCTAGGGTTCAGAGCAAGCTGAAAGGACAATCCCTTCTTCCTTTCTTCCACTGAAACTGTTGTCCAGAAATTAATCACAAGATTCATAGGGAGAAGAGAGTGAGAGATAGAAAACTCTGAGAATAAATTAAAGGCTGACATCACAACATAGAGGGGAGGAAGTCTTTGGTTTTTTCTCGTAGTTTCAGGATTGTACATGAATTTTTCATTCAGTTGGTATTGGGGGTAGGGGGGAAAGACAGGACATAGGATATCCTCTCTCCTTACTCTAGGCCTGTACTCAAATCACCAGGAAGCTCATGGGGAAAATGTACCTTAACAAGCCTCCAGTTGAAACCTCCAGTTTCTTGGGCATATGTGCTAGTCATCAGGATACTTTTCTAGGAGATCTGCTTCAAAAAGAAAAGTCCTAAGGAATCACGCATGATTTAAGTGATCATCCCTCTCGTCATTTGCCAATTCTTCTGCAACCGTATGAATCTCAGGATCTTCAGTGAATCAAGGCAGAACATGGAACAAAACAGAGCTGGGATGGATCTGAGATGGAGCCTAGATGCTTGAGCAGAGACAGCTCTTGAACTGCAAAGGGAGAGTGCCTCTGCACGACCCTTCAGGATCTGGAAGGCTGTGCCAGTGGAGGTTTAGGTTAGACATCAGGAAGATTTTCTTGACCGAAAGGGTGATTAGACATTGGAATGAGCTTCCCAGGGAGTTGGTGGAGTCACCATGCCTGAAGTCTGACACAGACTGGAAAAAAGTTATTAAAAGTTATCAAAAAATTATTGCTGGCTCTAAAATACTCTCGGGGGGGGGGGCGTAAGGGGCAGAGCAGGTTCTGCCAAGGTGGGATGGTGCTCTGCTCCACAACCCCGCCCCCTTGAGAGCCTGTAGTGCAACTGTCAGTCACTGGCAGAATGGGAGTACTGCCCCACACCACACCCCCTGGAGACCCTAACCCAGACAGAAAGGCTGGAACGCCAGAAGCCCCACCTGCTGGGACGTGCCCACAGGAGTCCAGAGCAAACAAAATCAGCACCGCATCGTGTCTGCCTGGTCACTACCCTACTCTTCTTGGACTTCTGGTAGCTGGTTCTACGCTGGATCTAAGGCAATGGCCATGATTCTCCCTTTCTCTCTCTCTCTTTTTCACTTGCTCACTTCTTCCTCTTCTCCTGATTTCCTTCTCTTGATATTTGGGTAGCTTAAACCTGGATGGGTTGTAATTTCTAAGTCAATGCTTTATGAAACATTTTATGTTAATTGAATGCTTCTTTAAACTTTTGCCAAGTTCCCTTATTTTCCAAAGTTTGCCAGTAAAAGTGTGTTATTTTGACCCCTTAAAAAGCATCATAACATTTTTCTTGTGGGGGGCTTCAAGATATAAAAGAATTGAAGGTCCCTTTTATCTTTTTGGTGCAAAACCCCTTCAATGATCTCATGAGAAGAACCTGAAGTCTTACAGAGCTGTTTAAGGAAAGACTGGAAGTGGCACTTAGTGCTATGGTCTAGTTGACATGGTGGTATTTGGTTATAGGTCGGACTCAATCTCAGACATTTTCCAACCTAATTGGTTCTGTGATACTATGGTTCTATGTTTAGGAATTTAACCCTTAGTGTTGAACTGTGGCTAAATCTGGCTTTCAAGTTGGACTAAGATTTTTCTGGGATGCCTTTATAGGATTCAGCCTACATGTACGTTGTGGTTTAACCCCAGCCAGCAGCCAAGCCTCATGCAGCTGCTTGCTCACTCCCCTACCATCAGGATCAGGGAGAGATTCGGAAAGGTAAAAGATGGAAAACTCATAGGTTGAGATAAAGAGAGTTTAATGGGGAAAGTAAAAGCCTCACACCCAAGCAAAGCACAAAAAGGAATTATTTACTTCTTCCCATGGACAGCAGGTGTTCAGGTGGCCATCTCCAGGAGAGTAGGTCCCCATCACATGTGATGGTTACTTGGGAAGACAAACAACATCACTCCAAATGTCTCCCCCTTCTTCCTCTCGTTTTATATACTGACCATAATTTCATATGGTATGGAATATCCTTTTGAGTCACCTGTCCCAGCTGTGTCTCCTCCCAACCTCCCATGCACCCCTAGCTTCCTTACCAGCACGGCAGCATGAAAGTAGAAAAGACCTTGACTTGGTGTAAGCCCTGCTCTGCAATAACAAAACATCTCTATGTTATCAACCCCATGTTTAGCATAAATTCCAAACATAGCCCCGTACCATCCACTGCGAAGAAAATTAACTATACCCCGGCCAAATCCGACACAATATATAGGATCAGCTTGCCTCACTAGGATCATCATCAGAATGATGAAATTCTGATTTCACTAAGATTTATCCTAAATCTTAACTAGGACTGAAATGTAGTGTTTTTTAAATGTAAAGCACATCACCCTTACCACACCAATGTTATGTTAGATATTTGGCCAAGCAACCTCTCAAATACAAGGGAAAAGATTTGCTGATTTGCAACTGTTAGCACTGGTCACTACAAATCTTCATGCTTGGGTCTTCTCATAACTACAAAAATAAAAGTTACTTTCTTACTTTTTTCTATGTCCTAATTTAAACATGGATAAACCAATAATTTATCTCTACCTTATTCTTATTAAATTAGAAGATCATGCTGCAAGGGTTCAGTTCCTTTCTGACTGAGTATATAACCTACTAATTATGTCAGTTCATAGCAGCTAAAAAAAGGTCGCAACAGTGTATGCTTGCATTTTAAATTATATTGTCATTCTATAAAAGCAATCATGTTTACTCAGAGAATAGGGGGTATGAATCCCATTCTCCTCGCTGTTGTAGTAGTTTCAACCAGGTTTTCCCCCTGCAGTTGAAAGTGGTAACCCCCAGGGGGTGGTAACTCTTGAAGTTTTGAAGTTTTGTCCAATGAGTGCTTCTGCAAAATGTAAACATATCACAACCAAAAGGAAGAGAAGAGTTTTAGTTAGGGGTTGTAGAAGAAGAGGTAGCCATGTTGTAAGACCACAAGGAAGGGGGCTCGGAGTCCCTTGGGCCTCTGTGGCCCCCGAGCCCAGCTGGGGGCTACAGAGACTTGGAACAGTGTTAAGCTGGACTAAGTGTCTGTAGCTGAACCTGGAGATGTTTCTTCACTGTGAGCAACAGCAGCAGCAGCAGAACTGCACTGACCGGAGCAGTGGCAGAGAGCCAGAAAAGATAAGAAGCGGCAGAGGCATTACAGCCAAGCAGGAGAGACACAGAGATGTCTAATGGAGAGAGGAAGAAAGCCAGCAGCTGAGACAGAGTTTTGGGGGTAAGAACTGAACCAGACCCCCCAAAAACCCTTGGAGATCCCTCCTAGAGAGAGAGAGGAGTAGATGGACTCCTATTTGAGAGAAGTCTTGGAGTACAGCAACACTAGAGAGAGAGAGGAGCTGAGAAGCTCAAAAGTGTCCTGAAGCTGGACCGGGACGGAGAGGAATGCAGAGGGGGTGACCTTGGCTCCCCCCTCGCACTGCTGCCAAGGTGGCAGCCTGAGGCAGGGCACAGAAGCTCTGGAAGGGGTTTGAGTCCCCTGAAGATACCAGACCGCCACAAAGACCCACAGTGTTTCGTGGCATGACCGTGGTGGAACAACCTTTGTCTGGGGTGACGTAGCCCACAGAAGACCCCTTTGCCTGCGTCAAGGGGGCTGAGAGAGGCTTGGAGGCCTCCCTCGTGAGTGCTGGCAGAGATCCAGCCACAGCTGCTACATGCATGTGAAGAGGACAGATGGCTGCTGTAGAAGATACTCCTGCTTAGAGACTGGAAAGGATCTGTCCTTCTTCCCTCCTGGACTTTTATTTGGAGGAGAGAAAAGATCTGATCCATTGTAAATACTTATGTCATGGTAGAGATAGCTAAGGTTGTATATAATGTATTGTAGTATTTATTTGTACAGTCATTGTAATATATTCCCTTTCCCCCCACTTTGAGTCCGTGTGATTGTCTGGAAAAACGCATCTTACACTAGGTTGAGATGTGGGAGGGGGGCTTGCAGCTAGGGAATTGGATTTTGGGGTATCTCAAACCATGACAGCTGTAGAGGTAGGGAATGGAAGTGGCTAATAGAGCACTGTAGCACTTTAGTTACACGTGTGAGATATCCTCTACTTCCTTCTCACACTTTTGCTGTTGCATGCTACAGTAATAGATAATTCCTGCTGTGCTGATCATTCTAACTTTAAAAAACTAAGAATTTGTTATGAAATAAAGAGTTGAAATTGCTTTCCATTTTGTCAAGCTAACTCTAAGTCCTTGGTCTGTATAAATCTGACTATGAAATAAGAACTTACACAAACAATAATTTTTGGCTTTCTATCCTCAACCATGGTAACTTGACAAAGGCTTTTTTTTTTCTGTTAAAGAATGCCAAAAGTGAACCAGTATGCCACTGTGCTAAGCATGGTAGAAATCCAGGGGAAAAAATATGTGTTCTGTCACAGAGAGTTTGTAACCCAAGTGTAAGGGAAAAGGATGTGCTCTGGCAGGTGGAATTGATGAGGCACAAGCATCTTCTTACACCATCAGTTGAACCAATGAGTGTTATAGCTGGGGAAGTAGTTCTGCTGTTGAACTAGATTAGAAACATGCACATATTTACATTTAATCTTAACTAAGAGATCTTACTATTCGATTAACTTCTGGGCAAATACCCATATGGACTGGTTCCAACAGAGCTGGGAGGCTGAGCAGACACTTAATCATAACAGATTTATAGACTTCATAATACTACATAAAACTGAGACGAATTAATGGGAGAAAGAAATAGAAAGGACTCTAAAACCTCCAGACTTTTCAGTAAATCTGCATCTCAATCAAGTAAATATTTCCTTTTTTTGTCATGATTAATCAGCATACAACAAACCCAAGAGAGGATAGGATCAATAAGTAATTGACAAAGTAATAATTAAAAGCAAAGCTTTACAATGTCCTTCATTTTAAATATTTCATTCTTGTCAGTTGCTGAATCCATTGGGTTTAAGGATGTGCTTCCCACACTCCAAATACTTTAGTTAGTTTGGTAATAATGTACTTGAGTCAGATTCACTGAGGAGGAAGATGAATATACTGTTCCGTGATATTGTGGTGCAAATGCACACAGTAAAAATTGCAAGAACTCTTGATGTTGGCTTTTAAAAAGCCTGGTTTAATTTATCATCAAGTAATCAATACACACAAAAAAAAAAGGATTAACACACCTTCAATGTGTTAATTCTCTAAATCTGAAAAGACTTGCAGAAGCAGAATTTATTAGGAGATAGGACAACAGGAAATGTTTCACTTCAAAGTAGAAAGAAGAAAAACTTACAGAGTTTTCATTTAGGAAAAGAGATGAGAATGAATCATCTATTTATGCCTAGGACTTTGTAAGTAATCGTTAAAGCTTCCAAGTGTACGCTTATACAGAAGATCATTCATATATGTATAAAGCACAAAAAAGGTGCCATGTCAAATTTTGACATGTATTCAGCTGTTACATATCAAAAATTTTGAATAGGAATGACAGTTCCCAGGAAATGTTCCTTCCTTATCTTCTAAAACACTATGTGAACTCTGGCAAGTCTTTTACTTGAAATTATATTATTTTCCAATTTCTAACATATTCTTCACAGGATTATTCAGTATGAGAATTTAGTTTGTGTTTGTATAGCCTTCTGGTATTTTAATGAAAAATGAGGTACTAAAAAGCTAAATATCAGTAATCCCAATGAAAGAAATCACCTCTGGCATGAAAAAAAAAATACCAGAAGTGTATTTTATTTTAAACATTCACTCAAGTGTTTTTCTGAGTTGATTCTGTAGCATCACATTTATTTTAATGTTCTGCATTTTAAGATACTGCTATTTGAATGTTGTGGAAGATATGGAATATGTAGGCCACTACATTAGCATATTCTTCTCAATTTCTTTTCCTGGAAGACATTGAAAATGCCTTTTGGCAAGTAGATAGTCTACGAATTTATTTTAAATAGAATCCTAGAATCCTAGAATCAACTGGGTTGGAAAAGACCTCCGCGATCATCAAGTCCAACCCTTGATCCAACATCGCTGTTGTTACTATGCCATGGCACCAAGTACCGCATCCAGTCTCATCTTAAAAACTTTCAGGGACGGTGAATCCACCACCTCCCTGGGCAGCCCATTCCAATGTCTGATTACCCTCTCTGTAAAAAATTTCTTCCTGATATCCAACCTAAACCTCCCCTGGCAGAGTTTAAGACCATGCCCTCTTGTCCAACTGCTGGTTGCCTGGAAGAAGAGACCGATGCCCACATGGCTACAACTTCCTTTCAGGTAGTTGTAGAGAGTGATGAGAAGATACAGACTTCAGCAAAGACTTTTTCTGGTTAAGGTTTTCCTTTTTTTATTCATATCTCATAAGTATAATTCAGAATTTCAGTTCATAGCTTTAATGTGAAGACTTAACCCCAAATAATCCAAATCACCCCACATTCTTCCAGTGCAAAATTTCGGACACATTCCCATGCATTTCATGGTCATTATGTTAGAACATCACAGCCTGTCTGGATCAATCCATGGTATGTACAGAATAAAAAGTTAATAAGAACAGAAGAGTTGCGGTTTCTGTTGTTTTATGAAAGTTCTCCCATCTGCTGCAGTACAGAGACATGGATTCAATTTTGTTATATTAAAAGCTCTACAATTCTTTGAAAAATCACACTATGTTTGAGACTAAGAAAAATGAGCTCTTTAGTAAAAATAACAGAAAAATGATATATCACATAGTGTATAATCTCTGCTTGTCACCATGATCTTAAAGGTGAATTTAACTGCTTGCGTAAGTTAACATGAAATATGATTTACACTAATCAGCCAGAAGCAAAGGGAAAGTGAAAAAAAAAAAAGTAGTAATTTGTTGTTATAAGGCATATATTTACCCACAATACAACAAAAACAACTCAGATCTGCTTAGAGCTAGTTCAAGTAATAAAGTTGTTATAATTCCCACTCATTTGAAACAGCCTAATTTTCTGCAGAATAGGTTAAAATCTATTGTAAGGGCAATCTGGAGTGTTCTGGTGGCCCATCTAGTTCTAGGTTGGCTAGTTCAGACTTTACAGAACTTTTTACAGAAACATGACATGTACTGATGAGACCCTCTTCAGGCATTTCACTTTTTCTCACGTGTGCCTATGATTGACATATATGAAGCAGAGCAAGAATTTCTCAGTTGTACATTGAAGGAGTCTATCTAATGCAAAGATTGATACATTTTAGGAGATCTTACTACCAAATTATTCACTGGTTGCACAGGTCAGTATAAAATGAGCAATATTCACATAAATTCATGAACACAAACTTGATAACCAACATTAATAATGTCTAGATATTTAAGGTGTAAATCTAACTGTTCTTCTTCCATTAAATGTAAATGGGTTGGAGCCAGATGATTTTTAAGGTCTCTTCCAACACAAACCAATCTATGATTCTAGAAGTGTCTCAGGATTACATTTCTGTAAGTTAGATTGCCAAGACAAGCAAATTAATTATAAGGACAAAATATAAGTTATTCATTTTAAAATGGACTGAATAGAACAAACTCAATATTTCTCTTTAAGAACAAATTATTTAGGATAAAGAGATTGGTGTTGTTCAGAGTTTTTTTTTATGCCTATTTCTGCTAAGATTATCGATAATCCTACAGTAGCAAATATTAAAAACTAACCAAAAATGAATCACCTCCCAAAATCAATCATTTTAATTTTGCTTCATGTTGAGACCTTCTAAATATTTCTGAAGACTCATCTACCTGACCCACAACCATATACTAGAGGTCAGGTTCAGTATCAAATTTTACAAAAAAATGAAAAACTGCCAAAGGAAAAGCTGGAGACAGCCAGATCTTAACATTACAAAACTACAGACTTCATTTCTTTTCATCAGCTTAATCTGAGATAATGTACACTATCACTCCTGAAGCTGGAACTCTCTCCAATGTTATGGTGGTACCATTTATCAAAAAAGCATTTATTTTAAATAACTAATGAGTGTGACTTGATGACTGCCAAGTACAGGACACAATTATGGTACTGAGTAATACCAAAGCTCAATCTCCTTTGTTTTTCTCCTTTTCCACCGCTACTAAAAAAAAAGGATACCATTAAGAGAGAAAGCTCTTTAAAAGATTGTCGAAGTGAATAGTGTGTGAATTAGCCTTAGAGAGCAACTTCAATACCTGTGCCTGTCTAATTCTACTTAAAACAAAAAATGTCAGCCTACTTGCAGCTGGTGGAAGCTTAGTTTAAGAAAAAGAAGGGTAAACATTAGGTCTCTGTAGATATTTTTATCATTATTAACAAGTAGGTAGATAGGAGTGGGAAAAATATGGATCTTGGAGAAATTCTTCAATGTGGTTTCTAGCAAAACTGAATTGAAATTGTCTTTTCCAATCTTATTATGGTATTGTTATTTAAAACCAAATCCCATGCTTGACAATACTGGTACATGTTACATAAAAATTAAGCAGGCCCCCATATTTTTTCATGTATAAAATTAAGCTTGTCTCTTCCCCATATGACAGCAGGTATGTCCTAAGATTGAGAACAGAAAAATTTTAATCAGTTTTTGCCATGTGCCTGTGATTGTTGTGTACCTGCAGCTCCAGACCAGTCTTGCTAGGAATGGCATCTGGGAGGGGAGGGCCAGCACTTTTTTCTGCTGCTAGGGCAGAGAGCCCTGCACCATGGCTTCAGGCTGCATGTGACAGAGTAGGAAGATAGGCTTGGACTCAAAAAGAGATTGAGGATGCTAAATCTGGCAGCAAGGTCTATGGGTTTGTGCAGCTTATAGCCCCAGAGCTGTAGGTCACTGAAGCAGCACAAAACTCCATGATCCCTAATGTCCGTCATTATTACAGGCAGAGAAACTGAGAAAGGAATAAAGCAACTTACTACCAGGCCACAGAAAAGTGCAGACCCAAACCACAAATGCAGTCATCTCTCCAAAGTCTGTGGTAGTGACCAGACTGTGGACACCACCATGCCGGTTTGTCAATGTAAGTTATTCCATGACTGGGGTTTAGCAGGTTTACACTCTCCTAAATAGTACTGTCAAGCCCAGCAAGGCAAAAACTCCACTACAGATCTGGCTGTCGAAGATCTCCTCTGTACTGATCTATCTGTTCAAGATCTGTTTCAGTTCAACACTGCTTCACGAAGGAAAGTGATAACACCCATTCAGTAAAGAGACTGATATTGAAATGCAGACAATTCTGCCAAAATAATAAAGCAAAGAACAAACCAGGTTGCATATTCATGTCTGAAACCTATGGAAAACTACCAATCAGATCCTTAATTTCTAAATCCCCACTGATGCTTCTCAGCACTGTGACAAGGAGCTCACCAACCTGTCCATTTTTTCCAAGGACCCAGCATTTTCTGATCTGGTTGAACCATCTGCTTACAGGTTCAGTCAAGGGCAAGAGGATAGACATCTGAGACATCAACAATGAACTGATATTTAAGGGGAAAATATTGTATGAAGTGGAAACCATCCATGCAACATAAGAAGTTTTATACAGTTGGTTCCATTCACAAACCTGCAGCATTCACACTTTGTCTCCCAAACTCTTGTCAAGATATTTTCAAATGGGTTGATACATGGGCAAAACCTTGTAAAGTTTACAAAACGTTGTAAAGATAACCACAGCATCTCAGAGTTTTAAGAGTTTTAAAAGAAAGCAAGTGAACCACTCGTAAAGTACAAAGATATCTCTACTCAAAACATTTCTTTAGGACTTGCTATATGGGTTTACGTTCCCATCTTTGTATATGTACAGTAGTGCCTCTATGGTGAAAAAAACCCAAGTCACAACACAGGGGTATTTCTTCAGTAGTAATAAATGTCAGCTGAACGTAGAATTTATCAAGATTTTAAAAACTGTAAAAATAAGCATATATACCCATGTATATAATATTAGACTAAAATAAATAGTGGTTGTAATATTTGCCTGAAGCAAAATTTATTTGAGTTTTCATTGTATTAGATGTTAATTCCATTGACGAGGGGCTTGAGAAAGCATATTAATGTTATTTAAAGCTATTTACCTTAGTATTCACATCAAGCTGAGTAAATTATCATATGTAATATACAAAGATCTTTTCCAAAATTATTCTGCAAGTGTGTCAGATCTTTCACATACATATTTTAATCAACTTAGCTCCTATGTCTGACTGTTCTCTACATAGTGTTTGAAAGACCATGGGAACAGAATATGACAGAACTTTTAAAGCTAATACCCGAAGTTCTCATGCTATAATCTGGGACATCAATTTATTTCAACTATATCTGATTTTTGAAAAAATGGCTTCTGACAGTGTCATTTTCCATTTTATAACCAACTTCTGTTGCAGACAACTGAAATAGATATTATTTCTTCCTTACTTCCTGATAAATTCAGTTATATTACAAGTTTGAATTGCCTTTAAGTTTCTCTTCTCTGCTTCTTGTTCTCATATTAAAACAACATTTTTTCCCTTGGGTGTTTCCTCTGCCTGCTATAAGACAGTGTTTCTGCTCTAAAAAACCTAACACTAATATTATTGGGTACCTGTTCATTTTCTCATACCATTAACCTTTTCCCAACTTTTCAGTATGCTTTTATGCACTTGGTATATTTTTAAGAATTACTATTTTCTTTCTATAATACTTCCAGTAATTAAATGTTAAATTAACTTCTTAGGCTATCATTAAGCTAGCAGAAACATAGTGCTGTGCACTGCATTTAACAACATCATCTGCGACTTGTCTGTGCCTTTTTCTTTATGCCAAAAGATGCATTCTGAAATGTGTAACATATGAAAAACAGTAAGATAAATTTAGCAGGCAAAAGAAATACAGGACACAGCTTCTTTTTGCACCTGACAAGTTAGCAAGATTTGGGTTTTGTCTGGACTTTTCCCATTAAGAAACTGGTGATGGAGGTATGGGTTTCTTCCTTTGTTCTTATTTCATATGAAGGTATAACCCCACTTTCCTGGAACATGGCAGAAATGAAATGAAGGGGCTGTGTCTTTGCATCATATCTCTCCAGCAGCATTCAGCACTCCTCTCTCTTAGGAACAATTTTTTGGAAGGACAGCCTCTTCCTGTCCCTCACCCCTTCTACCCTGACTGTACTGACAGGGAGAGCACACTTGAACACAAAATTCAATTTTCACAAACACAAGAAAGATGCATCTGAGAGACAGAGTTCTGGTATGAGCCAGTTACCCTTTCCTGAAAAGTCCCTTGTGCATTAAGATGACAGCCAGAGAGAGTCAGGGTCTGCAGGACAAGAGAGTTTGAACTCTACCAGTGACCTGTGCTGTGAGATAATATAATGATATGTGTGAAGTCTTGTCTCTCTGTACCAGAATTGACTCTGCACAAAAGGGAAGTTGGTGAATCTGGTGCCTCTCGGTCATGCCAGCTCTGTGACTTGTGGTACCTCTTTACCCAAGGTAACTGATACAAACTACATCCAAAAATTCTCAGACAAGAAAATGATTGGTTTTAACCCTTTGACCTCAGAAATCTTGGTTATAGCATAAATTCACAAACCCAGCATGGGTACCATCAAGAGGGCAGCATGGTGTAGAGGCAGGAACAGGCAAACAGAGGATGACACTGAGTGAAAAACTAAACTATGTTTAGCATTGAAGCCTGTTTGTCACCAAACAACAAAGTGAACACTGACTAAGATCCTTTACACAGATCCATGTTCTCTAAGTTATGCACAATAGCTTCATACTTGTAGCTATTTGTCTTAATTTTCTTGAGTATTCTAGTACAGATAAGTTTTTATTACACCAGCCTAAGCTGAAAATAGAGAAACCATTAATAAATGTGGTTCTAGGATGTAATATCATGATTTTGAAAAAAATTCAGGGAAATGTTTCTACCATAGAAAATATATGGATAAATAAGACTGACAGAAAAAAAAAACCCAAACCAACTATCTACATTAGCTTCAAACCATATTTGGACATTAACTAGAACAGTAACAGGAATTACAGTGAGAAATTTTATACAAAAGGTTAATTCTGCACAACTAGATCAAAAACTCTAAGAAAATACTGATATGGTGCAGGAAACCTCCAGAGAGGAATTGTTCATCTCTAGACTACCTTTATATTGGCAAATCAACTGAGGCTACAATCACTTTCTGACATAAATGCCAAAACACAATTAATTGATCTTGTCTCCACTGCAAAATGAGGGCAACAACCTCCAGACTCCCTGTTCAGAATAAATCTTGGTTTACATGAACCTGTGATCTCTGTTTAAGAACTGTTTGGTACAGTGTAAAAGTAGCTCAGTCCCAAAATCTAAAAACTTCCCTGTTAAAACAAATCATTTACAATTATTAAAAATGTTCTTTTTACAGAGATAAGCACCAGTTAATTAGAATATACACCTAATGCTTCATGTGAGGGACTGGGAGAGAGAAGTCACAATGGTTTATAATACTATTCTAAACACTAAACAGTATATAAACTTTGATCAATTTATGACAGTTAAAGAAAAACCAGGAAAAAAATTATTTATTCTTCAAGAATGCTTAAAAATCCAAGGTAATAGGTCATCCACACAGAATCACAGAATGCCTGTGGTTGGAAGGGACCTCTGGCAGTCATCTAGTCCAACCTGCCTGCTCAAGGAGGTTCACCTAGAACAGGTTCCACAGAATACATCCAGGAAGGTTTTGAGTATCTGCAGAGAAGGAGACTCCACAAACTCTCTGGACAGCCTGTGCTGGTGCTCTGTCATTCCCACAGTAAACAAGTTTTTCCTCATATTCAGATGGAACTTCCTGTTTTCCAGTTTGTGTCCATTGCCCCTTGTCCTGTTGCTGGGCACCACTGAAGAGAGTCTGGCTCACCCTCTCGACATTTAAGACATTGTACACATTGTTAAGATCTCCTCTCAGTTGTCTCTTTTCCAGGCTAAACAAGTCCAGCTCCCTCAGCTTTTCCTCAAAGGATAGATACTCCAGTCACTTAATTATCTCCATAACCCTCCCCTAGACCCTCTCCATTAGTTCCATCTGTCTTGAACCAGATTTATCTCTGGGTAGAAAAGACTTGATCCTATTTTCTCTGTAATATTTCTTACTAATTCTTTATAGAGTTGCAATTGTTAATGGAATTTTTAAATGTATCCATGCTTCAACAAGAACTAATCTTTTTTTTTCCTTTTCTTAATGATCGTACTAAAATAGTTCAATCAAGCAATAAAGGCTGATCCACATAATACCTCTCGTTCCAGAAAAGTCTCTACTTGTAGAGAGAGCAGAAAACTAGAGAGGTTATATGGCCAACATCAATAGTGATGCATTGCGTCATTAATTAGATTAACCTACTAAATCCAGGAGCTTTTTTTTTTAATTCCTAGATTTACAGCAAAATGCTTAATAACCCTGTGACTTTTGGTCCTTTCAATTTTCATCAGTAATGTAAAAATAAATTGATGGTGAGCTGTTCGCTGTAACAGTTATGAGAAGGTATTAATCTTGGATACAAAGAGTGGACTGTGTCATTTTTGAACATGTGGTTTATTTCCAACTAAAAATATAGAGTTTGTATCGTGGATCAGAAGCACACCTATACTAAGGATACCTGTGTGGGATATAACTGACTTCTGTTCTAACCTGTCTTCCTTTCTAAAGACCATTAACATAAGAAAAGGACCTTTGAAGACTGCATAGCTTCAGAAGTAATATGTGCAAATACTGCACCATTTAACATCTTTATTAGGAACAAGTTGTCCCCTATTGTTTAAGGTTTGAGGAAATATATTTTGTAAAAGAAATACACCAACAGGTGTGAGAATGTATCAGCAGTATAAAAGCAAATAATAGTACAGGGATGATATAGTAGGGAGTATCATTAACTTACCCTGTTCTCAGACATCCACCACTTGCAGTTGTCAGATAGAGAAAACTAGAATTATTTAATCTGTGCTTATACTACCATTCCTATTCTTGTCTTGGTTAATGGTAATTAATAAGACAATTTGTTATTGATTGTTACTTAAAGCTATTGAGATAAACAGGGGTAGAGTAATGATTTAGAGATGAAGCAAAATCTTTTTGCTGAATGAGCACTATTATTACACTTACAAACAGACTTTTTTCTAAAATAAATTAACACTCATGATCGATGTCACTCATTGATCAATATTGACTGACAATCAGACAGCTAACTGTGTTATGTGTAATTGAATTTTCTTTTTCAGTAAACTGTTTTCTAACTTGTAACAAAACCATCAACGGACAACCTAAACATGCTTACCTAAATGGCTGTAATAAACACAGAAACACAGGGTTGGGACCTTCCTTATATGGTCAGAAAGTTCATTTCACTGTTTCTGTGGGATGTAATGCTTTAATATGAAGGAAATTGAAAAGAAAAAAAATTACACAACATTAGTTTTTGCAGAATGTTCCTCTCAGGATGACAATGGTGATGCATTAGTAATATATTCTCCTCAAAAAATCTGTGGTTGAGGACCTGAACGCTATATCTTGAATATAGCTCAGTAAAGATAGGAAATACGTGGAAGAATCTCTGTTTCTTGGGATTACCAAAGACTATTTTCATCTATTTAGTGGTCCTTGATGTAAGTTCATTTTAATTCTCTAAAAAGGACTTGCTTCTCTGAAAAGGGGTCTATCATCACTGTACCCAGCTTCCTTGAGCTGAGACTTCCATACCTAGACCCACTTTCTACCTTCTTATCGCAGTGATGCATACAAGTGTCTCAAAGGCGGGTGTTAAGAGGATGGGCCCAGCGACAGGACAAGGGGCAATGGGAACAAACTGAAACAAGGAAGTTCCATCTGAATATGAGGAAAAACTTGTTTACTATAAGTGACAGAACACTGAAACAGATTGCCAAGAGAGGTTGTGGAGTCTCCTCTACAGATACTCAAAACCTGCCTGGACATACTCTGTGCAACCTGCTCTAGGTGAACCTATTTTAGCAGGGGGAGTTAGACAAGAGGATCTCCAGATGTGTCGTCCAACCCCAACCATTCTGCAATTCTGTGATTCCATAACTCTGTACTTAAGATATTCTACATTATTATGGTGTAAGAATTTGTCAGCACCTGAGTTCAGTCTGCTTTTGTTACACATACCAAAGGAATGGATAGCTTTTTTCTTTAGACTTTCAATATATTTGTGCAGTTTTCATAATGAACAATAAGGCCCTGTAATATACTAAATGTTTTTAACAAACTTGAAACTACAACAAGACCAAGTTCTCTTTTTACAGTTTTATTGTCTATAGGCTGTACCAAAAGCACAAACTTACTTTTATGATTCAGAAATGCTCCAGATCATGAAGCTCTAATGTGTTAAATTTGTAGGGCAGAAAGACACAACTTAGAAGAAAATTAATACTTTAGTTTCAGTCTTTCTACCTAAACAGAATAGAAAGTAGATTTGTATATGCTTAAGGGTAGTGGAGCATGAATTGCACAACAGCAAAGATTTTTAGTATGATTGCCTATGACTGTAATATAATAGGGGAAATGAAATTTTGGCATAAATAATCATGTTCTATAATTGCAAGCTTGATGACACCACAGAAAGATTTTTGGAGTAGGCAAGGCATTAGGTGGATCCTAATTGTCTAGGTCCAATGGTATTATCTTCTCTATTCTAGTTCCTTCTAAGAGTGTTAATTATATCTCAATGTGTCATGGATTTAAGGCTTTTAGTCTACTGAGGAGTGGTCTATGAAAGATTATTTAAATGAAAAACTTAATGAAGCATAATAAAATCTAGTTAAACCCACATCTGCTACTTGGTTTTGATTTTAAACCTGATTTCAGACTCCAACATGATACCTACAGTGTTCATTTTTTGTTACCAGAAATCTTTGAACCTCACTATCAGCACCTGGCAGATAGTTGGAAAGGTGTAAAGGCAGATATTTTGAAGTGTACAGCAACATCTCCTGTAAGAGTTAAAATTACATATAGTACAAGGTGGACTGTTTACTGTGTAGTTTTCTATTAATTTGTGCAATAATTCCAAGGCGTTAGCACCAGCCCACTGTTTCAGTAAGACAACAGCTTTAACAGAGAACAGAATGTCATTCCTTCTCTGGATAGATTAGTATTATTGAGAAATTAAAGAGTACTTTTGTGATATGAAATAATTAAATTCCAGTCTAACATCTGAATTAGCATAATTTACCTCCTAAAGCCGTAACTTCACTTTTTGACCTGCTTTTACTAAAGACATAAATCTACATATATAAACTAACATATATATTGAACTAAAGACATAAGTCTATATGTCTATATATATAGTTAAATATATTCTGCTCTTTACAGCAGCACACAGATTTCAGGAAGATAAATTCCCAGTATACAGAAAGACACGATTTTTCAAAGCACAGAACAGAATCAGGCTTAGTAAATTCTTTTTTTTAACTAATTTTTGTGGTTGTACAAAGTTTTGTAAGTTCTTACCCCAAATTGTCTAGACCTATAAGTAAACCTCTATTTTAAAGGCATAATTTAATTCATATAAGACTATTTCTCCAGAAAAAAACTAAAGGCTTTTCAGTACACCATAGTTAATAAGGCTTTTTTTGAATCCCTTCAGAGCATGAGGCCTAATGAAAAGAGAGCACTCACGACCATTTTTAGGCACTGTGTAGGGTGCAAGAAAATGTATATCAGTTCAAACAGAGTCAATAAATCAGTACTTTGATGGTGAAGTATTTTGAAGACAATCTCTTACAGTTAATGAGATTTATTTTGCAGATAGTTGTCCATAAAAAAAACCATCGCAATTGTAAAATAAATTTAAACAACATTGAGAATAAAGAACTGAGCTCAATACAGTATATTCTCATTACAATTTTCACTGCCCTGGGAAAGGACTTATATCAAGGCAATTAGGGTCTTTATTGGCTCCCATGACACAAGTTAGTCAACAAATACCCTAGTACTCTCATACTCTTTTCTTTTTTTTTTTTTTTAATTCTGCAGCTGATGTCATCCTAAACGCCTATAGACACCAATTAAACTTTGGGCATTTGCGTCATTTCCGAAAGGCAAGAGTAGTTCTTTTAAGAAAGGCCACAAGGAAAATCAAATGTATACTTCACTCTTTTTTTAAGTAGTAATTTAGCCATGCCAGTGAGGACTTATGCTAGTGCAGCAGTGAGATCTGAACTTTGAGTGGTATTAATTTCTCAATCTAACGTATTAAGAGAGAAAAAATTGTGCAAATTTAGCTCAAGAAGTTGCTTGGGGACAATGAAATTTTAAATACATTTTTCATGTGAAATCCATCCTTTTGCCAAGGGAACAATTAAAAGTGATTTTTCAACTATTTTCTTTTCCTTCATATTTTTCAGAGTTCCTTTTGCTCATTTACTACCATCCCATAAACTCCAAGCTTCAGACAACAATATACATCCCAATACATTCTTTGATTCATGGGTCTTTGTTATAATTAATCTCACAGAGTTAATCCCCTTAATGTGTTACCTATTTGTCTCTGTCCACACAAGAATTAGTCCAGAACAGTTCCTCAAATCATCAGCTAATTTCTCAGTCCAGTACTGCCAAGTGTAACCAGCTGCACTCTTGTGTGGACTGTCGGACAGTTAAAACTTAAGTCAGAAAAATGGGACTCTGTAAAACTATGACGAAGACAACATGACTTTAGAAAGGAGGAAAAGTCTACTTTTTCTCTTTCTTCCCTTCCCTGTCATCTACCTACTGGGTTTCTGTGTTTCGGAGAAGATGAGCATCTCTCCATTGAAGCATTTCCCAAACAAAACTTTCTGGCTCGAACAAGGAGTTGAGGAAAAATTTAAGGAAAATTCATTGTCTCCTATTGGAATTTCTCATTCCTATGGTCTACTAAAACTGTTCTTCATTCACACAAACAATTCCAAATAAGTTTACTTCTGATCACAATTAACTTTTCTATTGAATCCTTATGGATTTTATGTGAATATGCACATGCATGAAGGTACACTAAAACCTGACAACCACATTGGATTGAGAAACAGGTGAAAAAAGAGTGAGAAGTAGAAGAAGAGAGTCAGAGATCCTTGCATCTGGGCCTCCAAGGTGGGAAAAGAGATTTCAGTGTATCCCGGGAGCTGCATGGGATGCAGGTGAGCACTGAGACAATACTCTCAGGCACATGGTTTGATTCTTGAGGTTGTCTTCTGCAGGGCTAGGAGTTGGACTTGATGATATTTGTGGGTCCCTTCCAACTCAGGATATTCTATGATTCTAAGAGTGTTGAAGGGCGGACAGCAGGACTGGCTGCACCGAAGGGCACCTTACTTAACACGGGACACAGTGGTCTAGGAAATGTAGTATCATCAGGCAAGATCATCCAGTGATAAACAAACCATTTGACCTTGTAGTAGTACAAAAGCTTTAAGAGATTTGAGACCTTACAAACAAAGCTAGATTATAATATCTCATCCTAAAAAAGGGAGAATTTTAAGAAAAAATTCATAGAGTATTCCTATCTTCCACAGCTATGGTGTTACAGTCTTGTTCTGTTTAATTACCAAGTGTCCCTCTATCAGTTAAATAGTTCCTTAATTGCATAATTATTTAATAAGAAAATAAATAAATTTTATTTGACTTCAGATTTCCAGGGGAAAAAATCAATTATTCTTAATTCAATCATTATTTACTTAGTAATCATTTATCAGTTTTGGAAATGTTGTTAGGCTTCAGAGTCAGCTTTGTTTGGGTTAATTGAATACTTTTAATTAAGATAGCTGATCACAATCCTTATAAGTTTAAACACAGCCCCAAAGGCAGCATTTGGTTAAAAAAAGTTCAAGGAAGATTAATATTTGAAGTACAGCATATACTCTATTGGTTTGCCAACTGAATTACTACAGAGGTTAATAATCAGAGTTTAGAAAACATTGACATAAGTTTAATTCCCTTTTTTGGATGAGGTTACTAGTCAAATTAATTGGTGCCAATCCCTAAGAAGAGCAAAAATAGTAACTTCATTATTTATAATAGCATTTCATAGAGATAATTCTAAATACATGCAAAGACCATACTCTCAGAAAATGTGCTTTTTGCTACTGTGGTATGGTAAAGTTACATTGTACTTCTTCAGAAGACATATTAATATTATCTGTTTACGAACAAAAATGCTCTTTGTTATATTATATTGAACAAATCTGGGATGGTTCAGTATGGCCACATAGATTCATCTCTATTTGTTACTTTATTAAATTTTATTTCATCAACACTATTTAAAAATACATTTTATTTTCAACAATAAATACATTTTATTTTCATCAATTTTATATTTACTTCCAGATTATTCACTAAACATTCAATAGCATTTTACATAGCTCTCCTGAAAAACCTCACACACTATTTGTTGGGAATTGTCAGAGATTCTGCTTTAATCCATCTAATGTATATTCCATTATAATTGTCAAGTATTAATTTCATACTGTAGTGTCACGGGGTATGTTTTCAAATACCTTTCAAAAGCCCTTAAAAAACATCTATGTAACTGACATCATAACCATTACTATGACTGCAAAATACTTAAATCTCTTAAAGTATCCTGGTTTTCCTAAAACCCGCTTTCAGTAAAACGGTGTTGATTTACACTAACTATATTCTCATGATTTAATTCTTTATTAATTATAATAATTATATTTTCATAGAATCATAGAATGTTAAGGGTTGGAAGGGACCTTAAAGATCATCTAACCCCTGCAGGAACACCTCCCAGTAGACTAGGTTGCTCAAGGTGTTATTCAACCTGGCCTTGAACATTGTCAGGGATGGGACATCGAAAACCCCCTGGGCAACCTGTTCCACCACATCACAGTAGAAAATTTCTTCCTAATATCTAACCTAAATTTCCCCTCTTTCAATTTGTACCCATTACTCCTTTTCCTGCCACTACAATTCCTGATGAAGTATCCCCCTCCAACTTCCCTATAGGTCCCCTTCAGATACTAAAAGGTTGTTATGAATTCTCCATGCAACCTTCTCTTCTCTAGGAGAAGCTCTCTAGCTCCAGCTTCCTCAGTCTGTCTTCTTAAGGGAAGTGCTCGAGTCCTGCTATCAACTTCAAGAACAGTTTCATGTTCTTCTTATCTTGGAGACCCCAGAACTGTATGCAGTATTCCAGGTAGGAGCAGAGCAGAGTAGAGGGTGAAATCACTTCCTTTGATGTGCTGACCACTCTCCTTTTGATGCAGCCCAGGATTTGTTTGGCTTTTCTGGCTGCAAGTTCACCTGCTGCTTCATGTTGAGTTTTTCATCAACCATCATCCCCAAATCTTTCTCCTTGGGGCTGCTCTCATTTAGTTCTCTGCCCAACCTGTAGATGTGTTTGGGATTGTTGTAACCCAGGTGTAGAACCTCGCACTTCACTTTGTTGAACTTCGAGGTTTGCATCAGCCCGCCTCTCAAGTGTGTCAAGGTCCCTCTGGATGGCATCTCTTCCCTCCAGCGTGGACACTGCACTCAGCACCACACAGCTCAGTGCTGTCAACAGACTTGTTGAGGATGCACTCAAACACACTGTTTTCAGTGTCAGTGCTTAGATTTTATTCTTATACGTGCAGAACATATGCCAGTTTGAGTGTCTTAGGGTCCCAAATAATATTAAAAGTTAATATTCCTCAGACATTCAGGAATGGTTCTGATCCTGTAGTTTCCTACTTTTTGTTGACATCCCTGTCATCATAGGAAGACCTGACAAGAACTCATGGAATGAGTCTAGTTTGTCTCAGAATTAAAGACAAAATGAATGAGTAAAGGGAAATGAGAAAATAATATTTTTACAGATCTTACAAATAGTTCTTTCCTTCTTCTCATGCTAAAAGAATATGATAACCAAACACTTGTGAATCATCATGCAAGTTTGAAAAACTGACTGGTTTTAAACCAGATTTGTTTTGCCAAAGACTGAGAAGTTTTTGCTCCTCTTTGTGACAGCCAGTCAGACTGAAAAAGCCAGAAACTGAAGGCTGTGATATGTTTGTGCTAAATCCCAATGATTTTCTGGAATATTTTTTGTGGCTGATAGCTGTGATATATTATTCCTTCATATACCACTCTGCTCTTATTTGACTATTGGCTGATTAGCTGAAAGTATGAAACTGCAGAGAAATTATATAGAGAAAGGAAAAATTATGCTATTCAGGCCTTCTTCCATTAGTACAGTATTAGTTATTAATTCTGCAGTTCAGAAAGAGTAGGAAAAAGGTTGTTTGGCTAATTGTAAGGACTGCAGGGGTAACTGGATATTCTGTAAAATGGAAAACTAAATGTTGTACTCCTTATAAAAAGCAAGTAAGATAAAGCTGATGGATGAAACCAAAGGATTTCCAGCTAAAAACATCAGGAAACTAAGGGCTATATAAATACCTTGAATATTCCAAGTCACTAGCCTATTCAACTTCAGTTACTTAATTTCTTATTTAATGGGGACCCATAATCAGAAAGAGTTAAAAGATCTCTTTTTTAAGATAAATATTTTATAATTCAACAAAATACAATCTTATATTACAGTTAAAATGTACCAAACAACTGTTCACCTACAATTCACATAAATAGTTGTACTATTTGTACAATTTATACATTCAGAGTATTTTTTTAACAACAAAGATACTGGGAAAAAACACTTGTATCAAAATGTTGCCAGAGTTGTGCAGTTAGTGTGTTTGGAAGCTAGTTCCCTAGAATACTGAATGAGATATGTGCAATTAATTATCCTTTAATTGCCAAATATATCATTAAAATAAATTCGTTATCCAAGGTAAGTTCCCACTACTTGGAAATACTGCCATTTACTGAAAAACAAGGTTTGTCTTCATTCTGGTCTACAAAAACATTAGTTTGTGATTTATGGTAGAATATATAGAATGGTGTGGTAATATAGTAGGAAATAGATATTTCATTATGAATTGGATGTCCTTGACTGAAAATATTCTCATAAGCAAATTATATATAATAAAGAATACAAATAATTTTTACAATACAATGTTAAATATATATTTATTTCCAATTTCATTGAAAACAAATCTTCAATTGGGATACTGGTTGCAGGGTTGTTTTGTTTGGAGTTTTTTTATATATATATATATGTCTGAGCAACGCCTGGCTTTTGATGTTGATATACAGACATTCATAGTTTTACATATTCAGTAAAAACCATCAGCACATGATCTTGCATTTGAATGCTGAACAAAATCTGTATTCAGTCAACCAATAATGAAAGAATATTGCCAGATGGATCCCGCCAGGTGTTACAAATTAATTATTGATATATTTGGGGGAATATTTAAAAGCATATTAAAATACAGTCTTCCTGTATGAGATTGCTGCATTATATTGATGCCTGATGATTGTATATCTTTTCCCTTTCTACCTTGCACAAAATGTTCAAACAGATCCTTATGAGAAAATCAAAGACATCCACTGTGGCAGGTTATTATGTGGTCTGTTGAAATTAGGGTTTGGAAGAGATTATTTCAGAATGTATTTTAGAAAGGAATAATAATCACACAGAAATGTGTTTGGAAGTTCTTCTCTGCTCTCTTGATTAAGTGCATAATTCAATACCAGCCATGAGGCACTAATAAAAAAAAAAATAACAATAAAAATAAGCACAACCTCTTGCTAATGGTCTGATTATATTTTTGAAGTGCTGAAGGACAAGTAGAAATGCAATTTGTCCAATCTGTGATTTACAAGGTATGATGAAATAGTTCAGCTGACAACATTAAAGATTGATGCCCTCTGTTCCACAGAGTAGAGGCAGCAGTAGAAAAGTCACCGTAGAGGTATGGTAATGCAATGTCTATCAAGACTGTCCTTGGTGCAATAGCTCATTCTTTTCCAGCTCAGTTTCACTGTCTCAGTTGAATGGCAAACAGCAATGACAGTGGTTTGTGTGATATTAATATTTGACTCAAACATCTAATCTGAGGGAACTGGGCAGAGACCACCTCAGGTTTCCAATCCAGTTTAGAACTGATGTAGTGATGTGACCAATAAACTCAAACACTACATTTTATTTCTCTTTCTGCTAAAACAAATGAATTTTATTTTTGCGATGCCTGAAGTGGTCATTGAGGCTATTTCTGCTTGAATATACTCTTGAAATAACATTAAAATAGAGCTTCCCCTTCTGTAAAAAACCGTCTTCACAGATTGCCCTCTCGTTGTATCTTGCTCTTCATGAAGAAAAAGCAAATGTGGGATTCATTTTACCTAATTTTGGCACCTCTAATATTAGAAGGCTAACCATAAGCTAGTAAAATTTGTTCCTTTTTCAATCAGGAGAGAAAAATAAGTACCTTCAGAAATTTGACCTAATTCATTTGACCTATTCCATAAACTTCCTTTACAACAAAATGATTCTCCTGCATCTATCGCTTTACATTGACTATGGACGAAGGCTAGGATATATTTTATATATTTATGTATATAAAGATATATATGTTTTTATATATATATTTACGTATATATAATTCACAGAAAACTAAACACATGCTGTGTACAGAATTACTTTATCCTCAGATATCTTGAAAAAATTGCTTCAGAAAGAGCTCACAAAACCTTTTGCCTAATGTCATGCTACCTATGAAAGAAGGACTTTTACATCACCTGAACATTTTTAACAGGTTCATATCTTTCTAGAGTAAATATCACAGCATGAAGAAAAGATATCAGTGTTCAAGTCATGTCCAAATTTGATGGTCTGTGTTCTAAAGAGGGTCAGATAAGTGGAAAGAGTCAGTACAAAGTCAATTGCCTACTCATTGGTATCTGCATGGACATCTCCCACAAGTGAGATCTGTGTTTGTCCAGTGAGATTTTATATGACCTAGGGTATCCTGTGCAGGCTCTTTCTACCTTTCTTATAGGTCGTGAATTTCACATATATCCTGTGTCACATCTACAGAGGTACCTTATGACATCTCAAATTACCATAGGTGTCCATGAAGTCAAATTAAACCACTAGTTTATGTAATCAGTGGAACCTAAACTGTAATTCAGCTATCTCTAATCATAACCACTGTACCATTTCATTACCCTAGCACAGGCATCCACCAGGATGTCCAATATTATCAGAAACATCTGCAGGAGGGCCAACAGACACCACAGAGGCTTTCTGGAAGGATTGTGACCTTCTGGTGCACAAATCAGACGTGAGACTGGAAATGGTCAGCTGAACTTCTTTCAAGGCTCTTCTAGATTCATTAGTTTGACTTCCATTGGCTCTAATGAGGTGTTGAGCTAACCAGAATGACAGTATATAATCAAAAAAAATCACCCCCTAACTTCAAATGTTTTAATCTTGAGACAAATTCTGCTAATGAAACTTTAGAATGGTCTCTCTAAATTCCAGACTTCAGAGCTTGTTTTCCACACTTCTGAAGTCAAATTAAAATTGAGAACAGAATTTACAGAAACAGAATTTTTGTTATCCTCTATCTGCTTGCTCTAGCTGAGAGAAATGATGACAGGATTTCGTCTTGGCATATCAGAACAGAGGGGCTAGAAAGCCACTGGGCATCTGTCAGCTCTTCAGGCAGGAATTCCTCTAGCAGATGCAAAGTCAACACAAGCAGCTTCTCTATCATCTTCTCACTTTCAGAAGAGAAATTTTGGCTATGATAAAGGGGGCACAGGCAGCATATTTGTCTACTCCAGTGATTTCTTGGCAAGATTTTAGCCATCTGACTCTCTATCCAGCTGAAGCAACTTGACCAGTTCTCGAGTTCTCTTTTGTAACTCTGAAAGTTTAATTATATGTGAAATGCATAGTGACGGCTATTTCTAAAGCTGCCTGAACCTTTGCATCCTGGAGTACCATTCTAAGTGTCTTTAAAGTCTCAGTGAACACATTTAGAGAAGAAAAAATCTCTTCCTTCACAAACCAGCCTCAGTCCTCTCTATTTGATCATTTAGGGCCTTAAGATTTAGAGGGAGAAGGTGTGAGACCTGAACCATGCAGACTCATCTAACTACCATATGACAACAACTTTAAAATTAAGGACATGGCATAAATGGAATGGTTCAGACAGAAGAAAGAGGAAAATTAAACTGGTTGTACTGTCAATGGGCATCTGGCATCTTTTCATCTCTCTGTATACTTGCCTTGCTTCATAACATTGTCTTTACACTCTTTACGTTCCAGAGAGCAATACATCCACATTTTACTATCCCATTCAACTGCATAGGCACAGGAGCAGGTTTGTTGCTGGGCAGGATGGTATAGAGGCTGACAGCAATTTAAAATCAATTTAAAATTTAAAATGTCTATTATCACCAGTATTAAGAGTTAATGAAACAGACTTCAAAACAACAACCAATGTGCACATAAATGCATTCTTATCTGACAGTATAATTGGCTACAACCCAAGTGAAAGGATGCAAGGTAAAAGAAAATATTGATACAAAGAACATGACTATAGGCAGCCAAGAAGCCCAATTCTGTCTTCCACCTTTTCTCCCGAGTGAAAAATAAAAGTTTTGGCCACTGTTTTGTCTTCCACTTTTTCTCTTTGTAGAAAAAGGAAGGTTGTTCTCTTGCTTTCCCTTTCTATCCACAAAAGAGACAAGACACCTGTCTCTTCTCCAGCTTCCACCTGATCCCACCATTCTTTGCAGGCCCTGGTATGAAAAGTTCCTCTTTCTTCAGTTTTCGCAGGTGACCGTGGATATAGATTTTTTCTCATGAGGCTGCCTGACTCCAATAGCCATCTCAAAAAATTTGTTCAAACAGTTATTTTTCTGAAGAGAGGGCACACATGATTATTAACACCCAAGGTTGTATCTTCTTAGATTATACAAAAACCAGGCTATTAGAGGCCTCTCTACACAGGGAGAAGTTGCATCTGATATGACTGACAGACTAAGTAGTAGGCTTGAAAGCCTCCTGCACACTGTCCTTACCAGGTTGTCCCTTTTCTACGGCACTGTTTTCCAGTGAAGCAGCTCTTGCAGCCTCCTGTACATCACAGGCACCAATCCAACTCCTCACATTTATGAGTTGTTGCTTGCTTTCCCTTTTCTCTTAGGTATCAACTTTGACTTTGGTCCCCTCAGGCCTTACACCTCTTCTTCCTTCCAGAGCCATCCTGTCTGGCTGGTGCCTCTCCTCCTGCACTCTTCTAGAGCTTCTCCCTGCTGAATATGCTGAGTTGCTCCTGAGGTGAGACAGTTCATTCCACCCCTTCTTCTAAGGTTTTCCATAAGACTAGAAATGCAGTTGCCACATTGAGGTAAACACACACTCCACTCCTGCCTATCTCCACAAACATATTTTTTTTCCAGAGAATCCATTCAGTATTTTTACTTGTTTTTCTTTTTTGTTGTTTGTTTTTTTTAATTTTGTTTGTTGATATTTTTTTGGGGGGGAGACCCAACTCAGTTAAATTGTCCTACTGTATATCACAATGCTGAAAAAGCCTTCAAATTATGTCACACCAGCCACCTCTTTTCTGTAGTTGTTTTGTTCAGGGTGCATCTCTAGCAGATCTGTTGGACTAAAATATTCTATGCAATACAATGTCTTCTTTTGATATTTTTCTTGTAAATTTCCTGAAAATTCTGAAAGCTTTCAAGCTTGTGCATGAGGTACTCCAAAGGTGAAGAGTTTTTTCAAAAGAAAACTTCTCATTGCACCAGTGTACTGGGGAAGAAGACAACTGCACGATCGCATACTGGGTTTTTTTCCTACTCTGACTCAGCCCATTCCATGTAACAAATACTAAGCAAAAATTATCTGAAGCAGTAGATTACAAAGGAGACCATGTGAGTTGTTTTTCTCTCCCATTTATAATTTGTTCAGTGTATGTACATATTGAATAAATGCAGCAAAGATTTTCTTAATGAGGGATTAGTAAACAATTCATCACTGCCTCATTCACCACCTGCACTAAGGTCCAACGAAAAAGTACCACAGGTAGAAATACAGATAGAGGGAACAGGAAAGAAATATTAAATCAGTATGCACAAGACTAATGACTGAAAAGGCAATTTTAACATAGACATTTGTTTACTTTTGAGCGTTTTGCTCTGCAGCCATTCAAGTTTGTTGATAATGTTTTTCATATCAAATCTACAAGAAAGTTTTTCTACCTCTTTAATTTAATTCATATACATCCAGTGAAATACTTTGTATGCATTTTGTGGTAGGATTAAAGGATATTTTTAAAATTGTAAAATCTACATTGAATTATCCATGATGTCATGGAAAAAAAATAATGTATTTAGAAAATCATGTTGAAAGTATATTTGTGGTGAGGTATTAATGGTTGTTTGGCATTTGTTCACCTGAAATAGTTTTGACATGTAAGATTTAGAAAGTAATCAATTTTTAAAACTCTAGGGCAGAAAAAAAATTTTCTTTATCTGAGAAATATACAAATAAATCATTTCCCTCCGTGTTTTGCTTTGTAATTTTTTTTCCCAGAATGTAAAGCTCCATCTGCAAACAGAACTTGATATTCTGATATATTCTGTGTATATTCTGATATATTGTGTATGTATTGGTGTAGCTTTATTTATTTTAAAGGAACTTCATTCCCTTCTACCTGACAAAAATCAAGGTTACTTCATGTCATTGTTTGGAAATGGCATATGTAGAATTTTTATAAACTAAAAATATATGCGGATATGTTGTCCTGGATTGAGACCTTGCTGCACAGCACAATGAAAGAAATTATCTGAGTTTTGCTTTCAGTTGTAGGAAAAGTTAACGCACACCTTCAAAGCAATACTAACAAAATGACTAGAAAACAAGAAAAATTAAACTCTCAGATAGAGTTGAAAATATGACAGTAGAACAAGTATGATGTTAAGAGAGTTTGATTTGGATAGGCAAACAGTTTCTAGAGAAAAGACACATGAAACTATAGCAAGGGTTCACAAGTACCCTTTTGTCATCTAGTGATTGAAATTAATGGAGATATTCTTCTCATAGATAAATGCAATTAACTAATATGAGCAGTTTATGCAGTTATATTTTAAAGAAGGTCTGCTAAAAAATCATAAACCCAATTACTTCATAAAAAGCTTGATCAAATGCCCACTAAAGCCCATGGGAATCTTCCCAGTGATTTCAGTAAGCTGTATTTCCAGTCTTGTAACAAAACATCAAGGCATTCGCAGTGAATAAGTGCTGGTATCAGAATATTTTTAATTTAAATTTTTATCAGACATAAGTTTTACACAGTGGGCTGACTTTGACACTGACTGCTCATCTGTTGACTGGCACTGCAGTTTTTGAATAAAAGGTTCTAATTATGCCAATACAGTCATTTGTACTCTTACTACTGACTCACCCACGCCCGTTAGTGTGACACTACCATCCTTGACTCTGAGCAACATGTGGTAACAATGACTTCAATAACTGCCTAATTTTTCTATACAAAGTGCATTGTTCAGCCTTACTTGTGTTTGGAAATTCAGCTGTTACCACGAGCAATCTGTAGTTAAGAAACTCATGTCTGTCTTGCATAGATGTTTACATTTGATCACATGATTAGCAGAGTTTGTATACAAAGATGATTGAAAGTGAATATAAAAGCATCAGGTATGGACACTAAATAAGATATGCTGCACTAGAAAGAGAAAATCCACTCATTGATGCTTAAAAAATAATTAATTGTCGTTAAAATCTTGAAATTTTGCTTTGTCTGATTTATTAAAATTATCCAGTAAGGCCCGAAAAGTCATTCAATAAGTCAGTGTAACTGATGTGTGGAGCTGAGCCAGGGAAACTAGAGAAAACTAATTAATCCATTGTTTGATTAGTGTCTTTTACTGCTTATTAATACATAGGCTTTTTCTTTTGGTAATAATGAAACCTATGTTTCTTTATAGGTGAGTAAAAATAACCCTAAAACTACAATTACTTACATCTCTATCAACCACTCCTTGCTTTTTCCTCAGGATAACCTCAGAATAAAATGTCTTACTTCAATTTCACTTTGTTTGACCTTGAGAGAATTGTTCTCTTAACTCTGTAAATTCTCTTTCACCTAAGTTTCTTAGACAATGTAATTTGTTTCAGTACACTTCTTACACACATTTTGACATTTGTCAGCTGACAAATCAGACCACCTAGTAAATGTAAATGAGCAGTCATTGCTGAAAAACCTTCTTTCCCCATACTGAACACTCCTGGATGGATTTGCTCTGTATTGCAACTCAAGTATCAGCATTTTACCTGTGCTGTCATGCATTTGAAAACAATGCAGATCTGAACAGTGCCTCAATTTTGCCATTTTCTTTTTTGTTCTTCTGATTTGCTCATTCGAGACCAACCTCTATTAGCCTGCAGCCTAAAATGAAAGCAAGGTTGTTTACTGTTCACAGTGTTGTCTCTCTGCTAATTCAAAATTCATTCACACTAACAGAGTGGTGTCAAAACAAGACCTTTTACCTCCAACAAATTTCTGGCATTTCCACAAAAAGCTAAGCTGTTTTCTTAAACAGCATCCCAGGGCAAAAGTGGTCTATCTTAATCCCAGGGTAATTCTAGTTATTCTCAATAACCAAGCAAACACCTTAAAAATCTAAGGGGGAACCTGAAGACTTTAGCTTTATAATTATCTCAAACACCATCAACACAATATTGAGAACCAATATTAGCCAGCAAGAATAAGAACTTTCTTTTATTGGCAAGTTCAATTAAAATCTTCCTGGAGTCAATGTTTCCTGTGGAGTTTGCAGTCTTGTGTATTATGTTCCCTCTTCCAGGAGGGAGGAAAAAAAAAGCAACACAAACAACAGAATTAGGCCAAATGTGGTACAAAATGCAAATATCAACATCTCAAAAGTAGTCTCTGTAGAAATATAATATTCATAGCAAAAATTCATTGGTTAGAGGAGAGGGATAAATGATTCCTATACATATGTCTCTCTCATCCTCTCTCTCCTTATTCTTCTTATTAAGAGACAATACTGAGATGCTGAAAATATTTCCAGCAATGGAAATTACAGTTTATAAATATTTCACACAACCAGATGATTATACTTGATTAATTAGTTTTCAAGGAGCAAGTTAAAAACCATGAAAACATCAACAAACCTCTCTGAATAATTTCTCAAAGAGAATATCAGTAAGGAGAAGTCCCTTTTATATCATCAGGATTACAGATTTCCAGGGCCACCTACCTCTAATACATATGTGAAAAAGAGAAGAAAAATTTTGATCATTATTTGCATAACAAAAGGTCTGTATTTACTCCAATTGTAAAAACAAGACATCTATACCAGAGTGCAAACATGAAGAATCAGCTCTTTTGGGGTTGAATCTTAATTTTAATTCTAATTTTTTTTGAAGTACCATCTGCTACATAATGAGGCCCATTTTCTGTCTTAAATTCATATCTGAAATCTCTTAAGACCACTCAATATGTATGATAAGTACTGGTTAGAAATTAGTGTTTTCCTAAACCTGTCAGGGTCACTCAATATCCAATGAACAATTAATGTGAAAGTCCAGTAACAGATAAAGGTGATGCTAGACTCCAAACCACTACAGTAGCAGTGTGAGGGACCTTTTTCTCTTGCTTAAAATGGAAATTTCAAATTGTCCAGAGAAGCTGTAGTGTTTAAAGCCAGGTTGGATGGAGCACTCAGCAACCAGGTCTAGTGAAAGTTGTCACTGCCCATGAAAGGGGAATCAGAAGTAGATGTTCATTAAGGTTCCTTCCAACCCAAACCATTCTATAAATCTATGAAAATAAATACAGTGTTGAGTTTACAGTGTTTTTGTTGCTGTTAGGACAATATTATAAATTAACTTTTGTGTATATGCACATTGAATGCACTTCAATCACAAATTTAAATTCTTTATAGGGAAGGCAAAGGATTTCACAAGTTTGCAAAGAGAATACATTTTAAAGATGGTATTTTTGCATTTTCATCAATCCAGGAGAAGTAACACAGGACACAGGACCTTCAACTGCACTAGTTAAAAGATTCAACTTCCTAACTGAAAAAAAACTGGATAAAACCCCATTTTATCTTAATACAGAGTAAGAGCTACACTCTTTTCTAATTAATGCATAAAATGAATTTTAAATTTGCTAACACTGGAATGAATTTCCTTTATAGGGAGTGTAAGGAAAATGTGACACCATGCAATACACGCATACATGTAAAATCCTATTATGGGAGTAAAATACTCACTTGCTTATGTTAAGAGTTCAGACTTGGGGGAAGCGTCTTTAGAGGTAGTACCCTGCAGCTCTGATGGAACTGGGTACTTGGGAAGTATAGTTACCTCTATTTCAACAGCACTTTTTCTTCCCCAGCCAATTAATGGAAATAAGTAGATAGCTGTCTTCAAAACTGTAGAAAATTATGCCAACAGAAACAGTGCGAAATAATAGCCAAAGCTCATGGGTAGTTTCTTTCCTATTTCTTTGCCAAAAGAAGCAACATTAAATAGATTTAAGCTAGATTTAGCTAAATGTAGTCGGATTTATTTATTTGTGTTTTAATATATCCTCTCAGATAACATGTTCCAGCAAGTCACAACATGGTCATCTACTCTCCAAGGCTATAGAGTCTGTAGCTATCCCTGCAAAACTACTGTCTGCTGCCTATTCTATGAACATCCTATGTAAATTATGTATTTTGATTTTTCTGTTACTTCCAGAATTCTACTTCCTCACTTGAGGCCTGCATTTCATACTTTTTTATTTAAATAGCTTCTGTCTCAGCATGGTTGCACCTCAATCCCTTCAGAATTCTTTGAAAGGTGCCAGTCTTGGAAATATTATTGAATCGATGCACTTACATAAGATAGATTGCTTCAGTAGGCATCAAAAACATACACAAGCTAAGTAAGGTAGACTGATCCAGACTTTATTGTTCCCAAAATGGAAGCAAGAAGAGAAATACAGAAGGAAAAGGAATAGCATACATCAGCATAATATGGTTGGCATATCTTATTTGGTCTGCATCTCTGACAGTCCCGGAAACTGAGTTCTGATCCTGCCTATTGAACAGATGTGATGTCCCTGTAAGCTGGAGACTGTAACTGGTCACTTCTCTAAACTTTAGCAGTCACATTCCAATCTCACATGTCCTACATTTGTCCATTATAAATTATTTCTATTGTCACAAAGAAGAGGTTCAACACTGACCTAACAAGATAAACTACTGAAAAATTAGTGTCTGGAGAAACATGCAGTGGACAACTTTTGTTAAACTTGGAACTGTAGTTTGAGAAGGGAATATATTAAGAACAAGAGCAAAAACCAGAAGGAAGGCGTGTACCTAAGCAGCAGCAAAAAAAGGGGTTGGAGTGCCAGAACTGCTAAAATGTAATCAAAGTAAAGCAAGAAAGAGCTGATTGGAAAATGGGAAAGGTGTTCCAAGTAGAAAAATTTCTAGTTACAGTTCTGGTTCATTATTCTTTCTTTACTAAAGGTTCATTATTCTCTGGGATCACAGTGTAGGCAGAAACAGAAAGCATCGAACAAAACCTGAAACATAAGCTGAACCGTCAGCAGTTTAGTGGTTGAAAATAACTTTCTATCACTTCTCATCAGCCACCACTGCAAAACCCTTCCAGTGGACATAAGAAATTTTGTAAGAGATCCATCAAATCCCGTAGTTTCTCTCAATCCATGTTAAAAACCCCCCCAAGGTTTCAATGGAAGATGCAAGGAATTTTGCATAGTTACTTATGAAGCAGTTTAACGGTTAGACTTATGTTTTGAAGTATCAAAACATATCTCTATTAAAATGTGTTTTATATACTGGATGGATAACTTCAGTAAAGTTAAAAATTAAATTTACTTTTAGCAAGTGAATAAAATCACTTCTGTCAATTAATATCATGTTAAAAGCAAGACAAACTTTTATTTTTTACTGAACTTTCTTCTATTGCATTTTCCTCACACTGAAATCTTTTTTTGTATTATGAGAATGTAAACTGGGATTTCCTACAGTCTCAGTCTTCTCGGTCTCTCCTCAGATGGAAGCCTTTCCATGTCTCTATCTCAGTTCATGCTGAACTCTCCACATGACAATTTGATCTACACTAAGGAGGTTACCATGCCAACCTTCTTAATACTAACCTTTGCAAGAAACCACAGAAAAATTGCCAAATAATAAAGGGTAACTGTTATAAAATAAGAACATGTTTTAAAATGCTACCACCTGGTGGTAACCAAGTAGCAAAACCTTGACACCTGCTAAAAAGAGATGATCAAATGCTGCCTCTGACTAAATAGAAATTCAGACCTTACAGGAGTTGCAAACTGGTAAAATGGAACAAATAGGATTCCACTATATTACACCTACAATGTCTTGTAACTAAGTTCAAGAGAGGAAATACAAGATTCCCAATCTCATACAATCTAGTGGTACATTTTGCACTTGCTCTTCAGTTCACGTCTGCATCTGTGTGTAGAAAACCAAAATTGAAGTCTCCTAAACAAGGCAGTTATAGAGGTGGTTCACTACTTGATGTTGAGTAAGTAGGCTATTTGTCCCAGTAAAAAAAAAAAAATAAAAGTGAAAAAAAGGCTGCATTTTCTGCAAATGTAATTGTACTGATTTCAGCAGAGCCACTGGCACAGGAAAACTCCATTTGGAGCTCCCTTTGGTGACTGCATTATATAACATGATATGCATTAATCAGTAGCTAAGATAACATAAAGGAGACAAATGTGTGCTTCTGCAGATATCTAGTGATAGCTATTAAAATCTTTACAGTTGTTGCTTTCAGGTAATGAAATCTCTATTCTCTGGGCAGGGAAACCAAGATCGTTGAGTGCTTCCACAAACTCAGCTAGGCAAAAGTAAAAACTTTTATCGCAGACGCGGTGGACCTGAGCCTGAGCTCACACTGAGTCAGTATAGGGCTTCAGTTGAATTATTTCTGATTCATATTGGACTGAGATCAAAACATAAGTCTTCCTCCAAGTCTAATTAATTTTCTTCTCATTCCCAATTGCACCTGAATTAGCAGTGGACAGTTGATACATATGCATTAAAATTTCCCTGCTAACTCTGATGGTAGAAGCATATGCGCGTTTCACACAGTGCTGTGTGTCAGAGTACCTAGAGAATATGAGTTTAGTCTGTTCAGACGGATTATAAGGGAGGATGCCCATAGGTATGAGAAAAATACCTGATAATTTGCATAAGCAGCTGGCAATATGCTCAGAGGGCCAAAAGCTCTCACCTCAACTGTGGATCACCATCAGATTGCTCTGCCTGTGCTTCTGAATGGCTTCTGTACAACATATCTTTCACTATAGAAATTACAGTTTCTTTTTCTATCTTTCAAATTATTGTTAAACTTATAGATTAATGTACTAGCTCTTCACCTTTCCGCAGAAATAATAAATTTTTCCCTATACGCAAAAGCTTCTTTCTTTTTAAGGACATGAAGATTGGTTTTTTTCTTCCTACTACATTCAGCTTCCTAATCCAGAATTGTTATGTTGATTGACAGATGCATAATAGACAGAAATGCATGGTAAAGTTGAAAAAGAAAATAACCTTAGCTGCAGTACAAAATTTCACATAAAAAGCTATACAGTAGCAAATTTCGTATATTATTTCCTGTACTTATGAAAGCATATAACTGTGATATCTACTTGCACTTACAGTTTATGATGACCACTGGAGAAACTGACTGCTGTGAAGTAAAATAGTTTGTTGAAATAAATAAGGAAATATATCAAATAAGAAGACCTTTGCCTTTTTTTACAGAATAAGGGCAAGATTTTAGACACTCTTTTATGTCTATCTAATTGGTTCTGGTCTATATTACTTTAGATGACACTAGAATGGTAGTATCATACAAAAAGGCAACAAATCCTTTCAATTATTTAAGCACATGATCAGGCCAAATATTTGGTTAGGTCTGAAATGGAAGGTGATCTGCACATCCATTCATTCTTTAATCATTATAAGTAGCTGCTACTAAAATCATATTGGTAATCAAAAATATTTTCTGACTTTTTTTGGGTTTTGTTTATATTTCTGAGGAATGATCAAGAAATAAGAATTAGATTTTTAGACAATATCTGTTCTGTCTGAACCCCTAGTTGTTACTGGTGTTCATTCGTACCTGCAACTGAATGGGCCATTTCTTTCCAACAGTCATTTTTCTTCAAAAATCACAAAATACTAAATATGCTTATTACTTTCAGGTTGCACATTTTGTAAATCCAAGTATTGTCCTAACTTTCTCTCAGGTGACAGTATGGTAGTACCTTAAGAGCCTTGCTGAGTAACTAATATAGTGATGGATTGGAGAAACAGAACCATTTCTGTTACCCCCTACACACACACTTCAACCATTAAAGTTAGATTAGGTATTTGCAGTTTGAAGTCTGGCTGGTAAAAGGTCTGATTGCCCAGCATTTTGTCAATGCCCATAAAGCAGAAGGAAGTGTGTATCAGGGGAGAGGAATAAAATTACTGATGGGAGCTGCTGGTTCAGTCAGAAATCAGGAACTACTAGGTAAGTGCAGTGTGATTAAAATCAAGATAACATAGCTGGCACTAATAAACAAGATCCTCAGGAGGGACAATCTAAAGCAGTGTAAAGAGCAAGGGAAACAAAAAAGGTGAAGGAGAAAAGAATGCCACGACCTCAGCAAAAAAACCCAAAAGAATTTTACATTTATATTAGAATTCCATGAACAAATGAAATTACTTCACGAGAAGTGATATGCACATGCTTCAAGATAAATCTATTACAGCCATGTGATGAGAAAAAAAGATTTTACAAACAACTCAGTTTTCTCAAACAGGGAAGGGCTTAAGCAGAATTTAGGTCAGAGCACGAAATAAGAGTGGTCGGGAGAATCAAGGGCATGCTAAAGCAGATGAAAACCAGAAAGAATATTTGGAATGCAAAAAATTTGGAACTAAAAGAGGCAGATGTGCCAAATACAACTTCAACCCTTAATATAAGCAAAACCAGAAATCAGCCAAGGATACTGCTAGACCATCATAAAAATAGAATATAATATGAAATGTAGTAAAAAGCACTTTAGAATGGTGCTTCTGGAGGATGAAGAGAATTATTCTAATAATAGAAAGGCCTGTGTGTCATATTTTTAAATGTTTCAGGGACAGGAGGACATTGCACCTTCATTGCACAGATGCTGAGACATCAGAATGCAGAAAAGCTATATTGAAAATTTTATAACAAAATAAAAAAGAGGAGCTAAACTGTTAGCTGCATAGTTAGAACGGTATAAAACTTGGCCTCACAAACAAGAAATTTAATAAAGAAAAAGCATAAATAAAGGTACTTATAGAGGCCTCAGACTCAAGTACGAAATACACTTTTCATCACTAGTTCTTCAAGGAACTAAATGTCAAGTGGTGTATCTCGACAAATCCTTAACCTCCAACACATATTATTTTATGGAATGATCATGTAACAGTTTCTTTTTAGATGGTGTTTCTCAGCAAAGGAGATATTTATCTTGCTTTGTCAGTCTATTGCTTTGAACCTGATCTAGTAAAGGTAAGCATATCCTAAGTTAAACAAAAATTTATAATACTGACCTATTCTTCAAAGAACTTAACTCCACAGATTTCTATAAGGGAAAACAAAGGAGGTCCTGGAAGTGAAAACTCTATGACCAGACCCACGAAGAATGAGGTTTGATTACATTGCAGCCTATGACTCTCAGCAGTTGTGACATAAATAATCAGGCAAGTAGCCCGAAATTCTAAACAACATGGCCAGACGGATCCTTGGTGTAACTCCATTTATTTAGAGAAATTTGTATCCCAGACAACTATTGCATTGAGTCTAATTCAAACCTGACGTAAGCAGGTTCAACTCCCTTGGTATCAATGCAATATGACCAGCTTAATGTAGGAGGCCTGGATTTGCAATAATGTGTCTCTTGTATTGAACTGATTTTGCAAAACACCACAGTTTGTCAGCCCTTTAGACATCTCCAGTCTCAAGAGAACTTCCCCCTTCTAGTACTTCATTGATTCATTGCAAAGTTAACCTTTACAAATCAACCAGAATAGAATGAAATTCAGTTATATAATTCTTTCATTCAGGAGATGTCTCCAATCACAGATAAGCCAATAATAAAATGAAGATAATATGAAGGCAAATACAAAACCAGTTTTAAATTAGGCATCAGTACCTATATTACCTTAAATACAAGACTACTACGAATGAAAAAAACCCACATTGTTTGCATGCATTTATGTTTGTTTCTCCTTCCCGTTTAAATTCATTTTGTGGACCAAGAATACACTTAACTGTAGCATAAATTCACATGTAACTCATTTCACTGGTTCTTTTGGTTTTAAAATTACTCTGTTTCTTACAGATGAAAAATATGTGTTTTAATTAATTTTCAGAGTTATTTAAGGTGAATCTATACAATTATTTTTGAGATGTGGGAGGCTGTGCCTCGTAGGTCTTGAATATTTATTTCTACAAATCTGCCCACTGACCAATGCAAACCATTGTTTTCAACTCCATTAATTCCTTTCTATTTTCTGATACTTCTGTGTTACCAGGGAGGTAAAGAATTATCATTATACACTACATCTGAAAGATTCAAGATGCTTTAAACAATATGAAAGTGATGGAGCATTATGCTGATACATTAAAAATGCTTGTGAGCCTACAAAGCCAATATCTCCCTTACATGCCTTTATATTCACCCTGAAATGTATTATGCTTAATAGGAATCCTAGCAGCTCAATTGTTTGGTCTGCCTGTGAGTTCAGGGAGCTATAGCATGGCAAAAGTACACGAAGCAACATGAAGCACTTGTTTTGCTAAAAATGCAAAGGGCAAATATGAGATAGGGCAGTCTATTAGCCTGAAAGGCCATGAAACCGTGAAAAAAGGGAATACAAGGAATCTGGAGAGGTTCAGAAATGCAGACTAGCTTCTTCTTTGCCTTGTACCAGCTATGGTTGCCTCATGTCAGAGGCTGCCATTCGATGCGTGTTTTGTATTTGCTTCCTACTGGTATAATATAACCACAGCTGATTAATGCATCATCAAACATACCTTTGTGAAAAAATGTTGTAAGTCCTTAGAGATACCTGTCTTGTTCCTAAACACAACTTTGTAAATCCATTCCGTCAGGCTGTGGATTTCCCACTGCTCTGCACCAGCTAATGGGTGGTTATGAAATGCCAAAAACTGGTGCATACAGGCCTCTCTCAGTTTAGAACTTTTCAAATATAGACATTTTTTTTTTTAAGTGGGTACAGCAGATTGTAGCAGATGGCTTGCTTTGTCTGATAAATCCTTCTTCATTCGTGGCTCATTGAACTAGTATTGTCATTAATGTCTAGCACATTAATTTGGAATCCATGTGCTAAACTTCATTGCAAAACTTTTGGGGGAAGATATTTGATTTGTGTGCACAATAACTACTATTTCTTATTCCTTCTAGATACCTTTCCAAGCTGGATTTTCAGCTCTCATCTACCATTTGATTGGAAAAGCAGATTTCATTAAACTGTTTTTGGTTGCTAGGAGGTTAATGCAGGAACATATTTTTTCCTAGTGACTTCAAAACGAGATTAAAAAGAAAATCCCCTTATAATAATTCATCTAACATTAAATACATTTTACATTTACAGGTGCACCTTTCCATCTTTTGCAACCTTTTTCTCAGCACAGGAGATATTGAAGAACTTCACATTTCACATACTGCACTGTTCGTCTCTATAACATAAGGCAATTTGCACTGGAAGCATATATTTAAAAAACTTAGAAACTGATCTTCAGCATTATGTAGTGGATTTCCACAGGCCTCTTAGTGATTAAAATTTTAATCACCTGATGATTAAAGGTTTCATTACTAGGCAATTAGCACTTTAAGTGCAAGGCATTTAATTCCGTTTTGGAAGTGGAACCATCAGTGGTTGGGGATTGCAAAGTCAGACAGATATAAGGTAGAAATGAAGTAAAGGGGCCAGACAAGGTCAGAGGGAAGGGAAAGCTTCAGGGTGCAAGTGTATGAACAGCATAAGGATCCCTTTGAATAGAAGAATGAGATTTACGCTTAATGGAGGAGATAAGGTGCAGCAGGAGCCAGCAGCTGTCTGGGTGTCAGGAGCAGGGCGGCAGGACAGCCCCAGCCCTGGGCATCAGGCATCATCCTGGGGTTGGGGAAAGTTGTTCAATACTTGCATGATAATCACAGATCTTGAGGCAGAGTAAAGCTTGCTCAAAAATTTGTTACAAAGAATATTTGTTTAATCTTCTGTGTGTTTTGAGACAAAAACCCTTGGTGAAAACTGAACTGTTTATTGTAGCACATTTTAACACATGAATTGATGTTGTTTTCCACAAAAATATATGTTAAGTTGGAAACCTTCACCGTATTACCCCAGGCGAACTGAACTGCAAGATGAATTTTTTTTTAGTTTTTTTAGAAATGTAGATTTTGTGTGTTGGCACTGAGTGTTGAAATGCCAAGCTGGAAGCTGATTAGTTCTTTTCTTAGCTCTTGCTAGTTTTAGCTGCCTCTTAATCTTTTTTTTTTTCCTTTTTTTTCTCACTAGCAGGAACACTTTTGTCCTAGAGGGGTTATACAGTCTTTTTTTCCAGTATAAATATCTGGTGTTGATTTATCTGTGAACAAACTGGGTTTATTATTTCATTATATAATATGTACAGTAAATGTTAGAGCTGGAGGATGTTAGAATTCTGTGATCTACTGGAATAATAATAATAAAAAAGACCAGATTTCAGAAAAGACCTTTTTTTGACTCAGTTTCATAGCTTACTTTGATATCAGAGGAAGCTGCATTCATGTATCAGAGTCTAGACTATGGAGCTTACTATATTCCTTCAGAGCTGTCATGCTGTTTCAAGATAACATAGGGGTATGACACTATAACCAGTCATTCAGAAGAATAGGAAGTTCACTCTCTTTTTTTTTTCTCTTTTTCTTTCTTTTTCTTCACCAGTCAAGTACAATTGCAGTGACAAAAGTCATGCTGCTGAGATTCTGGACAAGTCCATCACCAGCGTAAAGTCCATATTGCTTGTAGCAGATTCAGTAAATATGTGGCAGAAAAAATTCCAACCATTCCACCATGTATTACCTAATTCCTTTTATTTGGTAGAAGAGAAATGTAATAAGCATTAAACAAAGTCCTGTCTTTAGTTCTGCTGAAAAACCAGATAGCAACTAAACAAGGAATCATCAGAATAAACCAGGCACTACAGAAGCTATGTATCAGTAGGAATTAAATAGTGAGTGTAAGCTGAAATAAGTTTTTTGCAGAGATGAAGTTTAAATAAACCACAAAGCACTGTAAAAATAGTTAAAGAGTAAACATCTGATTTCCATCTGGTGTTTTGGGAATAGCAAATAGTACACTAAACTGTTCTATCACCTGAAGAAATAATGTCAAGTAACAAGCAAAATCCTCCTTGCAAAGCACGTACTGAGATATTCAAACATGGAATATTCATTTATTTATGTATTCATTTATTGGTTGATTTGTTCATTTATTCATTCACACATTCATTTATTTATTGTGTGAATTATATAAAGCATGAAGACTGTATGTGTTCTTATATGATTTTTTTATTTAAAAGTTGGAAATTACCATGACCTCCATTTATATAAATAATTGCATCCACACAGACTGCATTCCAACATGGAATTGAAGTCTGAATGTTGGTTTTGTCTATTTTTCATTGTGATACAACACTACAAAATTTGTAGCAGAAAATTGTCCAGGTGTTATAGGCACAGCTGCAACTTTTCAAAGATGGGTCTATACGACCTACAGAATGGACGTTGTGGGATTTATCTCATCTTTATTTTATCTATCTGCAGAAATTCACTTGACTAGTTTTACTTACCTATCTACTTACTTACTTATCTAGCTACCTACCTCCGAAGAAAAGGGCTTATATCCTTGAGGTGCTTATTTCTGTTCACTGACTGCAAAGTGGACTGACACATGCATATTTATGTCTGATGAGAGGAATTTTATCCTTAGGACCATGAAGTTCTTCCTCAAGTGTTCATGGTCAGCTTTCGTTTTTATGAACGCTGAATCTGGATCGCTAGCAACTTGTCACATTACTGTTAGGATAACATGAATCATGCCCTAATAGTGTTTTGGGTCTTTTTTGTCAGTGGGTGTTTTTTTTAACCCAAGCACATGACTATGCAGATTAAAAATCCTTAGACAGATATGGCACAAACAAATTAGGTGGGATGAATAGAGCCCTGAGTATTTTCTCTTCTTTAACAGTCAGCTATTTATACTTCTGAGCTGCTAACAACACATCTCAGAATGACATAAATTGTACAACACTAACTGGAGCTGCCACTGAGCCATTAGGTGGCAATTCAAGTGAGAGGAATTAACATAGCAATTGCTGCACCAGCAAAAGTGACCTCCTACCTTTGGGGAGATTTCTTTTTTTCTGTCCTTTTTAATTTAGGTATAAGGCTACCATGCAGCAGGAAACAGACAATTTATTTTTTTTTTTAATTCCACATTTGTTTCTGTACTGGTTATAAAACGAAATCCGAATGGATTTTGAGTAATGATAATGATAGAAAACCCAGATACATAAGTTATTGGAGTTGAAGGGTGAGAGAAAATCTTGAGATACTTAGCAAGCATTATCAAATTAATCTTTTTCTGTCTGGCTTTCAAAGAAAAGTTTTTTTGAGAAAACTATTTGGAGACAGTCAGGACAATTTCTGAATGAAAATACAAGGACACAGTCATAGAAAAAGGGCCAATCAGTTAATTAGATTTACAGACGTAGCCCCTGGTCAGTTGAGTATAACCCTATGGTAAACTAAATTAACAGGGAATCAGACTTTTATGAGGCTGCGGCCTGGTTGAAAGACAGACCTGGTTGAAAGTTATAAAAAGGAGACTGTCAAAACTACTCTGAAAACAGAATTATTACATTAATAAGCACAAGCATATGGAACTAAAAAGGAATGAGAGATTTAGAACCTACACATACATTTATTTAATCTGCAAGAGTACAATGAGTAGACCAAAAAGGAAATGTAAAATTATCTATATACATCTCACAATTACCATGAGAGGCAAAAGAGTTTAGTTGCACTTGATGCATTCATATATGAGATCATCTTCATACAGAAAATTTGTTTTAGGAGATTTCATTTCCAGTAGCAATCAATCTCAATTCAAGAGATTAACTGATTACAGCAGAGTTGCAAGTGACTTCCTGTATACCTGAGCATGATCTCTCAACGAATTAGAAATAAACCTGTGATCCAAGTTAAAGCGATATAAGGACATCTCCTTTAAAATTTTAAATCCAGGAAAGATGTTTAGGGTTGGTGTGCAAGGGCCAAATAAGAGCCAGGTGTCAACAATACAACCTTCTTTGGTCCTTCCTAATCTTTTAGTAGTCTATGCTTGATTCTGAGTTCTCTGAAGATTGGAAGGCAGACAGGACCATGGACAAAAGTTAGGACTGTAAAAGTGCTACAAAATAGAAACTTATCAACCTACTTTTTTCCATTTTACTGATGGATTAATGGATTAATACACTATATGAAACAAGACACACTGTCTTACTGTATCTCATTTTTATTTCTTATACTTCATGAAGTTTATAAAACTTTGTGCAATCTTTTAAAAATGTAGACACTGGCTACACTACTTTGTTCTACACAACTTAATTCCATCCAGTATCAGTCTCACTACTGACGTATCATCTTCTTTGTTACTTATTTTGCTTACTGTCCCTCTTTTAATGCGTGCGAGGGCTTCCCTGTTCTTCCAATCAGCAAGTTCCCCTCTGTAACACATCACTATATTTTCACTTGATAGCATTCAAAGTAGCTTGTTGTGATGGACCACCACACCATATTATCTAGATTACACTCTGTAACTGGCCTTGCTTAATCGTCATCATTCATTCTGTAGGTCTTTCATTCCCTCACAGATTTAAGAGATTTTTTTTTTCCATATCTAATTCTAGATCATTTAGATGAATATTGAAAAATACCAATATTATTTCTAGTCAACCCAGAACTTGGCTAGAAACACACTTATTCATCAAAGAATCCACTTCCTTTGTTACCTCTTGAGAGCTGCTAGTCAGCTGTAATTCAAATTAACTGAGGTTGGTGATACTGCATTATGCTACCTTTTTACTCAGCATGTGAAGGGACACTAAACTGAAAACACCATTAAAAAAATGCATACTGCATGTACATGTTTATTTTCTTCTTCTTCTTGTTAACATCACTGACAAGACAGAATTGTAAGAAAGGACTATAGATCTGACTTTTGTCAGAATATTTGACCTAGTTATACTTGATGCTTGGTTAAAAATCTGCATAATATTAAAATAAGAAAGACTAAAATAGCTTTTCTCAAACACAGGTGTTAATGGAAATTCATAAGTTTGAGGGGACATGTCTCAAGGTATTGGTACCTTGCCAAGTGCTATTCAAAAATGTTATCAAGAATGTAGAAAATAATATAAAATATTGTCTTTCTGAATTTATAGCTAGCATTAAGATGGTCAAGACAGTAAATAACAGGAGAGGTTACCATTATGGAGTGATCTGTATTGTTCAGTTAAATTGTTACTCTCCAACCAAGTATGCTTTTAAACAGTTGAAGATAAGTTAATTGATTCGAGGACAAGAAATTAATGATCTAGGTAAGGGAGGGGAACTTTAATTTGGAAAACAGTCATTCAGTCAGTACATTTGAGACATAATATATGAGTATCCTAACATGCTAACGCAACTTTTGGATGAAAAAAAAGGGGATTGTAAAGAAATAATATGCCCTTGAAGACACAGCTAGTCAGACTATTGCTATACATCAAAAGAAGTATGACTGGCAGCTCAAGGGAAGTTATTCTCTCTCTCTGCTTCACTCTTGTGAGACTCCACCTGTAGTGCTGCATCCAGCACTGGAGCCCCCAACATGAAAAAGACACAAACCAGTTGGAGAAAATCCAGAGGAGGGCCACCAAGATGGTAAGAGGGATGGAGCATCTCTCCTGTGAAGACAGCCTGAGAGAGGTGGGGCTGTTCAGTCTGGAGAAAAGAAGGTTCCTGGGAGATCTTAGAACAGCCTTCCAGTACGTAAAGGAGGGCTATAAGAAATCTGGAGAGAGACTTTTTACAAGGCCATGTAGTGATAGGACAAGGGGGAATGTCTTCAAACTCAAAGAAAGTAGATTCAGATCAGATATTAGGAAGAAATTCTTTACTATAAGGGTGGTGAGGCACAGGAATGGGTTGTCTGGAGAAGTTGTGGGTGTCTACAACATCTCTGGAAGTGTTCAAGGCCAGGTTGGAAGGGGCTTCGAGAAATGTGGTCCAGTGGAAGGTATCCCTATCCATGGCAGCAGGGTTGGAACTAGATTATCTCTAAGGTCTCTTCCAACCCAGATCATTTTATGATTATGCTGGGGCCATACCTATTGACTGCATTTAAAGAGGACATTAGAAAAAGCAACATGTGGTAGCTAAAAAACAAGCCTTGTAAACAGAGCCCTTAGGGACTCAATTTGTTCAGCTAATCAAAGTGTAGGTTTAAAAGGTGTTTTGATTGCCATATAGAGACACTTAAATGAAATCCAATCATGGATAAAAAAGGAAAACTTTCAATCTTACAGACAAAAACATAACAAGATATGCACATTCAACCTTGAAACGGAGACATTAAATGTAATTAAGAATTTTTAAGGAAAGACAGCAGATGTACTCCGGCCCTGAGTCTGTAAAATGAGATTAGATATCCTTCTAGAAAACATGCTTTGACTCAGCATCTGAGAAAGTTATATACATTGTAGACCAAGTGATTATAACAGTCTGCTCATAAAGTCCATTAATCTCTTTGTCAAATGAGAAGCACCAGCAAAAATAAACAAGGAGTAACCTGCTAGAATTTAATCCTATTGTGGCATTTTGAAATGGCAATATTTTGCTCCATTGTACTGGATAAGTGTATTTGAAACCATGCGGCAGCTGGCTGAAGGGTATCTGGGTTTGCTGTGACAAGGAAAATAACCTGCTCATTGCACTGGAGAATGCAGGAATCATTATCAGCACCAAGAACATCCTAGATCAGATGATGTGTTGAGAGAAAATGGGGTTTGTGTTATTGAAGAGGGTTCGTGAAAAGATGACTTCACAGGTGGGTACTTCTGCCTGAAGACCACCTTGGAACTCCCCGAAGGGAACTCCTGTAAATGATGTAATCTGACCTAAGCGGCTCAATGAATTCTTCCTGGGTATTATTTGACTAGCAATGTCGGCGCATTTCAATGTAAATCAGTGCAGAGAACTTCTGAAATTAAGCTGTATATATATTAGCCATACATGTAGATAAATGCATGGAAACGGGTTGAAAACCAGGCAACAAAAAACTTTAACAGAAATAAAAGCTATTTTATTCAAAATTAAATTAAACTAGTCAGTCAAATTAAATTAAATACTGAAGGATATATTGTGATACAAGATAAAAGGATATTATATAAATTATTTGAAAAATGAAGTAAGGTAAAAATGCTCATTAAACCAAATTACAGCTGAGAAGCAGTTAAAACATATTACTTTGACCACTTTGGGGGTTTTTTTCCCATCACATGGTCATATTAATTAGCATGAACCTTCTTAAGAAATAAACACATTTACCAAAGGTAGCTTGCAAATGTGGTTAGCAGCTTTTAGTAGTCATTTGGTAAAAGGTTGAACAACCCTGTGAGAACTTCAGCAGCAAAACAGGTTGTCAAAATAAAACCTTAAGCAGATGGTCCTAAATTACTGGAACTCTACTGCATATGCTGAATGCTTGAGTAGTTCCATGAATAACAGAAATCTGTCCACAAATACGGAGGAAAATAGCAGATGTGTGGGGCTGATGTTACCTGATCTCTATCACATAGAATCCTATCACTGTCAAAAGTGCCATCTCTTGCCTGCTTGAGAAAGTGACTTAAAAAAGTCTCTGTTGATGTAGTTATTCATAAGAAACATGCCATTTTTTAAATATTGTACCTCAGCCTGTTGCTGAGAAAAAAGGTAACTTATTCTGGTACGGAGAGAAGGCAGCTACAGCAACAGTTCCAAAAGATGTTTCAAAATCTCTTAATCTCCAATTTTCATGTCAGCATGAAATACACATATACTTTCTGTTATTCTACCAAATGCATTTCACTTTCTCCAAAAAAAAAGCAAGTCTTAGTCACAGCAACTCTTGTTGATGAATCTCTGTTTTCCATGTCCCCGTAGGGTCGTGCTCCAATATAACGTTCTGAGACAGCAACTACCTTCTTTTTCAGCCTTTATGTAGCATCTCACTCTCTAGAGTCTTGATCATCCCAGAGAAAGTGAACTGAATTTGATTCCTGTTCCCAGTACTGTTCCTTTGTTTTCCAGCAAACTATTTAGTATAAAAATTACAGCAGAACTTCTTCTTTCTGTGGTAAGTGCTACAGCCTTTGGTCTCCAGAGGTCTGGATTCTGAAGGATTCTCTTTCTTTGAGAAATAGGGCCCCCCCACCAATAACAGAATTAGTTTCTGGTGAATATAATAATATGGTAAATTGAAGCAGAAAATAGAAACTTGGCTGCTGATCTTACATTCTCTTCATAAATAGGGATCAGTCATACTTGAAGACCTTCAAGCATGAGTATATTTGTTCCCAAAATGTGAATTGATTGTGTCTGCAACCACCAGTATTTCATATTGGCAGAAAATGCAGGTATCCTTCCACTGCATTATTGACTTCTGTACAGGATGGTACAAGTACTGGTGTTCCCAGAAGCTGCTCTGGTTTGAGTTATAACCTTAAAACTGTAACAGTGATTTTCAAAAAAAACTTATAGCAGAATGCAGAACCTCATATGCATGAGAGTATGTATGACATTATATGTATTATCTGTAATGATACTATACCATTATATGATACTATAAAGATGCTATATGTGACTTTGTATGTATTATCTGTAAAGTGCAAGAATAGGCCAAAACCTATATTTTTGGTGTATTCAAAGAATAATTATAAAATTAAATATTATGTGATATTTTTAGCTTACATAACCTTACTTCTATTTAAAGAGTGAGCCTATGCAAATAGAGAAGAAATAAAATTCTTTTGTCTAAAAAAAATGAGAGTTTTGCTGCAATACTCTTTCAAGTAATTTTAGTATCTGTCTCTGATCCCAGAAATTGGCAGATTGACTAATACCTTCAGAGTCCGGAATCTGAAGGTGTCTTTTATTTGAGTTTCAGAAGTTTGAGCTAAACATTAAGACCAAAGTGGATTTTTACCATACCTGGTGATTTAACATCATCCACTTGGATGCCATCAGAGAGCTGCAAATTAGATCTTTCTGAGAAATGGTGTTTGGGTTTCATGTATTTTTTGTGATTTAATGAACTGTGTTGAGCTGCCGAACCCTTCATTTGGATCATCAGGTGCTTTCAAAGGTTTTGTGTCTTCAAATAAAACATGCAAAGTGTATTTTTTCCATAAGATTTTTTTAATATAATTTGTCAAAAGTGTAATGGAAATAACAGTGTCCTCATCTGCATTTCCAGTGATAGCATCTTTCTGACTGTATCAGTAGAAAGTACTTTTTTTGTGTGGTTTATTTGTTTGTTTCTTTTGCCTAAAAGAGAAGTCAATATATTTTGGGGGGGGTTGAGAATTTGGATAAATGTTCTGAATATAACTGAAATGTTATATTGTTATTTTGAGTGCAATAGCCTTAGAGCACAGGGATAGATATAGCACAAGCTTCTGTTGGAAAGTAAAAGTCTCAAACATTAACTTTTCAGGAGCTTTAGCTCATGATTTGCATAATGCTGTGGTAACAAGAACGAGGCACACGGAAGATTGTCTGTTGTTTGGATACTGGTGTGTTAGTGCGTGCCATTTTTTCTCTCATCTGTTATTTTGTAGAAGAAAATCCAGGGAAAGGAATAATTATATTTTCCTCTTGAGATTAAGACAGCTGAATATAGGTGCCTTTGTATAGTTAACCAAAGAACTGTGTGGCTAAGCCCTTATTATAATCGATGGACATTTGATCTCCTTTTATTGTGTCCAAGAAAGGTTGGCCTCAACTCACACCCAAGGGCATCCAAAGATGATAATGATGCCCATGTTTGGGCAGTTCAACTGAGCTACTAGAGACTGTGTATCTTACTCCTTCTCCGGGTTTCATACATTTTATTGATCTATAACCATACCCAACTCTTCTCTTACGGGCTAGTTAAACTTCTTCTTCAATGCATTTTCCATTGGTGTTTCTCATAGTTATATATAGTAGTTCCATTGCTTCTTTAAATGACCACAGATTCATTGGCATTGTCCAAGTGCTTGATGGAATCTTGGTAATCTAATTCTGTATCTTACTGAGTTCACAAAAGGAAATTTCTCTGATACTTTTAAATATGATCTTACTTTACATTCTATATGCATATTCTTACACTGATTTCCTCACCAAATTCTCTGAATGACTTCCAACATGTATTAGACAAAGTGACTAACAGCTGTGCCTTATCTTTTCATCATCTGCTCCCTATGTGCAGTGTGCTGGTTTTGTTTCTTTGAACAATGGGGTTTTATCTGTTTTATCTGTTTTCTCTTGTACAGTTGGGGTTTTTTGTTTGTTTGGGTTTTTGGTTTTTTTTGGAAGGTTTTATAATGAAAATACTGTTAGGAATATATATTGAAAATTACTGTCAAAGGAACGTACCTGTTAATTGCAGTAGAAAATAACAACATGTGATACAGTTATTAATCTCTGGAGAATGCTCATTCTGTAGTCCCACGGAAAGCATCTCCCTTGCAGATATGAGCTTTTTCTAACAATAGATAATTCACTGTTTGAATTAGATTATTGACTGCCATTTCCATCCCATAGTTTAATTATTGTTTTAGATCTTTTTGGTCCAGAAGAAAAAAAATTTAAGCAGGAATTTGAACTTGACTCATTATTCTAGAAACAGGAAAAACAGAGAGGAGAGGATGAGTGTGCAGCTGCTGAGAGTGTCAAGGGAATCGATTTGTGACTCTACTGTCTACATCTAAGGCTAGATGTGACTGCAGGTGTTCTAGTGTAGCTTCTTTCATAATAAAGGCCACATATTATTCTTGTTGCTCTCTAGTGAATCCAGAAAATATTGCTTAATTAAACTATATTTCCTAAAGCCTTTTGTTAGGAGATTGAGGCACCGTCCTGTTTTTCAGTGAATCAGATTCTATTTATTTCACTAAGACCATTTTTTTTTTTGTGGGTGCCTGCTTTTCCTTTAATAACTGTTGAATTTGCTGGCTGCTGGAAGCTGCATTTGTCTGGAGGGGAAAATTCTCAAAGATATTATTATTAAAATTGACCTCTGGGTAGAGGAAGAAGGAACTGTTAATCCTTCTGCTGAAGGAAAGGCTGCAACATAAACTCATTGCTGTGGCTGGCAAAGGTGAGGGACAGGTCACCTCCATCGAACTACAGCAGCCTAGGCTGGACTGCAGTCCTTTACAACTAACTTAGTCCACCTCTGCAATTGCCTCAAAAGGCATTTGTTTAGAATGGACATGAATCAAATGATAGATGCTTATTTTTTTTTGTAAACTCTGTAAGGAAACATATCACAGAATTGCAGAGTCACAGAATGGATTAGGTTTAAAAGGACCGTAGGGGGTCATCTTGTCCAACCTCAGGGCTCAAGCAGGGTCATCCTAGAGCACATTGTACAAAATTACATCCGGGCAATTCTTGAATATCTCCAATGAGGGAGATTCCACAACCTCTATGGACAACTTATTCCAATGTGTAGTCGCTTGCACAGTAAAGAAGTTCTTCCTCATGTTTAGGTGGAACTTCCTGTGCATCAGTTTCTGCCATTGGCTCTTGCTTGGCACCACTGAGAAGAGTCTGAATCAATCCTCTTGACATCTTCCCTTCAAACACTTACAGACACTGATGAGATCCCCTCTCAGTTGTCTCTTTTTGAGACTGAACAGGCCCAAGTCTTTTAGTCTTTCCTCATAAGAGAGATGTTCCAGTCCCTAAATCATCTTTGTTGCCCTCTGCTAGACCCACTCCAGGAGGAAATTGTCTCTCTTGTACTCAGGAACCCAGACATGGCCTCACCGGGGCTGACTAGAGGGTCTCTTGACCCATCAGTGCTCTTCCTGGTGCACACTAGGACACCATTGGCCTTCTTGGTCACACAGGCACACTACTGGCTCATGGATCTCATTGGCTTTTCCTGAGCAAGCCCTCACTGTTAAAGGAGGCAGACACACAAGTTAGATGAACTGGGTGTCCCTCTGGTGATCTCTCAGGAGACTTATTTCCTTCTGTTAGCAGTATAAAGAACATAGAGCTGCAGCGGCTGAATTTCCCTTGCTTTCTGCTTCACAGTCTTATCTTTTCCATGAAGAAAGGCCTAAACTGGGCACATAAATTAGGTACAATAAATTTCACCCTGAGGGATCCACTCAGAAGGATGTTATGAAAGCTGCAGAACAGAAGTTTCAACCAAGCCTTGCATTTTTTAAATATCAAATATATCAGCACAAAGGAAACTGAAAATCTGGTTTCTTTCCCAGTAAATTTAGTTTAAGAGTTCCTTATTATTTTCTTTTTATATTGGGATAATGGCAGAAACTTTTGGGATGATGTTTGAGAAGTGTTACACAAAACCAATTCTTTGGCTTTTGTATCTTTCCTGACTTAATTACAATACTAATTCATTAGTCAATATCTGTTTAGTGTTTTGAAAATGTGGCTGGATATATTGAGAAAAAGCATCAACCGTTTGCATTCATCTGCAATTCTATGTGAATGAGGACTACACTAATGTAAATTTATGGTAAACTTACTGATGAATTTTATTATCCAGAATGCTAGTGCTATACTTTTTCCTGGATATCATGCAGATTGTGTCAGACAGTCAGAAAAGACTGAATTGACATATGCTGAGTAGAAATTCCCATTTATTTTTTTGGAGATGAATATTCAGATTTGGATGGAACTAGCTACTTTCATGGCAGCAGAGTTGTGCCTTGGGGCTAAATTCAGTCTTCTCTACTGAAGTTTCAGCCAATGTCACCTGGTAAAGCCTGGGAGCTCTATGGTAAGGTTCTGTCAGTCAGATATATATTTGATTTGCCTGCTAAGGAATAAGTAGGTACTACTTAGAGAAGTCATAGGCAGTCTTTGCTAAAGAAACAACTTAAATTTTTCTTTCAGAATGGTTTTCATCATGTAGCAATAGCTTTCTTTTGGGAGAAGAGGGAATGAAATGTGGTAAACTGATTCCAACACTGTGTGAAATTTCCTACTCTGATTTAAAATGGTTGAACTTGGCACACTGTGCCTGAACTTGGTAGTGGACAAAGGTAACATGCATGACAATTCATAAAACACTGGAAATTTCCAGAGGGAGTATATTATATGACTCCTCTGTTTCTGAAAAATCTCATCAGGGTCCGTAGTACTGGCCAGCTAAATCTTCTGCTAATAAAGGTTTGTCATATAGTACTTCAGGTACACTTGACCAGCAGCAAAGTTCATGAGTGAGTAAAGGCAGCTGTGCCATGGGTATGTCAGTGATAGTCAGATCTATGCCATCATTCATTCTTCCCTGGGCCTTTGAGCAGCTAACTTAGTGTCTACCAGAAAGAGGACTACTGGTAATAGCTAGCTTTGTCAAGCACTGCCTAAAGAGCACAAAACTAGCCTCTATATCTTAGCAATTATGCCAACACCTGCCAAAGAAGCAATTGTTTCCAATTGCCATTACAAGGTGTCATCTAGAGTATCTTTGTATACTCCTATAGTAGTGGTTAGCATCCAGTTTTAGCCCACTATCCAGCCCACTATCCCTTCCCAGGGAAGGGAAGAAGTATGAATTATAAATATACAGAAGTAGTTATCCATGTATTAATAACTGTTATACATAGGTTTTACCATGTATGTGTAGCATGAAGATTTTTTTTTTATGCCATTAGTTTTCCATCCCCATAAATAAATTCATGCAATACCCAGAGGCTAGATTATTCTTTTTGGAAGTTAGAGATGATGATTCCACACTAATCACATTAAAAATCAATATTTCTTCATCTATAAGACTGTAGCAGTGGAACTAATATGAGGCACACAAGCTAAAAGAGAAAAGGCTTATTCTTTCACTTCAAGAGTCATGATTCTGATGAGAAATCATCAGCTTTCCGATACATGTTTTTTGTTTGGTCCACTGGAGTCCACATTTGGGAACCCCTACTTTCTTCCTAGCCTCGTGTGGTTTGGAACACTGAGATGACGGAAAACATGGTAGAAAGAAACCTATGACCTCAGGAAGGGAATTTCCTCTAATAGTAATTCAGCTTTCATTTTTTTCTAGGTAAACCAAACTAAATATGTTATCATAAATAAATATGCATCGATCTATATTCTTCCTAGGAACACAAATGAAAATATGTTAGATTAAAAATACATACAAGAATTGTGCTGCTATCTATTAATGCATGTTCCCAAATTCCAGTGGAGAAGAAACTTCTGATATGAAGTATGTTGTACCTCCAGAAAGGTAATTTCTGAAACCACCAAATTTAAGAAAGAACGACTTGCATTCAAGTAAAGCTAAGAAGGTAAATTAGTGATAAGATGCTCAGAAAAGCATCTTCAGTATTTGTCCAGTAGATATTTCTATCAGTTTTGAAAAGAAATCTTTCATCCTTGTAGTGTGTGAGGCCACAGCTGTGCCTATGTGCACACTTAATCCTCATATTTAAAAGGTGACCATTAAGCTTTCTCTGTCAGGAGTTGTAAGAACTCAGTAGCAAGGAATGGTTCTTTGTAGTCATCTCAGCTTTTGTCCAGTCCCACAACAAGCAAAGCACAAATACTTGTAGAGAATACTATTTTCTTTTGATATTGTTTGAATATCCTTGGGCACATGGTGTGACTTTTGGGGATGGTCCTGTGTAGGGCCAGGAGTGGGACTTGATGATCCTTGTGGGTCCCTTCCAACTCAGCATATTCTGTGATTCTGTGAATGTTTACATTATCAGGTTGGATCTCCTTTTCAGAAGCAAGGTGGATCCCAGCTCTGTGGGCTGAGTTCCCGCAGGTCATGTACCGTTTTAATTCACAAAATCAGTATACTGGCCATAGCATATCTAGTGCCCTTATCCTGTCTTGGTGCTGGCCTGACAGAAAAATCAGTAAATGAAGCAAATGCAACCCTTCCTATGCACTGTTTTTTTTAACCATTTCTCTGACAACCAATACAATTTCAGCATATACTAAAATGTGAATATATGGTTCTAGATCCATGAAAGGTCTAGGCTCAGCAGAAAAGTGAATAAGGCTTGCAGACAATTAGACAAAGAAACTTAAGACATCATCAGGGTGCAGCCTGTTCTTCCTTTTCAAAAAAATGGACTCTCTTACTAGCTTACAGAATCTCGTTTGCCTTAGCATTTTGGCTTGATAGTTCTTATACCATGCAATGCTTGGACCAAAGTAAACAGATGGGGTTGTGCGTGTGTCTGCAATGGAAGAGGTATGCTCTGGAGAGTGGAGGAAATTAAATTTGATTCCTTTCAAGAAAGAAAACCATAATCACTTATACTTTGTCTAGGAGTCTTAGTCATTGAAACACTGAAATGATGAGGGTCCTATTCTGTCATCCTCTGAGTGTTCACAGGCACTTGTTTGGATCCACTCATAGACTTAATCCTTAAGAAGACAGAAGGAAAGATAAGATATCTGAAGTTTCTGACAACCCTTATACATGAGGATCTAAGTGCTTCAAGTCAGAAACTTCTGTCTTTCACAGAACAGAACTGAAAACATTCAATTAAAATGATCCCTTGAATAGGATTCCTAGGGAAGTGGTTGTATCATCATCCCTGGAGGTATTTAAAAGACCTTAAGGACATGGTTTAGTGCTGGATTTGCCAGTGCTGGGTTAACGGTTGAACTCAATGATCTTAAAGGTCTTTTCCAACCAAAATGATTCTATGATCCTATTATAATTATTTTTATTATCATTATTTTTAGGTTTTTGTGTGTGTGGAACTAGCCTTTCTTGCTAGGAGATTGGGCTGATATCACCATACCCAATCCACCATTAGTCGGGTAGGAACATCTTTCAGATGTTAATGTACTGTGAGGGATGAAAGGGTGTTTGATGTTTCCTGTTATTTATCTTTGCCTTTCTCCAAAGATCTGTCCTATGCTTATCAACGTGGCACCCGGGCATTAACTTCAGGTATTCTGAACCATCCACTCACATCTGATATTTTTGTTTTGAAGTTGTTCTGCACGTTTATTTGCATGTTGCTCACAGAAAAAGGCTTGGCTGTTTAAGATGACAAATGAACACATTGATTTCTTAGGATCCAAAATGGATTGAAGCTTTCAGCCCTCTAAGTTTCATTTTGCCAGCTAGTACATTACATGGCACAGTGCTGGAAATGGTTTTTTGACTATGACAGCTGCAAAAGAAATGTTCAAGAACTGGGAAAATTATTTCTTTATGTGATGCTTTTCTTTGAAGAATATGAGTTCTGAGTAACAAATCTGCGTTTCAGGACCAACTTGCGTCTTTGGAATTTGGATAGATTAGACGAGTGCGTATTTGGCTGAATCATTAAGGTCCTTATTCTTGCTTCTGAGATCATGTATGGTAGGGAAAAGATTCACTAAATTTAGCACTCAAAAAAATGCTGACTTTGAATACTTGAATTGCTGACTCCTCAGTCTGCCCCCTAACAATGTCATGACCTTTGCTGAAATTGGGTGGACAAGTTGACAGGCATCTTGGTGGGCATTGAGTTGTAATTTCCTACAGAGTACAAATGAAGCAATAAGAGCAGAAGTGAATCACTACTTGCAAAGAGATACTCACTTTTGCAGATTGCTCAGTAAGTGTGGGTGTTCAGATCAGATGAAGAAGTCAAGCAAACAAGAACACAGGAGCTACAAGAACCTTTGGGAGCAAATCTAAACATGTACTTTAGAAAGCTGCAGGTGGGCTTTGTAAGCAGGTGCAAAAATGATTACTGTGCTGCCAAAATGTCTGTTATGAGTAAACACTGAAGGTTTTGATCTTATTCTCTGTGTATGACAGAGAAATAACCATTCACGGGTAATAGAGTATATTTAACGAGATAGAAAAATCCATTCCTAAAATCAAAAAAGGAGAAAGATCCAAATGTACAATACAGATCATAGGTCTGTAATTTATGCAAGGTTTAGGATATAAAATAACTTGGATAGGGAAACATATACATCAAGTTTCCAAATAATAAATAGGTAGACTTGTTTTTAACTGTTAAAGGTTCTTTATATTAAAGGTTTTGCTCTCCTATTCATTTGACCTAATCTGTTTTTGAGTTTCTGGTAATTTTCCTTTTTGCTCTTTTTTTTGTTTTGTTACTCATCTCTGGAGTAAAAAATGTCATCTATCTTATCAGCTATACATAATTGACAGATATTGAAAGAATTGGGACCTTTGAAGGAAATATTGTGACTGATCCCAGGTGCTTTTTTCCCTTTTTCCTTTTTGGGAGATGTGATAGGTAACATGTGCACAAATATGAAGTTTCCAGACCTAATAAAGGGAAAACTATCCTAAGTTAATAAACTTAATAAAAATATTTCTTTAATTTCTTTCAGGTAATTCAAGTTTCTCTGTTGTAAATGAAAATGCATTGGAATGACTTCTAACAGAAGTTCATTGGTCTATGAAAATAATGTGGTGGTCTCAGGTGACAGTTGTCTTCACCATGCACAAACAAAAGCCCCTGCACAGCTGGCAATGGTGTCCTGCTTTGGCCACACACCTAAAGCAGCAGCAAAGCACTGAATCAGACATGGGCAATGCGCTACCCCAATAGGTTACGCAGTTCGGGTTTCAGACTTATTACTAGGACAACTTTCACTGTCACTGTTTGCACTTTTAAACTTTTCTTCAATAGAAGGCCATTCTGGAAAACAATGTATTCTTCAAGGTCATGCAGCATAATTCCCAAGAGGCAGCCTCCTTAGAAAACAGGAATAACTTTAGTGAAATTTCAGTAGCTAAATGTTTCCTTGAAAAAAAAAAAAGGGATCTGAAGGAAGAACAACATAGAAAGACTGGATTTTGCTGGTACACAATGCAGGATTTTTATTGACTTGGTAAGTAAATACTTTCCTTCTGAAAAAAAAAAAAGCTGCTATTTAGAAAGATTGTTTTTCTGCACTGAGAGAATATGTATCCTTAGACCCTGAGCTATTTTTATTCCATGTGCAAGACAAACAATTTTGAGCCTCACCAACAAATATTAAAATATTAATTTCTCATATGCCTAGAGTATTTTAAATTACTTCTGTAGTCTCTACTCTCTTCTGGAACAAATTTGATGTTTCCTTTAGATGTAAAATACTTGCTGCTTTTTTTCTACACTCCACAGCTCCACAAATATAGGCATCTGTATTTTTGTGACCCATTATATCCAAAGTCTTAATATTAGGCAGTGCAAATTTTATCTAATCTCTCTAGAGTATTAAAATGAAGAACATGATTGTCATTGTAATATCAAACTGCAGGCAAGTTACAAGTCACAGAATTTGTCAGAAGAGTAAACAGGGAAAATCCCAGATGCATACTTTCAAGGATTCCCAAGACCAAGGAATACAAATGTAACCATTTAGAGAGAAAACACCCTAACACTATCCCAATGTGCAAACAAAATTAATCATTAAAAGGGGAAACTAAATACAGTATAATTACAAGACCCCAGACACTGATATGTGTACATGTGCCTTTACCAGACATCCCAAATGGATGAGTAAGACAAATTATTCACTGTAGCAGTAGCCTTTGATGAAAGTATTTTGTAAAGTATTTCTCTGATGACTATGCTTGCCTTACCACCTGAAAGAACTCTTTTTTTCTCACCACCACTTTGTCCCTTGTTGCATATTCTCATGATTTTGGAAGTTGTGCAACACCTTGTCTTTTTAAAGAAAAAAACCCAAACATAAAAACAATGGCAAAACATCAATCAACGAAAGACATCCAGAAGATGATGACCAGCAGATTATTTATCTTTGTTTTGTAAATCCAAGCTTCAAGTTTGAAGCTTGTAAATCAAAGCTTCAAGTTTGAAGCTTGTAAATCAGAGCTTCCAATTTACTATTTTTCTAACAGATCTGTAACTCCTGAGACAGAAAGTCTCAATATTTACATTAATACATCCTTATTACTGAAATCAAAAGAAGAAATTGGCTGCTCATATCTTGGATGCACTGTTCACTGGATAAAAACTTGGTGGTTGGTCAAGGACAGAGAGCGGTGTTGAATGGAGTTAAATCCAGCCAGGGTCCCATAACAAGTGGTGTTCCCCAGGGCTCAGTATATGGGCAAGTCCTGTTTAGTATCTTATCAATATATAGACAGATGGTAACTAAAAAGCAGACTATATTAGACATTTAATGTTAAGTAAAACAGGCGTTAGTCATACAACCATAGGAGGCTCAAATAATTCACTAACTAATTAACAATATTGGTTTCCACTTTATTTTAAAAAATATTTATTGCATTAGTGTATTTTTTTTAAACATTCATCTAAATAGATTTAGTTGATAAGGCTGTGATAACAGCTAACTTGACAAAGTTATTTGTTTTCTTATTTGGGTTCTTTAAATCAAGAGATGGTTAAGTCACAGTAAAAGTATGGCTGCATTATGTTAAGATTATCTTGCAGTCAAAACCCATACCATGAAAAAGATGGAAAACAGTTCAAGTATTTATTAACAAGACTTTCTTCTCTTGCAGCTCGTCTGCCATGTACTTTTTTCTCCTACTCAAATCTCGATTTTAAAAGACTTTGCACTTTAAAGAGCACTCAGCCTGACATCCTACACCAGCTACCATTTTCCCAGGTTGTCCTCTGCCACCCTGGCAGCAGGTTGGTGACAGAGCAACTATGCAGGTCACACAGATCCAGTGCTCCTATGGAAGTGCTCCATGTGCTGTGCATGCACAAAGGAACTGCTCTTCTAGGAAGTGACAGATTTCCTGAACCTGTGCAATAGATCCAGTCATGTCATCAGGCTGGATTATGACATTAGCCCTTCTTTTGCCAAAACAAGCTCTGCTTTTGCTAAAAGTGGCTGTCCTACTCATATGCTTCCCACAAGACTCTTGCTGCTATATAACAGCTGATTTTTTGTTAATTAGTAAAACTCTGTATGTCACTGTGGTTCAGGATTTAGTGGAGACAATCTTTGCAAAGATCCAACGTTTTTCCATTTTTTTCATCCCCTTTTCAAAAATGCTAGCTGAAGAATCAAAATTTCATTTTGAACAATGATATTTAAGCCCATTAGTTACATTCAAATATTGGTTTCTCTGGCATTGTTATGAAGTCCTGGCAACAACAACACCAACAAAAACAAAACAAAAGAAAAATCCCCAAATGTTCAGGTATATTAAATTAACAATGATGTCAGACTTTTTTACTTGAGAACTCAGAAACATTCAGAAATATTTTAAGGCCCTCTTCAGTAAAAATGGATTTGGTAGTGGGAGGGTATTCAGTTTCATGTTATTTGTCTCTGATGCTTGACAGGTCAAAAAACAAAACATTTGGAAGTCTCCAGTGTTTGAAGTTATTATAAGTTTGAAATTTACATAACTGATATTTTTACTTTTTCTTCTTATAAAACATCTCACCAAATTTTAGCTATTTTAAATTGTTTTTTCCTCTTTTTTCAAATTTCATATTTCACTCATGCATTTTCTAGGTAGCTCTGCAGTCGAAGAAAGTAATCATTTCTCCCAGAGATTTATGCATATAGCTTAGGACAAGATGCAGTGAAACGGTAGTGCTAGAAACTGGAGGAGGCAAAATAGAGACATTCAAATACATAGCTTATTAGCACCTCATTTAGATCAATTATAGGCCTGAACTATGGCCTTAAGTCAATTCAGTGTTTTCCATTAACTTCAAAGAGCACCAAATGAAGCCTTATGTGACAAGTTCAAGTATCTCTTAAAAGTATATCAATAAAAAGGAACATGAATAGTACCATATACTTTTTCTGTCCTCCTGCCTAGATATTTCTACATAAAAGAATGATAATGTCTAGTAATATTATCCTTGGGTCTGACATATTTAACTATTAAATTACTGCATCTTCCCTAATACAGCAGCTCATGCCACAATTGTAATTTCTATCCAGGTTTAAGGTCCCTTTTGTACTGAACAGTCCACCTAGCTTGGCTTAAAGCTTCTGGTATGATGTCCTCAAAACTGGTCTTCTTGACCATGTTCTGAAGATGATGCACAGTTTTCATGTGCATGAAAAGGGACATTCAAGAAGGTACAAAAATTACCCAATATATTAAAATTAACTAAAATGCAAACCAATGAGTACTATGTCTCATGAAAAATTTCAGAAATAACTCTGGAAAACACTAAGCTCAATGAAGCTTCTGGAGCAGGTGCAATACGAGCAATGATAAACTGATTGGCTGTAACTGAAGCAGATTATGGCATTATCTTTTTTTGTTTTCTGTCCCTTTAATGGAGGAAATATCCCTCATAGCTGGAGCAGCTGGGACAGCCAAAGTAATGTGCAGCATCCTAGTGAAATGCCTGGGATGTGAATGCCAGGATCTGGTCTATCAACTGAGAAAGTGCATGCATGTCTTGATAAACCTTCTAGGGGAATGCAAAATGCTAATCTTGCTGTTGAAAAGAAGAAATGCCTCCTCCTGGCCTCCAAAGCTCTTATTTTCTTACAGATCTTGTGCATGATGTGTTGGTGCCCACCTACTTCTTAGTTGCAAGTCAGAGGGTCACCAGTGTTGCACTTAAGAGGTGGGTAGCTGCTGCTGCTGCTGCTGAATAGCCTCTAATGTTGATCTGTGTCAAAGCAGCACATCTGAGTCCTTTGAAATCAGCTTCAGTTGTTGGGTGTGACCATGCTATGCAAAGTCTAATGACAAAAGCAATAATTCAGAAAACAAAGGATCTGTGATTTTTTAGTGTGTTTACAGAGCTAAACACAGACATTTTCTAGACAAATATAAAAACATGGATACTTCTAAATATGCGTGCTTGTACTTATGTGTATGTACATCATGGATACAGAGGATAAAAAAATTCCATGAAGTTTTTAGACATGCTGTCACTCTCTCAGGATTCCCATTCACTGAATAGAGTTGTTTCTCTCAGTGGGAGCCGCCATTTTAATGAAGTTATGCAGCAGAGATCTGCTTTGCTAGTGAAAAGAGCAATGATAGGATTAAACTCACCATCAGGAAAGAGGAAGAATCAGAAAGCCTGAACATTTTTATAAGGTAAATTCTGTAATTTTAAAACATTTTTTGTTAATTGAACAGCTTAGTTTTAATAAAAGAACTTACCTTTCAGCAATGAACTTTCTGACTGATAATGCTTTCCAGAGTTAAGAAAGTCCTTTCCAGCTTACTTTAATTAGCTTTTCCTTTCTCCATTTTTAAAATAATAATATTCTTTTTGGGTTAATCTCTTACCTATGATATTGCCTTAGCCTAGTGGGATTGAACATTATCCCTGCTAATGCTGTAGATGTTCTTTTTTTCTATCCAGGCCCTTGCAAAGGGCATCTCTTCATAACTGTCTCACTTTCTTGGTTATACATTGATCATGTGTGTGTATACATATATATATGTATATATATATATATATACATATGTACATACATAAGCATATATGCATGTTAAGGATTGTGGAAAAAAGACCTTCTTGAAGGCCAACAGCAAACAGCAGGATGCCTTCACCTTCCCTGAAACAGCAAAGTAAGGTAAAAAGAGGACACCCCTCTGTGGAATTCCTGCACTCAGTGGTACATATTTGGACACAAAATAAGGTCACTGAAGAGATGTCGTGCAGGCTCCCTTTCTCAGTGCACAGTGATGCCTTTGAATAGCATAGAAACATACTTCACCTTTCCATTATTTTTTAAGCCCGTGTTGTCTGAGTTTTTGGCTACTGTGAAGTGATTTTAAAATAGCGAATATCAATTGTTTTGGAAATATCTGTAAGCATTAGGTGTGAAACTACTTTACTCTGACACTTGAATCCATTGTATATGCTCAGTCATGAGAACCAATCAGCTGGAGTAATGAATTCATGCATAACAAACTCCCTAACTGAGCTTACAAATTACAGTCTTTTCCTTAAGACTGTCCTAAAAGTTATATTCCATCTTTGTTTTCTGCTATTACAGAGCAATACTACATGTATGATTTACCTAGTTTGATATATAGCTTGTTAGAAATTTATTAGCACTGAGGAATACATTTCAACATCTACCTAGAGTTTCGCTTAATTTTGAGACTGATCAAAGTCTATAGGCCAGAATTCTTCCTTTGAACGGTATTACCCCTTAACAAGTGACCCCTTGCAAGATTCAACGTATAGATCTTCCTGCATATTCTTCTGTACTTTATTTTTCTCTCCCACCCTTTCCCCTGACAGCTTCGCTGAAGGAGCCCTGAGGCACACCACAAACTATAAGAGGAGCTGAGTCTGATTCCTCTGTGATTCAGTTCTTGTGAGGGCAGCTCTATGGCACTGCTTTACAATATACATAGCAACTACACAGACTCCACAACTTCTGCTGCTTTACAAGAACAGGTGTTTTAATGTTGTGCTGCTGGATCAATATAAACAAATTTCATTAAATGCTCTCTTCCTCTTAAGATTAAAAGCAAAGGTTACTTGGTATTCACAGACTTGTTTGATGAGTTTAGAAACATCTTTTACATTGTTACAGAACTCTAAACCTGGTTCCAGTAGCCCAGGAGCATCAGGGCAAGTTCTCCATCTGAAAATATAAGAGTCAGGTATCTTGCTGTTACTCCGTAGACAAAAAAAGGCAGTCCTTTAATTTCTTATTTTCTTATGAATTTGAATACTATGTAAATAAAAATAACAATAAAAGCAAAGTCATACTCTTGACAATAGTTAACTATCAGGGTATTGTTGTAATACACATTACATATGTTAAATGTAATATGGAATAATGAAGGCCTTCCAGTGTGAACAATAGAAGCACGTTTGGTTTGAATTACTAAAATATAATTTGGTGAAAGCAATTGAAATTTCAGTGGAGAAAGGATTCTTCATTAACCATGTCTTGTCGTACAACCCCAACTAGCTACTCAGCACCCCACAGCTGCTGACCCACTCCTTCCCAGTTGGATGGGGGAGAGAATCAAAAGAGTAAAAGTGAGAAAACTGGTGGGTTGAGACAGTTTAACAGGTAAAGCAAAAGCCATGCATTCAAGCAAAGCAAAACCAGGAATTCATTCTATCACTTCCCATGGGTAGGCAGATGTTCAGCCATCTCCAGGAAAGCAAGGTTCCATCAGACATCTGTCTGGTGGAAAGACAGACACCATCACTCCAAATGTCACTCCTCTTCCTCCTTTTTCCTCCCAGCTTTATATGCTGAGCATGACACTGTTTGGTGTGGAATACCCCTTGGATCAATTGGGATCAGCTGTTCCAGCTGTGTCTCCTGCAAACTCCTTGTGGACTCCCAGCCTCCTCACTGGGGGGGTGGGGTGACAAGTAGAAAAGGCCTTGATGCTGCATGAATGCTGCTCAGCAACAACTAAAACATCGGTGTGTTGTCAAAATTATTCTCATTCTAAATCCAAAACACAGCACCGTACCACTACTAGAACAATATTAACTCCACCCCAGCCCAAATCAGCACAGTATGAGATGGGTACTAGATAATAAATGTATCATAAGAACTTTGGTATTTAAATATTAATAGTAATTTTTTAGTGAATACAGTGCATAAAGGGGCTTCATGAGATAACCACGGACAAAGCTATTCATAGACAAAATTAAAAATGGTCTCCACCTACAAGAAATATGAGAAAAATTACAGAGGACTGAGGCAGCTCTTCACAGCAGCTCAATGGCCCATATTACCCAGCATGGGAATTTGTCCTACCCTTTGGGATACAAGCTATTGCATGCATTCCATTGAAAGAGAAAAATAATTTTTTATCATAATAGCTCCCATTTATACAACAAAAACAACATGTAGCTTTAGTTTTTAATGTATGTTGTATTTCAGAAGTGTTACCCACTTGAGATACACTAGCAATTTACTACACAAGATTCCAGACTGTTTTCAGACTTAAATTCAGTCCGAACCATATATATCTGTTGTAAGTGAAGTCAAATGTAAAATTCCTCAACCTTAACAAGGATGCAATTAGCCTCTAGTTCTCTTTGGTCTGCTCTGGTTCTCATATGTCTCCATCTTGTAGCAATATACCAGAGATCAAACAAGTCTCTGCATATATTGGATTAAGTCAATGAGAAAAGAATATAAGTGTTCTTAATTTAGAATAAAAATGTTGCTTCAAAAAAGAATGAGATTCAATTTTCAGGCAGTAACAATTAGGCATACTGCAGATACTTCTCCTTTTAACAGGGATTGGTAAGCTTTTCTTTTTTTATATATTTTCAGATTAGCCTTATGATCGGCATGACCTTCAATTTATCAGATCAGATATCATATATTCCTTACAAACAATTTAAAAACTGAAATGGCAGTTGATCCTCTCAAGGAATGTCTATTCCAGATTCTCGAAAGAGAACTAAACTAAGGGTAACTCTGAAATGATGCAGCTCACACTTGCCCTCTTTTGAAGAACTCTGTTATAATAGGCTATCTTTAATACTCTGTGAGGGTACTTGGTTCCTAGCTGTGATAAATCTTCCTAAAATCCCTCCTTTTAACAAGATCAAACAGCTTAGAACATCAAAATGATTGCATTTATCATCAAAGAATAGAACCTGTACTGCATGACATTTGGAAAATAGCTTTATTTACCCTTTTATTCATTACCATAGTCACAGAACATAGAGTAAAAAGCAATATTATCGATTATACTCTTTTCAATAAATGATAGGAGTATTTAGATTTTAAACCACGTGTCCTCCAGGTATTCCTTCCACCCTGCTTTATTCTATGAGTCTATGATTTTATGATTAATGATTATATATATATGAATTGCATGCCACAGAATGTGTCAGACAATTCCCTCTTTATGAAAATTCAGACATCTTTCCCCATGAAGAAGCAACACAGGTAATCAAACATAAAATCAGAAATATTATGGTTTAAGAAACTGTAACTGTACAGGAAAGAGAAGAGTGAGAGGAAAAATGCTGAAAGTGCTGTAGGAAGAAAGCACTACAAATCGGGAACAAAAGCTTGGAGGACAATGGAAATCCTTGATGGCTTAGAAGTGAAATTATTCATATGAAAATGTTACAGTAAAAATAGGGAGAGTATTTGGAGGGTTATCAAAGATGCATTCAACAAATCAAGGAAGAGCAGCACAGACTCTAGTGGGGATTGGATGGAGACTGTTCGTTTCAGAAAGAGTGTTCTGACAGGCAAAAGACAACTCAGGTCACTTTATGTTAAGCTAATACTAAGGTGATAGATACAGCAGCATCAAAAAAAGAAAGTAGCTGTTATTTAAGTAGAACTAATGCCTTGGGTAAGTGGAAGAAATGGGAACATCTGTATTGTTATGTGAAATACTTTTGCATCAGAGAGACAAGTGCTAGTCATATCCTGTAAAATAGAGGACCCTACATTAGCTCAAAGCCAAACCAAGTATGCGTTGTAGAATTCAGTGGGTTCATACATAATTCTGAAGAACCGGAGTACAACAGAATTTGTTATTTCTTTCACACGTCTTTTCTCAGTGAGGCTTCTTCTCCTCGGTTCAATTACGTGTGTTCAGAAACATCATTTGATGAGGGAGGGAAATGGTATGCAGTAAGTAATTATTCATGAATTTAAGTCAAATATGGCAAGTAGCTCAAACTGAAGGAAAATGGAAAACTTAGAAAAATCAATTTTTCTTCTTGACCAAAAACCCCAATTTTTTCTTGTAACAAAAATTATTATAGACTATCAGAATTAATTTAAGAAAAAACTTCAAGTTGAAGTGAAGTAAGTGTACATCATAGATTAAACATTTTTTGAGTTTGTTTTACTTTTTCTCCTAAGAAAAAGTAGTTACTTACACTGTGTTAACTAGGAGGTCACTATTGCACAATCTCTCCAGTCAAATAAGAAATCTAAATAGAGGGAAAAAAAAGTTCTCTTTCAGGTCTTTCCATCAGCCTTTTACATCCACAGAGTTGCTGCTACATGCAGAGAACTTGTAATTCTACAGGGTCACCATGGGGGCTGGAGGAGCAAAGGATGACAAAGGCATCTCTTTGTGGCTGCGCTAAGAACGACCTGCCAAATACTCATCATATCATACTGTCAGTCTCAACAACAGCTACATGTGCCAGCCGACAATGTATGTGGCTGACTCACTCTAGCTGTAAACACATGCCAACTACCACTGACTGGGAATTTTTCAGCAAACTAATTTTGATGGAAAACATTGATTTGTCAAAATTAAAATACTGCCATGGCCATGTAAATAAAAATTTCAGCATCCAGACACTTGTCTGCTGCAGGATGGTCAGTATTACTAAGGCAGGGTGATGCTTCCTAAAAGAGGTATCTCCTGCCCTAAAAGACCAAGATCCTGCTCTGAATTAAAACAATGCTTTTCTGCATTTCTTATATAGGGAGCCTAGGAAAACTGGTCCCCTAGGTTATGTCTCTAACCTTGGTGTATGTGAGTATTGACCCACAGTTCAATCTTTTCAACCCAATGACTTGTCACTCAAGGGGAAAACCGTTTTGTTCACAATCTCCTCAATATAAATGAAATATCTAATATTATTCAATGACACTGTAGCACACCAAGCATCTTACAAGGCTGACAGAAAACTTTTGAAATATAAAAAGCCTATGGATAACTACGGAGTGGGACATTTATTTCTGGTTTATGATTCATCACTTGAGTTTATTGGAACTTCCATAAGAATTAGCAGAAGACACATTTTTCACTGCTTTAAGTTTTGAGAATCAAAATGGTTTTCTATGCTCTTTCAGGATAACCCTGATACATCACAAATGTGAAAAAGTATGAGAGTAAAACTGCAAATACTGAATTTGGCCCACATGCGAGATTTGGGAAATTTGGAAGATATTCAGAGGTCCATGATCTTACAAGAGTCAATGTCCTATTCAATAGGTCAGAGAACTCACCTAAGCAGTGGTAAATTTAACTTCTGGAATTAATCAAGTAGACCAAGGACCATAAATACTTATAATTGATCCCCAAGTAACTCAGTTATGAGTCTACTAGTATTTCCCTAATAAGAAAGATTTCATACCTTTCCTGCCCATTTGACATTTTTTCTTACTGAGTTAAAAATGTCAAATTCCTATAAACAATAATTTCAAAAAAGCATTTTCCATGGGAATGTACGCAATTGAAAAATTCCCTGGTAGTACTGATTTCGTTTGACTACTACAGAATATTCTTAAATTCCTCCCTACCCTTACAGATAATCTCAATCCCAAGAGAGCTCTGTCCACAAAGCTTATATCCCTCCTCTGCTTCCAGATTGCTCAAGTTTGCTGTAAATATAATCTCACACAAAAAATATTTCCTTCAACTCCAAGCAGAAAGGAACTCCTATCCCTTTTCCTGTTTGCTTGCACTTGTATACTGTTAGAGTAGATGGCGGAAATTTGATTTGGCAGTTTGTTTCTACAGTTTGGGTCCCTGTGGGTAGACAAACCCCTTAGATTTCACGTTGAGCAAATTAAAACTATGAAAGTAACTCTCACTGAAACGCACAGATTTTATGTGAAACTCCCTCATTCTTTCTGTGACCATAAACTTTAATCTGAATACCTGAAATAAATTTAGACATTGCCAGATAATAGTCACTCATTCTCATCTTGGCCCTTGCTTTGATCGTATACCCCTTTCTTTTTCACACCACTGTCACCCTTGATCTATTAATAAGATAGAGAGTTTATTTTCCAGAGTAATTTAATGAGATTTTTTTTCCATCAGGCTGATTTCAGTACTGCTCTACAAATCCCACTTGAATCTATCTTTCTTAAACATATGTGATCAGATATTTATATAGCTCTAAAACTTAGTTCTCACCATGATCTTTTACCTTAATGTCTATAACTTTACTTTGTATGTTCACTAGAAATATATTCACAGAACTTAAAAATTCTCTTGTCCTCTTAAGAAATGTGTCATTGGTCATTAGTGGTCTTTCTGTAACCTTATATTTGACAACTAGTATAACATAACCATGTCTTTCTCCTCTTTTGTCTGTCTGTCTGACAAGTAACCCAAAATTCTATCCTCTATCCCATAAATACATTATCTTGTACATGTTTTGAAAATTTAACACAAGGCTACTATTCCCTTCCTTCAAAACATTCATTTTACAATGTGGTATTACCTGTCCTCCTGTGCATTGGCAAATTTGTTAGCTTTTACTCGTGTCTGCTTTTCTGTAACACATGTCCATTTCTGTGCTCATGCCATTAATGAAAATATTAAGCAAGATAATTTCCAACATAAGTAATTTAGGAATACTTAATCTTTGCCTGAAAACTCAAATTTTTGTACAACCCACTGCCATCTGTCCTTTAGCCCAACTTCAGTTCTCTAAATCTCATCTTCTTCAATATTTTCAGATTAGTCATTTCCCCTGTAGCCATACAAAGTACTTTCTGATCCAGACAGGGCAAACTTGCATTTCTTCATCTTTAAAATAAATTGTCTTAAGAAAGAAAGATATGGCTGGATAAAATCTCTCTTTGGTGAAATTTGTATGAACAGCTATTTATATATCAGTTTTCTTCTGATTTCATTCTTCTTTCCCCCACACACCCCCTTTTTTTTTAATTGTACAGTCTATTTGTGTTTGAATAATGCTCCTGCACTTACTTAGAGTACTTTTTTACTTTTTCAACATGTTTATTATTTTTGCGTCCTATATAGACTTGGTAGGTTTATTTAAAGGCATAAGACAGTGTGATAGGCTTACTTGTTCTAAAAAAACCAAGGGGGAATTCTTTTTTTTTTTCTTTCCCCTGCATCTGTAAAAGAAAGATGTTGAATGGGGAGGGTGGTTTGCCGTGGGTGATTGATCCACACAAAAGAACTAACCAGCAGATTCACATTCCAAGCTGATGGCCTTCCGAAGACTGTTGGGAAGGGTGATGAGTTTTTTTTCCTCTCCTGGGAAACGGGAGGCACTTCACTTTTGCCTTAACTCAGGCAAGGTGTGTGTTGGAGGGGTCCAAGGTTCACTTTGTTTTCAGCCTGGTCACCTGGCTGTTTCTGGCCCCAATTTGCCTCCGTTTTCCTGCACCCTGTTCTGCCCCCAGCCCAGACCTGCTCGGACTTCATCAAAGAGGCTTGACTCACCTGCAGAGAAACCTTTTGGGGAGGAGGTCGCCCTTTCCCTTCTCCGCTCCTGTGTTGGCAGTGGCTTCTGTCCATCAACAAAAGGGGGAAAATCCTGGCCACAGCCAGCCGCAGACAGCATGAGTTTTGTGGGAAGAGCCCCTTTTTCCCCTTTTTTTCCCCCTTCCCCTTCTCAGTGTGGGGGGGAAGATCCACATTTTCAGCTTCTCCCACAAACCGGGGCCTCATGTGGCTACTGCCAGAGCCCAACAGCGCCCCCTGCTGATCGTGGTTGGAATTGCACCAAAGGCGGAAAGTACTGAACTGTTTCCTTTTTCAAGGGGATTTTTGGGTACAGGATTATTGTTTGGTTGGTTTTGTGTTCTTTTGTTGTTTTGCCAATACACATATATCCTTTAAAAAATGGCTGTTATTTTTTCTTTCTCCATAATTCCTCAATTGGAGCCTCTTAATTTCTGATTTACAATTGCTTAGAGGGAGGAGTTTGGTCTTCCTCATAATTCATCCTCCTTAGCAAAACACTTCAGTCTCATTAAACTGAGACAGACAAGACCTATGATTTCATATGCAAATTTTTTCTGTGTTTCAGTTTTGAGGAATTTTTTCTTGACCTTTATATGTCATGTTCTCATCTTGAACTGAGCTGTTTTCACTAATCCCTATGTCAGTCCCACGCACATTAATATATACTATAAATTTGCTAAAGATATGTTCAATCTAGTCATTCAAGTTATTGAAAAAAATGCTGAGCAACTCTGACTTCAGCTTCAGTCACCAGGGTATTCCATGTGTTACTGGGCACTGAATTTCAAACCATTGGCTACAACCCTTTGAACCTTACAGTCCAGTCAAATTTTAATTCATCTAAAAGGATTAACCTTAGTTCCTCCACTTTCCAATGTAACAGCTGTACAAAATGGTGTTAAAAACCTTACTAAAGTCAAATCATATTACATTCACCCATTTTGCTCATTCACATGCCAGTCATTTCATCTCAAAAAGCAATCCTACTGATCAAACATGATACGGCCCTCATAAATCCATGTTTCCTATTTCTGATTGCATTCCTTGTTTGAAAACGGTTTCTCATAAGATATGCTATTCATTTAAAGCCTGAGATGAATCTGACCAGCCTATTATTTTACAATTCTGTCTCCTTGCCTTTTTTAAAAGCGAATGTAAGATTAGCCTTTCTTTCATCAACCGTAAGGAAACTACTCCTGATGACCATGACTCTGCATGGGGAATGGTGCCAGATGAATTTCACCCAAGAATCAAAACTACCAAAGATCTGTATATTTATCCAACTTTTATCGGTAGTCCCAGTCTTCTGTCCATCTCATTCCAAAGCCATAATGTTATGCACCAACATTTGAGAACGACGCTATCCACGAACAATGAGACAAAACTTGGGGTGAGTACTTCAGTCATTTCTATATCATATTCTCCAACTTGTTTTTTTTTTCTTTCCTTTGTATCTCTCAAGAGTTCTTATTAATTGTTTCAGTTTTCTTACAAGGCTGAAAACTGAATCACGTCTTTGAATGAGAGATTCTTAGACATAATTTTTGTCTAAATATAAGCAGTATCTCATTACTTTGCTGGACTCTAAAATATTTGCAACTTTTAAAAACTATAAAACATAGAATGAAAATAAAATTTATCTTATAATGGTTAGGTTGAATTTAGCACACTAAAACAGCTGCCGAAAGCAAACTCAGTCAATATAACTCTGTATATTGTTAGTTATATATATAACTATTAAAATTGAGTGGCAGATATGAGTGATCCAGCTGAATAAACTAAATGCACTGATGAGTCCTGACTGAAGGAAATTTTTCAAGTTGTGGTGATGCATATGGTATAAAATTCACTAGATCACAAATTCTGTGGGGGGGATCATCTCTATTTGTATAGTATTTAATAATAAAATATATTCTTTTTAAAGTCCACGTCTTTCAGAAACTTCAGGAGATGAATAAAAGTGATATGGGTGATCTGACAACACCTTCTGAGAATAATGAAACTTGAGTGAAAGCCACGAAAGGGCTACATTGGGATGCTAGATAAGAAGTCAGTGCTCCTTCGAGTGAAGGTGACAAAATTCCTTGAACTCCATGCCAAATTGGCACCACTCTATTATAGATCAGCTCTCATTTTCAAAATCTGAAAAAAAAGGTAAGTTAGTTTTTTTAAGAGGCTGAACTAGTTCTTCCTATAAAGTTGAGCAGTTGGAGAGTAATGCTTCCATCACAGAGACAAGTACAATCCACATTTTGGAAGATGGAATTTGGAAATTGACCCTCAGTCACGAATGTGAAATAAAGATCAATTCAATGTTCAACTGGTAGGGTAAAAAACCAATACCAATATTGCAAAAAAGGCCTCCAGAGATAGAAAACAAGGCAAAAGAAGTTCAGATTTGGAACAGGTAAAGTGTTGTACTTAAGCTGCTGCTAAATGTCACTGCTACTTTTAACTTGAATTTAAATTGATCCTTTTGGTACATTCCTCTTCTTGTGGCATACCACCTTGATCTCCTTTGTTCCCAAACTGCTATCATGTGATCACTGGATCTGCTCTGCTGGAGAAATTAGACCTTTCAATTCTTTGCTTGGAACAAGCTGTTCAGCATAGCCTTCTCCATTCCTTTATAAAGAAAATCAGAAACGTGAAACAGACTTCCTGTCTCAAATTAAAAAGAAAAAAAAAATCCACTTTCTGAGTATATTCTGTGCCTCAATACAAAACAGGGACAATGAAACTGCTTGAATGGTTTTGTACAATCCAAATACTCTTGTGGCAGAGACCTCTTTGTTTCTTCCCCTCTTTTGGATCTTCTTAGTCATTGTTTACTCTCTCCTGCTAAATCCTTTCTACAGCTACATTTTACTGGTAACAGCAGCAGCCTGCAAGTGTCAGGCACATTATTCTCCTTCTATATATATCCGTAGTCTTCAGTAGATTCTGTGGAAAAGATACCAAAATCAGACTGAAAGAGTTAAGGAGGGAAGATAGCAATTCAGAAGGAAAAGTAACCCCTGAAGTAAGTGTATATATTATCAGGGTCAATGAGAAAGCTGGTAAAATTTTGTAGAGGGATAAAAACAACACTTGAACAGAGACAAATTGAATCATCTCCAGGTTTCTAAGTCACCCAGGATGTCCGAACAACAGATTGATTAGGACTTCTTAAAGAAACTGTATATCTCAGCTTAATTTTACCTAGCTATGCAGGTATCCGGTAAAAATAGTCTTGGAGGACAAGTTCTCTTTATCTCAGCTGCTCATTGCTCGCAGCCCAAGCTACACACTCTGACAATGGCCTTCTTCAGCAAGGATGAATTTGAAGCTCAGAAAGGATAAGGTCATGATTTGCTAGGTTACTGCAATTCCCTTTGCCTTTCCTTCAATAGTACAAGTAGATGCATGGATCATATTCTTGTTTCAGACAAACAGACCTGCAAAAAACTATCCAATTTCATGATGAAGAGGGAGCGTGAAGATGATTTTTTATGGCTTCAAATAAATTTTATATCTTAATGTTTATCTAGTAGAAGTCTTTGTGATGAAAGAAGGCAAGATTTTTCAGAGGCCCAGTTATTCTGAAATAACTTTTTCATCAAAGCAGGTGTTTATCAATATATGTATTCTTTTACCTGTATCCTCAACAGTAATTACAATCATATGAGATGAGAGTTAGAATTACGTAAGAAGAGGAACTAGAATATTTTTCTTACACTGTACAAAAAAAACAGGTAAAACAGGCAGTGAAATCTGTACAGTTTTCACTTTCACCTTAAAATAACACAGTGCCTTTAGCTGTGGCCCAGTTATTTCTGATTACAGGGTCAATTCTAGACATTTCAATTATTAAAAAAAAAAAGCAAATTGCAAATTAATCCTATTTGCATGGGCCATACATAGTTAAGACATGCCTTTAAAGACTTATTTCTCTCTAAACTAGGAAGCTTTATTACTGTGAACTAAATAGCATCAAGGAACAAATATGGGACCTGAAGGTGAATTCCTCATTCAAATGCTTACTGAGGTGTACACAACAAATACAAACTTGCATTTCCACAGCAGCCATTCCAAGGATCCAGTTGCATCATTCCACACTGGAGGATGGAAGAGTTTGAAAGCTGTGACATGGATAAAGTTTGCCAGAGGATACAGACTGGCATTGTTCAGTTTACACATACAAATATACCCTTAGTGTCCTATATACATCTCAGGAGAGATGCTCATCCTTCCTTAGTTTTCTAAAAGCAATTTGGGAAAGGAGACAAGCAGAAAATGTGCAGAAAATCCCACAGTGAATACTCATCTTGTATTATTTTATGGGTATATTGAGTAAGAAAAAGATTTATGATGCACCTAACTGCTTCAGAAGTAAAACAGGTGTGTGCTCACACAAGCACATAGTAAAGGCACAATTTGGAAGTACATATTTTCTTGAAAAAATTTAAGGACCCATATAAATAAAGTGGCACATTGTCCACAGAGAACACGGAAACAGTACAAGGAACTTGAATGCATATGTTTTGGGGGGTTGAAATTCGAATGGGGAGTTGTTTCACTGTTTAATAGCAAACAACTGCAAGTAGCAGATGAGGGGAAACTACAGTTTTTAGAGCTTGGAGATCAGTGTCATTTAGCCAGGCTTCTGTATTGCTCCAGTAATAGAATGTCTAGACACCAATATCTAAAGTGGAATTAGTGAGGAACAATATAATTATTTATTTACTGAATTCTTTGTGAAAGCACTTGAATTGTAAATGTTTGGTATTGGCAGAGATCACACATGCTCAATACTTCAAATTACTTGTTCCTTTCCCTAGACCAGCCTCATGAATTACACTTGTACATGTTCTGTTCTATCATTTGAAAAAAAAATATTTCTTCCCACACACATAACTACTGTACTTTTAACTCTTATATGATTAGTCTGAGCCGCCCTGTCTGGAGGTGCTTTGCATTTTTTGTTGTGCAACAGTAACAATCAGCTACTGAAGAGTTCCATATGGCAGCTGCTCTGCTTCTTTCCTTTGGGATGCAGGTGAATATTTCTATTTTAGTCTTTTCAAAGCTATGGCATATGATACAGGGGAGGGGAGGGGAGGGGAGGGGAGGGGAGGGGAGGGGAGGGGAGGGGAGGAAAAAAGAAATGGTAGAAGACAGAAAGAAAGAAAGAAAAGAGAGAAAGGCTAAATGAAAAAAAAAAAAAAGACAAAAAGGAAAAGGAAGATGAAAAATTAAAGGAAAGGGGGAAAAGTAAAGGTAAGAAATTAAAAGAGCAAGACAGAGAGATCCCAAATTTGCTTTGATCAGAAACCATGCACTGTACAGGAGCTGTATAGGATCTACTGCCTCTTTGAATCTTGTGTCTATTCAGAAGAAAATGGTACTGGATGATAGAATAACAATTGATAGACATGATCTCATCCATTAATCTATCCAAATATCTGTCATAACAGAGTGGAGAGAGGTATGAAGTAGCAAGAGCATGAGAAATCTAAATTTAGACTTGCTGTAATTTTAGACCAGAGACGGCTACTGCCTAGATCCAATTACTAAGTGCCAGATGTTGCAACTCAGAAACACATCTGTAGCATTGAAAAAATAAGTAGGAATCCTCTCAAAGATAAAAATACCAGATGATAAGACATTTCAAAATTTAATTAATTTTATAACATATGGTTATGCTTTCAGAAATGTTGAATGTGTTTTGAACAACCTAAGTAGAGGGTGTTGACCAAAAATAAGTTTGCTTTCAGAAGTAACTGCTTACCACACATATTTAAAGTAAAGAGCGCTTGTTTATTTGAAATAAAAAGATGGGAGAGGTTGTTTTTTTAATTAAATAAAACATGAGCAGGATCCATCTGCTTATTTGCTGTGCATTGACAAAAACTAGAAGTGTTAAAAAAAAAACCCAACAAACAAAACAAAGAGGGATATCTAATATGCAGTTGGCAGTCATCCAATGACTTCCCTGCTAGTAAAGAAGGAAACTCACAAGCTTCAATTTCCTTCTGTTACACCTAGAATTCTCATTATAAAAATGTATACTTTGCATCATTTTCAAATATCTGATGCAGGGGGGAATTATCCTGTCTGAATAACTAAATCAAATGTACCACGAAATTTGAAGCCACAGGACAGAGTTCACAGGCAATTTTTTACCCCTGTGAATTATTGTTAACATTTTGTTGCTGTGACTGCACATCTTTATCATACTTGTAAAGTATAGAATTGTTTTATCTTATTATTTCACTGTGCTCTACTACATTCATTTTTATAAGAAACTTATGGCTTTAGACTAAACTGCTGATCTTTTTTAAGCTCTTTTCCTCCAGAGGTCTAATTTTATCTTTAGTCAGCTGTTCGATACCGTCATTATATTATTTGTCAGGGCCAGAAAGGGGGATTTGCCTTAATCCATTATAATTAATTTTGAGAGATTCGTATGTCATATTTGCATTAATGAAGATGTAGGGAGAAGAGAAATGAAGAGAGATGATCTATAGAAATTGACTTAATACTTGAAACGGATACATTGAATATAACTAATAAACACAAACTCTAGCATTGTCTACCCCATCTTCTGTCATTTTTCTGATTTCAGGCTACAGGTATGTATCAGGAAAATATAGACACAAAGAGTTCTGGTCCTAATTCAGTTTTAAGTAACCAAATCCTTCAATATGGCTTCAGCCAGAACAACTGGTGCTAACTAATCTGGTGGCCTTCTACAACAGAATGACTGCATCAGAGGATAAGAGAAGAACTACAGATGTGATCTACCTAGAATTCTGTAAGGCCTTTTTTGCAGTCCCCTGGATGAATAGACTGTTAGAGGGATAAGGAATTGTCTGGGTGGCCACTCCCAAAAACTGGCTCACAGTCCAAGTGGAAATCACTGAGTGGTATCCCTCAAGGACCCGTTCTGGGACCAACACTATTTAATATCTACACCAATGACATAGTGGGATTGAGTGCATCCTCACCAAGTTTGCAGACACCAGGTTGTGTGCTAGAGGGATGTGATACCATTCAGAGACACCTAGGCATGCTTGAACCATGCGAACCTCATGAAGTTTGATAAGGTCAAGTACAAGGTCCTGCACGTGGGTCAGGGTAATCCAAAATATCAGTACAGATAAGGGAATGAACAGATTGAGAGCTGCCCTGCAGAGAAGGATTTGGGAATACTGGTGGAGGAAAACTCAGATATGTCTCAGCAATATGTGCTTGTAGCCGAGAAAGCCAACCATATCCTTGGCTACATCAAAAGAAGTGTGTCCAGCAGGTCGAGGGAGAGGATTCTACCCCTCTACTCTGCTCACATGGGACTCCCACTTTCAGTCCTCCATCCAGATCTGCAGTCCACAGTACATGAAAGACATGGACCTGTTGGAACAGATCCAGAGAAGAGCCATGAAGATCATCAGACAGCTGGAGCACCTCTCCTATGGAGAAAGTCTGGGAGAGATGGGACAGTTCAGCCTGGAGAATAAAGGTTCTGGAGACACATTATTGTGAGCTTTTAAAATAAGAAAGGGGCTTACAAGAAAGATAGAGAGAGACATTTTACCAAGGTCTGTAGTGATAGAACAAGGAAAAATGTTTAAACTGAAAGACACTAGGTTTAGAACCAGGCATAAGGAGGAAATTTTTTACCTTGAGGGTTGTGAGAAACTGAACAGTTTGCCGGAAGAAGTTGTGGATGTCCCATGCCTGAAAATGTTCTAAGTGAGTTTTATGGGACTCTGAGTAACCTGGTCAAACAGATGGTGTCCTTGCCAATGGGCAGGGCTAGATTATCATTAAAGATCCCATCCAACCCAAGCCATTATTTGAGTCTATGAAAATCTTATTGACAGGTAGCAAACTAGAATGGTTTCCCCTAAAATAGCTCTTTCATTCTAAAAGGTCTTGTTCTCTTCAGCTAGAAAAGCATGATATGTAGGTGGATATATAGGTGATCACAATGTTGCAAGAGGTGACAGGAAAAAAATCAAAAACTTACTTTTTTATGGGTAGTAGTGTCTCTTGAAATGAGAGATAGCACGGTAAAACTCCATTACTGACATTGTTTGGAGTCCATAACGAGACCAGAACCAGCATACTGTACTAGCTTCTGTGCAGATGGAGGAGTGGAGGCTTGAGTTGTAATCTGTCTCTAAGACATTATCATTTAAAAGGATGGGAAGGAAAATAATACTACACAGAGTTGGGACTATTTGTGTGCAGAAATACAGAAGGAATGGAAAAGGCTGTGCCTCAGGTAGTGATATTTGCCTTAATAACCCTGGATTCTTAATTTCGAATCCAGTTTTGTGACCTGATGTTGATCCCTCATTATACACATAATCACCATTTATTAAACAGTCTTGCATAATATCTAAGATTTCTTACCATCTTTCTTGCTAAATCTGTACATACTGGTTAGAAACCACTGTAACACTTTCTACTCCCCATGGTGTGCTCAAGCTTACTGTACAGTGCACTGGGCATTTGCTAGCTATTAAATTTTAGTATAGTAAAGTTAATGCTGCATACTTTATCAAAAAGACATAAAATTAATTCAGATCATGAGCATAAAGAAAATCCCATCTTTTGGAGAATCAAGAATATTTGCCCTGTGGATTTAAGAAAAAAAAAAACAAACCCAAACTTTCCTCTTGCTCTTACTTTCAGTTCATCCATCCTTCAAAGGTTTTCTGGTTAAAAGAAAAATTAGCTCACTCAGTTTCCAGTGTTACATTTTCTTTCATGAAAGACCCTGTACTGCTGCTTTAAAATTAAGTCTCACCTTGTGGCAAACAGAAACCAATGAAGCAATCAGACTCCAGTTGAATAGCTTTCACCAACTTTTTATTAGGAACAGGAAAACAGTAATTAGATAGCTGAAAATGTACTTATGGAAACCACAGAAAACACAGGGGTCTTTGACCAACAGAAGAAAAACTCAGAGTCCTTCTGTTTTTTCTTTACCTAAGAGAATTTTTACAGTACAAAAAAAAATTGGTTCATTTGGAGTAGGATTTAGGAGCCTGAATTCCACTGACATGATGGGATTTATCCTACATCTTTTAGTTATTTCTGGGAATCTCAGCTTGAGAAAGATCTATTGTTAACCATGCTGTGTTTTTTTCAGTTTTTTTCTCACTGAGTGAAGAAGAGTCATGTGTTTTCCTTATTAATCAATGGTTTACTCCCTACATCCTATGCTCACATGGGTATTTTCATTGATTTTGAAATAAGCATCTTAAGGAACATGTTCTGTTTACAGATCAAGAGCTACTGTAGAAAGAACTTTTCAAATATAACTTGCTGCCAACATCTGTTACAATTCTGTAGCAGGCAATAAAGAAACCAAAATAAAAATGAATGCATTAACATAACCTATAAAATGATAAAGATACCAAACTTGACTACATGCTGACAGTTGATGTTGAAGAAATACAGCTTGGCCATTTGGATTTTCTCAAATATGTGAAATTTATTTATAGCTGTCACTTTTTATATTGGAATAATGCTCCCTAAGCCTGATGGCAAACCTTTAAAATTTAAGGGTGCCTTTGGGAAGGAAATCTCACTAACTGCAAATTATCAGGCTGTCACAGGGTGTAGGGAAAAAATTTGGTCATTATGTCCTGGGACTCATCATGGCTAGGCTTCGCGAACGAAGATTTGTGAAGGCACTATCCACATTTGCTGCAGGCACGCTGGTGGCTTATGAGGCCAATACGTGATAGACATATCCGATTGCAAAAGGCGCAGCAGAAAGACTCCTTAGATGGTGTATTTTGGCAAGACACGTTCTTTCCTGCGTTGCCTTTTTTCCTCGAGAGTGATCCTGTGTGAGTTCTCAAAGGAGAACAGCTGCGTTGTAGATGATGTGTCTCCAGGCCTCCCGATTGGAGGCCAGAGTAGACCAGTTATGGTGATCAATATGGCCAAGGCTGAGATGTTGGTTCAGGGAGTCCTTGAATCTTTCTTCGGGGCTCCTCTCATGTCGGCAGCCAGTGGCAAGTTCACCATAGAGCAGGATCTTAGGGAGGCGGTGGTCCTTCATCCTTGAGACGTGCCCTGCCCATCGCAGCTGCGTTCCTCAGTAACATGGCCTCAATACTTGTGACAGCTGCTTGCTCTAGTACAGATGTAATGGTCACAAAATCTGACCAGTGGATGTTAAGGATTGTACGGAGGCAGCGCTGATGGAAGCGTTCTAGGAGACGCAGGTGTGGCGGTAGATGACCCATGATTCGGAGCCGTATAGGAGAGTAGACAAGACTATGGCTTTGTAAACACTGATCTTGGTGCTTTCTTTAAGTGTTTATTACGCCATACTCTCTTGTGGAGTTTCCAAAAGCATTATATGCCTTAGCTAACCTGTTGTCTATCTCTCCGTCGATCTTACCATCTGAGGAGATGAGGCTACCAAGGTAATTAAACTGTTGGACTGATTTGAGCTCTGATTGCCAATGGTGATGTGGGGATGATGGGGGACTTCCTGAGGTGCAGGTTGATGGAGGACCTCTGTCTTCTTTAAGCTGACTTCCAGCCCAAAGAGCTCAGCAGCACCTGCAAAGCAGGATGTTAAACGCTGCAGAGCTGCTTCTGTGTGGGCAACAAGGGCAGCATCATCAGCATAAAGCAGCTCCCGGACAAGATGGTTTAAGGTCTTGGTGTGGGCCTTCAGTCGCCTTAGATTGAATAGACTTCCATCAGACGGTATCGAATGTAGATTGCCGTCCTGATCATTGAGGTCTGCTGTGGCCCTTTGGAGCATCATGCTAAAGAAGACGGTGAATAGGGTAGGAGCGAGAAACGCAACCTTGTTTCACACCATTCTTAATTAAAAAGGGCTCAGAAAGTGTGTTGCCATATCTGACTTGGCCGTGCTGATCCTCATGGAGTGAGATGATCATTTTAAGGAACTTGGGGGGGACAACCTAAACGTTCCAAAATCTGCCACAGACCTTTTCTGCTCACAGTATCAAAAGCCTTGGTGAGGTCGACAAGGTTACATAGAGACCTTTATTCTGTTCCCTACACTTCTCTTGCAGTTGTCTGAGGACAAATACCATGTCTGGTGGTGCTCCTGTTGGTTCATCATTATGGAAGCCAAATAGATGGTCAGAGGAGAGAACAGCTGTCCACGTTATGTACAGCTCTTTGAGTGACACATTTTGAATGGATAGCAGTGAGTGAAGGCATTGAAATTTTCAGACTTTAGCTATCTCCTTGTCCGCAGTCACGGTGAGACTGGACTGTTTGCTAAAGAGGATGAGCTATGAGGTAGACCAAAACTCCTCTCTCTCTGCAATTGTAATGTCAAATTAAGGGGCTTTACTCGAGGGAAAATGTGGAAAAAACAGAAGAAAATAACAACCCTTTATTAAAAGATGTATGTATGTTAGCAAAAACAGTAACAAGAAACAACAATAACACAACAAGTCTAAATGGATACTCCTCTGTCCGTTAGCAAAGTCCTAATTGTGGCCTGCCGGGGATGTTGTTGGGTCGCTGGAAGGTGCAGGGTCTGCAACACCCGGTGGTGGCCTGCAGGGGGCGCTGTGGGATCGCTGGAAAGGTGCAGGGCCTGCAGTGCCTGGTCGTGGTCGGTAGGGGGCGCTGTGGGATCGCTGGAAGGTGCAGGGCCTGCAGTACCCAGTTGTGGTCGGCAGGGGGCGCTGTGGGCTCCGGCAGCCACCGCGTGGGCAGAGGGGTCTGGAGGGAGCAGCCCCGGCCCACAGGAGAAACCGAGAGGGAAACAGGGACGGGGACCCCCTCTCCTCAATGGAGGGAAGGGGTGAGAGGAGAAAAAACAAAGTTCACCCCCCTCAAGAGGACTCACTGTTCCCAGATGACAGTACTTCCAAGGTTCTCCGCCCTTCAGCTAGCATGGACCTCTCTGATGAAAAGAAGCAACAAAGACTCGTCGGCCCCGGTGGGAATGATACGGCACTGGCAGCGTAGCGTCGGCAGGCAGGTCCCACCAGGACGGAAAAAACCAGGGAAGAGAGTTGGCTCCCAGACCCTCCTCCGGAGATGCCCGAAGAAAAACAGTCCCGTCCCTGTCCCGGTCCGAACACCCCGCCGTCTCTCCTGTCCTCCCGCCTCAGTCTCCCATTCCCCCATCCCCCGGCAGTTAAAGGCCCATTAACTGATCGGCCAGTTCCTTTGTAAGGCTAATCGACTCCCTTCCCCCCTTCGAACTCTGTTTCTCTTACAGGGAAAGCAGGGGAAGGGAAAATTCCTCTCTCAGATTTATAACCCATAACATTATCCACCCCTAATTTTCTCTCCCATGCTTTCACACGTTATCAGATTAAATCTTTGAACTCCCTACGTACATGCATCATCCTAACTAAGTACATATCCACTAATAGGTAGATACAGATACAGTGTCACATACGGATACAAGTATACAGTTGCAGCCAGTTTATCCAAGAATAAGGTCCCCTTGAGGTATGCACCGAGTTTCTCCATCTTCCTGCATCACCCACCAGGTGCAACCAGGCCCTTGGGCAAAAACAATCCCACGAATGGGTTTGCGTTTGCCCGAGGCAGGGTTAATCCAAACCTTTTTCCCTAACATGCCCCTTATGTGAATCACTGGGACCTTGTCTCCATCCACGGTGTGGAGGGACTCTGATTGGGCAGGGCCAGCTCGGTTGATGGAGCCTCTGGTGTTAACCAGCCATGTAGCCTCTGCTAGATGCTGATCCCAGTGCTTGTCTGTCCCTCCACCCAGTGCTTTCAGGGTGGTTTTCAATAGTCCATTATGCCGTTCAACTTTCCCTGCGGCTGCTGCATGGTATGGGATGTGGTACACCCACTTGATGCCATGCTCCTCTGCCCAGGTGGCAACTAAGCTGTTTTTGAAATGAGTTCCGTTATCTGATTCGATGCGCTCTGGGGTGCCATGTCGCCACAAGACTTGCTTTTCAAGGCCCAGGATGGTATTTCGGGCGGTAGCATGAGGCACCGGATACGTCTCCAGCCATCCAGTGGTGGCTTCCACCATGGTAAGCACATAGCACTTACCTTGGCGGGTTCGTGGCAGTGTGATGTAATCAACTTGCCAGGCCTCTCCATACCTATACTTACTCCAACGTCCACCATACCATAGGGGCTTCAGTCTCTTAGCCTGTTTAATGGCAGCACAGGTCTCACAGTCATGAATAATCTGGGAAATAATGTCCTTGGTTAAGTCCACCCCTCGGTCTCATGCCCATCTATGGGTAGCATCTCTGCCCTGATGGCCTGAGGCATCATGGGCCCACCGTGCTAGGAACAACTCTCCTTTGTGCTGCCAGTCCAGGTCCACCTGGGACACCTTGACTTGTGCAGCTCAGTCTGCCTGTTCATTGTTGCGGTGCTCCTCATTGGCTCGGCCTTTGCGCACATGGGCGTCTACGTGGCGGACTCTCACAGTCAACTTCTCTGTCCGGGTGGCAATGTCTTGCCACGTATCAGCGGCCCAGATGGGTTTTCCCCTGCGTTCCCAATTGGCCTTCTTCCATCTGTCCAGCCATCCCCACAGAGCATTGGCCACCATCCATGAGTCGGTGTAGATGTAAAGCTTTGGCCACTTCTCACCGTTCAGCAATGGTCCAATGCTAACTGGACAGCTTTGAGCTCTGCGAATTGGCTCGATTCTCCTTCTCCCTCAGTAGCTTCTGAAACTTGTCGGGTGGGCTCCATACAGCTGCTTTCCATTTACGTTTCATTCCTACAAGGCGACAGGAACCATCAGTAAAGAGGGCGTAGCGCATTTCCTCTTTTGGTAGTTTATCGAATTCTGGGGCTTCCTCAGCCCGTACCACCTGCTTTTCTTCCTCTTCATCTGCTAGACCAAAACTCTCACCTTCCGGCCAGTTTGTGATGATTTCTAGGATCCCAGGGCGATTCAGATTTCCAATACGGGCGCGCTGCGTGAGCAGAGCGATCCACTTACTCCATGTAGCATCAGTGGCATGATGTGTGGTGGGTGCCTTTCCCTTAAACATCCAGTTCAGCACTGGTAGTCGAGGTGCCAGGAGCAGCTGTTCTTCTGTGCCAATCACCTCGGAGGCAGCTTGTACTCCTTCATAAGCCGCTAGGATCTCCTTCTCTGTTGGGGTGTAGTTGGCTTCAGATCCTCTGTAGCTTCGACTCCAGAACCCAAGTGGGCGGCCTCGAGTCTCACCAGGTACCTTTTGCCAGAGGCTCCAGGAGAGACCTTTATTCCCAGCTGCAGAATAGAGCACATTTTTTACATCTGTCCCTGTCCTGACTGGTCCAAGGGCTACAGCGTGTGCAATCTCTTGTTTAATCTGTTCGAATGCCTGTTGCTGTTCAGGGCCCCACTGAAAATCATTCTTTTTCCGAGTTACCAGATAGAGGGGACTTACAATTTGACTGTACTCCGGGATGTGCATCCTCCAGAAACCTATGGCACCCAGAAAAGCTTGCGTTTCCTTCTTGCTGGTTGGTGGGGCCATTGCTGTGATCTTATCAATGACTTCTGTCGGAATCTGACGACGCCCATCTTGCCATTTCACCCCCAGGAACTGAATCTCTCGGGCAGGCCCCTTAACTTTACTCTTCTTTATGGCAAAACTGGCTCCCAGGAGGATCTGGATGATTCTCTTCCCTTTCTCGGAAACCTCCTCTGCTGTGTCCCCCCATATGATGATGTCATCAATGTATTGCAGGTGTTCTGGAGCCTCACCCTTCTCTAATGTGGCCTGGATCAGTCCGTGACAGATGGTGGGACTGTGTTTCCACCCCTGGGGCAGTCGGTTCCAAGTATACTGCACGCCCCTCCAGGTGAAAGCAAACTGTGGTCTACACTCTGCTGCTAAGGGAAGGGAGAAGAATGCATTTGCAATGTCAATAGTAGCATACCACTTCGCTGTCTTGGACTCCAGCTCATACTGGAGCTCCAACATGTCTGGAACAGCGGCGCTCAGCGGCGGGGTGACTTCATTCAGGCCACGATAGTCCACAGTCAGTCTCCATTCTCCGTTAGACTTACGCACAGGCCAGATGGGACTGTTGAAGGGTGAATGGGTCTTGCTGATCACCCCTTGGCGCTCCAGCTCACGGATCATCTTATGGATGGGGATCACAGAGTCTCGGTTCGTCCGGTACTGCCGGCGATGCACTATTGTAGTGGCGATTGGCACTTGCTGTTCCTCGACTTTCAGCAACCCTACGGCCGAAGGGCTCTCCGAGAGGCCGGGCAACAAGTTCAACTGTTTAGCCGCCTCGGTCTCCACAGCAGCTATTCCAAAAGCCCATCTATGTCCCTTGGGGTCCTTGAAGTACCCGTTCTTGAGATAGTCAATGCCCAGGATACATGGGGCATCTGGACCAGTCACAATGGGGTGTTTCTGCCAGTCTTTCCCGGTCAAGCTCACCTCAGCTTCCACCATGGTCAACTCTTGAGATCCTCCAGTCACCCCAGAAATGGAAATAGTCTCTGGTCCCACATGTCCCGAGGGCATTAACGTACACTGAGCGCCAGTATCAACCAAAGCCTGATATTTCTGTGGGTCTGATGTGCCAGGCCATCTGATCCACACAGTCCAATAGACACGGTTGTCCCGTGCCTCTACCTGGCTAGAGGCAGGGCCCCTCTAACACTCGTCTTCATCCTGCCAGTCACCGTTTCCCTCTTGTGAATGTCGACAGGAGGAACCCTCTAGCGGATCAGATCCCTGCCCGCAGGATACTGGTACGGCACTCACTTTCGCAGACTTCCCCTTTTCTTTCTCCTTCAGCTCTTGCACTCGGGCTGCTAGGGCACGGGTAGGTTTCCTGTCCCACCGTCTCATGTCTTCTCCATGGTCAGTTAGGAAGTACCACAACTCAGTTCGTGAGGTCTGTCCACTCTCTCTAGCTGGAGGGCGTCTGGTTTTCACTGGGGCCATATGGAAATTGTTTCCCTCAATCTTCTCTTTCAAGCCCGTAGTTAATTCCTTGAGTTCATTAATCATTGTCTCTACAGAGGAGATACGGGCCTGTAGTGGTCCTTCGATCATACTGTCGTACAATCGAAGTTTGTTTATTACAGACATCACTGGCTCCCGCTTCTCCCCAGCCTGCAAGGATGTCAGGTAACCTTTATGTGTGGACGGCCCCATACGTGTGAAGCTCCACCACATCTGTGGTGTACACTTGACCTTGTCAGGATCGTTGGTAGGTTGCCCATCCCTTCCAAACAATACTTCCAGCAATGCCAGTTCTCTCAACCGTAGGATTCCTTCTTCTATGGTCTTCCAGTTCTTGGTATAATGATCTGACTGCAAGGACTCTCTGTAAATGAACCTCTCCCTCACACCATCCAAAAGCCGTGCCCAGAGAGACAGGGGCTTCGATTCCTTCACAAATGCCTCCTCAATGCCCACATCTTGGGCAATAGATCTCAGGAACCTCGCTTCACCGCCGTCAAGGTTTACAGCATCGCCTGTAGAGTCCCAAACTCGGATCATCCAGGCCAGAACGGGCTCACTCGGACGACGAGCAACGTCTGTCCGTAAATTCCGGAGGTTATTGTACGATAAAGACTCAGTGATGATTTCTGGCTCTGGAGCAGCCGTTTGTGGAGACCCTGACTCTCCATCATCGTCAACTGGGCGAACTGATTTGGCTTTATATTTCTTCCTTTGGATAGGGGCAACCTCCGTTGGCTTAGTCTGCCCCTTAGTTTTGGCCTTATCCTGAGTCACCTTGGTACCAGGCATCTTGTTCTCATCTTTCCCTTTCCCCTGGAAGTGCTGCACCATACCGAGCAACTTCCTGTAGGCAATGGCCAAGGCCCCACATGCAGCTGCCAACTGCCTTTCCATGGATCCATCACGACCTCTCTCCCTCACGGCTTTCATTATTTTTGTAGGGTTCAGGAGTTGTTCAAGGGTAAGCTTCCATGTTATGGGAGCTGAGCAACTTTCTAGGAATTTACCCATGTCCTCCCATAACCCATGCCACTCGAGGTTTTCCGCCCCTGGGACAGGCTCCTGAATGCCTTCTCGGTAATTCTTGGCCTTGGCTTGGTATATCAGATATACTATAATGGCACAAACTAGGATGAAAAGCCCAACAATTGAAATGTCTCTGACATCTAAAAAGATTTAAACTTCCCAGAGGCCATTGTGTTGTACCCAAAAGGGAACTGAATAAAAGGTTGGGCGCATGCATTCTCCTGTGTGTCTCCATAGGAATTGGTGCTATTATCCTTAAAACCCCAGAGGAAACAGCTTAGGCTAGAGCAGTAGTGCATCCTCGAGGACATATTCCGGATGAAAATCACAGGTGCTGAGTTTGCCGTGTCATATACCCAATGCACAAACTCAAAGGTACTTATCGCAATGAGGGTCCTAGTATCTGAACTGAAATACATTGACAGGTGGGACAGATATCTTGGCATGGTTATATACCAGAGGACAGCAGCAACCCCTGACATCATGGTGCCTACAAGTTCAAAACGCGTGTCAATCACACAAGGGGTTCAAACTGCGTGTAACTCACACAAAGGGTAGTTATTCTTTTTCCACCTTTCCTCTTTCGTGCCCCACGTTGGGCGCCAAAAATGTCGCAGTCACGGTGAGACTGGACTGTTTGCTAAAGAGGATGAGCTATGAGGTAGACCAAAACTCCTCTCTCTCTGCAATTGTAATGTCAAATTAAGGGGCTTTACTCGAGGAAAATGTGGAAAAAACAGAAGAAATAACAACCCTTTATTAAAAGATGTATGTATGTTAGCAAAAACAGTAACAAGAAACAACAATAACAACAACAAGTCTAAATGGATACTCCTCTGTCCGTTAGCACAGTCCTAATTGTGGCCTGCCGGGGATGTTGTTGGGTCGCTGGAAGGTGCAGGGTCTGCAACACCCGGTGGTGGCCTGCAGGGGGCGCTGTGGGATCGCTGGAAGGTGTAGGGCCTGCAACACCCGGTGGTGGCCTGCAGGGGCGCTGTGGGATCGCTGGAAGGTGCAGGGCCTGCAGTGCCTGGTCGTGGTCGGTAGGGGGCGCTGTGGGATCGCTGGAAGGTGCAGGGCCTGCAGTACCCAGTTGTGGTCGGCAGGGGGCGCTGTGGGCTCCGGCAGCCACCGCGTGGGCAGAGGGGTCTGGAGGGAGCAGCCCCGGCCCACAGGAGAAACCGAGAGGGAAACAGGGAGGGGGGACCCCCTCTCCTCAATGGAGGGAAGGGGTGAGAGGAGAAAAAACAAAGTTCACCCCCCTCAAGAGGACTCACTGTTCCCAGATGACAGTACTTCCAAGGTTCTCCGCCCTTCAGCTAGCATGGACCTCTCTGATGAAAAGAAGCAACAAAGACTCGTCGGCCCCGGTGGGAATGATACGGCACTGGCAGCGTAGCGTCGGCAGGCAGGTCCCACCAGGACGGAAAAACCAGGGAAGAGAGTTGGCTCCCAGACCCTCCTCCGGAGATGCCCGAAGAAAAACAGTCCCCGTCCCTGTCCCGGTCCGAACACCCCGCCGTCTCTCCTGTCCTCCCGCCTCAGTCTCCCACATTCCCCCATCCCCCGGCAGTTAAAGGCCCATTAACTGATCGGCCAGTTCCTTTGTAAGGCTAATCGACTCCCTTCCCCCCTTCGAACTCTGTTTCTCTTACAGGGAAAGCAGGGGAAGGGAAAATTCCTCTCTCAGATTTATAACCCATAACACTCCTTTATCTAATTTATCATAATTGGTTTTCATCTCTTCTTTTCTACCTCCCACTCTTTCTCATAATCTCTCTTTTTCATATTTATTTTTCACCCTTTTAAAAAAAAACAAACACCCAGAAATCTTCCACTGGATTGGTTTCTAGCACAAGAGTTGTTCTAGTAAGCAGAATTCTTTAGATGAAAGTATTTTGGAAAATCCTTCAAATGGAAACATGGCTGCTACCAGCAAAAAAATGTCTTCATTTCCTGGTATTGTTAACCCATCTATTGGAGTGACATGTGCCGTAACCAGAGAAAGGTCCTTTTGCTTTTGTAAACTTCACCTGTATATTGCTGATGAGTAATTTTAGGATGAGGTAGGCCTTTCATATCATAGTTACTGTAGGACAAAGTACAGTTTTTAGTTACCTAAAAACAAAGTTTGATTAGAAACAACTTTGTAATATACACGTAACTTCCCCATTTCCTTCCTAAATAAAATTGTTCACTATTTTTGATTTTTAGGTATTTATCTCTTCATCCCATCAAAGTTCTTTCTTCTGCAACACCTTTTGCCCAGATTTTGATACTTGCAATTGTCTCAGGAAGAAAAACTCGGATCTGCTTTGTTCTGAAAATATTCTGAAATTCAACAGATGTGAGAAAATTATATAGCCTAGATGGTTTATACAAAAACAGAAGGAATTCAAAATATGCTCCTGTGGCTAGTAATATCTTTTGTCAGCTGATAACTAATGCTTTACTCTGTTTGACTGTTCTCATGTTTCAGAGAAAAAGGTCCTTTACTACATTGCTAGGGAGAGTCAACATAGGGAAGCAAAGCGGTAGCTTTAACTTTGCTTTCCTGCCTTACCTCTCAGCTCTCTGACTTTGTTTTAAAGGATAAAAGTTTAAATTTTAAACATAGTGATGACAGAGGCTCTGGCCCATCTGAACCAGCCTGTCCTTGTTTCCTCAAAAAGGACAAGTGATGTATCCAGCTTTACTGAGCTAGTTTTTGTCAGGTTTATTTGTTTGGGTTTCATTGGGGGTTTTGGGTGATGCCTAATGGTGCTAAGGAAAAAAACCTCCAGAGCAGTTAATTGAGGATGAGATACTAAAAGAGTTTAATTTGTGCCTAGGCATAAGATTATAGGACACGTGTGCAGGCCGGGTTCAGGTGATACAATTTATAATACTGCCTGACCAATCCAAGTTTTTCTACCACGTAGCCTTTGCTCTAGTCCACCCCCTGGCCCACCCCCTGGGAATTGGGTCTGGAGGCTTTTCTTCATCATCTTCATCTTCTTCAGAACACAAAGGGTACACGGTCACCTAGTTTCTGACCATGTTCTGTGGTTCACTCCAAGATATCAGTGTTCTCTAAACAGCATAGGCCTTGCCTTGACAAAAGACTAAACATTTTCTACTGGAATTCAGGGGTAGAATTGATACGGGGAACATAGAATGGGGTGATGGGATAGGGAATCTGTAAACTAAAGGGTGCTAAAGGGTGAGGGAATAAGGGCTGCAGCTTCTTAAATCTACTTCTACTACTTAACTACTTACAAAGCTTATAAAATTAGGAAAATAAGAAAAAAACAGATGGACTTTACAGTACCATGGGATAGGGGATTGATTGTTTGGGGGTGGTATTTTAAATTTAGTAAAATGCTTCTTTTGCAATAAATGTACACGAAGTTCTATTCCTCTGAAACCAGCAAGAATAAAAAGAGAGAAACTGCTTCCTAAGGCAACCAGGTTTTCCATTTACTCCAAAGTGCTCTTTCCAAGGCTGCATCCTATGCTTCCCTTCTGGCAGAGATCTGGTTCCTTACAGATGTTCTTACTAACCTGCCCCCAAATCAATGCCTCAGACTTTTGTGTTTTCAGTCTGTGCGCCTATGTCTTCAACAAGCTTATCTGTGTTCTGGGCTTTGATCTCTGTTGTTACAAAAAGAGATTTTTGTAATTTTATTTCTCCTGAATGAAAGGTGTGACCAACATGTATCTTGTTAACAAGGTCAGACATTACCACCAACAACCATCATTCTGATGATAACCACAGTTACTATTTCCGATGTCCCTAAAATTTTTATAAATAAATATCTTTCTCACCTTTTATATACATTAAGTGACTTTCATGTATAATGCCTTTAGGAGAAAGACCCCCTCATAATACAGGTATGCACACGGGTCAGTGTGGTTCTAATCTCAACTAGTGTATTCGTACATCCATGCAAAAAAATTACTAATGTAAAAGAAAGATTTTAATAAATACAGAAGCAATCCCAGTTTCTTGTGTAAAGACATGCAGAGGTCTTCATGGTTTGTGAAGTAGGAGCTTGAAGTATTTAAAGTTTTTTAAAAAAATCATTATTTTTCTCTTGATTTTGGTGTTTGGTTGTTTTGGGTTTTTTTCTCTCCTAAGCTTCTATATACATTATATAGCTGTTCTATAAAATCTATTTTTCAGCACCACGTTCAGTATCTGATACCCAGAGTTCATATATTAACCAGAATAAAATACAGATTTGGAGAGAAGAGAACAAAAACAACAACCAGCAAAACAATAAACAAAAAAGTGCACTCTGAAAAGAATAAAAAAAGAAAATTAAGCAAAACAAGAGAAAAGAAAGATGAGTATGGATGAAGCATGCAAGCCCAGGAATTTGAAATGTTCCCTGGTTGCAGAATCTGTCACTGCTTGAAGCACTAAGCTGATATGTGAATTGCACCTTTTCAAGGTGAGAACACTTAAGGCACAAAATGAGGGTGGAGGGAGAGTGAGCAGAATTCACACCAGACAGATGTGTGAACTCTCATAGGGAGCAGCACAGACAAAGGTTCCCCTCAGAAACATTACAGCTGAGGGACAATAAAGCTATTAAGGACACAGGAAAATGAGAGCATGTTTTAAGTTCAGTGCACATTAAATACTGAGAGCTCAGACAACAGTAACTTTGGAAGAGATTTTCATAACTTCTGTATTGTACCAGCAGCCCCACATTTTTTGACTTTTTTTATTATGAGTTTGAGGCTGTAGTATAGACAGAAAATGGTATGAAGAACATTACAAACCATGAAATAGTGGGATCAGTGTATTTCAGCATAGGCTTTCTTATTTAATTTCTTGCAAACATCTCTTTTCTCATTGCTGACAGCTTCATTTAAGCTGGCTTGACTGAAAGACCCAAAATTGCTACAGCTCTGCGCTGTACCTCACAGCACAGAATGTAAAGCAGAAGTGGCAGCTTGAGCCAGGAGAAATCACAAGGGTGGGAGATGGGGGACATTTCTTAGAAATGGTTATCTTTCACTAACTTGTTTTCAGGTAGAAATTATATCTTGAAGTTTAAAAACTTAGCATACACTTGAAAGAGAGACACATATGAAAATTGTAAATGATTGCATGTGTCACACACCCCTCTCATCCATCCAAATCCTTTTGTTCCATTCACCATTTTAGTTTAATATGTGCTATGAGGCAAATATAGCAATTTCAAAATCATTTTGCCCAGTAAGAGACATTGGAAATTAAGTGGTCAGTCCTGAAAATGGTGGAGGCTCCATTGCTGAAATGAGTGAATCCTACTTTTCAGCAATGTACTATGTTCCATAAGTAATCTGATATACAGAAGCAGAGCTTTTAAGATTAAGCTGCTGGTGGCATTTGGAGTGTTTTGGAGTGGTTTGCATCCAGAATTTAATAAAAAAAGTTCAGTCTAAAATTTTTTTCAGGTTCTGCAATGCCAATCTATAAATACTGCATGAGGCAATAGGGCTATCAAGTGTAGTCCAGCCTAGTTTCTACTACAACATTTTATTTTTACATAACACAACTATACACTGAAGGACACTGTTGGTAGCAAGCCAGGCCGTTCCCATAGTAGTACCTAGTGTTTACCAATACATCATTGATGAATAGATCTTGGGATTAATAGGTAGATAAAGACTTTAGGCTTCGCTGACAGCTCAGACACACCAAGATCAAGCATAAAGCATTTTGAAAGTCAATGATTTTAGAACGTGAGCTCCTCAATGGCAATGTCTACTCTGAGCTGTGAGAGCTCAGAGGAAAAGGGGAGGAAAAGGGGAAAAAAAGAGCAGCCTCACAGCAGGCTGCAGTGATTTGGAGTTTCTTCTGTGGACAGCGGTGGGGTCAAGTCAAGTTTAAACAGCCTTATGTCTCTATCTCACCAAAGCTACATGTTACTAAGTCTCCTCTGCCTTGAAGACATGGCAAAGGTAGCACTTGTATTAATGTTATCTCATCTGATCATGGGTGGAAAAAGCAAAGCTACTCATGCAGGCATAGCAAAGGAAAAGTCAGTCTTTAGGATGCAGGCCAATAGAGCTCTTTGGCAGACAAGTCCTACAAAAAAGAATCCCATATTTTCTAGAGTATCCAAGGAGAAGAAGATCCAGTCTCATCAGTTTAGGTGCATAAACTTTAATGGCCATGATCTCCACATTCAGGTTATGAAACACACCCACCTGCCTGGCTGCACTGTAAAGAGAGTATGGGCACCCACCTCAGGTCCCAAACACAGGAGCAATCATCATAGAAAAAGAGCAATTCTCCTGTAACTGAGAGACTGCTTAGTCTAAAACCCTGTAATAAACTGGTTGACAGTATCTTCAAACAGTTTTGTATTCACAAGGTGCAAAGTTAAATGAGGTCTTTCTCTTTAAAGGGTTATTGTCCTTTACCCCCAACCCTGCAAGCAGACCTTTGCACTCTGGAGAGCAAAAGTGAAATCAGTATTGTTCAATAGGGATACGGAGCTTCACAGCTCATGTGGAACCAGAGGATAATTAAGGACAAGGCACAGAAAGTGCATACAGATACTGTGAGGCAATAAGAGACAAGAGACAAGATTGCAAGCAATCCTGCCCTTATGTAGGCCAACAGCATGCACAGCTTGACAGTTCAATATACGACTTGTAAATTTTATACCATTTTATGGCTCCAAAATGTACCAGATCAGTACTTCAGCAGATCCCACTAATCATTGCCCTGCATTTAACAGTATGCTCACAAAAGCATCAAACTGCCTTACTCCTTTTGAGGTACCTGGCATTTTCTGAGTTCCAGAGCAGGCAAATTCTCTCATTGTAGTAACTCTTTCAGAACAAATCCTTATTTTTGTTCCACAAAAACAGACATGGACAGCTCCACAGTACTGCAGTGGAGATTCAATTGGAGATTCAGAATCACATCTGCAGAGCCAGCTTCATGCCCTGTATTCCTTAGGTTCCATTTAAACAAAGCAGAGCTAAATGTGCATGTAGAGGAGATAGGGGTAAGAACTCCCATTGGGAATAGAAATCACTGATGTATAAAAAGCTAACAAATTGTTAAAAAAAAATTGTTAAAAAGCTTCAAATTATATTGAAACTACCTATCACTGTCAAATACATCATGCAAATTTAGCATTTGCATTTAGTGAAAAATTTCACTGTAGAAATCTAACATGTTACTATAGATTATCAGTTCTGTCTAGTTTGCTACAAAAAAAAGTACCTGGAGACTATGATGGACAGGAATGAGAGCAAGAAAGAAACAAAAAGCCAAAAATGGTGAGTTAGAAATGCCATCAAACCAGAGGGTTCTTAGTTTGGTGCCATGTTTTTCTGACACAATCACTCCTTCCAGTACCCAGTTTCTATGCCCATATCTGGCAGCTGCCTGGAATAACCCCACTCTCTCCATGCTCTGACAATGGTTTTTGTAGCACTGAATGGGGCAGATGCACTCCAAGGACTTCAAGAAAACAATGTCCTATCTGAAAAAGAAAAAGCCTTGGCTGTATGACACATATAGGTTTGTAGTTGTACTAAATTTTGCCAGAGTTTATAAGTCAATGAAACAGATAATGGAAGTTTCTATATAGCCTAGAACAGATTTCTTAAGGCTGGGATGGATAAGTTTCATTTTGGCTTCCTCTAATCTGTGGTCCATGAGAAATGGAGATGCAAAGAGAAATCCATATATTATGGATTATGTATCAGGTGTTGCAGAATTTACTCATAAGTATCAGAGTTGGCGAATGACCAAGAAAATGTCCACTGCTGAGGGCCTAATATTTGGATTGCATTGAAGGAAATTATCATGAAAGCTGTTGAAAAGTTTCAAATTATAAACTTTTTGATAATTGTAATTGTATTTCATTCAAGATTTGTATGGATCTCTTTATATTCTTTGGGTGTTTCAGCAAGCACAATTATCTCAAATATCTCAGTCACAATTTAATTCAAAATGCAAATAAATTATCCTACAATTTCAGAGAAAAGATCTCATTATTCAAATAAAATCATTGCTAGATAATCAGCATAATTTTGTAGCGACGATGTGCAAAATCAAAGCGTGCATTTTAAAGGCTGTGAGTGAAAAACTGGCCCTAATAAATCAGTAGGAATTTGGCAACTGATTTAAAGGGAAGTAGGATTCCACTAAGCATTACTATTTCAGTAAAATATTAGTTCAAGTCATGATGACAAACATGCAATAACTTTAAATCTATCCAAAAGCTGATAATTCTTATTCCAGAAATAAAATTTAAAAAAAATATCCAGGTTCGCAAAATGCTTACGAATTGAAGAGCCATAAAGGTGAGAAGAATACTGCACCACCTCCCTTATGAAGACAGGCTGAGAAAGTTGGGACTGTTCAGTCTGAAGAACAGAAGGCTGTGTGGAGACCTCATAGCCAACTTCCAGTATCTGAAGAGGGTCTACAGAGAAGCTAGACAGGGACTCTTCATCAGAAACTGTAGTGATAAGACAAGAAGTAATGGGAACAAATTGAAAGAGAAGTAATTTAGGCTGGCGTACAGTTTTGGTCACCGCAGTATAAAATATTAAGCTATTAGAGTGTCCAAAGGAGGGCAATGAAGATGGTGAAGGACCTTGAGGGGAAGCTGTGTGAGGAGTGACTGAGGTCCCTTTGTTCAACCTGGAGAAGGGGAGACTGAGGGGAGACCTCATTGCAGTTACAACTTCCTCATGAGGGGAAGAGGAGGGGCAGGCACTGATCTCTTCTCTGTGGTGACCAGTGACAGAACCCGAGGGAATGGCCTGACGTTGTGTCAACTGAGGTTTAGGTTGGATATTAGAAAAAGGTTCTTCATCCAAAGGGTGGTTGGGCACTGGAACTCCAGGAAGTGGTCACAGCACCAAGGCTGACAGAGTTCAAGAAGCATGTGGACAATATTCTCAGGCACATGGTGTGACTCTTGTGGGTGGTCCTGTGCAGGGCTAAGGGTTGGATTCCATGATCCTTGTGGGTCCCTTCCAACTCAGCATATTCTGTGATTCTGGATATTAGGAAGAAGCTCTTTACCAGCAGCATGGTGACATACTAGAACAGGTTGCCCAGGGAGGTTGTGGATGCCCCAACCCTGGCAGCATTCAAAGCCAAGTTGGATAAGGCCTTGAACAACCTGGTCTAGTGGGAGGTGTCCTTCCCCAGAGCAGAGTGGGTTAGGACTAGATGATTTTTAAGATCCTTTCCAACCCCTAACATTCTATGATTCTATGATTGAATTAACAATAATTATTTTATTTTAATAATACAAAAAAGGATAAAGATTCAGAGGATTTTCTTCTTTCTGCAGCTCATTAAAATATAGATGTGCTCTACTTTAAGATGAAAGTCTAGTAACTCACAGTGCACTCTCTGCTCATATAAAGCCATCTGTTGCAAAAATTTTTAAATTTTCTCAATTTGAGGTGGTACCTTGTTGTTTATCATATCAGCTCCTCTAAATGTAAATATTAAAAGAGAACAGATGGGTTTTGTAAGATGTACAAATTATGGATATTATTTTTCCTAGGGATTAGTAATCTCTTCATTCTTTGTAATATTTGTCACAGTAATTTTTACTCAGAGAGGAGGAGGTAAATGCAGTGTAAAAGTTGGTTTATAAATGCTCCCACACAGATGTGGACATTCACCTGTTCTGCCACAAGCATAGGATCGAAGACAAGTATGTTACTATATATTCATATTTTTATATCCGGCAGCTGTTACAACTTTTCTAATCTTCCCAAATTATCTATGGCATTACACAAAAATCATCATCCTAATTTGCAAATGCTCTTCCAGAATTTGCAGTGTTGCTGAATGCAGAAGGGCCAGGAAGTCAAATGGATCAGACTGGATTGTTCCATTATGCTAAATTTCACATTTTATTGCTGCTGGGTAGACTGGTTATAGGACTGTGCATTGGTTACTATATTATGTATTTCTAAATTCATCTTGTCACCTAAATGACTCAGTTAGACTTTCCCTAATGAAAGGTCTTGTAGTGAGTTTCTCTGGCTGGGTTTTAGTAGTGGGGGGAGGGCTACAGGAGTGGCTTCTGTTAGAAGCTGCCAGAAGCTCCCCCTGTCCCGTGGAGCCAATGCCACCCAGCTCCAGGACGTGCTTCCTGCCACTGGCCAAGGCCAAGTCAATCAGGAGTAATAGTAATGTTTCTGTGATAACATATTTAAGAACAGAAGGTTGTGGCACAGAAGGAATTCCAACCAGGGAAGAGCAGAGTGAGAACATGGGAACAACAACGCAGACACCAAGGTCAGTGCAAAAGGAGGGGCAGGAGGTGCTCCAGGTGCTGGAGCTGTGGCCCCTGCAGCCCGTGGTGCAGACCTTGGTGGAGCAGCTGTGCCCCTGCAGCCCATGGAGGACCATCGGGGTGCAGAGACCCACCTGCAGCCCATGGAGGAGCCCTTGCTGGAGCAGGTGGATGCATGAAGGAGGCTGTGACCCCGTGGGAGGCCCAAGACGGAACAGGGTCCTGCTGGAGACCTGCAGCCCGTGGAGACAGAAGCCCAAGCTGGAGCAGGCTTTTCCTGGGTAGGACTTGTGCCCTGTGGAAGACTCACACTGGCTCATTCGTGAAGGACTGCACCCCATGGAGGAGTGACCCATGGGACAGCAGTTTGGGAAAAATTATTGCCTAAGGATGGAGTCATGCCGGAAAGGTCCATCAAGGACTGTCTCCCATGGGAGGGACCCCATGGGACCAGGGGAAGGACTCCTCACCCTGAGCGGTGACAGAAACAACTGGCTGTAACACCAATTCCCCTTCCCCCTGCACCACCGGGGGAGGGGGGGGGGAAGGAGGGAGAACATGGAAGGAAGAAGGGGGGGCAGGGAAGGTGTTTTTAAGATTATTTTATTTCTCACTCTTTGGTTCTTATCCTTACTTAAATAAATTTAAATAATATCCCCACTTTGAGTCTGTTTTGCCTGTGAAGGTAATCAGTAAGTGACCTCTCCCACTGTTAACTCGTGAATCCTTAGCTGTTTTTTTCTCTCTCCTCTGTCCAGTTGCGGAGGGGAGAGTGAGAGACTGGCTTTAGTGGGTACCTTGGCATCTGGCCAAGGTGTTGTGGTTTGATTTAGGCCTTCCCTGGCAACCAAGTCAAAACCAAGGAAATACCTATATCCCGGTATTCCATCCTATTCTTTACATAAGCAGACATATAAATAAGAAGGAGAGAGGAGGTTGAGTCCTTCTTCTCTTCTGGCAGACTTGGAGAAAGCAGTCTGCCCGCAGCTCCTCCAGCTGTAGGGGTGTCGGCCTGTGGCTTGTTGAGAGGCTGCTGCCTTCTTCCCGAGTTCGAGGGGAGCGATATGGTGATTGTGGGCTGAGACTTTTCTGCTTTCTCAAGGAAAGTATTGAGATTTCGTTTGCTAGTTCTTATTGACTGTGTATATCTGGTTTTGGGGTTTTTTCTTCTTTTTTTCTTTTTGGGGGTGTTTGGGATTCTCTTTTTATATGTATATAGTATTGTAACTGTATATAAATGTAATACATTTAAATATATATATATATGTTGCTTTGGTTTTGTCATTTCGGGGTTTTTTTGGTATCTTTTCCCTTCCAATTCTCTCTGCTGTGTTCATAAGAAAAAGAGAGGGGGAAGGGCTTTTGCTGTGGTGTCGGGGACTTGGCAGGGAGCCAGGTCCAAACTGCCACACAAGTTCAACCCACTACAGGTCTTAAGAACTGTGGAACAGTTCTGGTTTTCCAATTCAGTAGGTTTGATAATAGCTCAAAACAGGACCTTAGATTCTAGACCCACTGAGCTTCTTACTCACTTATATACTAGTTGGAGATGGTATTGTATTACTACATAATATATAGTAAAAATATGTATTCTTATTTTAACCTGAGGTATTGTGACTGAGAAGTTCTCCTTAGCGACCAGTAAGAAGCATACTGATACACAGTGCCTACATTCTTTCACAAATGCCAGCAGGATCGCTAATATGACTGTCTCTTTGTATTCTGTCTCTCACAAAACAGTGGGCTACACAGAGGAGTCGTTCAAAATATACTGGTATAAGAACAGTGGCTGACAGCAAGGGAGGATGCCCCCCCATCTTTCTCCCAAGGGCTGCAGGTGGGATGGAGCCAAAAGAGAAACATTGATCTGTTGGCTTCTCATGCAGGGGAAAAGCAGAAAATGAGGCAATAAACAGGTCTGAGTCTTATTCCATTTGTATGTGTCCTTTTATGATAAGTGGATTGTTTATGTTGAGAAGAAGAAATCTTACAATGTTGAGGAAAGTTTAACAATTTTATGAAGGTATAGAAATTTGGGGCAGCTAACTGTGTCTGACTGCGTATTGACTCTGCCCTCCATTAAATCAGTGATTTGCCACAGTGAGCTCAAAATGTTTAAAAAAAACAACTAGGTGAGTAAAAAACCCTGTGTACTTGTTGCACTCCTGTTCACAATACAGAAATCACTGTGGAGTTACTTGTTAGCAAAGGTGTGGGGTGCTGGGAGGGCCTGTGACCGCTAAGTGTGCTGGGCCTGCATGGCACCTAAAGCTGCAGAGAAGCTCTGCCTTGGGTGAAACCTTTCTGCTCCTCAGGGTAAACACAAAACACATGGGACTTGACAGTCTCAAATTAGAAAGAAGGTGATACTGGAGAAGATGGGGAACAGTCAGGTGCCCTAACAGTTGTCATACCAAGGAGCTAGAGAAAACTGTGAATAGTTGCCTAAACTATGGAGAAAGGTCAGTCACGTACTTACTCATTCTCTTTCTTCATTTCAATAAAGGATTATTCTTCAATACAATGATACCTTTGTGATTAAAAGAAGAAAATTAATTCACTAAGCATCAAGCAGCTCAGGTTTATTCTTGTGTACTTTTTGATGAGAGCTTGAGCTGGCCCTTCTTAATGATCCCAAAAATTTAAATTCAGCTAACATGACCATCAACACAGGAGGTTTGCTATGACAGTAGAGCAAAACCTTAAGAGATGAGGGTGAGGGTTTGCATTTTGCCTGTTCAACTCAACTAAATTAACCGGTAAACCAAGAAAATAAACTCTCTAATCAGAGTTTGTTTCTCTCAAGTCCAGGCACATCCACTGTGTCACTGTAAGAAATTTGCCTAAACTTGCCATCATGGATGCTTAACACAGGAGGCTTCCAGAGAAATAAACACATCCATTTTCCAGCTGTTTTATGGTCCTTAACAGCAAGGCTTAGAAGATGGCCAATAATTTTCATACAAATATAACCTGAAAAATAGCACAATTAAGAAGAGGTTTTTTACCACTCCATATTGTAAGGCTGCATATGTACTGCATGGGCACACCACAATTGAGAGTAATTCTACTTTCAGGTGTTGTAGTCTTTCATGAAGGCTCACAGACTTTATAAAGTAATCTCTCAAGAGATGAGGGCTCACAGTATAGGGCTGTGCTAAGGTTCTTCCAAAAATAAATTATCAATAGAGAGCTACCCTACTGAGTGAGAATATTGCAAGGAAACAGCATGTTATGGAAAACCACATCATGATTTTTGTACCTAAGCAACAACAAAAAGAAAGGAAAGATTGTTAAAACTGCAAGATGTGCAGCAAGACTGTCATCAGAGCAGGAACTGGTAAGTAAAACTGAAAAATATTAAATTGCCTTTCTTCAGATACAGAGTTAAAGGGTCTGAAGTACTTCCTTTGCATACTCTCTGAAGGCATTAGGAGTGACACAAAGAATGCTAGATCAGGAGCCTGCAGCAAAACCAGGGCTTAGCTCAGCCATTCAGGGAATTTATGTTCTCTCTGCTAAGATAAATTAGAATAACAAATATTGGGAGAGACTAGACAGGGAGTTCACCTTGTTAAGTGGTTACCATTTGTGCTCCAAATAGAAATATAAACTAACAAGATTATGTCCAATTTACAAACAGGTAATTCTTTACTTGAAAGAAATAATGATGCATTCCTGTCTTCATGTGCACCTTTAAGTCTGTACTCATGTAAGAGTCAGACTTTTTAAGCCAAAGCTTCCATTGTTTAATTTATTATTTATATTAGTTTTAGCATTAATGTTTCATAGCCATTGCCCATCTGTGAGATAAAAGAGAAGCACAAGTTTTAAAGTCAGAGAACCAAATATATAAAACTGTATTTTCAAATTAAAAAATTGTTACATAAAAGAAGTAATACAGGCAAAGTTCATGTTCTCTGCATATAAACATCATTAATAATTTGAAAACTAAGATAACAAATCCAAAAGGTCAAGTCTTCCAAGTGATCTGGCTGACCTTGGAATCAATCTGTGGGCCTCTCAGTGCTCTTATGCAGTGTTCCCTGAGCCTTAGTGGTATTACAACTTTTAAGCCTCGCAGCTCTCATCCTTCTCATTTCTTTCATGAATCATAGAAAGAACTCTGTCGAGATACCCTGGATATATCTACGGCTTCCTTTGCCCATGATGTAAAACCGTAAAAATCTCACACAACTACTGTTATGCAGCAGGTACTTATTCAAATTTATAGTATTTAATTTTTCACAACAAGAATTAGACCATAGCAAATAGAATTAAACTGTAGCAAATACTTTCTGTAATGCAACTTTCTGAACATCAAGACATTTTCACAATGAACAAAGTAGCCACAGAGCACACCAGAGCAGCAAATGTCTGAGGCTGGTTGCTGATGCTGGTGTAGCTCCTCACTCTCGGGTGAGCAGGTCTAGAAGAGATAGCTGCCGCAGCTGGCGGGAGGCAGAGGGCCAGCTGAGGCAGCATCCCAGATGCCAGAATGTCTCATTATGGTCCTGTACAGACATGCTTATTCAGTATCACAACAGATAATTTTCTATTTGCTTTAAATTTTATTATTGATATAGGACTCCAAATTCCCCTTTGCTGTTTTGTTGAGACAATCTTTTGACTTTGCATCTTCTAAATCTAGCTACTAAACTGACTGAGGTGATAAAGTATCATTTTCATTTTTAAACAGTAGAACTATGAATGTGTATTATTTGTACACAATCTCTCAAAAATGAACCCTGCTTTTCAACTAAATCTCTACTAATACTTTCTTAGAACACTCTGCAATGCCAGCTAATGAGAAAAGTAGTGTTATCTGTAAACATGCATGTATCGGACAACTAAATATGACAAAACATTTATGGGTTTAGGCATTGTCTTTAAACACAAAAATCAAAATAAAAACCTTTCAAAAACATGAGTATGTGAATGGATTATTTATTTCTCCTAACATGCAAACTCCTAATGTAAGAGAAGGAGATTTGTCATGAATGATGTGTGCTGTGTTTTGAGGATTTGAGTTCAACTTCTCAGAGCAATATCTCATTTTACTATTAACTGTAAAAGCTTTTATTTTCATTTGGCTTCTAATGGGCTCTGTTTTTACTATTTACAAGCTCTCCTGAAAGAAGCTTACTTTGAAGTAGGACTAACAACTCTACATTTGCTTCAATGACCCATTTTATTTCCTGGGACATTTCTAATTTTACCTCCCCCTCCCAATGACTGTCTTTTTACTTGGAGATATTTAACTCTAACTCAAGATATTTTACCAAAATATGTAGGATTCACCTGATTGGGTATAGATGCCCATCTCTTACTAATAGTTTAAAAAAAAATAGACAATTATAGGACATAATTCATCTCATTCTAATATAGATGCCCAAACTAATGGTGTAAACTTCACTTCCCAGATTACCTTTTTCATTGATAACTGACCATAAAGGGAGTAGGGGATCACTGGTTCATCTACAATTTAGACCACCTGTCCAAATTAAATTTGTAAGATTTCTTACAAATCCAAGTTCTTTGAAGTATTTTGAATGGTGAATGTCAGCAATTAATATGTACTAAATGTATCTGAATAACAATTATTTAGAATTAGAATATACAATACGATGATACCTCAACATTCAGATTATTCTTTCATCTTCAAAACAATATTATTTTATTTTTCACATTTCTTTTTTTTTAACCAGTTCTGAAGCAAAAAAGTAACCTGAAAAAAATTATAGAACAAAATAAATCATATAGCAAATAATAAAAACTTCCTCTGCAAAGAAATATCTGATTGAGTACCCTACATAAATACACATAGGTAGATCTAGATCCAAACGGAGAGCATAAAAAATAAATCTTCTTCTAAATCTTTTCATTCCTCTTGGTGTATTTTTTAAAGGCTTCTGTATTAAGGACATATTTATATTTATTTAAGGTGCCTTAACTGTAAATAATTATTTTTCTCCTCTCTTAATCCTAAATTACAAAAACATGATTTTCACCTAATTTTAAAGTTAACAGATTAATGAGTAGATATTTTAAAAAATCATTGACAGGCTAGAAGCAGTTCTGTGAGTTTTATTGGTTTTGGTTTGTTTTGGTTTGTTTCTAAATCTTTCAACATCTTCAGATATCTTTCCTTAATACATTTCTGTGGCAGAAATAAATAGCAGAAGTAAAATTTGTTTGACATTATGTCAGCTGTCTTTCCACTGAGCTGGTGAGAGAAGACCTAAATTTTCTTTATAACATCTGATAATGCTTGTAAAAGGAGTTATCCCAATCTTTAGATAAGAACACCCTTCAGAAGACCGAAGTACCGATATATCTTGACAGTTAATTGGCTAGCAGCAAAGTAAATGAATGAGTTTGTAGGATGAAATGTGCTTCTCAGCAGAAGGCTCACCTAAGACCAACATTGTCTTTAGATCCCAGGTAAACTTTAGTTTTCGTGCTTATGTGAAATTTAATTATGTACAGTAAAACTCTCAGAAATTAAAAAGTCACTAGAAACTTCAAAAATAAAATCTTCAAAGTTTAAACTGAAAATATGACTCTTAGAAATGAGAGTCATAAACCACTAGGATAGCTTATCAGCAAAAGTGATACATTTTCTATTTCCTGGAATCCTTATGGCCTTGTTTTAACAAAGCACTTGGACTTTCATATTAATAAATTCCACTGTTACAAGTATAGTCACAAACATTTGCGTCCAGGAAGAGGGTTTTTGTGAACTATCCAGTCAAGAATGTAAAACTCTTTTTGTAACGTGCTCGAGGGAGAGCTGCAAAATGCAAGCATGACATTAACCATAACTCTTAATGGAATTGAAGCCCTTTCCTTTGAGCAGTGTCTGGTATAGAAGTGCCAGTGTGTCTCCTGAAATAGGTATAGCAGTGCCTGGCCATCCCATACATTCAAATTGGACTGTGCATATAGCAAATGTAGGCAAACATTTGAGCTACAAGGTGCAAGTAGACATAGAATCAATGAAGAGTGGTATGGTGTGGAATCTCCTTTATGATTTAATTGGATGGATAGAAAGCAAAGCAGTTTGTAGCAAAGCAGAAGTACCATGACTGCATGGTACTTCATTTGTCCCTGTAACTCAGCGTAACCTTTAATAAAATAGAAGCCAGAAATTAACCTTTTTTGGTTTTTTCTAATACGAACCACTACAGAGGCATGGATCTCTATTACGATTCTAAAACTTTATGAGCATGACCATACTTTGTAGTGAAAGTCATTCTTTAGAAAAATAGCATTTTATCATTCTCCAGGTAATTCTGCCGGCAAGCAATCATGGGGGGTCACAAACAGTCAGGATTTTTTGTTAATAATTAGAAAGTAGAAATCGTTTGTCCAAAATTATAGAGATTCAAGGATCAACATAAAATGCAACTCTTTCCTGAATCTCTGTAGAGATACAGTTCTCTACATTCCAGTTGAATCAGTTAAGAAAATGTTAAATCAACATGCAAACTCTGTTCTCCTTTTAGAAATGACAGAATTGCAATTTAAAGCAGGGAGCTATGCTATCTGCAAGTTCTATCAGTACGCTGTTTCTGGAGACAACAACTACTCCTCTCCTGTTTATCCTACTGAATTCTGAATGCCTGTCTAAATCCTTCCCCCTGGGTCTCTTAAAAGTGTCGTACCATAATAAATGCTCTTTTGGATAAATAAACATTGACAGCACAAAAGCCGATAGAGAAATTCATTTGCCTTTACCATCAGGAAGTCTGTGCATAAAATTTTCCGTTATGTGTGAGTTTTACAGTCCCTCAAAGAAGCAAACTTGTGTTCATCTAACAGGCAATTGTGTATCAGGAGTCATAATTCTCAAACTTTTCATTTCCCATAAACAGAAATGGAGTGAGGACCTTAGTTCTGAGTAGTTGAACAGCTCCCTGACCAAAGCATCCACAGTTTTGTCATTCTACTGCTGCTCCACTAAGATGAAGAAAAGCTGTGGCTATATTTGCATTCATAAATAGGTACACCTGATAGAAATCTACACCATACTGCTTTTCTGAGTTAAGAAATTTGGTCACTGCTTAGGGAGCCTATTGGACTTTGAAATGTAGAGTTGGTTTTTCCTGATGTGACATACATCTTCTGCCTGGCTTTAGAGAATTCTCCTGAGCTGTCATTCCAGATTACTAGCTCTGCCAGTAGCAAATCCACTTTAAGCTCCTCTGTCCAGACCCTATTCCATTCCACCTCTTCTCTATCAGAACTTACTTCCATCTCAGTCATGCCAATTCAGCTGTTTATATAACTGTGTTTTACAAAAGTCTTGTGAAAATATGTTTTGCTTTTTCCATGTTGAAAGCTTCAGTTTCAAAATTTGGACAGTTGCACAAACCTGGTTCAGAGACTGGTCACCTGAATAGGGACAACTGGTGCAAGTTTCTGATGGGAGACTGCAACAATGCACAAGAGAAAATACAAGGAGAAAGGGGGAGCTGATCTGCTGCCTGTCAAGTATTAGAGAGCAACTATGGACATATTCTTTTCTCTGGCTCTAAATACCCATCATAAAAGAGAGGTAGCAATGAACCTAACATATTAAAGATTCAATAAGATTGACATATTAGAGTAATTATGCACCCAGTTTACATTCATGAACATACTGAGTTTTAGAACCTGCTTACAACTCACCTTTGCACTGGTACTTGTTCAGGAGCCACCTTTTGGAAAACAGTGCTAAAGTTACATTCTGACATAGTTTTGCATGTGCCATGTATATCCTACGGAATAGGATATACATGTTCCTGAGATCCTTTTTAGATAATGGAGAGTGAAATGTGCTTCTGTGAAAAAAAACCCACCTATGTCATTTCAGGCACCTGAGGTAGACAGAGATGATCATCCTACTGGATGTCTTTAGAGCCACATATCTGAAAGTTGGGCACTTAAATCAGAGAGATTAGATCCCATTTCGGGATATTACACAAATTATGACTATGCAGAACTCTTTTTGTAATGAGAAGATTATGTATTTTAAAATTTTTCATGTTATTACTATGCACTTCACATCCTTGCCATTTCTCACCGTTTTCAGCATATCCTCAGGAGCACAGCAATGCCTATTAGCCTCTAAACCTTCTCAGCAGAAATATTTTTCAGTATTGGTAGTTTCCTTTAAACCGTATTGAAATAGATTGATGCACCTGTACATTAGCAAGGCTGTTTGTTTGGGGTTTTTTTTCTAATATTTGGATTAATGTGTTTTACTTAACAGATATTAGAAATCGTGTAAAAGCTACAAGCTCAGAGCTTGACTTAACAGGGAGTTCAAAGAGTTAAAAGATTAAAATTAATCAAAAAAATAAGTCTCCCACCCGAAATATCCCAGCATTGTTGAACAACTGTTTAGGAGCCAGGTGTTTATCGCACTGGGAGTCTCTCTGCTGCTCCTAGTGCAAGTGCATACCTCTTTTCTCCTTTCAGCCCCCCCATGGTGGAATCTCATGCACACGGAAGAGTAGTATGTCATCGAAGTCAAAAACCCGAGGGGCACCCCTGCAGTTGCAGATGTCACTACCTGTCTGAACAGTCTGCTGGATAGACACTGCTGGAGGCTGAAGCCCCTCTCTTTAGAAGCAGAGCAGGTACACCGCTGGCACCAGCCACACAAGCCTTTACATCAGTGGCTCAGGTCTGAGTTGGATTTCAACCAGTGATCTAAGTCACTGAACCTCTGAAAGGAAGTGCCTTTTATTTACTGTTCCTGACAATAGGTCACGTATAATACATGGTGTTAGGCCTTTCCTTGCAGCTGCTGAACTTCACACTTTGGTGTCTATCTGTAAAAAGACATCTAGTACTTGTTGCCAAAAGCTTCTTTATAACAAAAAAGACAAAGAGGATCATTGTGGAAGACATCCTACCCATTATTAGAAGAATATGTCAAGGGTATGGTATCCTCACAGTCTACTCAGCTCTTTCAGTCCAGCTGATATAATCTACCACTTCAGGCAGCGGTAGTGAAATGAGAGAAATCTACCCCACTGCTTCCCGGTCAAACATAGAGAAGCAGAGAGTCAACTGTCACATGACATAAGTTTTCTGTAATCTGAAGGAAACCAATAGATCTGTGAACAGTATACTGGCCCTTCCAAGGAGCAGCTGGGAAAACACTGTGCCTAATGGCTACATCCTCATTTGCCAAAGGGAAAATGAGCATTGTATTTCTTCCTTGGGAAGCATTATGTTGTTCATTATTTTGCTATTAGAGACAAAGTGCAAAAAAGTTGATTTGCAGCACAGAGATGGAGTACCAGTAAAAAATGCTGATCATCTGAAAAATAATATATCACATTAAATGAGCTGACCAGTGCATACAAATTTTTATGTAATTTTCCACCAGCTAGCAGGCAAAATTATCTCAATTACATAAAAATGCACAATTTTGCAATGTCTGGCTTACTGAACAAAATGACACCACTGCAAAGGCTGTTCAAATTATTAGACTTCGTAAGCATAACAAAATAAAATACCAATTCAATGAAAGGCTATTCTAAACTGTAGCTACAAGAAGCAGAGGGAGAGGGGAAAAACAATGAATCTTCCTCCTTTCTATTTTTTAAACCACTGGAATATATTATCATCTGATCAGCCCAATTTTTGTAAGCAGTAGATAAATGTCTGGGTAAAGTACTATTCTTTGTAGCAGCAAGAATATTTTTTCCCCCTATAAACTTTATTACTATTATTTGTCACATTTTGAACTACGCAGTTATTTATACTGGGAAGGGACTAACCAAGCAATCATCTGACAGGCAAATTCAGATAATACACTCTAACAAATAAAAATGGTGACCACCTGCCAACCTCCAATATCATTTTCTCAGCAGAGGAGCAATTCACAAGTAATTCAATCAGGTATTCAATAGAAAATTATTCCTGTTTTACAGACTGCCATCACTAACAGTGGGGCCTGATTTTGCTGCTTAACCACTTTGGCACACAACCAAGGACCGTGCAGTATTGGATTTTCTCCCGTGCCGTTTCAGTAACAGCAATGTGAAAAGAATGACACAGTATGTAAAAATATGGATAGAGGCCTTTGCATGTTACCATAATACAATCTGCACTTCCATAATAATTTTCAAAAGATTCTTACGTGAGAAAACATTCACAAAAATTAATAGTAGATCCACAGCACACAAGGAGCATGGTGGCGATGTATTTCAGCCGTGACAGGTGCAGCTGCTCTGTGCTTTACAGAGATGTCCAAGAGCACACAGAGTGTGGCAGACATGTTGCCTTTTATAGGAGCATAGCCTGACTGAGTCCTTTCAGGAGCAATCCTGAGGATAGAAAATAAACCTTATCTCCCAAAAATGTAGCCCCAGATCTTCCTTGCTGTAAGGGTAAATGGGCTGCTCAAAGGGCTGCTCCCAGTGTGGGATAATGCTCTGTCACCCTTCTTCCCAAGCAGCCCACGGTTAGGCTGTGGTGGTTCCCATGGTGTTGGTGCATTGCTAGCCTTTCTCCTGTCTGTGGTTTCTTTTTCACATACACGCTGCTTTGCTAACAATTTTCACTCTCTCATTTCTCTACAGCATACATCATAGATGACCTCTTTCTGTTAACTCCTTAAGAAGCCTCTTCTCTTTTCCTTTTTAGAGCAAATATTCTAAATACTTGGAGTATTGTGTGATTTTTGATGTGCTGCCTTTTTCATGGAAATGCCCCCAAGCAAATCTAAGGAACAGTAGCAGATGCCTCCAATCCTTTCCTGATTCCTCCCATCATCCCCTTTTCTCCAGTCTGTGGCCGACAGAAGTCTCTTCTGCTTGCTTCCTCTGCCTAATGAAACTCTCTGACTCACAAATTGGTAGAAGAATAACGTCCCAGCACATATCCTCTGTAATATACGGTGCATCACACAAACCAAATGAGACTTACTCCTTCAGTCTCACAAAAACACAAGACTGCAAAGTAGACCATTTCAGTTACAACTGGAAGCCCCAAAAGGTCCTATGAACATCTGCTCTGTTTAGCACATGCTATAAAGCAACTCCATCTCCTTAGGGTAAAAAAAATGGGAAGTGAAGTTTCACCAGTTTAAATTGTATAGGATGTGCTCACTGATGAATATTTTTAAATATACAACAACTTTCAAGCCCTATTACAGATCAAAATACAGTCCACCTAGCCTAGGAGGCTCTGGACAGGGTCTGCATTATTTAAAGTATTTATACACAGGATCAAATTTTTTTTCCTAATTATAGCAAGAAGCATGGAACTTGATTTTCTCTCATATCCCTGCTTTAGCTTGTTTGAATCCCAATTCAACTACCTCGTGAACGGTCAGTATGTTATTCTCATTAGTATTATGCTGTAGTATCAATGGTTTTGTCCTCTAAGGTACTCTTCACTATGACAACAAGAACCTCATTCCAAATGTTCTTACCTGGTTTTAAGTTCTAGAAAATTTTGAGATAATAGAAGTAATTTTGATCTGAAATGTTCTAGTAGGATTTCACTGTCAGAGGAATGTACTGTCAGAAAGAATCACCCACTGGAAACAATCAGAGAGCAGTCTCTGTCTAATCATGGTCTGTCATTTTTTAAATTCCAAAGCCTACAGATGAATGATACTGACCTCCAGACATTAGCTGCGAAAAGAGGAGTTCAAGAAAACCACCCCAAAGAGATTAGCCTTTCATAGTAACAGACAACAAGAATTCTACTTAACAACTTGTCATTCAGTGAATATATGACATGGCAAATTCATGTGCTATAATAGTACATAGGAAACATATGTAAATCCAGAATAAAAATAATAAAAGGAATAAAGAAATTAGGTTTGGAAAATAGAGAGTAAAAACTTTGAAGAAAGTCTAGTTGCAAAACTACCTTTTGAGACAGGTATTTAATCTAATTGTTTTACATTTTAGGAAAGGTCTTGACTTCTGCAGACTGAAAAAAGTGTGAAGGTCAGGGGCAGATAAATGCAGTTGAGGCACCAATAATGTAAAATACTTTAAGAAAATTGTGCAGGATTTGGCCCCTCTATCTTAATCTGATAGTGGTAAAGTATTTTCTATGGGGAAGAAAAACCCTTATACGTCTTGCATATCTGATCATAAAACTTCTCAGTCCTAAAAGCCTGAGCTAGTCCAGTAGTTTCACATATGTACTCTAATGCCTAAACTAATTAGGGCTATATAATAGGTCTGAAAAGACAACTCTTGAAAGATGTTCTGAGGTAAGAACCATTAAAAAACTTTAGGAACACAGTTAATAAAGAACTGTATTCTATTTTCGATTCTTTTCAGAGATGAAGGATTTTAATTTGCAAATAGCAAATCTATATCAAGCCACCTTAAGCCAGTTCCATGCTGATCTCTAAGGCTGACAGAGTGAGAGGCTGATATCTCACCTGCAGTTCAGGAAATGTGAGGAGAGATTTCAATTCAAACCTCTGCAGGAACAGAGAAGCCTTGTTTGGAAGTTTCTTTCTTGGTGGTCCATACATAAAAGAAAACTCCTTAAAAGAGAAAAAGAGAACAGATTTTGATTTCTCATTGCAGAAGGGGTTCTTTTCGTTGGCTTTACATTGCAGAATGAAGGCTCCATGCAAGCTAACATCTACAAATAAAAAGTAAAGACTTTTCATTCCGTAAAACATCCCTCTCATTAAAATTTACAGCTTGCACATTTTTTTCCAGTACCACTGCTATATTGAGACTGTCTGCTTTGCTCCTACAGAAAACAATCCTTTTGCCTTATATCTATGATGGAGCTTTTTACATTAGAAGTCTTTATTTTATCAGGCAGCACAGAGAGAATTGTTATGGATTCATGGGGGAGGGAGAAGAAACTGATGGTAAATGCATTAAAGCTGATCATCATACACATATAGAGATAGCCTAATTACTCAAAAAATGATGGTTTCCTGCCAGAAACAGAAAATAGTCAGTAATAGGAGCAGAAGAAAAATGCAAAACACACTACAAATCCCAGAGAAGATTTACAGAAGTGGAAATAAACTCCTACAGATTTTACATTACATTGGGGCAAATTTTAAAGCTTTAACATTGTAAAGAGAAGCTTGCAGGAAAAGAAATAAAAAAGCATTCAAATTGCTTTGTGCATGTTGAGATATGCTTCTGATGAAAGCACACTCTCTAATAGACTGTGGAGGGAGATGTGGTAACAGGTCCCTATGTGTTTCTGGAAGAAAAGAGCTCTCGTTTTGTATTTGTAGAATGTTGCTGTGGTGATGTTCCATCAGGTGCCTGGTCCTGTGTGATTTTGAGTACTTCCTAACTTTACAAAGTTTCAATATGTTGAGATGGTTGAAAAACAAAAAACTACTCTGGAAAAATGAACTGAAAAAACTGTCCTCCCTTCAAGAGTTGAAATGAAGCTTTTTTTTGATATTTCAAAATTTTAGCAAGACCATTAACCAAATCATTCTATGACTTGATGATTCTATGATTATCAAATATCTTTTCAAAATCCATAACAAAATGGATTTCTATAGTTAATCCAAATTCATTTGAGGATGAAGAGTTAACTGAACAGTTCACATTTTCAGTATTAAATAGTTACTATTTAAAATAAAATTAATAAATACTGATAAAATTTTCAGACATTTAAAATCAAGACTATTTAAAAACTGTCCATTTCAGAAACAACCATCCAGCCTTAGGTTTCCGAAAAGTAAAAAAGTGGTTTTGCTTGAATCAACCTTCTAGGAAACACTCTGCCCATAATTCCCATTGCAGAACAATTTATGTATTCAAAGTGCTAGTGTGATTAACTTCTAAATAAAATCTACAGTCAATAACCTTCTATTTCTTCCATTGTTAAGTGTTCATCTGATCAAATCTTGAAGTACATTCTGAAGTGGTAGAGTGCTGAGTCCTTTAAAATATACTTATGATCTTATTTTTTTTGGCCCAGAAAATCCAGTCTGTTACATCTTTTTCATATGATTCACCCAACCCGACATCAGATACCATGCAGTTCAGAGGTGCTGATGTTCTCAGGTTTGGAGCCTCATCTTCCTAGCCCTTCCTCAACTCCAGCCATTTAGGACCTGCAGTACTTCTGAAGGTATCACCGTTTTTTTGTTGTTTGTAACTGGAAACATGACGAGGATGAGGTCATCATTTACGTATCTCTGTGTTGTGTCAGGAGTTAGGAGAGATGAATCTTCATCTGAAGTCACACTGCCGAGAAACAGAGAATTTTCAAACAGAAAATTTCAAAAACTGAATTTGGTTCAGCTTTTAGTAAATCTGAGTCTATATGTTGGATTGAAAGTGGAACCTTGAAGACATTAAAAATTAAAGGAAACTACTGTTGATTTCAGGGTTATCTGAATTCCTGCAAGTCTCTTTTCATTCGTAGTTTTCTTTCCTATGTTTAACAATGCTCTTTTTTTTCCTGTAAAGTTTGTCAGAGCTAGATTGGTACATCACAGACTATATTTATGTGCAACAAGTCCAGCTTTACACTTAGTAAGACAAAAAACAACATGGAATATGGGGACATCTAAGTTCTTATTTTTAAAATGTACCAACATACCATAAGAACAGCTAGAATTTAATTTGCTGTTTGCTTGCTGCTGTCTGAGAATGCCTGATTCCTATCAGTTCCCTGATGAGTCTGATGAATGTTATCACATACTGTATCTGTAAGTTGCCAGAAATCTTGTTTTTCTTTATGCTACAGGTAATCCCTGTGTCTTTTTTTGTCATATCATTGGGTAACATCCTTTCCCTGAGTAACCAAGAATACTGAACCTGTCCTGTGCATCTCTCAGTGGGACCTGGATAACAACCTTTTTTTCCACATTCTTCTCTGTAGGATACCTGCTTTGAGAGAAGAAATATTATTAAGGGTTCTAAAAGTAAGCCTTTTATAAATCTCAAGTTTGTAAAAACCTCATAGGATTTGTATAAGAGGATAGTCTTTTTTTTTTTTTTTGCAGTAACTTTCAATTAAAAAACACATCAAACCACTGGAATAGCTGGTGAGTTATTATAACAGAGGGTCTATAAATAAATCATATAGTTCTGTGTTTGTATTATACTGTACTACAGGGTCTATCCAGAGCAATCATTACTCAATGAGAGAATTGCTATTTCAGTTTTTTACTATCCACTGAAGGGTACTTTTGAGAGTATTCATTGACAATACATTGCCAAAAACACTACTTGGCAGCTAGTAACAGAGTGATTGTGATTCTAAAAAAGTCCAGAAACTTTCTGAGGGAGTTAATCATACTATATTAGTGAATTCTTCATTGCAGCAATTTTCTACCTGATAATACCACTAATTACTTTCTCTGGTATAGAGTGAATTGCTATTGAATAATATACTCAACATTTCCCTCTGCATCAAATGAATATTGGCTACCACTGCTATATTTAAATAAGATATTTTAAAAAGGTGATAATTTTACTTTAAGAAAAAGACCTCTCACATGATGAGGCTTCATTCTTGCAGTAAAAGTATATATCAAGAGACTGTCCAACAACAAAATTTCAGATTATAAATGTTAATAATACTTTACATTTGTATAGTATTATGTACAGCTGGCCTGAGAGTGTTACAGGTACTACTGAATAATCCTCATTCATATTAGTAGTCCTGTTCCACAGGTAAATAAAATGAGATACAGTGCTGTCAAATCACTGTGCCTGATTTTATCAAGCTAAGTGCTCACATTTATCCTCCTAAATTAGTGAACTTGATTATCAAAGAAGCTGAGGGAATTTACTCCTCATTGAATTCCTTGCTCTAATATGTTAGTTATATTTAAACATCCAGACTTTAAAATGTTTCCCTAATTGGCTTAAAATGCAGAAAAACTTTATGTCAGAGCTATAACTAACCATATTCTGGCTCCTGAGATTGTTTTCTACACACCAAGAAAAAACATCTCTATTCTATTACATTTTTTCCCAATTTCCAAAAGCCAATGTTAAAATTCAAGTTTTCTTTGGATACATCTTCAATTTTCCCATCTATTTAATTGATTTAATTACACAGCTTTGCAAATCAACACAGAACCATATTTGGCACTAGTAATGAATAGAAGTTTAAACACTGGCTTTGATGTAACCATGCTTTTGCTTCCCACTAACTGGTCATTGATTGCAGAAAATCATTATTCTTTTATATCTCAAGATCTTAAATATTATTCATCCATACAAAAGTATATTATTATTATTTCTATAGTACTATTACACATCCACAGCAAGCAATGTTTTCGATCATCAGTAGTAATGTTTTAACTTTCAATTTCAGTCAATGAACTTGACAGAAACTTTCCGAGCCTTCGGTACCTTGATTTTTTGGTCGTGACTACACTGAGGAATGAATCCATACGCTAAGATGGTGATGGTATGTGGTTTGTCCATGTGCACTGGAGTACCCCAGCACAGCTGGTGCTTTGGGAATGGCTCTGCATTGGGGTCACATGGTAATCCTGTGGCAAGGCTGGCTGGCAACCAAGCTTAGACTTCTCTGTACCTACTCCACAGTGCAGTTGTGTCTTTATTCTCTTGGGTGTATAAAGGCTGAACGGTTCCCAGATCTACAATATGAAGAGCTGTTTGGGCAAGGACCTGTCTTTCTGCAGCTGTGCTGGCAAGCTTCAGTCAATTTTAGTTCTGTCAGTTAACAAAAACCTTCCAGAAGAGCATCTAGAAAGCCAAAAAATTCCTTTCTGTCTCACTCATTTCTTGAAAGGAAATTCCATCAATGTTCTCCCCACCATTTTATTTTTTCATCGACATTTGGGAAAAAAACAAACTTTAATGATGTAGCTTTTTTCACCAAAATTCTACTACTTTCCTTCTAGCTCTGCTAGTGAATGGATGGATTTTTTACATCTCTAGTTACTGTATGTCAGTGAAGGGGGAAATTCTAGCCCAAAATATTTCAGCTGGCCTGGAAGATTCTGGAAATCCGGATAATTTACTCCTGCCCTGAGCACCAATGTTAAAATGAAATGCATGCAAAATTCAATTAGATTTGAAGGGCTCAGCTAGCCATCATTTTAGAACAGTATCAAAGGCATTGGGATCAGCATATCGCATTTCTTTTGACAGCTTATGGAAAAGCAACCAATGAGAGAGTACAAAATGTCATCCTGGCACACCTCATGTGTCAGTGTGCAACAGGGACCCCAGGAAACCTCTTCTATGGAGTTGTTGAAGAGGAACAAAGGATTTTGCAGAAATATTGCGATCCAAAATTGAAAACTCACGTTCCTTTTTCAGAGGAAAGTTAAGAGCAACTACAATTAAAATTATACAGGTTTTTCTGGGAAATGTTTAAATGTTTCACAATCCTGGAAATAAAGCAGAATCCTGACCTGGAAAAAGTTTCAGAGAGGGTTTATGTGGTACAGATGCAAACAAAATGTATGGTATGTAGAACACAGCTAGGTGCAAAATCAAGCCAATTTCCTAAGGATTACTGAAGGAAATAGCAGGGGGATAAGAGATTAGGGATCTGACTGTAACACTTGAGAATGGAGTGGCTGCAGCAATAAAGCAGTTCTTAGTTGAACAAAACAGTAGCTTCTGACTGACTCAGATTTCTAAACAGAAACACAAAAATTCACAGAGAAAAGGGAAAGAAAATCAATCACCAAGGAAATTGGAGCATTCATCAAATCAATTTTTGTTGTAAATGTGAAAATTTCTTGTCAGAAAAAAGGTGTTGTTATGAAAGTTTGATTTGTACCATATATATTCATATTAATTTTTTTTTCCACTTTCTATTTTAGATGGCCTGTAATGACAGCCATTGTGTTGGACTCCGTTGAAAAGATGGGCCAAGTTGAAACGGAAGTCATAGAATCATAGAATATGCTGAGTTGGAAGGGACCCACCAGAATCATCTAGTCCAGCTACTGGCCCTGCTCAGGACACCCCAAAAATCACACCATGAGAACACTGTCCAAATACTTCTTGAATTCTGTCAGGCTTGGTGCTGTGACCACTCCTCTGGCAAGCCCATTCCAGTGCCCAGCCACGCTCTGCATGAAAAACCTGATATCCAGTGTAAGCTTCTCAACTCAGCTTCATGCCCTTTCTTCAAGTCCTGTCACTGGTCACCATAGAGAAGAGATCAGCACCTGCCCCTCCTCTTCTTCTCACGAGGGAGTTGTAGACTGCAGTGAGGTCTCCCCTCAGTCTCCCTTTCTCCAGGATGAGCAGGCCAAGTGACTTCAGCCACTCTTCATATGGCTTCCCCTCAAGGCCCTTCACCATCTTCATTGCCCTCCTTTGGACAGTTTCTAAGAGCTTAATATCTTTCTTATATTGTGGTGCCCAAAACTGCCACAATATACGAGATGAGGCCGCCCCAGAGCAGAGCAGAGCGGGACAATCCCCTCCCTTGACTTGCTGGTGATGCTTTGCCTGTTGCCCCCCAGGACACGGTTGGCCCTCCTGGCTACCAGGGTACTGCTGACTCACATTCCACTTGCCATTAACCAAGACCCCCAGGCCCCTTTCTGTGATACTGCTTTCCAGCCTCTCATTTCCCAGTCTATACATACAACCAGGGTTGCCCCATCCCAGGCACCATTATCCTTGAGATTTCTGGCTGCTGTTCATTCAGAACATGTTATTGTTCAGGACTTTAAAAACTGGAGCTATTTCCCAAACTATGGGCTGCATACATGGCTGATCAGAAATCACGCTAATTGAAGAGGTTTTATTACCTCTTTTCTTGGTGGAGCTTTCAGAAATTGTGTGTACTAGGAACAGTCCAGGAACCTTCAGAAAAGACAGTGAATTCAATTTGGAGCCAGAAAAGAATCTACTATGTCATACTTAAATGGAGAAAAACTTTTGCGGATAAACTTTTAGCTGAGAAAGGGCCTGGGTCATATGGGAAAGAAGGTATATCCCACTGTGTATTGGAAAATGAAAGCTTGCATATATCTTCTGAGCATAAAATAGGTTTTACTTACCTCCATTTAGCCTTTTTTTCTTTCTAGACAGTGAAATCTTCAGATCACACGTACTGGCAAATTACTGAACACCAAAGGAGCATCAGTAACTATAACTAGTAACAAAATATACTATTATCGGCAGCTGATGCATAATCCAAGGGGCATCTGGGGACAGAAGGCCAAATCAAGAATTCATTTAGTTAACTAGTCCATTGTTAAAATTCACCTGTGTGTTGGACTTTGCAAACGCCTGCTTGACCTTATCATTCTCTCAACGAATCTAAAATATGCAAATCCTTCAAATCTAGATTTATTCACAATCTAACAAGACAGAAAAACTTGGATCATGTAGAAGCTTAAAAATACCTTTAAGTAATTTTATTTCCAATAATGTGACCTTAACCACCTTATGTAATTAGTCATTCACTCCTGGTAAAGGTCATCATTAGCAATTCACCAGTCTGTTTACTGTGGCTGACAATACGCTACACTCATGTATTCTTGTATTTCCCTTGGTTATTACTAGACATCAGTAGAATAGACGGCAGAACTGGGCCTCTGTCATAATTCCTTAGAAAATGTTTTCTGACTGGTTGTCCCTTAGCACAAACAGGATCTCACAACTCACATACCCTAAGCCCTCAGGACCAATGCTAGCATCACCCAAACACAGACATTTAAGGGATATGCACTGCAATGCCTAAATTTCTGAAAGAAACAGAGCATTAATCTAGTTCTTAAATGATGTGACTGGATCAGGATACTATGAATAAAACTCATACAATTAGAAGCAATGAATCAACCCAACATATAAAGGGGTTTCTGAAAGAACAGGTTTAAATTGAAGGATGATAGAAAAGTATAGTGTTTGTCCCTGTCTTGTATGTGATGTTCATGTTGGAATTCTAGTCAATATTCATTTTATTCTCTAAGAAGAAACATTGGAACTCAGTCATTTTTAGTTCTGTCCAAGTTATCCTTTTCTACAATGACTATAATTCATGTATTTTAACAATATTTATATTACATCATCAGCTAAATATTCCATTTCTTTTATTAGTGTTTGTTACTGTCAAACTATATGAGAAACCCATTTTGAGAAAAGCATGTGTACTTTTAGGAAGTTAAAATGGTACTGTCAGCACAGTCAAACTTCTTGGTCTGAGTAGTTACATACTGAAATATTTTCATAAAATTGTATCAAGCAAGCATTTGAAAGACTGTAGTAGACACAGTGCTCCAAAAGTGTCCAAAAGTGAAATGTCAAATCTACAAAGGCCACTGGGGAAGATCTCTGTTACATATTCTCAGCCAGATATCTTTTTCTAGAGCCTTTACTTGGAAGTATCACTGCAACTCTTCAGTGTAGTAAATTTTAATCAGATTTATGAAAAAAATGTAACCTGAAGTCTGCTTACCATGAAAATGATGTCCCTTCTACTGATCTTTTTTGTAACCAGAGATAAAATTCCCTGTGCAAATTTGCCTGTGGTGCTGACGAAAAGATTTGCTGTTTGACTCATTTGTTAGGGACTCCATGTTTAACTGTATAATTCTATTACATTAGCACAGAGATTACCCATGTGACAAAGCTCTAACTAGTCACTAAACATTTGAAGTGATGTAGACCAGCTTTTGCTACTAATTCATAATGCAGTAATTACAGATGCAGAGAAAAAGATGACACTATTAAATATAGGATGTGTGTACCCTTAGTTTTCACTGAGATGTATTAATATATCAGCTTCAGGCAAACTGCCTTATTTGCTGCTGCAAACCAACCAATATCTGAAGAACTGCACAAAACCGGATATACCTTAGCCTCATATCTTTTAATTTTGTGACATTGAAAACATTTTAATAATAATAATAATATTTAATAAATATGAAAACATATTTAATAATAAGGAGCTTTTAAATTTTATTTTGTATGAAGAGGTCTTAATTCTGCAGCGAGCAATTTACAGTGAAGGACCTACAAAGTAGATTTTCAAGCTACAAAGTATGCCCACTATATGGCATTCTGCCTGAGTCCAGAATAACCCTGGGATGCTGGATGAAGTGCAGGCATAGCTATGCAGAGGCAGTACCTTCGGACACCTTGCTTGAAGAAATTGAATCTTCATTCAAATATTGAGATTGAATTGAATGATATTTTCTTCTGGTGCAAGTAGACTGCTTTTACCACCCTAAAATACCATTTACTATACCAGAACATTACAAGCTTAAAAAATATCTCCCCTCCACGCTATGGTTTCCAACAGCTGCTGTAAGGAAAATCTTCCCCATTGAGCCAATCCTAAAATGTAATAGTTTTATAGTTTTAGGGGCAGATTATTTCATCTTGCTGTCTGTATGAGAAGATTGTATCATTCCACTTTCCAGTTTCTGAACTAAGCAACCTCTGGTAATATTGGAGAGTACATCTTTTTAAAAACAGACAGGCTTGATGCAAATTCTCCTGGTAATGAAGAACCAATCATAACTTCTCTGTTTTAAAGTCATTTGAGTGGTACCTTCATACATAGACAAATGGGACCTTTTCATAGTTTGAATTAGCCTACCTTCAGCTTCCAACCACTGATGCTTATTACAATGACTTTTTTAATTAAGCACATCTCTACTGTCTAATATTTTAAGGCATCTACCTACTGTCCATTTAAGTCCAAAAGAATCAAGTCATCTTATAACACGCAGGTAAGAACTATGTTCTCTCTTGTCTGCCCTTTCTATGCCCCGTTGAGCTCTGGCTGCAGCCTTACTGAGCTACATATGTTGGCTTCTGTCCCTTTTATGTATATCACATGAACTGTAGAAGGCCAAGCAAATGAAAAATGGAGGGCAAAAGTTTAGTGAAGCCTTATCAACAATTAAGGAAGTATGGACATTGAAAAGAAACCCTAGAAGTTCCTTCTAGCTACGGGTCTTGGACTTCATTATACTTCTTTCAAGTACAATGAAGTTGAGGTACACAGGGTTCTCTGTCTCAAATGTCTCAATTTTCTCTTTAATGAAATTTGAAGAGTAATAATGGAAGCAGAAATGCTTTGTGGCTTTCATCAGAATAGCTTTTTTTAGCAGAATTATCTCCATAAATCCACTCTAAAATCTAATCACATAACCAGACAAAGAAAAGCATCAGATTTAGTTTGAAGCAAAAACATTATAAATAAATAAGTAAATAAAAATTAAAAAAAAAATAAAATAAAATGGTTAGCCTATACCTCTTCAAACTATCTAGAGACATTTTCATTTAGAAGCAAGTATTACTTTATATTTAAAAGCAAGTATTACATTATATTTAGTATCTTTTGAGAACCACAACTACAGAAAAGTCAGGGTGTTAAGTGAACAGCCTTGTTATTGTGGATTCAAGAATGATATAGCATGCAATTATTGAAGTCACCAGTAGCAACTGCATAATTCATTTGCTGAAGGTATTATACTATTAAACTGTACTACCTTCTCTTTTTCTAAAAGAAATCCTCCTGTATTTAAATTTGTCAATCTCAGTGTCAGCTAAAAGTGAATTTATTTTGGAAAATATGACTACCCTTCTCTATAAAATCATTATATCTTTCATTAATTTTTAATGTTATTTCACTGATATAAAAATAATTCTTGTGTACCTAGGTTAGGTGACAATGTCAGTTCATGTATTTCACTAATGAACTTTTACATTAAGAGTCAGAGCTAAATTATTTTGTCTAATTAAAAGAAAAGTTAATTCCTTGACATCCACAGGCAACATTTATCGGTTCTTCATCTTCCTGACAATAACAGGCTGTGCCAGAAATGCTAGGAGAAAGTATGTTTCTTCCAGTAAAATGACAGGATCAGGACTCAAGAGACTTGGCCCTGCTGCAGACTATCTGTATGACCTTTGGCAAGTCACTTGATAGATATATGCTTTACAGCTATATCTGTAATCAGAAAATAATATCTGCCAGGTGTGGTACAGATGTATTCCTCTCATATTTAGGGGTCTAGAAGTAGCTCAGAATGTTGAATCCTTCAAAAAACAATTAATGTGAGAGTATGACCAGAATATGAAAGAAATAAAATAGTTCTGAATTAAAGAAACACTATTAATCTACTGAAAAGACAATATATAAAAATTGCTATTAAAACTAGAATCCATTACATTATATTCTGTAATATTAAGAAAAGAAAATTATAACTACTAACAATTTCAGCAAAAAGCCTCTCCAGGACAAATTAGAGATATGAGTATTGTTCACAGCTCTGTTTTCCTCCAGGCCCCATGTTTAATTACTTGCAATCCTTTTTAAGTCTCCTTTCCTACAGAAAACACTACAGTGAAGAGTCATGCCTGAGAATGTGTTTCTCTCCATTCATCCTATAGGGTAAATTATTCCTAGTGCTTGATTTTAGCTGCAAAGCAATACCTGAAGGGGAAAGGCAGAAAAAGAGGAAGCAGTGTTGTCAAGGAGGAAGCTTAACTGTTAAAGTGGTATTCCCAAGAGAAATTTGGTCTCTTGGCAATCCTGGAGCACTGATGATCATACCAGCATCTGATTTGGCTGACATATATCTGAGGGATTCACTTAGCACCACAAAAACCTTGTACAGAGTTGTCATTCTCTTAAACGTATTTATATTCACTCCTAACATGGTAGAAAAGAGATAGGAAAATCATCTTTATCCCCTGTGTAATATAACTGCAACTAAGTTACACTCTGGAACTATGTCTTTTACAGAGCTCAGATAGGTTTAGGATGCCTACTGAAAAGAGCTTGCAGTCTGTGACCAGTTTGCTCTACATTCAATGCGCAGAATTGGTAGAAACCGCACTAATGGAAAAGTCAGATGAATCATCTGGGATGGATCACCTGGCAACAAAAGACTGTTTTAAGTACAGTGGTGGAGTGGAATTGAATGCACTAAAGACGGTACAGTATACAAGGAGAAAAGGAGAGAGAAAATACAGAGTGGAGAACAACAGCCACAAAGATCTATGCCATGTTGCAAACAAAGAAAAAATAATCATCAATGCACTATAACCCCAATACATTAATGACTCAACCATAAATAGCTGACACTAATAATAATTACAGTGACTGCTGTTGCTATTTCACATTGATGTTCTGTCATTTCAGGATACCTACATCGACTCTATTCAAGTGTTAGAACAAACACTTCAGGCTCTCAGAAAAGACAGCACTGCAAAAGTCTGAAGAGAGTGCAACATCTTGTTTCATAGGGAGAAAGAGATAAAAAAGAGTTCTTGCTTTCGTCACCTTTTCTTAACCAAGTTTTCTTCCTTTCTTCCCTGCCCACCCTGCATTCTGCCCACCTGCCAGGTCTCTCATGTCCTCTTCTTTTGGTCTCACTTTTACTCATCTTGTAGAAAAGTAAGGCAAAGGAATAGTAAAGACAGTAAGCATGTACTTGATAGACAGCTAAGAGAAGATGGAATTCCTTCACAACCGAGAGGAGGTAAACTAAGGAGAAAAACAGAGTGAAAACTCTTCTTTGGAGGTGGTGAATGATGTCTGATAAACCTATGCTAGTAACCATGCACTGTTTACTCATAAAATTCATTTGTATATAAGTACCTGAAGAGGAAAAGATGTTAATTAAAGATCTAAATTTCACGGTTATGCATGGAAATTCTTTTTAAGCTGCAATATCAAATGCTATTTGAATGACTGCAGTATCTTTTTGTTGTTGGTTGGGACCAAAACCAACAGGTTTTGGTTTTGTCTGTCTGGGACATTCTCACAGTAAAAATGTTTAGATCACAACCCTCAACCCCCTTCTTGCTGACACAGACTGTGCTCAGTTATGGAAATATTCACTCTATTAATATTGGCTTAGTCTGAAATCCTGCATGTAGTCACCAAAACTCAATAAAGTTAATTCAAAAGAGATGAGAAAAGGTGAATTAAAATTACATGTGTAATGTAGAACACATTTTTCATTAATTAAAAAAAAAAAACCTAACAAACAAAACAAAACAAAAAACCAAACAACACAAACAAACAAAAAAACCCCCACCAAAACCAAACAAAACACAAAACTTCTTCAGCCTAACAGGGAAAAACTGTGTAACAATAACTTCACCTAGTGGGATGGAAATACTTTAGCATGAACTCTGAAGTGTAAGGATTGTACATATAATTTTTTTAATGTCATAGTAATGCTTAGTGCTTTTTTTAACTCAGATACTACATTGATAACAGCATAGAACAAAAAATACAAATTATTTTGGTTTGGAGAAGACCACAGAGAATGGTTCTGCAGGTGCCCCATCCCAATCAATATTGAGTAAGCAGTAGCTACACAGGTGGAGCTACACAGCATGAACCAATAGTAAGTTATAATTGAACTACTGAGTTCAATCTATCAGTCAATCCATAATTGTGTTACTCCTGTGCCATCAATCAGCATATTACCTTCAGTGAGGTGCTTTTGTTCTTCAGTGAACACATCTCCATGAAAAAGAGGGATGTTAGAAGGTTTATTCATCACTCCAGGTACAGTAGAGCAATAATATTGTAACAGTTTTATAGGTATACTGGTATCACCTTTTTTTCTATTATAGGGTCTTCAAAGAAAGTCTATAATAGCAGGTCTATAATAGTATGCTTTTGCCATTATTGATATACCAGTGAATTTTTATGACCTTTCCTTGACTCTGTTTTGGAATGGGACATCTACAATCCCATTCTCTGCGGCCTCTGGTTCCCTCTCCCTCTCAAAGAGAAGAAGAAAAGAGTGTTGTGCTAATCAATTTGTCTATGTAGACAAGATGAAAAAACCCTCAGGGTTCAGAAAAAGAGGCCATGCTCTGTGGCACTAAGCCAGAGGATAATTGACATTCAACAAATAGTAGTGCCTTTGAGAGACCATGGCAAGCAACTGAGGATATGATGTTTAAATTTGTTTGCATAGCTTTTGCACTGTAAAATAGGTCAACACTGACAGATGCAGACACACCTGAACTTACAGTCTCTTGCCAAACCCAGAAAGGCACATCTAGAAGTGAACTAGCAAGTCTGTGATTGCTGTACCAACCAAACTTTCTATGCTGGGCCTCAGCCAGGTGAAAGGTTTATGTATATTGAATTTTTTATTAATCACAGCATGTCCTGAACATGTGAAAGTCATCTTGATCCTCATATCCCAATATCATCAAAAGGGAAGGACCAAGACCTGAATATCCACAACATATCTACTATAAATTACAGGAGATTAATAGACATTTTAATATAGAAGTGGCCTTCTGAGTCGAGTTCATAGACAGGATCTCTGCAAAATATTTTATCTGCTCTCCTGATGCACAAAAATATATCAGTTATAATTCTCCACAAAATTTGTTTGCCCTGTTCTTAGAAAGTCCTTTAATAGCTACTCCATAACCTTTTCTTAGGCAGAAAAAACATCCAGTTCATAACCTGTTTCTCTTTCTTCCTTATGATCCAGTATATCCTTCTCAATATGAGAAGAAAATAATCCTGTATGCAAAATTTCAAGTCTCTTTAAAAGAATACCACTTGCTTGTACATCTTCAACTTTTGGTTGAACTTGGGCCTATCAGGTACGGAAGAACCTCTGTATTTTGATTGTCTCTGGCACTTCCTCTCCTGTATATGCAAACAGGTATTGATGCAATGTTCATGTACTTTCCATTACATGACAAGAAGCTGTGACATCATGTGAAGAAGACTGTCAGCATTTTGATCTCATGATAGATGTTCATTTACCTGTTCACTGTGTGGCAGCAGCATAAATTCTTTAACTATATCCAAAGAAGTGTCAGGTTTAGCTAAACCTTAGGGATGGCTTCCCTGATTTGAAGCAGCAGCAGCATCCTGTGAAAAGCTGCTAGTCCAGCTGGAGCTTACTGTGCCCCTGTCGTGGCAATCAATATTTTTTTCTGTCACTAAAAAATACATCAATAATGGATAATATTCAGAGTAGAGGGCATGAGGGAGAAAAAGAAGGACTGTGGATCTGATGGCTCTCTGCAGTCCTGCAAGTTCTAATCCACAACCACCTTTGCCTCTTGTCCTTCCTCTCTACAAGATTGCCATTTTGGAAACAAATCCGTCTTGGACATACTGTCCTGAGATGGTATATTTTGTTTCCACAGCAAACTTCCTTTACCGTGCAAGTAAATTCTTATAGCTATGTATCATATGAAATGAGATTTCTTCTGTAAATATCTTTATGTATATATAATGGAATCTGTTGGGGTTTAGTCTCTGGAATGTTTTCTTCTGCTGCTTTGGTAAAGGATAATCAAGAAAGCCTGTCTGATCTTCTCCACGGTAGGAGAAAATATGTGCCGGTTTTGTTGTATCCTCACTTGCATTTATTCTTTCCATAATAATTAGCCCTCACTTCTTTAATCTCTCTTCATATGGAAACTCCCATCAAAGCCTTCCACAGACAACTGGATTTGGTTTTAGAAAAGAAAACTTGTGTTAAACCAATTGAGAACCTATTTGAGGAAAATGGAACAAACGTATCAAGATAAAAGGGGGCAGCATAAAAAATTAAAGTAAGCTTTCTTTTCTTTGCATACTGGAAATACCTCAGGCTAAGAGCTTATTGAACAGGGCACATACATTATTATCTCCTTCTCAAGGGACTTGCTACCAAAGGCTTTTTGTCCTCACTATTAGTTATGTTGGCAGGTGTTCCTCGCAGCTCAGAACTTGGCCATTTGGATACCATGATTTAAGTTATATCAGAATCTCAGTCTCCTGACAGGTGCAATTTGATGTCATTCTGTGCTACACAAAAATATATTTCTTAAATGCAACACATTGGGCTGCTACTTTTTTCCTGGCATAGAGAAGAACTTTAGTGAACACTACCATTTGATCTCAGCACATGGCTTGGAGCTCAACTGATTGATTGTTCATCTTATTCTTCTGAACCTGTCTGTGCTATTATATGACTTTGGTTTAATAACACTAATAAATCCATGCTTTTAATTTTAGCAAGATCACCATTGATCTTACAAAGTCAGATTTTGCATTCCCTGGAACCTGAGTGCTCGGATGAAAAGAAAGTCCTGTTCTGCATACGGAAGCTGATCAGAACACAGACATTGGGCTAGATAGTGTCACATGGAATTTTTGTAAGCACTAACTGGAGCTTTTTCGTTTCACAATATATTTTCCATGAGAATTTCAAATAGCATGTGTTATGACCTTTTGGCCAGGCATGAAAAATGACCAGGATCAACTCCCTGTGCTCCCACCAACTGGAACCTCCCCCAGGAGCCTGGGAAAATATATCCTGTCATTGAACAGGGAAAAGAGCAGGACTTTCCTACCTGAGGTAAAAGGAGCTGAAGAGTCATAGTTTTGGGAAGTGCGGAAGAATGAGAGGACCACATTAAGGCAATTTGGAAAATCGAAATAGTTGAAAGGAACATTGGCACTCCTGAGCTTTGTTCATTATCAGCCTGTCCTCTTCCTACAGCTGTCAGTATATTGGCAGAGTGCCCTTCTCCTTTCTGGGCTATTCACCACTCACAGTTTGTTGCCCAGCCTCAGAGAAATTCGACTGTTTGGCAAGTCATCTGCTGTTGTTTCAAAGTGATGTATAGTTTCCTGGGACTATATTACCAATATGATTTGAAGCCTTGCTGAGCGAAGAGCACCAGACATCCTGTCCAAGGCTGATGTTTTGAGGACCTCAGCCTGAACAGCTGTTGTTTTTGCCCCTTACTCTTGGTTACTGTTCTGAGCCATATGGAGGCATGCTTCCTGTCCTCTCTTGACTCTTCTGGCTACATTTCACAAGAAACTCTGCAGCAAGTCAGCTTTTATTTAGGATTCCCGCCTCAGAGACTTGGTAGATCTCTTATCCTAAAAATCCTGTACATGGCTTTCTTGTCCATCCATCGTGAACCAGGAATACAAATGTGTTCACCTCCACTTTATGGCAAATTCTTCTTTTCCAAGCCATCATGGCCCAAAGTGTTAAGTCATATGCATGCAGATGATGTATGATGCTACAGGGATCTCTGTGTGTGTGCCAATGCGTGCTGGCAGCACACCCCTTCCCTGAGAGGGACGTCTGTCTATCTATAGTTCTCAGAACCTATAGATTGCCCCTCTCTCTGTTTTCCAACAGATGCCAATAATTGGATCTTGCCTTTAGGCTTACACCTGTGGCTCAAACATTTCCAAATTACGTGAACAGGCCACAAACACAGGAAAAATATGAGTGCATTTTAACACAGCCATCCTCTGTGCCTGTGCGTGTATGTCGTGTTTTCAATATGGTAAATGTGTAACGGAAGAAAAAATCCACTTTTAGTTTTTCTTCTTTTAGATATAATTTTAGAGTATTTTCCTGAAAGACAGTCAAGCTAATTTTGAAACAGTCACAGTATTTCATGAAAACAAGCATCTGAGTGGCTTTTTGATGGAAACTAGTATTTTGAAGTCAGAGATTTTCTCACGAGTTAGGACACAATACTACAAAGGGTTGACTGGCTGGAAAATGAGATTTGCCAAATCAATTATTTCATTGATTTATCTACATGGGTAGCTCACCTCCTGCAGAAGCCAGGAAAAGCACTTCCTCAAAGGGTAATACACCAAACGAATCAGCCGTTAGCTATTTGTCTTCTTTTTTTTGACATGTTATCTATCAGAGATAAATATACATATTTCTTACACAACCTCATCAGATGTTAGTCTTTTTCCAGAGGCAAAACGCTGGATGTTTTGCTTTCCCGAAAAAAGAACTTTTTTAGATACCTAACTTGTAGAAATCTGAAAATAGTTTTGAATGGACCTGGGAAAGAAACAGGTCTAAAATTACAGTCTTCCAAAAATTTATGCTGTTTTGCACATTAGGGCAGACTTGTGCCTACATGTCAAATGGAATAAATCTGTTCTTGTATGAGCCTAACATGACCTAAGTAGGATTTGGGTACAGTGTTGACTGCACACTTCTCTCTGCTTGAGAGAAGTGCAGGATGTAGGAACTAAGTAAATCCATGGGCATATCCTCCCTTACTCAGTAGTCATCAGAGTTTAATCTCCTGAGGAGCTAGTGAAGATTGTTCCTGTTCAGTGAAGAAAAGCAGAATAACAGAGAAACTGTGCATTAGAAGAATGTCTTTGGGGGATGCTTGTTACTCTCTTGGGATGATGCACCACTCATGACTCAACTCTGACCTAAGGGTTTGCTGTACCCTAAATGTATGTCAGCAATTAAGAGATATAAAAGAGGTATCCTAGATCATTTGTCTTTTGAAAAAAAGAAATCAAACCCAAGCAAACAGAAAACCCACAGTGATAGTAGGTAAAGTATTCCACTGAAAAAAACTGAGTAAAAACATGGGGGATAAAAGCTAGAAATGGGCAAGGCTGTGAGAGACATTTTCTCTTTGTAAGGTTCCATGTACTATTTTATTCTTTCTTTAGTGATTCGTAGTCCTTTATCACAGCTTGTTAGATTTATGTACTGTTGAGCATGATATTGAAAATTATTCATACTTTTGTGGCTGATTGGATTACTCCTATCTCATAATAAAGTCTATCTTAAGCACAGAGCAGACTATTCAGAAATCTGCAGTTCATAATCTTTTTCCAAGAATTATAAATTCCACATCTGCCATAGAAGCTTACTTCCTATCTTTGATACTTTGAGTGCATTATAATTGGTCTATCAGGGTTTATTTCTCAGTTTACTTCTGCCAAATTCTTACAAAGTTTGTCTCCATGCAGTATTGTATACTAACCATGGCCCTTCACTATTTACAAGTTAGGAGTGACCCTGCTTGGAGTTCAAGTAGGTATTCAAGACAAACACAATAGAGAAATATAGAATTAAGGAATTCTCATAAAGTAATTTACGTTGGAAGAGATCTCCAGAGGCCCTCTAGTCCAACCCCAACCTCAGAGTAGACCAGGTTGCTCAGGACTGTGTCCTGTCCAGTCCAGAACACCTTCATGAATGGAGACTCTACAAACCATCTAGGTAACTTCTTCAAGTATTCAATCACTTTTATGGTTAAAAAACCCATTTGAATATTGAATAGTGTTTCAACTCTTGCCTTTTACCTCTTATCATGCTGCTGTGTACTTTGTAGCATAAGGCCCTGTCTCCTCTGTATCCTCCAGTCCTTCAGGTGTCCCTTCTATTTCTCATCTACAGGCTGATCAAACTCTGAACAAACAAGTCTCAGCCTGTCCTTGTATGATGTGTGCTTTATTGGCCTTGGCTTGAGGTCCTCCACTGGTCTCACTTCAATATGTCAATGGCTTTCTTGGACGTACTCATGACAGAGGAAACACTTTTTTCCAAATAGGGTGGAATTTCTGCTTTCATCTAGAGATGTGGGAGAGGCAACATCAGAAAGAAAGACCTCAGTGTTTACAGCCCTGGTAGAAGTCTTCCTGAGGGAAGTATTCAAGTGTTCAGATTTCAAGATCTATAATTTTATTTACCCTAAGCAGGCAATAACATTGTTGGGGTTTTTTTGCCTTTTTTTGGGGGGGCGGTCTTTTTTTTTTTCCTAATCCAGTCTATCTCCTTTGTCAGAATTTCATTAGTTGATTTCTCAACCATGGAAGAACCAAAGATATAGGCCTCTAAAAGGACCAAATAGTATTCACACACAAATCAATTTCTGTCATAACAAAACAAGAAACAAACTAAACAAAAGAAGTCTTTTATTTAACAGCATGAGAAATAGAGAGAAACAGACAAAATAACATATGCCTCATTTTCCACATTTCTCTAAACATTATATGGATTTAGGGGTGCTTAGGATCTTTGAGATCCCCTGAAACATTTATGATCCTTACCAAATGCTAAGAGTGTCTTATGTGTCATAGAATTTCTCTTTCTCTGTTCTAATGTTAGTCTCATTTTAACCTAAGTATTCTATACACACCCTCTACTCTGCACTTGCACAGTGTTTAAATTTTCCTTAGCAACATCTCACTCACTTTCTTCCAGCTCATGAAATTTCTAATCCACAGACTCTAGTCCTTCATAGAGTATTTTCCAAGTTCATTTTCAGAAAGTCAAACAGAATTTTAAGGCATATAATATTCATCAACCTACACATAGAAGGGCCTCCTCATGCCAGGGTTGGTCCCTGGACATAAGCACTATTAATCAAGTTTGTCTCCCTTTCCCTTACCCTTTTCCTTTCCCTTTACTCAGAGCTCAAAAAAATATTTTATAAATTTGATTTTATAGGGGAAAACAAACAAACAAACACCACCATCTCAAACAAAAACAAACAAATAAACAAACCAAAAACAAACAAGAATTTTTGGTATCATGTTTTTTCTAAATAAAGTGTTATTTTCTGAGCAGACTGGAATCCACTTACCCACACTTGAGATGCAGGTAAAGCTCTTGTTCTAAGAGGGGATACTGAGCAGGATCATCTAAATGTGGCAGGAAGAAAAGAGACAGAAAATAGAATTTACTACCATTCAGAATAAGAAGGCACAGAATCAGATATTTTCTGCCGTAGAAGTGCTGTACCTTAAGCTTACATCCTGCCTATAACAGAAAGTTTCTTGTAAACTGTTATGCAATTCTACTTCAACTTTATCTGAGTCATTCTTAACTTTCACCAGCATTACTATCACTTCACTAACATGTCAAGTTGATATAATTGACCATTATCAGTCCTTGCTATTCAGACAATCTTGAAAATCTGGATGTCTTCCTGTGACCAAGCATTGATCCACATCAGAGTTATAACTGCTTGTGCTTGAGCTAATTGTCTCTAGGGTAAGGAAAGAGAAATATTCTCCTTCTACAAGATCACAATACCATCCTCCATTTAATAGTTAGTTAAAACCTACCATTAAATCTACAATACTAGTAAAATTGTTGACAAAAGTAGAACACACTCAAACTGGTAAGTTCTACTTTTTACATTAATCACAAAAGTTTCATTGCTTTGGGCTTTCTGATATTTGTTGTTGTGTGTGCCTGTTATCCCATTTTTGTTTTACTCTAGCTGTTTAAAGGATGTCTTTACGACACACAAACGCAGCATCTAGCGGAATGTCTCCTGGCTGGGAACTACAAGAAACTACTACAAAGCACTTCATAAAGGCATCACTAACAATGGTAACAACAATCAGAACAAAATAAATGACAACAACAAGTTACTATTTTACAATAGCATTTAGTAATATTAATGGCCATGTTACTGTTGTAATTATTGCCACTACTACCTGTCTGTACTTTGAACAGTTTTTCTCAGATTTCTGGAAGTGAGCAGGGACTTGGAGGCTCAGAGCTGTGCTTTACCTGAATGCCCTCTTCTTCCAGTAAAAACTGAGGATGGGATAGGCAATACAAAAGATCTATTACCGCTGAAAACTCTCAACACTTACTTCCAGGTCAACAAAGTCACTGAAATTACAACCTAACACTTTTTAGATCCCTACCTGAGATATTTTGTGCATTATTTATGATTGGCTGTTGCAACTAAGACTAGCTTCATAAGGGAGAGGGTGAAAATATAGCTAAGGCTACCCATAAGATGCCTTGCAAGTGACTAGAAACTCACCCACAAATTAGGAAGAATTACCCCATAAAAGGGAAAGAACTAAAAAGAAGGAGAGCTGCTTAAGTTCATCTGCAGAAAATGTCATAAAGAAGAGAGGATGTGCAATATTCTTAATTCCAGAAAAGATGGATATGCTTCCCTCTGCTTGAGATCTGCAGGTAGAAACTAACCTACTATTTTTTTTCTTCTAAAATAATAGTGATACTGCTTTTATCTTCAACACATATTCAGTTGTTGTAATACTGTGCAGTGTGAACAGACCAGGTTAAATTGTCCAATCTACAATAACAATTTAAACCTGTGCATGTACAAATGTACAAAGCCCTGGCCTCTATGGGAAGGCCTCTTGCTTTTGCTTAATTCATCCTTGGTGAAGTGCTTCTAAAATGCAAAATAATTACATTTTGGTGGGAACAGCATAGATGAGAACAACCTTCTAGCCTGTATTATGACACTACTTTGGCAGATTCAAGTTCAAACCAGCATCGTAACCTTCACTTAAAATTTTTCAGAAAACTGAACACTCTAAAGTCAGAATTATTTAAATCTATCTTTTCTACAATGCTGCAGTGCATCATCAGTTTCTTGTCACTGTTTTGGGAGGGCCAGGGTCTTTGACCGGAATTTCCAATGAGGTATTCTAAGAAATGTCTCACTTGTGCATTACGTAAGTTTTTCTGATGCACCAGGGTGAGATAGACCTTCAGATGCCCAACAGTGTTCCAGTTTGTTTAGTGATCTACTAAAAGCTACTGAAATCTAAGCACTGGGACCAAGACTCACAGAGGTTTTTAAGTTCCTGAATCTGAAGCAGTGACCATTTCTATTATTTTCAGTTAATTAAAGGCTGGCAGGATAAATCCCTTTGGGGATCAGCTTTCTAGCAGCTACAGACTTTTACAGGCTTAGGCATTGGTTGAGTAAAGTCTTATAAATGCTACTGGCACCTAAATCTCAGAAACCCTTAGGCGTTTGAAGTAAAGAGCTTAATTCAGTCTTGTCAATCTAGCTCCTTCTGTCTATCTTTAAACTCATTTCATCCTGTCAGAACTGAAGTTTCTTCAAGGATAGATTTACCTTTGTGCACAGCCTATATTTACTGGTAATAGTTGTTTGGTGTTTGAGGACATACAGCTGTTACTGAGAATTTTACTGTTCATGTTAACTAAGATTCTTTGAGTGATACACTTTGAAAGATATATTTGGGTTATTAACTATTGTATTATCATAATTCTTTGTTAATATGATTTTATTATTAGACAAATATGACTTTATTGTTTGGTTAAATTATAAATCCAGATAGTGAAAGAACGTTTAGATATAATAAATTTAGTCTTCTGCAAGATAGTTTTTTTAGAACTTTGTGAAATTTCGTTTAAAAAATAAGCACTATACACTGTCATCCAGGTACATGCTGAATGAATTAAGAAGTAGCTTGCTGATGTAATTCAAAAAGTATTTGTGAGTGAACAATCATGGTTAAATAGCGACATTATAGTGGAGGTACAAATGAATTGATATGTGGAACTAACATTTTCACCTGTACACAGTTGTTAAACCACAATTCACAATGTTTGTGGCTGACATACAAACTGCAGATTGGCAAACTATGAGGACAAATTAATTGTACAGAGGAATCACAGCTTCTCAGCAAGCCAACACCCCCCATGTTAAAGGTGAATGCAAAGTACGTACTAAGGAATGAGGAATTCTGGCCATACATACAAGCATAAGACATTGTCACCTGGAAGATAAGACTTCCGAAATACTTTGAGTTACTACAAATTAGTACCTGAACATGAACCTCCACGCAACACAGTGGCAGAAAAAGTTCCTGTTTGAACTGGGATTTGAGAAATTATTTTATCACTATATGACGCATTGCTGAGACTAACTATATATATTGTTCCATTACCACTGTTGAGATTGACTTCATAAAATATAAGCATGGTTCTTTTGTATTCCTTCTGATAAAAAAATATACTGGGAAATCTGAAAGCATACAGCAAAGAGCTGTTGCAATTATTCAATAGCCTAAGGAAAGGCCTTACCAAGAGACTTAGAGGAATCTGTGTAGTTTATAAAAAAAAAGATTGAAAGGTGACTTAATTATAGTTTATAACTATCTTCCTGGGGAGAAAATATTGGCTTTTAATGGATTCTTTAATCTACTGGAGAAAGACATAATAAATCCCCTTAATATTTATGGCAATCACTTCACCCACCAGTGAAACAGAGTTATTTCTGAATAAGATTATGGAAGTTAGCAGTGTTCAAGAGCAATAAAGAATAATTAAGGGCAGAAATAAAGCAGAATGTTATGGGCAATTAAAACTACAGGAGTAATCTTGGTAGGGAGGATATAATTTTTCCGAATGGATTTTCTCAGAACACAAGGCCACAAATTCCTATTCTTTATAAAGTCACTTTAAAAAATATCACAGCTTCTTTAATGACCGCAGTGGTCAGAACTTCCACTTTCTGCACCACTCAAACACTCAAAATATGCTCTTGCAAGTGAGGTGCATTAAGTGTCACGATGACAAAATAGCAGAATCTTTTTCTCACTGGGTTTCCCTCAAGCTGTGCTCAGCTCCCAAGGCACCCCTATTCTGTTCACACAACAGCGTAGTCATATCAGTAATGACTTCTCATGACTGTGACAGGTTTTGCACAGAGGAAACTATTCCCAGTGGTACATTGCTTCTCATTGTGTATGAACACTATGTCATCATATGCTCTTGGGGTGTGAAAAAAATATGACTAGCTGCTCATATCTGTCATTTGCTGGAACAAAGACTAAGCTGACAACTGATATAGCGGCTCGTGTTAATTTGACAATGTTCACTTGAGACTGAGACCAGAGTATTTATCTGTTATCTAAGCCAAATCCTGTCATACAGATGAACAGGTAGGGCATTCATTGTTTTTGTGTCACTTTGTCCCCTAAGCATTGCAAGGGCAAAAGAGCAGGAACTGTTTTATATCCACTTTCTCCCTCAAGCAGTGTTCAGAGTTTGTCTCCAATTGCCTGGGAAACAGAGACTTTGGTTTTTTAATAAATATAATTTGTGACAAATTTAGAAAGTGACAAAAAAATCTTGATGTCTATGCACAGTGATTGCTATCATCAAATTAAAGCACTGTCCTGGGGAGAAGGGAATGTGGAGTAAACAGCTATATAGGCAAAGTCATGAAAGGCAGCAAGCAGAGAAGTAGAGTTTATGAGGAGACAGAATAAAAAAGGAGGCTTGGACATTGTCCAAGAAGATTGATGTGAAAGTGAGGCCCCCATATGCTGAGCTTCCAATTCTAGGAAAAGGATGGTACTACAAACTAATTAATTCTAATCTTCTCCTACAGAGAAAAAAGTTTGACTATGGGATTTCTGGGAAGAGAAGTGTTTTTCATTTTTCTTCAATGTGTACATGATGACCTTATGCTAAGATTTCTCTAAATCATACAAACACGTAAAATCTTTCCATTTTTACTCTGAGTAAAGCAAACCTTTGGTATCTGCAACACTATCTTTTCAAAGTCTTAGTATGAAATTAATAAAATAAAACAATAAGTACCTTGTGAACGTGCCATTTACGTTGTAATTTTTTGAATGCTGAAAGTTCTATCATTTTTTAGGTTTTGTTGTTGTTTTTTCCCCTGCAGTTCTGATGACTAGAACTTGTTTGGAAAATGCACTTTAAGAAAATCTGAGAGTTTGCAGACAGCAAGACTCCTGAGATTGAGGCTTTTGAAAATTCTCAACAGTTACGAAACAGAATAGAATCACAAGTCTTGCCAGTACAGAACGAATAAAGTGAGAAAATAATCTTCCTGCTTGTGTTCCAGATACCTAGGATACATGCAAGCTTTTGCTTGTAGGCTCTGTAGTTACAATCAGAAATTTTACTGACACATTTGAAATAACACATTTCAGGTTTGTTCATCTGAAGATGGATCAAGGATTTTCTCAACAAAGGAGCCTTGACTTGGGAACTCACTTTGGGCAAGAAATAAGCATTAACATTGTATGAGAAAAGCATCTCAGTAAAACTTGATATTCAGAGGAAAAAAGCTATGGTGATGTCGAGAAAAGTCTTTTCTGATCTGTCCAGCTTTCTTTGACTTTCTTTTATTCAAAATTCTTTCTGGTTTTGGCAAAAAAATTTTTGGACTTCTTATTTAATTCAGTTTGTTTATTATCTGCTTGTTGTTAGCATACCCAGATTTCAGCAAACAGTGTTGTATGTTACCAGCCTGTTATGTTTATATACTATCTCTTCTACTCCTTATCAAGAACTAGTCACAACAACAAGCAGTGGTTTTTGGTTTTAAGAAATTTTATGGAATAGTTATGAAGCGTCGTGTCCTAAAGTGCTTATACACGTGGATTTGCATAAATTGATGCAAATTTTGTTTGTTTACCTTGACGTGAGGAAAATGTGCATTCAGATTCTATAAACAGTCTTATTTATAGTTGAGAGGCTCTGAAAATACTGAAACATTTCTTTAGCAGAAACCTTGGTTTACGATGAGCCTTCTCTTCACTGGCTGTTTCATAGTTTTGTGCAATACATCCTTGGTTGTACAATTTGAGTAGTTTGTGGCAGGGTCTTATAAACCTCTGAATGAGACATTCCTGAATGGAGGCCATAAAGACAGCACTGCAAAGCCAAATCAGTGTCATTTTATTGCTTGTTATTGCTTCCTTACCATGCACCTTCTTTCTTGATCATTGCATTCCAGTAGTTTAAGATAAATTATGTCTATCTTGAAGTAATGGAAAACACCATGATTTTTTATTGCTCAGAGCAAACCATTCCCAAGATGGTTAATACTACTCTTTCACTGTGCTGGTCAACTCAAAGAGGAGTCTCTCAAGGATCAACAGGACTCTTCTTCACTATCTTGCAAGGGCCCATTTGGTTTCTAACTGCATCTGACTATTCTTAGGAAAAGCAATCTCTAATTACAAGAATCAGAAGGGGATTATGCCAGATGGTGGCCTGTGCCTCAAGAATGAAATAAAGAGAAACAGCTTGCCTTATCACTTTCAAATTTTTAGATTAGTTTTATCATCCCTCTACTTTGAAAGCCTTGCTTACCATTGTATTTAAATGTACACAGGGTATAGAGTAGTAGGAGACAAATAGTTCTCTAAAATTACCCAAATGCTCTTGTATAATTAAAATCTCATATTTTTAAAGAGTGATGTCATTTTGACAGTGGTAATGAAGCAGATAACAAGGAAGAAAAGTTGAAATGAGAAGCTGATGCTAGTGGGAAAGGAAGTTGGGTGACAGGAGGAAACACTGGGACATAGTGAGAACACCAGGATTGGTGAGCAATGAAGTGGGACTGATGTGAGGTGCTCCAGTAGAGTGTGGAACAGGCCAGGATCAAGGAACTAGGGACAGAAGGGAGTCAACAGCAACTGAAGAGCTAAATTACCAGTATATCCGGTAAATGTCTCTGAGTGCTGAAACTCACTGGTAGAACAGTCTAAGGCATCAGACCACCTGACATATTTCATTAAAGTACTTTTCAGACTGATTGTTGTCTAGGGAGTTGTTAATATGGGACTCTTCTGTAGGCAATTTAATAAAAGTCTGATGTTTAGTAAATTTCTGACTGAAATCAATGAAGGAATCATTGAATCAGAACGGGCTAAGGTTGTCACATATAGATACTAAAAAAAAGGAGTAGCACTTAACTTCTACAAATGCTTACATTTACCTCTAGGTGGGTAAGGCAAATATGACACACTGTGGAGTCACAGCTGTACTCACTGTCATGCCAAAACTACAAATTTCCTGGGGAAACTACTTCAATTTAAAAATTCTCCTGAGATTCTTCCAGTATATATCGAAGAGAACTGCTAGCCATTTTTTTTCTGAGTTTTCTGATACAAGTTCTCTGCACTGTGTATGAAACTTCTCCTGCTGCACTTCCTATTATACATTTAATACCCTGCAGAATATGGCTAGATTGCCTTGAAATAATAGATTCTTAGGTTCATAGTTTTCCACCCTTTGTGAGAGTCTGTCTCTTTTTTTTGTCAAAATACTTTGAAATCATTCTCCAGGTAAACAAGGTTAAATGCAAATAGAAGTTGGTACTTGCAGCATGCAAAGTAAACAGTAGAGTTACAAATATTTCTTAAATACTAATGTGAAAATTAAAAAATAAATGTACTTAATTTGTACTAGTATTAAATAGAAAAGACTACTGGGCTTTTTTTTCAATCATTGTTGCCTTCCCTGACACCTGCCTGTGAGGTGTTACTCTTCAAGCTATGCTCATCACAGAACATTACAGTGCCAAATTATTGAAATCAAAAAAAAAAAAAAATATCAAAAATCAAAAACAAAAACACACATTCCTTCCAAACAAACCTGGGAAGTTTTTTCTTAAAAAAAAAAAAAAAGCTCAGGAAATTCTACACACAATCATACCCTTAAATTGTGGTTGGAGGCATAATCACTCTGAAACTCATAACTGCTGTAATTAAGGTTGAATAAGAAAGAAAGCTATATAGTGCTAGGAAGAGATTTTATTTCTTTGTCAGAATTCCTGCATGATAAGCAAATCACAACAGCCATAGCTGTCAAAGGACATCAGTAAATATTTGATTTCATCTTCCTTAAATTTGGTTCTCTTAAGTGTCTGTAGTTAATAGAGAGAGATAGGCATTTTTAGAGGGTGACTCTGGAAGTTCTTGTCACTCCTAACCACAACAGACTAAATTAGACTGAATATCTGACTTCTAAACCTTTACCTTTGCCCTCTCAAAGACTGAAATTCATCTTACCTAGCCTCAGTCTACAAGTAAGGCAGGTTTTCTCTGCCAGTGCAGAGAGGTACCTACAGAAGTCAGTTCATTCCGTTCTAAAGGTCTTTTCTAACAGATGGAGGAAATGGTTCTCTTGAGCTGCCTGTCACTCCTTTAGCTGGAGAAAGAACCAGCAGTTAGTTCAGGTTAGATGACTTAATGTTAAATAGCAAAATTCAATTTCATTTCAAATCATGTTTGCTTTTTCAGCTTTGGATTTGGATCCTGTTTTGCAGCAGTTTTGAGTACTAATAGCTGCATATTCAGTCAGCAGGACGCACAGCATGGTCTGAGCAGGAAAAAGGCCATAGCACGTTCAAAACTCATGTAAAATGAGAGAAGAAACAACACAAAGTGAATCTGCTAAAATTAGTGGATAATCATTAGGATCAATACCGCCATGCTTCAGTTCAGTACTTATAAATTGGAATAATGGCAGTCTTTCACTATGAAGATATTTTGTGAAAATTAAGAAACTGATGTCTGAACAGTCTAATAACATGTGTGCCACACAGTGACTCCTGACCAAATGAATAACTATTGCTAGAGCAAGAATTCAGTATTATGTAGCAAACAAGCCCTGAGACAAATACAAAATATGAAACAGTCATTCGCTGAGGGTATTGAGCACACCAGATGTTATAGCTCTCTTTTGGGCAAAAAACTAAGCATTGTAACTCTTAAAAGAGTTCACTTTAAGGCAAATCTTCTACCTAAATTTGGATTTTCTTAGTATTTCTTTCTTCATTTAGTAATCTTAGTAAAACTTAAATAATGCTTTATTGTGTATTCTATTACAATTTTTTGCACAAAGATGTGCAAAAAGGATAATGGAGGTGATCCTACCCTTCTACTGAGCCCTAGTGAGGCCATATCTGAAGTACTGTGTCCAGTCCTGGGCTCCCCAGCACAAGAGAGAGGAACTCCTAGAGCAAGTCCAGTGGAGGCCAACAAAGATGATTAAGGGATTGGAGCATCTCTCTTATGAGGAAAGACTGAGGGAGCTGGGCCTGTTCAGCCTCAAGAAGAGAAAACTCAGAGGGGACCTCATCAATGTATAAAAGTATCTGAAGGGTAGGTGCCAAAAGGGTGGAGCCAGGCTCTTCTTGGTGGTGCCAAGCCATAGGACAAGAGGCAATGGGTAGAAACCAGAAGACAGGAAGTTCCACCTGAACATGAGTAAGAGCTTTTGCTGTGAGGGTGACTGAGCACTGGAATAGGTTACCCAGAGGGATTGTGGCGTCTCTCTCACTGGAGATATTCAAAAGCTGTCTGGATACAATCCGGACTTACGTGCTCAAAGGAACACTGTTTGAACAAGGAGGGGTGGAGTAGATGACCTCCAGGGATCCCTTCCAATCTTAACCATTCTGTGATTCTGTGAAAAAGCACATATATATATAAATGCCTATATATATATTTATATATAATTTTTATATTAATATTTTTTATATGTACATATGAATATAAATGTGTATACATATCCATTTGTATTTGCATTTGAAACTGTGCTGAGGTTTGGAAGATTAGCTTAAGTCAGTTGGGATGATTACTGTACAGCTGGAAGGTGACATGGTAAAAGTGAGTGATAAATCATGTCTGGCATTAGCTTTTTCTTCCTGGTAGGTAGAATATCTAAATGAAAATACAGTGTAACCATTATTCAAACTATAGAAAAATTTGCAAACATGCATGATTAAAAATAAGCACAGAACTGACTGCTGTATAAACATTTCAGAAAAGTAACTACAATTCAAGGCCATTTTAGACCTGTAGTACCTGTAGAATTGGGTATTTCTGTTGTTAATTGTTCATGTAGTTTATATCTGTATAGACATTTATATTGTTCTTTCTGCTGTGGTGCCTAAGTATGTACTAAATAAACCACACACAAAGATCCATTTAGTAAAAAGTCGTGGAGAAAAAGAAGCTTCAATGTGTAATATTCACCTAAATGGCAATATTATCTTCAAAAGACAGTTTGTTTTGGAAAACAGTTGCAGAGAAGATAGACATATTCCTGTTTTGGAACTATTTATGACTTCACAACACCTTGTCAAATGGCTAGTTAAAGTCAACTTGTGTTTCTCCCGTGAGGAAAACAGGCTCTTTCCTTTACACCTGTATGAAAGTCTGATATAGGCAAAATAACTGCCTGCATTGGAAAAGAGCAACCAGAAAGTGTACAGCATATATATATCTATATATATAGATAGATATAAATGCACACTAACCAAGTCTAAGTCAATACTCGGATTAACCCTCCCAGCTTCATGAAGGTCTTGTTAAGGGACAACATGTGAATTAAAGCTATTATATCTATTGTAACTGGCTATTATTCCCTGAATAAGGAAGAAAGATGACGTTATGAGATTCCAACAACTAATTTTACTTCCTCTCCAGTCAAATATATTTAAATGACAAAAAAAGTAAGAAATAAAGAAAATAACAGTTGATGTCAGAATATAAACTCATGAAAATTACCATCACCCCACAGTAGTCAAGGGTGTGATATCAACTTATGAAAGTTGAAGAACCAGCCCAGACTGTTCATGTTGTAAAACAGTCAGTGCATCCAACTGTTGTGGTTTAAGCCCAGCCAGCAACACAGCACCACGCATCCAGTCACTCCCTCCCCCACCAGTGGCTTTTTGGGGAGAACTGAAAGGGTAAAAGTGAGAAAACTCATGGATTGGGATAAAGACACTTTATTTAATAAGTAAATCAAAAGTTGCATACACATACAAAGTAAACCAAGGAATTAATTCACTGCTTCTTATGGGTGGGAAGGTTTTCAGCCATCTCCAGGAGAGCAGAGTTTCATCATGTGTTCTGGTGACTTGGGAAGACAAACTCCCTCACTCCAAATGACAGAATCACAGAATATGCCAAGGTGGAAAAAACAGACAAGGCTCATCAAGTCAAACTCCTGAACCTGGACAGAACCATCTCCAAGAGTCACACCATGTGCCTAAAAGTAAAATCCAAATGCTTCTTGAACTCTGTCACCTTGGTACTGTGACCACTTCCCTGGGGAGCCTGTTACAGTGCCCAACCACCCTCTAGGTGAAGAACCTTTTTCTAATACCCAACCTAAACCTCCACTGACACAACTTCAGGCCATTCCCTTGGATTCTGTCACTGGTCACCACAGAGAAGAGATTAGCGTCTGCCCCTCCTCTTCCCCTCAAGAGGAAGTTGTAGACTGCAATGAGGTCTCTCTCCCCTCAGTCTCCTCCAGGATGAACAGACCAAGTGACCTCAGCCACTCCTCATACAGCTTCCCCTCAAGGCCCTTCACCATCTTTATTGCCGTCCTTTGGACAATCTCTAACAGTTTACTATCTTTCTTATATTGTGGTGCCCAAAACCACACACAATATTGAAGGTGAGGTGCCCCAGCGCAGAGCAGAGAGGGACAATCGCCTCCCTCAACCAGTTGGTGATGCTCCCCAGGACATGGTTGCCCCTTCCCTTCCTCCTTTTTTCACCCTCTTTATATACTGAGCATGATGTCCTGTGATATGGAATGTCCCTTAGTCAGTTTGGGTCACCTGTCCTGGCTGTGTTCCCTCCCAACTTCTTGTTCACCCTGTCGTTGGTAGGATGGTACAAGAAGCAAAAAAGGCCTTGGCTCTGTGTAAGAACTGCTTAGCAATTAAAAAAAAATCTCTATATTATCAACATCATTTTCAGTACAAATCTGAAACATAGTCCCATATCAGTTACTTTGAAGCAAATTAACTCTATTCCAGCAAAAGAAAAAGTTTACTCCATTATGGTTTCAGTGCTCTAGTTTCCGGTGCACTCTCACCTTTAAAACATGAGAAACTCAACTGGAGAAAAAATAAAAATTATACTGGTGCAAATGCAGTGGAACACAACAAACAAACCATAAAGTTCCAGTAATTTGACCATACTCTAATTGAAATCAGTTAAAAATAGTTCCAGTGACTTCAGTGCTGCAGAATCAAGCCCTAACCTCTGAGAAGCCAAAGATTTTACTATCTCTGAATGCTGAATGCCTCATTTGGGTTCTATAGAAATATGTGATTAAAATCTAATTTTGTCACAAGATGTACTCAGACTGAAGCTGAGCAAATAATTGATCATGAATAATTTATCCAAGGAAGTTTATCTCTTTTCTTTGCCCCTGAACATTCATGAATAGATCATTATTTCTTCAAATTCACTTTTGTAGTTTTGTTGATTTTGAATCAACTGGGTGCAGGTTTTTTTCACATTTATTACTTGATCTTCACTCTTTCAGCTCTGTTAATTATTTATGATTAGTCAGAAATCTCGTGATGTATCCCTCTAATAGCACTTCTGGCACAGATACTCCTTTAAAACTAAATTTCATTACAAAAAGAGAAAACTGTGCGTAAGAACTTCACAATTTTCTTTCTATTTCTTACTTCAAAATGCAAATATAAAAGGGCACAAACATGAGCAAAGCAAAGTTGTTTTCTTCTGTTCAACTGATTAGTCAGAGACTTTCCCTGTCACTGTCCAACAGAGAGTTTTGGAGATTGTGTTGAAGCAGAGGATTACATGAAACTAAGTTGCCTGTCCCTCTGTATGTCATATAGGTGCAATCTTGCAATATTAAATGCTGTCTTTTCTCTCTCTAAAACTTTGTGAGTGATCACTTCTGTTTACACAGATATATTGGTGTTCACTTTTCAAATTGCATAGATCAACTATTTATTCATTATAACTATTTCCTTGTTGTTAATAATGTTGAATTTGTGTTTGAGACATATTTATTATTTTCTTATTCTCTTTTAAATATCGCTGTAATTTTCATCTGTGCATATTATACAAAAGTAAAATAATATAAATTGGAAAGAAAATTCATAATTAGAAGCTGAAAAATATGGGTTTAATTGTTCAAAATAAAATGACTATGTAAAAAAAAGGTGCAACATTTCTTCCTTAACATCTTGGAACCCACACAGGGGAAACTGTTTGGTGAACACAAAGAAGTTCCTGATGAATATTTAATTGACAAAAAGTAAACCAGTACTGGTAAAGGGAAAACTTTGTAAATAAGAAAAAGTTCCTAAAATAGTATAATTTGTACTGTCCGAAAATATACAAAAGTCAACCAAAGATGAGAATGAGTCATTATGCATTTACAAACTACTCTAAAAACATCCAGAATTGGTCAAGAAAATCTGGCACAGTAACTCTTCAGAAACTGTGAATTTTGAAAAAAAATATTATATTTTACAAATAGTTATTAAATTAAAAACAGTAGGGGTAGTGTGGCAAAATTGTCATATTAGACATTTAATTTTAAAAAATGTTGTCTTCCTGAAGTTCAGCATGAAAGTGTGACAGTGAAGCTAAGAATATATTCTCACATGAAATTAGATAACGTGAATCTAAAGAAGTACTGCAGTTATCATTCTTAAACCCCTATTTGAAAAACAAGTTTATTTTTATTAAAAGTCAATCCACTATTAAAGCAGACACAAAATGCAAAGAAATTGACAAAAGTTCTAATTTTTTAAATAAATAATATTTAATTTAATTTTAAAATTATTCTCCAAGAAAAATTACAAAGAAGGAGCGGAAAGGTTAGAACAGGTCTTGGAAACTATTCAAAGCAACATATTAAATAGAAAAACAGTTAATTAAAAGTAATTTATCTGACTTTTTTAAATCAGGCCCTGAAAGGAACACCAAGACAGCCTCGGTATGCTAGCTGTAAACATCATCTTAACTGTGATCAAAAGTACAAGCTGAAGCATTATACTATACTTTTAGTAAAACAAATGGATCATCAAAAGTTACAGGTTTGTAGACAGGATGTGTTACTTCTGCTGTTCTAATATGATCCTACTACTGCACTGAAAAATGATCCTCCCATGGTAATAAAGGAGGAGCTAAACTCATCGTAATTTGAAAGGGATACATTTACACGATTGAAAAAGATTTAGAAAGAAGAAATAAAACAGTGGTATTTAAAAATACTTCATTTAAGATATGTGGGGGGGAGTAATTTCTCATAGAAATTTATCATTCAAGTGGTGAAGAAACACTGCTATTATAAACATGGAATGCTTATTTTGTTCTCATTTGTAACTGAATTAATAAGTGACATATTTTGCTGGGAATTGTTTGGTGATATTGTTTTTAATACAAATGCTAATTTATCCATTTGGATTCTTTCTGGAGGAAGGTATAAAGAAATATTTAATGAGGGGATATGTCTCAAAATGTAACTGTGTGAAACACAGTGTTAGAAAGACACAGATATCCCCCAAAATAACAGTCAATTAGTAATATCACTTAGATATCAAGTTGTCCTTATTGTTTTGTTGTCTCTAATTTGAACCCATATTTCAGTATCCAGTGGGGATGCCCAATGATCACGCTAAAATCCTCTTTCTCCAGGCCAGAGAACATGTATTCATTTGTGTTTAGTTTAAGCATCAAGAAAAAAGAGCATTCGAAAAAAATTCTGGATGAGCTTATTTATCTTGTGTGTAACTAACAATCAAAGCTCACATTCATTTTAGGAGATGGACTTAACTGTTTATCTAAAGAATGAGGAGGATACTGGAAAAATTGTTTCCCAGTAGCTAGGAGTCCTGAGGGTGCAAAGCAAGAACAAACAAATAGATCCAAAATTTTGGGTCTTACGTAATTCTTCATGTTGTCCTTCATGCACTTTTTCTGGGAAGACTGGGAAAATATTCTGGCATGATGTTATCCTTACGTGTTTTGCCAGGTGTGATTGCTCTAATGTAGCTGGTTAAAAAAATGGACATGTAAACATTTGATGATAGAGTCTGTAGTGTTCAGTAACATCAGATGCTGAACTGATGACATTGGCAACATGTGTTCTGAGACCCTGCTCATCTAAATGCAGAGAGATTAATAAGAAAAATATTTGGTTCTGATGAGAGAAGAGACCTGGGTTCAGAACTCTACCCTGCCAGCCTTCACAAATACCCATAGAAATGTCAGTGTCCTGACTGGTAACATATCTTTTTTTTACTTTTATCTCAGTCTGTTATGAAAATAACCTTCAAAAGTTGCTAAAAAAATTAATGTTTCTCTTTAAATATATGCTAGATTATCCTCAGACATACACATGCCACATACAGTGTTATACTCGCTTGATGACTCACAAGGAGATGATTTCTAATGTGCACCCATTAAATGCAATAGTGATTTTTGTATAGTCTAAAAATTCCTTGATGCTTTATCTTTCTCAGTGCTTGAAACAAATTGGGAACTAGACATTTTTCACTATAGATGTCTATTAAGGAAGGGCATTATCTCTGATACAATTTAAACCAAAATGATGGTGGAGGGGACCAACAACAAACAAATCTACCACAACCAAACCCACATCAGAGCAAGCTGTATAGCTAACCTGTCTGCTTTTGCCAGAGTCTTATCAGGAAGCCTTCACATTAACCACTAAGCTGCAAAATTGTGGGGGCAACAACTTGCAAGAAAACAACAGTAGCAAACACCATAGGGAGCAGCAATTGCTTCATCCAGCGCTGACATCTGAGGAGCAAGGCTGCCTGTTGGTCTTTGTGCCCTCCCAAGTTCTGGCAAGTCTCAGAAGGTACGCCAGCTAAAAGATATTACAAATGAATGAAGTTCTGCTCCTGTTTCCCATAACTTCAATATAAGACAGGAAAGCCATCTTCACTCTGCTATTAGCCTCCACTCTAGTCTAGACTCTATTTTTAACCATTTCAATCTGAGCAGTTTCACTGACTGAACTAATTAAAACCTGTAAGATGAAAGGGTCTTTTGGCAGTTTCCAATCTCTAAAACTCTCAGACACCCTGGTGACAAATGTATTTTTAGAATATGTTACAGAAATATAAAAACCTGAGACATGTTATGTGGTTAAAGTAAATCCGTAAAAATTAACTTCCAGAATTAATCCTTGTGGCCCAGTGGTATTAAGGAGAATACAAATATAGCCTAGTATCTTCTAAAATATTTTAAAAACATACAGTAATGTTGGAGAAATAATAAAAATACATCTCTATACATCTTGATGCATATCCTGTTGTCTGTAATAAAGTCAGGTAATAAAATCTAAGAAGAATAAAGGCAATTTAATTATTTCGGTAGGTCAGTGAGCAGTTAACATTGGTATCCTGACATAAAATTAGATTTAACACAGATGGGATAGGTTAAACATTTGAATATATGTATGACCAAGACCATAAATAACTGTCAGAGGCTTACAATAGATATAATTCTCAAAAGAACCTTTGTAAAACAGGAATGTGAGTCCCATTGAAAATCTCATTTAATTTCAAAGTGTGCTCTCAAGATTTATATTCCATTAAGTATTTACCATATGTGCTTCTCTGAATCAGATGGCTAGAATCCCTATTGAATTACCAATGGGAAATGAACACATTTGTTAACCTGTAAATGTCTCTTGTTGACTTGGAAGTCACGCGTCTTGTGATGTATGGTTTGGAGGCTGCTAGTGGAATGGACATCGATCCATAACATCAAAATGAAGAAGAAAAAAATAACTTTTCTGTCAGTACCTTTGTCATTTCTGCTGTCAGCTGTTTCAGGATTGTCAAGAGAAAAAGAAAAATAAGGTCATTTCCCTAGACTGTAATGCAGAAAGAGAGGTAACTTTTAGTGATTAGAACTGGCAAACAACTTCAAACAGAGCCATTTCCACAGGAGAGTACCATGTAAGTGACTGGAAAGCTCATGGGATTTAATCAGCTTCACTCAAATTTAATAACAAATCAAATTCATGAAATCAGTTTCACGTTTTGTCTCTCATATGATATTGTCTGTATTGTATTCATTGTACATTATATTTAACAATATTCTTTTTTGAAACACCATGAAATAGATTTTCAACATTGTAGGAAAATATTTCAGGGGCATAAAATCCGATTTCAAAATCAAAGTGGTCAGAATTTCCATTCCCCAAAAAAGTGGGCTTTTTACCTGCTTGCAAACAGTCTTGAATTCTGAAATGCCAGAGTACCTCCTCAAATTGAAAATTCTACTTTCTGAACATCTCTAAATTTTAATTTCTCTATAGCATTATTATGGTCTTAATTGTGCTCAGCACACTTTTCCAAATAAGCAATCATGAAACTTGAATGATGCATACAGGCAGCCTATTCAGAGCATACAGAAACACGCAGATTATGATGGCCACATCATGGAACAGCATCAGGGAGGTCTACGCCGAAGGCTAAAGAGTGTGATTTCAAAGTCATAGCATTTTCCCTTTGTACTTTTACCACAATACCTATCATAAATTATGCTTTCTGTGTCACAATGTCTGGATCTTGCCTAATACAAAATCTTTTAACAGAAAAGAATGGGAATTTAAGAGAAGTTTTTATTATATCTGCATATGTCCTATTTGTTCTACCCTCAGAAATGCCTTAGAAATAACAAATTAGAGGATTTTCATGGTCTGAGACTAAATTTACATACCTGTCTAAGCTAATCTATTTATGAAACAGTACCATAAATCCTCACCTAAATTCACTGAGCTTTGATTCGACAATTTATTTCCCTCCACCTGCTTTCTACAGTTCCAAAACTCTTAGGCTGACCTTTTTCTTTTGATTTAAAAACATCTCTTTCCTTCTGTTACTCCAATATTAGCAAGGGGATGTCTTGGGAGCTACCTAGGATATGTTTTTCTCATTGGCCAAGCATGGATCTAAAGTGATGATGGCAGTGCTGAGGGGGGCCTAGCCACAGCTCCAGCACCTGATATTCCTAAACATAGGGTCAGGTTCTTCTGCTAGTATTTTGAATATACTGGACACAGGTGGAATCTTGTTACAGTTCAGTAGTAGATGACCAAAGACTGGCACTTTAACTGAGATGAGTGGGACACCCTTCTGCTGTAAGTTCACAGAAGGTCCAGCAGCATCAGCGGTCTCAGGTAAGCTTCAGATTGCTTTGGTGCTGAGAGTTAGCAGAGGCACATTCCTGGGCTGCAATTCTCAATCCTGAAAAGTTCTTTTCCAGTTACAGAGGAATTCTTTAAGTCACCATCACTTCTGCCCCAAGCAATGGAAAAAAACCCACAAAGCCACTCTGGGGTAAGGTGAAAATTCAGCACAAGCTGCTTCCTTCCCATGTTGAACAGAAGCTCAGATGTTGTAGATAGCCTTGTATGGCTATCAGGTGCCCACCAAGCCTCTCTATCACTCTTCTCAGCAGGATGAGGGAGGAGAAAACAAGATGGGGAGGGGAGGGGAAGCTTGTGAGTGACTCACGAGAAAGGCAGTTTAATAAAAAACAGCAAATGAAAACAAAAGTATTTATTCTCTACTACCCAATAGGAGACGATGTTCAGACACTTCCTGGGAAGTAGGGCCTCACTATGCATAGCCATTTCTTCAGAAGACAAATACCTTAATAACAAATGTCCTCTTCCCTTCTCCTTTCTCTTAGCTTTTATTGCTGAGCAAACATCATATGGTATGGAATAACCCCTTGGTAGCTTGGATCAGCTGTCTTGACTATGCCTCCTCCCAGTTTCTTGCCCATCCACAGCCTACTGGCCTTTTGAAGGGAGATGAATTTGGAGAGACAACCTTGATGCTGTGGGAGCATTGTTCTTCACAGTGTGTTATCAACAACTTTCTGGCTACAAGTATGGTAGTGTGTTCTGGCACAGCACTATGAAAGCTGGTATGGGGAAAATTAACTCCATCCAAGACAGACACGGTACAGCAGGAATAAATATCTGCATGTGCCATTAGTCACTTTGCCTATTCAAATTTGACCTAGTTGGCTTTCTTTAAAGACTGTGAATCCTGTATCTGTACCAGTGGAAACACTGGTGAGCAAGAAATTTGCTAAGACTGTATGCAGAGCTACAAGAGATCCTTGTTTTCCTCTGGGGCACAATTATTCACTTCTATTACCACAGCTAATGTTAACACTGTTAGTAACTTTACCGGGCCTATTAGCAGCACCTCTCAAGCTTTTCTGCTTTAGTTCATGATTGGTAGGGTAGCAACAGATGAGCCCAGAGCATCTTGAGTATTGTGACAAGAAGGAACCTTATTCCAGGCTGTAAGAGCCTACAAGATGGCACAGTAACTGACTAAAGCATGGTCCCCCAGCCCTTTCCCTGCTCGCTGCTCTCCATGCAACGGGCTAAGGTTGAGAAGGTCCAGGGCACCTTACTGTGAAATCAGGTCAGGGAGTATGGAGAGGACATGACTTTACACTGCATAAAGATATGGAATTCTCTCTTATGAGTGCACCACACAGACAAAAAGGAACTTTGCCCAATGGGAAAAAAAGGTTGCATAGGTACATGACTAACTTACCTGTTCACTAAAGGAGTTGTCATCCTTGAATACAGCTACAGCTCTGACATGGGCCCAGCAGTTTGCCATGCAACACCTGTGCTCCATTCCTTTTCTAAGACAGCATCTTTCACCACCATTAAACTCACTTTAGAATATCATATAAAATGAGTTCTCTGAGCTGCAGAATAGAACCTTATGTACCAATACTAAGTTTCATTAGTCACTATAATCTGATTTCCATTTCTTGCAAGAAGTCAGACCGTGACAAATTGTTTGAACCAACACATCTACCATGAGATACAGTATGCATTGTTAGCAATATTCACAGAAGAGGAAAATAGAAAAATAATATATTTTACTGAGACTTCTGTTTTCCATGATATTTGTAATGGAAGAGAAGCACATTTTTCAATAATTGTCTGTGAATACCATAAAAGATCATACGTTTGTATTTCCCTTCATTAGAATATTTTACAGTTTTTCTTTACAACTACTGTACGAGGTAGTTGTAATTCTAGTTGCTAGCTAATCTATGCTTGAGTGCATTATAGACAACCCAATCTCCTCCCAAACCTCACTCAGAGACAGATTATTATTTCAGGAGAATTCCTGATTTATTTAGTATGGTAATTACATATTTAATCTGGTTTATGAATGTCTGTACATTCTGTAGATAGATGTTTTTGCACCATGGTCATAAAATCTAGGGGGGTCTATGATTAAATATTAACCATTTATAAAATGCACCATATGCTCTTCCTGGAGTACAGGGAGGGTTAGGCTGCATTTGGCCCGTACCTGAATTTATTAAATAAATAAGGATCATTTTCACCTTTAGTATATATTCTGATGTAAGCACATGTCTGGGGCCAACAATCAGGGAGAAGGGGCCTGTAGGAGGAAATATGGTCTCACAGAGAATAAAGAAAGAAGTAGCTAGTCATGGTGAATAATGTAAGAATATAATAATTGACTTCTAGAACATATGAAAGGTCACAGAACCAAAATATTCTGAGTTGGAAGGGACCCATAAGGATTATCGAGTCCAGCTCTTGAGGGAATGGCCCATACAGGGATCAAACACACAACCTTGGTATTATTAGCACCAGGCTCTAACCAACTGAGCTAATCACAGGGTCAAGGTACCTTTACTACACATTCTGTCTTAGTGGATAAATTAGTGGAATTATTTGATTGGAAAGCAAAAGATTCAGAGAGATGGGTTCACAAGAATGAATCATCACAAGGTGATGAGACACCTACCTCAAGTGTAAGTACACAAATGGGAAGGAAGAACTGAAGTACCACATATAGTCACAAAACTGTGATGCTGCAGGAATAACCAAGATGTGAATGGGACAGCTCTCAGAGGAGAAGGAGAGTATCCCTCTATGTAAAGCAGCAGCTCAGACGTGGGGATGGGCAATAGGCTGGGCAAGAGTTTGCGGGTGAGAATCAGAGAAGAGTTTGGTGTAAATGCCATCATTGTGGGACTGTGCTGCAAACTGCACGATGTAGTGAGAAATCAGTTGAGAAAGAGGACAACACTTCTAATTTAAAAAAAAAAAAAAACAAACCTTTAAACAACTCAAGAAAGTCTCTAGGTCATGTTCCTTAATAGGGGACTTTAACCTCACTGACACGTGCTAAAGGACGAAACAGATGTATACAAGCAATACAGGTAACCTCTGGAGACTGTCAAGGCTAGCTCCTTGATTCAGGCACTGGATAGACCACCTAGAGTTCTACACAGCTGGATTTCTTATTCAGAAATGAGGAAAAAGTGACTGAAAATATGAATCTCAGTGGCAGACTTGTCTGTAGTGACCTCAAATAATGAAACTGAAGATTCTAAGGGGGAGTGAGGAAGGCAAGTACAAGAGAAAAGAGACTGGCTTTCAGGAGAGTTGACTTTGGATTATTGAAGAGCTGGTCAGTGGGATCCCATTGGAGGCAGCTTGGAAGCACAAAGGTGCTCAGGAATGCTGCCACATCTATGAGGAAAACCTTCTTCAGGTGCAAGACTGAATGGGGTGATACTCAGGAAATTTACCTTAGCCATCATTGATGCCTCCCAGGCCTCTGTGCTTATCAGAAGGGTTTAATAAGTTCAAGGGAAAAAATTGTTATGCTAGAGCAAGTTCAGCTAGGAGGTTCAGCAAGATGGTGGGAGCCAGAGAACTTGCCCTGTGAGAAGATGCTGAGAGAGCCAGGCATTTTCAGTTTGGAGAAGAGATGGAAGAGATGACTTTGAAGGAACTCGACTGCAGCCCCCAATGCTGACAGGGCGGATGTTGACGAGACGAACAGAAATTCTTCACGTTGGTGCATGGTGGAAGGATGAGAGACCAAGGTCACAAATTAAAACAAGAGAGGTTCAGATCAAGTATGAGGAAAAACCTTTTCACCATAAGGGCAGCCCAGTAATAGAGCAAGTTGAGCAGACAGATTATGCTGACTCTACCCTTGGAGGTTTTTCGAAGCACTGAGAAAACCGGTTTGATCCCATAGCTTGCCCTGATTTGAGGAGTGTGAGAGACTCCTGAGGTCCCTTTTGCAGTGAGTGAATCTGTGATTCTATTCACTAGGGATACATGATTTGTTCTCTATGCTTTATTAATAATTTCTAGCTTGCTTATTTGTCTGGTATAGAACACTATGTTGTTGTGATATGTTTTCATAGAATTATCCATAACAATGATTTCTCCTCTGAGTGGTAATATCTAATTTAGAAGCTATCACTGTGTATACATACTCGGGCTTGTTTTTCTGCAGGTGCATTATTTTGCATTCATCAACGCTGGATTTCATCACCCAGACATTCAGTATCGTGAGACTCTTCCTTAACTCTCTTCAGCTGGCTTTGAATTTTAACACCCAGAAAAATGTTAAGGTATCAGAAACTTGTCACCTCATTGTGTGACTTCTTTTCCAATAAAATGAGTAAACTGAATGGCAGAGGTCCCAACTTACTACACCATTTTTTTTCACTGGTAGCTGTCAAGAGTGGCTGCTCCTTTAATCTCCTTTTAACAGGCTCTCTCGAAAGTCTAGCTTCTCTTTGTGAAGCTTGAATTCTTCCAGAAGTTCTAGGAGTATTTTTGCTCCTAGAAAACGGTTATATTTGCAGACATGGTTGTCACTGTCACAGTGGCTCTCAGGAAGGAACTCACAAAGCCAGTTTGTTTAACAGAACTTGTTCAACAGAACTTACTTTTTCCCTTGCATCAGTTTTCCTCCTCCACCATTTACCAATCAATTTTTTCCCTACTGTTAGGATGTTCTCGAGTGTACATTTCCCATCAATTTTTGGATTCTCTTTATTCCCATACCATTTTAACCCCATCTTATTTTTAGACTTTCTAGTATTTATCTAGACATCTTGTATTCTTCTCTTTCCCTATCTTTGTGTGTCCTCTTTACAAAGGCATTTGTCTATTGAGACTGCACTTTGACTATATTTTACCTGAATTTTATTCACAGCTGCCACATCTGTGGCAGGTGAAATGTATGAAGTTATTACAAACCATAGGATTCTGCAAACATGTTTCCAAGTGCAGCTGGGGGTATCACACTTCTTGAAACATAACCCAGCTCCTTCCTTCCTCTACTCCCTGAAAGTGTCTCTGCATTACTAATTCCTTGGGCTTGTCTTACCTGTGTAAATGACTTCACAGTGCAAAAATAAAATATAAATGACACTAACACAAAAAGATTTGTCAAAGATTTTTTAAATTCTAGGGTTATGGAAGACCTCTAGGCAATGGGCCACACTGGGGCTTTTAGACAATTGATCTCCATTTCTGGACTGGAATTGCACAAATTGGAAATTGTCTCATCTGTTAAAATATGTCATTATATTGCCTGATTTTCTATCTCAAGATTACACTAAAATCTTTCTATATATAAAATCACTTTATGTTGTCATTCTCATACTTGGTGAAGTCAAACACTGCAAGTCAAACCAGATTGTTCTGTTTTGCTCTAGGGAAAAGAAGGTATAAGAGAGAAAATGACCCCTAGAGCAAGACAGGAACTATCTTCATCTTCATCAGTGAGGGATCTAATTGACCTTTAGGAGGAGCAAAATTAGGTTATTCTCTACTGAGGAAAAAAATAAACTTTCATTCTATCACAATCCAAACACCCAGCTTGAATCTGCAGCAGATTTTGAATTTTTGTCCCTATGTGGAATTAAATAGAATTCATAAAATAAATCTTTAGGGTGGAAGCCATCATTTTGTAATCTTATTTGGGAATACTCACTTGATTCAAGCTCAGTCTTTTAGGACAAAAAATGACAGTGAAACAGGCAACTCAGTGCTTAATAAAACACCCTTTCCCCAGACTGATACTTCCTTCAGCTGTATTAAAGACAAATTATCTAAAAGATAGTGATAGTGTCTCAGAACACAGAATATTTTACATATTATAAAATCAGGCTAAAACGACATATCAGAAGCATTGCTATTACGTGCAAAAATCCCATGTAACTAAATGAAACAGGGAAAATAATCTTGTTATATTGACTCTCCTGAAAGCTCAAGTTTTTTTCATGAAAATATATTGAAAACTATTCAGGAAAATTTTCAATTTAGAAGAGTTTGCACACAGTAGTTCATAAAATGTACCTGAAGACAAATAAGAAGCCCAACTCTGGAGTCAAAAAGATTTTTTTTTTTTTTAGGAAGAATAATAATAGTTATTATGACAGCGTAATATCTCAAATTAGATTTACGTTTCCAATTTTGATCAGCAATTGTTCCTTTTAAAAAGAAGTACAAAAAAAAAACCAGAAATAAAAATGTAATGAGCAATTTACAGAATATATGCATTTGATGGGAGGATTTGAAATATACATAACAGAAGATAACCTCTCTTTAATAACTAGCATGTAAAAGTCCTCAATTGCTTTCTCAAAAATTACCTATAGAGAAGAAAACTTTTATGTAGGAATTGGTTACAAAAATTTTCTTTCTAAAATCTGTGTGGAAAGAATGTGTTTCCAAATCTTTAGTTATAAAGGACACAAGTTGCCTTCTTATGGTGTGATTGGTAGAAACATACAGATTTGTATGTTTCAGTAACACTGAAGTCCTCAGCTGCTCCTTACAGATCTTGCTTTCCAGCCCTGTCACCAGATTTGTTGCCGTCCTCTGGACACATTCAAAAACCTTCACATCCTTCTAAAAGGCTGGGGCCCAGAACTGTGTACAGTTTGCAAGATACAGCCCCACTAACACTGATTACGGTGGGATAACCATCTCTTTTGACCAGCTGTTTATCCTGTATTTGATGCACCTCAGGGTGGGGTTTGTCCTCTTGGCTGCCAGGGCACACTGCTCAGACTAACTGCTCAGATTTCCACTGAAACCTTTTCATTAGTCTTTTCAGCACTTGGATGCATTCCTTTAGAACTGGCCTGTGCTATAGCTCTCCTGGTAAGAGCTGATGCAAAGGAGGCTCAGGGGGGACCTTACCACTCTCTACAACTACCTGAAAGGAGGTTGTAGTGGGGTTGGGGGGTCAACCTCTTCTCCCAGGCAACCAGCAACAGGACAAGAGGACATTGCCTCAAGTTACACCAAAGGAGGTTCAGGCTGGACATCAGGAAGAAATTATCCACCAAAAGGGTTATCAAGCGCTGGAACAAGCTGCCTAGAGAAGTGGTGAAGTCACCATTCCTGGAAGTGTTCAAGAAACAACTGGATGTAGCACTTGGTATAGTTGCTATGGTGGTGTTTGGTCAAAGTTGGACTCAATGATCTTGGAGGACTCATTTCCAACCTTAATGTTTCTATGATTCTATAGCAATACAGCCGTAGAAAAGGCAGCATTTTTACTATTATCAGGAATCGGTTAAGAGATGATGCTGCTTACTGACAAATATCTAAGTTTTTTTTAACATAGATCCTTTGGTGTCACCCCTGCACTTCTACAGATTCAATACTGAAAGTCTGCCTGATAACATTAAATTATGCAAAATTATATAAATGTTCTCTTAATTTCACTGTAAATGAAGCAGAGACATATCTTATCTTGTCTGCCAGCATAAGTGTTCTTTGAATGTCTTACTTGAAGGGCCACCAATAAACAAGAAGCTAAGATACTTTTAAGTATGCGTTGTGATCCAACCAAAATACCTCTGGGCTGTTTTCCCTGATATTTTGGAGCTTCTAGCAAATGATCAAAGAAACAGCCTATTGGCATAAGAGGCTGTGACTGATAAACATACTGTGAAGTGTGCCAACCTTACAAATCAAAAAATGGTTTGCTTCAAAGAATCAGTAAATAAAATGAACATTTCTAAATGTGCTTAGTGTGGATAAAAATGTTGCTTTTTGTCTCCTCATATTTAGTTCTATTAGGCATATTGAATCATATGTAATAAAAAACATTGCATTGGACAGAGAAAACAAGCATGTGAAAATAAATATAAAATAGCATTTTTGAAAGATCAAGGTTTCAAAAATTTGAGGAAATAACAGTGTGACCTGGTTAAAAAGGAGTGATACCTTAGAATTCTTGAGATTTGTAGCATACGGATTTTTAATATAGCTGTAGAGTTTTAATATAGCTGTATAGTTTCTAACACTTGAGAATAGTTAACTGAAACTCCTTTCTCACACTTCATATCAACTTCCCTAAATTCTTCCAGTTTTGTTTAACATTCTCTTCAAGGAAAATACCTTAGAGAGTACATATTGTTTGGGACATGTACCTAGGGAGATATCATTGTAGACAAAGCAACCTAGAAGGCCCAGAGACCTTGGAGAAGCTCCAAAGAAGGGACAGGACATGAGGATGATGAAGATGAGGAAGAAAGAGGTCCTGAGACCTCCGACTCAATTCCAGGAGGGTGTGCCAAGGGGGGAACCTGTGGGACGTTTTGGAGGGTGGATAATTTTCTGGTTGGACACATCTATTAGATAGGATTACTAATTAGAGCTATAAAATTGTGAAAGCCCAATGTTGTATTGTACACTATAGTACACTCTTTGTGTGTAGTGTGCCTTAAATCACTTTAATTAAAGACTGCTCTCTACTTTATCTCTATTAATATTGTCCAGAAAGTTCTTTTCTTCCATTTTAGGCAACAGGAGAACAAACAACAACATTCATCCCATCAGGGTCTTAGAATATTTATTTATTTTGTTTTCCACATAAGTAATCTCTTAAAACAATGTAAGAAGATAACACAAGAGGCGTGTTCCAAAGAAACTGACATCCTGTTATGTAAAAACAACCTTCAAGCCCTTAACAGATTTAACAACAACCTTTTGTATGATAACAGGTTGTCATAATGACTTCTCTCTCAGAGTTAGATTCTCTGAGTTCTCCTAACCTATGGTGTTATTCTGGGTGGCAACCACTATTCACACTAAGCAATAGTCATCCTGAAATTACTACTTTGTTCTCTTTTTTTTTGTCTTCTATTGCTTAATCATATCAAAAGCAATCCAGAATGTTCAGAGGAGACAAGTCATTTGCTGTGTAGTAATTCCTGAGAGTCAACTCAGAGATCTGTTTTATTTGGTGTCTTGGCTGAAATGACCAACACTGCACTGACATGAACTTCTGCACAGCTATACAAACAGCCTCAAGTCACTTCTACAGTCTGTTTAAGACTCAAGGTTCCCCCTCTACATACCATTTATGGGCAACAAAAAAACAAAAATGTACTGTCCAAAAATAGTGCTTGACAACTACAAGTAATTTAACCAGATTTCCCTTCAGATCACCTGGTTGTTTACCAAGGTGAGTATTCTATGGATGCATTTTAATATCACTAGAATAAAACTGATGGATTGGGTGAACAGCAAGCCAAAATTTTACTTTGTTCATTATTACAAAATATTTCTGAATTTTTTTTGTTAAAATTTGCATTTGGGTGGTGACCATGTCTTTGCTGTGACAGTCTCCTTCACGTAAAGTTTTCTTTTACACAATTTTCATTTTTGCTTATTTGCCTTCTGTTTCTTTTCCCCTTTCCTAAACTGCTCAAAACCCTTCCTTTAACTTGTGGCATTTACTTGCTGTGTCTTTGAAGCATGTTCTTCGTAGCAAGTGAGCTTTGTGCTTTGGGTACCTGTAAAAAGTGAGCTGGGCTTTCAAGGTCAAAACAGGAGTGCAATGTGTTAAGAAGCTGCTAGGTTTTCCATTCCCAAATTGTACAGTGAGCTGCTGACAACACTAGTTACCAAGGATTTTCTATTTGGTCCATAACTACATGGAGTTTGACTGTCTATCCTGTTATGAGGGAGTTTAGTCTACTGTGAGATAGTGGATGGAGCACTTCATCCTGTTCCTTGACCTCCTGATACCACTCCGGGCGCCCAGAACCTGTCTACAGGAGAAAACAAACAGATTGTGTCTCATCCCCACAACTTAGAAGTTGTCTCTATGCTCCCAAACTTGTATGTTGGATCACCAGCACTTCAGTAATCTTTACAAGCCTTGCTTCAGGTACTGTCAAAATGGACTATCCACTTCCTGTGTGGGTCTGAAAATGTGGCTCAACACCACACAGACACTGGAAAGGGGAAGGTGAACGGGGTTGGAGCTTTTGTTCACTTCTAAACAACCTGTCTCTTAAATCTATTTCAAGCTGTGGATATATCTGTATTTTTGTAATTTGGCCGTCAAATAGACCCAGCTAAATGCCCTGAAGGTACAGTAGCAGTAGTTTAAAATTACGTCTTATTTGGACTTCTACCACTACAAGATTTCTGCATTGAAAGTTTTTATATTCTCCTCTACCTGTGTAAGAGAAATTAATGAATTATGCGCTTACAGTGGTTTTCAAACATTAAAAAGTACTGAATATTCCCAAAGACTTACAAGGAAGAACAGTAATTTATATTAAGTAAAGTCCAATTTTATTTGTTGAAGTTATGAAGTTCTGACCTAGCTCTGAATGATCAAAATAAAAATAACTTACTTAAGAGTAAATTAAGAGGTATATCCATATCAACAACTTGTGTAAACAGCTCATCTAATGGAACGGAATTGAATGTGTAATGCAAAATCATTTACAAAGACTGCAAGGGATTAAGGGAAATCACAACTATCAAGAAAACTGGGAGTTTATACCAAGAGCCAGTTCAATTCCTCTAGGAAAAGCTTTATTTCTGTAAACAAAAGGAACTTAAAATGCATCAAATTTAGGTTTTGGGTATCATTTTTATGCACTGAAAATTAACCATTTGGTAATTTTAATTCATCATCTGACGTAGCAAATCCAAACAACACAGTAATAGCCTTTCTATTATGGGCTTCGCTTCTAATCACCAAGATTTATCTGATAAGCCCCAGTCTTAGTTTACTGGAGACGAAATATTTAGAAGTGAAATAGCTTAGCTAAACTGATTTAATACAAGACTGAGGGCAGAGGATTATAAGAATATAATTTACCATGATATGCACAAACCCCAGAAAGGCATAGCACTGTCATGAACATTTGTGAAGGTATATGGGTTTTGATAGCACTGGAAGCACAGGCAATGAGTGACTCAAGGGTGAAGTACATTCTAGTAACTTCAGAAAATTATGGAGTAGTTTTAGAGAACTAGCAATGATTTTCAATATATCTCTCAAAGACAAAGGGAATTTCAATTCTCAAACTCTGTAGATAAATTTTTGTAGCTAATCATTCTTATTTAGAAAACCTTCAGGTTTTTATTAGCTACATGTTTAGCATGGACTGAAAAACAGAATTGAGTATGAGGTTTTTACTCTTTTCTCTTAGAAAAGAATAATTCTTACCTGTTTCTAAAGAATAGAAAAAATATCAGAAGATATTAAACTTGTTATGATTCATATTTCTTCTAATGCAAATCACACACGCAGGCTCCAAATTCCAGGTTTAATCAAGAAGCTGTATTATAAAATATTCACTGAAGGGTGTTAGGGGCAGCCACCACCTCCAGCAGCCCTGACCCAGGACTCCCTCCTGTCCAACTCTCTCAGCACCTGGGGTCTCTGCTTGGGCTGATGGACACAGCTACCCTTTTCCTCCTTGCAGGTCCATCCAGTAGGAAAGCTGAGCATGTGTCCCAGAAAAACACACACAGAAACACACACAGAGGACCCAGACACAGCTAGCTACACAGAGAGGGTGCTGCCTTCAGCCGTACCTACATGTAGGACTGATGTAAGAGGTAAGCACAGAAAGCTCTGTCTTCTACTCCTCTTGGACTGGCAGAGACAGGAGGTCACTCATGTAGGCACACACGGGACACTCTCCTGCACCACGAGTCACCAACTCACTACCTAGTCCAATACAGTGCTTGATGCAGACACACAGAGATACTCATCCCATGGGCACCCCACATACGCAGCTCTTCCCAAACACCCTCCACCCACCTGATACTCTGATCCAGACCTGCTCACCAGTGAGTTCAGCTTGGAGTTTATTAGTGAATGATACATGCACACCTCACACACCACAAGAATTGGGGCAGATAGGGACACTCACTGCCCCTCACAGCTGGGACCAAGCACATCACCTGTGACATACTCCAGCCACCATCGCAGTGCCACTGACTCATTGCAGTCATGCTAGTCCCTCCCAGTAGCTGGTGTTTGTATGTCCATCTTTTCTTTATCATCTGATTTGCCAAGGTCCTTGAAATATGACCATAAAGGATCTACATTATTAGGACAAGTATTGCAGAATCATAGGATGGTTGACACTGGAAGGGATCTCTGGAGGTCATCTAGTCCAATCTCCCATCAAGAATTAGTTACTCAGGAGCATGTCCAGATGGCTTTTGAATACCTCCAAGGACATAGATATTCAAGTAGTATGTAGATACTCAAGTAACCTGTATCTTGTCCATAAAACAATGGGCATGGACAGGAAGGAACACTCACATAAATGTCTTAAACTAGGTGATTTCTTTAAACTTCCTATTTGGTCAAGTGAAAGACATGGTACGTAACCCAGGTGCCCAGAATAGATCAAATTTCCAGGAAGGGTGCAAAACATTCAGTGGAACCTGACCACTTATTCACTGAGTTCCGTTCATCTTCTGTGCCATCTGAATCTTCCCCTTTGTCCTCAGGGCAAGTGGCACAGCACAGCTCATGCTTACGAAGCTAAATCCTTCTCTCCATTCTCCTTGCAAAGCTGGTTATGACTGTATTGCTTATTGGCCTACATTGTCTCCAAGCTGTGCTCTTCTGATTGGTTGGCCCAGGCCAAAACTGGCAGGGAGCATGTTAACAAGCAAACAGCATGGATGATCACATACCTGTCCTCAAACCATGTCTCACGCTGTTTAATTTCCTTTTATCAAGCATAGTCATAGAAACCGTTCCTCATTCCATGCTTCTAGACTTAGTCATTTTGTATGTCATTTGTGCCTATAATTAGGTCACAGATTCACTCATTTTGCAAACTACTGTAGCCCATAAAGATTTTGCAGCTCTCAGTTGTTCTGCCAGAGGTCACTCTTCTCACAGCTCTTCCGTGGGAAGGATCACACAAACCCTCCCTCATACCTTTTGGGCAAAGTCATTAAGGTTAGCTTAATCTGTCAATGAAAACAGTTCAAGCTAAACTGACTAACTTTGCCAAAAGCAGGTTAAGGAGAATTCACATGATCCTTTAAGCAGGAAGGGCATAAGGCCAGGCTTACTAGAGATGAGCCTAGGAGTGGCAGGCCTGTGACGGGGGCAAAACTGTTAGTCCAGCTGAAATGCATCCATATCAATGCACGCAGTATGGACAGCAAGCAGGAGGAGTTGGAAGCCGTTGTATAGCAGGAAAGTTATGATGTAGTCACTGTCAAGGAGACATGGTGGGATGACTCTCACAACTGGAGTGCTGCAGTGGATGGTTATAAGCTCTTTAGAAGAAGCAGGTGAAGCAGGGGAAGTGGTGGGATAGCACTGTACATTAGGGAGTGCTTTGATTGTCTTGAAATGGACAATGATGAATATGACAAGATTGAGTGTCTGTGGGTAAAGATCAGGGGGAAGGTTAGAAGGACAGACGTCATGGTGGGAGTGTGTTATAGATGAACCAGGATAAACAGGCAGATGAGGCATTCTACAAGCAGCTGGCAGAAGTCTCACAGTTGACAGCCCTTGTACTCGTGGGTGACTTCAACTTGTCAGATGTCTGCTGGAAATACAACACAACACAGTCTAGGTGTGTGGAAAGCAACTTCCTAACACAACTGGTAAATGAGTATACTAGAGGAGTCTACTAGACCTGTTGTTTGTGAGCAAAGAAGGACTGGTTGGTGATGTGGTGCTTGGGGCATAGTGATCATGAAATGTTATAGTTTTCTATACTGGGTGAAGTAAGGAGGGGCACCAACAAAACCTCTACCCTGGTCTTCTGGACAGGGTATTCAGACTATTGGAATTTGGCCTATTCAGGACACTGATTCAGACAGCCCCTCGGGAAGCAGCTCTTTAAACAAAGTCACCCAGGAAGGCTGGACTTAGTTTAAGAACAAAATCTTGAAGGTGCAGGAGCAGGCTGTCCCTATGTTCTGAAAGCCGAGCCAGTAGGGTAGACAACCAGCCTGGATGGGTAGGGGATTTTGCAGGAACTCAGGGGGAAAAAAGAGGGTTTATCACCTTTGGAAAAAGGAGGAACTGTTTAAGGATGTTGTTAGGTCATGCAGAAAGGAAATTAGAAAGACAAAAGCTCAATTAGAATTGGTTTTTTATAAATATATCAATAGCAAAAGAAGGGACAAGGAAAAGCTCCATTCTTCATTGGACAGGAAGGGTAATATAGTCACCAAAGATAATGAAAAGGCTGAGATACTTAACACCTTCTTTGCCTCAGTCTTCAACAGTATGACTGGTTATCCTCAGGACAGGTGGCCTCCTGAGCTGGTAAACAGCAAATGGGAGCAGAATGGACTTCCTGGAGTGCATGGAGTGACCTGCTGAGCCACTTAGATGTTCACAGGTCTGTGAGAATGGATGGGATTCATCCTACGGTAATGAGAGAGCTGGCAGAAGAGCTGGCCAAGTCACTATCCATCATTTATCATCAGTCCTGGCTCCCTGAGGAAGGTCCCAGATGACTGGAAGAGAGTGCCCATCCACAAGAAGAACCAAAAGGAGGATTCAGGGAACTACAGGTCTGTCAGCCTGACCTCAGAACCTGGCAAATTTATGGAGTACATCATCTCAGGTGTGATCATATGGCACATGTGGAACAACCAATGGATCAGACCCAGCCAGCACAGGTTAGGAAGGGCAGATCCTGTCTGACCAACCTGATCTCCTTTTATGATCAGGTGACCCGTCTGGTGGATGAGGGGAAGGCTGTGGATGTAGTCTAGCTGGACTTCAGCAAAGCCTTTGACACCGTCTCCCACAGCACACTCCTGAAAAAGCTGGCAGCCCATGGCTTGGACAGGGGCACTCTGTGCTGGGTTAGGAACCGTCTGGATGACCGGGCCCAGAGAGTGGTGGTGAACGGTGCTGCATCCAGTTGGTGGCCGGTCACTAGTGGTGTCCCCCAGGGATCAGTGTTGGGTCCAGTACTGTTTAATATCTTTACTGATGATCTGGAGAAGGGGATTGAGTCTAACATAAGCAAATTTCTGAACAACACCGAGTCAGAGTGTCAATCTACAGGAGGGTAGGAAGCTTCTGCAGAGGGATCTGGACAGGCTGCATAGATAGGCTGAGGCCAGTGGCATAAGGTTCAACAAGAACGAGTGCTGGGTCATACACGTTGACCACAATAATCCCATACAGTGCTACAGGCTTGGGGCAGAGTGGTTGGAAAGCAGTTCAGTGGAAAAGGACCTGGGGGTGCTGGTCGACAGCTGGCTGAACATGAGCCAGCAGTGTGCCCAGGTGGCCAAGAAGGCCAATGGCATCCTGGTCTGTATCAGGAATAGTGTGGTCAGTAAGACTAGGGAAGTGATTATACTTCTGTACTTGGCATTGATGAAGCCACAGCTAGAGTACTGTGCCCGGTTCTGGGCCCCTCAATTCAGAACAACATTGAGATGCTGGAGCAGGTCCAGCGAGAGGCAACAAAGCTGGTGACCTTATCGCTCTCTGTGATTACCTGAAAGGAGGTTGTAGAAAGATGGGGTTTCACCTCTTCTTCCAGGCAACTAGGGACAGGACAAGAAGACATAGTCTTAATCTGTGCTAGCGGAGGTTTAGGTTTGACATTAGGGAGAAATTCTTCACTGAAAGGGTGATTAGATATTGGAATGGGCTGCTCAGGGAGGTGATGGAATCACCATCCCGAGAGATGTTTAAGGAAAGACTGGACATGGCACTAATTAGACTGCCATGGTCTAATTGACAAAGTGATGTTTCATCAAAAGTTGCACTCTATGATCTCAGAGGTCTTTTCCAACCTAATTGATTCTTTGATTCTGTGATCCTTCCTGCTGGCAGGGCTTAGGTGGTCACAGTCTGCCGTAGCCAGCAACAGACCACTAGCAGAGAGGAAACATATGGAGTAGTAAAACCTCCACATGGTCTTGGGAGGTGAGTTTTGGTGATCAGGCAATGAAATGCAAATAAATTAAACCTCATGTGCAGCTGCTTGCCTAATAATCATACAATAATTGGGCCTTTTTCTGAGAAAGCAGCAACAAGCTAATACAAGCCAGAGGTAATTATCTGGTGATTGAAAAGTTCACACTGATGGGTGAACCAATTACAGACTAATGTACATTTAAAGATCTTGTGACACAAGTCCATCAGTGATTTGTTTTAAACAGAGGTTGATGCCATTGTAAATCTTCTGAGCCCCATGCAGCTAAAAGCTTTGCAATAAACAGAGCTCCGCAGTCCTGTAGCTGTCATGTGAATAAGAGCTGCTCTTTTAGGAAAGAAGTCCTTGCCGCTGGAAAGAAGCTTCAAGAATACATGTGTGCTGTGGCTGACAGCAGCTGGTAGCACTAAGCCCTTCTCCTCCTGGTCTCACTGTTGCAATCACAGATAATATTACACACTGATGCCAGTGGTGCTTATCTGGAAATGACCTACAATGGACCTCAGGGGCACTGACACAGAGGAGGAGGTAGATAGCCCCAAATAAGAAAACCTACATCTTCAACAAAGTAAGGGGAAAACGGTTATGTTCTACCCTCTATAAGGAAAAAGGAAAGGAAAGGGGGAAGGTGAAGAGAAAGGGGAAAGGGAAGTAGAAGAAGATGAGGAAAGAGATATTGTCAGCAAGGGTTCGCTCAGGACTCTTTGTTTTACCCATAATGTTACACTGTGATTCTGATTTAAGAAGCCACATCCACCTTCTCTCTCCTGTGCTTTAGCCCCAAATCTATTTAGTTGTACAGCTCTTAATGGGTTTGTGGTTTTAAGCAGCTGAAATTGCCTGGTGTTATAATAGTCATGTCCCACATAACATGTTTCGTCTTCCTCCACCCACTGAATTTGTTGTTTATTTATTTACCTGAGGGAGTCCAGGGAGAATATTTGGAAAGGAGCCAGCAAACCCTTGTGTCAGCACTATGATTAGGGGCTATGAATTGCTGACAAAGGAGAAGCAAGTGGCTTAAATTAGAAAAGGGTTGGAAAAACTGCTGCCTGTGACAAAGCAACAGTGATCAGAAAGATGGTATTTCCTGCTATTCAGATATAAGGCAAACTTAACTACTTTGTATTGACAGCATGTAGTTTAAAGACATTGGTTGAGCCTGAATGCACACATCTGTAAAGACCATGTTTCAAGTTTACCTTAGCTGTTTTAGAAAAACACCAGAAAAGTGCCATTAAAGATGACCCTTAAAAGATCAAGGGACTCTCAGCTTCATGCCTTTGCTTCACCTGGTGTAGGAATAATATTCTCATTCAAAATTCAAACAGTAGGTGTATCACTTATTTCTTCTTTCATATCGTGGTATTCATTGGTATCAAGACTGGTTTTAAATGTTTTTAGTTTGAAGGAGTAAAGAACGACAACATATGTAGTCCTAGGATGTGACATGCTCTTTCAACTACATAAAGAGACAGACTGACTCACAAATATTGCTGGGCAGGTTGTTCCCAATGCCAATATTTGTCCACAGTGGGAGAGGTATCATGTCTGTGACAGAGTTCATGGTCACTTTCAGAAGAAAGAGATTAGTATAAAAAACAGCTTTGGAAAAAAAACATTTCATTGTCAAAAACACCTATATGCTGCTGCCAAGACACTTTACGTCCTAAAGTAATACTCCTGAAAGTGACTTATCTTAACAGATCCCACTTTCACTTTCTTCTGATGCGCACATCATGGTGTGTCCTGCTGATTACTAAGCTGCATAGGGCTATATTTGGATTACTGTGTCTTTTTTAGAACACTGATCTTTCTGTTGCCAGCATCATTAGTACAAATTACAGGACAGTTTTTCTTATCCACTGAGACCCACTAAGGGAATTATATGAGCAAATGAGATCAAAGTTAAAGTTTAAATACAATAAAATACTAATAACACTTCTTGAATAACATTTCTTATGCTGAGAATATGGTAAAGAAAATATACACTCACTCTATTAGAAGTATAATTTTATAATTAATCTTATTAATATTATGCAAAACTCAATTCATTTTATAATGCCCTCTCATTTCCATTAGAAACAGACTTTCAAAACTTGAGTGCTGTAATTAAGGTAAATGTGTTTTTAAGGTAAGTAATCCGCTTTTGTTTATGCCTGCTAGCTACATATTGACTGTTCTCATTTGAATTAGCACACAGGCACTGTATTTTAATTAAGTAAATAGCATTACCAATTAGCAAACCTTTATACCTCACATATTCAGCCTCAGTATTTGAAGTTCTCCAGGAATGTTTTTATCATTCAAGTTAGTTTTGCATACTTTTCATGTGCAACAACAATCAGTGACTTATGTGCAAGTCAACTGAAATACTTATTTACTTTTGCTATTAAAAAAAGAACAAACCATTTACTGAAATCAGGAAATATTCAAAGATCCTACAAGTTATACACTGAAAGGTAGTTGAATTCTATACTTGTTAAATAGTTTGTGATACATATGAAAGTGATTTCTTACTTAGATCCTACTACAAGAAAACATTTCAGTAAGAAGTTTGGGCCCCAGCCCTCTTAACCATAAGGAAACAAAACTGTCATATGTCAGCAGAGATCTGCCTAAGTAAGAATCCTCAAGTGATGAAAGACTTCTCTTAATTATCTATAATGTACTGTGAGTTTGCTGCACTGTTTCCTGAAAACCCGAGGTTTAAATCAGACTCATCTGGGAACGATTTTAAAAATGGTAGCACTCACTTGTCACAATTAAGTTTAACTTTAGCATGTCTGGGATACCCTGGTGGCTGTGGCCTTTTAGAATTTCCCACAGACATTAAATAGGCAGGAGTGCTCCAAAGTGTTCAGAAATGTTCAGGAATGATCAGATGAGCCCATGTTTTCATTCTATGTTTGATTTTCCATACTTCCAACAGGAAAAGTAAAGACGCAAGTAAAAATGCAGAGACTTGAAATAATTCTTTGTTTTCTATTACCATTTTGAAGTTAGACATTTTTCCAGCTCATATGTTTGAAATTAAACTCCTGATAGACACAGCTCATTTATCTATCTATTGAAATTTGGCTTGTATTTATTTATATTTAGGAATGAGAAAGTGGATGTAATCTGCCCTACAATTTCACAATGTTTCCTTTTTGTTTTTTTACAGTAATGTGCAAAGAGCACAGAAGGATTAAGTTATTGAGCAAAGTAGATTGTACTTTCAGTCTTTCAACAGTAAATAAAGGAAATAAAATATTCTCCTTTTATACAGAGACATTGTAGCATGTAGCATGTAGCAGAGATACATTGTAGCATTTCCTATCTGTTTCACTTTTTTCCCACCAATATGACACATGGTCAAATAAGAGACTTATAAACATTTTTAGTATAACAACACAGAATTACAGATTTTGTAACACATTCTTCTTCTCTCTCTAAGGCCGACCCTGCAGCAGTAATCTTCAACTAATGAGATGTGACTTATATTCCTAGCTGCTTATTTTCAATGACTAACAAACCGTCACACATAGATTAAGGTATTATCTGAGACTGCAAAACCTCAGTTCTACGGCTTGGTGAGCAACATATGGAAATGAGTTTTTCACTTCTTACTTTTGAATTAATTCTTCTGTTGTTTGTATGTACACAGATGCTTCTTCAAAAGCTGATAAAAGTGAGTTCATTCAGCACAATGCCAAATATGGTACTCTGATATATAATTTTAAAATTTAGATTATTGTTGAATAATGAAATATTCCCATATATCTGGTGACTGCAGCTTCTTACTACCAAAATTATCATGACCCCAGATTTTCCAAAGCAAAATAAACACCTGACAATAAACTAGGATGAGTGATTGTAAGGAGTTTGAGAAACACTGCTTAAATATACCATCTGAGGTAGAAATCCACAAAACCGAGTGAATATGTGCCTGTGTACATGCAGATAATCACCCCCAAAAATATAGCACAAAGTTGTTATAGGTACCATCTTCTATATTAATCATGACCATAGAACACAATGAGAAATTGATTGGTGGGTCCATTTAATCTAGAAAAATGGACATACTTAAGCTAGTGAGGTCTCCTTCCACATAATTTGCATTTGATTGTTATTTTAGCCTTTTTCAATTTGAAAATGTAAATAAGTATCCATGACAAGTTTGAACCACCTGAATCTAATAGCTGTCATCATTCATTTCAAACACCATCCTGTCCAATAAAAAATATATCCAAAATATACAGTATTTCACATATCAAACAACGGGATTTGTACAAAATTCAATGTTTCAGTGACCTAAATGCAGAGGTAAAAGGATCACCTTCACAACATGAAAAGCCAAGAGAGCAAAGTCCTGGCAAAAAGAGCTAATTTTAAATCCCAGTATCTGTCATGAAGGACATGAGGACAGGAACTTCTGGCCCCACTATCCTCTCAGTAATGAGAATATTAGCTGATATTAACTGTTCAGCACATCATGATGACAGAGAGTAGCACTTGGATCTTAGGCAGGTTGAGCTTTATAGTCAACTTCCATCTAGAAACATATTGGCAGTCACTGGAGATCAATGTTGCAAAACCACAAAATACTACCTACACGGGCAACTGTATTTTCTTGACAGTCTTCTTTCCATTTTAGCCTATAGACCCACACAGGGTATACAAAGAAATTTTATCTCACGGTCACGGAGATATAGATCACTGTGGCAAAGGGTACCTTGCAGTAAAAAGGTTATACTCTACTTGTCAGTCATAGCTATTATTAACTGTGTATCAGACAAATGCAGGTGCTGTTGTGATACACCTTGGATATACCTGCATGGGGATCCCCAGACTGGCTCTGAATGAGTTATGTTCAGAACTGAAAGCAATGCATCTGGACTAATCATTCTTCTCTCTTAGGGCTATTCACAGCCATATTCATTGGGCAGTCAAGACAACTCTGATGCAGGTGTATTGTTTCCATGAGCTATATTGAAGTGCAGATGAACTAGTTCACTTAGAGCTAGATTTATTGCAGGTAAAGTGTTGTGTTGGATGGAGAAAGAGAGACATTTATTACAAAAAATAGCTGTTTGAATAACCCAGTAATGCTGACCTAACCCATCTGGATGTGCCCAATCAAACCAAATAATGACTTTTAAATTACCTGAACCAGAGTGGCAAAACATTCCATACAGCTCGAAAAGCTTTCAAAGAGTAATGATCAATTTATTGTGCTAAATTTTAGACAATTTAATAATAACAAAGAGCCCCACTTACGGTGTACAAGAGATGGGCTTGTTCTCCTGACCTGTTCCCATATCCTGACAAAACCAAAAGCATATAATTACTGTACCTTTGCATAAGGCATAAGGGTAGACTAGTTGTTTAAGCAAGAACAAGAAGAAAGAATGATTTTTTTCTGTAGGCTTTTTTTTGTGAACCTCCTGGTTCACATACGACTTTTAGAAAGTAAATACATGCCTTCAACTGTGGAAGCTGGCTAAGGTCTGAATTATTTCAGTTAAAGGAGTTTTATGCATTTAAGCATATAACATGCATTCATTTATGTATTTGCCAGCCTGTCTGTATGTTTATGCACATGTTGGCTGTGCGGAATCTTAACATTAAAGAAAGCTGGATCTGTTACGTGAAAAAGACATCACGCTCCCAAAGTATCACTTGCTACCTGAATATCACTTGCAGTATGGGCATACTAAGGGCAAAGAGCCTCATCTACTTGTCAAAATAGCCATAACACACTCTTCACATTAAGCAGAATAATCTACTGTCAGTTAAAATAAGTTAGTGAATCATTTTCTTTCCTTGCCATGAATATAACCACTTGGAAAAATTATTCCATGGCAGATCAATAGCTTGCAATGTTTTTTTGATAATGTTTCCCTCCCTGGAATAAGAAACACAGCCCTTTGATTTTGCTTGAATCCTTTGAGTAAGGGAATTCAGCCTGGTGAACAGGTCCTGTTTTGCTTTTGTTTAATATTATACTCAGCATGTCCATTAAGCAAGAAACAGGCATAGTTTGCATTCATGAGAAATACATGAAAAGTAAGTTGACATTCTTTTAAATATACACAGAGTAATTTGATTCTTCTATTGGTAATGTAACTTTCCTTTCAGTTGTATTTTTCGTATCATAAAGATAAACTGAAATAATGTTTTATCTTCCGTACTTTCTCCTTTGACTGCAAGTACAGACTATACATAGCATTTTTAATAAAATGCTACTATTCTATATGGAAAATTTATGACTTTTTCATACTTTAGGATGCTTAGGAATTGGACTATTGATTTTAAAAATACTATTTTTCTTGTGCTAATAATTTTTAAAAAATGCAATAAATAAATAATGTCCAACTCTTCAGCTACTTTAATTTGAAACATAAACAGCACAATCTCTTCCCATCTTTTAAAACGGAACAGAGGCTGATACTTTATTTTCCTCTTTCTAAACACATTAATGGAGAAATACAGATGTAGATAAATAATAAACTAAGCAATGAATTCCATTATAGAGTTTCTGCGCCTCACAAATCAGATCTTGAGTTCTGTGCTGCAAACATGTATGACTACAAGAGACCTAAGTGCAACTGGGAAGACTACTCACAAGTTTTCACATCTTAGAGTGTTTTAAGACTGAATCCTATAGACTACAGTAAAGCATTATCATCTGGGCTTAAAAGTCAGAGTTACTGTCATTCTAGCACACTATCTTTGTGATATATAAATAATCGTGATTCGTGAAACAAATGGGTGATTACATCAAAATAAAACAAATGGATTGTAAAAGTTAATTGCATCCCCATAAAGAAATAAAACAGACCCTCACAAGGTCAAGAGGCCTAAACCCTCCTTACTATCCTAAGAATGAAATATAGTAGAACTTTAAATCTTTAGGTGCCTGTTCGTCCAAGAATACATGAATTATGACTGGTTGTAGAGATAACCCTTTTAGCTTTAGCTGTAAGAAAACCCATATATTATATACTTAGCAAAAACCTGTAGAATGAATATGTATATGATATAATTAATATGTATGAAGTAGCTAAGATAAATACTAAATGTACCCTGTAGTAAGGGTGTGCAGATTTGGGAAACTGGTCCCATTTCTGTCACCCAGCCAGCTGCTTGCTTTTACCATATAATAAACTATTATTCAAAAACTTATAGAAACTCGAGACTTTGTTTATCACATCTTGTACCTCCTATGATTAGCTTTATAGACTTTTGAGGAGATAAAGCTGCTGTTCCACTACAAAGAAAAGTTTCAGAGACACCAGGTGGAATTATTCCAGTTCTAATTAACCTATCTAAATACTAATTTACGTGGGGGGAGTTGTATTTAATCATTCAGGTTTGCAAATTATGGCTGTGAATGAGATCCAGAGAGCCCATTTAGGTGCTCAGAAGAGTGAGCTACGTATTTGCAGAAAGTCTGTTCAGAAGCCAGACATCTCCATCTGTAGGCCAGCCAGTCTTTCAGCTCTATATTATTCATCACCTATGTTTGAATCACAGACATTCCCCTATGCACAGGCTTTCAAAGAAGAAACAGTGTAGATATGCTATACTAATATAGTGGTATCTAAACACTACATGCTTCCCTAAATAATCCACTCTCTGTGCATTTTCAAGCCTCCCTAAACACACACCAAAAGCAATAAGCTCAGCAGTAGACAGTGCCTTACTAGCTAGTGTTCTGGTATTACAGTATTTTTCAGGGTAGGGGAGATCTGTATTCCATTCCGTGTTTCACATTAAGTAGATTCTGGTCACCAGAAAACAACCATGGGCATTAGAACACACCAGTAGGAACCTTCTTTCCTACCTCCATGACAGAGTGACATAGTTTTCTTGTTTTTCTGCGACAACAGTCCCCACAGCATCAATGTGGTGTTGCCCCCCCCCCCCAAGCAATGGTTAGGTAGCTCTTCTGGGAACTGGAAGCTAACATATGTAGGAGTGTTTGGCAATTTTCTGGATAAATGCTCTAACCACTGATACTTTAGCGAGAAAGAGCTTGCTCCCTCAAAGGGCAGGGTCTCTACAGCTTAAACAGATCTATTCAGCTAACAATAGAAAATAGATTTTCTACTCCGAGGAACAGGCCAACTGAAAGATGGGGATAAGTAACACCACTAGTTTCCGTGTCCTTCATGTTCCCTGATAGATTAACATTTTCCAGCCTAGTGCAAGACCGTAGAGGAGACATCTGACCAGTGCCATTTGGAGCACTGAGTTGCTGCAGCATGGAACACACTTGGATTATGCCTCCTGCACTATTCTGCTGGGGCCAGTTGACCACACAGGAGGCTCCCAAGGACAACTCTCTCTTGCTAAATGTCTACATTTCTCATATAGATATCATTATAGCAAGGCTAAACACACCTAAAGTAACAACTGATTTGTTGCCTTTTGTGATCTTTGCTCTCCCCTTCACTATTTTTATTTATCTGTTCTTGCTCTTGATATTTTATTAAACTACAGATTTGCAGCAAATAATTATTATATTTTCAATAACAGGATTCAGTCTTGTAGTATGAGTCTTGGAGAGACAGCATTAAAAATTAATATTTCTGGTTATATGTAGGAAGGTCCATCTGCTTCACCTGACCTTTGAAAAGTGGCTTGAGGTATAGGCTGGTGCATGAGCCACTAGCATTTCTGCATGTTACAGCTTGGAGGAAAGACAGGCTGATCTTGGTCGTAATTTTAAATACTTAGCAAGACACTTACAGTCCATATGTTAGACCTTTTATCTCATTGTGAACCTAAAGAAAAAGTAAAATAAATATTCTTCTTTTTTAATAATATTGCATCACCATAGCAGATCAGATGAACAGTCTATCAAGACTAATATTTTACCTCTATCCATGACGTAAACTTTTGAAAAAATACACACGTGTATATATACGTGCATGTGTTTGGTGGTGTGAGTGTATTTATGTTAGTGAAAACTTAGTCTAAACAAGTTACATCTATCCAACTGTGTTTAATACTCTGCACTTATCTAAGGCTTGCTATCAGTTTTATAGGATTGCAAATCCAGCTGAAGAAGGTAACTGTGTAAAGTAGTAGAATAATCTGAACTTGTTCTATTTTTGTGGGTTTTTTTTTACTTAGCTTAGCACTGTATAGCTGTATAAGATCAATAAAACCCATATTAATGGAGGAAAATCTGGGTAACAAATAGACTTTTCAAAGTAATTGGAAGTCACCTTTCTCATGGGCTCCAATTTAGGCTTAATGGTATTTGGTATCTTTAACAATTATGGGTAATAAAACTACTGCTAATAAAATCTGGTGATGATAAAAAATCATTGACTAGACCATAACAATAAGTCACTTATATGAATCTAAGATGATAATGTATATTTTCATATAAATGTATATTTGCATACATAGGAAGTAAAATTATTATGGCAATTGTGTTATACACAGCTATTTCTCAAAAAAAAATGGCTTTGTTAAGAGAGGATGCATAGAACATACCCTCTCAGCATGACATGTTGACAACAAAAGCTGCACATTCAAAACATGACTAAATGCAGGCTATTTGAACAGGAGTTTGGATCTGGAATAAATCCGAAGAAGAACACTAACAAGTACTAAAAATGAGTCCATGGATTATTCTATTCAGCTCTGACAGTCACACTTCAAAAAAAGAGTGTTGAAAAATGGGATGACCTTCAGCAAAGAACAAGACAGATTTTAAGTTCCTCGCTCCTTCAAGGCAGTGAATCTGCTCTCACACTTGTACCTGCACAGGCTTGCTATGTTAGGGGAGGTACCACCCACAAACATCTCTCTAGTCTTAAAATGAGCCAGATACTTTTCAAATCTAGCTCTGATATTTTATTCTATAACTTCCTGTGGTTATGAATTCCGTACACTGAGAATAGATATGTCCATAAATAACCTTAATAACCACTGTTGAAAATTAGGTGTTTAGGGAGTTTTCAAAATACAATTCTTTTACATGACATATGGTAGGAGCTGTTTTGTGTACAGGGAATTCTGATAAACTTTAAAACTTGCAACAGAAAGTTTTACAAACTATAATAGTCACAGTGCATATACCTAGCTTCTTCTAAAATGCAATGAGCAAAAGTATCTGTCTCCTGTATGAAGAGGTCATTAGATATTTTTTTATGTGGTATCTGATAACAGTATCACAGATACCAATTTGCAATATGTTATAATACTAGTATGGGTAGATCCACACAATTATAAACATATAAGAAGTTACTGTACACAAAAATTAGACAGTTTTCAAGTTATAATAATTTGCCCTTAATTAAAAAAAATGTGCTGATAAAAGCAAATATTGGGAGTATAGCAATTATATTTAAATGAAAATAGTTGTCTAGTTAAAGAAAATGTTGACAACTCATCAAATGTAACTTTAACTACTAAATAGGAATTTTACAAGATATGAGCAGTAAAGGATGCAAAAGTAAAACATAACATGATGAAGGAATAAAGTTCAGCCACAATATCATTTTCTTAGGCCAATAAGCTCTATTAATTTACATGGTAGATACTGTGCAATTTTTACTACTTAATACATTCAATGAGTCCATACCACTAAAAAGGTAATTTCTAGAAGCTTCAAATACAGAACAGCATAGGGGGAAAAAAAGTGGCACTTCTGCCTCAGGGAAGACACAACACACTATAAACTACGAGATATAGAACACATAAAATAAAATTATTAAAAATATTCAAATTTTATTTCACACAAAAGCAAAACTCATTACTTCCTTATGTACCTTCAGGACCTTGAGAGAAGATAAACAACTCTCTAAGTTTTGGCAATCTACTTCATACATTCTAGAGTCAGTCATCAGAAAGTCTTCAGATAATCTCTTTAAAACTAATTCAGCAATGCAAAAACTTTGTTGCAGAGCAACCCTTGCTGTGCCAGTGGTGTCGTGCTGTGCAGCAGTGTCAGTCCTTGCATGTCATCTGCCCAAGTCCTCAGCTGCCCACACAATGCTGAATCTACAATCTCTTAAGCTGGACAGTTAAAAGGTAGCAACACTGACAATAATGTTCCAAAACTAGGGGTCCTGAGTTTGGACCTTTCTGATATTGGCATAAGGAAACATATTCTTCAGCCAATAAATTTAAACAGAAAGGCAGATGTGAAGTATTTACAGAATTTACATGGAGCTCTGTAACACCATACTTTCACTGGTTTTATTTATGCAAAAGTACTTGTCACCAGCTTTCTTGAAGACCAATCTAATTCAAGATTACAGGACTTGATAGTTTAGGACAGGTAAACTATGCATTTCATTTCTTTTTCTCTGTGTCCTGAATAGCGGTTCTCAGTGCTGCTAAGTAAAAAAAGGCATCTTTGGAGAAAGAATAAATATAAAAGATTGTTGTGAAGAGGACAGCTGAATATCTAGAATTGCTACTAACAAGTAGGTTACAAAAATATTGTTTAAAGTAATTTCATTTCATTCAGAAATGAGAGAAAACTCAGAAAACACAGGGCATTTTGATCTGTTCAACACTTGTCATGGAGGAAATGACAGCAGTACCATGTGAGTTAAATGTGCTTATTATCAGAATCATATTTATTTCCTTTGTGTGGGTTTTTTTTCCTTTCTCACTTAGGAAGCATCTAAAAGAACCAAAACTGTTCAAGCTAATACCAGAACACCTGTTTGTTCATAGAAATGCTCACAGACTTCTACCAATTGCAGAGAAGCAGCCACAACTTTGTGAGTATAAAACTTAGCCATGAGTACAAACCCTTCACCATCAGGCTCACTGTTCTCAGCAGAGTTTCTCAATCACACAGCTATGATCAGTTAGAACAAGTTGTCCCATATTCCCATCTCCTGTGGTTTGCAGCACTTCAGGGTGTGATTCTGCCCTTACGGATGGGATGTACTGTGCCCCATACGTATCATGGTGTTTGCATTTGAAAAAAGAACAGAATAGAATATAGTAGAATAGAATATTTCAGTTGGAAGGGACCTATAAAAAACATCTAGTCCAAAGTCCCAATGTCTACTACATTTACCAAATCTGAATATGCTTAGAGCATCTATAAAGCATAATTTATTAATATACTATAAAAGGTAGTATAAAATATGTACACTCATTCAGAAATACACATCAGATGTCCTTTTAATGCATATATATTTCTCTGAAGGGTAATTCACAAGTTCTGGTCCTGTTTTAGCCTTTATTTGCAAACACCATTAATACTCTCACAGGAGGCTTACTATTTTCCTAAAAGCCAATCAAGTCATCTAAGCAGCTTGATCTTGACTACTTTGAAAACTAAGCATCTCTGTGCCTCCACAGTATTTCAAAAAGAAACAAAAAATTTCAGTTTCTGCAACATATAATCCATGGTACGACCTTTAGAAAATACTAGAATATAGATCTGGAATGAGTCAAAAGCCTACACTGATCTCTGTTTTACTCTTACCTACTCAACATCTGAAGTAAGTTCACCACTAATTTCAGACTCTTCAGGACATATGAGCCTTTAATTACCTGTTGTGGCAGAGTTCACCACTGCCCCTACTTAAGCCATAAACACTAGTGGTGGTTGTGATGAAGTAACTGCATCCCACTTACTCTGGAATTTGGGTGACAGATGACAACAGGGTAACCAATGACTGTATGCAACAGTGACCCAGATGTCTTGCTAGTAAGCAAATACAACTATAAGTCAAGTAACTTTGAAATCTTAGCTAAGTGCTCTAAAGGATTGATCATGAGTATATGATCCTACCATCATATGTATATAATACTATAAACCATTGACAAAGTCTGGGACTAGGAGTGGATCCAGCTGCACTTAAACTCCTCTCTGAGATGGGGTTTAGGACAAAAGGGTCCTTTCTAAACCTCTTGACTCTACAGGAGGCTCTCCTTGGCAGTTTCGTTTGACCCTGTCCTCTATGCAGGAAATTATCAAGTGTATTTGCCATCAAATCTTGTCAAACTGCTGTCACATTTACTATCAAACTTTGTTATATCAACAAAATATATTGTTGCTTCTCTCTTACAAGTGAAGTGCCTGGCTCCATCCATGACATCTGTATTAAAGGGGAAGGTTCTTATGTTTAATTATCAGCAAAAGGTTATAAAGCACATGTGTTACAGACAAAGTGCTATACAACAACTTTTTGTACTGCTAAACACTGTCGTGTATTTCTTCAGCTTGTGTCACACGTAGCAACGATATTGGCTTTTACCTCAAATTTAGTGACTACTGTTTTTTGGATTTATTATACTAATTCACTTCAATGAAAGCATCAATGAGCTAATAATTGATTAGTGACTGGTATTAGTCCTTCGTTCTTATTCTGGAATGATTTACTATATTCAAAAGGGAAGTAGATTGATTCATTGAAATGATTACATTTAGTATCTTGCACCAAATGTCTCAGAGAATAATGAATCACAACTAAGGACGGGTATCTTCATTTTGTCTGTGATAATTTGAAAGTCGCTGAGATTGTTTTTGGTTTGGAATTGAGTGCTATGAAGTTTTTCTTTTATGTGTTCCTTGATTTCATCTGTGGGAACAGATAGGATGATGGAAAGTAAAATTTATAATGAAAAATAGGGTGAAATCGGAGCAGAGACTAGGCAGAATGAAAAATAAGCTATAAGAGTCTCTGTACGGAAGCAGAGAAATGAGAGAATGAAAAAAAATAGCAGTAGAGATGTCAACTTAAAGCCTGCAAACAAGAAGGAAAGGAATACTGATATCCAACTGAGTTATACCAAAGACTTTCTAGGAGGAGTAGCTCATTCTCACAAAAAGTTGTAGTTCATGTAGTTCATGTGGTTGCTGCATCCTATTGACATTTACTACAGAACTAAGCCTTTGAAAGTTAAGGTCCCAATCTTCTGACACAGGTTACTGCCAAGCTTTGATCAAAACATTTCATTTTTCTATCTCTTAATTCTTCATTTATGAATAAGAATTAAAACATTTTTCCGGCTTAGTGATGTTGTTAATTTCATATATTACTGCTATAGTGTTGACCATTTTGGGAGATCTTTGGAATGCCTGTTGCTATGTTTTACAAACAGTGTCTTTCAGGAGTTACAATACATTCTCTGCAAGGCCCTGAAAAATGAAACATAAAATTTATAATAGATGGACAGTTTCAGTTTTCCAAATCAACAGTCATCCCTTTGATAAGAAAATGATGACTGATAAATGTATTTGGCTAGGTAGACACAAATTATTGATATGCAACTATGAATAAAATAGTTATGTCTAATATCATTAAGAACATCTCCACAGAAAAATTTAAAAGCCTTGGGACACTTTCATGTTTGATTTCAGACAGAGGAATTCTTATTATTGTTGATATCCAACACTTTTATTGTTTTGTATACCATTACTACGTGATACACGTATAGTGTTCTTATGATTTTGTTGTTTTCTATTGGGGTTAATTATGCATTTCATCCATGAATTTGAAAAAAACTAAGCGTAAATTTAACTTCAAACAGGTGAGCAGTTTCACAAGCTTCCCAAGATCAATGTTTATAATTGAGCCAGGAATATCACCCAGATTTTGTTTACATTTCCCTCCAAATCCAAGGTTTATCCTTCGTAACAGTAAGTACAGACTTTAGAATCTTACACAAGATTTACAGGTATTTCACAAACATCCTAAATAACAATGTAAAGTGAAATACAGAGACCTATTTTTAAAAAAGCCATAGAAGTGATCCTGCAGACTTAAGAATACTGCCTGAGGAGAAAAATTCAGCTACAATATTCTAATAAAAGCAAGTACAAGATGGAAAGCAAATTATATCTGGATAAAAACAGTTACTTGGAGAAGAAGAAATTCTGCAAGCATGTTAAATAATAACAAAGGATTCAAAGGAACCTATTTATAAAATAGGAGGATTGCATTATAACAAAGATTTTGCTGACTTTACATTGGAATATGCTTTGATGATTCAGAAATTACTCTTTCTTTGCCACTTTATCCACCCTATTCTGACCCATATAAAAGGTCATTCAGTAAAAAAAGAGCCAAATTAAAGATGATGATGTGAGCGAGGACTGCAGAAATAATATCTATGAGTAGAAATAATGGACAAAAAGGTCAAAGGAAACCTTACACTGTGGCAGGTCTGCAGAATTATTTGCTATCCTTAATCATACACCTATTAACTTCAAAATGGTGTCTGAAGGAGCCAAGCAGTGTCAACCACAGTAATTCCTGCTTAATGGACTTAGTAAAAGTCAACAAATAGGATTCTGCTTGTAGTTGTGAAAAAAGTAAGTTGCCTGGAGGAAAATTAAAGTAACTCGACTTTCCAATACCTTCTGAACTGTAGCATGCTACTAACAATTTACTAGCACACAGAATTAGTTGCACATCTGTTCCAACTACAATTCCAAAATATTTCTTCAATTAGCCTATAAACCCTGCATACAACTAAGCTTATTTGTAATCTTTATACATATTCTTGAGAAAGTCCTGAAAATGTAAATTCTGAGCAAAAATTAGATATTTTTCTTACATTTACCCCAGTGATGGAGACCAAGATCTACAATAGCACCTGCATCACCAATAGGGGCTGTCTACTCTTACCAGTCTGCAGTCCTCTCCTCTCAGGATTCCTTGCAGGGGGCTCACGTGCATGTTTGAATTTTAAACATGTGAGCTTAGGAAGCTAAAAGAAGACAGAGTATGGTACTTTGACATTCACATGTCATTGCCAGGATAGTCAATGTGTATTGCTGCTTGCTTAATTTTGTTCTGACGACATGTTTTCATTTTGAGATATACTTCTAAGGGGTGATGGGAGGCTGTTTGAGAAGGAAGGAGCGCAGCTCCATTTCACCATTGAGTGGCTTTGCTGCACAGATAGCAAGATCTAATCCTCTTCTTTAACTACTGGAATTACAGGTGCATCTTTACCAGAGTTACTCCTACAAAACCACTGAAGAGTCTTTTGGCCTGAGCAACCAGCTGACCTGAAAGCTCAGAATAGAATAGAATAGATTAGATTTTCACTTGGAAGAGACCTAAAATTATCATAGAGTCCAAGACCCTGACCACTTCAGGGCTGACCGAACTGCAGGATTATTTCCAAGCAGAGAAGCATTGCTTACTCACTCTACATACCTACCTCTTTTCCTCTATGCCTTATGTCCTGGACAGTGTAGAGTAAGCACTGTCATGAGTTTCCTTGTTCTAGGTTCCTGGCCCGACCCTGTTCCTCCCAGGGATTGGGGTACAGGAGATTACCTACTGCTAACCCGGGGTGAGTTCAGGTTTCACCAGTAGATGGTAGTGATACTGGATCATTAACCTTTTCAAAATAGCATTATTGTTTCAGGCAAAGTTTTGAGATCATTAAATCAGATGTCTGAAAAAATCGTATGCAGACTTCCTAATAGTATGTAAATAATTAGTGTGCAAAGAAAGATATGAGAACTGGAGAGGAATCTTGTAGGATATAGAAAGAAGTATAAGGATGAGAGGGAGAATAACAGAAAGATGTAATAGGAAATCAAAAAGGAAAAACATTAGAAAGTCAAGAAAGGAATGTGACTGACTCAAAAATTACTAGAGACTCTAAGAATGCTCAGTTTTGGCTGTTCAAACTTTAAGTGTCTAAATGACCTTGGCTTCATGGGAAAGTGTTTACTTATTCTTGAAAACTGCTTTTAAGTTACCTCTGGTTAAATAAAAAATATAAGGCAGGTAAAATCTCTTGTACCTTTTGAGCTATTCAACCATAAAGTCTTCTCTAAAAGAAGGATCGACCGCATACAGCAAATAATAAGGAAATAGAAAATTATTAGGTATTAAAATATGGAAAAAGTAGAACATAGACAGTTCAACAGGTTTTTAAAAGTTGTCTATTTACCTGGATACAAAACAAAGGTGTGAAAGAAGATCAGTAAACCATTTTTTATAATAAGGAAATTATGTTTTCATTTTACCATAGTTTGCTCTTAGCATCTACAGAACAGCAACTATTCCGTACCATTCTTAAACTACCAGCAACCTAAGTGCTAATCTACCATTTCCAAACAGGGATAACAGACTACATGCAGATCTGTACTTTTGAGCTTATATGGAGTATTAGTTACTTGTAAACAGCAAGTGAATATTTCTATTGATCATCCTTTTAATTTCATTGGCCTTGATTTTTTGTTTTCCAAGACACACATAAGGTGAGCCCAGATGTATTTTCCCTGTGAAGCAGATTGTAGCACTGGTAAGTAATCCTGTCCTTTGGCAGCCAATAACAGCACTTGCTCCTGTATCTAAATGCTCCTATTAGTAGCCAAAGTCAATATTTAGGACACAGACTGGTGATTGGCTTATTCACAGTTCTTTTTCAGGCCTTCCAATCAGCTTTAGAGACACAGGAGCAGTGCAACTAAAAAATCAAATGAATGGAGAAAAAAGGGGGGTGTTCTTATAACAACATTTGCTAGCTGCCTCTTCAGATAAGGAAAGGCACAGCACAATGTGTGTGCTGGCCAACCTCCAAATCACACCATGAATCCCTGGACTAGATCCCAGAATTTGAATTTGATCAGGGGATGCCTGGAAAGGACATGTTGCTGGCCTTCCATGAAGAGCAACTATTCTGTTTTGGGCAAGAGGAGATAATGCTCAACCTGAGGAAATGTGCAGGTGGTGGCTCTGGAAAGGATTTACAGCTTACAGTAGTGAAACATCAATGGATCTTCTTCCTCATCTGTCAGCTCCAGCTTACGCTACAGTATTTCAAAATACATATACAAGGCAATTTGCTTTCCTTGCACAAATCTAGCAAGCCGCAACATGCCGAGGATGAATGTTGGCATGTCTTCACTGCACTTAGGCATCATCTACAAACAAAACTTCAATGTGCCAGTATGCCACTGCTTGTCAATCTGAGAAAGCCACCAATACTTTTGAGCTGCATTAAAGCTCCATCCACTTCTTAAGAAGCCAAATAAACTGAAATGAGATAAAAATTAAGTATTCAGGGATAAAAAAAAAATTTAGCTGGATTTGGTGCTATGTAGTTGTAATAGAGCAGTTAGGGGAAGAGCAAAGCTTCTTAGCATCCGTTGCAGAAATGGAACAGCCAATTAAAATTCCAGCTGCAGAGGGAGAAAAATGTTCAATCTGGTGTAATAGCAATAATCAGGCACAGAGAACTTTACAGGAAACCTATTACTTTTTGGTCCCAAATAAGCTGATGTTCTTAAAGGTAAACTACAGTTGGTATGACTGAGCAATCAGCACTCATATTTGAAATTATAGTCCTCATGTTCTCCTATGTCACTACCTAGCCTAGAGAAAGTTCCTGTGCTGATAACTCTGTGCCAAATGCCACAGGGTTCTCACATTAGAATTACTTGTAATGCTTTTGAATACCTCTGTCAAAAGAAAAACAGAAGAGGATCACTATAAAGCTAAAAAGAATGTTCTACTTTCAACTCAGAAATAAAACAACTCAGTTAAGGCAGAGATGTAAGGATTCTCAGTGTCCATCACTGATGTGATCTTTCAGCTGGAATTAATCTCCTCATTCTCACTGTTACCCACCTTCTCCTCAATACTTCCTTCACTCTGTATTGCAACAGCTGACATAGCTGTCAGGCTCACCTAAACTGTTGGACCAAGATTCAACTCCAGCCCTTCCCCGACTTTATAAAACAGGACAGGGCAGGCAGTAACTTCCCCTTTCCCCATCTCCCAGACTAACTATATTTTCCTTATAAAGAAAATAACATCATTTAACCAGAGATTTGTCACAATGGACCACATCGGCAGGCCTGGATTTTCAGAGAAGACAAACTACAAGAGAGGATTAGCATTCAACTTGGTAGTATTTCAGTCACTGAACCTCCATGAAAGAATTTGTAATACACCTCACAATTTTCATCTCAATCCATCATATCAACATTACCTATTTCAATGGTGATCCTTATCAAGGAATGAAAAAAAATACAGTGTCAGAAAATGGCATGGGACAGTTTATTGCCTTTTCAGGATTAAAGGCCTTTTCAGGATTTAGTATCTGTGCATTATAGAGTACCTCCTCCCTTTTCTGTCAGCAGTCAACAGTATTAAAAGATTTGTCTCCATTATGCTATGCTAAGAATCATGTGTATAAATTGGGACCACACTTTGGCCTACTTTTTTAATATCTTTAAAACCTGAGACTGATCATTGTTGACAAAACCTATTCTAGAATCACACAACAGATAGAGGAACAAGAGAAGTTCATTGTTGCTAGTGAGTATTTCTCACCTTTAGGAATGCATGAGATATTTCAGACTCTGTGAATTATGTCACACTAGTCATCTAGTTAACTACCATAGATGTTGTGGTAAATTTACACTGCTGATGTTTCTGGACTCAAGGGAGAATTTTGCTTTCAGGGGTCTGTGCTTTTGCATACAATATATAAAGCACCCTGTCAACCTTTGCTAAAGAGACCATACCATCATCATTTTGCTGTTCTTTCTTTCCACATCACTTTCCACATCACCTTGTAAGACTGGTGACGCAGCATTCCCTCCAAAATTCCCCAGCACCACTAACCATGTTGGTTCTGTTAATGGATTTATTTTTCCACTGATGTAGACTATGATTTCTATATTTACAGTCCCATAAGAACCCACCATGGTAAAATCCTAAATGATGATCTTGTCTGACAATCTTTCAGCTGTTTAAAGAGCCTTCTTTCCAGCATTTTTATTTTTTTCTCTTCCACCATTCTAATAATAATATTGCTTTCTGCTTCTTTTACTCAGCTAAAAAATCTTAATGGTTTTTTGCATCTCTTTTTATTTTCTTTCTTTCTCTGAGGGCTTCAGAGGTCTTGATGACCTAAATAAACTTTATAGGATTCATTTAAAATAAAAAATTAAGTTGATTCTATTTCACACACTGTTACATTGAGGATTAAGAAATTTAAAAGTCCACACAGTAAATCTACATGCAAAAACATGTACGTAACACTTACCCATGGATTTAACAAAGATATCAGGCTTAAACAATTTGAACATAGATGGAGAGAAGCTCATTGGCAAGGTTCATAACAAAACAGCAGGTCTCTTTCTACTAACTTTAGAGTTAGGAAGCATACCAAAACCAACACAAACAGCCTCTTCCTGTTCAGGTTTGACAGGCAGATGTTGTTATTGCCTCTTTCCAGTTTAAGCTAATGAAATGTTGTCACAATAGACAACTAGTCCACAGTAAAGAGCTTCTTAGATGTGGAGATCATGACTGGATCTTAAAATAAAACTAAACTACATTTACAGATATTTTATTTCCTTTCATAGCTGACTTTCCACCAAAAATTCAACATGAGATATTAAGAAAGAAATTAAAGAAAAATTCAATATGATAGGACTTCAAGAAGAGACTGAATTTAACCCAAAGCCAGGCAATTCCTACCACAGGAAAATGGAGATGTAAACGGGTTGGAGAAGAGACTTAGCATTTCTATTCACAGCAGCATGAGAAAAGGAGCAGTGGCTGCTGTGGGAAAGATTCTCCCTTCCCTAAATCTCCTGGAGTCACCTTGATCCCACCCTGTGTGCACATGACCTCCAAAAGGAAACAAACACATTGTCTACTACCGCCGAGTTACAGATCAGGACAAGAAGATTTCACCTTCATACAGGCTAAGGACTAGATCCCTCCAAAGACTCTGGCATATTCAAGTCAGACAGGGTTGAAATGCCTCTACCGTGTACCTTCTTAGTAGGGCTACAGAGCTTCTGGCTGAGGTTTGGCTGTTAGTTGGGTGTCTCAGAGAGCTGGTAGGTGGAAAATTCCTGTCATCTTGTGAAAGACTTCACACATATAGCCCTGTATGTGTCTGGTTCCTAAAGGAGAATCTAAAAGTTGTTTGCACACAACTTCCAGTTGTCCAGACAATTTCCATCTAAATGGAAATTTAAGTGTCCCAACTACCATATATATGTCCAAATTTAAGTATATGAACCAAGTATCTTCATCCATTTATGAACCAGACTCAGAATCCTTTCTCCAAAGCAAGTAACTCCAGCTATACTTCCATAGACAAGGTGAAGTCTTCTTTTGCTTTTATTTCCAGTCATGTGATAAAGATGTCTCTGTTCATCCTACATCGAAAAGTTTAGATTTTAGATCACTTATGCAAGAACTGAGACAAATAAGGTCCAGATCCTTGTCTTGGGATGTTTTGAAAGCCAGCTTTTCCACATATCTTAGGAGAATACAACAGCAAACAACTTATTGTGTAGCATGGGTAAAGGCATTCTTCAGAACATTTTCAGCAAGTATGTGTGGATTTTCACGTGCTTCTCAATTATATTGCAACTAAGAATGAAGACAAGTGAGGAGGCTGGAGGATGGCTAAACCCCGTTCCAGCTTGAGCATGATTTAGTCTAAGATCTCTAAAATTTTTCTTTAAATGAGAAGGAAGAAGAGTCAAAACCACTATATCCGAGTCTCAGAAACAGAACTAGATGAGCTGAGGATGTAAACTGAGTTGTAAATTAATCAGTTTCCAGGGGCCACATGGTGCCAAGTTGGGTCAGTCAGTTGGTGAGTGTTTTTTGTACGTAAATCACTCTCTTTCTCTATGCTTTTGCTATTAATATTGTTGCTGTTATTCTTTGTTTTTTATCTCTTTGCTGTTTCCAGTAAATTGTTCTTATTTCAACTCAGGATCTTTGCCTTTCATCTCTCTCTCACTGGAGGAGGTGGGGAGAGAAGCAACTTTTTTTTTCATTTTAGTGGGAACACTAATATAATTTCTAAACCACAACACAGTTTTATAAAACAAATGTTTCTGTGCTATTAATAACTTGCTCATAAGCCTGTTAGAAGAAATGTAGGACTCCAGGCATAGATCAAGCATAGAGAATATGCCAAAAAGGTTAATATTTTTAAGATATTAGAGAGATAATATCAAGGATTAACTGATTAACTCCATTCTATTTGTACTACTTCCAGAATTTCAGATAAGTAAAAACATTAACTAAAAGCAATACCAGAATTTTTCAGTCTTTGTATAAAATTATCATAGCACTGTTTAAGATTACTTAGATCACTAACAATATAAAGACAACAAAAGTAGACGTCTCTTAATCAGTGCTATTAGGGGAATTACAGCTTCCACAAACAAAGGAATTGTAGACATACTCATCATGCTTTCTTATTCAATTTTCAAAACTGTTATAAGCCATTTCTGTGCAAAAACCACCTATGTATCTGTGGGAAAATGGAAGCTGAAGTCACATTTGGGATACACAGTTTAGCAGAGATACATTCTCTCCCCCGCATAGATTTTCCACTCTTGCATTTGGCTCTTTCCCATATCAGAAACACACCAAAGAATCCATTTATTTTGCCTTTGAGAAGGACAGTAGAATAGAATATGACCAAAAAGTATATCTGGAGTATTAAACAAAGAAGACATGCAAAAAATGACTGAAACCTTTTATCTTTTAGAAAATTACGTTGAATGGGTAAAAATAATACACTAATGAAAAGGAAAATGTGGGGTAAATATTCAACAGTCACTTTACTTTGTTCATTCATTACCAATTTAGCAGAGTTGACAACATTTTTTCATGTAATCAGATTTTGATTTGTATTGAAACTGAAAATCAATTTGCTTTCTGATGGACATTAGTTTCAGTAGAGCAAATGCAAAAGCTTCACACTTTTCACTGATGCCTGAATTAGGCCAAATTAAAGGACCTGATATGCTTGATTGAGTGGTTAGATTCCACTTGTCAATATTACTAAAACAAGCCATATTGAAAATCACAAATTAGTAACACTGAAAGAACACAGGGAAAATTGCTGAAAGATATTTGGAATAATGGTATTTTGTAATGGTGTGGCAATAGGTATAGCAAATCACAAGAATTGCATGCAATTATACTTCATTTATGTATAGAGCTTTGACCCAAGTTTCTATTAATATCAAAAGGAACACTGGAGGAAAAGTCAAGGTAAAAATAACCCAGTTTCCATATCAAAGTGTTCATATTTGACTAATCAGAACTTCTGCAAATAAACAGCAGCTTCAAATAACTAATCTCCTGACCAAAACTGAAATGCCAGCATAGCATCAGCTAGACCCTAAAACTGGACAACACAGTGAGTGAGGTGGCAACAGCTCTTTTTAGTCCTGTTATTTAATAATTTCTCTCACAAGGAAGTTTTTGGAAATTTACAGTTTCAGAGCTTAAATTATCTCCGCTGAGATTTTTTACTTATTTTATATTTCTGCTAGATCTGTGTGATTTTTCTAAGTATAAGGCCTAGGAAAAATTTTGGGTGGAGTGAGTGCTGCCTTGGACACTTTCTAGTATTTTTATGATCTAGTATTCATTATTAATGTGATTTGCATAAAATTATTTGAATGTAAGCACTATTGATTGCAACTATTTCATACACGAAGTAGGAACGTTCATCATTTGGTTGCTGATTTTGAAGTATTTCTCCAAAATTTTTCCTGTTAATTTGGGAGGCTTTTTTTTCTTTTTCTTTCTTTTCTTTTTCTTTCTTTTTCTTTTTCTTTTTCTTCGTCTTCTTCTTTTTCTTTTTAACTTCTCCATTTTTTCAGAAGCTTTTCATGGCATCCCAAAGTAATAGTAGCAGACCATGGAGGAGTATTTAGTAAGCAAATTATTGTTTCTTTTTTTGAGGATCCATTTCAGCAAACTCTGGAAAGAAACCCAGAATAAAGTGATTGCTATGGTATTAAGATCTATAATAGTCCTATCTGGAAAAAAAAGTTTGACTTAAATTATTCATAATCATATAGAATCAAGGGTTGGAAGGGACCTTAAAAGATCATCTAGTTCCAGCCCCCAGGCATGGCTCAACAAGCTAAACAACCTCTGTTTTCTCAGCTGTTCCTCACAAGACTTGTGCTCCAGATCCTTCCTCACCTCTTTTACCTTTCTCTGGACATGCTCCAGCACCTCAATGTCTTTCTTGTAGTGAAGGGACCAGGACTGGACACAGCATTCAAGGTGTGGCCTCATCGGTGAGGAGTACAGTAATCACTGCCCTGGTCCTGCTGGCCACACTATTTTTGATGCAGGCCAGGATGCCACTGGCCTTCTTGGCCATACTCCTGGCTCAGGTTCAGTCAGCTGTCAACTAGCACATCTGGATGCTTCACTTATGATTTTTGTTTGTGACCTGACACCAGTCTACACATCCTGTGTGAATTCTTTTTAGTTCACAAAATGCAGAGCAGGGCAAAATATTGTTTCATACAGAAATATTTTCTGACAATAAAAACAGTTCCTCTACTAATCCTCAACTTCTTCTTCCATCCTTGGTCCAAACAGTGTTCCATCTGAAACTCTAGATATAAAGATAAGTTTGGGATGCTTGTTTTGGTCTTGTCACCTGAAATATTTTGGTAGAGAAATTCCTAGTGTTAAAATAGATTTTTTTTTTTTAATTTTACATTGAAAATTCATTAAAGATGTTCGATTCAAGAAAGGCCAAAAATGACTCCTCCAATGATTAGATAATGTTTTTACGACTCAGACCCCAAAATTAAACACCTTGAAAAGCCTCTCAATGGTAGTCTGCTTTTGTTTTGCATTCATTACCATTGTTTAAAGAATTAGTGACCAATCACATACACCATACAGTTTTATTCATCCATTTCAAGAGACATTAATTTAGGTTTGAATGTATACAGAGAACTCCTGCTAGAAATGGTCAATGGTATGGAGAGTTTTTGTCTGGAAAGAACACTTCAGAAAAAAATTGGCTCATTTAATTCAGGAAAAAAAATATAAATCATCAGTCTGTAAAATCATCAGGGTGATAGATGAGAGGGAGAGAGAAGAGCTAATTTAAGCTAAAAAAGATGGCAACAGAACAAATTTGTATGACCTAGTCATAAATAAATTTTCTCTGGATTTTACTCAAAATAATGAAAATTGGGAGTTATCTTCCACCTGGATGTTAGAATGAGAAACAGTTGGTTTCAGCTATCTGCCCTGTAACAGGGAGAATTCAGTTTTATAGATCTAAATGTCTTTAATTGTTTCTTTAAGGGTTACTGTTCTTTTCCTAGTAAGGTTGCTTAGCAAAGAATCTAATAAACCCCACAGATCTCTGTAGATCATATCCCTCGCCCTTTATGCCCTGTTCATTAAGAACCAATCAGTATTCAGTAAGTCAGAGTTCCTTCTTCATCAGATATTAGCTAAACTGCCCTCAGGAAAGCTAGTGAAAATACCCCTCAAAAATATCAGTTTGTGGTGTTTTGGTGGGTTTTTTTTTACTTTCTGTCTCCATTCCTCAGAACACATTGTGGAGGGGTTTGACATATAATCAGAGACCCCTAGTGTGTGATCTGCTTGCCAGATAACTCATTTAAACCAGTTCTCTTGATCAGGCGCCAGTTTTTTCTTTCTCCTGTTTGAAGAAATCTTCTGTTCCTGGCTGCATAGGCACACCTCTGTGAATACTAAACTGTCAGGAAGGCAGAAGAACAGAGGAGACTTAGGGAGGCACACCTTAAAGCTGAGAAGACTGCCTTTTATTAAGATAAACAACATCAATTGTGTTATAGAGAATCCAGAAGTCGTTGATAGGTAGATCTTCTGAATTGCCACTAAATGCACTCAGCAGCGCACTTGAGGATTAGGCATTAAACCTGGGAAACAGGCCTTGAAGAAAAAAAAACAACCAAGCTTTGACCATCAAAGCATATTTGCTTATTTTAAAAAGTACCATAATTCACTAACTGGATTTGCTGTCCTGCAATTTTCACCACTCGAGCAGTCCAATCAATACTGAAATACAAAAAAAATCAGTTCATTCTAGGGAGTTTTTCTAGGTAATTTTTCCTCGGCATACCCAAGTTCTTTCTGTTAAATTCTAATCATTTCTTAACACTTTGGGAGCAGAGTATTTAATTGTTTTCTTGTGCAGGTAGATCCTAAGGTCTACCTCCATTGTGCATTAATGTCAGATCAATTTTATTGAAATAGAAATAAGTAGAAGTATCTGAATTACATTATTGTCATAGTTCAGGGTAAACTGTATGTTTTGGTCCATCCCAACATCTCTGTGGACATCCCTTTCAAGCAACAAGCCTGTATGATGCACAATTACATTCCAGTGTACTGTCTCTGGCTAAGATGAGTTAAATTTCCTCATATTACCCCATATGGTGCTGTGCTTTGCTTTTTTAGCTAAAATAGTATTGATAACACACCAGTGTTTTGGCTTCTGCTGAGCAGTGCTTGCACTGCATCAAGGCTTTCCCTTCCCTCCAAAAGCTGGGAGTAGGCAAAAGGTTGAAAGAACACAGCTGGGACAGCTGACCCAAACTGACCAACATATGACATTGTGCTCAGCAATAAAATCTGAGGGCAAGGAGGCAAATGTGGGTACATTTGTGGTTGAGCTGCTTGTCTTCCCAAACAACCACTGGTATGGAGGCCCAGAGAATGGTTGACATCTATCTGCCAATGAGATGTAATGGATATTAAACTGCCTTTATCTTATCTCATGAGCTTTTCCATCTTACTTTTTACCCCTATTCTATTGGAGAGGAAAAAAGAGCAACAGGCTAGGGGTCTGGTAGACAGCCAAGGTAAACACACTACACATGATTGACTCTGTTTTCATTGTAACCCACAGTTTACAATGACAGAATTATGTAGGTTGGAAGCACCCTTAGCAATTTCATCCTTGCTTAAAGCAGGTTCCCTTATAGCTGGCTACTCATGGACTGCTCCAATGGAGTTTTGAATATCTTGAAGGAGGAAGATCCCTCAACCTCTCTGGAAACTTATTGCAGTGTTTGATCACACTCGTGGTGAGGTTTTTTTCCTGATTTTGAACCAGAATTTACCATCATCCGGCTCTTGTCCATTACCTGTCATTCTTCTAGGAATCCAGCTCTTTTTTCCCTGATTTCCTTCTGTTAGAAAGTTGAGGACAGCATTAAGATCCCTCCAGAGCCATCTCTTTCCAGTCTCAACAAGCCCAGCTTCCTCAGCCTCTCCTCACAGGGTGAGTGTTCTAGCCCCCGACCAATCTGGCTCCATTTGTTGATGCTTTTCTCATACTCAACTAACACCCAAGTTACAATACTTCAAGGGAGACTGCACTTTCTCAGTAAGTCTGACTATGTTCAGGTACCTGCAGTTTTTATGACTCAGATACAGATCATACATAGATACATAACAGCCTTCTTAAAATGGAAGTGTTAAGCTGTTTTAACAAAGGGACAGTATTTCCTGACAGAGCAGCTGGCATGCTCATCTGTCTTAAAATCTTTTGATCTCCTGATGATAATGAAGCTAGTTGTAACTTCTTCTGGTCCCACAAGGTCTTGTGTCTCAGCTGGTTGTTCCAAGATAATTACTCTCCATGGAGCAAGTGCTCATTTTTAGACCTGCAGGAGAGTTCTTTTGATCTCCTTCATGGCAGGAACTTTTCTGTCCTGCTTCAGAATAGTTTCTCAGCTCAGTGTTTTCATAGGCAGTGGTATCCAATTCTCTCTTGTTTCCTGCACTCTGACTTAGCTTGGATCATTCTTTTTGTCTTTAAAAAAAGAAGAACCTCCTGATCTACCAAACAAGTGCAATCTTGAGAAAATGTATCAATAATCAGCTGAATATACTGAGCATTTTAAATACATAACTTGAGTCAACTTCTTGCTAACCATGAGCAAGCACAAGGATAGAACAAATGCTTTAAGAAATTTCTCAAATCTCCTTCTGGGTTATAAACTAGGATTAAATATTAGCATTTACTTTTATCTGAATTCCCGCAATATCATGCTCCTGGAGCAGAAGACAGTAAGTTAGCCGATTGGTATTAGGTCTTTCATACATGGGAAACATTTCCTAAGCAGCTGAGCACAACTGTAAAGGTGCTCTCTCTCTGTCAGTCTACCTTCCCCAAGAATGCCGGAAGGTAGCTGGGAGCCCTCTCGAGATCCAAAGTTGCAGAAAGCAAATCACAAAACCTCCCAGTTCTGTCTTTTAATGTGAAAGCTCAAAACCTTCCAATAATCTGACCTGAACACTCAGAAATTATTACAGTACTGCTTCAAACAAGGTTTACAATCACTTGTTCTCATGGGAAATTTCAACTTATCAAATATATTCTGGAAATATAGCACAGCAGAGAGACAACAGTCCAGGAGGTTCCTGAAGTGTGTGGAAGAGCTCTTCCTGACACAACTAGTGAGCGTGTCAGCCAAGAGAGGTGCCCCACTGGAGGTGATGTTAATGAACAGAGAAGGACTGGTGGGTGATATGATGGTTGGAGGCCTCTTGGGCAAAGTAATCACAAAATGATGAAGCCTTTGGTTCTTGGAGAAGTAAGGAGGATGGTCAGCAGAGCCACCTCGGATTTGTGGAGGGCAGACTTTGGTCTGTTGAGAAAACTCTTTGGCAGAGTCCCCTGGGAGGCAGACCTGAAGGGCAAAGTAGTCTAAAAAGGTCGGATATTCTTCAACAGGAAACCTTAAAGACCAGGAGCAGGTCATCTCTGTGAGCCTAAAGATGAGCTGGCAGGGAAGACCAGCCTGGCTGAATGGAGAGCTTTGGCTGGAACTCAGGACAAAAAGGACCTTTATGTTTATGACCTTTGGGAAGAAGGGGAAGGCAACTCAGAAGGGCTCCGAGGATGTTGTGAGGTTGTGCAGGGATAAAATTAGAAGGGCCAAAGTCCAGCTGGAGCTTAATCTGGCCACTGCCAGACAATAGAGAACAACAAAAAATGTTTTTATGAATCCAGAGAGGAAAAGGCAAGTTGCATCAAGGGAGTTTTAGACAGGATATTCCAAAAATTCTTCACAGAAAGGATTGTCAGGGAAGTAGCCAAGTCACCATCCCTGGAGGTATTTAAAAGACATATAGAGGTGGCACTCGGGGACTTGGTTTAATGGTGGACTTGGCAGTAGTGGGTTAACAGTTGAACTCAATGATCTTGAAGGTCTTTTCCACCTTAAACAATTCCATGTTTCTATATCAAGAATCAAAATGAATTAAGGAAAAAAAACCTCAAATAATAAAAAAATCAAATACTAGATCAAACAAGAATTTTCTTCTGATGTTGCTCAATAGGCAGAACTGCTACTTTTATTTAAAAGTTAATGCTTCTTCTGAAAATGACCTATCTCTACAAACACAAAAAATACCAATAACTAAGTACTAAATAGCAAATAGTGAATAACAAATAATGAATATGTTAAAAAAAACAACAATCAAACAAAGAAAAACAACTTTCCTGAGGCTTGAGGACTATTTAAAGAAAAAGCATCATTCACAGGGTTTCAGAGGTGGTGGTGGTGGTGTTGGAACTGTGTTCAGCAAAAGAGTGTCTTCACAGACAGGCTTAAAGCTTCTGGCCTCAAATTAAATAAACACTATTCTATTCAAAAAGAGGTGTTAAAAGTGGCCCTCTGAAATGAATGGAAATTATAGTTCTTATCAGGTCAATAAAATGGATTGATTTATTAAGCCAAAGGCACAAGACATTGTGACAGTGTTTTAAGCACTAACACCATTCCTCCTTGCTGAGGTAAGATGGCTATCACGCAGGAGTGTTTTGAGCAGAATATAAAAATTCAGAAATGAGATATTTTTATTTCAGGAAAGCAATGCAATACAGGCACTGTGGTCTGACCAGCAATGACTGTGTATTCAGAGAGATCTGGATGATATCTTTGATAAGTTAAATATGTTCAATTTCTCTCTGAAGAGCTGAGATTCAAACAGTCTGAAATGACAGACAAGATATCTGCATTTCAGAAAGTTTAGCCTGTGGGAGGACAGGAAATAACAGAAACAATGGCATAATCTTACCTGATCTTTTTGTGGACTTCTCTGAAAATTAACGTCTATGTGGATACCATGAAAACACACACAGTTGAACTCTGCAGATTTAGAAAACAAGCTCAGGAAGGATTCTGAGATGACAATTGACTGTAGAACTTAGTAAGAAGTCTTTTCAATGAAGCAGCTTTTAGTTGTGTTTCTCTGCTCATCAAAGATGCTGATTAAGTTTTATCTTTGCTATACAGTGAAGATAAATCAGAGACACTGTATTAGCTGTAGCACTACAAGAACATTCCAACTGATATGGTTTTCCTGCCGCTTGGATCTACTGTGAACTGTAGCTTTCAGTATATCTGTAATATTAAGCAAACTGAGGCTGCATATCTAATTCTGTGTTCAGTTTTGGGACCCTCACTTCAAGAAAGACATTGAAGTGCTGGAGCATGTCCAGAGAAGGGCAACAAAGCTGGGGAAGGGTTTGGAGGTCATGTCTTATGATAAGCAGCTGATAGAGCTGGGGTTGTTTAGCCTGGAGAAGAGGAGGCTCAGAGGGGATCTCACCACTCTCTACAACTACCTGAAAAGAGGTTGTAGCCAGGTGGAGATCAGCCTCCTCTCCCATGCATCCTGTGGCAGAACAAGAGGAAATGGCCTCAGGCTGTACCAGCAGAGGTTCAGGTTGGACATCAGGAAGAATTTCTTCACTGAAAAGGCGCAATTGGAACAGTCTGCCCGGGGAAGTGGTGGAGTTACTATGCCTGTGTCATAGTTTGAAATTGGCTCCCCTGAGAGGCTGGGGGGGCTCAGAGGTGATTGGGTGCCAGGGCAGTGTTCCCTGGAGAGGCAATCACTGTCCATGTTGTTTGCTTCTGCTCAAAATCATATATCACAGCACCAGAAGCTGGTGGCAGTTCAGTCTTGGTTGTTTTGCTGTTGGTGTCTGCTGCGTGTAGGTGTTGAAGGCCAGGGGGTGGCTGCGGCTCCCCTAACTCTGTCTAGGCCAGAGTTAGCATTGGAATGAGTGCATGTTTGTGAGGGATGCAACTCACAAACAACTGGTAAGTGGGAGAGAGAGATGCAGGCCCTGCGACCAGGCCCTCTTCTTCTTCCCCCCAACCTTTGCAGCCAAGCTGCAGAGGAGGCCTGTTTTTTCCCTCTCGCTGTTTAGTGAGAGTGGGTGCGAGGCTCAGCATTGGAGCAGAGCCAGGTGGACGGGTCAGAGGAGGCTCGATTGCTAGGGAGAAAATATCAGGCAAAAATTGGAGACAGACTCCAGAGAGAGAGAGAGAGAGAGAGAGAGAGAGAGAGAGAGAGAGAGAGAGAGAGAGAGAGAGAGAGAGAGAGAGAGAGAGAGAGAGAGAGAGAGAGAGAGAGAGAGAGAGAGAGAGAGAGAGGGGCCCGGAGGATGTTTCTGCCATGATCTAAAATGCAGAACAACCGAAAACCTGAGGAGAAATCAACATTCCAGGACACGGACGCTTGATGAGCTGAACTACACTGCAGCAGCCTACGAACCAAGGTATGAGAGAGAGAAATCACATAGCAGCAGAGGAGCAAGGACTTAAAGCTTTCTTCTTGGACTTCGTGAGGAGAGAGACTGCAACAAGCAACTGGAACTTGGTGAGGAGGGAGTGTTCAGGAGCCCAGAACACTCCCACGGCAAAGACTGTGTTACGTATCAGCCTTGAAAAGCTGCTCCTGGACTAAAGTAGTTAAAAGGAGGGGCTTGAAAGGACTGACAGACAGAAACGTAATATATATATAGCTGCCTTTAGTTTGGACAGTATATTTATTTGTGTAAATAAATGTATATACTTCCCCCTTCCCCTACAGAAGCCTCTGGTCTGAAAGTTTCTCTCAGGTGTTAGGATAAATTGTGCGAAGGGATGGGGGGAAGCCTGAAAATTGGATTTTGGATTCCTGATGTGGCTCAAACTGCCACAGCCTGGAAGTGTTCAAGTAGCAACCAGATGTGGGACTTAGTGCTATTGTTTCATTGACATGGTGGTGTGCAGTCAAAGGTTGGATTCAATGACCACAGAGGTCTCTTCCAACCTAATTGATTCTACGATCCTATGAAACTTCAGAGGAGATTGTGTCTTACTTACCTAAGGACAGGTTGTTTGCAAAATCACATGGAATAATAGAGATATTACATCATGAAGACTATTTTGTTTTCAACAAGTGTCTCCTGTCTGTTTCCTCCATGAGTAAAAACAAACAAAAAACACCCTAATATATCTCAAGATCACATTTCAAGAGCATTACATCACAGGTTATCTTCTAAGCAACAACTATGAGAAGCAGTGATTTTTGAGAGGTGAGCATTTCATTAACTGTCAGAAAGAGAAATCACATCAATACCAACCTGTCTTAATGGCCTGACATACCCTGACAATTTTCACAGAACTCCAGAGACTGATGCTGCTTTTCTCCTAGAGTTGCTCCATTCAAGTTGGCAACAATGCATCAAGAAAGCTGTGCAGATAATCTCTGATGATCAGGTGAGTAAGCAATGTGGATGAGGAAAACATTAGTGCAGGAAAACCTTGCAGACCAGGCTGCATTTTCCTGTCTGAGTTCCAGTAAGGATGGAGAACGATCTTCTACAGGGTTGCTTGGTTTACAGGACTATACAAAAAGACTTACTCCTTTGAGTGGTGACTCAATAATGATCCAGTGCTTTCTATGGCAACAGTGCATAATATGGCGGGGTTTGTGCTGCGGGACCCTCAGAACCTTATTTTCCCGTGTCCCTTCTCAAACAAAAATGTTTGAGAATCTTTCATAAAAGTCTTCTGTCCTAACAACAGCTGTTGAGCAGAATAACCTCAGAACACGCATCAGAAGTGGTGTTTTCATCAAAACAACTGCAATTCCCTGCTACTTGTATAAGTTTATTACTCCATTATTGATATTGGCCAAGATTCAGGCCCATTTGTACCATTTTGCAAAATGTGCTACAAAGTGGATTTGCTACTGCAATAAAGTGGATCTGTCACCCCAATTATGCAAAGCAAGTGGTTGAGTGCAAAACTACATCAAAAACTGAATTAGGATTTTTCACCCATTTATACAAGTCATGCCAACACAAAATACATGTTTATTTTGTAGTAGAGGTACTATATTACCACTACTACAGGAAATTAGATGCTTGAGTCTGTATCAGAATTCAGGTACCATAATACAAAAGCCATTTTTTTTATTTTGGCCAATACCTGAGTTGCTGTGAACAATGTCACACAGAATGAGACATGACTTATCAAAGCCATATCTAAACATAAGCCGAAAAAAATCTTCTTGCCCTACAAATTTTATCAAAGGGACAGACTATAATCCCCTTTTTCATATTGGATAACAATATGTTCCATGAGTATTCCTCAATGATATCAGTAGAATTCCTTGGAATTTCATAAGTATTAGTTGTGATGGTATTAAAATCTCTCTTTACATAAACCTCTCAGTCAAGTTCTCATCTGCACCACAGACACCAACATTTTGGTGAAGTCAGCTGGTAAGTTGAGGTTTGAGTTCATTCTCAGTGCAAAAATTAAACCAGAGAAAATTTCAGAATCCTTTGGTCTTGTTGGATGTTGGAGGTACTGAATAAGGATGTTGCAGAATATCCATCATTAAAGATATCTAAGCATATGTTTGACAAATCTTTTGGAAATAGGGAAAGATGTTTTATCTGTCCTTGGGACAGACTGATGGACAAGATAAATTCTTGAGATCACTTCTAGCCCCAGTGTTTATGATTTCAGACATGTGACAGAGGGCCATACCTCTATGCCATTCAAATCACTAAAATCAAAATCAAAACCTCAGGTTTCATCCTGAATGACTAGCATGAAGAGAAATGTGACATTTTGTTTTACAATTGTAGGACTGGTTTTGCTGTATACTTTCTGAAGAGAAAGAATAATTTCTTATCTTCACTGGAGTATAATTTATGAAACTCAGTATTTTTTTATACATTCTAGACATATTTTCAGGGGCTTTTTCATAGAACTTCAATAATCTTCCTGTCAAAAATTAGATTTGAATAGTTTTATCTTTCAATATCCATATCAGCTGGAGCCATACCAAGAAGAATGCCATCTAAATGCCTTTTTCCTATGCATAGGAATTACATGGAAAATAAAAGAGAATGAAATAGTTAGCAACATGCAGAGCCTCTGAGGTTCTTAAATATGGGAAGAGCCACTTCAAAATAGCATTTTTTTTTTTTATTACTTGTAGGTGTATATGTCATAAATCTGAATTAAACACCTAAAACCTCCATAAAGCAGATAAGGTGGTACAGGCATGGTTTTACAGCATGTACATTCTGAGTGGAAAAGCCTCAGCTTCTGGAATGAGTGTATCTGAAATGCTGGCTACCAAGGCTATTTCCAGCTCTGGGATTCTCTGACCGGGAACACACGATGGATTTAAGACTGTACACTGGCTGCTGGAGGATTCATACATTTGTAAACGATGATTTGCCCAGCTATACAGGATGTACCTAACAATACTTGAATAGTGGTAGATTATTTGTCAGGAACTGGTACATGTGTTAACTGACATATTAATTACATTTTATGTAAGCTGTGTTCCAAATCACATCTTTTTCTCCCTGCTTTTGTTATAGTGCTAACCCTGAGTCCAACAGTGTCTACATATTTACCTGGAATGCTCCATTTCCCAAGAGGGAATCCACAGCCAAGGTTATAATTCTATGAGGGTGATAGAGGACAGCCCTGGGTACTGGTTTGCATTGCTGGAGCTTTTTATTCATGTGGTTTTAAAATATCCCTTGACATTGTCTTTCAGCAGATAAAAGATGCTTTTACTGGGACAGGATGGAACTCTTTCATTCATTTCACAAATGCAAAATAAATTAAATAGTAAAAGATTGAACTTCTCCACCCTCACAGGTTTTCTTACCAGTGGGCAGCGCTACCCTCTTAACTGTGCTTTTAAAGAAATGCAGCTACATTGCACATTTACTGCTGAATTGAATATGGTCAGTGTTCGTAAGGTTTCTTCTGAGTATTTTTGGTCCCCAGGCAATGAAATGTCTTCTTTTTGAATGGTGAAGGAGCCTAAATGTTAAACAGATGGTAGGACACTGTTGAGCTGAGATGGTTTTGTCACTGCACCACTTGAAGCCCTGGGGTACTTCACCATTTTAATGCTTAGGCATTTGTCTGGGCATAGTTGCTCTGTGGATACAAGTTTTGGACTCATTCCTAAATTCCATCAAAGTTGCACTCTATTTCCCCAAGTACATTTTTCAGATCTGGTCACTTCCCAAGTAAATATGAAATATGAAATACAAAATAAATATAAAAATACTGGGAATGGGAAACCCACTCTGAAAATAAAATAAGGTAATTAAAATGCATCATAAATGTCAGTGAATAGCTAGCTTACTATATTTTAAAATTGAATTTGTACATGACATTGTCAAGCCAAAGATTTTACCAGTCACACATGTCCACTATTATTACAGGCTCATCTATATCCCTGAGTATTTCTGTCTTCCTGGATTTCTGGAACACAGAGTATTAAAACAGAAATGTTCAAAAAGTAGGGCATTTTATTAAAGTTTTGTAAAAATCCTAAACTTTTAGTTCTTGCTTTTTTGATTATGTCCACATGACCCATATAATAAGTTGCAATAAGGCTGATCTTGCATGTTGAGGAAAAATATTGCATACTTCCGAATGTAGTACTTTAGGAATCACCTCTTGAAAGATGTTATTCTCTAGATAAAAAAGAAAATAAGGTTAACTAAAAGTGGAACAGTCATCCAGGCTTATTTTATTAGGCGTTATGCTCAGCTTTGGAAAAAAACCCAATGTTGCAGTTAATAAATAAGCATTTATTTGGTTTGTGGTTTCTACACATTTATAGTAGTACATAGTTCCTTTTCTAAATTAACTTTGCTACAAGGAAGGGACAAAACTGGAAAACAAGACAACTCATAAGCAAACATCCAAATGACCACTTAGATTGAGTAAAATTTGAGGCATGATCAAGCAACAGCAAAGGTCATAAACATTCATGATATTTTAGTGATTGTTAAATCTGGCCACTGGCATAAACCTCTCAATCATCAGTGTAAAACTCCTACTGTGTGCTTCAATATCAGCTCCAGTGCCACAATCTCTGTTTGCAACACTTGGATTTAGCAGTAGTGACAGCTGTAGTCATCTGATCTGACAGACAATATTAAACACAGACGTCCTTTGCATACGGAATTAAATATGTGGAGGAAATACACTACGATACAAACCAAAGACCATTTAATTTGATGTACATGCTTCTTGAAGAAATGCTTTGCTTTATATAGAGATATGGAAACATGGTATACTGAGAGAGACTGCTGAGTGACAACACAGGCAAGTAGTCTTCCAAGTGTTTTCCGTAAAACTAATGCTCACCTGTATGGAAGTCCCTGGGCTACATCATCCCTCCACCATCAAGTCTTTAGGGCAGAAGGATAGAAAGATCTATGAGTTTAGCTTGCATCACCTCAAAAAGTCCCTATTTAAAGTCCTGCAGCTTAGACACTTAAGCCAGAAAGGTTTGAAGTCATAGAGGTTCTAAAAATTTTTAATTCCTTCATTTTTTTGAGTGAAGAGAAAATTGAAGTATCCAAGACAGCTAATAAATCTGGGTTATAATTTTATTGTTTCTTTATCCAGGAACCAATTTTAAATGAAAAAGAAGAAGGAAAAGAACCAAGATAGGTTTTAAAGGTCCTTATATTCTTTCAAGCTATGACTCTTTGTTCCTAAAATATATTTCTACCCTACTATCTTTCTACCGAGTGGGTAAAAGCGGACTATTTTTTAAAAAAAGTAAAAGAATATTTATGCATTTTTCTAGACTTAATTAGGAGGCAAAAGGATACCAAGTAATTTATTTGGCTGTTCAAAGGACAATCAAATAGGGAATTCCAAATAGTCATACCAACAATACAGGACTTTGACAGCCCAAAATCATTCATGTCAAAAATATGAGTAACACAACAAAAAAATCATATTACATCAATATGTGAACAGGACAAGAGCAGTTTTGACAAATATATTATTCATAGCAAACCTTTAATTTAGATCCTGTCTTGAAGTGCCACATTAGCTGTCAGTCAGTTCTGCAACCATATTGGATGTCACATCAAGACTTCTGTGTTTATTTGGCTGAAAAACTTCTTTTTTCTTTTGATTGTTTTCATGCCAAGAAGAACAGAAAATGGCATTACCTGGTAACACAGTAAAATATTCAGAAATAATTTCAAATACAGACAAAAAAGTCTGCTCTTTTCATCAGTAATTTCATGTTTGGATTACAGGACAGATTATTCTCTCATTTATTTCAGAGTATATCCATGATTCTCCTTTCCTACCTTAAAACATTGAAGAAAACGTAAACTCACATTATAATCTGAGTAGGGTCAGAACTCCCTTTTGTTGAAACAGGCTTTCTGAAACACTTGATTGCAGTGTGATACTTACCAGACTATAATTAACAGGGAAGAACATCCTACATAGCACTTTCTAAATGCAGTTTGCTTAGGTAAGAGCATTAATGACAGTATCAGCAGCAAAAGTTCCTGGCTCTGTGCTAGGCTGGGTACATGCACAGAAGGAGTAGCTTGAAAATTACTAGTGGGATGCATACCACAACTTGAGAACTCTGGCCCAGACCCATCTCTATATTTGGATGACACCAGTGTAAGAGTCACCTTGGTTATGTCATGAGATAGTGCAAAGACTGTGTTTGTGACACCTTGTACCTGACTGGGCATACCATGCATACCCTTTTCAAGAGCAAAGCAAAATGTGCTAGCTTAAAACATCTCTGCTGAACTGAATAACTGCATCATTCTGCACCAGGTGTGCACCCCCACGGTTATGGAGCTGGAAAAGGGAAAGCTTGTATTAGTAAGTGTAATATTTGTGGCATAAATATGCAAATATACGCTACTATGGGGAAAAATTAATAGACGTGATAATGATTATCATCTTCTTAGTTGCTCATATTGCTTAAAAAAATCTTGAGTGGGATTGTTATTGCATTTTAATTGCTATTTGCAAGTTTTATTGATTTTATTCTGACATACATAGAAGACAAAGTTGATATACTGTAACTGCTAACATTTAAAATGGAAAATAATGCTTGTTAGCTGCAAACTGGTGTATATTACAGCACATCAGGAGATTTCTTTGTTCTTTATTTCTTGTCTTAGACATACTCAAAAGTCATTCATTGCTTTCTAAATTTGCGAGCTTATTGCAAACTAGTCCAAGGTTATATAACTCTCCAAACATAATAGTTCTGTGTACAATATTAGCTAACAAGTAACTACAACTACTACCTGCTTCCAGTTCATAATATGCTTAGGAAATTCATACATTTGAAGTTGTCAGTTTAGGTCAAATTATTTGAGAAAAGTTAATTTGATAAAATGCTTGACTTAAAAGAGTGCCAAAAGACAGTGATTGAGATACAAATAATTGCATAAGATGTCCTGCCCTTAAAAATGAACCATTAAAAATTTAATATTTTAAAATTTAATTTAAAATTTAAAATTTTAAAATTTACAATTCCTAGGGCAATCTTTCTCAAAATATGGAGTGGAGAAAACACTATATTGACAACATTTTGGAAAAGTACTGAAAGCTGAACTCTGGGAGCACGTGTCAGGTGGCAAAGGAGTTACATGGTTTGCATCTATTTTTAACCAAATTCCTGCTTTGAAGTCAGTAACTGTATAGCCATCTTGGATACCAAAGGCAGCCTTTTCTATTATATAATCATGCTTATTATTCCTTACTTTTCATTGAAGCAGCTCTGCCTTTAAAGATGACTTTCTTCACAATTTTGGATCATGTTGTTTTGGGATTTTTTCCTTGAGTTTTAAAAGTATTAGGACACTACTCTTCTAACTAGTGCATTACAAAGAAAAACTAATCAATAACCAGCTAGGAAGTAAGAAATTAAGGGTCAAATAAAGAAAGATCTTCAAAATGAGGAGAAAAAAAGAGAAAATGGAGCCTGGTAACTTGAACTCCTGATTTTCTGTAGACACTAAGAGATCACTGGAGCAGGAAATTAAGAAATGAGTTATTAAAATTATTACTGTAACATTTCAGCAAAAGATACAGTACTGATTTTAGCCCAGAATACATGGTTGAGAAGAAGTAGAAGATGCCATGACTCTAAGTGATTTAAGAGTCCTTTCAACTTTTGGAGGTTTTAAGGGATCAACTGTCGTTGCAGCAGAACAAGTAGTGCCAGGGAATAATCCACAACAGAGGATTGCCTGTTGGCTCAGAGGCCAACAGGCACCAGATCTCCCCAGGAGTTCCACAGCTATGTACAACTACCTGTATTGTATGTCTCCCTTTATAGCTCAAAGCAAGCCCTTGTATGGGCCCTTTGCCATTCTTCCACTAGCTAATTTCACCAGGATTTTAAAGCATGTTACATTTATTTGTACTCTGTACCAAGGTAAATGGGACTGGACCAATAGGCTAAGAAGCAACCTTAGCATTTTTACCATAAAGTGTTTGTGTGTATGACAGCATCATGCCATGAGGTATCATTTCCCCAGAAGGCAACTTGAGAAGGAGGGAAAGCCAATGAGAATATTAAATTTAAGAACATGTACTCATAATCTTTTTCATTCTTCTATGACATGGTGAGTTGTATTGAGTCTTTTGAAATTATGTAAGTTAATTTTAGAAAGTATGTTTTCTGCACCACAAAAACTCTCTTAGCTAGTGTTTTTTATTGTCCCAAAACATCAACTTTGCTTCAGCAGTTTATCAGCTCCTGCCACGTCAGAAATATTATTTGTTGTACTATAACTCCATGTTTTTTTCAGTCTTTCCAACAAAGAGTTTTGAGTTTTTGAATGCCCTTGTGTCACATAATTCTCCTTCCCATTATATTTCAGAAGAATGAAAAATCTCCTCTGCCATTTAGGGCAGTATCTTGAATAACTATATCCCAACAAAACCTGTCATTTTAGAATAGACATAACTACAGCATCAAAGTATTTTTCTTGCTGAATTTGCTTTCTCTATCTTCAGTCTTCACCTGTACTCGGAAAAAGCACACAGTCAGCTGAACTATAAAACGTTGCAAACCTGGTAGGCAGCCTTTACCCAAAGTGTTCTAGTTGTTACCAAAAAAATAAAAAGCCTTTTTTCTAAAAATTTCCTGTTATTTGTTTGTTTTTCTTCATGAAAATTGCAGAATATGCATTTAGTTCACACTGTGCATACTTTTCTGTAGAAATATATATGCCCCTGTATACCTCATTTGGCATGGTGTTGTAGTAGTTCTGTACCCATTCTTTAAGTGCTTCTTAGTTCTACTGGGTTGAGCTTTCAAGTAGTTTTTCTTTGATGCACACTCTAGTTGCTGGTGCTTGTTAAAAGTGACTTTAAAAGACTGTGCTAGAGCCATCATACCACAGAAAGGCTCTAATATACCAGAGAATACACGCTCACACACTATGTGAGCTACAGATCCGCTCAAGTTCCTAGGTGTCCTCAAATTAATTGCATCCTCTGCTTTACTTCCTTTTTTAAAACATGACCAATGTCAATGTCACATCCATCTGGCTGAAGTTTTGAGCCTTTTTCTAAGGATAGTCATGACTTAATTCTCATCATAGGCACAAAACTATTCTCCTACTGTCTTAGCCATAATTGAACTATGCTGTCACCTACTCCTCTCTTTCAGAAATGATCTCCAAAGGAATATGTGTAAAGAAGAATTGCATCACCACACTTTTATCTGCTTCTGAACCTGAACTGAGACCTCTGTTTTTATTTCATCCTCTTGGTCCTCGAATTCAGCTGGTTGAGCTATATACAGTTAATAAATTATTGTACAGTTTACTGTATGAAAGCAACACCATTATCAGCAGATAAGTAGACCCAGATACTTAGGCCTACATAAAATGTTTAAGTTCCTTATTTACAGCAGATTTTTTTTTGCTTGTGAAATCAATAAAAGGAGAGTTTGTAATGGGATTTTTGTCCTCTTTTAAACTCACTGCTATTCATAAAGTTTGCTGGAGTCAGCCTCTGATAAGGCTAGCCCATAAATAGCTGACAGGAAAGAGGCAATTTCTATCAATACAAAATTTGTAAAGGGCAGCCAGAGTCATCGAAGCCAAGAACAGAAGCAGCTTTTAGCTGCCTGAAAAATTATATATTCTTTGTGAGACTGGTGAATCTAACACTGGTTCACTAATAACGAGGACTGTGATACCTCACTACAGCATCACTGCACAAAGTAATATGTCTTCATGCAAAGTATGTTCTGAATATTAGCAATCTAAGACGTATAAGATGGCCATCTATGTGTGAAAGCGTGGAGCACATTTTGCTGAGAAAACTGACAAGTCCTGGTAGTGTAGTTTGTAAGAACATATTCACAATGATAAACTCCTATTGATCTAACTAATCACACCTATCCCATCAAATTTACTATCAATCTGGCCTTGAATTTGGAACTAATAGGAAAAAAAATCTAAGGTGGTTATAACTCCTAAAGACAAAGCTTATTTTCACCAGCAGAAAGAAACTTTAAATGGATACACTACTCTATTTTGGCAACATGCAGTTTTCCTGACTAAGCACATTTTCACTTAGGCTTGGTTTCACATACTCCGTTTTTAGCTAGGTTTGTAACCTAATCGCATGAGAGAAACACAATTAGATATTTCACTTGAAAGGGGTAGCTGTTAGTTCAATACAAATCTTTCTCAATGAGTGCTAATGTTACTAAGGACAGAATATTTCCTTTAAAAGTTAAGAGCAAGAAAGATACATAACAGAAGGGGAGTTATTTCAATGCTTTTTGAATAATTTATTTGAGGTTTACGTCTCACTGTATCTGGTTCACTCATTTCACATAACAGAGCACATGCCGTGTCCAGTGCTTGCAGGTACCATTTAGATCTTTACTGCAGGATACTATGAATATTTTCTAAAGTTAATAAAGCATTCTTCTCCTTCCACAGCAGAAAACTATTCTGATACTAAGAAAAAGGTAAAAATCAGTAAATATTTAGAGCTTTCAGCTGAATCAATTGTTAAAAAAGCATAATCTGTAATTTTCCCTCTTTGCTGGCTATTCTAGCTTAAAAAACAACTAGCTCATTACAGTGTTTGGAGCAAATACACAGTAGAAAGCCCAGGGGTGGGGCCAGAAGCTGGTTTTATTTCTAAAGTAGATTCAGAATCTACCTTATGGATTTTCAGTACATGTGACAAAAGAGAGTTGGAGACTACAGCAGGTTGGATTCTTTTAGCTACAACTAGAAAGGGAACTGAGTCACTTTGTACTGTTTTGATTTCATGAAACTTGTAACATGCTGTCAGCCTACACAGAAGTCCAGCCTTTCGTCTAAGTAAATCTGGCTACAGGAAACGAGCCAAGTCAAGGTCATGATGTAGAGGAGAAATCTTGGATTCAAGGTCCCATATGGAGCCTCTCTGGGAGCACACAGAAAATTCCTCTTGTACTAAATAGCATATAAAAATCTGAGGTAAAATAATACATGGGGATTACTGTTAATATCTGTAACCATGTTACAATTATGGAATATTTCACACTACCATCAGCAGCCATCTCAGAGCTACAAAACCTTCACTGACTGGTTTTGAACTCTTGACACATCCACCAAAAAGCCCCTTGGTGTATATACATGTATGGGAGCTCCTAGGAAAGGACAGTTGGCATAGGCCTGAGTGTTGAAATCTTCACTTTTAGGAATGGGTCGTGTCACACTGATGGTCTATCAAATGGAGCTGAGGAGTCAGCCAAAAGAAGACACTGATAGAAATAAGCATAATGCAAAAATTACATTAAAATATTTTTTTTTTTTTTACCTTGGAGAAACAAAAGGGAAACTGAATGTGGACCTAGAAGTAGTGATCACAGTCAGGGAGCTGTTGCTGTGCTGTTCTTCAACAGTTTTCATCATAATTTCAGAAACCCATTGCCATATTTGCCCACCAAAATGATGATGACTGAGTCCTACAACCTTAGTGTCAACAGCTGAGTCAGAGCATTGCCACAGAGGGAAGGGATTGGAAATGGTGGGAACACAATGAGAGGCTTGTGGCAACATGCTTAGAAAAGGGAACATGCCGACCAACCCCCCTGAGATTTGTGCTTTTACTAGTTATAGGAGAACAGCAGTTCAGAAATGGAATTTTGATGGTGATGAGGTAAGAGAAAGGCACTGAACTTTTGACAGTAAGGTGAGACAGAACAGAGAGTGTTCGCCTGGCATGAAGGAAGCTGCACCCAACTCAGTTTGTGAGTCAAACATAGACCAGGAGACTGCAGCCATGTTTACTCTTTGGGATACAGCCTGTTCTCTGGGCCCGAAAGCAAGTGGCACAATACAACATCTGTTTGTATGGTCCATGAAATCCCCCAAACCATGGCCAAGCATTGCCTAGAACAGAACAAACTGCCACAGGCCAGAATTGTGGCACGGAGATTACGGATGGTGATGCATCAGTGCTCAATTTGTGCCTTAGTACAGTGATTTTATTTATTACAGAGTAGCTTGTAGAACAGTCTTAGACAGTAGGAGGAAGAACCCTACTATGCTATGCAAGACAACATTATTGCTATGACAGCACTATGCAACATCTGAATACAACTTTGAAATGCACTTGCAAGTAAACCATAGCTGCAGTCCCTATTGATTCACTGAGAGGTAAACAGATTTGATATTTCAGAGCTGAGAAGACATTTTATGCAATATTTATGTGTTTTAGCAATACTGTTTTTTGCTGCTAAATTAATAGGTTTAGTACCATCAGATGGGGTTTAAATGAGACTTTCTCAGACAAAATTTTATAAACACTAGTGTACTGCACTATCCCAAGCTAACTCCATTTGAACAACTTTGTATTTGAGTACTTTGTTGGTTCCTTCATATTTATTGTAGTGTTTCATCTGTTTTTAGCAGGTGAACATGAAGCAGGATTATGAATGTGATAAACTGGGCAGTTGGTCTTAAGACCTTTGTTGTATGCCACAGTTCTGGATAAAAGTAGATCAATGACACTTTACATTACAGGCCTCACTTACAGTGAGCACCTGGAGGTCTGTCTGCATAAGGACTCAAAAAGTTGGGTTTTTAAGCACAAGTGCATTCAGTGCTACTAAAAGGAAGGAAATAATAGAATAAAAATCCTAGGGCAGGAAAAAAAAAAAAAAGGCAACCAAACAAAAAAACACCTAACAGCAACCTGGGAGGAACATTTCATTCCAGTAGTTATCCAGAAAGCTGATTTCCTTTGCTTTGTATCAGGCACTTAGCATTATTGTTGTAGTTAAGGGAACTTTATGAGAGTGATTAAAATAAAACTTCTTGGAGGATAGGTGCCACAAGAGACTGCAGCATCACTCAGGAAGTCATTTATCTACTGTGAAAATGCAGTTCTCTTGCTTTGTTAAACATGTCTGTATAAGCTCCACTTGATGTCTGGGGCCAGATATTCACCTAGCACAGTTCCATTGAAATCAATGGACTCATACTGATTTACACAAGCTGAAAATAAAACCTCTGAGTTTATTACAGCATCACTAAAAGGGCTGATTAATTGTAGCATAGCATCACAATATGATAATAATGCTCAGAAACCTCTCCAGAGTGGAACAAAAATATGTTATGCCTTTCTGCAAAGCTTTTTTTTTATGCAGACTACCCCTTTTTCAGTTGTGGAGGTTTTTTTGGTTTTATTTTTGAAATACAGATGGTAATATTCTTTCCATCTCACGTTTACCCTGCAAAACACATCATGACAAGATTGTAGTATATATTTGTTGAAATCCTCATTGTCGCTGGGCCTCAGGTACACAGTGATCCTCTTGAAGAGTATATATTGTCCATTTGACAACATCCTACAGAAGACATGGTCTTCCTGTCCTGCAGGTCAGTTCAGTCTGTGTCCTGCGTGTAGCTCCAGTCTCAACCTCTGCCCCCACCCAGGGGCTTGCTGCCTGTGCTGCTGGCCAGCCCTGATACAGTGCATGTCTAAGCTGCAATCAGGCTGCTGGGACAAAAGCTGTGCAAGAGAGACATTAAAAACCTTGTCAGGGACTCCCCCTGCTTTACCCACACATTTAAGCTGTAGCTGTTGCCCTTGGTTCTGGCCTGAGCCACGTTGGAGTATGCCTGTTCCAGGCCCTCATCCTGATCTGCATTGTTACAGTCCCTGGTTACCATCACCAGATCTCCCCTGTCCTCCTTGCTCAGGCATTTTGGGACTGTCCCATTGCTGATGAGGACACTGTCATGCCACCTTGCTGTCACTCCAGCTCCTGGCTTGCCTTTCATGGGGAGTAGCCTGCTCTCATTGCTTCCTGAGAAGATGAACCCTTAACTACTGCACATACACTGCTACTGGCAACAGGCATAAGTGACAGAGCATAAGTTGTTGTTTTTCAAAAACAAAGAAATGTCCATTACAGGATTACTCTTATTGAATATTAAATTTAGCAGGAAAGGTGAAAATTGTACCTCTCTTTTCGTTTGTTTTGCTATGTAGAAATATTCTGTTTCCTAAGTATTCATAATCTCATGGCAGAGAGAAAATTGCATCCAGAGCACCACAGTCCAAGCAAAACTTTTACCTGATTTTATTTAAGTTTAATAATATAGGGAGTGGTGGTACATTTCCCATGCTATAGATCTGTCAGCTGTCACGCAGAACTGTGGGACGTACCCAAGGGTCCAGCCCAGCCTATGCTGTCCTGCAGATTCCATGTAGCTCACACAGTTGCGATGAAGTGTCCTAGTCTCTTCCCCACTGAGACATCACATGGGAAGATACAGAGGGCAGAAGAGAGCAGGTCCTGTGCTGTAGGAAAGGTTGGGCCTCTTCATGAACATTCCATGCTGAAGTCACACAGAAGACTTGTTTACTCCATTTCAGCCTCACACCATCCTTCCTGTCCTTCACAAACTCAGCATGGGGAAAGAAGCTGATCTGGTGCAGAGAGGCATGGATACATCCATCACAGGATCCACCCTGCAGAGTCTTGTGGGCTAGGTCAGAGGAAAAGTAGAGGTCTTAATCAAACCATCCAAATTCCCTGTTTCATGGCAGATCTGGGTCAGGAAAGGGAAACAGAAAAAAAAAGGTAGTAAACTTAATGCATGAGGTTCCAGCCCTGGTTGCATAGCATAGTTCTAAAAGAACAAAGCCCAAAACCCACTTATAGGACTCTAGGTAGTCATTAGCAAATGTAAAGTCAAAGTGTTTTTAACAGACAACTCTTAATAGAATTAACCTGTTGAAAGGAAAAATTCTCTTTTCACAGAGGAGTTTAACTACAGTGCTGCATACTCAGCAGCAGCACTAAATGCTAATAACTTGAAGAAATTAGGTATAAGTCTGACGTTCTGGTGTAAAGCTTCTCAGCATGAATAGCTTCCCAAAATGACAGCAGGCATGATGCAGATTCATCCTAATACAGCTGCTGATGTGAAATAGTGCTTAGAAGTGTTTTGGGGAGCCAGGATCGTGGCAATGTTTCCATCAGAGGTACCCAGGTCCCACAGCATGCCAAACATAGGGTACTACAGTTCAGCAGCTCATTAAGCATTTCAGTCATGCCCAGCAGTTCTCTGAATTGTGGTCTTTTCAGTACATCAATTTTTTTCTCTAATTATATTGATTTTAGCAAATTGCAGAGTCCTTCTGTTGATTTTCAACTATGTATAGCAAAAATTAGGAATGTGAGAGGAAAAACAAACTCACTGTACTCCAGCAAGTTGTTCTGTACCATTAGACCCTTCATGGGACAAAACAGAGATGTCAGAGCTAAGAACATACAAAAATATGCATTTATTACAAAAATAAACAGAAGATAAGTTTCTAAATTAATATAGACCTTATATTCATCACCCAGAAAAAAAAGACCACTCAGATGTCTGGAACACCAACTCTGTAATTACACACCCATTTATTTTCAGTGTGTGGAGGATGTAATTGCCTGTGTGCAGCTCTATCTTTGGGTCATCACAGCGGACCAACTATACCATGTGCCAGCACCTGCCATCTGCAGGCTATCCTCCCACACCAGAGACCTGAATTCTAGCCCATACTCCTTTCTAAATCATGTCTTTATAAGACAGAGAGCTACTAAAATCTGCTCCATTAATTAAGAGTTGCCATACAACCTCTAGCAAACCACAACACCACCCCTATCCTGTTTCTTCGCCATATAGGCAAGCTACAATTCTCCCCCACACTTTCATTTTACAAAGCATTTCAGTAATTGCACTGCTGAATCACGCTACAGGCAGGAATTCTCCATTGGTGTAAATGCTCCAAAGTCAGTGCAGCTGATAGTATAGCACCAGCCATCCCATCCATAGTGGGAAGAGTACTTGGGTGTTTAGGGAGTATGTATCTCTTCCTGTTTATTTGATCTTTTTATTCATTTAGTGAATCATTTGCTAATAAAAATACTTAAGCAGGTCAGGGAGCTAAGAACCAAGCCCAGAGTGAGTGTTTTAACTAGGAAGACAGTGCCAAGAGTATTTTAAAGAACAGTGGATCTTGGTCCATTCGTTCAGGAATGTATATGTTACATATAGCCATCTGCTGCATTTGTGGACGTAATTCCTAGACGGTGGGAGATATCTTGTCTCATCACTGCAGATAAATACTTTGGCTTTAGAGGAGGGTGTAACACGAATATGCATCTTTCTGCAGTACTCCCTTCTGATTAAGTCTGAGATGCTCCTTGTTCACTGCTTTTGTTTCAGACTTTATTAGAGTAAACTAGTCCTTTAGTGGATTTAGTTCATATACTTTAGACACAGTTTAGAAATTTTTTGCACCAATCAGGTATGACAAGCTATAAGAAATGTTTAGTTTTCTGTTTCTTTGTTTTGGGAAATTCAATACACGTTCACATAACTAAGGTTAATCTGACCTTTAGCAGGAAATTTACTCTTATATTTTCTCACTTTTTTATTAAGTATAAAAAAAGCAGAAGCATACAGTCTATACTTATATTTAGCTGTTGTCCTAGGTATATTTAGTCCTTATCCCAAGATTTTTAAGTCTATATAAGGGACAAAATAATTTACACAATAGCTAGAAGCTTGAAAATACATGTTTAGGGACATTCCACAGAACTCGCACTTCTTTGTGCTTGGAAGTCCCTTTTCTCTGCAACTCAGTAGACACCTTGGGAGGATCTATTAAAGGGACTTACCAGTTTAGTAAAAAATATGTAGCTTCAAAACTCAATTTAAAATCTGTTCAGGTAGTTGTTAACCTCACTAAAAAATCAATGGACCAAATCTCATACATCTCATACATATCACCAGAATTCCACTTAAATCAAAGAGTTGCCTTAATGTAAGTGAGGAAGACATTTGTCCAGTGGGAATGTTCATTCAAGCAATCACTGCAGGCTTATGCCTATGCTTGTTATCCGTCACTCAGCAATGTCAAGTTAATTAATTCATTTCCTTTCAAGTTTTTTTCCCCAACAGTGAAAGAATTCCATGAAATAAGTAAGAAACTGCAGTAGCCTGCAAATCATTGACACAACTGTTGGGACACCTTGTCATTCCAGAAATACAAATGGGTTATGTCCCTCGATACCTTGGTGACATTAGGGTATACTGTGCACCAGTGTCCACTAGAGCCTTATAGTCCTGTGGGCCTGACGTACCAGGCCATCAAAACCACACAGTCCAGTAAACCCCATTGTCTCCTTCCTCCAGCTGGCTGGAGACAGGTTTGCTCTAGTCCTGGTCATAGTATTTGCTCCTCCCTTCTTGTAGGTTCAGAACAGGATTCCTTTTATTAAGACCAGAAGTAAGATCAGCCCTTCTACTCTGTTTAGGAAAGTGCTCACTTGAAACTGAAGTAGAAATTTTCCCGAAGAACCCCATTTCATTTGGTTTTGTTTGTTTATTTTCCTGCAAATCAGACACTCATGAGGGGATCGAGGTAGATTTTCCATCCTACTTCCTCATGTCCTTTCTCTGGTCACTCAGAAAAAACCACAGGATGGTCTGTGATGTGTAACCACTATGTCCTCTCTCTCGAGCAGAGGAATGCTAACTCCTAAATAGCTGAGATACTGATCCATACAGGTGGGGACTAGGACATATCCTCTCTGAATTCCTGGAGTTCTTGGGACACTTTCTCCACAGGTGAGACACAGACCCATAGGGAGGAAGAGAGACTTTCTTCGTATTGCTGGAGTTGGATAGCCAATTTATCTGCTGTTTGTCCCTCTCCATCTTTCCAGATCATTACTGCCAATGAGTTGGTGTGTAAAAATGGTGAGCTTCATACAAACTTCTGACACATGGGTCATGTGCACTTGACTTCATCTGGATCTTTGGATAATTGCTCATTGTCTATGTCATCATAAATCACCTCCAGCATGGCTAATTCCCTCAGGTACTGGATACCTTTCTCGATGGTGGTCCATTTGCCTGGACAAAGGTATCCCTTTCTTGAAGGGATACCTTCACTTAATGCCTGACAGGAGTCACCCCCAGAAGCTGAGGGCTTGTGTCCCTTTTCCAATCACTTTGTCAATGCCTTCCCTAGAAAGGATTCCCAGCCTCTTGCCTTTCCTACCCTCTAATTACAGATCACTGGGCCTGTTATCCTAACATCAGAGCAACTAGGTGACAATGTGCGCACTGGGATGAAGCTGAAACCTTTTCACATATCTCACAGCTCACTCAGGGATAGGGATCAGGCAGTTACTGCCTTGTTTATGAGTTCTGCCACTTCCTCTTCCTGTTCTCGTGATGGCACTGCTTTGGAGTATCCTGCCTTATCTACTTCTTCCTCCTTCCCCTTCTTATTAGCAGTTTCTCCCCTTATTAAACAAGCTTACTTTTGTATTTGCTTGCCCATACTATCCCACACACCCTACCACTCATAACTATCCAGCCTCGGGACAGATCTCTGGATGGTATTCTTAAATAGATGTTTAACCTTAAACAAGACTTGAAATGCATGCAGGAGATAGCAGTAGGAACAAGCTTGTTTGAATATCCCAAGGATTCAAAATTCTCAAGAGCTATTGTAACTAGCCTGGAGAAGAGAAGAGTGAAGTAGCAGGGGATTGTTCCCTCATCTCCCCCACAGATAGGCTCTCTGAGGAGATAAGGTAAAAATTGTAATTACTAATAGTTTCTGAGAGATGCTTCCCAAAGTACAGAGATCACAGTAATGCTGAGTACAAATACCAGATTAGTCCAACGACCAGTAATTTTATCATATCATAAGCCCGTGTTACACTCCAGCAAAATGATAACCTTAATCCAGCCCCCTGAGATGATAAACAGCACAACAGAGTACACATAAGCAAGTAAGGTCTTACATAATACAACCCTGAGAAAAAAACAACTCCTCTGAGAGCAAATAAATCAACATTGTGGTCAGCGTCTATTAAACTAATATAATGAATGTGTATAACAAAATTTTTTTAACACACTCTGGTCAGATCTGTTGTTATCTCAACCTTTTTTGCCCCGTGTTGGGCACCAAAAAGGACCGTTGTGGTTTAACCCCAGTCAGCAGATAAACACCACACAGCTGTTCTCTCACTCCCATCTAGTGGGATGCGAGACAGAACCAGAAAAAAGATAAATCTTGTGGCCTGAGAAAAAGACAGTTTAAGAGGACAAAAAAGGGAAGGAAAAATAATAATATTGATAAAAGACTATACAAAGCAAGCAATGGGGAATGCAACTGCTCACCACCTGCCAACCAGTGCCCAGCCCATCCCTGAGCAGTGGCTATCCCACCTCACTGACCAATTCCCCTTAGTTTTTTTGTTCCACATGGTGCTGAATATGGTACGGAATACCCCTTGTGTCAGTTGGGGTCAGCGGTACCAGACATGTCGTCTCCCAGCTCTTTATGCACCCCCAGCCTCTTCACAGGCAGGGCAGCAGGAGAGGTTGAAAAGTCCTTGAATCAGAGTAAGTCCTGCTCAGCAACAACTAAAACATCAGTGTGTTATCAACATTATTCTCGTCCTAAATCCAAAACACATCACTGCATCAACTAACTAGGAACAAAATTAACTCTATCCTGGAAAAAAGTAGGGTACTAGTTCTTTCTTTCCGTCTCCATGTCCAGGTTGACAGCTCTGAATTAGCAAGATTATCTCTAAAGTTCAAAACTGTGTCTTAAACTTGATGCCCATGAAGAACTTTGGAGGCCAAGGAGCCTAGCCCCTAGAGAGATGTTGTGGTGAAAAGAAGTAAAGGAAGGCCAGAAGTAGAGGAGTGGGGAGAAGTAATCACAAAAACTAATTTCAGTCCTGGGGATACCTCATCTGCTTCCTTAAGTTTCTTGATAAAGAATGGAGGATAATTAAGGAGCAGACAAGTAAAAGCAGAAACCTGACTTTAGGCTTTCTGAAACTGCACCCGCAGGGGAACTTCACTCCACATTATAGACCTCCAGTGTCCACATTTTAAAAAGGGATTTTTTAAAAGTAGTCTGTGAGCTGAAGGAAAACATAAAAATCATTTAAAGACTAGAGAAAATACCTTTCTTTGAGCTTAGTCAGTTTATCTTATCAGAAAAGAGGACTGAGACGTGACTAGATTAAGGAGTATAAATTCTTTCATGAGAAAAAATACTGGATATGAAAGAGGGCTTTAATCTAGCAGAGAAATATATAACTAGAACCAATTGGCTGGAAGCAGATGCCAGACAATTCAAATTAGAAATTAAGCACACATTTTTAACAGTGAGAGTGAATAGAGTGGATCAGACTACAGAGAAAAATGGTAGATTCTCACCACATTCAGATTTTCAAGTCACGACGAGATACTAGGCTGAAATAAAAGTTTGAGTGAAACTATGGGTCTCAACCTGTGATATAGCCTGTGAATATCATAGCCTGTGATATTCAGGAGACTAGATAGCCCCTCTCAAATATTATGAAGTTAAATTCTATGAATCTGTATAAGTCAGCAGCATGTAATATTTCCACAAAAAAAACCTTCCCAAGTTAAACTCAACAGTTTTGATAACTTCTGGTATCTTCCAAAACTGACTAATCTCTGAAAGATTTCTAGATATAACATCACTTCTGCAGAGAACTGAAGAGCTGAACATAAGCTGAATACAATTGTTATTTGTAGCAATAGCTGTTTATTAATAATGGGACTGTTTTCTATTCTGTTATACTAGTTCTTAAAATCAATAAGGTTACTGTAAATTTATGGCATAAATTACCACATTTATGGTAATACATATGACAGGTGTAATTCACCTAGAAATCAAGCTACATAGAGGGATGTAGAGGATGGGTATATTGATGTGATTTGCAAATATTCATTAATTGAACATCACCATAATGCTGTGAAGTGTATAAGTATTATTACCAAGATTTCACAGATATTTTCCTGTTTAGAAGTGGTTTGTTCAAAGATTGGTAGATAGCTAGATTAGAAAATAAAAATAATTTAAAAAGGCAATGGGAAAAAGAGCATTAAAACCCATAGAAGAAGTCCTGTCCCTCTTCATGTTATTTGCAGATTTGAGGGAACTGAACTTTAAACCAGCTTCATAGCTCATCTTAAAACCAAATCCATCCTAGGTACAGTGAAATGTTTTTCATTCATTTGGTATCTGACCTGAAAACTTGTGCCTAAAGAAGTAATCATTCCAGATATATTTCCTCCTTTTTCTTCACTATGTCTTGTTTGATAATCACATTGAATTACCGAATGAAAAAAATTCTTCACTCTCTGTCCACTTTACAATATTTTTAATATATTTCCCATGAGGGTAAAGTGAACTGAGATTAAATTCTGCTAACAGAAACATTTGAAAATTCATAAGAAAAATGTCCAGGATGTGATGGTTTCACTCTAGGCCTTCCTGGAGACCAGCTTGTAACCAGGAAGGAACTAGGAAGGTGACCACAGAAGTATTCCATGCTATTCCTTTACGTAACTTGAGGTATAAATAAAGCCAGCAGAAGGGACCTCGCTCTCTTCCTTTCCGGCGAGGTTCGAGAACAGTGGGTCCCTGTCTTGGTCTTGCTTATCTGGAGCTGAGGCCTACAGTGACTGCTGTTATCTGCCACGCGTTAGGGGAGAGTGCTGGGCCATGTCCAGCCATCCTGCTTCTCTCAAGGGAAGTGGTGAGATTTTGCCAGTTCTTCAGTTTGCTGGTTACCGGGTTTTTAGATTGTGTAGACTGGTTTTGGTTTTGTCCTTTTTCGTCCTATTTTGTCCTTTTCCCTTCTCCCTTCCCCTCTTCCCTTAGGAAGCTATTTAGGGTTTCTGGGGTCATAGGTATTTATAATATTCTCACAATAAATATCTGTTTTATATGTAAAATATATATATTTTTGCTATAGCTTTGGTTGCTTGGTTTGGTTTTTTTTCTTCCCTCTCTGGGAAGCAGGTCTTTGTTGTCAAGTTTCGGAGACTTGGTGGGAAGCCAGCCCTAAACTTGCACAAGGGAGAATGAAATTGGGCCTTTATTCCTAGTAGTACAGTTTATCTCAGATGTTATCTTCAGCTACGTAATCTGATGCTTAGATTTTCCTTGTATTTGGGGGAAAAAAAAAATTAAGACAAATCTTAGGAATTTAAAATGTTTAATGCTAAATGAGAAGCACTAAATGTTTTTGTGAAAAAAATAAGTTCTATACCTTGTTAAACCTACTAACTCTGTTTTATTGAAACCCCTTAGCCAGGATTGTAGTGCATTCCCCTCAGAGGAAAAATTGCAGTAGCACCAATTGTGAATAGTAGCACTATTCACAATCTTTTTCAGCATGATGCTCCAAAGGGCCATGGCAGACCTCGATGATCAAGATGGTATCTACATTCAATACTGTACTGATGGAAGCCTATTCAACCTAAGGAGACTGAAGGCCCACACTAAGACCTTAAACCATCTTGTCCGGGAGCTGCTTTATGCTGATGCCGCCGTCCTTGTTACCACACAGAAGCAGCTCTGCAGCGTTAAACATTCTGCTTTGCAGACACTGCTGAGCTCTTTGGGCTGGAAGTCAGCATAAAGAAGACTGAAGTTTTCTATCAACCTGCACCTCAGGGAGTCTTCCATCATCCCCATATCACCATTGGCCAAATCAGTCCAGCAGTTTAATTACCTGGGAAGCATCATCTCCTTGGATGTTAAGATTGACAGAGAGATAGACAACCAGTTAGCAAAGGCATATAGTGCTTTTGGAAAGCTTCATAAAAGAGTTTGGTGAAATAAACACTTGAAGAAAAGTACAAAGATCAATGTTTACAGGGCCATTGTGCTGTCTACTCTTTTGTATGGATCTGAATCATGGGTCATCTACCGCCACCACCTGTGACTCCTAGAACACTTCCATCAATGCTGTCTCCATACATCCACTGGTCAGATTATGTGACTAATACATCTGTTCTAGAACAAGCAGCAGTCACAAGTATTGAGGCCATGTTGCTGAGAACACAGCTGCGTTGGGCAGGACACATCTCAAGGATAAAGGACTACCACCTCCCTAAGATCATGCTCTATGGTGAACTTGCCACTGGCTGCTGCATGAGAGGAGCCCTGAAGAGAAGATACAAGGACTCCCTGAAACAACATCTCAGCCTTGACCATATTGACCACCATAACTGATCTACTCTGGCCTCCAGTCAGGAGATCTGGAGACACACTATCTTTAACTCTGCTGATGCTTTTGAGAAAGCACGCAGGATCACGCTTGAGGAGAAAAGACAATGCAGAAAGAATCGCGCCTTGCAGAATATACCACCTAAGGAGTCTTTCTGCTGTGCCTTTTGCAACCGGACGTGTCTATCTTGTATAGGCCTTTTTAGCCACCAGTGCGCTTGTAACAAACATGGGTAGAGCCCTCCCCAAATCTTCATTTGCAAAGCCTAACCATGATGAAACAGGCCACAGAGCTTTCCTCCCTCTAGTCCTGGTCTCTCCAAGCAGGAATTATCATCCCATTTCTAAATGTCTTCTGTGTCTTTTCACTCAAGAACTATGCAGATTTACCAGGGCTCAGCAGTCAGCAGCACTTTCCAGTTCAGCCACTTGCAAGCCATCTGAAGTTTCTCTTTCCAAGGAAATGGTGTTATTCAGAAAAGTGACATATGTCACCTGGAAAGCATAGACTTTGCCTTGATTTCCCAGCAAGGTCATTATAGTATATATTTTTATATTTGTAGTACTTTCCTTATATATAATAGTAATTTTTTGCCAGACCATCTCCTTCTAGGTCTGTTTAATACCTTTATCAATGACCTGGACAACGGATTGAGGGCACCCTCAATCACTTTGCAGATGACACTGAATTGGGAGCAAGTGTTGACCTACTGGAGGGTAGGAAGGGGTTCGGACAGGTTGGATCGGTGGGTTCAGGCCAATTCTGTGAGGTCCAACAAGTCCAGTTACATGTCACAACAACCCCATGCAGTGCTACAGGCTGGGGGAAGAGTGGCTGGAAAACTGCCCGGCAGAAAAGGACTTGGGGGTGTTGGTCGGCAGCTGACTGAACATGACCCAGTAGTGTGCCCAGGTGGACGAGAAGGCCAATGACATCCTGGCTTGTATCAGAAATAGTGTGGCCAGCAGGACCACAGCAATGGTGGTCCCCTTGTACTTGGCACTGATGAGGCCACAGCTTGAGTCCTGTGTCCAGTTCTAGGCCCCTCAATTCAAGAAAGACGTTGAGGTGCTGCACCATGTCCAGAGAAGGGCAATGTGCGCTATAGTCAAGACAGCCTCTGATCATCACATCACCCTCCAGTCCTTCTCTGTTCACAAACAGAAGGTTCAGCAGGACACCTTCCCTGGTTGGCTTGCTCACCAGATGTGTCAGGAAGTTCTCTTCCACATACTCCAGGAACCTCCTGGACTGTTTTCTCTCTACTGTGTTGTATTTTCAGAAGATATTTGGTAAGTTGAAGTCTCCCACAAGAACAAGGGCCAGGAACCGTGAGACTTCTCCCAGCTACTTAAAGATTATTACAGAATATTTCATCTGCCAATAGAGTGGAAAGTACATGTGATAACTACACATACACAGTGTTAAACATCTTCACATTGCTCTCTATTATGAGTCATACTAAAGCACTCTCCTCAAAGCATGTTTTCCTAAAACGAACATCAGTGTTGGCTCTGAAGAATAGACTAGTGATTTCTATCAGCATGAACCTTGTTAGGTTACAGGTCATTTAAACAAATTGCTTTTGATTTTTAAAATGTGCAAGCTGCCTTTGCTGAAGGACCTGCTGGCATGAGAATGCATATTTAAGGTGCATTAAACATGCTAGTTATACAACTATGTAATTGTTACGTTCGTACATGAAGGCACAGAGGTGAATATGAAGTTAATTCTCCAGAGTGATCAGCTAGGATTTTTCACACAAAATTTCACCCAGAACATTAAGATTAATTTATTTTCCATTTCAAAACAGAAAGCTTTATTAATCTATCATCAAGAATCCAAATACATTGTAAATAGTATCCTTGAAAACAATTTGAACTTTTCTTGTGAATCTTATAGGATGGGTTAGATAAACTAAAATTTTTAAATTCCTTTTGCTTTCCAGTGTCAAGCGCTCTTCTCAAACAGCAATAAGTAACACATGCAATTTCATCCAGCAGTAATCCCTGGTAGATCTGATGACATATTGCCTGTCAATAATTAACTTTCCGTCAAAATGTTTTGGCAAGCATCAACTTTATGAAACCGTCAAGAAGGGAGCCTTGGTGCTTCAGACCCTGTTGGAAACACAGCTTTGGGCTATGTCATTTGGTGGGACAATGACCAATCCACAATGAAGCTAAAGAAGATCCATGAAGCAAAAGAGGAAAGTCATTGAAACACTTTTCTCCAGTTAAAACTAACTGCATTTTCACTTAACATTCCAGCCAATCTATTTTCATGTAACCAAAAACACAGTGCCTGAAATACAAGTTTCAAAGCTATGAGTCTGAAGACCTTAGTAGCAGAACTAATAACAAAACAGATGCCTCTTCATCACACACCAGCCAATTATGCTGAGCAATGGGATGTTTCATCACTCATGCCCATTCTGCATTTCAAATAACTTTATCAAATGATGTTGATCAGTACGTGGCTATGTTCCTTCAGAAACTGTTTCAACTTGAGCATATTTGCCCTTGTATCTGCATGTCATTAAAGATGTTCTCCCAGAATAAGTCAGTATGCCTATTGCTCCTCCACATGCTACTTCTACATTCACTTCTGGTGAGTGTCTTGGAGAAATCGGGAAACTACCTGTTGAGGGTTTCCTGAAGTTTCCTTAACACTACTAAAGGTTAGGTTATGCAGCAATTAAGAGAAACAGATGTTATTTGTTTATTAAAACAAATTTCCAGATGGTTCAAGATCACTACACTGTGCAAACAGCCAGGTTAAAAAACTGCTCATTTTTACTGTAATTACCCTCAAGTTTCCTTCTGCCATCACCTTCTACTGTGTGCTCTATTTCATTGCTTCAGCTTGTGCCCCAGTATTATACGTTGTTTGAGACATGAACTTTGTCTGCATATAAAGTTTCTAGAAATGTTGGGAGCAAAAAATGATAAAACAAAAATGGTAACAATGGATGAGAATAAAACTGTCCCTATGGCCAGAAATACAAAAGTTCAACCAACCTGGTAGTATAACACCTACGAATTTTGAAATTGCTTAGGAACAAAATAGTTATGGTTTAAAAAAAAAAATGTAATTTCTCATAAATATCTTACCCCAATAGCAGGAAAATGTCAAGTTAATGTGTTAGTCACAGCCTGTTGTTCACACAGCATGTTTCCACACAGCAACAGCTTCTGAGTCTCCAGAAGGAATTTTCTTCTGCTTCCAGCTGATAATGAAACACTACACACAACACATTATTCTCCCTCACAGAACAGCACAAAACCTTACCTACAACCTCAGCAAAATAACAAGTGCTCAGCCCTGAGATATTTGCCAAGATTAGTTGTGCACTGTTATACTGTAACACTTGGTACAGTATAAGACCCTGGCAGACGCTTTTCATTGTAGTGTGAAGAAGACCTGCATGCAGTTAGTGTTCACGGAAGATATAAAGCCTCCGCACCTAGTCAAGGGCAGATCCAAGAGGAAACTAAGTGTAGCAGTTTCCCCATCAGATATAAAACACCCATAACTCAGTCAGGTTCCCACTCTCCCAGGAAGAGCCTGGACTTGGGCATCCCACATACCTCAGTGACCCTTCTGGCATGCAATGTTGGGAACTCCTTAGAAGGTCTGATTTCTTCAACAGTAACTGCATGAATTAACTGACTTAAGGACTGATCTTACTATCTCTGGTAAGGTAGTAATTTTCCACAGCATATTCAAAAATTTTCATACTGCCTATACCTCCATTTGATCACCAATGCAATATGAATTCAGAACTGAATGTGACCAGGGCTCATGCTTAAAATTTTTTATTGATCTACCTAATCCTATCCATTGTTCTATTACAGCTATGGGACATTGCTGCTCTTCAGAGTAGTGCCATTACACTGTGTCTCGGTGCATTTGGGTACTATTACTATTAACTATGTCCATTGAAAACTGCTTCTGGTATTTCTATGCTCTGGTGAGGTATACACTGTCAAAGCACACAACAGTGAATAGTTGCAACCCTGTTAATATTTGAACAGGGTAAAAATTATCCTGAAGATATTTTTTCAGTGTTGAAATTTTTAACCTATTATTCAAGACAACGATACAGAGCACATATATTGCTTATTTTCCTACCACTGCTTTAAGTGGTGAGAGACAAGCTTGTCATTCAGAGGAGCTACTCCTCTGAAACTGTGAGACAACAACTAATTATAGATGGTTCAGACAGATGGTATTCTGCCCCTACGAGGCAAGATCCCAATTATGTCACATGCACGCTGCCATGACGAACAAATGAAGAACTGGGAAGAATAAGTACTTTGTTTAACAGATGCATTTGTGTAAGTCATTCTGAGCTTACTCCTGAGTAATGGTGGCCTGGTTGTTCTAAAACAAGAATAAGCCAGCTCATCAGTGTTATTGGAGTACTCAGTCACTAAAACACAATCACATCTACATATGATGCCAAAAATATGTGAAAATGTTATTATTACCCTCAGTGGGAGCAAAATGTTAACTTACCCCCACATAACTGGGTAGCCTAGAGATGTCAAGTGTGAAAAACAGTAATTATGCTTTCCAGGCAATGCATGGCCAATTCAGTATATTCATCATTCACATCATTGTGAACAGAAATGTAAGAGACTTTTGCTAGTACTTCCCATCTTTATCTCTGGAGTATACTACTTCATACAAAGACTTTAAATTTCTTATTTTCACCTATTAATCATAGTCTTGCCTGAGGGCTCAAAAAGAAACACTGATGAACATGAAAGAGCTCTCTCAGACCTTGTCAGACAAGAGACCAAAAGGGGTCTCACCTGTTACATGCTGGAGACACTCAGAATTCCTTCATTTTCTTCCTCCATGTCCCACTTTGAGCTCTTGGAAAATACACCTGATAAAAAGTAGTTCCCTTTTGATATATGGGCTTTGCATACTCAGAACATTTTGTGTATAAGTATTTGAGCTAGCTGAATCACTCCCAGCCTACACTGTACAGTTTCAAAGGGTCTATAACCAGAGAGAAAGAATATTACAACTTTAGCTTTATTGGAAGTGCTGTACCTGGCTCTAGTTAGTTAGCTAAGTGAATAAATGAATGAGTGTACAAACAACTGGATCACAGCTATTTTTGCTAGCTTGGAAGCTGTTAATCTTGAGAGTTGAAATTCTATTACAGTATTTCTGTCAATGAAATATTTCAACAATAGCTCTGGGTCTGGAATTCAGACAGGTAAAAAACATCTTGATCATTTTCTCTCCAGCCAAGGAGATTCCAGCTCAGTGGATCAGTGTGCCCCCAAGCACCCATCACAAGTAATTACCCTGCAGAGGGAACACAGCCAGAGAAATGTTACAGCATGACTATTATTACTTTTTTTTTGATTAAGTAATAAATATTTAAGAGAGAAAAGCTAGCCCATATGAAATGACAAATGAGCACACACTAAAACTCCACCTATTCGACTGTGCACCTTAAGGTCTCTTCTACCTGAAATAAACAGCTAAAATAATTCCCTTCCACACCATGAGCTCTTATTTTTATTAACAAACTGAACTCTCCTTCAGAGTACAACTCTATTGTGATGTTAGTTGCTTTTATAAAAGTTTCTAGTACCTTTCCAGAGTGAGGTCAAAACAACGTCAGACAGTACAACACAAGATAGTTTCCTTTGTAGAGCTAAGGGTGTTTCTCAGTCTTTCTCAGTTTGCAGATCCCCAGCTCCATCTGAGAGAGGTGCACATCTTTGTACAACAGAGTTAACCTTTCTGACCACAGGAGCACATTTTTATATGCTTTTGCACAGCATTCAAAGGTAATTCAGAGTCTCAAAGATTCACAGACCCTGGACTGAAAATCAACAAACTGTCCTTTTTCCATTGCCATGTCATGCTTAGTCACTCACTCACTGCTCACTCAGCTGGTAATAATTTTCATACTAATACATACAAGTTTTGTACCAGAAAATTTGCAAAAATAGATAAGAAAAAAAATAATGAGTTGGGAAACATTTATAAAAATTTCATTTTATATCAAAGAAATTAATTTCAAAATGACCCCATTATTTGATCTTTCACAACACTTCTCTTAAATGCAAATAAACATTATCAAGTTTAAATTGACAGATATGATACAGATTGGGAAATATTTAGACTTCTTAGAAGTTATTTATAGTCATTCTAATATTTCTCTGGTTTTGATAAATTATCAAAATTGTGCAAACAAATAATGGTGCTTTGGACAATTAGATGGATATAAAGTGTATTCTCAACTCCAGCATTACGTACATTTCTAAACAAATTTTGTTTTGCATGTAGTAATAATACAAAAGATCTTCAAAATACCAAACATTTTTCACAGATTTATTTAGATCAAATCCCTCTTTTATTAGCAGTTTTTAAAATACTGACAGAATTATTGGTCCCTTGAAAAAATAACCTAAGGAAGGCATGAATTCCACAGATTTTAAAGGTCTTATTTATTTGTCTATTCACTATGTATCAAGGGAAATCTATATATTTGGTGTATCTGAACTTCTTCAGGTCATGGACACAGGAATGAAAAAAACAGTGTTATATTGCTAATATTTATAAAATGCCAAGACCTGAGGCAATTCCCTGAATGCAGTTTAGCCCCATTTGAACCATGAAAAATTAAACCCTTTGTGAACCAGAGGTGCATGTGCCATTCCTCCAAACATCTACTTTTCATTTTGTGTCTTCTGCTTCTTTAAAATCACCTGCCATATAATCTGCTCCAGCTTTAAATCACAATTATTCCCTTTTTTTATTATGCATCTACAACCAAACAAAACTTTTACAGACAAAAAATCTTCTAATGTTATGGAAAAAATAATAACTAAGAAATAAGACATTGAAAAAATGTCTTCTTGTCTGTTTACTACCACAACTGTTTTGGTCTAAAAGATTCTGGGGAAGTTCTTATTTCAAGTATGTATTTCTATAAGCAAACAGAACATGGCTTTCACATAGACTGATATCTCTGACTAAACATTATGAGGAAAGTCAGGAGCAGTAAATCCAGGAATGCAATCATATAATTTATTTTTAACTAAATTTAAAGTGTGGCATAGCAAAGGTGCTGATAAGGATAAGCAGTATAATTGTAAAGTTCTGGAAAGCCAGAGATTTGCTTTACTTTAACCTAGAAAGGCAAATGCACATCTCTTGAGAGATCCATCTGAAGCCCACAAGGCTCTTGAGTGCTTAGAGGCAGCCTCTACTCAGTTTTATAAAAAAGGGTATCTTAGAGGCTCTTGCTCTCAGAGGCGTTGTTTTAAAAGACACAGTAAGCACAGAACTTGCTTATTTCTTGAAAAATACAACCTTACAACATCAGACTTAAGGATCTTCCCATCTCTTTAATCTGTTAGATGTGGGCTGGATTCTGGGGGGGTGAGGTTAATAAATCAGGTTGTAATCGTTACTATTAGGTTATTTTTGAACATAGAAGAACGCTGGGACATTGATCAGATTCTTTTTTTCTCAGAGCAAACTCCTATCTCCTCATAAAACAAAAAACAAAGTGCCAGATATATTTCCCAGTTTCAGGCTTCTTAGCTGGACGCAAGGCTCTGGGACCACCCTCGTTGTGGTTTCACCCTAGCTGGCAGCCACTTGCCCACTCCCCTATCAGGAAGATCAGGAGGAGAACTGGAAAACACGGCCCCATACTAACCACTGTGAAGAAAATTAACTCTACCCCAGCTAAAACTAGCACATCCCTGTGGCATTATCTGTGTATATAAGGCCAGAGGTGCTCAACACGGCTTACCTTCTCCCAGAGCACCTGTCATGGCCAGGGCTGTCTCCCTGAACTATCCTACATGGTTACCATTCCTTTGTCCTAATTGCACCTCAGGGCTCTCTGCAGCAACTTGCAGCTCCCCTCCCCCCTCCTAAAAAAAGCAGGTGTTTGGTTTTAGCAAGTAAAATTTTTATACGTAGATATGAGATTTTAGATATAGCTTTCAACTTCTTTTTGTATTTCTGATTTTTTTTTTTTTTTTTGGTGGGGGGAGGCGGTGGGTCTGGTCCTCCTGGGTTTGTTCAGCCTGGAAAAAAGAAGGCTTCAGGATGACCTAATTACCTCTTTCCAGTACCTGAAGGGAGCCTTCAAGAAAGATGGAGAGAGACTATTTACAAGGGCGTGTAGTGACAGGACAAGGGGATTGGCTTCAAACTGAAAGAGAGTAAGTTTAGATTAGATAGTAGGAAGAAAGCCTTTACTTTCTTCCATGGTGTGCCCCATACCTGGGGCAATGCCAGGTTGGATGAGGCTCTGAGCAACCTGGTCTAGTGAAAGGTGTTCCTGCCCATGGCAGGGAATTGGAACTACATTATCTTTAAGGTCCCTTCCAACCCAGACCATTCTATGGGTCTTATTGGCAAGGGCTAAGTTTTGCCATAAGAGAGCATCCAGGTCCTGAAAAGAGCTCAAGATAGTTGGGTGCTACAATAACATAAATATTAGACAATAGTTTGTATCTCCTTGTGCCCACAGGAGTGAATCTCAGCCCAGACATTTCCCTTGTAGGAAAGTTCTATAAAATGTATTGCAACTACAATCTATATTTACTTAGTTCCCCCACTCCAATATCATATGGCCTTTAGAATCGAATAGAGCTTGAGATTTTCTCCATGTTCTTAATATTATACTGTGTAAACCTAAAGCTGGTGCATGCTGCCAACAGTCTAAAATTCTGTTTAGTGTGAATCTGAGAAACTGTGGGAAAAACGTATCATTTCAGGCTAATCCTGTGAAACTTTTCTTCCAAACTGACAAAAAACCACCAGAAATAACATTTAAAAATACATCAAGGAACTGATACAGTAATTTTTTTTCCAGGCAATCAACACAACTGGTGAGGTCTAATACAGATGTTAAAATGAAGTTTTTTCTTATAAACAATAGTCATAGCTCTTTAATTAAAGCTAGTTAGAAAACTAATTTATGTAATCTGATTGAAACTTCTAGTGGGTTTCAATCACTGCAGTGAACTGCAGTGGTTCAGACAGTATATACTTTTACTTGTAAATTTACAAATTCAACTAAACCAACTTAATCTCACTTAATTTAAATGTGGACTCCACTGAGCACTTGCACCAAGCCACTCATTTCAGACGAAATATGGTATGGTTTTGTGATACCTAAGATGCCTAGAATTTTAGTCAGTACTTTGACCCACAGACTCCTAAGAATTAATTTATTCTCTATATGCCAGAAGATTTTGCTGTAAGACCTCTCTATGATAGAGAAGCCAGAAGGAAAGGTACCCCACTGGTTTTGTTCTACTGCTTATGGCTTGTGCTTTTACCTCCTTCTGTAGAGACCCATGATAGTAAGTCTGAGCCAGAGTTTAGCATAGTTCTCATCTGTAAAACTCAGATCTAAAACTTTATTCAGGTCTTGAGGCATTTTTTTTTTATAACTTCAAATATTTAGGTAATTTTAAAGACTTAATACTGGGACTAAAAGAAGTTAATAAGCAATAGCAAAGATTTCAACTCAAGCAGAGATGAAAGCTCTTAGCTTGGATTGACAAAAGCTGGTGCAGCCTTATTATTGGTGTCATTAACTGTATTGACCAGCCTCTAAATCCAGGAATATTAATACATCCAGAAATAGAAAGAACATGAGCTGAAATTCAAATTACTTCTGACATTCATGAAAAGTCTAGTCATAATACCTTGTGAGGAAAGGAAGAGTTTGCATTCTGTGGAGCATAGAAGCAAAATGTTTGTCCTTACAGAGGATCTCCTTTATTGCCTTTTATTATTATTTTAAACTTGTTTATTGCTTAAAATTCAAAGTACTTTTCACTATATACTTTTTTTAAATTGTATGTTTATAGTTTCAGATTCAATAAACAAACTCAAAAAAACCATAGCTCAATACACGAAAAGTATTTGTCATACTTCTATTGTAAAAGAAAACTTCTGGGGAAAAAAGATTATTATGCCATGGAAAAAAGTATTTTCTTACCTACAAAAACTTTTATTTGAATATGATACCTTGTGAACACTGAGGCACTGAACAAATGTTGTATGTTGCTCCAGTGTTACCATAGCATTAATACATGTCCAGAACATTCTAAATTGAGTTCTATATGCATAAAACTACTAGACATTTTTAGTAACACTTTGTTCAGAGAGCATCCCAGTATCATCTGGGAAATTTCACAGCCTAATGTTTAATATTGCACTAAATTTTAGGATAAATGAGATGGGAGAACGGCTTTGGAAACTCCCAATTTATAGAAAGCATAATATGTCAAGTCTGCTCCCGATAGCAACCTTGTGCTTTTTCCCTTCCCTCTCAAAACACAATTACTCCATGAGTTGATAGAATTTTTTCTCCAAGGTGTCTCTACTTTTCTCAAGGAAGGGTGATAAGGACAAAAAGACATGAAGAAAGATAGATTTTTATTTCTTTCATTTTAATTAATCCCTAAAGTTTCTGTCCAGTAATATAGAAACTGGGAGATCTGACCTTTCTCAAGTGGTCCCAAAGGAGAGGTAGATAAGGGGTAGGTTTCAACAGCTCTAATTGTGGTACTCCTGGGCTTACCTCTCTCTTTGCTGAAAAGGCCAACTTGGGATGGAAAAAAAAAATAAAAAATAAAAAATTTAAAAAAAAAAAAAAAAAAAGAAAGAAGGAAAAATCAAAACCAGGTACACAGCATATTAAAGTTAGTTGCCTAGTTAGCTAGTCACTCATGTTGTTTTTTAGCCACTGGAATGACACGTACACTTCCCAAGATGATAGTTTCCATTGCACGAATAAACCCAAACAGGCGCTCAGGACATGCAAGATGAATCACCTGGAGCAACTCCAGAACAGCAACTCTACCATGATGGGCCATAAAGATCCCCCAGGGTCTCAGTGACCATCAGAACTCTCCATCTCTCCCCAGGGAATCTAGAAATTGTATACTAGACATTCTACTCTTTAGCCAGCTAATAGATTAAATGAAGCCGGCTCTTTATCTGATACTCAGGGAATAGCTACATCTTTAATGCAGTGATTTCTGTAAGAGACACAAAAAATACCCTCAAATGCAAGAGTCCTCTCAGAGGGACAGTCAGTCCTATTCTCCAAGTTTCCAAATTATATCCCTAGTGCCTGCCCTGTACGCACAAAAAGACAGGCAGGCATTGCTAAGGGGCAGAGGCAGAGGTCACTATGATGGCCCTGCATGCCAGTAATATCCAAAGGGACCAGATCACAACTGAGGGCCCTACAGGAACCTGTCTCACTACTGAATGCTTTACAGCTATGAGGCATCAGGACATAGCTTCCTCTCTATTTCTATTCCAAACCATGCAACAGCACATAACAGGCTTAGCATTGACATGAAGGAAATGAGTTCAGATTGTCACCAGCAGCTCTTCTGTTCCTTTGCCATTCCTGTTTTCATGTCACCTCTAGCACTCTGGTCAAGGATGAATGCTTATAGTTTGTTTCAACCACTGCCTCTACAATCCCAGCTTGATCAGCTGTCATGATAGTGAGTAGATGGTAGGAACAAGTTACAGAAAGAAATTCATGTTCCCAACACTGAGCACTGCTGTTACTAGTAATAATTAAAACTGCTTTGGAACCTAATCTCTCTGTCCAGCTGAGAGCTCTTGCCCAGAACGTCTGCCAGTTGTGTCCGGCTTGGCTTCCTCTGAGTCTTTTAAGAACTTACATGCTCAGACTAAGCTCCATCGATTAAAATTCCTGCATTAGAATATCAAGTGTCTATTCCATCTATTCTGGAAATATGTGGGAATTTTAAGCATATAGCTCAGTTTCCACAGTGTAAACACACATGGAAAGCCCCGAAAAATTTGTAAGGTAAATCTAACAGGGTTAAGGAAAGGTGACAAGCAAGCAGGATAAGCACAGGGAAGCAATGAAATATTAGGGTTCAGCAAGATAATGCCATAACAAGAGGCACAGCACAAGCAGACACATTTTGAAGGGAGGAAGTTTAAAGAGCTGCATAAAGACCTGCAAATATCTAAGCAGCAAGGATCACCTAAGAAGAAGTCACTGAGTTCAAGAAGAGCATATCTTTGTTTAGGTCTTTATTTTAAGCAACATTTCACTATGGGATAAATTTGCATTTTCTGTGAAGAAAAAGAAGAAAATGGAGGCAAGGAGGAACTAACTATCACAACTGACTACAATAAGCACTAAGTGAGTAAATGGTCACCTTACTTAGGCAGTGTGGAAAGTACTAATAGAGACCAATAGCATGTTTGCCTGGCTTGATACATGAAAAATAGCTTCAGCAGTTCACTGAATCATAACATAATGTAATGACTGCAGAGAAAAGCTATCTGACCTAAAGGACTATTTTATCTATGTGGGATATTTTTTTATCCTGAAATCTGTTAGAATCACCATCCACCTGAATCCCAACCTACTCATTTGAGTTGAAAAATGAAGAATCATATGTCATGCCTATCCTTCCTGTTCCACATGAAAAGTTTCTTGCCCCAAAAAAAGAGTGTCAGTCTTGCAAATCAACCTGAGCTTGACTTAATTTAAGGGCTTTTACTAGATTTTTGATCGGGTGCAGTTTTAACTTCAAACACTTTTCACAGGCACTTGTAGGACAGAAGTAATAAATTAACTGTATTCTTTTCACACATATCTAGATCAATCCCTGTATTAGGATGGAAAGAGTAGATCCTCTTCTTCTGTGCAAAGGGCAGGAGCATGTCAATATAAGAAAAGGAATCCCTCGGCACAACTCTGACATACGTCTATCCAATGGTGTGCAAGGACAACCTAGCTTCACAGTGGGCAAATTCTTGTGTCAAGGCAATTCTGGCCATTGACAGCACACAGCGTGGTGGAAAACAGTCTTTGTAAAAATTCTTTAAGTGAAATATATAAATAAGTTAAAGGAAGATACATTGTTTAAAGGGTACTCAGGAGTTTCTCTCAGTTTTTCTGTCTTGGAAAATTAGTCTTTAGTTGTCTTTCAATGAATCCAAGCCACTGGTTTTCCTTTAACAGCAGTTCTACAGTTACAGTGAACCGAATCAGTATATAAAGTTACACTATTGCCCTGGGAAGACAGCTCTGAAATCACGTGCCAATTAAAATTTTCAATGTGTTCACCTAATAGAAAATATTACACAGTCCAGTACCGTTCCATATATAAAAATAGTTTTCCAGAAATAGCAGCTCTGCTGTATTGGAATTTCCCAGAGGACCAGTTACTGTTGTTTTATGTGTTAACACGCTTGTGTAGAGTGAAAGTGAAACATTAGCAGTAGTTTTCTTATTGCCTACAAATGGCACTTAAGCAAGAGTAATACTGCTTTAGATTTGAAAAGATTTTGCTTTCAGAATTTTGGCAAGTTGTTGGTATAATTCTGTGTTCCACTCCCAGTGCATAAATCTCAACACAGTGGGTATATTCTCAGTCAAATTACTATGAGAGGAGGAAGCCTTGCAGTTGTCTGAATGCAATGAGTTTGGCAAGATAGCTCTATTATTGTACTTTCTAATCTGACATTTTTTCACTGCTCAGCAAGAGCAAGTAATCAGAACAGAAAATTATTCCAGAATGTAAATTAGTGTGTCTGATGTAGGAATCCAGTGCATACAAAAAGTCTTGTATTGAAAACATTTCCTTTTCCAGTTCACTGCCTGATATCCAACCTTTGAAATTAAAGAACTGCTTTTCTAATCCTGGTGTTATGTGTTTCTTTTAACCATGCAGCACATGGGCACATATAAATCATGTATCTTTGTTTAGAGGTTGAAGTTTGTATTAAATCTAATTACTTCTTTCTGTGACTAGAGTAGCTTGAAAGCAAGGGCAGTTTCTATTAAATACTATAATCTTCCACAGAAACATACATGTTAAAGACATCTGGCAGAGATGTGGCTACAAAAGGAAGTCTTTTATCAAGGCACAACACTACTAAATGCAAATACATGGAGTACAGTTGAGGCATCTCAATGCTAACAGCTTAGACTTTGGGACTAGTGAAGAACATATTCAAAATAGTTAAGGCCACAGATCCTTCAATCACTGCATCTTGAAAATTTCATTACAATTATTCTAATGAGGATGTTAAGAGTTCAGAATCTGCAGGGCCAAATCTTTAAGTAACATTGACGGGCATTTCTTGAAATTTTGTTTTCCCACTGTATGAATTTCAGGTTATATTATTTAAATAAAATGGAAATAAGAATAGGAGTTAAGCATATACTGTTAAAAGTTCACAATACATTATTTAGAAGATGTCTTCCAATGTTGCTTAATAATTAATTTATAGGAAAGAGAGTAGATAATGTGCATGTAACATCACTGAAGCATAGAGACTACAAAGGATAAAAGTATTTCACTCAATAAATATGGAAGAGTGTATCAGCAGGCTCACAGAGATTCACTGAACTCTGTAAAGATTCAAATACAGATCTGATTGTGGAAGTTGAACTCCAGTTCCTGCTTTGACACAGTGCCATGTGATACAGGGAAAAGATCTGACCCTGACCCAATATATTATTAGAATCCCTATATATCCAGGAACATTTATTGCTTCACTGGCTTTGCTGTAGCTATGTACAGACACTATTATTATTTATTATTTGCATTATGGTAGCTGCCATCAACAACCAGGGCTTCAGTGAGCTAGTCATTACAGAGACATTTACAGAGCTCACAGTTTTCATGAGAGGCAGTATATCAAAAGAGACAAGCATGATTGGGAAGGTTGACATTACAAATGAGCAAACCGAGCACGGAAGTCTCATTGTTTCTGTGTGTAAAATTACAGTCATCCTAAAGTATATTTCAAAAGAACACTCTATATTAGAAAGGAAGGAGACATCACTGCACAATAGAAGACTGTAAGTATTCTTGTTTAAGCAAAGTGCATAACATTTCTAAGATTTTTTTCCACCTTTCTGCACACCTTTCATGCTTGTATGGAGGGTTTCTTTCTAAATTCGTTTCATTTATAACAGATTGTGATATGTATTCGGGTCATGGACAGAATGAATCAATCATAGTCATCTAAATTAATTTTTCTATGTGACACCATCATTTTCCTTGATTTATTATCATTATGGACAGAACAGTTTTAATAAGTAAGTAATATTATATTATTGAGAGAAATAAATGCCAAACAGCATATATGAAACAGGCTTCTACTTCCTGTTTGAGTTGCATAAGAAAGTAGATACTGAATAAAAAGACTTTTAGCCTGGAACCAAACAATGCTTCTGGGAACAGCCAATCATTACTGTTTGATGTGATCTTGAAAGTTAGGCATTTGCCCTGAATACAGGGCAAAGCAAAAAAGATGTCTTTCAAGTGCATCAACAGCATGCCTCTGTAACAAAACTGTCAGCAATCAGGACTAGAAGCATGGAAAGAGTGGAGCTCTGCATTTGGCATTATGTCAGCATACAGAAAAAATAATTAAATTTAAGAATTTTATTTATTAGAACTAGCAATGCTCTTTGACTATATTTTCAGCTATGCTTCAGCAGACCTTAGGCTAAGTCCCAGATCTAAATTCTCTCAAGTATTAAGCATGTTTGAAAATAAAATTTCAATCCAGAACATAATTTCTGAAGTTAGCACCTTAAATCAAGAGAGTAAGCTTATATCTTCAAACTAGGCATACCAGTGCAACCCTGAACTCATTTGAATTTTGCAGGTTTTGCACAAACACTGACTTCTATGAACAGTTTCAAGTATGATCCTCAGAACCCACTACCATCTTTGCTATGAAAAATAAAAATCAAGATTCAAAAGTTATTTAAAATTGTCTTTACTGCAAGTATTCACTATGCAAATGTAGCTTAAGTTACCCAAACAACCAAAAATGCTATGTGTAGATTCGGTCTTTTACCTTCCTTTTCAGGTGTCACAATTGTGCTTCATACAATTTGGAAACTTCAACAATAGACTTCCTTTAATGTCTCCATAGCTTGAGAAATTTTTTTAACCCTGCTAGTTAATGACCGCATCAAAGACTTCTATAGTAGACAGAAAAATAAGCAATATGAAGGAGAAAAGAAAGTTAAACAACAGTACTTGGTAACGTTTCTGATTTTACGGTGAAACTCATTATGTTAGATAACAGCTTTAACCACAACTGTTTGGTATGAAAATCCTAATTTTCCTATTTTCCTTTTAATAAAAAAAGAAGAAACATTAGTGTTGTGGACTTCCTAATTGTGTAAAAATGACTGAAAATATATGCTTAAAAGATTCAATCCTGCACATCCTTCAAAATAACTCCAAGTATTTTTACAATCCCCTTGCTTTAAAGCTATAGTCATTTTGGAGAGAAAACTAAGGCTGATTTCAGTAGTTCAGTGATATCCCAAGACTTGGGTGTTTGGAAACAGAAGATTACTGAGTGGGAAGATCCACTCTTTCTAGCAAATGCTCTATTTTTTGCTTCATTGCTATGTCTTTGTTGAAGATAAAATCTACCAGAAATTTACTGATAAAAAGTTCTTACAAATATTCCTGCTGGAGTTTCTGCAGCAAAGCCGACATGTTTCTCAAAAACTGCTTATACATATGAAACAATACAGGAAAGTGTTTTAGAGCTCCAGTCCAACCTTGCCCATGTATCCAAAACACCTGTCCCTTCTCCAGATGTCTGAAAATTAATAATATGAATGTAAGTACACCTGCATTTCAAGGTAAAAGGCAGAAAACAGATGTTGAAAGTGGTTAACTAACACTGCTTTACTCAACAAACAACATAGTAAAGGCTGTATCTGCAGGTAGCAGGGGATTTCTGATAAAGAAACATTTTGCCACGGGCTTACATAACACATGAGGGAGAAATTCAAATATCAGCCTTCCTGACACTGATAATAGTACTGTTTTTAAAATAACATAAGCAGCCGCTAATTCAAATACTGAAGACAAAAGCCATCTGATTTTAAAACAATACTTCCTCTTACTTTAGATTTTTTTCTTAGAATGATTTCTACAGGTAGCTGAACCACAATCTATCTACGAATCTTCCAGTGCAAAGCTGAGCAGCTTTGAGGAGGAAGACCAGATTACGTGTTTTCCACTCAATAAAACTGTGCAAATATTTCCATAATGGACAGTTTTGAAATCTGAAATGCTGCTAAAGATTCTCTATGCTAAATAAATGGTAAATTTCTATTTCTAGAAATTTATATATTGAATGGTCTTAGCACAGTTACTTAGAGATTTATCAGGGAAACATTTCAGTAGTAAACTAAATCAAAGAAAACTTCCAAATTGAGTTTTCTAGAAGAGATCTTGGGTGCTTTTCATTTTTACAATGAGAACAGATGATCCTTTTGGAAAGTCCCTCTGAGGCTGAATCTCCAGTTCAATTACCAATGAGCTGAATTGAAGAACTTCTTATGAATAAAGAAAAGGCAAAACATATCAGAGGAGCAGTCAGACTTCCTGTGTATCTACAGTCACATTGGTCACTAGTTCATTTCTAAATATTTCCAGGAACAATTACCAGGACTGACCTGAAACTTGAGGGAAGTAGACCAGGTAAATGATTATTTGTGATTCTGTGATCGTTGTTATACAGGATCATAGCTAAAGGAAGTATTTAATTTCTATTCATTTCTGGTGCATGCTTGTGCAGGCTTCCCTATGAATTTGAATGGGGAATATCTATTTGCTGAAATGTAACAAGGACCTCAAAATCTTTGATAACATCAAACCATTGGTTTTTTATGACCTTACAAACTGATATCTAAATCAATTATATTTGGGCAGATGAGACTGGAATAAGCATCTTCAGCATTGTCTAAACCTCTACCTCATTTTCAGCCACATTCATCTCTGCTATAACTTAATTGATATGAACTTTTCTACAATGGGAATGCATGTTGCTCTTAGAAAAGCACCTAAATTTAAATGCACATAGTTTAACATTTTGTGCTGGTTTTAATCCAGTACTAGACAAAGAATGAAATGCCAAGAAGAATTATTCTCAAATTTCCCAGGTTTTTGATGGCAAAATTGCTGGCTGGAGAAAGAAATATTTTCAAATGCGATGAAGGGTAGAGAGTGCTACTGAAAAGTCAGTTTCTAGCTTTTTGTAATTGAGGGACTTTGCTTTAAATGGGCAAAATACTCATTCTATTATCATGTATTCCAAATCCCCCAAATACAAATTCTTATGCGGGATCTGAAAAAACTAATTTAAACTCAAGTACCAGGTTCCAGCCTAGTTAGGATCACAAATTATTTTATCTTTGTGGTTATTAACCATATGAATCTAAATACCCTTGTACTGAATCTACATACAAGGGGCATTGCTGCTGCATTTCCACTTTCCTCTTGTCTCACAGGTCTCACAGAATACTTTTAATTACTAAACAACTCACACATCAAGACTATTAGTGATAATCCTGCACCCTCTCTGCTCTTGAAAATGTGTATTGCTGTCGTGGTTTAAGCCTATGACATTAAGCAACAGGCAGATGCTTGCTCAACACCCTCCCTCGATCCCCCCCCCCAGGTAGAATGGGGAGGAGAATCAAAGTAAAATTGTATGCTGAGGTAACAACAACTTAATAATTGAAAATAAGATAAAATAAAGTAAAAATGGTAGATGATAATAATAATTATAATAAAAAGTGGAAAACAAGTGATGCACCCTCAATAAGACAATCTGTAAGACAAGAAAATTGTTCACCGCCCTCTGACCAATGCCAGATCCCCCTTCCTGAGCCCAGATTGGTCCCCCTTCCAGGCAACTCCCTCCCAGATTATATACTGGGCTTGACATTCTGTGGGGTGTAATACCCCTTTTGTCAGTTTGGGTCACCTGTCCCAGCTATGCTCCCTCTTTACTGGCAGACCATGAGAAAAGAAAAAAAGTCCTTGACTTAGGGCTTAGCAAAAAACCAAAACATCAGTGTGTTAACACTGTTCTCATTCCGAATCCAAAACACAGCACTGTCATGGATACTGAGAAATTAACCCTACCCTAGAAGAAACCAGGACAGTGGCCTATCCAGAAACTTTTCCAGGAGTGTCATTACCTTTGCCAACCTCTGCATTGGCTTTACTAAGAGCACTGGAGTCAGGTGTAAACAAAAAAAGTTTTTAAGCAAATAATTTTCTCCATTTTTTTCCCCTCTGGGTTTGTTCTCAGACTGTTGTATGAATTACTGGGTGTATTCTGCTGCTATGTTCTATGGAAGAATTGTCATTTACTTCCCTGAAACCTACAAGTTATATAACTGAAAGTTTCTGCGGGGTGGGAATATTTTATTGTTAGCAAACAAAACTTCCTCACAAGTGTTGACCATTTGCCTCTAGAAAATGCCATAAAACATGAGTTCCCACTTTGGAGAGGAAAACTAAAAGTTAGCCTGTCCTGCTTTTTGTCTCTAAAATTATTAAATCCTAAATTTTGTCAGGGAAAGAATTAATAGCAAATAGCATGACTTGTTTCCAGGTTCCTCTAGATTGCCATACTATTGGGTGGTTGGCCAGACATCACAGCATTTTGTTACAATTTTACTATTTACTCATTCTATGCAGCATAGGAGTTGCCTCCTCCAGTAAAATATTTTCCTCAGTGGACTTCTGCCACCAGCAAGTTGGAGATACACAAGTGCTGTAATGGAAAACATCTGGTTCATTTGATAGGAAAAAAGAGGGAACTGAATTTATATGAAAATCCTCTTGAAACATTGAACTCTAAAGTAGTACTTGTGTTTGTTGAGAATTTCAGCAACCTTCTATTCTTTGTATTCATTTGAGATCTTAAAAACTTCTATGATAAATAAAGCATTTACATAAAATTCCTGTTGATATGATATTTCTTTTACTAGGAAGAGATATTTGACAAGAAAGAGGATTATGACATTTTTCATTTCACTTCTTTGTTTGACAGATAAAACTGGTGCAAGAACTATTTCAAAGGGAAGAGGGGAAGGAGACTTACCAAAAATGTAAGTGAGCTCCGGGAGGAAAAAACAAATACCAATAAACAAAGGAAACATTTAAATGGTGCTAGATTAAGACAACTGACACTGTATGAAAGCAGGCAAAAGTCACAGGCTAGAATATGAGAAAATTGAACCCAACTGGAAACACAGAGGAATTTCCACAAGGATTCAACAACGAAGGTAACGAGGGACAGATAAGACAATTTTATGGCAGCATTTCAGAGACTGGATTCTAAAAGGCAAGTGCTTTAATGTGGTACTACAATAAGTCCATGTAGTAAGGATAATGAAGAATGTAGGGATAGTTTAATGAGTAATCAAGCGTAACACATAATTCAAATGCTTTGGTAGAGTTCACTTTGCAGTTAAAGTGAAATCCTCATACATGTTAGGGAAGTTTGAGTATTGTATTGCCTTCAGGCAAGTATAAAAGCATACATTTTACTTGTGAATCTTAAACACTAGGATTTTATTTAACACTGAACTTTAACTTTTTCATTATTCAGAGAAAAAAATATTACTTTCCAATTTACTGTTAAAAAATATGGGTTCACAACTAATAAGAACATGTATATGGCATGAGAAACTTCTGAAAAGCATTTGAGAATCAAGCAACCATGTAACTGAAGGCTTATAAGAGGCAAGCAGATTACAGGAAGATAGGCAACACTACACTCTGAGTAAATTACTCATAAGTAGTTCATAAGCAATATTACAAAAAACCAGTATCAATTAGTGAGCAAAAGTAAAACTCTTCACACAGAAAAATAAGTTTACTCAGTAAGTTACATCATTCTGGTGGGTTACCTGTTCGTATATATCTGCATTAATGAATGCATTAATATCTCTACCTTTCTTTCTCCTTTTTTGAGGGACAAATGTAGCTAAAGATCTTTCTGCAACAGAACTTTTTGAGACCCCGGCATAAGGAGCAAAAAGCCTGAGAGACAGGTGTGAGTCCATAGTGACTCATCACTACAATGCAGAGAAATAATGAGGTGAATCAAGATAACACAGAAAGAAGAAAGGTAACAGAACTCGCAGCTTTTAAATAAGCGGCATCTCTGGCAGTGGCAACGTAAGATGGAGAGGAGATTATAAGTAAAGCAGAACACCCCATAGCAGCATTCTAGGTCTTGAATATTATCTTTGCTTTATTTTGTTTTCAAAACAAACAATGTTGTGAATGAACTATTGGTTCATAGCACAGAACTGCTCAAAAATGCAGAAGGCTGAACACATGGATGAGAGCGATTCTAAACAAACAGCAAAATAATGTAGGCAGAAAATACAGAAAATATACGGCTTGAGATTTACACTAAGAAAGCAACACAAAATGAAAGCACATTATATTTCATGAAGTGTAAGGTGAGGGAAATATAGATAGACTATTTAAGACCGAGTGTGAATAAATAATGAATAATACTAATAAAGGAAAAATATTTACTGCCTTTTTGTTATGAGCCTTTGGACAACAAGGTTAATAGCAACCATGCACATAACATAAACTTTAAAATAGGGTAGCTTAGGCCAGCAAAAAATAGGTTACAGAATACTTAGAAAAATGGGTTAACATATTCAAGAAGGTAAATGGGATGGATTTCAATCAACAATTTTAAAGAAAGTAGCAAAAGTGACCTCCGAATCATTTGCAATTAGTTACCTAAGAGAACTTGAGGGGAGAGAGACAGAGGTGACAATAAACAGTGGAGGACTGGAGAACAGTAAATATAATCTTTTTTTTCTTCAAAATGACAAAAAGACTGTACATAATGAACCTAAAAATATAATGTGAAAAATCATTCAATTAGCTCCTGAAGGAAATGTGATAAGAAACATTTCAAAAAGAAGTACAAAAGCATACCCTGTCAAAATCATCTCATCTTTGACAGCGTAGAATTGATAGGGAAAGCAAAAGATATTTCATATCTTTACTATAGAACTGCACTGCAGCTAGAATTATTTTAGAAGAGTGCAAAGACTGGACAAATAAAGCTGATCAAAGTGCAGTGTTCAGTAGTTTCTGGATACCTTCAGAGGCTGTACCTATCAAATTCTTTTATAGGTCTGTTCTGGGTTTCCATTAATAGTTTGAATGCTGGAGGAGAGAGCACACCAAAAAATTGCACTAAGAGCAAGCTGGGTGAGTAGGAAGCACTTCAAGAAAAGCAACTACCTTCAGAATTATTTTACTCAGTTGACAAAAAGATCTGAAGTTAGTAAGACAAAATAAAACTAAAGAGGAACAAAAAAAGACAGAAATAGTTTACAGAAAAAAGCTTGCGGTTAATGATGGGTTGCAAGTATAACACGAGGCTAAAAGTAATTCAATACATATTTCAATCTAATGTAAATTAGTCATACCACTCTAAGGAAAAGCTTTGCCACAGACTGCTGCCACACCCTCATCTCTCTACAAGGGAAAAACACTGGTATAGCTATTGTGTAAACCATATCAAATATACAATGCAGGTGACAAATAAGTTTTTTTGGCAGATTAGTTTTCAGTTCAAAGGAGAGAGATGTGGATGGAGAGAGGAAGGCTGCAGCAGGACTGACTTATTACAGGTTAAGTTTTTTTACATTTAAAGCTGTGTTCACAATGCAACACTTAATCTAAAAAGTATTGTGGGATATCCTGAGAGGAACATTAGATGTAAGACAACAGAGACAGCGGTGCCCACTGGTGAGCACGGGTTCTCCAGCCCTCCACTGCAGTTCAGGAAAGCAGAGACCGGCCCATCCAAGAAAGGGGCAGATGATGCAGAAGAAGTACACAGGAATGCAGTGAAGATGAGTCTTTGAAAGCACTGAGGAACTTCTGCCATTGATGGGGTGGGGTTGAATCAGTATCTTACAGTCTTGATATGCTGGAGCCTATTTCAAGTACCTCAGGTTCCTTCTGGGTATGTATTTTAAAATTTTAAAATGCTTTGAGTTTTTTTAAAAATTACTTTCATTTTTTAATTTACAAAAACTATATACCTGTATACATGCTTTATCATGCCCTGTTATCTCCATTCTACGTAACACAGCAACATCCCCCAACTGGCCATACAGCTATGAGTTACATTCTAGTAATCTGAAGAAATAACTTAATCTTATATATATTTCTTCATTTTCTGAATGCGCTTCTGAAGGTTTGAAAATTAGAAAACCCTATTACTTTAATATAGAATTTAATGCATTTTCAAATAAGGCAATTTTCAGTTGTTTTTAACAACAGAGGTGCTGGCAAAATTTCCATAACTAAGACTTGAAAATTACTGGAGATTTACCAGAAATCTTTAGGAAATATACTGGTATGAAACAGTGGTATGAGCAGAATCGTGACATTTTCACTTTTGCAGCTTCTAGAGGTAGATTCACAAGGCTATTGAAATAATGGCTCAAAAATTCCACTGAAAGTAGTTGGCTGCCACCAAATTAACTTCTTTGGTAAAAAATCACTAGCAGTTGCCTGGAAAGATATTTCTGTGAAAACTGTGTAATCAATTTTTAGATTGCTGTTCTTAGTCCATTTGTGGGACACATGGGAAAGACAAGAAGAAGATCTCCTCTGACACGGTCCCCCACAACATCCTTTTCACTAAACTGGAGAGATACAGATTTAGTAGATTAACTGTTTGCTGGATGAGGAATCAGTTGGACAGTCGCATCCAGAAGGTAGTGGTCAATAACTCAAAGTCCAGATGGACAACAGTGACAAGCAGTGTCCATCAGGAGTTGGTACTGGGATAAGTAGTGTTTAATATCTATATCAATGGCCAAGACAATGGGATCAGATGCACCCTCAGCAAGTTTGTATGTGACACCAAGCTGAGTGGTTGCAGTTGACACGCCTGAGGGACTTGATGCCTACAGAGGGATCTGGACAGGCTCAAGAGGTGAGCCCACGGGAATTTCATAAGGTTCAAGGTGCAAGGTCCAGCATCTGGGTCAGGGAAATCCCTGGTATCAATACAGGCTGGAGGATGAACGGATCAAGAGCAGCCCTGTGGAGAAGGGCCTGGGGTACTAGTGGATGAGAGGCTGGACATGAGCCAACAGTGTGCATTCACATCCTTGCAGGCCAAACATACTCTGGGCTGCATCAAAAGAAGCATGGCCAGCAGGTTGAGAGAAGCAATTCTACCCTCTACTCTTCCCTTATGAGACCCTCACCTACAATACTGCATCCATATCCAGAGTTCTCAGCACAAGAAAGACATGAACCTGTTGGAGTGGGTCCAGAGGAGTGACATGATAATTAACAGAGGGCTGGAGCAACTCTCCTGTGCAGAGGGACTAAGAGTTGGGGATGTTCAGTCTGGAGAAGAGAAGGCTCTTGGAAGACTGTATTGAGATCTTAAAGGGGGATTATAAGAAAGATGGGGACAGACTTTTTAGCAGGGCTTGTTATGATAGGACAAGGGGTAATGGTTTTAAACTAAAAGAGTGTTGATTTAGGCTAGCTATAAGGAAGACATTTTTTACAATAAGGGTGGTGAAACACTGGAACAGGTTGTCCACAGGTAGGTGATGATCATCCCACCCCTGGAAACATTCAAGGTGAGGCTGGACTGAGCTTTGAGCAACCTGATCTAGTTGAAGATGTCCCTGCTTATCGCAGTGAAGGTCGGACTAGATAACCCTTAAATGCCCCTTCTAAACCAAATCATTCTGTGATTCTATGATTCTGTGAGAATGGGCTAAAGGGCCTCCTAAGGCTGAAATGTGGCAGATAAGGGCTGGGAGGAGCAGTTTGGGGTCTTTGGAATAACCATTCAGTCATTTCCTCATGCATAATATAAAAATTGGAATGAATTGCATTAGAATCACATACAAATTACCAATGATTCTGAAACTAAGTGGTTGAAAGGACTCCTTTAAATGGCACTGTTTTAACAGTATGTGGACATTAAGTTTTGCGTATGCCTAAGACTGAAGTATAATCTTTTCATACTTTAAAATGAAGAGACTGAAAAGCATTTAAATTAATGATGTGACACACATTTATCTCAAGTATTATCATGCCATCTCAGCAATAACTGTGGTGAGTGCAGTAAATATTGCTTGTTCTGGCCTGCAAAGCTACTGTTAACCTTCTTAGTGTCCCAAAAAAATCCCTTGTTTTTTTTAAGAGAGTATTTTATTTTCAAATGGAAAAAAAATATTCATTGCTGATTTTAACTGAAAGAATTATTTAGGCTACTGTAAGCACAGAAAACAACTATCTTCTCTAATCATAGAACAGTCATTTAAAATGTTGAGTTTGCTCTTTCAGAAAATCGTCACAGTAAAAAGCCTCTCCTTTCAAGACTGCATTTATGTGGAACACATTATTATGCATCTTAGCTGAGTCTTGATAGAATCTACTGATGTCTATTTGATAATTTGCTATACAATATGTATTAAATGCACATTAAGCAACAATTTAGTACTTCAGTCTTTTATGCCTGTCTATGTGCAGCAAGTCTAGACTGGGTTCCTTCCTGTCCTGGTTCAAATTTCACACTTTAATTTACCTCCATGAAGATCCAAGTTTTGCATAGTAGGGTGGAAAGAAAGCATCACTTCCCAAATTTATTGATTCACAGAGATTAACAGCTTTGCAGAACAACACAACTATTCTTTGACCAAGCTCTTTTCAAATGAACTAATTCATTCACCATAATCCTTGGCACTTTTTTTTTTAATACATCTAATAGAAATTTTTTACCTCCTTACACTTTTGGATTGGTAGTACGTAAGTTTGTATTTTCCTGGTGCATGCAAGAACAAGCAACGTATCTCCAGTATAAATAAGTAATCTCAGTTTATTCCATTAAATATTTTATTGCATCTTTCTTATTTTCTGAATTTCTTCCTAAGTTTACAGAATTGATTTAAAACTTTCAGTGCTTACATAAGACACCAAAAAATAGAAGAATTCATCAACTTGCAAAATACTCACATATGGAGCATGGAATGAATGGACTATGAAGTCCCAGGAGGAGACAATTCTAGTTTTGATCATCCTTAACAGCTTTCTATTTACTTTACCTCAAACTTTGAAAAGAGATCTACTAACAATGATCTTTGAAATTTTCTCTACGGTTCATATGAAAACTCTAAAATTTCAAGATAATGACATACATCTACTATATCTTATGAATTTTCACAATAAATTTGAAGTCAACATTCCACATCATCAGTAACCACTTCATCTGGGATGGTAAGTAATCCTGGCTTTCACACAAAATGTGTCAGAAGCCATAAGTAAACATTTGCCTAGCTTTAGCGATTACTCTTTATTATACCTCTGGGCATAAGGGAGGATATGAGGTGGTTCAGAAATGTTCAAATCAATTGCAAACCTCTATGGTTATCAGCTGAAAGGAACGCTTATTTTTCCCTCTTAAAGACTGTACTAAAGAAAAAAAATAAATTCCATTCTCCCACCGTTTGGCTAATTTTAAAAGACAACATGACATATTGGAATTATTTCTCTACTCATCTCAGCATCCCACTTCAGCATAATATAGTTATGTTCAGCTTAGTTATGTTCAATTTACTGGCTTTGATGGCTAAAATTCTGGGAAATTTGCACTCTCTTTTTGAGGGGAAAAATAAAGAAAAAAATAAGAAATGCTTATGAGCTTTTCTGAGGAAAAGAAACAGAAAAATGGTTAATCACATCTACTTTACTACGAAATAAAGTGGATAAGTACATTTTGAGGGTTCAGTCTACAATTCCCATTTCTTTAACCTCTAAGTACAGGAAAAATAACTTTAGCCAGGCCAAATATAAAATGCATGCTCAGTCACAAAAGAAAGTTCAATGGTTTTTTGGCTATTGTTGACAACTCTGCAACCACCTATTCTGCTGGCAGCTGTTAGGGCTGGATCAATAATTATCTTTGTCCTAATGCTTTGCTTAGATGGAAGCAGAATGAAGAGTCATTCTTGACTCTTAATGAAGAAAACAGTGAAACAAATAAAAGGAAAAACTGGAATTTTATGAATCAGAAATATTTATCGAGCTGTGATTACCACAATGTCAAGTATTATAATAGTATTAAATATTCTCTCTGGAGGGTCACTGGGGTTTTGGAGACCTGTGATAAGGAGGAAGGTCTCACTCTTCTCCATCTCAAAACCTCTTGCTGCATGGGTGATCCCACTTGGGGTGCTGTGTCACTGAGGGATAAAGGAAGCTTGTGGATCCCAGAAACAGCCACACTAACTGCCACAAGCACCAACCCCCCACCCTCCCCATGACCTCATCATCAGGAAAGCTCTGCTCTGCCCTTTTTTGCAGGTTCTTTCTCTCAGCAAGTGTAGGTTGGAGAGCTGGGGAAATGGGAAAGTGATGAAAGCATCTAATAACTATCACGGACTAAAAGAAGGTTGCCTTGGATCTGTGCAAGTAGTTCACATGCCCACTTTCCCTTTAGTAAAGGTAGTGTGAGTGATTTTGAGTTAGTAATTCTATATCTGTCTGTAACTGCTTTAGGCTGAGCTGAGAAAAGCAAAATGTAGTTCAAATGCTCATGAGTTTCAAACACTGTCAAGGACCCAAGGTCCTAAGTGTCCCTGCTCAGTTTCCCAGAGATCTCCCCCTCACCCTGCCCACAGCACAGAACCCCACATCAGTCCCCTGGTGCCATCATCCCCTGCTCCAGCGATGACACAGCAGGGCCGGTCTCCAGCTCCCCACAGCCCAGCCCTGCCCAGCCATGGGCTGTGCTGAGCTGGGCCCAGCCTCTGCCCATCCTCATCCCCAGGAATGTGTCCAATGCCCAGGGCTGGTGCTGCCCTGGTAACTCTGGCTGCTCTGCTGCTGGCTGGGATGGTGGGACAGGCCTGGCTGCCCATCCCTGCCTGTGCTGACAAGGTCTCCTTTGACTCCGAAGGGAACTCAGGCCGCTACCACAACTGTATGTAGACACCTGCATTGCAGACACTTAAATGCAGATGTTTTAATCTGAAGCTAACTGCCATTCCTGGAGGTCATTCAAGAAAATGTCTGGTACAAGGTTTCCTGGACAAAAGGTAGGTTTGACTTTGACTAATGCAAAGTTTTTATTGGTGATAAAGAACTTGATATTGCTTGGTACTGCTTCATAAAAACCTTCAGTTTTCCTCTGGGTAAAACACCTGGACTTCTGAATCATTCAGCAAGATGAATAGCACGACCCTGTCAGTCAGCTTGGTATCTCTTAAAAATCCATAAAGGTTTATTAAACTTTTGAAAGGCAATAGTTGCTCTCTAATTCTTGCAGAGGCTTTGTTGGTCTGAAGTGACCAACAAGAATACTGGAGCTGAAGGATCTTAGAGATGCAGCTGAAGTAATGAAGAGATGATGACTTTTGTGTGATCTTCAGTGTTTTCTGACATGTTCTTCTTTAAGACTATAAGAGCTCTGTATTTCAGTTAATACTGTCTATCATCCTTTCCATGGAATTATTTTATAAAATAAAAATCTTATCTGGGAACTACAGTCTGTTCTCAAAATGCATTAACTCTTGGGGAGAAACAGATCTAACATATATTCTAAAATCTGAATGACAAGGAGTTTGCTAGCATTTTATTAGAAATAGGTAAAAGGCACCACCGACAATTTTCAGTCTCACATGTCACCCTTTTACTCGTGTAGAAGAATAGCAATTGTACCCCTATAATCAACCGGTGTGATCTCATATTCTGAAATGGATACAAATCACAGTTTATGCCCATGAATAAATGCTCCAGCACCATAATTAAGAGGAGCAAGAGGCAATGCCTTTATGGTCTGGTGAGCAATGACTCAAGCTGATGTATAGGTTTTTGATTTCTTCTGAAGATGGTGCTGCTGCTAGCACTTGAATTGTCTCTGCTTGTGTTTTTTTTTTCTCAATTGCCCTCTGTAGAAGGTTAATAGTAGGTTTAGAATGCCAAATTCTTCTACCCAGTGAATCACAATTTCAGATTTGTCACTTAGTGATGTAAAACCAGCTGCTATTTTAAGTGGAACGCTTACACTTCCCCCCCACCTTGCTTCACAGATGCTCTTCAGTTGTACGAAGAAATTTATAATTTTCTCTGTTCTGCAAGCCTTCAGAATGTTACTAATTTCTTATTTACCACAAAATTTTCATCTTGTGTAAGTTACATTGTAGAAGTGTTACACCTACCCTATATGCTCTGCACTGATCTCACAGCTGGATAACGAAAAAATGAATTATATCCAACACAGAATTAAAATTCATAAGCATGGAACTTGTTGAAAACATGAAACTGCATCCTGTCTGTAAATATTCTGTAATGATGCTGTGAATTAGTATACTTAAGTTATTTCCAGGTTAAAAATTCATTACTCCTGCTATGAAGAACAACTTACAGACAGATTAGTAAAACCAAGCTGATATTACAATCATTATTTTCTTCTGACAGTCATGCTATTTACATTTTGTATTTCCTTCGACCTAGACAACTTTTATTATGAAATGTCAGCCCAAAGCAGCTGCAGACAGTCAGCAGCTCAGATTTGCATTGGTTTCCTTACGTCTTCTGGGGATTTTCTGCTCTCTACTGCACATTACAAATATTAACATAAAAGGAGAAAGATGAAGTTTTAGACATTTTGATCATCCTCAGGAGGAGTCACTGTCAACAGGATTTGGCCAAAGAGGGAAATGTCTATCACTACAGAATAGTGACATTTTTAAGCCTTCTTGCTCATCTTTTTTTTTCACCCTATTGTTATGATACTACATCCAATATGTTCCTCTGATCTCCAGTTTCCTCTGCTCAGAGATCATCCTACATTCAGCTTTGATAGGTCATTGTAACAGTGAGGAATATGGGCATAGTTCAACAGCTAGTGTCATTTTTGTAAGTAATCGAAACACAACTAGTTTAAAATTATATTTGGCTTCCCAAAAAGAGCTATGATTTAATTGGTTAATTAAGGAAAATACGAAAATGTGTTCCCCAAATTCTAGTTTAAAAATTATGGCTTCTAGTTAGCTTCTTCATGCTTCAGGAAGAACATTATAACAAGTTACTCAGGCTGAAATAACTCTCTGTAGGGTGTGAGGGAAAAAAGATCTTGTAAGTAGTCAGGTCCATGCACTGTATTTCTGATGTTGCTATCTCTTACATTGTGTTCTGAATTGTGTATCAGTAACAAGTAACTGAAATCCATCAACTTAGAGATTTTAATGTATCTTTCAAAATTCATTCTCGATTTCAAGGAACCACTGTTGACGCCCTTTGATTCAACAGAAGAGGCAGATAATATGCATTTCTGTCTTACACCCATCGTCATGGTACCTAACATCACGATTAAAATTTCTCATTCAACTTTAAGACATCTTTGCTAAATTCTAAATGCTTATCAATGCCAAATAGAAGGAAATTGAACTTCTCCTTCTTTCATGCAAAATTAATTCTGATTAAGACTATTAAAAAATAGTCGAACTAGTATTAGTTATTTCCCACTGCATAACTATATATTCTGCATATTGTGATGAACACATCTTTGAGCTCTGAATAAAATTTTATTTAAATATAATATTAGCACAGGAATATAAAATGCCCCAGATAAAGATAATTTGATATAGAAAGAGTTTAGCTAGTCATATTACGAAGGTTGAGAATTTCCAAGAAAAAGTCCTACATACTTTTTAAGAGTACATAGGATCACCAGATATAACAAAGTGTTATTTGAATGAAACAAGCAAGCATCTGATTTCTCTTTAAACCTGGCACAGATTAATTCAGTACTTGAATCTTTGTCACAGGTATTGATGAAGGACAGATATCCAAAAACCACTGGACTGATTCTCCATTTTAGAATAAGCAACTATAGTGTTTTTCATACTTTCTTAAGCTTTGCAAATTGGACTAGTAGGGAAGTATTATTAAAAGCAGGCCTTTGGGGAAAGTCTTTACCCGTATGTATTTGTTTGTTTGTTTGTTTCCCATCTGCAAAGCACAGAGGTAGATTAAATAGCAGAGAATAAAGTTTTCTGAACCTTAAGAATGTTTTGTCTGGATTTGATTCAAGGTTAGGATTGATTCCTATTTCATACAAACCAGTTCCTTCCTCTCAGTATACCATGTCTGGCAACGTAATACACATTCTAATGGTGACATATACGTTAAAAGTATTGAAGTTCAAATTAGTAATTGCTTTACGTAAATAGTTGCTGTGGGGAAGGGGAGGGAGGGAACATTATCTGTCAGCTTCTAGAAGCAGTTGAGATACAGTATGAAGAATATGTGGCTGATCTGCAATGATTTATTAATACACTATATTGCCTAGTTGTGGCTGTATTAGCCTGCTAGAATGTTAACTATATGCATATGTTGATTTACTTTTATAAGAGAGTAGTTAGAAAATTGCCAAGAAGGTAAAATAAAGATTCTCAATAAGTATCCTGCTGGTAAACATTTCAAAGGCACTATGAAACAATATCTGAATTACTAAGCTATTCCAGGGACCAGTCAGGTCATTTCTTTTGCTAACACTTAGAGCAACAAGATTAGAAAAACAGTAGCATAGCAAAGCAGTACTTCTAGAAAGAGGGTGGAAGCTTTATAATGCAAGATTAAACTTTGAGCATTGATAAAAAGAGGCAAAATCTCTAGACAAAAACTTTCTACTAAGCGTTTTAGCTCTAGTGAGGATGTAACTGGCCTTAATTAGCTTTTCCATGGTTAAATTAACACTGTGAAAGGCGCTGAATCCTGACCTTATTTGGTACAGACTCTGAAGAAAAAATATCACTCCTTATATCACAACTCCCTTTTACAAATCAAAACCATTTTTAAATGAAGGTCAAACCATCAGTACATGCAGACAACAGCTTTTGTAAAGCATTTGCTTCTTTCTAAATTAAGTGATCAGTAAGACCGACGACCATTAAAAACAAATTGCACTGCACTATGAAAGGAGACACATTTTTACTAGGTTTGCATTGTTGCTTTTTTTCCTTCCTGTTGTTTTTTATTACACTCTCCAAAGATTAAAATGGAAAACTGCAGTCATGGATTTAACGACTAAGTTCAGACTTCCCCCTTGAAGCAGATTGGCAAACAACATTACTGCCCTCAAACTTTGAGTGGCTCCTATTCCTGAACTTTAACTGTGGCCCAGGCATTTTACAACTTCTGTCTGTTGAGAGAAAATCTTATGAAATAAAATTAATTTCCCTTGTATCAAACTCTGTAGTTAGCAGCCACAGCATCTTAGTAAACAGGTAATATCAGAGGAATCAGAGGCAAGCTAGCATGAAATAGTAAAAACAAGTGGCTTCAGCCGCAAGTAATTGGCATCACAATAGGGAATATTCAGGAAAAAAACAGAATTAATTTTGAAACCTCCAGTCTTTTAGACTAACAAAACAATGCACACACTTCTGCATATGCTTACATTTACTTGTGTGAGTAGTAGCAAGTTGACTAGAAAAGTACAGAAAGTAAAAGGAAACTTGCAAACATTTCCAGTAGCTGCACAGATGTTCCAGTGGAAACAAGACCAAACAAGCACGCAAATTGCAGTAATAAAGCCTAGCACAGTTAGCATAGACACACTTCAAATCAGAAGGAGTCTCTACTAAGTACACAGGGACAAAAAATCAGGTTCAGTACATAGTACAGCCAAAACAAAGGAAACTAAAAGGCGTAATGCTCTTCAGTGACTTTCTGAAGTGCTACTTAGCACTGTCTCGGGAGGTAGGCACAAACCTCTACAAAAGAAAAACAGACAAAAAGAGTCCAAAACCCAAAGTATTGCTCAGTAAGGAAGTCGTTCTGACCAGAAAGCAGAAATCAAAGCTCGGTGAGGCAACAAGAAAGTAGCAGATAGGTCACGAGGTGTCAAAATATCTTTGTTAATTAACACTTTGTAAGCTTGAGAGAAAACTGGGTACAGAAAATATATCCAAAAGTCCTTCAGGATTTTATAGGAGACTGAAGCATTCTGATCTCTGTCAAAATTAGTGCTGCTGATTTCACAAGCAAACATATTATAGGAAACTCACACTGATAGCAACTTTGTGAGGGTAGGGTCTCGGCATTGAAAGGAGGACTTGGCAAAAGCAGAACTATCTGAAAGCATATGAATAAGGTAATTTAAAACTCAAAGGGAGATACCTGACTGAGCAAAGCATACCTAAAAGGTTTAGCTGAGTCTGCCATGCAGTATTTCAGCAGCTTTCTATATTGCATATTGTACTGACCTGCATTAACTTTACTTTTCACTTTTGTCTTGTATGAGTTCTCCCGAGGAAGCATGACACAGATATAGAATAAGGAGTTCTTTTAATATGAAAAAATTGAACAAGGTCACCCCATACTGTGTCAAAAGGGGTATTAATGGCATTTCAGTATCTTCCAATAACAAACCCATTTATGTATGCCATCACAGTAGAGTACTAAGCAGTCAAACCACTACAGCAAAATTAATCAATGTGTAATGTATTTAACTTCGAGTAAAATTTTAGTGCTGTTTTTTAAGGTACCTTGAGGTATCCTTTGGTAAATGGTAACTTACTAAAAGTAGCCTGAAACCATAACAACAGAATAAACATGCTTATTTAATTTTCTTTTCAAAAGACTAAAGTATAAAATAGAAAAACATATATCATGCTTTACCCAAGCAACAATATCCTTTTGTGGCTGACAAAATATATGGAAGGCTTTTCTTAAAATCAAGTTGCCTGCAGTCAAATATACATAGAAAATGAATTGTCTGTAACTTGCTCACAAAGGGATTAATTTCCATTAGGTCAGCCTAATGTGATGCCCCTGTTGACTTACAGGTTATATTTTAAACATATCTCCTATTTCTTGAACTAATTTCAGGTCCTTGCACATAATGGAGGCAAGTGTGAGGACATTGACTAGAGGACACAGCAACTTTTTCCAAAGATACCACATTTTAGTAATACTGAATAGGATTCAAACAGAACACGTGTTCAGGTTGGATTGAGTACTAGATCCCAGCCTTACAGTACACATAAATATGCACTACATTGCATATAAATATATACAGTATATATAAAAATATGTATTCTATTGCCTTTAAACAAGACACTAGTACTTTTGAAACCAGTGGACTTATCAGTGCACCTAATGACTTTACTGTTTGGGACAGAGAGCAGTCCTTTTTTTCCCAAGAGCTGACATTTTCTTGCTATTTTCTGAGGGCCAAAGGCAACATACGTAGAGGTACACAGACTTCTTCTTCCAGAGGACTTGCTTCATATTTAGCTTTAGCCTCCCTCTGGTATGGGTCACTCATGCTCCAAATATCTTTAAGCAGGTATAAGAAGTTTTGCACAATTCAGCTTCCTCATGTTCCATCCTCTTTTATCTAAATGCCCAGAATTTAGAAAACCAGAATCCTACTGGTTTTCAACAGGTATGGACAAGGGTGCTCAAGATATTCTGTTTCTGTCACAGGCCTATGAAGATTCTCCACGGACTTGGATAAGCAAGTGTTTTACTGAAGGCCTTTGTTTCAGTTCAAGTATTATATACTTACACTCCTTGAATAAGTATGACTTACTCACCTATTCACTGACAAGTACTGATTCATGCACTGATAATTACTCTCATGAGTTGCTCTGCAGTAATTTGTTGCCTTCCAATCTTCCTCTTTCCCTAGTCCCAGGAGTTTGTTTGGCTTTTCACACTCTCTGTATGATATCCAAAATTCTTCTCCCAGATCCCTAGGGTACTGTAGCTGAAAACTGGAACAGAGAACAACTTGTTAATTTTTTGAACTCTGAAAAAGGATACTAGCAAGAGCTGTGCTTTAGGGAGACACCAACACCTTTGTTGGGGCTTTTTTTACCATTGGCTTAGTACTCCCTGTGCACTTAACTGGAGACAGAAGCCTAAGTCTGGAGTGCACATTCCTTTCAGGAAGCCACAATAGTCTCTGATTTCTAGCACACTTAGATCTTTTACTTGATCAATTCCCCAATCCATAGATACTATAATGAAAAATATCCAAAATAGAAAGGAAATAACCTTTATTTTTTCCATCTTTATGTGAAAAAGAGAATTTTTATCTTCCTTAATTGTATTTTATTAATACAAAAACTGAAACAGTAGTTTTACCCTGCCACTTTATGTGTCATGTACACTGGATACAGCACATTTAAACACCTTTAGGGGTCTATTGGCTGATAAGAAACAATGCCACCTATACAACCATGATACTCTTCGAAATTTAAGAAATTAGGAAATAAAGGCAGACAAAGAACATGAAATGGGAGCAATTACAACAGCACACAAACAAGCAGCAGACTACATATAAGGAGCTGCCAGGCTACTTTCTCTCCCTTTCTGCACTTTCCTTTCTTCAAAGAGTAACAAATTATTATATACGCAGCGTCTCCAACTTTGTCAACAAGCTCACTTAGCTCCTCAGTGCTTTCTATCCCCTCTTTAGCAAGATATTAAAAAAGTTTTACTTATTAAATGTTCAAGGACTAATAACTTCACCATGGGTTTTCTGTTCAAACAACATAAACTGCTCAATCTGGGAGGACAGTAAGTAGGTCCCCAGCTAAATTTCAAAATCTGACTAATAAGAGATAAAGGATTCACCTTTATCAAACAAAAGGTTTGTTTGACCATGAGGGAATAGAGGAAAAAGCTAAGAATCTAAGCTAAAGGTACATGAAAGGAAGAGAAAAGATGGAAGAAAAGAGGAGGGAGGTGACCTTTGCAAATGTCCCAGGTTCTTTCTGAAGCAAACATAGTATAAAGCACTGTGTGCATTTAGGCCCCATCAGTTTGAATAAGCCAACTGTGATCAAAGCAATTATTCAAAAGAATTAAGTCAAACACACAGAGATGTGTTTGGAGCATAAGAGCTGTTGTTGCAACAAGATGACAGAATGTACTAGCCAAAGCCAAGGAAAGCCAGGCTTCAGCAGCTGTTTGAACTTTTTAAAGGAAAAATTGTACCGCAGTAACTAGTGAAGAATCAATATTTTCCTAATTAATTCTTTCCTTTGTAATTTTGAGTGTGTTATATCACCACTATTTCTTTGTTACACAATAAATGATTCAAGTTTTCAACTCTAATTTTAATAACATTGACTTTGTCAGGGTGGGGAGGGGGAGAGGGTCAAATAATAGTTCACACGAGTATTAATAAACTTGCAGTCAAAATCATTAAGACAAACATTGGAGACTGACAAGTTCCATGAGGAAAAGATATGATATCCTGCCCTCCTCGAGAGAATAACTGCAATGGCAAGGTCACTAAAAGTGTCACTGATTAGCTTAAGAACTAAGTCAACAAAAACTTTTAAATTTAAAATTGCATTTAAAATTAAAACACTGAGTGATCTAGAGAAAAGCAGTATTGGCATTTAGTAATTTGGAGTAACTTAATAAATTGCAAAGAAGCATTTGGACTAAGTATACTCCTAACATCAGCACAATCACATTCTTTGAGTAATAAGGATTAACATTGTCAGTGACTAAAACATCATCATTCTGGCAGCAGATTATAAATGGTTTCTCTTCAGCAGGATTCTTTAAGAGATAAACCTCTCTCACATCAGAATGTATATATTACTTAGTCTTTATTTTAAAGACATAGATTCAAAAATAATATTGAAATCTTTAAGTGCAGAGAGAACACTGGACTATTAAATTACATGGTTGCAGAAGGGGCTGTTGCAAGCTTTTGCCATGAGATAATTAGTTTTACTTCCATCTTGTTCAAATTCACTTTAAAATTAAGGTGTTCAGTTCTGAATTTCTGCCAAACACTGCGACAAAACATAGGCTGCAGCTGAAGCATCAGGAAAGAGAGAGAGGGAGCTGGAAGCCATCAGCAAAGCAAAAGAACATTATATTGTGATTGTGAAAAATTGAACTAGGAGACAGCACATATAGACAAGAAAATATAATGGTTGTTCTGCAGAGCCCCGGGATGGAGCCATTCCACAACAAGCAGAACACAAAGGAACAGGAGGGAAGAATTTGGTCAAAACTCTAATGATGGTATCAAAGATTTTAACATAGTCTAGCTAAGGTACAAAGAGTTGCCAAAGTGGCAACAAGATGTGGTTCAGCAGCACAGAATACTAATTATGGCACTGACTGAAAGGTATGGTTTAAAGAAGAGATGCATATGCCAGGAGAAATAAGTAAATACAATAAGATAAGAAGAAGAACCTGCAGAAAAGTATAAGCAATGTCTCAGCAACTATCTGAAAATGAGAAAAATAGTAGTTTTTTTTTTACTGATATGGAAATTATTTGTCTCATTTACAGATACAGAATGGAAAACAAAACAATGAAGACAGACAACATGTAACACCAGAAGAGTTAGCCTAAGGTGGCAATAGGTAAAGCTTGTTACTGCTCAGTACCCATTGGCATACAGCTATGTTGACACAAACAAATTCCTCATGGTCACGAGACAATAGCCCAAAGTCAACAGCGTGAATCTGTATTCATTATTTCTTTATGCCTGTAGACAGGGTCAGAAAAGAATAAAGACTAAATAGACAGATCAAACAGAAAGCTGGAGGCTTTTTACAAGGGCATGCAGTGGTAGTACAACGGGAAATGGCTTTAAACTGAAAGAGGGTAGGTTTGCATTAAATAATGGGAAGAAATTCTTTACTGTGAGGATGGTGAGGCACTGGAACAGGTTATCCAGAGAAGCTGTGGATGCCCTATCCCTGAAATTGTTCAAGGACAGGTTGGATGGGGCCCTGGGCAACTGGATGTAGTGGAAGGCGTCCTTGCCAATGGTAGGGGAGTTGGAACAAGATGATCTTTAAGGTTCCTTCCAACCCGAACCATTAAATGATTCTGTGAGCCTATGGCATGGAAAATTGAGCACCTTTTCACTTTTGCAGGTAGTATGTGTGAACGGAGAATGCAGCAGACGGACAAAAGCACTGAGAGGAATTCATGCTTGTCCTATCTGTGAGGGCAGTCCCATCAAAAGGAAGCTAAAGCAAAACAGTTTTGCACAGTATCACTGTAGGGAATGGTAGGAGGGAGAGAGAGACTCTGTACCCTTTTTCCTTTCACTTAGCGGGTTTTTTGTGGGTTTTAGTTTGGACCTTCAGGTGTTAGGGGTTTTTTTGTTGTTGTTATTGGTTGGTTGGGTTGGTTGGTTTGTTTGTTTGTAATCTGTTTTTCCCAGTAGCAACTGGAAAAAATCCAGTCATAAACATCCAGTGATGAAAATCCAATGACAAAAAGTTCTTCCAGTATGCAAGACACATGGAGTTAGTGCTATCTTCAAAGCAAGAGAAAATCAATGGTCAGGTTAGTAGGCACTAATCTGAGATAGGCACTCTGATCATAAAGCTATCATATGAGGTGGGCACTGCTACCCATGCACTGAGAGTGCATGATATAAAGGCTTTGCAAGTGCCTATCAAACCAGGCCCATTGAGGACTTTGCAATCTGTTCCATCTGATTCTGGATCCTAATCACATTTAGTCCTAAGGAGCACACTGATCTGCTCAGCACAGTGCATGCAGTTCTACACAAGCGCAGATGAGCAGTTAGTGCCTAAAGAATTACAAGTATGAGGAAGGAACAATTAGGACAGAACACACAGTGCAATTAGAACTCAGTAGGGACTATATCATACAAAAAAACTGCAAATTCATAATAACACTCCCTGGGTTACTCGTCATCATTAAATAAGTCACCAGCCAGTTTATTTTATTTTCTTTGTTTTGCTATAAATTGCCCCAAAAACTTTAACATCAACACCTCATAAAAACTAGGTATATAAAGCAAATTTTGAGTGTGAACTGAAGTTAAATAAAATAATCAAGCAAATTAGTGTCTCCTCTAAAAGAATATAGAAATAAATACAAATTATATAAATATCTATAAAAGAAAGCTGATGACTGCACAAAAGACTGATCCCAAAGAGTGAGACCTGCTTTTATAAGTCATATATTGCAGGACTCACAAACTAAGATGGAATTTAGAGGGAATGTGTTTTCCAGTTCAGGTGAAGAAACATAATGAAAACGATTTTACCTAGGTCAAAAAATGTCTGCACCTTAACATCCAGAGCAACAAACTTCAGAACTCAGATGGAATGAGTTGTCTCTTGAAATAAATTACTTGCATGTTCCTACAGATATGGTTACTATTAACAAATGGAAGTGCAGGATTTTATGAGCTGTCAAAAGTATATATATCTTGTCAGAAGATCTTGAAGGTGACCTAACCAAGTTTTATTCTGTTCTTTTCAGCACATATAAGTGAGAACAGATTCCAGAATCACATATTTGGCTACAGAATAAAATAAAAAAATTAAGTAGTAGCCTAATTAATGTTTATTTTACAGCACAAATGTTCATACCTATTAAAATTTATCATTATAAATCAATATTATAATTCTTATGTTTTATCATTATTATTATGTATTCTGAAAAGGCACTAGAAAATTTGGTCTCAAAATATTTATACAATTCTGTCCTAAATCATTGCTTGGAGAAACAGAACTAGTACATGTATATGTTGATACCATATGAAGCAAGAGTAATGCACATGCTGCAAGTAGAGTGTTCGACCTGACTCAAAGCAGTAATATTAAAAAAGGATGTTTCTTTATTAAAAAATAAAGAACATTTAAATTGTATTAAAAAATACTTTTGTAAAAACAAATTCTAATAATAAATCTAGCAGCTGACTTTGAGGTAGAATTTATTTTTCACAAGTTCAAATAGTTACAGTGTGGGCATTTACATCTGAGCTTCTCACTCTGGCCTTCCCATGTAATTGATGCAGAGCAACAGGTACGTTGAGGGAGTCATTCGTCTGATCTGTTTCCAATGTGGAGTGTAGGATAACACATCACACCCTGGGGAGGTCTATTTCTCTGCAATGACTATAAAGGGAGCTTCAAGTGACTAATTCACAAAGTACTATAGGTATCGACATTTGTTCAGAAGAAACCCACCCTAAATGTGTTCTTGAAGAGGAATGTGATGTATCTTAAGACAAACATAGGATAAAAAGAGTATATTGAAGAAGTAGGTTAGAAAAATAATTTAAATTTTCAGGATCAGTGGCTAAGAAATTACCATAATCACATCTCCTGTAAGTTCTCATTGTCTCATTATATTATCAAAAATCAACTTCAAAAATGAGCTTATTAGCTTACGCTGGCAGCCACAACCTGGTAAAATGTATGGAGACAACTTGGAATGGTGAGACAGAATCCATAATGAGTAGCTGGTATAAACATTGTACAGCCAGATATGAGAAATAAAGGCAATATATCAGAAAGGGAAGGGACATTTCCTTCTTGATTTCTGTTTGAACACTGTGAAAAGATTTTATATTGCTAAAGATTTCAAATACATTCCTTTGAATTTCTCTTGCTCTGTTAGGCCAGCATAAACAAACACCAAAACATTCGATAATATATGAATTTTATTGAAATACTTCAGCACAATGTAAATAAATGTTTGCCTTGATTCTTAAATCCAATGCCACACACGTACACCTGCTAAAAGGTAGGCAGAGCCTGAATGCCTGCTGGCTGCAACCTATTCCTCTGTTGTGGATGGGACATTCAATTAGCTGGTAGGGAAAGAGGAGCTTTGACGGCAGCCAAACAGTGGGGCAAGTTGACCAGAGGAGTTGTACTAGCTCTGGTTTTGGAGGTTTTCAAGACTGATGGGACTAATTAAATTTCCACGTCTTTTCCAACCTATATGATTCTGTGTGCACGTGAGTCTTTCAAATATGAACATCTATAGAAAATTAATAATATTGGATATCAATTGATTAATATTTATTAACATAAATTTCTGATTTTCAAGGAACAATTCTAAATTAAATAGGGACAAATATGTAACACCTATGGGCAATTGAATACAAGAACTCTCTCTTACGCTACTTTTCCTTCTGTCTTACACTGAAGGTGATATTGCCAAAAAAATCCTAAAAAAAAAACCACACAACCATGCTTTTGTTGCATATCCACACACAACGTCAAAATACAAAACTTATTTCAACTACTGTTTCTGTTCTTCTTGCAAATAGAAAGATGGTCCTCATGCCAACATTTAATTTATAGATACTTCTATCAGAACTTTCAAAATTTTGTAATTGTCTTGATTAGGCTTATTTCTTTTCTACTCACTTCTTTTAAGTTATCTTTCTTGTCATTTTTTCAAAAGGAAAAGTTCAGAAAAATGCAAAGAAAAATCTACATCCTTTTTACATTCCTGTACACAAATGCTACTTAGTCTAAAAGTAAAACCTTGAGCTTGGGTTAATTAGTCATCTGACTAATCCCCCAATCTTGTAAGTACACTAAAAATCTGCCAGTAACTTCATTCTGCAGGAGCAACATTTTCTTTCATAAAGGCTATAGATTATACATAGACAATCTATAACACACGTCTATGTTTAATTTGAGAGTCTGTGATTAATGAAACATAAAATGCTTTTCATAGTTTGAAAACTTGGTTATGTAGTGTAAACAATGATATGGAATGACAGCAATAAAATCACATCTTTAAATATACTTGATCAATTAAGAGGTTTTATGAGAATAGTAGTGACAGTACTGGTTTTGGGGTTTTTTTTTTAAATGTAAACAATTTCATGAACCATTACTCTCTACTCCAAAATAGTAAGTCATAAATTTCTGTAACCTCAGAGAAAGGAATCTGCATTTTATCTCTGAAGTTGTGAATATTTTCTGTGGGATCTGATTCTGACTTCAGCCTCTATCACTGTAGCTAAACCAACTTCAATGTTATTGCACTGTGATAATGAAATCAGCCCCTAAACAGTTGCATTCATTATGTAATGGACTTCCATTAGTTAAATCTGAGAGACAGAATGCAGTACCATTTATTTCAAAGCTAAAAGTATTTCTGACTTTTTTTTTAAACCCTAAAGACAATTTTGAACATTGTAGGTATAATTCATTGACTTCATTTTAGATGAGAATTAAGTAATCAAAGTGTCTAAACAAGGGTGTCTCAAGTTATTTGAGATCTTCCAGGATATCTAAGCCACCTACATGGAACTAGCAAGAATGACATGGAACCTATTAGAAACCTCTGTATCTTTCTTTACGAGCAACTGGAAACGGGATGTCTTGGACTTGAGATGACATTCAGCATCTAAGTTTAGACAACAGAATTCCACTTGCAAAAATATTTATTACTATCAGTATTAGCATTAGCTAAGTATTATTTAAGTCCGAATTGTTTCATTAATGTCTCTTTATAGCCAACGGAAAGAAGTAAACACTTCAGAATATAATTCTCATTATTTATTTTATGTATCTATATCTAGGTCAAATGACATGCAAAAGCAGACATTTCTTTGCACTGAGTATAAAGGAAACCCAGTAATTGCCCATCCCTCTGTGCTTTCAATCACTTTTACATCTACTGAACATATAACAACTGGAAGCATTATGATATCATATGATTCAAGTGACTTCCTTTCTTCTATCTAATCTAAATGGCCTGTCCATTAGTTACTATAGCATTGCATGATGAGCATAGAGGAAAAAAGCACAGTTAAGAGGTGTCTGTTTCACACTGATAGCATGCTTGAAGAGACAGAGGGAAGATTCATAACAAGGATGAAGGATGCATTTATTCTGCTTCATCATGTGTTATGTTATACAGAGGCATAATCCCAATGATATTACCAAAATAAAATTCATCAACAATTGCACAGTATCTCCAGTGCAAAGTAAATGTAGGAGTGTGATACATGAGACACCTCATAGTCTCTTGTACCTCTGAAAAGTGTTTATTTAATATTTCTGCTTCTAGGTGAGCAGTTAGTGATCAACATTGTTTTGTAAATGGTTTACATTGAAATATTTGTGTAGATAAGTGTTTTAATACAAGACACTTTTTCCATCAAAGACTTTCACTCAAATCTTGGTTTAAATCAATTGTGTTTGATATGTCACCCTTACCTTCTGTGGATACTGACTACAACACATATGCTAGAAAATTGCCACAACTGGCAATCCAGCAAGGGAAGTCAAGCTCTGCTGATGAGTCAGGGATGAGGTTCAGTGAGATAAAATGAACGGGACAGGCTCAGCTCAGGACACTGGTTCCATTCTGCCATCAGATGTACAATTATTGATCTCAGCAGTTTAAAAGAAAAGCATGTATTTGATGTAGCTGGCAGCAGCCTTCTAGTTAAATTGCTCTTCAACTGGCAGACTATTCTGTGAGCTTTGTTACAGAGCCATTCAGTAAATGCACATATTTTTTTGTATTTCTCACTACACTTAAGATAGTGAGTAATCTGAACAGCTATTTAAACATTTTCAGTCACTACCCTAAACAGGTGCAAATGCAGCCTTGTTTGCATGGAACCTGAAGCTTGCCAACAACAGGTCAGGAAGAATTCACTAAGTGTAGTCTTCTGTTCAGCTCAAAAGATGCGTAAGAGAACACACTGCTGAGAAAATCAATGAGTTCGTCACAGATTTGGGCCTACAGCGCTTGGGAATAAAGTCTTTGGGGGTAACATATTTTTGATATGATATACTTCAGCCTAGATTGTTCATAAATAGCTGGCAAAGATGCAGTTTTCTTTTTTTTTTTTCTTGTCCCTCGAGAAAATTCAGGAGACAAAAGGGGAGCAGACAGGGACAAAAAAGCTTTTCCTAAAATTGTAGATAAGTAAAATATTGCCAGAAAAAGATTATGAAAGAGGTAGATCTAAAACTTAAAGCTACTTCTGTGCATACGTTTGTACCTGCTCTTTACAAAACCACTCGTGACTTGTTGTTAAGATAGCATGTGTAAAGGAATTAAAGCATGGGCTTTATTATTCCCTAAAAGAAATCCCAGCTGAGGGATTCTAAAGAATGAGAGCACAAACCGCTAAAATTTGAGGGAAAGTACAAGAAGAGAAACATGGGAGCTATGCAGAAAAGGCAGTTGTTCAAGGAGAGACAGAGAGGGTGAAGAGGATCAGAAGAAAAGTAGCAGCTAGGAGTAGCCTGAGAGAAGGAAAAGCCCAAAAGACAGAAACAGGTCTTGGAAAAGGTAATGGCAGCCCAGCCAAGAGGAGGAACAGCAATTGCACCAACTCTCTAATAAGGGCATACGTCAAGTGTCGATAAGAGATTTTCGTGCAGGAAGAGCTTAATGGATAGAGAAGGAACCCATTGATGGAGACAAATACAGGTGATGTCAAGTGAATCAATCTCCAGGGCATAACACTACTGCCCTTACAAAGAACTTCCTTTGAAATTGCAGGTACATTTGTTAACACAGTCTCCATGATTATCTGAGCAGAGAACATGTTTTTATTTTGTGTATACATAACATCTCGCTCAGAGGCCTTGATTGCTAGGTAGACTCTCTCAGTGTTAGTGTGATACCAGTACTAATTAACAGTAACAAATGCTGTCAGCAACCAAATGGAAAGAGAAAGGGGGGGAACTAGATGGCCATGCAGATTCTTCATCCAAATACATCATAAAAAAAAAGGACTAAATGGGAGCAGTTTTACTGTCTCCCCTTACAGCTCTTTCCTGGTCCATGAAAGCCACATCTACATAACAGCAAATGATATTTCAATAACAGAAGGGTTTTGCCACCTGCTTCACCAGTTAGGTAGGAATTAGCAAAGTCATGCATGTGCCAAATGTTTGTAGACACTTGTATGGTGATTATAAATATAGAAAAATAACCAGCATGATCATAAATCACTGTACTTTGCAGAAAAGGAAGCTGAATTAAGGAGACAATTTTCATGTATACTTATCACCGTAAGTATATTGTGACACATCTTTCAACCATTCCTCTGCAGAAGACTGAAATCTTCACAAGCAGGGTCTAAACATTTGGGTTATTCTGATTATATAATTTCCAAATGTGTTGTGCAGCCACTGCTGTTAACTGGGTGACATGATGCATGACCCCACCAGAGGATAATAGCTCAGCATGTTGCATGAAGCCCACTTGCACTCTTTTGGCAAGAACAAGTGAGTCATTAATTATCCCACAGTTGAATCTATTGAAGACTTATTAACACTAATTCACAAGAAAGGGGCTTGTCTGATTCCCAGTAGGGATTGAGAAGCTTAACCAGACTGTTATTAAAATGTGCCTGATATTAAGGCAGTACCTCCCAAAGTAATGCAATTTTAAAGTGATATTAGTAAGATCCTCTGAAATATACTTGACTTCTCTATAAATATTACTATTGTATTACTATGCAATTACTGTTCATTGCCTAACCAAACAGGCCTTAACTATAACATTTAGAATAACGTCTGGTGCTCCAAAAATTACGTGAACTCATTCCAGTTATTCACAACAAAAGCTAAGTTAGAATTTCTGTTAGAATTTCTTTAATGCTTAGTTTAGAAATTCAAAACAACTGCCATATAGAAATCTATCACAAATTAACTCAGAAGTAATTAAAGAACACTTGCAAAGTAATTCAAGGAATAACCAAATACATTAAAAAATTACTAACATTGGCAGTTTAAAAATTGCTGTCATAGGAAACCAGAAAGTAGAACTGATATGAATTATACTGAAGATACTTAAGAATTTTTCTGGTCTACAGAAGCCAACAGTAAACAAAAGCTCTAGACTGAAAATTGATGCAGAAGCTGGAAATATATTTTGTATTCCTCTAGGAACTTTGAAAAAACAACAAAACACTGCAAAGTTAGGTTTACTTGTACATTTCTGTCAAAATAGCAATTTCTGTTCTAGTTGCATTAGTTTCATCTGTGTAAATCCACATCCGGGCAATATTTTGGGATTAAACCACCCTTAAATGTTTGCTTAATCAATAAAAATGAACTGACAAGAATGACATAGTAACTTGGAAATCTATAATGGGCCAAATTTTCAATTTTTTAAAAAATATGTCTTTAGAACATTAATTAAAAATACTTTTTAAGATATTTAATAATGAAACCACCTTAATTTTACTTTTAAAATTATTCATTGCTTAAGCAAACTTTACACTTTTAAATTGATTATTCTGTGCCATGATTGTTTAACACAGTCTGATGCCTGCTGGCATGTTTTGAAAAAAGATGAAATGTCTATAATAGAATTAACTAAAAGTTGCAGTCCTGAAAACTGTGTGGATGATGATGCACAGTCATTAAATTACAAAATCTTAAAGAAATTGTCAATGCACCTCACATTTTAATTAAAAATTTCCTGAATTTTTTTTCTGGACATCATCATTAGCATTTCATTCAGTCTGGTACAAAACTCATGCCTGACAAGGAAGCATTCCTTTGCTTATATTCATTAACAAAGTATTCTCAGGGTGTCCTTAAATGTAGCTTAGGAACAGAGTATCTATCTATATGCTTTGCATGTTTGGGGTTTTTTTCCCTGAATCTGAAAAAAAAAAAAATTATCCCCAGAAGAGAATGGGATTCAGATACTTAAACCCTTTTGGTTTCTCATACTTCTTGTGCTCCTTTTGAGCTAGCAACCCTAACCTATTAGGCACACCACATCCTGGAATTCTGTCCTGCCATACCTAACCCTTGCCCTGCTCCTCTCAGGGAGCCTTCATGCCTGATGCACAACTCTGGTGTCCACTACAGGGAGCAGGCTAAAAGTCAGGCTCTTCAGAATTCACTGACTCAGTTCTTTTTTGTTTTTAAATGAGATCATTTGCCTGACAAAAGAGAAAATATTCCTCATAGGATGAAATAACTTTCTCATTTAAATCACTGCTTTTTGGTGCATCCAGATAGAAAAGATTTCATAAGGATCTTTATCATACCAAAAATGTGACAAACGCTGCAGTTGGCACCTGGGTTGACATCATGGCGTATTATGGTATGTGGAGTCAATACTCTCTAACACTGAAAGCACTATTCATATAGTGGAAGGCTGTAGTTCTCTAAGAGAGACAGAATGATCACTTTTTAAATGTGAATAAATGGTTGCAGAACAACAAAGCTTTCTCTGAGCTGTTAGGAGAGCCTCATAATAAAGTGATTATGTCTGGCTGTCTATTATAAAATCTTCCTGTTACTGAACCACTTTTAATATCTCATACTGAAGCTGCATACTCAGGATCTGCAAGCATTTCCAAAAGTGGTCATGAATTTTCAAACCGATTATAGCAACCTGACAGAAACATTTTTAAAAGCTTGACCTGGCAAAGTGCTGAGCAGTTTTCTAAAGTGTTAGACAGCCTCAAATCCAATTGTTTTTAGGGAAAGCTGTGGTGACTCACTGAATTTTAGGAATACTCAGCATTTTGCAAGATTTAACTCTGAAGATCCTAATTGAAAGTCAATGAGAGTTAGTTTCCTAAAACTCAGTGTCTCTAAAATATTTCAGTTCTTGAAATCAATGGAGTCAGCTCCCTAAGTGCATTTGAAGCTCAGAGTTTTCACTTTGCAGAGCCATGATGCCTGGCTCCAGCATAAGTGTTCATAATATCTGAAGGATATACTGATGGATCTGCATGTCTGCCATCTTCTGCAACATATTTATAACTTCCAAGGAAACAATAAGTTGGGGGGGGGGGGGAAGGCCCTTAGTAATAAGCCCAGAAAATTCATTGTTTTATGTGTGCCATTTGTAGAGAGATATCACAATTTTGTAGTGTTAAAGGAAAATAGAATGGAGAAAAGGAAATAAGGTTGACATTGAAAGATGACAAAGGAAACTTGATTTATCCATCCAGGTGTATCTGTCCTCTTTATAAAAGCTATACAGATTCATTCCAGTTATTTTATGTGTAAATAGTATGCTATTGTTAACATTTCAGCTTTACTTTGAAAAAAGTGCATCACTACAGCATTTCTTAATAGGTAATACCAGAAGTGGGCATTCAGCAGACACAGCTCATTGCCCCATAAAGAATAAGCATATGAAATCTGTATACCATTTGGTGGAAGCCAAAACTAACAAAAACTAACCACCCTACTGCCATGTTTGAAGAGCCTGATAAGGCATTCACTTAGGGTACCAGCTCTGAGTCCCTTACCTTCCACGATTCCCTCTTCATCATTTTGCAAAATAATCAGAACGGAAAGGGAGGAGCCCACAGCAGCACAGTAGCCAGGATATGGAGAAATTCAAAGGCTCTCCAAAATGCAGTCTCTAAGTTTCTGTTTGGCAGATGGACCGAGCTTTATTCAGAAGCTTCCTCAAGATGTGCCTCCTCCAGTAATACCCCCAGCAGCATAGGGTCTTCCCCACATCTCTCAAAGAGGAAGAGGAATGATCACAAGCCAAATATTGGAAACTCCAGCAGTAGTGCCCACAACAAGGTCATTATTACTCTGAATATTTTACCAATTTTTTGTTAGAATGTACTAATAATCCAAGTCATACCCATGCGAAGCTTTAGAGAAACATTTTGGGTGTTAGTCTGATAGTCACTAATTAACTATGTGCCCCACACTGTGGCACCAAGAGCACTGGCCTTGCTGGAGCCCCAGCCTGGCAGGGCTGCCCTCCTCAGCCATGTCCTTGTGCAGAACCTGTTTAGGAACAGGAAGCACACAGAGAAGACACCTGATGTTATGAGTTTGCACCGTGTTTTCTGCCTATAAAAGCAGAGTTTAGCGCTACAGTTTTGGATTAATTTGGGGTAGGTATTTTGTCATGCAATTAGACTACTGCCCTCCTGCAATATTGACTTGATTTATAATCTTCTGTTAAAGTTAAATTGTTTTAATATCTCTTTTCACTCTTTTTCCAGATACTACTTTTTATTACTACATGTATTTAGGAGACATTTAATCTCTTTTTAAATAAAATGAAAAGAGAAAATGAGTACAATACATATAAAAGCATACATTAACCATTTATGCAGTAAAACTAATCAAGGTACGATCAGGATGACCTCAATAGCTATAAGAGGAGCATATCAAGGCTTTTCCTACATGGTTATGCTTTTCTGTCCCCCAAATCCTAGCATCTGGACAAAAATGAACATAGTCTATGCTCTCAGCAAATAAAACCCAGAGAGCTCAAAACCAGCAGAAATGCTTGGACACCCCGAGCAAAGGAGTGACACTATGGTTCCACCTGCCCTACCTCGTCAGCCCACAGAGCATAGTGCTGGCTGTGAAGGGTTGTGGCAGCTGCCACTGCTCTGTTCTTTCCTTCAGGAACATTGCATTTGATTCCAGATAATGCTTCCATCAGCTGCCACAAGAGTTTCTCTTCATGCAATGCATAGCAACCTGGAAAAGTTGTAAAGTTACAATTTATTGCTAAGTATTTGTGAGCTTATGTTTCATCTGAAAATGATGAGTCAAAATGAACCTTAATAGGTCAATCTTATCACTGAATAATTCCAGCCTATGACCAGTAATACTGAGGCCTGCTACATATGCTTGGGATTCACACAAACCTCACCAGCTCAAGCTATACCTCATCTTGCAACCTCACATGCCTTTCCTGGACAGGAAAGAATTCAAACCTTCAGCCTATTTTTCTGAAGTGTGACCTCAGCTAGCTCCACCTCCCTTTCATTTTTAAAAGCTGGATAAATATTTTTCTAACTCATTTAGATATAATATTGATGATTTGCATTCTTAGAATAAAAAAGTCATGGTGGAGCACATAGTTGTGCACTGAAGTAATATTTTTAATGTCATGTCCACTTCTATTTATCCTTTTTTCATATGTACTGTTGAAAATATTTATGTAATACAAAGGCAATTAAAAAAAATCAAACTGCATTCATTTCCATTTTACCTCAGTACAAGATAACAAAGTGTATATGCTTGTATATATACAACTAAGCAAAGCTATATCTGAGAAACTTACCAGTTCAGGAAAAAAAGAATAATTTTTATTGTTCTTTCTTATTTTTTGATGTTATTTGAACAAAGCAGTTCTCTTGTTGGTATTTATTTACACAGTGTACAACAGTGCACTCTCTGCTCTTCAGTTGCTTGCCAATACTTTTATTTATTTAAAAATCAATCTCCTCACCATTAAATCCACTGTAGATGACAGATTTGGTACATGTAATAGTGCAGTTTTAGTGCAGCTTATATATTCTTCAGAAAAAGAACAGCTGTCTTGTATTGTTGTAACCACTTTTGTTTTGTCTTATACGTAAAGTATTTTTAAGGGTGATTTGAATCACATGGGACCAGCAGGCAGTTCATTGAGATGCCTATGAAGAGATAGCTAGAACACATTGATCTGAACTTCTGCAGTAATAAAGACAGTAAAAAACCGAATTGTTAAAAGCCAGGATACTACAGAAAAAAGTATAAAATAAAGTTAAAAAAATAATTATAGATTTTTTTTTTAAGGCTAGAGTTCCTTGCTTCTGGCATCAAATGTATTTCACCATACAAAGTTTCACTTCTACTTTACCTGTTAACAAAAATCCCAACTAATTGCTTCTACAGTATTGGGTAACAAATAAAAGACTGCATTCCTAAACAAGCACAGCACATTACAAGAAGGAGCACAGAACATTGATCTAGCAGTGACTGAGGCAGAGGTAGCTGCAGAGAAATGGAAAGGGAAAAAATGCAGAAATTGAGAAACAGGAGTGAAAATTCAAGGAAATAGCATGCTGATCTACCTGAGAGTGGAAGTTGATGTTGAATGAAAGGAGAATATATTCAGAAATGCCCTTGATAGATGTATTCCCATGCTCTAAATAAAGCCATAAAACATATTATACAGTGAAAAGTGTTGAGGGAACACCTGAAACAGCAAAATATTTTGTGTTGCTCATGAGAAATATATTTTCAAAATTGAATACAGAAGGCTCAAAATATTATATGTGGCTTTTTGTATTGGCAAGTGATATCTCGTGTTAGATTTACCCCTAAATTATATTAAATAATTTCACGGATTTTTGCAAGATTATCTGACTGATAAAATCCTAACTGATAACAGAGACAAATTTTGCAGGGAGCTAGAAGTCACATAGCACAATGCTCCAGAAACACATCTAATAGAATATATTTATCTCAGGAATAATATGAGATGTGGAAGCCAATAATCAGGCCACCAAATTAGATGCCAGGATTAGAGCTGCCGATTCCTTACCGTCAAAGACTGCAAATATTGGCCTTTGTCTGTAGTACCACCTAGTGTCAAAAACTCTTATCTCCAAGCTGAAAAGAACCGGATTGAACTCCATCTATGCTCCTTTATTTCCTCTGTCCTAAATAACCAAACTATGCAGGAAGGGTACCCAGAAGGGCTCTTTCATGATGTCAAGCCCAAGGAAGAGTCTTTCATACTTTTGCTTGCTTTATGAATTTTGAGCTGAAAAGGCGTTCAGGTTTTTGGGACAGGGGGTAAAAGTTCCCCCAATATTATGCACAACTGTGAGTACGGTTAATTTTTTTCCACAGCGTGAAGAACTAAAAATGCTGTAGGGCTTCTCTGAAGTGAAAGTGAGAAAAAGCCTACAGCGAGTGAGGCTGTGGTGGCTCAGTCCGGGCACTGTTTTGCATCTGTGGGCAAGCCCAGAGTGGAATCAGAGAACTTGCTAAGAGAGGAACTGCCTGCACACCAGAGAGCCAGCAGCTCCAGCAGCACCCTGAAAATTCATCCTCCTGCTCTCCACATGTTTATTTCCTCGTGTATATTTTCTTTCAAAATCAAATGTTCTCCTCTAGATCCCAGGTTCCCAGATTGCCTAGGGAGGTGGCCATGCAGGGAGCCTGCTTCCTGCCTGCCCATCTGGCAGGGATGCTTGCAGGGCACAGGAGCAGGAGAGCTGGGTAGCCCTGGAGTCAACGTGCCTGCCTGCCTGCCAAGGCAGGAGAGCTGCCCACCTGCCAAAGATGGCATCTGGCAGTCCCTCTGGAGCAGGGGTCTCCCAGGCAGCTGGTAGGCTATGGGAGCAGGACAGCCCTGTGTTCCTAGAGCCCCACACCAGAGCAGTGGGAAGCAGAGAGAGAGAGATTTAGTGACCACCCAGCCTGGGGGTTCCAAGAGAGTTGGGCAGCTCCTGAGCCTGGCAGCTGGGAACCAGGCAGGCTGGCATGGTGACAGGTTGTACCTTACTCAGCCTAACCAGGGCTTACCTTACTCAGCCTAACCTTTCTAGTGGAAAGTGGTTTTGCCCCAGAATTTTATCCACTCTGTTTGGGACTTCCCAAAAACACACTCTCTAGAAGAAAAGTTTGTAAAGTGACTACAGGCACAGAAAGCTCACAACATGAATTCAAATTAAGGCAGAAGAGATTCAGCAAATGTGAAAGGATACACAGCAGGAACATTTACTAAACCAGAATGGAGCATGTTGACTGTGAATTCCTTGGAGATGCAGCCAGCCTCTGCACAAGGGCCTCATGTGACTAATGAGTAGCTGCCATGGCAGCTCCATGTATAGTTTGTAGGTTTACTGATAAATTCAATACACGAGCAGGCCAGAGAAACAACATAAAGATTAAATATATAACAAAAATTTGTAGCAACATCAGTTAATTGCAAAGCTGAGGCAGGAGGTGTTAATTACAATTATAGATGAACCACCTAGTAATTCACATTAGTGAGTATAGAGCAATTATCAACCTGCTGGTTTTCTTGCTACTTATAATATACATGTTTTCCTACTTTTGATGGAACATAATAGCTGTATTGAACAATGTAAAAGAACAGTAATGGATATAATGCCTATTTAGGTAACCTACAGCTGTGACACACAATATTATCACAAAGACATTCTATTTGAAGTCACTTCAGACAGCTAAGTGTTTCTGCTGCTAGAACAGAGTAGAAAATACATAATGGGCATTTCACAGATGGACAGATACACTTTGTTTCTTGCATTAAGATTTACAAATACAAATTAACCTTGACTGGATCTGAGGCAAAAGTACAGTTTAAATTATGCACCAGTAAAAAATTAAATCTAAGAGTATTAACATCAGTAAATCTGTCTGCAAGTGATAATTTGGAAAAAAATCTTTGTCAATTGATTGAAGAAATATAGTCTCCAAGCCTGGCAGATATGTTATTCCTATGAGATACTAACTGATTTGGTTTAACATGTCTTACCCAGGAGAGACCATGCCATCATCATGTTATCATATAACACATCATCATATGGAGTACTATAAAACAGGTATTAAAGACAAGGTGACCTTCTCAGGAATAGGTCACTTAGTGCCATGTTAGTGTCATACCCATGCTCTTCGCCATGGATCTATTTCACTGTCAAGGCTCTGGTCACACTGATTATGCAGAGGTACCCAGGAGAAGGTAGAATGTACATAGATCAACTGGCAAAACTATCCTTTCTCTTTTTACTGAAAAGCAAGGCTCTGTTTTACTCTACTAAAAATTTCTGGTTTGTCCTGTACAATGAAAATCCCTTTCAGTCAAAAGGCAGTTACACCTCTCTAACTAAACCTCCCTGGGATGAACTCTGTACATTCATACTTACAAGACACTCCACTGGTTTATTTCTGACAGCGCCTTACCCCTTGATCACTCAAGCCTTAAAGAAATGTTATAAAACCACTATTTGCTTCATACTGAAGCAGAACACGAGCCACATTTTGAAGATATAACACTGTTATTTCACATGTTTTTCATATATTTATGCCATTAGTTCAGTCACATTGAAATTCAATACAAGGATATCAAGCAACTATGCAATTTGTCTGAAAACTAGTATCTTTCGGGGCAGATGTTTATCAATTAACAGGCACAACTGGGATATTATAACTAAGCTACACATTTTCTGCTTGTTTAGCAGTAAGTGAAGCTGAATTCATTGAGAGCAAATTAAATTCCTCCTAGGTTAATGTACAGAACAAAACTTCACTGCATTAGCAACATTATTATCTTACTACTCATGTTTTGAAGTAATTGTAAACTTCAATGGCAGGAACAGTGGCTAGAACTAACTTAATATTTTGAATTAATTCCATGACTATTTACTCACATTTTAAAAGAAATTTGTTTTGAGTTACATCTGCACCATTTCAGTGTTTCATTTCTGGATTACATTCACCAAAACCACCTGCCCAGCAGATTTGTGTATTACATAAGTCAACATAGCTGCTATTTTGAAAGCTTAGCTGAAATATAAAGCAGTATGCCCTTTATACTTTCTATGCAGCAATAAATATACCTAGAATTATGATATATCTATGTGTTCTTCTTCCTCCATAACCAAGTATGCATATGTTATCACCCTGTCTTAATCTGGGATTCTTTGACCAGCTTTTGATCAGATCAAATTTCCAGATGAGGTACTACCATTTTCAGACCTTTGAGTCTGAATAAATTTCAAAGCATGTTACCATCATCCCTGGCCTAAAATTCCTAGTATTTCCATAATGGCACTGGGACTTGTATGATGTCAGAGCAGAGAGCTACAAATGAATTATAATTTCTTCCCTCTCTAACACTCAGATTGAGCAATGTTTTTACTTTCTTTGATATTGTTGAAAGATAATTTTGCTGACAATAACCATGACTGCATATGTCTCAGGCCTTGTAGATACTATACTCTTAATCCAAGGAATAACTTAAAGTGTAACCTCACTCTATCAACCTCCATAAATCAAACCCTCTACATTATGTTTCACCTCACATAAGTGAACTGTTAGAGAATTTGAGTGAAATTCAAGTACCACTGCCGAGTGTGACAATGTCTCAGGATAACTAAACAGGTATTCAACACATTTAAATACTGAAAAGAACTTTACAGACTTTAATTGTGAAGTGCTTTCACTGGAAAATTCTTCATTTACTTCAACAGAAGCAACATTTTATCTTTTCTACTCATGCTTGATATGGATGTTCTTTAAAGACTCATGAACAACTAAAATATAAGGAAATGGTTTCAAATTTTAGAATACTTTGGGATTTGTCACTGATAGTGAAGCATCAGAAATGATCAAGTGTAAATAGAGCTTAGACACTGGTATTGGCCATTGCTGAGATTTAAGTACCTTCCTCTGTATCTGAGCATCATCACTGCCAGCCACCGAAATCAAACCTCTCATTATTATATGTAACAAAGGAATCACTTGTCCTTTTTCCCTTGGCACCAGGTAGAAGTTACAGCTTCCAAGGTATTTTATAGTGAATGAAGTTAACTTTAGTATCCTTGGACTACTTCACCCCTTGAAGAAATTTTTATGGCTACAACTATGTTAGCTGAGTACACTCCAGGCATGAGTTCCTTAATGACATTTCCAACAGCTTCTTATTACCCTGTCTTTCAGTCCTGTGTAAGCTTTTGCTTCCTATTCCCCCAAGCTGACAGGCACTTCATATTGCTGTGTTCTGTTCCCATTCTATTTAGTATTGCAGACCACCATATAGTCCTAATTCTGGGCAGCTGAGGCTGTGACCCCAAATACAGCATTTAAGATCACTGCATTCACATACTAGCATGTACTTGTCCAAGTACAAGTCCAAGAACCGTGAGTTGATACACAATTATAATGCCATCCTAGGACGACTAAGTAGATCATCTACTGAGTCCCTAGTTTGGCTGTGTAGCACAAACTCTTTGAGGAACTTCTGGAGTAAAAAAAGCAGTAATTGAGCCACTGAAAGACAGATAGTTCTCCAGCAATGCATAATAGGCAAATTCCTAAAAGCTTTTAATTCTGTGTGTTGCTGTGATTCAGTTCCAGAAATTCAGACATAAGTTCCAGAGCAAGTATTGACGTCATCAGAGGGAGATGTGTAAAAGGCAAGAAAGTGTAGCATCATAGAGGGCTTTTTAAACAGTTTATGAATCATAACACATGGGTATCTTTCATTTGTGAACATCACACAAAAACTAGCAAAATTACTGTTGTTTTTTTAGGGGTTAGGAATGTATCTATTATTAAGGATAGGTCCGGTGTAATTCTCCTGCTGTGACATCACAGATGATGCCAACCTATGGGAGATAGTCCTAACTTGTATATTTTGTCTAAGCACAGTTGCATTTGGCTTGGTATTACTAAATGCTACAAAAAGAAGTTGTCCAATGACAAGAATCTAATCCGTACACGAGGAGTAATCTGAGGTAGCTGAAACACTGAGTACAACCCACTTCCAAAAGGGAATTGGCTGTGCTGGGGACTAGATTATCTTTAAGATCCCTTCCAACACAAATGATTCTATAATTCTATGTCATAGTTACAAAAAACAGCACGAACTTAGTTACCAACCAGCCTTTTGGAGCCCTTGGTGTCTGAGAGCACAAGTGCATCCCTGGGGCAATCCTGCCTGGAAGAGCATTGTAACTCACAGAATTAGTGATCCAAACAGGAGTTATCCTGACTGGGTGGATATGCTGTGCTATCATGCATGTAGAGCCTGGCCTTCAGACTGTTTTGCTGCATGTACCCCTTGGCTGCAGGGTCACCTCATTGTCACAGCAGAGCCTGTGCACAGCTCATACGCAGCTTAGCAATTACACCGCCTGCATGACCTGGCTCTAAAAAGTGCAGCAAGATGATCTCATGTGAACACCCTTTTTTTCTGACAGTAGAAATCATTAATGCAATTGTTTTCTTTTAAGAAAGTCGTGTAAGGTCTCAAATGGCCAAAAAATGAGTAAACTTTCCATGGATAGGATCCACACAGTGTGTTATGCCCTGGTTGGAGCCCCGTTTGATGCTGGGCATCTAGGGATTCACAGCATCTGAAGGAATATAAGATTATCTACATGATCCTCTTTTCCTTTATAGTGTTAATACCAAAAAATGAGATTTTAAGTGATACCTTGACAGACTCTGAGTGCCTTTCATTCTAGGACCATAAGAAATCAGTACCTTCTGGTGTAAAACAACACCATATTTTCTTTCTATAGCCTGCAGTAGGAAAATGGAATTGATTTTCATTTGTCTAAGTTTATGGGGCTCCATTTTGCTGCATTTTCAAATGAAAGGTATCAGAAAGCTAGTTACTGGAATAAAACAAGTTTTAAGGAAGACAATGGTCATCTGTGTTTCTGAGTATCCAAACTTCAGTTTTGGCAGTACTAGGAAATAGAAATGTCATTTTGTTTTAGCTCCTTGGCACTTATGATCACAGCATGTCCAATTGCTGGCAGAAAGACAGGCAACTGAAAAGCCCTGACACTCCATAGTGCAGGCATCCATCATTATGTCACCATTTTGCTATCACCTTTCATTAAAAAGCAAATTAGAAGACTGACTTAAATGTTATAAAACTTGGTCAAAAGCTAACCTCTGGCTACAGATCTTGCATGCAAATTTTAAAGAAGAAAGAACAATTTCTAAGGATTTCTTAGGATAAGACATGGAAGGTAGGCTTATAATGAAAAACTACTACCTCTGTTCAGTGACAGTAGTGTCAAGCATTATTAACAGCTCTATTTGTACTGTGAGAAAAAAACAGACAAAACAAACAAAAAAAAGAAGATGCGTGAAGTTTCAAATAAAAGCTAATATGAGTTTTGTACCCAGGATAACTCTCTATTTCACTCCAGAATTTTAAAAGTTGAAGTTAAAAGTGGCTGCTAAAATAGGCATTCTTTTGATATAAGACAGGGTGATGGAAAAGATCTAAAGTAAAAATTTTTTCAGATTTTCTGGAGCTTACCATGGTATCACTTTTGCTATTAATAACTATGCACAGCACAGACACTGAAGCCCTAAGCCCTTAAATGAGTGTGCAGAAGAGCATAAACACTGTGACTCAAGTTGTTCTCTTTCCTTCTCTCCTAGTTCACGGGAGAAAGAAAATTAGATCTATTCTGGTAGTAGACTCTTAGCTCTTGATATACTTGCTTACCTGTTCCAGGTAGGACTCCGCAGGCAGAGATAACACTTCGACTTGTAAGACGGAGCCCCTGCCACTACCACTGTGCTTACAGTACTGACATAAAATTCCATGACCATTAGTGTAGGTCCAATAGTTTGGCCCAGGTAGTTTTATAAAGCAGATCTGAAAGAAATGTAGGTTTGGAGTTTTTTTATTTTATGTGTTTCCTTACAGAAAAGTCTAATTGTGACAAAAAGTACTCAGGTTCAGAAACAGTTTCCATCAGTCACTGGTATTTGACAGGTAGTGGGTTTTTATTAGTATTTTAAAAATAAATAGAAACTTCACTATTGGGAAATAATTAAAAGCACTAAAAATCAAAGCACTTGTGCTCCTCAATCTTTTCTGATGTTCTGTAAAATCAGTGGAAAGGCAGTGACAGAATGAACACCATCACTTCTTCCTGGGCTGTGTGACATCCAACAAAGGGAAGAATGAAGGTTCTGCACACTGGTTATTTTCCTTACTCAGGGTGTATTTACATGGTTACAGGTATGTTTAACTATGACATTTGACTAACTCATTGTTTAGTTAACCACACTTTTACTTGCAAAGTTACCTGTACTTTGAAGTGGACTACTGGACTACAGCCTTAGAGGTTCTGTGCCTTTAAATTAAAGCAGAGTAGGGATCATATGTGCCCTAGAGATGACAGCCATTACCCAGTACTAAGAAATCTCTTCGATATGCTAGCAGTAAAAGCTAATAATAAAGAACAGAAAAAATCAGCTTTTCAATGATCTGCTCCTTCCAAATCCACTTTTAGTGGGGAAAAAAGACAAAATTTTTATCTACAATTTTATCTATAGCTTTTCTCAGTCCTCAGAAGTATACAAAGTTTAATGATCAGTGAAACACTTGGCAACAGCAAAGGTTGAAAGACAAAACCCATATCGGTCTTTGTTATTCTCATGTCCTCAAATGTAATCTACACACTTTATATAACTGTGATTTCTTCCTCCAAAGGTCCTAACAACAACTCCTATGTTGCTATAAGTAACTGTTTAATCTATAAGTAACTCTAAAAATGGTCTGCTTAAAGGAACTGGTCCTAGCATTTAGAAGTATGTACTACATCCAGGTCTTGCCCCTATTTGAAGTGCTACAAATCAGTTATGAGGCTAGAAAATGTGGGGGGTTTATCTAAATTGAGCATACAAACCAGCCAAAGTCACTGAAGGCAATCTATATTGTCCTAATGCATCACAAAGAGCACTGTCAAAATGACCCACTCAGAAAGAAAGCTAATGTTCCCTATGGTCCAGCAAAAAGATAATATAATTAATTGGAACCCTATAAAACATTATGATAAATAACTTATTTATTAGACTACTTCAGCAAGATCTATCTAATAAGAAATCAGATTGCTTTCAGAATTGGCTGGAACTGCCACTACCTAGCCATCAAGCAATGACAAACAGACTATGTTCATTTAAGCAGGAAATGTCCCTCAGCTTTCATGTATTTACTATAAATATGACCTGAGTTTATGAAAAGGTCTTCAGCCATTGTTTCACTAAGACAAGAGCAAACAGAAGAGCAGTTCTCTAATGACTGATACTACTGAAAGGTCTGTTACATGGCTTGCTGCTTGACCTGTAATGTGGGATAAGAAGCTTCTTTTTACAGCAGCAATGCCTCCAGGTCACATTTAAGGATGTTTTTTTCTTAATGAAGGCTGCTTTATTTCACAGACTGTACCATTATCGTTATACTGGCACAACAGCACTGGAAACTAATCCTCTTCCAAAGGAAATACAAAAACTATGTGCAAATTAGCAAGCCTTTAAGACAAATACAGAGTCATTAGAGTGAAACAGTCAGTGTTAAGGAGTGGATATCCATGGCTTTTTTATATATTCCACTTGCCTTAATCTAGTTCTGTTTCTCAAATGTTTATTTGCAGGTGGATCTCATCTTCTAGATTTTATTTAATCTAAAAACCAATTCATGTGTACTAAGGCCACCCCACAGTGTGAATGGAAGGAAGGGTGGGGAATGTCAGGAGATTCAGTTCAAAAGTTCACTCCTGCACTAAAACACTATGTCCATATTGTCCATAAACACAGAAGGAGTCTTCCTGCTGATGTAAATTTACTTCCTCTTTAAATTATATAAAGTCCATTAGATTGTTTCTTGCTCATACAAGAGCTGACATTTTTCATGCCCATATTCAAAGCCAACTTGCTTGTACTGGCAAAAGTATATTTCATAAACCTGGTATACAAGTAACATCAAAGGCAAATCAGCACAAAGTATTTCTTCTAAACATGAGACTGCATACCTCAAACAAGATTCCTGCACATGCATCACTCTTGTAAACATGATAGATATATTAATCATGCCACAGACAAGATGAGCTTCTGACACTTAATGCTATTTCTGTATGTTCTGAATATATTAGGATTATATAAAATGCAGCATCAACCACTCCATGCATAAAATTTGTATTTGTTGGACATTATTAATGGGAACACAAAGCCTCTCTCACTATGTGTATGTACATGGTCCTTTAAACTACGGTTTGCACAGTAACTATCATTAATTTTAAAAGCCATCCAGTCATATTCCTGCACAAAGCTTTGAGAGTGTAAGAGTAAGCTCACTTGTGCACAAGAATGATAAATGTATTCCTTTGCCTCACAGATACGATTTATATTAACCACTGCAGTGCCCATCATTTTTATGTAATGCAATACACTGTAATGACTTCTAAGTAAATAAATACTTTACAATGAAATAAATCAAGGAACTTCAGGCAAGAGCTTGTTAGAATTTTTCAGTGAAACTTTTATTATTTGGGAGAGACCATTTATCAAAGGTTTTTGTGGGATTAGTAGGAGTGACACTTACTAGGAAAGGTTTCCGATCTCTAATATGGACATGCCAGAAATACAAAAAGAAATACAGGCAACAGAAGAACTAGTAATTGCAGGAGGTCTTTTGATGTACCAAACTCTTAGGAGTCCTTCTTTCTCACGATATTTTTTTTCTGTGGGTGGTACTTTTCTTATATCTGCAATTAACTATTAGTCCAAAGAGAAAGAAAAGCTATTAGACATATCCTAGAGGGGTGGTCTCATCCTCTCAGTTAAAAATTTCTGAACATATACCCAATATATGTATATTTATTTATAAAATATATATATTTACTTCTGTACTATTATATTTACATATTATAAAACATATACAAAAATAGAAATTAAAAAGTATGATATAAACATTATTTTAGAGTTTATTTTATTTATTAATGGTACAAAAATCATAGAATTATACAATGGTCTGGGTTGGAAGGGACCTTAAAGATCATCTAGCTCCAACCTCCCTGCCATGGGCAGGGATGCCACCCACTAGAGCAGGTTGCTCAAGGCCCCACCCAAACTGCCCTTCAACACAAAGCATCCACAACCTCTCTGGGCAGCCTAAGAAGTGCTTCACCACCCTTTGAGTAAAGAAGTTCTTCCTAACATCTAACTTAAACCTACCATCTTTCAGTTTAAAACCACTGACTCTTGTCCTGTCACCATGTGTCCATATAGAAAGTCCCTCTCCCTCCTTTTCATAATCCCCCTTTAGGCACTAGAAGTCCTCAATATAGTCTCCCTGAAGTCTTCTGTTCCCGAGGCTGAACAACCCCAGCCTCAGCCTGTCTTTGTAGGAGAGGTGCTCCATCCCTATGATCATTTTTGTATCCTTCTGGACTTGTTCTAACAGGTCCTGTCTTTCTTGTGTTGAGGACCCCAGACTTGGATGCAGCACTCCAAGTGGGGTCTCACGAGGGCAGAGTAGAGGGGCAGAATCACCTTCCTTGACCTGATGGCCACTCCTCTTTTGATGAAGCCCAGGGTGGCTTTCTGGGCTGTGAGCGCACACTGTTTGCTCATGTCCAGCTTTTCATTCATAAGGACCTGAAGTCCATCTCAGCAGGGCTGCTCTCAATGAATTCTTCTCCCAGCCTGTACTCATGTCTGGGACTGCTCCAACCCATGCGCAGCAGCTTGCACTCAGACTTGTTGAACTTCACAAGGTTGTCATGGGCCCACTTCTCTAGTTTGTGTTTTCTTCCTGCTCCCCAAGTCGTTGCTTTGAGCATCCTGAGGTGTGCGCACACCCTACTTTGGAGACCACTGAACTAGAGTACCAGCCTCAAAGACATGAGTCCTCTTCCTTCATCTGAACTGAAAAGAGCCAGGATTTGGTTTCTCACAAAAACATCTTTCAAGTAGTCTTGAATTTGCTATGACAGTTAAGATGGTAGTGCTACACTCTTTTTGTTTGAATTCTTCTCTCTCACCACTAGCAGGAACACGAATTGTCATTTCTGCTATCGTGAGTCTTGATCATTTGCAAGACAACTCACTAGAATTCAGTATATAGTAATAACGTCTATATTCAGCAAAACTGCTGTTGCCCAGCAGAATGCTTAAAAAGTTATCTTTTAATATTTCTAAGTTACTCTCAAATTAATCTTATTACTCAGTCACCTTTCATACATATTCAAATAATTCTCGTACATAAACAGTCTTAAAGTTGCAGACAAGAATGCTTATTCAGTCTTGTTTAAGCTCCGACATAATTCCTTAATACCGATTTCTAAGTCCCAAATAGAAAGTCCTCAAAAGCATTCTAGTCTTTCTTTACTAAACACCTATCTCTGCTTGCCTGATTTCCCAGATGCACCATTCAAGTCACTAACACATGTGCAGAGTGCCTTTTTCAGAAATATATGCACCCCTCTTTTCCGTAATGAGCCATTGCTAACCAGGTTTAGCACATGGGAACCCGGACTCTGCCCATGCTGTGGGAAGCCTGAAAAATCAGTTGCAGTCAATAATTTAGTTGCAGACAAATAATTTAGTCTGCTGTGATGGTAGGTTGTACACCGTTTGTATAATGGCTAGCTCTTAGAGAACTCACAGAATGGTTAGAAAACAGAGCAGCCTGAGCTCATCCCAGGAGATGTGGGATTAAGCGTATGGCTTTCAGTTATTGTGAGGGGCAAGATACGCCACCTGCCTTCAAAACTGACCTACCAAAACAAGAAAATAGTCAGGTGGGCCAGGCTAGGCCTGGACCCCTAATGACTAGACAAGTCAGCGAACAGAGACATTTAAAGCTCTGCTTTTGGTCTGGAGCCATGACTCAAAAGCAGAGTCTGCTACAACCAGACTTATCCTTGCTGGGTCTTCATCTGGTCTTGTGATACTTTTCACTACGTAAGAGTTCAAGATGCAAAGGAAGGCATGAAAAGTTCATTTATTCATATGGGAAAAGAAAATAATGCTATTTTTAGTCAGTATATTTAAAGTCACCTAATACTTGAATATGAAAACCTACTGATAAGACCAGAACTACAGTTCTCTTTTTAATACATTGTTGTGAAATCCCAGATATGATGCACAGTCATAATTTAATCTATGATGCACACTCATAATTTAATCATGGCAGTAATAACTTTGACACCTTTGGTAATCAATTAACATTATCTTTGGTAATCAATTAACACCATGAATTTTACATTGTGATATAAAAATTGATAATATGTCTTACTATTCCAGTTCGTCAGCAAGTAGTTCATTTTGTTACAGAGTCATTTTTTTATATCAGTTAAAAGAAAGCTCATTCCAGGGCTGTATTGCTCATAGAGGGTTCTTTCTCCTAATGGAGAGACAGGTTCCAGACAGATCCTGGGTACATTGACTCCCACTTAGGTATGCAAACTTGTAGAGTTTTAACTGAAAATGAAAAAAATGGTGCTATTTAGAAACTAAATTCTGCTTCACACAGCTTCACATTGCGTGTACAACTGCCTTTTCTGAACATTTGAGTAAGCAAAGCTTCATCTATTCAAATGCCCAGAGAAAGCCATTTCTAAATCCATAAAAGTCATGTCTTTTAGTTTGCTTCCAAAACAATAATTGTCTTAAGTGGAAGTAGAAGTGAATCGGAAACAGGAAGATAGGTTTTGGCTGACCAGTCACGGTCTGCATACCAGACTGTGTTTATGAATTGCCAGAGGAAGAAAACACTAGTCTAGGCCTACGCAAAGTGATATTAATGCTCTTTGACCATTCTGAAATATTAAGAATTATGTTTAAAACCATTGGCATGTACAATGAATAAGCCATGATTAGGCAAACTGTGTCCTCCCAATAACAAATAATCCAGAATTCATTCTCCTGAATTGATATCTTGTCTAAAATATTATCATGCAGAAAAAACCTTGTTCAAAATACATATACATATATATTCCTTTCTTCAGGGCAGGAAGCATATTTGCTTTGCAGTCTGTGAAGCTCAAAGAAATCCTCAGTGCTGAGAAAACAAAGTACCTATTGACACAATCATGTCTAGTTGATCTCTTGGAATTATGATGATGCTTGGTCTCACTGACTGCAGTAGCAGCATTTATTGAAGAACTGTTAAGAATTCTAAATGTAACACAAAAGCCTGGTTTGTCAAAAAATGAACACGGAGGGAACAGGGAAAAACAAAGAGAGCAGGTAGAAGAGGCAGACCACCACTTTAGCATTCTCCTGAGTACTCAGAAAGACAGCTAATGACCTTGCCAGTACACCTCGAGCCTAGACTTGGAACTGTCCATGGCCCATGTATTGTATCAGTACAAATACTGCTGACATTTTCTTGAACTTGTTCAGGGATATATCTCCTAATATGGTCTCCTCAAATTTTCATGGTTAAATGTCTCATAATACTAAAGTCAGAATGTGTTACATGTTTTTTTTCCATTTGTAATGTCACAGTCACATAACAAACTAAAATGACATTTTTCTCATTAAAATATTTCTCCAGAGCAAGTCACAGATCTGCAACAGTACCTGGCACTGGGATTTATTTTTTTGTAGATCCATTTGCAGAAAACTAAATATGTGGTTTATATCCACTTTTATGCTTAACATAACAGCAGCTACATCAAAAAGTTAATATAGACTTAGTCCAAGCTTTCATATATTCCTCTGCAGATGACAGAACAAGTCCCATAGAAATGTTTTCAAATAAACATAAACATTTATTTAAAGTAGCTATTCACAGAAGAGGTACTTTTCACCAGAAATGTTACCTGCAGTTTTTTTTTCTGAAAGTTACATCTTTGCTTTAAGTGGTTTCTGTAGTGTTTGCAAAGTCTTCAGACATAAAAGGCCATTAAGAACACAACTGAAACTGCATGTTTTCTCAACCTACAGCGGTTTGTAGTGTTGCCTGCAAACAAAAATAAAAGACCAATTATGGCTTGAACACTGCCTGTGTCACACTGATAACTGACTACCCTTCTTCGTTCTTGTATTTTTGTAACACCTCGAGCAAAGGATACGTTTCCATTTCAAGCTCCAGTCCGCTCCTAACCTAACAGCTTTCATTCAGTTGGGGTTAACTTTCACCTCCGTTTGTTCCATGAGGTCAGACTCCACTGCCTACTCACTCCATTTTCTAACATTTTCACCTTGTCCCATGCAAACTCATAGAATTTTTACTAAGGATTGCAGATTTTATTTCTCTGCCTTCAAATCACTTGTTGAAACTCTGATTTACAGCTAAGATCACTGTCAGTGATGCTAACCAACATGTCACTGTGTCTTCATGCTCACACATTTTAAGCAATCGTTATCCTGTCCTATGCATAGACTATAAACTGTAAATGTATACTGCCTGAGAAACAGGTTATGACTAGTCTTCCTATGTGCAGATAGAAAGATAATATAGGACAAAAAATAGTAATATTAATTTTTGTGAGGAACATCAAGATGAGAGGCATTCATAAAAGAGCAGTACTTCACAATGCACCACTGAGGCTTTTGATCAGTATCTACCCAAAAAGAAGAATGCCATCTACTGAGCTGGTAATACAGATGACTTATTAAAAGCATCCAGGACTCTTTTTTTGGTAATCATTCAACTTAAGTCAGGTGAACTACAAAATACGAGAGGGGGTCAAGGCAGAAGAAACAAAATGGGTGGAATTTATTTTTTAAAAAGAATTCTTTTTTTTTTTTCTAACATACATCTTCACCATAAGAGTCTCAAATTTTCAGCAATGGTTATTCAACATTTATACCAACAACTTGGAACATAAAGAGCTCATTTAATACAGCCGTTGTTGTTTATAGTGTTTAAAAATTCATAAACTCACTGTATAAACTCACTTCCTAAGATTAGTGCTAAATATTCTTACCTAAAACCAGTGCTACACCTGCATAACAGAAAATTGGGTATAAAATGTCAGAAAAAAAGGTAAAAAATATGTGCAAAACTACTTCTGTGCAATATTTAACTGGCTTCGACTGCACTGAAGAAAATACTACAATTAAGTAATTATGGAGCTTATCAGAGCAATATATTTTCTAACATTAGTGTACATCAGACATATGATGGTCCATAATAAGAAGCTGGATGTGCTACAATGTTTACTTCCCATGAGACCTAGTTTGCATGTATGTTATACAGATTGTTCTACAGAAATAATAGAATTGATTCCTTGTTTGGTTGTGTCTTTTTTCTAAATGGAACACTCTAAAAATCAAGCATTCTTTACAGAAAACGAAAATAATATTTGAGGGCAGCATTAGAGGGAATGATGAATAAGAAAATAATAGGGTTTTTTTCTTTTGTTTATTATGACAGCATTTGAGAACCTCACACTTGGACCAGAAGATCACTGTGTCTGGAATTGTGCAAGAATATAAAAAGAAAAAAAATGAGAAGAAAACATTGCTGATCCTATAACTCAAACTTTATCATTACTTGATTTTGATTTTATAACACATAAGTACACTGAGCTTTGTACTCCACTCAGAATGCAAAACACACATGCACTTTGTAGTCAAGTGCAATTTTTTTGCTTTATTCAAGTTCTAATAGGAAAGGCCTGCTTATGTGTACAAGCACTTACAAGAGGTTTAGATAAAAACACCCCTCTTAGGTAATTCATAATATTTTTTACGCAGTAAGATAAAGATGAAAGAACTTTGCTTCCTAAAACTGGTACAGAATATCAAGAAAGCATGTAGACCTGGTTCTGTTCAGATTCTGGAATCTGAACAATTTTTCATCATTAAAAGTCATGGTAATCTTGAAAATCTCTGATATGTCCAAAACGTCAGGGTACATCAACACTTCTTTTGGAAAATGACATTACAAGAAATTCCAAAAATATTGAAAAAATAATAGTGTGTCACCAACCATAATGCATTATTGTCTATGGACATCAAACTTGTTAAATACAACTAAACCTGGGGTATGCATGAGGGCAGAAAATTTAAGAAAAGAATGTAAACATATGAGATAAGGGAATCATTTTGGTAGACTGAAAAAGTCCTCCAGAAATTTCATCAGGAATGCTGTTTGCTAAAACATCTGCTAAAATGAGAGTTTTCATCTCCTTGGAGCTTTGCCCACTGTATGTCTGAACAATTCCAGGAAAACAAAATTCTCTGTTTAACTATCTCAGAAAGCATGCAAAGCATGCAAAAAAGTTATTTTAACTACTGTTCAATAAGCATTCAATTTTTTGAAGTTGTCTTCATACTCGCAAATACTGCTCTCTCTTAACTAACAAGTGTCTTCTTTTTCTTGTCTATTTAAATGTTATTTTCAGTCTGGCCACAATACGGAACTGAAATCAACTTCAGTAAATAACTTACCATCAATAAAATAGCTGCTTTCTGGAATTTGGCAGAGCAAAATATTGAAACCATAATCTTCTGCAGTGGTCATAACCTGAATCAGAAAATCAACACACAGTTATAAACATCCACCATAAACTTATGGCATGTTTATCATTTTATTTCCACATTCAGCATACTAAACTATGCACAGTTTTTAAGTTCCTCTCTTGTAGGTAACCAGGCAAAACTATAAACCTGTACTTGTGATATTATACATTATTTTAATGACAATGTTAACAGAGTTATGAGCAGGATACTGTTTAACTCAACACACTCTGCCCACTTGCCTCCTCACTAATTAGGGGAAGAGACAGAAGTAATTGTGGTGAAGAGTATGGATGATAAAAAGAGAATGCAAGGCTACTTCAAAATCTTAGAACTTGCAATAGTCCAATGTCATTGCTTCTCAGATACTGTTTTCCAAAGGCAGGATTTGTGATGCAAGATGCTGCAGTACTGTCTCCTTAAGAGTTAGGAGATTTGTAATTATTTTGTAATTATTAATTAATTACAATTTGTAATTAATTTGTAATTATTTTTCTGGTCAACTCAACCAGTCAGGTAGTCAGGTCTGCAAAAAGCAAATCTTTCTTTCTTTCTGCTTGTCTCCTTGTCACTTTATCTTGGCACACTTCCCTTTCCCTTTCTAGCCAGCAACTATTTGCATAACGTTCTATTGCAAATGACAATAAGGGTTGCTTTAAACTTTTCCAAAGGTATTTCTCATTTTTCTTTTGCTGGTCAGACATATTAATTTGCAATTTAAGCAAGATGAGAGAATAGGTGAAAAAGAAATCCAGTGCTAATAGTGTGATTAGCTCTGATACACAATATTTAAGACAAGCATATTTCTTTCTTCGTACTCTGTGGGACCGATTGGACATACAAAAGGTAGATTAAAATACCAGTACGGTTGCTCTGAAGATGGTAAGGGTACTCACTGATATGTTCCCAATGACAGCTGGGATGGCTCCAAAGGAATCAGTAAACGAGTTGTGACACACTACTGGCTTGATTCCACTAAAAAATAGGAGTTTCTGTCATGCACCTTTCTGTCTAGTATGAAACCCAAGTGAAGCTGGGGTAGCAGTGCTTCTTAGCAGGGTACTTCTCAGGGTTACCAGAAAGGGCCATTTTTGCCTTAAAAATGTGCTATGGCATGTTCTGAGTTCCATGCTGAGTTCTTCAGGTTTAGTTGAGAATGTCTGCACTGTCTATTGACTGTACTCCCTCAGGTGCCATGGTAGGGAGAGAAGGCAGATGCAGCCATAACAGAAGCCTCTTCTCACCCAGAAAGCCATCTCCTTTGGCTCCCCCTTTGCACATGGATGGGGAGAGGATAAATGGCTGGATCACTTTTAGTTCCATACTTCAGACAAAATCATCCAGGCAATGAAGTTGAAAGAAAGCCTTGTCTACACTGTTGTGTAGACAACAGTGGATAAGTTAACCTTTTGGATGAATCAAAGCTCTGTTTTCTCCATATGCTGCTCAGTGAATGCAAGCTGAATGCAACCTGAACACTCCATGAATACATCGGTTAGTTCACTGATGTTTCACTTCAAATATATTCCTTAACTTATCTTTCTATATAAAATAATTTTGTGAATAAATTCTTAAAACATTTGTGGAAGTATTTCATCCTCTTTTGCATTACTTCTCATCACTGATTTACATCTTTTGTAGCTGCTTCCAAAAAAACCTCTGTGGAGTTTTAAATATTGCAAAGATATATATTTTTAATTCAGAATTACCATTGTCTAACTTTTCTTGCCCCTTTTCCTGTAAAACCCTTTTACTATTATGTATCAAATATCTGTTGTGACCATTTACACAAAAAGTGCATTAGCTATTACTTCTATTTGCCCTTCATTTCCCTGCACTACATGAATTTACAAGGAAAGATCTGTTAAGGGAGCAGACAAAGGTATGCGTCTGGCGTATCTATTTCTCTTTGGCTCCTGTTAGGAGTGGAGAGCCAGAAACTTAGTGATAAGCATTAGATGTATGAAATATTGGTTTTGAAAGCAGAAAATTAAAAACTTCATCTGGAGTTGTGAAGCCTTTGAATGGGTGACAGAAATCAGACCATGCAGCCCTCACTAGTACTTATTTTATTTTGTTCTGTTAAAGATATGCTACTCAATCCATCCTTTCATGCACAATCACACACACAAAAAACCCCCATATTCTCATCCAATGATGGAGTAAATCCTATGGCTAAAACCCCCAATATACAACTATGAGCAAGTGATAAAGCTACCTGCCAGCTCAGCTGTAAAGGCATGCAGGAAGCATTTTTTTTTTCTCCCTTAGGAACAATGTGAATAGGGCTGTGATTGCTACTTGTGGTGTTCTATCACAAAAAGCAAAATGTCCATGTTGTGTTGCAACATTTCATCAGTGTCTTATCACTCTTTAGTGGATATGTAATGGTAGTTTAAAACTGCATGGCAACTTTCCTTTGAAATATGATGATGTCAGAAAGCTTGACACCATGTTAGTTCCCTGTGTCCTTATAAACCTAAGGCCCAGTTCTGCAGAAGTTTCTGCAGAATTTTCATATGAAAAATTTCTAATGCAAAGCAAGGATTTTGTAAAAAAATGCTGATTCAATGAAATAAAAATATTTGTATAAGCATTTTAGTTTCAGAAATTCACAGGAAAAACATGTGCATTTGAGAAGAAAAATACCTGTCTCTGATATCTATTCTCTTCCTAGCTAATCTGGAAGGCAACTTGGACCTTGAGTCATAAGTTCCATGATTTTAAAAAGTCAGCAATATGTTTATGAAAACTGGAAATTTGACTGTTTCCAATTCTGGAACTGCAGAAGACCTCATTGTGTATTCAGGTTTGGGTACTGTGTCCAGTTCTGGGCCTCTCAGTTCAGGAAGGATGTTGAGGTGCTTGAAGGTGTCCAAAGAAGGGTAATGAGGCTGGTGAAGTGTCTGAAGCACAAGTCCTGTGAGGAGCGGCTGAGGGAGCTGGGGTTGTTTAGCCCAGAGAAGAGGAGGTTCAGGGCAGACCTTATCACTCTCTACAACTACCTGAAAGGATAGTGTAAGCCAGGTGGGGGTCAGTCTCTTCTCCCAGGCAGTCAGCAACAGGATAAGAGGGCACAGTCTTAAGCTGTCTCAGGGAATGTTTAGGTTGGACATTAGGAAGAAGTTCTTCACAGAAAGAGTGATTGGGCATTGGAATGAGCTCCCGAGGGAGGTGGTAGAGTCACCAACACTGGAGGTGTTTAAGAATAGAATGAATGTGGCACTTAGTGCCATGGTCTACTTGACCATGGTCATAGGTTGGACTCAATGATCTCAGAGGTCTTTTCCAACCTGGTTGATTCTGGGATTCTGTGACCTGTGTGTTTCTAAGTGATGTAGCAGGTAGCTGACCATTTTCCCTTGGAATATGGGGGCTTCATTCTGGTCCCAATCCCTGTCTTCCCACTCAGGGGCCTGGTACCCAGAGAACAACTGTCCTTACTATTGAAGACTGAGGCAAAGAAGACGTGAAGTATCTCATCCTTTTCCTCATACTATGTCACTATGTTTCACCTCACATGCAGCAAAGGATAGAAATTCTCCTTAATCCTCTTTTGTTACCCTATATACTCTTTGAGGGATATGGTTATCAGTCATGATTGTGCATGGACAAAGACTTTACAGGCTGGAACCTATATAAATATAAATAATATACTGAATTCCATGCAGTACAATTACATATAAAAGTGTATATAGGCTCTAAAGAGAGTAAAACTCATCATTCAACAACGTATCACCTTATGATCGATACAGATAAACAATTCTTACACTGGGAACAACAGGGCTAACTGTCCCTTCACTTGGACCCACCGGACAAAAAACAGAAGCATAAACAACAAGCCTGAAATTATTTAGACTCAGTAGGTGAACAAGGTAGACAAACCGGTATATTATATCCAGCCTTTCAAAAAGGCTAACTTTACAAAGCTCAGGAAGATCTGAACATAGATAGAGCTGTTTAAGAGGATTCCAAAGAAAGGTCTCATCATTATAGTGTACAATGGCACTAATAATCACCTTTTGCTACTGGAAATATACATCCTTGTGTTAAGTTCCCTTTTCACAGACCTGCCCTATTGTCACACCCTGGCTGACCCACATCATTATCCTTTGCTGTCATTTCCAACTGATAAGTCCCCAGTTTCTGGAAGAAATTCTTGTTATTAGTCGCTAAATGCATGACCTGACACTTTTCATTATTAAATATAACCCTATTCTATTACAGGAGTCCTTTAGGTCATCCAGTTTCTTCTTTGTATTGATAATACTTCCCAAATTTTGTCATCAGCAAATTTCATTACCACATTTCCACCATTTCTGCCAAGGTCATTAATTAAACTATTAAATGAGATCAACCTCCAAAAAGAATCCTTGATGAAATCTACAGACAATCTTTTTTCATCACAATTCTTCTTTCAACCAATGCACTGGTATATGTTTTCAGCCAGTTGTCCTGTATTTCTATCCATTTTTTGCTATTCTTCATTTTGACTAGTATCTTCCCAAATAGTAATGTACTGAACGCTCAGATGAAGATCAGATACACTGGATTTTCAAATCATCTAAGACTGATAAAGAGGTTAACATTGGCATGTCTCACAGTTAGGAATCTTAAAATGGTTAGTTGGCAAAGCTAATGTGATTCATGTTCGTATTACAAACACTATTTCAGAAGAATAGATATGTGATCATCTCAGGAAACATCTTTAAAGCAACAAATGTTTTCAACACCTAAATGACTAGGCTGCCATCATAACCAAACAAAATTGTGGAGAAACCCAAACACTTAAGATAGGAATACAATTAATGTCAAGAATTCTGATGTTAGGGAAAACAGGCCTAATCAAACAAAAGTGATTTCATTTTTTCATAAGACTGGTGAACAGAAATATATACACTTAACACATAAACTTGAAAAGGATTTTACATGCACATTACACTGTGATTAATAAAGAAGCATCCTATGATATTGATGAAGCATGTGATAAATAGGGTAAAAGTTACCACTAAGAGTAACTGCCATAACCTTGTATCCTAGATTGACCCTGCAGTCACCCAAAAAGATGTTCACTGTCCTCTCTGGTGTGTATTATATTCTGAACCACCCAGCAAAGCCACCCAGGGGTGGCCTTTCTTTTTCTGCTGTTTTTATATTTCATGGAGTGGAATAAGAGACAGGAAGAGAGATAAAGTCGGGTGCAAAAACACCAGAAATCATTCTTATTTGGAAGTTCTTAACACACAAAGCTTGCATATGCAAGTGAGCTTGAAACACCTTTTGAAAATGCATGAACTTACTATGCACGCAAAGTCAGATTCATCCCGGAAATTCAAGAGACTCCCTGAAATGGTGCTACTCTGTGATCTCTGTGATCTCTGTGATCAAGCTAAAGACTGACAGACAAGGAAGCTAAGAACTTGGACACAATGTCAATGTAGTTAAGATCCAGTATAAGATGCTACCTTACTGAAATACCTTCAAGAACTCACAGAATATGCTGAGTTGGATGGAATCATCGAGTCCAGCTCCTGGCCCTGCACAGGACCATCTCCAAGAGTCACACTATGTGCCTGAGAGCATTGTCCAAACGCTTCTTGAACTGTGTCAGCCTTGGTGCTGTGACCATTTCCCCAGGGAGCCTGTTCCAGTGCCCAACCACCGTCTGGGGAAAGAAACTTTTTCTAATATCCAACCTCCACGACACAACGTCAGGCCATTCCCTCACATCCTATCACTGGTCACCACAGAGAAGAGATCAGTGTCTGCCCCTCCTCTTCCCCTCACAAGTTGTAGACTGCAATGAGATCTCCCCTCAGTCTCCTCTTCTCTAGGCTGAACAGACCAAGTGACCTCAGCCACTCCTCATAATGGCTTCCCCTCAAGGCCCTTTACCATCTTCGTTGCCTTCCTTTGGGCACTCTCTAATGGCTTAATATCTTCTGATATTGCAGTGCCTAAAACTGCCACAATATTCAAGCTGAGGCTGCCCCAGCGCAGAGCATAGTGGGACAACATCTCCCTTGACTGGCTGGCAATGATTTGCCTGATGCCTCCCAGGACATAGTTGGCCCTCCTGGCTGCCAGGGCACTGCTGACTCATATTCAACTTGCCATCAACTAGGATGCTCAGGTCCCTTTCCATGACACTGCTTTCCAGCATCTCATTCCCCAGTCTGTCTGAACATCCAGGGGTTGCCCCACCCAAGGTGCAGAATCCAGTACTCTCCCTTGTTGAACTTCATATGGTTAGTGATTGCCCAGTTCTCTGTCAAGGTCTCTCTGCAGGGCCTCCCTGCATTAGAGGGAGTCAACAGCTCCTCCCAGTTTGGTGTCATCTGCAAATTTGCTTAGTATCCCTTCCAGTCCTGCGTCCAAGTCATTTATGAATATGTTGAAGAGCTCAGGGCCCAAGACGGAGCCTTGTGGAACCCAACTAGTGACAGGTCGCCAGCCTGATGTTACCCCATTCACTGCTACCCTCCGTGCTCAAGCTGTGAACCACAACATGATGTGTTTATGCAGCTGTGTGCTGGACATCTTGTCCAGAAGGACACTCTTCTCACTGAAAAGTTTTCCATTTATTGGGAGTGTTTTTCAGACAGTCCCAAAAGCACAGGTTCAAGGCTTGATTCTATTCAACATTTTCATTAGTGAGCTAGTTAAAAATTATTACACATGGCCATACATTTAGCAAAATGATAAATAAGGAAAAGGAATTGTGCAGAACAGTCTCTCTCACTTGCTAAGTTTGGCCTCTATTTAAACAGCATTTCATTTACTAATGTAAAATGCAAAGTTCTATTTGTAGAAAGCAAGACTAGAGGTAAAATCCACAAGCATGACAGATTGTATCCTGAAAAGCAGTGACCAAAAAGCATGTAAGAATTATAGTAGACTACCAACTAAACATAAACATCTGGTGCATTGCTATCACTGTGCTGTATACAGTACTGGTGAAAGTAATCCAGGGAGATTGAATTTAGGTCTAGGAGTTATGTCTAGAAAAAGTTGCTGAAAATTCAGCAGTACTGAAAATATACAGAATATCTCGAGGGTTGTAGAAAATGCCTTTTAGTGAGAGAAAAAATAGATCCGTCCATTTTACCAAAAACGTGAAGCTGTGAGATGATTACAGAATAAAAGTGCATTTGCAGGGAGGAAACACCAGGTGTTAAAGCTATTTAATCTTATCAGGAGAGAGCAAAGCAGAAAACAGTGGCTTGAAGCTGTATTCACAGAAACTTGTGTAAAAGCTAAGGTACAAGATTTCAATGATAAATGAAATGATGAGAATGTGTAATCTCTGAATTTTTTCCATTACTGGCAAAAAGCTTCAATTAGAGATTTGATCCATTTTCAAAAGACGTAACTTTGCAAAACAATGTGAAAAGCAATGTTATGAGCAACTAGATGATCAAGTAATTTTGGCCTTGAATTTATGTATGCCAAACAAATGACAACATAATCTCTCTATCATCTGTCAGACATGCCCTGTATTTCTTACACTTTACCAAGAAAGATTATGCAATTTTTTTTTTTTTGTATTTAAGAAATACTATTAGTATCACTTTCTTCAGCAGTAGAATAAATCCTCTAATATCAGGAGTATAACTGTATAGGCATTTAAAGAAGAGTGAAACTATCACTAACACACTGTAGAAATGCAATAATTATATATAAATAGCATTTTCACATATAATATGACAAGTGCGAGGTCTGATATTTCAGCAATGACATGACTAATAGATAGTACTGCACACATTCCATTTCCTTTCCAATGACCTGCCCTACCAATGGTATACAGCTCTCATTTCAACACTGATGGATCACAAAATACTGGATTTTAATCCTGTCACTGGTAGAGAATATTGTTTGTCCTGGGCTTCAGGCCATATTGAAAGAAATTTAGCATTTGTGGAGGAAGCAGAAAGAATGAAATATTTCTCTAGCAAGATATTTATTTCCCTCAGTTTTCAAAAGAGAAAGTGCATCTTGAAACTAGTCACTAACTAAGTTAGAATGTTAAAAGAAATACCAGCAGAACTTTATGGGTAAAGCAGAGTAAAAGAACTAGGTATCAGATGGATATTACAACCATAGCATCATCTGAGGTATATGACAGACTAAAAAAAAATATGTATTTAAACCTTAAAAGAAAGCCAGTGGAAACATCTGAAGTGCAAACAAAGTAAAGAATTACTGTTGAAAGCAACGTTTAGACTAGACTAGATTAGAATAGAACAGAACAGAACAAAATATTTGCAATTGGAAGGGACCTACAACAATCACCTTGTCCAACTGCCTGACTACATGACGGCTGACTAAAAGTTAAAGCATCATCCAAAAGCCTCTTAAACACTGATAGGCTCGGGGCTTTGACCACACTCTAAGAAGCCTGTTCCAGTGTCCGACTACCCTCTCAGTAAAGAAATGCTTCCTGATGTCCAGTCTAAACCTCCCCTGGCACAGCTTTGAGCCATTTCCATGCATCCTGTCACTGGATGCCAGGGGCAAGAGACTAACACCTCCCTCTCCAGTTCCTCTCCCAGGAAGCTTTAGAGGGCAATGAGATTACCCCTTTAATTCCACATCTCCAAACAAGACAAGCAAAAAGTCCTCCTTTCCAGCCCATTCACCAGTTTGTTCCTGGACATTAAGGTGCTGGAGCACGTCCAGTGAAGGACAACAGAGCTAGTGGAGGGTCTGGAGCACAAGTCACATGAGGAGCAGCTGAGGGAGTTGGGGTTGTTGAGCCTGGAGAAAAGAAGGCTCAGGGGGAACCTTATCACTGTCTATAACTACCTGAAAGGAGGGTGTAGCCAGGTGGGGGTCAGTCTCTTCTCCCAAGGTAACGAGCCATAAGACAAGAAGAAATGGTGTCAAGCTGCACCAGGGAAGGTTTAGATTGAATATTAAGAGAATTTTCTTCGTGGAAAGGGTTGTCAAACATTGGACCAGGCTGCCTAAGGAAGTGGCTGAGTCACCACTCCTGAAGGTATTTAGAACACATGTAGACACACAGGGACATGGCTTAGTGGTGGATTTGGCAGTGCTAGGGGAACAGTTGGACTCCATGGTCTTCAGAGTGTTTTCCAACCTAAACAACTCATGATTATATAAAAAAATTACATAGATTGTGTGATTTATTCCAAATATGGGATGGACATTCATAAAAAAACCACAAGAGATTTTTATGGGATTCACTCCTGACTGAGATAGCAGACAAACAACACAAGAAACTGCAATATTAATCTTCTCTTGAAAATCCTTAAGTTAGTTGTCAATACTGTATTTACAAGGGCACATAATGTTTGGATGCTAATGAAATTAACAATTATTTTGCAAAGTCACGTTAGGAAGCATGGACTAGTAGGAGGAAGCACTTGCCACTGGTTAGAGGTCTTCAGGACTCATGTTCAAGGAATATTTTATACCAAATATTAATCCTCCACAAAAAAAGCATATGTGCATCAAGCTTGTCCTGGGGTAGATTAAAAGGCATTAAAACACTTTAACAACATATAGGTGTTCTTTTATGTCTCTCATGAAAATGCCTCTTCAATTAAACACTTTATAATAAGTAAACGGAAGACTAATTTCTTTTCTTCTTCTAAAGTTAATTTTTTTTCCCTGGCAGGTTCACATGCACAAAGATTAGCAGGGTCTGCACCAAAGGCATATAGCAAATTTAACAGCAAAAATTACTTTGGGGGAAAATTAAAACAAAAGGGGTGGGGAAGAGAGAAAGAGACAAAGAAAGGAAAAGGGGAAGGAAAGACTCCACAGTGGCCAACTGAGTAGGGAAGTGATGGGAGTTTCCAGGCAAGTGTCCTCCCCTAGGAGGTGTCCAGCAATTTGCTTGAAAGTTGACAGAGATGGAAATGAAAAACAGACTACAGAAATGGAAAGAGAAGGTCCTTAGCACTACAAAGGCTAAGGGTCCAAAGGCACTGCGCAACATCGCTGAAACATGCCAACACCGAACTATAGGAAAAAAATCTGAGTAAGTGTGAAGAGTAACAGAATTGAACTGAAATAGAGATTCTGGGTTTTATCAATTAATTCAACAACTTCAGTCATTGGGGGAAATGTGTCTTTTCATTTGGCTTCTTGTATGCTAATCAATTCCTAATTACTCAAACATATTGAATAATATATTGACCTCCTCTCACTGTTTGTGCCATATAGGTTAATGAATGACACTGTAAAGAACACAGTATCACACTTGGAGAACAAGGGATTCATGTATTATTCACTCTACATAAATATATAGTTACCCTTTTTTGCATCTAAGCCAGATTTTGGGACTTGCAGGTTGTTTGTGTGAGGAGATGCTGATAATGCAACCTTGTTTATTTACATCAACATTAAAAAAATAGAAAATCTTCTTTCTGTGATCAGAGAAAAAAATAAAGTCTCTTAGTTTGCAGCTCTGTCCTGGAATCCTCAGTCCAAAAAGCTTCTTTTCTGAGGACCACATTCCCAAGAATGGTTCAGGTTATGCCTGGTACTTCGTTGGTAGCTCCCCTCTTTTCTCCTATGACTTTTCTGCCTTAACAACACAACAGCCCAAAAAAATCTCACCAGCCTTTCATCTGCTTTTCTTTCATACCCAGAAATATGTATGCAGGTTTGGGAGTGAGGCTGCAGTCTAGTTCTTTGAAGAACTAACTGCTTTATTTTTTCCCCTGTGGTTTTGCTCCTCTGTCTTAATGCAGAAGCAACATTTGGAGGAGGTGAGGGGCTTGAGAGGTGAAAGCACTGAACATAAAAAGGAAAATGCTGTTGTGTAGGTAGAGCAGGGAAGAGGACAGAAGAAGTCATTGTACATAAACAAAGAAAAACCACATGCCTAAGGAAAATACAGAAAAGAAAATAGACTTGAAGAGAGGAAGCTGAAACTGGAGATTCATTTGAACACTTAGCCATGATCACAAGTCTTCTTCTCCCATGGTACCCACACCCCAGTTCAGTAACCTCAGGGAAGACAATGCCTTCCAATATGCTACACTGGAAAAATTATTCCCAGTTTTGTTTGTAATGCTGAGAAAAAGGAGAACAACATTCCGAAACTGTGCTTTGTTCAGCTGCAGATAGAAGTGACTTTCTGTTTTCTGCTGGTCTTTTCCTAAGGTAACCTAATTTCTCCTGATCAGAGATCTAGTGATTCATTCTGGCTTCTGCCAAATGTCATGGCAGCCAACAGTCTGTCATAGCCTAATATCTTCCATGCTCTGCTATTCCTATAAGGGTAGCTGGGACAGGTCCTTAGGGAAGGGTATTCTGACTTTGAGGAAGGAAAGGTTGAGGTCCTTAGGTCACACTTTTTTCTGCTGGTTTAATCATTTCATACCAAACAGGAATCAATCTTCAGAATTACGATGGCTGAGTTCTTTGTTTTACAGACCTTTGTTTAAATTGCTAGACCAGTTCTTACTTACTTCACTCCTGTCCAGACCAGTGAGTCAGACAAAGAAGAACTTTTTTCTGTTGAAGTAATTAAAAAAGAAGGTTATGTGGAAACACACCAGATACACAGAAGACTCAGTGATATACCTATAAACCTGCATAGAATGAAAACAAACCCTGCATACAGACACAGAAGCAAAAAACCAAAATGCCTGTCTGACCTTTATGCTCATTTAGAGCCTATGTCAACAGATGAGGCGAGATTTGAGCGGGTACTTAAATTTGGTGCATATCCTCTCCTGAGGTCTACTCTAAAAGTGCAGTTACTCTAGTTGTCCGGCACAGAGTACAAGTGCAATAACAGCTTTCAAACTTACCAGGTAATAATATTATGCCAGGAGACATGTCACAAATAAACACTGAATTGAAACAGCATTTGTAGCACCTTGGTATATCAAGCATTGATTCAAGTACCTTTCACAATTTAGAATTTTAATCCTGAACTGTATATATTTTCAGAATTTAATATTTTATACAAGAAAAAAAAACCCTATCAATTATTGCCCTGCTCAAAACCTTGGACTTTCCAAAGATAGATACACCACCTTATGTGTTTTATGACCTTATCACAGGAAGGGTGATAGCACAGTTTACAAATCCCTCTCCAAAGAAGAGAATCTATTCCTTACTATGGACTTTCCAATCCATAGTTTTGAGTATCTTTAAATATTCTACACCATACAATCAAACTCCTTACAGGAATATGTGTATAAAATATTCTTTCCAGGAAGATGTAATTTGCTGCATCAGGGCCCGTGTGCTTGCTTACTTCATAGGAACATAAATGTGCTATTTTAATTCTCTCTTTAATGCTTTCATCTAAAGAACAACATTTTCCTCTTCTGGTCCATGACTAAACATGTGACTAAATTTATTATAATCTAAAGAGAAGTGAAAGCCAGGGGGAAGATGAGGATGCGTCCAGGGGAAAACATGAAACTTGCACTCTGCTGCTAAATCTAGCATGAGTGGGGGCACACAACAAGTCCTTTACACAAATGGGTGAAGTGTGGGAAACTTCAAGAGGGAAACTTCAAGAGAGAAACTACAAGTTCTTGCATAACTGTAGAGAAGTAATACCATTGGGATAGAGAAATGTGGTGGAACAGCTCACATAACTAAGAGTTGTAATCGCTTTTTGTCAAAGGTTTTTACATCAGAGGACAGACCAATGTGGGTGACACTGTGGTACGTAGCTGTCACATATCACCTGATCAGAAATATCAAGATGAAAGCTTCTTTAGACACAACACTTTCACATGCCCTGGTACACTTGTGGACTTCAGCCACTCTGACATCTGCTGGGAGAACATATTTGCTGGATGTAAGTGATCTGGGAGATTTTTGTGCTGTGTGGACAAACAGTTGAGTTCCTCCTAATGAAGGGGTCAACTGACTAGGGAGATGCTCTGCTTGACCTATTGCTCTAACATAGCTAAGGAGTGGCCAAGGATGTGAAGGTCAAGGGCAGCCTTGGCTGCAGTAACCTTAAGACTGTGGAGTTCAAAATTCTGAGAAAAGTGAGCAAGACAAAGAGTAGAATCACAATCCTAGACCTAAGGAAAACAAATTCCAGCTTGTCAGGAACCTGCTTGGCAGGATCCCATGAGAGACATTTTGAAACAAAAACTGAAACATGGGGAGGCAGCTACTCGCTTTTCAAAATGCTTATACATTCATGCAACTTCTACTATGCAATGTTCTTTCACTATACAATACTTTCACTACAGTGATAATAGTACAGAGTAGAGAGAGAATATACTTCGCTCTTCAAAAATGTGACCTGAAATTAGAAGACTATGCTAGAGTATAAATATGAAGACTAAGTGGTGGTTAACATTTGCATAAGATATGCGATATAAGCAATACAGACAATATGGATTACATAATGCATATATTTTATATAATGAACATCTAATATATGTATGAGAATTAAAAAAAATTTATGTGTTATCATTGGGCCCTAACTACATATACAACCATGTATACCAAGGTGGGAAGTCTGTTAGGAAGATATAACACCTGTAAATGTTCATGAAAGTGAATCTGGGGGGGGTAAAATTTTTGGAGAGTCTTGTAAAAAATTGTAAAGTATACAATTTTTTGTATACTTTACAATATCCCTTGTAAAGTACAGATTTGGAAACATAACCTCAAATTAACAAGTACTGGCAGTGGGTAGGGCAGGCTATACAGGAGCCAGAAGACTAAGCAAGGAATTTTACTTCTCTAGGTTTGTTGTATACAGTAGAGGGAGAACATTTTCTCAACAAGGCATGTCATAGCTTGTTATGAAATATTTCATAAAGGGATCTCTACCAATACTGAGAAAGTCTAGAGAAATTAGCCTCCTGTGCCTGAAGGTAGTCATTGTAAATATCCTCGATGTCCTCCTCGATACTAGGTGTTTACAGAAAAGTAGATCAAATAATTTCACTATCATAAAAATATGGCAAAGGTACTTGTGCAGATAAGAAAGGTTTCTTTAATATAAATCTGAATTTTGAACTTCACAAGATACAAGATATTAAACTAAATCAGAAAGAATCCCTGTGGTTGGAAAAGTAAAAGCAGAATATGGATTTATCTTACCTCCATTTCTCTCTGACCGTTAGTTGGAATCCTCAACTAAAAAATAAAGGAAAAAAGACTAATGCTAATATTTAAATATTAACTTTGTTTACTTTAAAAAAGTAGAGTCTTCTTTTCTTACCTTTCTTTACCATTTAATCATTTCATTTGTGCAAGGAACATCTAGGATGAACTCATTCTAGGATACTTATGAAGGTAAGAAATATATAATTAAAATTTGCTTGGGTACAAACTGCAGGATTAGATTCTTTGTAAGTCAGAATTTAACGAAGAAAAAAAATTCTGCTGGATGTAAGACAAGTTAGAGAAATGTTTAATGAAAGTTGTTTACACAGCACTATTATAAAAATATAGATGTTATGTATGTGCATTCGAAGCACGTCACAGCACCAGTCTAAAACGCTTAATATCCCCCTATAGATGACAGTTGGAAGATAATTTTTTGCTTACTCTGTTGAGTTTTTTTTTTCCTATTTACATGCCTTGAATATGTACAAGGTCTACTTTGAAAGAGGTGATGCATTCCCTCTGTGCTTTCCATATTGGGAAAGGTATTTTGGATGTGTATCTGTTTTATCTTTGTTTGAAAGGATTTCACAAATAGATTGTTTTATACTTTTCTTCATGATCAAAAGAGAAAAAGACCTGGATAAGGTATGATCAAAAGAAATTTAAAAACAATCCCACAATACTTCATTTGAGCATAAATAAATAAATAAATGCAAGTCAGATAAGACCAAATAGACAGATGGCAAATAAAAACAACATATAAATAACAATTAACTTATGACTGTGCCTAAGACCTTTCATGCACTACAAAGAATCTACAAAGATAAAATCAGTAGCAAATAGAGGTTTTACTCTTTCGATGTAAATTAAATTTTTCTGCTTAGAATTGAAAAGATATTTACTAAAGATATCTTGTTTCTGCAATTTTGCATGGACTCTTGCAAAATATATATCTATTACAGCTTCATATGCAGAACGATTTTTAGAAAGGAAAACCAACAGAATAACCAGCATCCATGTGATAGAAATGTCCTTGGCTTCAAAATATAAAGGCAAAAAAATTAATGTTGAAATGTCAGTATCCTTGGTGCAACATTTTGTACAAAAATATTTATGTTAAAACGTTACAAAGTGTTTAAGCTCAGCAATTGATTCAATATTGAAGACTATTTCAAAGGCTGTGCCTTTGTCTTTAGAAATTATAACAGTGCAGAAGATTTCAAACCTGTAAAGATTTACAGATACTTTAATGAGTAATTGTACACAACTCCATCAAATTTACAGGATAGAAAAGTTTATTTTGCTTATTATGCATGCTCTAAGGCAATTATAGTGCTGTAAATATTTAGGAATTTATCACTGGGATGAGCCAACAATTAAGTAAATGAACAAGAGGTAACAAACTCAATGGCCAGTATTTACTTACTATTTTAAATAATCTCTAATATGCCCTAGATAATCATCATATTACAGCACGGAATTCACTCAACATCAAATAGAGGATGACTTACTCATATAAGAGGTGAATTTAAAAGCTTTGTGAGAAAAACCCTTATGGATCTGTCTCAAAACAGTGGAGAAAATAAAGTTCTCAAGTGAAAAGAATTGAACAGCTTAATTAGGGTTGAACTCTGAACCATCCGTTAAAGGGCCTTCCAACTAGTTATAACGAAAGCCTAGGGCAACTTGGGAAATGTAAGCATTAAGAACATCCGCCTCTGCCAGTATAAAATTGGAACTATAGCTGCTGAAAGGCTATTACACCTGATGGTACAAAACTTTAAATTAATTATCATTAAGTTTGAAAAAGAGAGAGAAAAAACCCCTAAGGTTATATCCAGATGGATTAAAGTGGAAAGGAAAATAAATGGTTACTCACACCTGCCAGTCTTGAACTTTAATATAAGGACTAGTGAATGCATTTTCTAGAATGTCCCAAGTGATTTACAGATTTATCATTATTATCTAATATTAGTATTACCACTGAACCCTGAGGGCACTGTCAGACTGTTCAACAGTGTTCAATATCTTCACAAGACAAGGAAGACAGGTAACATTTGGTTGGGGGATAGAAGACTAAACTAATAACATATATGCCAAATTACTTATCTACATGCAGCTATGCAGCTGATAATTTGGGTGGCTGTGGACCATGAGGAGTCCAGGACCAAATTCTGAGCACAAGTGCTCTCCCCTGCATTCACTGAGCACTGAGGAACTGTGGACATTTAAAACGGGAAAAAAACCCAGGCTGAACCTGAATAGGTATGAGAGTGAATTAGGACCAAAAAATAAACCCACGTGAGGGAAGGCAGTACAAAATTGGAACTAGAAGTGCTGTGGGTAACAACAACCACATAACAGCAGAAACTAGAAAGTGAAACCACAACTGGGTTGGCAAAACCAGCAAGACAGACCGAAAAGCAAGAGCCAAGGAATAGGACGCAAAATAGAAAGAACTAAAGTGGTTAGTGAGCAAAATTACCTGTCAAGGCATAGGGGCATTGAGATTGGGAAGGGATCTGGAAAGGACATGTGGTGAGGCAGTGGGATCTCGGATCCTAGGAAGAGCTGTATTAGAGGGAATTATTGCAAGGCACTTACTGTGCTGTGGCTGTAGGAATGCAGGCAGAGGAAGAACAGGAAGACTAATGAGAAGCAAAGACAGACTTGAGACTAAGCAAAGAAATGGGGGAAAAGATAGGCTCTGACTGCACCAGAAGATTACAAGTGGAATAGAGAGTATGGCAAAGTCTGGAGTGAGGGGAGCAGCTGGATAATGCCCTGGTGCATCCTATCACCATGAAAAGGCAGAGGAAGTGTTTTGCACAAAAACTACCTGGTCAGTTGAAAAGTCTCTTAGTTATTCAATAAGCTACTTAATAAAGAAGTCATTTGATCAGCAGGTAATGCAGTCAAGTGTCAAGAGAAAGCATGCCCATTCTTTATGCGCTAATTTCAAAGCTCTAAGCATAATATCTCAGATTCTCAATTTGTAAGAAAATGCTGGACCCCAATACCAAGATAGTGGTCTCCAAAATTGAAGTTCACCTTATTCTCTACATCTGACAGTGATAAATGACCAGTACGGCTAGAAAAATTTAATGTACTACTTAATCACAAATACCTATAAGCCAAATACTCTGGGGTCACTAAGGAAAAGGTTTTAATTTGAGTTTGGTCTGTTTATGGACGTGATTATCTGACAGTCATCAGTAAAAACAGGAAACAGCCTTAGTAGCAGCTTAAAATATTCTCCATCTTCTGCTTTTAGTAAAATTATACAAAGCTACACTTTTCCATTGGAAAATAACACACTTCTCAAGCACATGCAGCAATACAGCAGCATTTTGTCTTTTTTGTGTTTTATACTGGGGATGTATTTATCTTTCAGCATGATAAATAACAAGTTCTACAGAAATGTGCACATTAAATGATGCCAGAGCATAAAAGTGGCAATGCTGGTTCATAATACAAGAATATAAATAGATAAAATGTATGATACTTCAAAGTATTTTCAGGAACTATATATTTTATTATTGGTATATAAGTAAGTGGTAAAACATGAAGATAAGGCAATTTGCAGTGCTATAAAATTTATACAAACTAAATTATTTTCATATATATGAGTGAAAGGAGAAAGAGGCAATACCACATAAATGAAGGACATTACCATAATTTTCTACATGCCCTAAGATATCTACACTGACATATTAACTTCCATTCACTTGTTCAAAACATTTCAGCTTTCTGGAAAAAAAAAAGATGAGAAGTGCCTTGCAAATTTCTCTTTAAGATTTCCTTCAAAAGAATTTATTATTTTTCTACTGTGTAAAAGAAAATGTGGTTTATGCATTACTAAGAAATAACATGAACCTCTGGCCATATCTATTGCCTTCCATCAGTCTGTTTAATTATCCTGGCCCATAGGTTTTTATCTTGGCTGTTAATCTTGCCACTAAATACCAGACCTAGCAAAATCTCAGAGAGTAAGCACAACCTCCCAAGTCATAACATGGACTATATATAGCATGTGATCAGGAGCACAAAGTAAATTATTATTAATATTAGAAAAATCTGTTTTCTCATCCAACAATGTCCTAGCACTTTAGGAGATGCTTGAAGTTACATAATTTTAAATTGCAGCTGTGACTGCCAAGTTAATGGCATCCTTTCAAATATGGCATTTCACTTAAAGATAGTTTAGCCTTTGGTCTTCATTCAGTTATTGTCACTGTTTTAGAACTTTTCCTCTTTTTGTGGCTGTCATTACAACAAGGATTGTTTTTAAAATGTAGCATAATTAATTTGCTAAAATCTCTTAAGAGTAAATAATTTTTAGATGTTTTAATGTTTTTTAAAAGGAATTCTACTGTATGTATTCTATGTATCATATTTATATTACAAATCATATCTGTGGGGATATATATACCCTACTAAGCATTTGATTTACAATAAGAAAAGGCTGTAATGTTTTGGAAAGCAATTGTTCAATCTTTCCTAAATTACAACCTTAACTGTTACTCTACAAGTGTTTCTATGTATCTGTAACAAACATTAGGAACAGTATGATTCTGATTACATATTTTTTTCTAGAGATCATATCTTGCTTCTCTAATTCACTTGCCTTGAGGCCCTGAATTTCCAAAGCAGAGGAGCACCATCTAGTTGTGTTGTTTCCATACCAAAGCTGCTGCCCTTTTCTTTAGAAGCATATACTGGTTTTGAGAGTATACTTTTCAAACATTTTTATTAACAATAAGATTTTAAAAAATCATCATTGCTTTAGGTATATTTAAGCATGAACTCCCTTTGTGCTGTTTAATATTTATTTCTACATAAATGCAAGATATTCAAACAAGTAAGAACTTATTTATTTCATTTGCTTGGCTCTATCCTGTGTGTTTGCAAGTAAGATTTGGTGGCTAGACAGAGGACACTTCAGCATTGTGCATCAGCAGGAATGATCTCAGGAATTCCTTTGCCCTGTTCTCAGAGATGTGAGTGAGATCTGCTAGCACAGTCTCTGTCAAAGTCCTCAGCAAAGGGGAAAGTAGCAGATCAATAAGATATGGTTTGCTAATGCAGGTTACACACCCACAGCTCTTCAGCCTTTCCTAAAGTAAACCCACCTATCACTCAGGGGGTTTAGCTTTTTCACTTTTAACTGTACTATTTTTTACAGGAACACACATTGTGTTTGGGGGAACACAATCAGGATTTTTATTTCCAATTTCAGCAGCATTCTCCTTATTGAATAGAGCAGAAATATTTTATGCATACTGCAAGAAAATGCAGAGTCAGGATCTTTGCTGTAATCAGCTCACCTGCAGACTAATACTTGAGACTATCCACTAAAAATTTAAAATGGATAATTTTACCTATGAATTCTATTGTTTGTCAGCATGCTTCCATGCAGTATATGTATTAGCACCATAAGAAAATAAGTACTTGGCAAAAACCTAATACCTAAAGAGATCTATATAAGCCTGCCTATAAAAGTGTCGGGCAGGAGAACTAAGAAGGTCATTGTATCATTTTTACAGTTTCCCAAGTGCAAATTATCTTCACACTTAAAAACCTTCTAAGGTTGAATACCCAAAGGCACTTGGAGATCTACACTATATTCTAGACAGCAATTTAATAAATCCAGAAAGACTGTAATACACAGAAGAAAAACTTACTCTTGTAACAGGCCTATTTCTTTGCCCTTGGCTTTTAGAAAAAAATTTTAAGTTACAAACTAAACAGGCTCAATCACTGGACTGGGATGAACAAAATCCCCTATTCTTGGAGACAGCAGCATACAAGTAAACCAAAGGTGGAGAATAGACTTAATGAGGGAGTTGCTATGGGAAGCAAGGAAAAGCACAAAGACAAACACACTCTACCTCACTCAAAGCAGAAGTTTGTCTCATCCTACTACATAATTCATTTTTGGAAGTTGGCACCCTGAGAAACAGACGGATGTTACAAATTCAATTATTTGAAAGAACTGTTAGATGCAGCTTCCCATGATTCCTAATGAGGTCAGATTTAATACGAAATGAGCTAAAGCATTCTAATATTGGAAAAGAAAATGTAAAGCTAAAATCATCAAAATATATTTTCATGAACTAGAGTTAATGATAGTGCTTTGTTGGCTTTGTTTCTCCAGGAACCAGTAAGCTAGAGAAACTGCAGAATCTGACAGAAAAAAATGCTTTAAAACAGCAGATGGCATCTTATTTTCTATTTGGCTCCTGGAAATCTGCTGAACTTTCATAATCTGAATCCTGGAAATTATCCTGACCTGTCAGATAAGTACAAATTAAAATAAATAAACAAATCACATAAAAATAAAGACAAATATAGAAGAGGTAATAATTTCACATATAGAAAAGTTAAAATACCCAATACATTCTATAGAACTGTATTAGGACCATTGTGCCAACACCTACTATGTTTCTTAAATCAAAGTCTGGTAACTCTGAATAAGTTAAAAAGAGCCAGAAAAATAAACAGAGGAAATACTTCAATATCTATATCAGTCTGCCATCCTCACTGGAAGTGGAACAGTGTGTCAGAATATTAAAACAGTCACTGGCAAGTCTCCAAGACAACAGCTGGAACATACCCAGCAAAGTCATATATCATAACAAACAATCTCTGTAGGAACAGAGACCACCTAAATAAAACCAAAAATGGTTATGATGTTCTGCTTCTTGGGAAGACCTAGAATGTTAGCCAACACTTGCTCTTGATGACCAGCCCAGCCATGGTGCTCCAGATCACTATGTGCTGTCTGCATCCATGAAGCAAGTCATGACTTAACCCTATGGAGTGAGGTGTCCTTTTACAAGGAATCTCTTTCACAGACATCTATAATGTGCAGAAGGGCCTTCCTATTGCTTTTTGAGACCCCTTTTTGTCTATACCTCACAGAATAGTTGTTTCACTTTACTGTCCCAGATGCTCCTGTCTCTCACCAGCCACACTGACCACATTGTCTCAGTATGTAAAAAAAGAAGTTATTTGTGAAACTGGGGAAAGTTGAGAAAGAGTCCAAACCCCAAGAGAGCTCTGTCTAGACAGAAGCAAAATCCAGCATGGTAATGTCCCACTTTGTTTCACTCCTAGTCTTTATTCATAGTGAAAGACTAGAACTGTTCCATAGTGTTGAGCTATGCCTAGGGCTACAGTTTTCTACCTAACTACGGATACACTCACCACAAGCATCTCACTTTTTGTTCACATGATGTGGACAGCTGCAAGCTGCTATTTTCTCTTGAGTCCACAGAAACAGCCTGGGCAAGAAGACTGAATGTTCTAGAACTGACCTCCTCACTCCCACACCTTCCTCTTCTAATGCCCCAGTCAGCTGCTGGCATTTCTGCAGATACTGGCATTTCTGCAGCTGCTGTTCCTGGTCCAAAGTGAAGTTTCCATGCATTTTTTTTTAACATTTGTTTTTCAAGAGGGAAAAGGCAGGACAATGGTGAGGTCAAAAGAGCAGTAAGGGCTGTGTTATGACAGTGCGTAAAAGGAAAGTACACTCAACATTCTGGCAGTGGAGGATAGTCTACTCTGTCAGGGAGCAACACTAAAATTTTTGGTTGATTTCTGAGTTTCAATGGGGTTTTTTTATTGTTTGTACAAATCCCTACTTACTTACAGTTTACAGCTACAATGTTTGTTTAAGGACAGATTCAGTTTAGACCTAAGGTATACATTACTGTGAGTAGAGACTGACCTCTTTTCAGGTGAGAGAGAGAGGTGGTGTTGCTGGTGGGCAGGAAGCATCCAGGGCATGATTGCTGGTTCCTGGCAATACTAGCACACACAGTTTAATACTTTTCATTTCCATTACTATAAATAGTCCTATTTTATCTCCTTTGTGTAATAGGCATTTAAGCCAGGCTGGATGGAACTCTGATGAACCTGATCTAGTGGAAGGTGGCCCCGCCCACAGAGGGGGTTTGGAACTAGATGATCTTTAAGGTTCCTTCCAACCAAGGCCATTCTATGATTCTATGAGAACTTATGCAATCAATAAGCAGTGGTTTTGCTTTGTAAATGTGGTTGGCCAATTCAGTAAGCGAATTATACGGCTGATGATTCTAATGTTACTTTTTCCCTAAAGATTTTTCTTTTTTTAATGTTTGCCAAGAAGTGTAGTAGTCAAATGTCATTGTCAAAGACCTCCTTCCTTCCTAGCAATCTTACCTGGACCTCAGCCATGTTCCTTCCCTGCTACTCCTCTCATTTCACTGAAACTGTCTTGCTCTCTCTGCTTCCTCTTTCTCTGTTGCAAATACTGTTGATGAGAGAGTAAAGCTCTCTCCTTAAAAATATGTACAATTCCATCCTGTTTACTCCACACTCAGACTGACCTCCTGGTCAAAACAGCAGAGCTGCACCATTTTATTGCAATAAATTACAGCCTCTTGAAACAATGAAACTTGAGTTGAAATTTTTCTGCTGCATATTACAGGACATAAGGGCACCTAGGAAAAAAGCAAGGAACAAACCCTAACTAATTAATTCTTACAGCATTCCTATGCTTCAGAGAAGCAGGAAGGATTAAATCAGACTAAGAAAACAGAAGCCTCTTCCAACAGCTTGAAAATATATCATTGCAGGTTTCTCACATTAAAAAGCAAAAACATTTACATGAACTCCATGCTACTTTTTCCATATCTGTTTATATTCAGAAATGAAACCCTTTTGTCATTATCTATGAAACACTTTGGTTAGCCTTTGTCGTGTGTGGGAGTGGAAGGTTTAGACAAAATTATTACAAAGCAAAGCCTTGCTGGAGAGTCTCGAGATATAGAAAGGACTCCCTTGCTTTCTAAACCCCTTCTCAGAGAAGGGTTGAGGTCCAGCTGAATCCTATCTTAGCCTTGGACTGTGTTAATGGTTTAAATTTAAGGAATTATAGAGGTATGATTAAACCACTTTGCTTTTAATCAATATATCTAAATATATAAATGAATTATCTATTATGACAAACTAACAAACAGGTGAACAGACAAAAGATCTTAATCAGAATTATTTACTACACAACATGAACACTATAAATCTACTAGTAGAGTATAATATAGCATAAAGTAGTATAGTACACTGTAACAAAGCAATTATTGAAACAATTATATTGAAGCTAGCAAAAAGAAATAACTATTAAGTAGAGATCTCATGTAACTCACCCATACCAACACTCGTGGAGAGATTTCTTCCGCTCAGCCTTGAGGAATATCCTTGGAGGGCATCCCCCGCCAAGGGAGGAATCTCCACACATACACCCCAAGAAAGGTTATGTCAGAAGAACCTGATTGTGTGAGAGAGGACTGAACTTTTATTGTATAAAGTGATTGACTGCTAGTCACACATTCACAGGTCAGCTATCAGCTTATCTGATTTGAAGTCTGGTGAACCAGGATGGTTTTAGTGTAATTAACACCAAGACAACACATGGTTCCAGCAGTTGATCTTTCATGACAGCTTGCATGATTGGATTATAGGTCTTATCAGGGTGGGTCTATCCTACCACAGCCTTGAATTTAGTAAATGATGTCTTTATCTCTGTTGGTCAGATAGCCTACTTTCAGATCAAGAGAGCAAGAGCAACTGTTCCTATGATGTAAAATAAAACTACTACAAAAATTGCTAGCTGTGTTTCCTTTTTAGTTTTTAGGTGACTTTTGAAATTCAGCTGAGATTGAAAAGTGATGTAAGAATAGTTTTTAAAAATGAAGAAACTGCTTTCCCTGCAGCATTTCAGTTTAATTATGTTTCTGATTTTCTCTTTGTAACCAGAAGCATTGATCAGCCTTGATTCATGTAAAGATCATCTTCTGCAGTGCTTCTTTCTTGTGATGTGATGGATACAACCTAATTTTCTAAAACTCTATATGCTTGTTTACTAGCAAATAGAAGTTTTTTTCTTCATTCTTGCTCCACTCTGCCCCCTCCCCATCAAATACGTACATTTCCTATGTTCAGCAATCAAACATAACTTTTGCAGCAATACAAACCATAGCCTGGCTTCATAGTCAAGGTGTAGTAATCCTGATGTTATGACCACAGACAAGTCTGGGACTTGGACATGATTTCCTTTTACTCTCTGAGGCCAGATATTAATAAAGTCCTGAATTCTTTTCTCATACAACATACGGTCACACTCCAGAAAAAGCAAGGATTATCACTGGAAACTGCAAAGAAGAGAAGCCATGGATAACATTGCTGTCAAAAATGAGGCTGTAGTTGATAATATGCTGTCTTTAACAAGGAAGTATGCTTAAGAAGTTTCTCATCCTCAAGAGTTCCTTTGGGCCCCACCTATTTTTCTCAATCAGATTACTAAAATGAAGCAACGTTGTTCAAAAAAATGGGTCTTGGAGGAGAAGACCCATTAACCTGAATGCAGCCAACTATGCATCATGAAAATCTGACAGCTTACTGCCACTAAGAGGGGACAGCAAACAACAGTGGTATTACCGTCTGTGTATAGAAGGGATAATTTTTTAAGCCTGTTTCACCTTCAAAGATATTTCATCACGGATGTACTGCATGAAAACTGTGTGCCCAAATACTTAAGGTCTCTGCATTTAAAACAACGGGAGGCAAATGCTATCCTTAGTAGTGTTGCTAAATTCAAAATGCCCTTGACATTTATTATACTGAGAATTATGATGAGTCTAATTTGTAGTAGACTTGTTAAACTGCTGGAAAGAAGCATATATCATCCCAGTAATATTTTTTCTATGCTTCTAATAAGACATACACATACAGGATTCAAAGTGCTTCCCTTATATGAAGTGAAAAAGACATAGACCTCACTCAAAAATACACTGACCTCACTCATCCTATTGTTTTTCCTGAGCTTTGCCGCTCCTGAAGTTTCTTTCTGTAAGAACACTTTGTCTCTTCCTCAGCCTTAAGAGACATTAAAATCCTTTTTATAATCCAATACACTGCCAGTAAGAACTCCTTGTTCCAACTGGAAGGCAAAGCAGATGAATTCTGCATCACTGACTATATTCCTAGAGCATGAATCCTTTTACAATTCCATTTGAGACTTTATATAGTACTTTTTATTCAAGCAAGTATAATGATGCAACTTTTTTCCTAGTAATATATTCACTTCCTTTTTGTCTGACACAATTTTGCTACTATCTGCAAGTCCTACATGAGAGTGCAACAAGCTATTTCTTCGCCTCAATGTTTTGCCATTTTTGAAAATGTTAGGTGTAGGTCTCATTTTCCCAAACCAGTTAACAGTTTGAGATGTTCAATCCAAACTTCTCTACAAGTCTTGTTTCAGAGGCAGATGATATTTTCTAAGACTATCAGCAACTTACCAAGATAAAAGAAGTTAACATAGGCCATAAGCAAGCAACGAATTTGTCATTCGGCTGTAACAACTCATGTACATACTTTGCCTCTTGTAAACATTTTCTGGAGGGTCAGTGAGAAAGAGTAATCAATCATCCACTTGCTCCTAGGTAAGAGCAGTTTCTTTTTGGCAGCTAGTGAACAAGCTGCTGTGCTACAAATTAACAGATGTGTTCTATAATGACTGCTCTATAGGTCCATATTTTATCAACAAAAATGTTCTGTATAGTAGCCACACTTAAAGTTAGGCACCCAAAATTATCATAAAAAGGCTAATCATTGGTCTGGAGCCTACTACTCATGCCGAAAGTGTTTTTACAGCTAGCCATATGCTTGTGAGTCTCAGGCTCTAATTTCCAGCCAACAAAAACTGATGTGAAAACTTCAACTAGATGAACAGAAATCAGTTTTGGAAATGTTATGTAGAGCTGCTGGACTTCACGAAATAATAGTTTTTCAACTTTATCAACAAGCATATGGAAATGTAATATACATGTGGCAAATTAACATAATACAGCAAGAACAAGGTAATCTCTTAGTTCATATAGTGTCTAGCTTTGTGTTGCACTATATCAGAACTGCATTATCTGAAAGAATACAGAAACTAAAGTAGTTAGATAACCACCTCAAGATAATCCCATTCTTGGACTTTGTACAAAACAATCTTTGATCTAAAACTTTAGGATGTCTTACACATGTCAAATAACAGGCCTGTTATCTGTCTGTGGGTTTCAGTATTTTCCAGTCTGTGGATCTCTACAGCTTTTCCAGCAGATCTATATGTCACTTTAAATTTTCACATCCACTGGGTTATTGCATAACAAATCCAGTTCATATTGCAAATCCCTACTAAGTGATCTCTGTATCTGTAGCTCACCCAACTGCAGAGCACCCTTTTATCTTGTTTTGTTATGTTTTGAACAGTCTGACAGAGTTGCTTATTCTTCTGATAGGTTTCACTGTATTGTGATGATCCAAATATATTCTATCTCTGCCTTGATGAAAGAGAAATTAGAATCCAACTTCAAACAACTGAAATGCAAATGGGTTAATCTTTAGCACTCTCAAGTCTCCCTTCTGCCATTTAACTTCTTCCTTATAATCCATTCCTAAATTTTATTCCATTTAATATTAGATGGACCATATTAACTACTGGCTTCACTAGAATTGCATAAAAGATTAGTTTCATCCCTGATTACCAAAAACATATGGTGAGCAATCAAAGAAATCAAAATGGGTTTGCTCTACTTGAACATAAACAGATGTTTATCTAACATTTGTCATTTGTTCCTTTGCTGCTTGCCCACACCCTGAAACAACATCTCAGCCTTGGCCATATTGATCAACATAACTGGTCTACTCTGGCCTCCAATCGGGAGGTCTGGAGTCACACCATCTATAACGCTGCTGATGCTTTTGAGAAAGCACGCAGGATCACTCTCAGGAAGAAAAGACAATGCAGAAAGAATCGTGCCTTGCAGAATATACCACCTAAGGAGTCTTTCTGCTGTGCCTTTTGCAACCAGACGTGCCTGTCTCATATCGCCCTCTTTAGCCACCAGCACACTTGTAACAAACGTGGGTAGAGCCCTTCCCAAATCTTCATTCACAAAGCCTAGCCATGATGATGACAATCTACTTTCATTTGTAGCAGCACTGAGAGTTACACATAGTTCTGCTGCACTTCTTCCACTTCTCCAATTTACTGTGATAACAGATTAGCTAAGCAGAGCTAGAGGCATGCGAAAAACTTTTTTGCAGGTCTTAGTCTAGATGCTGTTTAAACATATTTGAAAAGGAGAGGGGTGTAAGGCTTGATACGCACTCAGGTAACCCTGGGCATCAGGCTGTGGCTGAAAAGACAAAAGGCGAAAGCGGAAACCCACTTTGGTGCTTTTATAACACCACCTTTTGCATGTGCAATAAAACCCAAGGCTGTGTTCTTCCCCTGTGCTCTATGGCCTGCCTGGCCCCCCTGCAGGGGCCTCCAGGCATATCTGTGAGAATTTTATCACTTGTAGCAAGGGAGTTACCTCTCGGCAGACAGATAAAGATACACAGCATCCTGCATGAGAATGAATTCTTTCCCACCTTAAAGCCTTTTCGTGGCAGCAAAAGTTTCTTTGAGCAGGTGTTACCCTCTCCCTTCTCATCATTTCTTCCAAAGGTCTCTGCACCTACAGGGGGAAACCGACAAGCAGAATTAAAACAAACAAACAAACAAACAAACCAATTTTCCAGATCAATAATTTTATTAGAAAATATAGCACAAAAAATTATGAAATAATGAGAACTCCAGGTGACTCTATCCAGTAATTTTTATAAATATTGCACTAAAAACTAAGTACTTTATAGCATCCTGGAAGACACCATTTTCAATGGTAAAGTATTCACAGAATTATAGACTATCCCAAATTGGAAAAGACCCATAAGGATCATTGCATGCAATTCCCTGCTCCTCACAGGATTACCTAAAACTGAACCATATGACTAAGAGCATCAACCAGTCACTCCTTGAACTCTGACAGGCTCAGTGCTGTGACCACTTCCCTCAGGAAAGCCTGTTCCAGTGACCAATCAATCCTTCCATGAAGAACCTTTCCCTAATTCCAATCCGAACTTCCCCTGACACAGCTTCATTCCATTTCCTTGTGTCCTATCTCTGGACAGCAGAGAGATGAGCATCTCCCTCTCTGTTGGCTGCCTTGAGAAAGTTGTAGACTGCCATGAAGTCACCTCTCAGCTTTCTCTTCTCCAGGCCAAACAAGACAAGTGACCTGCTTCTCCTAAGTCTTGCCCTCAAGATCTTTCAGCATGCTGGTCACCCTTGTTTGGACACTCTCTAATACTTTTATGTCCTTCTTATATCGAGGCACCCAAAACTGCACACAATAGTGTGGAGGCTACACATTTGCAGCATTGAGAAGGAAAATGACCACCCTTGACCATCTGGTAATGCTGCGCTTGATGCAACCCAGGACACAGTTGGCCCTTTCGGCTGACAGGGCACTGCTGACTCATATTCAACTTGCCATCAAACCAAATCCCCAGATCTCTTTACTCTGGGCTATTCTCCAGACCCTTGAGGGAGACCACAGCTCCTTCTAATTTAGTATAGTTGTCAAAGTTAATGTACATTTGATTCATGCATTCAGATTATTTATAAAAACATTAAAGAGCACTGTCCCTAAAATTGACCCCTGAAGAACCCCACTGGTGACTGGCTGCCGGACTGATGTAATCCCATTTACTATAACTTTCATGTTGACTCATGAGCCAATTGCTTATCTAACCTATTATGGACTACTATGCTCTATGCTGGACATTGTATTCAGAAGGACACTGTGAGAGACGTATCAAAAGCATTGCTAAAATCTCAAACCACCATATCTACTGGCTTCCCTGGGTCAACGAGATGGATGACTGTCATAAAAGGAAATTAAGATGGTCTCTCCCCTCATGAACCTGTGCTGGCTGTGACCAATGACTGTATAGTCTCTGAAGTGCTTTTCAATAACTCCCAGAATAACCTTCTCTATAATTTTACCAGACTCTGAAGTGAGACTGACAGGCCTGTAATTACCAGGCTCTTCCTTCTTGCCCTTTTTGAAAGTGGGACATTTGCTAGCTTCCAGTTGACTGTGACCTCTCCAGAATCCCAAGATTATTGAAAAATAAAAGAGAGAGGTCCCACAATGACATCAACCAGCTCTTTCAGTACTCTGGGATGAATCCCATCAGGCTTCATAGATCTATGCATATCCAGCTGGAGCAGGAAGTCTCAAACAAGTTCATCATTGGCTGGGAGTTCATCATCCGCCAGTCATGCCCTTCCAACACTGAGCTCCAGGGGTTCCAGGGACCATCATCAGTGTTGAAAACAGAGGCAAAAGAGGCATTAAATATCTCCACTTTGTCTGTGTCCCTATTTAAGCAACAGACCAACATTACTTCTGATTCTCTTTTTGTTATTAACATGTGTTAAAAAGCCCTTTTTGTTGTGCTTCACAAATCTAATCAAGTTTTGGCCACGAGAATTTTCTCCCTACAGTGGTCAACAGAATCTCCATACTCCTACCATGTTGCTTGTCCTTGTCCCCAATGTCCATATACTTTTCTCCTCTGCCTAAGTTTTAGAAGAAAATCCCTGCTTGTTCAAGCCAGTCTTCTGTACCACTTGTTTGACTTCTGATATTTTGGAATTGCTTGCCCTGCCTAATCATCCTGTCCATCACAGTCATGGAGCTCATTCCACCAGGTTTTGCTTCAGCCAATGATGTCATAGCTCTGAGACAGGGTCAAAGCTTCTAGCTCTTCTTTCTTATTCCTCAGGCTGTACACATTTGTATGAGGACATTTCAAATATGGTCCATGTACTGAACACCATCACTAGCAGACCATCCCTCAAATAATGGCATACCACTCTCAGACTTATTTGTAGGGAGCCTGGTTCAATTAGCTCTGCTAACTCCTATGCAAAGATCACTTTCCCCTTTGAGACAGGTGTAACGCATCTCTTGCCAACAGGCTTGGTGCCATGTAGACCGACCCATGATCAAAAAACCCAAAATTCTGTCAGGTATGCCAGGCTCAGAGCCAGGTTACTGATATGTTGGCTCTTCCAGTTTCTTCCCTCATCATTTCCTGCAACTGGACAGACAGAGAACACTACTTGTGCTTCTGATCCCTTAATCAGTTGTCCCAAGGCCCTGAAGTCTCTTCTGATTGCCCTTGGACTTCTTGTTGCAACTTCACTGTTTCTTACATGAAAAATCAATAACAGATCTCATCGCATCTTTACTCAGGTCCAAGGAAGGCAGTAGATCTGTTCTCTACAAGATCAGGTTGCAGGTGGTGTTGTTCCAAGTGGTTTTTTCCACCTTTAGAACACTGTCCTGATCTACAGCACAAGTCAGACGAGCTTCAGCTCCTCCTTTGATAACATGGCCCTGTCCCCTGCTTCACACAGACACTGTTGCTCAGAAGTCATGCACTGACCTAGATCAGGGAGTTAATCTGGCTGAAAATTCATAGAATTAAAGGGTATATCCAGCGGCAAGGGATCTTGGGAGTTTGTCTAGTCAGGTGCAACGCTGAACTCAGTGCATTTGGCTCTTTGTGCATTTGGCTCTTGAAAACTTCCAAGAATGGATATACCACAACCCCTCTGGGCAACCTGTTCCACTCCCTCAGTCTCTCCTCAAAGGCCACATATTCCAGCCATCCTGATGGCCCTTAACTGAACTTACTCCAGTCTCCCCACGTCCTTCTTGTACAGGAAGAACCCAAACCACACTTTATTATTGTCAGGTATCCTTCTTGTCCAGATGTTGGACTTTGGATATATCATTGTTGAATTTAATGAGGTTCCTATTGGCCCATTCAGGTCCATTTGAATGGCAGCCTTAAACACAGGAGTACTGACACTACCCCCCAGTTGGAATCATTCACAAACTTAATCAATTCCTTTCTTACAGCATCAAGGCTCTCACAACTTGGAACTTTAGAAACATAAAAATATATATTCTCAGCCAGAGTTTACCTAATCTGGTAACATATCTCAGATAGAGTCTCAACCTATTTATGGTTTCAGGATTTCCTGAACTGTGAAGTATCTAGTAACCCACTTGAATTCTGCAACCACTTCTGTCAGCCACAACAACCAGCTGCCAGGAGTTCTACAGTTTAAGTTCCTCTTGTGTGGAAAAAACCTCACATTTTCTTTTTGTTATGAATATGCCTTCTACTGAACCCTTCTTCATTGGGAAGAAAGACTGAACAGCCTCTCCCCAATATCACTCTCCAGGTCACTCCTTTTTACACACCCACATCCCCAGTCACTCCCACTTGGCTGTTTTTCAGGCCATTTTGAGGCCCACTAAACTACATGGAATCTATCACATACCTCTACTCACACCAGTCACACTTCTCTGAACCTGAACTCTACTATATCCTACTTAACTTGGGAAACAAGCTCTGCTGATGGGATGTGGGCAAAGTACAGTACAAGTATAGTAATATTCCTTGTTTTGCTCTCTATTCCCAAAGAGACGGAAACAGAAGGCTCCTTTCCTGTGTGTACCACTTCATCCTTAATACAAGTCAGAAGATCTAGTTGGCAAGTAACGCACTTCAGATGCCTTCAAATGAGCTTTGGTCATTCATGCCAGGGAGATATAAGAAGTTCACACTTAATATTGTTCTCTTTGCTGTGTGCACTGCTTCAGGAGCTGAGTCAGCTGTAGCAGATGTGAATCAGCACCTTTTCTGCTTTAGTTCACAGCCTGAACTCCAAATTCACCCTACCATCACTTTTCCAGAGACTCGCAAAAGCTGTGGAGCTCACAGCAGAGGATGGAAATCTCTTAAATTGGTCTCACCTATACAACCAAGACTTGCCTGAACATATGCAACAGGACCGTGTTTCTAAACAGTACCATTTGGGCTGCTTAGCCAAGAGACAATAGGGATCATGAAGCATTTTGGATATTTGTCGTTAATTCTGTCTTCCATAGTCTGGATCTGCATCTCCACAGAAATGTGGAGCAAGCAGCCTGTGTTCAGTAGTTCAGTTCTACATTGCTTGGGAAAATCACAAAGCTTCAGCACAGAATTTCAGTACAGAGGTCAGATAAACTGTCTTTCCCACCCCTTCACAGCTGCAGTCATAGCCTGAACTGAAGGCAGTGAAAACTGTTCAGAGGGCAAATGCATAAGCCTTCCATGCCAGCATGAACAACACAGACACCTGCTTATTAGCATGTTGTTGAGTCATGCTCTCAGCTACATGATGGGCTGTTACTTTTCAGCATGGTGCTGTGTTTTTATTCCACAGTAGGTCTTCATAGTAGGGGTCATAATGCATCAAAGACATTGTCTTACTGGGAGAGTTAAAACTCCACAAGGATTAGTCTCTATCATATTATCAGTGTTTCACAAACTCAAAATAAAGCTGGTGCTGTGTCAGCACATTAGCTGTGGATTTAAAAACAGTGATTTCTTAAATTACAGGGTAGAAAGAAAAAATAAAATTGGTGTTACTGCCTCAGCTGAAAGAAGAAAATATTAACTGCTTTTTCATTTCCTGAAGGTTGCATACTTACTTACTTCATGTCATTTTCTTAATCATGAATATCACATTGGAAAATGAACAAAATCATCTCATTGATGAGAACATTCAACAATTTTGTAAGACTACATGATCAATAATATTATACTTCCTTTGTGACAGCCAATAAATGTCCCTCAAATTTTTTTCCTTGTTCCATGAAACATAAATAAGAAATGAGAGCAGCAGTAAAGGTTTTTTGACAATGATAAATACACATCCATCTGACAAGCATACATAACTGTTTTTTCCCAATATTACTCACAATGTAAGTGTGAGTAATATTTCTTTGTTTGTTTTACTAATATATACTAATAGTCTACATAATGTATATTAAAATAAACAGGGAAAATACGAGATAAGAATTTCCTCTTGTCTGTTTAGATTAAACTACCCTGGAAAACAGAAGTGGTAAGTTGAAACATGTTTTCAAGCATCAGTCAAAGGACGAAAACAGGAAAACAAACAAGCCACTGTTGGCAATCTCAGGAGGCTTTCTTCTTGTGGAGAAGCAAAGAGACTAGATGCCTCTAAGGCTACTGAGGCGTAACTCCTGTATCTTATTTACAGCACAAGCTTTTGCCAGCCTGTATGTCAGATCACTATGTGGTATGAAAAATGGCAACATGAGAGTTTATTTCACTAGTACAGTCCCAATTTTGAGCTATATTAGCACCACTTTCAGCTGGCTTCCTGGTCTGTAATTCTATTATGCATCATCAAAAGTCTAATCAACTGGAAGTGGCCATTTCTGGGCCCAAAGATGTCTTCCTAGTGCTAACTGGTCAGGAACAATTTTGCTGACTTTTATACCAACTAGGATAGGGGCACCATATGACACAGGGAAGGGAAAAAAACTGTCAGTTGCATAAATCGGATTCCTGAGATCATGCTGGCATATACCACTTTGTCATAAGAAAACTGTTTTCTAGATGGAAGTAACCAAGATTAAATCTAAGTTCCTGTAATAAACCATTTGATATATGTTACGTTACTACTACATATGAAGAAGAAGGGGGTTTGTTCAAGTCCTAAATGGGGAAGGTAAATAGGCATAAGATAGATCACAGGAGAGGGAGAACTAAAGACTATTCTAATGGAGATCCTGAAGGTGCAGTTAAGACCCAGTCATAGCTCCAGATAGATACAGTTAAGATTTCACCTTACTTACTATTTTAATTATGAGCTTGGAAATAAAAAAGTGTGTACTAATGAAATTTGCAGGTGGCCTGAACAGAGGCTTTATTAAAACAGAGGCAGACCAGAATACAAAAACAATTGGATGAGCTCACATACTGGAATGCAATGAAATTGAAAACTAATAAACAAGCAGTTACGATGCCATAACTCATGAGCTGGAAATATAAGTCTATCACAGAACAATTATGTGGTTCCGAGAAAAGGATCATAGGGTGAATTATATAAAGTGTATCTAGCAGTCCAGTGTTAATGGCATAGTACACAACAGATACACTGTACAATTTTGTGTGCTACTTAACAAATCAAAATTCAAACTGAAACAGGAACAGACAAGAACTGTTGGGCTCACTGAGAAAATGAGGAGTCTACTTTTTCAGAGGAGACAATGATAGTGGATGTGGACACTCACAGCTGCTTTCTGGAGCTTTCTCCATGAAGAAACCATCCAAGTTTGTACCTCCTCCAAGCACTTCTTCCTGCCTCTACATCTGTAGTGGTCAAGTAGCATTTAGAGATGACAACTGCAATTGTTACACAAGTGTTCAGGTATTAAAGAAACAAATTGACTGACTGGGATTTACTGATTTATAGGAAGTAGTGCACCCCAGTTGTTTAAGTTTATCTGGGACATAAATTACACTTGGAAATTTAAGAATGTCAAAAAAAAAAATACAAAAGGTTAAAGCTGTTGTTTGCCCAAATTGGAAACACAAAGCCAACCAACCAAAGAAACAAACAAATACCACCCAATAATCAATACACAAAATTAGACTCCACTTAATAATAGCAAACCTCCTTATTTGTTCTAGGTATCTTTCATACACTTAATGTCACGTCTTAGGGAGTAAGTAATACATAGCCCACCATCTGAACTCTGTGTCTGAGAAATGAACCTTGTCTCTGTGATATAGCCTTACAAAATACAATCCCAAAGGTCCCTTCCAATTTATATCGATCAGTTAAGAGCTGGCTGAGAAGGACTCTTGAATTAGCAAAGAAAGGACTTGAGAATACAGATCTTTTTCATAGTTTACCTAGCTTTGGAAAATTACTTGCATTGTTGGGGTTTTTTTAGTTTTTCAAATTCTTTGGATGCCTGACAAACATTTCAGTATTCATAGGACTTTTACTTTTTTGGGACTATTAATTCTTTTTGATTAGGAGGTCAGTTGAAATGTAACTTTCACTGTTCCTTCCTTTCTCAAGATTATTTACCTGTAAAACTCTTTCTTGCCAGTGCTGCATTCTATAACCTGTATGTCCTAGTAACAGAATGTGCAGAAATCATGTCAATCTAATAGCTGATGCTACATTCCTAGCTTTATAGGCACCATGAAATTGCATGTCATCAACCCAAACAACAAGCCTATTAAGATGACACTTACTTAATGTAAGTAAGCTCCATTTGTTGTCATTTTCAGGAGTTCGTTATGGCATGAAAGCTAAAACAGCCTGATGTATTCAAGCTGACAAAACAGCAGCTGTAAAAATATATTGCTGCTTTCTGTAAGTACTACAGGATTATAAATGCTAAGGAGGAACTGACAGCAAGACAATACTGGCGCAAGAACAGACAGCTATTAACTACCTATGGAATTCTGAAGGGTAGTCACCATCTGATAACTGAGTTCTTGTAAAGCCTGAAGTAACTCTGAGGTCAAAATGTCAACAGTTTAGGACAAAACTGTAAATTTGTAGGATATTTTTGGCATTGTATGTATTTGTTTCTGTAATAAAAAAGGTGGGTATTCCAAACCCAGCGTTCTCATGAGTAGTCCTAATCTGCTCCGATAATGAATTATAACATCTTCTTGCAACTACTACTCTTCATTTTCTCTACCAATGTAGAATCAGAGCACACGGAAATAATTGTACAATTCAGTATATTTCCCTTTAGCATCTAAAAACCTGCTACTATCTTTTACAAAAGGGCTCAAACACAGCCCCTGCTACTACCTTTTACATAAGGGCTCAAACACAGCCCCTGCTACTACCTTTTACATAAGGGCTCAAACACAGCCTGTGGATTTTTTACTAAGGGTTTGCAGTGTACATTTAAATCTCCCCTACCTCCACTTCTGAAATTGCCTTCAGATTAATGTTCATAGACGCTGCATTAAGACTAGACTTCCTTTTCCCTGAGGCACGCTTGAGAACCTTGGTAAAAATATTACATTCTTGCCTAGTAAAATACTGTGTAACATACTGACAGAAATGCAAAAGATAGGTAAATGCAAACAAACATATATATATGTAGATTGACTGGTCACTTTACACACACAGTGAACACGAAACTGAAAGGAAGTCTGTCACAGGTTCAGCAGATGAAGGACCCAAGAACTTGTGCTCAACATATGCCATAGATCTAGTGCCATATCAATGCCCTGGAAAATAAACAAACTGAATCAATACTAAAATATTATATAATAAATTACGATATCTTAAATAGCATTGGTACAGCCATCTGCTTGGAAGACTCCTAGGGGTCAAGATTTTGAGTCTGTCCATGAAAGTAAGAATGGACATAATGGACCCAAAGGTATTTTAGGTCAGCACTGTCTCTCCAGTGGGAAATTACTGAAACAAAGAACAAAAGAAAAGAAAACACCAAAGTATTCACTGTACCTTCTCAGAGTCCAGCAATATACAATTCAGGGCTTTACTCAGGGAAAGATGGCTTTGTACACTTTTTATAGTCTTAAAATGGATTTCATGAATTTGCTGAATATGCTTCTAGAAACTATGTGGTTTACTAGCACTCTGAACACACTTCCACAGCCTGATGAAGCACAATGTGGAAATATCTCTTCTGAGAAGACGCCATCTGCCAGTCTTTTGGTGCTCGCTATCTCTCGCTGGGAACGCACCACTCCAGGTCCACCTTCTGCATATGTTTATGATTTTAAGGGCCTCTAGCACATCCAGCTTCCACTGTTCCTTTTCCAAGCTGACAAGTTTTTGTCTAAATACTGATTTCTGCTAAGGAAATCACTCAGTATCCTTGTTTTGCATCTCTCTTGTTTTTCCATATCTGCTACATTATTTTTCAGATGATGAAATGAGGTTTGCACATTGAAGATTTCAGGACAACCATATTTGTCCAGCTATATAGCAACCCCTGAGCTGTATGAGTTGTATAGTGAAGCTGTGCAGCATCATTTTCCTTGATGTACTCCTTCTTTCTCATGGCAAATCTCTTTATACTCACTAATTCTATTATTTTTTATACATTTTATAATTTTTCCTGGGGAAACCATCAGTTTTTCTCTAATTTCCCTCTGGTATCACATTTACTACACTTCAGCCTTCTAGCACCAAAGCCAGTTCCCGCTACGGTGCACTAACTATAGCTAATAGTACAGTTGCTGTCAAGCAATTTTGTAAGCTTTCATAAATACCATCTCATAGTGCTCTTTGCTAATCCCTGTTTTGCTGGCTTTTTCACTTCAGACACTGCAGTTTGCGCCACCAGAGAGTTGAGAGGCTACTGGTACTCTGATGCACCTTTCTAGAAACTAAAATTCTTCCTGAGGACTCCTCACGGTGAATGGTAACACAGAAAATTCACTTAGTGTTTGGTTGTCAAAACATCCTGGCATCCCAACCTGCAGAGAAATAGTGTGGCCAGCAGGAATAAGGAAATGATTCTTCCTTTGTAATGGTACTGATGGGGCCACGCCTTGAGTTCTGTCTCCAGTTCTAGGACCCTCAATTCAGGAATGACATTGCACTGGTGCGTGTCCAGACAAGGGCAACAGAGCTGGTGAAGGGTCTGAAGCACAAGTCATATGAGGAGCAGCTGAGGGAGCTGGGGTTGTTTAGGCTGGAGAAGAGGAGGCTCAGAGGGGGTTTCATTGCTCCCTACAGCAACCTGAAAGGAGGTTGTAGCTAGCAGGGTGGCAGTCTCTTCTCCCAGGCAACTAGTGACAGGACAATATAACACAGGCTTAAGTTGCACCTGGGGAAGTTTAGGTTGGACATGCGGAAGAATTTCTTCCTAGAATTAATGATTAGATAATGGAATGGGCTGCCCACGGCATTGGTGAAGTCACCGTCCCTGGTGGTCTAGTTGACATCGTGGTGTTTGGTTATAGGTTGGACTTGATGATCTCAGAGGTCATTTCCAACCTAAGTGATTCTGTGATTCTGTAGCACAGTTTCCAGCAGCATTCGCTGTCACGAACCTCTGCCGGCGCAGGGCAGGGCCGGAGCTGGGCAGAGCACACACCTGTTTCTAGGCAGGACTCCGTGGAGCCCGCACCACTTTGCACTCCAGACTTGTGTGGACACGACGCGGCCGCCGCTCCCTCCAGCCCCTGCCCGCCGGGTCCCCCTCCGTGCCCCGGCACGGCCCCGCGCAGAGCGCAGGCGCGGCGGGGCCGGCGCGGCGGCGGGTTTGAACGGTGGCGGGCGTCGGAGCCTCCCGGGTTGTGGCGGCAATGGAGCCCGTTCTGACAGGTACCGGCCCGTCCGCCCCGCGGGGGCTTCTCCTGGCGCGGCCGAGAAGGGCCGCCGGGCTGGCGCGGGCCTCACTGTCCCGCTTTCCTTCTCCTTGCGGCCCTTGCCCCGGCACCTTCCGGCTGGGCAGCCGGCGGGAAGTGGCCGGGCCGGGCGGGTGAGAGGCTGCATTCGCGGCCGCCCGTGGCGGGGGGACAGGGCTCCCCCGCAAGTCGCTCTGGCTCGCCGCGAACCCGCCCGGTCCCGGCGGCGCGGCCCGGCTGTTCCGGGGCAGGTGGGCTGTGCCCGGCAGGCCCGGCGTGAACGTGAGGTGCCGGGACGGGCCGGACCCGCCTCGCTCGGGCTGCCCCGCTGGGGTGGCTCCCAGTACTGCATGGCTCGGAGCCGCCATCCGCTCTTCCTGCTCCGGTCAGTCCTGGCTTCCTTCTGCATCTCTCTAAATTTCTGCCTCGCCAAGTTGCCCTCTAATGGCAACTCAGCGATCGCCGCCTTCTCTGAGACCTTCTAAGCATAAGTTGGCGTTTTCAGATTTCAGAGCTCTTTTAGTTGAAAAAAGCACTTCTTCATTTTCCTTTCCATCAACTATACAAAAACTACAAAGGGCCTTGGAGTATATTTGATTACCTAAAATTGACTAATTATCATGAAATATACCTTTCATCCTCCTGCAGGTGCATGGAGCTTTGAAGTAGCATCCCTCTAAATTCCTAGTGTGGCCTTTACTGAAATGTTCCGATTTGTTTTTCTAGGAGAATTATAACTCTGGAGATTCTAAAATATTTCCTGTAAGAGGAAGATAGTGTCTCTTCAAATGCAAGTGTAGTGTTTCTCACAATAAAAGAATCAAGGGAAAAAAGCAACTCTTGTCAAATGCTGCTCTGGTCTAGTAGTAGAATGAACCCAGCTGGTGCACTGGAATAGATTTAAGTTCCCGTGTATATCTGAAGTCATGGTACTGATAATAAGATTTTTCCTAGTGGGCTGAATAAGGAAGTGGTTTGTGTTCCATATTTCTCTTGTATGTCAAAAGTATTTCTAGCAATTATAAAACCATGTTAATCTATAGAAGTACTTCTACTGTTGGAGCATTGTTCTAGTTTTCATTTAGAAAGAAGACAGGCGGCACTACTTAATAGTTGATCAGCAAGGCATGTGTCGTAACTAAGACAATTAAACAATATTTGCTAAGGATGACCCTTTTAAATTGAAACTCTCAATTTATTTCATCAGTTGTGAGAGTTGTCTGGCCTGTGGTTTGTATAAAGTTGTTTTTGGTGAACTGATATGCTTCTAGATTCTGGAACTTTCCTGATTCATCAATCAAAACGGAAAAGTGGCATGGCCAGTGGAACTGTAGTTTTACTTTAGTGCCCATCCTGAAATGAAATTAAAATTAATGAAGGGATTGTTATGAGTTTTATTTGCTTATCCCTCCATGTCAGTACTTCTGTATTGATTTTTTTAAAGACTTTGTTTGGTTGTTTAAAGACCTTGTCAACCAAGGCTGATTTCATTCCTTGAAGAGTTCATTGAACTGCTTGATAAAGGAAGCTACTTAAATGTGAATACCTAAAGTTATATAAGGCAGCTGACATGAAATTTTATTAGCCCCTGTTATATGTACCTAATTTGAGGTGGTTGGATATAAATAAAGTGAAACTTCAAGTCAATGCTGTTAAGTAATATTTCTGTAGAGTTTTCGGGGAGTTTGGGGAAGGAATAATTCTATTGTGGTTATTTAATTTTGTTCTGTAACTTGTGTTACATCAACTTGTCTTCAAATTTTTGATTAACCTCAAGTTAGCAGTGATTAAATAATGATAAGGGTAAGCAGTCATGTAAAGATAACGCATTGCTTGTTAATCTGGTAGTGTGTTTTAAATAAGTGAAGTGAAACATTGTTTAACTAGTGTCAGACTTCTAAGTTAGCTTAATTACAACTAATTTAAGGGACATAAATACACTTACAAAAACTTTCTGCTGCTAAAAACTGATACTCAGTTTACTAAAATGTATATTTGCAAGTGAATACAATATGTATAGAGACAAAATTTTATTAGAAAGGCAGCCTAACCAGTTTTACCATATTATATACTTTATTAGTTGTTTGTTGCTTTCTCTCTTCTTCTCCAGGTGTTTCTGCATTTGTAGAAGTTTGGTCATCTAACAGAACAGAAAATTACTCAAAAACCTTTGAACAGCAACTTCTTGATATGGGAGCCAAAGTAAGGAGACTATTTTGAAATAAATAGAATAGGAAAGCTCTTAATTACGCACTAGCTTGCTTGTATGTATATGCCTTGCCTGTCATGTATATTCCTTTTTAGTATGAGTTTTTAGAGGGCAGGAAGGAAGAAAATCACAGACCCGAGAGCAGACCAACGTGCTGTGAAATTCTTGCTCTGACAGATGGGAAATGCATTTAAAGCCTCTCTACATCTAGAAACCTCTTTGCATATTAATGTGATAGCCTGCATTTCTTGTGAAGTATTGGGCTTACCATGTACTGTGGGCAAAACAAATCAAAGTGTTGAAAACCTGTGGTTTGCAAGTATGTACCTTAGGTGGTTTTGTTTTCTTTAACTTGTAGGCAGCTGCTCTGTTATTAGTAAAATTTTCTAACTCAAGTACCACAACATTTTACTCTTTCATTCCCTCTCCCGCAAATGTTCTTCATTTCCAGAAAGTGCTAGTAAAAATACATCTAAGAGACTCAGTGTATGTCAAAATGATTTTTTCCATACCAAATATAGTTGACTTGTAGGTGCAAAAGATGTTTAATTGCCAGCTGTAAAATTTCAGCCAGAGACCAAAGTCAAACTCACATTTTCCCTTCTTTCACATTATCACTGATTAATGGAGATTTTTACAGCCCACATCATGCTCTAAAAAACATTTATGTGAACTCCCAGTGCTCTTTAAGTGGGCATGTGTAGATATATCTTGCTGTAATTAAGAAAGCTTGCTGATCTCCCTCAGTCCTCTCTGTATGAAATAAGTTGAGAGAGTGTGACAGAACAGTAGGATAACTAGTTTTATTATAAAAGCAAATGCAACTCTCAATAAATAACTCAAGTAACAAATATTTCTTGTTCTTTTGTGCTGTACTATCAGATCTTTGTAATTCAATTCTGATGATAGATTTTTCTCACAGAAAATATGACAAAAGCATAGGGCTTCAAAATTCTTCAGATTGATTGAAGTAGCCAAATATGGTGGAAGGTGCAGGCAGATGATGTGGATGAGCCTATTTAGCAGATCCCTGTGACTGAAAAGGGGTGGTCATGCCCCTTCATTATTTCAGACACTTCCCTTTTATTGGCTTAGCACATGATAGTAGACTGGCTTGGCTCATTGTGTCAGGAAATTAAACTCTGTATTAGTTTTTCACTAGATTGTTGATTCAGACATCGTCAGGTAAGTTCAGCTGAGCTGCAGAAGACGTCTGGGGTAAGAGAGGAGGTGGGAGGGGTGAGAGGGATGTATAAGATGGTGTTCCTCCATAATTTGGAGACAAAGCTATATCAAGCATCTGTCTCCTTAGGACATGAGCTGTCAGCTGGATACTGGGAAAAGTGAGTAAGCAATTGTATCTGGAGTTATAACTTATTCCAAGAGAGATTCATCTGTCCCATATACCTAGATACTTAAAAATCATGGGATTTTGTCTGCTAAGAAGTCATAAATCAGCTTGCCACCAGAAATTTTTTGCAAAGCTGAATATTTTTCTTAAAGCTAAATACAGACACAGCATGCTGAGAGCCAAGTATAGTGGTGCAGCTGAGAGAGCAACAGCTGAGAGCAACATTTGGCTGTGCTGAGAAGGTGCTGCTGCTGTAAAAAATGGGTTGTATTGATCCACCATGTCAACAGTCACAACTGATCAAGCAGTTCTGTGTAGGGTGTTTAGTCTCCACAAAGGAAATTTTGACCGTGAAGAATGGAATATCTAGAACTGAAAACATTATCGCTTAGTTGTCAGTAGAAGCTGATAATTGACAATTTGATCAGATGTGGAATATAACTGTGTATGATCAGATGTGGAATATAACTGTGTACTGACTTTAATTTTCTGTATTTCTCACTTTTTAAAGCATTCAGATATAATTTTTTTTTAGTGGCACCTTCAACCTTCCCTCAAAACTAACAGCGATCTTTATTGATGAAAATTGGTTTAAAAAGTGAGATTAGCTGTACTCTTTAAGCCTGAGTTATTTGCTGAATAAAAAATATATTTTGCTATTTCTTTAGATAGTGGCATCTGCTTTCTATACTGGCTGTTGCATAAGAAATTATGTTGCACTACATAAGTAAGTGATACAGCTAGAGTAGGGAGCTGGAATTAGTAACCTAGAAAAAAGAAGTCTGAAAACAAAAGGCTACTCTAGCCCTCTAGCCTGCATTGGCTTGAAAAATGAGGCTTGAGTTTTGATTGTCTGAGGATTTTTGCAAAGATGGGAAAGATCAAAAGAGTTTTTGACATAATGTTTTGAATAAGTTTTTATGCTAATGGTTTATACACTAAAAATAGACTACAGTAGCTAGTGTCATTAGCATTTTCCTATTATCAGACTTACAGGCGAGCTCTCTGTGTACTTCTGCAGGTCTCAAAAACTTTGAACAAACACGTGACCCATGTAGTCTTCAAGGATGGACGTTTGACTACATGGAAAAAAGCACAGAAGATGGGCGTAAAAACAGTTTCTGTACTTTGGGTGGAAAAGTGAGTACTCGTGGTTATGATGAATGTGGCCTTTCTCAGAGATAATGAATTCTAGTATTGTTTTATTGAAAAACTTCAGTACAGAACCTGTTTTATTAATGTACTTGAAATAGTGCTAAATCCATGAGTAAATTGTAACTTTCCTATGACATTATTCCTATTATAAAGCATGTTACTTGCATAAAAAGGTAAAATGTTAACTCTTAAAAAATGAATGTGTTGAAGTAGTTTCAAAGTACATTTGTTAACTATTCAGTGTTCTACTCCTTACTTTCAGATGGCATGCATAGGCAGTGAAGGCCAGATATTTATGTTGAATAGAATTCTTCCATTTTCATATGAAAAAGTACATTTCATCAAGGGCATTTTACTATTTCTGTACTTCTGTAGAAAGAATATATCCTAGCAAGAAAGAAAAAGATCCACATGTAGTCTGGCTTTTAAGACACTTGTCAAGTTCAGAACAGCACTACTTGAAGATTCTCTTCTACCATATGGAAAAAGTTAAATTTATTAAAAAAAGTTGTAAAAAAATTTTGGCTATGCAGCCAATCGGTGAGAATTTGCTAGTCCAGAGCTGCTTCTCTTGAGTTTACAAAGTGCTTGTGAGGCCTAACTTAGATTTCAGATGAAGTGTCAAAACACAGTTTTTGAATATGCATGTGTTATATTCAAACATTCCAATCAATAAATCGATGTGATGGTGAAAATTAGAATATAAGTCAAGTAAAGAGGGCCTTACCTATACCAATTACAATATGCACAGAGATAGCAGTCTTAGTGCAAAAATTTTGGGGTTATATGTTTTTTTTAGAAAAGGGGGGGGCAAATCTGATCTCTTCAGCCACTTAATTATAGGCCAATACAACCAGAAAACTTGTGATGCAAGGCCATTAGCATAAAAAGAAATTTCTGTAGAAGCAGGGGTTTTTCTTTTTTTTTTTAAGGATGTCTGATATAGAAGTTACAGACACACAATCCAGCCAGCTTTAACACCAAGGAAAAAACACTTTAAGTTCCCAAAAATGCGGGTGAAGCAAAATTGTATTTATGTGAATGTATTTCCCTAGGACTTGGATGTGCTATAGGAAAAAGAATCTCAAAAAAGTACAGGTGAGTAGCATCAACCACGGAAAAAGAATGAGAGTACCTTACAGGAGAGAGTCTCGGACGTGTCATGCAGAAATACTGTCTCCATAATAGCAGTTCCACCACAAGAATCTTCTCGGCAATGCTGGAAGGCATTGAGTGGATGAACACTATAGAAAGTTGAGCCATAGAGACAACCAGATATGTAACACTGTAGGAGATAGCAAGGAGCTTTGAAATCCAGGAGTAAAATCCTCAAGAAACTTTTGCTGGATACCAGCAACAAAGGGAAAAAACAAGAAACAGGATCTGGAGGGAAAACTTAAGCTGTTTAGTAGGAAAGAGAAGGCTAGCATCTTCCTGGTATTTTTTTAAGTGTTCCTAGTATCATTCAGACCAAGGCAAGGTCTTGGTATACAGCTTAGAAGATGAAGTTTGTTGGAACTGGGGGACTCCTCTGAAATAGAGGTATTTTGTTGCAGAGGAGGATCCAAGCTGTGAATTATGATTGAACTCCTCTGTAATCTTTTTCTTCTACCTTTTAGTTTAAAGTAAATGCCAAAAGAAGAACAGAAGAACATACAGCTTAGATTGGTGCATACTGTAGGCAGAATTTATGGGAATATCATATTCTTGAGCAAAGTATAGGTCAGGAGTGGTAGAAGCTTACATACAAGATAGTAATAAATATTCTTACTAGTCATAGGGTTATGCAAATGAGGCACAGACAGTACAAAATTAAATCAGTCTGTGCTAGCATTCAATTTTTTTTTTTTGTAATAAGATGAGGAAACTGGAGTGCCTGACTTTAAATTATATGCCTTGTATATCAGTGTCTGAGACATTGATAGGCAGAAGACAGTCTGTTGAACCCTGGGAAAATGTAAAGAGTGTGTGCCAGTAAAATAGTTGTCCTGTGTGGATGGAAGCTTAGTTTAAACCTGACAACCGTGTAAGCAAATAATGCAGAGTTCCTATGAGTTGAAGTTTTAGCATTGCTAAAAAAGATGGATGGCTTAACCAGCTGCTCCGTTCACTAGCAAGGGGAACATTCTCAGAATGATCAGAAATGCTGTGAAACATCATTTCAGGAAATGTAATAGTAAGTGTCAACTGTCTAGTGTAGACTGGGGGTTGGGTGACTCCTATTGGAGTGCAATGCAAACCAAATATATATTGTTTGGTCTTAATTGGTTTGTGGATGGTTCTTCTAATATTTAAGTAATTTTTGCAAGTATGGCCACAGTATAAAATATATATTCGTACTGGAACACCAAACCCAAGATCTTCTGTGACAGTGCTTAAATTCAAAAGGGAATCTGCTTGAAGTGGAAGTAGTTCTGTTAAGAAGCTAAGACAGTAAAGGGAATAAAATTCTTCGTAGTGTCAAGGAGACTATTTAAAGCATAAGTCCTCTTAAGCATGTCAGAGAGAACATGAATATCACATTTTGGGACTTACAGTAAACATTTCCATAACATTGTCACTTCAGCAGTAGTCAAAAATCATATTAAACAGAACATAAAACTTCATGTAATGGAATGACAGCATTTTATTGTGGTTACATTTGGAATGTTGCCAGAGATGGCAATTAGCATTACTGAAGTTTTCTTATAAGATGGGATAGAAGAGACAATAATGCTTCAGTCAGGAAAAGAAATGGGAGTGGAGGAGGGAGACTCTTGTGAATACAAATGTTCATATAGAGAGGCTGAATATGAAATGAATGTATATTTTCCTTTCCAATAGAAGAATGAGAAAGCATCACATGCATATGCCTGGATGCAGATTCAGAGAAAACAGTAAATGATGGTTTTCAACAGAACTCCTTGATGCAGAAACATAGTCAGCAAAGATTTACATGGGTTTAGAAAATTGCTGAAGCAATTAAATGTTTATCAAAACGTAAATACAGTGTTGTATCTGACCATGTCTAAACAAGAATTCTGTGGAACATAGACAATTGAAGTTTAAAAAAATTTGTGACTCCAGAGTAAAGGTATTTTTAATTTAAAAAAAGTTGTTTAGTTTCCTTCTCTTTTGTCTCCTTTCTAAGAATGGTAGATATCTCATGTTAAAAACAGTGAACAAAATCATGGATTTGCTATTGTGCAAACAAATTTTAAGTTTAATGCAAAATGAGTGACAGCTTTGGGATCACTGAGAAAAATCTTTTTGCATCTTCTTCAACAGAAATACAGTGAGCAACCTAAAAAAAAATCAAAACCCCAAACCAAAAAGAACCCTATAAAAGACAGAATTGCTACAATCTGCGTCCAGATTAGGAACACTTAATACTTCCGTATCGAACCCATGATTGTGAAACTCTACCTGTATATTCTTAAGTCGTCTCAGAAATAAATGATAAATCATTTACATCAGAATTGTATGCAAAAATTCTTATAATATATTTAGTGGCCAAATTTTCTTCTGTTTAGCTTCTCTGAATCAACGAAATCTCTGAATTAGTGTAATTTTTCATGTCGTCTGCATCTATGCTGATTAACAGTCTCAAAAGTCCATCGTTTTGAATATCTCTTTTTGATGCTCCAGAGAATTCTAAATTCAGTTTGTTTGACAAATGCACGTAGTAGTTTGGCTTTTTTCTTCGTTCAGAATTGAGTAACTGAGGATTAGATTATAATTGTACAGCCACAGACTTTCTAGCAGTTTCATCACTAGGTGTCAGTAGAGCCACACTGATGGCTGCAGGAAGGACTTCAGCCACAACTTTGGAATGTGTGCAAAATAACGAGTGGGAATCTTTCAGTTTCAGAACAGCAATTTAGAGGGCATCATTAGCACAAAAAACTGTATCACGTATCTGGCATGTAAGGTATAGATTTGGGTGATTTTTTAGCATTACAGTAGTTACCTTAAAGTTACACACTTAGGAAGGATTGGTATTACATTATTACAGGGCTCAGATGGCTTTTTTTGCAGTAAAGGTTCTCATTCTTAAAAACAAACAAAACTAAGAGAAGAAAACCTCAGCAAAGCTGCTTAATTTGTTGTACAGGTGTCAAGAAACTGGAGTACGTGTTGATGAGTCCTTATTTCCTCCACTGAACACTAGTGAAGGATTTCCACTACTGATCAAAAAAGTATGTGGGTTTTTTTTTTTTTAAATAGAACAGTAAGCTTTAAAGTTTGAACTTAACTTTCTGACCTCAGGCATTTGAGCTGTTTATTTTCAGAACATTCTGTAAACTGTACTTATCCATCTAAATAGGATTTTAAAGATAGGCTTTTGGTGTGATCATGTGGCATCTTACCTGAAGAAAGTATACTAAAATACAGTTTTTGTATTGGTGAATAAAAAATGAAGATGTTTCATTGAGTTGCAACAAACTCTATTTAAAAAAAAATACCTTTGAAGCTTTAGCTTTGCTGCAAACAGTAAAGTTCTGTTAGGTTCTTTCCTACTTCATATTAAAGTTCACTTTCAAAAATGTTAACTTCTGCAATTATCTGTGACTCTCAAGATAAGTAGCATAAACACCAATAATAAATACTGTGATGAAGGGATAGGCAAATAAGAAGTATAGTTACTTCTGGCAGTTTTATACTATGTAACTAATAGTTTTGTGTGTCTTGTAGCACAAATGTATGCAGCCAAAAGACTTTGTTGAAAAAACTCCAGAAAATGATAGAAAGCTTCAGAGAAGACTGGACCAGATGGCTAAAGATTTAGCTATACAAAAGACAACAATTAATGCTGGTAAGAACTATTTTTGACTAACATTCAACTATCTGAAGTTGTTTCTTTAAAGCACTTGATGGGGTTTTGTTTTTTGGTGGTTTTTTTTAGTTTTATGCATCTCGCCATGAGAAATGAAGTTGACTTTTTACAGAGTTCTTTGCAAGTCTGTGGTGTTAAGGCATCTGTAATGATTTTAGATAAAAGGAAACTATTTTTTGTTTTTTCGAAACAGAAATGAAACTTCATCTGAAGTTGTTATAGCATTTAAATATTAATATATAAATACAATTTCTTTGTGTAGAAACGGATGTACCAGTTTTACTATTTGAAGACAATGGTTCACTTGTATACAGTCCTGTTAATAAGATGAAAGATCAGTGCAAAGCAATTGAAAGAGGAATGAAGGGTATGAAGAAAAAAAGAGAAAATCTTTCTCCTACTGGTAAGGAGTTAAATTTTACTTATCTATGAACATGCACAGTTAGCTGGCTACTGTTTTTATTGCTGACTTTTTTGCACACTTGTCATGTTCTCACATGTTCAGAATTCTCTCTCATGTTCAGAATTTTTTTTTATCTCTTACTTGATTACATGTCTTCCCTTCTTCCCAGGTTTTGAGTAGGTACTGAACAACAGGATTTACAAATTAAATAAATTTGAATAACCTAATTGAATAAATGTAGTTGATTTCAAAATGCAGATCCGGGTGAATTAAATCTAGATTGTAGTTTTCAAATGTTTTTTGGTGCTTGCATTATCTTACTGAGAAAATATTAAGGTCTAAATCATTAGGTTTTGCAAGTTGTAAAAACTGTTGAATGTGGAACATCTTTTGTTGGTACGAATCTGTAGTATTTGAAGTTTTAAGATGTCTGTGTCAAGTAGACTGTGAGTTTCTAATTTGAAAAATAATTGTGAGAGGAAAGTAAAGATATAAGTAAGGATAAAGTGATACATGGATGAAAAATTAAACTTCAGTGTAATTTAGCGTGGCTTGTATTTATTTTCTCTTTGAGTTTTAGGTAAACCTTCGAACATATTGAAAAGCATTTCTACTATATCAAGGCTTTGATGCTAATTGCAGAATTTGACAGAGTCCTTAGTAAAATGCCTCAACAGGCCCTAGAAATGTCTGTAAAGATATCTAAATGGTTTGCCATCATTCTTTATTTTCAGAAAAATGTGCTACTCAGTTACCTAGAAAAAAATACTTACCAGTATGTAATAGCTTTTTTTGTTTTTATATAAATTTGAGACTGCTGAGCAGTCAATAATTATTTATATGGTTATAGTTGGCAACACAATGAGTTGTCTCTTACAACTAAGCTGTTTCTAAATATGAATAGATGGTATGGAAATCTGTACATTTCCAAGTTGGGCTAACTAGTTTATTTTTTACAAGTTCCTAGGTTCACAAATGACTCAAATACTTCCAAGTAATTCATCAGGAGACTGCCCTCATATAGTTATTCTCATAAAGTTAGGGGTTTGTTCCTGTGTTTTAGCATATTAGGAGGATGTAAGAGAGATGATTGTGAAGTCTGTTGAGCTACATCAGTGGGCATCCTAACAGTATTGATCATGTATGCAATGGGGACATACTTCAGACATCATGTCTTCTGTCAGTCACATGAGCAAAAACCTCAAGTTAGATGCTGGTGTTTGATCTCAGTAGAAATACAAGGAGAAGACAACCTTTTGAATTCATAAGCAGGGCTGCTTGAGAAGTTTGCCTGCTATCTGTTCTCCCCCAACAGTACACTGTACCTTGTGCTTTTCTGAAGTGCTGTATTTTGTTGACATCACACAGGAGTTCTGTTATGTTGGCTTAGCTGAGAATAGGGGCATTATCCCATTGCCTGAAACAGCTTGGTATGTCTTTGTGCAATGTTAGCGAAAAGTGATAGCTTAGTACTGGCAGTAGCATAACTGTGCCAGCAAACTTCTTTTATTTCTGTAGATTAGTTACGTGTTAATGAGGTAGAACATTTCAATTTGAGAGCTTTACCTTGAGTAAGTCCATTCAACGTTACAACTGCACAATGTAATTTTACATTAAGAATAGACCACCATATCCTGTGACAGCATTCAGTGTAGCTTCCATTTCTGATACTTTGTGACAGTGGCCCTTTTGTTTGTGCTTGAGAGATATATGAGATATATAGATTAATAATGGTTAAAAACTTCAAGAAGCCAGTTTTATTTGAGGACTGAATTTAAGACCTCTTCGACTGTCAGTTGAAACTCTGATCCTTTCTTTTCCATATATTTTATGTTTCTTAGTGTAGTTAGCTACACCATATGTTTAAAAATATTATCTATACTTTTAAGCAAATAACATCAAAACTTCCCCTAAAATCCACAGGAGCACTTGCAGAAATATTGCTGAAGCTTTGAACTCAACATGTGTTTAAGCAGAAGCATCTATTGCAATTATCAGATTGTAGAACAACAGGATTTTTAAAAATGTATTCTGAATAATCAGAGGTATTATCTTGTTTCAGAGGAATTTTTTCTGAAGAGTTATGAATATATTGTGTACCACCTCGCACAAAATAATTTCTTGAACATTGCTACAAGAAGTTATACATTTTTCCACTCTAATTATTTTTAATACATTGTGTGGATGTATGTGGTATGATACTATGATGTTGTATTTAATTTCTTGACTGCAAAAGCTACAAGGTGGTGCTAACGCCGTGGTAGCAAAAATGGTTACTGAGTTTCCAGTATTACTCTAGTGAACTTTATCAGTAAAATCTTGCTGGTTTTCTCCAAAAATACAAGAGTGAAATTGAGTTCCTCTGTTGCTTTGTTTCAAGAAAGCAGAACAGGACTTATGGGTGCTTAATGACCAGGTAAGGAGATATGATAGCTAAAGCTGTCGTAGGTTCTTGTCAACATAGAATGTACTTTGTTTCTAGTCCATTTTCTGTTTAGTTTTTGACAACTTGCTATATAATATCCAGAGAAGTGGCTAAATCCTTTTTTTGGTTCAGTAATTCCTTATATGTTTTACTGAGAAATTGATACTCTTTCTGTTTTGTTCGATAAATTTATATCAACACTTTCTGTGTTCTGCAGGAGAACAAATCGAAGACTACTTGAACTCAAGTTATGATTATCTTTGGGGAACTGAGAAATTAAAGAGACAGAAAACAGAGGTAGTAGAACACTCCTGTGATACTTGGACTGATAGTCTTGTATCCACGAGTGCATCAGTGAATTCTTCATCACAGGGCAACAAGCGAAAAAGCTTAACACCAAAACGACATTCCAGAAGTAGTTTAACAAAGAAACAGATTATACAGCACACTTTGGATGATAAATTGTCTTCAGAAAAGAAACAACCAAAGTTTCCAAAGAAAAATCAGAAGAATGAAAAGAGCAAGACTACTTCAATTGCAAATGAAAGTTCTCTTCTCAGAGACTTCGATCATATTACTCCTTCCAAAAAATTGGTGCAACTAAATACTGTTCCTTCTTTGATTGACAGTCTCTCTAATTCACCTATGAATAGTGAAGACTTAAATACGTGTTCACTGGATAAAAGCTTCCCTGTTGACAAAAATGATAGTATTCTTGAAGACAAGAAGAGGAAGAAACTACAACCATTACCTAATTTGAAGTTGTTTACCTCAGAACTAAGTGCATCAGGGTCTAAAGGGCTCTTGCAAGCAGTTACTACATATAGCAAGTCGTATTGTACTGAAGAGGCTTCTTATGAAGACTTCTTTTCATCATCTAATTTAAATGAAAATCAAGTACAGATAAGAGTGCCAGATGAATCACAGAGTCGTCCTGAAGTTTGTTGCAAAGACTCTCTTACCAGCGGGGACTTCTGTCACGTGAGTTTCTCTAAGCCCCGTAATACTACCAAGAAACATAGGAAAAAGTCTATTTCAGTGCATGATTTTCCAGTAAAGAAAAAATTCGAACCAGCTAAACTTCCTGGAAACATGCCATTAAATATATCAGGTGGCACTGCAGAAGCTCTAGATTCTGATGATGTGAATAGGCTGCCTCAGCATGCTCATGAGAAGTCCTACAGAAACAATGTGAATTACTGTGCTCATACTACTGGTAAGTTACTACCTAGAGCTGGAAAATCAAAAGATATCATACTGCATTAGATATACTCATGCAACTAAATTGCAAAATATACCAACATTCCAAAAGGAAAAATATTTCAGAAACACACCAAAAGAAGAAAATGCTGCAGTACTGACTTTATTTCTGAGTAAAATAAATGAGCGCATAGGATCCAAAAGAACACCTATTTGTTTTCCCATACATTAAAAATACAAAGAAGTCATAAGAGATAGGAAACTGTTTACTGTATATAACAAAAGTAATGTTGAGCCTTCTTTTCTCTTAATGTTTGGTATTTTGAAAAATTTCTGCTGCTATTTAAAATCTGTTTAAGACACCAAGGTCTTTCTCTTTTAAATGTTATGGTGCTCTTGTAAAGTAGCTCCTCATCATAGGTTGCCTTGTTCAAACTATTTTTATTTCACAAGTAAAAATTTCTACTAAAATTGAAAATAGGAGCATAAAATCTATGGTGGAAAAAATACTTGAGCTAGCAATTTCTAACTTGTGCAGAGGTGAAGATGGAATAAGACACGAGTTGCAATGTAAGCATCTTCTTCAACCATGACTTTTTTATATGAACTGATCTTCGTCTTTAGTAATAATTTTAAGAATATTTTTTATATTTAAGCATTTTCGAGTTAGTTTAGCTTAAGGTATTTCAATGAAAATGTATACTAAAATATTGAATCTCAGGAAGTTCCCTGGAAAATGGTCCTAACTTGTATTGGGGTAGTCATTTTCCAATGATGATATTTTGAGCTCTGTTTGTCAAACTTTACATGGAGTTGAATATTTGTAATTATAATTGTATATTTTAGTAGCTTGTTTCTTCTAGAAAATTCAATAGCAGTTCATCAATGAATTATATGAAATTAATTGTTAACTTAAAGGGCTCAACAAAGTTGATGTCACAGTTATGAAATCCAGTTGAAATGTTGAACGATGACTGCCCCTATATCTGTAATTAGTTGCTGAACTGTGATCTACTGTTTTAGGTTCACTACATCTGTATTTTAATACCTGAAGTGCATCGTTACAGCACAGTTTACAAATCAGTGGATGCAGGTGTGTTATAAATGTATCCCCATAAATGACAGCTTACTTCTCCAAGTGATAGAGGAGCCAACAAGGAGAGGTGCCGTGCTGGACGTTGTCCTCACCAACAGGGAAGGGCTGGTGGGGAATGTGAAGCTCAAGGCCAGCCTTGGCTGTGGTGACTATGAAATGATGGAATTCAGGATCCTTGGGGCACAGCAAGCTCACCACTCTGGACTTGAGGTCAGCAGACTTTGGCCTCTTCGGGAATCTGTTTGGTAGAGTACTGTGGGCTAGGGCCCTTGAGGGAAGAGGAGCCAAAGAGAGCTGGATAATATTCAAGGATTGTCTCCTCCAATCTGAAGAATAATGCATCCCTACAAAGGGGAAGTCATGGAAGAATGCCAGAAGGCTTGCATAGATGAACAAGGAACTCCTGGACAAACTTAAATACAAACATGTAGTTTACAGAGAACAGAAGCAGGAAAAGGTAGCCTGTGAGGAATGCAGAGAAATTGTCTAAAGAGCCAGGGATCTGGTTAGGAAAACTAAAGCATGGGCAGAAGTAAATCCGGCCAAGGACATCAAGGGTAACAAAAAAGCTGCCTTAGGTGCATCAGCAACAAAAGAAAGATTAGGGAAAATGTAGGTCCTCTCAGGAAGGATAGAGGAGACCTGGTTATCCAGGACGTGTAGAATGCTGACTTATTCCAGTTTTTTTGCCTCAGACTTCACCATCAAGTGCTTTGGCCACACTGCCCAAGTTGCAGCAGGTGAAAGCAGGGACTGGGAGAATGAAGAACCCCCTGCTCCGGGTTTGACACCATTTAAGGAATGTGAAGGTTCCCATGCACAAGTCCATGAGACCTGACGAGATACATTCATGGATCCTGAGGAAACTGGCCAAGGAAGTGTCTCTGCCACTATCCATCATATCTGAGAAGGCATGACAGTCCTGTGAAGTTCCCACTGACTGGAAAAGGGGAAACATAACACCCATTTTTAAAAAGAGAAGTAAGGAAGACTCAAGAACTACAGGCCAGTCAGTCTTACATCAGTGTCTGGCAAAATCATGGAGCAGCTCTTCCTGGAAACAATGCTAAGGCACATGGAAAGTAAGGAGGTGATTGGTGGCAACCAGCATAGCTTCACTGAAGACAAATCACGCCTGACAAATTTGGTAGTCTTCTACAATGGGGTTACAGCAGTGGTAGATGAGGGAAGAGCAACAGATATCATCTACCTGGACTTGTGCAAAGCATTTGACACAGTCCTGCATGACATCCTTGTCTCTAAACTGGAGAGATGTGAATTTGTTGGATGGATCACTCAGGGGATAAAAATGGTCACACTTTTAAGAGTTGCAGTCACCGTTTTCTCTATGTCCAAGTGGGAATCAGTGACAAGTGACATTCCTCAGGGGTGGGTATTGGGACTGGTGCTGTGCAACATCTGTCAGTGATATGGGCAGTGGGATCAAGTGCATCCTTAGCAAGTTTGCCGATGACACCGAGCTGTGTGATTGACAATGCTGGAAAGAAGGTTTGCCATCCAGAGAGGCCTTGACAGGCTTGAGAGGTGAGCCTGTGCAAACTTCATGAAATTCAACAAGGACAAGTGCAAGGTCCTGTATGTGTGTCAGGACAATCCCAATCACAAGTAGAGACTGGGTAGAGAATGGATTGAGACCAGTCCTGGGGAGAAGGACCTGGGGATGTTTGGACAAAAAGCTCAGTATGCCTTGGCAATGTGCACTTGCAGCCCAAGAGGCCAACCACGTCCTGAGCTGCATCAAAAGCATGACCAGCAGGTCGAGGGAGGTGATTCTCCCTGTCTGCTCTGCTCTTGTGATGCCCCACCTGGAGTGCTGCATCCAGCTCTGGAGCCCCAGCACAAGAAGATGTTGATCTGTTGGAATGAGTCCAGAGGGGGCCCCAAAGATGATCAGATGGCTGGAGCACTTCTATGATGACAGGATGAGAGAGTTGGGGATGTTCAGCCTAGAGAAGAGGAGCTCTGTGGGGAGCTTAGAGCACCTTCCAGTACCTTAGGGGGGCATGTAATGATAGAACAAGGGGGAGTGGTCTTTACCTGAAAGACAGTAGGTTTAGCTTAGATATTAGGAAGAAATTCTTTGCTGTGAGAGTGATGAGGCACTGGAACAGGTTGTCCAGAGAAGGTGTGGACTACTCATCTCTGGAAGTGTTCAAGGCCAGGTTGGGTGGAGCTCTAAGTAACCACATCTACGGAAGTGTCCCTGCCTATTGCAGGGGAGTTGAAACTTGGTGATCTTTAAGGTCCCTTCCAACCCATTCTATGATTCTAAAATATATATGAACTTACTGTATGTGTATTTTTGCCATGGGGCAATGTGCTAGAAGACTGTTCCTAAACTACATATTTCCTAATGTCAAAGAACAGTTAATTTTTCATTTAACAATCATGGAAACAAATGCGGAAGGAGAAAAATCACAGAATATTTTGAGTTGGAAAGGACCCACAAGGATCATTGAAGTCCAACTCCTGACCCTGCACAGGGCAGCCCCAAGAATACACAATGTGCCTTGAAAGCATTGTCCAGGCACTTCTTGAACTCTGTCAGACTTATTTGCTACATTTAAACTTAGGTGTGTCAGTTAATTCCAAATTTTAAATTCTAGTAATTAAATTATGATCTGTGTTCTAGCATGTCATGCTTTTATTGTCATGCTGGACAAGTTGTTTAAAATAAGAGATTTTGGAGGAGAAAAACAGGAACAGCATTCAGCAAACAAAAGTTATCTAATGTATACTTTTTACCCTTTTTGTTAGGAACGTCTGCGAGTCTCAATTTGTGTTTCTAGTGATTTTAATAGTATTTGTGATTTATCAGTGATGGCCATTTTCCCAAATATAATATATTCAGCTTCATGTATCTGTTGTGCAGTCAAGTAGAAACTCGAGTTTGACAGCTCAAATGAGCTCACTTCAAAATGGAAGGAGTCAATAATGAAAGAAGAGTTGTATTTTCCTTAATAATGCAAGTTTTGTGGAAAAAAAATGAAATTCTTGTTTCAAACTTTCTGCTGTGACTCTGTATGCTGGAATAATTGATTTTTATTAAATACAGGTTAAGTATTTCCTTTTTTTTATTAAATGCAAGTTGACTCTTGTCCCTATTAGTAAATAAATAGTAAATTGTTTGTTTTTCTGTATATTGTACATTATTTTAAAGATGGTAAATGCAGCAAAATATTTTTACAAACCAAAGACTTATTTTCACTCATCATATATATATATATATATATATACACACAGTTAGGAGTAATATATACAGTTGGGAATCATATGAAATTTTATTATACCTTTATATATTTTAAATACCAAACATTTTTCTTGCCCATTTTTTTTCTTACAATTTTATGTCAGTAGCATTTTTCCCCAGTGTCTTTAATGACAAGAAGATTTTATAAGCTTCCTTTCCTATTTGGAACATTTGATTTTAAAGTAGAAGTGTAATATGCAGGGTAATCTGAAACTAACTTTTTGAACCCTAATGCTTATGTGATAGCAAGCTCCTTTGTAGGGTCCATTCAAGGCAGCCCAGTTCTGCTGAGCAGCAGAGACATAAATATGGCTACTTCTTTTGGTGCAGTCCAAGTCATGTGACTTAATCTGCAAGCTGAAATAATAATGGACAAGGAATGCAAGAGTATGCTCATTTAAGCATTTATCATACTAAAATAATTTAGAAACTTGAATTCAGACTTAGCATTATTTCCAGTCTTAAAAATAAACTTAAGGCTTAGCTGAGTGAATTTTAGATATTTATGGTGAATATGGGAGGCAAATATTATCTTAATTGGCCAAAAGACATAAAGTAAGACCCATTGTAGTGTAATTAATGTAGTTGAGTGTTAAGATGGGAAATCTGAAATATCATTCTGTTATTTGGTGCAAGAAATCATTACATTTAATTAAGGTGAATGAGTTTTACCGGAGTTCCTAGGTGCTATGAGGCTTAATGCTGCCACAGTAGTGTTTATGTCTTTAAAAGCACACACATGAAAACTTCCTTAGACTTGATGTGCCTTTTGGTTTTTTCAGTTTTGGAAGAAGACAAGCTCACTAAAAAATATTTATGATGTCTTCTACTGACATTTTATTATGTCTTTTTGCAAGACAATTGAGGCATGAAGAAAACTCTCCTGGATTCCTTGTTTTATTTATCCTCACAAAAAATTTGATTCTAATTAATAATTAAAACAGAAAAGGACAAGTATGTCTGAATAGAGGACTGAGGATTATTTTGATCTAGTCAAGTTTACAAAACCTGATGACACTTGTCCTAGAGCACCTAAAAAACTACATAAAATTGTTCTAAACCATTAACAGGGTCTCTTTGAGAGCATGAGGGTCACATAAGTTTTCAGAAGACTTGAAGAAATGGTGTTCTCTGTAGTAAAAACTTGGTATTTGCCCATGCTGGATTGATATCTCCAACAATAATAATAAAAAAAGTTATTAAATATTCTGTGCATATGTACCTGAAGGATTACTAATGGTGACAAATTCAGACTTAATTTCTTCATAGCTGGGATAAATAACTGTAGATAAGTACAAAATAGTAGATACAACATAGCTTAATTTAAGTAACACTTCAGTACAGTATTTTTTAAGTAGAACATTATAGGTAAAATTTTTATTAGATAGACATGATTTATTTGATTTAACAAAACTAGCTCATTGTGCCTAATCATTGCTTTTTAACTCAATGGAAATTATCAAATATAATTTTGAAGATCATATTGTGGTTCAAAACTTCTCAGTGGTGATAAAATTATCACCAGTAAGTAGAAACTTAAATTGTAAAGTAAAATCACTAATTTGTTATAATACCTCAGAGAGCTGTTAATTTTGGTACCTGTCACTGAATGATATTTTAGAAGAGCATTTAGGAGATCTAATGGACCACAGTGGCATGAGTTACCTGCATATTTCAACTTAATTTAAGGATAACAGTGAATGGAATTGTTTCAAAAATTTCTGTCAACTTTATCTGAAGCACCCTAGAAAAAGCTACTAAAGATGAAAACTCTTTACTTATACCTGAGTAACTGCTTTAAAAAGAAGCAATTAGGGAAAAGCAGACAACGCCAAAGCTTGAGACCTACAGAAGGGAAAATCTGGAAAGTGCTTGAAAAGTCCTGATAGTCAGGAACTAGTAGGAACTAGATTGCAAAGAATAGTCCTTATTTATGTAATGCCTAAGATCACTGAGCTGATAATCAGAGATCAGGGACATTATTCCCTCTTCCTGCCTTCCTATAAATATGATGAGCCTATGGGAGTGAACCCTACCTGGAAAGTGGTCCAAGAATACAGGTCTTGAGACTTTAATCCCAAGTGGGACAAGAGCTGTGGAACAAGAGCTGTGGAGCATGAGCATTCGGGTCAAGAGTGGCAAAAGGAATATTGCACCACTTTTCACTGTCATCCCCCAAACCACCCCTCAAAAAAAAAATAAATTTCAGGTATTACGGTACCTGAAATGACTTAATGGATATTTGGAAATTACCAGAGACTGCCTGGGGTAAAGCAGTGGAGAAGATGATCTCCTGACATCCTATGCAGTCGTGTAGTTTGTAGATTTTTTTAAGATTGAAAATATATGTATAAAAGGTCTGTTTTTCACAAAACAGAGGTAAAAAATAGGTAAATTTTCATAAAAAAGAGATAAATTTCTTTTTTTTTCTTTAGTGGCAAGGTTTTTTTCTCCTCCTTGCCATCAGTCTTGCTCAGTGATTGAAAATGATGGACCTCAATGCAATACTAAATAAAATTAGCATAATTAATTGGTTCTCCCTTTATTACATGACACTTTGTATTTAAATATTGTGTTTAAATGAAAAATTGCACCTGAAAACCAGGTTTAGTTGTATTACACAAAAATTACTATAATAAATTTTGACTAGTTTAAAGACTATAATTTTAAAATTAATAATCAGTAATGGATTGTAATTTGTTGTTTTTCTACCACCTCAAGGACTAAGAGTTTAAATAGCTGACAGAGGAAAAACAAATGATTTTTAGTTATATATGCATTCAGGCTTGTAAATATGGAGAGTACCCTTCAGTATTTCCCAAAAGTATTCAAAGAAACCTATTTGGCAAGAGCTGAATTTAGGCTTCTTTAATCACTAATTAAACGTTTTGAACTCGTCTCATACATTTCTTTGAAATTAAAAATTAACAAATGTTCTAAAGTAGACTCCATTGAATTAAATTTGGGGAAAATTATCTCCTTAAATTTTGAGCAACTAAAACTTCATTGACCAAAAGATAAAGTTTTTCATCTTATGCAAGCAAGCTAATTTCTCAAACAATTCAGGAGTTTATTATTTAGTTCTTATAAAAGTCATCCTCACCATGTTGAAGAATTAAATATGTGTTAATTCATAAAATACATAATGAAAAATACTACTTTTTGGCAGTCACATTAGAGTGCCTTCTTATGGATGGTGCCTTTTTATAAATAATAAGAGTTGATATGCCAGCATGTGCATGCAACCTTGACTGCTAACAGCTTGCTAGATTTGCTTGCAAATTGTTTGAAAACATGTTTCAGACCTTCAGGTCATTTTATATAGTGTGTACTGAAACCATTGGTGTTTCAATGTGAAAGGGAAAGTCTAGTCACTGCTGCTTCAGACTTAAATTCAGAGAAATTGCAAATTTGATAAGGAATAGAAAGCAATTTAGCTGATTCTCTACTTGTAGTTAATATATGGTTTTCAAAATATTGGGAGTTTTGCAACTAGTTCATTTACAAAAACAGGTACTGAAAGATGAAGTCAGATGCTTGAAAGTCATTCTTTTTCTCTAGTTGAAATACCATGAAAAGTAACTGGTGCAAATTATTAAGTCTCTTAACTACACATAGCACTGCGCCATGATAAAATAATTGGTGGCAGTTTCACGAGATTGCATATTTCGTTTCAAGTTTCTAAATTTTGTTTCTAGGTGACGAAAATGAAGTTTCAGAGTGTCATGTTACTGATGGCTCTTGCAAAGTTTTTAATGAATGAAAGAATAAATGCAGTGGAGGATTAAGAAAAGCTAGAAGACTCCGAACGGTCAGTTTAACTGGACATTTGGTTTGTTAAGCTCTTTCTTTTTCTTGGAGAATCACTGAGCGCTTTTATATGTACAAAAAATAAATGCATTCTCTTTGCACTATCAATTTAATAACTTTTTTTTCTGAATCTCACTTTTCTTGAAATATTACACTAGTGGTCTTCATGTATAACCACAGAACTCAGCTTTCTGGTAACTTGTGGTGGCAGAGTCCATGCCAAGCTGACATCATAAAGGAGCTTAATAAGCCAACCTGAACTGTTTTGCCTGAAAAGCCACTGAAGTAGCCTGAAAAGATGCCTGTCCCTTTTGGAGGAGTTACTAAATGTGGCAGTGGTTTTTAATTGTTTTATAGTACATCATCACCAGTGGATGTTTCTGCCGGATAAAGATTTATGCAAGATTGTCTTTTAGGTTGCAGTAAAACTAAGTAACTTAGTATTTGAGCACAGTTTGGCTGTAAAAAAGGGAGAAGAGAGGCTTGGGTCAGCACTGAATCTTTTTTTAGTTGTTTTTCCTTTCTAAAAGTTCTTTTAAGTAAATATAAAACTGATCAAGAAAATGAATATTAGTTCTTTTTGTCAGTAAGTAGCAAGTCATACAATAAGAATGAGTGCTGAGTTGTTTTGAGAATGGGAAGTCCTAAAGTGCTAAAGTTTTACTGGTACCTATTGGTGGAGTTTCAAACGGACTGATCACAGATTTTGATCTTCTTTTATGTAAAAGATGTGAGCAGGTGCAATTACTAGGTTTCAACCTTTTAAATATCTTGAAGATAGGATATTCATCTCCATGGACCATTGATCTTCTCTGGGTTAAAATTATTATTTGACTTCTCTGGATATTATTACTTGTTACTTTTCTTATATATTTCTTCCCTTTACTTTCTTAAATATGTAGATATTTATTATTTGTAAAATTAATAACTATTATGTAGAACATATAAATCATTTCACAATAGATCTACATCCTGTAGAAGCAGTTAAGACAGTCTACTTTTTAGGCTAAAGCATCTCTCCAGAAGAGTTTCATTTCCTGGCACAGAAATCTGACTAAAGATGCTAAATGTAAATCCACAAACCACAGTCAGTATCTCTTTCTAAGGCTACTTGCAGAAATGGTGTGTGGAGATTTGTCAGATTTGTTGGTACTGGTTCCTTCTTTTGTGCAATTACACTACATGTGCTAGTTTTGACTCATTTCTCTTAAGATCCCAACATAACTATTATATACTGAAGAGAAACAAAAACCAATATGAAGTCCTTTTTTATTGTTCCCCTTTTTCAGACCTGACCTTGCAGTCGGAGGTGGTTCTGCTTGGTATCTGTTTGCAAAGAATGCTCTGTGAGGTGTTTAACAGTAGCAAAGCTAAGTAGGCTCTGGGGAAAATTCTTATGCAGTATTTCAAGATTGCTGCTTTCATCCATCCATTTCAGCTGGGTGATAATACAATTTCACTCAAATATCAATAAAATAGCAGTACATACTTTCATTCATGTCATGAATGCTTTCTAAAACTAATTTTAAAGGTTTTCATTGTCAGTTTAACTATGCAGATTCATTTAAAGACAATTTTTGGGGAGAGTGGGAGTTTGATTGAAAGGTGAAAAGAACTTCACAAAAAGATGCTATGTGATTAACCAGATAGTCCGGCAACTGTTGCACTGAAAAGTTTTAAGAGGGCATTGTTTTGAACAAAACTAGACTGTGTAAATTTTTGTAGATAATTAAATGGCAAAACTTCTCTAGTACCAATCAAAATATGTTCTTTAAACTTTATAAAAACAACAAAACATTATACAAATTTTTATTTAATACTTTTTTCCAATGGCTACAACTTAAACATTGCAATGTTTTGCTAACTTTTGACAATGTGAAAGTGAAGTTAGAAAACATTAGTTTGTTTCCTTTGCCCAAACAAAAAAGTGTCTGAGATAAATAGCATGAATACTTTAAAAACTATTATTTTATTGAATCATTAATTATTATGAAGTATTTTTCTAATGTTTATTTAAATCTTAAAAGAATTTTTATGTTAAAAATGCAAGTCCAAAAGAAATGCCATTTCCTAGTTATTTTAATGTACATTTCCATGTGATGACTATGTTAATCTTCAGACAGACTGTATTGCTGGAAATCTGGTGTAAGTGTAATCTGTTAAAGTCATTATTTTGCTTCTCAAATTAAAGATAGCTATATAAATTGCAGTTAGGTTTTTGTCATAGAAAAAGAGTCTAAAAAATCTACTGCCTCTTTAAAAATATGTTAGATGTTTGCTGAATGTAATTCCTGGACAAAGTCTAAACTGGAACTTTTATGTGTACTTTAGTTCTTACTCATTTGCTGTGGTGTATGCTACAGTGAACACTACAATTCTAACTCATTCAGTACAGTGAAAGCATATCAATAGGCATTTGGAGATCACTATGTGATGCTAAATATTAAAAAAGCCACGGAAAAATACCTTTATGAAATAAGACTAGGTGTAAGTGTTAACATTATTTACTTCCATGGTTATTTCTATTTGTCATTTTTAGTTTCTTTAGTATAAATCAAGCTGTAGATTCTATATTTCTCTGCTTTACTTAATGTGTTATGCATTTGTTTTCTTCAAAACCTCATGCAAGTTGAGTTTCCTGTATTTTGTTTTAGCTGAAGTCAAAATCAGGGAATTACTTTGATTAGATGCTTGTATATAACAATTTTAAATTACAAGTACTCATAATTTCTTTGTCTACACTCTTTATATAGGCATACTTATTGTACTCTTAACATGGAAGACTTCTAATCAAATTTATCTAAAATTGTATTGTCAACAAACAAAAGCCATGAAGACAGAGCAGTTTATAATGACGGCTGCAGACATGTTGGGGGAAGATAAGTAAGATTTTCAGGAATCTTTAATGGCTTCAGGAAGAAGCTTTTCGGATTTAAAACAACACTACCACCCCAAAACCAGGACTTTTGGTGTGTTCAAAGGCAGTGCATAAGGATAAATTTATAGAGTTGACTCTTAGTTTTGAGAGACAGCAACACTTCAATGAGGATAGTTTCAGATAAATAGACCCTTTATGTATTGTGATGCATTTTTTAATTATTCCATGAAATTAGATACATAATTCTTTGTTGCTTTGCATAGGGAAGACGAAGTTAAATAACTAAAATTAATCATAAAGCCAAAAATGTATGCAAACAAGTTATTTGCAGTGGTGATAAACTTGGTATGAGGTTGAGTGCTCATTGCTTATTGTCACAAAAAAGTTTACACTTACCACAGTGCCTGCTGCATGTCACAAATGTAAATATTTTGTACTTTAAAAATATGAGAGACTCTTTATTAATAACCAGTTAACTGCCATTTTTATTCAAATAAAAAATTTGTTTCCTAGTTTTAGAGGGATATGAGAGGCTATGGATGTCTTTTAAAGCATCTAACGGTATGATATCACTAGAAATGCAACTCAAATTTTATAGTCAAAAAATCCTTAATATACTGTTTTCTGAGTGAATAGAAGAAACTCTTTAACCACATGAAAAAAAACAGTTAAATATCATGAGGGATAGTTAAAACTGTATTTTCACAAAGATGACAGTATGGACTTAACTGGAATTCCTTCAGTTTTGTTTTTAAACATTCATCTTGGCTTGTATTTCTATAGCTTTTGGATTTCGGTGAAGGTACATGTATCAACACTGAACTGATGAGATTTTTTGAGAGGAGGGAAAATTTTTCTGAAGAGTCTAAGCTTGTGCTGTGAAACAATTGGTGTCACTAAATTTCTGCTCACTCAGCAAATTACATATTGGTTGTTTTTTAGAACCTTTTTCAAGAAATAGTGGCTTAAGTAGATGGAGAGTTTTGATTTTTTTGTTTGCACAGAATTAAGAAAAAAACCCACTTCACTGTTTCTTTTTTTTTTTTTCTATAAGTTTGGTAGGTATTGTGATTTTTGGTTCAGAGACTATTTATGAGGTCTTACGTAAAGTCAGAACATATGTTTTATTATTACTTTTAGGCAAGTAGGAAATTGCTCAAGATCTATCCATGGTGAACAGTAGATAGGGATAAGTATTGAGAATAAAATCCTGGAATCCCAGGTTACTTGAAGTACATCTATATAATCTCCATCCTTTTATTTAAAAGTCTATGCGTTCTTGGATTTCATGCTGGAAGGGAGGCTTTAGTGCAAGAAATAGATGTAGCTCTTTCTGGCTCAGAGCATGAGGGGAACAGTACATAAACATTGTGGAAGAAGTGAGAGCTTGGAGTCCATGCTTGAAGTGTACATACCTCATTGCTGAACACAGGTACATATTCTGTTCTTTTCCAGTTTTGGGGTGCAGTGTCACATTTAGCTCTGAGGTCATAACCATCATGCCAGAAAACCAACCAATCCACTGGGCTGCAGCTGGTTTGGCAGAGAATCAGTAAAACTGAAACTGTTTTCCCCTCTTGGCGTCAGAAACTACCAGGAGGAAAAGGAACTGCTGCTTAGATCCTATTTTCTTTCTTTTTTTTTTTTTTAATTTAACTATTGGAAAAATGAATGCCCAACATAAACCTACTGGTATCTGCCATGACTCTATAGGTCAGAAATCCTTTAGTTGATAGAACTGCTTTCTAAATTATAGTCTCACAGATCTTGAAAATTGTTGAAAATCAATCTGAACAAAAGACTTCCTAAACTCCATTTTATCAGCGTTTGATGTGTCTTCATTGAGATTTTTTTAATATTATTTTAAAACAAATATCACCATTCTTTTCTACATTGAAATTAAACACTTTATAGATTAATGATATGATCTTTGTAGAATTGAATTATGAGTTTACAAACAAGTCTGTGTGGAACAGAAATATAAATATGCAATCAGCTAAATAGGAAGAAAATCTTGCAACAGATTACACACACACTATACAAAAATCTTTTTTTTTTGAAGATTTGTGTGCAAGTATGATTGATTAATAATTCTTCAAGATCCTAAATATTTTTTTTATTATTATTCTACCCTTCCTAATGTTGCTGTTGCACTTCAAAGCCTGAAATAAGTATTGTTCAGTTGTTTACCATATTGTCTAGAGTGCTGTATAGCTTTAACTCAGGTTGTTTACTATCATCAACAACATGGGTTACAATCTTGTCAGAGAATTATTTACTGAAGTTTACAGTCTTGTATCTTAACATAAAGTTAACATAAATCCTGGCTTGACTCTTTTGGGCTGCAAACATGTTCAGGGTTATATTCACCTCAAATTCCACTCACTGCTGCATAGCTGGCATCTCCAAAAGACTTCAACTATCCAAATTAACGTCACACTGTTACTAATTGTGCAAATCCACCATGTAACAGTTGGGGGCATTCAAAATTGTTCTTTCCCTCTAAAAATGGTTCCATCCCTACAGCCTGCACAATGGAAATTTGTCTGTACCTCAGTTGCTTCTGCCCAATGACCTGTTGTGAACAGGGTTAATGAGCCAGTGATGTCTGCAATGAAGTAGCTGAGGCAAACATAATTTCTAATGAACCTTCCATGGTGAGTGGCAACCACTATTACCAAAAATCAAATGAATGGCTGATGAGGTCTTAAATATCAAACCATTAATTTTGCTGAAGCTACTCTACTGTTGCCCACTACCCTTGGGCTTGTTTTTTATCTTGCAGTTTCAGCACAACTTCTCATCTGAAGCTTTATGAAGTGCTTTTAGTTGGTCATAAGTCATCTGTCCAAAGAGATTGTTCACTTCATTGGATCATAGTGAAAGCATAAACACTTTTTAATGTCTGAACAGATGAAACACATTCACTCCCACATGATACTTAATTTTTTGTTGAAATTATTTACAGAAGGTTACAAACTAATTTTTTTAACCATGGTGAAGCTGGGATTTGAGGGGAGAAGTTCATGTTGCTTAAAATTTCAGCAGAAACTGTGTGACCTTCTCACAGATCATTTGGGAAGGTGAGTATACATTGGGCATTATTTGGTACTAATGATAGAATTAATTTGTGCCTTAGTGTTGTCTTTAAAATGTTTCTTCTTGCCTATATGAGTTTTCTCTGTAACATAGTGTTGCCCTATGATAGCCCTTGTTCCTCTTTCTCCTGTCTTGTGACTTTTATGGGGTGAGCGAGTGCCCTTCCTTCACCCAGTCTTTCATCTTCTGTTAGAATCTGAACTATAAAGTAACTTTTTCCCCCTCTTAGCATCCCACTTCTTGAAATTCACTTCTGTCACATTGTCTCTGTCTCTTTCTTATATTAGAAAAAGGTTCTTTACCCAGAGGGTGGTTGGGCACTGGAACAGGCTCTCCAGGGAAGTGGTCACAGCACCAAGCTTGACAGAGTTCAAGAAGCATTTGGACAACGCTCTCAGGCACACAGTGAGATTCTTGGGGCTATCCTGTGCAGCGCTAGGAGCTGGACTTGATGGTCCTCGTGGGTGCCTTCCAACTGAAGATATTCTATGATTCAGTGATTCCTCAGGTTTCTCATAATAAGGTCTAGAGATGAAATTTTCCTAGTGAAAGACAGTTGAGAACTGGACTGCTGCTTTTCCTGAGCAGTGGACCAGGAAGCCAACCCCTAATTGGTACCTGTTGGAAAGAATGGGAATCACTGCTGCCTGTGCTTATAGAAATGATAATAAAACTTTTCATGTCATGTTGATTGACCTGGAAATTTTTTTGTTGCAGCCAAAGGACTGGAAAGAAGCATCTGCTCTCCCCTTAACCTTTGGCTATTCTAATAGAAAAAGTCAGTCTCCAGTTTTGCTAACGATCGCAGACAGGTAAACCTGTCCCTTAAACTTGCAGAATGCTGTGAAAGCCATCCCTTGCTACAGAGGTTTTGTATCCCCTATGATTGACTTTTTTCTCTTAAGTATATTTGTTAGCTGTGATTGGTTGTATGTGGAAAACTGAAAATGTCAGTAAGTTGTAAACTCTGACACTGCTAGTCTGAAAAGTCTGAAACCACTCATCTTTCATCTTGCAAACAGAAGTTCTAGGGGTTGCTGTGTCTGCGATTACAGGATTTCTCCCGTTTTCTAGTATTTCGCAGTGAAGGAAAAGTGGTGCCCAGGCACCTGTCACATCATCTTATTTTTCTGTCTTCTAGTAGCCTACTTTGTTTTTTCATCTTTCCCCATGGCAGGATTGAATTTTTTCATATCTTTCTAGGACCAAAGCAGAGGTGCTATATTTGGTTAGGAAATTACAGTTGAAATTGACTTTTGCAGCCAGAGGAAACTGGAAAAACATCAGTATCAAAGGACTGATAAGAGGAGAAAGGCTAGCCAGAAAGTAAATTACAGCTTTGAATAATTGCTGTTTAAAAAATACCGAATAATAATCATCCATTACAATTAGCAATTATTTTCAGCTATGAGCCACAATTACTTGAATAAATTAATGTATTACAATTTATTGATTGTTTATAAAAGCAGACTTAAGGTTTTGGATCCACATTACAACCTTCCTAGATAAAAGCAAAGTGAAATTAACCTGATTGTTGAATATTCCTATGGTACACATGGCTCTGTCTTTTGGCTCATGTACTAGTAGGACTGAAGATTGTTACTTCTGAAATACTGCTGTAAAGATCAAAAGTCAGTATAAGAGTTCTAAACCAATTTCAAAACCATCTGATGGACTTACAATAGCCAGAGAAGAAGGGATTTGAAGTATACAAACAAGATAGGATTATAATCCTGTACTATCCCTTACACTGTATTTGCACATGCATGCACTGCTTTCCCCTGCCTCCCTCCTGGCCTCCAGAAAGGAGGTATATTGGCCAAATCACATAGGGCAAGTATGTGAGTTGAGTAGTTGTTGAGTCCTAAAGGAGAAGGTCTTTTTTTGCTCCATCAAAGCATATATCTGAGATTGATAGTACTCTGAGGAATATTTCTTTCAGAACTTCAGTCAACTTTAAGGCACAAGAGGAGCATTTGGACTAATATACAATTCAAAAGTACTATTTATTGGTTGAAATCCTTTCTTGAAAAATATCTGAGGCCTAGGTTCTTGACTCAAAGACAAAATGAGATCTAATATACTTAAGTTGGAATTCAACCAGTCACAGATGTAAAATTATTATTATCATGTTAATTCTTTATGTGAATGCACTTTATTCTTGAAAACTGACCTGGAAAAACATTTTATGGTCTAATTTTCATTTGTCACTTATGAAACAAAACCCATGACATGCTTAAGGAAGGAAAATTTGAGCTCACCTTCTTGAAAAGCAGGTCGTACAAAATGGGACTTTTTTCTTCTTGTCCTTCAGCTCCAAGAAACACCTGCTCAAACTTAGAAGGAAGAAAAAAATACATTTTGGACACCTTCTTTCTGAGGTTGGTAAGTTAGCATACAGGAAGTATCACGTTATTTTTTAAGTACTGGGGAGATTTACAAATACTGTTTCCTCTCAGCTACTGAAATGCATGTTTTATATTTCAGATGACTTAGAAAAATCTTTCTTTCTTGGCAGACTCTGAAGAAGTACTTAATGCAACTGTGCTTCTACAAAATATATAAAGGAAAGCTAAACTATATAGTTTATGTAAAAGCTTATATTCCAGACCTCAAAAATAATTCAGAAAGAAGTGTGTTCTGAGTCAGAGTACAGATAATGCAACTCTTCAGGATTCAGAGATTAATGATAAATAAAAGGACCAGTTAACTTAATACCACCTTTTCCAGTGTTTTATTAATAATAATCCTGCTACAAACATGCATTAGAACTCATAGTGATGCTCAGCAGATGTCTTTTTGCTGGTCAGAAAAAAAGTGCTAACTCAATTTTTTTTGGTTGTTTTTCTTTGGGTCGGGTTGGGTTTTTTTGCAATAAAAGCAACATAAAAAATAAAACACACAAAGAGCACAGAAGAAAAATTGCATAGCGAGGGGGGAAGCAATTAACTTGAAAAATGTAGAGCTGAAAATTAGAACATAGTTTGGCTAAGTTTTCCACTTGGTAACTGTAATTAAAGAGAACTGCTTGTCTTATTGAAGCAATAAAACAAAATATTGTCTGCTTAGCAAGTGACCTCTAACTTGCAAAAATATGCAGTTCTGAATGCAAATGAAATAACAGTTTGGAAGAAATTTAATTTATTACAATTTCTACATTTTGTGTGCGTTCTTCTGCGTTCTGAAGTCTTTGAATAACTTTTAAGTGCACTGACAGGACATTTTTTCAGAATACTCCCTGTACCATCATGTATGCCATGTACTGTAGCCTAAAAGCCATAATTCAAAAGCTGACTTTGCAGAGTAAGGTCAGGACAGGCTGCAGGTTTCCTCATTTGTGTGGATCCAGTATTTTCACTTACCTATAGACAAGGTATTAAGAAACTGTTAACAAACATTTCTGCTCTGAAGCTGAAGAAGCAGCTGTAGGATTTCAAGCTGCTCTGGTCCTGATTTATATTAATGCTTTTTTTTTTTAACCCAAGTTTTGGCAAAAGTAGTAGTATGATTAGTGATACTTTCATAACGTATAAAAATTGCAGGGAAGGATTTTTTTTGCACATTCTAACACATCAGGATCTGGCTTTAGAGTTAATGCTATGCAAGGAGCCCCAAGAACCTAGTGGAGTTCCTTTTTTTGGATTTAACTCCAAACTTTGACTAAAAGAGCTTAATTTTGATAGCAGCGAGCCTTGGCTTTACGTGCTGAAGGAGAACATCATGACCATGCTAAAACATACATATTTGACTTAGATGAGTTTTTCCATGCAGAAAGATTGGACAGAGGAAAGCAAATCCTTGCTTTTAAGCCTTTTTTTTTGCCTTCCCAGGCTGTCACATCCCAGAATCCTTTAATGTTCATGATTTTTTGCAGATCCCACAATGTGTATTAAGACAGTATGAAGCGTGTCCTCATAATTGTATAATCTAACTCCATGTCTGATTTCAATCATCTGACCTAACCTGTGCAGTGAGTGTCTAATATTGCAGTCCTTTCACCACAAGAACCATTACTTAGTTTCTTACTACATGTCTTTTTTGAGTGTTTATTCTTAAATTCTGAGTTTATGTAACTTAATATTAATACTAATTATATTCATGTTCTGATAGACATATCTAATATATATTGTTGCATTGTTGTTATTTTTGCACAAACTCTTTGTGTGTAAAACTCCAGTGTAGAATTGAGTTGGAACTTCCAAGAGCAATTGAATGTGACTGCTTGTTTGGAGTTGGAAAGTGATGCAGTAGAAAGTCTTTTGGCTAAGAACAGAACAAAATTTGATTACAGATAAGTTCACTTTATCCTCTCTTCAACGATCAGGCTAGCAGTAGAGTAAGATATCAACACTAAGTATTACTGGCAACAAGTTAGAATTCAGAAACTTACATTTCCAAAAATACTACATTGAATTTCTCTCAAATATTTCAATATAAAAGTTGCATCCTTTTGTCTTGAAGTTTTATTCCATTCTATTATTGATTGGTTTTACATTTTGACATTGTATACATTTTCAGTTCTGAAGTATTGTAGACCTTACATGCTTATCATGAATTTAAAAGATTATTGAATATGCTGCATTATGTTGCTTCTGAAGACTTAAATAGATGCGGTTTGTGATTTTCAAATTTACCTACCCACAGAATGAAATTACCATGTGTATGTTGAAATGACTCCTTCATATGTTATCTTTAATATCTGCCTTGTCAGTGGTATCTAAATTGTGTTCTGTTTATGCAAAGAATGTTCATATAATGAACAGTCATGGTGCATATTATTAGTCTACATTCTGTAAGTCTAATAGTCTACACAGGTAATTCCAACTCCATTCTTAAATGTGACAAATTGCTTGACTGCTCGATAGAGAACAGTTCTGTACTGATCAGAGAAGTCGGAGTTGCATCAGAGTATGTTCTCTCTTCTGTCCTTTGATTCATTAGTGGGTAAAATGAGTTGCCCTCAAGTCGTTTTTTAGCCTGTACTAGCAATTCAAAATATTTTTGTGGTCTCAGGTCAGTACACTACTCAAAGGAAACTTTGGGAGCTTACCACTTGAGTTGTGGCAATATATTGAAGTGCAGAAGTGGGAATTATTTTTTCTTATGGACCAATAGTTATCTGGAGAAATAATTTAAATTCATAAATTGATTTTGAAAATTAGGAGTTTGAAATAATTTTATAAAATTCGGTCAATCTACTTTTTTCTACAAAATTAAAATGTTTATGTATTTGTGTATGTTTATGTAGCTACAAATAATTCTTAACTGAGGTTTTCAAAACATCTTCTTACATGCATTTTTTGATGACTATGTTCTGTTTAATTATGTATTTCTCTGATGCTGCTAAAATTCGTGTTCTGTGCTACCTTTGTGCATGTTGGAGGCCTTCATGGTCGTTGCTGACGAACTCCCTCCTTTTCTGACTTCTGTAATACTAGTTCTTAAAGAGCTTCTTTATAGTCCATATGAGGCAAACACTCCTGCTTTGTACATAAGCTATGGCTGGTATTGCAGAGGAAGGCAGGGATGCTTTATAAGGTGTTTCAGAGTTGCTGGTTTGAGGATTGCTGTACTCCTTGAGTATCCCTTGTGTGTTACATTACATGAACAACTTCTATTTACTAGAAAATATTAAAGAGTGAAGGAATGTTTACTTAACCTGAACATCAAATACTGAAGTTATGCCAAAAAACCCCCACTATATTGTAAAAATAAAGTCATAAAAATTATATTTTTCAATAAATATACTCTTGTTTCTGCAGCATCTGGGCTAATCTCTGCCTTTCTTTTGGAAGAAACTGGAATTTTAAATTACAGGTTTTCTTTGTTGTAGGTAAGCTACCTTTTCCTTTCCATCTGATCAGAAGGAGAGGGCAGAAAACAAATACTGTCCTTTTTTCTGTGGCATCTCAGACTGGAAATCCTTTGCTTTTTGTTTTTGCTAATGAAAGCTTACACTACTGTCTTTGCTATATCAGATGCTTTGATACAAGACATAATGGAAATGGTTTCCTTCCTTCCTTGTCTTCAAAGTTTAATATTTCTATTATATGTGTTAATTAACTCAGACTCTTCTCCAGGTAATACTGTAATTATAAAGTGGTTTAATCCTTTTAATGGAACAGTTTCTAATTGAAATTTTTTTTTCAAAGGGGAATTTTTTCAGATTTTTGATGTTTTCTTGTCTCTTTCACATCTCTAGCCAACAAGGATACTGGTTATAGAAGACTGGTGTCTTCTAATTATTAAACATTCTATTTAGTCAGCACACAGTTTAAATTTGAATGTGGATAATCTTGTTATGTGTATGCAAAATTTTGGGGCTGTGCACTTTATTTCATTCTATGTTCTGGCTAGAAATTCGTACACACATGTATATGTCACTGCTATTTGCACTGTGTATGTTTCTGTTGCTATGGTGCAGACTGAATTAGTTCTGCAGGTGAGCTCAGCAGGGCTTCAGAGCAATAGAACTGAAATTTTAAGCAAGTTTTGAATTTTTCTGAAGGAAATGTAAATAGTAGTTGTACGTAGTAAATGGTTCAGCCCAAGACTTAGGTTTTCCCCGTACATTTTAATTATTTATATTTAAAAAATCATAATCTAAAACATAAGTTTAAAACGTTTTCTTTCATACAAATAGTTGCAGAGTAAATATCAGCTGTAGGCTTTTTAGCCCCTTAGTTTCAAAATATTTGAAACAGCTACCACTGCATATTTTGGGAGAGAGTTAATAATTTTCTGGCATGCTCTTATCATTCTCTTGAAGGTCTTACGGCATAAAGAACATCCAACAAAAACACAATTCCATATTTTATACTACACTTGCTTACAGTTTTTTAATTCTTTTTCAAAACTCAAGATATTTTTACTATCCATAAATCTGTTTCAGGCTTGATGTACTTAAATCTTAATGGTTATATAGATATAGGTGCTCAGAAACAGCATTTCGTGGCTGTTCTTTCAGAAGTTTTATGTAAATGGTTGTCAATAGCTATTAACAAGTATATATATCAGAAACATAAAATGTAAATAATACTTTTCTGGTACTTAATGTGACTGGATGCTAGTAACACCAAGTTTATAAAATAGTCTTTGCAAGTTGTGCACTACAGGATCACTGTGGAGGAGGTAAAATCACAGCTACAGTGCAGATAGTAGGGGAAAACAGAGGCTGTGGTCTGCCTAAAAGAGGAGAACAAATCCTGGCAGAGCTGGGGAAAATTTCAGTTTTTATAAAGAGGTCATTATTTTATTATTTCTTTTATGTTGCTTGTACATTGACTTTTCCCACTAGCCAACTATTTCATTAAATTAAAATATCTGGTGATAACAATTGCTTTTCTTCAGAACCTTTTTGTAAAGACTGTGCTTTTGGCTGACTACAGCTGTAGGCATACATCAACTTTTAAATGGGTGAAAGGAAAGGGACCGCTTCCGAAAGAACTAAAGAACAGAAAATAGTTCTCCAAAATACAACCCAGTGGTCAAAAGCCAATTTTACTACCCAGTAGCTACAGCCTCAAAAGTGGTTCATTAGAATTTACATTTTAAGATGCATGAGTTCAGTGGTTTCATGGCATCGGGTTTTGAGATTATATTAAATGCTGCTCACTGATTCACAGCCAGCAGCTACCTATTTTTCTGATTTACAAATCCAGTGAAATTTTGCTGTAAATTTTCATCCATCAATTTTTGCAGTTGACTCAAGTATAAACTGGGAGTTTTCTCTGCCATTTATAAGACATCTTAGATTCAAGTCTTGTACAACAGGAATTTTTCATCTCATTCTAAGGAATATTATGTAGACATGGGAAAGAACTAAGAAAAGGTTCAGGTAGAGCATGGAAATACATCCCCTGGGCATGCACTCTGGGCAGGACCAGCCACTGTGGGTTGCAGCATTGCAAAAACATTCACTTGTAGGCTATGTCAAGTTAAAGCTCACAAAAATGTAAAGGGAATAGTAAATATTCTAGTAACAAGCAAAGCCATATAGCCAAGGCCAGAATTCACACTGGAGTGGTCAGTTGTTTAATTTTTTTTAAGTATCTCAGCATACAATATCGCCTTTTAATTTGTTTGAAATTAGTTTGCTACACTGTTTTTACTATTAATTTATTTGTTTTAAGCTTCTTGAAAAATAGATTGCTCCAATCTCTATGAAGAAGTTTTTACAGTTTTGTTGGAATTCCACTAAGTAGCTTGTTTTTTTTTAGCTGGGATACTTTGGGAGTTTGTAACAGATTTCCTTTCTGTGGAAATCTGGAAATGTAGTGAGAATGAAGTAACCACAGAGGCTTCTGGAGATGCTCTGAGTGCTCTTGCGCTCTGAGTGTCAGTGATTAATGTTTTACCTGAAGGGATCGCCAGTGTGATAGATGTGACTGTGTTCAATGTTTTACTTAATTGCTTTATCTTATGTCAAATGCCCTGGATGTTTCAAAGTCAGTGGGGGGAGCAGAGAGGCCACCAGAACTTGGCTTTCATTTACAGATTCTTTAATGATCATTTATAATTGTAAAAATAATGATTAGTAAGAACAGTAAATTGTTCTCTTGCAACAGCTTTTCTTTAGTGATACCAAGATCTTACTCTTTTCACAATGATATATTTATGTGCTTCAGCACAGCTATGTAGAGACCTCGAATTAGAATTCCAGTTATAGGTGGACATTCTGGAATTTATATTTACTTTTAATTGTATTTAAGGATAAGTGAATTTTTAATTGAAACATTTGCTCAAATCTGTAGGTAGAAAGCCAGACAGAACTTTAGGATTTCTCTCTAAATTTAGACACAGCATATTATTCAGATGCTGAAAATCTCATGCTTCCTAATGAAAACCTGTTCAGAGTGCTATGTCTAAATGTTTACATTTCTTGGTAATACTTTTATGATAGTACTACAAAAGCAACCAAGAATTAGGCTCTGTTGTACTGGGCATTGTACACAAACAACATATTAGATAATTCTGCACTCAAAAGCTTTTATTTAAACAGACAAGATAGATGTGGGGGACAAAAGGGCTTTGAAGTGCAAGTAGATATGACTGTATGATAACAGAAAAGGGTCTGTTTGGACTCTGTTGAGAGGGTAATGAATTCGGGGCTACCAAGTGTGTAGAGGCTTAATGAGAAAAGTACAAGAAATTATTAGTGAGGAAAGAGATGAGTTTGAGTTATTTTGTGTTGTGTGTATATGCTTTTATAATTCTGTAAATTCACTCAATGTTGTTTGGGGTCTTTTTTTTCCTTTTCTTCTTTTTAGGAAGCAGTAATGCAGTAATTCAGGTGATGAAAAGAACTTGGAGACTTTTGTTCTCAAATGATGTATGTGGAACAAGAAGTCATGTAGTTACTGGGGATCCTCATCATACCTTGAATGTTGTGCTGAGAATTGCTCATGGGTGTTGGATTGTTTCTTATGAATGGGTGAGAAGTGCTTTTTAATTTTACTACACGATAACTTAAACTTATTTTGTATAGCTGAAGTATCAACTGTGCTTGGGTCTATGTTACATACAATGGTGCAATGTTCAGATATTCAGACTTACCTAGAATTAATTCAATTAGATGAAATTTGTCTGTGTGAAGCTCTCTTACTGTGAGTTACAGTCTTTCAGCACTTAATCTAACCAAAGAATTTCTGTATTGTACCTCATTATGTATTTTAGGAAGGCCTGAACTTTTGTCTCATGGATGAGAAACTCATCTCCTATGCATTATTTTTGGGCAGACTAAAGACTAAATAAACCATTTCTGCTCAACGTTAGCCAGCTCACATTATTCAGATTGAATTTTTTATATCCTGATAATATATTTCTGTTCTGTTCTGAAACATGCATTTTGTTCAGCGTTTGGTAAAAATTAAGGGGAATTGTTAGATCCTTTGCTGCAAGTAGGAAAAATATAAAATAGAAATAGCAGTGACTGGGTGGCGAGCTTACCTGTCAGCCCAGGCTTAAGCAGTCTCAATTGCTCGCTCTGATAATGAAACTATTTCTGGAACTATGAAACATAGCTGTTGGAATTTATATGGAATTAGTTCTTCATCTTATACAGAAAAGGTTTGTTGAATAACTTTCAATTTTGTAGTTTCCTTTTTCTTATAAATACTTGAGAATGTAATTGTTGGGCTGAAAATAAACTCCTATTGCCTTTTTGTTTTTGAGATGTCTGACACTTAGCAGTGTGTAGCTTGTCCTGTGTGATATATATACAGTCATCTGAAGTTGTTGTGGTATCCTTCAGGGTTTTCATAAATTCTTGGTGATTAATTTCCCTTGGAATAGAGGGTTTGCATCTTTCATCACCTTGAGGATCCAGTAGTGTACCTTTGTGGCAAAAAAAAGACTAATAGCTGCATTAAGCTTGGCTGCATTTAGAGGAACACATTTGAGCCGGGGGTTTGGAAAAGAAAATCTCCAGACATCCTTTCCAGCTGCAACTACTATATGATTCTTTGCATCTATGAATTAAATACACTGAAATGTCTGTCCCACACTTGGCTTTGTATGGAGCATTTAACAAGTCACAACGTAATTGCTATAAGCCATTTTTTCATAAGAGGGTAGTCAAACATGAAAGCTGCGTTTTATCTCGTTGAAAAGCTTCAAATAACTACTAAGACAGTAAAGATGTAACCAGTACAAAATAGCTTCCTGTGTTTGTACATAAGGCAGTATTTGGATAATCAGTATTCTGACAATTGCTGTTCTGGCATTTCACAGCCCATTTTATACTCTGAACTTTTGTGAACTAATTTATGGTGAAACCATCTACCCATACTTTTCGTAGACTGTATTGATCAGTAGTAATGCCAAATTTTGTCCTCTTATCTTACAGTCTACCTTGTAGACTTATTCCCTCAAGTAATTAAGTAATCTCTTTCACTGAAATAAATTAGTGCTTTGAACTTTTTTAAAAAAATTATTTCTTAACTTGGTTAAATCAATGAATCTTATAATGTAAGAGCTTTTTTGTCTTATTTCTAATTGTGTCACTGGCATAATTTTGCCATCTTTTAACCCAAATTAATTAACTGAAAAACTAGAGAAGAGAAAGCTGAAGCCTTACTTAACCATCATTCAGTAGATGGAATTCAGGAATTCAGTAGAAAATTAGTTAGGAGAACTTCATTGATGCTACATTATTGAATCCTTTGAATGTAATCAACCCTATCATAAGTACTTTCATTGGTAAAATAGTTCAAATTGGATAATTAAAATAATCGATCAATCTGGAGAAATTAGTTACACTTTTTAAACAAGGTATTACTTTTGACCAGTGATGATTGTCTTTTGTAAGATGTCTCTCAACACTTTGAGAAGTTATTTACATCTGCCTTCTGACTTGTAACATGGAGATAGTTTAGACTGAAATATTTTTTTTCTTCCGAGAAAAACTTAAAATTATATTTTTAAAGATGGATGTTGGAGAAATACCAGATTTGCCATCAGACATTTAATCTTCATAGCACTCTATTTATATATTCCAACATGAATTATTTGAGTACAAATACCATATGATCATTCAGTGTGCTATCTGGATGGGTAAGAGACCATAAATAATGACTACTCAAACTGTGTTTTCAGATCCTTGAGAACTTGATGTCTGACATACCTTTCCCTATATGATGAGAACATAGCTGATATGGATAACCAGAGGAAAACTGCACCAAGGCTAAACTTTTAGCTGTATAACCTACAGAACACTTTTGGAGCTCCATGCCATACTGGTTGCCTGCTACTGAATTACTTGAAATAGCCCATACTTGAGGATGAAGTAACAGATTTATCAACTTGATTCTAGAGTCCAAAGCCAAAGGAAAACATTCTTTAAGGTTGTAAGAAGTCCACAGAAAAACTATGCTTTTCTCACTCTCTTCTTCCTTCTCTGTTTTCTCCTAACTTGGGTCCTCCATGATCAGAAAGACTGTATTCTACTAGAATCTGGTATATTCTCAATATCTCGATGTTATCAGCTGTATTTTCCTAACTTCTGATACTCCTATATCCAGCATTCTTACTTGATCCATACAGTACTGCTTTATCATTACAAGTTAAATCTTCTGTAGCTGCACGTTTGAAAACTTCTAGATAGCCCTTTCTTCTCAATATTAAAGTGTTTATATTCTGAAGTATTTCAACTAAGAATAATATTGCAAATCATAACTTGTTTTTGTCCTACATGAATTTTAAGCATTTTTTCTAGTGTTGCTGTGAATATATACTAGTTGAAAATTTGTCAAAGGCAGAAGCAAACTTTCAGTAGTTTGCAATGGAAAGCTCTTGTCTTTGTTTTCATGAAAACTGAGTGTTTTAGTGAATGGTGACCTAATTATTTGCTCCAGGACCTGTTCATGAACTCAGTATCTAATTTTCTTTTTATCTAGGAACGTAGATACGATGCCTTTGTACTCAATTCCAGAACCATGATAGACAAGCATTAATCCATCTTTTGTTAAGACAAACAGAATTCATTTCTAAACAAAATTCTGTAAATACTACAAGGATTGATAGATCTGTTGCTGTAGAATTGGCCTGGAAAAGAAAAAGGGATTACTTAATCATAACTAATCTTTTGGGTTTATGTTTTAATCTGCTTGAGTTGTTGTCCAGCTACTTTTGGTACAAACATAATTTTGGTACTATAAGGACATGATGTACACATTACACAACATGGTACGTCTGTTCCTGCTGAAGATTATTTATGAAGAATTTATTTTCGTGTAGCATGTCTCTATGTTAAATTTTCTTGGTTCAGTTAAAATTGATTTCTACTGGAATTAAAAGAGAAATGGCTTGGATTAACAAGTTTTTTATTTTCAATAAATATACACAACTATAAGTATAAAGCTCACAGACTTCAACATTCTTACTTTAAATTGCTAAAAGTAATTGTAAAAAATACACACAGCTACCACTTTAAAATTTATAATTTACAATCCTAAATTGCAGTCTGTATGTTTTTAAGAAGTTACTATACTTAGCTGAACACAGAAATGCATTATTGAGTTTTGAATATTTGTTAAATGTCACTGACTTATTAATGTGCTTAACTCTTATTTTTATGTTTGGTATGATATAATGACTGTAGAAATTATTTTCTTTTTTTGTATATGCGTTTCATTTTCAAATATTTGGTTGTACATCTTCTAAAAGAAAACATAATATTCTTTGGAATTCTGTGATCAAGTTCAACAATAAGTTTGAAGATATGCTGCTTTTTATTACCAGCAACAAATCACTGTTCACTTCTAGTCACCTGCAAAATTAGATACCTCCCCTCACAAGTCAAACATGTCTTGTCACATCACACAAAGCACCAGCTTTTGTAGCAGTTCACATTAAAAGTTGCTGGTTTCCCTGGAAGTCATGAGACATAAGCTGCTTTCAACTGAAAACTATAGAACTTAATTTAGAAAATAATTTTTTTATCGAAAACGAGTTTGGAATTTTCCTTCATGTAGCAATAGATTTGGGGCAAAAAAGTCCTTTACAGAAACTTATTTTCCTACATACAATTAGGCCATTTTATAAGGTTTATGTTGCTAGTTTATAATCACTCTGTTCAGCTTAAAATTTTTCATCAATGAGCTTTAACATTGTAGAGGATAACTTTACCATGCTCAATATCTACAATACCAGTTTTTATCCAAGTGGAATAGCTCACAGGCTTGTTCCTAAATTTTATGAGGTAATGTTTTATAATTAAAATTAATAATATATGGATTTGTATGGCATCTTCCAAAAGAAAGAAAAATACAGAGTATTTCAGTTATTGTGAAACAAGTATGGGAATAATTTCACGCACTGATGAAATTCAGCTTGTTCTAAGGTGAATAATGACAGTTTAATGGTGCCTGGCTGTGCTAACAGTAAGAAACAGCCATCATCTATTTAAAATGTGAGAGAGCTATTTAGGGTAAATGTGACAGAGGTAGAATTATTCTAAAACAGGGATTTACTCTCTGATAAATTCCATATATCCCATTTTGGGGGTATATGTATGCTTCTTATTCCCTTAATACTCTCTGTTGTTCTAGGAGAGCAGGGTAGGTACTTGTAGGTAGCATTGCTTGCTTTGACTTGTATTTAAGAGGTGCCAGATGGCAACTGCTGGAAGGATGTTGTGAAGCTTAAATATCTTCTAAAGGGAAAAGTTGTTGAGTGGAATGAGTGGACAAAACTGGCAAAGAATTTACCAGTCTCTTACCTATATAAGAAGCTTTATGGCTCACCACTGATAAAACCAATGAGGAAAATAATCTTGTCTTCCATCAGAATGTGCTTCTAAATTTAGACTATCTACAAATTAGTAGCAAAATGTCCTTTATATGACTCAAGGACAGAGCCAATGTAGAAACTTCACTCTTTTTCATTTTCTCATTAAGATGATGCTTTTACCAATTGAGGGATAGTATCTAAACACTATGTGGGAGCTTTTAATATTATAGTCTACCAACTGCAAGTTATGGTAAATTGTTTTGAAGAACGGTTTAGAAAATCAGTGTGGAAAAATATGCTGGATGAAGCAGTTTTGGGAAAGTTTTACCAAAAAAAAATAAAAATAGAGTCTTTCAGAAATTAAAAATACAACCATTTTAAGTAGGTTTTTTCCACTAACAATTTTCTGATGGCGCTGATGGGAACAAAAGTCTGAAAGTAGTCCAAAGTGTTAGTATTGCTAGTCTCCAAGGATCATATTGATCCAGTGTTTCAGAGCTCAGTTGAACACAAGTGATTATGTATTTTCTAGAGTGTCAATGTTCTGCGCCTTTTTTTGTGCTCTAGAATATGACATTGACAGAGCAGGGGACCAAAGTGGATGAAATTGAGTTTTCCTTCTTTGCAGGCTGATTTACATATGTAATGTATATTCTATGCAATAGTTACATAATCCTTGTCACCATTGTTTAGCATCTTCATTTATGATCTGGATGATGGGGAAGAGTGCAACCTCAGCAAGTTTGCAGATGTTAGAAAACTGTGAAAGAGCGTTTCAAACACCAGATGGGTGTTCTTGTTCAGAGAGACCTTGAGAGGCTGGAGAAATGAGCTAACAGAAACCTCATGAAGTTCAATGATTGACTGAACCAAGAGAACAGAACTGATGTAGTATAACTTCCCTTTTGGAATCTTTGTTCTAATTCTATGTATTGTGATGAAAATAATATCCTCTATTTTCTAATACTCTCACAAGGTTTTAAATTTTAATGTAGCTATGCATAGAAATATGGCCAGTATTTTAATGGTTTGTTTCAGTTGTAAAATTTGTATCTTCTTCAATTGCGTGATTTTTCAACAAATCCTTTGGTTTGGATAAATGAAGTATCAAACAACTGTTGCAACAGCACTGTCACTTCTAATTACACATTCAAAGAGTTTGTTGTTTTAGAAACTATAAGAGCTCTACTTACTACCTATTTAATTCTAGGTTCTGTGGTCTTTGGAACTGGGCCATTGGATTTCAGAGGAACCATATGAGCTTTCATCCAGCTTTCCTGCAGCTCCTGTAAGTTTAATGGTCCTTTAAGCTTCTGAGCCTTCTTTTGTTTATCTGGGAAATGACTGGCCCTCTAAACAGGTTTTGTGAACAAGAAAGCCTACTAGAAAAAAATATTTTTTAAAGCAAATACTGTAAGGAGTTATTTTCTCCTTTGTCCACTACTTTTTGAAGTGTGTGCAAAAACTCTGGTATGCATGGAAAATGCAAAAAATTGATCCACCAATTAACATCTGAATAAACCAGGATCTTATTGAAGTATAAATGTACTTTAATTTTATTTTTACCTGTGCTTGTATATAAAATGGAGAGGCATGCTATTGCCAAATGGAAAGACTTGCAGGTCCTGGACTCAATTTTTTTGGTCCAGAAATTTCTTGGGCAATGGAAAATTACTGTGGCCTTCTAGAACTGCTAAGTAGGAAAAAATGAAGCATTTTTCCTGCCTCTAATGATCATTCTCAAATACTGAATCAGGAACAAGTACAAAAGTGTGCATATTGGGGACATTGTGTACCTGTGCAGACCTGCGAGTATCAGTACTTCATATGTTCTAATCAATTAAACAGTAATTTTATTTTTGTTATAAATCAAGTGTTTACTGTTATTTCATTCCTTCTGAAATGTTTCCTCTCACTTCACTTTAGTGTTTGCAGTTGAAGCCATGCAATCCTCTTTAGATAAAATGTCATTTAAAAACAGATTCACTCTAAAATTTCACATTTGTGTTGATAAATTGCTCCATTTTCCCCCAAAATTAAAAAGTCTCAATAAACAGGTGATCTATTCAATATCTGCATCAATATATTTGATCACTTTCCCAGAATAGTCATGAAAAAGTCTTAAGCTTTAGAAAGACTTGTTTTCAACAAACCAAAACTAGCCATGCAATATTAAATTATTTTTGTCATACAATGTTGTTTTCCAAAATAAATAAAATTAATGTCAACTGGAAGTTAGCACTATTTTCATCTGCCAAGTTGAGCATTCATACTGTGCCAGATTCCATCATGGTTTTTAAGAAGCTTTTTGGGAGTTGGTTTGTTTGGTTTTGTTGGCTTTTTTTTTCCTTGCTGTAGATTATTGGGGTGGATATGCTTAGTATCACAAATATTGGGAGCATTTTCTTTAGTTGTCTAATTAAAGGCAGCAAACCAGGAAATGCAGGAATGTATACTCAGCATTTCTATTAGATTTCACAGGATTATAAAATATTTTAGATTAGCAGGGACCTCTGCAGGTTGCCTAGTTCAGCACTCTGCTCCAAGGGACTCGTCCAGTCCACCCTCGTGGTAATGAGTGAATAAATTAAAAAGAAAATTTACATTTTCCAATTCCAACTTGTATTTGCTGCATCTTGTCCCTGTCCCTTGTCTCACTGCGGTGCACCTCCCAGAAGAGTCTGGCTCTGTCTTCTCTGTGTCCTCGATCAGGCAGTTCTAGGCAGCAGTAAGGTCTCTTCTTCCCCTTCTCTCTCTAGCCTGAAAAATGCCAACTCTCTAGGCCTCTCTTTGTGTGTTGTGTACTTCTTGGTATGCACAGCTCCTTTGCTACCTCCTTTACTACTTGCTCTCTAAGACATTTCTTAGGAATTCATGAAAGCGATTTTATGACATATTTTGTTTTAGTTTGGGATTCATATATCCTTACAAGTTTGCTATGAAAAACAATAAAATATTAAACAGTAATTTTAAGTACACTATTTTTGCAAGTCTTCAGGCAATGACTGTTAATTTACATTCTTTACATTTATCTAAAATCAGATCATGAATAATATTAGAAATATTTTTTTGTATCTGCTATCCTTTAGTAATGATGACACATTTTTAGTGAAGAATGGTGGTGGTGTGAGTGGTGGGGTTCTCTGACAGCAGCTTTAATGACTGTCAGTATAAAATGGAAAGTTTTCTTCCATCTTTCTCAAAATCATTTACTGTTCTCAAGATAGAACCATAGAATCATCAAGGTTGACAGAGACTTACAAGATCATCCCGTCCAACCGTCAACCCAGCACTGCCACTGTAACCCTGAAACCACATCACCCGGTGCCAGATCCAGATGCCTCTTAAACACCTCCAGGGATGATGACTCCACCACCTCCCTGGGCAACCTATTCCGACGCCTGGCCACCCTAACAGTGACATTTTTTTCCTGACATCTAATCTGAGTCTCCCCTGTCTCAGTTTAAGGCCATTTCCTCTATTCCCCTCACTGCAGGTGCAGCAGAAGAGACCAACCCCCACCTGGCTACAACCTCTGTTCAGGTAGTTGTAGAGAGCGTGATGAGGTCCTCCCGAGCTTCCTCTTCTCAAGACTAAACAATCCCAGCTCTCTCAGCTGTTCCTCATAAGACATGTTTTCTAGACTTTTAACGAGCCTTGTTGCCCTTTTTGTTAAACTAAGCTTGCTGAAATTTTCTGCCTGAGGATTTTGTTTTGTTTTGGGCTATGTTCTTGCATTTTAACTAGTTCAGTCATCTGCTGAAAGTAAAGTTTTACAAAAATAATACTTTAAGGCTAAGACTAAGCATGAGAAGTAAAAGCTAAACTTAATTTTGGGAAAAATCTCCATAAAATTATTTTGTGTGATTTATGAAGAAATATCTTCTCAGTCTGAACTGTAGTGTTTAGTACGCAATTTTAAGGCATATAGTAACAAAATGAGGAGGAAAAAAAAGCAAAGATCACCTAGTAAAGTAATTTATTCACATTGTGGCATACATTGAGGGCCTACCTACGGAGAATTTTTAGGGAGAATTCCTAACCTTACTGAAAAAAACAACAGTGCGACCTTTTAGATTACTTTCAGGTTTTTGTTTCCTGTTTTTAAAATGTAGCAATTTGTATCATAAGCATAATTTTAATTGTATCAAAGAACATGCATATGTTTTTCAGATAAGTTATTTTTACAAAACATATAGATATACTACAGCACCAGGTGATAAATGATTGTCATAGACAACCGGACATCTGGTGTTAATGCCGTTGTCTCAGTTTGTAGAATACTGATCAATTATTTTACAGGTAAATGACAAGGGAAGAAAAAAGGTACAATCTTCATAAAAATATAAAGAAATACATACTATATTGTAATTTATAGAGATTTTTTGTAATTTAAAGATAGTTACTGTAATAGTACAAACTGAAAGAAATGGTGGGTTTTGTACATGGTATTTCCCCAAGAATAAATGCAAACTATTCAAATGCTATTTTTCCTCTGTTAAATAACATAATATAGGCTATTGGAAAAAATCCCCAAATAAATGTAAGAATTGTTTAGGAGATTATGGAGAGAAAGAATGTATTCTCTGACTACAGTATTGAGCTAATTACAGGAAAGTATTTTTTTATATACATAAAGGGCAAACATGACACAGAAAGATAAAGATAAATAGTTCTAGATCTAGCTAAGTGTTTTATATTAATGTTTAAAGTACAGTGGTGAGGCAAAACGCGTATTTCTAAAACTATTTTAGGGCTTTTTTCACAGTTCCAGTTACTTACTAACACATACAAGCATAAATGATTGGTAAAACAGAGTCCTTGTCTGCCAGTTTCTTCGATGTTCTTTTTATTTGGTCATTTGGCCAAATCACTGTTATATCAAGTTGATGCTTTAGACTTTGTGTCTGGTTAAATAATATCAGCTTTAGCTGATCAAGGCTATTGCAATTCAGGAATTGTACTGAACTGACCCCTTCAGAAGACTAGTGCATGTTTTCTGGGCTTGAAAAATGAGACAAGTTGCAGATGTGTGTTTATATGCTTGGCAAATTAAGTCTTTGAAGACTATACAATTCACATAATTCAAAAACATTTAGAAATCTGCTGGTCGTATCATCATAGTTGTAGCTTTGAGGGAGTATCCCGAGCCTTTCCAGTAGTACCACTTGATCCCATTAAACTTGTTGTTGTTCTGTCGTAATGGATAATACATTCCATTGAGGTTAGAAGGACCACAAGCATCAAACCACCATCCTGCAAGAGAGAAGACAAACATCAGCAGAAGTAATTTTCACAATAGTATATAAGGTCACTTTGTTGTCCAGAAATGAGAAAGAAATCTAAGCCCAGTTTGTCATTCTTGTGATTTGGAGCTGTCGGTATAAAATACTTGCCTCAAACTCAGGAAAGAAGTGTATTTTATGTATCAACTACATATTCTTGAAGCTTCTGTAATACATTGCCCTTTAAAATTGAGAAGGGAAGGTGTTCAATCAAGCTTAACAACATCAAATATTGTTGACAGTCTGAGGGCAGAACACGAACTATAATGATATCAAGTTGTCTTTGATTTTATTTACTCTTTGGTAAATTTCTGTTCTTCACAGATTTGAACTCAATTCTTTCTAGAGGGTTAATTCAGTTCTCTGTGCAGATCAGTTCAAAACCTTCTGAAACTTGGTAAGAAGGAAAAGGAAAAAAAAGAAGCCCTCATTGTGTATCCTTATAGTCCTGACCTGTTAATGGGTCATAAGGAAAATTTATTTTTATTAATATTATTTTTATACTTCTGTTATGATGGTGATAGTATATGTGTTCTGTTTTGCAGGGCAGTAATCCAATTATCCTTTTGGATAAACTGAAGCTGTCTTTTTTTCTTGCAACTTGCACTAGAGGAAAACAAACCATTGCTTAAGAGATAACAGGAAGAGAAGTCAAATTTACAAAGAATTTGTTTACATTTCAGAATGTGGAATTCTAGATTAAAAAATTATAGAATTTGGTTGAAGATAAAAATATCACTTAGAACTCAAATAACTAGTGATCGATCATTAGAAAAATGTAGATATCTCATATCGGTGATGTATCTTTACCGCTTCATAATTATATCAAAATATATTTATAATTCGTGTTGCCTTCTGTAGCACGTGCAGTACACAGCAGCTTTTGGGGATTTTCTCCTCTGGGTAGTTAGGGAAAGAGTTTATGCCTAAAGAATCAGGAGCCATTTCACTGACGAGCTGGATCTCTGAAACAGGGTTTTTTCAGGGAGTTGTGTTTTGATCTCTGACTGTTATTTCATTCCTTGGAGGAAGAATCTGCTGTCTTTCTGGTTAGTTCCACAATTACAGACTTTCTTGTACCCCAGCTTTAGAGACTTCTTTCCCTCCACTTTTAACTTCTCTTGTTCTACTTTAACTAACCATTGTAAAATGATAAAATACTTCATTTGGAGTCACCATACTAGTAGTCAAAATTTACTAATTCAAAATTATCACTGTTTATCTCGTAGACAATTTCACTGCCAATAAAAATAGGAAGACTGAAAAGCATAAAAACATTCCTACCTCCTGTTAACATTTGTGAACATTTGCAAATACATTTGTCATTGTCTGCATCCTTTGTGCTAAAATCATTTCCTGGTTGGCTTATACTACTTATTTTGCCCGCTGTCCCAGTAAGTCCTTTAAGGTAAATCCTGTAGAAGTGAGAAATGGAAAAACAATTATTAAGTGGAAGTTGATGGTATCTGATCTGCAAAATAATGATGGAATACTTTGCAATAAATATCCTGTTCAAATAGTTAAGTTCTCTTCTGGCCAATGTACTGTTGTAAGCTGTTTTTCAGCATAATGTTTTCATATGAATAGAAATGGTCAGCACAATATTCTCATGAACAGCCTCCACATTTATAGAGATGATGTTCATGTCATCATATTAGAAGCAAATTAGAGCAAGTATATAACTCCTGGAATTTTTCATGTAGATCATGTATTTCTTAATACTGAAATTACACTGTTCAACTTTCATGCCACAGTAATAAAAATATTTTTTTATTAAGTTTAAAAGTTTAAAACAAAAATTTTGGTTCCCATTTTGCTATTAACACAGCATAGCAGTTTATCATGACAACTCTGCATATATCAGAAATAATAGCATTATCTGGAGTATTAATTACAAGCTAGTGACTGGCATTTTAGAAGTTGCTCAGTACTTCCCTTTCCACTTTCCTAATCATTCTTCCTTTCACATCCTTCATAGATTTATTAGCATGAAATCATCGCAGGTATTTAAGTTTTCTTTAATTCCCTGGCAAGGTAAGCTTTCAGTGAGGTGCTGCTGTGTTGGGATGTGCTTACACAAGTGCTGATGCAGTCGCAGTGGGGAGAGACAGAGCACCGAACTAGAAGAATATGAACCCTCTACTCCCATAGTATCTCTTTGGGGGTTGCATTTCTGTATCAGATACCTCATGCTTCTCAGAGGCATTCTATTTGTTAAAGGAGGAGATCTGAATCTCTGAGGAGAATTAACTTGTCCCTGGGTCAATCTTTATCTTGCATGTAATTCTCTGCTTATGATAGAAGTTGTCTTTGGGAGTTTAACAGATTATTTTAACACATTTTAGATTCCTTATTTGAAAACATATTGAATTAATGAATTTTTACTCATTTAGCTTTCAAAAGATCAGCTCATTACAGATTTTCTCAAAAATGTCTTTCCAAAAAATTATTCTGTTTTTTTCTTAAAGTGAGTTCAAAATTATGTAAGCCAATTTATAACATAAATTATATTAAAATTTCCAAGTATAATGTATGCACCTAGGCTTGATCCTTAAATATAATTTGAAGTCTAATGTAAGCACAGTATTATTCATTTACTGTTATTAATAATTTTTTTAAAGTACAGCTTAATATAAGAGAAGATGAGAGGCAGTGGATGGAAATCGAAATGAGAGGTTCTGACTAGGTATCAGGAAAAACTTTTTTTGCCACAAGGACAGACAAGCAGGTTGTGCAGTCTCCACCTCTGGAGGTTATCAAGACATAACTGAAAAGCCCTGAGCAACCTGGTTTGACTTCTTAGCTTTGAGGTCAGAAAGTTTGATTCAAAGTCCATTCTGATCTCAGTTTTTCTATAAAGAAATTTCAGTTTTATGGTCTCATAGTCTTCCCAGCATTTAGAATGTATTAATCTTTTTTTATGTAATGGATCACAAATTCATAGAATGGTTTGGGTTGGAAGGGACTTTAAAGGTCACCTAGTTCCAATCCACCTGCCACGGGCAGAGACACTTTCACTAAACCAGATTGCTCAAAGCCCTGTCCAGCCTGGCCTAGAACACTGCCCCCCAGATGGGGCATCAAAGATCCTCTTAATTGAATACTTTCTTTGTTTTTTTTCTTTTTCATAATGTTAAATATATTCTTTAAACCAGTCCATTTTATGATGCATTCCATGTTTGGTTGCATATGATAAGGAAGTTTCTTTTACCATCTTAGTTTTCAGTAATTATTTTTTAATATTGTAAATAGACAAGGGTAATGACCTAATTTGCAAAGGTTGCCTTTCTAAGTATTTTAAAGCATTACTTAAAAAAAAAAATCTCTGCTGTAGATTCTGACTGCCTCCAGATGAAAAAATATTTACTTTGGAGTTGAGACAACTGTATACTACCAAGGCATTAAGATCTAATGTTTTGTGGGGGGCAGATGCTCATGGTTTGGAATTGCTTTGCTTGCATATAAGACTTGAGTTGAAATAACAGCATCAGTTCTCTCAGGTGTCAAACTGACTTTATTTACAACAAATAGCTGCTAGAAATCTTGGAGAAATTCACCTAAATGTAGGTAATTTTTCTGTCCAGTCACCTAAAGCTCCATGATTCTGTACAATTATTAAAAAGAAACATTTCATGGACCATGCAGTAGGAAAGCATCTGTTATACTGTGGAGACTCTAGCTTCTTCTCGAAAAAATCAAACAGTATCTACTGCATTTACGGAGAGCCGGGAGAATGAACTATGAACTGCCCATATATTTCAGCTGTGGATGATGTTATTTCAAAATGTATAATACTATGATACTACTAAAAGTGTATAATACTGTGATAGTATTTATATAAAAAGTATTTCTTTAAAATTTGTATTATTTCTTATTCTAACTAAGATGTAAGAAGAAATTATGAAGCTTTACATTTTACAGGATGATGGGAGCATAATTAATAGCTCCATTAAAATCTGGTGAGCACTAGTAAAATACACATTTTCTTCTTTGGAAAAAGAAATAATTTTTTTAGGCAATAGGTAAAAAGTGGAGCAAACATTATTTTCTGAGTGAAATGGAAAATAGTCAAGATTTGTACAAAATAAGTTCATGCATCTACCCAGTTTAGAATTATTACTATCAGAGCTTTGTTTTATTCAAGTCTGATTTTTCTGCTTACCTGTATTTTAATTCTTCACTTGCTAGAGAGAAGTGGTCGTACAATGAATACGCCTCATTTCCTTCCCAGTCTTTCAGGTGTATTTTAAGAACATAACGCTTCTGATTAGTCAATTGAGAAACAAACTCATTTCCCAGCCAGTATTCCCCAGCAGGATCACCAAATCCCTGTAATTCAAGGTGCATATTTTAAACTATATGTTATATTAAAGCTTTGTTTTGTTGTTTTTTTTTTTTGTTTGAGTTTGAAATTATCACTTTATCTGTTTTTAAGTTTAATAGTTTTCAAGTCTGTCAACGGAGAATTTTCCTGTGTCTATGAGGGTTATTGGTCTGTAATATTTCAAAAAGTTAATTTCAGCAAAGACAAGCTCAGGAATCTGAAACAGTGAATCAGTATTACTTCATAGATTTGGAGCAGTTTCGACTGTTGCCACTAGAAACACAAATATAAATAACTCAAAAAATGTAGACATATGATGGAACAGTTGATTAAAGAAAAGTAAGGTTTCTCTTTAAAAACAAACATCACACTTGCAAGTCTGCTTAGACAAACAACTTATTGGACTCTGACATTTTCTAAATGAGCATCTAAGGACATAGACAACTTTTTAAAGTTGTTTACATTCTAAGGATGCTATTAATGTAACTTTAGTGTATTAGATTTCAGATAATAATAACTAATATTTAAGGCTTCAGAAAACATTGCTTACCATCTTGTACTCTTTCCATGTCCGGTGAAAGTCCACACTGCCATCTTCACGTCTCTGAATAACTGTCCAGCCTCCTCCACCAGTTTCCATGTCACAGTAGGCCTGTCAGAGTAAGTGTGTAACAGCATAAGTCATAGCAAAACAAACCCAGAAAGGCAAGCTGTGCAAAATATGTGTTAAAAATGCAGGTTTTTCATAGCTGTCATACAAATCAGTTGTGGTTGTCCACAAATAAATGTGATTCCTCTGTATATTCCTCTGTATCACACTTAACAGAATACAAATGACACCTTAAAAATAGCTGGTAGCTGCTGTTAAAGGAAGAAAAAAAAAAAGGAATGTAATTTCTTATTCTATGCTTCCCTCTTGCACCGGTATTTTTGTGAGTTTCCTCGTGATATATTTTTTCTAAAAGATGTTTTCACTTCTCCATTTTTCTTGTGAGAGATCTGTTCAAGTTTCCCATGGCTTTTCAGAGTATACTGTCAAGTTCAGGCAGTGAGCAAACTGAAATATATTTTTATTTCCACAGTCATTGTTCAGCGCCTTTGCAAATGGTCTGACCCCAAAGTTAAATGTAAGTGTAGAACAGTTATTATCTCAAACTTAAATCTTGAAACCATGTTATACAGACTGCAATGGATATCTTATATTCTTGAACAAAAAGGTAACAACTGTAAGATGTTTCCAAATATTCCTAAATAACCTTTGATTTTACCGAGTCATTGCTAAAACTTTGAAAGGACTGACATGTAATAGGCAGTTCACTGAACTCAGTTTTAGAATTCCCAATAAATACATCTCTGGGACATAAAATTCAAGTTTATAGGTGTCTTTTTCAGTCAATCTCCTTCTAGATTAAAATCACTACAGTGTCAGAGATGAAAGGTATTACTGAAGGAACCAGAGTATTGGGGAGATGCTGATGGAAAAAAAGTCTTTTGACAATTAACAGGAATTTTGGAGTGATGTTTGGGAGAAATAGGGGACAAATTAACAAGAAAATTTTGTAAATATGTGAATATCTAGTACAATTTTTCTTGAGAAAGGATTTGAAATTGTTGCATCTAATTCTGCTTTTCTGAAACTAACAGAACTTATAGGTAGACTTGTGAAGTTAGTAAAGCTAAGCTGGTGTAACTCAGTACAATGAAAGGCAAAGTGAAGTCAGGATCTGTTTAAATTGCATGTTAGTACCAATACTATCTTTAAGAAAAATATTAAATTGCTTGTACAAGTATTCCTGTCTGGAGAGTTCACAGTTAATGCTCTCTCATTTGTAAGTTTAATTTTTTTACCACTTCCTGTCAAGATACTGAAGTTCTGAGTCTTCTTCAGAATTATTTCACATCTTTGAAAAGTTTTTATATTCTATTGTGAGTATTAAACTACATTAACTTCTAATCTTTATTCTAGATCTTTCATCTATTAAGTGAAGTTGCATCTTCCCATTTACAGCTGTGGAGTTAAGATTTGACTTCTTACACTTTGATAGGATATTTCATCTGTAGAGACTAATTAAATAAATAAATAAATAAAAAACCTAGCCAAGCATTTCAGTATGAATTTGGAAGTTTCCTTCCTTGCTTAAAAATTCTCTCAGTGGTCTTACTTATTACCTAATTTATTACTGCTGCTTGTCACAATGTGCCTATAGATGTCCCAAATCATGACTGAATGACACTGAAGCTGTATGGCTTTTTCATCCTCTTCTTTGGGTCACTGGCTTATCAGTGTTAGCAGTTAGCAGATTTGAGCTCTTTGAACTGTTAAACATCCTGGAAATTCATTGAAAAAGAATGACTTCAGAGAAGCCAGAATTTCCTTCTGTCCTATGGCAGTTTTATATGTGTTGTTTTAGGAAGTAAGGTGTACTCCTTACTAAATTTTCAGTGTAGTTGGCTCATTTAGGATATGTGGATTGTACGTATGTGATACGCACACACATGTATATATTTATATAATTCAAACAGGGTATTTACAGTTCAAGCAGTGTCATATATCATATATACTGTTCAAAGGCATCAGACTTTTGAAGGGAAAGAAAGCCCTTACAGCTGGAAATATCAAATATATTAGTGTTTCAATAGGCTGTAGCACATAAGAAATCCAAAGCAGATACTTTATTTTAAGCTTATATCTAGACTCTTTGTTCAACATCAGAGAATTGTAAGACATTCAATTTGAGATTTTTAGGAAAGATAAAATACATAAGGAAAAGAGTTGGATTAGGGGTTACTTCTTAAAGTATATCATGTGAATGGAATTTAATTGAAAGCAGCAACTTTCATTTGTACTGATGTGTGTAATTCCTTACATCTCAAAGCCTGGTTTTTCTTTGTTTTTACTAACATCTTTATTTAATGACCAGTAAAAAATTGGTAGCAGTATATAAATTAAATTTAGTAAAATAAAAATTACCTTGTAAAGGAAAGGCAGAAGATGTAAGAGATCAGTCTGTTTCAGAAAGCTAACTCATGAAGTGTAATCTACATGTATATGTGAAAACTAATTTCCACAGAGGGCTATGAGGAAGGATACTAACAATGGGCCAAAGCAGATGCTTTGTAGAGAAAGTTGTTGATTCTGAAGCTTCACCCCACTTGAAAGAACAATATAAGCAGTCAGATGGAGAACAGAACTGTTTTACCCTTCTTTGAAACATGGAGTTTTTAAGTATGTACAGTAGGAGCCCATATATTAATTTACTTGAGCTGCAAGTCCAGTCGATATTGCTACTGTAGATGGGTTTTTTGCATCTTACATTCAATTTTCTTGATGCCTATCATCTAAATTTTGATTCAGTTGGAATTATTACTTTGAAGAAATAAATGCCTTTAAATAGCACTTTATTTTGTTCTAATGAGATTAAAATATTCTCGAACAGTGAATGACTGGATGTTCTACATAAAACATTCCTGTAACAGGCAGGAAAGTAAGCAAATGGTAAGACAACTAGCTGTTATAGGCACTGTAGGTTTGTTGGGATAAATGCTGGGGTACTGCAAATTTGTTCCCAAAGGGAAAAGGAACTAACTAGGAACTGAAACACATAATAAGAAATTGGAGGAGAGATGTCCATAAAAATCTCACATAGATTTTTTTTTTACCAGTAACGATTTTAAGAAGTTTATGTAATTTTGTGAGTATAATCTTTCCGCACCAAAAAAATTTCATGTCAGTCATCTCTAAGGCTTTCTTTTATAACTCATTACTAGAACAGAACTCTTCTGACCTTTCAACCTAGCCTAGGTTTTATGTTCAAAAGGAAGACATGTAACATTTGATAAAACTAGTAAAAATAGATACCAAGATTAGACAGGCAGCAGGAGTCTTCAAACAGATGCCAAAAAGAATAAAGAGATTAGCCTCTCAAGTTACAACAAATTGGAATGGGGAATATTTGAAGTATCTTGTGAACTGCTTCAGTGCTTACAATTCTAGCAGCTGTAGCACTGTGAGAGGATATTTGGGGTGTAAGTGTTTTCAGACGTACTTTATGAATGGTTAGGCTCAGGCTGAGTTATCAGGATGAAGATCCACTAGAGTTTTTATGCTAAAGCAGGTGCAGTGCAATGATTTTGTACTCTGCTTTCTCTATCTCCTAGAGATGTGAATAGATAAGAACTGCAGTCTGAGTTTCCTTGTTCTGGAAAAAATAACTACACACACTGTTTATAATTTAATTTACCCTTATACCAGGTACCAGTGAAAAGACAGATGATGAGACTTCAAAGATTCACAGAAAAAAAACCAAAATCATCTTACTTATTCTTACTGTATTGGTGAAGCTACACATATGATCTTTTTTAATGCTTGGCATTAGAAACAATGTGAAATTAGTAGCTAGTTTTTTGGAAGGTTATGATAAACCATTTTGTTGGTGAATTCAACCTTGCCGAAATCACTTCCTGCGAGAAAGTTTTGGTTAAAAGGCCTTGGCTCTGAATGTGTGTCAGTTCTGGGACAAAAATTCAGCTAAACATGGGTGGAAATGGGAAAGAGCTTAGCCACTGTTTCAGTCACTATTTTAAGCTTTGGAGTAATACATTGGTAACAGTTTTATGTACTCTGCCTGGTTAAAACCAGGAGTTTAATTGGTTCATGCGGTTGCTGTAAACATGAAACTATTGACTTTTCTTGGGTTTGCCTCTGCCATTTTTCCTTGTGTCAGCAGTCTTTTGCTGTTTTTCCTCGGTGTTTTTAAAAGGACTTAGCTTTTGTCCTGGTGCAGAACAGGAAAGCTTGAAAATATTAATGGAATTAAATAATTGTTTTCCTCTCGACTTTCATATGCAGTTCCTTAGTTTTGGATTATGATGGGAGACAAATTAGTAAAGTGGGATCAGTTACAGATTACACAGGAGTTGTTTATAAGCCCATTGGGAGGTCAGAAGGTGTTACAAGAGGAAAAGATGAAAACATAAACAGCAGTGCAGCACTTTTGGCAAATAAAAAAGGTCACTCTGTTTCCTGGTCTGAGTAGCCATCCACATCATAAACAGTTGAAAATGGTGTAACATGTTGATTATCCCTAAACCTTCACTTCCCTTGACAACTCCTCTATATTTGTATAAAAAATCAACATCAGATTAAAACTTTTTAGTCTCTTATTTTCAATGTCATATGGTAAGTAAAACCTTCCCTGTCTTTTTTTATCCAAAATGGGCAGAATATGATTTAAATTCTTTAATATTATTAAATTACTGATTTAATACTAATTTAATTAAATTAGTGTATTTTAACTACTTTTTAGCCTAGTCAGTTACCAAAATGGGTATTTATGTTAAGTTTTTTAAGCTTCCATGTTCAAATGTAAAGCATTTAATATTTTATAGTCTATGAAATTTGTGATTGTACTTTTGAAAATGCAGTGTAAAGTTTATGACAGAAATTTTCATTCTGTAATATGTCCTGCACTTGCATCTAATTTTAGAAAATATGCATGCTCTGTATATTATATATGACAGTAAAATTAAAACCAAAGAAAAACACTTGAGACAAGTAATAGTAAGAGATCGAAGGAATGTAAACCTTGCTGAGATGTCTAACAAAGACTGCTGCAATCTGTTACTTCAGGGATGTAGTAGCTGAGTCTCCTTTAGCTTTTAAAATTGTGATTGTAGATATCTATGCTATTTAAATACCATTCAGCTTCACTTTATGGCATCTTATGTAACTAATTTTCTTGTGAAACAGATGTATTTAGACTGGAATATTTGACAAGAAAACTAACTTTTTTTTTCCCCAAGAGAAGCGGACTGTGAATAATTTCTCTAGATTATATCTGCAAAAAATTGCAGGTTTTATCTATTGTATTTTATAGGTCTTACCCAAACAAATTTCTTATTTCCTTTAGCTTAGCGCTTTGTAAATGTAAAGATCACAGTCTGGCTTGGGCTAAATGAAGTTCTGGCACTTCAAAGACTAATCACTAGTGAATTTCATTTCTAAACCTTTGCTATCCAAGCTTGGGGAAAAAATGGTTTCTCTGTCTGGGTTTTACCAATTGCTTTTCCACATATGACTCATTTTTCTTTGTTTTTTTTAAATTTTCTGTTAGTTTTTCTGATGTAATAAAGTAAAACCTTTGGAATTCCATTAAATATTTCTTTTTTTGTGTGTGTGTAAGGAAATGTCTACAGTAGAAATTAGAAAATTATTTAGTGTTTGTCTAAGAAATATATTAAGCATTTTTTTTTCATATTCAAATGTACTTTAGCCTGTTCATCTGTGTCTGAATAGTTAAAAACAAACATTCGTCTTTTGAGCCCGATTCCTCCCCATGCTCACTACAGGTTTTGGTTCTTTATCCTCACAATCCACGTGTGACTTTTCTCCCTTTCACATTCTGTTGACTGTTTCAACTGACTTATACTATCTGAAGCTTTATCATTTTATTTATTTCAGTAGATGGAGCATCTGTCAGGCATCCAGTGTTTCATCTACTGAATGCCATTTTTGGCTCAAGGTCTCTTCTATAGAGCTATGGTATATGGCTTTAACTGAAATTGATGCTGAAGGTCATTTCAGTTAAACATATGGGGAAAAAATATCCACAGAGGAATTTAAACTGATCTAGTGAAACCACTGCAAACTCACCTTTTATTTAAATCAGAGCAATATTTTCCAGAAAAATGCTCTCTGTTACCCAGTGTCAGTCATGCTGATCTAATTGTTAATGCAAGTGTTACATAAATGTCCTTAAAACTCTGTCATGAGTATATATCCATGAGTACTCTTCCGCATCCCTGATTTTACCTCCTTTTGCCATGTGAAGGGATTTGGGCACGTGAAAGAACTAAGAATTTAAGAGGAGATAGGAGTCTGCAGATCATGCAAGAGCAACTCTGATGGAGTTACAGACTTTGTAAAGAAATGTCAGTATGTTATTGCTTTAGCTGCGTTAATTTTGCAGAAAAAAAAGAATTAAATTCTGGCATGCTGACACAAACAACAAAATGCTCATTAATTTTAACGGAGCCAAGATTTCACCTGAAGGACTTTTTTCTTCCTGTTAGATATTCTGACTTAGGAGTGATGAAATGCTTATAAAAAGACCTTGGTAAGTAGTAAACTTCACTATTAACTAGCCTTCAAAATAGCATATTTGCCAGATCAAATAACTTTTAACATCCAGTATGGCTAGGTAGCTCTTTATCCTACCTTCTTTTCTTGTGCCGTGTTTGAAACTGTTAAAGTGTAGATTCCACTTGTTGTCAGTCCAGATTTGAAAGCTTCAGCACAGTCCTTGAAGCTGATTTGCTCCTCTTTAGCTATGAAGTTGTTTTTAGCTGTTAAAAATACAATTGAAATGGAAGGCATTAAGAAGAGACAAATAAAAGTTACTAAGAAGCAATTTATGATGTAATCAGCCTAAAGCTTTGCAGCTCCAAAAGATATGCCTGGCCCTGAAAGAAATGACAGATCAAGATACTTATTATGTATGTTGTTACTTTGTATAATTTAGAGACATTATTCTGGTAGGAGTCTGGTTGCTTGATAAGTTGAAAAATGCCAATACTTATGTTGAATAAGAAAGGATATTGCATGACATTCAGTTAAACAGTCTCTGCTTCCACTCATTGCCTTTCCTGGACTCTTACGTGTATTACAACCTATGTGCTCATTAACTATTACTACGTAAATACCTAACTAGCAAGTGATTATATTAAGAATCACTTTGGGGCAGTACTCTAATATTGTAAAATCCAATGTAAGAGTTATGAAGTCTTTTATAATACAGCAGATTGGTGGAACTACTCTTACAAAGATTTTAGATATGTTTCTTTGCCCCTGTGCTTAGCAGGAACAAGTTTATATGTACCAAACTGAAGCTTGGCAGCTCAGCCCAACCCACTGAAGAGACATCCCTTCTCGAATTGATTTGTGCAAAAAATACATTTTCATATGTCTAAGCCTTCTTATTCTACAGAACAATCTAAGGCTCATCTTTTCGTTCAGTATTTTATAACTGTGGAGGTTGGAATTTCCTGGCATTTTGCCTGCTGACTGATATTTCATATTTGAACCTTTTGGAGTTGGTTCCGTGTGTTTTCCCTTTTAATTCAATCTAAAAAGCAGACAGTTACTACAAAGGTTTAGGTGCCATATAAATACATGCTTATATTACAGTTGCTTATTATGTTGTTTTTAGCTTGCTTATTCATTATTTACCTGTTTAAGTGTTTTGCCTTACATATAAAAATAACACGTTCAGTGTTTTAATTGCTTTTCCACACTCTATTGTTTGTATACTGTCCTAGAAGCTTTCCCTGCTAATTTTGTCTTTTTGGCAAACGCTCATTATTTTTTCCACTCTGGGTTTAACAGTGCTGTAGCCAACATGACTTTGACTTGTTTACTTATTTGTGCACTAGTATAGCAGATAACATCAGCAGGAACATGTACAGCCTTGGTAATGGCATTTAAGGGGATAGCATCAATTATCAAGACAAAAAAACTCGGGATTTACTTTGTTTCGAAAAACCTACAACATCATATTATTTAGGATACTACTGAAAGTAAGGACTTCCGAACACTCTTTTCCTTTTCTGTGATCTAACTTGCAGTAATGTAACACAGACTACCTATACTGTCTTCTATGGTGTAATGACAAATTTTAAAATTTTTTTTCTGGTATTTAATTTTAAATCCTTTTTTAGGGGTTCTGTATGCTGGTGTATTTTAAGCCCTGAGAACTTTACAGGCAAATGTGCCAGTCTTTTCTATAGAATAGCTATACCTTCTTAATTTGTCCAGGTTTCATATCAGACATAAAATTCCAGGCAAGGACTGTTTAAATCCTGTGTAGCCATAACTTTGTGGTTTGTGTGGGGTTTTCTATGGAGCGTGTGAACCTGCACAAATTTGGAAGCTATGCTCTGTGGCTATGATTTGTTCCAGGGTTGTCAGGCAATTAGGGGTGAGATTCTTGCCTATAAATTTGCTAGGCTGAGGGATTTTTAGGATGAACAAGGAAACTTCAGTGGAGGACTTTTGGCAGTACCTGTTGGCCTGGGCTGCTGCTTTCTGTTGTTGGGGGTAAAAACTATGCCTGTGCTGGTTCCTTTGCCTTTATCAGCCACTATAATTTGTCCTTTCTTTGATCAAATCTATGTGCATAAAGCAATGAGAGGTGGCAGAAACAACCTGTGTGAGCCAGGAAGAAATGTTGCAGGCCTACATCATGCAGTCTAACCTAGACTGGTCAGTTGGTATATTGCCACACGAATGCTATGTGAGATGAATGACACTTGGCATCTCTCTATTTTGATGAACCACTGGAGAAGTGGGCAGGCAAACCAGTGTAAACCACAGAAGATGAACAAAATGTTGAAAAGAAACCACATAAATGATGTGTTTGTTTACCCTACTCCCCTAAAAAGGAGGTTAATCAACTCAGGCAAAAAAATACAGACTTTTTGAGAAGCAGAAGTGTGACAGAACTAGATGTAAGACTTTATAGGTAACAATGTACATAAATTAGAAAATAGCTCAGAAATTATATAAGCGTGTTTGCTTTTACTTACAGTTTGGTGTAGATATCATAGTAAGCAAGTTATGAACGGTCTCCATCAGATCATGTTGTTGTTTTTGCAGAACTGAGTTGTTTACTGTAGCTGTAGCTAACTGTTTTTCTAGTTCTTCTATAATAGAATTCTGTCTGGATACTAGGACTTGAAGCTGATCTTTTTCATCTTTTATTGACTTCAGCTGAAGTGTGTGCTTGTCTTCCATCTCAAGAACTCTTTTTTCTAGAAAGCTGAATAAAAGATTACAATTAGGCTCCCCAGAAACAATTTTGAACTGATGTCAAGCCTGTTGTAGAAGTTTCTTTCTTCACAAGTACTCAATTTCATTCTCTGATGCCATATCTGCAGTAGATGACTAAACGAAAGTTTAGTTTCATATATATGCTTTAATTTATTATATAGGTGCATTAATAAAAAACATTGTCTGCCATAGTCTGTATTGCAGGCTTTTTAGGTGTTTGATAATTCAGCATTATTAAAGGAAAGATACAGTGACTAAGATTTCATGGGTTTACCCTATTAAAAGATGAAACTTAATCTCATCTTCAAACAGATTGAAACTGTGAACTTTTCAAACATCCTATAATTAAAATATATACTTAATATGAATAAATGTTATGGCATTAAGACAGGGAAACGTGCAAATAGTTACTTGAAGATGTGTTAGCCATCTCCAGTTCTGGAGCTGGTATGATTAGGTCTCTGGATGGAACATTATTTCACTGCTAATTGTTCTGATGCAGACACTGAGAAAGCTGATGTTAAAAGGTGCATGGCCAGAAGACAGAAGTTCACCTAAAATCCATTGCTATTATTGAAAAAAAATCCTGAATCTTATGTTTCATGAAGATTAGCTCAAAGTCACATTGCCTTTTTTTAGGTGAGAAACAATGCTTTTGTGTTTACATGGATGTTACAAGAGTAGTCTAAGATCTGCTGAGTTCAACACCAAAGAAAAGTGACCTTTAAAATTCAGTATTTCCTTCGCTTTCCATTTGATAAGGATGCTTGCTCTTCTTAAGCTGATAGACAAAACCTTTAGGGAGCATATGTAAGTGTAGTAGACTAGTGAACAAAAATGTCAAAACATGTCTCATGGGTTTTTTAAGCTAATTCTTTCAAAATAAAAAGCACTTTGCACATATGGTTCTCATAAAAAAACATGGTTTTGAAGGAGACAACTTACTGTTATTGCTGCTTTTAAATTTCTCTGTAAACTATTTATTGCCAAAAGTAAAATAAGACCCTGGTGATATGGAAACAAAACCAGCTGAAAAAAGGTATGAGCCTTTAGACCACAGCTGAGTACAGAAAAGGATAAGAATAACAGTTGGATATTGGTCTGAATTTCAAACATTGACTAGTAAGGAACATTGAATGTGATTAGTGTTTTATTTTTCTCATGTTAGAAAAAAATTGCGGCCATGACCTGGTTGTTCATTAGGATAGCTCTGTACTACATGGAAATAAAATTTTGGAGATGTGGTTGCACTCAATTAGTTCGAATCAGGTTACTGATAACTTCGTCTTGATCAGTCTAAAGAACAATATAAATTGTCTACAACTGACGTACTGAGAAGTACTGCAGTTTTAGCCTTAAGTTCCTTAAATAAAGGAGAACTTTAAATAGTGAAAAATGATATATAAAGAGAATACGAGAAGAAACCTGCGTGATCTCCTAGACTTTAAATAATATATGACCTTTGTAATGAGCATAGCTGGGTGTGGGGAGTTGTGTACCAGGGCTTATTTTCCTACTTCAGTACATTTGTTTCTAAAACTATTATAAGGGCACTTCAGGGAATAGCATTTCATTGGGTTGATAGGCAAACTTACCTGTTTTTTTCTTGTAATTTTGTTATCTCATTGGTCTGATCTGAAATCTGCCTTTCAAGTTTGTTTGTTGAAAGAGAGTGTTCCAAAAGCTGAAGTTCAAGTCTGGTTGTCTGGTTTAATACCTAAATAAAATTTACACAAAAAAATTGACAATTAAGATACTTCTCTTAAATAAATTTTAATTTTGTTATGTTCTGAAATCATGCAAATCTCTTCTTAAGCTTATGATTAAAAATATATATATTTTTCAACACTTAATGTGGGCACAAATGTTCATGGAATCAGAAGGAAGAAGAATACACATAGTTGCACTAATTTTATTATTACGCTACCATATATGAGTGGGAATATTTCAGTAGTCTGCTACATTTCTGATCAATGGATGAGAGTTACTGTGTACTTTAGCTTTGCTGTTATATCTTCCCCTCTGTTATGATAATTCTTACTTCATTACTGGAACTGTTATGTTTGTTGCTCAAAGAATGAGTTGAGTTATCTCAGTCTGGTGTAGAAAGTAGGTACTCTCTCGCTTGCTGAAATCTTGGCCCAGTCTTAAAATCACTTGATAGTTCCCTCCTAGCTATTTTTCTCGATCCCAAATTATATTTTCAAATGTTTTTCATGTGAACCACACTTTTGTCAATTCATTCTTTGCATTTTAATGTTACCTTTTCTAAATGTATTGTTTACACTTTACTTGCATCTTTAAATCAAGAGATACAGATACTAGGAAACATGGAAGATAGTGTTCGGTCTGTATGGGATTGCATTACTTTGAGGCATGTTTTCTAGAAATATTTTCTCATTGTTTTAGAACAGCTTTTTTTAATTCAACAGAATTTGGCTTTCCTTGACAGGAAGAATTGATTACTCATGTCCTTCATGTTAAACAGTCATTCAGGACATGATTTCACACTTAAGTGTAATTGAAAACTATTGCCAAAAGTAAGTGTCCTTGAGAGAGCAATTGTTTGGTTAATTTCCTTATGTTGCTAATTAAGCCTTAAACCCAGTCACCAGTAATTTCAAGCAGAGAAGGAAAGCTACAGTCAGGATTTTCTTCCTCTAAGCAGAAAATAATTGAGTAATTTCCATAAAGACATTACAGTGAATGAATAAATACATTCTCTCAACATGTGCAAAATATTAAGCTCCTGAATAATGCAATCAGAAAGTTAAATTCAGTACCTCTGTGAGCTATGAACTATCAGTTTATCAAAGAATTCACAAAGGCTTGTGAAAAAGTGGAATTTTATTCATTGGATGAATTCTACAGATAGTAAAATGTCTAACAAGGATTTTAGATTTTGTATGCTATTTCTATTATATAACATGTTATGTGCTGCATGCTATATTCATTATGTGTTTTGGCAGTTATATGTCTGAATTTTCCCACCATGTCTGCAAAAATACAAATGCATGCCATTCTTCATTGATTGGACTTGTCCTCCTATTAATATCTGCATTCTGTTTAACAGAATGTTAATGTTTTTCAATTAAACCATAATTAAAGAAAAACCCTTTTTTTTAAAGTAAGTTAGCAAATAATATGTACAGCAGGCAGGTTTACTTCTGTGTGAATATGCTTTTCTAGAAGCCTTCTTAGAGTATCTGTGAAAGCATTCATTAAAAAGACACATTTTTCTTGACAAGTTACAAAAAATATAGAAAAGTTTCAATTTTAAGAAGCAATGAACCTGGTAAATGGAGCAAAGGCAGTTTGAAGAAACTTTCTTTTAGCTAAAGTGGTGAATAATCAACAGAGATATACAATGAAGGTTGTATGAAAGCACACTAGGACCCAAGTGATGCTTAGATATAGTATAGTAGTTTTAAGTACACTCTGTTTAAAGATTAATGTAACAGTTATCTTGCTAGACTTACTTCCAATCCTGCTGTAAAGGAAATCACTCAGGTGACAACACTGGGCTTGAGATGGAACTAGGTATTATCAAATACTAATGTATCCTTAGGGTGGGTGGAGCTCTTGGTGATAATGATTGACTTCTAATTGTTGAACTAAATAGTGTAACAATAAACGGTGTTAAATGTGTAGTTGTAGTATTTGGGAAGCAGAAGCATTTTTAGGTTGAAATTCATTACTTACTTGTGCTTCAACATCTGTTAATTTGCGGGTCTGTTCAGCTGTTTGATTTAGTAAGTTTGTGCCTATTTCAATCATTACTGCAGTCTGGTTCTGCACTGCAGTTTGCTGGATCTCTACCATTTCTTTCTTCATACTGTCTTGGATGTAATTCTCAAGCTACATGGGAAAGGAAAGAGAGAAGATAGTTGCATTCTTTAAAATGTTGGAAAGGGAGGTAGTGCAGTAAGCCTGCTTGCTGCCTTGCTGAACAAATTTGTTCCTTGTCCTTGTTATGTATTTATGCAAAGTTTCCCAATGTTAAGTTCTGTGAGAGGAAGGGCAAACGTGATAAGGAATGTGTGGCCACTCATTTTCTAACGGAAGGAACAGAGATTTGCAGTGGTAGATGGAAGGTACAGTGGTAAGAACGCTTGTGGGCACTTGGAAGATTTTCTGCCTTAGTGCTCCCACTATTTTAACCATCAGAGGAGCTTCACCAGCTTTGGCAGCGATGGGAATTTTTTAGAAGACAAAAGTTTAAGAGTTTAGTCATCTTCCTGTATTTACAGTTAAATATTTTCAAAAGCATTTTTCATCACATGACTAGTAGTCAGAGAAGAGGTCAGATGTCATTTAAAACTCTTACGTGCACATTTTTGTCAGAGAGAATTTCAAATAAAGACATGAAACCATAGAAAAACCTATACTTTAAATACTTTAAATGCTTAGGATTTAGGAATGTAAAAGTTGTTTAAAATACTTCATTCTGAAGTAATTTCTGTAATTAGGTTTTTTTAGTAGTCATATTATAAAAGAGTACCCTGCTTTCAAGGAAAACAAGGAGAAAATAAATAGCAAGGATAAAATTAAAGTAACCTTATATATGTCTCCTTCTACCTGTCGGGATTATCAAAAAGCAGTCTGATTTTTGTCCACACTTCTTTAATATCATTTTCTCGGTAACATTGCTAATACTTCATATATCTTTCATGGCTTATGTTTGAACTCAAAAATCCAGGCCACATGATTTCATTTTTTTCCAATGACTGGTGAAGTTTCTAGAATCAAAGTTCTACTTCAACACTGTTCTAACAAGAGATCCATAATAAATTTTGAACTTCATGCTGTACCTACAAAGGGGATACTAGCTAATAACAAATAGCTAATGTCATTAAGCACAAATTATAACACCTGACCAATTCCTAATCTAAGTAAAATGGTAAAACAAATTGATATCTTGAATTTTTGAAAATATTATTTTGATAATGCTATTTTGATATGAATGATGGCTTGTAGTAAGGAGAAACTTTGAACATTACTGCATGGCTACTTTCCATATCAGTGAGGAAAAAACATCTTATGATTTCAGATTCTATCAAACCATGGGGGGAAAAAAAGGACATACAGAGGAAAAAAAAAAGAAGGCGTGAGACATCTCAGGTATCAAGAGCTACTATATGAGAAAGCATTGAAAATATTGCATCATCTTTAATTTAGAAAAAAAGGCCCACAAAAAGTAAAAAGAAAGACAGCAATGAATAGATCAACAAAGATAGACTGTTCATGAGCATTGATTCTTTCATGAAATAGTTGTGGATTTTAAAACTCAGTCTTCAAGGTTGATTCCTTTTTCACTAGAGATCAGAATGAGAATCTCAGCAAAGTCATCTCCGCATACAGGATTACAGAGCTGCATGACTTCTTTGAAATTGTTATCGCTGAGTTATTCCAAAACACACAACTAAAAAATGAGTTCATTCTGGGCTTAAAGGTAAGGTAAACATTTTGTGGTAGGCTTAGGGAATTGCCCATTTCAAACACACAGCTGTAAGGTTGCTCTGATTACAGTATGCAAAACCTGTGATTACAATTTAAGGCATCTGGTGGTTCTGGTTGCCAGATTTTTATACCCCTTGTCACAATGGTTTCAACCTTAGCAAGAAGTTGTTTAGACACACAGATCTGCATTTTCATAATTTATCTTATTTGAGTATCTGTAAGTATAAGCATATCTCCAAGTATCTGACCTCTTTCAAATAATCTCATTTATGTGGTGAATTCTAAATCACTGAGGTATTCTTTTGATTCCAGTTTAATGGCTAGTCTTCGCATCTGTTTTTCAACTTAAAAATATTAAATAAGTAACTTAGGGAATATGGTATCTGTGCTTACTTGAAAGCAAGAAATATGAACACCAAAAGGGATTTATATTAAGATTTAAAGCCAGTTTCATTATCTGACTTATTTATTCTAATTTAGAGTGACACGAAACATCAAAATTATATTGACCTATTAAGTGGCTTTGGAACTTCTTGTGGGGTTTTTTCCCTAAAAGTCCTACAAAGCATGATTACATAAATCCCTTCTGTTTTTTACTTCATATTCACCAGTCCTCTCCCACTTTTGTACATTCTCTGCATGTACATATCATAAAATCTCTTTTCCCGACCTGAACCAAGATACGCACTCATCCCTCTGCTTATATTCCACTCTCTCTTCATCATAAAATGCAAAACTGTAGAAAGCAGGACTTTTTACAGCTATATTTCGTAATTTTTTTTAAGTGGCAGGCATCTTTCTTCAAAGAATGATGTTCATCCAAAATGCCCACCATCTCCCACTGACCTTAGTGAGAGCAGAACATGTTCCCATTGCATACTCTCAGAAAGCAAGACCCTCAGCTTTCCCTGAGAGGGAGGTGGAAGAACATTTTAATTCAGGCTCCAGTTCCCACAGCCACAGCTGAGCTTCATTGACAACACTGAGGATTAGCGGCCATTTTGCCAGACTGCAGTTCTTTGTGGCACATTTCTTTGTAGAGTACCATTCATCAGTTCCTGCAAAGGAGCCTCCTTCCTTTGTAAGCAGCAGCACACTCAGAAATTGCTGAAGGGAGAAGAATAGGCTGAGTCATTTAAAGGAGGGAAAGACACAGGAATGAATGCTGCCGTCCCCATCTGTCAGTTGGGAAGTTTGGCAGTTTGGTTTGAACAGCGTGTCTGTCATCTTCAATATTTTGCTCCAATTTGGAGGGTGCAGCAGCGATTATTGGCTAGATTTCTCCTTTGCCACGTAGCTAGGGGAAGATAATTTTTAATCTCCTTTTAATTCAAATAATATTTGGCATATAAGAATTGTGTTGATATATCGTAACCTTGATTACATGATGGTTATTTTGGACAAAGAAATTGTCAAAACCTAATAGCTGACTATTAGTGATGCAACTTCCTTTAGAAATTCTGTTTTTGAGGGAGTAAGTCGATCAATGAGTCCTGACTTAAGGCAGTTACAGGGGAGAGGAAAAGAGGTATTAATACATTCACTTTTGAAAGAATGAATATTTGATAGCATTTCAGTGATTCTTTGTGGGATTTTTTTATAAAACATTCTATCTTTCGTGTAAGAAGTTGGCTTGCATGTATTTTGGAATAAAGTAAATATAAAAATGAAAGCACAGATGGGAAAAAGCATGCCTCAAAGTATGTTTACATTGCAAAAAAGCTGGGAAAATTGAAATAATTTCACAGTTAAGATCTGTAACAGTTAAAGTGATGCATTTTTAGAGAGAAGAAATTCTCTAAGGTCATCACTTTGGGGTTGTGTTGTGGTTTATTACTTCAAATTATATAAAATCATAAAGTTTGATGAAAATACTTTAGCCAAGTTGCCAAAAAAACAAGGACAGGTCAATCATAGTGGAACACATTCCAACACATTGCTTTTATAGCCAAGACTGTCCTTTTTTGAGCAAGCTTTAAATTGACAAGAAAGAAAGACGACGTGTGGAGTATGCACTAAAAGGAATTTGTTTTCTAACCATTGGCAGATATAGTATTAATCCTTTATGAAGAATTGTCAGTACTTATTCAAATGAAAAGCCTTCCTGACTGCTATCGTATCGTTTGTGTACATATTGCAGAACAATTTTACAAAGAATCAGTGACTTATTTTTGCATTTCAAAGACGCTTTGAGTTACCAATTTTTTCATTTACAGTTACAAATGAGATCTTGCTTTTGTCCTTTTCTGCCAAATGTTTAATCTGTACTAATTAAACAGTCACGTTCCTGGCAGCATTTATAGCTACATGAATGCATACATCACTTCTTTGCCAAATGCTACTCCATATAAATGGTACAAATAGTATGGACTGCTTATTTTATTTTATAGAATTTGTCAGTTGTTGGAGCAGGCTTTCCAAATAAAGTTTGGTGATTTTCTTGATGTTTCTAATCTGATTCTGTCAACTGTAACATTTATTTTCAGGGAGAGATAATGTTAAATATGAGTTTAATATTTAATATAGTACTGTGTCCTGTATGAACAGGTTGTATTACAACACATATTGTGTGTTTAGTCATGTAATGTAGATACAGAGAAAATTGCAGGGCTAATGACATGTATGTAGTGTTTTTTCCTCTAACTTTTGTTTTGAATTTCCAAGAGTGGAGTAGATCCAGCAGAAAACCTAGCAACAGAAAATACAATGTTTACAGCTAGGCATTTTTTGAATGTGCATTTGAAGCTACAGTGTTTGACATACGTAGAGGACTGGGCAGTAAGGCACAGACTGTCAGCTGAGGGGGGGATCAAGACCATCAAGAGACCCTCAAAGTCCCCCAACCCATTTCCGTAAAAGTCCAGAAGAACAGATTGTGTGTGATGACTCATTTACGTGAAGAGTGAGAAACTTAATCCCAGGGTGGGGAAAACTCACCTATAAAAAGGTATCCCTCCAAAGCCTGGGTGGCACCACAAGGACATTGGACACCTTCTCAGCTGTTCTTTTATTACTCTTATTATTAGAAGACAGGGGCAAACATGTGCCAATTTCCATGCCAAGTGTGTAGTTTGCTAATAAAAATTTGTGAGCTTTTTTTTTCTGAACCATTTTGGCTTTTGCCATGCTTTTACAACCCCATGCATCTACAACTTTTAGGTGTTCTCTTCTGCATAGGAGTGAGATGTGATACATACATTAAACTGTTAAAAGCTTTGTGAGTTATTGTTCTCACATTCCTACTAAAAATGTCCTGTGCTTTATGCAAAATTTACCTTTGTGAATTTAAACCATAGGAACTTAATCAGCCCTTCCAATACCTGTGGTCATCATCCTTGGGGTCTTTTATTCCTCAAGATGTTTGGTATATTCACAAAAGTGAGCAAGATGGAAAATGTACTTAAGCGTCCATAATCAGTTTTGCTGAGTTCTAGTGACAGGGCAAAGTACAAAAACTGCTGATGAGTCTCATCAGTTCTCTTCAAAATACGTTTTCAGAGTACAGATGAGACCTTCCTACTTCTCACACACCAGATGTCTTGAGTTATCTTTAACCCAGTAATTCTTGGTCTTAGTTGCCCTGCCCTTTTTTCAGAGTGGCAGTGATCTTTGGATTGTAGCCACATCTGGTTTCTTCATGAGTCATCTGAAGTAGAATTTAGCCCATAAGTTGGAACATTTTTTTCAAACTCTGTGCCAATGTGCAATTGTCTCATTGTAGAAGGTTATCCTTATATGCCATAAAATCCTTAAATTTCTGATTCACACATACATTTTTGTACATAAAGACAAAAATATAGTTTTTTAAAAGACTACTTTCACGTACTTCCAATTGAGATACTAAATACTTAAATTGTTTATTTGTAGTATAATTGAAGTTTCTACATGAGGAAGGGTTTCTTGGGATGAGCCACCTTGGATATGGTTAACAGTGTAACGTAATGTAGTCTTTAAAAAAGAAGAAAACATGGTCACAATTTCATCACAGCAGTTCATATAAGCAATATGTAGTATTTTACATATATATATATATATATATGCCACATATGCTGCTTAATGTGCATGTATGTAATGCATGGAGCACCATATTGCCAGGCTCTCCATGTGCGCTTATATTTGTATTTCCATATAACTTTTATGTGTTTTGTATTGCTGTTGTGAAGCCAAAATACTGTACAGATTTCAGTTTTGTTCTCTTTAGAATAGCTTTTCATACTTGTTTTCACAGTCTGTCAATGTTGCTACTGCTTAAAGTCAGAATAGAAATAGAAGGATCACTATCCCTTCCAAGAGTCATTTATCTTGACAGACCTAAGGGAACACATTTTTAAGGGCATTGCATCAATCCCCATCAATCAGACTTTAGGCTATTTTAAATCAGCTTTTAATAAAATAATTTATTTCTCTATGTTTTCTGAAAGTCATTTATCAATTTTAGTAGCTTATAACTTTTGGAAAATAATATTACACTGCAGAAGGAAAAAAGCAACATTTTAAATTGCATTTTTATCTTTTTCCTTTTTTTTTTTTCTTTTTTCCCTAAAGCAGGATGTCCCCATGGTCTATGTGCTGTTTCTCAAGGGAGGAAAAAATTCTTTTGGGAATGTATATTGGAATGCTTGAGATGTCTCTACGCTATTAGATTCTTACATGCCGCATTGAACATGTCTGCCTGTCCAGACCTCTGGCTAAGATTTTTCTCTTATCTCATTTTCCTGTCAGCAAACAAAAGGTGAAAAGCACATCATAAATGAATACTATCTGGAAGTGAGCTGAGATTTACTGGAAAATATTCAAGCTAAAATTGTGTAATAAAATGCTAAAGATTTAAATGCTAATTGTTCAAATAGTAAATACAGACTTTAAATGATACACAGGAGATGGTTCTGTTAATGACTCTTGTGCATTAAATGAAAGCTTACCAGGTTATTCTCACATCTGATTACATTTCATTTAGACAAAGCTGTTTGTTATGCTTTTGTAATTTACACTTGCTAGCAGAAAAAAATCGCCCCCCCCTTTACTGGCAATAATCTACTTAAATAAAAACTAAATATTTCATTAATATAACATGAAACAAAATGCATTAAATGCCTTCATTGTCTATGCAAATATTTATGAAGAATGACTTTCACTCTCTGTTCTTGAATGGAAGTATTTTGTACCTAATATTAAAAGTTATTACGGCACAATCATGCTTTCTACTGTATGTTTTGAACTAACTACAAATGTTACAATCCAAATGATGATGTAGAAAAAGCAAAAAAGAAAGAAAAAGGGAAGAGACTTTGAGAGCTGAAACAGTCCCAAAGGCTAATGTAGAGTTGAGCTCCCACCATTCCAGACGTTGGGCTTGTTTTGTACATGTGATACTACACTACTGCTTTCCTAACTAATCTGCATTTTCATGTGTTTTGTCATTTGGAGGATGACATGGGTTCTTCATACTATATATGATGCTTATAGTTTCTATGGAGCATTTTTGGGGAGTTGTACATTAAATTGCAAATGAAAAATACTCTTGAGATTTCAAAAAAATGTTATTAATAGCAACTAAATAGTCACCTTGACAACTGTTTAATAGCGTGAATTTAGATAAGAAAAGAATTTAAAAAAAAACCCACAAAATTTAACAGCAACATCTTCAAAATTAAAATCAATTATTTAGTGATTAACCAAACTCATTAAGAATTAAGGCTGTTCATTAAGGCAGTAATTTAAGATTCTGAATCACCATTTTTCAGGATCTCAGCTAAGTGGTATTTCTCTTAGAAATCAGGGAAGGAATTCATAAAGTTCCCATTAGTCTAAAAATAAAGAATAAATAAATAAATAGTATGAGTCATGAATGGCATTTTGCCGAAGTTCAGTAGCACTGAAGCCAGGAAGACAAGAAGCCAGTGATGCTTCTGCCATTCACTGATATGAGTATAAATATTTTTTTATATGCAGCAAGCCATCCATATTCAAAATTAGAATTCTTTATGTATAAACAGTATAAGAAATACTTGTAATCAATATTTAATTTTTAAATACTAGATTGTGACATTCAGCTGTAATTTCACAAATTGAATATTCAAACTTTTTGGAGACAAGCCTACATGTTTTCAGTTATATCTTGTACTTGTGTGCTACCATCGAGGAATCAGGACTTTACCAGACTGGTGTAAAGATGAGATTCTGCCCTAAAAAGGTGACATCTGAAAAAACACTTGCTATCCCAGATCTAAATAATCCTTTCCCATTTCTGTATTTTTATCCATTCCACTGAATATTAGGCAGCTGAAATAAACTTGCTATCAGATATGCTGATGGGGATACTTATGACATTTTTCATGAAAAACATTGGCAATGTAGCCTTATAAACTTTACAAAATATTTAGCAAATTTATCTGCCACAGATAAAGTCATTTATCATTTTTATCTCAACTTAGAATATCAAGCGATTTTTTTATGAACTCCTCTTTCAACAGGACTGCCTATTTTAAAGAATAACTCATGATGTGACCAAGCAAATCAGAGTGCAAGTTTGTGAAGAAATATGAAGCAAATTCCTCTTTTCAAAGCATGTTATTGGGGAAATGAAAAAGAGCTAGGCATTCACAGTTCATTCTCAGCATTGCTTTCTAGGGAAGCAGTCATCTTGCATTCCACTTCCAACCAGAAGGAAGAATGATTTGGAGTTCAAGGATCAAACTAGTTAGGAAGCTGTGGAACACAATTAGTCCCTTTTGTGAGCTATAAAACTGGGTGTCTCCTGTTTCAAAGCTGTGTTCACAGAGCATCTTTCAGCATGAAAAATCATTAGATTTTCCTTTTAAGCTTCACAGATAAGGAAACTGAAACCATTTTTAGTAGTTCTTAAACTTTGCAACATACTGGCATCTAAATATAGTTTATGGAGCTTTTCTAAGATCTTTTTCTTGAAGAAGTTTCAATGATGATGCTAGCAAGAGACAACCAGTCATTTGAGCTGAAGGCCTGAAAATTTTTAATGCTCAAGACTTTGGGGAAGTACATGTCAGCTGCTGATTTCAGTTTTGAAGAACTGAATTTCTTTACTAAGAATGCAGGGGGGAAGAAAAGTAATTTCCTGTCAAGTGCTGTAGCTCCTTTTTTTAAGAAATGCTGCATCTTTCTCTTTACTGTTTCCATTGATAATATGTTAGATGGACTGAGGAGGTGGGGTGTCGGAAAAGCTGCTACATTTACATCACCAGCCTAAAAATTCCTCAGTTGCTGGACCAGACCTGTCAGAGAACTTCCCTGAAGTTTCCAAAACACTGGGAAGGGGAAGCAGGACTCAAAAACCAAAATAGGCTTAACTCTGACTACAGAAAGCACTAAGGGCTGCCTTAAATAACAGAAGCTCAGGTTAACCTTGGCTCAGTTTAAAAAATGAGCATCTTGATATGTTCTTGTCAAATGCCACTTATTTATTTCTCTTTGCTGTTCCATTAGCACAGTTAAGAGTCTTTAATGCAAAAGCTTCTGAGGAATTCCATGCTTGAAAGATAAAACAGGAAGCTACTGTGTTAAGCTACTGTGTTAAGAGTGGACAAACACAAATATTTGGAAGCAAAATCGGCACATATAGGCAGCATATTGCAGAAACAAAATGTAGTGTGTGATACAGAAAAAAAATATTTTAAATTATGTAATCCTGATTAAAAAAATACATTTTTTTTTGCCTCAATACCTAGGATTATCCATCTAAAAGCCGGCAGTTTAATTTTTTGGAACAGGAACAAGATGACAAGTCTTTCCATCCATTTCTTCCAATAGTTCCTCTTTGTCTGTGGTACCCCCTAAGGACTCAGGCAGTGATGGAAAGTCACCACTTGAGCTGAGTTCCAGTCAGTGCTCCTGAAAGCCTGACAGCAGGCAGCTGCCAGTTGGTGCTCTTCTATGAAGACCAGAAACTGAAGCAGATCCTCCCCCCCAAAAAAATTATACTATTGGCATTAATAGTAGGAGAAGAGGAGGAACTCTCAGCAAAAATGGCTGAGAACCAAAGCTATGCGCTATAGGATGGGTATTTTATAGGAGGACACTGTTCCCTGTCTGTCAAGATCTGATGGGAAGGGCCACTTAAGAGGGAGACTTCTATATGCACTTTCCAGAGACTCTTGGATGCAAGACTCTGCTCTCAAGATGAGTAACAGAGAAAGTAGAATGACGTTGATACTGCACGCACCTAGCCAGGAAAAGAAGCTATCTGTCTCAGACTTGAGAGGTGGGCCCATACAAACCTCATAAATTTAAACAAGGCCAAGTGCAGGGTCCTGAAGCTGGGTCAGGGCAATCCCAAGCATAAATGCACACTTGGCAGTAAATGACTGAGACCAGGCCTAAGGAGGAGGATTTGGGAGTGTTGGTGGTTGAGAGGCAGAACGTAAGCCAGAAATGTGCACTTGTAGCCCCTAAAGTCAGTTGTGTCCTGGGCTGCATCAAAAGGAACATGGCCCTCTACTCTGTGCTTGTGAGGCCCCACCTGGAGTGCTGCATCCAGCTCTGGGTCCCCCAGCATAAGAAGGGGATGTGGACCTGTTTGAGTGGGTCCAAAGGAAGGCCACAAAGATGATCTTATGGCTGGAGCACCTCTCCTATGAAGACAGGCTGAGACAGTTGGGATTTTCCAGTCTGGAGAAAAGAAGGTCTGGGAGACCTTAGAGCAGCCTTCTAGTACCTGGAGGGACTACAAGAAAGCTACAGAAGAACATTTTTCACAGGGTCATGTAGTGATAGGACAAGGGGGATTGGCCTTAAGCTGAAGGAGAGTAGGTTCAGGCTAGATAGTAGGAAGAAATTCTTTGCTGTGAGAGTGGTGAAGCGCTGTAACAGGTTACCAAGAGAAGTTTTGGACTCCCCATCCCTGCAAGTGTTCAAGGCCAGATTGTTTGGAGCTCAGAGTAACCTGGTCTAGTGGAAGGTGTCCCTGCCCACAGCAGGGTGGTTGGAACTAGGTGACCTTTTAGGTCCCTTCCAATCCAAACCATTCTATGATTCTGTGAACTCTCAGGAGAATATCCATGCAGTTGAAGGTTAAAACCAAATCTGACAATAAGGACAAACAAATCCAGAGTGAGAATCCTGAATGAGAAGGAACATAGAGAAAAGGGACAGGCAGGAAGCTGGATAGCTTCAACAGAGGGAAAGAAGCAGGAGGGAAAAAAAACCCTGAAATGAATCTGTGTGAGCAGAATTTTAAAAATGGACATATCACAGATAGGAACTCTTAATGGCAGTGAGCTGCAAAAGGGGACTGGAAGACTGCTCTTAAATCCAGCTGGGGGAAGGAATTGTCTGATTTGCTTGAAGTTTAAAAAACATGGTGTAGTTGGAAGGAAATTCACTGAGGAAAATGGTGAGTGTGAAGGACTTGACTGGATGAGACTCTTGGGAGATGTTACTCCCACATGAACTTGAGAGGAACAAGAAAAGGAAAATGTTTATTTCCTTCTGAATAAAGTTATCACTTTTTTTTTCTATTCCAATAGCATCCTTACTTACTTAGAGGTAGTCCACATGAAATAAGCCTTAAAGCACACATCTACTCCATTATCAACTTAAAATACTTTTTTCAGTAATTTTTTTAATATTTCTTAGTGAAACTAAGAAGTCAATGGGAATTTTTCTACTCGTTTAGAGCAGAGCTAGGTTTTTGTATGCTGTCCTCAGAGCCTTTTTAAAATAATAAAGTTTACCATAACAAAGAAGCTGAACTCAAGACATGCCTAAGTTTTCTCTAGATGCAAGTCAAATAAACTTATGTGTCAGGGGAAAAAAATTAGAGTATTACTAACTATATTTAAACTTTCTTCCGTAGCTGGTAAACTGTAATTGTCAGAATCCTTGCTTGGATGTGCTAAGATTTCAGCAGGTCAGATTGTTTATATTTGTTGCAGTTTGTACTCTTTCTACGGGTTAGGTTATTAGTCTTGGGGCTTACCTTCTAGTTATTTGAACATTCTTTCATCATGTCAGAGTACTTTTCAGAGAACATTCTCAGTAAGGCTCTAGTAACAGTTACAATAGGATTTTTTAATTTACTATTACTTTATAGGCAAACGTTATATCTGAGAGAAAATCTGCTATCAGGATGACAGTTTAACGTAAGTGAAAACACAAGGATAGTTAATATGGTCAAAGTTCAGACCTCATGCAAGGAAGTTCAGGAGTTTTTAAGTCAATTTCTTAAAAGCAGAAAACACAAGATTTTGTCTTTTTTACTTATTCACTTAAGCTATCTTTTGCCTACTTTATCCAATTTTTTTAAGTTGTATTAAGAAACTGGACTAGTGTTCCCTTTGAATAGTTGAATTCCCTGTTTATAAAAGAAATTTCTGAAAAGAAAAAGTATGAAAATTGTTTCATTAAGTCTTCACCAGGGAATTTTCTTGAGTAAAAAAACTGCCTTAATGGACAGGGTATTTATTAATACAGTAAGTGTGTTTTCCATTGCTACATATATTTCAGTCCTGATCTGCAGCTTTTTGATGTTTGAATATTAACATTTTTCACAGCTGAGATTGTCAGTTGACAGCTGGTACCATGGGAAAATGAGGCTACTGCTTCTTGACTGATTGGCACATTCTCCTTAAGGTGCCGGTTTATATGTCACTTCGAAACTGTGGATTTGAACTCGTGTCTTGCAGGTAGTTACACCTTATAAGTGGAAAATGAGGAGGAAAATTGTTGCACAGAACATAATGGGAAAAGACCTAAAGGAAGTATATGAAATTTCATAGGATGATATCTACAAGTTCTGTCAAGGAGGACAAGCCTGAAATGATTTTTGAGTGCCAGCAATCAAAATTAAACCTCTCAGCTTACTCAGATACCTCAGTGTCAATCTGTGCATCAGGTCACATGATGAACAACACCCCTGCTGTACACAGACGTCACTTCATGTGTAAGGGAGCTGCTATGGGGGCTATGGCTATTGCCCAGGAAATGTCCTTTCCACTGAGCTGGGTGTCTCCCCATTCCCACACCCTGACGGAATGGAACAAAGAGGCTTTTTCCTTCCAGGATCACGTGCATCAGGTGCAGGCCTGAACCAAAAGCAAGCATAGCGATGAAGCTGATACCGTGAGTGCAGGAGGTGAATGACTCCTAGTGCCTGCAGCGTGAGAATGAACAGGTCTGCAGAGCTGTTGTTTGGATGGGGCTTAATACAGTGCTCAGTCATTTTATACTAGAGATTTTGAGAAGATCCTGCCATTTTTAAAGGGATACAATTATTTTCTCCAAAGGCGAGAACTTTGTTTTTCTTTCTCCCTGTCAAAAAGTTCTTTTAAGTGGAGTGATAAAGATCAAACATTAGCTTAGTGTGTTTTCATGTGGTTTTGACAAACGATTTATTAAAAAAAATACTAAAGTATTGCTTCTGAAGTATCTCAAATTATGACAGTTGTGTGAATGATTGTGCTGTACCACACTGGAATGCTCTAATACGCTAGTTTTGATTTTATACTGAATTACTATGGTCCTCTACAATGCTTTAGCACAGGTTTTGAAATGCACATAGCTATTTTCAATTTCTTGATAATTATATTGTTAAAAAGATACTACAGAGTCTAACAATTGAATGCCTGTTAAAAGAATTTCAGTTGCTAATATTGAAAGAGCTGTAATGTATCAAGCAAGGCTTTCCCTCCCCTCTCCCCTGTTCTGGAAACCTAAATAATAAGTTTTCATACCTAGATATTCAATAAAATAGTCTGTTAAGCTCTCAGCATGTTACCACAACACATTGATTTTAATACCTGACCCAAATCAATGATAGAAAGTTGATATTTTGTTCCTCAGAGGGTAAAGAAACTAGAGTTTTGATTGTTTGTTTTTTTTATTTTAAAACGCTGTTATGATGCTTGAGATCTGATTAAAAATAAGGAACTAAAAAGATATTTTTTCCCTATGGTATTAAAGGGAGTATGAGCAAAGCTAGGACACTTATATGCCACTTGGGTTTAACAGGAATCCTCAGAGAGAGCTAAATTGGAAAAAAGTTGCTGTCATCTAAGAATTCTGAAGTATTTGGTCATCTACAGGGGAAAATGCTTCCTTACAGCTGCTGTGAATAATGTAGCTGTGAAGAATACTAGATTTCTATCCATATTTTTATTAACAGAGGGGGAAGTGAATAGAGAGAGGGTTGCATATTCTATCTCTCTTTAGCAGTAAGACCTTTTTATGACCTTAGTAGACTCCTGGAAGATTGTTAGCTAAACTTATAAAGCTACATATGGGCAGTATAAAGACAGCAGAAAAGTTCCTATAGCTTCCCTCTCTCTCTCCAGACTAAGCCGTAATGTGCTCAAAGTTGGAAAGAGAACAGATATCTTTTAGTCATACAAAGTGTGGGATATGTTTGCTGAGCTTTGTAAACAACATCTTAATTTTAGGGTTAACCTGTTCTACAGACAGATAAAAACTGACAGAATCTTCAGTAATTACTTGGATCATGGAAAAAAGAAATTTTAAAAGGCATTTAAGGAGTAGTAATGCCTTCCCTAGGCAGCTTGGAAAATGACAGACACAATGAGTGCTTGTAGAACTATTTAGGTGTGGGATTTTTTTTAATACAAAACATAGATCTGGATTTTGTAACCTAAGAAATTCTTTAACATCTCCTCTGAGCTTGGTTTACTTGGAATAGACTTCAAGTTCACGAAACAGTATTTCATTTATTCTTACTAGAGAATAAATACAATTCTTTTTTTGCCTCTACCCCATTTCCTAGAAATGTCTATTAAAGAAAATGAAATGATCACACTATTTTCATTTGTAAAGCACTTTTTAACTTACTGTATATGTGTGATGTTATTTGGTTTAACAGTGTGTAATGTGCCATATCTCTAAGGCACTTCTTAATATTAAATTACTGTGCTATACCTTTTTTCCCCAAAATGCTTTGCCTTTTTATATTATCTGATGTTCCTATTGTTTTTCCACCTGTAATTTATATTTGGCCAGTCTGAGAAATTCAAATAATAAAATAGCAGATAAAATTGTCTTTGCTTATTTCTGAAACTTCTTGTTCAGTGCCATGGACATTTTCCTTTTCTTGAAGGTTCTACAGTCCACTGACACATGGCTTGTTCATTGCTTTCGCTGTTATTACCAGTGACAGAATTCCTAGGGTACATCCTACCAAAATATTTTCTGTGTGTGACAGTCTTGTTTCAGGTACTAGTATACACACGAAATATTTTTTTATTCAGGAGTCATCTTCTCCTATTTTCCCTTCTGCAGTCTGTACAGGAATCCTTAGGGCTCCCATCAGTAGCTTATTGTTAACTAGATGCTGGAACCATTTTTGTCTGAAATTACAACTTGCATCTTCTGTTCCAGGAAGGCTTTTGGTTTTTTTTACAATAAGAGTGGTGAGACACTGGAACGGGTTGCCTTGAGAAGTTGGAGATGCCTCATCCCTGGAAGTGTTCAAGGCCGGGCTGCATGATGCTTTGAGCAACCTGGTATAGCAGAAGATGCTCCTGCCCGCAGCAAAGGGGTTGGAACAAGATGATCTTTGCAGATCCCTTCCAGCCCAAACCAGTCTGTGATTCTATGATTCTGTCAGAATGTGGGAATAGGGAGACACCAAACTCTATGGAAAAGCCATCAGTTCTGCTTTGACTCTTGTACCTAAGCTGATTTTTACAAGTGGGAAGCATAATGTTTACCTATATATTCATATAATATTTGCACTCTAGTCCACAGTTCTACCTTCTACCTCTCTAGCTTCTGAGGCTTGCAAACTTCAGTGCCAAAGTAATATGCAGGAGGAGAGCCATGCAGCATGCTAGCTTTCCCAACTTCTTCAGCAATGCTGATAGATCTGCCTCTTCAAGGAGGATTTCTATTAAGTTTTCCATTCCACTGTTTCTCTCTTTTCCAGGCTGAAGAGGCAGACTGAACTTACTCTAGGGAGCTAATTAATGCAGACTGAGGCACCTGATGAAACTCTGGTTTTGCCAAGTTCCAGAGAAAGATCCATGAGTGGCACCTCTCTGTTGTAGACCCTAATCTAAGATATGACGCTGTGTCTTCTAAATCAGTTGGCAACATTGTGCATGTCTAGCCTTATAATAATGGGAACAGGGGTGGAAGACTGTCTTACTTTGCCCCTATCCTGGCTTTGAGCTAAAGCTATGTAAAACCCCATGGAACAACAGACGCAACAAGAGGCTCTTGAATTAAAGCATGTAAAAAGTTATTAAAGAAATAGTAGTTAACTAAGCTGCTTAGTATTGTAAATCAAATAATGTGGTGCATTTTCAAAAGCAAATACTCTACTATGTAAAGGACAGTATCATACAGTCGCTGAAGATACTAATTGTCACAGTTTGAAGGCTGGAAATGGGTATCTGTGTCTTCTAGGGTAAATTCCATTCTAAGCAATACATATGTGATAGTTTAGGAATCAAGCAAATTATATTGTTTCTCTTGGTAAATTAAGGGGAGGTGCACACTGATGAATTTGTTCATAATGAACAAGAAAAGAGGAGCAGTAACAAGATAATTGTCTGTAAAAGAAACACCATTCTGAACCTCAGTCTATCTGCCAAAGTTTCAAAGATGTTCTAAAGGTTAATGCTCTTAAATTGTATAAGTTATATGCAAACTAAAAGGACTGGAAACTGGCAATTCAGGTATCTCCAAGCTCGTTTCCTATATGTACACTTGAAGAAAGAAAAAGAAGGGAAATTAAGCACTTGATATTGATAATTGATGGAGAAAGTCTCCCAATTTGCTGTTTGGACCAGTCAAAGATGAGAAGTTTATGATCATGTTAATCACAAAGCACAAAAAAAAAATATATCTTGAATGCTAGCAAATGACTAGTTCAGTAAAACAAGCCTCTGTTTATCACGTTTTTTACTGATAACATCTCAGAGATGGCAAACTGTCAACTTTAATTTTGTCTTATATATCTGTGCAAGAAAAATCTCATCTTCTTTGGTGATTTTGTACAGTTTCATACCTGTATCACCAATTTGGTATTTGTGGAATGATGCAGAAATGGTCTTTACAATGTAGTTTTTAAACACAGGCAAAAGTGTAATTTCAAATCCTTTCACTGAAATTTACCTACAGGATATACAACAATAAACTACATAGTTATATCATCCAAAATACTGTGGAAACTTTATCTGGTAACATGTACTAATCTGAAAGTAAAAACATATTTTCTTTTGAGTTCTGCCAGTACTCTTTTGCTTAGCAAATACATCATTGACAGACAGAAACAAGCACTTTTCACAATAAGTAAAAACAGATGCATTACTTAAGAAAGGAATGTGGGATTCAGAGGCAGAATCATGTCTTGCGTACTTCAAAATCCAACACTATATTTATATTTGTCTTTATCCATTGTGTGCAGATGGCTTTGGATGACAGTGTGTCAGAATATCTTTTTGTATTTGAGAAATGAACTTCAGTACAACAATAACTATAACCTTTCATTGGTAATTACTTATCAAAAATTATAAACATTCATTCTTGTATATATTAAAACATCTGATTTTGTTGTGCTTTAGGAAGAAACATATTTCAAAGTGACAAAGGGTTTTTGGCTTTCAGGATATCATGACAAGGGAAAATGAATCTCATTTCAGTGTATACGAAGATACCACATTTCTAACAGCAATGCATCCACCAGTCTGCTGGGATGGTTCAGAATGAAGTTCTAGTCTTAGGTTTAAATGTTGATTCCCAACAGAGACTTTTATTTTCTAGTCTTTTGATCTGCTGATAAACTACAAATAAATTACCTAAATTCCATTTGCTATAAGCAATTTGATCATACATTGTTTTCAGCTGTTTGCAACAGGAAAAACTAAGAAAAAATTACCTATTGCTTTTACACTATTGCTTTGGACAGTCATATCTCCTGAGCAATAGTCTAGTCAATGTGCTAAGAAGCAAATTCAAGTCAGCATTCAGTTATTTCAATGTCTTAATACCTGAAAAAAATGCAGTTACTTGACTACAAATGCCATGATCCAAATGGTAAAGCTGACATTTATTCAGAAATAAATTTGTTTAATTTTTGAACTGAAAGGAATTGCCTGTCTTTTAGGAATATCTGAAAACCAAAAAGTTCCAAAGTATAATAGCCAGCATACATATCTATATTTAAAATTTCCAGTCTTGTATCTCATCTGTGTACCAGTCTACTATCCTCTCAAATTAATTGAAGATTTTATTATTGAGAGGTTTGCTCTCCCTACTGACATGCACATTAGAAAAAATCTTACACTTAAGTATATAAATTGATCTTAAAGTAGGGAAAGGCAAAGAGAAAAGTTCATTTCAGGTATATTGCTACATGGTTCATCTAGGGTTTTGACCTTTGCTTCACAGTATCACTTACTGGCTTACTGCTAAACACTGGATTAGGTGGAATAGTGGTTTATTCTAGTATGTCATCGGAATGCTTAAACATAATCTACTTTTCAAAAGACATTCTCCAGTTTTATGTATGGCATGTACAGTAGTAGCATAATGCATTATTAAAGTTCAGACCAAAAAAAAATGTATTTTCATGAAGAAGCAATTTGTAATAAGTGTAGAAAGAATTCTTCTGCTCTCTACACAGAATCAGATCAGAAAAGAACCTGGATGTATGTAACTCATTTTCGTCCCATTGTGTTTGTCCATTAAGCAGATGCAGTGCACACTTCCCATGCTGTTCCATTCATACAACCCAGTGTTCATTCAGAAACAGAACATTTCCTTTAGTTGATGGATTAAAGGCAGGAGAGGGGGAGGTGTGTAAAAATGTTTGGGGATGTGCAATACTTCAGGAACAACGTTTAAAGTTAATTCACACTTTTGTAGTTTGTACTGTATTTTTTTACACAACTTCAAAACAAAACAGTTGCTGCCTCTTAAATGAACAGAAGTAACTTTTAAAGAGCAAGACCTAATGCAGGTTTTTGTGCAAGTTAATGTCAGGTTATTTTTAAAACCAGTCTCATATTACACTTTCAATTCACTAAAAAAATTAAGTGAACACAATTTTTTTGCCCTGCCTTGACTGATCTTGCATTATATTTTGGTAAGTTGAAATATGAACCTAGGAATGTGTGTTAGTGACCTTAAAAAAAAAGAGCAAGTAAACTCTAAACAACTTTAAAGGTTATTGTTTGCTTTTCATCTTCACTTGCAGACCAGGTGTCTCTAGCAAAGCAAATCTGAGGAAAAGCTACTTTTTGTTGGAGGTTCTTTGTGAACAAAACAGATGACATTAAGAACAGGTGTTAAAATAGTGAAAAAAGCAAACAGCAATTATTTTACAGGATGTTTAGCTGTGGAACAGCTAGAAAAAAAAATCAGGCTATTCTAAAGCATCTTATTTGGAAGTCTTTGCTCAAATAAAAGAAACATTTATCTGTCTAGTAAATCATAATCTGTCTTTCAATCCCCCAAAGAACGGGTTAGAGATACTTATCCTATTCCTCTTAGAACTGATTTCCCAGGGGCTAACAGGAAAAAGCATATTTTTTACTAAATAAGGATGCTGGAATTTGTTTACCGGTTTCCATTTACCTGATGCCACTTATGATACTGTGTTTGCCTACTTAAGTAGCATTTAGCACTGGAGCCTTGTGTGATTTTACTATTTATGTTAGGAAATTGCTTAGCAGCTGGGTAGATTGGACTGTTTTACTTTGTGTGTTTTTCATCTTGCATTGCACATCTGTTAATGTTGGTCTTAACACTACAATAGTGAGCATTGTAAATTAACAAGTAGAATGGTAAGTACGTATGTGGAGAGAAGTATGTTTGCCTGTTAGATTAAAAAAAACAAGAGCTACTTAACTGACATTATTTGGGTGCCTAAATTAAGCATCCTAAACCCATAAAGAGAGATTTAGAGTCCCACACTGGAGCCTTCAAGTGTATGCATTTTGGATTTAAGCTTCAAGGCTCATTTTCAGGTTGATGAAAACACTGTGTTGTCTACTTTGGTGTGACTTCTGTTTCTTACACTCAAATTTGCCAGCAGGTTTCTTTGGTTATATCATACTAGTTCTGTAACTTTGTAACTGATGAGAGAAGTGAACCCTAATGCAAAATTATTTTATAGCTATGTATGAAGTGGCTACTTATTGTAGAAAACTGAATTCTCTCCATTTCCAACACATATTTCTTACATTTAAAAAAAAAAAAAAAATTATGACATTACTGGAACACCTATTTGGAAATGCAAAGTCAAGTCCTCAAAATATTTATTGCTGAGAAGATAGGCATCTTGGTACAGAACATAAATGCTTACAAATTTATTATGCAATTAAACTATATTGTCACACTTTTTCAGGTACTAGTGAAATAAAGGGGTTTTAAATCAAAATCTCTTGAACTGCATAGCATTTTGAATCAGATGATTTTCTATAATAATGTAAAATAGTTATCAGGTTAATTCTCCAGTAATATTAAGAATATATACAGCAAAAATTTTTTCTGCTCTTTCAGATATAATGTTAGAAATGTTGCGACTTTCAGGTATAATGTTACAAATGTTGCCACTTTGGCAATAAACGTGTCATTTTCCTTTAGGTCCAATGGAGTTGCCTTAAAGGAAGCTCTGTGGCATCTTCAACACCTTTTCCAGAATATTTTCCCTTGAATGTTGTACATTTGAGTGGGAATGTTACAGGATGCAAAAAATATCCTCTAATGCACTTTCTTGAAATTCTATCACTTCACAGGGCTAATTTCACTGCAAGTCTGACTTGCAGTCTTTGCTTAGAATTAGTTCTTTATCAATGGTGCTTAATAGGTTAATTTCTGCATCCAAGTTTTGAAATCACATTTCAGGTAACATTTATCAAACATGCCTTGGATAAAGGTACATTCCATATTCTTTAAATAGGGCTAGAATAGCCCTCGTTAGTTATTTATAAATTAGTAGCTGGTTCTTTATGTCTGAAATTTCAGATATGCCCACGGTCCATCTCTGTATGTAATTACTATTCGTCCAAGCAACTTCAGTATAATGACAAACTTTAAAGCATGATCTCTGCAGAACTGTGCAGTTCACTGGTCCTTCTTAGTCAGTAAAGTTATGTTCCAGACTTCAAAACAACTTTTTGACTGAAAGGTAATTCAATTTTGGGAATTTAGAAACTGTTAGAGAAAACAAACATACAAACAAACAATTAAATAGATAACAGGATGTTGCAAACAAGATTTTTAGGATAGAAATTATATTACCCCACCTTCATTAGCCACTGAGTGTTGTTTTCCATGATGTTCTCAAGTAGCTGCAGTCTTTGAACTGAATCATCATAGTCCAGCGGCGCATCCCTCTGCACCGCGTTGGACACGTACGGAGTGGAGGACCGGCAATTGTCCGTCTCGGGCAGGAGGAAGGTGTAGCTGCACGAACCATGCTGAACCTGGTACTGCTTCTTGCCTATCGTCTCCATACTCTTACTGAAGGAGTTGTATCCTGAAGCTAGGAAGATACCGCAGCCCAAAAAGAAGCAGGCGGCCAGCTGCATTTTAATCCCTGCGGCAACCCGGCGGACCGAGAGAGCCTGGGTGCGCCGGCCGGAGCCCGGCCCTAGTTAACCTGCGGAGCAGCCGAGCACTCTGCTGCCATGTGCCGCCAGGGTAGGGCAGGGCAGGGCAGGGCTGGGCTTCCCTCCCTCCCTCCCTCCCTCAGGCGCCCGGGGCGGTGCGGCCGCTCCCGCCGTGCCCGCGGCTGTCAGGGAAGCAGCTGGGCCGGCCCCGCCTGGCCCACCGGCCCGCTGCCTTCCCTTCCGAGCTCCTGCCGCCTTAGCACCCTGATCAACCCCTTCCCGGCCCTTATATGATAAGTTGAGAGAGCGGGCAGACACGGGGAGCGGAGCTGCTCCTCCCTCCCGCGCTCGCCGGTGCCGGGGGGGCACCGCGGGACGGCTGGAGGGAGCGGGGCGGCGAGAGGAAACCCCAGGGAGGAGCCGGCAGAGCAGGACCCCTGCGAATTCCTGCGGCACGGCTCTAATTAAGGGTTTCCTAGACAGAGCAATCAGTTCCGATAGCCTCCAACTATGCTTGTAAATTATTTGAGGGGGTAATAATTTTTAAACTGTTCCTCCTCTCTCCACCCTCCCCCCACCAAAAAAAAAAAAAGTTCCTGGGCTTGCTTGTTCTTAAAAATTTATTATTTTTTAAATGTACTGAACCAAGATGTAATTTAGTTGGTGTTTAATGCATTGTGTAATAACAGAGAAAGACACTGTCCCAAGCATACAAAAGCAGGCATGGGCACCTCCTCGCAAAGAGAACAAGGGACCGTTTTCAGCTGAACACTGACTTCGTATTTTACTGAATCTCTGAGATGAATACTCATTTTTAAGCATATCTTTCAAGAGTTAAGCATTTACAAGCTTTTTATTTATTATTTTAAAAGCCTTTTTTGTCTGTACGAAATGGCTAACTTTGGAAGTGCTAATGTTAATAAGATTTAGAAATCACAAGTCATCTGGGACTGGAAGAGGGAATAACCATCCAGAGGCAGTGGCAGTAAGGCATGGCCCAGGAAGTGGCATGGCTGAATAGCAGTTACCCTGTCAGCTCTCCCTAGCCCAATTCTGTGCCTTTAGAAGTGGGAAATACCCATAAAAGGTGAGGGAAACGCTAATAAATTAAGTTTGTGAAATGTATATGTAAGAGTAAAAAGGAGGTTCCCCCTGCTTCCCACTCCCATGTTCTCTGCAGTGATCAGTCATCTTGAAAAAGTGGAAAATTACTAGCCAACTACCAGACCCTGGGAAAGAGTTTATTTCACTGAAATTTTGGAAAAATTTACTTCTCTGTAGAAAGAAAATGACTTCTTGAAACCACGATGATAGGATTCTGACTCCTGAAGACAAACTGCCTGACGAGATTTTGGCTAGATGTGGATCTGGAAGCTATAGATTTTTTTTTAATTAAACAGAGGGAATGCCATACTCGTGAAACTAACATGAATTACTGACCAAAGTTTCTCTTATTCAAGGAAAATCCCAGCATGCCTCAGGATCTCTTAGGACAGACTGTCTTACACAATTTGCTATATCTCATATAGTGTATTAATGTGGCTTTTACTTTTTAAATCATGGAAGTTGTGTTTAGGAGTTGTCAAAAATAATTGTAGCAGTTAAAATGCATGTCTTACATTGTTGGAAGCTGCTGGAATTTCGTTACATACTACATAGTTACTCTGGAAAGGATAATCTCTAGACTTCAATTCTGGAGAATTCCAGAAAGATTCTAATGACAAGTGGAACCAATTTGTCAGATTTTTTCCTGTGGAGTATTCGTCTGCCATTGTTCATCCTTCCAGCCAGAGGAAACAGAGGAGTATATTTGGAACAGTCTAGATTATTTTCTACAAACTGTACATATTTGGAGTGTTTGGTATATAAATTATGCATTCTCCATCCCTTTAGCTTTGTATTGCAATAGCAAAGCAGATTAATGTGGTAGCTGCATTGACAGCAAAAGTTTCAAACATTTGTATACTGATGTCTAACTTTCAGTGTATTAAAGTCTTTGAAAGGATGTTTAATTCCATGTGAATTACAGTATTTTGTGAGGTACTTGAGAAACCTACTATTACCAAGTGAAGACAGAATGTAGTATTAGATTAATGCACTAGACTGTGTGAAGCATTTCTAAGTATCTAACCAGACACTGAAATTCAGGATTTTCTGTTATTTGAGTACTTTAATTAATTTGTTAAGTTAAATGAGAATTTCCTATTATGCTCTTAAATTGACCTGTTCTGTGTTTTCTTTTCCTTGAACAGCTAGCTCAAAAAATATATATCTTACTAGTCATTCCCCCTTTCCCCACCGTTTTCTTATACTCAATAGAGTAGTGCTGAAAATTAGATTGCTGCAGCCCTGAAAATATCTGTCTCTTAATGAGGAAGAACTGGAGGATAATTTTTATTTTTATTACTATATTTTCATGGATTTTTTTCATTCTTTATTTAGATATTAAATATCTAAAGATGAAACTGAGCAGTGTAGTCTTTTAGAAGTTTTCTTTTTAATTATTAGACCTCTACTCAGTGGACTATACATATATAAAAGACAAGACTTAAGGAAGAGTCTGCTGAGAATTCATTAGACAGGATCTCTATGAGAGGCTTGATTAAATCAGTAGTTTTTGAATGGCTATGAAACATGCCATCTGTGTGCCACTCTAGTGAGTCAGATCACCAGCGTAATCTGGCAGCTCAGTTTTGCTGGGTTTTTGAGGAGAGACTGGAGTGTCTCTAAAAGTTTGAACTGGAGTCTGTTTTCCTTTAGGAAAGGCCAAAGCATGACCCCCGGGAGGCCCTTGCACTCTAACGGGGCCAGGAGAAAAACTGAACTTGGAGACTGCCTAGGAAGGCTTGCTGTATCCTGGGCCTCCACTAGGGAGAACTGTGGTTGTAGGAATACTGGAGAGAGAAACAAGTTCACCTTTTGCTGTATTTTTGGATGAGTTTGTGGTTTTGGGGGGGTTGTTGTTGTTTTGAATCAATGAATGAATAAATGAGTAAATGGCCAGTTGCTACGGCAGCAATTCGGCAAAAAGGTACAGAAAGCACACGTATTATTCTGAGAACTGACAACAGACTACTAGTGGAAGACTCTCACCAGCACAGCAGGCATCACCAGTTAGTTACTACTTGCTGTGCTTCTCATCTAGCTCATGGAGTAACACCCTGAGGTTCACCATGGTAATGTTTCCCCCAACTTTTTCTTGATACTCCCAGGCTGTAGGGGCAATAAATGCAACCCCCAACACACGTAACTGAGAGAGGGTTTTCTGTTTCCCCATCTGGGTCCAATGGACTCATATTGCTTTAATGAAGTGCTCTGTCCTGCTGTCCAAGAAAGTTAGTGAGCATTCACCTTGCCAACGAAATAAATACACATCCCTTTAACCCTTCACTGCAGGATACTGCCGTATTTGGTTCATCTTTTGGAGCATTTGATTGTGATCCTTCACCCATTCTATCCCTTTGGGAGCAGCTTTCCCAGCTGTGGAGGAGGAAGTGGTCTTCTCTGCCTCCCCAGGGAGTCAAAGCCAGTCAGAGTTCAGGGGGAAAGAAAGTAGTAACAGCTAAATTTAGAAAACTGGTGTGAAAAGTAAGGCAAGTTAAATACACTTTTGTCCTTGAAATCTGAGGAAGAGGAAGGACGATGCCTGAATGCAAGCCTTTTTACTGAGCTGCAGAGGCATTATAACAAGTCTGCTTGAAGGGAAGGGCTTATTCCAAAAAAACGGAATGACCGGGAAGATCTGTCCCCTGTCAGTTATGAGAAGGACCATCTCTTTATTAGACATGTTGAAATAGGGAGGAATTTAAATAATTTGGCATGGAGTCTTATAAATGTCAGTATGAAATTGAGTAAAAAGTTATAATTCAAACTAGTCGCTTCCTCTCGGTGTTTCCTTCGTGGTTGTTCTCTTTATCTTTAATTTCTACTGTCATTATGGAGTGTCATATTTACACTCATGATACTTTTATTCTGTAAACTAAAATATAGCTGTTTAGCCTGTGATTTGCTGCTTGCTTTAGAGCTGAGTGTATACAGTATTTGCCATAAAATAGCAAATAGTGGCTTGGTATATTTAAAGTACAAATTAGATCTTTCCCTTTTTAGAAAGAAGATACCCACTCTACAAGACTCACCTTATAAGCAGAGCTGAAATGTATATTTTCTCAAAACTAAACATTTAGAACGTTTTGCCAGATGTGTGCAGGCAATTTCCTTTCCTTGGGAAACAGTAAATTCCCTTACTCAGCCAATCCTGGTTTTATTCCATGCAGCATATAACTGAGCTGCTTTGAGAGAGATGCCTGAATTCTACTAACATTATCTTTCCAATTATCATTTTACATACAGCTGCACAGCTTCTGTTTGACAGGCAGATACAGAGATCTTGTGAGATCTCTGATAGAAAAGGAAGCATATAAATTTTTGAAGAAGTGTAAGAAAATGTTGACTTGGCTTTAGTCTGCTATCTGTAGACTTTGCCACCTAAAACTTACAAGATGTTGATTTAGTAGATAAGTTTCCATTTCAGCAGTTTTCTTTTTTTAGCAAGGGAAAAGTACATAATGAAATATGTGCAAAATGAAGGCAGAACAATTTAAGCAAGTAGGTTTTCGTGCTGCTTTCTTACAGGGGTATTTGATCTGCATATATAAATGAAAATGCCGTAATGTGAGAATGTATAACTTCAAAACCAAATCTGAGATGAAAAATTATCTAAAACATGGAATAAATTAGTGAACTATTTCATATATTCCTGGTATTTACATTCCTCACATTTTGACACTCCATATTAAGTCCCTACCTTTGGTTCCTAGTACTTAAATATTAGTTTGTGATAGTTCCATTTGCTGTCTTCAGAATATTTTCTTCCACTGGGACTATTTTAGCATTTTTCTCAGGAACAAATGTCAACAAGGACAAGACTCATGAACTTGTAACTTAAAAAACAGGGGCAGGATCTAGGACCCTACTGGATTTTTAGTCTGCTGAAAATCTTATCTGTTTTTAGATCTTTCGCTCTCTTTGAAAGAGAGGAGTGACAGGTTATTATGTTTTCCTAAAAGCCAAACAATTTCTTTTCATCAAGACTCATAGTTCAGATCTTTAGCACTTTAAAATTAATGATAATATCTTACCAATCATTCCTCCTTTCCCCACCATTTGCTTATTATCCTTTTTATTCGGTCTGAACTTTTCTGTCAGCCTCTCATGATTTATTTAACAAAATCTCAGGATTACCCCTCACTTTCTCAGATGCAGCTTATTTCTAATCACTCAGAACATCTGGTGTAACACCTTGTGAATTCATAATCATCTTTATGTTCCATCTCTGATGTTCTGTCATGTCTGTTTCAAGTGCTTTTCTTTTCAAAAGAGGGCATTTGCCCAGTAGTTCTCATATTGTACTTCTGCTGAAGGGACAAGAGGTCAATAATCTGATCCACTGAAAATTTCAGTTACCACTCTGACTTGGTGACTCAGTCTGTTTGTTCCCGTCTTGCCTTGTAACATCCAATCCATCATTTCAGTACGCAGTATTTTTGCTAGATGTCACAGCATTAGTGGAAGCATAATGCAGCCAAAACCAGACTTTGTGTATTCCCTTGGAAATGCTTGCATGCTCCCTTTTTCTCTTTCACAGTTGATACTGCCACCATCCTTCAATGCGTTTAAATCTATACTCTGCAAGTTATGTTTATATTCCTTCATTTCTTTGGTATTTTATTCTCTCTCTTTTTTGAGCTATGCTTTCATGAATGTATCTAAAATTCCTATCTTGATCCTTATCGTCAACACACTGAATTTCATAACATATTCTGTCTGACTCCTCTATAACATTTGAAATGTGACTTGCTTATGAAGCTTATTATAGCAGTTCTGCCTCACTTAGTAAATTACATTCAACTTTGCTATCTGTCAGAGCTTCACACAAGTAGACTATCTATTTAATTGCTTTGAATTTTTTCACTTTTGGAAGGTCTAAATTCAGCACCTCTCCTACCCATATGACAGTTTCATTGCTTGCTTTGTAGCCACTGGCTGGATTGGCTTTTGTGGACTGTCTTGGGTTAAACTTGGGATGTCCTTTCTCAGTTAATCTGACATTTAATGTGACCATATTTTCCGATTATAGACTTATTTTGGTGTCCCACTTTTTGTTATATAATGTTTGCTTAAGGCTTTTTGACTAAGATTGCATCAACATTAAAAGGAATTACACATTTTATGAATACATAATTATATCTGTATGCTTGGTGTGTTGTAGATGCTAAAATATAATTGGTCATGTTAATTTCATCATCATCATGGCTGGGCTTCGCAAACGATGATTTGGGAAGGGCTCTACCCACGTTCGTTACAAGCGCGCTGGTGGCTAAAAAGGCCAATTCGAGATAGGCACGTCCAGTTGCAAAAGGCACAGCAGAAAGACTCCTTAGGTGGGCTTCTGCAAGGCACAATTCTTTCTGCGTTGTCTTTTCTGCGTAGCATGTTAATTTAGATGGGGACTTTATAATATCACACCTTGAGCAAGAACAATAACATGAATTAATGTTTTTTTGAAATTCCTGTCATTATCACTTCCAGATTCCAAAAACTCCTTAAATACAAAATGCTTCTTAGTTTATACTGTTTCATTACTTTTATAGTGATTTCCTGTATCAGTCCAAATTTTCAAGCAATAGCTAAGGTAGAATTCACAAATATCTATAAAACTGTAATCTATACAGATGTAGGTAAATATGTAAGAAGATTCTCACTGTACGTTAATGAAGTTCCTGTTTGTAGAACAGATGGTAGTTTTCTTCACTCCAAGCATTTTATAATAGTGAATGTTATTTTAATCTTTGAATGATGAATCATCCATGTGCAGAACTAGGAAGTGAGTCCCTGAATTGTGAAGAATAGCTGCTATATGTTCTTCCTCCCTAACACTTTTATATTGTTTGGCTATACTACTCAAAGAGTGAGCTTATTCTCTTCAGTTATGTGATGACAGCAAACTTCAGCTGGTAAAAAGTGTAATTACATCTTAAACTCAAATAGCACAAGTTCAAAATTGACATGGAAATTACAGCTGTGTTAAGGATCTTGCAATTGCATTGTTGAGTATCTTTGACAGTGTTAAGTACTGTGCCCTGTGTTATCTTCCATAGTGGGCAAAACATAATACAGCACTTGTTTAAGCAAGTTACCATTGGTTTGAAGCTGAATAGCTCGTGTGCTAATGTGTAGCAACTACTCTAGTAAAGCCTTTAAAACCTGTTTTTAAAAATTGTTCCCATAGCACTTGCATATTTACTCTTCATTGTTGAATTATAAGTGAAAGAATATAACAGATGTTCTTACTCTATATGTTTATATACTGTTTATATGCTTTGAAAAATGTCATTTAATTACAGTTTTGTGCACTTGGACAATTTAAACCTAAAATCTTTATGTAAGGGTTTGACTTTTGTTGTATTATGTCAATGTTGTATTATGTTGATGTGAAAAGGCAGCAGACTCTGAAAGAATCCAGAAGGCTTTTGGAAAATGAGAAATCTGCCTTACTGACATCCTAAAGAAAAATGCATATGCCGTTTGTTTAAAAGGATGTATTTTTAAAATGTCTAAGAAGTTGACAATAAATAGCCCTACAAATCACCCCAGTCCCTGTGATTTAAACCCTTCCTCTTGTAAGCAGTCATTCAGGTTGGCGGAAGGTTCTCTCATCTGATAATAGCACACTTATTTGATAATAACAGCCTGTCATACTTCCGAAGAGCATGTTCAAGTTAAGAATCTGAATTCAAAGATAAATTGATGTCAAAGAGAGAATGAAAAGGAAGTGAGAAATTGTGTAAGAGGAATAAACAAAGCTTTCAGAGAGAGAGAGGACATTTACAGCAACAGTAAGGTACCTAGTTCCTGACATCTGTTTCCCTCAAGAAAAAAATACAGTACGTGCTCTAACCTTTTTATGGAGAGTGCAAGAAAAATATTTGCAGCATATTTTCATATACTCATATTTGTTGAACTGTATTATGGATGTGTAATTTGAAGAGGGCAGAGCAACTGCAAACTATTTTTGCAGTCCATAAAGATAAATATTTTCTTTTTTCAGTACTAATAAACATAGTTCAGTAATAGTTCTCAAAAACAGTGACCACCCTCTTTCTGATTCTGCCACAAAAACTGGGCATTCTTTTTATCACCGATCTTACTGCTGTACAAGGAAAGGAAGGAACAAAAGTGGGTTTTTTTCCCCAGTTAGTGAGGCATCAGAACCCATGATGGGACAGGACAAAGATTACCTGCATACAGATACTAAGATTAGGGCTCCTTTGAGTTTGGACTCCTTGCCTCCATACAAGCTATTACTCTGTAAATATTAACATAAGTACCTCGCTGGCTGAGTAACAGTCTGTTCTTTATCTCTCCAAATAAATCATTTGCTGGAAAGGCAATCCTCCATCTCCAGTGGAATGTGTACAGAAGATCAAATCTCTTATGAGTATCCTATCATGAAAGTGGTATATTTTCTTCCCAACACAAACCAATTAGAAAGTCCTCTTACTGGTCTTTCACTTTATCTAAATCTCATTTACTTTTTGAGTAGTTTTACTACACAGAAAATTCAAATCTTTTAAAAACTTTATTTTGTTCCACTAGAAATATATATGTACAGGATATCTGAAAACATTTGTTGATGATGTCTATATTGTTTTGAGTGTGAATCCACATTCAGCCTAGCCACAGTCAAACTGACTTATATTTACAAATCCTTTCAAATATTTCAATTTTAGCTTAGTAGCTTCAGTTTAAACTTGATTATAGAACATCTTGCTCATAATTGTATGTTCTTACTTGATTTTCAGTCAAACCTCTGATCAAATTCTATTATAAATTAATAAAGCTTCAGCTTTGGTGTTAAATGATACATTCTCAGTTGTCACTGTTTCAGCCATAGCCTGTGGGATGTTACTAATAGCAATGTCCTGTGAATCGCATTTTTCTTGAACATAAATAGCTTTATTTCTGGTTCATCAAATTAATAATCAGATTATGTTCTTCTACTAATTTCTGCCTTCCTTTGCCCATTTGTCCATTTAAGTATCATTCTTAGGAGGCAAAATGCATATATTAAAATATTTACTAGACGATGCCATGACAATTAGAAGAACATCTCCTAATTCAGCCAATTTAGAATATTTTCCTTTTATGTTAATGAAGATTGTACCCTTGTACAGGATGTCAAGATGGCCTTCTTCAATTAAATGCAAAAATCAGGTTAACCAAGACTTTCTTGTTGAGTCAGAGAGATTTTTCTCAGTTGATCAAGGGAACTCTTGAGTAACAAGCTCAGATGACAGCATCTGAAGTTAGGTGAAGTGAATGTCATGAAACTTATGGAAATAAGTGATGGTTATTCCAGATTTCAGACGTGTTTCCTTGTCTCATGTTAAAGTGATAGATATATTATCAGTATTTTTCATTTTATTACAATTCAGACTATTGTATCCAAACTGTATTGTTTTGCCTCTCATCTCTTTTGGTAATGGATTCATGTGGACTGTGAATTGATTAAAAAAAACAAGCCAGCAAAAAATTGGGTCTAAGGGGATTATTCACCCTGGAAAGATAATTCTTTTACACTGTAGGTGCATTCTTCAAGGTTAAGAGCACTATACCTTTGGTCAATGTCAGCTGAAATGTTGAAGCAGTGACTGTTCTGGAGCCCCACTGCAGGGAAATGGTTAGGAGTCATGACCTAAACTTCATTTCAATTTCATACAAAGTATAAAGATACATTTTCTGAAGGTAAGATCTATGAGGCTGTAGAAAAGCCTCTCATGAGAAACGGTGGAATCCCTTTTGTATGAGTAATTTAATATAGATGGGCAAAACACTGAAATATGTAAAGAAAAATCCTGTACTGGCAGGAGTATATATTAAGTGACCTAATAAGCTTTTTCATCTCTTAATTTCTCTCATCAAACCTCATCACTTTGATGAAAGAAAGAAAAATGTTTATGTTGGATCTCCATGTGAAAAGTGCTTATAGGAAAAAATATCCCTCCTCAGATGATAAAAATATAATTAATATATTTGAAAGAATTCTTGCATTTTCTCATAGCTGTGAAATTAAACCTGTCAGCCACAAGCTAATTTAGTGCCTGCAAACTGCTAAGCACAATTATTGCTATATAATGCAGCAGTGATTTTAATATTGAAAATTATTATGGGTTTAGATTTTTTTGTAATATTGGGACAGCTTCATTTTATATTATCCATAAGTGACATGCAAAAGAATATGGTTAATCCAATTGATAAAAACATCAGCGTGAGACTGCTTCATAGACTATCATTGCCCACAAGAGAACCTGCACTTCATAGGCATCATGAACATAACAGGCCACAAAGTTTACATCAAAATCAGACTGCTCTTCTTTTCTATTAAGTTGGAATAGAATCATTTCTGACTTTTAAAACCTCTCTTCTGGAACATTTTTTTTATGTGAAGTAGACTCCTTTGTATTCATATGCTTTATCTTGCTGGTTCTGCAATGGGGGCAGAAAATCTGCACTCACCTACCTCTGACCTAACTCTGCTGACCCACAGCTTAAGACTGCAGTACACCCAATAAAGAAAAATAACACATACTTTTAAGATAGCTATTTCAATAAATTGATAGCCTGCAGGACTAAGAAAAAAGTGATGCTTTAAAGGCAATCTGGGGGCCTCTCATTTAGACTTTTCTTGTATCAGTCAAAACCTTTTTCTGATGTGTCTATCGTGCACAGTGGTTAGAAGCTGCTGAAGTAAACAAAATGTGGGTCTGTTCTCCATTATTGTAATTTGCAGATAGCCTGTGACTGCTTAGAGAGGATGGCCCAAGGCTTTTAAAGCTGTTAATGACATGAAGAGAGGCCAAGAACTGTCTTTATTTGCAACATATAAGTGTATTTTAAAAAATAAACCAGAATGTGTGAATCCTCAAACAGTTGCCATTTGCATTAGCTTTACACAGTGAGAATTTTTTTTTAAAGGTACAGATTTCTCACCAAACATTCATTGGACTAGTTAAACATTTGGAAGCATTTTCAAGAGGTGTCACCACTAGTTAAAATATTGGTTTTCATATCTGGTCCAAATGAGAATCAGGCTTTGCACTATGTGAAACTTGGTTCCCTTTCATTGATTTCTCAATGTTCATAAATTCATTAAATGTTCGATCACCAAATTCCATCTCTTTTCTGTCTCTTTCATGTCAGAAGGAGCACCTGTTCCCAAACAATGAATTGGCAGATGGTGTAGTAAGTACTGCCCCATATTACAGCTAGGGGAATTAAGTAAGAAGGCAAACAGAATGGAAGGTGTTCAGGATTAGAAATAAGGAAAAGGGGGTTTCTTATCTTGTCCTTTTTTTTTTTAATTATTCTTTTTTTAGTTAATCTTCTGTTATAAAAGTAGAGTTGTGAATCCTAAATACTAAATGTTGGATTTTGGGACAGTTTGGGACTGTGTAACAGCTCTGCACATGGACATCAAATACACTGTAGTTGGTACTGCATCTGCTGTACATGCAGATTTTATCCATGTATGCTCTGTGCCATTTTCCCAGCTTACTAGGCATCTGAAAAACAGCCTAGTTTCAATGAAAATATGTGGAAAGCCATGCTCCATATGCTTTTCATATGAGACACAAGACTTGACTGTGTAATATTGGACATCCCCGGGTACATGGGACACCTGCCAAGCTCAGCAGAAAGAAAAGATACAGGCAAGAGAACAAAACCAGAGGAATAAATGATTTCTAAATCCTTATTCTGTTTCTAATTTTTATATTCTACTCTGGTCTCAGCTGTTACAGTCACCTTCTAACAATGTATCTGAGCTGGAATAGCCATGTATTCTGTACTTTAAAATCCTTTTTGGTCAAAACTTTAAAATGTTTAATATGCATAAATGAATGACAGATTTTCAGAGGTTCTCAGTGTAGGCTTAGAGTCTTCCAAAAATCCTAGTATGTCTCCCTTTGTATCTTTAGGTAAAAATGTATCTCTGATCTATTAGCTTGGAAAAGGACAAGAGCATTTCAATATGTTACATGCATGACTAATTTAGGTTGTATTTGAAATGTAAATGGCAGATGTTATAAATTTTTGGGGTAAAAATTAAATCTTACCTTGTTTTGGGCCATACTAGTGTTGCCAATTCTTATGTTACTCAGCCATTTTGGTCTGTTACATCCTAGATTGTCAACTAATTAGATTAAGAAAAAAAATATTGTTTCAATTTGGGGGAAATAGTTCTATTCCTCATGGTTACAGAAGCATGAAAATTTTACTCTGCAAAATGGCAATAGAATGCAGCAAATAAATAAAAAACATAATTTTTTAGCATGATTTTGGAAACCAGGATCCTGATTTCTGTGTAGTTCAGTTAGCAGTCTTAGACATCTGAATTCCCCTGAAAGTCTCATTGTAAGACCTTCCTTTCACATCTCCAAAATGTGAAAGTAAATACTGATAACATCAACTTATTTGACTTTGCTTTTGAGACTTTGTTTTCTTGTATCTATTTATACATCTAATACTGTTAAACCCCTTCATATTGGAATGTATGTGTTTATTATACCTAGTGAGAAACAAGTCCTCTCAATACCTTTGATGCTGTGGAAAACTTCAAATTAAATTGGAATTGGGTGTCCTGCCTACAGTATGATCCACAGTCACAGGTTTCACTTACTAAAATATACTGTGGCTGTTAGTAGAACTTTTATAATATGCAGGCTAATTCATGTGGAGGATTTTTTTTAAGCACTTCAACTCCTAGTCTAACAGAAGGAATCATGAGAATATTTACCTTCATTTATCATGGTTTAAGTATTAACTACATTACAAGAGATGGCATAAATCACCTACTTGGCATTGTCTCACTTTATGTACTAGGTCAAAAAAGGTACTAACAGGCCATCACTTTCTGCAGGTCATATGCTGCTTCTCCAATATTCTAATACTCTACCGCTGTTAGTTTGCCTGTGTTACATCTGTGAAACTCAGAATAATCCCTATATTAATTTGATACATTGTACAGACAATAAAGAAAGGAACTTTCATATATTCAGGATGAGAACGTAAATTACTATTTTTATTTAATAAAGATAGATTGTTGAGCCTGGCACTAATTTTATCCTTTATTACCAGTGAAGACATGAGAACTTGAAGTACATTCTGCTTCCATACCAGGGAAATTGGCTCAAACTGGAAGGAGGAAGACATAGTGTCATTTTTTTTGTGGACTGTGTCCTTTAAATGTTAGTTTACAAAGACATTCTGAGTCAAAAGGCCAATTTTATCCAAAAGTTGTTTTTTAAGATGTAGTACATTCAGACATACATAGCCTATGCAGACAAAATAGCCAAGAGGAGTTTCCAAAACCTGTTGGACTTTATGGGCGCATCTGATTATTGCTCAGGAACCCATTCTGGGAAGGACCCCCACCTACCTGGTTTCTCTGGCTGATGTACTTGATCTATGCACTTGAGCACAGGATCATGTCCTGCAATGACTTACAAATAACCTTTAGCACCACACTAGCTGCTAAAAAGAATTCTGTTGTAGCTACATAGCTAATTCTCTGGTATAAAAGTCATTGTCTGTAATTCCTTTTTACCACTCTGTAGTCTTGCTTACACCACAATGACCTCATATATCTCACTAGTAGGATCCTGATGCCTTCATACACTTTGGTCACAAACTTTTCGCTGGTTACTTTGCTTGTAATTTTGATGTATGGCACCAGTTTTCTCTCTGCATTTGATTGGTTTGGATAACATGGAAATGAAAAATGAGTGAATGTAAATTTTTTTGGTAAAAGAAGGTGCTAAGTGTTGACAGGATGGCTGATTCCAGCCGAGAATTTTCTGTGCAATATAAACATAGAATACATTTCATAAACCTAAACTGCAGTTTTTGTTTGTTTACTTTTGGGTTTTGTTCCAAGTTTCTTGAGAGGACACGATCCTTAAATGAAAAGAAACACTAGGATGTGTTTCCATATACTTATATGGTAAATACTGTGATAACAAGGTACCAGAAGAGCAAGCAAGCCTCCAGTAAGGAAGCTGAACTTAATGTATAGGTAATAAGAAGAGCAGAGTCAGGCCCAGTCATCTTTGCAGCCAATATTCATTGCTAAGAGAAACAGAGGTTTCTATTGTTCTGTTCGTGTAGTTTTGGTAGAATTCTGGTTTGCTGCAATTGTAACACATTCTACTTTTACATTATCATCTTAATTGTAACTTTGCACTTCTAGAAAATCAGCATTGGGGAAAATTGTACTATCATTAAAAAACACAGAGTTTTACTCTGGTCTTTTTTCCACGGTAGAAAAAAAACTGATCGAGTTTATGTGCCTTTGTGGATTTTTTCTCTTCTAGTGATGTTACATTGTGACTGTGTTTGCCTGTATGATCATTACAAGCTTGCTGGCAGATGGTCACGTACACTTTGCAAAAGTGCTTAATGTTAATAATCAGCTTTTAGCTTTAATATTTCTTTTCTTGGGATAAGTAATATATATTATCCTAATGCCTATAAAAATCATGGTTGTTTTAGTCACTGCCATCTAAATACTTTTATCCTTCAGTAAAAAAGTTTTCTCTGTACATGTTCAGTATTTCATGAGTGAAACTTATTGCATGTATAGATGGTAATGCAGAAAAATTAGTGTTCCATCTTTCTTATATGAATGAAATGGAAGAGTGAGTGATTCATGAGACCAATATGTGCTAAAAAACCTCCTGGTTTCTGTACATCAATGATTTTTTTGTTGGTTAAGCCATTCAAGCCCCATGGGGGCTATATACCTAAAGCTTCAGCAATCATGCTTTGTCTTACTTGAATCTCACACTTGTTATGGTGGAAGGATATTGCTCATGTATATTTTATTGCATAACAGTAAATCAGGTTTCTGTGCAGTGTTTATCTGTAATGGTTAAAATGCTGGCAGTCCAAAATACATTCCATTTATTTCAAAGGCGAAATTGTAAAGAACTACTTCTATGTAGTGCAGTAAAATGGGTTTATCAAGAAACGTTTTATAAGAGGAAAAATTTATTGGATTATGTACCCTTATCATTATATTATCATTTATTTGAAATAGTTCTAGATGGAATAGCTGAAGAAGCCAAAATATGGTGGAATTTTGTGGAGACTCTTTATGTTGGGAAGGTAAAATTTCTAGTCTAGCAGTTTTAGTGGAGACAGCTGTTGAGATGCTCTTGTTGGCTTTTGTTTATTATAATTGTAGTACGCTACATCCAGGCAATAAAATTAGTTATAAATCGGACTCCCTCAAAACAGTGTCATGCAATGGTTCCAGCAAAAGTGAATCTTAGTAATTTAATTAAAGTTCCCTTATTTTTAATAAATTCCTTGCTGTTTTTTCATTTATTTATAGGCAAAAGGTTGTATTGCAACTCTATTCATGTTCTTGGAAGAGCATATGAAACTGAAGTCCATGACAAGGTCTCTACAGTGTAGGATCAGGGCCTACAGACCTGATAAGGTATTTTTATGAATGGAATTCTCAGTTACATCTCCTGAGAGCATTAGAATGTATATTTTAGCTGATACAGCTCCCCTTCTCAGACACTTTCATTTGTCTAAGACACAGTCTTAACGGCAGCATTGTCCTCCAAAATAGAGGCTGAAGTAATTCACAGATAATATGGAGAAAATACTCCATGAACCTATGCCAAATTTCATCCTGCTAATCTTAGTTTCAGTGATATAATGGACTCCTCTGATTTCTAACTCCCATACCTTTGCTCCAAAAAAAATTCAATTTTGAAATGTATTCATAAGATAGTTGCCGAACCAAATTCCAACTTCAGCTGATTTATTTTGCATTTTTTTTTGATTTCTTTTTCTTGTGGGTATACATTTTTATATATAGACATACTTCTGTACTTGTTATTACTGTTTTGTGATTTATTATGTGTTGATGAGATTCTATTATTATGTGTTGATGAGATTGTAGACCTTGGGGGATTTTTCAAAGAAAAGAAGTTCCACTGTCATGTTTTTCTTACAGTGATTTATATTCTTGTATTGAAGTTATTTATCAGAAGTATTTAAAAGATCATCTAAATTCATAATTTTAAAAAAGTATTATTTAATATTTGCCCAAAGTTGGTCCCAGAGGCTGCAGTCATAAAAGAGCCTCACTTTGCTAGTCAATATATTACTATTACAAAGGTAGTATTTATTCATTATTTTCCACTGAACATAAAACCAGACTTTGCATCTAAATGCATTGTACAAATTCAAAACAAAAGGTAGTGTCTGCACCAGGGACCTTTTAAGCTACAGAAGAATACTTCCATCCTTTTTTTTTCCCAGTCTGACTGAAAGGTCACATTTTACCCATATTGCATCCTACCAGATTTATTTGTGGCCTGGGGCTTTATCAACTTCATTTCAAGCAGAAAACTCTGGCAGTGGTTGACATGACAGACTTTTACCTGTGGAGCTTATTTGAGGCAGCCTGATTCTGCTGACCCTCAATAGTCTTTGCTGCATGGCATGTCTACTTTTAAATCTATTGTAGAGAGAGAAGTTTATTGGGAGTATGCCTGAGGGATGGGAATTTTATAGGTAGTCTGAATGGGGTGGATTTTTGTTGGCTGTTTAACAGTAACTGTTAATTAATATCTAACTTTTAAACTTGTTAGTTTTGGGCAATCCAGGGGAAAAGTGTAAAAATTTTGTGTAGTACTAACTTTTAATTCCCTAAAATGGAAGGAAATAAACATTGCAGAATTAGCTTAAAGGGGTCCTTGCTAGCATGTTAAAACTGAAAAACTTGTCCCAAAATTTTACTGATATAACAAAAGTTTTGCCTAGCCTCATAGATTCCTTCCTGAATCAAGGTACATTTTAAGTGTCTGAAACATCTGAAGCTTCAACACAAAGTAATGCCAAACTCTACAGATTTCTTGAATATTATTATTGAAATTCTGGTTTTAGTCTGGAGGTAGACAACTACGATGTTTTGCACAAAACTTTGCTATGTGAAACTATATAGTTGACTTGATTGTGGCTTAGAAGAAAAACTATTTAAAGCTCTGTTTGTTGCATCCCATTGAGTTTTTAGTGTGGCTCAACTCATGCTAATAAAACAAAAAATATTCTTCTTGGAGTGGTAGCATAGTGTGATCCCATTGTATTCTCTGTGTGGTGTAGATTGAGCTGGTTGCTCACGTAGGAGATGCTGAAGGACACACAGTGGTTCATCTGACATGAAGTTCAACAATGTTTCTTCTTAGGTTATTGTGGGTTTTTTCCTGATATTTATAGAATCATAAACCATAGAATGGTTTGGGTTGGAAGAGACCTTAAAGGTCATCAAGCTTCAAGCCCCTCCAGCATGGACAGGGACACCTCTTTCCATTAGACCAGGTTGCTCAGAGCCCCATCCAACCTGGCCTTGAACACTCTCAGGGATGGAGCATCCGCAACTTCTCTGAGCAACCTGTTTCAGTGTCTCATCACCCTCACAGTAAAGAATTTCTTCCTAATATCTAATTTAAACCTGCCCTCGTTCACCTTAATGCCATTCCTTCTTGTCCTATCACTACTGCCCTTGTAAAAAGTCTCTCCCCAGCCTTCTTGTAAGCCCCCTGTAGGTACTGGAAGGTGCTCTAAGGTCTCCCAGGAGCCTTCTCCCAGGCTGAACAACGTGAGCTCTCTCAGCCTGTCTTCACTGGAGAGGTGCTCCAGCCCTTTGATCATCTTTGTGGCCTCCTCTGGAATTGCTCCGGAAGATCCATGTCTTTCTTATGCTGGGGGACCCAGAGTTGGATGCAGCACTCCAGGTGGGGTCTTATGAGAGCAGAGGAGAGGGGCAGAGTCACTTCCCTCAACCTTCTGGCCACATTGCTTTTGATGCACCCCATGTTATGGTTGGCTTTCTTGGTTTTCTGGGCTGCAGGCACACACTGCCATCCAATCTCCTATTGTGTGCTTTCCCCTAGAGCATGACACCAGTGCTCTGGAGCTCCTGGCTTATTCTCAACCAACACCCACAAATCATTCTCCTTTTTTGGTGAGATCATTTCTCAAATTTAGGATTTTTCCAAGATTAACTGGACTATTTCTATTTTCGTGCTGTCTTTGGAGGGTGTTGCAGAAGTAGTAGTGGTTCTTTTATCAGAAGTTTTCAGCATCCTCTGTTGGCTTCAGCCATTTACACTGCATGTTTTTTCTATTGCATTTCAGATCTGTCTAGGAAAAAAGCCTGAGCAGCTGTCTAGGATTTTAACTGCATATACTGGAGAACTTACCTTTAGTTTATAAGAAAAAGAAGCCGTGCTTTCCACAAGGATACAATGTGCACATGAACACCTGTTAGCAACAGTTACTTCAGTTACTCAAAATTACATTTGTCTGACTAATTATAACTCCTATTATAATGTTATTTTAAGTTTGAACTTCTGCCTTGGTAAATCAGCACTTCCATTTGTATGATTAAATAAATTTAGGAAAGAAACCACATGCATTGTCAAATACAGGCTGTATTGTACCTAACCAGACAATTATATTATGTTGTGTTTGCAGGTCTGGTGTTTAATTTTTCATGGGAATTTGTCTTTCTCATGGTAATTGCAAATGAAGTAGACAGAAGTCTTTCATCCGGAATCTAAACATTAACAAAAACTGAAAACTAAGGAAAGAGGACATTGTAAAGGATTCTTATTGCTCTTATCTTGTAAATCATGTTGAGGAAAACATAGGAATATTTCCATAAAAAAAAATCCAATTATATGTCAGAGAATAGTGTATTACAAGTGTTCTAAAAATATTTTTGAATCACTTCACAAGGTTGTATTACATTTGCATGGCATTAGAGTAATTGATTATTACCTTCAATAGCTTTCATGAGACACTATTAGTGGAAATGCTGTTATCCATGTTTCATCTCAGAGAACTGCATTCCATAATTAAGTGCACTTAAAAAGCCAAATTAAACTGAATGAACAAAGTAACTAGTAAGGATGTTCTCTTGAGCATTCATTCTTACCATGATGAATGATGCTTGTTTTTCTCTTCTCTTTAATTAGAATGTTTCTACATTTGCCAAAGAAAATGTTGGAATGTGGACAAAAACTGAAATTATAGGAACGGAGTTTGATGTAATAGCTTATTTGTAAAGGAAACACAACTTGTTTGGTATTTTATTGAAACAGGAAGTTCAGAACCTCAGTACACACAAGCACAACAAATTCTCAGGTGCTAGTTGAGTCATCTGTTGTTGGAAGTAGCCTCATAGAAGGTTTCCCCTTGATTTAGTTTTAATCTTCAATTAACAAAGGGAAGGAAATTACAAACAGATTTAGTTTTAGATTATGTGCAAAGCTCTCTGTTGCTTTTTAGCTGTCACCCTGATGTGCATGCTTTGTGACTATATCATGCTGGCACTACCGGAGTGTGTCTGAGTGAATATATTCAGCTTTTAATGAGCAGAAGAAACCTGATGTGTTAATTTCATTTATAAAATAATATAAAACTTACTTACTCAAAGTACTCTTATTTTTCCTTCTTCTAGTCATATCATACCTGATTTCAGCTTTACTGCAAACTGGAAAAGTAATCAGCTGTGATAAGGTTGTAATTGATAAAACTACTGTTTTTAGTGTGGGATTATTTAATGTTTAATTGTCATATTTGTTTGTAATAAGAGGTCTGTTACATAGCAGAACAGAGTGTGATGATACCACGTAGTTTTGTTTAACTGTGAAATCTTTAAAAAACAGTTTGGAGTTTATGTGAATATCTTCTCTTGCACAACTTAGCTTTTCCCTTCCTTCAAAGTCTGCATGACACTGGCCATCTTTGAATGAGAAGGATTTTACTGAATTCCCTCCAAATCCCATCATTACTGTTCCTCTGTTTAACCCCAGGAGTATTCCAGTGTTGTGCAGTAAGTTCTTTCCTCCACCAACAGTCTGAGCGATGATGGCTTTATAGCTCTCCCAGTACCAGTCCATAGCATAAGGACAAATGCATTAGCACTTTAACCAATAATGCAATTTTGAGAAAAAATTCCATGGATAGCATTAAAATTATCATGTTAGCTCCTCAATTTTAAAGTTAATAGAATTTTAAAATAAAAACAGACACGAGTGCACTGAGTGTGCATTTTTAAACTTTTGCCCTTATGCAGGGACAGCTGTATTAGGTTCTTTTTCCTCATTCTCCATGTATATACTTCAGTATAGTATGTGTGCAAGCAACAGTACCTTCTGTTACATCATGGTAGTTTACATTGTTATAGGACTAAAGCTGTATTCCGGATACACCCACCTAATTCCTACTGATTTTAGTGGGAATTCTGGACAGAGCCAGATATGGTAAATATTTATTTACATACTTTAACTAGAAAACTAGTTTGCAGGAGAGGAGTTACTGAGCATTTGTATTTTACCTAAGCTATCCAGATGTTTGACTAGAAAATAACTAGTAATCTTGCTTGAAGATCATGACTGTTTCTGTGCTTCAGAGTATTTATCTTGCATTTAAGCTCAAATCCCAGTTGCTCATATTTTATGTACAGTACCGGCTTAGTATCCTTTGGTTTTCAAATTGCAACTGCTTGCTTATGCAAGGATAACCTCTTGAAAAGGCTTTTTGCTTTCACTAAAGTTAAAGCACTTCAGGAAAAATCCAGACAGACTAGAAAGTAGTAGCCTCTCTGTCCTGCACCATTCTTAGATGAAGAATGGTAGGAATACAGGAAAGGAACTAAGAAAGGAGGACAGGGTCAGCAGCTTGACCCTACAAACTTTGCCCAGCTAGCATAAGAAGTCACTGAAAGTCCACTACCATAATAAGTCTGCCTGTTTCTCTGTATTTAACTGTATCATAGCTGGCAGGCTCAAATTTAAAACAAAACCAAATTCCAAAAGGAATTTACAAGAATATTTCTTTTCTTAAAAAAAGTTTTTTAGTAGATCATCATTACATTTTCAATAAACAGAACTGGAATTTTTTGTGAATTGATATTGCATTACCACTTCTGATTTACACTTCAATAGCTCTACCTGTAGAGTCATCCTTTTATTTTATCTTCATTAAAATAGTTTCTGCAAGATCACATGCAAATATAAAATAAGTCAAATTAATATTGTTTCATCATCTCTGTCACTAAAAAGAGCTAAACTAGAACTAAGTGATAAAAAAGTAGAAAAGGTATTACATGTTGAAATCCCAAATGCATTTGAAATCCTAATCAGGAATACAATTCTATTCTAAATAAGACATGTTCCAAATTTCTTCTTACTCACAGCAACAACTGAGACATCAAAATGAAGAAAGTGGTGTTCTCCAACAAACTTTTCTTGAGTACTGGTAATTTTAAAACATAATTGACAAAAGGCACCTGGTCAAATATTTAAACACCTGGGGGTTTTTTCGTTGTGTATGTGCTGGCAATTCCATTTGCTACTCCCAGTGCTGAAGGATTAAATGACTTTGCTTTCCATGCTTCCTATGGGATCTTTTCTTCCAGTTTGTGATATAGATTAAGTGAAGAAGAGATGTTATGATGCATAAAGAAGTATTCCTGCCAAGCAGTACTGCTCAGGGAAGTTGTAGAGCAGAGTTGATCATGTCAGCAGTTCTTTCTGGAGTTTCTGAAAGCAACCCCAACCAGGTCTAGTCTCGCAGTTGGCAGCATTCCACAGCAGTGACATCCAGTTTTGTGATGCCAGGTAATCTCTGAGTGGATTTATTTTTGCAATTCTCAGACATTTTTAAAGACTTTTCTCTGTTGAACATTGAATTTCAACTGAACCTTTAGTTCATATTTTAAAAACCAAGTGTTTCCTGCTAATTATAAGTGTAGTGCATGTGTTTTCCTGTAAGTAGAGAGATTTGCATGGAACTTCTGAATGCAGCTCTCCAGGTTTCTGCTGTGCTTCATCATTACCATGCATTTTTTTTAAGCAATTGAAGAAAAAACAGTTTTTAATTATACATGACTTTTTCATTAATATGTGGTCTGTTATGTTGTAATATATTGGGTGCTGAACAGAAACATTTTATGTTTTTGTTGATGAGGGAATACTTTAGGCTGCCCTACTTAGTTTTTCCTCTGCTGATACAAAAAGAAAAAATTAAAATAAGAAAGCAACTTTAAAAAAACCTAATACGCTGATGCCTGATTTTTTTAAAGCGAAGTCCTTTTTATTTGTCTCATTGCAGCATATCAAAAAAAGATTGAGAAAAGTCAAGCCTAAAAAATTTGAAGGAAAACTAACTCACTGTGTTCAAGCTTTGACATATTTCATAAAGCTGTTGAAAACCAAACCATGAAAGCCAGATTTATGAGCTTTTTTAAAGTTATTTGTAGATTCCCAAGACAATTGTGTTCCCATCACTTACTGTAGCCTTTAAAACTCAAATGACACTTAAAAATATTCATGTTTGGCACACACTGAGTTACTGCTGAGTGTTGCGGTGGCATTCAGCTAAAACAAGAGTAGAGAGAATAATGTATTCTGCCTTCACTTAAAACATTTCAATCTGTTGAGGCACAGCAAGAGGACTCACATTTTCATATTTTAAAGATAAAACTAGGAATTATTTTTAATGTTAAGATTACTTTTATTGTGGGTTAATACAACTGTTTGGGAAACGAGCCTTTTGGGAGCATCTGTGTAACCCTTCACATTTGCCAGGCTTTTCTTTTCAACAAGATCACTCACTTTGTTATTACTGGAACAGAAAACTCTTTTATTTATCAAAGCATTATGCATCTGCACATTGCCAGGTATAGCAAATCTGTTGACAGCATTGGATTTATCATTTACTGTTAAAGGCGAATGGAAGGATTCCCCACTTCCCTAAGCCAGCAAAACAAATGTCATTCTTGAAACTCACTGAACAATATCCTGTGTTGATTAAAAAAGAAAGCTGGGCAGTCCAAAAGGATTCAATATTTGAAAAGTCTAAGGTAGTTGAAATGAGCTTAGAATTTTTTTTAAATGCAAATACTAGGCTTACACATCTCATGTCTTCATTATTTGTAGTATTTAACCATGGGGAGTATCAAGTTGTTTTCCATGAACTGCAGTGTGTTATTAGCTCATGGAATTTCTGTTTCAGTGTGGTCTTTCATCACTGAAATATAGTTATCTGGAAATGTATTCTTTCAGTCTGTGAAAATGCAGATGTGTTTACTCCCATATGATTAAACATTGCTATTTACTTCATTAATACTTCATTCCTTAAACTACTCTGACGAAATTAATAACCTATTCCTAGATTACATACTGGTCTCATGCAATAGCTATTAGTCTGCCTAAGCAAAAAAACCAAAACAAAACAATAGACAATTTGCCTTATGTGGGCTGGGAGAGTTCAATAAGCCTCAAGGATACTTTATGTAAAATATGAGTAAATGGTTGCAAGATGAGGGAATAAATGCCAAGATGCAAGTAATCTTCCTCCTTCCTGTCTCCATATGAGAATGAACTATGAGATACCAATACAGGCAACTTATAAAATTGACTACATTTAGTTGAGGTCATTTGAGTGCAGGTAATGATTCCATTTGAAAGAAACATCCCATATCTACATCACTAGCCCACTACGTCTGCCAGAAGTGACTCTATGCTCACTTGTACCCCTGTCTATAAGTCAGTAACACAGGCAAATGGAAAGGGATCTGCAGAGCATGAGCTGGTGTCAAGAGCACCATGCACACAACACATACTTGGGGCTCTGGGCCTGCTCCCCTGAACTGATCACATCTTTTAGTGTATTTCATCCAAACAGAGTACACTCTATGCTCCAATGGCTGCTCCACAGTGGGAACCAAAAGTACACTCAATGGGAATGACCAAGAGATTAGTTTCAAAATTGCACTAAACTAGACCAGTAAGAATGTAAGCAGCATTTTGCCAAAGGTCTTGTGAGGATATATCCAGCAAGAATAGATCTTTGTCAGCTGTGAGGAAAAACATGTCCATGTATATATTACATACCTTTTAAAGTTATGGCTGGTTGTCTAAAGCAAATTATTTGGAGGATGAGATTGTCTTGGTTTGCATGTTGTCTCAACTGCTTTTGTTCAACTGTCAGATGAGTTACAGGAAAAAACTTTCTGTTCTTACTTTACTTCCTTCGTGGGTTTGAGACATATGACCTTGCATGCATTTAAAAACTGAATTAGTTGGAGAGTCCTATCAATAATGCTAGATATAAAATGGTAGATTCTATGTGGCTTACTTAGATCTGCCACACAGACTATTCATATATGCTCGTGGGGGCTCTTTGTCATTCCTGTAATGAGGCCACGTAGGAACCACTGGCATAGATGGTACAACTATCCCATCCATATTCTGCATTTTTTTGTCTAGGATTTTGCTAAGCTACCAGGCTGGAAAATTTGATTAATCATGACCTAAAGTAATAGAACTGGAGACTGACACTGCAAGTTCTTTAACTACTTAACTGCCTTCATCTCACCTCATGAGTTTTCTCATTCTCACCCTTCTCTGAATTTCCACACACACACCCCCCCCATCGCACAGAGTGGGGAAGCAAATGGCTGTGTGGTGCCTAGCTGCCACCAGGGCCAAACTATAACAGATTGTAATTAAAATAACCCTGAGAGATAGAAGGAATGATCAGAGATAAGTTTGATGGAGTTCAGTAAGGACAAGTACAAAGGGGGAGAAATAATCACTTGCAGATTCGCAGTGCAATAATTCTGCTCAAAGAGCAACTCAGTAGAGGATCCAAACTGATATATGTAACTTCTGTCATACCCAGATAAGGAAGCAGGCATACCAGGATGTGTTAACAGGCATGCTAAGCATAAGAGACATGAATTGTTTGCAGTGTACAGAGAGCAGTGGTGGGGCTTGAGCTGGAATACCATGTCTAGCTTTGGGCACTGCACTTCAGGAAAGATGTGGATCCATTGGCAAGAATCCAGGGGAGAATAACAAAATGATCAGAGGTCTCCAGATATGACCCAGGAGCAAAGACTGAAAGAACTGTGTTTGTTTAGTCTACAGAAGACTGAGTGGAGACATGATAGCTGTCTTCAAATATTTAAAAGGTTGTTGCAAATAGGAAAAGAAGAAATTGTTCTCCATGTCCTTTGGCACTAGGACAAGAAATAACGGGCTGAAAATGCAGCAGAGATGATTTCGGTTATATTATTAAAGAAAGCTTTCTAACTGTGAGAGAAGATAAGCACTGGACTAGACTGTGTATGGAGGTGGAAGATTTCTGCCTTTGATTTTCACTGGGATTCTTGGGGGTTTGTCACATGTCCTGTATGTAACCCTCATGGTATGCCAGTGGTGCAGGACTCAGAGTCATATGTGCCACACTCATACTCCACTTATGTGATGTGTGGCACATTGCTTCTTTACTGATATTCGAGCAATTGGTAATTATATGCAGAATTTTGACATAAGTTTCTGATTGTAATTTGCATTCTCATCACTCTCTGGTAGTCACTTAAGCTCTCTTGAAATAAGATAAAACCAAGGATGGACAAGTTTTGAGGTATTTCTGAAGAAAGGTTTTAATTTCTAATCCTGAAAAATACTCCCTTTTTCAGTTAATTTTTAATGAAAGGATTTTTTTTAATTTCAAAAATAATTAGTTTGTGTTGAAACCAAAAGCAAATATATTTCTTTCAGTATACTTTTGAAGTTCTAAACAAATAGTTATAGTAAAGTGACCACCTCTTACAATATTATCAGAGTGGTTTTAGATTATATATATGTTGGGAAAAGATTTATTGTTTTACCCTGGTTTGTTTTTATTAATCTATAGGTGATTACATTGGTATTACATAGTATTTAAAAATAGTTCTACCTCTGGAAAACAAGGAAATTAAACTAAAAATAAGTGAATTTGTTATCTTTTTTCCTGCAAAAATTTGCTATGCCGGAAAAAAATGTTCAAGCATCTTTCAGTATAGTTTTGAATATCAGCCAAACAGTAGATTTATTTGCCAAACATTTTCATGCAGTGTTCCCACTGGACTTGGTCTTCCAGAGAATAAATTGGTGAAATTAACTTTTCTTATCAGTCTGTGGGATTTGAGAGAAGCAAAGTTGTCTGCCAAAACACAGTAGAAAGAAATAATATCAGCTAAATTGTCTGGATTCAAGTGTTCTTCCCTTGGCCCTCGCCTTAGCCAGGAAACACTTACATGAAGGACTATCAGAGGAGGGGAAGAAACTGAGTTTTGAAGAACTTTCCAGATAACACAGTCTTGATTGTATGCCATTTCTCCTTCTTTTACTTTCCTTTTTGTTTTTCAAGACCAAACTTCAAAGGTTTCTTTTTTTCTGGACCAAATTTTCCACTCTATCTGCCTTCACTTCTGGCTCCTGGCTCAGGGCACCAGTCATCTTCTACCACAGAAACCTACACCCAGTTTGCCTGTACATAATCTACAGGTGTGTACACAAGCTGGGGTGCTGATGTAGCCTTATCAAGTGTTCAAAAAGTATGTTCTCACTTCTGTCTGAAGGCTTATGCTTCTCTGACTTGACAGAAAGAGAGCTTCTGTTTTAGCCAAAGGATATTGATAACCAGTGAGAAAGCATTGTTTCAATAAATAGTCACAAATAAGGATGCAATATTTGCAATTAATTAATGAATGTTGCAAGTTGAGTTTTGCTCTGAGAATAGAAAACATCGCTAGCAATAACAAATGCATGTCATACCAAAGAGTGGAATAAGGCTCTGGGTGCTGTTGAGGTGTAGTATGGTAGTATGTCCTGAACCAGTTGAGGTGCTGCATATGTGTGATGTTCCATGAACTTATCTAAGATTTCTAAAAGCTAAGGTACAGCTTGCTGAAGAAAGTTGTTTCCAGCTCTTAGCATGCTCCTTTTATATCAGAGAGCACCAATTTATTTATCTAGTGCAGCATTTCAATGTAATTTTTAAAGTCTTTAGTGAATACTCTTTCAATTAAGGTATTCTCAACATGTTAAAAAAATCAGCAAACTGCTCAAATAAGAGAAAGCAAACTAAAATGATGAGCTTTTTATTTAAGTAGAAAATGTATGGCACATATTTTTCCTACAAAAATAGAGTTGCTGTTTGCTTAGTTGCTTCTATCCTAGTAAACCTGATATTTATAAAGATGAAAAAGAGTGCATTTCTTCTTTGTCCTGCAGCAGTACTGCATTGCTAACACAAACCTTCTTGATCCCTGTAGGGTCCTGCAGATTCTGCAAATTCCTCACTGCAGGACAACTGTACTTTCAGAAGTCTGCACACTGCAATACTCTCCTCTTTATCAGAAGCAGGCTGGTGCTCCACTTGTGTGGATGTGTGTGAGCCCTTGATCTTTACACGTATATGGGATTCCACATATGTGTTTTTCTGTTAAATTTTTACTAAATGATGGACTGTCTGAAAATGCATATCACCATGCAACTGTAATGTTTCCTAACGGAGTTGTAATTTTGATTTCGTTCTTCACAAGGGCTTCATAAAGAATTACAGTAACTGAAAATATAAATATTACTTGGCCAGTATAATGAACCATACTGAAATCATATGAATATTAAAATCTCAGAGCTTAATATTTCCCCAGCAACACCACTCAACTATATTAAATGGATATGCTATTTTATATGTCTTTTTTTTATAAATTTGAACATTATGAAACCATAAAGCTTGTGAGTTTTGGTGTTTATCAATTTTATGAGTTTCTGTCATTTAGTTGCAGAATGATGAACTAATCCATAAGACTTCAACAGTCAGATCATTTTTTTAGTGAAAATCAACTCATCAACTTCAAATGAAATAATACTTGGTCTTTGGATAGATATAAACCAAGAAATATACAATATTCTCCCTTCAAACTTGTGTCTGCAATTTTATCTTCTGCTGTTTGCATTTAATAGAATATATTTATTATTTTTGCAAGTAACAGTAACCAAGGCATAATTAGAGCTTTCCATAAGTTCAGTAAATGCTATATTAAATGGTCAAATAGTAATGATAAAATAAATCAAAAGTTTATTTTTGTAGATTTATTTATCTCTGGTGAATAATTGAAATTAGTAATAAAGATTAATAATGCATACATTCTGTAACGCATGCACAAATTTTCAGATGTATAATCATTAAAGATGGCTACATTGTATATATTTTTGAAGGTAATACTTCACATTATCAATTCTAGCCTACAAATACAATTTCTATTAATTGTAATAAGTCATAATCATGTAGGTTTTGTGAAATACTATTATTCTAATACCAATTTAGACTGGAAATTTCTTCAAGTGCTATTTTATGGAAGTTGAACACTGAAAATTGTGTGATGTATATAGGAAATTAGCAGTTTCAATGCTTAATAATTTCCAGTTACATCCAGGATAATTATTTTCTTACATATTGCATGAGTTCAGGTATTTATTCAGAGATAATACCTTTGTGGCACTTGATAGCTTTCTCCTGAGCCTCATGAAAAGATCACACCCTTGGACTTTTATGGAGTTTTGTGTTTGTTCTGGCAACTCACCCAGCACAAGATATTTTCATAAAGTTCTAGACAAAACTGCAGAGTTTGGGGTTTTTTATGGTATGTGCTCATTCGGCTTGTGGGGACTGAAAATCAGTCACAGGAGGGACAACAGTTGGTGAAATGTTTTCTGTGGGTTTTTTTTCTTTACAGGGAAGAAAGGCTTTATTTATTTATCATACATTCTCCTTAAGTTTTACTTCTGTCAACAGTGATTTTTTTTTCTTTTTTGAAACATACATTCAAACAAACAACTAAATTAATGGTACATTTATGAGAAATGCATGCATGTAAAAGGTGTCTTCCTGCCATTCACCTAGCTAGTGAAAGAATAGGTTAATGCTTAGAATCTTATCAAAAAGATTAAATAGGTGTTTTTATAATGTTTTGGGTTTTTATCCATCTGCTAAAGAATATAATTGGAAAGGAAAATTGGTGCTGTCTGTTATAATAGGCACTGACAAAACTGTAACCATGACTACTGACTTATAGATACACAATTTGTGGAAATAGTCCCTTTTGGGGTCTGATATTTTCCCAGGCTTGGTCTCTGCTAAGGAATTATTTATTTATTTGTAAAAGTGTACGCGAAATGTGTGTGGTTTCAAAGGGCTGCGAGCACCCCTGGAGTGCTGCAAAGGCTTTGATGTTGGGAAGGCAGCTGAGTCAATTCAGGGGGAAGAGCTTAGTTGTGCCCTCTCATCCCACCGCCAAACCCTGTGTGGTCAGCTGGCTGCCCTTTCAGCAACTGGCCAGAGGTGTTTCTTTCAGGTTTGTGGGCCAGAAAGCAAAGTTAACCTTCCAGACTGCTCTCTGAGCTCTGAAGATAAAGGCTGGGATTTTTCCCTCTCTCTGTGGCCTGTGAGTGGACCCGATGTGCTTGAGCAAATCCAAGCACAGCCGGCTGGGAACGTGGTGTTGGTGGTGATCCAAACAAAGGAAACGTAAATACGACACTGCATGTTGAAGCTTTCCTTTGACAGTACCACAAAGATGTACTGTGTTCTTACCCTGTCCTCCTCTCAAATGCACTGATAATGCACCCAGATGAAATTGTAAAGGCAGTTTAAGAAAACCTTCTCTAAAGCATGTCAGCATTTCACTTCCCTGGGTGCTCGTAGTATGTTCTAAAAGTATAAAAAAAAAGAATATAAAATAAAATTTGTGGACATTAGCTGAGGTGAGCTCTGTTGGGTCCTTAAAATTTGGATTTCCTTATTTGATGATTAGCTACGTAAGCATTTGCTTTAATATTAATTTCATCCAACAGTTGTTTCTGTAGGAAGATGTATCATATAAATGAGTTTTCATTACAGTGGCAGCAAATAAATCTTTTCAGGAAAAATGTTTGAGGAAGTGGGAATACAATTAGCCCTTTTAAATCATATTCCCTAAAATATGTGAAATAGCAGGTCGCAACAATTTATATTTGGTGTCTTCTATCTAACACACGTCCAATTGCATTCTTAAGTTAAAAGCTTCTCAATCTTAATAATTTTCATCTTTAAAATCTTAGAGTTCCAGGCTAACAAAATCAGTGTGACTTCTGTCGTTTTTAGTTAAATCTGATTTTTTTTAGACAAACTAGTATTATAGTCTCTTGGTAATTTTCTTTTTTCTATCAGTTCCATCTGATTTGTGCCAATAAACAGTTCCAGAGAGCTTGTTATTTTTCACTGTAGTGCGCTCTTTAATTAGTTGACCTTGCTTACCACAAGCACTTTAATAGTTTCACAATTGCACAGGTTTTAAATTGATAAAATTTAATGATTGCAGTCCTAGTAATACCAAAATCACACTGCTCCATACACTGGAGATTGCAGAGTGTTTTATGTTCCTGACCTAGTCCCCTTTTAAGACAGTGATCATGGCCTCTAAGCCTCACAAGATCCATCAGCAAGTGAATTCTAAATCTGATACTATATATTAAAACAGTACAATTAATAATTTTCTGGTCTTTGTGACATCAAGATGCCTAGCAGACAGGGATTCATAGAAGAGCATTCTGCTCAGATGGAGGTAGGCAGTACTCCACTGAGTCCAAAACCAGATCTTCTGCATGTGTGTAAGGCACTGGGTGCCAATTTACAGGAAGGGCCATTGGATGTATTCAATGAGATTGGGTCCTCCAAAATCTGCAGTATAACTCTCCATTGATACTGTGATCAACAAAATTATTTAGCAGTTCTTTGACTTCCATGAGACAGGATTAGGTGCCATGACATTCATAAACTTAAGTTCACAGAGGAATAGAAAATAAAAAATATAGGGTATTTCTTGGATTGTGATTGAGTCTCTTTGGCCTGCTTCAACCATAGCAGTCACTGTCTTTATAACTTACTAAACTCAGAACCCAAAGAATCAACCTAATTTTATTCTCAGGAGATCAGTCAAGGAATTAATGATCAGCGAAAGCTGAATTATTTATTGATGGAGATCTCAAAATTCAGATAAGGACTGACATGCCCCAGAATAGTAGAGGCCAGTGACACAGAGCCACTGAGCTACAAAGTCTTGTGTTAGCATGGGCTTCACACTTTGCAGGTGCTTGCTCTAGCTCTAGCTAATTGATCAGAAGTGCTAAGGCAATTCACTTTTATCTGTGAACATGCCATGGAACTGTTTGGCTTTACAAATCCCTGTAAACCAGGTGAAGACTCACTTTGGCTGCCCAGCATATATGTTATCGCATTGACTTCTAAAGAGCCTGTGGTTTCACAGCATGTTTGTGTCAGGATTGGAGTAAGGAATCCACCCAACAGGTAATTTCTTCCACTGTTCCAGTTACACCTTCTCACTGACTACAGTTTCACATTCAGATGTCTCATATAAACCAGATATATGCAAAGTGACCTTTCCTCTATGCTCGTGTTGGTCATCTGTATGAAAAATTCCAAGCATTACATATTATGAAACATTTCTTTTTGTTGTCATCTTACTATTAACTCCAATCTCAGCCCCTGAGACTGGCTAGTAGGTTAGAGTCTGGTGCTAATGCCAAGGTTGGGGGTTCAATCCCTGTGTGGGCCATTCACTAGGGAGTTGGACTTCAAGATCCTTGTGGATCCCTTCCAACTCTGAATATTCTGTGATTCTATAAATTTTCCAAACTTTGACAAGCGATACAGAATCAGACCTGTTACATATGTTGCTATAGCTGGTCAATGGCAGCCTTGCTCTAAGAAATACGAACTTGCTTTGTTTTAAATTTTGGTATGAAAACTTTATATTGCATACCATGGTGTGTACATTTGCTGTATGCACTGCTTTTATGTACATTATGGCTAATGGAGATGGCTTTAACTGCTGAAGCACTATCCTGCCTGGTATATACAGAGAAGAAAATTTGCCTTATATAGATCAAGCAGGCTTTTATTATAATGATCAAATGTTACAAGCTGCACAGCATTCATAGAGAACATTTTTCGTGTTTTGGAGACAAAAGGGTCTACATTAAATGTTTTATTCTGAGTGCTGGTACATTTGTGTCACTTTATACATCTGAGAGAAAAAACAGTTGGTATCTGTATAGCACAGGAGGGGTAAAGAGGTCCTAAAGTAGTTTAAGCTCTGAATTAGATCCATTTGTAAAGCTCACCAATATGAACGGATGAGCACTATGTATTATAAAGGCTATCACGGTCTGTGCTGCAAGACTATTGCATAATTTATAATATCCTTTAATATTTCTGTATGATGGCCAGTGCTATAAACATAAGAATGTAAGACTATGGTGAAAAATAATCCTGTCAAGTGCTTTAAGAAGTTTTATACTTAAACTGTCTGACCTCTAATGAAATATTCTCAAACTCTGGTTTGGGAATTGTATCAATCCGGTAGAGCAAATTCTTTGTATATTTTACGCAAGAATTTCTGATACACTTGAAAATGTAAAGTTCCTACTCATATATTATATTTCTTTTTTTCTGAACTAGAGAAACCAAGGATTAGTTTTACTTTGAGTGAATATGTAACACATTGGTTAATAAATTTTCTTGTTTCCTCAAATACAGATCTGCAGACTTCAGCGTCACCTATCAACAGGAAGATACTAGCAGAATCTCTTTTCAAACCAGCCTGTCATGTTTATATCTCCTACCAGTCAACCACCCTGCAAAAAGCTCATTGAACTTATATAGCTGTCAGGGGGAAAAATACGTAAAGCCTCACATCAGGCAAAAAATCTTTATAAGAAAAAAAACAAGGAAAGAAGTACCAGGAAGTAATATATTTATCATAAACATGTGTATGAGGTAAGACACTAAATTTCAACTTATGTAAAATATTGCAGAATATGTATTCAAAAATTTATCATAAAAAGGTCACTAAATTGAGGTTATAGAGGGAAGAAAATAGAACCAACTGCTACAGCAGTTTCAGGAAAGTTCTCTCCATGGTCAGGACTTTCTCTTACAGCTAAGAGTACTTTCTAAAATGGCATGTATTTCAATTTTAGGTGTAGTAAGAAAGGTTTGTAAGTGGTATAAATTGGCATAGCACTACTGAAATATGGTAACTGGTACCCTGTGATAATCTGTCCTGAGTCCTGTACTGCACATCTGAAAGACAATTTTCTGCAGTCTGTATTTCACTTGCAAAAAGTTTCTTTTTAAAATCTGCTGTTAAGTTTCTGAGAGTTGTTAGTCTATTGCTTTTCCGACTAATTCACGACACAGTCTGACAGTCTCTCTTTTTTCAGACAAGGGTGTTTTTCAAAAAGGGACCTTCTTCATATGAGAAAAAATAAGATCATATAACTTAAAACCTGAAAGAAAATGCCACTAAAGAAGAAAGGAAAAGCGAGCTATAAGGGAAAAAACACTCATATAAATGTAAATTTTATTTCACGCTTACTTAAGGCATAAGATAAAACTGTGAAGATTGGCGAGAGAGCCATAAGGAGGTGGCACTGTTTATTGTGCCCTTCTCTGGCTTCAAAGACTTTAAGAGCAAGTGTGGCAAAAGAAAGTGACCAGATGAGGAAACCAGAGGTTTCTGCAGGACTAAAAATAAGAGTAAATTAAACACAAAAGTTTCCTGTAGTAGTACTCCAGTCATAAAGTCCAGGTGGACAAATGTAATGGTCTAAAGTGCCATGTGATTCATGTGGTATGCCCCTCTCTTCTACTGGTTTCATGAAGTTCTGCCTCACCCCAGGTCCAAGATCTCATGAGCTGCCTGCAGCCACCTTCAGCTTATCAGTTGACTGAAGGAGTTGCATGTCCATCTGCTAAAGAATAACTACTCTGAATTCTTTGTGGCCTTTACAAATTTCTCAGTTCACTTTTGCAGTCTGATGGTGCCTTTTCTAATTGCTATATCCCACTCACAAGACACGGTTATACAAGATCCAGCTAATGGGTTTTAAATGATGAATCATCAAAGCTCAGAAAAAAGAAGCATTTCTGTATGATGCTTTAAAGGAATGATACAGGCCTTTGAAGCTCTGCCCCTTCCTCAGCGTCTGTGTACACAATAGGATGAACAATGTCACCTATAAATTGCTGTCTTAATCAAATAATTCAGATCTCGAGTTTTTTCTAATCTTTGACACTTCGCTGTTGCAATCCAGTTGGTTTGTGGCTATCTGCTTTCTGCTGTTAATAGCAGCTGCCAAGTAATTCACTTAAGGTTGACCAGAATAAAAAGTGTATAGGTCAATAATGCAGTACCTTTTTAAAACTTAATAAATGGTAAGTGCTTGCACTATTATCATTTCACTGTTTGCGTTTGTTTTCTCTCTCTGGGTTCTCAGCCCCACCAAACTATTTTATAACAGAAATTGCTCTGAAGTACGTGGTTGCTTTATCCTCTGTTTCTTTTCATTTTATCTTAAATAATCCTGCTTTTTTTTAAAATTTATTTTAGATTCAATCACTCAGTATACAATATGTCCCAAGTAAAACCACATTTTTCAGCTGTGAGCTAACTCAAGAGCTTCCATATGGTTGTAAGGAAACATGCCTAGTTTGGATTCAAGAAAAAAATAAGCTATGAAAAAAATTTCTATGAAAATGCAAGTTACATATTCATAAATTCAGGAGAATTGTTTCTACATTTTTAATACTTGTACAAGAGTTTATCTTGTGAAATCTTTAGTTTTTGAAATAAAGTACTTCCCTAATAAAAGTCAACTTACTTTTATTTATTTGTTGAAGATTTTTGGACTTAAAATGAATGAATCATTATTCACTCAGAGAGAGTGGAAAGATATTATTTAATCTTTAAGTGAAGTTGATCATGTTACAGTGTATATTAGAAGATGTGCAGTCAGTGTGAGTGAGCATGCCTGAGCTCCATCTGGTGTAGTCAGCAGGAGCTGTGTTACCAGGGCAGATCCACAAATCCTATAGGTTCCTCTAGTCCAATTGCCTCTGTGGCCAGCTGAAGGCCCATGTTGCCACATCTTCATAACCATTGCTAAATACATTTCTTTGGTAAAAGAACAAGGCTGCCCATGGTGCTCAACTCACACCTGTGAGTGTAAACTTGCACTTCTAAACTGAGTTTTCAAAACTAATTGAAACTCAGTGATTATGCTCAGATGTGTAATTAAGGTATTATTTTATTTCAATGCCTTTAACTGAATCTCAAACTGTGTCTACCTTACACCTAGGCTGAAACCACAGTTACTGACTCTGAGTCAAATGCATTAAGAATGCATTTCTTCTTTATGAAGAAACTAGTTGCCAAGTACTATAGGCTAAAATACAAATACTTAAATAGGTTATAGCATGTGAACATCTGATTCCCAGTAAATAACAGAATAATTTATTTGAATTATACTGCTTAACTTTGAATATAATGACCTCCAAGTTTTATTTCGTAGTCATTTCCTAAGTGTACTACCCATAAAAATCTGTCACTATTAATTTATATAATATAGCATTCCAAATCAGCTTTCTCATAAATCTTCTTAAGATTAATCTCAGCTATTTAAATTGTAAATTCTTGGATCAACTTCTTGGTCTTTATTACTCACACATGTAATAAATTTGACAATGAAAAGTCTAATATCCCTTTTCCCTAAACTAAAATGTTTCAGATAAAACAATTGGTCAATTTAGATAATTTCATCTTAAATTATATGGTTTGATAGAAATCCCTATCAGCTGTTCTTGCAAAATTTGTAGTAGACAGGCAGATACAGCCAGAAGAAAACTAAATTCCTAATTTTGGTCTCATGGTTGGCAACAGGAGTGCTGTCCATCCTGACTGATTCTTGCTTTGTAATAGTCCATAGCAAATACAGGAGAGGTTAGAAATAAATCCAAAGACTGACACCTTGTACAGGCAGTAAAAAAATTTGTCAGAAGAAATCCACCAACCAAAAAACCACTTGTACCTGATACTGAGTCCTAAGGACAGTATCACTGAGAAGAAAAGGCAGAACACCAAGCAGCAAGAAGCATCAGTGATTCATGAGTAGTTTTGAGTTGGTCAGTGCTAAGATCTTTCCAGTGTACAGTGGTTTGTGAACATTCTGTCACAGCACAGCCATGCATTCTGTCCTCTACAAACTAGTACCAGACTCTCCTTATAAGAAATCTACTTTACGTTTTTTAATTTCCTTTATTTCTGTCAATTTTATTATTTTTTTTGCGGAGGAGAGGTTGTCTTAACCCTACCTTTTTCATCCTGCATGAATATTTTTGCCATTCATTTGTGAAAATGGCTCAGCTTAGCCACTGTCCCTCCTTCTCAGAGAGCTTCTGCGTCCCTGTTAAAGGCTGTCACTAGCAAAACCCCATTAGCACAATTAAAGATCTTTGTAATCTTAATTTGGTTAGGAATCTGTTTGAACTCAAATACATTTAATGTACACTAAAATACATTTAGTTTAAACTAAAATACATGAAAAGTCAAAATAAGTGTTATTCCTTCCTGAGATTCACATTAGCTGAGTTAATTTGTAAATGTAAAGTCCCAGCACAAGTCCTATTTTAACTCATTTTACTTTCATCAGTGGTATAGGTGGTATCACTTGAGTGCAGACCACCAATATCCCTCCCATCCTTCCCTTTCCAGAGACAAGAAGAGCTTTTACCACACTTTGCATAATTTTGTGGGGACTTGCACTGGCAAATATGAAAATACTAAGGAAAAACAAAGGCCTTGAAGAATGTGTTGCTTAAACTGTGTCAGAATGGCAGTAAAATTGGTATCCTCTTCAGACAGTATATCCCTAAAAATAAACTGGGATCTAAAATAATTTCTTAGTTTCAATGACTAATGATGTGGGATTACCTAAGGATGTGTTTGAAAGCAAGACTGACAGAAACTCGTAAGGTGGATGGCTCTTACATTTTTCCCCCCTTTCTCTGCTTTTGCAATCAGTTTTAGATTGCAATTGCATTTGTGGTGTGTATATCAATTGAGTAAAAGGTCTCTATGTATTCACAGTGATCCTAGTACACTGACTTACTAAACTACAGATTTGTTGAACTGGTTTTATGTTTCTGGATTTTTTTCCTCACTCAACTATACTCAACTTTTTGGAGACTGTTACTTTTTAAATAAAAATAACTAATAAAACTATTGCATGACTTGATCTTCTGTTTATAGTTCCAATAAAATAAACTTGTGTTATCTTAATTGTTCAGTATAGAATGTAATTTAGGCTTAACTGCATTATGTGGTGAAGTGTTATCAGCACATTCAGTACGAGGAAGCTGCTAGCACACACATGCATTTTTTTGATGAAACCTATAATCAGCTTAGGGACTGTAAAGCAAAGGTGCTTTTAATTAGTATTTCTGAGCAGGAACTGTGGCTCTGTGGAGCTGTGTTTCTGACCCTTCTAGAGCACAAAATTGAGGTATCCCAGGAACTATATCTAGAAAGTTGACTTTTTTCCTCAAAACCAACACACAACCCTGGGAAAAAAATTAAATATTTGCTCACACTGAAAACTGAAAAGCATTAAAAAGTCTGTGTCTGTGCCAGCAGTCTCCTTTAATGACAGATCTAATAACATAAAACCAAATAGCTGCAGTCCTATTGCACTGATCAGAGTTTTTTTTCTGATCTCCTTATATTGCTTTTTTTCAGAATTATCTCTTTGCATGACATGACCAAACAGCAGGGTCTGGAAGAGCATCACCTTTACTACAGCAATATGCAGCAGCTGATAACAGGGTAGTTTAAAAGTGCCAGTAGTAAAAAAATAACAGCTGGTGTTGTTATCAGGACAGGTGGCCGCTGAGAGCTTTTGCTGGGCCCTCACAAAGCAGAGTTTTTCTTCTGTTGATACAGATGTGGAACAACCCTCTAAGCACCCAGGAGTGGCTTAAACTCCTGCACGGGGCTGAGGTGTTGATAAGTAACAGCCAGGTGTAATGTAGGACAGACTGCACGTTTCCTTGATCTGCCCGAGTCAGCATCCTTCAGAGGGTAATTTGTGGCATAGTGCTGGAGGCACAGCTCTCCCAGCCTGCCAACACATCCACACCCTCCTCACCTCGGGAATCTCGAGGTCACACTAGCTGAACCTTCATGCAACCTCTTCCGTGCCAGCTTATGTTGTTTGCCTAGTAGCTTCTGTTGTCTGGAAGGCACCTGAACAATCACTAGAGACAGAGCTGCCCTGGGGTGTTTATTTTCCAAGTGGATTTATCAATGCCCACAGTGTCTTTTACATTGTTCTTAGAGATGTTAAAAAAAAAAAAAAAAGAAAGGTGAAGCTACATGTGAGGTGGTGAAAAGGATTGTTACTACCAGTCCAGGCAAGTTTAGGGATTGCTTGGGGTTTGCTTTTTCCTTCTTCATGACAGATTTTATGGAGCTATACATTTGGATCTTTTATGAGAGGAGTGTGCAGAGGGAGGTGGTTTCACAATATTACTGCTGTGACGTGCATGTGATAGTCAAGGCAGCTGAAGCTGAAATGTGGAAAGTCTGCTGCAAGTAGTTACTTTCTGCAGTACATAAGTCTTTCTTAAGACTGTGCTTTTTCAAAAAATTGAATAATTAAAGAAATATACTGTAGAAATTGCAGGAGGAGATAGTTTTATGATTGAGAACCGTTAGGGAGATGATCTCATCTCTAAACTAAAATGCAAGATATTTACACACAAAAATCAAAAGAAGGCAACCTAGAGCATAGTGTAAGTAAGGATGAATTAGTTTTACAAAAAAATTCCTTGATTAGAACAACTGAGACCTTGCTACTAGGCAGTGAAGTACTATCCGCAGAGGAAAAGAAGTAAATCTTTTCACTCAAACCAAGAAGCAGCACACCTTTCATATTATACATTGACTGGGTAACATCTTTTCCTGCTTCATGTTCTTTGCAAATAACTATTTCTTGATAGTGCCTACAGATTCCTTAGTGTTGTGTCAATCAAGTTCATAAAACATAACCTGTCTGTTTTAACAGACGCTTCCAAGATGGATCCTTCCCTCTGCTGTTCTTTTCCATCTTCCCTGATTTAGTCACAATTTGTTTCATTCTTCCAGCTCATCAAACAAAACCTTCCTTTCTCTTCTGAGCTCTCATCACTGTAGTCCCACCTTCTCTATCAGATCTGGCACGTACCTATGTTTTGCTTTTCACTTTTGTTTCATTAAAGAATATCAGCCTTAAGCATTAAATCTAGTGAGGAAAGAAAGGGATGGGTGGTTAATAACCATTTTCATGCTTTGCTTTTCAGACTTCCATTTTAAAAGTCACTGTAGAAGTCTGTGGTGCAGTTCTTCATTCTCTCCATGTCCTACTTTAAAGGTCTCCACTTCTTTACTACTTGTACACTGCAACTACCTGGTTAGGGATAGGCAGGTAGAAAGCTATACTCTGAGCTTCTGATGGGCTAAGAACTATTTATTTCCTGTTGTATTTAGATGATATTACTCTGTTCCATCTAATCTACCCCTCTGTTTCATCTGCCTCATGTTCCCAGAGGAAGCTCTCCAGCACATTGTTGTATTTGTAAGAGGGAAGGGGCCTGGGACCATCAGATTCTACCTTGCTGTAAAATTGGAGGAAGATTCATAATAGAAGAGGTTCCCATCATATTAAGGTAAGACATGGGTTATGTACTTGGCATAACCCTGTGCCTATTTTCAACAAACAGTAAATACTGTAACATGTTCCAGAATGACTGTGCAGACTCAAACTGTATGCAAGACACATGATATGCTTGAACCTTAAATTGCTTTTCAGGCTTTTTTTTCAACTCAGTAGGGCTGTTTTTCTTTAGATCATTTTCAGTTGCTGTCTTGGCTACAAATATGGAGAAGATAAAGGAAGAGCATTTTCCAGATTTTCTGCTCTGGAGTGAAGCATTCCAGCTCATTCATTCACAAATCAGAAGTTTGTTCAGGGGAAGTTTCTCTAAGTAAGTAGCACCCAGGATTTAGAGATAAGCCTAAATCCAAGATGAATACATGAAGTACGGAAGATGCCATGACTTTAAATGTTCTGTGGAGCACACGTGGATAAAACTAAACCAATATCTACAATTCTGCATTACATTCTTTAAATGTTAAGTTGAGCAAATCCAGGATTCTTATCTTAACAGATGTGGGGAGGGTAAAGGTTTTAGTTCAAAAAATGAACAACATGGACCTGCTCTGATTACAGTCTAATGTCTTGATTCATATGAAAATCAAGACACTTGGGAACCTGCTACAAGCTTACAGATACTTGACCTCTGTGAAGAGCCTGATTGGTCCCTCTGCCACTTTTAATGTGCACTTTAAGAAATCTGGTGCTCTCCTCCCCCCCCACTGATGACTGAATATTTCTGAATAACTTGAAATTCACACCCACTTGAAATGCTGACTTGGGAATACACTTTTTTGGACACATGCTTCATCATATTTCAGCTGTACACAAAGATAAGCACTTTAGAAGTTTGGAGGCAGAGCATTTCCTCCTACAGAAGAGAATTTATATTTTCCCTGACATTGCCCAGGCAACACAGGCTTGAATAAAAAATTGACGCTAAAAGCAGAGTTCTCTAGTCTGGGAATCAACACTGTTATTTTATTCCCAGCTACATTCAGTATCCTACTTGAAGAAGAGAAGAATGTCCTTCCTAAGTCCAGGGATGTTGAACATATGACCCATATAGAAGCTATTAGAGGCCATGAAGATGCAAAGAAAAGAATTTGAAGTTACAGAATAATCCAACTGGAGATTCACTTTGCCCTGATTTTATCCAGCCTTTCCTCCTTTTGTGCTTTCTTGCCTTTTTTCCCCCCTCTGATCTTAGTAGTGATATTGCATGTCTATTATATTTAGAGTGTTGTATGAGAGACAGAAACCCATATTCTCTAAACAGTACTCTCCTGCACAGTATCATAGCTACTATGTTACAGAATCAGATCTCCTCTTCTGCCTTCCCATTTGAAATCTTTTGCATACCTAGAACAGCAGTGGTGAGCCACACACAAACTATGAAGCTGTAGAAATCTCATGGGAGATATGAGCCTGAATCTGCCCAGGGCTAACAAGGGCTTTGCACCCAAGTCTTCAGTTCTCTGGATACCTTTATGAGGATTAGTCATACAGTGACATGCAATTTAGAGCATCTAAGTTAAAATCGTAGGTAAGCATGGAGACAGCAGAAGCATGAAGACTCCTAATAAAGGTTGCTGGAATATCTAACTGAAGTTTTTTGGGAGATTATATCATTAATGAGGATAGGTTTGTATCTCTGAAAGTTTCTTCTAATGCCTTAATTAGAGCACTAAAGGTGTAAGTAATCCAAAAGATGACCACCCATTGAATTCAAGAAAGGTTCTTTACTTCCTACCAGATTAGCAACATCTTCCTTTACATTTCCAACATACAGGTATGCAGTTCTGTTCTCCCTCTATCTAAACCAACAAGGTATGTGCTGAAGAGGTTTAGAGAGGGGCAGAAAAGTCAAATCTACAAAGTGGTCTCTGTATGAGAAGTGATTGGACAAACTGGGATTCTCCTGCCTGCAAAAGAGATGGCTGAGAGAGCCATGTTGCTTTTCACACAAAATACAAGTGAGCTATGGAACTTCAACTGTGAACATTAAAAGTTTATATGGATTTAAAAACAACTGATCTAGGAATTGTTGGAGGCTGAACCATTCTGTTGAATGGCATGGTAGCTCCCTTGATCTTGATGGGACCAATTCCAGGCACTTCCTGACCTTTTTGCTGCCAGGCAGCAGTTATCCAAGATACCATGAATCTTGCAAAACTAGCTGGAAGTGATGGGTATGATGATCTTCTAAAATGGTTTGCAATACAGCAGAGACAAAACATCCTGATGATGACCCATTAGATATGGTCAGGGCAGCAGATAAAATGTGTCTGTGACAGTTCAAGGAAGTTAATGAGTGCTAGCTCTGCTATGGCTTCCTTTGTGACTGTCAGCCTGAAATAGTGTGGGCTGAATCTTAAGAATACCCATACTAATTAACCATCATCTTTCCAACCCTGCAGGTAAGTCTGCATTCAAATAATCTTAGCAATCCAACTTTGTGGTCCCACCACTACTGTACCAAATAAGACGTATTTTCCCTTTTTTAATGTTCTTCCTACACTGCTGAAAGACCATGCCTTCCAATATCAACAACACAAACCTGTTTCTCTTCATGGACCAGAGACTATGAAATGGGTACATAACCGCAGGAAATTACTAGAAAGTGGTCAGCTCTGCCTACTCTAACTCTCCTGACACAGCTGGCATGAGCTGTTCTTTGTGGCATGCAGTGAGTAGGAAAGCTTGCTCACTTACAAGAACTCCCAATACAGTTGCCAACCATCTCTGTGTCTGTATTCAGAAAGAGATCTGTGCCGCTGTCCCAGGGAAAGCTCAAAATGGTGTGTTGCTCTCACCATGCTGAGACGCAAACAGCAGCCTGCCTTGTCAGTGACATGCCATGGCACCTTCTGCAATGCCATTCCTCGATGGCTGATTTGAGACACGTCTTTTCAGAGGAGCTACCCAAACTAACCTGCAGTGAAAGCCATCCCACAGCACACAGGCCATGGTAGGCTGGGCACAGAGCAGTCGTGCAATACAAGCAATAAGCATCTGGCTGAGAAATCACGACTGAGTGCTTTTTGCATTTGTTGGTGTTCACAGGAAGTGTATTTCTTCTAGCTGAGTGCTCATATTCAGTGCTACAGATCATGGTATCTCACTCCTAATGAATCAGCCTTGGAAAGTGTTCCTGTCTGCTTCTTAGTTATTTATACATTCCTGTAATGGCTAAGAATTATTCAGTATTTGAAATAACAATGTTTTTGGTTTTGTTTTGTTTTTTTTTTAACCCTGGAGCCATTTTCTTAGTAGCTAATGGTAGCTATTGATTAATACTACTCTTTATATCTAAAATAATACCAGAATTCTTTCCAATTAATCAAAGAATAGTGTTACAATGAACTTATAAATAAATAACTGAAGCTAATAACAACAACTTTTTGCTTTTGCATTTTTGGCAGAATTAGCTTCAGTTACTGAGGTAAGAAAATCTTTCCTTTTTTCAAATCAGGAACAAGTGCTCTGTTTTGTTGTAACTAATACAATTTACTCACATCAGTGGCCTTATTTTTTTTCCAATTCTGTCTTAGTTGCTGGACCCTGTAAAACCAGTAATTCACTCAGATGATTACTATTTTACTCCCTAGTGAGACTAAATATTCCTAAGCTACCTTCCAAATGCAGACTTTCAGCTTCCAACACAGAGAAAAAAATTTGTGTACAAATGTCCAATCCCAAGTTATACAAGGAAAGTACAAATACAGGGGTCTCTCAGGAAAACTGGATGGTGCAAATCGAGTGTGGGAAAATGCTGAGAGCTCCAGGTCACAGCTGACATTTAAACTCAACACCTCTGCTTCTGCAGTGCTATTACTGGTCATCAGTGACGTAAAACACTGCTTCACAGCGGGTTTGATATTGAGATAATCTGTACAATGAGCCACTGAATACAGCTATATTTACAGACTTAATAAATTCTTTCTGCAGAATATCAATATGGGTGCCTACAAGCAATGTTTCTTTTTAACTTGCATAGTTGTGCTTTTTTGTATGACCTGCACAAGAGAAGTACTAGCACCTGCCTCTTCAGAAGTGATTTCCATCCTATTATTATTGTCCATGATTCAGGTAACTGAATACCTGAAAACTGATAGCTACATTTCACAAGTTAGAAAATTCCAAGCAAAACTAGTGAGGCGACTCACCTCCATACTTTATTTCTGCTTCACCAAAGAGGATCAGAGGTGCTTCACTTCATCCTTGGCCATTGCCTGTGGTATCCTTAATAAGGTGAAAGAACTAACTTTGAACTGAAACAGCACAAGTTCTGTCTGTCCACTGCTCATGCAGAACAGTCAGGTGGTCTGGTTTACGGACAAATGATATTATTTATTTTACATCCTGAGTTTTTTTAAATATGTTGCTGCAAAACATTTTTCTATCTTTTAGGGAAATAAATGAGCTCAAGTTTTGATGAATTTGAGGTTTGGAAAAAAGGAAGCACATTGCAATAGGAGAAATAAGTTTGAAAATATCCTTTAGAAACACCCAGCACTGTCATAGAGAATTCTTGAGTAATGTACATGTGGCTCCTAATAACATTGTAAATGCCTGCATTATTGCCAATAAAAGAAGCCATCTGGTAGGTCTCCCTATTAAAACAGAGGTTTATCTGCAACCTTTTAAGTCTGGGGGGTTTTTTTGCTGTGGGATGTTGCTGAATCATTAAGAGAATCATGGCAGTGTTAATAAAATTATTTATGAAGTTATCAAAATGCCAGTTGTGATAAATTAGATCCTATCAAGTCACTTCTAAATTGGACTTTGACTTTGATAAACCAACTTTATCTCAACTTTGGTCATCAGCCCTTCATACTATGAAGGGGGGTAAAAGCACGAGTGCATCAATCACAGAATATGCCGAATTGGATGGGAGACACAAGGATCTTTGAGTCCAACTCCTGGCCCTGCACAGGACCATCCCCAAGAGTCACACTATGTACTTGAGAGTATCATCCTAATGCTTCTTGAACTCTATCAGGCCTGGTGCTGTGCCCACTTCGCTGGGGAGCCTGTTCCAATGCCAGAACACCCTCTGGATGAAGAACCTTTTCCTAATATCCAACCTAAACCTCTCCTGACACAACTTCAGGCTTGTCACTGGTCACCACAAAGAAGAGATCAGTGCCTGCCCCTCCTCTTCCCCTCACAAGGAAGTTGTAGACTGCAATGAGGTCTCCCCTCAGTCTTCTCCAGGCTGAACAGACCAAGTGACCTCAGCCAATCCTCATATGGCTTCCCCTCAAGGTCCTTCACCATCTTCATTGCCCTCCTTTGGACACTCTCTAATAGCTTTATATCTTTCTTACACTGAGGTGCCCAAAACTGCACACAATATTCAAGGTGAGGCCACCCCAGAGCAGAGCAGAGCGGGACAATCCTCTCCTTCAACCGTCTGGCGATACTTTGCCTGATGCCTCCCAGGACACGGTTGGCCCTCCTGGTTGCCAGAGCACTGCTGACTCATATTCAACTTGCTGTCGATCAGGACCCCCAGGTCCCTTTCCATGGCACTGCTTTCCAGCATCTCATTCCCCAGTCTGAATGTATATATGGGGTTGCCCCATCCCAGGTGCAGGATCTGGCACTTTCCCTTGTTGAACTTCATATGGTTGGTGATTGACCAGCCCAAGGCTGAAGTCTGACCTGGGGGAGTCATTCTGTGCACATATCAGCATGTGATTCCAGTGTCATCTGTGAAACCTGTTATACCTGAGGGAGAAGGTGGGGAGAAAAAAGGATACCTTATTTCAAAAGGGTGTTTTTATCCCAAGAAACCTCTTTCTCCACTCTGTGTCACTACAGAAATATAGTCAAGTTGGGGAAAGTATGGTAAAATAGCAGAAGAACAGGTAGGTAGTTATGCACATATCCACCCCGTGCTTCTATTCCCAGAGACTGCAGGCACAAGGTAGGACAATCTAAACACCCAATGAAAACCTGTTTGTCCAAAAGACTGGAAGGACCAGTAAAATCACTAGCAAGCAAAAATCCATTTTAAGTAAGAAGTTACTGCCTACATTTATTAGTGGCATCACCACGTAGCATCTCCTTGGTGCTCCTAAAAGCATGGCAAAATGCAAGCCATACAAGGTTTAAGGACACTTGCACAAATTCAGGATTAGGAAAAAATAAAAGACAACTCTCATTTGAAATGAGACATTTAAATCCATTATCAAAGAACAAAAAGTGAGTTTATCTGAAGATACTAAAAGATTCTTCTTTCAGTACTTGAAATAATCTATTTATCAGTGATACTAATTGAAAGATACACGTCAGACAGCATAAAAAGTGTTGGATGGCAAGAGAGGGTTTTTAAATAATAATAGTAATGCTTTATGGCATTTGGGTTTGGGGATTTTTAAAGAGACAGAGTTGATTTTGCATGCAAACTTCAATGAAGCACAGCAATGGGAAGTATGCAGCACTGTAATTTCATCTTTGACATTATGCTGGTTACAGTAGAAAAAGCTTCCCCTTAAATGTTTGGTTACACTAGAAGTATTGTTTATATGATATTTCTGTACTAATGAGCTGCATTTCAGCATTTTTCTCAGGTTGTACAGAACATGTTTGCTTAGATGTCATCTAAACCAGCATCTGGTGGTTGTGTTCAACTGTCAGTAGAGTGGTAAAGAGATATTCCTACTGAGTTCTTCAATCACTTACGGTAAATTCAGGCTTGTTCCAAACAATTCTCACAAAAGCATAAAAAGCTTTAGAGATTATTTATTTTTAAAATACAGTCAGTCACCAAGGTGCTGTGACAACAGGGGGCCCTAACAAGGCCAAGGAACCAGCCCTGCAGTTCCAGCCCGTCACCATCCACATATAGGCAATCCTAGTTGCTGGAGCTTCAGAGGAAGTACAGCCATGAACATACATATAATGCACCTAGTGATACCTGGTGCCCTCTGATGCCTGAGGGAGCTCACTGAAGAAAGAGTTCATGCACACTTCCAAGCATTTAAAGCATAAAGAAATTTGATACACCAAAGCAAGTAGAGACAGTAGCTCGAACAAAGTAGTAGCTGGCATGTTATTCCTCTAACAGCCAGGACAGAAGAGCAAGTGTGCACATCCCAACCACTCTTTGGCACTGGGCAAAGTCAGCAGTCAGCAGCTGCAGCCACCACAGGCCCCACGCAGGAGTCCCTTCCAGTTTCCAGAACATGGTGTGCGTTTCACCGAATTAGTGTCTTTACCTCGTCTTTGATTCCTGCTAGTTTTCATCAATCTCAGCTGGTCCCATCCCGTGCTCAGAAGTCTCATTTAATCTAACTGATGGATAAGAAGCATAGGCAACTTTTTCAATAAGATTTCTGACTTCACCCTTTTAACCCAGAGAATAACTATAAATAGTTTATAATGTCTGGGATTTCCACAGCCTAAGTGCAGCTATAAATAGTTCTAAACATTTTCCCACTTCATGCTTTTGAAAAGAACATTCTCCACTTCCTTTCTTGGAGAACCCCTGGGAATAAGGCTAGATCACAGCTCAGAAAATATGTATATTAGGAGAGTTGAGCAAGACGGAGCTACAGCAGGGCTAATTTCGCGTCAGCAAAGGGTCAGGCATCTTTCGCCAGGAGTTCACGTCCGTGATGTCCCCAGGCAGGTCTTGCCAGCCGACTGCGGTAGGTTCCTGCCCGCTCAGCCCATCGGGGTGTTGGAGCTCGTTCCCGCAGGCAGGCGCTGTTCCCGAACCACACAGCCCACGGCGGGGTTTGGCCGCAGTTACGTGCAGGACGTGTGTGCTCAGCGGTCGCTATTTTAAACACCAGAGCAGGACACGTCCCTTCGGCTCACATTTAGGCATGGACTTGAGCGGTCCCGACTCGGAGCCGCCGGTCCGCGCCGAACCACCGAGGGCCCGGGCTGGAAGGAAAGGTCCGGGAATGGTGCCGGGAATGGCCCGGCCGGGAAGGAGCCGCCCCCTGCCGGCCGCCTGCCCGCCCGCCCTCAGGGCCGCTGGCACCGCGTCCCGCAAGGCACCGCACAACGAGACGGTGACAGCCAACAGGAATTCCCGCTTTGGCGAAGAGTAAAGCCGTTCTGAAGCGAGTTCGGAACTGGAAATCTGACGAAAAGAAGAAAGAAGAAAAAGTCTGACCTAATGGCAAATCATGTCCTGCCATTCTGTCCTTCATTTCCTCTGTCTTGCCTTTTTTATGTCACCTTAAGTCACCACACTGCTTTCACTTTAAAAGATCTAAAACCTTTGATATCTGTTTTAATCCTTATGTGAAGATGTTTGAAGTTGTTGATTAGAAAAGACTGGAATTTATCACTACAGAAGATGATAAATTATTTGCTCAGGGACAGCAGATCATGTACCTCCTATGAACAGGCATTTGCGAGATGCAGCTACAGGAAACAGCTTCACACAAAAATTTAGGAAGTAGAGCAGTAGAACAGTTTGGTTGAGAGACCCAGACCATTTATTCTATGTGGCTCAGAAAAATGTTTATGCAAAAAAAAAAAAAAAAAAAATTCCATTATGCCATTATATCTTTTAAAAGTATAGAGCAGTTTGATGAGACCATTTTATGCATGGCTTCATGTCTACAGAAATACAGATGAGCGGTAATGAAAGACCAGTTTCAAAACAAACATTTTTAAATTGGGCCCAGGAACTGGCAAGGATGTTGAGTTCCTAATATTAGATGGCAATGACTTTCTGTAAACAAGGAGCATGAGAAGATAAAGTCCTAAACCCGCAGGACTCTGGCACCTCAGAGAACCTCCATAATATAAGGTGTAAAGTGTGTGATGTCTAATACTGAGAGCACAGCGAAATGGTTTAGCATACAAAAAACCAAGCTGAGATGCCTGCAGAAATTCATATTTGCTTTCTTTTGATGCTTTAAATCAAAATAGCTTTAAATTTGTATCTATGCAGTTGCAAATTTGTATACAAAATGAATGTAAATTGTCTGTGATGTATTCAATACCAAGATGCTGACTCCTTAAAAAGAGCCAGCACTTCCACAGGTACTACTATCACAGCCTGTTCACAGATTTGTTATATGGTATGCAAACTCTGCACCCACTTAAATGCTTGAACACTGAACAAAGTATGGCTCACTTCGAAAATACCTCTTTTTTACATTGACTCAATTTCAGTTGGTCCAGATAAAAAAAGCTGTTGACATAATTGAAAATGCCTCATCACAGAGATCTGACTGTGCACAGCAATAAAGAGCTCTCTGCACAGCCACCTCTCACATCATCATTGGAGACTTTGACAGCTTGACATTGTGGAGGAGACTAGATTATTTTTTTTCTTGAATCTGATGCAGACAGAATGTGGGAACATAACAAACCTTTGTAACCGCTGATCAACCAAAACCAAATCATCATGCTCTGTAGTCTACTTAAAAACACTCTACTCATCACAGATCACCTCTATATTAAGCTAATTGTGAGAAAAGAGAAGCAGTGGTTCCATGGTTAATGATAAAAGACAAGCCTGATCTCTTGATCAGGGAGAGTATGCAGTGGCCAGCACATACTCTCATTCAGGGTATTTTTGAATGAGAATTGAGATGCCTATACCAGCAGACCAGTAAAATAATTCTGCTCCAAACAAAGCTACAGAATTAACCACAGCTTTGATACACAACACTCCTTCCTCCTTGGAAAGGCCAGTGAGAATGCACCAAAAGGTACATTGCACTTGCACTTAGGTAGGATAATCCCAGAAATTTCTGTGAAGTAAAAAAAAAAAAAAATTACAGCTTCTGTCTTACTGTCACTGAGCACTCAGTAAGCACTCATGCTCCTTGGCCCAGTTTCTTTTCCTTCCAATCTTGTTTTTCAAGTGGAGCTCCTTTACTAGTAAGCATTCATTTAAACAGTCATAGTACAAGCCACAGACTCTGAACCGGTAATTTCATTCATCTCCTTTCTGAGCAGTGTTTTTCTTCTGCATTTCCCTATCTCTGTAGTGTATAATGCAATTCACTCTAATAGATTCAACTCAAAATGCTGCTCTCATTTGGCATGGAGCAAGTTCTTACAGAACCGAAGAGCCAAACGCATGATTTCCAAACAGAAGTAATACGCTGAGGGGGCTCGGTTCAAGGTTCAAGCCTAAACACTATTCTAGATAAGATTTATTATGCAGCTGAATGTGGTAGTAAGCTGAGAGAGGAAAGAGTTAAGTGATCTAGCTGAAACGTTATTTAAATATTGTGAATTAAAAGCTTCAGCCTAGCTGCAAAGAATTAAAAAGGGCACAAGCTTGGCAATGCTCCTAAGGCAGTAAAAGCGATGTTTAGAGAGAAAGAAATCTTTGTTTGAGTGCAAAAAGGAAACTAAAATCGGCAAAATGGAGCAAGGAAAATGTATCTGGGCAATCGCAAACTGACAGAATACAAATTTCCCTCAATACAAGGAGAATCTCCACGAATTTCAGCAGGGCCACTGTCAAAAATCTCATCATATAATACAGTCAAGGTGAAATCCCAGCAATTTCATAGGCTATTTTTAAAACTGTAGTTGTTTCTGTCACATCTCACTCTCCTCTCTTTCACACTCTGAGGGAGGAAGGTCAGTCACTTCTTCCATACTCATTTTTTTTATAAGAAATGCTGTCTGAGAACTCAAATTCTCTTCTGTTGGCACCAATGGGACTTCTGCTGATGACTTCAGTAAAATGGGAACATGGACCCCAGTCTTCTTGGAAAATCTGCAGCAAGTGTGAAGAAATCTAAACCTCTTGCCTCTTCAAAGGAAACGATTAGCCAGAGGGGTGAGATCACACTAAGTTGCTGTGATTGTTGTCACCAAAAAGGGTGGTCCCACTGCCTCCTCTGCAGGGGACCCAATCTTATGTTGATGGCTTAGTTTTCTGTGGAATCATCTGCTTGATCAACTTGTGGTTACATGACATCAAAATCCCAGCTCAGGGAAGCAGTGTGTGAGCACAGGGCTGCAGGAAGCGGGCCTGCTCCCAGGTATACTGTGAAATTGCCCCAGAAGAAAAGTATGATCAGAATCCTCAGAGCTAGACTGTGAAGGACTAAGATGAGAGTTTCTACACAGCGCAATTAATGAGATGACGGAGCATCCATTTTCCTAAATGGCAAGCCTGCCATTGAAAACTGCATGAGGAAAATCAATACAATTTCTTGCAGGTTTGTATTGCTTCAGAGCGCATTTGTCCTCCCACATCAGCCTGGCAGTGAGAAAGTCTCCATGCAAGACTGTGGAGGAGGGATGTGTGCTGCCCTAAGTCCTTTAAACCTACTAGACTGGGTAGATGAGGCAGGCAGGTGAGGCAAACCCTGAGGTAAGCAGGCAACTGACACGATGATCTCCCCAACACCACAAACACCATGGAAGGGTTGCTCTGTCCTCAGTTTTTCAGTGGGTTGACTCTGCCTGCCATATTATTGCCATCCAACTCACAGTGTCACTGGCAGGGGAGCACTAGTAATAACTGAACTACAGCAAATGTCATCACTTCCCAGAGCCCTTTCCCTGTTGAGCCAGATGCTCAGAACTTCAGCTAAACGGGGGAAAAGGGACATTCCTCACCCAGTGTGAATACAATGAAAACATATCAGGGTACTTCTAATTAAATCCTACTTAAAATTATTGCCTCTGTAGAATTGCCTGCAAGGAAAAAGCCCCAGAATAACTCAGTGAACATGTAGTTCAATTCGCCATTTTTGTCTCCGACCAATGCCAAACACATCCGAGAAAAGGCCATCACTGACATAAATTCCTGCAATCATATGAACAAGTAGAAATGTCTTCCTGACTGTACCTGGGATTTGGCCAACGATACATTAACAGCCTTTGTAATTTGCGTGTAGGTAGTGTAACCACAGAGACTCTCTGCATTGAAATAATTAGGACTTTGGAGATTCCCTAAACAAATTCCCATGAGAAAAGAGTTTCTGGGTAAGATTTCAGAACTCTGGTAAATTGCTCAGGCTAGAATATGATTACAATATTCCTGGCAGTGAGAGAAAGTAAAAAAATCACAAGGTAATACTGGAAATGGATCCGTTCAGCTGGAAATGTGATTTTATGTGATCTGCTAATATTTGTTTCTTTATATTTTCAAAGCAAAGTTAGATTAATGTTATCTATCTCCTGTGCTGGTACTGACTGAAGAAACATTATGGAAATTATATGTCCACACACCTATATGCTTATTACATTAGAAGAATGGAAATTTAACTTTATTCAGCGCTTTCATAGACATTTTTTTCTTATGAATCTAACTTTAGTTTTACAGGACTGGATTCTGTGAAACTAAGGAGTACACTTGTGTTGCTGCATGGGAAATGTCTTGTTTTTAATGAGTTTCCAACTTAATGACCTGTGGGATTTCAAAGTTCCTTTTTGGTTCTAAAGGAAATGATTAATATATATTCTGTCTTTAATTATGGTGCTATAATTGTGTGAAAGGAATTCCATTCATTCTTTTCTTCATTTAAATGTTTTACATTTGTGAATGTCAAGCGACATATTCTCTTAAAAGTTCTGTCTGTAAAATGATGTATAATATTATTCACTTTCAAATGGGAGAGCAATGAGAGTACTGGTATTCCTCAGTTTTGGGCAGGATATTTTGATTTTTACTTTAAAAGGTTACACGAGTTATTTAAATGATTGCTTGACTAAAATAAAGTGAATTTATATGGAAATAAATGCATGGCTTCAAACATCTATTAATGTAATACTGACCCTTATTTTTTTACAACGAAAAATTTTATAAAACAGGAAATGTCATGTGTGTATTTTTGTTGATACTGTAATTGGCTACTATAGCCCACTAGCAAATATCCTAGGATAAATTTGGACAACTGGTAGTTATACTTCAGAAAGCAAATCTTAATCCTACTGTTCTATCTGTATAATCCAAGGATTTTCTAATTCTGAAAATGAGTCATGACTTCTTTCTCCTGTTTTTGCCCCGAGTAATTGGGAAATCAAATATTTGGTTTTTTAAGAGCTTGTATATGTGCTGCATACAAATCCCATCTCTGTGACTCAGAGTTTTGATCCCCTGGTTATCAGCCAGATATTTCCAATAACCTGTAATCTCTGAAAATAAACATTTTTGTCTGATTATTCCTTATACATAAGGAGAGCCTGATTTTGCAAAATCTTGATTTAAAAAAAACCTTTTAGGGTGCACATCACCACAGATGCTTCTCCTACTACCTACTCGGCTTTCCTGCTCCACACTAGACACCACACCAGGTGCTCTTCACCAGGTATCCCTAATTTGGTTTCCCAGATAGTCTGGGCTAGAGACCAAGACCATTTCCTGTTTTGTAACTCCTTGACATGGGTCACAAGGACAACATAGACTTATTGAATGAGACCAGAAACATTTCCTTTCACATATGTCTGAAAACTTTTTTTCTTTGAGGTTTTGTGTAGTCCACAGACCTTTAAAAAAATGTGAAACCTATATTTGCTAATGTGATTCACAGCTCCTCAGATGCATCTCTCTATCCTGCTAGAGATATCTAGCTCTTCCCTCAGCAGCACCACCACCAAAAAAGGAACACAGACTAGGAAAGGACTATCTGAGTCATCAAATCACAGTCGTCTGCTATCTCAGGACCATGTCATATCATCCATTAATAAAATTATCAAACTCCATCTTAAAACTACTTAGGCTTTGTTGCCTCACTACACCTGTAAGGAAGCTCTTATTTCCAAGATATAAGCTTCTGTTGTCTAACAGAATTATCTAGTATTAATCTTCCAGTGCATTCACTTGCATTTGGCACAATTACATTTAGTCCCATTTCTCCGGTTCTCATCTACCATGTTAACCTTCAGTGTTTTGCATTTACAGAGCTGCACCAGGAATGGTGTAATTTTAAGAAATGTATTTGATACACAAGATCTGCATTATCGCTCTGCTGATAAATAGAAAATGCTCTACTATCCTAGCAAGGTTAGAGTGACCTTGCTTGTTACTTCAGAAAGAAAAATATGCACACACATTCCATAAATGAGTGCGTTGACATCTTCTGCTAGAAGTGAAGTGCAAAGCTAAATCACAGTAATACTGCCACTACTGGTAGGTGTTCCTACCTCCTCTGTCCTTGCCAGCTACTCAGCTTTGTGCTGTTGAGAAATAACAATAGAACAGACTGACTTTTTTGTGGCAAAGTCATTACAGAAAACATTTAACAGTATCAGGCTCAAGAGCAGTCTTCGAGGAACTCTGCTTTCACATGAATTCTTCTTTCTCTTTAGCCAGTTCCTCACCTTGCCTACAGTTCTAATGCTGAACATCAGGTTCTCTGCCTTAATTACTAAGTTTCCATTTGACACTGTATCAGGTCCTCTAAAGAACCTGACAACTCTTATTTAATTTTTCAGTTACCTTACTAAAGAATACTAAAATGCAATTTGCATTTTATCCTCTTTGGTCTCTTTGGTTTTTTCCATCAAAAACAGATTTTTAAGTCCTGTGAAGTCAAACTGAAATACTATCCAGAGTACTCTTCCTAAATATAGCACCATGTATTGATATAACTGAAACCTTGCAAGATGCAGAATCAATATTATCTGTCTTCTTCATGCACACAGTATATTATGCCTCCTCTCAGTAGACCATGAAAGCACTGCTTGTAGATGAGCGGTAATTTAAAAAGTCAATAAATTCCTCCATCAGGTATTTCAAGTAGATTAATGTGAAATGAATACACTTTGTATTGCCCAAGGTAGAACTGGATAACTTGCATTTACTCTGGATTATGTTAGCAATCCCTGTAGTACCAGTGTGGCAGCTCCCTGCTGCTCTCACCTTTGAAATGAGAACATAATTTCTGCAGCCTGTGATGTTGATTCCCAGCTATGTTTCTAACTTCTTCTCCCCAGAACTCTAAAGAGACACTTAGAATAATTATGTCTGAGAGAAGGAGCTAAGTGTATGTCGCAAAGAGTAAATCTACAGCATATTATGTCCTCAGTTTCACAGTCCACAGGGCATATGGGAGATTGTCCTTCCTTAAGATACTACAGCCACCTTTGAGACAACAACGTTGCTCTTTCTTTTCTTTTTTTTATATACTGTTCCATTTAAAATGTCTACTCTGGTGGAATACTAGTGGTGTTGAGAGTTCACACATACTTTATCACTTTGATTCCAGTGGTCTTAGGTGTTCACACATGGTTTATCATTTTGATTCTCCCTTTAAGCAAAAGCATTTGTGAAACATGAAATAACTATTTTGTTCTATTCTGTTCTGTTTAGGACAGGTTTTCAAAGTTGAGTTTTAACAAGAATTTTACAGAACAGGGAGAGTCAAGAAAAAAAACCAAGTAATATGAGATTTAGAAATGGTGGCATGGAAGAAAGAGATTGAAGAAATTTTAGGTTTATTTGCACCTAGATGAAGAAGAGTTGAAGAGACTTCAGGGAAGAAGTTTGGTAATAAGATTCATAAAAGATGTAAAAGACTAACTAGGTATGAATCATAGAATCATGGAATCTCCTGAGTTGTAAAGGAACCCACAAGGATGATCGCAGTCCAGCTCCTGGCCCTACACAGCTGCCTGAGAGCCTGAGAGCATTGTCCAAATGTTCCTCATACTCTGTCAGGCTTGGTGGTGTGAACAGGTGGGAGCCTGTTCCAGTGCCAGAACACCCTCTGGGTGAAGAACCTTTTCCTAATATCCAACCTAAACCTCTCCTGACACAACTTCAGGCCATTCCCTTGGGTCCTGTCACTGGTCACCACAGAGATCTGTGCCTGCCCCTCCTCTTCCCCTCACAAGGAAGTTGTAGACTGCAATGAGATCTCCCCTCAGACTCCTCTTCTCCAGGTTGAACAGGCCAAGTGACCTCAGCTGCACCTCATATGGCTTCCCCTCTAGACCCTTCATCATCCTCGTGGCCCTCCTTTGGACACTTCCTAATAGCTTTAAATTTCTCTTATACTGTGGTGCCCAAAACTGCACACACAGGACTCAAGGTGAGGCCTCAACCTGATTCCTGATGCACCCCAGATATTTGAGCTTTTCTTAATGCAAGGGGCCTGAAGATGATAATCTCTTGAAATGTGTCAGGTTTTGCATTTCGATACTTTTGTCTCAAGACAGAAAGTCATTGCCAAGGTCACCATCAGACGTTTTGGGCCTGACAATTTCACCATCAGTGCCTTTGAGCATCAAGATGGTTGTTTTCATGGATATAACTGCATATTTTATTTTTCTTTCCTTGACTAGTTCTTTGCAAGATACAGAGAGAAAGATGGCCTACAGCCAAGCATTTGGCAGCCCTCTATCCTGTTACAGCTATTCATTCACAAATTACAGGTGAACATACATAGAATTGTGATTTGTGTGTGTGCATCTTGTATGAAGTCTTTGACTGCTTTATGTCTCAGATTATTCCTTTAGAGATGAACAGAGACTAGTTTTGCTGATGCTGGATATATTATTAAATTATTATATATATTACCCTTTTTCTTTGGTGTTACAAGGTCAGGCAAGGACATCACCTTCGCTTTACAGGGTAAAGACATCATCTACCCTTTACAGGAAGAGGGAATAGGTAGAGTGAAGATCAGTCAACTATTTCCAGCTGTGTTCTTACACGGGTGTCTTATCTGCCAGCAAATGGCTTGAGCAATGTCTCCAGTGTTCTGAGACAGGAAACAGACAAAATTATTATGGGAGGCAGTGAAAGGACTAACTAACTTCTGTGTCACTCTTCTTTCTACATGGTTTATTGCTGTTTAAGAGAGGGCTATACTCTTTGTCTCATGCAATGTACCAGCATTAAAGCAAAAGCCAGTCCTGTTCTGAAAAGTTCAACAGAGAAGGATAAGTTTGTTTTACAGAAGACTGCTATTTCATAATATAGTGCCTTTCTGTTGAGAACAATACCCTATTCAGAAAAAAAAGGTGTGAAAGTGCAGCTTGGAGAACTGGAGGTGGACTGCCCCAGAGCCACGAGCAGTGAGAGTCTGCGCGCAGCAGGCTGCCCTGCAGCTGTGGACACTGAGAGCTCCAGCTACCAAGGAAGAATAAGCCTGGAAGCCCTGAGAGCCACAGTTCCCAGAACTTCCCAGATTTTTGCCAAGGATCCAGGTCAGCAAACTGTCAGGAAGCTGGGTAGGGTTCTCATTGAAACACTAGATTTTGATGAGTCAGCAAATCCTCAATTAAAATCACAGAATCATAGAATCAGCTGGGTTGGAAGGGACCTCCGAGATCATCAAGTCCAACCCTTGATCCACTACCACTGCGGTCACTAGACCACATACAGTCTTGTCTTAAAAACCTCCAGGGTCGGAGAATCCACCACTTCCCTGGGCAGCCCATTCCAATGTCTGACCACCCTCTCTGTAAAGAAATTCTTTCTAATATCTAACCTAAACCTCCCCTGGCACAGCTTAAAACCACGCCCTTTTGTCTTGCTGATAGATGTGTGGGAAAAGAGACCAACCCCCACCTGGCTACAACCTCCTTTCAGGGAGTTGTAGAGAGTGATGAGGTCTCCCCTGAGCCTCCTCTTCTCCAGGCTAAACAACCCCAGCTCCCTCAGCCTCTCCTCATAGGACTTGTGTTCAAGTCCCTTCACCAGCCTAGTTGCCCTTCTCTGGACCTGCTCCAGCACCTCAATGTCCTTCCTGAACTGAAAGGCCCAGAACTGGACACAGTACCGCAGGTGTGGCCTCACCAGCGCTGAGTACAAGGGAAGAATCACTTCCTTGGACCTGTTGGCCATGCTGTTCCTGATACAGGCCAGGATGCCACTGGCCTTCTTGGCCACCTGGGCACACTGCTGGCTCATGTTCAGCTTCCTGTCAATCCAAACTCCCAGGTCCCTCTCTGCGTGGCTGCTCTCCAGCCACTCAGTCCACAGCCTGTAGCGCTGCATGGGGTTGTTGTGGCCAAAGTGGAGGACCCGGCACTTGGCCTTGTTGAACCTCACCCCGCTGGAATCAACCCAACTCTCCAACCTATCCAGGTCCCTCTGCAGAGCCCTCCTGCCTTCCAGCTGATCGACACTCCCCCCCAGCTTACTGTCATCAATCATGCCAGAATTCTTCCAACCGTCTCCACTGATAACCTAAACAAATAAAGGGTGTGGAGAGGAAATAGTATCCTTATTTTACAGCAAGGGGACTGAGGCAGAGATAAGAAGTAACTTAGGCCAGGTACTGAAGAAAGTCCACAGTCAGCAGGCAAACTTAGATTTCATGCCATCCCTTAGTCACAAGAATCTCCTTATTCTAAACTTAATTTGCCATTACAATGAACTTGTGAGATAAGTATTACTTTCATTTTATAAATAGGAGACTAAAATAACTTGTACAACAGCAGATGGGAAGCCTGTATCCAAGCCAAGACTTGAACCCAATGTTTCTAAAGTTGCTGAGCTTTAGTAGCAAGCTTACCTGTTTCTTTCGTGAACAAGGTACACAAAAAAGATACCGTCAGTTGCAGATAACCTTACTCCACTTACCTAGCCATACTAATTGTAGCAACAGTATAGATTCCTACAGCAAAATACTCTGTGCTACAGTCTTCTTATACTGAAGCCATACTGTCCCCGAAACAATGTTGGTTTACTATGACTAAAACCCTCATATGTGGTTGTGGGTAGTACAGAACTAAAACTTTAGATAGGAGAAGATAACTAATGCTTCCCAAAACACTTGTATATACAGTTCAACTGGTTTTCCTGGTTCGGCTAAACACGAGCAGCTACATCTGTATCTAGGCACACCACAGAAGTTCTTTTCCCAAGTCTTTCATGATCCCAGGTTTTGTCCTTCAGCTGGATTTCCACTTTGAACACTGCCCTAATTGTAGGGAAGAACTGTAGCATCACCAGGTATTAAAGTCAGTTCAGTTTTTACTAGTAGATTTTATTTTCAAGCGTCAAAGAGCTTTGCTGTCTTGTCTTTGCTTATTTTAAAATTTGGGGTTGAAATTTCCTAAACCGCATTCCCTTAGGGAACATAGCTAAGTAAAATCTGCTATTCTGCTATGCTGTTCATAGCCCGCTTACATTTTACTACTTTTGGCCTTTGAACAGGGATTTGTTTGATAACATTACAAATAGCATTTGAGCTACGGATATGACTTCTGCTCCTACTGTGAAAATTGGCTCAAATTTGGCAAAGTCACAGACCTTTGATAAATCTGTTTGCAAGTGCATAATAGAGAACTAGCTAAAATACATGAATCCTGGCTCACTGAACAGGCTTTATAGATGCTGTCCTTTCAGAGAGAAAGCATGCTTTGACCCCCCCAGGCTGTCCAAGGACCAGCTGGAGGGCTACAGTACCTTATTTCTGCCATTCTTCAGTGCTCTCCCTGTCTATACTCAAGTGCCACAGAGACAGAGGCCACCCAAGTTACATACAAAGGGACTGAGAGTTTGACCAAAGGAGGGGGGAAAGGCAGAGCTAGAACTGCTGGTCAAGGATGAAGCTGTGGCTGAGAATTGTTGAGGAAAGACTGGACAGTGACCAAGAGGGCAGGAAGTGAAAACTAGAATCGCTCAAGCAGAGACTGACATAAAGACTGGATAACAGGATTAGGAGCTCTCAAGGGAAATTAAGAGCAAACTAGGATTCACTGGGGAAAAAAAGAGACATTGTGTGAGAAATGTGAATGGGATGTACAGAGTCATGGGAGGAGACTTAGCTAGGTTTGCCTGGGAAGGAGATAGGAAGAAGCATAGCTGAGAACAAAGGATGTGTTTTGGAAGGGGGACTGAGAGTTTGACGGGTGAAAGATGATAGTACTCCAGCTTGATGCAAAAGAGTCTGTGTTCATTAAAACTCTCTTTCCTCCACAATCTGTAGAATCTTGAAAACCACAATATCTCTGGTGTTATCAGATATGTTTTAGAACCATAGGAAAAGCGTGCTTCTCCTCATTTACTAGTTTGGTTTATTAAATGGTGACATATTATACTAGACTTGTATTAAAGAATCTTCAAGTTATTTTTATGTATAAATCCTATGAGAGTGAAAGTAATGTCTCACATGAAGATTGGGGATTTATTTTTGGTAAAAGAAGAATCACTTGCAAAATGAAACTTTAAAAGTTAGTAAATGCCATAAGTAATTCTTCCTATGCTTGCAAGACAGAAGTTATAGAACAGCTTTCATATGAGGCAAAACTCAGTAAAATTCATTCTGAAAACAGATAACCTAGAGGGGATATATGGAGATCTGTAAAAATCATGAGTGGCACAAATAAGAGAGTGGATAGGGGTTTTCTCTCTCTTTCAATACAACCTCTAAGGTATGGAAAATGAAATTATAATGCGGCAGGTCCAAAAAAAATGAGATAATTTTACTGCTTGTCAAAGGCTGTTGCGGAGGCTAAAAGCCAATATGGGCAAAGGGAAGAATGAATAGACACACAGAGGATAAATCTGTTGGTGAATTAGACCTGGCTCCAGACCCTAAACCACAAATGGGAGAGATTGTAGACTTGTAGAGATAAAAAGTATAATCAAATTCTTAAGAAGAAATTTCTTAGGAGGCAAAGAAGAACTGCCTCAATTAATGTACAGCTGAACTTGAGTTTCCTTATCACTGCAGGGGAATGATGCAGAAGACAGTGTAAATCACACCACAAACACAACCATGCCCACTGCCACACAGGGACATAAAGTGGAAAATACTCTTGTGGGCCACAGAATTAGCTCAGAACACAAGCTGGCCCACTGTGCTTCCTCAACATTTTCCTCTGGTAAGAGAGTCTCTGGGCAGGACATGAAGGAGAGGAAAGGAACGAGCAGAACACAAGCATGTAGTAGACATGTTACTGAGGTGGATCAGTTAGATGTTGTGCAGCCTTATGTTCTGTGTGAGGGGCAGCCATGGAGTCCAACGGGACAGAAGCACAAGAAGGAACCCTGCAAGGCCAGAGTCAGGGATGGACAGGAACAACTACAGTTCTCACCTGAGGCTGGAGAGGATTGCAGAATTAAAGGAAGCCTTTGTTTCATCGAGCAAATGCAGAGAGATGCAGAAGGTCATGGGCATTGTTAGAAAAAACACACACAGCTAGAGGACCTGTAATATAAACTAGAGTACTTGTCTAAACTAGTCTACCTGTAATCTAATTATTTTTATACGTTACATTAAACAATTGCTACATAAATGCATCTTCAACATGAGAGATGCGCATTACTCTTACCCTGCAGGTCACCCACCTCAGTGATGGGAGGTATGAGTTTGATACCCTCAACAAACTGAATCCATGCCGAATCCAGTTCTCTGAAGTAGGAGGTGATGTTGGTGTCTTCTTTGGCCACATTTTTAAAAGTGTGTTACCAAACTCTTTGAGAGAGATCTGTGAGTTGTGGATCTCAAGTTGACAGATGTGCTTCTGAAATACAGAATGAGAACTTGCAAGATCATACTTAGGCCACAACACTGTCCTCAGTGTATCATTCTACCTGATCTTGCACAAATACACATTCAACCTGCTCATTTTAATCAACTTCCTGCACAGACTGCTGATGGCTGTGCCACTTAGCTCTCTGCATGACATGCATGGCACAGCAAGCCTAAGTTCCCACTCCAAGTCCTGGACTCCAGGAGTTCAGGTGCTTAAATCCTTATCTGGATCTAGATCTCTGACCTTAATATCAGTGTCTCGCTTATCAACATTTAAAAACAGAGGTAATACCGATAAATCATTTCCCAGGATATTGCTGAAGATAGCACCATCTGTAAAGGTGTAAATTCTAAACCTCGAGGCAGTTTGATTTGTATCTAACATTATCTGGCTTTTGCTTAGTCTATTTGGCAATTGCAGTGAGTGGGTGACAGAACTGTGAAACACAGTTTTGTGACTAGCAGTACAAGAAAACCCCTTAAAGTTCAGAGTTGGTGCTTAGCGACACAGTTTGTAGTTCCTTCTAGAGGCACAGTCATCAGTATTTTTCGATATTAGATTAACATCTGATATTTTTTTCAGAGCTTGGTGAGTCTGGCTACTTTAGTTGTGACAATCACTGGCAGAAGAACCTAATACTAGAATAATCAGGGTCATACCAAACAGACTGAGCTCCTCATGGAAGACCAATGTTTTTTTTCAAAATTGAAGGCTTGTTTATTCCTCTAAATTTCAAGGTTGTTCTACAGAAGAAAATAATATCTTAAGAGGTCTGAAGTCTTAATATCCTAAATGGAGTTCTAATCACCCTAAATGGGGTGATTTTGCTTCACCCAGATGAAAGTAAAATGCTTAGAAAGCAATTTGGTCAAAGGAATTGTAATTAGGGCCTTTGCTTTCATAGGACTAGAAATGATGAATTGTAGCAAAGATCAGAACAATTTTCTTATTTTGTCTCTGTTGTCTAAAATCTGAAAGACCAATATGCAAATTCCTGCAGCACAATACAGAGGGATCTAGGATAAAAAGTGCCTCTGAATCAAGAGAAGCAAGGACTTGGTGGCAGCATCCTGTATCTAATCACTGTGGTGTATTTCTTTAATGGAAAAGTTTGGGTTTCATTCACCTGCAGACATTTCAACACAATATTACCACATCATACTGATCTAATTATACTAGTAAATTAAGCCCTAAGCCATAGTATGTAGATTTCATACTTTTGTGTAACTAAAATGGTATCTATACATGTGATAATATATATTCAATTAGGAGAGGAAATATATTAAAACAACCTGTTGAAAATAGCAAATAATGAAAAGCAGAAATGAAGTGTCTGAGCATGGGGATATGTGTGTGGTGTGGGATGGTATGGTGTGAAAAAGTGTAAAATGGAAGGCAAAAATAAAATTCAAACGTTAGTGTAACAAAAAAAAAAGGAAAAAGAGGGAGCATACTAAAAACATGTAATGTAAAACACAGCAAAGAAAATACAGCAGTCTTTGTCATACAGGGCAAAAACATTCAAAGGAATCAAAAGTAAACATTCTAAAACTGGTAAAGACATATATTTTTATATCCAAGCCTAATGAACTGAAGAATCTCAGTGCTCATTTTCAGCAGTGGGGCAAATGACTGAGCCAGATTCAAGACAGGAAGAATAGACATGTAAATAAACACATGTAAATAAATATAGTAGGGCCTCACAAATCGTAAACTGAAAAAGTATTACTGAAGTGGACAAGTCCAGCATTTAAATATATCAAGAAATACCAGACTAAGACTGATTGTTTGAGTTCAGCTATGTATTACTTTTCCACTAGATCTGTACTGCCTTTGGTGCATAGAATGGGTATTATTTCTTGATGAGTCTGGTATTTTATTTCCTTTTTTATTCAAGGTGTCTTCATGGGTAGGGTTGGAAGGGACTGCAGCATGTCATCTGGTCCAAACTCCCTCCTCAAGCAGGCTCATCCTAGAGCACACTGCATCTTCAGTTCCTAGTTATTACATGATAGCCAAACTGTTCTCCAGAGGCAGAATTGTTCATTTCTGCAGATTTTGTAAACACATAATATGCAGGTTCTTCAGAAGTATGACTGAATTTAGAATCCTGTAAGAAAAGATATGGTTTTCTATACATGGAATTAGAGGCTTCAAGTTTATTCCTTGATATGAATATTATTTTAATTCCCTTCACATTTGTTTCACTGCAAGTCATCTCTTCAGGTTGTTCACTGACTTTTTACCCTCTTCTCATAAAGTTAATCTGCTTTTAAGCCTAGACAGCTTAATTTCGCCATATTTTCCCCAATCCTCTGCCATTTTCCAATCCCAGTTCAAATTGCTAATCTACATTTTCCACTCCTGATTACAGTGTCATTAAACAAACACACCTAGTTGCTCAGAATCCTTGTCTCTCTCTGCCATTGCCTTTGTGAAGCAGCAGGTCTGGATCCCCTCTCCAATCCATCCCACTGTTCCACCCACATCAGAGCATTCGCTCCTCCATATCTGGCTCTGCTCAAATCCACTTCTCTGTGTTGTGTTGGATTACTCTGTCCTCCCTATATTATAGTGAATTACTTTCTCTTCCATGTGGCCATGTTACAGACATCACAAAATGGAATACTCTGTCCTCCCTATATTATAGTGAATTACTTTCTCTTCCATGTGGCCATGTTACAGACATCACAAAATGGAAGCTTCCTCCTCACTTTACTGTCTAACCTAGCTTTGCCAAATTTAAAGCAGAAAAATTCCCTGCCAAAAGAGGCTGTGATGGGGAAAGTGCTTCTACTCAGCTCTGGTAGTCCAGAGCTGAGGGTAGTGCATACAGTTACTCAATGAAGTCAGAAATGTATGCACTAATCAGGATGGGGAGCCCTGGCAGAAAAGCTGCCATGACCCCTCCTACCTCCCTTTCTGGATGGGGGAACGAAATAAAGACCCTTTAGTCTTGTTAGGGACACAGATGCTATGATGAATGTTCAGTGTTTGAAGAGAACACTGCCACAAACTTCAGCCTAGTATCATTCCCCCAGTCTTATTTTGCAGAACTCTTCAGGATGCCACTTTCAACACACATTAAAAAATAGCTAGCGCGAGGTCAACAGCACTGAAGGACAAAGCTTGTCCCAGTTAAAGCCTGGCAAAGGAAACAGATCTTAGCAGAAGGTATTGAGCATCCACTTCTTTCAAAACAACGAGATCTTTACAACTTTCAGGATAAAAATAATTTTTTAAAGACAAGGAATAAATGCCTCGCTATAATAAGAAATTCCTTCTGGGAAGGTTATGGAACTGTTTTCTTCAAGACTTCTTGTATTTTCTTGAAAAGCAGTTGGTGTATCTGCATGCTGCTGCCACCAGATTATTGGGGGTCAGAGAGGAGGACGCGAGCCAGGCAGCTGCCTGCTTGTGCGAGAACGCGTCCAAATGCAGACTGGTAACGTGAAATGCCTCCTAAACCCCGAGCACCACTGTGCCTGGAGCTTGCAAAGGGAGAAGTTTACTTTTCTTAGTGCTCCACTTTGGAACCGTGGGCAGGAAGCAAACGCGGGTGCCTCGTCTGGCACAGAGCCCAGCAGCTAGAGGCCACCACTGCAGGCACTCCTGCGTGGAGAGGGATGAAGACGGCAATGAGTGCACAGTCCCGGGGCACCTCGGCCCGGCCGGCGCCGCTCGGCCCCTCCCGCCCGCCCGGAAGCGCCGCGGCCGCGGGGCCGCCTTCCTGCGGCGCGGCTCCGCCTCCGCCGGGCAAGATGGTGGCGGCGCGGGCAGAGCTGTGAGCCGGTGCCCGCTCCCGCCGCTCTCTCTCTCTCTGTCGGCCGCGGTCACCGCCACTGCTGCTTCCCGCCCGCCTGGCGGGTGTGCCCGGCCCGGCGCGGCGGGCGATGCGGCTGCGGGGCCGTGTGTGAGCGCGCCGCCCATGTGGGTGTCCCGGTGAGGCCGGGGGCAGCGGGAAGATGCTGCTGTCGCTGGTGCTGCACACCTACTCCATGCGCTACGTGCTGCCCGCCGCCGTCATGATGGGCACGGCGCCCACCTACGTGCTGGCATGGGGCGCCTGGCGCCTGCTCTCTGCCGTGCTGCCTGCCCGCTTCTACCGCGAGGTGGACGACCGGCTGTACACCATCTACCAGAGCATGGTGCTCTTCTTCTTCGAGAACTACACGGGCGTGCAGGTGAGCCGGGCGGGTAGGGCAGGGCAGGGCAGGGGGCTCCGGCGGCCCGAGGAGCGGCCGTCGGTCGGTGGTGCCGCTCTCGGGTCGTGCGGAGTCCGCGGGCAGTTGCGGCCCCGGCCTGTGCCCGGTCCGCAGAGGATCCGCCTCGTTCCGCAGCCGCCGCTGCTCCGCTGGTGATGCTTTTCACGGAGTGTTGGTGTTGTGTTCGTTTTGCAGGTCGGGAAAACGGAAGAGATGCGACACTGGTCGTGCTCTGTCAGCACTTGAGTGGCAGCCGCCTTTGCACACTTGAAGCCCCGTGGCCTGTGTTGCACATCTGTAGTATTAAATTGTCAGCAGATGAGGAAGCTATCACCATAATTGTACATAAAACACGTACAAGTTTTTAATAAATAGATTACTTAACCTCGAAATTATTGCAGCTTTTCAGTTTTTGTGCAGTCTACCACATGTCAGTCTTTGGCCCTTAAATTTTGGATTAGCCATGGATTGTCATTATTCAGGATCTCAGTTTCAGGTGAATAAGTTGCAATTAGAGGCCTCTCTTGTGTGATCAGCAGGATATTTGCATTCAAGTAATAATACCTCACTTACAAAGTGCTGTGTTTGAGACGTTACATATTTGTCTGTAATTTGAAAAGTAAGCAAGGAGACTTTTAATTCTGCATGTAAAAAATAGTTACGTAAATGACAGGTGCTTCCTGCACCTAAACCTGACTTTCAAAATGTTTTGAATATGCAGAACTCTGTTTGAAGTTATTGTCATCTTTAGGTGCTTGAGAGTAAAGAATAGCAACACATGTTGACAGGTGACAGACCTCATACAAAGAAGGCCTTCTTCATGTTTACAGCTAAGGCATTTGTCCACTTCCTAACGAAGCATTTATTTCAGAATCAGGCTAGATCTTCCCTAATTTCCACTCTTGAGTACTGTTGTAGGGCTTGCTTCATACTGATTTTGCTGGAAACCCCCAAAGCCAGCTAAAGATACAGGAGTTGCACAGTTTGACATCAGAGTAAATAGTACAGATACACCAAAGTGAGATCCTCCTTTAGTGGTAGTTTTTGATTCAGCTTGTAACTCATGTAACTTCACCCTTACGTCTTGTCCAACTTAGCTAACTTGTGTTGTGCTTTACATATCTGGGTTACTTTTTAAAAAAAAAAAAAGAAGAAAAAGGGAAAGAGGGAGTAGTAGCACACAGATTAAGTACTTACCATTTTATCTGCCTTCTGTAGTGTCTTTAGTGCAGATACCTTGATGTGTAGTAATACACCTTGGTCATTAGCTGCTGAAAGTAGCAGTATAGTAGTTTAATTCAACCCAATCTAAGAATGAGAACCAAAAATCAATATATAAATTGTAATGGAAAAACTACTTTGGTTTCCTATGATTGGTGTGCAGAGAGTAGCAAACACTTTGAATTTTTGATAAGAACTTCTATCCAAAAAATGCCTATGACATAGAGGTAAAGAAAGGAAAATGCTAATCGAAAGAAACAAAAAGGCAGCCATAATCTGTTGACCTGTTTTATTGCATTGATAAACTTCATACGCACAAAAATGGTGGGAGATAGTACAGGTGATCAAGTAGGACAATATTAAAATAGAGATGCTTTGTCACAGTAAGTAACAGATGATGTTAAGAGATGATGGAAGAGGAGACGTATGTCATAAGTAAAATAGTAACTGAGACTGGAAGGTAAATAAAAACTGGGAAAGTACGTGCATATGTAGGGAGGTAAGAGGTATAACCCTTACAATTCATGTATCATTTAACTGGAAGATGCCCCCCCTTTGAGGAGGAGAAACAGAGTGTCCTTTCAGACCTACTCTTGCGAACCCTGTACTTGCTTAACTTGAAACTCACAGTGGAAAGTTAACCATGTGCCTGAGTGTTTGAGATTGGGATGGTAACCTGAGAGCTGTTTTAAGGCATATAATTAGATGCAGAAGTGTAGCATCATTAAACTTAATTCCAGTAAACTAGCAAGAATAGTGGCTTCATAAAGGCAGTTGTAGGGCTTTACCAGCATTAAGACACCATAATAGCCATGGGAGGGAGGAATTCCATGTCTCTTTCAGGTTTATTAGGTTATTCAATAGATCGAAGTGTTTGAGGGATATTTTTTTTTGTAACTGGATAAATGGAAGGCCAACAACCTCATCCATCAAAATACTGGAACTTGTTACGTAGTCTCCCCGAAGTCGTTAGATTTCTGCAGATGCTTAAGTGACTTTTTGTTGGCAGTGTTGCCATCTTAATGTACATAAAAAGTCTTTGTTTATGTACTGTTTAGCATCCTTTGGTTTTTCACTCAGAGTATTTGTGGCATTTCAATACAAGAAGGCTCTAAGGCAGTTGTGGATATTTGAGGTGTCCAGTCTTAAAATAATTTGCTGAAATTCCCGGTAATGTGAGTTGGGTGTTAATAGAGTAAAGTTGGTTTGGATCATAAACATGGATTATTTTTTTGACTAAGTTAACTACAACTGTATCATGATATTTACTTTCTATGTATTTGTCAGGAGGTGATGTTTCTATCTGTCATCTGCTGTTAGTCCATCAAATATCTAAATCTGTCTCCCCCTCATGAGTGTATGCACAAGCGTATTTTTCTTCTTTTTTTTTATTATTCTTGACTTGGATGTTTTTAGCCAGGTTTGTTAAAACAAAACTCTAGTTCATGCTAGGAAGGCTTTTTATCTTTGTAGCAGTATCTCTTCTGTTGGGAAATGTATCTAAATAAGATGATAAGCTGATCTGCATGACAGAAAATTTTGAAATACGAGTATTTCCCTTTCTCTTAAGTATTTATTTGAGTTCTAAAATAATTGCAGATCTATAGTTGCTATGAGCCCTAACTGAGTACTTATGTTCTAGACGGTGGCTCATAAAGTAACTGTACAAGTTTCTTACTTGCTTATACTGTAAATACTTTCCCTTTTTAAATTTTGGGTCAGACACATTTTTTTTCCACCAAAACAATTTGTTTTACAATGCCTGAGAGAACTCAAGCTAAGTTGGCATCAGTTTAGGTTTTCCAATAATGTTAAAATTTGTTAATGATTTGCCAAAAATAGTCCTTTTTGCTGACTATCATGCAAAAGTTGGCAGTAGAAAATTGAAGAACCAGTATTTAAGAGTACAAAAAGCAACCAGAGCATCCCAATGCTGTAAATGAAGTAAATTGGACAAAGCCAGTACGACTATAAAGTGAAATCCTATAATACTGTGTGAATTTGTCAGTGCAATTCTAGTTGAGCGAGTTTCCGTGAATTTTATTAAGGATCTATAAATATATGAAGTTAATTCATATGTGGCATTGTGACAGTGCTCTTCAATAATCTCTGAAATTATAAACTCAGGGTAATGAAAATGTGTAAATGCTGTCTGTTGGAAAGTGGCATAGAGAGAGCAGCCCTGCTTTGGCCCTTCATTGGTTTTGATGCAAATGCAGTTGTGTTTTCCCACTTGTCCTGCTGTAAGCTGCAGATACCCTACAGTGCTGTTTTCTAGGAAGAATATATGCATAGTGCTTGAACACTATGTAAAGTGAATCAAATGCTATGTAAAGAGAGTCTCAGAGAGCTAAGGATGTTAATTTTATCAGTGATGAGCCAAGGCAGTAACCAGTACAAACAGGTGCAATTCACACACTTTGAAGGACCTTGCATTTGCTGGTGCTAATAGTTGATTTGGCCCCAAGTTTTTAAATCGTCAAGTAGCTGATGAACTGTGGTGGTATTACTGCTTTTGTCTTTACTGTGTTAGGGCAGTCTGGTCTTCTACATTTTGTACCACAATAAACAGCTGAATCTTTCCCTAGAATGTGAAAACTAGAGTGGCTGCAAATATGCCTGTGATTAGGGTGTTTGAAGAGCTGAAAGGACTAGTGATTTATTATGCTGAATGCTCTCATCTCTCTCTGACCCTCAGCATCTTATCCCAGTTGCTGTCAGGGTGATGAAATTAATCTCTATTGTGTTTGTGCACGTTTCAGATCAGATGAGGACTAAACGTTCTTTAACTTTTTCTGTTGTAATTGTTTTTGATGTTTTGTATGGAATGCTGGTGAAGAAATAATAAATCATCACTCAGACATCTTCCTAAAGGATCATTTTCTTCTGAAAGATTTTGACAATTGAATGAAATCCATAATTGAATTAATGCATATGGATTTTGTTCGGTACTTGTGTCAGCTGTCGTTCTCTACTCCCACTTCCTGATGAATAGCATTTTTTGGAATTGGTGTTTACATTAAAGACATTTTGAAATTGTGTTTTTTGTTGTCATTATGGGATTCTGGAAGGGCCATGAGAATCAGATGCTACCTCAGTGGTTTTTTAGCAGAGCTGCAGTATTTCTAACAATTATTTTATAAAATACAAGAGATCCCTGTTAGACAATGCAGTGGGCTTCCTGGTTTGATGTTGAAGCTGTGTCTCAACAAGGTTGAAAACTACTTAGGGTTAGAGCAAACTAAAACTTTGTGGAGATGTTATGCTGCTAAACTCTAGACAGTGTTTTCCAATGGAGTAGAGATGGGCTTTTTTCCTGTGTCTTGGCTTCCTAGGAAATCTGTGAGGAGAGCTTGGTGTCTGAGACTGGGATAGATGCTTAGTTTTCTAGCTGTTGGCCAAATGGCAGTGGACGTGAGTGTGCGTGCCCATCTCTATTCCCAGGACAGCAACCTTCCCAGACAAGATTATCCTTACTTACTCCCTGCTTTTCCTTTTGAAGCTATTCAGCCACCCAACAGGTAATTCGTGAGGCCTTAAGGTGGAGATGAGGAGGCAAGGGGCAGTGCAAGTCTAGCAGCGAAGTGGCAGCATAGTATAGGGAAGTGCTTCTGGTTGCTGTTGGTGAGGTGGTTTGTCATCTCTTAGGAAACTGGTTCTTCCCTCTCCACGATGGCAGAGGCATCATAACCAGGTTTCATCATGTCAGGGTGAAGGTTTGCCTTTGAACTGCTTTCTGTCAGTAGATGTGAGTGGCAGGGTCTGACTCCTCGAGATGAGGACCCACTTCCTCGGCAAATGCCATAACTGGAAAATCCAAAGGAAACATCACTTTTAACCCTTCTGCAGTTGTGTTTGGAAAGAAAGTGTTGGCCATTGCATTTTGGCATGAGACTGGGTTTATTAACCTGTGCTTGAGTTCCCTGAGCCCTCTTCCCTCTGTGGCAGCTCAGGAGTGGGAGGGTACTGGGGCAGTGTGGGAGCTGAGCAGGAGGGCACAGAGCTGCCGTCCAGGCAAACCTCTAAGCTCGGGTGGGAGCTGAGCAGCCTCCCAGGGCTTGAGCTTTATTAGTTCATGTAACTTACTGCAGTAACCCCAGTTAGCACCTGCTCATGTTGCTGCTTTGTGAAACAAAAATGTTAGCTGTTGTGAGGCACTTTGAGAGGTTGAAATAATTGCAACTTGTAATTTAATTGTGATGGTAGAAATAATGAAGTAAAGGTCTTGGGGGAGCGGTAGAAATTTGAGGATTGGTGGACTGCAAAATTTGAAAAGAAGTGTAGTGAAGTGTATCATGTTTATGTGGTAAACTTTTGAAAGAAGCCCAGTGAAATTTTTCTGCTGTGATACTGGCTCCATTTAAAGGGTTTCCCTTGTCACATTTAATTAGCAATTTCAGTGCACAGCTGTCTCCAGGCATATATGTATTTTATAGTATACAACAAAGTCCTGTGTGTTATTAGAGCAGAAAGAAGTGATACCTGCTAAGCCCAAGGGATGGTACTTTAAAATTAAGATGTATGCCTAATTTTAGACTTTACGTTCAGCTGGCAGCAAAAATAGATACATTAGGTATGTAAGCTTTGTGCACTTTCTGTTTTAGATATTGCAAACCAGATATTTGCATATATCTTAACTTTTATTCTGTTTGCCTTTGGTTGTAGTTCTGAGGGTGAAAATTATGTCCTTCAGGACTCTGGTACAATGAGATACCAGCTACAGTTCTGGTGTACTGCAGATTTGGCTTTGGGGCAATCTGGAAAGAATTTAGTATGGGGAGATTCCACATTCAGTGCTGATCCTGATTATCCTCCACTTACTGCCTGATATATGAAAAATAAAATAAATAAATTAAAACTGAGGTATTTTTTTAGAAATCCAGTATCAGCTACCTGAACCAAAACTGTTGTTTGGGTTCATAAATTAGGAGCTTTGTGTGAAGATTTGACTAGCATATGTTTTCTAATTGGGAAGTCATAGCTGATTCTGAATTTCATATTGGTCTTATCTGTTGGAGTCTCAACTTAAAAGATGTGTGTTTACATTTTTAGGTTAGCTACATGAATGTATGAAAGTATTAAAAAGTATGTGTCAGGTAGGAAAAGCTAAGGAGTCAAAGGGCAAGTTTTAATGCACTTATAAATTCTGATTCCTTTGGCCAGTAAGTTTTGCAATCTCATGGTTTGATTTTAAAATTTTCTGTTTAAATGTTTTAGTTTTAGTATCTTAAAATTTTTTGTGTATTAAGTTTTTAATATAATTTGTTCTAACTTTACATAATTTGTTATGCATTAAAATAAAAATTGTATTTGTCACATTTTTTTAAATTTTTTTTTTTTAACCTGCATGAGTTTTTGACACTTTCCTCTTTTTACATTTTACTGTGTTTGGGTAGATACTGTGCCATGGAGTTTTACAGTGATCTTCCGTGCCCTTTCTTTCTGCTTACATAATATGTCCAGGTACTTTATGTAAGGATGATTGTTAATTGAGATATTTTTTCTCCTAGTACTCTACCACTGGACGCTGTTCTTGCTAAGAGAAGATTCTATTCATAGTTAAACATTTGAGTGCAGTTATTTCAAACTTTTTACTTCAGGCTTACAGAGTATACTTTTTTTTTTTTGTCTGTTTTAGTTGTGTTAGGTAAAGTAGGCTCAGATGTCAGAGATTTTGACATTACAGTTATGAGGAAGCATATCTTCTCAGGGGAAAAATACTCTTTAATCTATCTTCTGTCAGTTTGAATTTATCCTATGAAGGGATTTGCTATAAAAAAGTCAGGGAAATAATTTTCTTTTGTTCTTTTCATTTCTGTCACATATTACTTGTCATCTTCCCTGTTACAACTAGATCCTCAGTGTGGGAGTAGGAAATCATATCATTTATGCTTGTTTGATTTTTAAATGTAAAATTAGCTACACATGATTTGGTCAAATTTGTATTTTAACACATAATCCAAATTAATATTTTTTTCCATCTAGTTACTTTGAACTGTATTGTGGTAGTCGCAGTAATTTTTCCTGCAGAACTTATGGATTGACTTGAAGAGTCGTTCCATTTTCTAAGGCTGCTTGGGAATCTGAGGGCATGCATTTTTCTTTTTGAGTAAGCAAACATAGTGCATGCTCCTGAGCAAGCTGCAGGTGAACTGTCTTATTCACGTGCTGTGGTGGTGAGCAGATTAGCATGATTCTCATCTGGTGATTTTTTGTGGCTGATATAGTTTACTGTGTCCAGTTCTGGAGCCAGAATTGTTGCCGCTAGCTCAGATACCTCCTTGCGTGTTCTCTTTTGCTGTGTAGTGATTCCTTTGCCTCACTGTGAAAGTCCATAGTGCTTAAATTCTAAATACTTAGTGAAAATGATGTGTGGAGAAGCTTTCAAAAATCTTATTCCACAATTATAAGCAGAGAACACAGAGGTTTCTTAATCATCCCCTTTCCCATTCATGTCAACTTATTGACAGCTTCACACCAGTTCAGTCTGTACTTGATAAAAACACTTGTACGAGTATTTCAAGTAAAGATACAACTTCTCCTTGGAGTCCTAGATATTTAGAAGCAAAGTTCCTATCATAAAGAGTTCTGGCTAGAGGAAACACTGCAAACTGTCACAAGGTTTCCTGCTTCTGGCTGATATGTGGTGCACAAAGGTTATTTCCAGAGTTGAGCTTAATGTACCAAAGTACTGTAGCTGCTGTCTGGGGGGAATGGACAGGATGGGACATGGACATTTTGTGTTTTCCACTACAGAAACATAATAAAATAAGCAATAGCCACATTAAACATGGGTTGCTTTTGCCTTTCTTTTAAGGAGATTATAAAAATATGTGGGAAGAAGTCTTCAGAGGTGCCAAAGGCTTATAAAGGAGACTTTCTCCTATTGAAACAGATGGAATACTTCCTTCCACTCTTATGCTGGAAGGCATGTTTAGGTTTTGTGTAATACCAAGATGCCAGATGTTCAGAAAAACACTCCTGTTGAAATCTCAACTTATAAATAATCTCCTTTCACATGTGCTATGTACATGTACATGTCTGAAGTATGTACAGTTATTGTTAAAAAAATGTAACTAGTGGTGATTTACTATAAAAATTATTTAGATGCTCTAATATTGACTTTCCCAAGTGATTGTAGTTGTGGGTATGTGCCATAGAACTACACTGTAATCAAAAGCAAGTCATTTGGAGAAAGATCAGTAAATTATTTGGGTGCTGGAAATAGGTTTTATTCAGAATTTAGATGCCAGAATCCTAAAGTTGTGTTCTTGATAAGTCTTGCTTTTTTTTCTGTTAGCAAGACTAGAACATCTAAGTTATACACATGCCTTTTTAAAATTTTTTTTAAGGATTCCGGGGAGGCATTATCTTTAATTCAGCTCAGAAACTGTAAAACCTTTGCAGTCAGCATCAGAACTAGATGACTTCAATACATGGGGTTAGTAACACTGAATGAAATGTAACGTTGGTAAAAATTTGTCAATTTAGACCATGAGACTAAAAGCTAGTATGAAAGCAAAAATGTACATACTTCATATTTAACATCATGATTCATTCCTGCATAATCCATATAGGTTGCTAATATAGTTTTTTTATAAAAAGGAAATAGAATGGCAATAAGTGTATTTTCTGAAGTTCTGTGCTCTCTGATTCAATCAAATGAAAGATGTATTTTTAAAAAAATTGCATTACATTACATACAGGAATCCTTTTAATATTTCCTGGAGCTTAGTCTCTTAGCAATGGTTTTCTTCACTGAACCTCAGTAAAATCCATAGCTGCAGAATGTTTGAGTGAACTCTGCTTTAATAAAATGGGTCACATGATGATTTTATGGTTTGCTGCTGAGCCTGAGCAAGACTTCAGACTTGTGCAATTATGTATTGAGCAGGTAGTCTCTAAAAAGATTGAGGTGTAGCAATAATATGATCATTACCTACAAATTGTATATACCCTAAAGGTATTTTTAGAAAAATGATTAACTTTTTTTTTCAGATCTAGAGAAAATGTGACTAAAACCATGACAGTCTTTCCCCTTCTGTCCTATTCATATTCCTTATGCTCTAGGCAAGTGAAACCTGTATCTGTTAAATGTGAATAAAAGTGCTTTAAAAATAAATATTTGAAATTCTTATGGTAGGACATCTGAAAATCTTAGAAATTTCTCAGCAGCAAGTATCAGTTCCCTGTTTGTATCCTGCCTTGAGCCTGCTCCTTGTCAAACAGGTAAATAGATTCTGTGGTCTGAGGTACTTTCTCTAGAAGCTCAAAGGACTTGTGTCATCAGGCAGGTTTTTAGTCTTTGTTCAAGATGCCTGCGGAGGTCAGCTTGCCGGGAAATGTGTTGACTTCAGAAGCTGTTACTCGGTGGTTGTTCTGGTGGTTGGTTGATGCAAGCTCCACCCCTTCACCACAAAATTGTATCCAGAGATTGTAACAAACAGATGAGACATATGCCCTAGCATACTATGTATTTTAATAAACACATTGTAGTAGTGCCCAGCCAACAAGAATGCTCTTGTCCCAAAGAGCACACAGTCCTAGTTATTAATTGGGAAGAAATACTGAAATGGAGAGAAGTGCATCTCATAGGGTAGTACAGCTGAGTATATAAAGTCTATATGGTTGGGTTTAAGTGTTGATGTTGTGAATATTCTGCTTCTCCTCTCTTCCTCCAGAAGACGGAATGTTCTCCCCATTATCCTACTACTTTTATCCTCCTTTCTAGTTGCTATTGCCTGTACTTGAAACTGATGTTTTTCCTGATTGCAATGTGCCACCTTCACAAAGTGCCCCAGTGCACATCAGTCTTGTGGAAGTAACAGCAAAGAAGAGAGCATCATTCTGCAATTCACACCTAGTTTCTTTGAATAGAGAAGGGAGGAGGGTTAAGAAGGCTGCGGAACCAAGAGTGAGTGTGCTGGTAGATGTGATAGGACATCAGATGAGATGGCCCCAGTTTTTACCAGCAATAACCAGTTGTTTGCCTTACTACTGCAGAAGCAGAAGTGCCAGATCTGCTTGCAGATCAGCTTCTAACTGCTCCCATTATCAGCCACATCCAATTATAATATTAAAGTAATCATCTTAGGAGTTTGGTGTGATCACCAGTTGACCTGCAAGCAGGTCTTCAGATAGTGTGATTACTTTTACCTCTTGAGTTATTCTTGTCATGGCACTGTTTACTGATGATATAGCTAGGACGTGATTAAACGATCTATTTAATTTTCTTTGGTATGTACAGATTTCATAAGCAAGAAGTAGAACTCTAAATTAGGAGTGTCCACCTTGTTGCAGTGAAAACCTCTGGAAATTCTGAGTTATTCAGGTGTGGCTGCTGTGCAGGACTGTTTTACGTTGCTACGTGACCTACCACATTAGCACAGCCATAGTTGAATATGTTGCACTGGAAGAGGCAGAGGCTGGTAGGGAAGCTGAAATTGGTGTCATCAGATTACCCAGGAGCTCCCATTTGCACACCCAGATCAGCCTCTCACTGAATTAGTAAATTCTCTCATCAGGAGAACTTGTAATCTCCTGCCAGTGAATCAGAGCTACATGTGGACATGACACTCCAGGGTGTGTCTTGTGCCCGCTGAGCATGTGAACAGCTTGGTGTATTGCATCCATCGAAGCTGGGTACCAGCCTTCCCTCAGAAGGGGATCTAATAGCATCCAGTTTCCTTTATTTGAGATCACACTGAATTGAGTTTGACAGCACTGCTGTGTAAAGAGATCTGAAAGACCCACATTAACACTAACTGTATTACCAGTTATTGTGAACTGGGCTATGAAGCAACCAGAACATGACTAAAAACATGCATTTTAATGTTGCGTACGCAAGTAATATTTGCAGTGTTAGACTGTAAATCTGCATATTAAACATTTTCCCTCAGATTTCTGCTTGCTTTGGCTTGATGTGTTGCTCTTCCTTTTAACTTGTTTTCTTTGCTTGACTTTATTTTGCCTTTTTTTTTTTTAACACAGCAGATTATATTCTAAATGAATAGGATTCTCACATTCTACATTGTGGCAGACAAGACATTTATCAGTTCTTTAAGCTGATAGGTAGAATGTATGTACGTATACTGTGACATATGGAGCGCTAGGTACTTAGTTTCTGAAACTGAAAGTTGCATCCCAGGCATATCCTGCGCCATTTCCCTGGTGTACTGGCTGCAGAGGGGAAGACTACCCCCTCTTGTGCTCTTCACACCCTGAGAGAAGCATTATTCTTCTGAGTGGGGCTGGGAGTCTTTTAGCCACTCTGATTTCTTCAGATCGCTTCAAAAGGGGCTTGAATACAGCCTGGCACTGTGGATACTTGTTTCTGCCCTGCTGTCCCTGATAAATCACTCAAGTGCTTGCCTTGGAGCATGGTGCTGATAAAGCCAAGGTTGTGAGTTCGATCCCCATACGAGCCATTCACATAAGAGTTGGACTTGATGATCCTTGTCGGTCCCTTCTAACTCAGACTCTTCCGTGATTCACTGTGGCCCCCAGACATCTTCTGCACCATCAGACTGAGAAGGAGCCAGAGACTGCATGGCCTCTGCAGCAAGGAATTCTGCAAAGTTAGCTATGTAAAACAGCAGGGAGTCAGAGGTTTTCTGGACACCACGAAGCAGAGTACTATATCATTTCCTTCTGCAGCTATAATATACATTAGGTGCTCTGGTTCACCTAAACACATCAGACTGTCAGAAATTGGAGGCCTGTCCTGAGAGGACTCTTCCCCTGCTTATTTACAAGCAGGTGAATTCTTCAGACATCATCTCAAAGGGAAAAGGACAACATTTCTGCAAGATTCGAAGCTCTATTACCCCACTGTTGTGTGTGATGAAAATTTTCAGAAAACTGATAAAGCAAAAACACTTGGGTCTCAGAAGGAGAGCTGTGTGGGTGCCCACAGAGTAGGTGTTTCCTGGGATTGTAGGCTGGAAGTTACCATTCTTATCTGTTTGTAGTATCAGTCTTAAGTTTGTAGCTCAATTCCTAGCTGAGAGTGTCTCACATGAATAGGTATTTGCTGGCCTTTAATGAACTGTATAAGCCTTTTCTCAAGATCAGTGAAATAGGCAGTGCTGAAGTGGATGATGCTGCTGTTAAAGCGGTTGCATCCTCTTAGGCTGAGCCCTCTGAGCAAACAAAATAGAGCTTCCACATTTTCTCATTCTTATATTTGCTTTGAAATAAAATGTCCAGTTTTTGTGTGTTTAATGAGAACTAATTATAAATAGGAAAAGATTTTTTTTTTTTTTTAATTCTGTACAGCAGTATGGCTGTGTGTTTTACCATGAGTAAAAGATTTTGGTCCATTGCACGTAAACACATATAACTGTTATGGTGAAACATAATGTTGTACACAGAAATTGCTTACAGTAATAATGAGCAACTGTTCCTTGGGATTAAAAGTGAACTAGATCCAATCTTATTGAAATAAAAAATAATACAGATTAACTGTTATATTTGGCAGACAACATTATACATGTTTTTTTAAGGGAATGATCCTTTATATTTGTTTTTACTCATGCCATAATCACAACTGAAGGCTTTAAATTGTGGGTCTGATTACACTGAGGTCTTGACTTTGTACATGAAAGTGGAAATATTTACAAGTTGAAGTTAAAAATTGTACATTTCAAACCCTGTTTCTTGTGTGGGGCAGCTCTTGGGGTCAAGGGCAGATTTTGTTTTCCTCTTGTTCTTATTTTTTTTTGTTGTATTTTAGAAAAGCTTAAATAGCATTCAGGACCTTCTGGTTTAGAGATTTGTTGTATTGGACCTTTTCCCTTCCTCTAAAGCATTCTTTGCCAGAAACGGCATAGTGGAGTCTTAACTTGAAATTAAAGCAAACAGTGTTTATGGACCTCACATGTAACAGTGCTGGGAAAGTGTACTCTTGGAAAATGAGGCTTTAACTCAGTGAGAATAGCAAGATTTATTTCAGTGGAATTTTTGCACCTGAACTGTAAGGTCAACCTTATACTGAACAGTGGTACCTAGTGTCAACAGTAAGGTTATAAATTCTGGAACTTCAATGAGAAGACTACTCCTATAGCAAAATCTTGTTTGAATTTCTTGGATACTGTTCAAAATATACGTGTCAACTGACTTGTTACAAATAATGTTCAGTTAGAATTTATTATTGTATGCCTTTTTTTGGGGGGGGGCAAAGGAAATTAATTCAAATAAGTAATGTCCTCTTTACTGTATGCTCAATGATCTCTTGTTCATGTGTTTACTGAATATCTCAGTTTGGCAATATGTGGTTTCTGCCTTGGAAACAAAATTTAGTCAATAGTGCGGTTGCATTTTCAAAGAGGAAACAGAATGAATGTGAAACAGACAGCTTTTATGAGGGGTTTTTGTCTAGTATTAACAAAACAAGGCACTACCCATCCAATATCACAGGTTAACTAAGAGGTGGGCAGATCTTCTGGAGATGCTGGTTGAGACCAGCATATGAGACTCAGCATACTAAATGATACCAATCAAGATCTGAATGTTAATTAGATCTTCCAGATAAAATTCCAAGATTGTCCAGACCAGGGAAGTGATGATAACAAGTGGGTAAACCTTCCAAATAGCACTTTGGTTTTTTTGGTGAATGGACTAATTTTGAGGTAGTGTGTATATCTGATACAGCTAACTTCTAGAAATGAGGAATACACCCACTGGTATTGGCAGAGCAAGGGCTAAATTCTACCTAGAATGTACTTATTGGAAAAACTAAGCTTCATTAAATAATGAAAATATTTATTAAAGATAATTGAACAGCTGTATTGATTCTTCAGTTCAGAATTAAAATTGATTCATTCATTTTTCATTTTGTATTTGATATAAAAGGAATTGAATTAATCCCTTTTAAAAGGGTGACTATGATTCCTGCTTCAGCATCTTGCTTCCTGGTCCTGCTCCCACAAGGTTATTTCACTGAGGTCGTTGCCTCTTAGAGTGAGAAACTACAAGGTTAAAGGGTATCTTTAATATAACAGAGAAAAAAGCATAAGAAAACATGCTGGCTGGAAGCCACAGACCAATTTAAAGACACCTCTCAACCTCATACTTTTTAATTCGTTCTTGATTGTTAAAATCATGGCAAATGGCTGAGATTGATCTAACTCAGGAAAACTTAACATTTTAGATTGGATGATAAAGAGTGAGTGTCTGGCTGAAGCATGTCTTATTCATTAGATGTATAAAGTGAAATGGTGATTTTGTACCTGGCTATTAGCTTTAGTTATACTAATGGAGGGATCTTGTGGATGAAGGTCAGCTTCCATGGATCCAGTTCTAGAGCTGAGGCACAAAAACAGAATAGCTTTCTTAAGCCCTTATTAATTAATATTTACAGCTTTGTTGATGAGTCAGTTGTCTGCGTGGTGGGTCCTGACACAGTGTTAGAGTGTTTGTCTGTTGATGGTGCTAACTTGCTGACAGTTTTCCTAGTAAATAGCCAATTACTGCATTGGATGTCGTCACTGTCTAATGCAATGAAAATAAATAATAAAGTAATGCTGCATATTTTTTTAATTTTTTTAGGTAATAATCTACGGGGATTTGCCAAAAAATAAAGAAAATGTAATATATTTATCAAATCATCAGTGTACAGGTTTGTATTTTTTTTTGCTTGTCTTAGCACTTCTATAGGTTTAAAAAGTCTGCTTGTCTCTTTACTGTGTCTCTTTCCAGCCTTGCCCTAATGAGCAAGAACTTCTAGTTCAAAAACCTTTAATGACATTTATACGTACACCATGTGCTTTGTGTTTCATCAGTAGCAACTAAGAACTAATTTAACTGAGTATTTTGGGCTTTTGTCTTTGCAGTTGATTGGATTATTGCGGACATGCTGGCAATTAGGCAGAATGCTCTTGGGCATGTCCGGTATGTCCTGAAAGATGGCTTAAAATGGCTTCCGCTCTATGGGTGGTATTTTTCACAGGTAAGCCTGTTCACCTTTTCCTTGCTGTTTGTGGGTCAAATATGTAAGATGTACTTTCCCTCTGTTTGCCATGCATGCTGGGAAGGCGTAGTTCTGAGCTGGCATTTATTTATTTGGACATGAAAATAGCTGGTTTCACTCAGTGTAGTTAGATGTGTATCTTAGTTGAGAGACAGTTATTAGACTCAGTAAATGAATACGTCTTATGGATGGTGTTCATTACTAGAATTAAAACTATCTGTTAGAAGCATTTCAGAATTTTCCAGAACTTTGTTCTTTTTACAGTCCAAAAGTCCAGTAGGTGTAAACAAACTTTTTTTTTTCTATGTATCATGCTACAAATTGGGAGTAAATTGGCGTTTCTGTGTTGTACTTATTTATTTTTCAGTTGTTTGGTTTTAGCACAATATAAAAGAGAAAAATTGGATCTTAGTGGAGGAAAGGCAGCCCCATGAAAGTGTTGATGGTTTTGCTTTGGACTTTAACTAAGCAAAAACCTGAGTCTAACAATAATCCTATTACTACATTTTAGTTTCTCCTCTTTCTGCATAATGCTCCTCTTGTCCCTTTTAGTTTGAAATCTCAACCTGATGTGACTCAAAACTACACAATTACTAAGAAACAGTGGGCCATGGTCATCGTACAGCCAACAGCTGAGTAGATGTGATCTTCGCTCTAAAATGGTGGAGATTACTTAAAATCCTCCCTAAAATCCTCTGAATTTGTCATGTCTTTGCTTTTTCTGAAAGCAGGACTGTTTTTAAATACAAACAAAATGTAGAGGGGGATGTTTTTGAAAGTGCTGGTTTGTTTTTCTAGGTGATCAGAAATGGCTTTACAGCACTTATCTCAGGATTTAGATGGGTGCTTCATTGTTAGAATAGAAATAGGTAGAGTTCTGGATAACTGTTCCAAAGTGCTTGTTCAATAAGATTTTTCTGCTTTGTCTTTTCTATGTTCTTATGTGTTTGATGAACATGAATCTGCTTTCTGTTCCCCCACCCCACCACCTGGGCAAAGAAAAATACTTCTAATAGAATTAGACTGTTTGAACTTACTGTCAGCCCTGTCCAAAAGGGCAGGGAATATTGAGAAAAATACTATGCTGGGTATGATTAGAACTATATATTAGTATGTAAAGGAATATGTGAAGAAGTGTATGTCTGAAGAGGAGAATTTACTCTTTCCCTCATCTTTGGCATCGTATTCAATGTTTTCAGCTTGATAGTTGAAAATCTTTGTTGTCTTATGGATGAGTGTCTTAGACAGCAAGTAGGTTATAGATCTTGGCTCTACTAAAACTGATATGTTTAGAGAAGCATATACTTCAGAGAAAATAAGAAAACGGTTCACAATTTATTTTGTTGGTAGGTTTGCTGTCCCAGTCCCCTAAATAAGTTCAAGCTGTCAGACCGTGTCATACCTCACTAAGGGTATCCTTTGGTAGAAAATGTACTTTTCAGTTATCTAATGCTTGTCCCCAGTCATTCTCTACATTTTTCATCCACTGAAGTGACCAGTCCGCTGCATGGAAATATTTTGCTCTTTGTCCTTGCCTGTAGTCATTACATTGGTGGAGATTTAAGTCTGATTTAATTAAAATACAGACAGGATGTATATTCCATCCACTATCACTATGTGTCCAGAAATTATTTTTTTCAAGATTTTGGAAAATTACTTTTGCTATCCGGAATATCCAGTGCTCAGTTTCCTGACTGGTATATTGACTGTTAAAAGAAGGTTCCTGTGGAAATTAATCTGAATGTAGCTTACATTACTAATCAAAACATATATATTAAATAAAATATATTCAGCTTCGGATTCCTCAAAAAAATAAAACTTCTACAAGATTTAGTGAGGGGTGATTATTTATATATATATATATATATATTTAATTCAGTGACACAACTGAAAGGCAGTGGTGATGCATGTGTGCTTAAATGACTGAGACGGGATGCTGAAGGCCTGCAGTGCGAGCTAATAGGTATTTTTATTGTTTTTATCACACCAAACAGTGCAAAAACATAAAACACTTCCTGCCCTTCCTGTTGATGTTCTGTCAGTGATGTCACTTACACTCCACTAAAAGTTTCCAGAGCCACACAATTACGCCATGCTCACGGAATTCATATTCCCTACCTCAGGTAAACATCCTGTTTGGAAATAAACGTGGTCTGGATGTCCAGGAGAGCAAAATTCAGGCACAAAGGAAGTATATTTGTAAACATAATCCATTGTTGACTGAGAGAGGGGCTTTTAAAGTACAGCGGAAAAAAATTATAACCTTAAAAACAGTACTTCCAGAAATCTGTTTTGAAAGGAGTTCATATATTTGATCTCTTACTGAAAAGGAAATGCAATACAAATTGGGGAATTCAAGCTATATACAATGGCATAACTAGCATTCTTCTTTGGAGGCAGCTATCTAATAGCAAGAAAAGAAAAGAAACACTTAAATTAACCTGTTATGTTTCAGGTCTGATTTATAAGGTGGAACCTATTTCAGTGCGGCTGGGATGTAATTTTGATAAATATTTTTGATATCTCGCAATTTGCCTGATTTTTTAACACAGGAAGCATGTCTTTATCTCTTCTGTTATTCAGCATCAGCTTGTGCACCCTTTTGGTTGTTATTGAATTTTAGTGACATATTTAGTTAGTATGGCACCTTGCCTCTCTTTAGCTTTGTAACCCTGAACCTTGGGGCACCTGACACAGTGATGTATTTGGGTTGTGTGCAGCAAATGCTGATCTTACACTACATACTTTGTCTGTTCTTATTTGACTGTATGCTCATTTCCTTTAGAAGTACAAATCTGCTTCTGAGCATTAAGAAATCTGAGGTGGGACACCAGATGAGTCTTTGGTGTTATGGTGTCCCTGAGGAAACTCTAAGTAGTAACTTCATTTCTCCCAGTTAACAAATTAAACAAGGAGAAGTTGGTTCAGTATTTTTCCAGTTTACTGCAACTGATTAATAATTTGATAAGTGAAGACCTCGATTCCAGCCTTCTCCGATTTATCAAACCTTCACCTAGCTCAGCTCACACAGAATGACGACTTACCAATTACATGGAAGTCTTGTATAGTGGATGCATTATTTCTGATACCAAACTGAGTTTGCCCTTCCTGAAAGGGGTGGTTGTGGTGAGTGTCAGAATACAACTGTACTTAAGTCTACTTAAGAATTCTACTTCCCTTTAGTAGTGTCAGATCTTAAAAATGGTCTTATAAGTGGAGTGTGGAGATAACATATAGCTCTCTGTTTACTACACAGCTTTGGAACCTTTTTCTCTTCATGCTGTTATCTGTCTGGAACTGTTAATACTGCTTATGGGATGGTCCCGATACCATGCTCCTGCCTGCTAAAGGCCAAACTCAGTGGGCTGGGGAATTCTGTTTATGGTTTTGGTCCCCTGCCAGTCACAGCAGCCCAACTGAGTGTTAGAGCTGGCTACTTCACCTTGGCAGAGAACCACAGACAGTAATGTTAAGACAGAATACATAATATGGAGTTAATGCACCATTGACTTTCATGTTCTTTTCACTGCAGCTTTTGGAGGACAACTTAAAAGTCTCATCAAATACCACTGTCTAAGCAGCTACACGGCCATCTCTCCATGCCATGAAAAGCAAAGGCTGAAAGCAGTTTGCATGACCTCTTCCTAACCCCTCAAACTTTATTTTTGGCCATGCCATGCCAGTTCCACACACAGCCCCTGTTTCTACAATGTGTACTGTATCTTTTCCTGAGATCAGGCATTTAAGTGAGGTTCAGCTTTTAGTAGTTTTAATCTTATTGTTGCCTTTCTGTTGAGCATGTAAAACCATAAATAGACAGAAGTTGTCTGACAAAATCTAATACTAATAGTCAAGGTGGACAGAAAAGAATATTATGAAGCTATGGAACCCCTTAGAAAACCCATGAAAACAAGGTACCTTAAAACTGAAAATCTGTTATTTGGAAGCTAATTTTGTTTTTCCAGACTTTATTGTATCAATAGTTCATATTGATGCATGTTTGTTTACATCCTCTTACTCCATAGATAAAACAAAGTGGTGGAAGAGGGAAATGATACAGCAAATTTCTCTTTGTGTGTACTTTGCTGTAGTCCTTTTACTGAAGCTTTTGTGATAAATTGTGTGCAACAAGTTATAAAGTGAATCTCTTCCTGGACATAGTCCAACTTTTTGTAATAGTGTTCAGTAAAAATACTTCTATAAAATTCTTTGTCTTCTACAGATTTGGTTTACTTATTCAGTTATCTCTGTATGTAACTTCTTTATTGAAAATTTGATTCTCTAAGAAGTGCATGGAAGTTTTCAAGACATGCTAGCTAAATTTGTGCTATTCATAAATTTTGTATGTGGAGGTATAATACTTGCATTTCAAGTATTTGCATAAGTCACTATTTTAGAGCGGATGCATAAAATTGAAAGCATTGACCTGTAAGTATTTGTATGTGAGTAACTTAATTTGTGTGATTTTCCCTTGATATACAAATTAAGCTACATGTCAATGTTGTCAAGGACAGATCCCTAGGGTCACTTCCAGTGACATCTTCAGTTAATTATTTAACACCTTTAAACAAGACACTTCAAATGTCTTATGCACTGGGAGTTTTTTTGTATCTGATTTTTATTTAAACAGATTTTGTGAACTAAAGTACATGCAAATGTAAAATTAGTTTCAGGTGCTTTCATCCTAGGAGAAAATGTCTTGTGGGCAATTTGCAGCAATGAGTCATAAAGGTGACTTGTCATTGTTGTCTTGTTTGTTCTTCTATCAACTATTCTACATTAAACTACACTTAAATATTTAATGCTTTTCTTTTTTTTTTCTCTCTGATAGCATGGAGGAGTCTATGTAAAAAGAAGTGCCAAATTCAATGAGAAAGAAATGAGAGAGAAGTTGCGGGCCCAGATGAAAGCTGAGACTCCAGTAAGCTTATACCTTCCTTCTCATTTCTTTGACTTTTTTAATGGCAAAGGCTTATTGGAGAAAAGAGCCATGCCCGATACCCACAAACTACAAGATGGTAATCATGGATTTGTTTTCTTTCTGTGTTTTTACAGTTGCTTTCTATGATTAGTGTGATGCCTCTAATTAAAATGAGGAAAATTTGACTAGTGCTTTCTGAATGATAGGAACTTTGTGATCCTCTCTGTAGAGAGCAAGGGGGTTTGGACTTAGAAGATGAACTGTAGCACCTTCCTTGAGAAACCATTATTCAAAAGAGAAACCCTTTGTTTCAAAAAACAACATTTTGACTACTATGTGCTTGTCAGAGACTGATACTCTTGACTTCTGAAAATCAAGAACAATTCTTACCAAATGTTAATTAGTCATCACAATGGTCAATCATTTTTAATGGCAGTGACATCTTAAGAACACAATAACTTTGTCTGATATACCTGGAGGACGAAAAAAATCACCGAAACAAACTCTTGATAATTTTCTATTTGAAGAATGGTTGTTACTGCCAAGTGACTTTTCTCATGAATCCCTGTATGGTTTGTGGCTCAGTGGTTAGCATCACTGTGCTTGGCTTCCATTACTTGCTGTGTATTAAAATTTTTCTGCCTTTTTGGCTAAACTTAAGAAAAACCAACTAAGCAAGCCTTGATACAGAACAATTACACTTTCATTTTATTTAAAAATGTATGATTAGGATTTAGACTCCACATATTGTCAAACCTTATAAAAGGTGAGGCTTGGGTAAAAGGAGTGCATGGGTTTCTTTGACATTCATAATAGTCTTTTCTTTTTTCTTCTGTGGAGATAGAGAGTTTCTGTTTGTGCATGTGTCTGTGTTGAAAAAGCAAACTGGCCTTATGCTTATTGAGAGGCTTGAATGAGTAAAGTTGGTGGTGTTGGAAATGGGCCCAGAACCTGGATGTGCATGCCATGCAGTTCTTGCCGTTTTCCTCATACTATCTAGGGTTGCTGCAGACATTCATTCTGTTTAAAATCTCTCAGTCAAACCATATAGGGAATGACAAGTTTTATAAAACCAAAGCTGTCAAAAGCCTATTTACTGAGACAAATATTTGCATCTGCTGGGGTAAAAGACACAGGCCATTGAGTTGTCATTTGAGGGAAGACTAAATTTTCTGTAATCTGCTTTATCTGAGAATGTAAATGTAGATGCTATTAAATGACCTTTAACATGCAGTTACTACTCTGAGAAGAACATGATAACTTGTGTCCTTACACCATTATTCATGGAGATACTTTGCAGTTCTGCAACTTAGCATGACATTCACGAGCAACCATATTGCTTTTAAAAGAAAAGACATTTTGATCAGTAAAGCAAGTATGCCCTAAAGTCATCAGCTTCATGCAAAAATAACTGATCTATTACTCTGGAATTTTTATGTACTGTATGCTATAGCTCAGGGTGGGCTTTTCCTCAGTTTATAGGGCAGCTGGTATAGCTTAGTCATTCTGCATGTATGTGGTGGTGGACTTCTTTCTTTATTGTAGTGTTAGAGAAGAGCTGGCCTTTCAGCTGCTAAGGAAAGATTTATATACCAATAGAGTAGGGATGGACAGGAATCTGTGTTAAGGGTCATGTTGTTGTTTACAGTTTCTCTGCACATACAATTTAAACAAAAGAATCCAGATGATTAATGTTCAGTCTGTCTGGAGCCATCCCTATTCCCATTAAGAAATTGAAGGCATATAGGAAGACAGAACCAGTCTTCTGTTCTCTTCAGTGTGGCAAGATCTTTGCTGTTTCACTGTGGATTTTTTTTTTTTTAATTACAAGTAAATTGGAGTTAAAACTGACAGGAAAAGTAAGACTGTCTCTTAGCCTCTTACATTCGCAGTAGAACTGGATTAGTGATCTGGTAAGCCTCCTTTTGTGCAGTAACAGTGGGACTGCGTGATGTTCCTTGCCCACCTTGTCTTACGACTTCCACCTGCCTGCCTTAAAAGCCCCTTTTCCTCCACTTTGCAGCTGGTCCACCCATCTTCCCAGATGCAGCCCAGCAATATGAGACGCGCATAAAACTTTGATGATAGACTGAAACACTGTTGCACTTGTGTTTTCTTAGTGGGAATGTTGAACTAATACATTTTTTAATTTTGGCAATTACTTTGCTTCCCAAACTGTCATTGAATTATACACCTAAATGGTGCATTATTGAACCTTTACTTGGTAAAACACACTTGAAACGCTGTGATTTTGATTAAAATTCCATGAAGTCTGACTGATTGCTAACAAATTGCAATCTTATGTCTTGTTATGAGAACAGAGACTGTCACATTGTTTAAAGAGCACTTCTGCGTTAATATTGTTTTAATGTAAGCTGTAATAAGATTAATGCGTCTCTCAATGCAACAAGATATCCAGCTGACACTTTATATGCTCAATGTACTTGATTTATAAAGAAAGTTAACTCTTCTGAACAGCAAACTATTCAGTTTGATAAATGAAAATGTAATTTATATTTATTTTTATCGTGCACTGAGAGTAGGAAATCTGCATTCTGAGATGTGAGATTTAAACTAGTACAACAATATTTAGCTGATTGCTGTGTGTTTTGGTTTTGTCATTTAGTCACAGTTTTGTCATGCGAAGCAACGCCAATCAAACAATAAAAGCGTGGAGGGGACAGGTACATTAATACAACTGCTATAAGACTTATTGTAATTACTTTGTCATATAGTTACTAATTTGCAAATCCCTAACAACTTATAAATCGTGGATGTTCTTGCCTGCTTTCCCCACATCACCCTTTGTATGTCATTTCAATTATACCAGGTAGGCTTTCTCATACCCTATCTTTTTTGATCTTGGTTATTGATCTGAGTGATAGTGTTTCGCATCCAGTTCACCAAAAACATGCCTTCTAGGCAGTGGTCTAAACACATATGAGTCTCTCTAGCTGTCAGAATGCAATAATATGAATTTTGTAAATGAAAATATTTGTTTTCCCCTTTTCACCTGGCAACAGTACAGTAAATGCAAGATACCTTTAGTCGGTAGTTACCACTTATTGATGCTCTATGTTATTCTACAGAATGGCAGCGGCTTCCTCCAGGACACCCTCCAAAGCCCTGTCCTTGGCCAGCTTTTCTCTTTGTCACCTTCTCTTCCTGTATGTTTATGGTTGTTCTGTGTTCCAGGGACTCTCATCTGTTGCTTTGGACTGCTTACCCCTGCTCCACCTAGCTCCTTTTGTGACCCTCTGATCTATGGCAGGGACTTCCTCAGCTACCCTACCCCCCATTCTGGAGGCACAGCCCCTTTGGTGCTGTTGCTGTTCGGTTTTCCTGGGAGACCTCGACGATGCTGAGGGAATGAATAGAATTGCTATTGGGGTGAATGCAGTTGTCATCTTCCGTTCATTTCATTTTGGATTGTGGCAAGTGCACTGACATTACATTGGGGACTCTGCCGGTAACCCCTGCCTCTTTCCTGATTTTCTGACTCCAACAAGAATTAGTAGAGTTCTTCTAAATGAGTCCTGATTCAAAGCTTCACCTTGAAGCTTTCAAACTGATGAGAGATACCAAGTTTATTGACACGCAATCATCCTGTAGAAACAGGCATGAAAGTACCACCTAACTGAACATGGGGACCTAGTGCTTGGGTTAAAATCAATGTCTCAACGAATCAGGGACTACTGTAATCCGAAACTCCCTATGCCATTTTGAACACAAGCACTGTATTTTGCAGCCACTGAGATAAAGTGTGTAACTTTATGTAGCTAATTGCCATAATTGAAAAAATCCATATAAAAAAATGGCTTTACCTTCAGCTAGTGTTTCTGGGCAATTAAAATGCTTCTACACCTCAACAGTTCTTATTCCAAGTTCAGGGGAGCTTATTTATTTATTAAAATCTTAAGAGATTTACAGTCTTTGGAAATAGTGCTTAAGGATTTAACTTTTGCTGCCCATGTTGGGAGAAAAGCCAGTCATACAAATAGATCTGGTAGGCTGAATTGCTCTGGCAGACTATCTTTGTCTTGTGCAGGACTGTATGTGAATGTAAGTAGGAATCTATTTACATTTATGAATTTTACTCAGTTAAAGTAGTCCTAGTGAGCTACATAGTAGCTTTATATGTGCTGAATTTAAAGCAAAGGCCACTTCTCAGTCTTGTTGGTATGCTTTCAATTCAGAGATATTCAGATTCTGGTCAACAAACCTGTTTAGCTGCTTGTGTTTTAGAGGTTTACAAGAATAATTGAAGTATAATTTCAATCCCTGCTTTGTATTACACATGTAGGACTAGAGTAAGTAGATACTGTTCCCTGTTGTGTAATCAGCTTTTGGTGGTTACATTATCTGCTTTGAAGACCAGTAATGTTGTTGCATGCTTGTAAGTGCTGACATCTGTACCAAGAATGGTGTTCCTATCCTGTGTGCTTAACTTCCTTTGCTCTATTACCTGTTACAGCCACTGAATTACCCTTCAGAGCTAAGCATACAGTCTTTGATGGAGAAGGAGGAGGATGGAACACCTCATCTTGAAGTACCATTTTAAGAATTCAAATTATGTGATTTGAATATGAGCACATTTATGAAAGAGAAAAAAATTGCATTTGGATTTGAATATTATGTCCGTTCCAGCTTACTTGGAAAAGTTTTACCTAGTCACTTAAATATCTCAACAGTGTACTTCATAGACGAAATGGATAGATGACTGGGGAAAGTGTGGACTTCAGCTGGGTCTGAGGATTCCTGTACTTGTCCCTGTACTTACACTACTGTTATGTTATAAAAATGTAAGCACCTTGACTCTTAAACACATTTTCTTTTGTTCCTTCCCCACCAAATCTGCATACAGCTTGTATACATTGGCTTGTGTTGATTTCTGCTTGTCCTTGAACATTCTTGGACTTCACCTGCCTCTGCAGTCTGCAGTTCTCCCCCAAACATGCCATGACAAGTGCAGCTTTTTCTGTAGCTCTCTTCACTCTACTGGAACTGGTTTTCCCATTCTTAACATATTTTTTTTCTTTTTTCCCTGCCAGGTTCTAGGCAGTGTACTCAATTCTCCTCTTTCTTGATCTCCTGCTGCCTTCACTGGTTGGCACATTTCCTAGATTTCTTCCCATCTCTGAATTCTAGCACATCTTTCAGCCTTCCTCACTGGGGCTGACTCTGGACCGTTTACTTGCTGGGGCCTGTCTTTTGGCATTCAGCCTCTTCTCTAGCTCTTCTGCAGTTATTAAGTGCAATACCAGTGCAATACCAGTGCAATACTTTGATGTTTTGTGGGCTAGAAGCACAAAGTTAGACTCCTGTGTGTCTCTCTCTGAGTTTTTATTCAACTTGGTGTCTTTACATGATGTGGACTCCCACTTGTCAGTGTCTTTATCTACTCACTGATAATCCTCCTTGTACTGTTTTATAAATCCATGGTCTCTTTTTCTTTCAAATATTTCTTGAGATTAAGAAGTTAGTGTAGGCACAGTAGGCATTTCACTGTGAATGTGTCGTGTTCAGCTCCGCAGTAGTTAGCATTTGTGGCCATGTCTGCTCTGCAGATGAACCCCCAATATGAAATTTTCACTGCTTAAATGATGTTTTGCAGCAGCTTTGTTTATAGGAGATTATGCAAGACACAGACACTAAAAAAGAAAGAAACCTCTGTTCTGTTTCAAAGAAAATGAAAGATTCATCACATTTGACTGGTCCTATTTGGGTACAGAATTTGCACTCAGATATGCAGATATGCAGACATGCATGCTTAAGGGAATGTGACTTTAAAGTTCAAATTACACTAAACTATGAGTTTCAGTTCCTAATATATTTAATATCCAGTGCGGTGAGAGGCATAGAGGCTTGTAAGGTAGCTGATCATGGATGGAATTAAATGTATATTTCAGTATAAGGAAAGACTAGAGGCAAGAGCAGTATTAAAGAAAAAAATTTCAGTCATTTGTGACATACTTGCCTGTCTTTTCAAAATCTCTTAAAAATGATACTCTTGTTGATATTAGCTGCTCCTGACTTGCTGACTTTTGTTGACACGTGCCATCTCCTTTCCTAAATCACCTGGACTACTTTCTATGGTGTATTTTCAAAGGAAATTATTTTGAACCTTGAACAGTAAGTTAGAACTAGGAAATTTTAGCTCAAGTATTCTGATTTTCTTTGGATCCTTACAGTAATCAGTGGTGTGAGCTAACTACAATATGGACCTATCAAGTATTGATAATTTCTGTAAAAGCAATCAGTTTACATTAATTATAACAACTTGTCTGTTTTGTTTCTTTTTAAACCCACAGATGTATTTAGTGATTTTTCCAGAGGGGACTCGTTACAATCCAGAAATACCAAAAGTCATTGCAGATAGTCAATCATTTGCTGAAAAGGAAGGTAAGCAAAAAAGTTTTGAAATAATTCTTAGTTACAGTGTTAATATGTATTATATAAAATTGTTATATAATCTGAAGATAACCTCACCTTAACTGGACTATTAAGCCTGCCTGATTGGTATTTAAAGGGTTAAAACAGCATGAACTAGTGTTTCTGTCACAAGAAAGTAAGATTATAGTAGCTTATATACAGATATTTCATGCATTTCACATTGTGCAAGAGTAATAATATTCCAGAAGGCTCTCCATAGTTTCTGCCTATATCTGTGTATTTATTTTCTCGTTCAAGGTTGTAGGAATTACCTGCACTGAATCAGGGCTGTTCTACCTAAGTTGATATTGTAGCTCCAATTCGAGTTATTAGCCAATATAAAGAGTATTTTGCATAGTGATGGTTGTGCCTTAAAAGAAAAAGTCTTCCATCACTTAATTTTTAATTAGCATTAATACTCCTGTGACATTTTGGTTTTCTTCCTCTCTCACCTTCCAGTCTCAAACTTCTCTTGGTTGAACTTTATTCTGAAGTCACTTTGGTTGTTGGCGTTGTCTCTGTAACCACAGATGGAATTACTTCATCTTTGGAAAGGCTCACAAAAAGCCAAGGGTCCCAAGCTTTTTCATATTTTTTGACATCATATGCACAGTACATGTAAACTCTTTAAGTCCAACATGTTTGGTGAACATGTTTCCTGATTTTGTTTTTTCCTGTTGACCAAAAGTGAAATAATTCACTCTGGAGGTAAACAAAGAATAACAAATAGGTCTGGTAAATTCATTCCTGTGACACACTGAAATGAATTCACAAGTATGTGAATCAGCCTGTTGATATCATCAAGTTATTAAGTATTGTTAGCTCTTCTCCAAAAGGATACATGCTTTTCTTCTCCTTGGGAAGAATGGAATTTGTTTGCGTGTATGAACAGGAGAGCTTAAGTCATAATGTATTTGTTCATTGCTTCAGTTTCCTGTCGGAAATGAAAGTCAAATGTTTCATTTAGCTTGGCGGTTCTTTGAGAGTTTAGGGGGAGGTGGTGTTTGATAGGAATTTTTTTCCTCTCTTCCTTTCTCAGGGAAAAGATTTTTATTGCTGTTACCTCTTAATTATATCTCTGCAGTCTGTAAAACAGTAAAACACTGCTTTTGTACTTTCAGAGCACCTGTTTTTTTCTCCTAGTGCTCTTCTCTCCAGTATTGGTCTACTTTTATTTTGTAGGATTACTCCTTTTAAAAACTCCCATGACGAATACTTATTAAAGAAGGAACATCTGCAATTCTAGTGCAGAATCCTCTAGATCTGCTTTTCCTCACTGCAGAATTCTTTTATGGTTGGTCTTATTGTTATGTGGAGAAAAAGGGAAGCAGTCTGCGCAGAACCCTGCTCCTCTGCGTGTTCACACAAAGGTAGAAACTCCCTTGGACTGGAGCATCCCTCATACAAGCGTGCTGAGAAGCAGGGTGGCTGACACCGAGAGCTGCTACCAAACTGTTCTGAAGGCTGGTCCACGAGGCCCATACCAGTACAAGGCACATACCAGTACACCAGGGAGCTGTGAGGATGGGGAATTCCACATGGCAGCTGGCAGGATGCGATGACAACTCCCCAGGGTCCCACATGCTACTGCACAGCACTGCTGGCCCTGTCCTGCAGCTTCCACACAGGAATCCCAGTGCCACCACAGTCCGGGCTGGGTCCTGTGGCTGCAGAATGGGAGCCATGGCCTCACCAGTCGGTCACTACACGCTGTGCTGGTTGTGCTCCCTGTGAGTGTGTGAGTGCCGTTATGTTATATACTCAGCTGAACTAAAAACACATGATTCCACGCTTGTCTGAAAGATCCTGGAGGCTTCTTATTTCATACAGTTTTAGGAAGGGTAGTAATGCCCAGTAGTTCTGTCAGTCAGAGGAATGAGGACATACTGTAACTTACAGTTTAAAATTGCACTTCATTCTTCATGGGGATATAATAAAGTCTAATAATTTAGTCTTGTCATCTTAGTATATTAGTTACAGAGCACAGTGCTTCAGGGTTGGCTTTACAGACACGTAGGGGAATTTTTTTATTTGTTTTATACCTTGAAATGTAAGCTTTATAATGCTTTTTTCCTACATTTTGGCCCAATTTTATGTTGAAAAAATAGTGCAAGTGTAATATTGGAAATAGTAGTTTAAGAAGAATTAAACTTGAAACTGATGATAGAACCAGAACTATTACACCCAAAGATAACAAAACTATTCCTAGAGCACAGGGCACAAGCATAACTCGTGTTTATCATGCTGTCTGAAATACTGTTTTTTACATTTGTGTGTGTATGTACTTTATTAGTTTTGCAGAGAGGAAATATAGAAAGGTTTTTTGGGATTTGTGTTTACTTTTACTGTCCATGAGCTGGATCCTCATCTAGAATACGGATCATTGGTTTAGGCAAAACTGTTGGGCTGAACTTAGTTACCTACTCTTAGTGAGACCAGTTAATGAGCTGCATCTCGTATCATGATGGTCTTTTTAGGTAAACACCAGTTTTGGACACAGTTACAGGCTCTTTACAGTTGGTCCTAGGACCAGTTCAACAAAAAGAAATGTAAAGTAAATTTAAAAAATAACTTAGGTTGACAAACAAGAGAATATTTTGACATTGCTGATTTCAACTATTATGTCTTTCCTCATTGGTATGAATATATAAATAAATCTTATCTGTATGGGAATAGGATGGAAAGATAGCAAACAGCAAAAGAATTTACAGGTGCTTGTGGTCACCCTCGAAAGAGGAGCAACTTTAAAAAATGCTGATAATAATTCATGTTACAGTTTGTTTTGCTGTAGGACTCGGGTTCTACACAAGATCTTGAGTCCTAGCAAGAGCAGGTGATTTCCCTCTTTCTGAAACGCAAGGAAGTCAAATATACAGGGTAAGTCCAACAGATGTGGATAGATCTGGATGATTAAGTTGAGGCTGAAGGCCATCAAACACAGAGAAACTTGTAGGGAAGAAGTAGAACTGTACTATCTTTAGAAAGCAATGTTGGAGCCTGACATGTGTATCAGCCTTCAGGCACTGATCAATTTGACACAACAAAACTTTACTCTAATTAGCTTGAACTCCATCATAAGTTCTGTCCACAATTGTACTCAGTGAAAATAAGCAACAGAAAGTTGCTTACTTCCAGGTATACTGATTTTACTGTGATGACTGAAAATGTTGTCATCGAGGGATAATGCTAGTACCCCCAGAAACTCAAAGATTACTCATTCTACACATTTTACAAGTGGCAGAAGATTCCAGTCAGATCAGATTCTTACCCTAGATGGACCAGGAAGTATTTTAAACACAGAGTATGTTTGTTTGATTGCATTGGGAAAGGAAAAATGCTACTCTTGAAGTTTAAAAAAAGAAGAAAAATTACCTCTCTAAAACTAAGTTGTTTGGTTATTTGTGGTAGGATTAATGTAGGAGTTATTCATAGAACAAGTTGAGAAGATTATTCCGGTATTTATGTTATTTGGCCAAAATAACATTATTTGCTGGAATTTCACAGCTACAGCAAACTACATAAGCCAGCTGTTGCCAGAATATTAGCTAGAGGCTTCCAAGCTGAAGGAGATGTATGCCATGTAGCTGGATTTGAACCTGATACACCTAGTTGTCCTCTCCTGGTGGAAAGCAGGTGTCTGGGTAAGACGATTCCAGCAATTGCTACCAGGATGGGCTCTCTCTTTCTCTGTTTCAGCATGGTTGACGATGCCTGTGTTTCTAATGGGACGTCTTGCAACATTCCTGTAATCAAACATTTCTTCTTCTCCTCTCTTGAACAACTAAGAATGTGATGTCATGTGGTTTTGCTCCTTGTCTGCTAAGCTTTTGCTTTCCATATTCCAGTATTTAAGTATGTAGACAGTAATCAAGTTCGCTTTCGTTTTCCATTGTGTGGGAGTAGCCGGCTAACGTGATTCCTGTCTTCAAATGTGATGCAGTCATTCAGTTGACTTACATATTGGTGACCCCTTTCAGGCTCTGATATATGAGTTCAGGCATCTTAAAAGTGCAGGAATTGTCCCACACTAGTCAGTGGGCTCGAATTGCTGAATAGTATCAATTTGTAGGTGGCACTCATATTTTCATGGGGATTTAACTAATCTTGTCATGATAGAAGTGGTAATTTTTATTGTATCTCTGTTATTCAAACTGTGAGTCTTTCAAGCTGGGATCTTTTTAATGGTATTGGACTGTAGAACCAAATATCTATAAAACCCCACAAAATACATGATTATTATTTTTTGTAGCAGTTTCTGGTATAAAATTTATTCCATTTATATGTACCCATGTAGTAGATTTCTCATCATTTTGTAGTAGTCAGTCATAGAATCATAGAATATGCTAAGTTGGAAGGGACCCATCAGGGTCATTGAGTCCAACTCATGGCCCTGCACAACACACCCCAAACAACCACAAATTTCTTAGGTTTTATAGTATGAATTTTACCCAAATGTTAAGAAATGGTATTTTAAGCAATTGAAAATAAATAGGAATAATCCAAAACCCTCTTACTCGTAATATTAGTAACTCTTAAAAGTCAAAACCAAAGGGATCAGAAGCTTGTTAAATTTAACTTCATTTGCTGAATGAAGACAAAACAATCTTCCCTGGAAAAAGGCATTTATGGAATTTTGCATTAAGGTTTAATTTCTAACAAAGATCATTTAATCAGGCAAACATTTCAGGTATTAATTTATTATCTTTCTTGCTTTTATGCAGAAAAGTTGCTAATGTAAATGTTTTTTAATGCTGAGTTTATCTTGACGAATATCGTGCTTTCTGCTAAGATGTTTTTCTGTGCAGGATATGCTTATCTCAGAATTGCTTTTACAGGTCGTATAAAAAAGAGGTGTTTCAACTGAGCTAATTGAAAATGTTTCCCTTTCAGTTGGCATTAGTTTTAGATTGTATTCTAAAGCAATACAAAGTATTTAATATCCATAAATGTTGTTTGGAACTGTCTTTAAAGAAAATAGCTTTTGGTGATCTTTTTTTCTATACTTGCATGTAAGCAGGCTTAATCTAAAAGTGCACATTGAGATACAGAAAAGAGAATATAATTTTTAAAAAGAGTGGAGTATGGACCTTGAGTAGCATTTGAGACACCAGCTGTTAGGATGAAGAAAGGGTTTCTGTTATTAAAAGTCATCCCTAGAAATTAAGTTTAGAAAAACAAGAAGCTACACTGTATTTCTGTAGATACCCATTACAGAAGAAAGTGTACCAAGGTGTGGTGTCTCCCATGTCTTGCTGTGGGATGGTTGTACTCTTCTTGAGATTACTTGCATTTCCTGTACTTTAGTTTGTGGTAAAACAAAAACATTTTTTACAAGAGCATGCAGTTTTTTAATACTGCCATCAGCTGAGTCCTGTTTATGTAAGTCAATGGAATACAAATGGATGAGCTCTCCCACCATATGTTATTTTATGAGTCTAACTCTGGTTTCAATAAGTAAAGCTTCGATCACTGGAGGCGTTCCAGAAAGCTGGTGGGAACTCAGAGTTGGGTCAGTATTTGGGACAGCATGCATAACTGCAAAGCTTTCAGTCTAATATCATCACTGCATACACATTCATATGAAAAAGGAAAGATTTAACTGGTATTGAAATCAATTTTCAATTTTTCAAGTTTTTCATCCTGGTTCCAGTTTTTGTGTTATTTTCAAGTACTTGGTTTTATAGGGGGGAAAAATCCCTCAAACTAATTCTGACATCCACTTTCAGTGAGCACATAACTTTTGTTGATGAAATGTAGTCATGCTAATGTAATGCATAGAGTATTCTTAATTTAGAGCCAGGGTTTTTTGTTGTTTTCATTTAAAAATGTAGTGTGTGCACATCAGGGGTACAAATATGACTAATGAAGTCCAAGTTTGAAAATGTAGATGGCCTCCCTGTACTGAACTGGTCTGTGAGTTTTTGGCATAGATGAAGGGAACAGCAGTCTTCTCCACAGAGTTGTACTTAGCTACTATTATATGTAGCTTCACCCTGAGAGGTTAGATAAATAATGTTTTGTTTGGTGGCTTTTTAGGTTTTTTTGTGTTTAGATGTAAAATTCATAGATGTTAATGATTTGGGCTTTTGTATTTGTCAAAGTAATTATTTTATTTAATTCAGTTTTCTTGCAGACTTTCTGAAGTAATTCTGCATCTTACTATAGTGTAGTAAATGTATGATATTGGAAGTATCATTGCTCATCATATTTCTTCAGGTTTTTGCTTTTTTTTTATGTCTGTTTATCAATCGAAAGTTAGAAGAGCAAAGCTAAAGCATTTTAAGGTAGACTATTACATTATTAGTAGTATGCAGTTCATTTTCTTTGGCATTTAAAGTAAAATATCATGACCTCAAATACTGTGACGGAGGTTCTAACTTAGTATTGCACAACATTAAAAACAGTTTAAGCACAGTGTGTTTTGTGAATTGGATGCAGGCAGCTTGCCAAGGTAACTATACTGTAACTACTTGGATTTAAAGTCTGTTATGTTGATTTTAGCAAAGATCATCAAGTAATTGCAAGAATGTGTGCTAATGTTTTTATAAAACAGATTCTTTAAAAAGATGTGCTGAACTTGCTACAAGTTTGTCAGTATTTCTGAATAATGAATTATAGGCTTTATCAATTTTATTTAGATACATACTCATTTTGTCATTAAACTCTCAAGAGTTCACTGGCAACATGTGGAGTAAGAGTGGCTTATTCTACAGTTGCACTTCACAGGTTGTCACTGACCATCTTCATCACCAAAATTGGCCATGAATTAAAAAAAACTCAGCGGTGAATAGTCACAGACACCTAAATTAATAATTTGTCTAGAGGATTCAGTTCTCACTGAAGCATGTTTTCGCTTTTTCTTCCTTACAGTAACAGTTTGGTTAAGGGGAAGATGAGTTGGGCAGGAAAGGAATGATAGTGTTTTTAGAATAAGTTTGGGAATTTGGCTGAACAAGAGTTGTGTTGAGTGTAATGTCAACACTAATAGAGTTGCTGACAAAACACTAGAATATTCAATGCTTCATTTACAGCGTAAACATTTTGAAACATAACATAATTAGATGTTTGATGTAACAGTTCACAAGCTAAGAAAACACTACCACCATGTTATGCTTCAAAATATTTACATGATCCATATAACATTTTGCATAGACAGTTATCGCTATTGCCAGTAAAGCATAGAACAATGACTTCAGAAGGAATGCTAGTAAACACCCTTTTATCTCTGTGTTCAGTCAAGGAGATTCTTAGCAAATATTAAGAAATCAAGATAATGATTTATACTGAAATTTTCAACTCTTAAGAATGTTAGAGCAGTTTAGAAACTGTCTTACAGTGATGAGTAGATATTTTCATAATTTTAGACCAAAATATGCTTTGCCCAGCGAGGGAATTCAGTACATAATACGTAATTCAGGACATAATATGTAATCCTTTGAATTGATTTTGCAAGCAGAAAGATATCAAAAGCAATATCACAATACTTTTGTTTAGAAAAATTTCCACATCATGTATCAGGAACCGATAGCACCAGTGGATGGTTCTTTAAAAATGGACTGAAGAGTAAGCCAATGAAAAATAGGCTAGAAAGGAAAAAACAGAATTTTATTCCAATACTTCTCTGTCTTCTCTGTTGGAAAGATAGATATCCTATAGCAAAATAGTGAAAATTTTTGCATAGTGTGATTTTTTTTTTTCTAGAAACCCTTTCAAGTAAGCATGGAAGAGTTGTGTTCAGGTCATGAAAAGGTTTTGGGTCTGGTTTTGTTGGTTTGCTTGTTTTCATTTTGAAAGTCATCGTATATTAAAATTCTGGAAACAGAATCAATTCTATAATTTTTAGCCCAGTGTATTTTTATGTTCTAAAGTGTGCTCTGGTGGAAGTGGTCAACTGAAGCAAAAATGGATATGAAATACTGCTGTTAAGACTTGCAGAGTGACATTAAACCTGACATTCTTTTGTCCTTGTCATACCAGTCTATGTGTCTTGGCCTGGAAAAGTTAAAGACAGCAGGTGATTTCTCTCACTATGAATTTGTTAGTAGCCAAGTCAATTGTAATAGGTTGTTGCAGGGAAGCACAGAAGATTTCCTCCTTAGTTTTGGTTCTCAGTGCTGTTATTTCCCCCCACCCCGTGCTAAGTTTTCTGCTAGGACAGTGAGTAGATTAGGATTCAGTATGTTCTCTAAATTGGCTTGTCCTTGGGAAGTAAAATGCTGGATGAGCATTAGGCATGCTTAAAATTCTCTGTGCTTATGCCTCACTTGCCAAATCTGTTTCTGATACAGAATTTCAGGAGATGATGCCTGTGTGTTTAGTATTTCTCAGCTAATTTGCTCTTTTTTTTAACCTCAGTTGAGCACACATAAACAGTAAAGAGAAGTGCTGTTTCGTCACTCATGAGCCACATTAAAACCATTACTGCTTCTAGAGCAGGATCTATAGAAAGGGCTCTTTTGTTGAGCAGCCTTCCTCTCCTTAATATCCTTTGGGATTTCTGTTTCATCTTCAACATGTGTTCAGTAGAGCATATGCAGTGTGCACACATGCACATTCTCTCAACTGAGAATTGAGATTGAATCTTTTGTGATTTTGAGTGGAGATGCCTGAAGTTCCTTGGCATGATGTTCCTTTTGTGAATGTAGTCCACTTTCCTTTCAAATACTGTAATTTTTGATTTTTTTTCCCTCTAGGACTTGCTATATTAAAGCATGTGCTGACACCACGCGTGAAGGCGACTCATGTAGCCATTGACACAATGAAAGACTATCTGGATGCAGTGTATGATGTGACTGTAGCTTATGAAGGTACTGTGGACCACAAAGGGCAAAGGAAGCTGGCACCATCTATGACAGGTGAGTTGACTGATGTCTTTTAGACAGGCTACAGCCATATACAGAACTGTTCATATACAGAATCAACCTCAGGTGCTTTGTAATGCTCTGAAGGTAATCTCCACAGTGCTTCAACCATCTTACCATCATTTAGTAGGGCATCATTCTTCTAGGCTTTACTATAGTTACCTGTGACATTCCTGCCCTCCCCTTCCCTATTCCAATTCTGCAAGTGCTCTTTGGAGTCAAAGTAAACTTGGAGCCATAGGCAGCAGGTGCCATTTACCTTCATATTTCTTCTAGCACTGGGATTTGACATTATCCTCAATTCCCTCTGCTGTGCTACATACGCGTACGGGTACATATGTACATCAAATTGCTGAAATGTGTATTTTAAAGGGAAAATGTGTAGTAGTAGTATTTTACTGGCAGTTTTTCAATTTGCTACGCATACCCAGTGACCTTACAAACAATTAACAGCATTTTAGGAAGCAGGCTTCACTTGCTGTAGCATTTTAAACCACCTACAGCACCTTAAGAGAATCAGGTAAATTAGTTTTATGTTCCTTGAGTAATCTAACCAGAAAACAAGTGCTGGGATTTCTATAGGGGAAAACTCTGGGACTGAGCACTTCAGGGTTTGCTGTTTATTATGCTTTGTAGATAACTTTTTTTTTCTACATAATTCATTTACCTGCACTGCTACTGGAGGGCCAGATATCATCTTTCTTTCCATTTGTAGTTGATGTGTTACTCAGCCATATCTGTGCCTGACTTTCTGTTGCTAGTTGGCTCAAAGTGGAACTTTTGAGTCTTTTACACTACTGATACCACGTGGGGGAAAAAAAAGCCACAGTAGTTCCGCAGAGCTGTTCAGAATTTTGAGCAAGTGTTGACTGAGGGACCTGGAGGATATGTCTTAGTTAACTCCCTGCTTCTTGGCTCACCCAATGTCACTGGGACTTGTTCCTTCTGCTGCTAAAAATAGTTTGTAGTGTGGCTGTCACTTCATTAGCAGGTGTAACTCCTTCATTAGCACATGAACTACTTCCAGGTGCTATGTGATTAGAAATTCTGCAATTGTCTATTTTTACATTTTCACCCTGTTTAATATTCTTTTGGATAGGTAAGCAACAAAACTGTTAACACTGTATATTGTTAACACTTGTATAGTACTGTAAGGTCTTAGGATGGTTTTACTTTATGTACAGTTTGTTCCTAATGGACATTTTTTATGGCTAAATATCCGAAGTGATTTCAATTATTTAAAGTTTTTAAATATTTTTTTAAGTGCCTTATGACTCTTTTACAGTACCCTTTGAACTGGGCAGTCTCCCTCTTGTCCCATCACCCAACTCTTCTTAAGACCCCCTCAAAACAAATAGGATTGTTTCTCCTTCCCTGCAGCATATCTTGTTTCATGACTTAATTATTATGCAGCTTCAACCATTCTCGTACTGAACTTCTCACTGCCTGATGGTTAATTAAACTATTAAAATGTCATTACCTAATGATAAGATGGCAAATGTTCAAATTCCTTATAAGACCTCTTCACCTATTGAAGTTTGCATGAAGCATGATATAATTATGGAAAGGGAGCCAACAAACTGAATTTCCCTGTTGGCTGTTTCTTGTGTCTGGAGTCAAGCAATAATCAGACAGTTTGGGGTGGCTACTCCACATCCAGCCTTTTGGAGCCTCCATGGCAGGCAGTCCAGGCGTATCTTTCAGCCAGACTTACTGTTAGGGCTGGGATAATTAGTGTCTCGGCCTTGGCTAAAAACAAGGCAGTAATACAGAATGAAGTACAGCCAACCAGTTGTTACCCATTACAGAGCAGATAAATGATATATCTATCCAGGGCATTCCATGTGATTGTTGCAGTCACATGTATTCCATATAATATAAATTATGTAGATTAAGAACACTATATAAATTACAGTGTGGAACATAGTTGTCATTCTTTTAGGCCCTCCAGACACAAAATGGGAGAAAAACAATTTCTGTTATAAGAGATCAAGATCGTTTCACCATTTGTTATCCAGAAGTCTAACAACTGGTCTGTTCAGAAATATAACAAGAATTGAATTAGGCATACTTATGCATTCAACATTTTTTAGCATTATTGCTTTTTTACAATACTAAAATGTGTTCTGCATGCATGAAAAGGACATATTACTTCATATTTGTGTCCGTGCTGGTTGAGAATTTTGGTTTTCATTCTCATCGGAATAAAATGGCAGTGCAATCCTGGTAATTTTTAAAAGATAAGGTTGACATGTCTTTTTGAATCTAGCAACTCTGATTGAAATTTATTACATGGAAAACAAACTTCTGATAAACACAACTTTACTTGAGGACTTCATTTCCCATACTATACCATTTCCCATGTGAATGAAATCTGAATTCCAAACAGATATAGTGTGCTTCTTGAAATACATTTTACTTTCAGTTCTATAAATCTCAACCTCAGAAGGACCTGTGCCACTTCTGGAAAAACCCATACTAACCTAGGACATGGTCAGCTCTTGGCTGCTGTCTTCAGCAGTAAACAAAGCAGGTTAAAAGGAACATTTTAGGTATTATGGGGAGTACTATCATGCTTTGTCTGATAACTTGTGTTAGCAAACTGTAAATGGGAAAAAACTTCTGAAGAAAAAGTGAATTGCATTTCGAATTTTGTAATATGCAGCTCTAGTTTAAACAGTCTTTCTTTGAAAAATTGGAATTATTTATTTTTTAGGCCAGCAAGCTTAAATATCATGATGTTGACTTGCTCGACAAGATTAAAACAAAGCATAGTATACTAGCAACTGGAAAATAGGCATTCACCATCAGAACAACAGTGAATAACAGACATACTGGATAACATGGTGCCATTTTAGAGCAGGCAAATTATGATAGTATATCCTTTCAAATGTGTTGAACTTTTTGTCACTATTTATGCATTTTAATGTTCTGTTAGCATTTTCCAGCTGCAAGTTGTTTGTTTTAGAAGAGATCAAATTTGATTGGTCTTAGACAGGGACAAAGGTTAGTTTAGCTTTAGACAGGGATGTTGCTTTCTGCTGTTGCTTCACATCCAGTTGTGACCAATGTATGCAATTTTTTTCCTACCGTTTATTCATTATTGATTACTTTTCCTTACAAGAAGTTCAGATCTTGGTACATTTCCAGTGGAAATTTTCCAGTACATGGCAGCCTTTCCAAAGAATAGTGACTTCCCACAGATTGTTCCTCTCTCACTACTGAAGATGGCTTGTCCAGGTCATTAATGACAGAATGTCATGGTCCTGCTTGGGGAGGACCATAATGCTAGACATTATTTATTGTGGTCATTAGAATAAGATGCAAATGATCATATTCACACTGAGGCACAGCTGAAGTGCATCTCAGGTACTGAATTCTCTAAGTACTGTTTAGAAGGGAAAAGGAGGAGGGGAAACTCTTGCACTGAATTTATTGATACTGTTTTGCTACACTGTCATCAAGTTAAAAGTAGAAACAAGTTTGGGAAGAAAGAATGAGATCCTAGTTTTCCTCCTGCTGAATAAATGTCCTAAGAGTTTACATCCAGCTTGGTCTGGTGTTAAGGGGTAGGTCTTGTGGGACATGGGAACTGTTATCATTCTTGCACCTGAAAGCGCATTATATATACATCTACATCTTTATTATTCTGCCTGAAGGCTTTAGCATAACCAGATGGTATTTATCTGGCAATTGTAGATGAAAGAGTGTGTGAAATAGCAGCATGTGACAATGATAAACACTGAATAAAAATAGCAAGTATATATAGAGTCTGTCTTAAAGAAGTCAGAGGAATTCCTGAGAATTATTGACTCTGCGGTATATCAGTCCCAGAACAAACACTTTGAAAGCGTACGTATGTGTGCATTTCTGAAAATCTGTACATCACTTTGATCAGTATAATTTGAGAGGTCAGACTGGCCTAACTTCCCTAGGGGAAAAAACCCTTTTCCAAAACTTGCACTTTTGTTAGGACCCAGTTAGATAGTGAAGTACAAGAGAATAGAAAACAACTGGGGGAATAGAAAACAGTTTTTGTCTGGACTGTGGCCCAGATTTGATCACATCCATTGTCTTTCAAGATCCAAAGAATGATAACAAGCATTTGCTTATAGATGTGTTGAAAGAATTAAAAAGCTAAATTATTAAGCTCCTAAACAGTAACAGGAATGTAAAACAGTCTGAAGTAAGTTTTATAGTGATGAAATGGCTAATTGTTCAGACCTCTGCTAGCTGTCTTTCTTACTGCATGAAAGAATATTGAAAAGTAAATGTCATTTATTTTAGAGTAACCAAAGAACGGATGTAGATTAGAACTGAGGCTGGACATCAGCTCTTGTGAAATTTGTATCAAGTGTACAATCACTTTTTAGTATGTACAGGAAATCTCAAATCAAGAACCTGTCATTCTGCATCTGTTCAAGCAGAATTTAAGTAATAACTACCTTTCATATTTCAAAATGTAAAATTTCTATTGATTTTTTTTGGAGGAATTTTGATGACAACACTAGTTGGCAGCATAGTTCTGTGGGTCTTAGGCTAGATGGTCCCCAGAGGTCCCTTCCAACCCTAACAATTCTTGATACTCTATCATACTTTTTTCCTTTAGCGGAAAAACCCTAGGTTTATTTTGTGCAAAATGTTAAACTAAAACCTTTTTAATAACATGATTTCACCAGGTACCACAAAGTAAGTAAATGGTCATTCAGTTTTAACTGAAAGCATTTTCACTCGTTCTTTAGGACTAGATCTGTCATTTTAGACCCCTTGTAATTCCCTATTAGTTGTAGTTTGAGTAAGATGAAAACCTGCCTGTTGATTTGGGGGTGACTTACTTGAAATGGCACTTTCAACACAGATGTGGGCATATGCATCAATATTCTGCAGATAAGGACAGTCTGGGTAAATGCAAAGTATTTTCATACTGTAAGATTTAATCATTGCACTTCTGTTCAACAACATTTCACTGAAGAGTGGCATCAGTTTAGGGGAATGTTTTCAAACCTTGCTGTAGTTCTTCGTAGAACTCCAGAATCAGAGAAAATGAAAGTCAGTCTGAGCATGAGTAGCACCTTTGTTTCTTTACCTATCTCAAAACAAGGACACAAAGATAACTGTATTTGGCGTTCCTGTAGCCCAGTTTCTTGTCTCTACCAACAACCAAACTCAGATGTCTAAGGAGGAATGCAAGATTAAGGCAAGCCTAAATGATTCTTCCTTTTCCAAATCACAAATACCTGTGGGTGCTACATCCGTGTGTTAATAACACCCCCTTGGTGTGGGTTATATCCCCTTGCAACATCACTCCAGGCCCCAAGTGTGTGTTCCTCTGAGTGTAGGCCAGGACTTGTGTATCTCAGTTATTCCCAAGCAGCTCCTACTGAAGGTAGGCATCCATAGGTTCCCTTTGGGAATTTGCGATCTGAAAGCACACAATCATCAGAAAACCTCTGCTACACAAAGTGGGTCTTGAAAGTATTTACACCGGAGATTCATAAAGGTTCCCTGCACCCTGGACCTCATGCACATGTGAGAAGAAGCATTCCACTCCCCAGGCAGCATTTATTTACAACAGCTCGAGGAACTCCTGATCTTTCTGCAAAAGTGTATCTGAACCCTGAGGATAACAAAAACAACTTTAATTTCTTCACACTGTCAGGTTTGGCCAAAAATATGTTGCTGCTTTAAGAGACTGTGTTTATTTTTGCTTTTTTGTGTATCACAGTCCTTTTCTTCTGTTTGTGGTACCGTTCTCTGTTTATCAAAACAGACTGAAAGAAAGGCAAAAACATCAATATAGCACTGCTGGCGTAGTTCCTAACAGATCCTGTTTTTTTGCTAGAGAGAACATTGTTTTGAACTGGTCCACTCCTTGTATCTTTGCTTGCCATTTTTTTTAACTGCATAGTTCAACATTTTTTTGTCCCCACTTCTGAAACTTTAAAGAAGTTCTGAGGAAGACACAGGTATCTCCTAAATTTGCTCATTTTCAGTTACCAGTGGTGGAATACCCTTTAGATGTAATCCACAGACCTAACCTGATCCAGGTTCTGTTCCTGGCAGCCTGTTGATCAAAACAGTTAAGCTTTTGTGGGAAACCTCCTGCTAACTTGGCCAACATATAATATTCACATATTATTATAGAGCAGTACAAAGGCCAGAGTGCATCTGTTAGAATAACAGATTAAAGCCACTTGAAGATTGTTTCAGTGAACTATAATATGCAAGTACTGTGGGTGTTCATCAAATACTATTTTGGATCAGCAAGACAGCTTAAAGTGACACTGCTGCTCTCCAGTGCTAATATCTGTATAGAAAACTATATGTACCACATTCTAATAATAACTTTAAAAGATTCTTTAGATCTGGACATCTTCAGGAAGGTACAGACAAGTGATGATTTACCCTTGAATTTGCAGGATTTGTGGAGCTATATTTCTGAACTGCTGTCTTCAGGATTTATATATATATATATTTTATTCTTTTTAAGCTGTCATAACCTTTTTCTGTGGCCTTTTTTCTGTCTTTTCTGTGGCCTTCTCTGAGTCTGCTACATCCTTCTTCAGCTACAGAGATCAGAACTGCACACAATATTTTAAATGTGGATTTATAATCTTTTCTGTATCTTTGCCCTGTTCTCAGTGTCCTTCCTGGTGCTGCCCAGTATTTGGGGGATTTGGGACTGCTGCTGCACAACTGAGAGGATGGCTTCAGGGAAGGGTCAACAACTCCCAAACTGTAACCACCAATTCCAAGTTAAGCATCATGTAATCAGAATTTAAGGGGTTTTTTTCCCCATGTTTGTTTACACTGAAGCTTGGCTGCCCCATTTTCACCCTGTTTGTTCAGCTTTGAGGTCCTTTTGGAGTTGAGCCAGCGTTTGACTACCCATAAGAGCTTAGGATCTTCTGAAAGAAATGTGAAAAACTGGAGACTTCACTGTTTGCTCCCTTCTTCAACTCATCAGTGATGACACAGAGTAAAACCAGTCCTAGCATTGATCCCTGGAGGACCCCAGTTGTCGAATGTTTTCCATCCTTAAGTCCTTCCATTTGCCTCCTCTCCTTTAAGCAGCTTTTGGTCTATAAAACATCATTTCCTTTAATCCTATGGCAGCTTAATTTCTTTAATAGCCTTCAATGTGGAACCCTGTCAGAGGCTTTATGAAAATTCAAATATATCATGTCCAGTGAATCCCCTTTATCCGCCTGCTCCTTGACACTGTTGTAGAAATCCAGCAAATTGGTGAGGCAGGATTTCCCTTTACAGAATCCACACCAATTTTTTTTCAACAAACTGTGATTATCTCTGTGCTTAGTGGTCTTATTATAGACCCTGCTATCTTACTCAGGGATGTAAGACTCATTGTATTTCCCAGCATCATCTCTAAAGCCTTCATTTGTAGAAGGGAACTCCCCATTTTTATGGCACAATGGTTGGTTGTGATGATAGGTTACACATCTTTGTTTTCAAAGTCCAAGTTTGAGAGCTTTTGGATGAATGCTGTCTGGTCTTGGTGACTTCCTGACATCAAACTTATTTATTTAGTCTAACACTTTCTGTCTGTTTACTTATTGATCTAGTTCCTTTGAGTGATCTGATACAAAGAATGCAATGAGTGCAGGAATCAAACAGTTTCAGCAAGGAAAATATTGCAAGCAAATATCTGAGCTTCTCTTGCAAGGGCTTATACTTTACCATGAGTGCTACTCTTCACACCTTTGTCCTCCAGCAGTCCCACCAGTGACCTAGCTGGTTTACTGCTTTTAATATATTTTAAAAAGTTAAAATAGAGCACCCTCGCCATTTTTCAAGTTTCTTTTTGATCCTTTTAAGTTTATGTTTACATTTGGCATGAGTGGTTTCTTGGCTTTTCCTTATTTGGACAAGCTTTCCATTCCTCAAGGAGGAAAAGAAGGTAAGAGTATAGTAGTAACCTCCTTAATTTTCCCATTAAGCCATACAGGTGTTTTTCAGACCTACGCAGACTTTTCCTTTTGCAGTGTTATATGTCTTTTACATGGGTTTTTATTGCAAGTTTTTCTGGGGTTTGGTATTTAGTGTTTTGGGGGTTTTTTACCAGTCTCTAGGTTGCCTTCTTTTGGACTGTTTCTTTCAGGATATTTTGACACTTTACCTTTCCTCCCATTACATAGTTCCTTTAATTCACAGAATCATTAAATCTGGAAAACCCTCTAAGATCACAAAGTCCAGCCGTTGACCAAATACCATGCCCACTAAACCATATCACAAAGTGCCACGTCTGTTCATTTTTTGAACACTTCCAGGGATGGTGAATTTACCACTTTCCTGGGCAAGTCTCTTCCAATGCTTAACGACTCTTTTGGTGAAGAAGTTTTTCCTTATATCCAACCCGAATCTCCCCTGGTACAAATTTAGGCCATTTCCTCTTGTCCTATTGCTAGTTGCCTGGGAGAAGAGGCCAACCCCCCAAAATTCTGCATTTCTGTGTAGATTCTTTCTCTACAACACTGAAATTAATTGTATTGTGGTTCCAGAGCACTTCTTACAAACACTGTGCACCACTCAAGACCACACCAGAAGTGGCATCTTTTCATGTGGGTTTTGTTACTAGTTGTTCTAGGAAACAATCTGTTGAGGTTTTTTTTCCTCTAGTGTTTTTGTCCAGTTGGTTGGCTTGGTTTGGTTTGGGTTTACTTTGGGTTTTTTTCCCCGCTCATTCAGATGAAGTATCGATGCAGTTCAGTAAGCTGAAATCTCACACTCCTGCTGTCAGTCCTGAACTTGCAGGTCGCAGTCTGGCTTCACAGTTTCTGCTCACTATTATCAAACTTATTGGGAAGTCATTTAATATATTTATCTAATATATATTTTATTAGAGCCTAAGATTTCCATGCAAAAGGATTTCATTGTGCTTCTGTCTCCTTATTATAGAAAACTATTTTACTTTATATATTCATGCACAGTACTATTCACTTACTTGTAAATCCTCTTCTGTCATTCCTAGAAGTCCTGTAGCCTGGTAACATTGCATGCTCCTGCAAGGCCCCTGGGTACTTGCCTTACAGGGGTGATCTCTTGGTGCCAGTAATTCTTGTTCTGTCTTCATATTTAGGCATCTCGTGTTGGTACACAGCTACATGTGTGTTGGTAAACTTCTGAGTTTTGCCCTCACATTGAATTTTATCTACATCCACCTCATGCCACATCCCTATGGACAGGCTGCTTTTCCTGACCTTCAGCCTTCCCTAACTGCCAGTCCAGACGGTCTCTAACTTTTTCAGTTTTTGCAGCTTCATAATGATTCAGGTGCATCCTGTTTCTCACCTCAGAACATCCTCCAGCCCCTAAGTCACTTATTCCTTATGCCATGCCCCTTCTGGATGCATGGAGGCTCCGATCTCTGTGTGCATGGCAGGCTTTGCACAGGGGATTGGCAGTATTCCTGAAAGGGCTATTCCTCAGGTCCCAGGCTTCCCTCCTTGCTGTGAGCTTCAGTCAAGCCTGCACAGCACCCCCTGCATGCTTCCCTACATCAGCGGTACCTGCAGGTACTGGCGCACCCTGCTCCTCCACTGCTGCCCAGGTTAACTCCTCTGAGCAACCTTTGCTGGCCCTGGATGTTTGCTTTCCTGTCTGGTGCCACTTTGCTGTACTGGTGCTTTATTTTGTTAGAGCAAGTCGTGAAATAGTTTCCTGTCAGCTCAACTTGAGGTGATGGAACACACAAAGCTGAGAAACAATGTGGCACTTAAATTTGTGTTTGTTTTTCTGTTTGATTGTTAATTTGGTGTACAAAGTAAATGGAAGTGGAGAGATGGGATTTATTTCTTTGAGGAGACATTTTACAAACTGCTTTGATAGCTAAACACTAAAGTCCTGACTAGTGAAAATTTAAAAAGTGGAGAAGAAAGCATCTACAGTTCAGAGAGGAATGTCTTTGCTGTCATGGGTTTGCCTGTAAAACTATATACACCACAACACACAATGTTCTCTTACTGAAGAGACATACTTTTAAACATTTGAAAGGCTAGTTAGAATAAATATACATTATTCAAATTTCAGATTTCTTTGATATCACTATCAGTTTATCACAAACATTACTGAAATCTGTTAAAACAGGAGAGAATTGTGGACTCTTTAAGTGAACATGATGATGTCAGGTTTCGGTTTGTCCTTTCTTAATTTTGAAGGACTTGGCAATAATTACACTGCAGTAAAAGAGCCAATGTAGGAGGTTGAAATCTGAGCTACTTTATTGCCGTCGTATTTAAAGTGCATATAAAAATAGACCTCATTAGTAATTGAAAACTGGAATATCTGCTTAAGTGTAATGCCACTGTCACAACTTTCTTAAGGGGCAAGGCAAACAGTTTGGAGTGGTGGAATGAACCTCTGTGGTAGTATTAAGGGGAAGGTGGTCTGAGGCCATTTGTATGTCCCTTTTCAGTTAAGATATGTCTATGCTTTGGAGCTTCTCTTTTCCCTCAGTTTCCCTTGTAATGCTGGTAATTCCAAACAATTAACTGGCTTCTGAAGGTGAGGAGTTGAGAACTGTTAGAATTTTGTGGAAGCTCCAAACATTGGTTTGCAATTAAAAATCTTATGAATCCAATTCCTTTCCTGGAGACTGCTGCACCTCATTCATTAATCCTAATTCTGCACTGAATCCTTCAGCCCTGTGTTAGTGTGAAACCTGTCCCACAGAAGGAAGGACACAGTGTCACAGTCTAAGAGGAAAAAATGCTCAATCCACCTTACTATTTTCAATTCCTTCCTTCTGCTGTGGTTGGCCATTAGAAGCATTATAAACATTCTGTGCTTGTATCTGTTATTTAGCCAGATAGAAAGTTTTATTAGGAAATTATCTCCTACACAAAAGTCAATCCACTTGGCTCCCACACGAGTTGTTAGCATTCATTTAACCCAATTGGTACACAATTCTTGATTGGCTAATGCTTTCCCCAACATAATGTTTGCTTGTAATGCATGGTTTGCACTTATGGTTTGTCTCTTGGAGGAAAGTTCAGGCTTGCTTGTTCCTGCTGTTAATTATAACAAATCCTGGCAAGTTTAGGAATCTGAAAAGCCTTGTAAGATGTTGGCCTTAAGGGCTAGTGTCCCTGAAGTTAGATGTAATTTGAACGTAATAAATTGCTTCAATAAGATTTTGTTTCTTAGCTTAATTGCATAAGTCTTTGGGGAGTTAAGCTAATGTGAAATTAGGAGTCATGGGACCACCACTAACCTTTAGAGGTTGTGGTGATAAAATCCAGCTGTTTCTTCTCAAAATCGACCTCAATATATTGTCCTTATTCACTGGTGTTCTTATGTGATTGCAGTGACATTGTAGATTGGAAAAAGTTGGATTGGGAAAAAAGTTGGATTAGTTGCATTAAACCCTGATATGAATTGGATAATTAAAGACTAGTCAGATTCCCTGATGTGCTTGATTGCATGCATTATGGTATTATCTGCAGATGTCCTGGTTGCCCAGACTTTGGATAAAAGGGCCTTGAATGGATGTGTGGGAATCATGACCCTCTCCAGGGGAGCACCTGCAGTAGCAGATCCCACAGCCTTCAGTGAGGTTGTACTAAGCTCAAACTACAAGGGAGAGTAAGGCTGTGGAAGAAAGCATTGGCATTTACAAAGGTGGGAAATTATGACAAAGTTTTAGGATCTTCAGATATGGGGACTCAATTTAGATTGTTTGAAGAAGACCAGAGTGGGAAGTGGTAAGAATCAACTTGCATTGGCACTTGGGCACAAGGTAGAAAGTGAGCAGCAACTCTCAGGTATTTGTGGAGGTTTTTGGCTGTCCAAGCAGATTTGTAGAATCGCTACATTTCAGCTTGGGATGGGGGTAAGGTGTTTCTTTAGAAATACTTATGTCTTGAATTTTGATTGGCTTATAATTTCCCTTAATAATTTATAACTGAGGTTATAAGTAACATCAGTAAAGACTTGTTTGTTCTTATGCAGAGCAACCTATGTGCTATGAAGTAAAAGAAACATACAGTAGAAAATGCACAGAATGTTTCAAATATCTTTTAAAGCTGGATCTTGAGCTTTAGCTGAATATGCATACCATAGATGCTTTTTATAGGAGTCTAGTGCAAAAAAAGACTGTATCATCTGGCTTCCAGGCATTTGTTTTCTAGATACAGTTCTGCATCTTGTTAGAATGTTCCACTTAGTAGTAATGCCATTCAAAAGAGGATTTATACATCAGTGAACATCATAAGCGTTTAAGACATGGATAATACATCTGTCATTTTAAAATATTAATAGTATGCTTTTAGGTGATCATATAGTCAATGACCTTCATGTAGGGGCCTGGATAGTATCCTTGGAGAAACAGGCCTAGAAAATCCTTTCTTCTCATTAAAGCAAGAGGAAAAACCTGCTTTTAGATAAAAGAACTCTGATTTCTTTGTGGTTAGTAAAAGCATTGCACATAAACCTGAAGAAAATGTCTACTTGTACCGCCATTCCGGACTCCAAGTACTTAACTTGCCTGTTATCTAATAGCTGTAGTTAGGAGAAGGTTCTGCCAGGAACCTTCTGGTGCCAGCTGTGTTTGCTGCTGCATGGCTGAGGTTGCCTTGTGCCTGCTGGGAGCCCTCAGCCATTTCCCCAGCTGATGGTGCAGGGCCGTGTTGCTCCCTTTATGTTACGGTGCAGTTTGGTGAAGGGCTCTCTTTGCGTGAACTCTAGACAGAACCACACACAGCACCTTACAGATTTGTGCATCAAACTGCCATAAGACTTCAGTGATCTCTTTATCTCTTCTCCTTCCCTCCCCCTCTGCAACCACGCATACACATTTGCATGAACAGGCTTTTAAAATTCCTTAAGGCAATTTCTAGTATATGATAAGGACTGCTTTTACAACAAAGTCTTTCCAAATCAGTAATCCTGTAAAGATGAAAAATAAATACAGGGATATCTGCTTTGGCAGACAACAATAAAGATGTACATGTCGCAGCAATTATTTTGCACATTCATTCCTCAAGATACCCCTAACAGTTATGGGTCAAAGTCTTCTGTACATCTGCACTGCTGTCCAAAAATGTCAACAACCTAAAGGGACCACCCTCTCTGTGTTACATTTGTTGCTTGTCTGTATTGTAGGAAGGCACTTCTGGTCCATTTCCAAAATATGAAACTGTCCAAATTTCTGAAGACTTCCATCTTCACATCATGCATCTCTCTGTACAGAGATGTCATGGTTACTGCAGCACCCCTTGCTACTGGTAAATGCAGATGGTTACCAATACACACTGCACAGGATTTCACAGTGGTTACAATAAACGTAGTATTTTACAATGTGCAGTATATCACAATAGTCATGCACAGTATTTTTACCACTTATTAGTTGTAAGAAATCCCACAAGGCTATTTGAGTAATGGGATTTTGTTTTTCATTAATGCTTGCTTGGTAAATTTTTCTAGGGACAAATTGAGGAAATGGAGGAGGGGAATTACAATAGGGCTGTCTCGAGCTTTGTAAGACAGAAGAAAAATGAAGGGATAAAAAATAGAAAGCATCATTTTTTTCTGAGTCTTTTGCCCTCTTCTACTTTGTAATTATAGATTATTGCTTAAACTGAAGCATACTTTCTTCTGGAGATGCTTTGGGAAATCACTGTAATTCCAATCCAGGAGCAAACAAAATTTAGATTTTAAAAAGGACAAGCAAAGAGGACTACTAACAAGATTGCAGGATGGATAACTACAGTATCAAAGTTACTGCATCCCACACTACTGAATGAGTAGATTGCTGCTGAGGTAGAGCATAATGTTTTCAAGCACAGCATTTTACAGTTAGCAGGGTGCATTTTAGGACAATTCTTCCATGTTGCACGTGATCTCTGGGGCCTTTCGCTGAACACCTGCTCCTACAATGGTTCACTGTTTGAAGTGTGTAGGCCAGGTGGTTTCTAAGTTCAGCAAAGTGCTCAGGATCTGATCTTAAGGAGGGGAGGCTTTTGAGCACTGAAGTTAGGCTTCCAAGGCACGCACAGACCAATTTTTTTGGTGTATTTTAGACAAAGAAATGCCCTACAGTGTTTTTGTGACTCAGTTCTGTTGTTTTGCTCTCTTTTTAGAGTTTCTTTGTAAGGAATGCCCAAGAGTTCATATTTTCATTGACCGAATTGAGCTGAAGGACATTCCAGAAGAGCAGATGTATATGAGAAGGTGGCTTCATGAACGTTTTGAAATAAAGGATAAGTGAGTAGAAATATGTAGAACTTCCTGTTTCAACAATCTGTCTTACTTCTTTTGTATTAACAGATACATCCTTGATTTCTGTGTTACCAGCAGTACCAGCTTTAAAGCTCTCTGAAGAGAGGGTGATGTTGGTATTCTTGTGCATATAACGTATCAGAACCTTCTGCTAAAACCTTTTGCTCAGGAGGTTGGGATTCCTGGGGTTTTGACCTTCCTTAGATTGAAGAGGTGTGAGTCTTGTGTTCCAGGCAAGACTCATATTCATTTGAATACTCTCCGTTTATCTGCTTGTAATTGAGTCCTGTATAGCCAAGAATGTAAGATGCCTGTGGTAGGCAAGCAAAAAACAGCAGTGTGATTCTCTCCTTGTAGTCAGTTTTAAGTTGGAGTTAAAGGCAGGTCTTGATCTAATCTCTTCTGCCAAAATTGTTTACATGTTTTTCATCCAGACATCAACTGGATAAAAACACAGTTAACCCCAAAATCCCTACCTTCACTAGGGAAACAAGGTGAAGTAGAAGTTTCATTTGTCCATTTTTTAATTGTGGCAGAACTAAAGTACCTGGCTCCCTCCAGCATCTCCAGAGAAGTTCACTAGTGAGCATATGCAGGAGATCTAGGAAACCTTGTTCTCTGGAGGGACTTTGTACCTCAATGTGGAATTTAAATATTGTTTGAGAGATGATGGTTTTATTTGCCATTAAGTCCAACTTAAGGAGCTACATCTGTTTACTTTCTAAATCCTTGAATATTTTATGTGAGACAGAAATTTCCCTGATTCTTCAGTTATGTTCTGCTTTAAAATTGTTCTGCCAATCTCACACTTCATGGAAGTAAAAAATGTATTCATTTCTCCTGTGAACTTTGAATTCATGTAAAAGTTAACATGACTATCTGTAAGCATGGCACCGTTACTAAAGTGTCTTAGACATTTAAAATCACTAAAAAACTTTTCTTCACTTTAGAAAGGAAGAAAGTCTGGATTTAATTTATATAGACAAGGAGGTGATACATAAAATAAAAGACTGCCCGGTGTCTGTCCCTTTAGTTGTCTGGTGAAGACAAGCAAAACTGAACCCTGATTGTCTCATTGTAGGCTCTTGTTCACTGGAACATCTTTCCTGGGACCAAAGGAATCTGTCAGGCAAATTCAGAGATAGTTAAACCCCCAGAATTTCCAGATCCATTTATTAAAGGTTTTTAAAAGTAGGAGGAAAAAAGTTACCACTAAACCAGTGGTGTAGCATTTTACTCCTGCATGTTTAGCTTCCGATGTATTTAGGGTCTTGTGAGCCCTTGTTATTTATTAGTTTATTTTATGAAGATGTTTTTTCATCGTCCAGTGATTATCTGTGTGTTGTTTTGTCCTGCAATACTGCTCAATGCTATGGGCTTTTATGCTAAATGCTGAATGAAAAGGATTCTTTTCAATTTTTATGTTCACTGTTAAAATTAGTCCCCAAGGAAAATATACCTCTATTGCTTACAAGCATTCAGGTTGAGTACTCTGACACGCAACATGTTCATAAGGTGTACTCATTGTTTCAACTTGCTACAGATGAGCTGCTACACATGGTGAGATCATTTGTTAAATAATGTGTGATTAGAAGCAGTTACTGGAGGAAAGTAAGTTGCTTAAAATGCCTTACTCTCCTGTATGACTTTAACCATCTCCTTTTCTCTGCTTTTAGGTTACTAATAGAATTTTATGATGCAAAGGATTCTAAAAGAAGAAATAAATTCCCTGGAAAAAGTGTTCATTCCAAACTAAGCCTCAAGAAAACTTTACCATCTTTGCTGTTTTTAGGTGGCCTGACTGCTAGTATGCTTCTGACAGAATCTGGAAGGAAACTTTATGTAAAAACATGGATATATGGGACTTTAATTGGCTGCCTCTGGGTTAGCATTAAACCATAAGCAGATGTTAGTCTCCAGTTGGTGAAATGTGCAGTCTTTTCTTGTACATTGCACCAAACCTTTTCCTGACTTTATAGAAAAAAAAAGTGTAAATAAAGCCTTATTGGTCAAATATTGGAAATAATAGATTTTGTGACTTAAGCCTCTGTGTGGTTGGTCTGGGGAAAAGTAATGTAGATTTTCAGATTTGCTACTGATTTTTGCTGGAATAATGACAGATAAACCAAGTCATATGATAAATTGCTTTCCCCGTGAACTAACATCCATCTCTCTCTGCAGATTTGAAGAAGTATGAATTATGCATAAGGGTGTCTTAAGTGGACCTGTGAATGTATTTACAGAGCTTAATTTAGGGTATATATTTATTCTTCTGATATTCATGTTGAATTTTCGTTGTTCTTTCGTGCATTGCAGCAGCTCAGTTGCATCTGTCCCAGCTGTATCACAAATAAAATCAAAACTTTTTTTTTTTTAATTCTGCTCTTCAGTTTTAGCTAAATACTGTGTTCTTTAAAAGGGACTGCGTAAGCTAGCAAATCACGAGATGTTACTTGAAGCAGAATAAAATGTTCCCGAGAACTACTGTTCATGGGGAAGCAGCTCTGTTTATCTAGTGCATGATTTTTGATTATATTGCAGTATTAGGTGATTATTTTACATATGCAAAACATTAAATTGTACTGAGCAAACAGTTTATTTTGTGCACCTTGTGTTTGTGCATAAAAGGAATGTACGTGGTATAACAAAATGTTAAGTTTTTGTTTCTGGCCTAACCAGACTGTAGCCTCCCTTGTGTCTGTTATCCCTACCACCTCAAGTGTTTCAGCTGAACTCACAGACCTTTCATGTGTACGTGCCATAAGCAGAAGTTTCCTGTTACCTCACAATTTTCTGGAAGCAAACTTTGTTGTTTGGGTAGTGCACAGAATTATTGTAACTCCAGGAGCGTAAGGGTACGGTAACAAGGAACCTTCAGGTGTTCCTGCTAAATCCCAAGCATGTGCCTTTCCCACTAATCTGATTTAGCCTGATATTTCATAACCTGGCAGTCATCTCCATGCTGTAGTATCCCAGTAAGATTCACAGTCATTCTAGGTGATGCAGACTGCAGCTGGATTGAAGTTACAGGGTCAATGTATATGATTTGCACAGTAGACTAGTAGTGAAAAAAATGCATATCCCGTCAGTATTTCACCTGCTTGAAAGTATACTTTAAAAAGCAAAATCAACAAACCCTGACTATCAGAAAGTCTGCGATTCCCAAGGCTGGTATTTTTGTTGGGGAAAAGCCATTTCCTGATATCCAGGGAACAGTCTATATGTACAGCAATGGGGTAGGAAAGAGGATGTATTTTATCTTCTTCCATTAGGGAACTGGACTCCTTGTATCAAAATGAGAGAACTAGAAAATATTTTTATATAACACTTGCAAGCTTTAAATGTGCATCTCTCTCTAGCTTCAGTATGATTTGTCTTGCTTTACGGTCCATTGTGAATTAGACATCTCTTAAAATTACATCTCAGTTTTTCAGATTTCATCATTGCCAGTTAATTAAAGATACGGCTTTTACTGTGTGTTTTTCTTTTTTTTTTTTTTAACCTTATAAAGTAATTACGGTTATTACAGTTCCACCTTAAAATCATTCAGTACAACTTTCAGTTTGAAGTTCTGTGTCCTTTCATAATGGATTTTGTCACTGGAGTTATTTATATCGGTGATTGATTCAGGATATGTTGATGAACCATTTTGAAAACAATGACTGGGAACAATGTTGAAAAACAGTATTGTTATGAGGCTGTGAAACAGAAAAAAAAAGCCATTTTATGTAACAGCCAAATGTGCTTACACGTAGTTCTTCCTATTCTCAGCCGACTGTTACCAGTGGGTATAACCAGAAGGCAGTGTTCCTATGTTAGTGTGATTTTTTCAGTCATGGAATGAAATTTTACTCTGACATGACTAAATTTCTTTGTAACAGCTAAGAATAACATTTAATTATACATCAAAAATAAATGCAAACAGCTTAATTCATTTGTAGGAAAATAACTGCTATTTTGGAGAGCCTAATTACCATGAAATACTGGATCACTCTTGCTGTGTAAGTACCAGGAATATAATTGACACAGTGCAGCAAACAAACAGGATGTTTATTTTGAACCTTATCCTCTCTGTTAATCTTTTTTTTTCCTTGCCATTCATTTATAAAGTTTTGAAACTGTAATTTGCTGTTGTATTTGGCATTGGGAGTATCACATGCTATTTCTAAATATGCACTGATATTAACTTGAAATATTTCTTCATTAAAATAAGAAGAGCCAATGCTCATTCAACTTTTCTGCCCTGTCTACTTGTTCAATTTTTTCTGCACTTTCATGTTTGTAGCTTGGTTAATAGGACCTGCTTACACAAAGGCTACGAATGTGGTTTTAAGTTCTTGATGGAAAAACTTGTGTGAGAAGCAGTCATTTGAAAGAAAACAACTTTGTGATTTTTTTTCCATTGCAGTTAGAAATGCATTAAAATTGATTTGTGCTTGTTCCAATGCAACACACCACCAGGTGGGTCAAACTGCAATAGCTTTTCACCCATGAACACCTGCACCAACTTCACAGGTTTAGTAATGTTCATTAGTGTGCAGGACCACAGTCCTGTCCAGGAATTGGCCTCAAGGCCTTGGCCTGACACATTGGCAGACAGTGTGGACAGACCCAAGGGGAGGGAAGAGGTATTGCAAAAAAATACCTGAAGTATATCTTGGTAGCAAATGCCACCAGAGTTTTAGTGATGTGTTAAATCTCAGATGGACCCATATTTCAAAAACCTCCTTTGCCAGCTCTATCAGTGCCTTTCATAACAGCAGTTTCCCTCTACACCACAAGTACTGCTCTGTTCATATGCATGCACGGTATGTAAAACTTGCAAGACCACCACTATGTGCTAATTCTACAATGATATGTTTGTGTTTACTTTTGGGGAAAGGCTGGTAAAGACACATTAACTTAAATAACAGAGAACACAAAAAGTGAAGTGACAGAAAACACTGAGTGATAATAGAGTGAAGAAATTACTGAGGAGGACATGTAAGGGGCTCCAGCCTGCTGCAGTCCTTTGCTAGCTCCTCTGAAGCATTTTTTTACTGTAATACTTGTTTTTTCTCCTTTCAGTCAAATGTAACATAACTGTAAAACTTCTTTTAGTACTTAAAAATTGGCCCCTGATTATTTTAGCATGCATAGAATATATATACTCACTTCAAGTGAGAGAGAGATAACGAGTTTGGGTTTGGATAATGAAGGGGACCAGGACCGGGCTTGGGATTTTTGTTTTAGTGTTATAAATTTTAAAAAAGATGTTTCTCCCACCACCACCTCCAAATAAAAAAACACTTTTAATGACAGAAATTCCAACCATGCCCAGAAAGGCAATGGAAAACCAGCTAATAGGTTCAAGATCTTGGCACCTGCTTTATAAAGGCTTTTCCTTTCTAAAATTGGAAACCACAGTTTGGTCCTAACCTGCAGTTCTAGGTCACTTTTTAGCAGGGCTTGAAACAAACACAGTGGGGTTGCTCTTGTCCTCATTTCCTTGTTCATGCCTGTCTCATCAATTTGGAGCTCTGTGGTCCCAGTGAAGTGAGTTGCACAATATGCTGAGCATAAGACAAAAGAAGAAATTGTTGGTTTAAGTTTGTATAATGGCAAAAGTCACACAAGTAAAACAAAACACAGAACAAATCCAGGGAAGGAAAAGCAACAATAATCTAATTAAAAAAAAATATTAGAAAAATATTAGAAACATCAGCTCCAGTCAGGCATGACTACATCTGATTGATTCCAGGGAAGATTTGTTTTCTGTGTGGGGAGCAGTTTCCCAGTCAGCCTCCTGACAGGTAGGAGTATACCTCCTACGTGTTCAGTTTGAGTCCCAGATCTGCAGCCCTACCCCAGGCTGACTGGTCTGTTGTTTTCCTAATGAGGAGTCCCTCAGCACTTCTAAAACTGATGTGAATCTTGGGTTTCCTCCATTCTCCTCCTGGACCTGAAGAATTTCCCTGTTTGTTTTCACTCTGTTAAACTGCTGACAGACAAGCCACTGACACCCACCTCTTTCAGGGCACATCCTCCTTAGGAGGACTGGCATTTGGTGGGCAGAAGCCAGTGGAAACGCTGGAGTCTGTTGCTGGTGGGGTGGAAGGAGGTGTTGCTGTTGAGAAAACAGTTGTTGAGTTCTGAGCAACCTGGTCTAGTAGAAGGTATCCCTGGCCATGGCAGAGGGGTTGGAACTAGATGGTCTTTAAGGTCCCTTCCAACCAAAACCATTCTGGGATTTTGTAACATCTGTATTTGACATCCAGGATGGATCTCACTCCTGTTTCTGCCAGAGTGTGCCTTTCACTGTTAGGCAGTTTGCATGGCTGTAAGTAAATGCAAAGACTAGATGTACCCCTGAAAATAGTGACTTGTTCCTGGGTCGTATTTGTGATGTGAAAGTTCAGTTAGTTATGCCTGTACAAACTATTTCACAGCCATTCTGCCTGTGAAGGACATTTTGATGCCTCTGTTTGTGTTCTCTGTGTGACTTATTGGAACCAGAGCCTTTTCAACCTGTTTGCCTGACTGGCCCAGAGAACCTACAGAGGATGATGTTCAGGGGCAGAAGTTGCTGCCAGTTCTCTTGGCCATGCAGTGGCCAACAGAGCTGCTGGTCTGAGCTACCAGGCTCCCCACAAAGCCTCTGCAGAAAACAGGCCCCTCAAGTCCCAGTCCCACCACTACAGACTAAGACAGGCATCACCATCACTGGGCTGCCAGTACCAAGGGGTTTGGAGAATGGTAGATCCTAAAACACTCTTGGTTTGTTTGCGAAGTATACAGGATATGGTGTTCTCTCCATAAGATGGGCTGGGGCTCATGGGTGCTTTGAAACATGGATGAGGAACAGGTTGGAGGGTTATGCCTACTTTTGGGCATCAAAGCACAGTCACTGGATTGGGAAGTAAGACATATGGTCTCAACAACTCCTGGCCTGAGAAAGACCAGAGCTGTTTTACTTTCCCCAGCACTCCATATCCTCAGGGCATCCCTAGTGCTGCTTTTCACCTCACAAGGTTGGAAACGATTTTAAGATTTGTAGGGCCAGCATGACTGTAACTGGTGCCAAAGACACCGGCTGGGTGTATGAATTTCTGCATTCAGCTTCAGCCCTGGGGCATTTCTGAACTGCCCTATGAACAAGGTGGAAACAGAGATGGCCCACAGCTCACACCAGTGTGCAGGCAGCTGTAGCCTCCAGGCTGTGCTTATAGAAAGAGGAAAATGGGAAGGGTTCCACCCTAAAATGCCATATATTTGAAGTGTCTTTCTATGTTAGGAGTGAGCCTGACACTTCATGGGCACTAGCAGACCTTGTCACCACTATGGCTGTTGTGGTCCCACACTCCACACCAAGGCCCTCCTTCCCTGTCTCCTTCAGAGACACGAAGGCTGAAATTGCCAAAGCAGTTTTCAATTTTTGGATATAACTGGCCCCTGGCCTTACTCAGCTGTGCAAAAATTTCATCCATTTGAGACCACAGAGGAAACAGCTACAGAGAATTTAATTTGCAGTTGGCCAAGATGGGAGAGTTGACACTGTAATGATCCCAAAAGTATCAAATGCTGTTCAACATTGTTAGGCACAAATAGAAGAATATGCAGAGTACTCAAGGCTGAAACCTGAACTGGGGGTATTAAGTTAAATTACTTTTCATGCTGTATGCATAACAGTTCCTCATTAAGGTTGTCACTTATGGTTTAACAGGCATTTGCATTTCCTATAGTATCCTACTGCACTTTTAGCATAAACACTGTAGGTTCAGAAAATGGCATTGCCTTTATGCTACTTTGCACCCAAGTTTTTTAAAGTCTTGTGTGATAAAGAGACTATAAAGATTTGCCTCTAGTCTGTATAGTCTGTGAGCATTATTTGGCTTCTGTAAATGAAGAAGTCATCACTTCTTGTTGTGCAAGGTATAAAAAAAGTTGGTTTGACATCAAGGTGCTTTAATAAATTCCTGTTGATTGCAAAGGATTGCATTAGTATGGTCACATACTGACAAGTGTTGAAAAGACTTTTAAAAAAAACACACTGTTTTTACAGCCAGGGAAGTTAAATTATAATGCAGAAATACTTCTTTGTGGAACCACGCACTTGTAGCTAGGACTTGGTTGTAGTCATAGGTGAATAACCTGATTCACACAACTGTTTAAAGACAGAGAAGTAGAAGCTGCTGGAGAAATGGTGTTTTTATTATCCAGAAAAGGAAAGGTATTTCAAAGAGCTGACAAATAATTTTGCATAGCCCTTAGTAGTCCTGTTGGCACAGGATATGGTATTGTTTTCTAAGTTTAAACAGTAATAAGAGATTGTGCGTACATATCCTGATATGTCAATTGTATTCCTGACAAAACCACAAGAGATTCAAGAAGTCAAAATACTTAGAACATATCCCCTTTTGCACCACAGGATTGGAAATGCCAAGTGGCTGCTGTCACTAGCTCATCCTGTGCATCCCTTTGGAATGCCTGTTGCTGCTTTCAGCGCCGGTTTAAAACTAACAATTATTCTTGACAGCACAACGTGTATGAAAGCAAAGGTGTGAACTGGGACATGTACCATCATGCTGGCCACAGTGATAAAGCCTAGGTGGTTCATCAACCAGCTCTGCAGAAGCCAGGGAAGGGAACTCAAGGCAAACCAGGGAGCTGCAGTCACAATGAGATTACAAAGTGCCTGTTTGAAGACAGAATCTCAGCGCAAGCGGTGGGCGCTAGCAGCGCCACAGGGTTATAGCGTGTGCATGGCAGAGGCAGCGGCTCCAGGGGCCACACCACGCTCAGCTGAAGTAAATGGGGACTTCAGATTCCTTTTTTGATAGCAGGACAAATTCGAAGCCTTAAAAGAAAAACCCTCTCGAAATTATATGACATCCTGGAAAGGAAGGACTGCTTCTGAACCCTCAAAGTCTGGAGTAACTTTAGTATCAAGTGATGCCATAGAATAATTGGGTAAGGGTCTGCCACGCTGCAGATTCTCATCCCTCCCCTCTTCCTCAGCTCAGGCCAAATCTTTCCGCATGCACGGAGGTGAAGTTTTGCATCCCTTGTTCCTTAGATGCCTGACCTAAATAAAGCATAGCTAACAGAAGAATTTAGGACTTGCAGCTGCTGTAGAAGGCAACAGGAACATATAAAGAACATGCATACACCACTGTACAGCAGTCTCCTCGTACAACAAATGTACTTCTTGGATTGAATAATCAGGAAATAGTTCCAGGCTCTGGTTTTCTGTTTGTAATATGATGGCAATGCTGTTCCTTGCATTTTAGGGGTGTTCAACAAATACTTTATTTTGTGAAGTTTTGGTGCTTTTTTTATAATGTTCACCATGACAGTGTCAGAAGGAAAGGGAAGGCCTTCTGAGTAAGCTCAAGTGTTCTTAAGTGAGCTCAGAATAATGTGCAAAGAGAGGCTAAAATGAGTTCCTTCACATCCTTTCCCCACATGCCACTTCCCAGTTGCCTTCGTTCTTTGCTGTGCTTCAGTCTCCTCATCATCCTTTGATTTCCTCCCCAGTCTTCGCATGCTTCGTGTCCCCCCAGCTCTCTGCCAGGGTTCCTTTTGTCTGTTCCAAGTCTACTTTTCCAAGTTATCTCCTCCTCTTCCATGTCTCACCTCCTCTGAATGCAGTCACTTCATGTAACCTGGAAACAAACAGCTTGAAAAAACAACTAAAAATCCATACTTTCAAGTATCTGGATTTAGAGTTGCTCTGGCCTGAAGCAGTTAGAAAATGCAAGTTCTAGGGAAGTCCCACTCCAGGCCCCAGAGTATATCCCATGCTCATGAACTCACCAGAGAACGAAGGCTACAATCTCTAGCTGGCTTCTGATGAGCACATGTGAACTGCAGCTGGTTTGGTTTTTATCCAAAGCCCTGTGAATTGGCCAAATTTTCAGAGAGACTAGAAAAAGTCTATTTCAGCAGTAAGGTTACTGTTTTGTCCAGTTCCAAGTCCATCTTCCAGTAAAAAAAAAAAAGCACCACAGCTTTTCAAAGACTGCTGGAGTATTGGGAGGGGGATATGGGCTTTTGCTTGTCTTGAACCTGGCCATGATTACATTAAGGAAAAAAGGTGCTCTTAGACACATGAACTGTTTTGGCTGAAAACTTTGAAGAAAACCTAGCCTGCAAGACACACCTGGCAAGCAAAGCTCTGGCTTTTTGCTAATTGGGCAATTAGTTTTTTGCTAACTAGCTTTTTGCTAATTGGGCAAAGGTAAAAAATAATAAAAATAAATATGTATAAATTATAAATAAACCCAGGATTGAGACGGCAAGATGCATTAGGCAGTCCAAAAACTTATGTTGCACTGCCAGCTATGTATGTAGCTTGCATCTTTCCTTCCCTCAGCCTTGAACTCTGAGAAAATTTAGACTCAAGCGTCGACGTGGGACTGGTTGTGGTTTGGATGAGTCTTTTTTTTTTAACTGGATGACTTCTGTGAATCTGTTTTATGGCTGCACATATCTCAGATTTGCTTTCTGTGTAATAAAGTTTGGCTACTTGAGCCAAACCCCAGTAATATGCCAAGACAGCTTGGCCATACAAATGAGGTTACAAAGGTTTAACTGAATTGGAGGGCTAAAGCAGAGAGTAGCTAAGGCATGTACAGAATATCTAAAGTGTTTTGTTTCCTCGTGTAAGCAAAGACTGTGTTTTGTTCACTCAGTATCAGTTTCTAACAGCAGCTCCTGAGTATCATCCAACACCAATGTGCTTCTAAAGTGCTCAGAATCGGTCCTGCCACCCAAGTGAGGTCAGTATTGCTATAACCAAACTGGCTGGCTGATATTACTAACTTCTGCCTGGAAGAATTTTGACAGTTTGATTATAAAATGCATTAGAAAAGAAACATGAGATTTGATGCTGCAGGAAAGAATGCAGGCTTTAATTTAAAAGAGAAACGATTCTTTTCGTGAAGCAGACACAGCAGCACACAGTTCCTCAGTCATACAGTATGCCAGTACTATGTGTTAGCAACAGCCACGTAGCTTGCATGTTCAGGCTCATTTTTTGGGGGTTTCAGCATCCCCTGTAGCCACTCAGACAAGCTGGCCTGCCAGGGCAGCTGAAATTTGCATCTTCCTGCTGTGCAAATCAGTTGTGAGAGGCAGGACTGCCAAGCCTCCTGTCCCTCTCTGTTCTGGATCCAGGAGTTCCTCTTACACCACCTGCCACCTAAGTCACTCTCTTGAGTTTGCACAGGAGCAGAGCCAAGGAGCAGCTTCACACAAACAGCAGAGATCTCGGTCAGGAGGCAACTATGAGCTGAGAGGCTTGTCCAGTGTTGGTTAAGATCTAATTTGTTCACAACAGCAGCAGCTCAGCCGGCATCTTGGATTAAACCCCAGAATTTGGGCCCAGCTGACACGGGTGGTGTGCATGCTGTCTTACAGGTTGCCTGACACAAGCCTCCCCTTGCTCATATCCACTCCCAAGGCACTTGGCTACCACAATCCTGTGGGGCTCCCTCCTTTGTGTACTTTGCCTTTGGGTCATCTCTGATGTCATCACTGAGCAGACTGCAGTGATGAGCATTGGGGTACCAGCTACTCTTCTCTGTGCAAATGAACTCAAACTCACCTGTCCTCTCAGCAAGCCACAGTCACTAGCAGGTGACACCCTGTCCCTGCAAGCTCAGCCTCCTTCGGAGGCAGGAACATGGGGATGGATGTCCCATCTGATCCTGCTCTCCATCCCCAGGACCCCTGCAGTGATATGGGTTATCTGATTCTTTTGGAAACATTTCACACCAAATTCTTACCTGGGAGAAGCTTTTACATTGAACTACATTGAAGAATAGGAAGAGATATTACAGTTTATAGGCCATTGGGTTGGGGTTGTAAGGGGTAGTTACTATTCAGCAGCAAGCACATGCTGGTGCCGAGCACACTCCAGGACTGTGACAGTGCATCTCCTGGCATCTGCCCTGGCACTCTGGCCAGTGCATGCCTGACATGCCCACAGGAAGCACACCAACATACAGGGGAATGAATATGTGTTTGGTTATAAGAATGGTAGCTTTTTCTTTCCATTATCTAATGTTTTTCCACATTGAACTGCAAATACAGAAGGAACATACTGGTTTTCATTGCAGAGAAAAAGTCAATCCCAGATCTTTCTGTGTGGTTTATAATGAAGCCTCAAACCTGAGCTGTCCTGCTTACACAGCTTTTGTAATGTGGTGGCTACCCTGAGGTAGCCAATGCATATTAAGAAGGCACTTTCTGTAGGACAGATGTTCCCTAAGGAGTCCTGTGCCAGAGCACTGGGCAGCCTGGGCTGTGAGACGGACTCTCTCTGCCTGCCCTTTGCAGATAATCCTGCTTTGCCCAAACAAGTCCCATGTGCAGCGGCTGGCTCGGGGAGGGCAGGGCTGGGGTACGGCTTGGGATATGTCTGGCTCGGGGAAGGAAGGGCAGCGGGCGCTCGCAGGCAGCTCCAGCCCAACGCTTTGCATCTACCACCATCTCGTGGAGAACCAGCAGATCCCAGCGCCGGGCTGTTCCCACCATCGACAGGAAGGGAAAGGGGCAGAGGGCTGATCCTCACGTTTTACAGTCGGTGCTGCCCCTGTCAACCCCGGCGCAAAGGAGATGCCGCGAACTCACTGAACGGGATTGACCAAGAGTGAGGGAAAGCATCAGCAGGTTCATTCCCCGGAGATCACATGTGATGTGCAATACGTGCCTTCCAAAGAGCCCTTGGCCCTGAGGGATGCTGCAAGAGGACATGATGCTTCTACTGCAACACTGGCACAAATGCTCTATATTTGCAGGGAGGAAAAAAACATCCTGCCTGCTCCCTTTCACCCTGGGATGGTCAAATATATGAAACCAGCAACAGTAGCAAGACAGATTCTCAGTGAAAGGAATTATGGAAATCAGCTTAGAAGACTGAATTTCATGGGAGGGCAGAGAAGGAAGAGGCCTGCCAAAATGATGGGGAAGATTTATGTTTCCTACTGAAAATATGTGAAGTGGTTTTGAGATTTGGTTAAGCTGCTTTTAGAAACCAGTGACACAGTAAAAAGCCTTAATGCACCATGTTTTATGTAGGAAACTGACTTAATGCACCATGGACTAATTTCTACATTTCAGATTCTCCCCAGCCTGATAATGAATCAGAAGAGGCCTTGGGGTGTGTGTGATGTGGGGGTTAGCGAGCTACCGTCTGAGCCAGACAGAAGGGAGCTGAGGACTAAGGCAATGCAAACTCAGTGATGCTTACTGTGTCCTCAGAAAACAAAGTTAAGTATCCAAACAAATGCTGGTTGTTTCACATGTGATTTACCCCTACAGAGCTTAGTCAGCTGGGTTTCAGGTTCAATGTATTGACTAACCTGTGGCCTACAGAAATAAACTCCTTTTTTCCCCCCTCTATCTCCTACTTTGCTGCAAAACCAGGGAGAGGAAGAGAGATCCCTGTGCTTTGATTTCCATATCCTCCAGAAAAAAACAAAGACTCTCATTTTTTGAGGAATTCCTAGTGTGGAGTGTTTTAAGCCTGTGGATCCTGTGCCAAGCCCTCTGCATTCCTTTGCTCAATTCTTGGCTGTCACAGCTACAAAAAGGGTGTCTGATTTAAATCTGTGCGTGGTGATCAGGAGGTCCTTAAGCTATAGCTGCACAGGCAAAGCATTTGGCATCACACTTGTCTCAGATATCTTGAGACATCCATAATATTCACACCTACAGCTGACCTGAACTCCCTTATAGGGGACAGAGGAGCCCAGACCCTTTTACTTCTCTTTAATGTCAGTCAAGAAATAAATACATGTCCAGTGTTTCCTTCTTCTGAACAATTTTAGGCATTGATTCCAGGATGAGATGAAAGAGAGCCTAGCTTGATTAGTTATATTGACTGTATGTCTGCAGGCTGCAAGGAGAGCCCAGCCTGAGCAGCTCAGGCGCAGACGTCCGTGCTGGAGGTTGACTCCACTGATCCAGGTGGATGCTGGCCCCTTTCCCTCTCCCTCCACCGGGGCACTGGACGTGTCTCAGCACCTGCAGCTCAGGGGGAAGGGCTGCAGGCAGTGTAGCCACCCCTGAGCAGAGGGGTCATCTCCTGCCATCCTCTGCCCCTCGCCTGGGACAGAGAGGTTGATATGGGGATGCCACCCTCCTGGGGGTTGTTAAAAATTGAGATGCCAAAACACCTGCAATTAGTGTGTGGTTTGGCTTCTGTATCTTGACATACTCTCACAGGGTGTCCCACTCTCTTCCCTTTTGGGGATAGGTTGGAGAGAGATATGCTCTCTTGTCAGGTCTGGTTTCTCTGCCTCTTTGGGTTTTTTTGATATCCAGCTCTTATTGAGCTACTTGTGTTGTCCTGTGGAGACCAACAGAAGCTGAGTTATATTTAGCAATGTTGCCATACAAAAGATCAGTCTTGTCAGGCAATGTTGTATGTACTGCATCTAGTGAACTACATGGCTAAATGCCATACTTTGATCCAGAAATTTCTATTGCTCAAGGAAACAGGAAGCGCAGAACGTGCAATTATGTGCCTACTTTTAGAAGAAAAAAAATCTAAACCATGGTTAGATCTGTTTCTCCCTTACTTCAGAAACTTCTAAAATGCATTTCAGGGCAGTCAGTGTTGCACTTAGAGGATGACCAAGAAAACAACCTCCAAAGCTTAGCAACGTTATTCATACTGAGAGCTCAGCACAGTGAGATCGCTTGGGCTGTAGATCCTACACAGGCTTCAGCTGTGACATGTCATTCCCACTGGGTTCAGAGTAAATTGCTCCTATTCCTTTCTCAACAAAGTTGCATTAAAGTCACTGGATTGTTACAAGTTTTATTTCTCCTCTCAGGCAAGAACACTTGCTCTTTGATCTAATGATCTCCTAAGGTTCTTGTTGTTTAACTCTTCATGTCTAACTCTTCTAATGCATGACGAAAGCAGAGTTGTATATTAATTCTATTCTATTCTATTCTATTCTATTCTATTAAGAGTGTTTCTCAGACTGCTATAATAAAATACCTGCAGCAGGGCCAGAATGTCCGAGGTATCCTAGTGTATATTCAACATCATACCATACAGAGCTGTGCATGTTTCTACCTGTGCAGCCCACAGTTAAAGAGAATGAAAGAGCAAAAAACGGAGGAATTGTTCTGGTCTGACATTAGAGGACACGGCTCTACAGGAAACCCGGGTTTATTTGCAGGCCTCCTTGGGGCCTGTCTTCTTGATGAACTGTGGAAGGACAGACAAACAAGAATCACTTCTGTAGAAACAGGCCATCATTGTAGCTTCTGTCCTTGCTAATACGCTCACTGTAATTTACAAGCTCCCTCACCTCCACATTGTCCCCCTTATTGTCAGGATAAACCACAGGCTTTTACTGCTCACAGAGAACATAATTCACATTGCCAAGAGCTCAGTTTATATTTAGTCATTATTAAAGTGGGGGAAGCAAATGAAAGACACTGTTGGCTCTGAGAAGCTCTCTGCTCTGTAGGCAGTCAGATGAGATGACCTTGAGAGCTCCTCCATTGCTGGTTTCTGCAGCAATCAATGCTGCTGAGAAAATGAGCCTGAACAGGATGAATTCAGCACACACTTTTATTACATTTTACTTTTTTTTTTTTTTTTTTTGGAAAAGCCTCCCAGATTCTCAGCTTTCAACTTTGTTTCTCTGTTGTTCACTTGTCCTAAAAGTTTCTATCCTCCCTGCTTCATGCTGTCTTCCCTCTTTTTGTTCCCCTTCTTGTGGTTTCTAGAACACTTCTCTCTTAGTCAAACACACAGTTTTTCTCTTTTTGTGCTGTTTTGTTGTATCTTGTTACTTCTGTTACTTTACCTTGGCCCTTCCCTTTGTCTGTTACCTCTCTTCACTTTGAGGTACTATTTTCCCCATCAATTTTACCTTGTGCTTTTTGTATCCTGGATTACAAACTGTTACTTGGACTGGATCTTTATTGTAGCATGTAAACCCCATTGCATTTCTTTAATCTTCTCTATAACAACCTCACCATCACTTATACTACGTTGACCTCATTGATTTCAGGTGTACGGGAAAGAATAAGAGGATAATCCAATTTGGAAGAGATCAGGAGCCAGATAGTACAAAGTGGTAAAATGAGGAAAAGAAAGCTTAAGTTGGATGTTCCTGTGTTGCAAAGAGAAAACTCTGCCAGGTGTCTGGACCTGCTAAACTCAGGAGCAGACCTGCTGGCATGTGCAGTGCGCAGGCTGGGCATGCCATAAACTCACTTGAGCTTTCCAGAGCCAGGTAAATGCAGCGTCAGGTCTCACACACGACTTCCCAGCATTCATATGGAAGAGCAATGTATTCATCCACTAGACACAGTCCCACATTAGAAATGAATTTTGGCCTACAGATGTGTGGGGAAACACACATTATACAACCTGCATTTGATCACCTTTTTCCCCCACGTCAGTGATAGAGAGCTCTTCTTTTTCCTACTGTATCTGTCTCTGGGCTACAAAACACAAAGATCATCTCTCCCTTTGTCCAAAGAATCTGCAGACACAATTTGTTAAAGACAGAGAAGTATTGGGATTAAGGGGAGTATATCTATTCATGAAAACAGTGCTCTCAGCCCAGTCCCTGGCGTGAGGCAGTTATACAGCTCAGCAGCACCTTACATTGCTGTAGTTTATGCCTTGGCTTGTACTTGGCTCAGCAGGACAGCGGCTTAATTGCCAGACTGTGTGAGAGAAAATGTAAGAGCAAAATTAAAGGATCAGATCTAATAGCAATGAGTGTCTGAGCCAGGCTGTCAGTTATTTCCATCACCTTCCTGATGACTGAGCTCTCAGGGCTGGCAGTGCTGTCAGCAGCATGTCTGCAAGTAGGGTGAGGCTTCTATGGCAAACAGCAGTTTATTAGTATGCATCCATAAAAGGTTGCATCTAATCCAGCCTAATATAGTCACAATGTTTTAATATCTCAAATATGCTTATCCTATATAATTCCCATTAGATGTGTTTAAAACCCCTTATGTCATTCAAAGCCCCTTCAACATCCCCAAGACATCATGATAAGCATATCCTCTCACTGTTGCTGCAGAGTAAGGCTCTTCTTTTTTGGCCCCAGTCAAAGAACAATTTTCAAGTGTTCTAATGCTTTCTCCAACATAGTGATTGAAAAATCAAAACAAAACCAGAAGGAAAAGAACAACATAAACTGGTAGGCAGGCCCTGTAGATGGTAATAGCCTGAGGTGGTCCAGCTCAGCCCAATGGATGCTGGCCATGCCATGAGTCTCCATCAGCTTCTGATCCCCACAAATGCAGAGCACAGCCCACCCCAGTGGTGACAGGAACTAGCAGTGATCACACCCTGTATTTCACATTACTGCTAACACAAGCAGAATGGCTGTCAACACTGAAATTGCTATAAAGTTGAAAAGTGGATAAAGTGGATAAAGCTAAGGAAGTGGATACAATGTGGAAGTATATTAAATCATGTCTTTTTTAATTGCATGGTATTACAAATTTCTCAAAATAGCTGCACTAAAAATTGTCTTGATAATATTCCCAGTAAAAATGCAGTAATTTTATCTATTTTACCTAGAGTAGATTATAATGGGGATGTGAATATACCATCCCTCAGATAGAATTGTCAGCTCTTTTACTAAAATAAATTGCTCCTTTGCACTTTACAATGGATATATTTTTCATAGCAGGCATGTCCAAGGGATAATTTTCCTAATGAACACAGACAGCAGTATAGCTTTCCCATGCTGCCCTGGAAATGCAGTATTGACTTATATTTTGCTGTCTAAAGCTGTCAGAATTGCAGGTGCTGGCGGAACTGGAATTTTGTTTCCAGCTTTTCACCTGTCCTCATGCACGTCCCCATCATTTCCCATCTTTCCATCAGTTTACACAATTTCTCCTGCTGCCCAGGTGCAAAATGGTTGCTGGGGGCTGTCCTTGGCCAAGTGCATCAGGGAAAATAATATTTTCTCCTATCTGCCTTTTCTCAAAGGAAAAATAGAGCAAGGTCTGCAGAGAGGCTTCATTTAGGCACCAAATATGCTCAAGTGGTTAAAAAACAGGTTTGACAATCAGTGACACAGTTCAAACTCTACCTCTACAACTCTCAACTTAAGTTTCTTAACTCCTCTTGCCTCTCTCACAACAGAGCTCAGTGCTTACATATTCACAGAAAAGTTGAGGTGGGAAGGTACCTCAGAAGATCATCCAGTCCAAGCCCAGGGTCAGCTACAAGGGTAACCTACAGCAGGTTTCTCAGGACCCTGTCCAGTCAGGTTTTTAATATCTCCAGTGCTGGTTCATGGGGTGCTAAGGTTTAGTGTACCGCTTTGGTGGCAGCTCCTGTGCTGGGTGTCTGAGTTGCTCGGTGAGCCCATGCACGCAGGCCAGCAGCTGACAGACCTCTGTTCTCCACCCTGCTTCTGTGGCAGGAGGGCACTGACATTGCAGCTGCTCCTGGGTCTGGCTGCAGAAGGTATGAGGCAGAAAAAGTAGGAAAGATGGATTGATGTGGGAAAAATAAGGGCGGAGACAGGTGATATAAGGGATCCCACTGGTGAAGCAAGAGGGGGAGGTTGAGGTATGTTAGGAATTCCAGAGTAGCAGGTAGGAGATTATGATCCTGGACTGAGAGGGGGTTGCTAATAAGAGAGGGGTATATGGGTTTTATGTTCTAGTGTAGTGGGATAATATTATATTAAAGAAAAGGTGGGGTTGGAAGGATGTCTTCTTTAGTGCTTTTGTGCAGCTCATCCAAGGCATATTTGGAGAAAAGACATTTTCTCTCCTCCCCTTGGGCTTCCTCTGAAGCCTGTGCATGCCTGAATGACAAGGTCCCAGGGCTAGGACTCTTTTGTGTTGCCTCACTTTTCCTTCCTGGGATCTGTTTTCTTCTAAGTTTTTTACTTTCAGATGTTTCAGCTGCAACAATTTTTATCATGCTCGTATCACGCAGGAAGCCTGACAGTGCATCAACCTTTCAACCACCAGCTGTTTGATCAGGTGCACAGAGGTAGCAGGGAGAATTCAAATAACTCTCTGTCTGTACAACAGCTATTGTTTCCTCTATCTCCCAACCCCAGAGCTAGAAAAGAAAGATGTTGTTTCCCATCTTTGCTTCTAAAAGCCAGGGTTTTCAACCAACCTTTTGATCTGACTTTCACTGACTGTCAAGGCAACCAGTTCCTGTCTTGCATACAAAGGGCGCTTGCTCTCCCTTGCCTACTTGGGTCATTAAACTTCAGGGCCTAATTCGCTGCTGTTGTTTGCTTTAAGTTGGGAAACTACTGCTGCGAGGTAGGTTTATAATGCTACTGTGCCATCTTTATAAAGTTTCATTTCTGCTTTTCAAAGCAACACGTAAATCCATAGAGAGCTGTACCTCGAGTATTAATCAGAGATTAGCTCAGTTGGTTAGAGCATGGTTCTAATAATGCCAACATTGTGGGTTTGAACCCTGTAGAGGCCATTCACTGAAGAGTTGGGCTCAATTCTACGGGTCCCTTCCACCTCAGAATGCTCTGTGACTTTGTAATTTCCTAGTCAATGAATTGCACCAACAAAACCATCTCTCCATCATTTCAACATGACATAAAGTATGTCTCAAGAAAACCAAAGCATTGGTCATGAGAGCAAAGAACAATAAGGAAGAATGGACAGATAAAATAGTGTGGCCTTGATGGTTTTAAAACTCCAAGAATGTGAGAAGTCTGCGTCTGATTAAAGAAATCCATTCCTCTCATCTTCTCTTTCCTTCGCTCAGCTTATGGCAAAGGAGAAAATTCATCCCTGCTGTAAGCCAACTGAAGTCATTCTGATCTCGCTGTTTTTAATGCTTACTGCTGTGCTTTTTGTATTTATATGCAGAAATAGCATAAAGAAAGGACAGAGAGAGAATAATTCTGTAAAGTTACAATAACAAGTGAGACACCAAGCAAAGATTAAAGCAAGAAACAAAATGTTAGAGCTCGGCATGGGGTCAAACACAGAGATATTTAACTCTCCTCTCTCCTCTCTGTCTATACATTGTCTTATTAGACTGTCATCATCTTGCCATCTCACATAGGCCTGGTGTATTTTACATTTTAAAAATGGAAAATGACAGAAGGATGAAACTTTGCTTTTAAATAAGCATATATTTCACGTAGAATACACAAATTCCAACTAACCTTAAAGTGTTTGTGTCAAATACAGGAGTTTCTCAAGAAAACTACTCTTTGGTGTTTGGTGCAAACATGCTAGGGAATGCTGTGAGAATCCACACTGAAGGTGGAGTGGAAAGGACTCTCACTTTCCATTCCCATTCCTTTTGAACCAAATATGATGCTGTTCAAGTTTGTAAAGTTTTTGCACATGTATCTCTTTATACACATATATATCTGTGTTCGTAGGCACACACGTACATCTGCCTGTGTATAGGCAGTGCCTTGGAATTAATAAAGCTATAATCCTGTTGAATATTCCAAATTTAGGGGCAAGGAAAGAGTAATTTTCAGAATTGTAGTTTCACATAGGCACATCTAAATCTTGTTTATATCTTCTCTATGCCCAAATCTCTATGCCTTAGTATCCAAGGTATTTATATTATATGGTAACATTGCTTTGGAGGAAAGCCTGAGATAAAAGAGAATTTTTCCCTCATCCTCCTGATCCTTTCTTTTTAGGGAAGAATAAAATTAAAAGGTTAACTGGCAATGCAAAATCTTACACAATCGACAATGGAAAACTGCAGTGTTTTGGGGGCTCATTCTGTTAATGAGTAGCAATAAACAGTATCTTTTGTCTCCCTATGTATTTATTTTGGATAAGCCAGCATTGCTATATACTGTTCCAACAGCAAAGCAGTCTCACTGTGTAATGCAGACCCTGGCCAACAGTAAGAGCATGCTGTCTGCACACCTGGGGATATCTGCTGGATGCAGTATAATAAAGAGGTATCCACGGAAACCTGGGTTTTAGACACAACCAGGTGTGATAACTCCACATACTGAGTTTGCAAAGCTTATGTAACAAGACAGCTAAATTAGCAATACTGCACTCATGGCTTGGGTACCATTGCAATGGCAAGTCAAGGTGTTTGCAGCAGAGATCTGCTCTGAACAAGCACAGAGTAGCAGTCAGGGACAGGTGTAAACTGAGGAGTCCACAGCTGTCATAGGCACACCAAAAATTTCTGTTTTCTCCTTTGGGTAAAATTCATGTTGACTGGTTAGAGCTGTGTTCATGAGCTCAGCTAAGGGCATCTGCCCAGATAAATGCATCAAAGCTGAACAAAAAGATATGGTTGTATAAGCACAGCACTTAAGTCTTTGAACATAAGGTAGCCATCTAGTCGTCTAACACACTTGCTTAGGAGTATTCTGCCCTGCTGAGACATTTTAAAGAAGACACTGGTGGATGGCAGCTATGATTTCATCCACATATACCTCAAGAAGCACCCAATTCTAGTGCAAGGAAATCCTCATACAAGTGTAGTTTACATAGAGCACTGTAATATTGGTGACATCAAAAACCATGGCTGACAGCTCCCTTCTTTTTCAGGCACATTTTTGAACCTCTAGAGAGGCTCAGCAGTTTAACATGAATAGTCCTATCATTTTATTTTTATTTTATATTTACTAATATTGCTATTTCACAGAATCACAGAGTTTTTGAGGTTCAAGAGGATCTCTGGAAGTCGTATGGTCCAACCTCCTTGCTCCAGCAGGGTGATCTGGAGCTGGCTGCTGAGACACACGTCCAGCTGACTTTTGAATATCTCCAAGAATGAAGACTAATCTCCCTGGGCAATCTGTGCCAGTGCTCTGTCACCTTCACAGCAAGAAAAACGTTTCCTTATGTTCTGATGGCACCCCTTGTGTTTCATATTTACTGATATTTTAATGCTAATAACCCCCACAGAAGATTAAAAAAGACAAATTTTATAGATAGGGATCATATGGTACAAAAAGTAAAAAGATAATTGCTAGTCTCAAGCTACCCAGCACCGCAAGTCAATACCATGAGAGGTCTCCTAAGTCCCAGCCTTTCTCTCACGTTGCTTCCTTTTCCTTCAGAACTTGTGGTGCCTTTCCCTTAATTTGCCCAGGGAGCAGGAGCAGGCTATGGTCACTGCTGGTGAGGTAGTAATGAGAGCTGTCAGACTGGCCAAGGACTCTTCTCTGTGGTGAACAGCAGCAGGTGCAGAGGGGCACAACCAAGGTCATGCATATCCTAAACTTTCTCCTGACAGCCTTGGCCTCCAGCAAACAGCCATTTAGGAACTTCCTGAGGTGATAGTTTCATCCAAATCCCTGTGTACCAATGGATACATTTGCCATTAACTCATCTAACCACTTCTTGAATCTACTTGTGCTTTTGGTCTTTTCAAAATCTCTCACAATATTATTATATATTCATGAACAAGTCTTGTTTGTTTTTAAACTTGCTGCCTGACCACTGTTGAGTGCTCTCTACTTGCATTCCTAGAAACAGTGACTAATCATTCCCTTTTTAGCATCTCTTCAATAATCATCACTTCCTAGGTCAGTAGTACATCCAGACCCCGCACATCTCTTCAAGCTGCACAGTCTAGCCTATTTAGTCTTTCCTCACAGTCTCTTTTCTGTATCTTTTTTGGTTCTCCTACACCTATTCTGTCGTGTGGTGAGTGGAATTAAGCAGAGCATTCAGTAATCCAGGGACAATGTAAATTAGGAGGGTGATGTAATGGTGTTCAGTTTTGTTCTCAGCTCCCCGTAACATCTAACATTGCATGAAAGTCCGAGTGCATGGTCAGCTGAAAGTCACAGACTTGTTCATGTTGGAAGGGACCCCAGGAGGTCTCTAGCACAAACTTCCTCTCAAAGCAGGGTCAGCCATGGGGTCAGACCAGTTGCTCGGGTGGTTCTTGAAAATCTCAAGGATGGAGAGTGCACAGCCTCTCTGGTCTATCTGTTCCACAGCTGGGCTGTTGTTGTGGGGGTAAGATTTCTCCTCATACTGAGTGTGAACCACTTTCATTTTGACTTGAGACATTGTCTTTCATCCTGTCACCATGCACCACTGTGAAGAGCCTGGTTCCATCCCTTGACACTCTCCCTGTAGGCACTGGAACTCGTTGTTAGGTCCCCCTGGAGCAATCTCTTCTGCAGACTGAACAAGAACAGCTCCCTCAGCGTCTCCTCACATGTACTTTAGCCCTGACCACATTGGAAGCCTCCACAAAAGTTCCTTCAGTTGCAAGGGGGGGACTGGGGGCAAAACCTTCCACTTTGGCTTCCCATACAGTCAGTGGAGAGATAGAGCAAGAGCCTTATCATAGGATCATCCTTTCTATCCACTCTAATACAGATTTTTAAAACAGATGGGATAAATCACTGAGGGCTATCTTTCTCCTCTAGGGAAGGAGCTTAAGCAAATAGTTCAGTATTAAGCACCTAACTTGCACAGAGCTCAGTTCACGGAGATGAGCCATACACTTTTTATTTTAATTCCCTATCTGTAAAATGAGGATGCTAGTGCTTCCTTGTTTCTCCCATCTATTTGAACTGTATGTAACTACTAAGTTAGACTGAAAGGTGTTTTGCCTGAAGTCTGAATAATGACAACTGACATCTTTTTGAGCCTGATTGGCTTCATGCTGCCACTATTAACGATGAGGGGATGGAAGATGAAGCTTCTAGAGCAAATAAATTTTGAGCATTTGCAGACAAACTAAAAAGCTGACATAGAAGGGGCATGAAGGGAAAAATAAGGCAGTGAATTTCCACAATTTCTCATTCTCTCAAACTTCTGAACTGCTGCCAACTTCAAATCTAAACTGGTATATTTCTTATTTTGCTGTTTTAACAGGAGATAATTATAGCTCATTGTTCCACAGCTTACTGTGTAAAATGCTGAGCAGTATTTCTGTCTATTCTTCTTAGCTTTGAGGAACTCTAACTACTTTTGATTCTTGTGTCCCAGATAACCAGCATTTAGCAGTTAAAAGTTCATTAAAAATGAGGCCAAACATAGATGAAAATGCCAACAAAAACACGCCTGAAAAGACAGATGAATAAAATGGTAGTGCCATTAGAAACAGGTTTTCTCAGAGTCTTTTTAAACATAACTAAAGAACATTTTGTAAATTTAATTACATTTGATGTAATTAAACTTCTTCAAAGTAATTGTCCTAAGGATATGGAATTTTAAAGTGGAAATGATACTCTGAAGTAGCACCCAATGAGGGCACTTTCTGCAAATATCCATGTGTATTCCTTTCATGACCTAGAGTTCAAATTTATCTAGTGTTTTCCACACTACGGAAATAAGTTTAAACTATAATGTACAATTAAAATTAAGATGGTAAAAGCATGTTTGAGTTGCAGTCCTGCACTTTTCCACAATTAGGAAGGCAATAGTTCCCTTGGGTTTTCCTTCTTTAGCTGTGAAGGAAAATTGCTGGTTAGTATTTCCAAAACATTTCTGTGATACTCTACAACATCAATAGCTCAACAAAAGGAGGTTCCTCCTGCTGTTCTTTTAATCCAAAATCCAACTTTAAAATACATAATTAGAAAATATTCTTTTAGAGGCACCTCCATTTTTCTTTTTTTTTTTTTTTAATTTGAACTTTTCCACATTGGAATGCTGCTCAGATAATCCCTTCTCTCAGTCTGAACTTTGCTATTGAGAAGGTCCTCGGCATTTTGTCTTCTTTGTGGAAGGGTAGGGAACAACTAGTGCTCTTCTGGCTAGCAGATAAACACGGTGGATGAACAGGGCACCACAAGCTTAGATCAGGACAGAGATTCATCACTGACAGAGAGGAAAAAGGTAAATAATTTCATACTAGAAAATATCTAAAACAGTGAAGCACACTTGGAAGCACAAGTATTTGCAACCAGAATTCCTGGCGACGTCACAGCACTCAAATCTGTTTTCCTACATTTAAAACTAACTCTATACCACTAAACAATTACTAGCAAACTTTGTGTTTTGCAAACACCAATTGAAGAAGAGTAAGGAGCTGCCAGAGCCATTGCTGGCAAAGAGGCAGCAAGGCAGGATGCTAATCTGAATGGGGCAATAAAAGCACGCCTCTGTGTCAGCCGGCACACTTCACAGGCCAGGTGTTTGTGGAAATACACATCTGCTAGAGCCTGAAATAATTGTTCAGAGCACAAAGTAGGGCAGTTCTAGTAGAGATATCGGCTCAGTAGCAACTACTGTTGCTAGGGCAGTGGCTGGCAGGAAGAAGATACAGATAATCAGCAATATGACCATCTGTTATGACAGGAACAATTTTTTATTTGCCAGAGGCAGCAAATATCCCTGTGAAAACTGTTGTTCACTCATTCCTAACAATTTACAGCATTGTTTGCAATGTATTCCAGTGAGAACCTGGTGGTCATACAGAGTTACAAAATGAGCCTCTTTGTTGGTTCATATTATGCTATGGGCTGGTAAATATGAGAAAAATGTAAAGGCCTTGTTAAAGAATAAAACAATGTTTCTGCATGAGCTTCTTAACTGCTGCACAACTTGAAGAATAATGATCCAAGTCCAAACTGCTGTGCTCACATGAACCAAAAGAGAAAAATTAAAAACTCAGTGAATGTGAAATGTCAAAGAGAAAAGAAATAAATTCATAAAAGTACACAAGATATAAAAAAATGAGGCCAGATGTGATTAGCTTGATAACTTCAACAAAGAGCCTTTCCAGATTGGTTTTGAGCCAATCTAGTGCTTTTCTCTTATTAAATAACTTCAGTGATTTGTAGTCCTGTTTGTATGTGATTTCCTCCTACTTTAATCTTCACAGGATCAGTGAAACGTTAGCTCAGGGATACTTTCTCTCTGAAGCACAAGAGGCTTAGTCAACCTGTTTTGTATAAATGTCTAAAAATACATAGATCAATTGATTTACAAAAGGCAATATAGTATCTATCTTGCCCACTCCTTCAATCATGAGACAGCAAACACTAGAGACGTGAGATGTATTTATTATGTTTTTCCTATGTTTGAACAATTGTTATGAAAATGCAGTTCTGCTGGAGCAGGTCCAGAGAAGAGCAACAAGGCTGGTGAAGGGACTCAAGCACAAGTCCTATGAGGAGAGGCTGAGGGAGCTGGGGTTGTTTAGCCTGGAGAAGAGGAGGCTCAGGGGAGACCTCATCACTCTCTACAACTCCCTGAAAGGAGGTTGTAGCCAGGTGGGGGTTGGTCTCTTTTCCCAGGCAACTATCAGCAAGACAAGAGGGTCTTAAACTGTGCCAGGGGAGGTTTAGGTTAGATGTTAGGAAGAAATTCTTTACAGAAAGGCTAATCAGGCATTGGAATGGGATGCCCAGGGAAGTGGTGGATTCTCCAGCTCTGGAGGTTTTTAAGATAAGACTGGATGTGGCACTTGGTGCCATAGTCTAGTAACCACAGTGGTAGTGGATCAAGGGTTGGACTTGATGATCTCGGAGGTCTCTTCCAACCCAGATGATTCTATGATTCTATGATTCTATACTTTGAATTCCTGTGTTTTGCCATCACAACAGGTCTTTACATTTTGAAAGTTGATAAGGTAAGCAGTAAGTCCCATGAGGTTTCCTTCCTCACATTTCTGATGGACAGTAAGAATGTAATGTGTAATGTGAGATTGAAATAAAATGGGTGGTTCCAAATTTGGTAAAGTAAGCCAGTCCTGTTCCTTTTTTAGGGCCTGAAATATTTATAAAATATGATAAGTAGCTTTCCTTGATACTTCTGTATGGCACCTTCCATCCAAAAGAATCATGGAGACAGGTGAATGCTTTCACATACTGCTGAGAGCCTGAAGCTCCCCAGGTGGAGTTCTGGGGCTGTGATCTGAGTCAGGCATAAGGACTAACATACATGGAGCTACATGCAGCAGAAACAGGCTGTTCTTAACTAAATCAGTGCTAGACACATACCAAAGATCTACTCCTGATTTAAAACAAAGCCTGTGACATCTTAAACAACTGCACTTTGTCAGGACGATCTCCAAGCCAGAGTTTCCAGTGCCACTTGGAAAACTGATGCACTTCATGTACCATTTAAAGAAAATTTTTTAGCCTCCAGTGTTCCAGACTGTGCAGTCCAGACAGACTCCCACCTCTGTGTGGTTGGGCAAACAGCATCAGGAATGTATCCGATTTGAAGCAACCATTCAAAATGTGTATCTTTGTCCTCCTTGTGCCCTGGTCTCCCTGACACCTGACCACCACTATGACCAACAAATTTGATCATTCACAGGTGAATCAGATTGAGCAAAGGACTGAACTCTATCTAACAGTTTTAAAAGCTCTCGTTCAAGGAAAAATACATGTCAACATGGATTTGAGCTGAAAGGAGATCTTTCCTCTTCCCACGCTGTGTACTCCAAAGGAGGAAAAATCTGACCATGAACACAGCTGAAACAGGCACATCTGTATCTCTGCCTGAACACTACACTGAGTCCCTATTTTTACCCACTGTTATAGCTAAAATGGCTGCATTACAAGGTCACGTATTTTGCTGAAGGCGATATCGTGAGTCATTTGATTAAAACTCTGCCCTTCCTGGCTCTCAGTCCTTTTCTCTACTCATTAGTACACACAATGTAATAAAATGTCGGAATATCCCCAGAAGGGAGTCTTGCTTAGACCACTTCCTCTGTAGTTCACTACCACAGACCTCAATTCCTGGCTTAGGCAGCTTTCCAGATGAACTATAGATGCAAAATAACATTTTCAGTTAAATTTCAAGCGGGATAATGTGCAGCTACAGAACTTCAACATTGTTCTAAATTTAAACAAAATTGCAAGAGGAATTTTAGAGAGTATTCAAGAGAGTAAACAGAATAGAGGCTAAGCAAATACATAGTGGACACTATTCACCCTTCTAATTATCCATCTTGACAAGGGTTCTTTGATGCATTTGGTAACTTTTGACCTTCCCCCCTTCCTTTCCTTCCCCCCCCCAATTTTTAGCAAAAAGCCTTTACCCAACCCTCTAATCTAGGATAACTGAAAACTGAAAAGTTGATAAAATTAACCAGCTGTGCTAACTGATAAGAAATCACTGATAATATTAGATATTTTATTAAAGTTGAATTAACACTCTTCTATTTTATAACACAGTTTAAGGAAGGGTTCATTTTATAAACTCATAGGGTGTTGGAATGAAAGATGTGATAGTTCCCATGTAACCTCATAAATTCTCTTGCTAGTCAGTTTTGAGTCTACAAGCTCTAATAAAATTCTCATGAGAACACAGTATTCATCCATAAAAACTCCTGAACCCCCCATGGGAATTGGCTGGTTTAGAAGGGTTCAGAGGTTCAAGCCTGTGGTTTATTTATTAAAATTTTCTCAGTAAATATATCATAGAATAATAGATAACAAGCACACTGTTCTGCGCTAATAACATCCATCTTCCATAATACACATGCACAGTAATCTTCAAAAATAGGAGGGAAGAACCTTAAGTTACATTTGAATGTGAGTGCACTGAACCTTTTCTCAAAAAGAGGTTGAAATCACAAACAAGAGTGCGAATTTGCTTCCTTATTTTTCCCCTCACAAAACCACTGTCATCAAGCGCAGCTAAGATGTTGCTCTGTGCAAAGCTATAAAAAGGGAATTCAGATCACCTGAGCTTTTAATAGACTGGGCTGAGGTTAGACACTTCTAGACCCCGAAGATGATGGTGACTTAGAGACAACAGTAGTAGAGCATCAAAAGTTGTAGAAGTACATTCCTTCTCTGTAGTATTAGAAGTATGAATCTGACCAGGAGCACCATATCCATGCTGGAATATATTTTGTATAGTCTGAGGTTGGAGGCTCTGAATCAATTTTACCTCCTCCCTCTATAAAGCCTCCAAACCAACCCTAAAAAAGTGCAAATTCCTTCCTTCCCTTGGAGACAGTAAACAGCAGCAGGAATGTGATAGGCAGCAGTAGCTTCTGTGAGACGATATGGTATCCAAGAATAGCTCAGATACTCACACCAGGGATGAGTTTGTTAGCTAGTTCATGTCAGACTAATTATTCTAACACAGGATCCACATAGTCATTTCCACCTCAAAAGGCTTCTGAGGGAAGAAAAGTATCACTAAAATCCAGATAGATTTTTTTTTTCTGTTGGAAAGAAAAATCAGTTGCTCTGTATCCTCTGGTGGTGGAGAAGAACACTTTGACTCTAAGACAAAGTCAATCTTTCACAGATACTTTTTGGCAGCTCATTTCAGGCCTTTAGAGGCAGGCTCTGAGGTGGCAGGAACAGGGAGGTGACAAAGTCACCTTTCTTCCAGCACTACAACCAGCTGCCAGCTTCCAGCTCTGAAGATCAACAGGCAGATGGTCACATCTCTCCTGGTCCAAATCTCACTGCTTTACACAGGTGTGCAGAGCACTGCAGCACCATCTCACTGCGGGACCAGGGCTGCCAACGCCACCTCGCCTCTAATGTGCTGGGGATGAGCACGCCAATGACAGTCTCTACATTCTCTACTCAGCAGCTCTCATATCCTCCACTCTTCTCCTGGCACTTCTGTGTAAAGATCAGACAGGAGAGGAAGATGCTCCACAGAAAGGGTGGAACACCCTTGTGTATTCCCTGCCTTGCCTCCCTGGGACACAAATACATAGCTTTCATAGTCAGCTGCTCTGTGCTCCATATTGCAACCCATACTCAACTCTCCATTGCCTAACACTGATGGAGTGCTTGCCTACAAAGAGCACAAGGCTGCATAGCAAACAAGCCATTAGTCTCCTTTCTCTGTGGTCTGCATGTGTGCAGATCCTGCCCAGAAAAACAGACTGTGTTCTGATTTCTGCCAACCATCTGCTGAAACTTAAATGTATTTTATTTTTTATTCTCAAACAACTCCAAGCAACTTCACAGGCTTCCTTCATTCATCATAACAGCACCCTGAATATGTTCAGAAAATTTGCTTAGCTTTGATAATAAAGTTCTGGCTTTGTATTTCAAAGCAGTGTACTTCAAATCCTACTGGGACTGCATTTTTATTTAAAATCTGCTGTATCTTTCCTTTCTCTCCATGTGAGCTCAGCACCTGTACAGTATTTGAGTGCCTGCATGAGAAAGATAATTAACAAAAATATTCAAACAATCTTTTTTTTTCCTGGAAGAAAGCAAACTTACTTGTCTGTGTGCATATGATATAGCTAGTTTCCTTCACACTGACACACCCAATAAATATTTAAATAAAATTCAACTGTTCAACATGTAAAGTAAGCATTACAAATCTTCTTAATTTCTTGATAAAATCAAGAGTTTGATCCTACAAGTAGTGTACATTATTATATACTATTAACCAGCTATAGCTGTGCACACACAGGAAGTATGCAGGCACAGTACTTTTACACATCTACACATCTTTTCTCTGGAACAGAGCTGGCATTTGTCAAATCATTTACACCATATGGACAAGAGAGAGCAATGGAATATAGCAATCATTGACTTTCACAAAGAAGAAACTACATCTGAATTCCACTTCAGCCCACTCAAATCCTAAGGCTCTAGGGAAAGCTTCTTGCTAGCTCCAACAATAAGAGTGACCTGTAATTTACACAGCACATCTTTTGAAAGATTCTCAAACTTACAAAGATTTACAGGGGTCACTTCAGCCAACAGTGAACTGCAGAGAAGGGCAGAAATAAGTTTGTGACATAAAGAGATAGGCCACAGAAGTGAAAGACAAGAGACCAAGAATAATGTAGCCCTTTGAAAAATGTAGAGGATAATAGGTAGACACACTATAAATTATAACACTAGATTATCCTTCAGCTTGTAAAAACTATCAGGAGACCTTAAATACCTACAGATGGTCAGTGCCTCCATTTTCAATTACTTCTGACAGATGGCCCTTCCCCATGGCTCAGTGCTGATACGCCAAGAACAGTGATTAGAGATTGACTCAGAGGCAAGAGTGGTGCCATACTTTGCAATATGTATTTATAGTCAGACCCAGAGTTTTCTTTACCTCTATATCTGCAATTCAAAAATGCTGCCTGAAGACATATTGAAACAATAGCAGTCCCATGGTTCTATCCCCCATCTTGATTTACCACCATAAATCATACTGAATTGAGAGACAAGGCTATTCATCAGTTACTTGAAGACCCCAGAATATATCAGTATCCTTTCTAGCAGCTAACAGCTCTGAGTATACTTAATGCATTTCATTATCACTGCAACTCTCTTTCATTCCCAAAAGTTGAGGATTCTGTTATAGATCAAATCATCAGTTAAACTATTGGCCAGTAATCACAAAACCCAAGCCAACTGCTGACAAACCAAATCCATAACTTGCATTTATACTAAATTAATCACATAACACGTGGCATTTGTTAGCACTTTACCACATTGTATTCAATCTGGTTATTTCCTGACTCTAGTTCCAGTTTCAATCATGCCTTTTCATTTTATGTAAAACATCCAAAAAATAAAATGATCCAAATGTCTTTATCACCTCGGAAAATGTAAACTGTGGGAGTGTGAAATGTAAATTCTTCACCATCTAGTAAAGCACCAGGCCCAGATGGTCTCTCTGCGGAGTTTTTCCAATGATCCAATTTCCTCTTTCTGTCACATTTATGATGCCTTTATTGAGAATTATAATAGGTATTCAAAAGACATTTAGTAAAGCAACTGTTAATTTCATTTTTGGATTTTGGAGCCTGAAGGACGTCAGGAAATAGGTTTGCTTGCCCACTTATCATTACCTTCAACTGTGTGGGATGCATCCAGAACATCACAACTCACTCTGGTTTCAGTAGTGTCAGCCACATGGCTGCAAGCAGCTTCTTGGCCAAGCCCCTTGCTCTCCCTGCTCCAGTGGCCCAGGTGCATCCCAAGGAGGGCTCTCCCTCACTATGGACCTGACAGGCATCTACAGCACCCCTCTTGACAGATGGCATAGACAATGTCATGTATGAAGATAAAGATGTGTCCAAAGTGTGTATCCGTGTGTGTCCGTGTACAAAACACACCAAACTGCCTTGTCAGCATTGGCCCAAACTGATCATGTTAGAGAAGATGATTATCAACCAGATTAAACTGGAGAATTACAAAAACACTTGATACAAAGCAGGAGCCAGACTGAAAAGAAGTATAAAAGATGCGTGAAAACTCATAACAGAAGGGATAGACCTTAGAGGGGAAACAACTGCCTCAAGGGTGGGTGATTCAGCCCATGACTTGTAGAGAGCTGCAGGGGTCTGCAAAAAGGTAGAGGATCCATATCTCCTGCAGGAGTCATGTGTAAACAGGGAAGTCTGCAATCTTTGGGGAAGGGGTGTTTTTGTAACCCATACTGCCCATGAGTGAGGGGGTGCACTCAGCTCTGTGCACACATGGCCCTGAGTGTTTCTGTGTGTGCATACGTGTACACTAACAAGGCTTTGGGATTAGTCATAGGAGACTGTTTAGAAATTTCTAGCATGGTTTGTCTATTTGTATTACTGGTCTTGTATGGACAGTTCACTGATTGTTGGTTAATTACACACTGCCAATAATGTAATAAACTGCTTCTATCCATATTTATTTTAAACTATGTGAACTCAGCAGTTTTCCCCTGCAACGTCTAGCAAGTTGCTTAAGCAACCAGAGATATCTGTAGCACAAAGATTTCATGTTTTCTTCCAGAGTACTGACGCAGAATAAATTCATGTTTAGTGAATCACATCTAACTACAGGTGAGATCCCCTAAGTGCAAGCAATATTTGTCTCAAAATAACTATTTTTAACTAAGACATTACACACACGGTTATTTCAGACCTATTTCCCAGGAGTTCATATGCAGATGTTACATGGTTAGCATTTGTAATTAATCATGTTGTTATACTTCAGTTTGGAGATCAGCAGTCACTGTTGGCCCCATATTTTCCCTTTGAGTTATCTGTGAAAAAGCAAACTGGGCTGGATTTGGATCTCAATTACCACAATCTCACAGAGAATAACCTTAGCTAAGCCCCACCAAAGAATTCGAATCATAACTGTACAATGGTTGTTGCAGAGTTTCACTAATCCTACAGGTTTTGGCCAGGGGGGTTGGGGGTGGTTTGTAACATCAACTCAGAATTTCTGTAAGACAGACAAGTCTCTTCAATTTTACCCACTTAATCAGCCTGGCCAATTCTCCCTCCTTCCATAGCTGTAATAACATACTCTAGTGGTCCCTAATGCACCTTTTGCTGTGTATGTCTGGGTATGCCAGTCAGTGCTAATTTGCTATAATCCTTCTGTCCTGACTTTTCCAAACAACACCGATACAAACGTAGGCAGTTTGGTCCAAAGTGTGCACTCTGATTGCCTCACAGTCCTGAACGTTGCCCAGCACTGAGGCATTACCAGAGACAGCAAACTCTTTCAACACATACTCGCAGTGTAGATAAGACACAAGCAGATAAGCAATCAGAAAGGTTCTAACATTTACCAAACAATGAACTTTGAACAACTTGGTAAAGGAAATAACACACAAACACACAGCCCAGTTTCTGGGCTGAGATTGTAGCTGAACATCCCAGCCAAAGATAATTGTATTTCACAAAACTGCAAACCTCACATGAGAGTTTATAGTGGAAAAACACTGACAGGCCATTGTCTGCAGCATTGTATTCACAAGGCTGTAATTATAGCTTTACCATAATGAGTGTAACTCTGTGGTCAGAAAGATAGCAAGAATATGATATTTTCCATGGAATACTTCTTCCTTCATAGACGTTTGGCTTGAAATCTGGATTTTAAGTTGCAGTACTGTTGGCATTATTTTTCTCACACTTTCATTTTTTGAGGTTGATCTATACAAGTGCTTTAACTTGGCTTCTCCTTTTAGGTGTACAAATAAAAACTACTTCATTTTTTTCCAATGCGCATAGCAGTAGACATGTAAACAAGTTCTATAATTTGATGTTTATAATCCTCCCTTGGCACTCACAGTGGTACTCCTTCGAGTATCATCAGCCACAAAAAAATGAAGATAGCTTTTTTCTCTTTTTTTTTTTTTCATTTAGGTTACTGCTGTTATTAGGCAAGATCTCTGAGGTCTCACTAAGCTGTGCTCCTCCTGCCTGGCTTGGCAAGAGACGTATTCCTAACCCACGCTGCCTCATGACAACCACCATGAGATACCAGTCTTACCACCCACTGGGGGCTCATACAGCACATGGGTGTGGAAGGTTTCTGGCTCGTCTGCACTGGAGGAGCAGCAAAAAAATCCTCAGCAGAGACAAAAGATCTGGCTCCATAATCAACCGAGCATGAAATACAGTACCCATGTATCTGAGCGTGGGAAGAGCTTAGGAAGGGGAAGGAAAACATCATCTGAACTGTTAAAAATGTTACTTTTAATAGATGTAAAAGATAGGTCGGTAACCATTATTGGGGGTTCCTAAGTAATGGGTGGTCCTCCTTACTGGACGTACCAACTCTAATGAGCTCTGATGAGGAAACAAGGTCAGTACCTCACTCGGAAAGTGCTGGAACAAGAACATTGCTTTGAGGGCCCAAGCCTGTTCACCACTTTTTCTCAGTAGTACTTGTATAAGCAATACTCCTGATGCTAATGTGATTATCTAAAGGCAGAAGGAATACTCATACAAATAAAGGCTGGGATTTATGCCTAGTAATCTGTCTAATCTGGCACTCTCTCTCCTTCAGCTGCACTAGATGTTTTCCAGCAGAAGACTCTTAAATAATATTTCCATAATACACTGATATCCTGGGGGAAATTCTCTCATAGCTTACAAAATCTTTCCTGAGACATGAGTATTCATCAAGTTCTATGCAGAAAGAGCTGAAGGATCCCAGGGGAAAAGTGCACCATCAGGAGGGCTGTAGTTTAGTCTAAGGGTCCCTTTCTAAGTGCCAGTACTATGAGGATTGTCCTAAACCTGTATGTATATCCTCAGCAGGGTACAATGCAGCGTTAGGGATCTAAGGTTCAGGTTTCACTGAAGTAAGAGAACCTTGAGACATCACTTTCAAAAAATAAAATATAAACTCCTACCAACATCGCATTTACCCCTGCATACCTGCAGACACAAAATTAGAGCCCTGAAAAGAACACAAGGGATGTCCTGTGGGTTAGGCCAACATCCAGCTCTCCTCAGTATCCTTTCTTTAATAACAAAAGATACTATTTAAAGAGAACATGCAAGCCAGGCATATACATTTCCTATATTCACCTCCAGCACCCACAATCACTGCATTAGGGACGTTAAGGAGCATATCACTACTCATTCTTTCTAGCATCTCTTTATGAACATGCAGTCCATTTAATTTTTTGTCTCCTTTCCAATGTGCTGACTTATTTGCTTCCAAATTTGCTGCTGGCAGCAAATTTCACAGGTTCACTATACCTGCTACATAAAAAAAAAAGTATACTCTTTTTTATCTTTTCTAAGCCAATCCCCTACTGGTTTCAACGATTGCCCCTAGTTCTAGCTCTGCAGGATTTGGAGAACAATCTTTATTCATTCTACCCACTGCCTTGATTTTAGAAATACTGATCACATTCACTGTCTCCAAACTGAGGCTCATGCTGTGGGCAGCCTCACTCCCTTCTATTTGACCCCTGAGAGTATGGGATGTGGGTTTGAATGGGACTGTCCCTCCACCTTTCACTCCCCTCGTCAACACATGAGCAAGGATCAACTCTAATGATCAGAGTTCAGACTGCAGTTCCAGAACAGAAATGTCAGCAGTAGCTAAATTTTCTGATGATTTATCATCATGGCTCAGCACACAGTTCACTGAATGCCAGACATGGTTCAAGGAAGTGACTGAGAATGGGGAGATCAGCAGTTGAAATCAGTTATTGCAAAATCACAGCCCGAACTACCCTCTGTGTACCCCATAAAAGCTAGGATCTCACAGACCTCTTCCTTCTAGGAGGGATTTTGTATCTTACTTTCCCTTCTTTTTAGTGTGAGACTGATCTGAAGGATGCCTATTATGTGGATACTCCTGTCCACAAGCTTGCCCATACTTGACCTGAACAAGGTCCAGCCAGCTCATGCTCCTGTGTCAATCAACAGCCATGGGCAAAAGAGAAAGAGCAAGAACAGTGGGCATGAATTGGTGTCTTATAAAGAGTAAGGACAGGGCACATATATATGAACTTCCATCCTAAAACTTCTCTAGCTTCAAACTATTTTTCAGCCCAGGAAGCTGCTTCGAGGCATATATAGGTTTTAGGTAAGACTCAATGCATCTGGAAAACCTGGAGAGGGCAAGAGATCCTGTGCCTCTGTCCTTCAGTGAGCTGTTGTCTGGAAAACTCTTGTCTCTCAGTATGTGCAGCAGAAAAGAAATCCCTCTGTACCAAGCACATAGTAGTGAGAGGTATAAGAGATCTGATATCTTTCATACGATGACAAATATCAGTGAAAGGGTCTGAAAATATATACACACAAAAATTCCTCTTTCGACCCAAGAAACTTTCATTCTCATGAGTTATTTTCAATCAGCTGAAAACACCACACAATGACAAACAAGCCACTCCAAATATCTTTGAAATCCCCTGGGATTTCACTCTAAATTCCTGAACCGCTTTAAAATCCACATATTCACTAAAAAGATGGGAAATTTGGGATATCTCAGAAGCAGAGCACAGCTAGTGGTCCTAATCTGGATTTAGTTAGACCAAGGGCTCCTGGGATACTGAAGAGGAAAACCTCCATTTCTTCAGAAGATGAAGTCTATCAGCTTTTGAGAACTTAGCTAGGAAACCCAAATCACTACACTGAGCAGAACCCAAGGCAGTTTAATCACTCGCTCTTAACACCAGCTACAGCCTTTTGACTATGCCTGATGGGCAGAAACAGTTTTACATATGCTCTCCCAAATCACTGCATATCACAACCCAATTCTTGCATTTAGTTCCTATTAATCTCTTCACTATTACATGTAGCTAGAACTTAATTCCTCTGGAGACCTCACACTAAAATTGTGGATATTGTCAGTTCCCAAGGCCCAGAGCAAGGTTTCTGTGGGCATGTACCTTTTTCAGTGTTCACTGGACTCAGTGTCTGGGAAGATTCCTGAGATACCACTGACCAGTCATAACTCTGAGTTGCATTTCACTGAATTTACCAAGAATTTCAGACGGTGCCATACCATAATGCTTTCTTGCATTTCAGGCAAAGTCCCCTGACAAGTCAAAGAAAATGCACAGCTCCAGGTAATCTCACCCTTTTTCGCAGATGCCTGCAGAGGCTCTCCCCAGCCTCCCATCCAGTCATGCAATCCCAGATCTTCCTTTGTAGGCCCTCCTGAATTAGCTAATTGAAACAAATGACTGATTGAATGAATTCAGCAGAAAGTGATGCATTTTTCTGCCTGGTTATGTTTTTGCTGGGCTACTGAGTTGACTCAGTCGATGAGGACTGGGAGAGAAGGAGCAAAACTCAACAATTACTGCACAAAATAAGGGACTGAAAAGCAAAACTGGAAATGAAGAGGCTCTTTTGGCAGCAGTGAGCTTTTAAATTTGAGCACTATCTCCCGTGAAATCACTGCCCAAGGACCCATCTCTTTTTCCTTTGCAGGCTTTGCAGTCCCTGTTCATATGTTTAGTTCATATAAAAGGTCTTAGTTTATGTGGCTGCCGGTCAGATTACTTTATGGTTATTATAAAAAGCAGTATCTCTGCCTTTTACTATTTGATTGATGATTCTGAATCCAAGCTTTCATAATAAATTTTCAAGCAAGTGACACCTCAGGACTGCAGGGTAATGAGTCACAAAGTCAGTCCAACAGGTTGTACATTGCCTTTGAAAACAACCTTCTGTTCCTTTAACACCACTGTCCTTCTCATTGCTTCTCTATGTATGTGTGTGCAGATACAAAAGCTTGCAGAATTTAACAGTCACTGTTTTGTACTGGAACATAACAACTGACTTCTTCCTTAATTAACTACAGATTATTAAACCTGAAGCCTCTGAATCTGCATTTTAGAAACTATATTTTGTCTCCTCTTCCTTTTCCATAGTCAAACCCAATGAAGATAACAATCTTTGCATTTAAATCTTCTGGAACTACAGCTGTCTCAGGGTGCTTAGCTGCTCCTTTTCCCTACCCTCAGGATCTTTTCTTCTGTGTCTGCGAGATTTCGGAGACACCCTCCCGTTTCACATTATGTTCTGGGATAGCAGTTAGCACTAACTCCTAACTGGAGCTTACAACTCTGAGCAGCCTTTAGCGTTAATAAAGGAAGACTAACAAAAAAACACAGACAGCTTACAGCAGAGAGAGGTCTTTGATATGTTTCACTCTGCCAAGGTCCTGTCCAATCACAGGTAGCCTCAGCAAAAATGTCTCAGGGGAGGGAGATGGGCTGCGTTACAACTCCCTTAGAGGCTTCTTATTCTAGACACAATATAAGCAAAGCAAGGCACAAGCTCAGCCTTTCTCAGGAGAGTGCATACATTCAGATGTAATGTAGGTGGGGCTAACACAAGGTCACACATGATCAACATAGGTGGAAATTTCTGGGGACTGGGCTGTGCAATTTTAAGAAGCCTCCACTTAACATTTTTAGCCTTTTTCTCTTCAGCTCACATTTTCATGAAGATGAAAAAACATATCCCTGAAACTTAAGCAATTTGCTTGCCAAATTTGAAAGCTGTTTTTGCAAAGCAGAGAGATGCTAGAGGCTGTTCAGTGAAATGCTTATGTTTATAATGGACAAAACTGCGTATTCTCCCCTAAATTCATCCTTGTAGTTGGCTCGATTGTTGCAAATGGAACTTTCCAAAACCAAAGCAAACAAATCATAATACAAAACAAAATAACCAAAACAAACTAAAACAAAACAGCTGGAAGCAGACACCCAACAGGGAAATTTCAGCTCAGACTGGCAGTCACAAGCAAACGAAAACTAGACTAGAAAGCACATAGCAACAGTAACACTAGCTTTGCTGCTAGCTCTGTTACATTTCACTGTTAGGACTGAGGGGTTTGATTTGTCATGCTACCAACAAACTAATTTAATGAATTCTCCTACAGTTAAAATCTTCCCACCTGTGCTGTTAAATACAGCAACCATTTCACATCAGAGAATAGTTAAGTAACAGCTTATGGAGAACAGTACCAAATATCTTCATAATTGAAAATGGAAGAGAACATAACAAGCAGCATATAATTATGTGAATTCCAATTTAGCCCAGACTTCAGGGTTATCCAGTCTACTTAAGTGAGAGTATCATTGAATCAGTAACCACAGCTGGTCACTATCCTAGAGGTGCCAAAAGACACTGTATTTTTTCTGCTTTGGAACCCTCTCAAATAGAGTTGCATGGTTCTACTCCATTTAATCCACTATTTATTTTACTGTGCTTTTTAAGAGCCGCAAGTGTCGGAATACTTCATAAAGAAATACAAGATTGCTGGATTTCAGCTTATGAATCCACTTTCTGTTAGCATTTTGGAGCTGTCCTGCCCTCAAGTGTCCTGTCAAGTGCCTGTCAAGTGTATTTGTTTTCCAGAGTTGCTTTACCTTCAGTGTTCCTTCCCACAAACACTAGTCAGATGAGAACGGTTCTGTTTTCCACCAAGCAGACAGACTTGGAAGCTCGCGTGCAGTGGGTTTGTATCAGAGCAGTTAAACACTAACAGGAAAAAAACAAATGGAACGTTAGGACTGGAAATTAAATGCATTAACCCTAATGAGAACACTAATTTGCTTTCCAGCTAGCTCTTTGGAGCGGAAAACTCCCACACCTTTAAGCAAAGAAACCGAAAGGAAACACAGGATTTTGGCAGAGATTTTCAAATGACCCCTGAAGAAGGCAGGTATCCAAGTCCCATCATAAGGCATTGTAAGTCTCTCCCTGTTGTGGCCATGTTTATGCTCAATCTGTTTGTGGGAACAAGGGAAGTGTGGGGCATGTCACAGATAGGCACCCCTGAATTTTTGCTGAAGAACACGTCCTACAGTGGTCAAGAATGGTTCACTTGAGAGAAACCTAAAGAAACACTGCGGAGAGTGACAAAATATGGACAAAAATAGCTTGTAGTGGAACAGGTCCAGCAAACAGGACTAGCAGACAAGAAGTCAGGGTGTTAAAAAAACTACGTCAAGCAATTTCATAAACTAGCTACGTGTATAGTATCAGGGGCTGTGCCTGCTGTTTCCCCTGATAAACACGTACCAGCATTCAGCCTATGTGCCTGCTCACCTGACTTCATGCAGACAGCTCTCAGAGTTTCAAAAGATGCAGGTGAGGAGAGAGAGAGAGAGGAACCTGTGAGGGTCAGAGGGGTGCCTGGCACAGCAGTGAGTGCTCATCACTGGGTCACAGGGTGTCTGTGACAGTGCTGCAGGCAGCACACTCTCACCCTGGTCTCCATGGGATGGGTGCCCTTTGGAGACAAGCAGCTCTGCAGACATAACTCTTCCATCCCAAACATCCATCATGAGTTCTTCCATCTCAAACATGGCAAGGGGGGAGGGAGGGGGGTTGGGCTTCAAAGAGTAAAATAAGCCTCAGATCTTTCCGTTGCCTGAAGGGCTGGATAAGGAGTCTCAACAGGCAGGAGATGCCCCCCATGAGCTGGGCACTGCTGCAGAGGAGCCCCGACAATCACAGTGCACAGCCATACTGCCCTGTACCAGCACAGCCCCATCTCACAGAATCATAGAATTGTTAGGGTTGGAAGGGACCTCTGGAGTTCATCTAGTCCAAGGCAGGGTCACCTAGAGCAGGTGACACAGGAATGTGTTCAGCTTGGTTTTGAATGTTTCCAAAAAGGGAGACTGCACAACCTTCCCAGGCAGCCTGTTCCAGTGCTCTGCCACCCTCAATGTAAAGAAGTTCTTCCTCAATATTGAGGTGAAACTTCTTATGTTTTAGTTTATTGCTATTTAGTTTATTGCAATTGTTCCTTATCCTGTTGCTGGGCACCACCGAAAACAGTCTGACACCATCCTCTTGGCACCCACCTTTGGGATATTTATATGCATTAGTGAGATCCCCTCTGTTTTCTCTTCTCTAGATTCAACAGGCCCAGCTCCAGCAGCCTCTCCTCATGATGCTCCAGACCCCTCATCATCTTCGTGGCCTCCGCTGGACCCTCTCCTTGTCTTTCTTGTACTAAGGAGCCCAGAACTCCTGATGCAGCCTCACTAGGGCTGAGTAGAGGGCGAGGATCACTTCCCTCGACCTGCTGGCCACGCTCTTCCCAATGCACCCGAGGATACCATTTGCTTCCCGGCCGCAAGGGCACACTGCCGGCTCACCGACAACTTTTCACCCACCACTCGTCTCCCCGCGGCCCGGCCTCGCCAAGCGCCACCAGCCTCCGCTCCGCCAGCGGCGCTGCGGGCGGGCCGGGCCGCGGCGCCGCCGTAACGGCGGCAGGGCCTCCCGAGGGACCGAGCCGGGGCTGGGCCAGCCAGACGGGACCGCGGCGCCACACGGTGCCCGCCGGGCGCGGGAGGCGGGGCTGGGGCAGGTCGGAGGGCGGCGGGACGAGGTACGGCGGGCGGCGGGGAGGATGAGCCGCGGCGGGGGCGGCCGAGGGCGAGTGGGGCATCGGCCTTGTCCCGGGGTCTCCACCGCGGAGAGCGGGAGAGCGAGCGCGGGGCCAGGCGGGAGATGGAGGGGCCCGGCCGCGCTCCGCCGAGGGCCGTCTGCCCAGGCCCCGAAGGCCGGGCCGTGAGCCTGGCCCCTACCGCGTCAGACCTCGTTCTCGGGGGCGCCGTGGCCCCGAATCCACCTTTTGCCCTGAGGGGGTTACAGCCGGCGGGGAGGGGGCGAGTTGCGAGTTGCTCGCTTTAATAGTAAAGGCTGGACGTGAAATGCTGAGTGTGCACTCTTTGCTGCCACCCTTTAAAACTGTGATCAAGGACACACCTGTTCAGGTGTAAAGAAAGATGCGCTTAATTAAGCGTACACTTTATCTGGGAGAAGGGGGGGAAAGATGCGCCCCAGACCGGGGGGAGAGGCCGTGGCGCTGCGGGGGCTGTCGGGCTGCAGTGCACTGCCCGGCACTGCCACTGCTGCCTTCGCCCAGCTCAGCCGGAGGAGTAGGGACCGACGTCACAAGAGAAGCTTAAATGCTTTATGGAGGACAGGAGCCTAACTTCCGACAGTCGTCAAAATGGAAAGGTGAAACTAAAAGGGCATAGACACAGAAAGAATAAAGCTACTGTACGTATAGCTTCCCAAAACAGCCTAAGTTTCTGCCTGGAAATTTTGGGTAGACTGTGAAAATTCCTGGGTTTGCCTAGTGTTGCAGGGTCTCTGACGTCCTGCTTGAAATGCACCAGGTGCAGTGTGCCTGAAAGGGCACTGAGCTGTGCACTCAGAAGACCTATATGTATCCATAGTGTGTGCCCAGATCAACCATGTGGCACAAGTGCAACAAAACCAATGCTTTGGATGATGTCAAGCTTTTTGTTTCCATACATTTATTTTTGACTGGGAAAAATGCATGCCACACACGTCCCAAAAAATCCCCTAATGGAAATACCCGGATAGTGGGGTGTAAGGAAGGGCAGCAGTTAGTGGAAAAAATGGTACAATAGCCAACAGACATACCTTCTGAATGTTTTGGCAGAGTAGTCAAACATGACTTAGAAGACTGTGGTGTTATTTAGAAACCTTTAAGTAATGATTTCTTTTCTACCAGGAGAAAGGAATTTGTTTGCCTTCAGTCGGAATGTGTTTTCTCTTCCAGACTTGGGACCATGGCTATTGACTGGATTGGTTTTGCATATGCTTCGTTGCTTGCTTTTGGAGGTGTTGTAGGATACACTCGTAAAGGTAAATATTGAGGCAGCAGGATTTAGAGATGAAGCGTTTGAATTTCCTCTATGCAATGTGAGACATGAAAGTTTTGCTGTAATTAACACAACTGCATGTTAAATCCATCCTGCACTGCTGTAAATGCATTGAGTCTCACAAGATGTTCTTGGGTCAACTTAAGCATTTAAATGGTAACTGATGAGTTTGTTTTCAGGGCAAAGAGGGGCTGTCATATTATCTTTGACCTTTGGTGTGTTTTGGGCCTTCTCATTTCCTGTAACTATTCCTATGTTGAGCACAGTAGATGATTTTTGATTAGAGCTTATTTTCTACAGAGACATCCAGGCTTGATTCTGACATTCCCAGAAAAACACTGGAAAGGACCGCTTTTACTTGCATACTCTGATTTGGTGGTTAATTCTCTCGTACTATTAGAACTGTGTCTTTTCACTCTAAGATAAGGAGGCCGGTTTTACTATAAAGCGCATTTTCGGTATTTCAGTGACTTTTTGCAGTCCCCCAGGTGGCAGCGCCGTGCCCGAGCCCAGCACCCGGCAGAGGTCGCAGCGGTACCGAGGACGGGCAGGCGGGAGCTCCAGGCTGGTCCCATGAGCTCTCCCACGAAGTTACAGCAGCGCAGCGCTCTCCTTCCCTGTGGCTATTATTTGTCCCGATTCTTGTGATTTAGAGTCACTGTTTCCCTTTGTAGCGTGCGCATGCCTTGCTCTTAGAGACATGGCTTCACTCTGAAAACATTTGCTGTATTTTTGTGTTTGCACCCAGCTGCACTCACTAACTATCCCATTCACCTGTTTTCTTCACTCTTGGTTGGTCAGGCCTTGTGACAGATTATTTTTTTATTGGTGATGATTTCCATTTTCCTGCAAAGTCTTGATTAAAAATATTCAAAATAACAGAATTGGGAGCTAAGTGACACCCGGGGGTCTGGATTCTTTATTTACAAACATTTTGGGATCAGCTTAAGCCAAATAATGCCTGCTGATTCTGTGCTTTTATCATATGGTACAAAGACAAATGTGTGCTCAGAAACCTAAATATATTACTGAAACTCTGGGATTTATGAACCCCTTTTGCAATAACACTGAAAGAAGATGTCATGTTACTTTTGGAAGCTCTGTTTTCATCCTCACTGCCATCTAATTGGGTTTTTATTTTTTATTAATTAAATGTGATGTTAGTGATACCATTTTATTGCCCAGGACTGATGTCAGACTGAAAGGCCTTATGATGTTGGACATGTGTTGTCCACTTTACTCTTTATATATATTGACACATTTCTACCATTTTTGGACACTCCCAGGTGCTGTAAGATACAGTTAAAATGAACAGACAGTTCAGATAAATTACAAAAATCCTTCTAAAGGTATGTATGATAGAGATAATAGCTAAATTTAGGTTTGTGCTTCAAGTATTATTTTTCCCAAATCACAAGTATTACTGGATCCTGATCATCTTACTCTAGCTTAGTTGACTTTGCCCGTACTACCACACAGGAGAATGACCCAGTTACAGAGGTAATGTTCTCTATTCACAGTGGGTGAGCTAGCTGGACTGTGGCAAAATCAGTTCCTTTTTTGAAATATTTGGATAGTACTGTATAGAGAGAAAACTGCTGTATAAAGATTGAGCTTAAAGACATTGTATTGAGAAATAACACTTGAATGGTTTCTTGCAGGTAGCAAAATCTCTTTAGCTGCTGGCCTCACCTTTGGTTCTGTGGCTGGTTATGGAGCTTACTGCATAACATGTGATCCAAGAAATGTGAAGATATCATTGTGTAAGTGTTTTACTACAGTAAACAAACAAACAAACCAACAAGCAGTATCCTGAACTGCATGTAAAATTCTCTCTTTAGTAAATTTTGAGTATTGCTTTGGTTTAAATATTGGGTTTTAAATAGAGTTTGACACTTTGATTTAGCTTGCAAAATTCAAGACTTTAATTAGAACCATTTTCAAGGTAAGGCAGATCATTTACACAAAGCCAGCAGGTGTGTACCACCTGGCAGCACCTCCTTTTATTAGATGGCTACCTAACATTGCACATATTGTGAAATCCAGCTGAGAAACATGGGATAGTACTGCAATTGAATCATTAGCTTTACAGATTAGAAAGTAATTCCAGCAGTAAAGTAGGTGTGGGATCCTGTCTTGCATAATGTAACCTATCCTCAGCCTCCAGTGAAACAAATACTTTGATTTAGTGTTTTTCCTTTGCTGCTAAGAAAGACAGAATACAAACTATGCAATAATTGTCATGTTAGCTAGTTTGCCATGAAACCCTCATGGATGCAAGAAGCTACAACCCCTAAAGGGGACATTGACCTTGCACAAGTGATTTGCAGTAAGAGCAATTGGGAGCTAAAACTCGTCGTTTTAGCAAAGGTGGCTTGGGCTGTGGTTTCACATGCAGAAATGCATTTAAAATTCATTTAATCCAGATTGTGTGAGTACACAATTGTTTTTTCTGAACTTAGAATTTATGGTATCCTGTTCATACTTTACACCAATCACAGTTATAAAAATTTCCATTTCAAAAAAATGTTGAGTAGCATTGTTAGCAAATTGTTCCCACCGAGTTCTTTAATAAAGGTGATAATGGTGTATCTGATCTGCTCCTAGATGACCTAAAATTGGATTTTTGGTTTTGCCACCAAGACCCAGCCCAGATTAAGTTATGCCACTCTTAAAAAAAAAAAAATAAATTTTTTTTGAATGAAGACATAGCCTGAAGTATGTGTAAATTTGTAATCATTCAGTGTGAGATGCTTTTAACTAGCATATGGAATTGTACTTTTATGGGTCAATTAAATCACTAATTTAGATACAGAAATTGTGGAAGAGGAGACTAATTAAAACTTATTAAATTTTGCCTGTTTCCCAATTCCTTGGTTTTGAAAGGACTAATACAAAATTTCCATTATAGTGCTTGTGAACATCAGATATACTGAAATAGTCGGTGTTCTGCATTTCACGTAGCTGTAGGCATGTGAGGACTTTCTCTCAACTGAAGAAATGTATATTTTTATTTAGTAGAAATTATGGCACTACAGATGAGATAGAATTCACTACACCTGCCTTAGAAAGTTTTTTTTTATGTAGAGTAAAAGGAACAAAGACTTTTTAAAACAGTTTAGAATGTTTACAGAGAGATCATGTTCTTATTGCTTAAAACCTAAACATATATTTAACCTTGGCTATGAGTGGGTGCCCTCTTCAGTATCCACTTGTGCTGAATGTAACAAAGAAGGTTGTCATTTTGCCTCAAGTGAGTTAGGAAGTGCTTGTACAAAGTACTCTGCCAGGACCAACCATTCAGGCTGCTCTTAATCTCTTCCAACCTGGTGTATCTCAGTCTTCTGGCTGCTAGATACATAGATATCTGAAATGAATGAAAAACTCAGTAGGAAAACTTCAGAGGAAAGAAAAATTAGACACGTTCCCATACCTTAACAACCTTTGGTGGTTACTCTATATGATAGTTTCAGAATAGTACGGGCTTTCTGTAATAAATGTGCATTGCTTCTGTAGAAAATCAGAATGCTTTCACTTATGCCTAACCTGCCAAAGTGTGAAAAGCAGAGCACAAATGAAAGATGGAAATTAAGTGCTTGGATTAAAGTGACCACTCTGAACTTAGAAAGCAATACAGTAAATTACAATGTAAAATGAAGCAAGTACCCAAACTTTTAAAAGGTTAGTAAATCTAAAAGAAAAACCACCCCTCCAAACCCATAATTATCTGTAGTATTTATCACCTAGGCAAGAGTCTCCTAGAGTAACGTAGGTAATGTTTTAGTACAAGACCTTGAAAGTAGGGTTCTTGTAACTTGTCCTACATACAGAGTATGTAGCATATGGATACCTCAGGCAAATTCTCTTAGTTGTTCTGTAAATTATTATTTCAGGCATTTTCCTACTCACCTTGAAATTAGCTCTGTGCTTTCTTGAATACTTCAATGCAATTTTATGTGTTTGAAGTAGGTGTGGAAAGTCAGACTTCAGTATGCAAAGAGTGCTGGTATGCAAGTGTGCTATGCACAGTGCAAGTTGATTCTGCCCTGAATATGATTCACTGAATTGAATTTGTTGTGATTTACTGAATTTCTTTGACTGATTTAAGGTGAAACTGAATGTACAGCACTTTAGAAAATCAGGTCAAAAAGTTGAACATCTTAAAAAGTCAATGGCACATGTGAAAAGCCAGACAGTAGCAACTGGAAAAAAATAACATTGCAGAGTGAACATGCTTTGTAGCTTGTAATAAAATGTAAAAATACTCAGAGTTATGGCAAGACAACTACTGTGGAATAGTAGTTCAGACATTCCTGAGCGGATCAAGGCTATGGGACTAGAAAATAAGAGCAATGGATAATGGAACGTAATAGGGTTATTTTTGCAGGGTATCTTTAATGAATGCACAAAGCTGGTAGAATTCTGCAAGATACTTGTAACTGTCAGAGCTTGTTTTATAATGCTGGAGAGAGTTTAAAACTAATTTTTGACACCTGTTAACACAGGACTGTTCACAGGAATAGACAGTGAAGTTTGAAGAGAATTAGCCAGATGGTTTTTAACTGCTCCATAAAAAGAAGAGATTTGTGTAACTGGCGTTACTTTGGCTGCAAGAGTGATAAAGCCCAGCTGCCCATGAGAAGTCCTGCCTCTCTGCCCACTTCTAGGAAGCATTTCAGGTGACAGTTGTTTGATGAAGCCAGCTATCTTTGCAGTTTAATGTATTCTCTGCATTGCCAGCCAGTCAAAGGAGGTGATTGTCCTGCTCTGCTCTGCTCTTGTGCAGTCTCACCTTTAGTACTGCATGCAGTTTTAGGCACCATAATATAAAAAGACATTAAGCTATTAGAGAGCATCTAAAGGAGAGCAACGAAGATGGTGAAGGGCCTTGAGGGGAAGCTGTGTGAGGAGCAGCTGAGGTCACTTGGTTTGTTCAGTCTGGAGGAGACTGAAGAGAGACCTCATTGCAGTCTACAACTTCCTGGTGAGGGGCTGGCACTGATCTTTTCTCTGTGGTGACTAGTGACAGGACTCAAGGAAACAGCATGAAGCTGAGTTGGGGGAGGTTTAGGTTGGATATCAGGAAAGGGTTCTTCACCCAGAGGGTGGTTGGACACTGGAACAAGCTCCCCAGGGAAGTGGTCACAGCACCACAAGCCTGTCTGAGTTCAAGATGTGTGTCGACCATACTCTAAGGCACATGGTGTGACTCTTGGGGTGTCCTCTGCAGGGCCAGTAGGTGGACTCAATGATCCTGATGGGTCCCTTCCAACTCAACATATTCTGTGATTCTCATTTACGTAGTGCTCTGCAGCCATAGTTTGAGATGAAATCCCCCTGCCTGATGAGTTCACTGCTGCCTCCATTTTTAGGTAAAACTATTCCAGAAAGAAGATGTAATTTCTTTCATGATGTTTGTTTTCTGCTGCTTGTGCTGCATTTGTTCCCTCTTGGGCTGCCCACCTCTTGTCACAGACATGGATGGTTCCCTTGTAACAAAAGGATACAAGTGAACTTGTGGTCATGATGAAGAAGATGTTGATAGCCATATTCTATAGCAAAAACAAGTGGCAAACCTTCCAATCTAGTTTTTAAGGTTCAACAAATAAAGAGCTAATATTCTAAAAATAAAACAGAAAAAAAGTTGATTGAACTAGCTCTTTGAATAGTTAGAAAACAGCTATTGTGATCTGGGGTGGAGGGATTTATGAGACACTATTCGTGTAATTCACAGCATACATGTTACTGTTACTACAAAGATTCGTCCTCCTTTATTTGTATCCCTATGAATGTAGTAACAGGGGGAGTAGAATTCACTGTCTAACAAACTTACTTAGTGTCCGTGGAATAAGATTTAGCATTCTGCTGCACATAGAAACCTTATTTGTAGCTGAAAGAAATCATAGTGGTGTATTTTGGAAAAGCAAGAATCTTTTTACAGACCCTGTATCTGATCTAATTTTATTAAACTGCAGTTCATAGCAAAACAGCATTGACCTTTGATAACTCTCCATGTTCCTGAATGGTCCACTAGGAGAAGTGAGAGTATTAATATATTGAATTGTCTTTTACAGTTTCATCTTTTCTTTTGACCCTTATAATGGGAATGAGGTTCAAGAGGTCCAAGAAATTAATGCCAGCCGGACTAGTAGCAGGCCTGAGGTAAATATTGCAGATCTTAATGTAAAGATTTTGCTGATTTTCAAATAGTTGCCAGTTGACACCTGATTCAAAGCCGTATCAGTGGTAGTAACTATCATTTAGCAATTACACAGCTTAAGTGAAATTAGTTTGGAGGTCACAGTCCTGTTTATAGTGAACAGCTTTTTCATCTCACTAGCCAGATACAGCTGATAAGAAGTGACTTCTGCAGCACAGAAAGGAGAGGTCTGCCATTAAATATTAATGTACATTGATAAGGCTCTTAGAAGAACCTGGATAAGCCTCAGGGGTTTTGAACACATATGCATATAATTAGTCTAATTTCACACAACACAGTCATCTTAAAAAAGGGCCAAGACTTTGGTTTAGAAGTGCTGCATTCAAAACTACAGGAAGCACAGCACCATTGAAAACCACAACATTTTTGACCTGACCTAAGGACTTCGGTCAGTATTTCTGCAAATTATGATGTTTCTAACCATTCCAACTGCTTTATTGCTGCTATTGGACATTCTGGAAAATGTCATTTTCTGTATGTCTTATATTGGAATTAAACTATGGAGTAAGTAAAAACTTTTTTTTCCCAATGAGTCTGTAACTCAAAACATTTTTCGGCTGTAAGTCAGAATCTCTATCTTCTGAAGAAATAATAACTGTTGCTTCATTGTTACCAGATTTAATATAGCACCATTCTGTTTTACTCCAGGATTTTTATACAGGGAGATAAAAATCAGATGCAAATTGTCAAGATGCAAAATTTAAGAATCAGGACTTACACCAGAAAACATTGTCCATTGTGGATCACTCTTCCAGCCTAGGTGGGCTGTGTGTTTCAACAGGCACTGAGTCTGTAGATTTAGACACTTCAAAAGATTGCTTAATAGAGGCTCTAAGCGTCAGTTATTTATGAATGCCCTGTTATTTAATGATGACTTTCACTGGTTTTGTTTATGCACAGCCATAATTATATTTTTTTGGGTTTTTTTGCAGTCTTTTGATGATTTTGAGGCTTGTTTTTATGCTGCTGTAGCAGAATTTAGCAACTCAAGACATGAGTATGACTGCTGTGCCCACCGAACAAACAGACATGCTCTCCATATTTTAAACCAAGTCTGAACACAAATCTTACATTGCATTTATATTTTCTGTGAAAGATCTGTACCTGTTATTTGATTGACACGGGATGATATTTTGCAAGCTTTTTTTAAAAACTAAAACAAATGTTTCGTTGATATATTTTGATCTACTTCCATTTAAGCAGTCTGTTAACTCAAGGAATCTTTCTCTGTACGTTTGATCTCTTTTCAGGGTGCTGAGCACCCCAGGAAATTGAATTAGTCTTGCACTGTATCTCTGAGAGAAGAATATATATAAATACATCTTTATGCTAAAAAGGTATCTTGTATTGAAGCATAATTTTGTAGTTTGTCTATTAAATAATCAGTTCTAAATCAATAAAGTCTCAGGCCTGTACTGTGTTGCACTAAAAAACCCTAACCCTTCCTTTCAAACACATGTTCTTATTCCACTGAGTCCAAATCTAAAACCTATTATCAGTGTTCAAATAAAATGTAAAATGTTCGAAACTTCTCAAGTTTTTATGCAGCTGAGTGAGACTGTTCAATGAAGAGCCTGGTGATCTGCTTTGTACTCTAGTGGTTTAAAACATATATCATGCTGTAAATTGCCACTGACATGAACCACAGCTGAGGAATGTTTGCCATCCTGCAGAAAGACGTTCCAAACTCTCAGTACTCTTGAACAGGTTTGCTGTTCCAGTCTTATCGAAGCAAAGGAGACTGTTCAGTCATAAACTATTCAGGATTAAAGTTGCTTTGTTTTACATACAAAATAAATATTTCCTGGGTCTCAAAGCTTGGCCAAGAGTGTCTTCTGGTGTAGAGGAAGTGTACAGCCAAACCATTAGTAAATTGAGTACAGGTGAGTGCAATATTGAAGACAGAAATTTTGCTTCATTTTTTTCAGGCTGTCGTGTATCAGATCTCAGTGCACAAATCCACTAGGGGAATACCAAGGTTATTATTCTTGGCAGGGGCTTAGGTGGTGACAAGGTGTGTGAGCAGCTCAGATGTCTAAGGCATAACTGACAAAGAAAAGCAGGGGAAAACACACAACACAAAAAAATCCTTACCAACCCCAAACCACAGCCTGCAGCTCTGGAATCTTTTGCTGACAGATGTTGGTATCGGTCACCTCCAGGTGTTGCCAGGTTTACAGGTGATTGAGCTGGTGTTACAGATTTCAGATTGGGATGACAGCTGCACAAATACGATGTGCTTCATTTCACCATGAAGCAGAACTTGAAGGCGTATCAGGCATATAGCAGGCTTTGGTGACATGCAGATCTGGATACTTGCAATGTAGACACAGTGAACGCCTTAGATTAAGCTGCAGTGAAAAGCAAAGGCAACCTAGTGCTGAAATGCAAAAGGCCATCTGCAGTTGCTGCTACCCTAGATCCTAAATGCAGTTTAAGATGTTGCGTTTTAGAGCATGTCCAGAGTTGATCCTTCTGTGTGTTCTCTGAATTAGCCATGGGGGCAGGGGGCTGGGGCTAGCCTCCAAGCTCCACTGTAATGCAGAAGCTAGTGCTGGAATTCCTGAGCAGCCAAAACGGGTAGTGTTCTCTGTAAAATTCCTGAGCAGCCAAAATGGGTAGCGTTCTCTGCATTAAAGCTCCACTGTAATGCAGAAGCTAGTGCTGGAATTCCTGAGCAGCCAAAACGGGTAGCGTTCTCAGCAAGTCCAACATATCGTATGGGATTAAAAGCTCACAGAACACAACAGCGATGTTCTGTTCCAGTCTCTGTGATGGTTCCCAAATCATAGCACTTGTTTGTAACAGAGAAATAGCTCAATGAAACAAGTACTATGGTGGGCATGGCAAACTATTGCTTCCAGCTAATGACGTAATTTAATGTTAAACTCTTTGGAACTCAGCAGTGCCCAGGTGAGTGGGATGCTTGTCGTTTGTATCTCTGAGATGTGGTTTTTCTTAGGCACAAGTCAGAAAAGGAGTTAACTTTGCTGGGCAGCAATTCTGTATTTCCACTGTTGCCTAATCAGTTTGAGTCCTACTGAGAAAAAGAACTAACTGCAAAGAAGGATAGTTTATGGCACTGTTCTTAAAGGGAACAGTGGTGGTTCCTGTGAAATCAGGGTAAAGAATCTGAAATAGTAGTGAGCGCTTTAAGCACTGTTGAGGTAAAGCTAACTCTTTCACTGAAAAGGTAAGCAGTCAGTGCAGTTCTCTTTATAACTACTTGGGAAGTAACTGGAGAAGGTAAAACCTTACCAAAAAAATGTTCAAGGGGCATTTGCCTCACTGCCCATCCAGTCAAGAGCAAAAAGAAGAGCAAGGGAATAGGTACTTTCAATGGATGAAAACCACAGCAGGCCAATTAAGCACAAGTACTTTGATCTTTCAGTGAAAAAAATAGCTTCTAAGAGATTCATGTGGGGATTAAAAAATTTCCTACTTTTGCCCAGTAACTTACAAGGATCATGAGTTTTAATTTTATTTTCTTTTAAATGTTTTTATTTATTTAATTTTTAAACTGCAGTTCTGAAAGTACAGAGACAGCAGTGAAATACAGCAAGGGACAGTAAACTTTGGTCTAGGAGAACACCTAGAGACCCAACCCGAAAGATTTGAGGCCTGAATCTAAATGACTTCTCCATTTTTATGGAGTGTCTCCTCTCTCCTGGAATTTATAAAGAGGAAGATGGGGGTAGGGTAGCTTTCTACAGTACTCTGGAAGCTACAGTTGAAACATTTTATCCTACCAAGCATGTACCATAATTGAACACACACAAAGTATCAGTGTATTTTATTTCATGTAACTGCTTAATGAAATACCATTTTCTGCACTCAACAGGTCCAAATTAGTCTTTTACTCTAATTTAAAAGTGTATTCTTTTTCAACACTGACTACGTGATGCAAGTTACAGAGCACATGTATGCAATTTACACTTACAAGGCACAGCTCTGGTAACATACTATAGTTGTGCTATCTTCAGCAGATTATATATTGAATATTTTCCTCACAACAGCAACAAACTTCTCATCTGTTGGTGGCTTCCTCTGGCTGCCAGGCTGCAAGAATTTTTTGATTGTTGGAATGTTGCTGATTCTTCCTTTAAAAGCCTGTAAGAAGCAGCAGTAAAGCCAATGAGTGTAATGAAATTATAACTCCATCCTTTATAGCTTAATAATCAGGTGACTTAGATTTTTCTTTGTCAAATACACTACTAAACAGAGAAAGGTAGTAACCTTTTCTGATCTGTGATGCTGATGCTATAAAGTTTACCTTTATTTCCCAGATGGGGATAGGAGAAATTAAAGAGTTAAGATTCATCTAGTAAAAAGTGGAAGAAAAAAATAAAAAGCAAAAAACCCCCAGCAGATATATTTGCAGGGGGAGCGGAAGAGGTAAAGACAGGAATATTTCAGTGCAAAGTACCACAGAAGTCATGACATAAGAAACTTAACTGCTCTTTTTATATGATTTCTTCAAAATACAATTTTGCTAGCAAAAAGAAAAGGACAGGAACTGTACATACACCAGGCTGCAGACTTCCCTTCCTGATGCTCACTGCTGTGTTTGAAGACATGAAAGTAGCAGTTAAAGGACCAAACTAGTAGCATCAGTAAGCGAATTCCTGCCAGCTGAGAACAACTGGGAAAAGTAAAGCTGGAGAAAGGTAAGGCCCCAGCAGCTCTGGAGGCAAGGCAGTGCAAGTGAGTTCAGGTTTTTGTAGTCAACAGAAATAGACCAGAGAACCATCAGTACAATGGCTCAAAAGATGTAAATATCAAATAACTTTTAAGACTGGTCAGTGATATTTCTATGTTACGTTCCATATTGAGATCAGATGATTACTAACCTGTAGCAGAGGAAATGCAGACAGTATATCAGGCTTACATTCTTCTGACATTAAAATGGCTTCCAGCAGATGGATGTCTGCCCAGCTTAATTTGTTGCCAACAAGATAATCCTGTCCATGATCTTTTAAGGCCTATAAAATATGAACAAATAAAGAAAAATTCAAAAAGTCATATAGGATGTAACAATTTTATCTTGATATTTCATTACAGGCAGATATCTACAAAAACACACAGCAGGGAAAAGCCATTCAAGAACCTATGAAGTTAGAAAGTGATAGATATTCTTTATATAAAAAATTAAATCAGAACTCATGTTTCAGCAGCATGTGTGGTCCTATCTCTCATTCTAACCTACTGCACCAAGTAGCTGTATATCAAGTCCAGTACCCCAATGAAGACTTAATCAGGCAAAAGAAACAGGACTGAAGTAATTGAAAGTAGTCAGGACAGTTTATGTGTAAGTACGCCTAGAATTTTTTAAGAAAACGGTCAAATGGATTTTCAGCAGATGTTTCAGCAAAATTTGAGATTGCTGATTATAGTTTGAAATACATTCAGAATGAAGGAACACAGCCTTTCCACCCTTCATCCTGTAAGAAGGATTCTTTTGTGGCAAACTGCTGATGGAAGAATCACAGCCTGCCAAAGCTACAAACAACTGTAGTAGACAAGTTTTGGTGAATGTTGCAGAACAGTTTCAGAGCAGTTACCAGCTCTGCAGCCTACCTTTTTCCTAAAGACTATCACCCTCATAGCAGAACCAAGGGAGGGATGTGTCTGTGCCTAAGCTACGCTAATGCTACACTTAAACAAGTAACAAATGTGCAGTAAAACTAACACCTCAGTCTGACTTTGGAAGCCAAGTCCTTCTCCAGTCCCATCTGCCAATTTTACAACAGAGGCAGTAATTCCTGGCAGAGGCAAAGCTGATACCTTCATGTAGTTATTTCCTACACTGTTCCAACAAAGTCCACCACAGCTTTTTTATCAAAACTGTATGGAAACTCCCAAACAGAGCATCAGAACCAGATTGCCTGCAGGGCTTTATATTGCCTTTTGCTGCTCTATCTGGGTGCTGAGTGCTTAAGTGAGCACTTACAGCTAGGGATGTTTTCCGTCAGACTGCAAACCCTGGTAAGCTGAATCAATGGACATTTAAATAACTGGTAGAAAAAGAAAATTATTAACCATTCTAACTAGGTTAAAATCACAGAAGAGTTTTAGCTGTGTCTTTACCGTAAGAGAACATGGATTATTTTAAAGACTCCCCTCCAGGGAGCATACACGCTAAAACATATCACAGCAGTAGTTTATGCAACCTAAGCACAGGTTTAGAGAATGGTGGTGTGTACATTTCCTTTCTTAATAACTTGAATACTTATCAGACTTCAAATCTTTGAAAGAATAATGTGTGCAATCAATCTCAGCACAGCCCTCCCTTGGTATGGCAGTGGATATATATTAACTCTGATTACAGAGTATTGGGGCCATGTTGCTGAGAACACAGCTGCGTTGGGCAGGGCACGTCTCAAGGATGAAGGACCACCGCCTCCCTAAGATCTTGCTTTATGGTGAACTTGCCACCGGCTGCCGCAAGAGAGGAGCCCCAAAGAGAAGATACAAGGACTCCCTGAAACAACATCTCAGCCTTGGCCATATTGATCACCATAACTGGTCTACTCTGGCCTCTAATCGGGAGGTCTGGAGACACACCATCTATAACGCTGCTGATGCTTTTCAGAAAGCACGCAGGATCATCCTTGAGGAGAAAAGACAATGCAGAAAGAATCGTGCCTTGCAGAATACACCATCTAAGGAGTCTTTCTGCTGTGCCTTTTGCAACTGGTCATATCTATCTCATATTGGCCTTTTTAGCCACCAACACACTTGCAACAAACGTGGGTAGAGCCCTTCCCAAATCTTCTTTAGCGAAGCCTGGCCATGATGATGATGATGATGATGATTACAGAAGTGCTGGATTATGTCATTTACATCATTATTTTACAGGGCAGCCTCTGTGGGCTTCACCTCTGTAATTTAAGGCTCTGATAAAGAGGGACATGAAATTGCATGAAGTCCTGTATTTTTCCGAATGGACTTCAGCTGCCTGGTAACCAAGAATTCAAGCTGGAAACCCAACTCAGCTCAGAAACAACACAGCTTTGTACAGACTTCCAAGGAGACCACTATGCTCTGAAAAAGTGCTGTGAGAAAGTCTGTACAGTACAACCATACAACGCACAAAAGGTAAAGCTACAAACAGAAGTAGAGTCATGAGATGAGGATCAAACAGAAAAATGGTAACACACAAAAAAATTAAAATATCCTTACAGGAGAAATGAAACAACAGAACAAACAGCAAGCTGGTAGAAAATGGCAATGTTCCAGGGAGAAGCAAAGAACAACCCATCCCCTCCTGACCAACTCTTCCCTAGCCAAGACTCTTCATGTGCTCTATGGGGGTGACAAGCATACCAATGCCTTCCCTCACAGCTCATTAGAGACTAACTCTTTAGCGCATGCTAGCCAGTAAATAATTGCTTTATGCTTTTTAAGCTAGATACATCCTGTTTGCAGAGCCTTTTTGTGCCCACTTAAGGATGCCCAAAGAGCAATTCAGAGAAAGACAGTCATAGTCTCTCAGTACAATACATTTAGGCAATGGATTTAAGAAAGGTCATAGAATTAAATCCTTAACTGTAAAGGACAATTATATTTAACTTTGAACAACAAGAATAAAAAGGAGACTGAGACGAGACATCACTCTACAACTCCCTGAAAGGAGGTTGTAGTGAGGTGGGGTCGGCCTATTTTTCCAGGTAACAAGTAACAGGACAAGAGAAAATGGAGTCGAGTTGCGCCATGGGAGGTTTATATTAGATCTTAGGTAATTTTTTTTTAATGCAAAGGGTTGTAAATCCCTGGAACAGACTGCTAGGGAAGTGGTAGACTCACCATCCCTGGAAGTGATCAAGAAACATGTGAATATGGCACCTGAGGACATGGTTTAATGGTGAACGTGGTGGTGGTGCTGGGTTGATGGCTGGACTTGATGATCTTAAAGGTCTTTTCCAACTTTAAGGATTCTATGATAACCTAATACACTTTCAGGCAATAAGTTCTGAAGGCTGGCACAAGTATTTAAATGGCACATTTATGCAAAATGCTAAGAAGCCATCATCCACTATGCTAGCTTTAAAAAGAAGGATCTGTTCTTTGAGGAGTCTTAAAGAAGACAGCAAAGAGACTCAGTGCTGAAACCAGAAAAAAATTATTTTGTGGCTCTCTTTTCACATTGCTGAATACTGGCTCCATCATACATTTGCAGAGTTGTACTGTCACTTGCCTTCTGAAAAGTATATGTGTGAGGAGAGGGAAGTGGGCTGGAAGGGGGAACCACTTTACATCTTTGTAAACTACTGGTGATTTATCACTTACCTTTTCATAAACAGGAAAGTACCTGGTTGTAGCTCGTTCAATGATTAAGGCAAGATTCTTTTCTTTTGTATCAGCTGGTTGAAAAGGGAGATACATGATCATTCCCATCAGGTCTGTAGTTCCTTCCACGTACATATCAATCCTGAAACAAATATTTTTGTTTCATATTTATAATTCAAACATTCCATTTTGGTTATTTTCCTGAAATACAATGCTGAAGCGATCACTGAGTAAAATTAGTGAATGTAACATAAGACACTGGTTTATTTTCTTGTTCTTCCACTTTGAAAAAAACCCTTTCAGTTTTTTTCAAAACACACATTTTATAAGCAGGCTCACAGTGTCTGCAATAAGCAATGTATAAATAAAAAGGCTGCAACTAATGTATTTAAAGTGGAGTTCATGCTGTTTTCCATTGACAATGTATTAGGTTATGCTGTGGGAGAAAACACCACATATGCAAACCACGCTAGGAAAGAAAAATAATTTTGAGGTCTAATCATGAAAGGATGCTGGCTACCAATTGCCAGTCTGTAATAATCCCCACAATCTCTGGAGTTGCAAAATAAAAGCCTCTATAGTAAGTGACAGTCTGTTAGGTTAAGGACTTAACTAAACTTTTACTTTTAAACCTACATTGGTAGGTTTATTTCATTATTTAAGAAAAAGCAAATAAGGATTTTTTTTCTTTTGTATTAACCCTTTAAGTATGAGAATGGAAAGCAGCCATTCTTACAAAAGCTTACAGAGTAAGGCTTACATAGTAAAGTAATATGGGGAAATATTAGTTTAACTTTTGGTAGCATTATATCTATAGCCACATATCTTTTTTTAAACCAGCTGTGAAAGATTCTTTACATGTTGAAGAAAGGAAATTAGAACACTTAACAACACTTCAGTTTTTACAGGCAGCTGTAATTTTTTCCTTCTGTTTTCCCATTTAAAGACAAAAAAAGGCATACTTAGCCTTTATTATTGTATTACTCTCCCCCAGGAACTTAATGCAGTTCTCATCTGTGAAATCAAATGAGTCTGAAGGTAGCCCTAATTTTCTCAGAATGCTGACAGTTAATAATTTATCAATCACAAAGTCCAATCACCCAGTCCATGGGTCTGAGGAGCCAAAGCCCTGGCAGATGTATATGCACGTGACATGCAGATATTTCACAGCAACATTTTTTTTTGGTAAATATTAAAAATTGTGGAAGAGTGTTAGTGAGCACAGTATGCACGGCTACCCTACCAGGCTCTCTCCTTCAAGTCTTTTCCATAGAGGTTGTACTTTGCTGCTATGTAGCTGAGGATGGCTCTGGTCTGCACCATCCTCATCCCATCGATCTCCACCATGGGCACTTGCTGAAACAGCAGAACTCCATCTAGGGAAGAAAAAGAAGCAAACCACTCAGACTGCTGAAGCACTACACTGAAACTAAGGAAGAGACCTGGTAACAGACCAAGACATTCTTAAATCTGAGGGATGAATGCATCCATAAGGAAGCAGGTCTTCTTTACAGGTCACATCATACTGAAGCAGTATTGATACTCGGTATTATATGCCTGTAAAGAATTCTTTATTGTCTTAATAGTCTCTGAAAAATTTTACAGTTACTTATTTCCCTCTCAGCTTCTGCTATTTGGAGGCATCACAGAAGCCAGATTTATTTTTGTAGCGCCATGACTATAAATTGCATGTGATGGGACTGTTCCTCAAAGACCTCTCTGTCTCAAAGTAGCCTTGCATAACCTGAAACACCACACTCTCACCACCACAAGAGCTAGTAAATATACCACTGTTTTTCCTGCAAATACTTGTGCTTCCAGCATGGGAGCTAATTCAGGCTTACCTCTACCTCCTGTAACAAATACCTAACACTGCCATCCTGGTTGGACTCAGTGATCCTTGTGGATCCCTTCCAACTCCGGAGGTGCTATGATTCTATGATTAGGGATACTAATGCTCGTCCTTCCTCCTTAGCAACCGTGATGCAAAAATTCTTTCACTGCAAAAATTTAATCTCTGCTAAACTTTAGGAGTGCTTTGAGGACTAGTGTTAGTCTATAGAAGCTTACCCTCTGGATTTACACTCAGTTTTTTTCGGGGGGGGGGGAATCAGTGTTGGGCCCAGTTCTGTTTAATTCTTTACTGATGATTTAGATGAGGGGATCGAGTCCACCATTAGCAAATCTGCAGATGACACTAAGTTGCGGGGGAGTGTTGATCAGCTGGAAGGCAGGAGGGCTCTGCAGAGGGACCTGGACAGACTGGAGAGTTGGGCTAATTCCAACAGGATGAGGTTCAACAAGGCCAAGTGCTGGGTCCTCCACTTTGGCCACAACAACCCCCTGCAGCGCTACAGGCTGGTGACAAAGTGCCTGGAAAGCAGCCAGGCAGAAAGGGACCTGGGAGTTTGGATTGACAGGAAGCTGAACATGAGCCAGCAGTGTGCCCAGGTGGCCAAGAAGGCCAATGGCATCCTGGCCTGTATCAGGAACAGTGTGGCCAGCAGGTCCAGGGAAGTGATTCTTCCCCTGTACTCAGTGCTGGTGAGGCCACACCTGGAATGCTGTGTCCAGTTCTGGGCCCCTCCGTTCAAGAAGGAGCAGGCCCAGAGAAGAGCAACAAGGCTGGTGAAGGGATTTGAGCACAAGTCCTATGAGGAGAGGCTGAGGGAGCTGGTGCTGTTCAGTCTGGAGAAGAGGAGGCTCAGGGGAGACCTCATCACTCTCTACAACTCCCTGAAAGGAGGTTGTAGCCAGGTGGGGGTTGGTCTCTTTTCCCAGGCAACTATCAGTAAGACAAGAGGGCATGGTCTTAAGCTGTGCCAGGGGAGGTTTAGGTTAGATATTAGGAAGAAATTCTTTACAGAGAGAGTAATCAGGCATTGGAAGGGGCTGCCCAGGGAGGTGATGGATCCACCATCCCTGGAGGTTTTTAAGATGAAACTGGATGTGGCACTTAGTGCCATGGTCTAGTAACCACAGCAGTGTTGGATCAAGGGTTGGACTTCATGATCTCAGAGGTCTTTTCCAACCTGGCTGATTCTATGAAGGTTTTACAGAAATATCACCTGTTGTCCTTTTATTATGTAGGTGTGAATTTATGTTTAGGGTACAGTTTACAGACTCACCACTGCGTAATTTTTCTAGGTCTTCTTTTGTTTCTATGAATTGTTCCTCAAACTGAAAAACATCAATAGAAAACAACACTGTGTCACTCCAAAGGCAATAGAGAAGTGGAAGGAACATCAAACTCCACCTCTCCACATTATTCTCTATACTTCTTTCATTGTGTTGACCCTGTTGAGGAATACATTCAATGCAGGTAGATGGGTGAGCAGCTGCAGTATGAGCTGCAGGGTGAGCTCTGGGTGGTGGAAGTGGAGGCAAGAGACCATGAACTGCCAACCCTTTGTGTAACAAAAGGGGCAGGGACCTGTGGCACCAGGCAGCTGAGACACAGCAAGAGCAGGTGACCCCAGGCTTTTGAACTCTTAGACTGTGAGAGTATAAAAGCCATGGGTTTCCTTCATTTGGGTCCCTCTTTGAAGGCATCAGCTCAAGTTGTTATTCTGTTGTTGCACCATGATTAAATTATTTTAAGGACTGCTGGGGTGGCTCCTGGACAGTCAGACAGGAAAGTTTCCTCAAGAGATCCCCTACTCCTATTCTTCATCTCTGCTCCAGCAAATAATGAAGGACTATAGTGTCCCCAACAGCACGGTATTGTACACTGCATTATGCTCCAAATAAAGCTTCCCCAACATAAAGACCAGTCTACTTGTCTGCATGAACTGTTAACAGCTACCAAATCATTCACTTAAAAGCAGCCAATGCCACATGAAATATTGAGAATTTTTCTGGAAGTTATGCATGCCTCTGTTACACAGCATTTATCTCCCTCTTTCCCTTGCTGGCTTTTTTTTGTAAGTGAGGACATTTCAATGAGGACAAGATCTTTGTCTTCTCAGCACTCATGCTGTGCAGCTTCTCTGTCAGCAAAACTGACAAGTGAGTTAAAAAAGCTTTTTATTTCTAATGGAATATAAATAGTTTCAAAGAACCATACTCAAACAAAAACTTAATGTAGAAATTAAGATGCCTTAGGATGGTCTTTACCTGATGTTAATCTAGATAAATCCCCTACTGCCGTCTTTAGAGCAGATCTGCTGATTTATTCTACTCAGATCCTGACACAAAGAATGAAAAGCACTTTGTTTCGAGATAACGTTCTAAAGTTTTCATGTGGCATGCATGGTCTTTCAGCGGAGAAGAATCATGAGACACAGGGAATTTATGAGCATTGAGAAAAAGTCAGAGATACACAGTTTTGTCTGTAGCAACAATTTAAGATCTCATCTTAAAGTATGTTCCAAAAATGACACTTATTAATTCTCTTTGTATGTTAAAATCCTTTTACTGCACAACTATTGCTCAAGGCATACATGAAGTACAACATGAGAGTGTATCACTGAATCTAAGCATTCTGCATCACAATATGCAATGTTGTGCATATCCCTAAGCACAGATGCAATTAGGAAACATTTCCAGAGAATACCTATTTTAATCACAGATTAATCTGATCACTTTATAAAAAAAATGGAACAAACCTCAACCCCAGCTGCTGCTAACAGCCATCGGATTGACTCCATCTTCCCCCTTCCCTTGGTGTAGTGCAGCTTGGGTTTCCCTGCCATGATTTCAGAGTTCTTGTTTCCTAATAAATTCAAGATGAAGATTTTACAGGAAAAATGTTTTAAATTAGCATTTAAAATGTTCCACTCCAGGTTACTTAAAACAGCTGAATGAATGTGAAAGTAGAAGAACAACCAAGGCCTAGATACTTGGGCTTGATGCAACTATGTTTTCTGTGGATTAATGGACTAAAAGAAAAAGTACACACTACCAGAATATGCAGCAATTCAAAATCACATCATGACAGACTATAACAAGCATCTACTAAACCATATACATATCTTCAAAAATAATAATGTAGTTTTTACAGCTCATTAGAGTTTTAGAATGAAAGCAGAACTGTAGGATATTCCTGAATAAACACATTTTTGACCTTGCAGTGATGCAATAACTTTAGTAGGTGTTGGGTTTTGTGACAGCACTCATATCAAACTTGAAAATGTATGTCAAATGAATTGCTTCCAAAGAACACCAACGCAGCAACATCAGGTTTCACCTCTCTCACAGGACAATTCAGAGCCCCATGTTTCTGTGTCTTTACAAATATGAGCTTTCAAAAGCAATGTATTTCACCAGGCCTGCTCACTTCTCTATTTAACTAGTTCTATTACAGTTAAACTGTAACAGGGATTTATATCCCATTTGCCCTGAAAACTAAACTTGAAAATCAAAACCAAACAAATGGGACTGGGACCTCTGCTGGGCAGATAAGGCCTGGGCAATGCCCCCAGCAGCAGGGGGCTGAAGTCAGTCCACCAGATGATGGCAATGGGATAAAACACTTTGTCCTTTCAAATTTCCCCAACATGTGCAGTCACATGCCATAGTATGACATCAGCAGCTGATGTGAGCTTGCCCGGTGCTGGAAACAATGCTATCACTGTATTCTTATCACTAATGGGTCCCAGATGAATGAGGCAGATTTTGTAAGAAGAGAGGGTCACAGACTAAGAGAATGCTTCATTGTTAAACCAAGGTTTTATCTATTTACAGGCAGGCTTATTTATTTTTGCATAGACTTCACAATACATAACTGAGCCACAAAGTGGAATTTTTGGCCATGATCCCGAAGGCATCAATAAAGAGGCACAAACAAACAGCACAACAGCAAGAGAGGAGACCACATCCCCAGCCCTGTCCACTGAAGTCCTTTGTGTTGAGTGGTATCTTCAGGCCCTATAGCAAACAGGGACTGGACTCACAGGAGAAATGTAGTGCCCCTGTCCAAACTACAGGTCTTCAAAACCAATGCTCAGTTCCCACCTAGCCCTGGCAATGTCTATATCCCCAGACACCTCAGTCTCTTGTAACAAAGTTCTCCTAATACAAAAATATACGATTGATAATAAGGACTTGATTATGGCTTGACTGGATTTGGCATCTAGTCTAGAACTGCTGGATGTCTAGCTAGATTCCTGACATCTGAACAGCAATAAAGTATTCAGAGAAGTGACTTGCCACAGCTCCCTTACCAGCCCTACCCACAGAAGACCACGACTTATGCTCCCTTTCTAGTTCCTGTACGTGTGTGAATTATGCTATACCAAGTAAGAGAGCTCTCAGTCTTTCATATTTCAAAAATACTTAAGAACTGCACTTGGACCTTCACAGACTGGACAAGCATTCTAACCTCCAGCATGTGGGATCAAGCCTGGGAAACAGACTATAAGGACAGGCTAGCATTAGCAGAAAGAGCAAATTTCCCTGACCTCTCCCCAGAGCAGAGGTGGAGCTGATAAAATTCAGCCCAGCCAGAGCCCTGCTTGCCACTTTCAGCCCAGTGCTCTGCTCAACACAGCTGGGAAAGCTGAAGAGCAAAACAAGTGTCAGTGAAAAAAATTTCAGGTATCAACATCACCCATATCTCTTCATCACAGTTTCTTTTGGAGATTGGCCAAGGGTTGAGTCTTTTTGTTCGAGTAAGAAAAACCTTTTATCTTCTTGGAAATGCACTGTCTAAGGTCTGAATTTGGGGGTTAGGCTGAACACATACCTAGGGTTGCAAGGCATATTGGTGACCTAGTTATGGCTCTGTAGTGAATATTCCTTTGTAAAATAGTAAGTCATGAAAGAGTATCAAAATTGGTAAATTACATTTCTTGAATAGCAATAATGGACCTGAAAATTAATCACAAATTTTCCTGATGTTTAGAATTAGACCTCCCTTGGACCTCAGCCAGGCAGGTACTGCTACTGCTGTGATCACTGTATTAAAAAAAAATCATGCTATTTTGTCCATATCAATTCAGGCACTGGCCTTCCAGTGAGAAACAAGTTAAGTGAATTTAACAGTAAGTTCATAATCTGCTGCAAAATCTTAAATTTTCCCCCTAATTGGATATGGACCCCAAAGTAGTTCTCTGCAGCAATGTTCCTCAAACTCAGCCCGCACAGGGCTGTTCCAGCAGAACGACCTTACACACAATGCTGCATCGAGCCCGGCTCGGCCTCCGGACCATCTTAAAACTAAGTGCTCACCGGCGTGTGGTTTCCACTGGGATTCAGGCCAAGCCTGGATTCAAAATGCGTTCCTTCCACCGCCCCAGCCAGGAGGAGTGTCTGGAGGAGATGAAAGGCAAATTACCCCCAGATATTGCGAAACCTGGACTCCAATGAGCAGTTCCTCTTTAGAATACCCGCTGAACCTACTCAGGCGCGAACACGAACACCCTCTATGCACACTCACCCGCCTGTCGGAGCTCCATGCTGCAGGAGAGATGCTGTGAAATAACCCCTGGACAAACCCGCGGAGCAGCACGGCCTACACTCAAGCCCGTTTCTCGAGTGCCAACCCGTCGGTCGCGCACCTTCCCTTTGCCCTCCCGGCAGGGCCCCTAATCCCGGCAACATTCACACCCCCCGCCAGCCCCGCAGCCCCGCTGGGTCCCCCCGCCCGCCGCCTCAGTACCGTGCGCTCGGGCCGCTCCGCCGCCAAACCGCCCTCCCCGACCGGCCAGCGCCGCGACACTGCCGGCCCAGCCCCCGGGAGGAGGCGGCCGCTCGTCCCCTCGGCCGCCTCCGCGCCCGAGCTGTGCCCACTGCCCGCCCCGCAATTTGCGGACGTGGCGGCCGCAGCTGATGCGCTTTCCCGCTGTCAAAATGCATCCCCAAGCCCTACAACCAGGGCTGACGGAAAAGCCATCTCGGCCTTGTCCCTGGAGTCTTGTGGAGCTGCTGTTTCTCTTGCAAAATGTGGAATATGTAAAAAATTTTCCTAAGAAAGGATGTTCTCTGATGTTTGATCTTTGTACACTTTCAAGCCTAACCAAGAAGAAAGGAGATTTAATGCGTGAAACAGATGGCAGCTAAGAAGCGAGCTCTAAGTGAAAGAAAAATTATTATCGGTAGAATTGCCTTATTAAGGTTTAGGGCTCAACAGGTTTCAATGATCTCAGACCTGGCGGGGGGGGGTGTTAACAAAGCTTGGAAAGAAGGATGTTCCACTGCTAGTGGACACGAAGAATGCAGAATTTCTGGGCCACAAGGACATTTGGCGAGAACTCCCAAGATAAGGAAGAAACTAATATAGACAACTCAGCAACTGTGATGAATCAGCTCCAACTGGGTAAAAGGTCATTGTGGCAGGGGGAGATCGCGACCATCAACTCAGGGTCCGCTGAGCCAAGAAACCCACCGACCCAAAAGAAGAGAAAGACTGGACATCTGGACTAATTAGCAAGAGAAGAGAGGGAATCATTAACAAGTAGAAGATAGAATAATAAGAGAACCGTGTCACCTGTAGCCAAGGAATATTAATACCTTTGTTTGCAAAAATGTATAAAGAGTAAAAAGTTTTGATAGTGGGTGTACTTGCTTTGTGGAATACCAGCGAGCACCCAGGTTTGCAGAGCTCTGAAATAAATAATCCATGTCTCAGGGAGTAGAGAGGGAAATCACTCATGCAACAACTCGTTTCATACATGCTTTGCTTCAGAAAAACACTGGGCTTTTTCCCTTTTGGATGATAAAGACTGGTTCCAGATGCATGACATTGCTTGTGAAGAAACTGTTGGTGTTAGCAGGAGGTGTAGTGCCCTGAGTTTGCCCAGCTTAAAACTGCCAGCACTAGAGCATTACTTGTTCCTAGGGCACTTGCTCTTTCCTTTACTTCCTGGGTTTATTTGGTGTTTAAACAATATCATGGAACCATAGTATGGTTTGGGTTGGAAGGCACTTTAAAGAACATCTAGTTTCAGTGCTCCTGCCATGGGCAGGGACAGCTTCCTGATACCAAGACACATAGTTATGTGTTCTACTGTCTTGCTAACCTCTCAGTAGCAGAACTTGATTTATGTGATTATAATGAACAACTTAAGTACAAGTTAAGCTCAGAGGAAAGCTGAATCTTAACCAGCCATCCCCATCTAACCAGAACCTGCATGCTTTTCCTGGCATTTCCCCAAACAGGTACATCACCTACTGTTTGGGCTAAACTCTCATCACTTTCCAGCAATTCTTAGGAATGCCAGAACCAGAGAGCCCTTAGGTATATAAGTAGCATCAAGAAGTCAATTAACAACCTGGGTTTGAGTGTCAATAGTAAGACTTTATTTCAGGTATTCTCTTTAGTCATTTAAGATATCTTGTGTTGTCCAATATACTCCCTAATCAGTGAACTATTCCATTTTCTGGTATGCTTGTATAGATTTCCCTTGGAAGTGTTGACAGTAGGCTCAAACAAGTGCTGTAGCTAAGGAAAGAGAGATCAAAAACCTTTTCACTGTTTCCATTCATTTCCCTTTGCCACTATCAGCAAACACAATGAAATGAGAATTTCTGTGGGTTTAGGCTGCTACTCAGTGGAAAATTGCTATCACTTTGGGTATATCTTCGTTTGGTGTTGGTGCTTTCCTCTGGCTGCCAGGCTGCAGGAATTTCTTTATTGCAGGGACATTGCTTATTCTTGCTTTAAAACTCTACAAAACAAAACCAAAACAGCACTGTGTTTAAGAAGCATTGTAACTGTCAGACATTTTGATGTTATCCATGCTCTAAAAGTAACATTATGCATTGATGCTGCAGAAGAAACTACATAGTTCCCTCTATTATGCTTTTCTGGCTGCAAAGACAGAAGCTGGCAATAACCATCAGTATTTGAGGCCAGCTAAAAGTACTTAGCATATTTGGTTATTTTGTATGTCACTTCTCACCCTCCCACTCTCCCCTGTTTCTCAGCCAGTCTAAAATCAGTGGTCCTTTCCAATGCATTGTCCATTAAAACTGTCCATTCATTTACCTGCAAGAGAGGAAATTTGGCAAGTATACCAGGCTTGAACTCCTCTGCCATTAAAATGATTTCAAGTAGCTGCACATCTGCCCTGCTTAACTGGTTGCCAACAAGAAAGTCTTGTCCATGGTCTTTCAAAACCTAAAAACAGAGAACCAGATGATTTCTTTTCTCTCTGTTACTTAATATGATATCTTCAAAGTAAGGTCATACATTGCACAGAGTTGTCCTTGAAAGAAGGAAATGCAGTACAAACACCTGTAGTACAAACAAATGGTCTGATCTTCCTAGGCATGATTAATCAGTCCCTTCTTTACTGTGTTTCTTTCTGTCAGCTCAGCTGTACTCCTCTTGTCTTCACTTCTGTAGCTTAAGTAGGCGATGTTGCTGCATTGAATGCTAAGCTTCATGAGATACAGAAGGAGCTGTAATGCTTTTACATAGATTGTATGGTAGAGGGGCATCTGCGCTTCAGGAGGAAACTTGACATAAAAGCTGATGCTATAGTTTCTTTTGTCTGAAACAACATACAGACTGCAACATGGACCTTTGTAAAGCTCAGCGTGTCCTGGGTTTTTGCAGCTTTGCACGTCTCCCAGATTCATAGTGTCTTCTATCCCCTCTTTAGTGTCCTGTCTCCATCCTCATCCCAGCCCCATCAAAACCAGAGCAGTATCTCTAAGTGTTTTCCTCAATAAAAATTGTTGGTGTAGATTCAGGATGGAGTTTCAGGGGAACAGTATCGATTAAGCTACAGCATCTTTGCCACATACCTTCTCAAAGACTGGGAAGTATCTGTTTGTGGCTTTGTCCATCATATTAGCAAAATGTTGCTCCTTCTTATCTGCTGGTTGGATTTCATAGTACATGAATAACTCATTCAGATCAAACATTCCTTCCACATACATGTCGATTCTGAAAGGAATAGATCCAGTTGGTCAAGTCAAACACAGTAGGTCTGAATGCCACAGTAGCTACTGGCATAACCCTGCTGAGGTGCTGGGAAATCTCCACCTTTTCTATCTCACATCTATACCTTGGAGTAGTTCCCTCCAGAATGCAGTTGCATCAAGGGATAGGGGAGACACTTGGGTGAAAGACAAATGCAAAGTGCCTAAACCAAACCTAAACACTGTCCCCCTTCCGCTTCTCACTAGGGGTGATACTTCTCTGTACTATGTTTTTTCTGAACCTGAGAACAAACTTAGCAGCTGCGTCATCCAAACTTGTGTAAAAATCCAGTCAGACCTAGTAAGTTAAACAGTGGGTCTGTACAATTCCTAACAAATATCTTGACATTGGTTTACCAGTACTTATTAATTAGAAGCATTTAAAAATACCTCCGGTCAAACCATGTGCCCTAAGAGTCCTGTTGTTAAATAACCAGTTACTAATGCTAATTCTACTCTAATTCCTGGCTATTAGAAGGAGGAGGTTTTTTGTTCCCATCAAACACATGTCCCTGAGTCTGATGTGGTGAAAATGCCTGCTGTGACATTCTGCAGAAAAAATTGAAGAGGAGCAAGAGTAAGACAGTCTGCACTCCTGACTGCTTTCATCTGATAACTCTATTGACCTTGGATGGATGATTCATGAGCAGCCTTGCACCATGCTGCCCATCTAATCTAGCTGGATATCACTGCCCTAGACATCACCTGCAGTCGTAGTCAACACGTGCTGCAAGAAGCACTGCTCTATCAGCCTGAATTTAGCTGTGAGCTGGGATATTCTTGGGTTACACAGAGATGTAGCGTGAACTGCGGTCTAACAAGAAAACATGGCAGTGTTACAGTACAGGGCTCTCTCCTTCAGGTCCTTCCCGTAGAGGTTGTACTTTGTTGCTATGTAATTGGCAATGGCTCTGGTCTGCACCATCTTCATGCCATCAATCTCCACCATTGGCACTTGCTGAAAGAGCAGGGATCCATCTAGGGAAAAGGAGATAAGACAAGGAGACAGTCTCTGAATCAGAACCATGGGGGGGGGTGTCAGGCCAAGTAAGCACACATATTATCTTTTAATTGGAATCACTGAATCATTTAGGCTGGAAAAGACCCTTAAGATCGAGTCCAACTGTAAACCTAACACTGCCAAGCTCCACAACTAAACCATGTCCCCAGGTGCCACATTTACACACGGTGACTCAACCACTTCCCTGGCAAGCCCGTTCCCATGCTTGACAACTCTTTTGGTGGCAATCTTCCTCATTCCTACAAGAAGGTAGGGAAAATGCTTACCATGAAACAACCATTTCTTAGCGACATGTTATTAACTTAATATTACAGCAATCAACCTCTTGAAGATTCTTCAGATTTGAGCAAGCACCCAAATGCAGAACTTTTAGTCTTCATGCACTGAAAAAGACATGTGCGGCATGGCCCTAACTCAAATGATTTTTGTGGAGATTAATACAGCTGAGAAGGACTGAAGGAGGTGATCCAGCAGTTTCTGTCATGCGTTGGTAAGTATTATGAAAATCTGGGCAATTTAAGGACTTTTCAGCATATAATGCAAATATAAAAGCATACAATATCTTTGTGACTTCTATGCTGACTTTGCACAATGGTATCTCATCTGTACACTCATGAGGTGGGGAATCACAAGGGAGTTCCATGAGATTCCTGCAAGACCCAAGTATCACTTGATGTGAGTCTGCAGAAGCCTTGACCTTGCAAAGAAGAAGAAAAAATAACCTCCAGAAAGAGATCACCAGATCACAGGAGCGAGGGAGAATTTTTGCTTTATGGAATAAACAGATAACTGATCAGCTATGTCTGTCTTTGCATCCACTGTAAGGCAATCATGCAGAGAAACTCTCTGCTATTCAGGGCGTATTTACACTTATGCTTGTGTCTCAAAATACTTTTTGAAAGGCAGCAGGTGGCAGGGGGGTCAAGTCATTATTCCTAAAAGAGATCAGGACTGTACATGCCAACCCTAGCTCAGGCTTTTTTCAAAAGCCAAGGGAAGAGCCCAGACAAGTAATATGATTTGGAGGAAATCTGAGTATCATGTTCACAGAGATGAAAGTTGAAGCTAGGAGATGAGTAGTTGCCTTGGGAAGCAGGAATGCATCAGAGCTACAGGTTAAACTCAGAGATCTGGAACTCTGTTTTCATATGGATTATAAAACAACATCATCGTAGGCAACCTAAAATGCTAATGAATTTGAAGATGATGTGATGACAAAAACCTGTATTGTGATAGGACAGCAAGCAATGGACACAAACTGAATCAAAGGAGAGTCAGTCATCTGAACTTACAGAAAGGCTCTTTCACTGTGGGAAGTTACTGTGCATTGGCACAGGTTGCCCAGAGAGCCTCCATCCTTGGAGATACTTAGAACTCAGCTGGACATGGACTGGGCAAATGGCTTGTAGGTGGTGATGCTTGAAAAGGGGAGGTGGCATAGTTGATCTCAAGAGGTGCCTTCTGACCTCAGTCCTTCTGCGATTCAGTGAAGACTGAAGCAACTGGGTGGATGAGGCCACCTAACACTGCAGTGTGTGTCTGTGATACCTCAAGCACAATCAAGTCTAGATTTTCTTTTTAAGAGACTAAGACTTCTTAGGTGTTCTCAGACAAATTATTTTTATTATTATTTTTGCTATTGTTGTTATCATTATCATTGTTAGTGTTATTATTGAATAGTGAAGGTATCTTACCCTTCTGTAGCTTTGTCAGATCATCCTTTTTTTCCAGAAAACATTCTTCAAACTGCAAGAAATAGAGAAGAAAACTTCAGTTGTTGTTCCATGTTTTAGCTGCTTCTTCATTTAGACAATGAAGGCACAACAAGCTGTGTTTTGGGCATTTTATTTTTTAAAAAATAAATAATATTTCAAAGCTTTCTGGCGCATTGGCCATCACCATGACAAAAACCTCACAGCTCACAAAAACTCACCGATCCCCACACTCCTCTCTGCTTCAATATCAGAAAGTCTTAGTGGCAAAAAAGAAAACTTTGATTTACAATAGAAAGTACCTTCTGGGGTAAGCTATGTTGTAGTAACAAAATTAGTCTTTTGCTATTTTGAACACTGCAATTTAACTGAAGGTCTTCAGAACTGGAAGTGCTCGACCCCTGGGATCAGAAGGTAAGAAGCCAGGTTCTGCTGCTGTGGTTTTAATTTTTTCTTTCACTAGCTACAGGGGATAGGCATTTGTGGTGCTACCAGTAGGCCTGGCACGAGACGCGTGGAAGTGAGACTGGAACTTGCCCCTGCTTAGGGTAAGCACATGGTCGGTGTTGGCTTGGTCAGCCATGCACTAAGTGCAGACCTTGAAGCTGCAGGTCAGTCAGTCACATTTTTCATCATCATCATGGCTAGGCTTCGCAAACGAAGATTTGGGAAGGCACTATCCACATTTGCTACAGGCACGCTGGTGGCTTAGGAGGCCAATACATGACAGACATATCCGATTGCAAAAGGCGCAGCAGAAAGACTCCCTAGATGGTGTAATCTGCAAGACACGGTTCTTTCTGCGTTGCCTTTTTTCCTCGACAGTGATCCTGCGTGTGTTCTCGAAGGAGACAGCTGCGTTATAGATGGTGTGTCTCCAGGCCTCCTGATTTGAGGCCAGAGTAGACCAGTTATGGTGATCAATATGGCCAAGGCTGAGATGTTGTTTCAGGGAGTCCTTGTATCTTTTCTTCGGGGCTCCTCTCATGCGGCAGCCAGTGGTAAGTTCACCATAGAGCAGGATCTTAGGGAGGCGGTGGTCCTTCATCCTTGAGACGTGCCCTGCCCATCGCAGCTGCGTTCTCAGTAACATGGGCTCAATACTAGTGACAGCTGCTTGCTCTAGAACAGATGTATTGGTCACATAATCTGACCAGCGGATGTTAAGGATTGTACGGAGGCAGCGTTGATGGAAGCGTTCTAGGAGACGCAGGTGGTGGCGGTAGATGACCCATGATTCGGAACCATATAAGAGAGTAGACAACACTATGGCTTTGTAAACACTGATCTTGCTGCTTTTCTTCAAGTGTTTATTACGCCATACTCTTTTGTGGAGTTTTCCAAAAGCATTATATGTCTTAGCTAACCTGTTGTCTATCTCTCCGTCAATCTTACCATCTGAGGAGATGAGGCTACCAAGGTAATTAAACTGTTGGACTGATTTGAGCTCTGATTGGCCAATGGTGATGTGGGGATGATGGGGGACTTCCTGAGGTGCAGGTTGATGGAGGACACATTTTTCATAGGGAATGTTAGAAGTACATATTTGTCACATGTTCTTCGTATAAGAAAACAGAGACAAACCTCAACCCCGGCGACTGCCAGCAGCCACCGTATTGGTTCCATTCGGCCTCGTCCATTGAAGTAGTGCAGCTTGGGTTTCCCAGACATGTTTCCACGTGCCTGATAGTTTCTTCCTATTTGGAATAAAAAAATATGTTTTGCAAAGTAAAGATTCAGAATGCTGGTTTTGAGTCTCTCATTGGCTCCCAAGGTGTCCTGTTTGAAACCAATGATTTATGGTTCAAAACTTCGGACTTACTAAAGGAGGTAGAGGTTAGAGTACATTGAGAGACTGCCTTAAAAATGTCTTTTATCCATGCAGGTTAGTCAAGCAGAACTCTGTACCAAGAGCCATTGGCCCACTTCAGAGAACAAGCAAACCAAAACCATTTGCATCCAAAGTGTTCTGCTCTGAGCAAAAAGCAGACTGTGCTTTCTGTTTATTTTGGCATTATCTCAGCATACAGTTTACTGTTTAATCAGATATACACAATATTAACTCAGCAATTGCTGTGCTTTCACCAGCAGCCATTGTGCTCCATTATAAAGAGGCAGGAAGGAATATTTTTCCCTCTTGTAAGCATTCAATCTCTTTTACAACACTCCCTGCTCCGGTAATTTCTTTAGACAAGCCTCCAAAGACATAGAAATTAATTTTGTCTCTGGTAACGTCAGATCTGCCTTTACCACAGACAGAGCCAAAGGGCAATGCCTGTTTGGTACAATTCCAACTGTGCTGGAACATAAAGCAGCAACAGTTTCTAGGCAGATCACCATCCACCCCATTCAGAACCACGTGAGCACAGCAGCGGCAAACATGCAGACAGCCCCTGGTTTACACCACTCTCACAGTTATTAACACAGTTAAAGCATTAGCAGCAGCAAAGGGGAAATGGCTAAAACCCCACCAAGTTCTCCTTTTAAATAACATATCAGCTTCTCTACAACAGGAAGAAGGAGATATAAGGAAATACTCCATATTTCTGAGATCTACATTTCTTTTTCTTAATTCTGTACACCTAGGAAGCAGCTGACTAATATTTTAACGTTTCATGCATATAACCTTCACCTTAGTAAAGAAAGTACAAACAATCTGTAAAACCCAGTCACTGACTTTGTTTCAAATACAATAATTCTCTATGCTTGCCCAAAACCCAAAAAACTTACCTTGTGCACACTATAACTCACTCTAAGCTCTCAGTAGCACTGCCTGGAGATTATATAGGTCTGTAGTCCCTCCCACAAAGAGAATTGCAAATGGTTCTCTGGGAATGGGAAACTCCTCTCTCTTAAGGAAATAAAACCAATTAGGTCTGTTTAGTTACTTCTCACCTACAAAATTCCTGACTCATGCTGACTATGTACAAATGTAAGATAGATGAGAGGTCATGATGAATGGGAACACCTGTTCCAGCACAAAATGGTATGCTTCCTCTTTTCACTGCTTGGCAACCTGTTAGTTAAAATTAATTGTGATGGCCAAAAAGCTCACAAAGTTTAAAAGAATACTGTTGTCCCAGTCAGACTTTCATTTTAACACTTTATGGTTTGCCACTTTACATAAGTCACATCAACTAATTCTGCTTGAAGCTTTCATAAGCTTCTATCCCGTGCTTAGTGATGGGGATATTCTTTCAGGACATTTCCACTGAATTTCATTCCTGCACATAGGAGGGTTTTTTATTCTTTTTCTCTCCAAAATGTTTCCCAGAATTTGACTTGCTGAAAATGCTCACCAAAGACAACTGTAGGAGGCAGTGAACGAAGTACAGCACGAGAAGGCAAACTGCCCTCTGCACTCCTGATGCTTTTCTGTGACAATTGTATTGATTTCAAAAAGTCAACGCAGCATAAACTCCCGTGAACCATCCTGCCTATCTAGCTGGTTAATGCTGTTGTAGCCATTACCTGCAGTCAAGGTCAACATCTCTATAAAATTCTGCTGAATTGCCCTGAGTGTAATTGCAAGCTGGGATATTTTTCCTGTGTTACACATGCAGGTTGTATGAATTATAGTGTGTCAAATAAAAAACTCCAAGTTTTTTACAGATTGGTGTCTCTCTTCTTCGGATCCTTCCTGTTCATGTACTTGGCTGCTTTGTAGCTGAAAATGATCTTCACCCCATCAGTCTCCACCACTGGTACCTGAGAGACCAATGAAGTCCATGGCTTGATATAAAAATAAGCTTAACAATTTATTTAGAGCTAGAACCACAGGAGGATAAGGCATCCAAACAGTCACCACTGCAATGGATTGTCTTTCAGGAGATGCCTGGTCCCTGAATGGAACCCTCTGTAGCCCATATGGCACAGAAGGAGAGCCAGGCTTCCCAGAAGGGCACTCCTCACTGACAGCATATCCTGTAGCCTCTGCCTTCTTGTTTGGGCTCCTTTCTTTCTTATGGTCCTCTGTCCCCTTCTTACATTTGGGGAGATTCTTCTCTCCAGCCTCCAAAAGCCTGCAGTGTGGCTGAGTCACCTATGCAGAGGTGTCCATGCCACTGTGCATGTTCCATGGCACCTGCTGGCTTCCAGCTGCTGCTCCACAGAGCCCGGCTCTGCAGCCTGTGCTCTGGCACCATGGCCAGCCCTACAGGGGAGCCAGAGAGAGCCCCAGGCCTCTCTGCTCTGTGCAGCAGAACCCCATTCCTGGCATTGCTATGGAAGCACAAGCTGCACACCTTTTGTTTTCCGTTAACATCCAACTCAAAATAATTTGTTTGTATCTTATAATGAAACAGAACTCTGCATAGGAAGGTTTTATTTGCTTGCTTGAGGAATAACAGCTTTCCTCTCTAGCCTTCTTGGAGCGCTGAATTTTGCTGTTAGCAAAGTTTTTTTGACGAGGAGCAGATCAAACTACACTGCTGGAAACAGTGTTTCCTGCAGTTTTGGACTGAAATGACTTATGATGCAGAATCTCAGATAATGTGGAAGAAGGACGCTTTTCCTGCATAGACGTGTGCACCAAGGTGCATCTGGTAGCATTCCACAAACTCAAACTCACACTTAGGTAGCTTGGCTGGATTAATAATTTGTAGGCCTGGCCGTAATGAACTCTAGAAGCAAAAAATCTAGTACTGTCTGTCTCCTAATGTAGCAGGATTTTTGGAAATGTCCCTTCACTGATCTTGTAAAGTATTCTGGAAAGCGCTCTTCTTCTGTTTTCTTCCTATCAGGTTCATTTTCCAATTTTTTTTTCTAATTTTCTTTTTTCTATGCTTACATCATGGCAATATTAAGCATCAGATTTGGTTACCAACATTGGTTGGAACGAAGTCTCCTTCTATGCAAATGTTTGTGTGCTGCATGAGGCCTCTTCACGAGGCCTCTTCGCAAGGCTGTTATCATGTGCTGTAAGTGCATGTAAACCCTAATATTTTATTTGAAAGTCAATGGAACCTGAATTTCCATTGCTGTCCTAAATGTGTAGAAAGAAACCACCTCTGCCTTACCTGGCTCTGCAAAACAGATTGAGTTGTTTCTTCCATTACACTTTGTTCAAGTGAATTTCTGGTAGAATCATACAAGAGGTTTGAAATAATTAATTTATGAGGAAAAATAAGCAATTTTGCAAGGAAAACATTGCAGAGATATCTTAAAAAATCCAATTCACCCACAAGCCTTAAAGAGGTTATATTTAAACAAGTCTACTTCTTTAAAAGATAAGTGATGCAGTGAGTCTTCTCTTCTTTAGCTCTTATTCTGAAGCTTATTTGCATGCAGAACGTATCTTCTCCAACAAGTTACATTATGACAATACTAACATCGCATTGATCTTTTTTTGAAATTAATAAATTCCCTACCCTACAAATAGTTCTTTGCTTCCATATTTTACCAAGCATTTGATATATCTATAAAGGCAAAGCTGCTGTTACATTGCCAGAGTAATAGAATGCTTTATTTCTGGTTGGGGTTGTTTTGCTTTTTTAGCACTGTTTTTCACTACCACAATACTAATTTACTGAGCTGGGGTTGATGTTTTGCCTTTCTTTTTCTTCCAGTATTCTGGGTCTCACCAAAGGTGACAAGGCTTTCATCTCTTAAAAACTTTCAACACAGTTTCTACGTAATGATCATCTGGTGGGGGTTTCCTTGGGCTGCCAGGCTGCAGGAACTTCTTAATTGTAGGCATATTGCTCATTTTGGTTTTAAATGCCTAAAAATAATAAGAAAACCAGAGTAAGACAGGAATTCCAGCACACAGAAACATGATTTACACAGCGCAGGGAGATGATCAGTTCATGATTTCCTTCTAGCTCCTGAATATATGCATGCTCAATAACAAAATTACCTGCAACTGAGGAAACTCAGACAGCACAGCAGGAATTTTCTCCTCCACTGCTAAAATTGCTTCAATTAGCTGAACATCTGCCCAGCTGAATTTGTTGCCCACGAGATAGTCTTGGCCATGTTGTTTCAAAACCTGGAGAATACAGGAGAATGTGGGCTGCAGATGGGAATGGGACATATGTTGCCTGGCAGCTAAGCCTCACAGCACAGCTGTAGACCTGAACAGCAATTATATCTGAAATTTCAGGGTGGAGTTTTCAGCTGGAAGCTGTGAGCCTAAATCAATTCTCTGTTGTTGGGGGGAAAAAATGAACTCTTGTTCTTTTCATGTTCTAGTACACAGACTACAAACTCTGGTCATTCAGTAATGAGGAATGATGATAGGCACTGGGAACAGAGACAAAATCATATGCTTAAGTAGCCTAATAAGAGTCATAGAGTTAGAAATAGAGATAACCGAGAAACTAAGAAGCAACTTAGAGCACTTATAAAATGGCCATTTATTTAATTTAAAGTTATATCCAATGTTGATACCAGAAAGCAAATTTAGAAATGCAAAATTACAAAGCTAACCAAGAAAAATCCCTGCCTTTGGGAACAGGTTATTATGGTCATAAGAACTTCTATGATGTTAATCTTTTATTACTGTTTTCCATCAAAACTAGATGAATGTTATCGAAGTGGGAAATGTTGCCAGATGCATGAATCATATGGGTTTGGTTTGTTGGTTTTGGAACTGGGATGGGCAGAAATCTATGACTATGTTTTACTAAAGTACTCCTAATCTCTCTACCTAATTTATTTGCAAGGGATTTTTGCATTCTTCCAATGAAACTGTTCCAAATTAAATTAAGTATAGCAGAGAGATGTGCTCTAAACAAGTAAAAGTATGGAACTATTCCTTCGAGGAAAAAAAATTATGCGTGCTTGCTTTTACTTCAGTGAAAAGTTTTGCTGTATAGCTGAGAACATATTGCTTTGTTTCCTTTGTAGATGTTCAAATACCACAGCCCTGACAACACAAGCCAACAAACAGAGGAAAACATGCTGCTGTGTTTCCCCTTCTTTGAGATAGCCAAGAAAGCTGAGGATTTGGAACTGACCTGCAATACAGACAAGTTCTTATTTTAAACAAACTGTTTTATAATTTTAAATATAATATAAAAAAATCACATCCTTGTTTTCACTTACCTTTTCAAAGACTGGAAAGTATCTGTTAGTTGCCCTCTCCTTAATTGAGTCAAGATTTTTCTCCTTTGCATCAGGTGGAGAGAAAGGAAACATCAAAATCATTTGCATCAGATCTGATATTCCTTCCACATACATGTCAATCCTATTGATCAGGAGAAGACAGTAGAAAAGAGCACAGAAGTTATTTTTTCTGTTTTCCAATTAACTAAGGCAACTTAGAGGAATTTTATACCACCAGTATAGTGGCAATTTTCACAGTCAAAACTAAACACAAACTAAACCTAAATATTTTTCAAAAAGAATAAAAGCCTGCTTCTGTTTAGGAGCATTTCAGAAGCAGTTGTTAAAACTTATTGTGTTAGCTTTTCTCATACCTTTATACTGGATTTACAGGATAGAATTTGGTTTATATAATGTAGTTATCAAATAACAGATTGCTCATTAAGGGAAAGGCAGTGTTACATACAGGGCTCTCTCCTTCAAGTCTTTCCCATAGAGATTGTATTTCCCTGCTATGTAGCTGAGGATGGCTCTGGTCTGCACCATCTTCATCCCATCGATCTCAACCAGGGGCACTTGCTGGAACAGCAGGACTCCATCTAGGGTAGAGAGTTAGCCTGTTAGTTCCTCCTAGACTGCAAGCTGGACAGGAGAGCAAGAGACTGAGCACATTTCTCTTGCGGTGTAGGAGACCACTGATGTCTTGTCCTAACTGTAAAACTCCATGTAGTAAACTAAAATTGTGGGAAAGATCAAATAGCTAGGTCATTGCACTGCAGCTGGGCCCTGGCTTTACAGCCTTACCAGAGCTTCACTGGCTGCTGGGAGCTGGCAGTGCCTGCTCCTTTGCACTTCTGGACCCTGCCTCATGCTGGCAGAAAAAGCCTGAACCGGCATTTTCAACCCAAGGAATAAGAGGAGAATAAAGATATATGTTAAATCTGAATTTAAAAAAAAACAAAACCAACAATTATTTTGAATGTAGATCAATTCCCTGTCAGGAACAAGTGAGGAGAAAGAATGAGAGGGCTAGTACTGCAGCAACACCAAGCTTCTGGAACAAAGGAAGGGGTCAGGCAACTTTAAATATCATGAAGCTACAGATCTAGGGGCAGAGGCTGTGACAACTGTTGGTGTTTAAGTAAGTTTTGCATAGTCACTGCAGGACAAGAGTTGGAGTGTCCCCATAGATTTTCATTATAGGCCTGGCCTCAGTGCCATTCCACAACAATTTAGGCCTATTTAAAAACATCTTTGTAATCCCATTTTCCACTGGTAGGAGCATTTTTCTGAGCCTTCAGTGAGGTATCTCTGAGAGCTAAGTTGACATAGAGATTTAGCATTGCAAAGTCAGTCTATTCTAGACCAGTATTCTGCTGGACTAATTTACTGTCTTTGGAGTTACTCCCTCCTCCATGTACATACTAAGGGCATCCAGAGAATAATCCTGCCCTGTTAAAAAAAAAAAAAATCACAGCAAAACTCCAAATCCAAAGAGGCAAATGTCAATTTGCATTGCTCAAAGTTAATGACATCTTTTAATTGCTCAATTTTAATCTGTTTGGTGAATTCTTTCAGGTGTAAAGGTTCATTTTAACAGGCACATCTGTTTGATTTTTTCTCCATAGAGCTGTTAAAATACCTCGCTAGGCTAGAATTAATAAGCCTTCTTCACTTGTTCTATATTATTAATTTAGAATTTCAATTCAAAAAGTAGTTCTCTCTGCAGCAACAAATAGCTTGTATTTGTTTCTTGTAAACATTCACTGAAAAATCACGTGTCTTCATGTATTTCCAGAACACACCTCTGCAGCTTAAAGAAGAAGCATTACTTGGTATCCATCTAGCAGAAACAGTAGAATGAGAAAACTATCAGCGCTGCAAGGGTATTTTTCAGCAGGAAGATGTGAAGTGAAAAATAAAATTTGACTTTCTGGCCCTTGACAAAAACTGATGCAACAAATGTGACTGAACTGAATACATGGTTTATTTCTTATCTACAGAAAAGAGGAATCCCTCTTAAAACCAGTAGTGGACTGCTTCTCCTCCCTTGTTTTGCAGTGAGGATGAACCACTGTATATAATCACTGCATAGAATATATATATGCAGGATTAAAAGCAGTTTACCAGTAATTTCAGGGGTTGGATTGTGCTGTCCAAAGGTGGTCTGCGGAGCACACATAAAGAAGCAGTCACCTAGACCTACTATTTGCAACCAACCAGCAGAGCTTGTTGAGATCCAGGTAGCAACCTAGGCAACCTGTGGCTACGCAGGTTGCACCAGACTTGTCATCCTTCAGGGTACAGGTCTGACCAGGGCAAAGCTATTTCACACTCTCAGCCTCCAAAAGAGCTGTCTGTCTTCAAGCTGCCTGTTAGGGACAGGCCCAGGCATCTTCCTGATATCGTGGGGACATTGCTTAGAGGATCATGAGCTGGTATGGACCAAAGTCACACCTGAACCAGCCTAATGATGTGGTGACATCTAAACACAGGATACCCTGACAAAAAGCGTGTTGGTAGGAAGAGAAAAAAAGATTAGAGGGAGAAGTAATGTGGAGTTATTTCCACTGAGTCCTGCCCTGCACAACTGGCAACATTCCAGGGGTCCCTTTATCAGGATGACTAATTTGTCTCTCTTCAACCCATTGTATTAAACCACACTTTTTTCCTTGTGTTCTCACCCTCTAAAGCTCAATATATAGATATAAAATGCTTGATCTTTATAAAAACTTCCCTATCCATTTCATGACTATTTAATTTTTCTCCCTGGATATGAATAAGCTTGGATGCTGTATGCAGGATTGTATCACTCTGTCTAGATTACTAGTCCTAAGTAAAGTCCTAAGAAGGGCTTTCATTTGGACTTTCAGTACCTGTGCTATCATATTTAGAGCCATAACTGGTTTCTTTAAACTGCACTGCCCTCCCACATTGTCCAAGTCCCATCCAACTGGACTGGCAAATTAAATTCTGATCTACTTGATACCACTTTTTTATTTTTGTTCATTTTAGCTCTACTGTCAGAATTTCTTTAAACACAGCTAATCCTTTCTGAGCTCAGCCTGAATGCCATCAAGTCCTCTTTTGAGTCTCCTGGTATGTCTTGGCAAGCTCAGCCTGCTGTGAGGTTTCTCTCATGTGTCTTGGGCAGCAGGTAAACTGTGGGGCATGTGCATTCTGTGATGCTCCTCACAGTCCCAACTCCTTCCCTGCCTTGGCAGCAAGGTTCTCTTCCAGGGTGGCTGTGGTGGGGTTCACTGCTGGATTTCATCTTAGCAGATATCAAGGGCAGTGGCTGGGGGTATGCACTGGTGTTTAGGAACTGATCTCATCTCTCCCAAGGCTGACACGAAGTCTTTGCTGCTTTGACCATGTCAGGCTTTCCACAGGTCTCTCTGCTGGCTCCATGTTTTTATCAAGGGGAAGCTTCATATCTGAGGCTTATTCTGCTTAGAACTGTCACTAGGGTGTTCACACAGAGCTTACAGAAACTGGTTTTCCTGGAGATTTTGGGGCCATGTCAGCCTTTCATTTAGAGGCTTATCTAACTGCATTCAGAATCAACACAGAGGTACATGTATACCCATCAACTCAACAACACCTCAGGCCAGCTGGCTGGCCACATTCACTCTACTCCACCCTCTCTGCCTATAGAATATGATGGTTGCCTCTGAATGACATCTTGGAAATGGCCCTTGGTCTGAGACAACTCTCAAATGATGCCTAGGAATTGCTTAGCAAGTGCTATTTGCCATGGACCAAAAATGTGCCAGGAACCATGCTAACAGTTCAACAGCATAGATAATTAAGATGTATTAAATAGAAATGTTTGTCTTTATTGCAGTACATTAAACAGGCAGTCATAGAAGCTATGGCTTTTAGCTTATAGGAATTATATGGCACTGGAAATAACAGGTTATTCAAAACTAGTATTGCAGTACTCAAGGTGTGCACCTAGAAGTTTGCATTCATTTAAATAAACTATTTTTAAACCACATATTTAGCTAAATTGGAGAACTATTTTCAGGGACTAAAATTCAGGTCTTGGGATTCTTACCTTTGATTAACTTGTCATATTGTTCTTTTGTTTGCAAAAAAACCTCTTCAAACTAAAAAGGAGAGAGAATAGTGTTACACTGCTGTATTTGAACCCTTGTCTTCTCTAAGTGACTGCACATAACCACGCACAGAACACGGAGTCAAGTAAAACGTAATGGGCCAGATCTTCAACTGCTCTGTTTGAGCCCAGATGTCCTGAGGATCCCACACACACCCTGACAGCTGATGGGGAGCAGAAGGGCCTGGCCACTTCTGCATCAGGGCACTGATTCAGAAATAACCTAAATGCAGGTAGAAACAGAGAGCAGGCATCTACAGGAACAAGACAGGGTGGAGCCAATGCCAAGGAAAACACAAGGTAAATCAAATATTTCTAACCCCACCCCAGTCAACAGCACTCTTCTATTAGACACACTGCAACTGCAAATTAATAAGACTGAGTTAAGGTGGTTTTGCATGGCTAGAAAAATCAGATTAAGCATAATGGGTCAAAATGGGGCTTTATTTAAAGGCCCTTCAGTAATTTCTTAAGAGTATTGATACTAACCCTAATAACTCTAAGCTCAGCTGAGTTTGCATCCCAAGTATTAACCACCAAACAAAGTAGTTACAAAAATGCAGTCCCATTGGCCAAATGAATTTCACCACCCTCGTGGAGCTGTTTGTCCTCCACACCCATGTTAAATTGTTCCTCAGTGAAGCCAGCTGAGAACACCAGTCTTTAACACTGTACCAAATGCAAACCCACCTCCACGCCGGCTGCCGCCAGCAGCCATCGTATGGGCTCCATTCGCCCCCTTCCATTCAAGTAGGTAAGCCTGGGCTTCCCCGACATGCTGCTGCCCTCCTGGTTCCCTGAAAAAAATACTAAGCAGAAAACAGTATCTCTTAAAACTGGTGTAAGCACCATTATTTTGAGGGGAGAGGGCACCTTTTATTCTCACTATGCCTATTGAAGTTTAAACTTCATCTGCTTTAAAACATAAAATGAGAGATGGACTGATGACACCATACCACCTCTGTTAGGAAAGGAAAGATGCGTGAACCTGTAAAGCTTCCCCAGTGCTACTAGGGAGGTTTGTTATGATTATAAGCAAACACAGACATGTTTAAACAAGCGGTATAAATCCCTAGCTACAGGGGAAATCTTGCTGCATTTTAAGACAATTATACAAAGGCGCTGAAAATCCTACCACATCCTCGGGGAGGTTACTCACCCTCATTGACATCATCCTCACTGAAAAGATGAAAAGAAGTTCAAGGAAAACCTGTTTTACTGGTGTGCTGAACTTTGTCTAGCTTTATTAGCCATATATGAATTTTGCAGCTTCAGTTGCAGTCCACTTCTTTCCTCAAATAGGGGCAAATGAACTGTTAATATTCCCGTTATTCCATGAAACAGGATGAGCTTCCTTGGCAATCCAGGCAAGCCTGTCTCCTTGCTGCTTTTGGCAGCCTTGAGATGTCCCTCAAAGCCAAATCTGGAAGCATTGGCTTCAGGTGCTCCCAAAAGTATTCCCCAGGGCTCGGGGAACCTGCGTGCCCAGGGAACAGGCACATAGAGGCTGTCTGGCACTTGCTGCAGCATCGACTTCTCTCAGAGTATGCAGCAGAGACAGTGTGTTTGTATTGAGCTGTTTCATATGTAGGGACAACAAGCTGGACTGTCTGTGCTGACACTTCAGTGTAAGTATTTCCAAATTCAGGCCTTCATTTCTCTGTACTTCATTGCCCTAATTACCAAAAGAACAGAACTAGCAGTCCCCTTCACAAAGATGTTTGTATCATACACTAATGTTTGGAAGAAAAAAACCCTTTAAAAGAGATATCCTAATCATGTCCTAATGGCTCAGAGTAGAATGCCTCAATTAAAAAATTAATTTTACAGATGACTCCAGTTTTCTCAGAGCTAGAAGCCAAAGCTGCAACATTACATCTGCCACACTTTGCATCCACTTGACATTTCTCATTTGAATTGGGCTTGGTACACTCTAGTTTATGTTTTCTTCAAGTCACAGTGCTTTGTAAGTGTACTTAAAATAAAGTACATTTGGAACATATTTTGCCAATACTTGATTTTAAAGAATAGGATCGAGAGTTCTCACTTGAGCAATTTCAGTAGAACAGAGTCATGTTACTAGAATAACTAGGGATATTTTAGGTAATTTAGAAAATATAATCCAAATACACATTAAGGAAAAAAGCATAATGTTCAGTTTTAAAGTGTCAATAGCTGTTTCTAATTACATTTGCCTCTAAGACAGTGTTTTATTAATTTCTGCACGTTCTGTGGACAAGCTTTCACTATAGGACAGCTTATCTACATAGTTCACAACCGCTAACTAACGCCTCTTTCATTATCATACTTCTCAGATACGCTGCATCCATACCACTTCAACACAAATTGCCCCAACTTGTAATGTGTAGAAACTTAGAGTAAATAAAACTTTTCTTTTAACTAAAAAAGCCAATTACTGCAATACCAAGCATATGAAACTTAAACATCTTTGAAAAATTACCTATTGCTTGCAGAACAAAAGTACAGGGAGGTATCATTTTACATGAACAAGAAATTCCATGGGGCTTTAAATTATATGAGAAGAGCAAAGACAAATGGAGAATTAAAACTTGTCATCAGATTCTTTTTTCTTTTTTTAATTAAGAGTAACTCTGTTAGCTCCGAGTGGATTTTAGTTGTCTTAGGCTTCCAACACAGGAAAAAAAACCCCTTGTTTTTTGGTTAAAAGTCTCTTCAATCTCTAGATCAACTGAATGTATCTCCATTGACTATACAGGGACCTGACACTGGTAGCTCACATACAGGCAGCTACTTTCAGTTCGTGGGTCTGGACCAGAGTATTGCCTGAGAGCTCGGTTTAGTTGCCCATTTCTATGTGACCACTGACTCTTGAGATTTTCTAAAGGTCAGCAGATACAACCCTTGACTTACTGGAAACCATGCAACTTTTTCTACTTTAAATCAGCAAATCTATTCATCCAGACTCTCGATGCCTTTTTGCATCTGGAGGAGTGTTCAGCTGACATAGCCAAGGCTCCCTCGGGACTTCATTCAGACCTCCACTATTTTTCTAGTTTTAGTAAAAGACTTCCAGGATGAAGTGTTTAAAAAAGTTGATCCATTTTCGATAGAGCATGTTGATGCTTTATTAATAACAAAGCAATCTTGTATAGCTGTCACCCATTCCTTACTGTTTGTCTCAGCTGGAAAGGGTGTTTCCACTTAACTTACAACATTTATAAGAGAAAGGTAGAATATCTGGATTATCTGCTAAATTCTTCAGCAAGAGGAGTAGCATTTATCTGAAAACCATGTTAAAATCATTCAAACTCTTCCAAAACCAGCTACTAAAAACAAACGCTTTTTAGGAGCTGTAGGATTCTACCACCCCGGGTAAATCTTTCAAGCAAATAGCAAAACCCCTGATACCAATTATTATCCAAGATGATGGAGAACCATTCAATGGACAACTAACAAGGTAAAAACATTCAAGCTGATGAAGCAAGCTGCAATTTTCATAGACTACCAGACTATGAACAAGAAGGGTAAGGAATAGCCTCGAGGATGGTAACTAATGTTGAACCTTGCTACTCTTACTCCTTTCACCTGAGGAAGGAACTGCACATCACAATTGTGTAGTAACCACCCATGAAACATAAAATGCTCAAGCTGATTTAATAGATGTGTTGTTTCTAAATTCTAATCTGGAACTGTTGGTGGATGGTCATATTATCTGAGTGGCAACTGGGTTATTGAATAACTGCTGTGAATGAAGCAGTGGAGGCTTCACCACTCAGTCTGAGGCTGAGTGCACAAACAGCTGAATTATTTGCATTAACAAATGTCTATTAGCTGTACAAAGAAAATACTGTAAATGTTTATGGTGATTCTCAATGTGCATTTCGAGTATGCCATGCTACTGGGCAGTTATAGAAGCTGTGTGGGTTTATAACTTCTGATGGAAATAAAATATCAAATGCTTCACAAATTACTCAACCGTTAAAAGCTATAAAATTGCCAGAGAAACTTACTATCATTCATCAGCCAGACCATACCAGCAGAAGGACAAAAGAAGATATAGAAAATGGTCTAAGAGATATTGCTGCTAAAGGCACAGCACCACAGCCCTATGAAATACTTGACTTACAAGCAGTCCAGTGGTCTGAGCTGTTGTTGTTTGCCCTTGAAAAGATATGTCTGACTACTCCTGCTGAAGAAATTGACTCTTGCAAAAGACAGAACCAATCAAAGTTTCACAGGGAATATGGAGAACAGATGCAGAAAACCTTCCTATTTTACCTAAGCAATACCTGATTCTCACAGCAAAAATGCATCACAATACAGGGCATTCTGGGACTACTGCACTAGCACAGACACTGCTGAAGAATTGGTTCATGTCAGGAATTTATGCTGCAGCCAAATAAGTAACTGCATTTTGTATGCACTACCCTAATATCTAGCAAAGACCTCAACAAAAAATTTGACTATATGCAAATGTTTTTATTGGTTTTGTATAAACTCTGTCTTTCCTAGTGAGCCTTAAAAATACGCCTGTCCTGAATTTCTCTGGGCATGCATCTCAGGGATGCAAGAACAGTTTAAGAGGCCATGTCCTTCCAGAAACAGCAGTACCTGCATTCAGCATGAAGTGCCCTTTAGCCCTGGAGACGGGATCAAAGTCCACTGGGCCATCTTTCCTGCTCAAACCCAGAAGAGACCAACAAAGTCTCCTGCACACTTTCACCCTCCCACACTTTGTCCCATCAGCAGTTTCATGGCTGCCTTGCTCAGCTCTGGACTGCACTGCAGGATTCATTTCCTGGTTAACACATGTCTTTTCTCTGGTATTCTCTCTCCTACAGCTTTCAGCTGGTGAGTAACTATCAAGCCATGCTTAGTCTGTCTGGCACATAAACTGAAGAGAGCAGAAAATTTACATTACCCCAGCAAATTTGGAAGTAGCTTCACTTAAAATAATCACTCAAATGCTTTAAGAAAAAGGAATTTCTAAGTCAGTACTTACCTTCTGGCCTTAACTCAGTCTCCACTCAGCACAGGCAGGTTCCCCAGGGCTGTTTAAACTTTGCAGTTCGGGGGAGTTTCTGGTCATACCCAATTAGAGAGAAAAACTCCCAAATGCTTTTAAGCTTAAAGGCGTATGGCTCTGAAAATTGACACCCAAGGAACACACTGTCAGTTTGCTGATTTGACTAGACCATGAAGGTAACCTCATAGTTTCTATGGTAACCATCTGTTTGAACTGCTCTCTTGGAATTTTGGCAGCAGTTTCCCCAAATACAAGAGCAAGACATGTTGTAACACTGAGAAAATTATAGATTTTTCTGGGTTATATTTGGGGTATTTGAAGACAAACCACTGAAGTTTCTAGGTTTGTTTCACTACTTAGCAGTAACCCAGGTTTTTTATTTTCAGTGCTGTATGGCACAGAAAAGTTACCCAAAGTATGGGATAACAGTGCTTCATTACTTTGAAATATAGTATCAAGCTTACTTAGTGATAACTTGATATAAGCCATTTTTGTCACAACCTCAACCCATGTCTTAAGGCAATAGCATTAATTTGGGAAATTGCATGCGCATGGCTAATACTCAGAGATGAAATAAACTATGATTTTCTTACCCTGTTTCCATGAGAAGTAACTGTTTCAGCTCTTCTATCTATATTTCAGGTGAAAATACCAAAACTGAAAGTGGATACAAACAGACACAAGGGTGGTAGAGCAGAAGGAAATGGGATTTGGGTGCCAAAGATCAGGGTCTCTCCTCTAGCATAGACCCACATGTGATATTGGGCATCACTTTACACCCCTGCAGCGGACATCAGTACAGCTAATCTGAAGATCTGTTCCCAGAACCCAGGCTGTTATCAAAATTATATTTATCTGTCTAAAGCCACAGCCCCTCACAGTGGGGAATCTCAGGACAAAAGTCTCTAGGTAACTGTCTTGGGGAAATCCTTCCAAAGCTGCTACTTTCTTTTTCTTCACAGCTGGAGTTTCCTTATGGTTCCTCTGCCTGGTAATTGCTGGCAGTCTCTTCTAGAGGATGCACTTCCAATAGAGGTTTCTTACAAATTCGTAATTTATGTGCTTCAGAGGTTGATGGTGTCAGCAAAAAAACCTCTGTATGGTGCTTCTTTACACTTTGCCTAATTTTAACTCCCTCTCAAGTTCATAATTTAATGAATAAAGCATAACATTAAATGCATGCTTCTGTATTTTCTGTGTCAAACCCGGTTACCACCAGGTTACCCCCCACAAAATTCCCAAGTACGGGTCAAAAGTTCAGCAGATGCCCAAAACAGTTTCTAGCAGGCAGCATGGATACAGCACCCTATTTTGGAAGGTCTGAGTGTGGTGTCAATGCATGCCATAACACACTAGCTGGAAGCAGTGCCAGCTAGTGGTCCTTATATGCCTAAACCAGCAATACAGATGGGGCTAAAGTAGGAATGGGGCACATACAGGTATAGCTGATTAAGAAAGGAGTATTCGTTCATACCTGTCTGTGATGGCAGTATTAAATCAAGATTAATCTATTCCTGCTTTTGAGGTCTTTGGTATCAGCACCTGAGTGAAAGAGCTGGAACAGTGACCACAGCAGAGCATGTGTGTGGCTGTTGTCACTTGGTCCCCTCTGCAGTCTCAGATGCTGACAACGGCAGCAAAAGGCTTGACGGCAAAGAAGAATGGGAGGAAGAGGTCCTTGATTTGAGGTTCAGGGATGAGTGGTCAAGAAAAAGCATTCTGACGCTTTTTGGATTTGCTGAACATGTCCACACCCATCTTTGACTATTGTTCCCCTTCTATACATTCCTGTTTGACAGAAAGACTTTCCCTCTTGTTTTTATTTTGCTTCCAGCACAGCCTTTCATAATGTAATTACAAAGCTCCTTTGACATCTGAAGGTATCATATCAATGAGGTTACTGCCATCTGTAAGTTGAATAGCTGTTCTGAACCTCTAAAGCAGAAAAGAAAATAAGTTTATTTTATACATGATTTGTTAAGCCACACCCATGAGTTTTCAGGCAGAGGGCATGGGGCCCAGGTGCCACTTAAATGATCTGGGGTTGGGCACAGCCATATTTTAAATAACGTGTATACCATGCCCTGGCATGTCAGGTTCCCACTGTGCTCTGTGGACACACTTCCTTGTGCTGTAGATGAGACCAGTTCAAAGTCTTCTCGAAATGTGCCTACGTGCAACCCTCACAAACCACTAAGCATCTGGCTTGGGGGACCTGATTACAGCATCCTCTCAGAGGTAAGCACAGGGTACATCACTAACTGCCACTAAAGAATTAAACACAGGAAGGTAGGAGGATTATCTCCATGCTGCTTATTGCACTCCTAAACTGAAGCACGCCACCACTGTGATAAAAGTAATTAGGGTCCACGTGAATAGTTAAAACAAGTCATGCATTACTTAAGCTTGGACTTGCTGCAAACTTGCAGTGAGTGCTCTGGTTCTGTTCAGCAAGTTTTACTGGCTGCCCAAAGACAAAGTTAACCAAGACTTGTCACCCTCATGCGTATTTCTGTAAGCTCTTTGGCACTCAGCCAGACCACTGGCACAGAAAAGTCTGATTTACACCCATTGTGCTGCTGGTGAGGGGAGGTTAAATGGAGAGCTGGTTTACAGAATGTTGTAATTTGGATTGTTTAATCTTTATTGATCTAAGTATCTCGGTATGGTCAAAGGGCTGATTTATCTAGGCACAAGATAGGCAAGATCAAGGTCTCAAAGCCAACTGAAAAATAACTTTAGTAGTACAAATTTCATTGTGAAATATTTATCTTAAATAGCTCATGTATTATAATGACTTCATATTTTGATCGAAATTTGTGTATGTTTCCTCTTTCTGGTCTCTGGTATGTTCTGGGAAACTTTCTAAGACTCTCAGTTTATGTGCATCGTTACAACTAAAACTACTACTGATCTAAACTCAGGTTTAAAGAATCTTTTTATTTTCAAAAGAAGATATAAAGAAGTAAAGCAGAAATTTCAGTCCTATTTTTCTCTGATGTTGACCAATTATAAAGCTGGACAACAATTTGGGTTTTTTTCCAATTAAAAATACTTTTTATAATAAAATAATTACAAAAATTGACCATTTGAACAAATTTAAAATCAGCTTTCATCCTGTCAACTTTTTTTTTTTTTGCTTGTTCTGGTCCTTTTAAAATAAAACCAGATTTATTTATACTTCTCAGACAAGAGAAATAGGTTTTATTGACCACAAGTCCATTTCTTCCCTTATAAAACACTTCTGTTTTCACTGAAGTTTTTTTTCCCTGGAGTTCATCAGAATTTTCAAAAGACTCCATAACCCTAATACAGATTTCAGTATTAATATATCTTCAAAGACAAATATTCTTGCTGACGCCTGAAAATCTGTCTAATGCAGTTTTACACTTTTTTGAATGTCTTTTAGTTGTTAAGAAAGACAATCTGGCTGCATTATAAGTTTGAGGCTTTATTCTTTGTCCTTGTCGTCCCCGGATAAAAGGTGGAAAAAGGCGTGCGATGTTTACATTAACATACTTTTATTACACTTAGCACATTGATTTCTAAGGTACAGAAAAGAAGGCGCACAGGATCTACTTTTTATACTGTTACACACATTTTTTAAATTTACACACTCCTTTCAAACCTTTTAATAAGACACTACTATTGTTAAATATATACCAGTATATATTTTATAAGTGGTGTTAGCTTAAAACAGTTTTCTCTATCTTATTTTTATCTTTAAGTGCAGGTACTCATCACAGGTATTCCTCCGCAGGAATTAGCAGCTTCTTTTCTCTCCTTCCCAGGCTGCCCAAGGTCTTTTAGTGGATTCCTGCGTTATCTCAGAGGCCTCTGGCTGAGCCACTGTTTCAGGGCCTCTAACTGGAACACCTGTTTGGTTCCCCACATATTCTCTCCTTCCCTTAAACCCTCTTACACAGACCTGTCAGCATAAAAAAGAGTCAATGAAACAAGATTAGTGACACGTTATTTATATAGCCTAGAAGTATCCCACCTTTAAGATGCTCTTTTTTCACTGTTTGGTAGCATGTTCAAAATTATAAAATGAATGGACTTTAATGACATTAATAAGTAACGATCTAACTGTGCATTTACCTTTCTTGCAGATAATGTAAAACAGTTTGTGAAATGTAACTTGGCTTCTTCTCTAATGATGTTTTCAGCATGAGACTCATTTGTTCATGTTGTATGTGCAAGACAGTACAAATCCAGAAGAACAAAAATCAAGGTTTAAGTCAGAAAAGGGGTTGAAAAATGACAGCAGATGGAACCTGGCTTCATTTCATGGTAAAAAAATCTGTTAATGCTACAGCTTGTTCATCCGGATTCATCATTGCTTTGTTGGCTGACAAGCTGGAGGAATTTCTTATTTGTGGCAATGTTGCTTACTCTTGCTTTAAAAGCCTAAGACTGAAAACAATGCAACTACTAAGAATAGGGGTGGAAAAAGTTCTAATCATAAGCCAACAAAAGCCTGTTAAACCAGCTTCATCTGAAAGTCGCTCAGGGCTGATGACAAGGAAGAAGGCACACTCCTAGAAGTAGATGGTACAGCCTCAGAGAAAAGTATGTGCAAGTCAGATGGTACAAGCCTACAAGGCAAGGTATAAAACCATATCATGATTAGTAGTGGGATAATCTGCCTTTCAGAATTTAATCTTTCTGCACTAGGGTGAAGTCAAGCTCTTTTTCTTTTACCAGAAAACATAACATTCCATTCCATTTCATCTTCTCTTGCATGATGTTTCCAGGTATGAGATTAAATAGTTCTGCTGCAGTGTAGAAATTGGTCTGAAATGGAAAGTAGTAGTTATAGGGCAAGCAATATAAACAAATCTGCAACATAACTAAAAAATTGTCCCTGGTTCTGCATTAGGATTAAGTGATGCCTATAGCTTGGTAGCTCATGGGTAAATATTAGAGCTGGACATGGAGTTACAACCATGAAAATTTGAAATTTTCACTATACACCAAGGTCACATTAGCTTTTTTGGATGCCAGTGCCATGCTGGGAGCTGGTATATGGCTAACATGCACCATGTCCTTCAGTTTCTCCTCCTCTGAGTTTCTGCTTCTCACATCAGTGGGAATTTAGGCAAACTGCATTTAACTAGACTAAATGCATCCTGTTTATTCATTCACAGCATACTGATTCCATTCACTGAATTTCAACTTTCCTCCCTATAGTCCATTTCTCTCTTATCTTCTGTGAAATGTGCTATTTTTCGTTTTAGCCCTTTAATAAAAATGTGAAATAGTGAAGTGCCATGGATCTAATTGCTGTCTTCACCTACCTAAAACGTAGTTGCAGAGGGGCCAGGACCACGCTTTCCTCAGAGGACCGTAGTGAAAGTAGGAGAGACAACAGGCACAGGCTGCAGGACAAGAAAATTCCAAGAGACGGCAACAAGGAAAGTTTCACAGGTCAAAGCCTGGAAGGAGCTGCTGGTGATACGTAAATATATGCCTTTCTTTGCCCTGCACTCCGAGGTGGCTTGCAGACCTGCTTCCAGGCAGAAGCTGAGAGGTTAAACATGCCTTCCAGATAAATTGCCATCTGGTGCTATTATTTATTTCTGCTGACTACAAAAGTAGTCACAGTTGAAAAGTGGGCATCTGGTGTTTAGAGGATTGAAGTTACTTTACCAGGCTTCAGGTCCTTCAGGTCCTTCCCACGCAGGTGGTATTTTTCGGGCTGTATGGCTGAGAATTGCTCCACGCTGCACCATCTCCATCCCGCCAGTGCCCACAGAGGGCACTTGCCGAAAGAGCAGAGCCCCACCTGGGGGCAGGAAAAGTAAGGTCAGGCTAATTCCATGCCCACAGCTCCTGCGGTGTTGAAATGGAGCCCGGGAACACGCCGAGGAGTAGCCTACGAATAAAAATTTCCCCTGCAGCAAATAGAAGAGTTTTTCCTAGGAGTAAGATTGAGGTTTAATGCAACTCCGAATTTCGGGTTCCGAGTGCAGCCTGCCGAGAACTCCTCTGCACCAGCAGTGCCCAGGCAGGGACCAGGTTTTCAGCTCCTACACACCTCCTCTGGAACGTGAACTTCCCCCTCCTGGACCTCAAAGCTGTGACCACCACACATGAGTAGCTCCAAGGCCACCAGCAGCTCCCGGTGATCCCCACGACCCGTTTGGAAACCCGCGAGAGACTTACAAGCTTATTTGTACCACATGAAACCAGACACTGATGTACGGGGTGTTGGCACCCCGGCGGCTGCAGCAAGGCTCTGTGAGGGAGCTCCTTGCCAGACACTGGTGATTCCACCTGGCTCCAACCCACCCTTCGCAGGGCAGGGCTGAGCCCACAGCCGAGGTGGGGGCACCTCGGCAAAATCTGCTTAAGATGGGAGAAAACACTGCACGACAGAGTGTGAGGGAAAAACAGCCCTGTGAACATCAAGAGGAAGTGGAAGCAGGGAGGTAGAAGAGTTGGTAACAAAGGAAGGAAGAAGTCTGGGAAGGAGAGGGAGGAAGGGGTTCAAGTCTTTGTTTCTCACCATGCAACTATATTAATTGGTAATGAATTAATTTTCCCCAGATCAAGTCTATTTTGCTTATGGTGGCAACTGGCAAGTGACAGTAAGCATAGGAATACCTGTCAAATGCCTGCTGTAAGTAGTGTTAGGAGCCCTCCAGTCAGTCAATCTGTCTAGTTTTCCCTGAATTTGGCACCTTGCTTTCTTTTGTTAGTGTTGCTATATGAAGGTGAGAAGAAGAGACACAAGAAGCATGCAGGAGACCTGAAAAATCCCTGTGAATAACTGATACTTCTTTTGCACCTTCAGAGGTGCTTGGATAGTAGAGTTCCATTGGAATTAATTGCAACCTACCAAAATATAAGCAAACACAATGCACAATAATCTATAAAGATCCCATACAGTCATCAGAAACCATAACTTTTACTAAAGCCTATATCCTGTACTCAGTATTAAATCAATGAGAATTATCTCAGTGTTTTAACTTAAAATGAACTTGCAACTCCACGGACAGAGAGTGTTTTAAATCAAAACAGGTTGTGTAGGATCACCACCTTTACCCCCACTAAGCATAACTTGCCTGACTATCAGAACGATGCTGATAAATATGTCTTACCTGAGCAAGGGTTGAGAACAAACCCGAGTCCTTCTTGGAAAATACATCAAAACTACCTGTCCAATGCCAAGTCTTTGTGATAGTGAAAAAAATTCCTGAGGTTATCATGCATTCTTAACTAATTTTGAGCCAGGAATTATTGGGCCAGCAACATCGAATGACATAGGAGAAACAGCATCAAGTGTCTGTATATTTTACTTGCTTATTACTGTCTTGAAGGCTGGTAACAGAACTGAAGAGCTCTGATGTGTCCTGAAAGCATTACTGAAATCAGCTAACAACCTAAATAATTACTTCTAAAATGCTGTACCAGGACTCAAGGATGCTCAGTATGGGCATCTTTTACAAAAGACTTAGATCTAAGCTGATTTTGTCCCTAGTTTGCCCAGAATTTGGAACATCACAATTACAGTCTGTAGACCTGTCCCTCTGTACAGGGTAGAAACTAAACTGACAAACTGGTTTTGGAATATTAAAATAAGAAGTGCTACATTCTCAGACAGGGTCAACCCACAACACTGCATCACACCATGTAACCCTGCCATCATAGCATAAGCATAAATGGCTGTAGATATTATAATGAAGAAGTATACACTAGCTCATAGACACTTTTAGGTGTCTTCATTTCAATCCAAATCAAGAAGATAAATAAAAAATAACACAATAGAGGTTCTCATCAACAATTTACTGAAATATCAGGAAATGACCCATCAGTTGGACCAGACCTGGAGCATTACAGGGTATGTCTACCTTAGTGGTCTGGTGTCGCGACGGGAAACTCCGGACACCTTAATGTAAGAATCCAGGGACTTCGTTTATTGAAGATTGACAGCAGCTTAATATACACTCTATAATAAGCTCATGAATATTACAAGGTTAGGCTCCTTATTGGTACACAGTTAGGTGGTGATATCATCTCAATTGCCTCTCATTGTTTACACAGGTGGCTCGTTAAGGGTCTTTGTTGTGTTAATGCCAAGCTCCTGTTTTTCAGCCCAATTTAGAATGCCCAAGGACATTGCTGCTTTCTCATGGCCCTGCTATCTCAGAGTTCTCACGGGCCTAGCTGGACTTTAGCAGCTCATACATGGCCTTAGCCATGCTCATATGTCCTCGCATTTCTAACCAAATCCTCTACAATTTCCCCCGGTTTTATTTTGGGTCAATAATGTTTTCTTTGTCGTAGCATTTACACGTCTGGTAATACAAGAAAAGGCAACACGAGCTATTACTAAGATTACAATAACTGTCAAATCAATAATAACAATGGATTATTCAGCAGAAGGCACAGAAGGGGTCAGTAAGCCAATGCCTACTAACCATGACTGCACCATCCCGTCTGAGATCATGCAACAGTTTTCATTTCACATATTTTTTCTTTATCACAAACACAGGGGTAATTAAAGGATTCTGAGATGGTTCAATGTAATCAGCATCAAGCTGCTTTTTGACAAGCTGTTGCAGGGCCAACAGCTGCTCTGTAGGTAGGAGCCATTGCTTAAGTCACACAGGATCTGTATGTTCTAGAAGAAAACTCTGAGCAGTACCTCTTAGTATCACAACTCTAACCCTTAGAATGACTACAGAAGTTTGTTTGTTTGTCTGGACAATTAACAGCAAGCTTTGAGCATCACAAAGAGTACAGGTTGCTTCTACAACCCTGAACATTCACTAGTCAAACTATGCAAGCAATAAGTCTGGTATGAAACAAGTAGTAGCCACAAATAGTGAGGCTATTTTGCTGAGAACACAGCTGCAATAGGTAGGGCATATTTTAAGGAGAAGAGACTAGCCGTTTTACAATGAATATTGCTACCAGCTGTTGCGCGGGAGGGGTTTTGAAGACAATATATAAGGACTCTTTAAAACATCACTTCAGCTCTGGTCACACTGATCAAGGTAACTGGTCTGCTCTGGCCTCCAGCCAGGAGGCCTGAAGACACACTATCCACAGCGCTGTAGATGTTTTGAGAAGGCACGCAGGATGGCCTTGACAGCCTGCAAGGGCCCCTCTGCAACGAGCTGAACAAGCAAGGCAGCAACATCGACAGCACCTGATTTAAATCCTGGAAAACACAGAAAAGCTCAAAACGACCCTCACTACTGCCATAGCAGATGCAAATGCAATTATTTGATGGTCTAAGGACTCCACTCTAGCACAAGCTTGCATTATCTCTAGCTAGTTATGTAACTAGCAGCTTCTATAACTGTCACAAAACTTATTTCTCTACAGCGTCTTGCAGCTTCTCTACGAATTGTAAGAATGGCTCCTGGGCACCTGGATGCATAGTGGTGCACCCTGCTCCGGGCTCTGCTAATCTTGCAGTCTGCACTAATGTTTGCTGGCTTATGGTTTTTACTCGCTCTAAAACTAGTGGTCTCCTGCGCAGCTTGCACAGCTAAGGAACAACAGCAGTGGAAAAACTCCACCTGAGACTTAACTTGCATAAATTTCATACAAGGCTGTAATAGAATACCAAATTTTTGTAAGAATCTCTTATTTAACTTCAGTATTAACACCTTGTTAAAATCTCGACACCGACGGAAAGTTTTTTTAAGTTTACACAGTTACGCATTCATGTAGCTTTTCTCTTTCACACAATCTTTTTCCATACACTCTTAGGTGGCCACCTCAGTCATTCATCATTCACACACACATTTTCACGTAGTTATTGGCTGTGCACTTCTTATCAGTTTCATAATTCAAAGGAAATTCATGGCATAGTCGCCCGACAGCAATCTGCAAATCCTGCATAACTCTCCATGTAAAAGACAAACGCAGCAAGAAAGAACAGAATATTATCTTGGAAATTTTCAACCCTTCTTATAGAGCAATGATATTCTGTCATAAAGGCAATAAAACTACTTCTGCAGGGGGTAGAACTATATCCCCTTTTGTCTCATCGTTCCGTCTGCAAACCTTCTACCTGCACCCTGCTCCCGGGGGAAACAGCCAAATTTCATGTGAGAGAAGCAAAATGGCAAACTATAGGAAATTCTTAACAGTTTTCTGCAATATATAAAAAGCTAAGCACGGGTGTTGTGTTATTTCTAATCTTACTTCAAGGGATTTTTCGTCAGTCTCTTTTTCTGTCTTTGGAGAAAACGTTTGAGAATGCTATGAACACGCTGCATGCGTAACACTTATTGCTGTAAAAACAGTGTAATCTTATTTGATTTATAAATTGGGGTATTGTTAATCTTAAATTGCTTTTTCCCTTTTCCCCTTTTCCTGTGTTTTACCGTCTTTGCCCCCCCACGCCTCTCATTGCCGAAGGACGAAGGAGGAGGAGGAGGGGTCGGGCTCACTCAGAGAAAATTAGCAGAAGGAACTTAACTTAATCACAGGGTCTGCTTAAGAAAAGACAAAGACATAGGAGAGAGAGAAAATAGCTGCAAACAGGCACGTTTCAGAGAGGGGGTGATTGGTGTAGCGAGGAAAAAGGAGAAACAGCTTTCCCCCCTCCCCCGACTGCACCTCCAAATCCTTTGCTACCGTTATTAACTCGACACTCTAGGAAGAGGAGCGGCACTAGGGAAAAAACATTCGCTGTAAAGAAGGGGAGGGGAACCTACACCTCTTGGGACCATGGCTGTCAGCAGTGCGGGGGAAACAGAGCCCCCCTGCCGCCCGCTGCGCCCGGGGCCGCCGGCGTGCACGCGCACGGGCGCACCGCTCCGAGCCGGGGCCGCGCACGGCGCCGCGACCACCGCCAATGCCGCCCGGCACCGCCCCGGGTTCACTCAGCACGGCGGCGCAGGCACCCAGCGCCGTGGACACAGCCACAAATGCGCGGCGCAGTCCCGCAGCACAGTTCAGATGAAAAGCTGGAAATGTCTTAAGGTGGAACTCAGTCATAGTGTTGGTAAAGTTCATCCCCGGTCCATCAGCAGCACTTTCACGCTGCAGCCGTCGTCTCCGATCGTCCTGGATATGAACTGCCGAGACGCTAGCACCGCGTTCATTTAGCCGGGGCCGCTCGGTCGTCCCTGGCTCCGCTCCGTGATCTCTGGTCCCGCTCCGGCTCCCTTCAACTCCGCTCGACTCCCTTTTTGCACGATTTCTCCGTATGATGGTATCTAGTAGCATTCTAATGTCCTCAAACTGTGCTTTAATGTCTTTTACTGTTCCAGATAACAATCGCCAAGTTGTAAGAAGGGAAGCAGCAACTTTTTCTCTCTTAGAGTCAGCAGTAAAGAGCTTATCACTAAGTTCTTTCCAAGTAGAGATAATAAAGGTAGTTACAGCGTTCGCTTCAAATCCCTGGCCCTTACACGAAAGTAGCATCCGTCGCAAAGCCAGTTCGTCTAATTTTTCTCTCTTTTAAGCATCAAAAACTACATTAGGGTCCACAAAGCAACCTTTAGCAACCCTCGTCGCAAGCAATCTTGGTAATTCTTATTAAAATTTAACTTTTTAACTCCCCGCTTTTCTAAAAAGCATTGGAGCAATGATAAGGCCGCCTGTCTCTACATTACCTAAAAAACGTGTTACCACGCTTTGTGCAGCTCTTTCCACGAGACTCCTTGCGGCTTTGTCGGCGGGCGTCCTTCTTCAGGAATCGTCCCGGGCACTGGGTCCAACTAATTCGTTGCCGGAAGCGCGGAACTAAACCCTTTCGCCGTCCAAAATCCTCGAAAGGGAGGCGTTCGGCAGCGGCAGGTTTGAGCTCTTTTCGCTACGTGGGACGCGGAACTAAACTCCTTCGCCGTCCAAAATCCTCGAAAGAGAGGCGTTCGGCAGCGGCAGGTTTGAGCTCTTTTCGTCCAACCCTTTCGCCTACTTGTGCTGCACAGCAAGACCGACCGAAACACTACGTCCGACCGTGGCTGCGAGAACCCGACTTGGCTCTCGGGAGTCCGACTTGACTCCTAACCCAGGAAATCCGACTTGATTCCCTAGGGACCCCCCTTGGTCCCCGTACTCGGGCGCCAAAAATTTGTCGCGACGGGAGTCTGGAACAGGAATATGTTTTTAAAATGAATTTCTTAAACTGTGCTTTGGCCCCCATCACAGTGTGATCTTGGAGTGTACCATCTGGATTCTTTCCAGATGAAATTAGACTGAAAAATGTGCTCCAAGAGTGCACAAATGCAGTGTAAATGGCATTCAGTCCACACAACCACTCTTGAGCTAGGCTGAAGTTAACCCTGTCCCAAACACATACAGAGCTGATGACAAGGCTTCAGTACCAATTGATCTTCTGCTCACATTCATTGCTGCTGTGCCATACCTTTACTAAAAAGGTATGACCATCAGCTAAATTATTAGGCTTATCACCGGCAAGTACTGGTAGAGTCACTTCCTACAGCTTCTGCATCTTTGCTTGTGGAACTTTTTAACAGCATTATACCACAACTTTCCTCATATTCTGAAAACAAATTTCACTTAGCAAAGGAATTAAGATCAACAACTACAGAGTCTTCCAAACTTTCGTATTAAACTAATCTGAGATTAAACCAAGGACTAAACTGCAGTTGCAACTGACATTAGGAAGGCAGGTGACTGATAAGATACTGTAGATCAGTACAAACTTTGTATACCTGGCAATGAGGGAAAAGTGTTTGTAGTGCTGAAAACTTCAGTCAAACTGAAGTTGAGGAGACTGATGAGCTTTCAAGTGGGCAACTTGTCCATCAAATATCCAATGAGTGTGCTCACTGCATTACAAAATATCAAGCAGGATCTTATTTCTCAACCCATAGCTAATGCACGAATAAAATTGTGCCATTCAAGATTGAGCACAAGTCTTTTTATGTAAGTTGTGTCATTAATATAGAACTATAAATAACAGATACAAACCCCCAAGATAACATCCTGCAGAGCAGCTTTTCAAGGCATAAGTGCCATTTATTGAAGTGATTAAAAACACGTTAAATTCCTTTGTCTAGTTGTCTGTGGAAACCACAGACTTGAAAAAAAAAAAGAGGAAAAGAAACAATATTTTGAGTCTAGCTGGTACTAGGCCTTAGATAGGAACTATATCAGTTTTGTGTGATGGTTTACTACCTCTCCTTTACATCTCTACTTTTTTGTTTATAAACACAAACAAAATACACCTTTGCATGAGGCATTTGTGTTAACACATAAAATATAGAGAATTTATCTTCCAAGAAAAGTAAAAATTATGTTTGCAAGCCCCAACTTTCATTCATGAGACAACAGGACAATGTGACCACATAAAAAGTTTATTTGATTAGAACAGATCCTCTAGATACAGTGGTTAAACAAAAATACCATTTGGCAATAAATTTATTTCCTAAGTCAGTAATAAAATTGCAGCTTAATTATAAAGGCACAAGGCACAGGTGAGGCATTGATGTCCAGTAGAACTGGTAAGAGAAACTCCTCCCAACTCCTCCCTCCTACCTTCTTTAAAAACCACTTGTTTCATTTGCTGACAGTGATATTAAAAACAATAAAGGCATAAATTGGAAGCAATCATCATATAAAAATCTGATCTGGATCTCAGAAATCCTCAGCAGCAGCAGAACATGCTGAAAGCAGTCAGTCACTAGCTCACATTTCTCTCTTCTTCACTGCTACACACACCATGCTTGCTGCCATTTCACTTGCTTAAAATTAGCAGAAAACATCTCAGGATGAAGGAAGGAAAAAGAAGGCTAGTATTAAAGTGTTTTGTATTTTGTATGAGAGCACTAGACACTGCCCATAGAAAGGCCTCTCGAACACCCCTTTGCCTTCCTGTGCAGTGTAGCTGTCTGTGTGTGGCCTGGTCACTCTCTGACCCCGAGCCCAGCTGTGGCTTGGCCCCGCACACTAATTCGCCTTCACATCATAGTACATGCGCAGAACTCTTCTCACAGTCTCCACGTATTTCTCATCAGGAACAGGTTTCCTCTGGCTTCCTGGCTCTAGGAATTTCTTGATTGTCGGGATGCTGCTTATCCTTGCCTTAAATGCCTAGAAGGCAAACGGTAAGTATGTCGTATTTAAAGAACAGAAAGTAACACAAGAAAAAACCAATTTTACTAATTTGTGTAACATCCTTTAACAAGCTGTACATGGAGACAAGACCGGGAATACAGTTCTAGCAGTGGATGGATTTTACTCCCCCTCACTTCAACCCTGTTATTTTCCACATTAATAAATCAGCCCTCTTGGGATAAAGTGGAAACAGTTATCTGTGATTTCCGATGTGTATATTACTCAAATCAGTCCTTGTGATCCAGAAAATATCTTTTGCTTAAATGTATCACAGAACTGGTGAGGAGAGGAAAAAAAGGGAGGGTGCATTTCTTCAGATGTGTACAGGGTTTACTCTAGAAAATAACAGATTCTCTAGATGAAATATATTACAAGGCTCTTCCTAAAGCAAGAAGAATGAGACTACAATGAGAAGGTGACAAATCTTTCATGGAATTATCCACACATAACATACTTCGAAATATCATTTATCACATTTACAGACATATGAGCATATTGTTAGTGCAAGGTACCTGTAACTGAGGAAAGCCTGAGAGCACATCTGACTTCTTCTCTTCTACCATTAAAATGGCTTCAAGAAGATGAACATCTGCCCAGCTAAAACTGTTACCAACAAGAAAGTCATGGTCTTTCAAAACCTAGAAATGTCATAGATAAAAATGTTCAGATCTGGACAGCCAGCTGGGGTTCATGTTTCCAAAACTCACAGACACACCTTTTTTGACCTTACTGTCTCCTCTTCTTTTCACCCTTCTGTCCCATGCAGATACTATGTGGGGGGATGTGGGCCTAATGCCTGCAATCACTTTTCATTCTGCAGCTGTAATCTAGGATCCCAGGGTTTTCCTTAACCATTGTTCCTTCCTATAGCCCTACGTAACCCTGTGTACTGGACTACAAGGTTAGATACCTTCTTGGTATTCACACCTTTCAAGTCTAATAAATCTTGAATTTTTCTGTATGCAGTTACAGCTTCAGTGTAAAAATAGAGAATGTAAGACATGATCAGCCTAAAACACTGGGGCTAAGATTTAACAAGTGGAATCTAGGGCAGAATGCCCTCTGACAGCCGCTACAGGAGATGTGGCAAAGTGAAAAACTGTCTTCTTTTTAGTCTTTAAAACAGAGAAGCAGCTATTTCCGCCAGATCATCCTGTCTGTGTGTATTAACTATCAGTGAGAGTATCTCGAGTCCCATCTTTCGAAGTATCAAACTTAGAAAAAGTATCAAATTAGAAAAACACCAAGATTCCACTATGGCTTAATCAGCAGGCTTAAGCAGATTCCAGTATGGCTTGAAGACAGCAGTGATAGCTGTGTATTGTTGTTGAAGTGTTAAACAAAGATGACAATTAGCACTGCTTTTGCAATGTGAGTTACTGAGGTGAGTTGACCCTGGCTGGACACCAGCTGTCCACCAAAGCCGCTCTACTGCTCTCCTCCTCAGCTGGGCATGGGAGAGAAAACATACTGAAAGGCCCCAATTTGTCTCATACTGCTCTGACCACCTCCTCATCTCACCAGCCTGCAGACAGTATTATGTCCTGCTTTAAAGTACTGAACTGACACTTTTGTTTCTTCTGCCTTTGTTAAAATACCCAGTTTCCCATTGCTATCCCCCCAGAAAAATGTAAGAAAATAACCCTCCTACACACCTTTTCATATGCTGGGAAATATCTGCTTGTTGCCTTTTGAACAATAAAAGCACGTTGTTTCTCTTTATCCTCAGCTGATAAGAAAGGGAACATCAAAATGAAGCCCATAAGGTCATCAGTTCCTCCAACATACATATCAATCCTTGAAACCAAAGCATAGAAAATTAGAAGGCACCTCTACAAGAAGAATTTTATTAGATTTGTGTTATGAGAGTAAAAATTGAAATTCCCATTCCCCTCATGAAAATTATTTTGCAATTAAAAAAAGTATGTTACAGTCTGAGTCTCATTTGTATTTGTAGTGTTGTTGGCCCTTTACTTGCTTCATTGGGCAGGATTAAGCAGGATTGTACAGAGGTTAAAAAAGAGTAAATTCGGTGTTACAGATCACTTCAGAATCACCAAAGAAATACATAGCACCATAAGAATTCATCTACAATTGACTTAATCCTCTGGCTTCAGAGTTTCATCCGAAGTCCAAGTGGTGCCAAACAGATTAATAATAGGGTTGGAAGTCTGAAGCACACCCGGTTCTGCTTCCAGCTAAATTATCAGTACAGCAGTTCTTCAGACTGTCCTTTTCATCCATTTTTCCAGAGCTATGAGAGCAGTTTTGTACTGTAGACTAGACTTGCATTTAAATTAAGTCCTCACGAATATGGATAAAGTATCTGGTAAAACTGTCTGATAAAATCTTTAACCATCCTTTATTGTAAAAGATTTGAGTTCCTGCTGTGTAATAAGGCTAATAATGGTTTTTGTTGTCAAACAACAGCATCTCAACAAAGCCTCCTTAAGACTGAACAAGCTCTGAGCAACAAGAAGCTATCAGATATTCCTGTCAGGCTTAATGCATGTCAGCTTCTAGCCTGCATTTATCCAATCTTCCAAAACTGCTCTTATTCACTGCACCAGTACTTAAACCTGGAGGTACTCACAGCAAGTCTTCCTTGAAACAATGATGCTTCTTGCCTCCCTCCACCCCCTGCCATGGCCCACCCAAAACCAAATAAACAAATATATTTCATTTATATTTGCTAATAAGACGCAGGAACAGGCTCCAGCCTAAATCTAAAACTCAATGGAAGAGAATTCTGCTTGAAGGAGGAGGTATATATGGAATGCAACCTACAGGAAATGATGGTTGGTAACAGCACAAAGCAGCTACAAGCTAAGACTGAGGTTCTTGTCTGAATACTTATTCTTTTTTGTTACTTGCCAGAACCTGCTTCAACCAATTCTTCCAATCATTTGCACCATGTAATAGAAGGTTACTGTAAAGTTGCTGCTTTACTAGCTGACCTTCAGTTTTCCTTCATTTGAAAACCAATAGGAAGTGGACATTTAAAATGCTACATATTGAGGTAGCCCAATCACTTTTTTTTTCTTCACAGTCGCAACATCAAGACCTGGCTTTAATTTCACATGAAACCAATAGTTTTTTAATAGCTTTTAGCTGTTCTCTCCCCAGCTCCTGAGGACCTAAAGAACACACTTTTTTCAGTGCAGTGGAACATCACACGGTCACAGATAATGTGAATGACAGATCTTATTTTGCAGCCAAAAGTTAAAAACTGTTTCTTTCCCAAGTTTTCTGTTTACGAAAGTAGTTCAGCATTTACATAGCTGTCACTTCTCAAATATTTGTGTCAGGCTATATTAACCTTTCACTAAAGCACAGTAAAACCCCGACTCAAATATTTTTATGTAAAAATGTTAGAAGAAATCAATGGTTCTGCATCTAACTGTGGCCTCTCAGGCTCACTGCAAGTTTTGTGTTACTGGGGCACACAGATGATTCTCTGTGTGTGCAAGTATGCAAGTATGCAATTAATTCTAGATAGATCTGAGCTACTGTACTAAATTGAAGAACTGTTACATACAGGGCTCTTTCCTTCAGGTCCTTCCCGTAGAGGTTGTACTTTGCTGCTATGTAGCTGAGGATGGCTCTGGTCTGCACCATCCTCATCCCATCTATCTCCACCATAGGCACTTGCTGAAACAGCAGGGATCCACCTAAAAGGAAGACACACATTACTCAACTGATCTAGTAACTCCATGTGAGATTTCCTGCTGTCTTCAGAAGATTTGAACTTTTATGGTGAGCTTGCTGTGGGTAGTCATTGTATTAAACTGGAGTTCTTCCATGCACACAATAAATTACAGTGGTGCAGACGAATTAAACTGCAGAAACAACTACTGTGGATTAACATCTTTTCTTTAAAAAAATTTAACTGAATTTGCAGTCAGGTCTGGGTACAGCAGAAATTGAATTACAGTGGAGACAATCATGCTAAACATATCAGCTGAGTAAAAAGTGCCTGATTCTAAATAATGTAAAAAATTCTGTTCCACTGTTCCATTATTTGAATCCTATTTGACGCAAATGTCAGATTTACAAATTTCTGTCTTATGGTGAGTATTTAAAAGCTAATTCAGGACATTTCAATGAAATTTTAGGATACACTTTTTAAAGTTAGTTGAGCCCAAAGGAAGTTTGTGGGACCAGGTGGGACAGGTAGACAAATGGAGAACAAAAGAATCCAGAGCTGAGAAACCCTCCATGTTGGAAAGACATTAAATTTTCAATTGCATCTGTCTGCACAGGAAAAAAAATTAGCCTCTGAAGCTGCTTACGCCTCTCATCTTTATTGTGGGGAAAAGAAAGTCCTAAAGAGTCTTCAAAGACTTCATACATCTCCTCTAATTAAAGTCTGGTCACACTTTCCTTGAGACTCACCTTGCAGGAGCTTCTCATATTGCTCTCGGGTTTCCAAAAACTCTTCTTCAAACTGACCAAAGAGAGTGAGGAAGGAGAAGTAAGCATCTTTTCACATTTCTAAAAAAGATAAACTTTTAAAGCACCACAAAAGGAAGAGATTATACATTATTGTTCCTTCCATTCCAGATATGGCTCTAAGGGAGAAAATACCAAGGACAGAAGTGCTGGTAAAATCTCTTGTGACTGTCATATTTGATAAATGCTCTTAAAGGCAACCCTAGCAGAAGAACAGGCAACAAGAACTGCAGTGAGGATGGTTTGTTTGGTATTGAAAAGGCAATTCAGTGTGAAACCATCAACAGTACAGTCTAAGCTGTCCTTAAGATGCTCTCTGGAATGTGGAAAAAAAGCTCTGCTGTGGGATATTCAGATTTGGGAGCTAGACAGGAACAAATTCTTAGGAAGTTAAAGCTTTTACAAAATAATGTAATAGTTGTAAGCTCTGCAGGAAGTTTAGTACAGAAGCATATTTAGGACACCTTAAGATGAATTACTCACAAGATGAGAAACAAAAAGATACAGAATTGCCTGTGATCAGAATGATGTAGTTATATCCAATATGGTTGAGGATGGCTGGTCCAATCAGTGCTACTTAAAGAGAAACTGAGTTCAAGATTAAGACACCAAAGTTAGACATTTAAATGTACGTGTCTGCATGCCATGGTCAATGCAGAATATGGAGACTACAAAATTATTGATGTTACCAATCCCTAGATGCCTAGCTCAGTCAGCCTCTCTCATAATATCTGTGCCACTTATGTTAATAACTAAGACTTGCTATACTAGGTAAACCCCAGAAGATTAGGCCTACTAATACACTGCCAGTGTTTAACCATAGCAAGTGTGATCACAGTCTAAAACTCAAACCCCAGGTTTCTGCTGATGAGAAGCTGGGAAAAGAATATCCTAAGATAAAATGTAGTAACTGATACCTATCAACAGCTTTTTTTAAATTTGAAAAAAAACCCAAAACCAACCAAAAATAAAAAGAGAAGAGAGAGGGACTTAAAACATAGGAACAAACAATGCAGGGAAGCAGCCAGCTGTGTCTTCTGTAAGGCCTTCAAACAAAGACTGGTGGTCTTTTTGAAAAACTTGTATTCCTCAGCTCAGTACAGGAGTAACTGTATGCACTGTAACAGCTTACTGTATAAAAGAGGACACTCAAGGCAACTACTAGTCCTTTCTGTCCTCAAACTGAATTATCAGTTTATCACCAAGATAGATAGCAAATGAATAAGTAAACTATATGCCATCAAAAAATATTTTCAAGTGGTGTCTTGCTTCTCTGTTTTACCCAAATATTTTTCTTCCTGCTCTGAGATTTCTAATTTCCCTACACGAGTCAGTTTAATCACTTTGTCCTGTTAAGCTTCATCTAAATGATGCAAGCAAGACACAATATATTTTGTGCTACAACTTACTGTGGAGGATGCAGCCAGTGGAGCAGAAAAACAAAATAAAAATCTCTGTGTGAGTATCCAACTGAAAACAGAAAGACTAGACAAAAGTACATTCATTGCTGTTTTACTTGGCACAGACAACACTTGTCAGGCCAGGAACACATCTATCAGCTCAGAAGCTCTGGGTAGTAAACAAATGCTTAATTAATGATTACACATTCTTATGTTAAGCAAGAAACTAGTTTACTGTGCTGCTGCTCAAGCCATGCTTTTGTGTGCCTGAGGTAAGAGTATTTAATTACACTGAATAGCCAATGCTCATTTACTACTGTGTCTTGGGATAGCTTTTCTTTTCTGCTAATAACCTGTGATCTGCCACAAAGGCAATCTTACTGATGCGCAGCTAAGATTTAAAAACACTAAAACAAACCTCGACCCCGGCTGCAGCTAACAACCAACGAATCGACTCCATCTTGCCTCTTCCATTGAAGTAGTAAAGTTTTGGGTTTCCAGACATGACTTCAAACTTCCTGTTACCTGAAAGAGTTATAAAATATAATCAGTTAATAATTATAAGAAAATCTTATGGCAGGTGGAATAATGGTTCACAGGTCACTCACACAACAAAAATTTAAGTTAATTTTTGGCAAAATATTTCAGCAGAGTTTCAGTCTAAAATGATTTGGTTTGACTGCTGCACAGTCAATTCAGACTATTTCATAGACTTTTCATCCTCCTGAAATTCAGGAAAAGGAAGCATCAAGTTGCTAAGTAGGAGATAACTGAAAAAAAATTAAAAGCCACCACTAAGAAAATCTTTAAAACTTTTAGGAAATATAAGTTTTAGCACTAGAGTTACACAATCACCACTGAAAGCCAAGTCTTGATCAAAGAGGAGAAGAGGCAGCACACAGGTTTTCCAAAACTAGCAGTCCTTGTATCAAAGAATGCTAAAAGTATCTAAACATTAATTCTACACATGCTTAGGGGAGTATGGAACTGTATTTTCAAGCCTCTACCTTTTCTTTCTAGCGGTGGTGATGCAGGGTAAGTACGCGATCCAGACTCAGTAGAAGAAAGGCCTGTTTCTTCTGTAATAATCCAAATTAAAATACAGAGATTCAGTGTTGCACTGCTGATCCTTCTACAGGTCACATTTCTTTCTATTAATAAACCCTGTTGCTAAGCAAAACTTTACAGATTTTTCAGTTGATCAAATCCACCGTGCTTCACAAGCAGCACTTTAGTTTCTTTAATGTCTTCATAAATGAGGCTATTGACTGTTATTTTTTTAATAGACTAGTGTTTAGGTCTCAGCAGGAATTAGATTCCACTGTAGAGCCATAAGCCAAGAGAGAAATCAAATGTTATCATACTGGCATTTCATGTGCAGCACTCCATAACAGCAAGTCCTTGCTGCAACTGAGAGCTCTTTTTCCTCTAGGGAGGTTTCTTGTCACTTCAATCCACAGTTCAAGCAACACTGGAAAAGAGCTGGCATGCTAACAATAAACTCCAGTTTCCAATTTTCCAAGAGCTCCTTCATAAGCAGAGGGGAAAAAAAGCCTTGAGCGTGCAGGAGGTGCATGTGATCTGCTTGTTAGCCAACAGGCAAGAAAAATATGAGACTGCATCACACCATGGGAATTCAAACAAGCCAGGCTATTTGGCCCATGTCTGTTTAGGGGCCTCCAACTGCTCTTAGGTAAGTCACTGGGAACAAAAACATTGCCAAGCAGTATCTATACTCCTAATAAATATAGTAGTTCATGAGAAACCGACAAAAAGACTGAAGTATCAATGTGAACTACATGAAATAACAGAATTAAACAGGAGCTGCTTGTAATACAGCTAAATTCACTAAAGTAGAAAAAAAGCCAAAGGCGATTTTTAACTTGTAGATTAAAAAATTAAATAAACAGAAGAGTCACTTTTCTTCAGTGCACCCTCCTGAGACCTCCTCCTAGCACGCCAGTAGGCAGGTCACAGGACATAAGCAAGTCACACATCGGTGAAGTAAAGGCAAATGGATGGTGAAGGCATAGGGGGTGCTTGTCATGTAAATACCGGGGGATCAACAAGCTTTGGAAAGAACTGTAGCATTCTGGTTCCTAGGACTGAGCCTGCCCTGCAAAATTGGAAGAGACAGTCCAACTTGTGAATTGAAATCAGATGAAAAGAGCACTCCGGGGATGGGCAAAGCGCTTCTCCCTTCCCCGGTCTTCTCACTACAGGGACGGAAAGCAACAATTTGCAGCCAGGAGCCACAATTGCTGCCCATTCTCAGCCTTGCTCAACAGCAAAAGGGACTTGGGGAAAAAAGGATCTGAATTTACTCCCTTGTGATTTATGACGGCCATCTGGGCTAACAAAGGGAACAAGGGAACACAGATATCAGTGCAAGCAGCAATTGCTCCCACGCTAGCTACGGACCAGAAGGACATCGGTGAAGAGGCCCAGGGGACCAGCTGTTCCTGGCATGTCTCGTGGATTCAAGATTCCAGGGCCCGATTTTCCCTGCCTGCTTTCAGCCCCCGTCAGTCCACAGCGGCCGCTGTTCCACCCCGCACCTCGGAACACCAACCCGGGCACATCTCTGCTCAGGTGCGACAGGCGGCACCCCCGGGCCATCGGCTCCCCGCCACACACACGAGATGTAGAGCGGTCCGTGTTGTTACATGGGGAGCCATCGCGCTCCGTGACCGGGACCCGATCCACGGGTCAGGCACCGAGTGCCAACCTGAGCCGGGCACAGCCCCTTCGCCCCCCGCATCACCGGAGCCAAGCGAGCCAAGGGCCCCGGGGGATCGGGAGAAGAGAACTCCCAGCCCCACATTAGTGACACACAAGACCAGAGCAGCGACCACACGCGAACGCAGCCTCGCGAGCGCACACGATACCCACCTGCCCCTCCACAGCCGCCCGCGCCGGCCCCGCCCAGCGCCGCGTCACGGTCACGACACAAGCGAAAGCCAATTGGAAGCCATTTATCTGCATATTTCGCAAAGGCCTCTAGAAAGAACTATAACCCTCAAAAAAATCGTTAACACTTTTTCACCCGTCTGTTTTGGAAGGTTTCGTCGATGCACAGCTCTGATTTCAGGGGTTATGTCAAAAAATTTTCTGCCGCAGTAGCAAACCGTGACGTGAAGATGATCCGAAGTATTGAGGTATAAATGTCGCTGCGCTAGGGGAGTACTTCTGGATGTGAGGGCGATCTGGCTGCGACATCTGTCACCCCATTGATCGCCAGGGTTGATTCGGCTGATCTGGCTGGCTAGGCGGGTGTCCCCTTCCTCCCTCAACGCTCCATGTGCGTCCCTCCCGAAGCTGCGCGCTCGGTCGAAGAGGACGACCTCCCCGATAGAGACGGTACCGTTCATCGGTCAAGGGTATACGGTAGCTGCGCTCCCCTGCTAGAACCTCCAAACAAGCTCAAGGTCCATTTGTAGGAGAACGTAGGGTAGTCAAGCTTCCAAGACTGCAGACACATCCAAGTGAGGCGCTGCATGGGGCAGTTTGCCATTGTTTTGTGCTACCAACCCCTTTATCAAACTCTCAGAAAATTGCTCATAATCCCTACTTTTGCTGCAGTGTGAGCACATTCAGGGGTTTTAATTTCCATTCAGCACTTCTCCAACTTCAATTCCCCAGTCACCTCTGAATCCATGAGCTCCTCACATTACACACACACCCCAGTTAAAATGAGCATCCTCACTCTTCTAAATGCACTTTTCACCTAGTTCTTCACCTGTTCAATTGATTTGCAGCCCACCTAAAGAGATAACAAAAGGACTGCACTTGTAAATTATCAACAGCCTTCAGCTTCTACTGCCTTGAAAGCCAAACAGAGCAGAATGGAACAGAACGGAAAAGAGTAGAGTAGAGTGGAATAGAATAGAATAGAATAGATTTCCCTTGGAAGGGACCCACAACGATCTAGTCCAACTGTTTGTCCTTCCAAGGTGTTATGCATATTCTGTTTTAATGCAGCCTTGCAGGTAGTTTCTGAGGAGCTGACATCCGAGGACTAAGCAATTAGCTTTACATGGAGCTCAAAGGATATTGCAGAAATTACATGCACTCAAACCACGTGGCCAGCGAACCTGCAGTGCCCCTTGGAGAAGGCGTCACAGGGAAGGTTTATTTTAAAAAAACCATCAATCAACACACAACTTAAAAACCAAAGAAACAAAAGGCAAACTGAAGTGCCTTTATTAAAAACTGAATAAAAGAGTAAGACTCAAGCCAGCAGTACTTCTTCAAGAGTAACTTTATTTTGGGCAGGACACTTGACACAGAAGGAGTGAAACAAACATTTAGAATGTTTTTGAACAAAAACACTGAATAAACAAGAACCATTACTTCTTCACTCACTTTGACAATTCTACCCCTTCCTTCCATGTTAAGTTCTAAAATATTCTTTCAGTAGATACTTTTCTCCCCACATTATAGAACATCCTTCTCATATAAACAGCCATATTAGATACAGAAACACCATGGAGTGGGTTTTCTGGCATGGGTTTGGTTTTTTGGCTAATATCATGGCACTTAAACAATACTTTTAGGAAAATCCGGATTACAGAGGTGAATGAATCCACTGTCAGACTCCTTTATTTCCAACAGTCATTATTATTATATATTATACCTAAGCCTGAGAAAACCTAAACAATACAATTCTAAAAACATTTTGCATAAAGATCCTGCTAAATATTAAAGCACAAAGTAGTAGGTTACATATCATAAATTCTCAGATATGCTGCTTGTCCAGATTTCGGTATAACAAGGACCTCCATCTTTTCCATATCTGTATTGCACACTGAGACAGCAGAATAAAATACATAAACTCAGTCAGCTCCATCCTGCTCAGAAAGAACTTTTCCAAATTTAGTAGAAATTTGCTTAGTAAAGGATACAGGTGCTGCCATTATACTTAGCTAATTCTCTGTGCCACTAAGTTAAAACTGGCAGAATTGATGCTGAACATCAAGATTATTACCTTTTCTTCCAAAAATAAAGACTTTACCTTGGGAAAGGAGGAGATATGCCAAAATAAAAAAAGTACAACTTCTTTTTCTAATCTTTTTGCTAGACTGGCTAAAGCCTGAATGCTATACTCAAAAAAATCACTGAAGGTCTGATAAAGGCTCAGAGATTACAGGCCAAGTTCACAGATTCATCCTGTGTTATTTGAATCTCTGAGTTGTCCCCATCCTTAGTGGAGAGAGACAGGCATTTCCAGAGCACTAGTATGTTCTCAGGTGAGACAGATTTCTTTTGAGATGATTCTCACTCACCACAGGTCTAAAGAGTCAGCTCTTAACAAAGGAGCTCACACTTATGTAGGATGAATCCAAGCCTCAGCAGCCTGTTCTCATGACTTGTTCATCTCTTTCTCCTACTTGTAGAAAATAAATGTACAGACCAGACTAGTTAAATTGCCTACTTAAGTCTAGGGATACTTAGGGTAGGTTCAGGGTGTTCGTTCTTGAGACAGAGATAAAATAAATTAAATTATATGTAGACATAAATACAGATATTATTTCCACCAAGAGAAACAACTATCTTTCCAGTTCTAACATAAATATACATATTTCCCTTTCCACTTACCCATAGACACCATCAGCATATGCTTTAGAAACTGAATGGCTGCTTTACTTTACTGCTAAGCATTGGCATCACTTCTTTGGGAGCAGTTAGGTATGGTTTGGAGTTATGCACTGGCTATGCATAACTTGCTATGCACAGATAACAGAGGGACACATAAGATGTCTTTGGCATGTGCAAGTCTTACATGCACATTTTTGCTCCCTCTGTTTCACTGTGGACTGAGCTCGTTAACAGCAAACAGTAACTAGTGCTCCCCGTGGTTCCCCCCCACCATAGCACTGAGCCAGCACCCTACTCCAGGGTACCGTTTCCTTGAAATCCCATGGGAAGGGATCCTTGAATTCTCCATGGGAAGCACTGAAAAGGCCAGAATGCATTCTCAGTCTCCAGTCCACAGCAGCTGCCCCTTGAGTGTGCTGGCAGATCCCATGGAGAGGATCTCACTGACACGGGAACTGTTCAGTTCCCATAAAACAGCTGGATGCTGAGAACTGTACCTACTCTGATCCCTTTAGGCTGGATTTGTCTCATAAATAAAGAATCTGCCTTCACACAATGAGCTCAGAAAGATGAGAATTTCTGCACACTTCTGTAGGAAGATGCATCTTCTCGGCATACTTCAGCTTTGGCGGCTGCTCCAAAACACAGCTCCAAAAGAGGTTCTCCCACAGCACCGAACTGTTTATCTTCCTTTTGTGGAAGGAGGTGCAGGAAACAGCCAAATGCTGACTGTGATCTAAATGAATCTTCTGCTGGACTCTGGCACTCCTTTACAGAGCAGAATTAAACCAGACTATGGGGCTATTTTCTTTTCTCTATAACCTTATATAACTCATACTCTCTTATAAACTGAATTAAACTGCTCTTCAAAGGGCTGTATCAGTTTCTGTGAAATCAACCAGAATTTTACATTTTCTTAACAGGACCAGGTAAGGTCCCATTTTTCCCTGTGGAACCTGCAGGCCTAATTTACAGAAGCTTACATATTCTTCACATTGTAAATGAAGATGTATTGTAGTGAAGAAGAACTGAGTAAGAACTTAAGTAAGCTTAAATGGACTTATTTCCACTGGATTGTTTTGGGTGGTTGTTCTTGGTTTTTTTTTCCCAAAAGTGATTTAAGACAGTTGTGAAAAGTCAGCTGCATAGATATGTTTCCTTAAACTCTGTTGCTGTTGTATCACTAATACTCTTTTCCTCTGAAAAAAGTTTCATAATTGTTAATACTGTCTTAAATATGTCTTTAGATTTTATATTCACAACAAAAGAAAAAGAAGAAACAGAATCTGATTTTTCTCCTTAGAAATGATTAGAACATTTAAACGAATTTAACAGGGTAGATCCACATTCTATTTCATAGTGAACAATGCCAAGGAGCAACTCTGAAGCAGGAAAAAAGAGCACTGTGTCAGAAAACAGATTTACAGAATGGTATTTACCCTCCACCAAACAAGAAGATTCCCCAGATTTGGTAAATTTGGATAGCAGTCCAACAAAAACCTTTTAAAGGCAAAAATAAATTTAAAAAGAAAGTGCCTCCCACTGACTTTCAGCAGTCTCAGCGACTGCAAAGGAGAGTTTAGACTGTTAGTCACTCACTCCTCTAGCCAGTATGAAGCAAATGAATATAGGACAACAGAAGCATGGCATCGAGACATGGCATCACTGAAATTATACAGCTTCATTTAGCACATAAACTTCAGAAAATGTCTAATGAATGCCCCTTTCTCAGTACTTCTCTTCCACTGCAATATTGCACCACTTTGCTTTTTTTATCCACTTCTATAAAAAAGTTCAATCTAATAAAAAAAAGTTACTTTTTTAAAAGTTCATTATAAAAATTTATTGTATAAAAATGCCAAATCCCCTAAGCCATATATACAAAATGTATCAGTTTTATGAAAATAACTGGACCCAATTATATAACAAAACATTTTTATACAAAAAGGTACAAGGCTGCATTCAAATTAATGCAATAAGTAAAAAACAACGCTTCAAAATGTCTCATTCATAGAAGATCTGTCTCTTTTAAATGTACAGGTATATAAAACAGTATCAAATTGTCTCACGTTGGCCACCATTTTATGGGCAACATGCACTGGTCAGAGAGCTTTTCCACAGTCACCGGTGAGCGCCGTACTTCGCAGACCAGTCGACGCGCCCGTGGATCGGCTGAGCTGGTGGTGGGAGAGGCATTAACCTTGGGGAGCTTTTTGTGGGGGAACTGAAGGATGGCCATCCCAGATGGGGTCTGACTGACGTCAGAGAAGCAAAATCTAAAGGACAAAAGAAAATGATGTGAGATAAAGGTTCGGTGAGAGCTCCCACACTGAGCAGCAACTGGATGCAGGCCCAGATCCTTATTTCTTCATAAATAAGCCTCCTTTTTTATTAGAATTTGCTGATGTGAGACAGTACTGGATCCAATGCCTTAAACCTTAGCAGACAAGGAGTATTTACATCACTGATTTGACAAGAGTGAATTCTGTGCCAGTCAGTTGGTTCACACTAACCTCTAGGTCCCCCTGAAATATGCTGTAGATAAACCCAACTATTTAATAAATGAAATAAAAATAAACCACATTCTTCTCTATATGAAATTCTGCAAGGTTATAAACAATAGCTCCAGTTGAAGCAAAGATAAGTAGCTCAGTGCTGCATACATACCGCATGGATTACGGAGCAAGGGACCAAGAGAACTTTGGTACTATACTCACCAGAAGATGGATCCACAACTGGTGTTATCTGAACCCTCTGCCCAGCAGAACCTACTTCCTTCTTCAGAAACGAAGGGATATAACCACTAGTTAGACCGCTTGATCCTATGGGTCCTGAAAGAAATGGCAAGGAACACCTGAGCTCAACACAATGGATCTCCCACATTATCAACAAAGCTGTGCACTGATGGGTCACGTTCAAGACCAGGCCTGATCACGGACTGATGAAAACAAGAACTTAACTGAAGACACTAGAAATTCACAGCTCCTATATGTACCTGCATTCACGAAACTCTCAGCATCAGAATGCATTACAGATAAATGGAAAACAGGTACAAATTGTACCTGTCAGGGAGAATTGCAATTCTCCCTGACATCTCAGCCTTTTCAAGGTTTCTCAAAGTTCTCAAAACTTAGCATTTTACTTAGAATTATTTTGTTTGACTTTCACCAACTGTGTCCTATGAATATATTCACTCTTGATTTCTGTGCAGTGAAATATGGGGCTCTGGTGCTACACAAAGTCTTACTGAAGCCCAGTGAGAGCACAATTTAAAAATGTGGTAGAGATTCACATTCCAAATTTGTAAAGCCAGCTACAAAACTTGTCCCTGAGATGAGCAGGAATAGATTTGACTGACCTGTCAAATGGATAAGCCACTGAAAATGGAACAACAATCTAGAGTCTAGAGTTGTAGCAGAGGGGGGCACTAAACAAGTTAGCATGCATAGACCAGAGCCATTGCATATATGCCTATGATGTACTAGAGCAGTGGCAAAGCATATTGTGGGAAATGATGGTAATAAATAAAAAAGGGAAAAATCTAACGATATCCTATGCAGCTACAAAAGCAGCAAAATTTGTATAATAGCCAGGAATGAAATATGTACTACCTATAAAAAGGTTCTCATGCAGTTTAGGTATTTACAACGTCCTCCCATCTTGAATCTTTAAAGAACAATTTTTGATTTAATTACATCAAAAATTTTAAGTTTCTTATTTTTTTTTAAACCAGAGTTTCTAAAGCCCCAAAATGTTTCTTTGGGCCAAGATTCAATACAAATTTTCTAAACCAAACATTTTCAAAATAAGTAGGGCACTGCAGAACTGTAACATCACATGAAAACCTGAAGCAAAGGTTTAGAAAAGAAATACACAGATACAATCTAGAAACATCAACATGTTTAAGTATATCTGGTAAAATCTAATGTAAAAATCTACAAATTAATTACTTCAAATCAAACAACAGTGATTAAATACCTGAAATACCAAATGCCCAAAAAACCTGAAGAAGAAAAATTGAAGAGTTTTGCTTTTTTTCTGAATTTTTTAAGCTACAATTATTTCATTATTTTAAACAACATCAATTAAAAGATATGATCATAGATTTTCTTTGCTTTATTCATGTAACAAGAGTGGTGTGTATGGATTTAGACCAGCTTCCTCCTCTATTGACAGTCATTTATGCACCAGCTGGGCTAAAATAATCTGGAAGCCAGAAAATATGACTTATGAAAACCGAAGAGGGAAACTGAAAGCAAGATTAAGTATTTCAAGCTGAACATACCTAAGCTGTCCAACCTTCTATGCATGAGGTACTTCAAAACAGACTTCTGGGGATTCAGTAAAAGAAATTACTATGTTTCAGTTTCAGGGAGTCTCCAAATCTAGGCAACAGTGCTCATAACTGATTTTATCAGAAAGAAAAGACAAGGTAGCAAGTACCTTTGGAGCTAACAGTGTTTTAGAAATACAGCTGTAGGGAATTTCAAAGACACCACTTATTATCATTTCTCAGAGTGTTAAGGACAGCTTCTTACCTGAATTCATCCTGTTAATACTTCCTCCCAAACCAGAAGTTTTGCCAGACAAATCAGAACTGAGCCATGGATTAGATGGAACAGACTCTTTGTTTGAAGTGGAGACTATGCTATTCCTTGTGCTTATTCCTATTGCAAAAAATGCAAGATTATTATGCTGAAATCTCTGTAGCCACACAGCCTTGCATTCATTCCACCTGATGCACAATCTTACAGCAGATGTCCAGTTCAACTTAAACAAAACCTCCTCCCTCTCAGTAACTCTCTGGGTTGCTTCCCATCCTCTCATCATACAGGAATGCTATGACTAGGCACAGGCCCTAATCCCGCAAACATCACAGTGTAAATAGTTCCACTAGCATCAATGGCTGCTTATATCCCAGGACAGGATCCTTACTTACATCAAGGTCACAAACATTCTCAAATTATAGAAGGTGAACCTTGCTAAGTAAATGAAATCTATGCTTCCTATAAAAGCCTAATGACAAGATAACCTGAGAGCAAATAATGGCAATTCCATTTCTCATAGTACTGTACTCTTCTTTAGCGTCTCTGCTGAAACCACTGATTGTGCAAACGGTTTGTAGTAGGGTTCATATGTCACCTATTGTTTGCATTTAATATACATCCCGTATTTAAACAGGGTATGTAACACGCAAGGATGCACTCACAATTTATGATAAGGGAAAAGCAAGCTTGGGATCAATGTGTTTTACAATCACCTCTAGTAAAACAAGTTTTAGCTACCAAAACTGTACTTAAGTGAGCCAATTTGAAAGTCAATTGTTTCAGGAAAAAAGACTGAGTTTGCAGTCACAATACCTTCTAGTTTACTTAATTAAATTTTGTAGTGTTAGTACAACAAGTGAATGAATAGCTAACACTGCCTTTATAGATAGAAATTACAAAAAAGAATACACTTATACACACCTCATTTTAACTACAGGCAGACATGTCTGCCTCCTGTACTTCATCCCACCCCAGCGCTGGTCTCAGTATAGCAGAGGTTATCATGAAGACAGGCATGTATTTCTCTACAGAGACATGGACCTACATTCTATTTAACTCCAAGCTACAGCAAAGCATATTCCCACTATTAGCCTGTTGTTCATGGTATTATTATACACTCATGACATAAATGTACAGGACTTTATTTTCCAGTGTAAAAGACTGGTTGCATCCTTTACAGGGAAACAGAATAATTTGGTATCAATGACCATTTCATACTGCTCTTGGAATTACAGGAAGAAAAAGAAAGAAGTATGTTTTACTAACCAGGTAGGTACCTAGAATGTCTCAAGTAGTGTTGCTTTGCAGCAGAAACTCGCAATGTGGGAGTGTCCTGCCGTGAAAGGGTTGCATGGGAAGTTCGTGCACTGGCACCAGAGCCTACAGCATCCAAAGGCTTCAGGTCCAAAATGCTTTCAAATCTATAATTCAAAAATTGCTACACTTAGTCCAATTTTTATACCACATGTTTATCCACAGTTGGCCTTCTCAACTCCATCCCATCTCCACAAATCATCTCCTTATACTGTGTTTGCTACACTACAAACACACAGACAACAGGGAATATTTTCAGCCATACAAGTGCCCCTGAAAATCAGATTTGTGTTTCTAGTTCCCTTATATTCTGCTTTTAAAGTTTTTTTATCAATCACTCAGTAGGTTTTTCTCTACTCTGTACAGTCCATGGAAACTGTAGCTTGGAGTCCTCCAAAACAGTTTATATGCATGGAGTATGTCAAAATGGTCCACAAGTGAAATATAAAGTATATATTCAAAGATTAACTTGGGGAGACTTAAACCAGGCATCATTTTCAGTGGGAAAAAAAAAGAACATGGAATTGTACAGATATATGTCTCTAGATCCATAGAAAGCATGAAGAGTGACATTACTAAGAAAGAGGAAAAGACTAAAGAAATAAGACCAAATAGCACATGGACATAAAAAACCCCTTACCTACAAAGAGTTTCATCATTCTGCCTTTTCTTGTTTTTCAAGTCCATTCTTATGATGGAAGAGCTGAAATCAAGGTCTTCCAAGTCATCCCAGTCTTCGGAACTCTTCACCGTCCTAGCAAGATGTCCCCATCTTCGCCTAGGTTTTGGTTTAAGGTCACCATTTATATTCTCAGCCCCAGTAGATGTTTTCTGTTATAAAGATTGAAAAGAAACAAACCCACGCGCTTAGAGCATAAACCAGGTGACAGGAACAAAGAGGACTTTTTTTTCTCAGTAGTAGAGCTGTAACAATGCAATCCTCATCTTTCATTAAACATGCTAAGAACACATTATGTAGACCATATTATTACTTATCTTCTGCATTTCATCCTGTAATAAAGTATCTTGAACTGACAGAAGAAGAAATTTCTTGGGTCTCAAATCCGATTCTATTTCTATTTCAATATGCACCTCCCCAAACAACGCCCTTACGCTCAATTTTTACTTCTAGACCCATGCTGGGAGTATAAAACTGCATGCACATTTAGGTTTCCACAAGCCTGTGTCTAGACATTTATAAAAGGTACTTCTCTTGCAGGACAGCATAGGTACAAATTTGTGTCTCTTCAGTCATTTAGGCTCACCAGTACATTTCAACCTTGTGCGACTCGTGGCCAGTGCAGACCCCATTTATGGCCAATCTCTCAGCAGCATTTGCTCTCATCATCTGTCTTAAGAATCCAGTCTCCTCGCACAGCCAACAGAAAGGGTTCTTATGTTGAAAGAAGAATCTGCTGTTTTCTATGTCCAGCATAGTCCAAAATGACTATTAATCCCAGTCGATAAACTGGATGCCTTAAATGGATGAAGGCAATAGCCTCCTCCCTCATTTCAATTCTATTTACTTCAATACTTTTCTCTCTGGCATTAATCCCCTTAATAGTTTGAACGCTGTACTTCTTTTTTACTCATATGAAATCATAGTGTCATCCTTTAAGTGGTACTCTAGAACAAAGGAAAGCATAAAATGGCTCTGAAATGAGGTATCAGCTTCCTTGTTTTATAGCAACTGATTTATATGTCAACAGACTTCCAGTTTCTAGCAGAAAGTTGTAATTATTTTTTATTCCCACTCACTGTCCTTTTAGTAAAAGTACAAGAATGCTGAAAGTGAACCAGAAAAAGAAACATAATTAGGAATAATCAGGCAACATATCAGGAAGCTTATCTTATGCTAGATGGACCTTTACCTGCTGAGGGACCTTATTGTGAATTGCAGGCAGAAGAACCTGGTTAGACTTGTCCTCCTGTAAGTAGTTACTGTGCTCAGTCCCAGAGTTGTCTCTCTTATATGGGTACACTGAGTGCTGAGAAGATTGGCTTTGTTGAAAAGGCCTTGATGAAATTCGGGCATGAGGTTTTGGTGGGGGCTGTACTGGAGGGACAGGCTTAATATGCAGAGATGATTTATTATGCAGTTCCTTTTGTTTTCCCAGTTCCTGAACACCCAGGGCATGCCCAACCTGGAAGTATGGGTATCGAAGTGCCTAAAAAGTAATAAAAATATTAGGCTTAGAAAACCAAAGTTTTTAATTTACCCCAGTTCTATCTCTCAGTTGAAATTAAGATTCCTTTTTTTCTAGGGTAGAAAACAGCAGAAGACCCATCTCTTAGCTCCAGATTCTAGAGAGCACAATCCACTTCAGAAAAATGATGCAATACTAGAAAAGTTTCCACAGACACCAAGTTATCAAATCCTCTGTGGACTTGTACAAAAGGCAAAGGTTCTGCAGAAGTAAGATACTTAACCAGGTATATGGCATCTTAAGGCATGTTTCATTATGTGCTTTCTCTTCATGTCTGTGTGTATGCACATGTGCAAACACGCACCCCATCATGACAGATTCAGCCAGCAAAACTCTAATGGCCCCAGAGACATCCCATCTCTTCCATCCCCCAGTTCCAAGACTGAATCGAGTGAAATAAACATAACCTTTATGAAAATTAGCCAAAAGACATGTTGGTAAAAATATTTTTATCCTGCCTTACAAGTAATTAAGGAGTTGTTATTAAAGGCAAGTGATCTCTGCCTATCTTGCTGTTTCAGGTCTTCCCTTCCCAAAGACCTCTCACCACAAAAAACTTCTAAAAGCTCAGATTACTCACCATTTGCATGTTATCGTAAAACATTTGTTACTGCTCTTAATATGGTATTTTGTGCTTTTCATTACTTTTGAGAGTTCTTAATCTACTTCATTTTTTAACTGCTTTAATTAGCTTTAAAGCTTTTAATTACAATTTATACTGAAGGTCTAATTGAATCACAAAGGTTCAGCTATGGTCCCATTGAAGTCAAGTCAGATTTGTATCCAGAATCACATCTGTTTTTCAAAAGATGAATAACCAATAGTTGGTTATTACCACAACAGTACTGGTGTCTGAAAGCAGTGGCTACCACCACCACCACCACCACCATCATCTGGTGCATGTGCAATACTGATGACCTGGGCAATGCTTACGTACAGGATGTTGGGACACATCTGCAGTGCACTTGAGTGGAGAGTGTCCAGCAAAAGCCAGCCTTATCCAGACAACAAGGGGCTGGATGAACAGAGTGAGGTGGACTGAAAGCTGGTTGAATGGCCAAGCCCAGAGAGTGGTGATCAGTGGAACAAAGTCTGGTTGGAGGCCAGGAGGTATCAGTGTATCCCAGAGGTTGAATACTGGGGCAAATACCGATCAACACCTCCATTAATGATGTTGATGGTGGCACAGAGTGCACCCTCAGCGAGTCTGCTGATGACACAAAACTGGGAGGAGTGGCTGATACGCAAGATGGTCATGCTGCCATCTGTCAGGACTTCAACGGGCTGGAGAAACAGGCTGACAGGAACTTCAAGTTAACAACGGTAAATGCCAAGTTCTGCACCTGGGAAGGAATAATCCCATTCGCCAGTACATGCTGGAATCAAACACCTGGAAAGCACCTTTGCAGAAAGGACCTGGTAGACACCAAGTTGAACATGGGCCTTGCTGCAAATAAGGCTAACAGTATCCTGGGCTGCATGAGCAGGAGTGTTGCCAGCAGGCTGAGAGTGGTGATCCTTCCCCTCTGCTCAGCACAGGTGAGGTTGTGCCTGGAGTGCTGTGTCCAGTTGTGGGCTCCCCAGCAGAAGAGTGAGATGGACATAATGGAGAGAGTCCAGCGAAGGGCCACAAAGGTGATTAAGGGACTGAGCATCTCACATATGAGGAAAGACTGAGAGAGTTGGGACAGTTCAGCCTGGAGAAGAGAAGGCTCACAGGGATCTTATCAAAGTATGCAAAAACTCAAAGATGCAAAGAAGATGGAGCAAGTCTCTTCTCAGGGGTGCCCAATGACAATAGGCACAAACTGAAACACAGGACACTCCCTCTGAACATCAAGAAACAGTTTTTTACTATGAGGGTGACTGAGCACTGGCACAGGTTGCCTAAGGCAAGGGGGTTGGATCAGATTCCTGTGATTCTGCGGCATGTATCAATAGCAATGAAGAACAGCATCAGAGCCTTCAGCCATATACCCTCCCTTCGCTCTGCTGCTATTCACAGTGACTCGATAATACTTAATTCAGGTGTACTTACACATCCTGCAGTCACACCTTTGATCATTGAGCACACACCCCAAGCACTTAAGTTGCATGCAAAGGCTGATTACTCTCTTTTAATTACCAACCTTTGCCTTGCAAATTGTTCTTGGCTTCTGCTCTTCTCCCTTCTAAGAACTGCAGCCCCAAGCAACTGCTAAATGACTGTCTGTATACAGTGCCTTGCAGTGAAAGGAAACATCACATGCACATGTAAGAAAAAGAAAAAAAAAGTCAAACCTGACTAGCTGTTGGCCGCTTTTTGGGGTCCCACTGCAACATGTCTCTCATGAGCTGCACTGCTTCACTGCTTGCATTAGGTATGAGAGTTTTTAGGTTGTTAGGTACACACTGAGGCCAGCGAAAATTCATGGAAGCTGAAAGTTGGTAGCCTTCAGGCCAGTCGTTCTGGAAGAATGAGATTTCCAGTCACAGAAAAAGTTCAGCTGTAAAATATCAGTGCTTAAGCACACCAGCATATATTCTCCTATCAGTAATAGACTGTGACAGCTTCCTCTAGACTGTATTGAAGATTTTACTGGGAATCCTCACCACAAACCTCTGGTGAGAGGTAAGTCTTGCTTTACACCTGACCAAGCCAAGGATGCAAATGGAATCAGGAGACAGGAGTCTTGCTATGATTCCAATTTTTAGCTTCTTAAACCACAGGTTTATATGCAATGTACAAGACGAAATGAAATTTCCACCTAATGAAATCAGTCTAAAGACTTTGTTCAGGGCTCTATTTCTCCTCCTCTAAATGTCAGGTTTTATAGCATAATTAAATAATGCTTATTACACAGAAAATAAGTTTTAATTTAGTTTACTGTATCTGAGATCAATACCATAAATTAGCAGTAAGCAGGAAAATTTATTACTTTTATGCTTACTGCTACTGTGCCATTCTGCATTGTAGAACAGCTCTAGTACTATTGGAGTGTGGAATGTCACTTTAGCTACCTTCTTTGGCGTCCCCAAGACTTGGCAAATTTTGAATATAGTATCAATTTCACTGGCGCCCGGAAAGAGAGGCCTCAAGGTGTAAACTTCTGCCATTATGCAACCAACAGCCCAAATATCTATTGGAGAACTATAGCTGGTGGATCTCAGAAGGACTTCAGGAGCCCTGTACCTGTAAGAGAAGGAAAAGAAGAAACAAATCCCATCAACGCAATTCAAACAGACATACATGAAACCACTTACCTCATCATTCTTTGCTGTTAAGAGCAAACATCCCTTAAAAAGCTCCTATCCTATATGTATGACTATTTTTTTTTTAATTAAGACCTAGATAAGCTCCTGTAAGCTCTCTTCTGCCTGACATGCAGCAATCCCAGCATCTCATCTACCTTACCACCTCCCTCTTTGTTCCTGTGCTGCTGCCCTCTGTAAACTGTCTTGCACTAACTGAAGCTTTTCGAATTATGCCAAGCCTAAATAAAAGTTTCATAAAGAGGAGGCATCAAAAGTGGTATTACAATCAGCACAAATTCAATACTGTACTACTTTAAAGGGTTGATTGCAAGTTCCCACAATGTAGGTGAGTACTAGCACTTACCATCTTGTGGATACATAATCGGTGTATGGAGGTCTAGATCGGATTTCTCGGGCTAAACCGAAGTCTGCTATTTTCACAAGTTCTGGTCCCATGCAAAGCAAGTTTTCAGGTTTCAAGTCTCTGTGAAAGAACCCTAAAATTCAAATGAAATATTGATGTGATTGCAATGTCACCCACTGCTACATCCTTTATTTTCCACCTGGATTGCTTTGCTTTAGTTCTTAGCTTTGAAGCAGGAATAGCACCACATAGAGATCAAAGTCTTATGTGGTCAACAGAGCTGGTCAGTACAATGGTTATTCAGTCACACTGTGAAGAACAGTATACACAAGATGACTATCTTAAAACAATTCAGAGCATTCAGTCAAGACAGTTCCCTTTCAAGTGACACTTCCTTAACATAAAAAAATTTACACCATTTAATGTTAGTTTCATTCTAACCAAAAACCATTAGTCTGGAAAATTTGTCCTTTGTGTTCTTGCAGGCCTCTGAGACCACCATTTTCTATACACAGCTCCCTTTGTAGTACCTTAGCAGAGCTCTACAACCTCATCTTCAGAGACCCTCCAACATGCTTATTTTTCCCACAGCTTTGAATATGCTCCTACAGAGAATTCGCATGGGATGTGTCTACATTGCCCGGTATAACTATATTAAGTTTTGTTTGCTAGAGTAATGTATGACAGCATTGAATACACATTGCTGTAGAGATCTACCAGCAGGCTGCGTCCTTCCTACGGATATTAGGTAGATGTTCTGGTGCCAGCTAGAACTACTGCCTCTTTAGGGAAGGTACCAGACAGAGCAATCAAGGCTGTGCTTGGCATTTAGTACAATCACTTCTGTATTCGCTGCACAGACATGCAATGCACTGACAGAATGCTTGTGAGGCAATTTAATTCATGGTAAACTTGTAAAAAGAGCAATCAATTGTGTATTCAAATATGAATGGATGTTTAAGAGTTTGAATAGATAAAGAACATAAAATGTTTATTTGACAGGCATTTCTACGCCATACAGGAGCAGAACAGAGACATATGGAAAGGAAAAAAAAGTTCATGTGATTTTTTTTAAAACTGTGGCAGAGAGAGTCTTGGGACCCCCATTCTTACACTGTCAGCCACAAGACCATCAAGACCATCCTGTCAGGCTTGCCATGCATTTACAGATGTTTTTAACTATGGATTTGCAACATCTTGGCAGAAATACCAGTCTAGTGTGTAGCAGGTCTGTGAACAAAAAAGGTATTCTGAAAGGTTGTGATCCATTTGACAATTTATTAAAAAAGATGGATTAGATTTTTGCAAATCAATCACAGTATTTTTCTATTTTTACATATTATATATCTCACTGGAATAGACTGGAATTTATAGTTTGGTTTCAGAAGAGTATCCAAGTGCCACTAAATGAGTGAAAAAAGCTATTAGATTGAAAATTTTTTGCAAAACAGAGTTAAATGTGTTCTTCAAGAGAACTGAAATGCTGGTCCTACAACCCTTTCACTTCCAGGACTTTGGCCACTGATGTTAGCTCTCTTCTGATAAACCAGAGAGCTGCCCAGCAACAGACACTACAGTGTATTTAGCAGGCAGAATTGCAGAGGTCAGCAAAACATGGTGAAGAAGCTATCAATAAAATAAGGTGCTCATTTCAGGGGTTTTTTTATTAGTAAAGTGGGTCTCGTTACTACTGGCTGGTACACCAGCAGCTTTTATCATTATTGTAAAAATTAGTTGGAATGCCATGCAACAAAAGCTGTTTGTCACTCAGACTTTATTACTTTAAGTGCATCTTATAGAGAACATGTGTTTTTATTTGGTATCTGTCTGTAGTTTGAGAAAAGAGTAACTTCTCCTGTATTCTCAATCTCAGGGGGCCTCTAAATCTATCACAAAATGTGTCCATTAACATCAGACGAGTTTGAGAGTGACCAGCTGTCAGTCTGAAAAAGCAGAAACCTACAGAAAAGGAACTGAGCAAACCTCCAGACGAAAGTATCAGGCAACTATAAAATACAGATATTCTCAGTAATCTGAACCTCTCATATAGTGCCATTCTTTTGATCATTCCTGTTCCTAAAGTTAATAGTTTAATTGTTAGTGTATTCATTAAAATACTTCCATAAACACTATATGTCTCTAATTCAAAATGTTTACAGGTAAAACATAACCTACCATGCTTATGGATAAATGCAAGCCCTTGCAGGATCTGATACATAATATTCCTAACTGTAGACTCAGGGAACAGTTTGTTTCTGTGGAATAAAAGGGAAGAAGTAAATATTAATGATTGAAGTACCTTATGCTATGAACCAAAGATAAAAGGTAACAATGACAATAAAACTGTTAGATATATTTTAAGCACTCTCATGTAGTTTATTTCTCCATCAGAATTTATACATATTGCAGAACTGCCAAATGATATTATACTAAGACTATGTGTCATGTTAAGACTATGAGGTACACTGAAAATCAGGATGCAGTTGGCTTTCTAGGCTGCAAGAACACATTGCAGGGTCATACTGAGGTCTCATCCACCCACACCCACAAGTCCTTCTCCAGGCTGCTCTCAATCCTTTCTCTGCCCACCCTTGTGCTTGTATTTTACTTCATGACATGTACAGGTCATGAGGCACACTCCTCAAGACAGCAAGGATTCATGTTAATTTAGTGCTTTTCATGCACAGTTTCTTCCGGCCTCTCATCTAGAGCATATACAGCACGTACTTTTGACTTTCCTTTGTTGTTATCTAATAGCTGATTTGCTACTTCTGTCTCTTATCTGAGAAAAAAAGTCTCATCTGCTATCACTGAAAACCAGAGGCTCTTCTCCTCATAATATTCAGGTGGGAAGATCAGCCACGACAGGCGGTTTAATGCGAGACCCCTTACCAAGATGGAATTGGTAAGACGGACTGATGAGGAGCTCTGTACCAGCACATGGAGATGGTCTGGGGTGGAAATCAGTGACAATTTCATTCAGAAAGCCTAACAGTAAATGAAGAAGACAGCCTGAGCCTTATTCAATTTCCTGAGCTCGGTTTCTCTCAAATAAAACCTGACTATCACATATTTCAGAAGCAAGATCAGCTACTAGAGATTTTCATATTTGCCCTTCTTTTTTAATTACAGCAGAAAGTCTTACATCCTCTACAGTCCCTTCAAGCAAGACTAAGAATTAGTCTGGCAATTTAACTAAGAATTAAGCAAATAAATCACATCCCTAAAGCTTTGAGTTATACAACGTCTAACAAGTCCAAGCCCTAGCTAAACTGTAGAGAATATTATGCAGAGCGCACTTTCTGAAACATCTGCCCTTTTTGTTTTCAGAAGGAGACAGGATATCAAGCACTTCTAAGAAATTCCTAAAGATAATTGGTTTCTCTGTTAAACACTTGAACTATTTCCTCAAAGTTCATTATATCATATAATTAAAAATTAGCATCCATATACAACCTAATTTTATTCAAGTTGTTCTACACCTGTGCATGCATAGTAGGTATTTCTATGCTTAAAAAAGTATTTTATGCAATATTCACAGAGATATGTTACAACAATAACCTTACTTTGTTAAATCAAGGAAGATCACTGTCATCTACCAGGCTGATAATTATGGTCCATAGAGAGAAAATGCCCTCCTCAGAGAATAAGTCAAAACAGGGAACTGTTTTGCCCCCAGTTATCCTCTGGAGGATGTTATCATGGCCCAAAGGCTAGAATTAAGACTTTATTAATCCTCCAGCAAATACAAAAAAGCTAGATTTTATTCAGAATGCTGACAAATGAAACGGGCTGTCTGTGGACATGTCAGCTTAAATTGCAAGGAAAATCCAAAATTTGATCCCTCTGGATTACTTTTTCAACCTCTTTACATTTATTAATTTTATTTGAGGAAGCCATAGAAGAAAGGTGGTGAAACCACTCTCTTACAGAAAAAGCATGGTTGGAGTACCTATGTAGAAATCAGAAGTTCTAGGTTCAATGCTTCCTCAGTGTGAGGGCTGTTAAAAGCCCACAGTTCCTAACTCTCAAAAGAGCACCCTACTTACCTGCCAGGCTAATCTGGGAAGAGACATTGGAAACTCTCATTAAACTGGATGGGATATGCTCAAAGGTGACAGCCACAGCTCCTACTGCAGCATGCAGCTTCAAGTCATAGTGATCTAACCCTCAACAAATGATCCAAAGTCCTTTCAACAGTAAAAAGGGCGCTAAAAGTACATTACACAAGTAATATATCAGGAATGGGTGATGCTGCTACCTACCTTTCTTTCATCAACTGATAAAGATTTTCCTTCATGTATTCAAACACAAAATACAGATGATCATTTTCCCTGATAACTTCTTTCAGCTTTACTACATTGGCGTGGTTTAATTTCTTCAAAGACTAAAAAAAGACAAACAGGATTTTACAGGGGTCTTAATCTAATGACAAAAAAACCCCCACGTTATTTCACTGATGCAGAAGAATTGACTTCAAAAACTCTTCAATATTTTAAATAACCAGACAGCTCTGAGAACAAGAACCAGATCTACAAGTATTACAGATACATATACAGTCTGCATATTAATTTAATGCTCTGGTCATTCAAAAGCCAGCTATCTGGTATCACTGCAGGCACCAAAACAATTGCATTTTCTCTGTAAGTAACTTCCTACTGGCAGAATTAACACTCTCCTTGCACCTGCACTGGCAATAGCCAGGTTAGAATCAAGACTAAATACAACCCTTGGAAAGTCCTCCTTGGTATTATTGATTAACCCTAGTGGGCAGCTGAACTTTTTCATCACCCCAAATGGGATGGGGAAGATAATAGGAAGGGCAGAAAGTGAGACAACTCACGGGTTGAGATAGACAGTGTAATAGGTAAAGCAAAAGCTGAGCATGCAAGCAAAGCAAAATAAGGAATTAATTCACTGCTTGCCATGGGCAGGCAGGGGCTCAGCCACATCCAGGAGAGCAGGGCTCCATCGTGTGTAACGGTGACTTGGGAAATCAAACAGCATCACTCTGAACGTTTCCCTCTTCTCCTTCCCCCAGCTTTTGTTGCTGAGCACAATGGCACATGGGATGTCCCTTTGGTCGGTTGGGTTCAAGTGTCCTGGTTGTATCCCCTCCCACCCTTTTGCCTACCTTCAGCCTACTTGCTGGCATGAAAGCATGAAAAGCAGAGAAAGCCTGAGGTTGTGCAATCACTGCTCAGCAATAACTAAAACATACACGTGTTGCCAAGAGTGTTTTGGTCACAAATCCAAAACACAGACCCATACAAGCTGCTATGAAGAAAATTAACTCTACTCAAGCCAAAACTAGCAAATGTGGATCTTCATTCTCCCTTCTTTTTAGATTTTCAGTGTATTCAACATTCATTTTTGCTGCAGCAACACAGTACCAATACGTGGTACTGTAAGAAAAGTGACCTAAGTTTTCTGCATGTTTTCAACAGTGGACTAGAAATTAAGGAAGTCCTTAGAACATACCCCTAAAGTTTTGCTGGCATCAGAATTTCATGTTAAATGTCTGCCCTCAAGCCAACTATAGAAAAACAACTGCATGTACAAAAGTTAATGCTGTGAAAAGGGCATGTGTTCTCAAGCTCTGCAAAACAAACACCAGTCAGCTCCTGGTGTTGTGACAGGAACGCTCGCACTCACACACTGCTCACTGCAAGGAGGAGGCAGCTCTCCACAACCAAATGATTTTCTGTAGAACTACAGAAATTTAATAAGCATTTTTATAAGACTTAAAGACATTCCATTCAAATGCAGACTCAGGAATCAGACGCCACAGCTTATGTTGGGGAGAGTTTTTGATAAACAGGAAGAATTTGATGTTATCCCAAAATGTTACAAGGATCATGTAATTTGAAATCAACCACTGAAAGAAACAAGTACCTTAACCTCTCGAAGGTTCATGCATTCCTCCCAGGAATAAAACTTTCTCTTCATTCTACAATAGCAAAGGAGAAAATAACAATTAACGCACAGTCAACATCAGCTTGTCTTAGACCTGTAAGTCTCACTACATCTTAATAATTCAGTTCTTCCATCAAAGTATAAGGTGTTAGCTCCTTTGTCAAAAAACTTCACAAGGTACGCTTGAATAGAATTACTAGAATACACACTCAAATAGAATTACACTTGAATAGTAATTACTATTACAGAGGATTGCCTTTTTCTGTATGTATATATCTATATCTATATAGCTTGCTGAAAATAATTGAGAGCCTTTGACAAGTCAGGGCATGCTATTTTTCTTTCCAGTATACAATGTAGTGGAGTAGAGTCTGACTGCAAAAAGAATGAGGTTAGTTTCAACAGTTACGAACAACTCAAAGGACAGTTTTGAAACAAATCAGATGAAGATCCAACCACTTCAGTGGGTCTCCAATTTTATCATACTCTCCTTGCTCCTCTTCTCTATATTTTGATTTTCTCTGTAATTTTAATACCTTTCCCCTCTAAGCTGTATTTCCTGTGTATTTTCTGTGTATTTTCTGTGTCCACTGCTCCCCATGTTTTTCCCTCCCTTGCAAGGTGCATCTATCATCCGGACTGCTTTTCAAATTCTGCCTTCCCTTTCAAGCTTATAAGCAATTCTGCTCTAACAGAAACAAACTGTGTGGCAGATTTGCTTTCTCCTAAGACAGAATATAACTCTGAACATACGATTTGCGTGTAACGTATGGTCTTGTCTGTTCATACACATTTTTATTACGACTTAGTTCTTTTAAATGAAAATCTACACTTTAGGACCAGCAGGAGAAAGGTTCACACATACACACACAGAAGAGCTCAGATTAAAACTTAGAAAAATATTCAACTGCTTAGAATGTGGATTTCAGATGGAGTTAGGCATCCTTTGAGTCTTTTCCAGGTTTACAAATAATTCAGTATTACTTAATATTGTAGCAAGTTTCCAGTTTTAAATCAGTTCTTAGAATAGTTTAAGAACTACAAGCCCTTCATGTCATGAAGGAGTCTGAATTATTTTTTTGTTAAGCAGTGTTTCTGCAATTACTATCTTGTGTGTTCAGCCACCAGTCCACTTCTGTTCTTAACAATGGCCTGGCATTAACACGTAAACTAACAGAATACCATCTTCTGGTTTGTTCTGAATTTTCTGAGAATCTCCCACATTGCAAAATGAAAACGAAAGGTGCCTCTGACAAGGTTTGATACAGGAAAAATACTCTTAATACAGAGGATTTAGAAAAGTTGATAAAGCCAGCTATTGACTGTTCATACAAAACAGCATTGTAATGAAAGCTCTTTCGATAAGTATGACTCTGGGTCGCGGTCGGTATTTCAGGAAGGTGCCTGCAATTCTTTACAGCTGTCTCTTACCACAGCTAGGACAAATAAGCCATTTACAAACTAGGGTCCCTGCTGAAGCAGCAGAGAAAATTAAATTAATTTCTCAAGGAAGTTCAAGAAAATCTTAAGATGAACAGATGTAATAGGATATAACGATACAGATAATGGACAATGAGATCCATTGTGTTCATTATCATTGCAGTATTAACATTACTTTGAAAATTAAACCATGAAATGTATGATTCACATAAGCAGCAGCAAAGAGGCTGCATATTCCAAAGTAGCATTGCAGAATACTGTAAATAATATACAAAATACATGTTTGGCTGCACATAGTAGCAGAGCACTATTATGAGCCTATATATCTCACCCTCTTTGTCTTCTGCTGGGGCTTTGGAGGATTCAAGGAACTTGAGTTTTGCATGCTGCCCCAATACAACTCCATATACAAAAGCTGCACTGAAATGTGAAGTACTTGATCCAGCAAGACCAAGTTGATGTGGACCTAGAAAGGAAAAACCTGGACTATCCACAGTTAAGTAACGTATGAAAATACTTACTTTTTAATGGCTATTAGCTCTCCAGATTCAATGCTTCTCCCTAGGAGGACAGAGCCGTAGGTCCCATCACCAAGCTGTCTGATAGTTGTGTACCTATTCATGATGAGGATACTTTAGCTGCAACTGCATTTCAGTCCTTAGTGTTTCTTGTGTTTCTCCTTCGACTGTAACCAGTTCTTTCTGTGGCAGCATAAATATAGAGGACTCAGGACAGTGTGAACAGTTGCAGGGATCATGTTTTCAAGACTTAGCCTTTGGTCTGAAAGCACAGAACATAATCCATTTGATTTCTGTACCCTTCCAAGATTGCTTGTTCGCAGACTCCACCCTCCTCCAAGAGACAGTTCTTGTTAGCTATACACAAACACTCGCCATGGTTTCTCACCAGAAAAGGCCAGCCAGCACCTTGACATAACGAGGTGTGTTCCCCAAAGCCAGCCTTATGGTACTAAGGTACGTATGGTACTAAGGCACTAAAGGTACTTTACAGCAAGCTTGTAGGCAGCCCTAATGTGAGCACTATTACTAAAAGCAGAGGATAAAGTCTCACAGCTTGGAGAAAATAGTCTGCTATTGAAAAAAAAAAAAAGAACAAGCTTTACAATAAGATAAGAGGGACTCTGTTCTAGACAAACTATCAGACATGTAAGTCACCATCTCACAAGTCTTACTGCCAGCAGTTTAACCAATTTCCTGACTTTCCATAAGATCCTATGCTAGAGGGTCCAGACATATGTATTCCCTTAAAGAAAGTGTTCAGAGGAAGAATATTATATTCATGTCAGGTAAGACCAAATGTATTTCACTCCAGTAGCCCTACATCTGAATCAGTCTGTAGAAGTAGTGGTTACATCAGATTATCTATTGGATTTCTTATCCTGGCATTTCATGAACCAAAAAAAACATAGAAGAGTTTGAGTCAGATGGGACTTTAAAAGATCATCTAGTTCCAACACCCCTGCCATGGGCAGGGACACCTTCCAGTATCCTAGTTGTTCAAAGCCCCATTCAGCCTGGCCTTGAACCCTTCCAGGGAGAGGGTATCCACAGCTTCTCTCCTCCTCGTTTAATGTAACTGTGGCTGATATTTCCTATACTACAGTTTAGAACAAATGCCATCTATTCTATGTAAATTAACCACACATTTAGAATAAAAAAGAATTCCCCTGCAATGAGGGTTTTGTCCCTGCATTCTCTTTTTCTCCATCTCTAAGAAGGCAGCAATATTCATGGCTGGTGACTTCTGCCTTCTCTAAACTGTATTTTAAGTACGTTTTCACAATTTTTTTTGTAGTAGTCTTATATCTCTCCTCCATTTTGCCTTATTTCACAAAGCCACATTATGATTTTAAAAGTAATAGGATTATGTTACTGGAATTCTTAACTGACATTAGTACGGAGCCACAATCCTGTAGATGCAAGATGATGTGAACATCCTTTGTTTTCAGTCTTCTAAGCCTATTAGCCTCACTAATACTGATACAGGGGAAAAAATTCACAAAAGTCTTCTTTGGTTAACTGAATCATCACCATTTCTTGTTGAGCTTAATAGCAAAGTTGTTGCACTGAAATCACTGTGAAGGGAACGAATCTCTAACACACAGTTTGCACAGCTACGACATGTATAATCTAGTCTAGATTCCGGTCTAGAACTACAATCTATGCAAATTCACATCATTACAGGATATAAACTGCAAAAATATCTTGGAGTGTGTTGATACTAAAGAGTAAAATGTAAAAACCCTTATTTTCACCATATTGTAACACCGTGTTCAGGCTGTACCTCAACTTTCTTCCCCGCAGAAATCAGCCAGCAAAGCCCCTTTAGCAGCAAGCCTAATTCAATGTATCGAGACCTCTTTCTGACTCTATGTACAATTCAAACTTATGATTTCGTTAAAGTACCCTTTAAATAAGCATCCACTCCTGTTTGAAGGGCTAAAGCACCGAGAACTGAAAGCGAAACTGTCTCACTCTGCCACAGCTGAGAAACACAAACAGTAAACAATCATCATGTGTCTTTTTAAACTTGTCCTGTGCTCTGGCAATAACCCGAAGGCGTTACTAGCAGGATGCACAGAAATAGGCGCGGCTCGAGCAGGATGCACAGAGAAAGGCGCGGCTCAAAGCCGCGGGTGTCCATCGGTGCGGTCCCAGCGGCTGCCGTGTTTGTTAGAGAGAGCTCTGGGGGTGCCACATGAGCTGCACACGCAGGCGGGAGCCGCGGGCGGCATCAGCCCGGAGGCAGACGCGCGATGACGGAAGGCGAGCGGTGGCTCCGGCCCAGTCTCGGCTCCGGCCCCCCCTCCGCGCTGCGGCGGCGCCCGATCCCCCGCTCCCGTCCCTCGCCATGCGGGAATGCGGGTCCCCGGCCCCGCCATGCCCGTGCCCGGCGGGACTCACCGCGGACGCGTCTCCCTGCTGCGGCCCAGCCTGGTCTGCGGAGAGGCCCCGAATGGCGGCGCCGCGGCCCCGCCGCTCCGCGGAGCAGCTGCGGCCCAGGGCGGCCCTCGCTCGGCCCATGGCGCGGCCCCGGCCCGGCCCCCGCGCCCCCGGCCCGGCCCGGCCCCCGCCCGGCGGGGCTCCCCGCGGGGGGACAGCGCCTCACGACTGCCGGGCCGGGCCCCGCGCAGAGGGGGCGCTGAGCTGGGTTTTAACGAAATTAAATAACAACAAGCAAACCAAAACATCTCTGGAGCATCTCTCTTACGAGGAGAGACTGCGGGAGCTGGACCTGATTTATCTGGAGAAGCCAAGACTTGGAGGGGGTCTCTTTAATGCATATAAATATCTCAAAAGGGGGTGCCAAGAGGACGGTGCCAGTGCTGCCCAGCGACAGGACGAGGAGCAATGGCCATAAACTAAAATACAGGAAGTTTCACCTCAACATAAGGAAGAACTTTGCACTGAGAGTGGCAGAGCATTGGAACAGGCTGCCCAGGGAGGTCGTGGAGTCTCCGCCTCTGGAAACATTCAAAACCCATCTGGACACGTTCCTGTGTCACCTGCTCTAGGTGATCCTTGCCTTCACAGTGGGGTTGGTCTGGATGATCTCCAGAGGTCCCTTCCAACCCTAACAATTCTGTGATTCTGTGAAAACAAAACTCAGACAAACAAAATCCCCATGCTGATGACCAGCCTCTCTGACATCCCTGAGAGAAGCTTAAATAACAAAACTGGAACACAGAAATACCAGATTGTGAACAAATGGGAAGAATATCAACAATTTAAGTGCTGCTGGAGGGCCTGAGTCTTCCTCACCTGAGCACCAGCAGGTCTCCCTGGCTCTGACAGGGTCAGCCTGAGACATAGTGGAAGGGGGGCAGAAAAAGGGAAACAAGGAACAAAAAATTGGCCTCAAGCACTTGGTTATCAGAACTGACTGTAATAGTGATTCGGCAAGTCTTATCTTCTTTTTACACTTCATTTAGTTTTTACAAGTAAAGCATGCAGTTCTTTCCCAGGGTTTGCAAAGACAAGGGTCAGCTGGCACTGTAATTCAGGAGCACAACATTCGACAATTTGTTAAAAAAGATGTGGGGAAAAACAAAGCTCTGGATGCTGCTCCCCTAACCCCTCCATCTAATCAGAGGCTAGTCTTTACATTTACATGAATAAATAATAAGAAAGAGAGTTAAGTTCTCTCCTACAGACAGGCATGACTCTCAGAGAAGCCCGGAGGACCAGTGTACACTTACTTACAAGAGATTTCTGTTTTAAGCCACCCCTGTTACATCCCACGTGCACAACCATGTATTAGCATCCAACCAGTGACAGCTGTAGGACATTATTTTTCTGTTTTTAGAGGCAGAGTTTCTTCATTCCCAAAAGAATGATTTGGGTTGGAAAGGACCTTAAAGATAATCTCTTTCCAACCCGCCTGCAGGGGACACCTTCCACTAGACCAGGTTGCTCAGACCCACATACAACCTGGTCTTGAACACTTCCAGGGATGGAGCATCCACAGCTTCTCTGTGCCTCACCACCCTCATAGTAAAGGATTTTTTCTAATATCTAATACCTAATATCTAAGAAGAGGCACACCAAGGCAGGAGAAAAGCAGCTTTGACTACAACCTCAAACAAGCAGCAGCACTAATGATAACCAGTTGTAGCCTTGATCACCCCATCTCAAAACCTCAAGTGGTGTTGCTGTGCCATCTCATCTGTTCACACAGGGCCTGCCATCGTGACAGTAGCACCCAGTGCCCCCAGCTGCCCACCCTCCCCCACCCACGCAGCCAGGGATCGGCACTGGCCTGTCAGGCAGCTCCCCCGCCCCTCACACTCTCTTCTCCGCAGAGCAGCTCTACAGGCACCTGGATCTGAAACCCACTGCTGGTGCCAGCTCCCACAGCCTTTGCATCCCCGTTCCCTGCTCCCGCTGCCCGAAGGAACCCGAGTGCTCACCTGCCCCTCCAGAGCAGACACACACTTCTACCTCCTCCTCCTGAAAACACTCAGGGCAGCTGATAAGCACAGAGGTTCACAGGTCCTACATAAAGACCCATACACATGGTTTTCTTCTAGAACAAAAAGACTTTAAGAAAAATGCGCTTTAAGAAAAATAGGTTTAGTCCTATTTTAGAAAACCTGACGAGGCGTGTGCTGACACCAGGTGGTAACTGTGCTCACAGGGCTGGACGGGCAAAGGGCAGGGGCCACGAGATTCAAAGGCCTCGGCACCACTGTTTTCTCCACGGCGGCACTGAGCACTCGCTCGTTACCCTGTCGATAATCCGCCTGTGACAGGGCCCTGGCCTGACCGCGGTCACGGCGGAAATCGCGGTTCCCAGACATCACCGCCTTCCCTCGGCTCCCGCCCCTGGGATCCCGCCTGCCGGGATCGCCGCCCGCGGGACTACAGCTCCCGGCAGACTCTGCTCCGCCGTCCTTCCTTCCCCCGGGGTACCGTCGTGGACTACACTCCCCAGCAGGCCCTGCGCGCCCCGCCGCGGGCAGCAGAGGCGGTGCGGGCCGCGGTGCGCGCTGGGGCGGGGAGTCCTCGCCGTGCCGTGTCGTAGCGGCCCGCGCGGGAGGCGGCGCTCTGACCTGGCGGGTTCGCCCGGGCCGTGTCCCGCCGCTCCCGCCGCCGGCCCTGCTCGCCGGGAAGATGGCTGCCGTCCGCAGGGCCCGCAGGGACTCCCGCTGCGTGGTGCGCTTCTCCGACCGAGAACTCTGCTAAGGGCCCCCCGCGGGCAGGGAGGACACACGGACCGAGCAGGGGGGCAGGGCCCCCGGGACGGGACAGCGCCGCCCGAGCGTCGGCAGCATGGTGAGCGGGCCCGGGCGGCGGGGGCTCGGCCGTCGTGCAGGGGCGGCCGGGCGGGACCGGGACACGGCGGGTGTGCCCAGGAGCGGCCCCCTGGGACGAGCCGCTGCCAGGCAGCCCTGCCCTGCCCGCCCGCGGGCACCGAGTGATGCCTGTGGGAAGCGTGCCGTGATCCCACCCCGCCACTGGGAGACACGGCCGCCTCCTGCAGAGGATACTGGGCTGATGAGTGGGGCTGCTCGGTTCGAGAGCGACAGAGCTCTACCCTAGGAACACCCAACAAATCACTGTGTCATTACAGAAAGCGTGCCCTACCTTTTCCTCCTCTCAAAAATCTGGTGGCGCACAGTCACTCTGTAATTTAAAGGGCTCTGTCGGCCGGGCACTCCAGTTATCTAAGTTTGTCATTTAACGTATCAGAAATACTGCTTGGTTCAGTATTGCTTTTTTGACTGCATCTCAATATGGATTCAAGTATCCATGATGAGAACTCGATTATTTAAAGTTAAACTATTTATATCACACAGGGGTGCTTAAAACGACTCACCACTACGATTAAAACTCTTATTTTTAAACACAGTGTTACTTCTAACACGTTGACAGAAAAATGGAGCCTCTTTCTCATTTTTTGTATAAAACCAAGCAGAATGTTAGCTGACGGTCACTTTGTCGTACCTGCTCCTCCCTGAGTTCTGTTCAGTTTGCACATAGCCCTGTTCAGCTGGTGACACTCAGTTTCAGAGTGTTTCTGATCTTGGCTTTCTTTATTTTACTGAAACAGAGATCAGAACTATTAAAGGACCTGACATGACATAGTTTAGTAAGCGGTTGTTGTACTCTGAGGAAATCAGCATGCAATTACTGATTGCAAAACAAAACTAAACTGTGCAGATAAACTAGTTTTGCATTTGGTAAATGATTTCTAAAGCTTTGCAAGCAAATCAGAATTGAATCTACTCAGCTGACTTCTTTTTTTACAGGTCGCAGTCTTAATTCAGGTGTTTACTTTTGACATGTTGACCTTTTGGTGGCTTGACAGACTACCACTTTTCTTATGGAAAATTAGTCAAACTGATCAGTACACTCAATGATGTCTTGCTTTCTATCAGGATAAAGTCACTGTTTCGTGTAACAGCTGACTTGTAGCAGGAGTGAGGTCAGCAGCATAAAGATGAACAGTCTGGATTAATCTACTAAGTAACAGTTACAGTACAGTGTTCTGTGAGTTTTAGAAACTATAACTACAACTTAAGTATTGTCAGAGTAGGGACAAGGAGCCAATTTTTACGCATTACAATGTGCTTTAGGTGTTGATCTCATGATCTACCTCCTACTGAAGGTCCTTGCTTCAACTTGTCCTAGCAAAACCTTAGGGTTTCAGCGGATCAAATAAATAGTGGAAGGGTTGTTAATAGAGATCAGATTTACAGTCCAGTTAAGTGTGCAGTAGCAATGTGAATTAATTGCTTTACTGGTAAATTTAGAGGGGTGGCCGCTTAGGCTTCTACTGCTGAGAGAAGACAGACCTTTGATATGGGAGACTTCAGATCACACATGAATGCAGTATAGAGGAGGTAATGACAAAAGTTAAAGCTTTAGTTGTAATCAACTTCATGATGTTTTTTGACAGCTTTTAGACTGTAGGCTAGGTCTTCATAGAATTTTTGTTTGAATTGAGGTTTAGGTTTTAAAGAGCATCAAATGACATTTTGGATGCAGTTGGTCCAGAACCACATCTGACTGTGAGTCAGATGTGAAGAAGTAGGGCAGTTGAACAGAGATAATGGGAGGAAAATCAAGAGTTTAACAGATTTCATAGTGAAACGTATGAACATGAGGTAAACTTTTTAAGTAATTTTAACTGTTACTCTGAAATTAGTTTGTTTACAGACTCCATGAGTTAAAGGTTTTAGTGGGCGTGACTTTATGCATAAGCAGATAGCGTGTCGATTTAGTTTGGAAATTGCTAGTTTCTGCATTTTGCAGATAAAACCAGGCTTATTCTGCCCAGACTTGAAAGCTGATTGAACATAATTCAGCTGCAAACCAGAAGGCCTTGCACTCTGTGGAGGCAGAATCAGGCCTTATTTCTGTCAGCCCTGGTAACGCACTTACAGACATCCATTTCAGTGTTAGCTCAACCCTGGGCTATCTCTGCTTGCCCAACATAGACGTATTTCCTGGATGATAAAATAATGTGGTAGGACTGCTGTAACTCGTAGGACATTAACTGCCTGCAATTCAATTCTGGAATCAAAGCCCATGAAAATTCCAAGTTATTTACTCCTTGCTCAGATTTAATGCTGCTAGTGCTTTGGAGTATTCTGGCTCACTTGTTTTCTCTACTGGGAAATTAAAAATGTACAGCTTTAAAGTGAGAATGTAGAAACAGATACAATGTCTGTTTAACCGACCAACCCTGTCTGCATTATCAATTGTAAACAATAAATTAACTGAGACTTCAGTTAGTTTTACAGATGAGAAGCCAGTAAGTTTGTGGTTGTTGGGGAAACTGAAGGCAATGGTACACCTGAGCTTTAGGGAGGTGCTTGTCACCAAGACAAAGAGATTAAATGTTGCCTTCCCATCAAGTTTGCCAATATTCTGTGGTTTGATCAAAACTTCTAGATGGTATAAAAAAATTTTATAAATTTTCAGAATACAAGAATGCTTTGATTTATGCACTTTGATTGTGCAGGAGATAGAGATTTCTTTTTGAGAGCTCAGTAGAACCTCACTGACAGAATGTCACTTTAAAGTCTGAGCACTGTCTGTAATAGGAAGGAATGGGAAACAAAACTTTGGTAAGTAGTTGTGATAATGTCAGGTTTGCCTTCTTGTAATCTCACTTTGCATTATGTACTTCCAGAACTGTAGGTGTGAATTTCAGTGCAGAATGGTAGAAAAACCGGTTTACTTCAGCTGCAGGAAGAACCTTAAACAAATGTCTTAATCGAGTTTTTTGTTTTTTTTTTTCCTTACTGACATTTTGCTGCTGTTGTCGTTGTAGTGGCTTGTCACTGATACCCAGAATTAGTTTTCCTTTGTTTTAGTAAATATTACATAAATCTTAGTATAACGAGAATTCATTTGCATCTTTTTAAGTTTTCCTCTTAAACTAATAGTCTTAACTCCCTATGTAGAGCCCTGTTCAGTCAAAGGTCTTATTTAAGGTCTTATTTGTTTAACCTGTCTCACAGCAGAAATGTAAATAAAACCAGCTGCCAAGCTCTCACGCTAGTTTTTCATTTTATTTTCCAGTACATTTCTTGTTTAGTTTCACGTGTGTATTTTGAGATTGTCCATATTGTCCCATAGTTTTCATGAAGTATCTATTGTTACTCAAAGCACTGGTCTCTTGTGCTTTTGTAAATATTAAACAAATCAAAACTACTGGTTTTCTTTAAAGTGAGAAGATAGTGATTAAATTTTAATTTCTTGTATGAAGCACCTACTGTTTAATACTGAAGCTTTGGTTCTATGCTTTGACATAGACACTGACTGTATTTATTCAGGTATGATGCCAGTGTACTGATGCATGGAAGCCTTCAAGTGATACATAAGTAATCTGTGTTGGATTAAGGTGTTTAAAATGCAAACCCTACCTTCATGGAATTAATAGGGAAGTGCAATCAATACTAGTGGTTTTAGAATCAAGTTTTACCATCAAAAGGGGAATATGCTAATTTTTTGTTTTTAACGTGTGACCATGACAGTTGGGCTTTGTGAATGTGCTGTAGGAACTTATGCAGATTCTATAATCACATTTGACTGCTTTCTACTAGGCAGAAGCTGAAGAAGATTGTCACACTGATTTGGTGAGAACCGATGACAATGACAGATCTGGTGAAGCAAATCTTCAGGTATGTCTCTCATGCTAATGTTTTTTACAAACATAGTACTACTGTTACTTCATCACTTATCTTCATTTAGTTACCACAAATTTGTTGATCTGAAAAATGCTTAATCTGTCTGTCCCTCCAAAAGTGAGATAGATCAATTTTGCATTGTGTTCCAAGCGTCAAGTTCAGTCTTCAGTTATCCGTGTAGATGAAAAGAAAGTTTGTGACAGATTTGGAATTTCTTTGAAGAACTGTAGAAATTGGACCGCAGTTTGTGCATGGATGAAATTCCAGTTTGTCACTCTCTCCTGGCCCAGAAAGCTGATAAAAGCAGTCTAATAGAAAAGTGCATTTTCTTACAATACTAGATTTCTGTGTAGTTGCTCCACAGAAGTCGTGATGATTGTAGGAGATATATAAAATATAACTTAAAGGATGCTAAAAAAAATGAATGACAAGAATTATAACTTGTCTTTTTTTTCCTCAAAGTATAGTCCTTTTTAAAAGAGAAAGGAATAAGACCTTATTTGTATACTGTATAAACGACCCCCTTAATTATTAGGCTTAGTATGCTTGTATACAGAAAATTGGGTTTTCTACATTTGAGTTTCAAGAGCTAATTGATTTCTTGCTTAAGATAATTCTGCACAAACAAGAACAAACACCGTGTCTAGAGAGAACACTTTTCTATAGAATCTAAGGTTGTAACCATTGTACTGACAATCACTTCTTGAAATACCATCGTTTTTCTTCTGAGGTGAACAGTCCAGAAAAAAGCACTTGTGTTATTGAATGAGACTGAACAAGTACTTGTGCACTTGTTTTAATTTACTGTGAAACAATTGCTAACTCTCTATGTCAGAATTCACTGAAGCCATCTAAGACTTGGAAATGTAAAGCATAATTTTGAAATTCTTTTTTGTGTTTGTACTTTATAATTTCTCTTCAGAATACGTACTGTCTGAATATGTGATACTAAGTCATAGTTAATCATGTTTTTTAGGCAGAGCTCCAGATGTTCAGAGCTCAGTGGATGTTTGAGCTTGCCCCAGGTGTGAGTTCTAGTGGGTTGGAACCTCTGCCATGCAGAGCATCTTCAAGAGGACCTGGAGTAAAGTCTGTAGATGCCAGAGGGAAACAGGAGATAGCAAAAGAGGAAAAGGTACAGAAAAATAGATGTATAATTCTGAGATTTTATTTGTGTGTAACTGTTGTAGTGTAACTATCCTAAAAGCTAATGCTGCATTAAACCTAGTGAAACAACAGAGGTCATTACCCTCTTGTCTCCATACAAATGTCTTCCATAATCCTACACTGGTTTTTCTTGTTTTTATATTTGGCTTTGTGTCACCTTAACAGTCTACTTTCTGAAAGACTGCAGGTAAGGAATAAGCAGCTGGAATGTGGATAGTTTGTTGATTGTGAATTTCAGTTATGGCTTATAGCACGTGAATATGTCTTCTTATGGAATTATTTTATTATCTCCTTCATAGGGTACAGTAGGTAAGATAAAAATAATTCTAAGTCAAGGGACATTGCACTTGTATTTATAAGGAATTTAAGAAATGTTCTGTGTAATTTATTGTGCAGGCAAAAGAACTTTTCCTGAAGGCAGTGGAAGAAGAACGAAATGGGGCTCTTTATGAAGGTAACACAGAAGTTTACAATGAACACCCTTGTTTTAGAGGAATCTAACACCCTCTGATTTATGTGCAAGTCTGCATGATGCCAGTGAATTTAAACTACAGGCTAATAGCAATATGAGAGCTCAGTTATTCAGATAAACAAACAAACATGCTTTAAAAGGAACCATCATATCACAGTTCTAAAGTTGAGGTGAAGCTAAAGTGAAATCAAGGAAAGAATTTCTAGCTTTCAGACAAAACAACAGTATCTTGAAATCTTGCAATTTAATGAAGCCCTGGATTGCTTCTTCATATAGATTGCTTCTTTACGTGACTTCTGTAAGGTAAAATTAGCATAATAATTAATCAAAGCAAATATACTATACGATAAGTTCACAGCTTTTGCATTCCACTGTGAACAGAACTACTTAATCCATGGAATTCTTTGTTGTTTGGTTGTGGGGTTATTTATGGGGTTTTTTGAGGAGGATATGATGGTTTTTTGGTTTGGTTGCTTGGTTCGTTTTATTTCGTGGGTCTTTTTTTTGTTTTAGTTTTTTTGATGACTACAACATGTTAAGATAGCCCCTTTAAGAATTCCTAAAGTGAGTGTTTAAATCTGGTAGTCTTATGAGGCTTGCCATAAATATTTAAGGTGGTTAGCTTGCTTGCCCTCTTGCTATCAGCACTAGTAAAAATGGAAACTCAAAGTTTTCTTTTTCATATTTAGTTTTCAGAATATATAGAATAAGAAGCTTACCCAACTGCCAAGGCCTATAGGTCAGTAGTGGAGATACCAGTTTTCTAATTCTTTCCTGTGAAAAACTAAAACAGAACTTAACTTGCCATCCTGCTCATCCACTGCAGGTTTTGGCCACTGTGTTTAAAGTGCAGGTGCAAAAAAATTTAAGATATGCAAGTCTGAGAGTACTCTGGAAGCTCCTGAACTCAACCACCTGCTGAATACAAAATTTCCTCTCCACCCTGGGACATTTCCTTCTCTTGCAAGGGGATTCTGATTGTTGTTTTATATCTCAAATAAACAGAGAGAAATATGAGTCCTCTGTAGGTAATAACATGAGTTGCCTCAGTTTCTAATTTATTACATGTTTTTACAGGGAAAAATTACATTAGGCAAATGTATGTTGAGTGTGGGATTAAATGCACAGTAAAAAAGTACGTCAGAACTAGAAATCTGGCATGTAATCTACCATTTAGGAAATCATGCAGTAGATTGTGAAGGTTCTTTCTGAGTGAATTTAAAAAAAAGTGAGGAAAGCAGTCTATTTAAAGATTGTGTATATAAAATAAAAGCTATAGCTTCATCAGCATGAGTGCACTCCTTGTATGTTAAACATAGTGGAAGAGAAGTATCAAGAGTGGCATTCACAAAGGTGTTCCAGGCATCTGGATTGCATGAGTATGAATCCATCTTTCTCAATTGAATTAGATTTGAGATTTAAAGAAGCTAAACTGAACTGTTTCTACACATATGTCTATATGAGACCTTAGAGACATGGTCCTATGCCAGACACAGATATATTACCGAGCATGTGTTGGGACATCTGTTTTCAGACCAGACTTTTATTTGCTGACCTGGCCCAGGTCACCAGAATCCTAGTTGCATTTCAGCCTGCTTCTGAAATCTGCTGATAACTGACGTTTGTGAGACAGTTATGTGCAGCATCTTATTCTTGCTTAAGTACAGTCCAGGTCTGGTCTGCAAGATTAAATGCTAAAGTTGAGACTGATCTCTCTTTAGCTGGCTGCTGGTATTCCTCATCCTCAGCAGCCAAAGGATACTACTTGTCAGTCACTGGTCCTGACATGAACTCAAGGAAATAGGAACACTTACTAGCCCCAAACTCAGGTTTCTTAGACTCCTTAGACAAATTTTGAGCTTCACACTCACTGATATTTTATTTGAGTTTTGGTTTTTAAGAGTCAAAACCGTGGAAGAATTGCCCTCTGATCTTGGTATCACGATGTGGGAATACAAGGAGACATATAAATACTGATCTTAATACTGATATTAAAACAGATTGAATGTGCGTGCAGCAAATTCATTTAAATTAAGAAGAATTCACAGAGCTGACTCAGAAGAAAGACGTACTGCAGCTTAAATCAGTTTGTTGCCACAGGGTGATTTTCCTGAACCTCTTTCTCTACTCAGTTTTGTAGGATCTTTGGAATGTTAAAGGCAGAATTACTTTCTCTGTGTGCAAGAATAGTTTGCAAAACCCAATCTGTCACTTTCTCCCTCACACCCCATAGTGTGTGCCAAGGCTACTTTCCTCACCCTCAGCATTTTCAGTGGCTTGCTTCTGTGCCTTCTTTAGTTCCAAGGGGTTTGCCATAGGGAAGTTGACTTGTTTTGCATTAGTTGTTGAAGTTTTAAAATTACAACAATATTTTATTGATCTTTCTCAGGTATGTAATGCTGTATATGTCTGAATGCCTGTACTATACCGGGAACATCATGTACCTGCATAATTTTTCTCTTTCATATTCCTGATGGTTACTTACAAATATACTGCCTAAAATCTTTATGATGTGTTGAGAAAGCTTTGTCAGTGCTGGGCAACAAACAACATCAGGACTTTGTAACATTTTAATGTAAAATTTTGTACTCCATAGTTGAATTTGTAGTAAAGTAAATTTGTAAAAGCTGAAGCACACCTGAGATAGCTGTTTATTCTGAAAAAGTATATGTCATTTTTAGTTTTGAAAATAGGTGCTTAATGTTTCTCTCTTCTGTATTTCATTTAAACCTAAACAGTTTCGACTAAGATTTCTCAGACAAAGGCATTTTCCACCTTTTTAGTGCTTTTAGCTGAAGCCATCTCTCTGAAAACAATCTCCTGATAAGCTAATATGGGCATCAGATATGTTTAAATATCAAACCTTTATTTCCAGCCATCAAGTTTTATCGTCTAGCCATGCAGCTTGTACCTGATATAGAGTTTAAGATCACCTATACACGGTCCCCGGATGGTGATGGAGTTGGAAAGAGGTGGTAAGTATCAAAATTTACTAATCAAGTGCATAGGAGTATGATACTTTGTTTCTGAAGCATATCAGTAGTCTACTCTGATATGCAGTTTTAAGCCTCTTAATATCTGGAAAACTTACCTCCTCTCAGTTGAGTGGACTGCTTCACAGAAAGTTAACAGATGCATTAGTCCAAGGAAGACTTATCTACATTGTCCTTCAAAGACGGTAACAGGCTTGTTTGGAACTAGTTAATTTCAGGTGAAAGGATTACAAATAGTTATTTTGTTACTTAAAAAAGGAAAAAAAATTAGTCACTTTATTTTGATTTTTGATTTTCAGATTTAGGATCATCTACAGAGTTGTAGATGGCAAAAAGATTAATCAGTAAAAGCTTCGTACTATGGAATAAGCATCTTAATAAAGCAAGGGAATTATTCACTGTTCCTGTGCTGAGTAACTAAATGAGAGTGTTTTAAATAAGTAAAGCAATACATTTAGAAGCTCAAGGACAATAATTTGAGTAGTCTAGTCTTTCACCATTACAAGCATCAGAATACCCCTACCCTCAATTCACTGGATGTGTAGCGTCTTAAAGTTGGCCTAAACTGAGTCCAAGACTTGTGTTTTGCGGGCAGAATTCAGGTTAGTGCCAAACCCCCTGTTATAGCTCACATAACCTAGTGAAGACAAGCTTATGGAACAGAGCTTCCCAATTCATTGCTCTCTCAGCAGCCATGGATGCTGCTGATAGCTACAAGAAATCAAGAGTTTTAAAATGGAGAATAAAAAAGGAAAGTACAACCATATCCCTGTGATATTACTAGTTCAGTCTTGTTGTCCCAGGGCAATACAGCTCCAGTGCAGCAGTTGAGTCAATACAAAAGAGTGGAAGATGAGCTAAGTGCTTTATTTACATCTCTTACTTTAGTTTCTGAATGGGCTGCTGGCATGAAATCTTTGCTGTGCATTTGTGTGCTAGGAAAACTACTGGATGATACACTACAGTAATGTAAAAATCTTGGTTTTCTTAGGATTATTTTTTTACTTCAGCATCATTTTCTCTGCTCTTTTAAGACTCTCTCACAACAAGGTAGGAAGGAGTGTTGATCTGCTGGAGGGTAGGAGGGATCTACAGAGGGAGCTGGATCTGCGGAGGGAGCTGGACAGTCTGGATCAGTGGGCTGAGGCCAGTTGTATGAGGTTCAACAAGGTGAAGTGCTGGGTCCTGCACTTGGATCACAACAACCCTGGGCAGCACTATAGGCTGGGGGCAGGGTGGCTGGAAAGCTGCCTGATGGAAGAGGACCTGGGGGTGCTGATCGACACCTATCTGAACGTGAGCCAGCAGTGTGTCCAGGTGGCCAGAAAGGCCAGTGTCGTCCTGGCCTATATCAAAAACAGTGTGACCAGCAGGACCAGGGCAGTGATCATCCCTCTGTGCTTTGCACTGGTGAGGCCACACCTTGAGTATTTTGTCCAGTTCTGGGCCCCTCACTACAAGAAAGACATTGAGGCACTGGAACGTGTCCAGAGAAGGGCAATGAGACTGGTGAAGGGTCTGGAACACAACTCTTGTGAGGTGTGGCTGAGGGAGCTGGAGAAAAGGAGGCTCAAGGGAGACCTTATTGCTCTTTACCTGAAAGGAGATTGTAGCAAGGTGGAGGTTGGTCTCTTCTCCCAAATAATAGGCAATAGGACAGGAAGAAATGGCTTCAGGGTGTACCAGGGGAGGTTTAGATTGGATGTTAGAGAAATTCTGTATCTTCACAGAAAGGGTTGTCAAACAGTGGAACAGGCTGCTCAGGGAACTGTTTGAGTCACCATCCCTGAAGGTATTTAAAAGATGTGTAGATGTGGCACTTAGGGCCATGGTTTAATGCTGGACTTGGCAGTGCAGGCTTAATGATTGGACTCAGTGATCTTAGAGGTCCTTTCCAACCTAAATGATGCTATGAAATTTTATTCAGTTTTTTAAATGTTGCTGAATTGTTCCCAGCACTACATGACAGTGAAGGAAAACCAACCAGTACTCTCAATTGTTGTTTAAAAGCAGTATTTGTAGAGAAGATGTGTTTTTTCAAAAGATTCTGGTTGTGGTGGTTTGGCTTTCTGAAGGACTGTTGTAGGTGTTTCATATTAACCTGATGAGAAAAAACATAACACAATTACATAAAACATAAAACATAAAACAATCTACAGTGCAGCTTGCACATACTGGGACTGACCATCATATTCATCAAAATAAAGGAAGGTATGTTCAGTGCAACATCTTGCTGTAGCCTTAGTTATGACAGGCCCAAACATAATTGTGTTCTCTGTGATGCTTTGAAACTCGTTGGTAGGTCTGCTAGTTCCTTGCTTATATTCTCAGCTCATTCTATTAAGCTTGTTTAGAGTAGAATTGAATAGTATTAAAAAGTGACTGGCAGATCTCTTAACTGCCTGTTTACAGAATAGATAAAAATGTAGTTTTCCTTCATTACTGTTCAATAAACCCACTGAAGATAACTCTTCAGTGAATAATGCAAGAGTAAAAAATAATCCAGAATTGTTTTCAATATCTGACATTGTGACAAGGATTACAAAATAGAGCTTTTCATTAATGACACTTCATCTCCTGCATATACCATATCTTAGACAAAGTGACAGATGAGATTTGTCTTTTCACGAGGTCAAGAAATTCTTCAGTGACACCAACAAAAAAGGTGAACCGTGAACTCTCAAATCCAGAAAGAAACTGGGATGGGAATTAAATGAAAAAACCCCAGTTGTTCTTGTCAGAGGGATTCCAGCAAAGTATAAATGAATTTGATAATATTGCAGTAGTTGTTTTATCGTATGATGAAATGAGATGAGATTGCTTTAAAAACATACAGGAAACAACTCTATTGAATGAGAGTAAGGCAATGGATTGATGCCAAGATGAGGACATCTGTTGGTGTGTTTTGTCCAATATCACAGTATTGGCATTCCCCCTTTTCTAGTATTGAGGATAACAAAGAGGATGACAAAATGGCTGATCTTCTGTCGGATTTCCAGCAGCAGTTAACTCTTCAGGAGTCTTCAGTCAAACTTTGTCAGCCTGAGGTTGATGTCAGCCAGACCCATATCTCAGGTATGATTTAAAATACACTGTAAGAGTTCAGAGGCAGAATTTATGGAGATGTTTCACTCTATTAAAACATATGTCTTCTTCATTTAAAAGTCACCTTTAAAGAAATTCACACACTATCTCTTTATTTAATTTTATAGTTCGGTATAAAGGAAAAAAAGATCATCAACTAGCTAAACAGATCTTATTCTCATTTTTCCATGTAGTACTACTACTGAGTAGAAGGTTCAGGATCAGAGTCATACTGTAATGTAGCAACCTGTAGGAACAGTCTTGCTGAAGTAAGCAAATTGCAGTTTTCTTTCCATTTTTTTTTGTTTGGTTTGCAAATATTTATTACAATTTTTAAGTAAGAGACAATTGTTCTGTGAAGAATATGCATCTTTGCATTTCCTGTTTTTATCTGATTCTGTAGATTTTTGCAACAAATATGTTTTCAAGTTCAGCAAGACTATATAAAAAACCTAGAAAGTCTTTTGAAGGTTAATGATTTTCAGTGCTCCAGTTCTAGGACAGTTATCCTGAGATTTCCTAATGAGATCTAAATTGTAGAGAGTGTATATAAGCTATGAACTCTCTTAAAAACAGATGCCTCTAAAGCATGTGTATTTTGCATCCTGAATTGTCAGTTGCTCTTGGAAATCTTGGTCTAATCTCCTCTGTTCTGGTTAAGGAAAGAAAATAAAGTAAAATGAAGCAAGGTGTTCATGGACGTCACAGTAGTACAATAGTCACAGACCTCAGCAGCCCAAGGAAAAATTAGGCAATACAAAGCAACGTATTTGGCTGAATTGATATCCTGTGTTCCATATTATCTTTTATTGACAGGACAGGATCAGACCTCTGCTATGTAACTGACATGCTGAATATATTTACTTCCCCTCCCCTGGACAATTTTTTGTAGTTATTTTTTTTCTTTCTACAAGTAAAGCTTAGGACCAAGGCCGCATTCTTCACCAGAAATACTATAATGTTTTTCCCTTAGGATGTGCTCAGTGTCTGAAGCAAAGTGTCTTAACAACCTCTAGTTTACTAGAAACTTAGAAACATGGATGCTAAGACAGATAATCAAAGGTGTGGATATTTGTAGTCCATACCAGTGTTTTATCTAATCATCTTACCATAATGCAGTTTCAGTTCTTGATTTTTGTTCCTTTGTTATGTGACTTCTTTCTAATGTGAAGTGATTAAAGATATTTTTTTTGTTCTGTGGCATCAGGCTACAATGTGAAAAATTAGGATATTTTTATGGAAAGTAAAAGCCAAACCTGGAATTACAGATAACTTATTGATGTACAGGTTGCCATCTAACCAGGATACCTTTTCTCTTTGCAGCCTTGCCTATGGAAGTACTTATGTACATTTTCCGATGGGTGGTTTCAAGTGACCTGGATCTAAGATCATTGGAGCAATTATCTCTTGTTTGTCGTGGATTTTACATTTGTGCCAGGTATTGCAGATAATGTATCTAGAGTGAAGCTTCTCCTTGCGCCAAGTATGTCCTGCTTTTCCTTCCCATGGACATTTTCATGTTATACTCCTCACAGTGCTAATCAGCTTTTGAATACACCACTAAATAGTATGTTAGATAGACGACTTCACTGTAAATAAAAAACGCAGCAGAAAGTCTTACTTGCTCTACCTTGTTTGTATGTTAGAGTTGCAGGTCTTTAAAGTATGGTCTGTTGTGTTGTCATCCTCATATGGCCACACAGGGAAGGCTGCTGCAATATTGTGGTTCTGCACTTGGCTGAAAATGGCATTGTGTTCTTGAATTTCACTGGAAAGAGGAAATGGCTTTCAAATACTCCAGGATTAAGTAAATTAGTCAATGATTTTAAATTATGAGCTATTCTTGTTGAAGAAAGTTTCTTTCAGTTGCATCCAAACTAAATTATAGAGTGTGTTACTTTGATATATGAAAGCTAAACAAGATTTATAGAGAAGTTATGGGGTTTGTATTTTTCTCATTTTCACTAGAGATCCTGAAATCTGGCATCAAGTCTGTTTGAAAATATGGGGCAGGAGCTGCAATAAACTTGTTCCATATGCCTCCTGGAGGGAAATGTTTTTGGAGAGGCCTCGTGTTCGATTTGATGGTAAGCTGTACTTTTGGAAATAGTTGTAACTGTGTATGTAACTGTGACAGAAGCAATTAGGTGGTTTTTGATGCCTAGAGGAGCTGAGGAAAAAAACCTCCAAAGCAATTTAATTGGAGATGAGATAAGAAAAGGATTTAATTTGGTTACAAGATGCATGCCCCCTCTGTCTCAGATGTTACAATTTTATAAGACTCTCCATCCAATCATTGATTTTATCCACCCCCCAGCCTTTGCCCTGATCCACCCCCGATCTGCCCCTTGGGAATTGGGGCTGGGGTCTTTTTGAGACCACCTCTTCGTCAATCTTCATCTTCTTCAGAGCACAAAGGGCACACGTTCACCCAGTTTTTGACTGTACTTTTGTGGTTTAGGCCAAAGTACAAGTGTTCTCTAAACAGAATAGGCCTACCTTGATAAGAGACTAAACATTTCTGATGGAATTCAGGGGATATTGATATGGGGAATTGGGGTAAAAGGGTTGGAGAATGTGTGTAGTTTCTATGCTAAGGGTAAGGGAATAAATGCTGCTGCTTCTAAATCTACTTCTACCATATAACTACTTGTAAAACTTATAAAAATTAGAAAAATCAAAAAAACAGATGGACCTTAAGGCATCAGTTTGATGCTTATGACGTTGTTAGACCTAAGCTGAATTTATTTGTGCATTTGAATTTGTAGAATATCTGCAAAGAGAAAGGAAAGGTGCAATGGATGATAACAAGAACTTTCATGTATTTAAGTAACAAAAGTATACTCAAAATTTTTAGATTATTGGTATTTTGTCTTAAATATTTTATGTTCTTAATTTTTTTTCATATACTTATATCTTCCTTTTCTCTAGGTGTCTATGTCAGCAAGACAAAATACATACGTCAAGGAGAACAATCTCTTGATGGTTTCTATAGAGCATGGCACCAAGTGGAATATTACAGGTAGAGCTGTTGTACAATGAGTGAGTGAAATGTTTCTCTCTTAAGTTCTTTATATCCAGGCCTTGATATCACAGACACTAATAATTCTGTAAAACTGAATGGAACTGCTACAGTGTGTAAAGCTGTGTGTATTTTTTGGCAATAGGTTCTAAGAAATAGGATTTAGTGTTAGAATAGAAATTATAGAAGTAGAAGTGAACTTAGAAACACGTTTCATCCTCAGCTATCCCATGTCATGTGGATAAAGCTTAAACAGTAACAACAGTAGTACTTTGCTATAGATTTCTTTCCCCAAACCACTTCTGCTTTACATTTCTGATATAATACATGACACAGTTCAGGCTGGAAACTGTTCATAGAAATCATTGAATCTCATGACTGTTGCTACAGTCTCACAAACATCAGCACAGTATCTGAGTAGTGTAAAAATTGATCAGATCACAGAACCTGAAAAAGTCCATATGACATTGTCCATTCTGTACTGGTACTGTAACTAGGGTTGTGTTGCATTGGTCTCAGTTGATGCTAGGAATGGAGAAACTTAATTGAGGTTAGTTTTGATGCTAGGATAGCTGCCTTGCTTTGATGGAGGTGACAAAACTTCTGAACTTCTCGTCTCTTTCACAGCTCTTCATAACTTGATCTTTTAATCTTCAAAACTCTCTTGATTTCTGAGGTGGTGGATTCTCCATCCCTGGAGGTTTTTAAGATGAGACTTGATGTGGCACTTAGTGCCATGGTCTAGTAACCACGGTGGTAGTGGATCAAGGGTTGGACTTGATGATCTCAGAGGTCTTTTCCAACCTGGGTGATTCTATGATTCTATGATCTCTTTTTCTGTTATATGTGAAGAAATGTGTTTTTGAGTGCTCTTACCAGTTAAGGTAACATCCAGTGAATTTAAAAGCAAACAAACAAACAAAACCAATAGCAAAATGATATGTTTTCTAGATTTGTATTGTGTAATTATATTTTTGCAGGTATTTGAGATTCTTTCCAGATGGTCAAGTTATGATGCTAACAACTCCTGAAGATCCTCAATCTATAGTTCCTCGCTTACGGACTAAAAACACAAGGTTATTGAGATAAAGTATTTGGCTCTACAATTTTCGTTTTGCTTTACCTAGCAATTTCTATTTACTTTTGTCTCAGATTCCGTATTCTGACTTAGCAAAACAAGAGTAAAAATACATCATTTATGTTGTGTTATAGAACTACAGGAGTCTTTCTGCTGTGCCTTTTGCAACCAGCCATGCCTATCTCGTATTGGCCTTTTTAGCCACCAACGCGCTTGCAACAAACATGGGTAGAGTCCTTCCCAAATCTTTGTTCATGAAGCCCAGCCATGACAGAACTACAAAAAATGTTGATCTTTGTGCAAAGATATATTTCTTTCTAGTGGCCTGATATTGTCATTAGATTTCCTTTGTGGGTTATGTGATTTTAAATTTTTAAGGGAAGCAGATGGAAGCATACATGCTATTAACTTGGTAGTTTTAGAATTCTTTTAAAGACACTGTATTGTTACTGACTGCTTTTTCACACTTCCTTGACCAAAGGGAAGATTTTTATGAGATATGGCTAAGTTGTTGCTTCTTGATGTTTGCACATAAAAACGTAGAAAATCATTTGCAACTTCATAACAGATTTGAGCTGTTCACCAGAAATCTAAAAATACTTAGCAGTAGGCCAGATAGAACTAACTAACTTATCTTTACTGTCCTATTTAGGAAAATTAGAAGCAACTTCACAAAATGTTGTCATTGTTTAGTATCATTGATGAGCCTGGCACTTTACTAAATGGAAATAAGAAATAGTTTCCTTAATTATGATATACAGTCAGTCTTTATTTCATTGCTGATATTTGTATTATAAGTACTTCACTCTTTTGAAACACAGGATATTTTTATGTCCTTGACATAATTGTCCTTTTAACCTTCCAGAACGGATGCAATCTTGCTTGGTCATTATCGCCTTTCCCAGGAAACAGACAATCAAACCAAAGTATTTGCTGTAATAATGAAGAAAAAGGAAGAGGTAGGTAAAAGTATAGAGGAGAAATAGGTGAACGAGGGGGCTTTTTAATAAGTTTTTTCTCAGACTGAATATTTTACAGGACCCAAAGATTTGCATTACACCAAAACATTAAATATTGCTTTGATTTTTTAAATTGTTTAAAAATAAAATGTAAATAAGCATGGTGATATCTCTCATATTTTTTTCCCCAAATCTGTAATCTTCTATTCAGGTAAGTAGATACCATGTTCATAATTGAACAACGGTTCTTCCCCCTGAGGCTTAATTGCCGTGTGTGGTGCTATTAGGTGTCAACGTTGTTAACAGGAAGGAAGGATGAAGGAGGTCATTTTTTGAGATCAGGTTTGACTGTGTGCAGTCAGGTTCCACAGCATTAAATAAAACTAGATAAGCAGTATTTGTTAATTGAATTCTGAATGATTTGGTCAACTCATTTACATCACAAACTTTTCTAATTACTAAAGTGCCTGTCAAGAGAAATTTGTGAGGAGGTAGAAGTGTTACAATGAATTTGCACTTTCCAGGCGGCATCTTCCATGCTCAAATTGCTTTCTGTGAAAAATTCTTCCATCATTAACATCTACTTTATGTATTTTCAAGGAATAGCAGTACTTAGTTTTAAGTATGAGAGTTTAACAATCTGGCCTTGCAGTTATTAGGCCTCAGGATAAATAGTTGCACAGTGTTCTTTGTAGGTCATGAAACTTCTTATTTCTCTGTACAGAAACCAGTTGACTACCACAAATACAGGTATTTCCGCCGGGTTCCCGCACAAGAAACAGATCACAGTTTTCATGTAGGACTACAGTTGTGCTCCAGTGGGCGCCAGACGTTCAACAAACTTGTGTGGATACATCATTCTTGTCACATAACCTACAGGTGAGTAAATGGAGAACAAGACCCAAGAAAGATACTTATATGTAGAAATACATGTGATCTTTTTCAGTTATTTGTTCGGTACTAAGTAGAGAAGATGTAAAGATGCTGAGACTCAAGCAGCTTTAACAAAATGTCCTGAAAACAGTAGCTGGTCCAGATTTAATATATCATAATGAACTCTTACATTAAGAAATCTCAAGATTTTAGTAACCTGGTCTAATGATAATGGGAAGTTTCCTAATTAATAGTACTGCAGTATTTTAGCCTTTTAAAGGATTTATGCACAGTTGATTTCAGAACTGCATCAGAGTTGAATGACGTAGTGTGTGTGCTACTGAAGCTCCACACTGAAGGGGTATGTTTTCCACTGTGGATGTGCAATCTAGAGATGTCTGCACTCATCATGTGAGAACTGTAATGTTTGCAAACTATAGGATTCAGCAGTGCAGAGTATGGGCTTGTGACCAGCTGTTCTGATCACTAACCAGGCAAGAGCCAAGACCACTGCTCTTGCACCTGATGCTCTGAACTGCTGGCAAGTTGGCTCTCCAGATGTTTGACGTTGGGTGGATTTAGGCCTTGTCTTCCAATGGTCTTAATCTCTATATTCAGTATTTATATAGGGACATAGCTCAGCTGTTGAGCTGTGAGAATATAAAATCTAGGAAATAAATTGCTGGTGGTTGGAAGTATAGGTAACGTCCTTAAACAGAAAAATTGTTTTTACAAAAACCAATATTGTCTTACTTAATCTGTGAAGAAGTGGCAATATCGTAGACATTCTTTTCAGCATGAAGCTTCTGTACTGCTCAGGTTGTGCTCTAGCTCTCAGTATGGTGGTGCCCTTTTGAAACTAGAATAAAGATGAATATAAAACACAGCTAAGAGGATGTATGCTTGTCATTGATGTTCAGAAATACTTGAGTTCCTTTTCTTTAAAGTTTTGTAAACATGCAAGTTTTACTGTCACTTTGTATTCAAATTCAGGGTTCTAAGTGAAACAAATGAAAGGGGATTTTTTTAAGTCAATCGTGCATTGTTTCAAGTGTTGGAGCTAATAATAAGAGTGGAAGGTGGTTTCTTTGATATGAAAGTAGAAGTGAATTCTATATAATGTGATTCAACCAACATTCAAATGCTTTCAGAACAAGGCAGTACAAAAGGCACTTCATTCCATCTCTAGTTTGGTGCACACACTGTACTGTTGAGGGACTTAAACAGCAACTAGTGTCTGATTTAACTTCTAAAATGCTCTTTGCAGATCGACTGGTGAGACAGCTGTTACTACTTTCGACATTGACAAAATGTACACCCCTTTGTTCTTTGCACGAGTGAAGAGTTTTACTGCATTTTCAGAAAAGCCACTCTAAGAAACACCTTCTCCTCTCACAACTTCTGCATGAGTAAAAGGTTGTAGCTAATAAGCACTTAAGTTATAAATGTGTATATATTTGGAACATTTTAAAATTCTGGGTAATTTTATGAAGGCAGTTTGTTCTATTTGATTATGAATGGCAGGGATTTTGTTTTCAGATCAAAGTTAGGAGTATTAAACACCTTTTATTTGTGAGAAGAATTTGATAACAAAGTTTTGTTTTGTTGTGTTGGTTTGGGATTTTTTTAAACAGATTTTATAAATCAGTCTGCTTAAAATGTGAGTCTTCATCTGTCTAGATATTTGATTTGTTCAAAAGGAATCATAGGAAAATCTCACTGTCCATGGGACAGTGTGTATGGTCTCTGGTGAAGGCTTGAAATGTGAAGGGGAGAAAGTTGTCATCTGTTAAACTGCGTGACTTAACTTCAAATAAATGTTTTCTTTAAATTAAACTTCTTTTGTTTGCATTTAAGATCTGGCATTTTGTCAACATCAACCTTAAGGAAAATCAGACAAGGGAAAGCAAGCACGAGGTATAAAATTTATCTGCAGAGGTACATCCCCACCAATGCAGTGGTGTCAGTTGGTTATGAATGTAATTTGGTCTTGGTAGAAGTTCAGTGGAGCCTGCCTTCTCTGCGGGATGTGTGTGGAGGGGAGAGGGATATGGGCAGTGAGTTGTTCCCTTGTACTGTAGGATGATTTCGCAGGTATGTGGCCCTGCTCAGGAAGTGTCACAGTGCAAGGGTGAAATGCTGGTACATTTGGTCAGGTTTGAATGCACAGGTAAGCAGGGCTCACTTGGACGTGACTGTGATGTGTTATAACCCTTCATCTAACCTCGCTACAGATGCTGTAAACCCTTTGAGCATTTGTTGTACTAAGATAAATTTTGAGGCTGCTGTAGATGTTGAAGTGCTGTGTACTGCTAATCATGAAGTGTACCTTGAGGTTTGGGGCAGGTGCTGTATGCTGCTTCTCCTGCATATATCGCTTGGGGGTGTAGTGCAGACATTGTAATGCTGCTTATTATGTGTGTATCTTGGATTCTGGAAGAACTGAAGCTTTTTAGTGTACTTTTTTTTTAAGCCATTTTGCATAATTTACCTTTGATCATCTTGTTTCAAAATACTGACCTGGACTTGAGGACTAAAATGTGAAAGCTGTGGAAAGAACTATACTTGTTCTATAATTAATAAAGTGTATCTTTGCAAGGAGCTACGTGATTAAAAATACATCAATAAATCATGATTTTGAACATGCAATCCTACTGGCAATTTCTTATTTTCCCAAGAAATCATTATTTTTGTATGGTTAATGGTGATTAGTTAGGAGCTACCATGCATAAATTACATGCTAGGCAAGACTGATGGGTGGAATTAACCTCTTAATGACTTTTTATTACACTACTTACAGGTTATCTGAGGAAAGTAGAGTAGTTTTCAGGTACATGAGTTCTGAATGAGGATGTGTATATCTGAGACTTCATGAGTTTTCTCCCTAGTGTAACAAGGCTCTGCCTACAACCCTATGTCCTTTGACCACAGTTGCACTATTACTTCGTACACAATATTTAATAAGGAGTGTATTGTGTTCTCATTGCTGAAAGGCAAAACAACTGCTTAGAGTATCAGCTTCACGTTTTGAAATATTGCCAAGTTTGTACACAGGGAAAGATGTTAATTACCTACACTTTTGTTCAGGGTGAAAGATGCAGATTGGATTCTGCCTGCTGAGAAATGCCAAAAATTTTGCCGTAAGAGTCAGAAGGTGGTACTGATTATTAGTTGAGGTACAGTTTTTTCCAATAACTGCGTTGGATGTCATACAGGAACCTTTGAATTCAGAGTTCTTTTCATACCACAACTTAGTTGCTTCTTCTGACCTTTTGTTTTTTCTTGCCTTGGGCATGTGTTTGAAATAGTGTGGGCGTAAAGGAAAAGCTAGCTAGTTACAAACTGAGATGTTGCTTCATCAGAAGTCTCAAGCAATGATTATTTTGAGATTATATGAAATACTGCTTCACCAAGAAAATTATGTGAGCCTTCTATCTGTGAGACTGAGCTATGATGAATATGCTTGTTCCTCTCCATTTAGAAAGTCAAGCTTTTTACCTTTTAAAATAGTTTATCAGCAGATACTACTACTGTTTGTTCGTGTCCAACTATTAACATACTACTTGTTTCAGCAAAGAATTGGTGACTAGTTGCTTTTCCTTCATTCTGTCTAGTGTTTTTCAGTAGTCCAAGGCTATAATAACTAGAGGCTCTATGTTCTTATAATTTATTTTTATTGTCCTGTTTATTCTCATATAATGACTTAAGTTGGTATAACTAGTTTACTACTGGGAAATCGTCCTTTACTAATTATTAGTAATTTGAATAAAACAATAAAGTGTACACCTATGGAGTCCTTTTTCCCCAGGCTTTATTGAAGGGAGTTGCAACAAGTTCCCTTATAAAAATGCAAGGAGAGCTACAAGAGGTAACAGAAACATGGTTCTCAGAGCTGTAGATCTCTTCTATGTATTGGATTAAAGACAGCAGAGTGCACAGGTTTGTGGACAGAAGATGCTCAGGTGATCAGATGTTATGGTGATTTGTCTCAGTCTAATTGGAGATTAGCACCAGTTAAACCTTTGTGTGTAATGTGGGCTGTAGGTGACTAACTGCAGAGCCCTGAGGAAAGGACCAGCAGGCAGACATTTTCCAGCTGCTAGTTCAGCTCCTGATTCACTCGATAACCCTGAGCTAAGCTGGTCACAATTTCAAAAACGTGGTGTTTGCACAAGGTTTTTTGTTTAAAGAAAGAGAACAATAGAGTCGGGTTTAGTTTTTTTTAATTGAAAAGAATTCCTTTGGAATGTGTGCCAGTACATTTGGAAACTTTTATTGACGTTAAAATGGATGAACTATTGAGGTGCATTGCCATTTTTTCTACTGTCCAAGATGAGGAAAACATAAAAGCTTGCATACATTTGCAAAACAGTTTGGATTTCAGAATGGATGTTACATGTTACTTAGTATTAATAGCAGCTGTAAAGAAATCAAAGACTTCCATTTGATCGTCAGTCTGGATTCAAGCTTTGTGCGTTACGCTAAGACTAGCAGCTTGCTTATTAAAATGGCTTGCATAATTGTTTGCTTAAAAGGAACAGTTAGGGCTTTGCCTCGCCTCTGTCCCATCCAGAGTCTAGTTCCTGAGTCCTTAAAATAATTGCTAGAACCAGAAGTCCTATATAATGTTGACTGAAGCAAAGGATTTGGAAGAGGAACTAGTCTGCAATTGAATGGAACTTCTGGGGATGTATAAAAGTGGTATTCTCTCCCAGCTAAAACTGCTTTCAGCTCTGGCAGTGTAGGCCACTTGAAAGGGTCCATGTGCACCATGGCAATGTGTACCTATCATTCAAGACAGTAAGAGGTGTTAAAATTACATAGAACTGTAGAATATCCCAACTTGGAAGGGACCCACAAGGATCACTGATATCCAGCTCCTGGCCCCACGTAGTACCATCCCCAAGAGTCACATCATGAGCCTGAGAGTATCATCCAAATGCCTCTTGAACTCTGTCAGGCTTGGTGCTGTAACCACTTCCCTGGGGAGCCTGTTCCAGCACCCAGCCACCCTCTGGGTTAAGTATAGTGTGATTTTATGGAACACATGTTCAGCATATGAATAGAAAAAAACCCCAAGAAACATAACTGCTTCTGAAGACATGAAACAGTCCTGCATTTTTTGGGATTGACAGCCTTCCTTGGCAATTGAAAGTTTTTTGACATATTTTGAAGATACCTGTTGCACATTCATTAATTTAGCCTTGGAATGCTTTATGAGAAATAGCTGGATATGGTCCAGAGCTAAGGAAAGTAAGACTAATAAATCCTACCAAATGAAATTATTCTTTAATGTGGAAGTCCAAGATGAGTAGATACTTTTTCCACACATTTTATTTCTGAAGGATTGAATTTTCCCTTGAGAAGATACTTGCAAACGCTGTGATCCCGGCATGTTTCCATATTCAATGTGCACAGTAAGTAAATTTATTTTAATTAATTCTATAGGAATTGATTTTTTTTTTTCCATTTTGTTTTATTTTCTTCTGGAGATAGTGCTAACCCTGCAGATTGTTGCATCTCAGTACTGATCAGGAGCTTTGGGATGCAGCTTCCTGATGCGTTTACTGGTGCCGGTGTGCACTGTCGGTGTTCGGCCATGAGGTGGCATGCCACGGTTTGAAGTATTCCTTTGTACTTCATAAACGAAGTATATGTATTTTTCCCTACAACTTATTTGATATTTGTGAACATATCAGGAAAAATAGAGGAAATGGACCAAGCAATTTTTGCACATTACATTTAGCCTGCCAGGCATTCATCTCCTTTGGTTTCTGTGCTGGTAAGACATCTAAAATAACACAACTGAACAGGACAAAACAGAAAGGCCAGTTCTTCAAAGGGATTTTAAGTATCTGAATGACAGAATCATGGCCTCCAAATGGGATCTGAGGCAGCCAATATGTGAAGTGGGAACATCCTTATGAAGGATGATGCACTGAAAAGAAGTGTGTTTAACCACTGCCACTTGGAGAGTGTATGTTCCCCAAAGCAGGGGTCGTCATTTCAGTTCCTTCTCTGCTCTGAAGGTTTCTGTTCAGAGTGCAAGTTTATTGGGGAAAGGCTGGTGGCCCTAGCCAGGACCAAGAGTTATGCTTTTGGGGGTGTTTGGACATCCTGTCCTGCAGTATGTGCAAATAATTTCTTTGTTGTAGAACAGCTTTAATATCTTCCCCAGAAACCCTGTAAAACTGGCAAACGTGGATGCGAATGGGGTACCTCAGCTAGAGCACAGAGGGGAGCCCATGAGCCGAAGGTGTGTTTACCTTCTGTGCAGATCTTCCCCGAAGTTTGATGTTGCATCACCTGCTGTCTTTGGGGAGCAAAAAGAAGTAATCCTTTCTCTTATTTTTAGAAGTAATCTTTTCTCATATTTTTAAGAAGATGCTGTAGGGGTTTCTCACTGAAAGGGGCATTCAGGCAACTCCTTTCTATCTATGCTGATAAGAAATTGGTTTTATGTCTGGTACTTCACACTTCAGTGTCTATTAACCTGGTTTGGCCAGGTAAGATGTATTTATAGGGGCATTAAGTTTTATTAGCTCTCTGTAAAGGTCCAAAACTATTTGATCCCAAATCAGGGGTAGAAACTGGAATCTATTGAACACGCGAAACGCAATTTAAGGGTCTCGAGGGTAGGACATGTTAATAAGGAGGACGAGTTATGTTAACCAGGGGAGGGATTATATTATCTAGGGGATTACACAATTGATTAACGTTTCCCATAACAAGGATTACATGTGAGGGGAAGATGGTTAAGATTTCCCTATCCAGGATTACATGGGGGGGGGAAGAAAAAAAGGGGTTTAAACGTGGTCTGATAACATCATCACAAAGTCTTTCCATATCCTGCTGCAGGAGACAGGCCAATCAACATGGTTGAATATCAATAGGTCTCATCAGGTCCTCAGATTAAGGAGTTTCTCCCAGCTCCTGCTGTCCACAGCCTGCTGCATAATCCTAGCAGTTCCTTTTCTGCTGATACCCGAGTTTTCGGATGGCTACAGCTCTAAGTTGTATACTTCAAGAAAAAAAGTACAAAATATTGGTCCCTTTTCTCCTTTTTTCCCTAGAGCCCAGTTTCCTTGCCATCTGACTTGATCTGTGTTCACAAAACCAGCTGATTTTTACTGGGGAAGCAGACACCTCAGGGCTGGTGGGGAATGGGACTCAGGGGCTTAGTGTAGAGGAAAAGACAAATCTCTTAAAGGAAATTTGATAAATATGTATGTAAGTAATAATCAGTTACAATCAGTTTTCATTAAGTGTATATGTATCAGGGGCTTTAAGGTTTTTTTCCTAGTTGCAGTTCCCAATGGCTGTGGCCTTCCCACACCTCACTGATTTTTTTGGGGTGTGTGGGGATACCTAAGGAAAAGATTATTCCTGTTATTCAGCCTTCAAGAAGACCTTTGAAATTCAGGGCACTTACCACAACTTCTGTACTTTGAATCAATGAAAAGGTCTTTACTTTGTTTTGTATAATTTGACACCTACCTTAAAAGACAAACAGGAAGATAGTGGGTTGGTTCAGTTCTGCCTGAAAATGTAATCACATGGAGAAGAAAACATTGAGTACCCTTAAACTCACCTTGAGTACGCATATTAGTAATTGACAGTGTCTAGTCGGATGGTGATCTGGAAAGTAAAGTCTGAGAACAATAAACCTACAGATATTAAAGCCAGCTGCATTTCCCAGTGGCAATAAAGCAGGAAGATTGTGAGGGGCTAACTTTCATAGACGCTGACACCACAGTTGCCAGCAATTTTGTTTGGAACCTGCTCCCTCTTTAAGAAAGTGTGCCTTTTTAAACATTTCACATAAAAAGCCACCAAAGTCTGTAGAACCTGAAAAACTACCACAAAAAGTAATCTGATGACAAGATGAATATTTGTCTGGGTATGTGCAAGGCAGTGAATCAAGTTTTTCTTCTTTCTTCTTCAAGGACTCAGAGTCTTTTATGAGACCAAAATCATACATTGTATTGTCAGCATCTCATTACCATTCACAGGAATTAAAAAAAATAAGAATGGAGTGCAGTGTTGATCATCTGGTGATCACTGAGCTTTAGTGCAGCAGCATTCCTGATAATTTTATCCTAAAATTACAATTCAGCTTCTCATCAGGCCTTGAAGATGGTTTGATATAGAACAATTGTAGCCTAAACCAAATTTAAACTTACAGCATCTAAACAGAGAAAAGACTACTGCTATTCCAGGTTTACTGCCAAGCCTGAGTTAAGGTTTTCCAAGAGACCTCAGGGTACAAGCTGCTTTGGTCTCCTTCAATACAGTGCTCTTTGCCCTGCTGTAGTACCTCAGGACTACCAAAATACAGAGGCATTAGAGTGATGAAAGTTTGAAAATGTGGGCAAAAGTAGGAATCTGCAAGTTTTCCGGGAGGCCTTATGTGCAGAGGATGCCTGCTAGTTTGGGCAGTGTGCAAATGGCTAAATGCAGGGTGGACTGAAGCACAGTGATGCAAACTATATCCTTCTGTGTTACCTGCCCTGCGGTTGGAGCAGCCACACAGTTGTGGGGACAGCACAGATAGTGGGGCTCACTCTCATGCAAGAATTTGGGCTGTGTTTGGGAGGATACTGGCTGACCCGTCTCCTTGGCACTGGCCCTATGTCTTTGTCATGAGGTTAATGATGGAGAACCTGGCCAGGCAATCCTAACTGTAGCTGTGCCCAAACCACACACGTTTCACATAGAAGTGAGGCTGGCATGCACAGAAGTGTGTGTAAGCTTAAGTTTTCTCTCATTTTGAAGCTCAGGCCTGGGAGCAGGCTTGATGCCTTGGAACAGGCAAGAGTTAAAAAATCCAAAAAAACCAGGAGTCTTACTCCCCTGCTATAAATCTGCATTGGTCAACAGGACTAGGATGGTAGGCTGGGACAACAGCTGGTAAAGTTATAGTAATCATGGAGACAAAGAGAGTATTTTGATGAAAAAAGACCACATTTTGTAGTTTACGTGGATAACAGCAACTGCCTGCAGGACCAAATGTGCTGCCTCACCCTGCAGTGAACCAGCATCAAAGCCTGCCTGACTTGGGATTCCAAGCCCTATTACAGCTACAGGTTGATTTTTATAGGATTATTTAGATTGGAAAAGACCTTGAAGAAGATGGAGTCCAAGCATTAACCTAGCACTGCCAAGTCCACCCCTAAACCGTGTCCATAAGTGACACATGTACATGTCTTTTAAATGCCTCCAGGGATAGTGATAGAACCACTTCCCTAGGCAGCCTCTTCCAGTGCCTGATAACCCTTTCTGTGAAGATATTTTTCCTATTGTCCAATCTAAACCTCCCCTGGCACAGCTTGTGATCATTTGCTCTCATCCTGTCATTCGTTACTTGGGAGAAGAGACCAACCCCCACGTCATTATAACCTCTTTCAGGTAGTTGTAGAGAGCAATAAGATCTCCCCTCAGCCTCTTCTTCTCCAGGCTAAACAACCCTAGCACTCTTAGCTGCTTTGTTGCCCTTCTCTGGGCATGCCCCAGCACCTCGATGCCTTTCTTGTATGAGGGGCCCAAAACTGAACACAGTACTTGAGGTACGGCTTCAACAGTGCTGAGTACAGAGGAATGATCTCTGCCCTGGTCCTGCTGGCTACGTTATTTCTGACACAGGCCAGGATTCCATTGGCCACCTTGGCCACCAGGACACACCACTGGCTTATGTCCAGCTGCTGTTCACCAGCACCCCCAGCTCCTTTTCTGTCAGGCGGTTTTCCAGCCACTCTGTCCCCAGCCTGTAGTGATGCCTGGGGCTGTTGTGACCCAAGTGCAGGACCCGGCACTTGGTGTTGTTGAACCTCATATAATTGGCCTCAGTCCATCAATCCAGCCTGTTCAGATCCCTATATGGAACCCCTTGGCCAGTTCCCTAACAAAATGAAGTATTAAGCAGTCATCTTGTCAAGCCTGACAGTTTCTGCCAATAACTTTTGCACTCGCTGACCAGTTTCCAGATAGATTTGGCAGATATACCAAAAATTCAGTTGTACCAAGTTCTGACAGGTTTGATGAAAGTACGCAGTGGGTGAAAAGAGACACTTGTAGTATCTCCATGGAGAGAAAGCTTGCCGTATGTAATCTATTTTCAGTTTTTATATCATCACAAGTAATCTTTATAGTACTTTAATAGTTTTTTATACTGTTCCATTATTAGAACCCAAAGAACTCACAAGGGAGAGTGGCAGAGGACTCTTTGATCTGTTTGTTCATCCTGTGTTCACCCACCCCAAGGCCAGACATTCATTCTTTTTTCTCCTGCTCTCCTCCTGCCCCCCGACTTTCCTCTGAGTGCAGGAATCAGTGGTCTTCAGTAATGCCGTGTGTACAGCCTTATCCTACTGTCTCCAGCCTCTCAGACCAGAATCCTATTCCTTTCTGTAGGGAATCAGGAAAGTCTAGAGGGAATGACCATGGACCACCCCTTCTTTGCCCTGAAATGTACTGCTGCTTCTATTATCAGCTTGGAGGGCCCTGCCTCCAGGGATCCTGCTCTGCCCACAGCCACTGCTGACTGGGCTGAAGATCGTGGTTATCTCCTGTCTTTGCTATGACTTGAGCAGAGGAAGTCTGGATATTTGGCAAACAGCTTTGCATGACACCAAATGTTTACAGTATCCACAGACATCAGGTTGGTGACAGCTGTTCATGTGGTATATGTAACTCATTGCTGTAGGTGCCAGAGTAAGGCTGGGATGCCACCAGCTCACCTTGCCACCCACAGGTACCAGTGGAGAGGCTGCAAACATGAGGACAGCAGCATGTCGTTGCCCCTCCACTCTCCACCTGGTGTTTGGGACAGGGGAAGGCCACACCAGCTAGTCCCTGCCATGTCCTGGCAGGAATGTTCTGCTGGAGGTAAAGGGCTGAGGGACCTGATCCTGACACAGACATTTGCTATCTCCCCTAAAAGCAAAAGGGATTCCCAGTTGCCATATGACTTTGGCCTTTACTTAACAGTTTCCACCTGTCATGGAAACCAGTGAGCAAAGAAGTCACTCTTGTGCTGTGATTTGTATTATTTATGACTATCTGTCTTCAGAAGAACAAATAGATTGGGCAACCTTTGGTAACAGAAGACTTAAACCACGTCACTAGTGATAAAATAGCCAAATGATGTGAAATTCAAATCTTGACACAACTGATTTGGAGAAATGAAAAACACTTGTTTGATAGAGGCCCTCCAAGGCAGTTTTGCTTCCTTGGTTACTAAGTGGAAACAGAAGAAATGAGCTCAGAGTGAAAAGCTGGCCAAAGACCTTCCTGGTTTGCCCTGTCCTCTAAGAGACTATCGGTGCCGTACAGGAAATCATCTCATGTTGCTCACAGAAATCAAATAATCCAACAAGGAGAGCAAAGGATGCTTGTATCATTCAGATTGATGATGATGCTGTCTGCAGGGCCACAAAGGCTGTGTCCTGCTGCCCCAGGGTGTTCCTCATATGCCAGACTTTTGGATGACTTTCCAGATGTGCCGCACTGTACCCAGGTAATTCAAGCAGCAGCGTCTGGAGACTGCAACTGTCTGGTATGAGAACAGCTATGACTGATCCTCAGTGTTCCCAGAATCACAGCATAGCTGAGGTTTCAGTCCACCTCACTGTCCACTTAACAAGCCCATACATCATCAACTTGTCTGTGAGGATGTTTTGGAAGACTGTGCTGAAAGCCTGGCTGAAGTCAAGATAAAATACATCACTGCTCCTCCCTCATGCCAAGACACTCATTGTAGAAGGCTCTGAGGTTGGTTAAGCACAATTTTCTCTTCATAAATCCATTCTGACTGCTCTTGATCACTTTTTAGTCTTCCATGTGTTTGCAAAGAGTTTTCAAGATTTTTTTTCCATCACCTTTGCAAATTTTAAGGTGGCACTGGCCAGTCTAGTTCCTCAGGTCTTCCTTCCTGTTCTCCTTGATGAGAGAAGTGACATTACTTTCTTCACACTCATCCAGTCACCATGACTTTTCAAGGATTATCACGAATGGCCTCACAGTAACACCTGCCAGCTTCCCATCAGGGCCCATGGACTTACATATGTTGGGTTCATTAAAGTGTTCCCTAATCTGTTTCTCATGCATTGATGGTGAGTCCTCCTTGCTTCAGAAGGTGAGCAGTGTTGGTGAAGTTCACCTTGTGAAAGACAGAAACACTTTAGTATCTGGAGACTGCAGCAGCTCAGAGAAGAAGAGACACTGTACTGAATCAGGACCAGCCTGCATAGATTGCATGAGTCAGGTCCAAACTGCTTCAGGTGCACAGTTTTAATATCCTATTCATGCTCTGCTTTGATTACTGATTGCATCTATTTTTACTCTGACACCAGCAGACTTCCTTCTTTTTTCGTTCTTAAATAAACTGTGCCACCTTCCCATCCTCCTCAGCCTCCCCTGAGTCCCCATGCCAGATATGTAAAGCCTGTTCCTGGCACATACAAACAGTATCCCTGCTGAGATTCACCACAGTGGCCACTACTACATAGTGTCTGCAATGAGGTAAAACACTAACTCCTTGACCATGATTATTAAAAAGCCCCAAATTACTACCTTGATGGGAAGCAGAGCAAAAGTGCCAGGATTACCAGACACACAGATTAGTAAACGTCCCAAATGCCACAAGGAAAGAAAAACTCTCTACAATGACTCAGGATGTATCCCCTAAAGCTTCCTTAGCTGCAGTTCTTTCTACCACCAGCAGTTTGACACACTTTTTTTTCATTTAAAAATACAGGGAATGTGTTTAGTACCAGATTTTAGAAAATAGTCCATAGCCTTGCTGGTCTGTCAAAAGGGCAGGAGCTTTTTACAATCCTTTTCCCATGCAAAGGCAGCGACCCTGGGGAGATGAAGGCCAGAAGAAACACAAGGTATGTTGCAAGGCCGGAGAGATGGGGGTCAAATCCCTGTTCTGCCTTTCTCATCTCTCCATTGGTGTGACTGATACAGAAACATTTCCTTTTCTCAAATGGGTATTCTCAGGATAAATATACTAAAAAATGGAGGTGCTGCCTTGTATTATTGAGATAGTTCCTTATTATAATATGTCTAAATTCTACCTTAAAATGCTGCATGAATCAAAAAAACCCCAAATATAAAAGCTATGTTTCTGTAAGATACAGTCTGGCTAATGTATAATTCTGAGGAACATTGCTGTAGCTCTCTTATGGCCTCAGAAGAGCCCTTATATAGAAATATACTTGCTTTGGAGCAAGCACAGAGATTACTCCCAGAGAATTAGCCTTAAATACTGAGGCTGGTGCTTTCAGAGCTAAGACCTTGTGAAAGTAGTGTAGGTCACGTAGTGCCATGTATGGATATTTTTGTTAGCTTTGGCAGTAGATACAGCCACCAGAAACACCAATAAGCCAGAACAAACCATCTTGCCTGTGTAATCATCCACACCCTGACCTTCTTGCATATCTGCTGCCTGCCTAAAGCTCTGCTGCAGCTGTGCCTTGCACAGCAGACATTTCTGCAGCAGAGAATAAGGTTATAGGGTTATCTATGGGTGGATCCTCACAGATCAATTGGAGTTTCTTCATGAAACTACTCTGAATAAACACAGTGTTCAGTATATTTTCTTAAAATAGAGGATAATGCATCCAGTGCTCTTTCACCTCTGATTCTCCCATTCTCCTCTGCTCTCATGACACTCCACTCAGAGTGCTGTGTCCAGATCTGGGCCCCCCAACACAAGGAAGATGTGGACCTGCTGGAACAAGTCCAGAGGAAGCCACTACACTGATCACAGGCCTGGAACACCTCTCCTATGAAGACAGGCTGAGAGAGTTGGGGATGTTCAGCCTGAGAAGAGGAGGCTCTGGGATGACCTTAGAGCACCTTCCAGTTCCTAAAGGGGGTCTACAAGAAGGTTGGAGGGGGACTTTTCACAAGGGCATGTAGTGAGTGATAGGACAAGGGGGAATGGTCTTAAGCTTAAGGAGGGTAGGTTTAGATTAGATATTAGGAAGAAATTCTTTACTGTAAGGGTGGTGAGGCACTGGAACAGGTTGCCTGGAGAGGTTGAACAACTCCCATTCCTGGAGGTGTTCAAGACCAGCCTGAGCAGGGCTCTGAGTAACCTGGTCTAGCGGGAGGTGTCCCTGCCCATGGCAGGGGGGTTGGAGCCAGATGATCTTCCAGGTCTCTTCCAACCGAAACCATTCTATGATTCTTATCAGCCCAACTGGGCACAGTACCTTACAGCTAGTTAAAAGAGGCTTAAATCAATGACATATACATGTTTCTTTTAATGTATCTCAAACACATTGCAAAAATTTAGTGTTGTGAAGGTCAGAGATGGGATTGGTATCTTTGTATTTTGAGCTAAACAGATATAAATTTGCTGTTATATTGACCCACTGTGCTGAATGTACCTAAAGTAGAAGGAGTTGCTGCCAGCATAGAAGTCACTGCAAAAACGTGGAAAGGTCAAAATGACCCAGCTTATAAATCTGGAAAGCCTTTCTGTGTTTAACCATAGAAAAATCATAAAATCTTAGTTTCTTCCTTTTTAAAAATTAATAACCTGTCCTTCTTAAGCCTGAAATGTGTTTCTTTTGGAAACATAGTTGGTGTGATGAACGCTGCATGAACAGGAACTCAGTGTCTCCTCACACTGTGGGACTGTCCCGGTTGCACAGAGTTACAAGTATGGAAACTGCAAGAAGGCATGGCCTTTCTATGGCAGGTAGCTACTGAGTGGAGCTGTGACCACAGGAATAGCTTTCATTTTGGAAACCTTTTGATTCAGACTTCAAGACAAACCAACAAAAAGCTTCTTGCTTCTCAGGCAGGAAGAAAGGTTGGTAGTAACTTTCTTTTAGGGAGGTTTTGTAGTAATAGTCCTTTAAGAAGCCTGTGAAACTTAGTAAATACCCATCTTCAAAAACTTGAAAAAATGGTTGATCTGCAGGAAAGAAAATCAGACATGAGGAAAAAATGCTAACAGCTGGGATTGGGACAGTGAAGCCATGGAACAGGTTATGGGATTGGTTATCAAATCCCTTTTGCTGGAAGTTTTTAAAAACAGAGGAAGGGCTTGGTGGGTGTAAAGGGAACAGATATACTTTGGTGTTGGAGCACTGTCCAAGGAGACTTCTAGCCACACATCTGTATGGTACTATTGCTGAGAGAGAGGTGGTGCTGGCAGTATTGCAGCAGAGAAGCAAGGAATTCAGAGGAGAGGCAAGATGAGACAGAGCCGATGGCAGCAGGCAGCATGCCCTGTGTGGTCCCTCACTGGTGTGACTGGTTTGGCAGTTCCAGAGGAATCTCAGCTATGGGAGATGAAGCCCGAGGGGCCCTGTCTGTCCCTAATCCTGCAGTTTACCTCCCAAAGCACAAGTGCTTATGGCTCCTCTTGATTTTACTTTTTCTGTCTTAGAGGGGGAGGTTGTTAGAAACCTTGATCAAAGTTTCCTTCTCCTACTTATTGATCTGAAGAATCATTATAAAACACACAAAGTTTGGAATCAGTGTGAGAGTAACTCACTGAATAAAAAAAGTTTAGTGAATTGACCTTTACATACAATAGCACACTGTTACTTTGTGATCTACATTTAGATTTTTTTCCACATAAAACAAATCACTATGCATCCTCTGTTTCACAAATTGCAATAAACATTTTTGAAACACTCTATGAATACAATTTGTTCTTGTCTTTTAAGTGTCTCTGAACTACACCCTTCACCAGGAGAGTGGTTTCCCTAGTAACTAATATATTTCAAAGTCTTAAAAATAAAAAGAATCTAAAAAAATTAAAATGAGAGAAAAAACAAAAAGACCGAACACGAGATACACCACAATTTGAGGTAATGTGAAGCTTTTATTGCCACTTGTTTTGTAATACTGTCCACCCAGATTCATCCCAATGAAAGGTTTATTTTGCCTCAGATTTCTGGGGCTTGACTTGCTCCACAGGCAGGGCAGGGCATGGTTACGATTGGCAGCTGGGCAGACCCTGAGATGAGGCTCTCTACCTTCGGTGGTTAAAGGAACCAGCCATGAAATGCCATACATGACATCCCTCAGCTCTTCCTTGCAGAGGTGGCAGCAGGGATGTGCGTAAGTGCTTCCTTCTGCGGGGGGGTAGGTGGCCCCTAAAACCCAGTCCAGAGAGCAGCAGAGGCCAGTCATGCAGGAAAGTCATGCAGACGTCAATTATGGGAAAAGGTGAAGGAATCTTTGCCAAAGATCTCTGAGCTGGCCACTAAGTTCAGGCAAGAAAATTCATATTTGGCACCCTACTTTTTTTAAAAAATGTAGGGAACTGATAGGTCCTGCTAAAATACAGCTTATGGTAGTGGTCAGAAAAGGAACGGATGCTGGAGGATTTGTTACAGTCTGCAATAAAAGAAACAAAAAGTGGCTGGAAAAAGCAGCAAGGCAATATATATTGAAAATATACGTATACGAAACTGGGTCTAACCCTGCAGAAGGGGACTTAGGGATAATGGTGTATTGGACATGATCTGTCAGTGTGCACATGCAGCCCAGAAAGCCAACTGTATCCTGGACTGCATCAAAAGAAGTGTGACCAGCAGGTCAAGGGAGGGGATTCTCACATCTACACTGCTCTCATGAGATTCCATGTGAAGTTCTGCATCCAGCTCTGGGGTCCCCAGCACAGGAAAGAGAGGACCTGCCAGAGAGGGCCCAGAGGAGGGCCATAAAGTTGATCAAAGACAGGGCTGGAGCACTTCTCCCATGAAAACAGGCTCAGAAAGTTGAGGTTGTTCAACCCAGAGAAAAGCAGGTTTGGAGTAGACCTCACTATGGCCTTTCAGCATGAGGGGAGTTTATTAGAAAGACAGAGAAAGACTTTTTACCAAGGCCTGTAGTGATAGGACAAGGAACAATTGTTTTAAACTGAAAGAGGGTAGGTTTAAATTGGGCTCAAGGAGGAAATATTTTTATGAGGATGGTGAGGCACTGGGAACAGGTTGCCCAGAGCAGTTGTGGATGCCCCATCCCTGGGAATGTTCAAGGCCAGGCTGGATGGGGCTTTGAACAGCCTGGTCTAGTAAAGGATGTCCCTGCCCATGGGAAGGGGGGTTGGTTTGGATGATTTCTGAAGGTCCCTTCCAAGCCAAAAACATTGTGTTATGATTCTATACAACATGTGTGCAAGGTTGGTGCAGTGGAGGGACTTAGATCACTTCCTGAAGAAGCTGGAAGAGTGCAGAAGGTTATACATGACAGCTGTGGTCCTTGAGGTCATTCATCTGCACCTTCCACAGTCCCACAGCTTGAACAAACTATGTATTGAGGAGGGCTGAAATGCTACCAAACCAGAATGGCAGCGAGGCAGTTTGTAAGAATATCTGATACCTTTTATTAGATCAACAATATAGTGGGGGAGAATATAACAGTTTAAAAAAGAGGAACAAAGACAAGCCTTCAGGTATGAAAGTCCCTCCTGGGGTCTGCAAGAGGAGCTAAAGCAGAAACTGGTGTGGTAGCACTTTCACATCCATGTTGCAACAGGGATGGAGAATTGGGCCCTTTGCCAGAGGAGGGGTGAGCAGAGACATTTACACCTGGTCACCGTAATGGGGACAGGTTGAAAACCATGTCATTGTGGCAGTAGTTGAGACCCACCCGGGGCCCTCCCTCGCTCATGTCTCCTTCACTTCCCCTCAAAGGTGCCGAGAGCTGGCAGCGGGGCTGTGCCCCACTCACCCTGGAGCAGGGGCCACTCTGAGGTGCAGGGTAGGGTGGCAGAGAGAGGCAGCTGCTGCTGTAGGTCAGCAGGGATTTCTCTCCACAGGATCCATCTCCCAGAGGACCAGTGTTAGGCCTGAAGGAGCCATGGCCACCCTTTGTCACAGGCAGGACATGCTGGGTGCTGAAGTGGGCGCAGTGCTGGTGGGAAGGGGCTGTGCAGGGGACAGCAGGGCCACTGCACAACCTCTCGGCACTAGGGATCCTCCCAAGGGATGGGCTTCGGCTCCAGGTCAATGCCTCTCCAGAGCCCTCATCCTCCCCAGCTGCCCTTGGGTACAGCAGCTGCCCAGAACAGCTGCTCAGCGTTGGCTCCTGGGAGCTTTTGCTTAAATGTCCCCTGAAATTAGCAGGTACCACGTAAGCATCCGGCTTGGAAAGAAGCAAAGGCAATGCTTCTGGCATCGGCATTGCACCTGTCAGAGACTTGGGAAAGCAAGGCATGGGTTAGTAAAACAAGGTGTAGTCTATCAACTCTCCTCTATGAGACCTTCACAAGTGCACTCAATTAATACAGGTAATGAAGCAGATGGTGTAGCAGAGCCTCCTTGTAGGGGAGTGACCATGGGCTTTAGGGGCAAACCAAACAGGCCTCTCAGCTCACAAATTTGGGGTTGTTTCCTCAGATTTTGCCCAAAGCCTGTTTTACATTGAAAGAATTGTTTAGACCTTGTGTTCACAGCCCTTGGGATCCACTGCCAGCATATACTGAAGAAGTACCTAAAAATGCAATTATGCTGATACACTTGACACCACAGAATTATTTTTTTTTTCTGTGGAGTTTGGAAAAGCCAGGTGTATGATTTTTAAAAACTGTTTGTTTTTAAGTGATCTTTTCACTACAATAATATTATGTGTCTCTTTTCAAGACTCTATTTCTAACTAATAAATTTTCCTATCTTTACATTTTTTTACCCTGCAAACAAAAATTTCATTCAGGGATGGATCAACACAGAAGAATTATTCTTCTGGGTCCTTTGTTCTAGATATTTCACAACTTCTTTAATTGCCCTAATTATTGGTTTATAATTGTGCAAACTTCAATTCCTCTCAGAACACTCATTTGTGCTATCATTTCTGATGAGTACTTGCAGGTCTTTCTTCTTTATAATTCTGCTTTTTCATGCATTTAATTATAGTGATTTTTCTGACCGCAAAGTAGCAAACCTTTCTGCTGTTCTCCACTCACTGAGAAGAAATGCCAACAATCTGGTATAGGACCCAGCCCACCTTCAACAAAAGACCCGTTGATGCCACAGAGAGAACATCCTATATATCACTTGCTCTATTTTGGGCTCATCTCATACCTTTTTCTAAAGATCTCCTTCCTAGTCTCTTGTGAGCACATTAAAATTTAATCCCTTCAGAATACATTTTTGCAGATTGAGCGACACAGGCTCTGTGTGTGAAATCAGATTCCTGAATTAGTTGTATCACAGCCAGTTTTGGCAGAACACAGATATGATGAGTTATTCCCAAGGAAAACCTGCTGAAGAGCCATGAACTGGAAAGCCAATTGATGGTAAATAATATAACCTGACCATTTCAAACCTGGGAAAACCCAAGGGGAATAAGCAGAGGTGGAGGGGTGTGCTCACTTTTCCACAGCACCTTCTCCATGTCAGTGGAGCAGCTTGGGACACATGTCAGTGTGGAGAAAACCTGACTTCCTCCTGTCTGTCCAAGGATGTGGCAGTGCCTCCTGCATCTGAGGGTGTCCTCACAGCCCTTGACGGTCTGCAGGTGGCCAAATCCTGCTCAGGGGCAGCTGTCCTGCAGGAGAGCATCTCTCTCCCTGATGGACATTAAGTCTGTGAATAAAGCGATCCAGGCTTGCTACTGAAGTAACTGGGTTTTCTTAAGTAACGGCTGGGGGACTAGGGGAAGAAGAAGTAAGGATTTCTGATTTTGCCTTGTTAATGATAAGGGGTTTTTGTCAAGATACCATACACAGTATATAACAGGCATATCCTTTAGGTAATGCTATATATTGTATTCTATAATAAAACCCTTTTTCACAGAAACACAGAATGGGCCAGGTTGGAAAGGACCACAGAGGTTTATCTGGTCCAACCTCCCTGCTTGAGCGGGGTCATCGTAGAGCCCATTGCACAGAACTGCATCCAGACAGTTCTTGAATATCTCCAGTGAGGGAGACTCCATGACCTCTCTGAGCAATCTGTTCCAGTGCATGGTCACTGCACAGTAAAGAAGTTCTTCCTCATGTTCCAGTGCAATGTCTTGTGCATCAGTTTCTGCCCATTGCCTGTTGTCCTATTGTTTGACACCACTGAGAGGAGCCTGGCTCCATCCTGTTGACACCTCTTCTTCAAATACTTGTAGACATTGATGAGGTCCCCTCTCATTTACCTCTTCTCAAGGATGAACAGGCCCAACTCCCTCAGCCTGTCCTTGTAAGAGGGATGTTCCACTCCCCTAATCATCTTTGTTGCCCTCAATGGACTCAGAGAGTAAACAGTTTGTGTCTCTGTGTATGTGTACAGGCACACACAAATCTTCCTCCTGAGTTCAGGTGTTGCCAAAAGTATTTCCCAATTTTCAAGTGTTTATTTGTTACAACTTTCTCATAAGTTGGCGCAATAAATACTATAAGTTAAATCCAATAAAAACCTGTTAATGTTCTCCTTCAGTGTCAATACTGATTAGATTAAATATCTACTTACTTTATTCATAGATTTCTTTGCAATTAATTTTATTTATGGAGAGTACTAACAAAGAACTTGTAGGAAATTTTTTGTAACAGTAACTCTTGCATTTAAAATAGGAAAGAGCTGATGCTCTAAAGCTATGTCCATACTGCTAAATTAAATGAAACTGAGGACTGTCATTGGTAACAAGGACCAAAAAGCATGGCCTGTCAGTGTCCAGACTACGTCCTGGCCTTGGGCAACTTCTGGACCTGAAGTGAAATGGACATGCAAGGGCTGTGTTGCAGTTCACCAAGGACTGTTTTTCACAGCATCAGCTTGAGGTTCTTAATTGTCCGTGTCTTGTAGCATGATGGCACATAGCGGTACAGGTAGGTTCAAAGCCAGCTGTGTACAGTGAAGGGACCAAAACCTGATTCAACCTTATCCAAAATTCTGCTAGGAAATGGTCTCTGGCACATACTGTCCTCCTGACCTACGCTAGAGCATTTTGTCTGTGAGCACGAGTTAGCACGGACCAAATCCACATCAGGGACCACATGAATAGTGGTATGACTGAGCCTGCCCTCCAGCCCTGCTTTGTTTACCAGTACAGATGTAATCTCCTGCTGTCAATCAGGCCAAAATTAGCTCCAGAGAGGGGCCACTAGCAGTGGATAGCAGTGCTGAGGAAGTCATGATGCTCAGGACAGCCCTCGTCCTTCTTGGCCTGATCATGGGGAGGCAGAATGTGGAGATGTAAAGCCTACTACCACACAGACCTAAAGTCCAGGTAGCCTCCACCATACCTTGAACCACAGATTTTTGACCCCAAAATTTCACTGATCAATAACAAGAGTTACCTCAATCTCCTGTATTCTTTTTAATCTTATAGAAGATGCAGAAAAAGCTGTCTGTGCTTTGTGGATTGATCTTCTTGCTTCTGCTTCTAGTTTTGTTTCTGGACGTGGATGGTCATGAGCTCCTTTGGACTTTAGAAAGTAATTATGATATGTTAAAGTTAGAAACAACCTTGTTATTAATCTTAAGAGAGCAAAATTTGTAGCACAGACCAAAACCACACTTATGGCCTAATTTAATACTTTATATTTGATATGAATTATTTAATGTGAGCTTAGATAACAAACATCTCAGATAAAGTGGGATGGGGTAAAAGTTCTCTGAAATCATAAAACCAGTGCACCACATTTATGTGTAGAAGATACTCCTCATACTAGAGCCCCAGCTGAAGCCACGAGGTCTTCTGCAGCTTGGCTAGAGTGTCCCTGTGGTTATTTACATTCTTCTCACACTTTAGACATGTTTATCAGCATGTTAATTTCCATTAGCTTCCACAGAGAATTAATTTTATTTAGCCTGCACACAAGTGAAAGACTGGAAAGCAGGAGACAGTTCAGTGGTTATGGTAGTAAACTAGGACTAAAACTTCCAGAAATAGTGCCCATTATTTAAACACTTGCATACAGTCTTTTTCAAATATAAATTACATATAAAGCACAGATGGCATTTTCCATAGACAATCCCTTGGGTACAACCATTTAGTGCTCCAAGATAGCCTCAGGCTTATGCATGGTGCCTTATAGAAGAGAAGAGATAACATGGTATTTCTTGCTTTCTGAGGATTTGCTGGTCCCTATGTACCTGAGGCAAAACGCTTCAAAATCAACAGGTTTTCCCAGGAGCCTAAATAAAAAAATACACTGTGCTGTAAAATCATAGCAGTATAGGCTAATTTAGGCTGGAAACGGACCTTTGGAGGTCTAGCTCAACCTCCTGCTCAGGCAGGACTAACTTCAGAGTTAGATCAGGTTGCTTATGACTTTGTGAAAATCTTTCTCCTTACAGTCATTTGACCTTGTCACATTCAATGACCCTTATTTGCTGGAACAAAAAAAATTCCTTAATCAAACTTACAAAAACAGTCTTTAAAATTAACTTGCATAATGTTAGGTAATTTTATACCAACCTGAAAAAATATAAATTGGCCTTCATGCCTCCAGAAGTTGGTAACTGGGTAACCACCATGGCCTCGGCAGGAAAGGAGTTTCAGTGGTCCATTGCAGTTTGGACAGCATTTCCCTGGAGCAAAGATAGTGGGAAACATTTTCTATACCACAGTGATCAGATGAATCCCATGTGACACAATGGCTCATTGATGGTGGATTGCCACTTTGGTTTGGGGCTCAGAAACTACACTGAGAAAAACTACGCAAAAAACTTTCAAACGTAAGCAAAAGTCAATATAAACAAACTAATAATTGCCTTTATTCTGCCCATTATTAAACATAACTGTCAACAATTGTTTCTATTACAGATTTATTGCAATTTTATAATTTTTTATCACAGTCAGTTTTAGTTGTTTTTCTCTTGTCAGTGTTTGGAATGTCATATGTGTTATTGTCTTGACTTTTCTAGAAGACATCATTACGGTCTCAGTGAGTGCATGAGCAATACCTTTCTTTGGTCAAAATGTACATCAGATCCAGAAATCAGTATGTGCTAGTTCTATTGAGCAACACAATTGTTTGGAACGGTCTCATAAAAAAAGTGCGTGTGGCTCATGTTCTCTATTTGCATTGTCTTGCGCCAGTGCTGTGACTGTGAGGCCAGTTTTCCAGTCATCACGGTTTATGAGCAACTTCTTTCCTGCAAGATTTGCCTCCTGAGTTACTCCTGGGCCAGTGCAATAATGAAGTCAGCACTCAAGTCGGCAAGAACAGCACAGCAGGAAGCTGCCTGCACTGCACAGCTTTCTCAGCAACCTCTCTCATGGGCCTAAGAGGAATGCCTAACTAATAGAAATAGAGATGAAAAAAGTATTAGGGGGAAAAAAAATAAAAGAAACAAGCAGACAACTACTCCTCAACAGTAAGAAATGTAAAATGCATTGTTCCAAATCAAGAGTTGCATTGGAATATAAGGAATGGCAGAAGGAAGGCTGGATAATCCAAAGAGTATACAATACTTGGATTTACGTTGTGTTCACTTATGAACTGCCCATATAATGAACGGCCGTGTTCATACTCACGCTGTTGTTTTTGCCTGGCTTTATCACATATGGCTGGTCTTAGGTAGATCTTCCTTCCATCTGAAGTCGAGCAGTTGTTGCCACAAACCACCACCCCAAGGCAGGACTTTTTTAAGATGCGAGAGTTGTGGTTGTTGGTGTTTCTCATTGCCCAGCTGCTGTGGTGCCTCTGAGCATTTTTATCCTCTGAGCTATAGATATGTTTTACATAGGAATCTGGCCATTCCTGAAACCAGTCTATCTGTCTTACATCCTGTGGAAAGACCAAAGCAAGCCATGTTTTAGGCTGGGGAAGAGAAGAGAAGAGCTTGTGCAAGAGCCAAGCAGAGCTGGTCCCCTGCTGGGTATCCGCTAGCCAGGGTAACTCCAGCACCCCACCAGGTGATGCTGGTTGTCAGGAGGGAAGACAGAAAAAGCACAGTTCCCTGTGGCTCCCCACAAGCCCCAGAGCACCAGGAAGGCCTGGCTAGGATGTTGTTCTCACTCACTCATGGGTCCAGCTCAGTGCAGGACCTCCTTTGGAGAGGAAGGTGAGGTGCTTGATGGAAAATAGCAGATACTTTCCTTGTTGGCAGCTATCACTGCCTGGTTAACTTCTGTTAGCTTTCATGGCAGAGATCCTGCTCTGCCTTTCAATCAGTTCAAAGCAGTGCTACGCTGAATCATTTGGTTTGATTTGGCTCAACTCGGTGGAAAAGGGGCAAAAACTGAGTCACACTGAGACTATGTCCAAATTTGTAAGTCTTCAGTTCATTTTGGCCTAATTGCAATGAAAGACTTGCACAGGGATTTTTTTGAAGTCCAAAACAAAGAAACCTGACATCCTGGTCAGGTTTTATTTCCACTGCTAAAATGATTGAAAAAACCAAAGGACAGCACAATAAGGAATAATAAAAATAAAATTGGAAAAAACCCCCAAAGGACCAAACACACATCATCTCAGTGGGTACAGTCAACACAGCAAAACGCAGTAAGCCATAAAGCACCTAACATACCTGCTGATGGTTTTGAGGGAAAATGTCTTGTAAAGAGTAGAAAAACTTAGTAGGAATTTCCTTTAAATTGCTAATCCCAGCCACTGAGATCCATGACAGCATAAAGAATATCAGTCGACTCCCATCAACTCCCATGTTCTCCTGGTATCCACTGGATAGTGTAGGAAAGGGTGTCAAGGAAGCCTCCAGACTGAAATGTGGGTGAAGGTGACCTTGAGGTGAAGGTCAGGGAAGGAGACATTCTGGAACATGGAGGCTTTGGGTAAAAAGCACTGGTATAGTATGGAAGAGGCTGGCATCCAGCAAGAAGACAGGTTTGGGAGATGAAAGGCAGATCTGGACGCTGAAGGACAGCAGCAGGAGAAATTTGGCAGAAACACGCTGAGGTGAGGTGATATTGGTGTGCAGGGTGTGTGGGCTTTCACTGGAGAGCATGGTTGAAACTTTTAGATAAGAGAACTAGAAAAGGACAGAGGGAGAGGAAGATGTACCTCTCAGCAGATCTCTGCAAACACTAAGCAAGGTTTTCTTAGGTGCTCATGAAAGACTGTTGCCCTCATGAGGGAAGACAGATTGTCTGCCTGGAGCCCAATCTGAAGTGAGACTGAGCACCCACAGTTCCAAGGCAGTTGTGGGTGCTGTTTTCCCTTCTCATAAAGTACTACCCAGAGCAAAAAACAAGTTCTGGACACCTCTGACTGAATGCCCACAGCAGAAGCTAACTTTTTGCCCTCTGCTTTCTATGCACCTCATCCACCGGTGGGCTAGAAAAGCAATGTATCTTCATCATTGCTATTTTTCATGCATCAATAGCTCTTTCAATAATACTTTTTTAAGGAAAAATGCATGGATATGTCAATATTTTCTAGCTTTTCAGTAAAACACTGCCCCATACCTCAAGGTGACAAAGAGAGTAAAGGCAACGAGGCATAGGTGACTGAGAAAGCACTTAAGATCAGTAGTGGAGATGACTAGTCAGAACAAAATAAAATTCTAATCACAGACACATACCTGGGGAAGTTTGATGTCATTGATATCCCAGCTTGTCATTTCTCCATGTTGAGAAGCAGAGTTCTCCTGCTCCACAGCAGCTTCATCTGCACCTTTCAGCATTTTTGAATTCCTTCCCGAAGTTAGTGCGAAAGTCTCTCCTGGCTGCTTTTGAAGTTGCCTGGCTGTCAGCACTCTCAAGCAGTTTACAACCAGGAAGCTGTTTCCTGAAGCTAAATGATACAGAGGCTGCTCATTAAAGATAAAAATCAGTGTTCTTCTGCCAGAAAAACTTGTTCCATTAAAAGTTTTGTAAGCCAGCAAGGCGGTGGAAAATATAGCTTAGAGATAACCTGTGATGTTACAGACACATCAATTGCAGCCCGCAAATCGTGCTTGTGTCATCTGTTTTGCTTTCCTCGATCTTCTGTCATACCAAGTTTATAGTCATGTAACTCTTTGAACATCTGATTCAACTCTGGCTTAATATTTCCGGGGCCAAACTGATTGAACAGCTCAGCAGCTGTTAAGGGGTCTTTGAGTTGCTGCTTACTCATTAGATATTTTGTGCAATGCATATGACAAAAGCAAGCAACAAGAGGGCTCTGCTTCATCACTTCAGATGAAGTAGTGCTCAACCATTTAACATATTGTTAGCATCTCTGAGAGATTACCAATTGCATGAGAGAAGTATAGAAAAGGAGGTTGGGCTACCTGCATTTTCCTATCTCAATAGCAGATTGAATTAAAAAAACCCACCAAGGTATGTTTGTTAAAACCAACAAGTTTTGCCTGAAGTCTTATAAGGCAAGTGGCTGCCCTATTCTGAATTTCAGTACCAGCCAAACTTAATAACCTGTTGTGCTGGTTTTGTCTGGATAGAGTTAATTTTCTTCACAGTGTCTAGTATGGGGGCTGTGTTTTTGATCTGTGCTGAACACGGGGCTGATAATATAGTGATGCTTTTGGTTTTGATCCTCAGGGATCCCATGCATGAAAAATTTTGTTCCTTTTGCTAAGGAGAGAAAAGGCAACTCAAATTTCTTTTCCTGGAAACTGGAAAAGTTTCAATATTTTTAGGATGGTTATTGTAGTTATGCCACTTAAGGATTTATTAAGGACTACTGAGTAGTGAGAGAAGTAAAATCTACTTGATGTGATTCTATTTCATAGACTTTATTAAGAATAATTTATTTTATTGCTGTTTCTTGGTCCTTGGAAAGTGATTTAGCTAGTCCTTAGTTGACCTATTTATAAAATACCTGTGATCTGTCATATTATCACCTCTAAAGGAAGAGTTTGTGGATATTTGCAGAACACTTGAAACATTTGGCTGTATGGTGCTCTGTTAGCATAGTCAGAGCCCCACTGCCACACGTTGTGGCCCAGACTGTGGCAGTGAGGGAGAAAGAAGCAAAACACCCTCCATGGAAAAAGACCCCCACAGAGGGGTGCCTGGTAGTCAGCACCAGTGTGTTCAGGAATATGAACTGAGGCCAGTTCTGGAGGGCAGCTCACAGGCTGAAATGAGATTTTACACCAGAGGAGAAGGGAACATAGCCACTCAGAAATATTAACAGCTTTAAGAAACATCAGGTCTTCATGTATTTTCATATTGTGCTACAACGAAGATGGAGATAGTAAAGTCAGGACAAACAAAATATGAGCTGCACTAGTAAACTAGTTGAATTTGCTAAGCAAATGACCCTTCACTACTTGTGCTCTAAAACATGAAATTATTTGATACACAATCCAAAATTATAGTCTCATTGCTTTTAACAATACTTTTCAAAATGAGATTACTTGGAAATTGATTTTTAATTTTCTTCATTAGAGAAAATGGAGTGTTTCTTCTTTATACAATATTGATAGAGATAAAACAATAATTAAATATTACTATAAAGATTAATGGAAGGTACAGATTATTGCATAAAAGCACACACACACACACAAAAATGAAGTTAGAGAGAATCATACATATTTAGCTACTTGAAAGTAAAGGATGAAATAGTAGCAAGCCTTGCACTTATTTCTTTAGACTCTTATGCTACAGCATTACTACTAGTGTTGGTCTAGTATGTCATGAAGGTTTAACACTAGACAAGACAAAATGAAAAACATAGGAAAGAAACAATATCTGAAGATCTGCTATTTAATCTGTATAATATCTGAAATATGTTATAATACATTTAAAAATACATTTAGAATGAGATATTAAGCCTTGTATTTTATGACTTTTGAAAATTTTTAACGAGCAAGGATTAGGAAGATTTCTTCTATTTTCCTTAGAAGTACTTGGTGTTGACCATTTAGGAAAAGGACTATGAATTTTTAAAAGAAATTACGTATATTACCAGTTTGCATGAGCTTACAAGTTAAATTAATTCAATATAATCTGCAAGCTCTTGTTTGGAAGAACAGTCTGGCAGACTATAACCACAGATAGATGTCAGGAGTTCTTCAGCAGCCGTCTACAAGGAGATCAAGGACTGGAAAAAATCCCGGAGCTGTAAAAAGCTTCTTGCATTCAGGCTCCCACTCTGGAGAGGGCCGTGCAAACCCTGCAGAGCAGCACTGAGGAAAGCAGCTGTTGCTGCAGGGGTTGCCCTCCGCTGTCTGGCTGCCCAGCTCTGCTGAAGGACAGTGGCTGGCACCAGGAACATGTGGATGTCACCTGTCACAGAGCAATCAGGCTCTTTTCTTGTATTTTTCTACCACCACATAAAGAAGGTGCTTTTGTCAGTGCTTCCATCAGTCTTCCTTTTGCTCTTTGGTGTCATCTTCAAGCAATGACAACCTCAAACTCATCTCAGGTGCAGTCAGAGGACCTTTACATGAGCTGAGTTACCTGTCCTGCCAACAGCCTATATTGCACTATCTTCCATGGCTGCTTTGTGCCCTCCCTTCAAGTGCATGATTTTCCCTAACACTGAAAGTTCCTCCCTCCTAGTGGGAGCTCTCCTGCCTCTCCTCCACTGCAGGTGTTTGCCTTTGCATGCTTCTTGTCCTTCTTTGGTCTCACTTTCATTACTGCTGAGTTTCATTGTGCAGCACCACGGGAACCAAGGAACAAGCATGTTTGGATGACAAGTCTCTTATACCAAGGTGCTACTGATACTCCTTGAAGGATATTTCTCCAATTTAGTCTGTTTTTTTGGTTTTTTTCCCCCAAAAAACATTCTGTAAACTTAAAAGTAACAATTTTATCTTCCAGTTTAATCTTGCTATTTGATAAACGTAGGATGAAGCAACATGATTATCTCCCAGATATGGAGCATAAACGCACTACAAATAGACACATAATTTCTAATGAGGAGATAGATTCTGCCTGTGGAAAAAAAGCACTGGGGGTGTTGCTCATTTTCTGGAGACAAACTTTTGTTCCCGGGTTCCCCTGATGTATCCTCAAGTTGGCTACCCCTGTATTCAACATAATTTGAAAATCTTATGCTGTCTTCACCATTCAGTATCCAAAAGTGAAAGTTTCTGCCTTGTGGTCTGGCTCTTTGAAAGAAAGATGGACATATTTGGAGATGGAAGTACTTTTAAATCCTTGGTTGGTTTTGTTTATCCTTTGTTTCTCTTTAATTCTTTTCTCAAAACTGGCCCTTGAGATTAGAACCAGCCGATAATCTCATATTTTTGTTCAGTTACCATATTTCTGAATTCTGGACTGCTCTAGATAAGAAGTCAGTTGCAGGTAGTGTAGTTCTTTTATCTTTGCTGCTCCAGTCACACTCATTGAACAATTTTTTAAAAAATGCTTTTATTTAAAAATTTTGTTTCCTACCTTTTCCAGATATCCTCTTTCTAGAGTGCTGTCTCAAGTGACATATTCTGCATGGTTGTCTGATGGTCACTTCATGTAAAACAGACACATCTACACCGTAGATTATAAACCAGACAGATTAGCAGAGAATTCACCTCAGAGCTCAAACACTGATGAATGTCTTGGACTCTTTTTTATCAGGCTACAAATATGTAGCTTGTATCACCCTTGCCCTCATGGGGTTAGGTCACTACTCAGTACAGCTGCTCAGGGTGGTTCTGCCAGACCACTTGGGAGGTGCTGTGTGTTGCCTGCTGGTGTTGCACAGACCAGAGATGCACATCGTAGCACCTTAATAAGGGGATTTTTCAAATCCTGCTGTTGACATGGTAATTTCTTGAACTGCTCTTACTGAACAGCTTTCAATCATCTCAGCTTTTCCTCTGTGTCAGCTAAACAGTCATTCAGCTGCAATATTCTCATTTTTCATTTTCTATTTACTTCCCTGGCTATTTACAGCTGAGAGATGCACTTGGGGGCATGATTTGTCAGAGGCTCTGCCACATGAACCTCATGTCCACCCACTCATATCACATAGAGTAAATATCTCTGCCAGGCCTCTCAGTCCCTCTTTTTGAGGAAACTGATGTTTCTCCACTTGTACATTATCTCCCAAGCAGTGTTCTCAGCTGGTAGCCCGGTAGTTGAATGACTTACTATTGAAGAGAATGCTATCAATAATCCTTTGAAAGCTCCTTTTTTTTTTTCCCCTCTCTCCAGGGCAGTGTTTTAGCATCAACTGCTATGAACGTATGTTTTTCTTCCATGTAAAGAACATAGTTCCAAGTGAAAGGTTTGGGACCTGAGCTCTTTTTAATCACCTGTTTGGATGCTTGAGTGTATGCAAATACATATTTACTTTATTCCTTGGCAGTTCTTTATTAAAGCTACAAGATGTAATGCTTTGGCAGTGAAGTCTAGCTTTTTATTCACCTTATTGATCTCTTTAATTTTTTTCCCTTAACATATCAGACACTTTGCAAAGCATGTGGATTTGATCCCCGTATGGGCCATTCCCTTAAGGTTTGGACTTGAAGATCCTTGTGGGTCCCTTCCAACTCAGAATATTTTGTGATTCTGTGATCTTCTTGACTGTATAAACCATATATATTGGTGGATTTTTGGTTTTGGCTTTGTGTTTGTGTGGCTTTATTTGTTTGTTTGTTTTTTCACTGAGATCATAAATTCAAATGCTTTCACTGAAATCACTGGCTTTCATGGATTATCTAAAATTTTAGTTGGAATGGTCTTATGGGTCATATGCTTAACTATTACAATCTCTTAGTGACAGTATTATGATGTAATTTAAAAATTACTTTAGTTTATGGCCATTCTGCTTTCTTATTTTGCTAGTTTTCAAAGCCTAGTGCATTCACTCATTTTGTTTCTTGATCTGCCATTCCACTCCTCACCTTGTTTTTGCATCTGGTGCAAATACATTTAATTTTGCAATTCTGCCTGGCACGAACATCGCATGCGTGCAAAATCCCATCTCATGGATTGACACTTGCTTTTCTCTTCCTTGCAATTCTGTAATTTCACCTGTTGTGATTTAAAGAACGTGTAATTGCTAAATGAGTTGTCTTTCATGTCCATCTGCTCCACGACAGGAATTTGGTATATCACTATGATTATCGTTTTCCTTCTTCCCACTCTCTTGTTGCAATACGCATTCTAATTTTTGTGTTGTAGGAACTGCCTCATTTCTGATACCTCTGACAGCACGTGCTACTTTTCTCCATGGTCAAGTGGAGTATCACATCTACTGAATCCATCCTCAGCTGCAGGTAATTCCAAAATAAATTCCTATCAGTTAATCATGCCCTAACTTCAGAACAGCCACTGTTTCTGGTATAATCAGCTATATGTGTTCCCCTTTCTATAGACTACATTATCTCACAGATTCAAGTGTTCAGGCAGAATTATAAAACTAGCTAGTTTGGTCTGCCATACTTTCAAGAACGAGAGGAATTTTCCCACAGCCTGGGCAACTCCCATGGTGTGGGAGAAACCGAGTTTTGTTCTGGTTGCTTACTTTGCAACAGGGCATAGCTTGCTTTACTCCTGAGAAATCGTAGCTATTTTTCCCATTGGACTGGGTTCAGTATCCAAGGGATTGGTGGAAATTTTAACAGTGACACAAGATCAGAACTTTTACAGTTTGGGGAGTGCCAGATTATGCTTGATTATCTTTTTGATTCCAGGAGCTATCTCTGTTGCTTTAGGAGAGAGGAATCCCAGCTATAAGCCTAGACTTGGCAGTCTGGTGTAGCTTCCTGAGGTTGTTTCTGTCACACCTTGGAATTCCCTACATGCCATTTGCCTCTTATACTGCAACCCAACAAAAGCTGCTCCAATATCCTCTTTGCAAACATTTTCTCCTTCACCTTCATAGCAGTTCCCAGTAACTATTTCTGTAGGTACTCAGCAAAACTTGTGAAGGCCAGCTGCACTTCTGCCTTATGGGAACTGAAAACAAGCCAGATCCAGACAGATATGTCCACCCACATGGGCAGTCCCTGACAGTACTGATCAGGTGATAATTATTGCCTCTTTCTTTGTCATCATTATGGCCAACATGATCTTTTCTCATTCAATATCCATCTATCACATTAGTGCACTTCTAAGCTGTCTCTTTCTTAAGACTGGCTTGAAAAAAAAATCTGCTTTTTCATGAGTTCTGTCTGTCCTTGCTATTGTATCTACCCCAGGAGCAGGGGGCCCAACTGAGTTTCTCAGTCTTCTGAGCTGGTGTCTGATACCCACCATATCCCCATAGGAAGGAATTCACTCCCACAGTTTGTTTCCCTCTACAAAAGGCCTGTGAACCCTCCCTGTATTTTCTCCTGGTTCTAGCTGTGGTAGCCACTTTGCAGCATGGATTCATATTAGGACACCTGTAACTCCAATCATGCAATCCAATGGCACAAGACAACAACTTGTTCTCTAAAAATCCACTGCAGCTAAGGTCCTCACATGCTAACAGATGAATTTCCTAGAAGTGGTGACAGTAGCATTGTTCCTCATGTCCCTTGCCCTGCTTTCTTTCTTCACTCACACTCACCTATCCTCCAGCTAGCTGGAAAGTGCACAGTACAGTGTCCACAATACCTACAGCTTTTCCAAGTTGTTTTTACATATAAAATAATAGGCAGCAAAACTAGTAGCTTAGAATGGCTGCTTTGTTCTTTAGCTCTGAGGCTGACCTCCCCTCTTTTGCCTTGATTGAGTCATGTTTGCAGAATGAGTGACTAACATGTCAGGCACTCCTGCAACCTGAACCCCAAGCTCACCAAAACCTAGGTATGTCTCTAATAAAGCAAGGTAGCTAGTTAGGTACTGGAAGCTGTGCAGCTGCATTACCAGGTTGCTGTGCCAAGGTTACTTAGCTCTGCTGGCTGTAGTTTTTCTGTCTGGTGCTACATCATGACAGGAGAATTTCTTTCTGTCTTTCTGCTCAGTTTGACGAGTGTCAGACCAGCCTTGTTATAAAAGCCCACCCACATGAGTGGCATGGTATTGCAGGTTGTTCTGTGTCTGCTCCGAACAAACCACTGCCCCCTCGGAAGATGGACTCTGTGTCTGAAACAAGATACAGTACAGTTTTCAGCATATCTAATAACACGGTGCAGCAATTTTCAGGTAATTTGATGACACACTACAGAGACTGCCTACATAGGCACTGTCATGCTGGGGCACAAACTGCAGCAGGAGTTTGATAAGTACCACTGGGTTTCCTTACACATCCTACTGCTATCAGCACAGAAGGACAAGCCTGTCTTTCACTTTCTCTGCGTTTTGCATTTGTCCTTCATGAAGATGAAGCCCAGCAGCTTTTTCTGCACAGACTGTTACTGAACTAAAGCCTTCAGACTTGTATCTGTGACGGCAGCTAGGGAGAGCACTGTGCAGCATGCTCCTGGTCCCACAGAGCCAGGGACATTGCTACTGGCACTGACATAGGACAGCAGAGATCTAGGACAGAAGCTATGGCACGGTGTGCATTGACCAAATGCAAGTTGTCATCAACTTTCCTGAAATCTCAAACCTTGGCACCAGTTCCCCTCTGTGGGGCCACCAGGAGCAGGAAGACAACGAATGAGAGGTGACAGCAGACAGGGAACCTGCGCGTTTGGGCAGAAGCCTGTGGGTACACCCACGGTCTGGGTATGGCAGGAAGTCTTACTGATTATGTGGTATTATTTATATATATTAACCTTATGGAAACAATGGACCCATAGTGCTGTACAGTTCACTACAAAGCACTGATACCAAAATAATTTTACTGCTGCTTTCTGAATTACCTTTCTTCTAGTTGGATTTTAGCTAGGTGCTTCTTTGGGGATCATCTAATTTTATGGCAAAAAGCCATTTTTATTGTTGTTGATAAACAAGTGAAAATTGCTTTTTACACCCTTCTCCCTTCCCAATTACTTTCAAGGCTGCTAGACAGAAGTTCTTGCAAAGTGATAAAGACAAAGAAAGTCAGGATGTTCTTGTCTGTTCCTTCCACAGAATGTGCATGACTCTAATTCACCTTGAAAAAGGCAGCAAATTAATCTGGAAAGCTCCATATGAGAAATTACAACTACAAGAGTGCTTCTAAAATAGTGGTGTCCTAGTGCTCTAATGGGCAGCAGTTTTCATACCTTCTTCAAAAGCTTGTGCCTGCACTCTGGTCAGAAACAAATTTTCACTAGTCCCTCTTCACCAGGTGAACCCTCTCTCCTTCCCACGTGGATTGACTACAGTTTAGTCCTCTGGTTTTGCAAATGATGATTTGCATTCTTAGCTGCTGTTCATCCACTTCATTTTGCTGACCTTCCTCCTCATGTAAAATGTAAAATACTTGAAATATACAAGTTTTAAGTAGGTACAGGCAAGAGATGCTCTTATAAATTACCTTGCACATAAAGATGATGTTTTCTAATCTTGCTGTTACTGTGCATATTTGGGGGAACATAAAATTTCTATCATATATTGACCCTTAAGGCAGTTGAATCACAGAAATTACTCCCAAGAAGTTTTTGTATAGAAAACCAGAAAAAAGCAACATGAAGAAAAGGCCCATACTGGCTACTGACATAAAAACTTGGTCATGCAGCTTCTCTGAGCCACATGTGGAAAGTGAGGACTGGGATTGGGTATTGGGTCTTTAGTGAGTGACCATCCCAGAGTTGGAGACTGCTGCTGTCAGCAACAGCTGAGCTCACCAAGGCTTTTTTTTTAAGCCACGAAACTCACTTATTTATATATAAGGAAGTTGTGCAAAGGGGCTTTTCAGCCATGACTACAACCATCACTACGACATCTATTAGTCACATAACAGCAGGAAAAAAAAAGGCAAAACCATGTAACTTCTTGGAATGCAAAGTTTAAGTGGTTACGCATTCAGGGAAAGCTGCCTCTTTCACTGCCATTCAGCAAATTCTTCAAAAGGAAAAAAGAATTTGAATCAGTCATCTAATTCAGAACAAACATCTTCTTAAGGCAAATAAGAAAATAAATGGCTGGATTTGGGATAAACATCCACTGTTAATATCATACCCATCATGTTACACAACACTGAGGGAAAACAGAGAACAAGATGGGAAAGGACTTTGTGCAGGTGCAAGATGCACAACATGCCCTTACACTTTGCTCTGGTCCATTTTCTGTCACTGTCTTTGACAACCTATGGAGATTGTTCACAAGGTGAAATTACTTCCAACCACCTTCGAACCCTTCCTTGGCTAAACAGCCCCTGTAAGGATCTCTGGTTAAAATGCTGTGGGGCAGTCGGCTGCCTGTGTCAGTTTTCCTGTTTTCCTTACTTTCTTTATATTGTACCTTTGTTAGTATGAAACCAGAGCTTTACTGTATGTACTCTACAGGCAGCAGAAAACTTGGACTGACTTTCAGGATCTTGAGAAATCAGCAGTTTCCACAGAGATGGCACAGAGGGCCCTACAGTGCTAGAAGTGCTCCAGCATAACTTCAGGAATCACCATGTCACCTAAGCTGCGTAAAGGGCAAACTCCCATTTGAATTGAATGGGAACTGGAAGCAACAATCCCTAACCACAAGTTTGAAAGGGATGTGTATAAGGTGCTCAAATTTTTTGTGGAAAGACACTGTCTGCTTGTTCTGGATGTTACTTGCTTCAGTTTCATATGCTGTGCCTTCATATTTAGCACAGATACGTGAAATTTAAAAAATGTTCCAGAATTGTAAAGCTGGGAGTAACAAACTTTGAAAGCCACCTAAACTCACCGTTTGTCTGAATTGCTTCTTTCTAGTCCAAGCTATGTGTAATTTGTGCCCAAATACACAGTGTTTTTCCAGTTTTGACTTAAGGTGGATTTTTATTTTTATTTTTCTAGAGGAAAGTGCTCTATAGTGACCTTAATAAATAAGGAATGGACACTTATGTTACAAAAGGTCTCAAAAATACACTGGAAAATAAACACTACACAGCTAAAATATGCTTTATACTCCTCAGTGGTAATTGATTACCAGCCCTAAAATGATTGGAAAATCTCAAGAATAACTTGCCAACTATTTTCAGAGAGCTGAAATGGGCTGTGTGTGCTGAGATCATTAAAGAGATCAAGAAAAAAGTATTCAGTGCAGTTTCCCATCTATTAGGTTACTTTGCCTCTTCAGCAGTCTCCAGAGAAAGCCTCTGGCTGCTTCTTAAGGTCACTGAATCATTTCACTATAATAAATGATCTCGCTAGCTAAAAATGTTGGAGAGGCTCCCTGTGCCTCCATGTTGCTGTATCAGTGAGTCACTTCAATCCCTGTGCTCATGGGTGAGCATGCACCACACCCAACCTGCTGGCTGCCCTGGCCATTTTGTTTTCTTTGTCTTCCTTCGTGTGCTTTTACTTTCATAACCACATTAAACTGATAGAGATCTGTGTATTTTACAGTCTGTGGGCAGAATGAGAAGAGACCAAAAAAAAAGGCAAAACCCCACTACACGTGATTCAGGCTCCCTGATCTCGGGAGTCTTTGCCACTTGGAGGCAATTACAGGAAGGAGTCACCAATGTTCCCTCAGGGCTGTGACAGAGCAGGAGGACAAAGTGTCCCAGGGCAGGAACAAAGCTGTCTTCCGCACCACTTGGAGCTTGGAAACAGCAAGTGTTGACAGTCAGGACTGAAAGGTGTGCCAGTTTAAGAGTGGTTGACATGCATGGTTTAGCAGTCCATGTAATCAGTAACAGAAGGAATTGCAGGTCCCATCAGCCATGATTCTGTCACAAAGAGTGGCAGTATCTCCCAGCTGTGATTCAACAGAGCATGGATGAAGAAGACGAACAAATCTTTGATAAATGCCTTTATTTCCCTCAATAGAAGATAGCAGGCTGTTCCCTTGGAGAAATTAATTCCAAAAACATTATCTGCAAGCCCTAGTCAACATTTTCTTCCCTTATCCCCAAATTTGGAAGACATTTCTCTTCCAGCTTTGTTTTCTATTTAATCTTTATAACTTGCCTTTCTGTAGAGCTCAGTCCTCTATTAGACTGAATCCTTGTAGGACATGGGAACAAATAAGCACCACTGGGTTACTAATGGGGTAGTTCAGTAGTGCTGGTTACAAACCAAGCTACCTCTCAGTCACTCTCAGAGTTCATCTATGCAAAGTTCATATGCTACAAAACTGTCACTGGCTTTCCACTGCAGCAACTCCCATTTGGGCGTGTTTGGCTTGGGCTGAGTCCAAGGTACTGCATTCCACTTTTTTGGAGTAGCAATGTTATCGCAGTTGCTTCCCCCCATAAACTAGACCTCAGATGTCTGTCTTCTCTGGCTCTCGGCACTGCCACAATCACAGAATAATTTGGGATAAAGGGTCCCTCTGGAGATCACCTACCTCACAGCAAGGCTAACTTCAAAGTTGCAGCAGGATGCTCAGGATCCAACCAGTTGAACATCTCCATATGGAGATCCCACAGCCTCTCTAGAAAGCCTGTGCCAGAGTTTACTCTCATTGTGAAGGATTTCTTTCCTTACATTTAATCCTCCCTTGCTGCAACTTATTTGTTCTTTCATTGTACCTCTTGATCTTCTGCTGTGCCACTCCAAGGAGATTCTACTCCTCCTCCTCCTTATCACCCTCAGGCAGCTGAAGACAGCAGTGAGTTGCCCCCCCACTTTACTCTGCAGGTCCCTGAATCTCAATGCCCTCTGGTAGACAGAGGACTTAGAAATACAGGTATCCTCGAAAAGTGAGGAGAATTGAGATTTCAGACATCTTAAGTACAAACAAGCTGCTCCCAAATATCTCAAATTGCCTAAAAGCCCAGTGGAGCTGGGTATACAGCCTCACTCAATTAAAAGTTAAACATGGGATGCTGCCTGTACATATTGCAGTCTCATGCTGCTAAAGACCCAGGTAAGATTTGATCTGGGATCTTCAGTTTCAAAGGACAAAAGAGTCAAGCCAGAGTGTCCTCTAATTTTGCATCTTGCAGACCTCTTCATTTCCCCACCAGATTACATTATTTTTAGAATGTGTTCAGTGTCCTTATGACCTGGTTTCTTCACATTATACCAGGAATGATTAACGTATAACCTTTCCCTTGAGAGGAACCTGCATCTCAACAGTCAGCAAAGTTATTACAGTTCTGCAACAAAAATGTACTTCTGGTCTAATCATAAATATTTTTCTGATCATTATTTTGAGAAAATGTTGCCTCACTGAAGTGATTTGATCTTTTAGCAGTGACAAGGCTTGTTTTCATTTGCTTTAGTATGACAAATATCAAACAGGCTTCTGGACACTTAAGACTGTGTGTTTTCTTTTAATTTATGTTTTACTACTGCTTGTAGGAGAGTATTTTTGTGTTGTGTTTCTCTATAGATCACTTTGACAGAAATTGAGATGTATTTTTTCCATAGGGAACCCCCCCCATATTTTCAACAAAATAACTGAAAACTATCAGCTAAAATAAAGAGCAAGGAAACGTTGTCTTTAAGCCTCAGTGACACCTGGCGTTCAGGCAACGGATATGGTATTCCCTAGGGGAGGGGTTCCCAGGGAACTTGTCAGACCATTGCAGTGAGTGCATCTGAAGGGACAGTATATTAATGCAGTAGCATCATGGAGGAGAGAGAGTGAAAACACGCCCCCAAATACTGGCCATCTTCACTTCCCCGGGGGGTGAGCCAGCCAAACATAGTGCTGAGGATGAGCTCAGGAAGATTGATGGGACTGAGGGAAGGAGGAAGACCAGCAATCCTTTTCCTTCCTCTTCCATTGCCCCCCTACTCCACCATATTTCAATTTCTCCCCAGAATTAGTCTCAGCTTGTGCTGAGCTCCCATTGCCCAGGACAGAGGCCAGCTGCCAGGAGAGAGGTGTTCCCACACAACCCACATCTAGCCAAACTGCACCGTCCCAAAGGCATCAAGGGTTAATATGTGGCACTATTTTCACCAGCAGTATTGGAATGCTATTTGTGGTGCTCTGATGACAACCTATTTCTCCCTCTATAGATATTTAAATGATTCTGCTCAACAAGAGCCATCAAGACTGGAGACAAGGGTTATAAAATGCACAAGAGCTTTTAGTAAAGAAAACATTACCAGGTAGCTAAGTCCAGAAGGTGCTCCTAGCAAACAGCAACATCAGTGAATGTGGTGGAAGTCCAGCACCAGATTTCTGTACAGACAAGATGAAGAGAGCAGCATGATTGCCAGCAGAACTGGTAATCATTTGACCCAGACTAACATCCGGAGAAACAAAACCATGCCTAGATGGTGGATGTGGCCATTTGACATAAGGCCAAAGAAAGAATGGAGTAAAGACAGAGAACACATTTTTTAGTGCTGCTTGAAGGAAACCTACCCATCAAGCCTGAGCTGTGGCTGCTCTGCAGGGAGGAGGGATGGTTTTGGGTGTCCATCAAACACCTACTGCTGAGAGGGACAGTAACTGCAGCCAATCAGAATTCTGATCTGGTGGTGTGTTCTCATCTGTGCAGAATCTCCCCTGCCTTGCTGAAAATGAGAGCAATTCAGTTCACATTCTCCAGTGTCTTTTCCTGCCCCTCTTCTCAGAACTGCCACAAGAGTATCCTTCTTTCTTGCCTGCTAGTGTCTCTCCTCTCATTAGCTTTTTCTTCTAGCAATCTGTGTGTGTTCTTCTTACTGTGAATGTTTTCCTCTGAACTGTTTCCTCATTTTTTCCTAACTAGCTGCTTGTTATTCTGAGGTGTCAGAGCAAGGAGGATGCTTTCTTCTGTAATATAGAGGAGCTGCTGTCCTAGCACCACCCTTCATGGTCCTCTTCCAAGGCCAGACATTTTGGGGTTTGCTCACCTAAATTTATCTAGTATAAAGCATGATAGATACTGAATGCTATTAAATAATTACCAGCCATTTGTATGTGCTGGACAGGTGATGATGTATTATGTTAATAACACTTACAGGCTAAGCTTTAATGTAAAAATAGATTTGATTTGAGATTTTGGCTGAATTTGCGTGTTAATCTTTTTTCTTCTCTGCTTAAACAGATAAATTCACCTCTACCTATAAAAAGCTCTGAAACAGTCCTGGGTATCAGGATACACAGATCTGCATTCTGATCATTAAAAAAAAAAAAAAAAAAGAGCTCTTGCTTTTCCCCAAAAGCCAACATTCCCAAGGTTATTTGTGCAATCAAGGTCAGGTGCATCATAAAAGCTATTATGTAGGATATGCTTGCTTTTAATCTCCTCCTCCTTTATGACCCCTGTTTCCACACTAGGAAATGCTCTTGATTACAGTCTTTGCAGCCGTGACATAAAAGACAACATGCTGGTTTATTCCTCTGCTATTCAAAATCAATTATACTCTGTTCATCTGTGCTACTACTAGAAACTACTGTGCAGATATTTCCAATATAAGTCAGGAGCTCTGTTTAACACCTACCTTTCTGCCCCATCTTCCTCTTTTAAGAATGGGCTAAACATGGTCTTTGAAGAACATATTACAGCACAATTGCAAGTAAAAAATCTCTGACTGTGAAGTCTGTATCATGATATAAATATTGATCTACCATCCTCGCCTGTACTAAATGCTGTCATATTTGTCACCGGTGTCAGCTCCAGTTTTTATGAAATCCTCCTGGTTCCAGGGTGTCGGCAGCAGCAGCCTGTCCCCAGCTGTCACCTCACAGGTGCCGCCAGGAGAGGGCATCGGCTCACAGTGCATCCCCTCGGGTGCGCAGCCCCCCATTATCCCCCCATCCGGCTTTTGGGTGCTCACCGTACCTATCGGGACTCACAGCTTCTCCCTCTCAGCCGGAGAGGGACATCAGTTCTGGGTTTCACCAGACCTGACTATTGGAGGATTTGGTTTAAAATTCCAGTGCTTGTTTACACCATTCTTAAACCTCCTTAAAATCATCTGCCCAAGAGGTAAGTCACCTCTGCAGATGCTGCTCAGAGCTGCTTTCCAATTTTGAGGCCAAAAGGCAAAACTGAACATAGCTGTGTTTGGGTTTTTTGTTTGTTTTGTTTTGTTTTAGTATTCTTCTGGCAGGGTGGGATGGATGGGTTTTGATTGTGAGAGAATTTAGGGGGAGGTATTTGTTCTGTTGGTTTTGGGACTTTTTTACTTGTACTTCATAAAGTAAAATCTCACACTGACTATCATTTTTATTGGTCAGATGGAGCCAGGTAGTTGGCCCCATACTTTTGCAGGTTTCTGAAACCCTGTATGATGCTCCTTTCTGATCGAAAGAGTTAGTTTTTAATTATTCCAATTTTCTGTTTTGCAAGGCAAATACTGCATATTGAAAAAATGCTGAGAAACTAAGCAGAGCATCCATCACCAAATTACCAGGTCTGGTTTCAGGAGTTCCCACGCATTTCAAAATCTACTTGTACAGCTTTATAACAGCAGGACTGTGCAGCAATTCTTCCAGTCTACTTCACATGGAAACCAGAGTCAGATGTAAAGATGACTTCTTAGCTCTTTATTTAAACTTCTGAGAACAGAAGGGTCTTTTTCATGATGATTTGCAAAAATCTGTACAATTTTAAAAGGAAACACAGCTGATAATAGTTAGCTGATAATAGTTATGCCATCTGTATGCATGGGAGGTATTTCCTGGTCTTTTCGGCAAACTCATCACTATTCTACTGAGCAAAAGTGCATTTGCATCTAAGATGTCTCAAGTCCCTACTAGCTCAGCACACCAAGAGCTGCTCTCACACTCCCTTCCAACCCCAAGTGCTGTGGGAAGCAAAGCAAGTTGATAAATTAACAGAAGATCTTTCAGAGGCAATCCTTTCTAAATATACAGAAAGGTGTTAGACCCAGAAGGGCCCTGAAGCACTGAGATCCATTGATTTTAAAGGAAGCAAGGCAATTAAGTAACTGCATAGGCTGCAGATTTCTCTTTTGGCTTTTTAATTTTATTTTCAAAAACTCCTATTTCTGCTTAGTGAGCTGAGATTCTGATTTCCTACAACAGCTGGTAAAATTGAATTAGTAGCATTTAGTAAACATTTGGCTTCCAGTGGCAGACAGAACAGTTGATGAAGACGTTTCCCGCTTGCTAAATGGGATGGAGACACTGTGTGTCTAATCAATTACAGGAATACCACAATACCTTGCTTCAGTATGTGTGGAAGAAATTTCATTTGGCTTCACTTTAAATACTTTTACCAGGTAAATTATCACCACATAGCATTAGCTCTGGAGCTGGCTAATCCTAGTGGAAACACTGTGAATATCCACTTAGACAAGCCTGAAGCAGTAAAAGTGCAATTGTGCCACAGGGGTTGTGCGTTCCCCATTACACCAGCTCAGGAGCAGCAAATGCGCAGGTGTAGACAACTCATATGGGATGGCATTTTTATATTAACAGATTCAGTTCCCTTGAAGTTTCACCTGTTTCCAAATGAAATGCAAACAGTGCAATTTTCCATTTCTTGCTGTTGCATGGCTGGACCATCCTTGTTTGAAAAGCTGGGGCTCCACCTGCCTCTGAAGGGTGTGAGGCAATTCCTCTCATGAGGAAATTCAGGACCTTTCCACTGAACATGGGCTTTCTTCACACACTCTGCCACTGCTTTACCTTCCCGCAGCAAACAGGAGGTTCCTCCACTGCCTTTAAAAACTTTCCAAGAATTACAGGCCAGATTCCCGGAAAATATGTTGCTTTAACATGTATTAGACTTGAAAAAAACAAGATAAATTCTTTTTAAAGAGTGATTGCTTCACTCCAGGGGGCATATTTTCCCAGACTACAGGAGTTCCAGCTGTATCAGGACTTTAGGCCTTCTGGTGCCGTGGTATCTCATGGCCTTTGGTAGACCTTCCTTATCATCAAGGAAGTTGCCTTCTGCCCAAACTGTTGGATTTGTAAACAGACAAAGTGCCCAGGTGGCGTGGGGTGACCTTGGCCACCTGCCAGATGGCCACTCAGCTGCTGATCTCCCTCCTCCTCAACAGGATTGGGAGAAGAAATAAGATGAAAAGCTTGAGGTCTGAGATAAAGACAGGAAGGTCACTCAGCAATAATCATCATGGCCAAAACAGGTTCTGGGAAAAATAATTTACTTCCAGTTAAAACAGAATTGAATAGTGAGATACAAAGACAAAAACCAAAACACCTCCCTGTCCCCTTCTTCCAAGGCTGTTTCACTGATTCCTCTACCTCCCCCCTGCTCCAAGTAGTGTGGAGGTGGTTGTGGTCAGTCCATAGCAGCTCCTCTCTGCTCCTTCCTACTCATGCTCCAGCATGGGTCCTTCCCACGGGCTGAAGTCTCTCGGGATAAATTTGCTCCAGTGTGGGCTCTCCATAAGCTGCACTTCCTTCAGAGCACGTCCACTCGCTCCACCATGCAGTCACCCATGGGCTGCAGCGTGGATATCTGCTTTGATGTGGTCTCCTCCACAGACTGCAGGGGAATCTGCTCTGGCACCCAGATCACCTCCTCCCCATCCTTCCTCTCCCACCTTGGTGTCTGCAGGGGTGTTTCTCACACTTTTGTCCTCACTCCTCTCTCTGCTGAGCAGTGTTTTGCCCTTTCTTAAATATACTTGCAAAAAGGCACCAACAGCTGCTTTTTGTCAGAATGCAGAGCAGGACACCCTGTGGTCCTGCAAGCTCTAGAAGAGGCCAGTGCCTCGTCTTCAAGCAATCCCCCAGACCTTCACACTACACGTGGTAAAAATGCTCCAGAGCCATATTGCACTAACAAAGGCCCTCTCCCTATTTCTAGCCTACGTTGACTCTTGGGTAGCTTATACCCATTTGTTTTGTGTCACACACTTAAAATAGCTCATTTTCCTTCATGCTGTCTGCTGTCATGATGTCTGTGTTGGGTGCGACTACATTCCTTCTCATTCCTTCCTGGTCTTGCTAAATACCCATTTTGCAGGACTTCTCCATTTCTCTGACTGCCCCCCTAACTCTTCTGTACAGTGCATCTTTTAGAAGCTGTTTTTTTGAGAACAGGTGTATTCCTCAAAAGGAAGTCCCACCAAAGCCCCATCCTCATTTTCCCACTCTAGCACATTCCTCCTTCTACTAGAAATGGACTGATTAACAAATAAGACTTCCCTCCCCTTTTTTTTTCATAGTAGCAGCTATAAGTTGTTGAACAGATGGTTCTCAAATATCTTTTTTTTCTCTCCTCTTCAGTAATGTCCAACTAAAACTCCAGTGGAAACAGTTGAAATTCTGTTACTTGTGCCTAAGGGGGATTTACACTAGTCCCATCTCTTACTCCAGCCATCAAGGTCATATGGTTGTTGCTGTGGGGTTTGTAATCTTCCTTGGCAGTCACAGTGCTTCCTAACGTCATCTCCAAATATCACCACAAATAAATAGTCCTGCTCTTCATACCAGGTTCTGTCTTAAAACATTTATAATGGGTTCTGTTCAGGCTGAAAGCATTGAGACAAACCAACTGCTCATCAGTTTGACCTTGCTTGTCCATAGATCCTGTGGCTGGTCACCACACCCTCTAGTTTGGATAGTAATTTCCAAGATTAAAAATATAACCTATTCCAGATGGATGGAAGATTTATTTCCTTTATCTACATGGTATTTTTTATTAAAAACCAATATGGGTAAGTCAGGTGTGATTATTTCCAGAAAAGCTGTGTTATATTTTCTCCCATTTTATTTTTCCTTCCTTATACTCAACCATTCTTCCCATTTGTTCTGAAACCTTTCATCATACTGAAATCAGACTATCAAGTCTACCAGCTACCACTTATTACATTCTTCCTACAGAAAATATAGTATCTACATTATATATCCTTGAAACATAAAACATATAACTCTTCTTTCCTCCTCTCCACATCTCAGTTTGACTGATTTAAACAAAAGACACTTATTTTTCAAACTGGACCTTTGTTGCTCTTTTCTCCCCTTTCTGTTTGAGATGATTTTAGCAGCTTTGACTTAAAATCTAATGCCTCAACTACTGTAATGTCATGGGAACTCAGTTTCCCCTGCTCATCCAAATGTGCTGTACTGAAACTGAGAAACATTTTGACCCCTTTGTGTATATCCATCTATTTAAATTAAATGGATTAAAAGTTGAAAATTGAATTCAAGTTTGCTTTATAAGCCAGTTCTTGAAACATCCTGATGATTACAACTTATCACCTTTGTTGGTTCAGTAATTCTTGGCAAGAGGATGATAGTGACAATGTAAGTTAAATTTCTGTACTGATACAACTCTGAGCCACATTTCTCTAACAAGACATCTCTATTTTATCATCTCCTGCACTGCCTTGAGGGGATTCCCAGCAGAACCCACAGTCAAAGTCATTTGGCCTCCAATTTTATTTATACTTTTCTTCAGCATCCAGCTTACTTTTACATCCCTTTTTTGAATAATGCATACCTTTTAACAATATACATTGCAGTCTCATACAAGAGACACACATTTTATCAACTTACACCTCAATACAGCTACCACATATCAACGGCAGAAGCAACCCCCAGAACAGCTCTCCATTAGGTCTGGGGCTTTGGGGGTTTCTTTGCCACAGTTTTGGTGGTAGATGTCCTATCAGAAGCTCCAACGCTTACTTAGCATCTGCCTTGCATCAAATAAAATAACACAATCAACTGCAAAGACTTCCAGAGTTCTCTCTGCTTTTCTTCTTCCTGCCAAGTCAGGAATCCAAGTGCCTGAGTGATCCTGGCCCCAGGGGTGGCTCACACATCTGTGACACAGCACGTGGGGTCTTCACACCAGGACCGCCCTAGGAAAAGCTGTGTTCTGGGCCTTTAAGCTTATCTATCCCATTCACAGCTTAATAAAAGCATAACACTTCTCTCTCCATCACTCAGACTGTAGGGCCCAAGTGCAGGGAGCGATTTGGTCAGCTCATGAGCTGCACAAGATCTTAACCTAACAGTTTGAAGCTTGGTCATTCTCCCTGGAAATAGCTACTGAACTATCACATTCTCCTCAGCCAACTTTATGTGAAACTTTTTCAACCCCTTTGGCAGCAGTTGGTCTTTTTTCATCTCTCCAGCCTTTACAACACAGAAAGTCCTTTCTGAGGACTCTTTCATAATCCCAAGCACCAATCATAGCTGTTATCTGTTAGGAAAACTGCAGGTGATCAGGGAATGGAGGTAATCCAAAGGCTTTTCCTAATTCCAGGTCAGGTAATGCACTGGAAGCTCAGCCAGGTGACCAAGGTTCCTGCCTGGTCCATCAGTAATGGTAAGGTGATGTCTGATCTAACCCACACAAACCCATCTCAGACACTTTTTTCAGTTGCTGCCGAGAGTGTAGAAGAGTAGCCAGGAGCCACAGTCTTTTCTGTGCAGGTGTGAACACTACTGATGCTCTAATTGTTCCCAAGATCACACCTCCTGCCAGTTTTGGCCAAAGTCAGTGGGTCTACATGGTGCAAAATAACGATAAAGCCATCACGTTTTACCACTGACCTTGAAGGGGAGGTTTGGAGGCAGCAGCCCAGTCCCCTCTGGCACACTGGGGAAGGCCAGGTTGGTCCTCTGGCTTCTGCCTTCCAGGTATTTCCTCTAGATTTGGCTTATCATCCAAAGAACTGTACCTTACTGAACCTCACTTAGAAAAACACTCAATTTCAAAGCTGAATTGGCATGTGAAGAAGAGGAAACTGTCTTAGCAACCATCTCAGGCATTCAGAGCACCCTCCCAGAGGAGATCAGCATAGCATGAAACCTCTGAGCCCTTCATATGAAGTGTAAAACTCATTTCCCTGATCTACAATTCTTGTTTTAAGAGCCTGCAAGTGAGAAGGAAACACCTACGTAAGTAGTTCTGTTTTACCAAGTCCATCAGCAGCCTATTTGAGAGTGTTGTGATGTCCTGATTAAACACTCAAGTTGGAGATGGCTCCAAAACCATGACTTAAGGGCAAGGGGAGCTATAATGAAATTGAAAAACACTCCCATTCTGGAGAGAAGTATTATTCCCATTTTATAGACAGGACAGCTGAGGCAGGAAGTCCCTCTTAGACATATCAAGCTTTGCACCTGGCACTCATCATCTTGGAACTATTCGGGCTGCTCTGCATTCAGTGAGTCAGTAATCCCAGTGGGAGGCTTAATCCATCACATGGACCAGTATTTCTACAGCCAGGCAAGGGAACAGTGTTCAGTAACAGCCAAGGGTTTCTGTAAAGAATTTGTTACCAAATCTGTGGTACAGTAAATGTTTCTGAATATCTGCAGCTGTTCTTCCATCCTGGTGGCCCCTCCTTGGCCTGACACAGGATGGGGCAATGCATTAAATCTGTATAAACCCACAGAATTCAGGCAGAGATCATCAAAAGTGTTTTAATGATTAAACCATGTCAAACATTAACAATGAAGTATATTCAGACGAGCCAAGGGTTTATTTCTAGCACATTTAGACAGTCTATTTTGAACATTATAGCTGCTGTACTGAGCTATGTAAAGACTCTGCAAACCAGTACCTAGAAATGAAGACACAAGCACAAGCTTTGATAATGTAAACATAAAAGACACTTCTCCTTCAAAACAAGGAATGAAAACCCACAAGGCTAGTAGAACTTATTAATTCCTTAAGAGATGTGCAAAAATTTTAAAAAAGATTTAAAAACAATTAAACATGTTAAAACTGGCATTTATATAAATATAAAAAAAAAAATAGTTAAACTTGAGCAATGACCAGCAGAATGTCTTGCACAATTCAGTTTTTCAGAGCTTAATGAATAAAATACTCATAAGCCAAACTCCACCATGGCAGATAGCGGAACACCAGCAACAGATACTGGCTTTGCAACTTACTCCTCATATGTGCAAGGCAAGATTTTAAAAGAAGGAGTAACTTTAACCAGCACTCAAACCAAATCCTCAGATAACAAGCCAAAACATTACCAGTGATATACACAACTCACATTACAGAAACAGACATTTCCAGCACATTTCAGTAACATTTAAAAAACATCAGTATGACTCAAACTGTTTAAACTTGCTTGTTTGGGAAAAAAACCACCTTTGTGTTAGGCACATTTTAAAAGTGAACATATGCTACATGAAGAACAGTTCAGATACCAACTTAAATACAGACAATTCCATCAGAAAAGCATCTTTCTGTCTCCTCTTTTAAATACGCCTTTGGATATGTCACAGACTTAAACAGTAGCTGCTAAAACGTGGATATGGCTATGGTAATAACACTTGAAACTCTGCCAGTTTCATATTAAAAACCACTCTTCATTTAGCATTTAAGAATTCTCAGAAATAAGAAAGGAAAAAAAAAAGGAAAAAAAAGTGAAAAGAATAGATGGGTCCACCCTGTATATGCTCTAAACCTTAGAGACAATATTTAATCTTACTGGACTGTGTAAGCGCCAATTACTTTTACATCAGTGACATACTTCAAATAAAAAAATAAGATCTATTAAAAAGGTAAAATAATTTTTCCATCTGGTTTGTGACTGTTTAGTCAAAGCCAAATATACAAAACTAAATGCGCCATTTCCAATTTCACTGTATCGAGTAAGAGATACGTAACACTGTGTATCACATACAGAACAGTAAAATGATCAATGGATTCTTCTAAGTGACTTTTTAATAAAAAGTCAGTCAACTGAAAAGTTGAAACCCTAATTTTTAAACCAGTAATAAGCTTTGGGCCCTGCTTTTTAATTTAAGGCATGTGTGTTTATCTACTGAAACCAGCATCATACAAATTACCTCTACAATCACATGCATGATCTATTGTAAAAAAAAAATGGAGGTTTAGATTACAGTGTTTTCAAATTGTGAATCATAATTCAGCACCTATCATATTGACTAGTAAGGCAACAGCAGTGTTGGATAATATGGTAATACTCCCTTCCACAGTCTATAGCAGGGTCAGTGACAGCCCAGAATTATTTTTAAACTTTAACCTACTTTTATGTTCTGTATACAGTTTCTAGGGTGTTTGCACTGGTTAAGTCCTACATAAATCACACTATTCTAGGCAGGAATAGTTACAGTAGCCATTAGAGTATTAGTGCACAACTCTCATTGTGCTTACAATCAGATGATTTTGTTGTTGGGGTTATCAAAATGGTTTTTCAGTTTGGTCTTCAATCCTTCCTTTGTTTCCTTTGTTTCACATTGTTCTCAAGGGAAGAAAAGCTGTTTGTGTACCCGTTTGCAGTGGCCATAGAGCCGTTCTGATACTCTTTCCTCCTCGAGGATGCCTTCTTGTTGTAAGTCTAGAATATAGGGAAAGACACATGGTTTTGCTTAATTAGATATAAATAACCACTTCCTCAGAGTAACTCTAGAAACTTGCATTCATCATTTTTAAAGACCTTGTGCCGGTGGTAGAGTCTAACAAGCTCTACCACTTCTTGTGTATGAAACTATACTATGCCTTTCATTCATCACAGCAAGAGAATTAGTTCACTTGAAAAGAAAAAGGCTTGGCAGTATGATGCTAGTGTTATGTTAATTGTAAATTAGAAACAAGAGAAGTGAATTTATGAGCAGACTACAGCACAAGAATATACTCAAAACAAGTAGTGAGGAAGGAGGTTTGAGGCACTGCAGGTGACAGTATGTTGAACAAAGCCAGAACAAGTAGTAGGTAAACGAGAATAATGAGGGAAGTTAGAGACAGAAATGTGAAAGAAATTTCCACTGGCCAACATGAGAATCACAAAACTAACAGGATACAAGGGACTCTGTCTAAACAAATTAGAGAAAAAATATATATTAATTAGTTTTTTCAGAGGGGCTCAGTTGCCTGACAAGAGCACATTTCCCAGAATTTCTGTGTGTGAAAGGAAGTTAAATGGTTAAAAGTTAAAATGTGAGTAAAATTGATGAAGAAAGTTGAGTAATATTTGGAATATACTATAATGTTTACTTAGCATGTTCAGATGCAGCAAGTGATAGGAATCATCGGACTGATTTTAAGAAGTAGCAGAAGATCAGATGGGAAAGCCGGCAGTGTTTCCCTCCATGAATCATTCTTACCAGAACCACAATGCTCAAATCTCTCAAAAGACATTTAAAACGTAACAGAGTTTGCTTGTTTGGGGACAGCAGGCTGTGCTGGTTTGATTTTCTGAAGATGGGTGCATCTTTGTACAGAGCCCGATTATGAACTGCTCAGAACAACACATACCAAGTCTGGATCTGTTCAGACATGAAATCAGCTTTGTAGAAACATAACTCATAACACTGATTTTCCATAGGAAAATTCCAAAATACAAACAAATGCCTGTAAAGGTGAACCAGAACCAGATTTCTCTATGTTGGGAATTTAAGATGTTTCCCTGGATATAAAACAAGAATTTCTCCTTGTCAAAGCAGTAATTAACAATTCCTTCAGGTGCTTCACGGGTTCACATGCTATTGGTTTATTTCAGAGTGGAAAGCTGCTTCTTACATAAAGCTCTTCCTCTCCCTATCTGCAGTTAAAATTGCACTAGTAAGCCACTTTTGTGTGCCACTCTGCTTACTGAAATTACTAATCATTCTGAATTGCAGATACAAAACACCAGAAGATCTGAAAGTGGAGAGTAGATCAACAAGTGCAATACTTTAAGAACCATGTGCACGTTAGTGGAAGATAGCGAAAGGACATTTCAAGCATATCTTGAAACAGCTTTCCAGAGACATACTGCCAGCAGAATGCTAGAAAGAGTTGACAAATATTACTTTTACCTGAATATAGAAATTTGTGAAGAGGATAATCAAAGAAATCATATAAGAAATCTGAAAATACAGCCACCCCTGAGGAAATGCACATGGCCAAACAACACCACAGCTGGTCTGGAAGATTGTCAGGACGAACTGAATCTGGGGAGAGAAAAAAAAAAAAGAGAAATGGTGCACATTAATGGAAGAAGGGAAAAAAACATTAGTGACAAAGATCTCAACAGGTATTTCTAAATCAAGTAAAAGATACATAATATTGTGTGTTTAACAAGTTTATCTTCTCTGTAAGCCTGAGTTAGCAGACATTCAGGTTGTGGTATTCTGTTCTTTAAGCCTGTTTATTTTATTTGTATTGTTCCATTTCAGAACAGTAGAGTAAGTAATGTAGAATTGACTTATAGATATCCTAAGGAACAAGACCACCTTCTTCCTAGTGACAGCTCAGTGGGGTTTGACTCTACCATCCTAAAGAAGTAGATCTGCATCTCACTGCTTCAGTTGCAGAAGATTTGGGTCACTTGGTCTACACACAGACAGTGCAATTCTCTCCCACACACAGGAACTGTCTGGCATATGGCTCCAGTGGAAGAAATATTGTGGTAAAAGGCTGCAGGGAAGCTGGGGAGTCAGGAAGGAAGATTTGGATCCAGTTATCTACAATTATCTCTTTTGGAAAACCAGAGTTTGGGCTTAAGTTTTGCGGAGGGCCTTAAGCAAAATTCATCCTTACATGAAGGCTACCAGATTAGGGAATGTTTATTTAAAAAGGGAAATACTGTTCATTCTGCTCTGCTATTTTGCAGCTCTAACAGCTATGCATGAAGAGCAGGCAAGGAAGTGAAAGCAGCTTTGACAATAGCCAGGGGAGCAACTGAAGCACTGAGACACTGCACTCTGTAGCACTTGAACCACCAGGATGAAGAATAGAGCCTAAATCTGGAAGGAAAAACAAAAACAAACCCCAAACCAAGGCAACTGCCCCATCCCTCCCAGGAACAAAATGAGCCCACAGCTACAACACTTGGCCATCCTTCAGAAAGGAGAGAATAAAGACGTTAAGAATCAACACTTGAATTGCTGGCAGCAAATGTTATTAATCATCACCAGAAATGTTATTAAAACTATTCACAACTCTGAGAGGGTGCTAAGGGAGGATGGGTGGGGGGAAGATAACAGAAAAGTCTATCTCTAGGCTTCAGTTTCCTCCCCTACAAAATGGGGAAAACACAACACCAATGCATATTTCCTTGTGGTGTTCTGACATGTTGTACACATGAAAACCTGGTTCTCGTGCAGTCTCACTACAACAAGTGCCATGGTGCTTAATTTCACTGCTCTTTTCACCTCCAGTACACAGCATTCAGGCTTCATCACTGTACACATAGGAAACAGTGAGTCCAACACAGAACTACAAGACAAAAAAAATCTGCCCATTTAAAGTGCAGAAAGAGAGCAGAAACACTGAATAGTTTTTAATAAACCATTTGCAACTGCATGCAAAAGTGAGACAGGAAAGGCATTGTCCCACAGGACTAGAATGGGCTTGTTAGTTATGGACTGCACTCAGTTTCTGGTCTGTCATTAGCCTGACAGGGCTAAAGCACAGGGGAGAGCACATTAGCTCAAGGGGTCTTGGAAGAAAAACTTTTCCCTCCTCCCTGGCTACTGAGTCCCAGAAAACCCAGCACCACAACTCCCAAATACATCTAGCCATACAACATGGTGAGGTGAAGACCCCACAGATCTCAGCACTGATTCATGTACACCATCAGTCCCCAGCTCCCCACGGTCCTGAAAACAGGGCAAATTGACGTGCAGGAACTGGATTTCTAAGGTGATTTAAGCACTACAGGATGCAGAAGGTACTAGCCCTCATTATCCCTTCTTCTATCCTCTTCCAAAATTTCCTAACTCAGTAAAGATAAAAAGACCTCATCACCAATACAAGAGCCTGCTGAAGCACTGAAAAGCAAATCACTCACCAGCTGCCCCTGAGTGATGTACTTCTTCCACCACAGATAAGGACGCATTGCTGGAACAGCAGACAGTCCGTAGTAGGAGTACATGAGGACATGGATAAAGCTGTTCAGTGTGGCACCAAAGTAAGCTAAAAAAAGGGCAAGGGAAAAAGAAAGGACACTGCATTATCAGGAAGGAACATGCTGTTTCATGGAACCTACAAAAATAACAAGTTCAAAATGTTACTATTTAAAATATGATTTCTCTTAGAAGAAAAGCAAGAAGGTTTGTTTTTTTTCCACTTTGATTTTTATTCTGCTCACCCAACACAGTAGCTGAGCTGCTTTGCAGTTGTGCACTTTATACCAGTCTTCTGGTTTGTTTCCTCCACTCTTTTGCACATCTACATTATGGTTTCTCAAAAAACTGAGGAAGCTGATAAAAAGGAGGCACACTCACATACCCACAAATTGACAACTTCACCCATCTACTTTTAGGCTTATTTCATTCCTTCCAGGCAGGAGCCTATTTTGTCATTTATAGCCAAAAACAACAGATATCTTCAGAAACTTCAAGTTAGCCATTTTATTGGTCCTTGTTTACAGCACCTTTAGTCATTAAAAAAAAACTTTTAGCTTAACATTGAACTGTACAGAACTGTGATGACCAAGCAGAACAAAAAGCTTGGAAGAAGAAAAACAGATGACTAGAAGTAGCACAAAAGTATTTTCAAGACCACACAAACACAAGATAGGCTCTTAAGTGTCTGCATTTTTGACTGCTATATAAACAGGGATTGACTTCCTTGGAGGAGAATATGTTTCCAGATGCACACTTTTTATAAGTTCAGCATTACTCACTGTTATGCTGACAACACAAAACAAATACCAGTTTCTATGTTGTTTGGCTCAGAGAGCAGACTCCTGAGGAACACAGCCTCTTGGTCTGCACTGCCAGTGGTTCACATCCATTGGATTTGAAAAGGTTCCTCTTGGAGGGAGTGTTCAACAGTTAGTATCTATAAACTGCACATCTGAACCACAACTAAGTAATGCTAATGCAGTTAGGAAACTAGATGCCAACTAAACACAATGAAAGTGGAGAATCAAAGCCATATTGCCAGAGGTTAGCAGGATTTAGACAAGAGAGACATGGAAATCTTCAACTTAAAATGCATTCAGTCATGTTCATTAGTGCTCAGGGAATATGATTTTAATTGAAATATTTTGTTATGGCTAGTGGTATAATGAGATTAAATTAAGAAATTAACATCTCAAGTGAACTTGACAGTTACAAGGACAAGAGTCACTATTAGTCATCTTGCAGCTGAAATAAGCTTCTGGTCCTGACTTCAAAAAGAGTATTGTTTCTTTAGAGAGTCTGCAACTACCAAAAAAACAGAGAGAGCAAGGTTGACAGATATCTGACCTGGGCTACTGCAGCTCCTAAAGGCCACACTGCCACACAAATTCTTCAAACTGCACAGACATTCCTTTTCTAGATGCTGTGCTGGCAGCTTAATTCCTGCAACTATCTGCAATAGCTGCAATTCAGCAAAGCAGCTTAATATGGGACAGAACAAATCCTGCAGCTGAAGGACCAGAGATGTTTGGTTTGACCAAAAGAAAACCAAAATGAAGCCCGTGTTGCAGATGTTCCCCACCATAACCCAGTACTTACAGTGACCACAAGGCACCCAGTTCATAACAAACCACCAGATGTTCAGCATCGTTGCATGGTGGTAGACATGCAGAACAGTGATCTGATGATTATTTTTCCTCAAAATGAAAAAGAAGGTATCCATGAACTCAATGAGTTTGGAGAAATAGTACCACCAGAGGACACGTATGATCTAGAAAGGAGGAAACAAGTTTTAGAAGCATTGCACATTGTGGGGGCTTTCAACCCTTCTGCTACCTAAGTAATTACAATCCAGATTCTGTCCTGCACTACTTGGACTGATGACACTGCCAGGATCTTCCATAATGCTTCTGACTCAGGTCTCCCTGTAGGAGATCCAGGTACAAACCCATAGCTACAGCTGAAAACAGGATGACAAAGACTGTTTTATGAGGCTGCTGCTGTGCACCTGGAGTGTCCTGGGAGAAACAAAATATTTAACCAGAGCTGGTGCTACAGTGCTCTCTGTACAGGAGAGGTCAGAAGTGTGACCAGAAGAAATCATCATCACATCTCAGAAAGAGAAGGGGAGTCACAACACACAGTAGTTGGACAGAGTCTGAAGACCAGGTCCTTGTTTTTTGACCTGGGAACACTTGAAAATTTACACATAATTACTTAACAAAATACCAACCATGAATATATTGTATGATTATTGTAATATTAACTATTATGCTTGATAGTGCACTGTCCATTGTACTGCAAAAGGAGGGAAAAAAGCATATAGTTCAAGCAAAATCGCATAATCAATACTGTTATGCTCTTCACTTACACTAAAGTAGACAATTTGAAATGTTATCAGCTCTAAGTCTTAATTACGGTACCTTCATATCAGCTTCTCCTCCACTGTGCGTATCCTGACAGAAGAAATTGTATCCTCCTTCCAACACTCCTGTCACCAGCTGAGCAAATGAAAAAAATAAAATGTTATTTGGGGAGAAGGCTGAACCCCATGGCACCTATAAACCTCCACTGCAGCTCTGCCCAGACATCTGGTGTTGAGAGATTCATGGGCACAAATGCGGCACCAGGTTGAATTCAACTTCCAAGCAGTGATCCAATCACAGTGGAGGGTGACTTAACAAATTCTTCCTATTGGTGGGTGATTTAACAAATTCTTCCTATTGGTGTGTACCAGAATAAAAATAGGAGGCAGCATCTTATGCTCACTTATCCCACACAGATTCTCAAGAAATCCCCTTCTGGGCTGATGATCTCATTGCAGGAGAAAGTAAACGATCAAAGTGAAGTAGATATATTTTTCTTCTGATTATTTTTGGAAATAAAAAGTTATATTTTTAAGAAATTTTATACAGAGAGATGTGACTATAATTTTTTAACCCATATAACAGAGCTAATCTTCAGCTTTGCTATCTTTAACAGCTGACAATGGATGTTTCACTGCATTGTGGTTCTTCAAGATCTTTTTGAGCAATTCACTCATGCCAAGCACATTACATCCTTCCCAGTATAAATGACTTCCTCTGCAGGATATGCCACTGCCTGCCTGACTTCCTGGCATAACACCTCAAACATAACGGAATTATTTTTAATAAGAGTAACGACCAGCTATTAGTCATGAGAGGATGATGAGGTGCCTGCTGCAGTGGGGCTGGCTGAAATCTACAGAGAAGCAAGATGCAAACTGGATGTTCACATCTCATCCTTTCATGGGTGGGAGATGGAGGGACAGGCTGAGGGTGGAATGAGAGGAGGGAGCAGGTGGAAGGACATGAGCAAGCTCCCTTTAATATCTCAGCAGAAGGGACCACTGGACATTTTTCATAAAGATGTTTTTCCTCTTGTGAATAGAATGAAGAGAGAAGTAACAACTTTAGGTTACTCCTAAGTGAAAAAAAGAATTGCTAGGTATCTCCAAAAAAACATTTGAAAGGCACAAGCAAGTTGTCCGGTTTTGGCCTTATCTATTCTCCTGCAGGATAAAAAACATCTTTGCAAAGCTACTTTGGAAACGCCTTGTACCATAAGTCATTTTAAATGATCACTTGATTAAAGGACTACAAAAGCTGGTATGACTAAATGCTGCTCAGAACTGTGAATAGGAAGCTAATTTTAAAAGGTACAATAAAGATTATCACTTAAATGATCTACCTTTCCCTAATGTTATTTCTTTCATGCCTCATTTTCCCCCTAAATTAGCTTTTAAAATACCCAGTTAGCCCAGGTCATTATTTTTGATCTTCTGAGATAGAATTATTACTCCTATTTAGGGGGAGAAAAATTACATCTAATTATATCATAACATATACACTTGGAATTATCTCCTATACCAGAGATAAATCAATAGCACCCAGCCACAGCAAGAGCAGGGCAGCCATGCACATCAACAACCCAGGCAGTTTCTGGACCCAACCAGCAAAGAGAACGCAGCCATGGAAGGAATCCTCTTCCAGCCATAAGGCAGGCATGGCTGTGCAAAGGACACCAGTTTAAGAGTGGTACCTTGCTAAAGGACCAGCTACATCCTGGAACAAGCTTTGCACCAAGCCACTGTCAGGGCACTGAGGGAAAGAGTGTGGCCTTGCAAGTGCCCACCAGTCCCTCAGACAGAAGACCACCACATTGTGCCGTGATTGTGTTAAGAACTTACAGATGTTTTCATATGGTTCAAGGAAGTGCTACGAATAGAAGGATAATCACAATGTTTATATTGTAATTAATCCAAACAGCATCCATCACTAATGCTGCACTCCATAAACTTCTTCCAACTAAAGGGAGCACAGTGAAACCCAGTGAGCTTTTCCGGTAAACAATACAGGTTCACCACCCAAAGTGTAATGCAACCACAGGTGTCAGCAGGGATCCCACCTCTTTGAAGGGAATTGCATCAGTGTGGCTATAGGCAATAGCTTCAGCTAAACCCGAATACTCCCTTGTTTCCAAAAGAACATATTATAAGCTAGGAGCTGAAAAACTCTCACAGCCATGGGGGTTTAAAAGACAGAAGCAAAGCAGCATTTGTAGAAAGTGCTAACATCTTTTATCATATCAATAGTCAGTACAGTTACAAAAATAACTTAATCCTCCCTTTGCAGAAGGAACTAATAGGTAGAAAGCTGCTACTGCTGCCCACAAACTGCTCGTGCTGCCCATAAACCTCAGTCAGTGCAACATGCAACACGTAAATAATCCTTTTCCCCAGTTACCCAGCAGCTCCTTTGCCTGGCACCACTATTTCTTGCACCCACAATACTTGCAGCACATGTTGGAAGGTTCAAAATACAAAACCAATGGGTTGCTCTGAGACCTGATCACGAGTGGCTCCCAGATGGCTCCATTATGCACAGCCCCAGGGAACTGCTTACCTGCCTCCACAGAAACAATAAAGAGGGGTCAGAAATTGCCAGCTAGCGCATTCAAGTCCTTGCTCATGCTTGTTGTGGTCTGCTCCCTGGACGGCCATAATTTCCAAGCCCTTCTTACAGCCACTGTACAGCAGGTCAGCAACAGACTGGTGGTTCCTCAGCCAACCCAGCCTTGAAACAACCTTTCCCTGCCTGCTGGCCCTAGGAAGTCCTTCATCTCCAGGTTGGCAGGAGCCCAGGCTTGCTAAAGGCATTGCTGATGCACAACCGCAAGCACATCTTCTCTTGAGAAACTGACCTGTCCAGAAAAGGCCAACTATAACTATTTTCACCAGAGTACATGGTTTCTAAACAGCATAAAAAGAGACAGCTCCTTCATAAGCCAATTAAAATGGCACTCAAAGTCAATGTTAAGTCCCTTGGCTCAGAGGAAAACCCTGCAGCTCAAGGTCACTTTTGTGCTCAAGACACTTACACTTCCTTCCCCTGCACTGAAATTTTCTTTTTTCATATGGCTTTCATTTTGTAATTCCATTGCAGAATTCTTTAAAACACTGTGGCACATGCTATTTCTATCAACTCTGCTATCAAAATAAACCAGCACACTAACACCAGCACACCGGTCTAACTGGACTGTATGAGAGATGATACTCGGGAGGATTTTGTTTTTTCTTGTAATAAAACTAAAGTCTGAGACTCACTGGAGTGGGGCAGATAAGGTGCTCAGCACTGCATCACACTGTCAAGGTGTGATGGGTTTACAAGCTTCAAAATACAGCTAGACTAGAGTGAGGAGAAACAGTTGTTCACACTTCTGATCAAAGAAAGCAAATGCCTGCAGAGATATGGAATTTTATCTTTACAGGAACACAGTCACTCCAGGACAGAGATAAGGACTTCAAGATGGTAGAGAAAGAAAGGGGAGAGGAAAGAACAGTCTAGCTGTCACCTGTGGCTCACATGCCACGGTACTTCTTCACAGAGAACCCTCCTTCCTAAAACAGGGTGCAGATCTGAGGATGCTTTTCCTACAGCATATGCAACACCTCCCTCATCAGGAAAATCCAAGACGTTTCGCAGATCAATTCAGCAGGGAATTAATTTTTCAGATGAAGAAAAAAAGACAGTAAAGAGATTCCTTAAGAAAGTGAGCCCTCATCACTGACCAGTTTAATGTAAGCCTGGGTGGTCCAAATCACGTGGCTAGTTCTGCTAACAAACACCCTCAAAATAACAGGTCTCTGTGCCGTGTAACTTGGTAGCTGGCACTCTCCCTTCTTTGCTAAATTACCCAGCTGAGACTTGCGCAGAGGCATAGGCCCTACTCACAGCATTGCAAGACAACTTGACTCATGACCCCAGCACAGAGCAGTGGCACAGGTGGAAGCAGTGCTGTCTCTGCTATTCCAGCTGCTCCCACGGATCCTTCAGACACAGCTGTGCCACAGCCAGCAGGCATCTCCCGTAACCCCTCTACCAGCCACCCCACTACACACCTTCTCTAGCATGCAAGAGGCCACCCCTTGCTGTCCCTGTCTGAGACAGGAGTGTTATTTCTCCTCAACATCCAAGCACTGTACATTTTTACAGAATAAAACATTGTTTGTCCCTGAAGAACATTCCCTCCTCCTGAAGTATGGGAATGAAAAGCCAGCCTAGAGAAAACTCTCCCTCCTCTAGATCTGCCTTGCCTTTTTACTGTCTGGGACAAGTGCAGTCCACTACTCTGTTGTGGTAGTATCAAAGCCTGGTCATTAAATACCCAAATAAGTTATAGCAAGCACACAGAAACTACTAGGAACTCCAAATAAGAAGTCTAAGATTTCTAGTGATTTTAGACCAAGGTTATATTATTTTGGCAAGACATGGTTCTTTCTGAGTTGTCTTTTCTTCTCAAGAATTATTCTGTCTGTGTTCTCAAAAGAAGCAGCAGTGTTACATACAGTGTGTCTCCATGTCTCCCAATTGGAGGCCAGAGTAGACCAATGATGATGATCAATATGTCTTGCCAATACTGCCTAAGGAGACATTTCGCTGTGTCTTATGCAACTGGACTTGTCTATCGCTCATTGGCCTTTTTAGCCATCAGCGCACTTGTAGCAAGTGTGGACAGAATCCTTCTCAAATCTTCGTTCACAAAGCCTAGCCATGATGATGATGATAATTTTTTACATCAGTAGGCCAAATGGTACAAGTACACAATACCTAGAATTATACAAATCCTACAATGCAAAATTTCCCCATGTTATTGTTTACCGACACTCAGATGTAAAGGTCAGAAAACCAAGCAGGTTATCCTTTTCATCCTAGATGGGAGGATGCCCCATTTAACATCTTGTTTTCGTCATATAATATGTAACTTAAGCTGTGATGCTATGAATCATGACCTGAATCACCACAGCCATAACTCCAAAGCAGAGTTTCAGGTGTATCGTATACAAGCTATTAAAGCAACTTCTTTTCAGACAGGCTAGTAAAGTAAACAAGTTCATAAATGATGATGTTTATGACCTTCCTCACAGCAGAACTGAAAAAAATTTAATCCAACTGAAACTCAAAATGACAACGAGAACAGGGAGTTATATAAATTTTTTGAATGCTGCTCATCCCCATTTTATCTTAAAAGTGAGTAAGTGTATTATAAAGTGCTACTGATACATGGCTAATCCTTTAAAGCCAAATCTCCAAGAAGGAAGAGATCCAAGCAAGGGTATCACATGCTGTGCACCAACAGAGGTAACTGCGTAGGCACTTCAGCTTGAGAACATACCTGGAGGTGCAAGGACATGATTTTTTCCCTACACCCTTTGGCTCTCTCCCTGCAAACATCAAGCAATGTGGTGTTAGCATGAGACTCTGCTTTGCAGTATTTTTAGGGGATCACTACCTTGCTGCAGAGCATCGCTTGCCCTCACATGGGCAGTAAGTGCTGCCAACCACATTTCATTGCAACTATCATGAGTTTAATAGTCCTCATAATGCTCTAGCTTCATGTATGCCCATTTATAAGGAGAACAATACTAATGAACACTTCCATATGGATAATGTTAGATTAAGAGTAACACTTGCTTTGATGTAAAGAGTTCCATTATATGGGAAGGAGGACCCTTAATATTCACTGTATTTTAGTTGTCTCATTGCTTTACATTATAAAAGCTATAATAATAAACAGCCCTTTCTTGGTAACCAAGTTCATTGTTAGCAAGAAAAAGGCTAAGATCAACAGTTCAGATATTTTCTCTTGTTTAAATTTATCAGCAGGTTTTGTAACATGGCAGAATGTTACAGTAATTTGGAAACTATGAGTATTATTCCAAATATTCAAGGGAAAAAGATTGGCTATCCTGAGAGTTTTATCCACACTTGGTACAACTGAGGGAAAGTCTACACTTGTAAACCCTCAATAACATAAATATACAAAAGGTTAAAACAATAGATCATTATATAATTGTAAATAATATCTGCATAAAATAATGCAAATGTACATTGAAGTCCACATCAACACTAAGTTTATACAAGTTAAATAGATCAACATACAATTTTTTCTGGATTATAACATCCTGACAGGGAGGTTAGAAATGTAAGCACATCGAGAACACAAGTTGTTCCAAGCATCTACTAAATCCAGAACTGCTCCCAACTGAACAATTAAGTATCTAAGTTCTTAATAACCCGACTCAGTAATTTTTGACTAGATAATTCACTACATAAGAGAAATAATGTTACATTTAAATCGCTTCGTTTCTAAACACTCACCTTGTAAAACACTGTAGAATTAACTACAAACTTAAAGGAAAATTACAGCTTATATGTATAGGCAAAAAAAAAAAAAAAAGAATAGTAGTTTTAGCCCTAGCTTGTATTTGAAAAGAGCATACTGAAAGAATTGAAAAGAGGATGTTGACAATGAAATATCTCCTTACAGAAATGACAAATACTTTGGTTAAAAGTAAGCCAGAGTATCCTGTACGTTAAAGTGACAGTCATTTTCTAACTGCATTGTTATTTAGACTACCACAGCTCTTCATTTTCACTCGAATAAGAACATATAGTTCTGAGTAAAAGCAGCTAAAGGGCTCTCTGAGACGTAGAAAACTTAACACTGCCTAAATCTTTGGGTTTTTATGAAAGAAAATAAGTCCACAGAGAGGTCAATTCAGTTTGAAATATATTTATATGTTTAGATTTTAAGTTCCAAGAAACAGATGAATCATGACAACCTTGGTTCAGCAACTTTATTTTTCCCAGCAAAACAAGGAGGATGCAAAAGAAGCTATTGCAAGCTTACAGAAACTGATGTGAGGAGTGTGTGCACGATTAAATACAAGTAAATAAAACACGCTTTCCCATCCAGATCAAGCCACAGTTTAGCTATGAAATACTTTGCACAATCCACCAGCACAATCACACTGAGCAAGACTTCTAAGCAAGAAGGAGTTTCTGAAAGAGTAGCCAGGTTCACAACAAAAGATCAGGCCTTCATTTCCACTGAGAAAAGTGCATTTGAAACATTGCTAACCAAGGTCAGCAAGGATGTTTAAGGCAAGGTTTGTTTCACACCATCCTTAGAGGTAACATTACAACTACAGTTTTCTCCCCACAGAAGTGACATTGAAAATGGTTGCAACACTTTCGCAAATGCTTCCCCAAGTTTAGAAGCACTGTCCTCAGAGATAATTTTCAACATAAATCAATATAATTAAAACAGATACTGCAAAATAAGCCTGACCCAATCCCTCTTCTCTTACCTCGTAAAACATATACAGAGACAGCAGTGTAAGCCCAAGGTTGTAGACCACCAGAATACCCCTGCATGAGAACGGCTGCTTATTCCGCATGTACTTCGGTCCTAACCAAACAATTAGCAAGTACAAGGCCGAGAAGATAAAGGTAGGTGTATAGTTTTCCAGAAGAAGCCATCCTTTTACTCTGGGGTCTGAAATGAACAAACAAAAATATACAAACGCTTGGATTTTGTAAGGAGAAGAATTCAAAGTACACAAAAATAGCTGTACCCAAAATGCATCCAGTGCTGGAATAACAGAGAAAGATGAAGGAAGCGTAGCAAGCCCTTTTACTAAGGGCCACAGAGCTAATTACAAACAACAAGGTTTTAGCTGTACAGTTGTTAAAGAAAGCAGAAATAATTATCTTCCTAAGGCAAAAATAGTCTTATTACCTTAAGACATTACTATTATTTTTAAATACTCATTACCATTCAGAATTGTCATCCACTTGAATACCATAGATGAGCTTAAACTATAAAGAAAAGCTTCAACAAATCTCTCCCCCTTATTTTCTCAAACCAACCCTTCCCGATGGTGCACACATTATCTCCCACAGAGTCAGCAAACCTAGGAGTGAAGCAGATCCCTTTGTGGTTATCAGTGGATGATCCTGATAATTATTTTCTAATCAGTACTAACACAATTAGACTTATGTATGTGCTATTAGAAAGAATTAAATTTTGGAGTCCTTGCATGAGCAATGAAATACAGAGCAGTCAGTCCAGTCTGACTAACCAGTCCAGCTGGCAACACATTAACTTCTCAGGGAAAGTCCATAAACCACATGGAACAAGAGGATTTCAGGGGAACACTTGTAACAGTTGTGGGATCCTTTTGAACCACAACTGTGTTGTCCATACCCAGCAACAGTGCAGTATTTCACTCCTCTCACTGAAGTCAGCCCAAAGTACTGAAACCAAGTTTACCAAACTATAAATGAACAATTCAAGTATTGCTAGCATTCACAGTCCTGACTTAATTTTAAAGGACTCATATGTGGATCCTGCATGTAAGAAATGAGGCCAAATGTAGGTTGGGAAGTAATTAAGCAAGTTGGGGAATTGTTTTGATTTGCCACCTTTACGGTTCATTATTTTTAACACACAGCAAATACAGACCATATGCCAGCACTCACAATAAGTTATATCAGAACATCCAGACTAATTTAAATAGGCTTAGTATGAAGAGAGGGGCAACAAAGGCACCAAAGATACTAATAAAAGCAAATAGAAAACACACTTTGAAGAATCAGAGGCTTGTTTCACCTCCTGTTGACTTTGTCCTGCGAAGCAGTGGCACCACCACCGGAGCCTCACTGGGACAAAGAAAGAGGCAGAAAAGGTGTTACTGCAGCAGTCAGAGGAAGAAAGCACAGGTACTGTGCAGCACTGCTATGCACAACGCACACAAGATGCTGACATTTAATCCCCCCCAGTCAGAATGAGGTGGAATGGAGCCATCCCTACCCAAGCCCTCAGCATGAGGCCACTGCCTGTCCTAGTCCCGCTGCCTCTCCCTTCCTCATGCTGACCAGAACTGCTGTTCTCCACCCGCAGACTTTTTCCCAATGAAAAACCTACCAAGAGCAGTGCCTCTTTAAAACAAAATGGTTTCAAAGCAGCAGTGCTTTCCAAAAGCCACAGATATTTCTAGTGAAAAATTCCGAAGCAGCTCCAGTTATGATGGCAAGATTTATTTATTCAACTAATTAATTAATTTTTAATTAAATGGAAATTTAAAAGGTTTTTCTTTTTAACAAAAGCTATTATTACATTCTAAAAAAAAAAAAAGTGGCAAAGTCAGTAAGTCAGTCACTAAGATGACAACATGAGCTTAACTGATAGTGAGAAGAACAGCACCTACAATGGTCACAGCTGAAAAATTAACAGGTCTTCAGGTCAAAAGATCAGAAGCACTGAACAGACTTTAGTTTTTTACACTGTCATGCATTTTGATGCTTTGCAATCCTTAACAAAGTCACCTGCCAATGTCAAGTTAGAGGGAAGCTGTTTCTTATGTTCTAGTAAGATCAGTTTTATTTATGTATTTAACTTTTGAGAAATCTTACCTCTGGGTCCAAGCCAAACACCAAAGTAACTATTGATTGTTTTATCCAGAACTTCCATTCTACAACCTATTGAAATGGAAAGAAGAGGACAAAGTTAGCTCATGAAACAGTTCAATCATGTGAACACCATCTGTTAGGGTTAACAAAGAAAATACTAGTATGCAAAAATTCCAGTAAGCATAGTGGACTTTCTCATCAGATACAAAGTACATAAAGTTTATTTTATTCTCGAGTCACTGGTGTATGAGCTGTCTTTCCCACTGAAGTATTTCATCAGAGATCTAAATGCACAGAAGCTAAAATAATGAGTTCAGATTAACCTGAAGTTCTTTTTAATTCTGTATTTTGTACGTGCAAATAAAAAATGGAATCTTGCAAAATCCCTCAGTGAAGAGGAGGATTGGACTTTGAGAAAGCCAGCAACAGTGAAATGTTCCAATAAACACTATGAAGCTCTTTTAACAGACTCGAATAGCTGGCAGTGCTAGCTGGGGAGAAGGCAAGGGGGAAAAAAGTGAAAACTGGCTCTGCTATCACTTGCAGATAGGTGACTGATTACAGCCCTGATTAATAGCCCATAAAACCAAAAGATCAACAGTCACCGAGTGACAGAGAGGGCTGCAGAGGCCAGGGAGGACACACTGCAGTTCATGGCATGAGCATCTCCAGTTCCAGAAACTGCTTACTGGTAAAACATTACCAGATAAAGCTCATCCAACATTAGTAGAGTGAATTCAAATGTAATCTGTCAGCTCCTTACATGGCCACTAATTATTGGTAGCACCTGATCAATACACTGGGGTACTTAAATTGCTGTACCTCCCTAAGGTTAAAGCAGGAAAGCAGCAACACTTTCCATGAGCAGGGATAACTGTGCATAAAGCTGTTCTCAGGAGAAGAGGAAGCGATTTTCTTCTTGATTAAGAAAAAAATTTCCTCTTTTCTACCCAGAACTGCACTGAGCTTTCACTAATAAAATTTTACCCATTCTTAAGAGGATGGTTTTCACTGCTTGATGTTTCTCCTTCCCTAAAGTACTAATATTAGCAGCAATTTTTAGTTATAGGGAAATAACATAAGTAACACAAGCTGCCAGCATACTCACAAATGAAAACAATCACACAAGCTTACATGTAGTTGATAACAACAAAAAAGTTAATTTTTTTTCAGTTGTAGCTAAACAAACATCTCTTCCACCTGTGAAAACCTCACCTCTAGAGGGGTACTGATATATGCAAGTAAAATTAACAGTATGTCCTCCGGTTTTAGTCAGCTGAGACTGAAACCTCCATTTCTTCTGGGTCCAGCAAGAAAAGCCAAGCAGGATGCAAACAATGCTGTCTCCCAGGTACAGGGAGCCACCCAGCAACCACAGGGGCTTTGACTTCCCATGGGACCAAAAAAATACAAGGGGCTTAGATAAATGCATTTACATTGTGTGGTCTTCTACAGAAGTCCACATCCCTTCCACCGCCGGCCCCAGGCAGGAGGCTGATATGCTCACCAAGGACTTCTGGCAGCACCACAACCCGTCAGTTCCCTGCAGGGCTCTCAGGGACACAAAGAATAGACTTTCCCCTCTGTGTTGAACCGCTTTGGACTACACAAAGCCACAGAAACATCCCTGGAATCTGGTCATCAGGCACTAACAAAAGAGCTCGATCAAAATAACCAGAAGTGTTAAAAGTATTTTGTAGTCCCAATTCATACCGGTTTTACTTTCTGACTGAAGAAGCCCAGCCCAAGTAAGCAAACACTTCACAAGAAAGTGCATTTTTGGGATTACATCACTTCACCAGCTATGGTACACAAACTGTGAGCATCTGTGTGCATGCCCACAGCACTGGCACACAGGTGTCCTAGGATTAAGGAAATGTAAGTGAGAAAGCCTATGCTGTGTTATGAGAAGTATGAGCATCAGGAAGGCTATGATAAATGAGTATATAATTCCAAGAAGACAGATAATGAGAGAAAGCATTTTTTTTTCACCCCAGCTCTTTTTTTTTTCAGTCTGCCAGCTATTAAATATCACCAGGAAAAGCATTCCCTGGCGGATAACTCATTTTGTTGTTTGAAATCCCCACTTACTCAATTTGTCTGTTGCTCCTTTGATCCAGTACTGATTGATCTAGTTACACAGCACTGCATCAGCCAATAACCCTCAACTGTGTCTGATTTCAACTCCCCTCCTTACAGGGGAAGGCTTCAGAGGGGAGAGCTTGTTTCAAAAACAAGGGTTCGTTACACAAAAATATACAAAAAAAGCTCAATTCAGAACTAACTTGCTACATACTGTTGTTTGCTTGACACTAAAAATGCAGATATGTAAATGAAACAACTAGGAAAGCAGAAACAAACTCTGCCTAGCTATAGCAAAGATAGGAAGAAATGAAACTCCATGTTCAACCCTTCTATAAAATTGGAAGAAAAATTCATTCTCCAAGAGGAAGAGTCTTTCTGCAGAAGTCTCAGCTTTTTTGAGCTGGTACCCCAAAGCAAGTTTTTGAGCCAGTATTATCAGACAGCATATTGGAAAAGGCACAGCAAAGGAAAAACTACTCCTAGCGTTGATTTCCAGAATTTGTAGAAAAAGAAATTGTTTCAAAAGGAACTCATTTGTGTAACAGAAAAACAGAAGGAAACAATCTGCTTTTGTTCCAGAGGGGGTCATGTGAAAATGCATCAAGTCTCCTGCCAACAGCCACACAACATTAAACACTGCTTCAACAGCAGCAACTACAAGGGTTCTTTTTTAATTAGAATAGTTAACCAATTCAGAGGAACATCGACTCCCAGAAAAATTAAACCAGTGGCCATTTGGAACACTGCAATCGGCATGTTTCCTAATACTGAAAGTAAGCAAATTCTGCAGCTGACCACAAGCAGATCAACAGCAATGTTCCTTTACCTGTAAGTCATCCCAGAGCAAGGCACACTATTCACAGAATCACAGAATGGTTTGGGTTGGAAGGGACCTTTAGAGGTCATCTAGTCCAACCACCTCTACCATGGGCAAGATCCTTCACTTAATCAGATTGCTCAGAGCCCCATCCAATTTGAGTTTGAATGTTTTCAGGGATGGTGCATCTACCAGTTTTCTGGGCAGCCTGTTCCAGTGTTTCAACACCCTCACTGTAAAAAAAACTTCTTCCTTACATCTAGTCTAAATCTGCCCTCTTTTAGTTTAAAATCATTGCCCCTTGTCCTATCACTACAGTCCCTATTAAAAAGTTTGTCCCCATTTTTCTTGTAGGCCCCCTTTTAGGTACTGGAATGCCACAATAAGGTCTCCCTGGAGCCTTCTCTTCTCCAAGCTGACCAGCCCCAACTCTGTCAGCCTGTCTCCATAGGAGAGGTGCTCTAGCCCTCTGATCTCCTCTGGACCCACTCTAACATGTCCATGTCTTTCTTGTCTTGAGATCTCCAGAGGTGAATGCAGTACTCCATGTGAGGTCTCACAAGAACAGAGTAAAGGGAGGAGAATCATGACCCTTGACCTGCTGCCCACATTCCTTTTGATGCAGCCCAGGGTACAACTGGCTTTCTGGGCTATGAGCACAAACTGCCAGCTCATGTACAGACTCTCATCCACCAGCAGCCCAAGTCCTTCCCAGCAGGGCTGCTTTTAATCCCTTCATCCTGCAAACCATACTCACGCCGTCGATTGCCCCAACCCAGGTGCAGGATCTATACTTGGCCTTGTTGAACCTCATGAGGTTCCCATGGGCCTGCTTCTTGAGCCTGTCTGGGTCCCTTGGGACAGTGCCCCAGGCATGTCAATCACACTACTCATCTGGGTGGTGTTGGCAAACTTGCTGCGGGTGCACTCGATCCTGCTGTCCATGTCATTGATGGAGACATTAAACAGTACTGGTCCCATATGGACCCCTGAGGGACACCACTTGTCCATCAGGACTCTGAGCTGCTGACCACTACCCTCTGGATGTGATCATCATCCAATTCCCTATCCACTGAACAGTCCACCCATCAAATCTATATCCCTCCAATTTAGAGAGAAGGATGTTGTGGGGGCACATGTCAAAGGCCTTATAGAAGACCAGACAGATGACATCTGTAGCCTTATTCAGTGCCTACAGTCAGGTAAAAAAGAAAAAAAAGACCCAATTATGCTAGACAATACTTTTTTAAACATGTACCTCTATATACACCGGTTATTTTTTCCTGAGTTTCTACAACGGACAGAAAAAAAATCCTTCTCTGCTACCAAATTTTAATCATTGCAGTAAGGGCCCTGAACACTACAGCAATTTGAATCAGAGTCTGGAAGCACTCAGGTTTACAATCTGAAAGATTTTACTCCTTCAAGTCCAAGCATCTAATCCAGAGAAAACCTATCTGATGTTTTAAACAAAACAAGATTACTGGACTTCAATTCTGCAACACAAACATAACAAAGGCTAAACTTGTACCTTGCTCCAACACGATCAAATCCCACTTTTTCAATAATCCTCTGGATTTTGACAGACAGGCTTTTTTGGACCTCCACAGGTCATTTTGCATCCTTGTTTCACTTTGACACTGTGAGCTGAGACAAGCACCATGCTCCAGCAGCCGGCCATGTGTCTGGGCAGAAGATGTGAGCTCTGCCCTGCCGCTCAGTCCAGGCATGGATGGCCCCAGTGCGTCTCGGTGTGACAATCAAAAATACAGTGCAAAGCCTTTCCTTGCAGTATATATTTTTTAAGTTTATTTATAAAAAGTGTTTCATACAGGCTACAAGCATTGACAACATGCTCTTCTAATGCACATCATTAGTCTCTGAGGAAAAGGCTACTAAATACTGAAGGATTTCACCCAGCTCCTGCCTTTCAAAACAAAATTCTCTCCTATGCTTTGCACTGAAAACACATTCTGGGGAGTTTATGCCAAAAAGTAATTTAAGACTTCTTGGTCACATTTTAATGTTGTTTCTTGAGTTTCTTCTTGGAGTAACTTTCCAGGTGCAAAGATGATGCACAAAAATATAAAGGTTTGCCCTCTGTCCCATGGCACCCTTTTTAAGCAAATCAAACAGCAGCAAAAAACCATTTTGAGCTGAAAGCTCAAAGCACTGAGAGCCTGCTCCCTTTAAGCAGGATCCTTCAGTTCTCACCCTGCTGCTCAAGAACTCCCTGAAACAGATCCCAGTTTTCACATCTAAGTGTCTGAACTTGAGTTCAAAAAAAATTCCCAAAATAGGCATCTAAATAATTGTGCTGGCTTCTGAGAGCAACCCGTTGTCAGGCCTGGCTGCTCAGCCTTCTTGGAAAACAGCCACTTTCGTCATTCTTAAATTAGGACTTCGAAGCCTAATTTTAGGTACTTGCTTTTGGAAATCTTGATTTGTGTTTTCTTGTAAGTGATGTTTCACAGTCCCTGCTACTGCAGAGGTGACTTCTCTTTTTCTTCCTCCAAAAGTACAAACTATCCCTCATCCAAAACCCCAACAATCACATTGTTTTTTGCTTTTGTAGATATACTGGAACTGAAAATGCTTGGCTGCTTGAGATGGAAGACAGCACTGATAATCAAAGCTGTCAACCATTTTCTGTCCATTTGCCAAAGCTGCCCAGTTTTTCCTTTCCATTCCCAAAGCCTTAACCACTCCTTGCATGTATTGCCTTTCAACTTCCTGCCAAACTGAGATTACCCTTTTTTCCTCTTTCTGAATACCCTCTTACATCCTAAGCATGCTTAACATTAGCAGTAAAAAGGAGTTCAGAATAAATTATAGTCCTTATTGATCAGAAAGTGTAGGTATATTTATTTTATGGGAAATCGGTGAAGCATAAGTGCTGCAGATTTTGCACTTTAGTTTTGTTAAAATACAAGAAACTATTTCAAACTTTAGTTTGCACCTGTATCTCTAGCAAAATGATGCACATTTTTGGCCCCCTAGCATCAGCAGCAAACCCTCCAGCTTGCTGCTGACACATCAGGAGCCACAGTGCTGAGCTTTCATACTCCCTGGCAGCACCAGCATAAGGAAGCTTAGAAATAAATCATTCGTATAAAATTCAGGGAAGCATGAAAAAATGCAGGACAAAGGAGAGAAACTAGTTTCAAACAGTTTAACCTCAATGGGATTTCAAACCATTTGGAAATGCAGGGGGTAAAGGAAGACTTCGGCCAGTGAACTATAGGGTATAATTGCATGCCATTACTTTTCCTGTCATTCTACCCCCCTCCCCAAATCCTTCAGTAATGTTTACCTTCATACTTAAACACAGTTGTGGTAATCAAAGTATTTTACAAAACAGAAACAAATACAAGAAAAGGATACTGCAAAACAGAGTAAATAATTGTGCTCAATACCCAATACCTCATTAAATCAGAATCTAATTATCTTCATATAGAAAAGTTAAGAAAAATCATAGGTCCTTGCAGTTTTATTAACACTTTTAGCAGATCTAAACTAATTTGAATTAGGATCTGATTCAAGGATTAGGATATTCACACAAAATTCATCCCCTTGAAGTCAACAGCTCTTGGTAGGGCAGGGGATTATTTCAGGCAGAGGGAAAACACCAAGGGCAATGGCCAAGCAGGAAGAGCATGTTGGAAGCAACCACACAAAGACACCCATGGAATTACTAAGAATCTGTGGAAAATGGCTCATCACTGCCTCTCCATCCCAGAAGGATGCATCCAGCATTCACCTGCAAATAAAGATCTTTCATACTGCAAAGTCCACCTTAACAGCAGCAGGTCTGGCACCCCTCAGCACTATGGTTTTCTCAACAGCATAAGTTTTCCTGGAATAAAGTGTTCAAGGGTATATTCTGTGCCCAGCCACTGCACTTGTATCCCCGTACTGCGATACTGGAAACCTCCTCACTGCTGCCAGCTTATACCCCTGGTGCTGTTAAGAGCAACACAGTGCAGAGTGCAAAAGTATTTACAGAAATAAAATGTGGAGGGAGAAAAGTCAAAGCATACATGCTGTGTTTGTAATAGCTTGCAATTATAAAATGTACAAGGGTACTGCACAGACAACTCCTGGTTGGGGTTAAAGAACTGCCTTTTTTTTTTTTTTTTTTTTTTAAATGGGAAAAAAATGGAAGAGAGGATCTGTGGCAAACTATGTGAGATGGAAACAGGGAGAATATGTACATGGCACAAGAGCGGCTAGTCAACTTTTTTGTAAGGAAAGCCAAAGCACAGCATGTGCTAGATAGCTTTGCTCCAACCTCCCCAAGCAGTATGGCAGTGTTTATTAACAGCTACTCTGAATCTGAAGCTCCCTCTTTTTACTGCAGCTCACAATGGAAAATTGGCCTCAGGAAGCCAGGGAAACTAAAGAGAGCTGAGAAGACAGGAGTCAAAAGCTAAGTCCAAAGGGCCACAAGGACACTGGCTTTCGTTTCTGGTCTCACTTCTCTTATTCAAGTGCCACCTGCAAGAAGGTCTGAAAAACTCTACTCCCCTTTAATAAAGGGACTCCTATAATCTCTCTCTGTGTACTTCACTCAAACCAACTTTATACTTCCATAGGAGTAAAATAAAGTTACAGCCCCCAAAGCCTATTTTAATGAGCCTTCTTGGTCAAAAGGCTGCATTTTCTAACAACAGAGCTGATGAGAACACAGCAGCAGGACCAAGGGATGGAGAAGCCCTGCCTTGCATGACCATTACAAACAGCAGAGTTCAAGAGCACTGTGTACCTTCAAGACAGTAAGTTTCAATTTACCTTTTCTTTAAATGCCCACATCTCATAATTGCATAATAAAACTTAAAAAGTGAGAAATAGGAAAAAAAAAAAGTTACAAGTGGGACTGTCCCTCCACATGAACCCTCATTTCCTCCAACATGCTGCAGCTGTGGCACTGAATCTGAGCACTGAGAGAGCCTTTGTCACCAGCTTGCCCCTTCCTTCTGCCAAAATCTTGCTGCACTGAGCTCTGAACTCAGGGGACATCTCAAGAATAAAACTGGAAGTATAGGACAGATAAATAATTTTGGTTACCTTCTTTGCATTTAGTAGCTTGACATAACAGTCTGCTATCTAATCCAAAAAAGTACTTAAAATTCTTCTGCATGTGTGAAACACCGTACAAAGCAAAACACGCCTGCATGCAGCTATCCAGTAAACAACGTTAAGCTATAAAAAGGTTATCTGGGGTTCACATGCTGACTAGATACATGAATCCAATAAAAAGTGGAGAAATTAGTAGAAGATCATGAAAGCTGGTGGTGACAGTCACAAAGGTAATGCTCCATCATGCAAATCTGACTACTACAGGCAGAAGAGCGACATAAAACCTTAATTAAGATGCCCTGCTAAGATGTGAAACTACAACCCCTGTGTTCAGGTGGGTAACTGATACCTTTTGAAGGACCACTTGTGTTCTGGAAACCAGATCACACTGAAAAAGCACACATGTCACTCTCAGGCAAGTAACAGTATGTTAAGTATTTATTTGTGTACTTACTCGTTATTTCCAAAGTGTGTGGAGTGGTACCTGGAACGCTATGAGAGTGAAATTCTCTGATGGGCCCTAACACACACAAAATTACATGTAATACACTGAGTTAGTTACATTCTTCAATAAAAATGAAGTGAATTTCTACACTTTTACTTAAAGGAAGACAAAATGCATACTGACAATTGTACATGCGTGTGCTTGCCTTGCTGCTGTTTTGTCGTATGGCCAGCCATGCTATGAGAAGCCAATTTCGAAACTTCTCTATTTTCCTGGTGTACCCCCATGAGACGAGTTAATCCTGTATGGCTGCAGCTGTACTAATACTTGGTGCCTCCATTTTAAGATGCTAAACATCATGCCAGACAGTACCATCATACATAGCGAATAATACTAACAAAAGTCAGGCAAGTATGAGTAACAGAATCACAGAATCATTAGGGTTGGAAGGGACCTCTGGAGATCATCCTCCAACCCCCCTGCCAAGGCAGGATCACCCAGAGCAGGTGACACAGGAACACGTCCAGGTGGGTTTTGAATATCTCCAGAAAGGAAGACTCCTGGGCAGCCTGTTCCAGTGCTCTGCCACCCTCAATGTAAGAAGTTCTTCCTTATGTTGAGGTGAAACTTCTTGTGTTTTAGTTTATGGCCATTGTTTCTTGTCCTGTCGCTGGGCACCATCGAAAAGAGTCTGGCACGAGCCTCTTGGCACCCACCTTTGAGTTATTTATATGTATTAGTGAGATCCCCTCTCAGTCTTCTCTTTTCTGGGCTACACTGTCCAAGCTCCCCCCAGTCTTCCTCATAAGAGAGATGCTCCAGACCCCTCAGTATCTCTGTGGCCTCTGCTGGACCCTCTCCAGCAGTTCCTTGTTTTTCTTATACTGAGGAGCCCAGAACTCCTGATGCAGCCTCACTACGGCAGAGTAGTGGGTGAAGATCACCTCCCTCGACCTGCTGGCCGTGCTCTTCCCGATGCACTCCAGGATACCACTAGCCCTCCTGGCTGCAAGAGCACACTGCCAGCTCATGGACAATGTCTCATCCACCAAAACTCCCAGGTCCTTCTCTCCAGAGCTGCTGTCTAGTAGGTCAGCCCCCAACCCATACTGGTAATTGGGGTTATTCCTCCCCAGGTGCAGTACCCTACACTGGCCCTTGCTGAACCTCATTAGGTTTCCCTCTGCTCAACTCTCCAGCCTATCAAGGTCCTTGAGGTTGATGCGGGTACATTTTAACCCTTCATCCAGGTCTTTAATAAACAAATTGAATAAGACTGGACCCTGATCCCTGGGGAATGCCACTGACTACAAGACTCCTACTGGGTTATACTCTGCTGATCACGACCCTCTGAGCTCTGCCATTCATACAGTTCTTGATCCACCTCACTGTCTATTCCTCTAACATTTCCTGAGCTTACCTATGAAGATGTAATGGGAGACAGTGTCAAAAGCCTTGCTGAAGTCAAGGCAGATAACATCCACTGCTCTCCCCTCACCGACCCATCTTGCCATGTCATCATAGAAGGCTATTAGATTGGTCAAGCTTGATTTTTCCTTGGTGAATCCATGCTGACTACTCCTGATGATGGCTAGATTTAAACAGAAATAGGTACAAAAAGTGTTCCTTTTCCCACCATTCTGAGAACTAAGACAAAAAAAAAAAAGTACTTCAGGTACAAGTGTTATGCCATGGCATCATGCTGCTCAGGACAAAACCCTGCCACTAGGCACCCCTGCCTTTGAAACAGTGTAGAAATAATAGGCAAATCATTCAGAAAATCAACTGCCCTTAAAATCTAATCTCCTTTCCAAAGGATAAAGGTGTCAACACTCTGTAAGGCAAGATTTTGACCCTGTTCCTACCCAGGACTCATAAGAAGTATTGAAAGTTAAGATATCAGGTTCTGGCATAGGGATAGAAAACAATGAGAAAGGAGATTTCTTACAAATGCAGATCATTCTCCTCCACCTTTCCCTTCTTGTACAACACTTTGCACATCTGTAAACAAATGGTTGCCAAAACAATGCAGCTGCATTTCTGTTACAGAAGCTCAGGGCTGAAAAGCCTGGTGGATCCTGAGGAGCTGAACATCCTTGCCTGCACCAGACCCACACCAAACCAGTTTCTGCCAAGAATCAGCAAATATTGGGGTGCCAAATTACTGCTGTTACAAGGGCCCCTGAAAAAGAGGACTGACACCTGGAGTCATTAGAAAAGAAAGTATTTCTGCCTGTACATTTCCGTGGTTTGATTTTGGAGCACTTTCCTAAATGTTGCTTCATCAGAAGACCCTACTCCAGGAGGCAAGTACTGCAGTTTCTTATATTTTACTCCTTGTTTTAAGGGAAGAAAGACCAACCAACCAATTAAAAGGAAATACTGTAACGGTAAAGCTTGACATGATCTTATCACAAATTCTTTCTATGAACTTTAAACAGCAGCAGAACTTAATTAACAGCAACTTCCAAACTGTTTTCTGCAAGCTCATAATATAAAAGATTCAGTTATCTGCAGAAGTAAGACAGTGAATTCCAGGAAAACAAGTCCCTTTCCTCCAAAGTTTAGCCACTCTTCTTTCAATAAGAGGCAACAAATTCATGGTGTAGTGGAAACCCTGCAGCCATTAAAATCTGTTCCATGGAAAAACACAGCTAGACTGAACCCCCAGCTCCAGCACCAAGGTGCAGAAGGTTTTACTACATTTGTTTAATACATTCAGAAGCACTGGAGCAAAAGCAGGGTCAGTACTGTAATTTGAAGTAATGTATCTGCTTTAAATACAGGGATAAACCAATATCCACACAAACAGCAGGCAACAGGTTGCCTCCACAACCCTGCAGCTATCCAGTCCTCCTCAGGGCAGCAATCCCCTAGAAAAGGGGGCACCAGATATGCCTCCTCTGCCCTGCTGGTTGTGCAAAGTCTCTTAAACATCTGCAGCAATTTATTCATTCCTAAAGATAATCTCCGTCCACCCGGCATTTTTCCTACTCACTCCGGTTGCGGTGTCCGCTCACGCCCATCAGGAACCCTCAGGCTAACAGCCACCACATCACCTCACCTTTGCCCTAACTTCTCCATTCAACCAGGTCCATAGCTATAAAACCATACCCAAGGTGTGTGAGGTGACAAGGAGCCACCAAGAACAGATCTGACACTGCTGCTTTCATTCTTTCCCTACTCTCCACCCTGCCTGGGTGGAGGGAAGCTGGAAAAATTAAGGCAGCCCAAAAGAAACCAACCAAGCAAGAAGATCAGCTTTCAGCTGGGTCCATCCCAACTCCTGATTTACTATAGGAGAAGCAATGGCACAAGGCAGGCATATAGGTGACAAAGAGGTCTTACCTGACTGAAGCTGAGCAAAGTCATTGTATTGCACCCAGCAAGGAACCGAAGCAAAAGAAAGGTAAATAAAACAGGTAGACAAGAAGGAAGACGTAGACTCTTTAAAGCATAATTCTAAAAAGCTATTAAGAAAAGGCCAAAACAAAATGCAATGCCCAAGCATCACTGAACATAAAGGAATGGTACTAGTGAAAAGTACAAGAATTGCGGAAAAAACATAAAATGAAATAACAAAAGATCATACAGCATACGTCAAAGCTAACTTATGGAGATTTCTTAAACGTAATTGTAGCAGCATGAACTGGTAGATTATTGCACTGTAAAGAATAAACAACAAAAAAAGCCCCCATCCCTGAAATATCAAGGCAGGTCAGAGGTAAAAAGGAAAGAGGAAGAAGGGACAGGAGAAGAAGGTTAACCATTGAGAGACCCAACAGACAGAGATCAACAACAGATTGGGTTCTTTTTCAAAAAAAAGGCAACATAAATGTTTTATTAAGTCTAAACAAAGCAAAACTATTCCAATAGAAACAGAGCTAACAAAAATAGATACACAGAAAAAGACTGAAATACAAAGTGAAACAGACAGTGAATACAACCAAAAACTCTTACTACACACTGGCCAGCCTGCAGTTGAGGGCCTTGAGGTCCGAGGGGAAGAATCCCTTTTAATTCTCAGCCTTACAGCACGTTACACCGTAAGAAACAACAGACAACCACCTTACTAGTGATTTGAGACACATCTTGAGCACAGCAGACCAAGACCAAATTTCAACAGGAAGTTTGATTTTCTGATAATACCGAACATTTTTTACTTAATTCCCAAAGCTTCTAATTAAATTTGTCCTATGAGAAAAACACATTGCTACGAAACCAAATAGTGATTTACACATGGAAAGTAAAACTTTTTCCATTACTATGTTCATTGCAGCAAAGTGAAAACCTAACTTAGAGTGTATTTTATGAGTGCTCATATTTTGTCAGGAGTGAAAGATAGGACAGAATTAAGAAGTGTTTCATCAGCACACTTGTAAAGCAACTCTTTAAACACTAGGCAAAAGACAAGCTCTTTAGCCTCTATAGTAAGACTGTGCACAGTAATTATAAAGGTGACAATATATTAAAAGTTGCTTAGCAGGTAAACCCAAACCTTTGTTTTCTGAATGCACCTATTTCATACATGTTTTGTACAGATTGTATAGGATATAAAATAATGCTTCAGGCAATCAAACTGCTTATTCATGTTGGCAGAGCTCTGAAAGCTTTCCTCTGAAATCTCACCACCACCACAGCTCTTTTTTACTGTATGCTAAAAGCGAAACATGATTTTGTGCAAAAAACTCTTCCATGAACCAATTTTTCAAGTATCAAAGACAATTTCAGTGATTGTAGGTTATTCCACAACGTTTTTATCTCCCTGTAATACAAGCCCTCCACAGAGATGTGTCATCTCTAAAATAAACAGCAGCAAAGGGACTCTTCATTTAAAGAGATCTGTTATTCTGGACCAGGGAAGCTAAATGCTCAAGCTCAAATCCCCACACAGGAACTGGTAGGTGGTGGAGGGATAGGAGAAGAAATAAAAGCAAACCACCAAACCCCCAGATTTTGTTAACATTCTTCTCTCACATTAAGGACTGACAGCTTAGGTGGGAATTGGGAAGGGCAATGATGCTGCCTGCAAGAAGAGGAGGTGTCAAGAGCCTCCAATGGCTGATTAGGGCTTCTTCACTGGCTCAGGACAAAATCCAGCCCTGCCCCTCTGTTCTGCAAAACAACCTCCCAGGGCATTGGATGAGTAAGATTTTTAAAAAGCAAAGCCTGAAAAATAGATGCAAACAGAAACATGAAAGTGTGCAAAAGGAGCAGCAAGGAAAAACAAAGTGAGGGGTGGAAACCTCCTTAACTTCATTGTAAGCTCCTTCACACATGCAAGTGGCAACTCACAGCCCCTGTCACTGCAGCTTCAAAGACAGTCATCTCCTCCCAAGGCCATGTTGGAGGCAACACAGCACTACAGGATGTAAATAAAGCACTCACTCCAACATGATCATTTTTCATACACCATAAACAGTGGTTAAAACCTGGATACATCCATGTGTTCTCACCAAGTACATCCTTGAGGACTCAAATCCTTATTTTACCAGCTTCGTAAATGTGTATTTTAAGACACAAAGTCAAACTCCACAAACACTTAGAAAACTGCACTGTGCTATATACAACTGATGCCTGCATTGGTGCATTGTGTGAGCCTGATATGTTTTGTGAAACCAAGAAACATTCACTCTGCAAAACTCAAATTCATTATAGCTCTGTAATTGTTCAACTTGAGTTTAAATTTTAATATTTGATCTAAACAAGTTCAGCACTGAATTTAGAAGGAATGAGTCAATTAAGAAGACTTAAAAAAATGCAAGAGAAACCTCTGAAAACAACATTAGCAGTCCTTCCTGTACTGTAATGTGAGCCACTTAGCAGTGGTGATAGAACAAGAAATCAATACGAAGAAGTACCAAAGGATATTATATTTGTTCTGCAAGGCATGGCCAGACTTGCAGCCTGCCTTTGTGTGCTTCAAAGGGAGATGATGGTGGTTTTGAAAGAGCTAAAAAAAAAAAAAAAGGTAGGGAAGTTAGAGCTTCCGGGAACCCATCAAGTAAAGGTGGATCGAGTATGGCCTTTGGAGAATTACCTGGAACTTAATGAAGGCTGCAAAACCAGAGGACAGAGTGCCATGGTTTGACTCTACCTGGCAACTAATATCCTCCAGCCACTTGCTCACCCCTATGCAGACCTGGTGGGATGGGGACAGAACCAGAAAAAGGTAAAGCCTTGTGGGTTGAGGCTAGTTCATTTATTAAACTGTTCTTAAGTTAATCATCCTCATCATTACCAGCACAACAACAAAACAACAACAAAAACCACAGCACCACCACCACTAACGATGATGATGGAAACGAAGATAACAGAAAGAGAGAGGGAGGAATAAAACCCAAGTAAGAAACCAACCTCTGACTGATGGTGAGCCAGTCCCCAAGCAGCAATCAGAGCCTCCCAGCCAATTCCCCCCAGACTGGGCATGACACTCTCTGGTATGGAATATTCCTTCGGGTCAGCTGTCCAGTTTGGGTCAACTGTCCAGGCTGTGCTCCCTCCTGGCTTCCTGTGTACCCACTCACTGGCAGAGCATGGGACACTGAAAAGTCCTTCATTTAGAGTAACCCCTACACCTAAAACATAGTGTGTTAACATTATTTTCATATTAAATACAAAACACAGCACTGTACCCAGCTACTAGGAAGAAAATTAACTCTATTCCAGCTGAAACCAGGACACAGAGCTACTACTATTTAAACTAACATGACAAGTGGTCTGACATTATCGACTATAAAAATGGTTTATGGTCATGCACAATTTTTACCTATAAACAAGAAGAGGCAGCAGCAGCAACTCATGCACTCAGGGCAATGACCTACACTGAAACACAGTGGCCTTTCTGTCACTACCTGTATTACTATTACTGTTTTCTCCTCATTTGTAACTGAACAGACAAATGCAATACTCCTGACTGACGTGGTGCTGTCTCTCTCAGCCCCTATGTAATGGGTCTGCCACCCTATATATTGCTGGGGTTGTTCCCTTGCAGTTGTGTTTTCCTCTAGCCCTTACACTGTATTTTAACCTCTTGCAGAAGGTTATGGGAACACTCACCCAAAACTTCCCAGTCCACAGCTGAGTCTGGTGGCTGGCACTGGGCAAGCCCAGCCATTGCTTCTACAGCCAGAGCAACAGGGGGTTGCAGTGGCGACCGTGATCTAAGCTGTGCCTTCTGGGTGGCACATAAGCCAGAATTCAATAAAATATGAAAAAATCTGCTCAAATCTTTTGCAAGAGGCTTTTCTGCTTAGGTCTGTTACAGAGGCAGAGAAAAATCCATAAGTAACAAGGCCTGCTGGACTGGCAGCTTATTTTCTGACAGTATATCACATATGTTAATAAAAAAAGAACATTCTGCACCGCATTAAAAGTGCAGGTATTTTCCCCATTAATGAGGCTTCACGCATACAATAAATCAAGCTCACAAGACTAATGTAAACCTTAACAACACACCAAAAGGCCACTGTACATGAGTGAACTGTGGGATAAGTGTGTGATGCAAGGGATAAACACATGACCCTAATTTAGGACAACCAGCTGAGGGTTTGCACCAATTCACAGGGTCTGTGATCAGCTAAAACCAACCTCTCCATGCCAGTACTGCAAAAGAGAAATGAACCACCAAACCACAACCAAACACTCACCATAAGCAAGTGTTACCCTGCAGTCCACAAATATGTACACATAAAAATGCAAGCATAACTAGTATTGTGTCCTTCAAAGGCAAATCCCAACCTGTGTGCCTCTACCAACACTGTCCTGCAGCCACCACAGGAGTTCTTGCCCAAAAGCATGCAAGTAGCCACATGAATGAACTGAACCTGTAGATGCTTTCTGGTAAGCACACATGCCGTGCACCCAAAGTAACATGTGCCACTTGAACTTCAACAAGAGAAAAGCTTTCTCAAGTTTCTTTTTCTAAAGGGCAAGGCAATGTTAAACATTGGAGAATGTCATCCTCCTAACTGGTTAAAGGTTTAATTATTGTTATTGAAGTCAAAGGGTCTCCCTACTGTTTGGCAAGGAGACGATTCTCAGAATGATGATTCAAAATACCAGTATTTTTAAAATCAACCTCAGAGCAGGAAATATTCCTTCAGGAAAAGGTTAACAGAAGCTTTCTGATTCAATTATGTGCATAAAAATAGCACATCTAAGGGGAAGCCTATATAGATTAAGGTATAAAGGCCTATAATTTCCCAAGTCATCAACTTAAGCAAAGAAGAGGACACAGGACTAGCTCAAGAACTAGACCTCTATGTTTGGACCACTATGCTGACAATTGATACAGTAATGGCAAATGTGAGAGTAGATTTCTTTTGTTCGTTTTTAAGAGCTTCAAGATCTCTATTTGAATATGGATGCCATGGTTTTAACAGCAGAGGGAGAGGAGCTGCTCCTCCACCAAGTTATGATCCGCTCCAAACCCTAAACGCACAGCATCCAAGGGAAGAAGGCATAAAGGTAAAGGGAGGGGGGAAGAAAAGAACAAAAGAAAAAAAGGCAGCAATGCAAACGTGCCTGCTTATGAATTAACTAACTAAACATATAGCCTAAGACCATAAGACATTTTGAGGTGTATTACTTGGTTTAATAAGCTAAACCACATTATTCTGCAAATTAATACTTGTTAGTTTTTGTTTAACACCAGTAACATCCTTAGGATGACACCAATGAAAACGGTCCATCGGCAAGCATAAAAGCTGGAGTGTTACCTGAAATCAAGACTACTTCCTTTTTGAACTCTAGCATATGTTTTACAGCAGGGAGCCTGAACATGCACATAGGAAGAAAGCAATTACCCTCCAGTGACTGCAAAGGCAACTAGCAGGAGGAGAAACAGTTTTCTCAAGGTCACAGAGGGAGAGGAGCGCTTTCAAGCGATAACAGAAGAGGAACAGTCACTTTGTTCAAATCACTGACCCAGTGTCTCAAGGGGTAGAGTTATGAGAAGATCAAAGAGCAGGGCAGAATTTGAAAATGTAGAAAAAAGTTTTATCCCATGTTTGCTGTAGCCTTGCACAACCAAGTTTTATCTCCTGTAAATGTTAGTGCAACTCAGCACATTTAGTCATCGCCCAAAGCATCATTTGGCAGGCAAATCTTCAGTATGTTTTGACATGGAGGTCAATTAAATCCAGACAACTTGAGCATAAATACAAGTTCATGAAATGTTTTTATATTTCTACCTGATCAGTAGAGCAGGTCATTAACAAGGTTACCATTAATGAAACACAACCTCTACAGCTAATAATCCTTTAATAAGGGCATGAAAAATACCCAGATGCAATGGGATGCTGAGGCCAACTCTTAATTTGCAGCACTGAGATCAGTGCAGGTGATGTGATTCATTTGTTCATGGAGAAGCAACAACTGCACTCAGCAGCATGCATCTCTAAAATCTCTACACCTGGTGAGGGAGTTTAGTTGACTGGGCCTGTGCTTTCTAAATGCACAAGGCTTTGTGTTTCACACGAGTTTACTTCACCAAGGAAATTAAGTAATTCTCCAACCATCCAATATAGCAGGAAAGCATTTACTGAGGACATACTTCAGACAAGTTTGTTCTTGTGCTCTTATTTACCTTGTAAGATAATGTGTCCTAAACACCAAAACAGAGAAATCAAGGCAATAAATTTCAGGAGATTAATTCCAATTAATAGATCTAAGGATCTGTACACAGTCAACAACAAGTTATTTCCACAGTAAGATCAGAGGTAGCACTTATTTGATTTGTCAATCAAAAAATCAATTCACATCACTGTTTGCATTACCTTTACCAAACAGAGATCTAACTGCTGTTCTGTTGGATAATGGGGACAGGTTTCAGTGCCCTCAGGAACCCAGATATAAATCACTTTTACCAGTCAGCACTTACAAACTGCAGGGATGTCAGCCTAAGCAATGCCCTTGTATTGCTGCATTACCAAATTTAAACAGCCTTAGGAAAGGTCATAGCAAAGCAATCTGACCTGGAAATAAGTTTTTAAACAAACCAATTTCTATGTAATTCATTGATTACCCTTTTTATTTGTCCTTGTGGGTGTTTTTCCATTTAAGGGAAAAAGCATTTCCAATGCTAGCGTGCATAAACCATTTGGATTGCAGGGTTCTTTTGCATTTTTAACACATTTAAGAATCACAAATTAGCGACTATATTACTATGACAAAACAGCTACAGATTACAAGGATTATTGTCAGTTTTGTGAAGTGTCTGGATGCATATGGAGCAGTGTGCTCTGACTGTCATGCAGAAAGCATCAGTTTCTTCAGTCTATTATACGGTCAAACAGCTTTGAAAAGCTTATGCTCCATCCTGGAAGAACATAATTTTGCACATTATAAAAAGAAGAAAACAAAAGCATTACTGCAAAGAATTGAGGCAACAGCTCCTAAAGTATTCCTATGTCTGAACAGTTTCATAGATCTCATCCCTACACAACCAATTCAAGACATGGCAATGAAAGAAGGCAAAGAAAGAGGATTAAGAGGACAAAACAAACAAGTTGTTCAGTTATGCAGTGGAGGTTATAATAAACAGCATCATTACCTATACATGCCTTCAAAAACTATATGAAGAGCTACCAACACTAAGTAGAGCTTTAGTAGCTGTGAGAATTCAACATTTTGCTTGCAACTCATTTTAAGACAGCATGCCACTCACAGGAGTAAAACAACATGCCAAGATATAAGAGGTAGAGGTATTTGTGGCTCTGCTCTTCAGCGACGAGAAAACACCCCTGACTCTCTTCGTTCGGAGTCAGAGAACAAACCCTCCATATCTGGAATAAACCCCACACCATCATGAGCCCATTTGCTCCAAAAGGCTTTCCCAGTCCAAAAGGGCCTTTCTGGCATGACCTGTCCCAGGAGACAACTCTGTGCACAGCATAGGGGCTCTGTCTTCCTGCTACGGCAGGAACCCCAGATCCAGAACGCTGACTAAGCCCCCTCCCGTGCCGGTGGCAAGGTGACACCTAAAGTGGCGCTGAGCCCACCCTCCCACCACCCTGCACCACCACACCGCTCCTGCCCTGCCTGTTGCATGAACATCCCTTGGTGACATCCTTTTAGTGCCAGCTCCAAGAGGGACAGAGGGCACAACAGTACACAGAGGCATGACACGCTTTTAACAGGGCACTGTAGGCAATTACTGTTCCTCTCCCAAAAATTTGTCTCAGGTGGGATGCAGACAGTATTAACCAGGAGATGTGCTTTATCTGCCACTGAGTGAGGGCTGCTGAGAACCACCAGAAGGCAGAAGACGAGCATTTTAACCTTGTGCTCTGTATGGGCTCTTTCTTTCTGAGCTCAGCAGAAACAGAAGCTTTTGATGTTGCAATGTTTACTACCCCAAAAATGAGGAAGGTAAAGGAATGAGGTCAGCTCAGTACTTGAGAGCATTTAACCAATTACCAACTGAATGTCACTTACAAAGAATATGCTTTCCCAAGGGGGCAGCTCTGGATCATGCTCAGCACTGAGCTTTCCATCTGTGGCCACTGGACTCAAGCACCAGGTCAGCCTGAAATCCTAAAATACTGTCAGTTCCACCATCATTCCAAAAAATCTCAGTCTTCAAACATATTTCCAAAAACCTGCTCCTAGCAAGTTACAAAAGAATGAGCAATTAAAGGAACTGTTCAGAGGCCTGACAGATTTACGGTATTATTTCCAATTTACATTTTTTAGTTCTGTTAAGCTTATCTTCTTTAAGTTAATTCCTCTGGTAAACAACACAAGATGAAGGTTAACAGGGAAAGAAGAGATTAGACCAGAGAATTCAAAATATTTTATTTCAATTCTGGCTCTACAAAATACAAAGAATGTAACAAGAAGAATATTTGCTGAGAAATGCAAGAACAACATCAACTTACTAAAAATACTGCAATAAGTAAACCCAGAGACTGGTCAGACAGCACATAAACTAAGCAGCATTAATGATGCTGTATTTAAGTACCAAGTATGCATGAGTTTTAGTCAAAGATACTTCATCTGATCAGCTGTTGCTATGTAAAGGGCACTAACTCACTAAAAGTGCAACTGCTTTTTAAAAAGCAGAGTGAGGCATGAAGACCATCAGCCAGACTCTTCCCCAGCTTGCAAGACAAAGCCACACTGCATATTCATTTCACTGCTGCTCTCTCTGGTTGCATTTGAATGCAGAATATAGAAAGCACAAAGCAGGCTTCCAGCACATATGACATATATAATGTGTGCCTTGTAATAAATTCAGTAAAATCAAGCAAAATTCAGGCATGTCTTTTAGTGCTCTCGACCCATGTCAACTGGCAACATCCTCAAGGGCAAACCCACTCTTAAATTCAGCAAACTCAGGACAGTGGTCCTCTTTATTTGCTCCTCAGTTCACAGACAGCTGAGGAGCGATCCCCACCCAGCTGACCCTAGCCATCTCCAGGTCCCACAAGTTTTCCCACGAAATCCTCCCTCTTGCAAGTACACCTCCCCCCAGGCAGAGTACATGCCTTGGCTACTTGCTGCTCTGAAAACAGACTATGTCTAGTGCAACCTAAATACATGAATACTTTCATGAAAAACTCCAGCTTTTATTGCTCAACAGTATCAGACGATCACGTGTGCCACAGGCTTACTCTCCCTGACGCAGCTTCCACTGCTGGTAGCAGAGGTGAGAATGCACCAGTACTTATCTCTAGCTGTGGAGTATTTTAACAGCAAAGAAAAATCTCAGGCTGCGACTGCATGGAACGAACAAGAAAGGTTTAGGGTTAAATATATCGCAAAGCTCCTCAGCGTTATTCACAAGTCCTTATTAAAACCAAATAAATCCTTCTATGCTAGCAGTTTAATACTGATGCAGCAGCACTGTCAGCCCGCACCTACAAAAACTTCACAACTGCAAAACCCTCCACCCAGCCGTGGCCACCGACGATAAATTAAGCCGGCGGTTTAAGGCAGGCACGCAGCCCCCTGGCAGGGAGCTGCTCTGGCAGAGATAACCTCACCCTGGAAGCAACCTGGCCCAAAACTCTGGCGAAAGGCTGTGCCGCCACGGGAGACGCCTGCTCGCTTGTCCTCCTCTGGTTTCAGCTGCAGGGCGTGTTTCCATTTGCACAGAGCGGTTTCGCAGACTTCCTGATCGGAAGCATCCCAACTGCAGCCATGCCCCTGCCTTGTTCTCCCTCACCATCGCTGGCAGCCGGCTGAGCTCTTTGCTGGCGTTTTTCCTCACAGCCACGAGTGCTCTGCCATGGCACTGAATCCCACAGCATCAGAGATCACCCAAAGCACTGAGAATACAAATGAGCCGTACGGGGCACTGCCGTTCAGCCGTGGCTGGGACACGGAGCAGGCACTGCACCCAGCTGCCGGAGGGAGAAACGCTTCTTGTCATCTACCAGGAGCCCTTTTTGCTGATCAAGCCAAGGTGCTACTATTCCTGCCCAGGTCTGCAAAACTGGCCTTTTGTCGCAGACTCAGAGCACAGATTAGTGCCGGAAACCTCTCTGGAGTCAGATCCTCAGCGGCTGCATCCTTGGGGATCAGGGGAAGGGAGTGAGGGCAGAAAAGCAGCAAGTGCAGGCAGGGAAGGAGAAAACACTTATCAAATGCCCAAGACAATACTTCGCATAACCCCGAGCACTGCCGACTTCTAATGCTGCGAGTGCCCGAGGGCTTCCAGGAGATGGAAAAGATAGAAGCAAAGTCATAAAGTTTTTAAGAAAGTCCCCGCACAGGCATCTGACATACTGACACATTTCTATCGCTTGCCCTTCATTTTCCGCTCATTTCGTAATGCCTTTACCCTTTAAGCATCTAGATTTTCAAACGGGCCGGCACCTTTCGGAAGCACCGCACGTCTCCACGGCGCGGGTTTAGCGGGGCGCGTGCCCTATTCCACACACAGACCCGGGAACCACCGTGCCAGCGGCTCCAGTCCGAAACCAGCAACGCGGTCAGGGGCGCTGGGCAAGAGCTCAGGGAAGAAGATGCAGGAGAAGAAGGAGTCTTCCCTTCCGAGCCCGACAAGCCCTTCCGCTGACACCCTGCCCCTCTCTGCCGGGCTGCTCCGCGCCGCCCGCTCCCCCCGCCGGCAGCGGCTCCCTCAGCGAGGCCAGGCTGCGGGATGCACACCTCGCACACCCGCCACGCCGGAAAAAACGGATCAGGCGTTCTATCTGGAGCCGTGGCAGCGCTCAGCCCTCCCCGAGCTCCCCGAGGAGGCAGCCCACAGCCGACGGTGGGGGCTGAGGTGCGGGGTCTCCTCCCTTCCTGCCCGTTATTTCTCCCCACCCCGTGCCCCGCCACGGCGGAAGGCGCTGCCGCCGCCCGGGATGCAGTATCCATGGCAATGCGGGATTGCATCATGTTGTCGAACTACACCGGGGGAAAGACGCTCCCGGCGAGAGCCCCGGCCCTTCCGCCGCCCCGTCCCCTCCCTCCCCCGGCCCGCCCGCCACTGCCGCCCCGTCCCCGGCCGCAGCCCCGCCGCTCCCCGCCGGCCGCCGAGCCCTCCCACGCTCCACTCCGCCGGCGCTGCCGCCGCACTTGTTGCGCGCCCCGCGGAGCGGCACCCCCCGCCCGCCGCGGCCCCCACCCGGCAACCGCCCCCCTCGTCCTCCGCATCCTCCCGCGGGCCCGGGAGGCCGCGCCGCATCCCGCCGCGGGGCGGGGAGCCCCGGCGCTGCCCTCCCTGCCGCCGCGGACGCGGCCCTACCTGGCGCTGGCGGCGGCGCTGGGGGCGGCGGGCGGCACCGGCCGGTCTGTCCCGCTGCGGCGCCGCGGGGGCGGGGCCGGGGCCGGGGCGGGCGCGGGGCGGGGGGGTCCCGCCCCCGGGCGGCCGTGGGCTGACCGTGACGTCAGAGTGGCGCGGGGGCGCACGGGTGGCGGCCGGGGGGCGCTATGACGTCACGGGTGCCGGACCAGTGCGGCGGCGGGAGGAGGGTCGGGAGCGGCTCCGTGCGGGGTTCCCGCCGCTTAGGGACCGGCTTCGGGTCCCGTCCAACAAGTCGGGACCTTGCATGGAACAGCGAGCGGTTCCTCTGGCCGGGAGGGCTTCCAGCCCAGGCCATGGAGGCAAGGGGACCCCTGTGAAAAACGATATGGGACCGTGTAATTAAAGACTGTCCTAATGAGTGAGCAGCAGGCCTACATTAAAGGTCCCAGGCAGATAACAGTTGATGTGTTTCCTGTGTTTTGAAGTAATGGGGTTTGCAGCGTTACAGCGTTTTCAAATGTAAGCTCTGGCTGCAGTAACTAGGTAGAATTTTAATTTGGTCCTATTATAAAAACACTAGTTTTGTTGTGTAATTTACATGCGTATGTTAAGCCTGTCCCCACAGTGTTGGATGTCTGAGGAAGGAATGTCAAAGCATCCTCTTTGGCTCCTCTCCAGTGGCTGGGATGCTCAGCAAAGGCAGAATAGACCGTTCACCCTCTCCAGACACTTCATTACCTCCACGAGGCCCTAATGGGGCATTAGTGAGGGTGCCTTGGCGTTAGTGTCGCCAACAGGAAGAAAGTAGTCTGTTTCTTTCCCTCTCTCATGGTGAAAGGTGACATTTTAATTTTTTCCACTCCCAAGAGTTTGTTCCATCTCTTTGCTAATTAAATGAAAATGTGACATAAATAAAGAGCAGCTTTGCTTTGCAAAGAAGAGAAGTCAAGCAGCAATTTGCATGGGGTTTATTTAGGATCAAGTTTCTGCACTCCATGGGAAGGAGTTAGCAGTTTTAGAAAGCTGGAGTAAAAAAGGTTTCTTGAAGCTTTCTCATGGCTATAGAAGGCAGGCACATAGGTGAAGCCATTAGGACTAGCTATGCCAGCCCAACGTCCAGTACCCTTCTTGGAGTAGTAATGCACTGGTCCCATGTCCATGGTCATTTAGCTGAAGCAGCGCATTGCAACCTCACCTCGCCTGGTCAAAGCTCAGCGTGCAAAGAGTCCCCAGAGGTGATGCTGGGCTGTAAATGGGCAACAAAATAACATGATGTGTTTCCCAGTGGAATCAGAAATGATCTTCCTTGAGCTCCTTAAGTAGACATCGAGGCTATGCGATAGTTCTTCAATCTTATTTCTCTATTAGAGTAAGATGTTAATAGGAATGCTGTTTGGTTTGTGTTGGAGCTTTTTCTAAGAATCATGAAATATGCTGAATTGGAAGGGACTCTTGGCCCTGCACAGGACCATCCCCCAGAGTCACACCATGTGCCTGAGAGTATCATCCAAACACTTCTTGAACTCTGTCAGCCTTGGTGCTGTTACCACTTCCCTGGGGAGTCTGTTCCAGTGGCCAAACACCCTTTGGGTGAAGAACCTTTTTCTAATTTCCAACCTAAACCTCCCCTGACACAACTTCATGCCATTCCCTTGGCTTCTGTCACTGGTCACCACAGAGAAGAGATCAGTGCCTGCCCCTCCTTTTCCCCTCATGAGGACGTGGTAACTGCAATGAGGTCTCCCCTTGGTCTCCTCCAGGCTGAACAGACCAAGTGACCTCAGCCACTCCTCATATGGCTTCCCGTCCAGGTCCTTCACCATCTTTTTTGCCCTCCTTTGGACACTCTCTAACAGCTTAATTTCTTTCTTATATTGTGATGACCAGAAGTGCACACAATAGTCAAGGTGAGGCCGCAGAGCAAAGTGGGACAATCCCCTCCCTCGAGCAACTGGCAATGCTGTGCCTGCTTCCCCCACCTTTTTGTTTTAAAACCCAAATCTCCATTTCCCTGAAGAACCAAACCTCTGTATGCCTTGTGTGTCTGTGATTTGAGGCTTTGTAGCAGTTTTCAGTAAGGTGTGAGCACTCACAACAGTCCTTGCCTGTGTGTTTTAACACTTTATGAAAAAAAAAAAAATTGTGAAAACCAACACAACTCTCAGTGAGTTTGCCTTTCTGGAAGCCTTTTGCCCAAGATTGTTTTGGAAGTCAAGTCATCTTGGTCCTAGTGAAATTAGTGGAATAAGACACAAGTTCCATTTTTTCTCACTTGAGCTAAAATGTCCTGACCTCACTGAAACATCACAACCATTAGGTCTTTTCACATCTTTTACACTTTATTTAAAACACTTTTCAATGTGCTCTAAATAAAGTTCCTTCCCAACAAGAGTACACATTTGTTTCCATGGTTTATTGATGAGAGATGATTGCACTGAGTGTTACTTTCACAGCTAAAACGGCTTTCTAAATCTGGAAGGTGCTTAAATAATTAAGACTCAATCTGGCTGTTTAAACATAAAAAATAAGAACTTCAGATGCAAAAAGGCATGGAGCAGGACATAGGGAGTGTAGGCAGAGAAAGGCTGGTAGTAGGTGAGGAGTGAGCAGTACCCTGTTTGGGAGATGGATGTGCTGCTTCCTGGTCCCCATGCTGTGTCCCACAGTCAGGGGAGCGTGCCCCAAGCCCACCAGAGGCTGGTACGTATCTGCTGTGTCTCCCTTCATTGTGGACCTTGCTTTTCTCGCTTGGTTGGTGGGGTTTTAGTGAGGCTCTGTATGCCCAGGGTGTCAAGCAGCTGGCACTGGAGAGGTAAGACACAGCTGCTGGTGGGGGAAAGGATGAGGCTGGGGGGAGTTTTGGCCTTGCCAGCCCTGCTCCAGCATGAGGCTCTCTGCCCACCTGGTGGGCTGCTGGTTTTTCTACTTCCTGGCCTCCCCAAAGTGCTCATGCTGTTATCAGTAAGAGAACAAAGGCAAGGTCACATAATGGGAAATGTCATTTCAGAATTACACATTTGGGACAACTAAGCAAACAATATCAAATGTTTTGGCACTAAACGTTTAGCATTTAATGAGGTATAGGAGCTGACCAGTGTCATTTTGGGCTGCAAATGTACTCAGTCCCAACATCATCCCTGTCCTCTTGGAGCACCTGCAGGTTTGCCAGGAGTGAAGACATTGCCATTGACCTATTAACCGAGCACTGATGTAATTGCTGCTGGTATATTTGCTCAGGATGGGCTTCAGAGACCTCGTTATCTGAGTGCAATCAATGAGGCTGGGGTTCAGAAAAGGACAAATTAAACATTATTAGAGATTCAGACAGAAGGATTGCTAGGGCAGATGTAACATAAGTTATATCTTGCATTTAATTTTTACTTGTGTCTCATGACTATTATAATCCTGCCTTTTGAGAGAGAAGAGGCAGAATCTCAGCACTGTGGCAAGTTGAGTTCTAAGTGACTCAGTCTAGGCAGCAGCAACAGAGGTGACAAAGAGGCCTCAGCAGACAGGATTATCCTCACTAAATCAATGGTAATCAAAGGAAAGTGGTTAGATGCTAGTGTTTGAGAGTATGGTAGGAGGCGAACAGCTGGAACGACTGAAAGTAGGGTGAAAAGTCAGTGAGGGCTACAGCACTGGGAGAAGGAAAGAGCTTGGAGTAGAAAGCCCATCAGTGTGGTGTTTGAAATCAGCCTGGATAAAGGGGTAGGAAGTGTGTGTTCCAGGGAAGTGAGCCCAAATGGTCTTTTGGGGATGAGCTACCAAATCTGTCTTCTTTTTAAAAAATCTATTAGAAATCCTACCTACTGTAATGAATAGGTCCTTGTTTTGATTAGAAACAATAAATTTTTTCCAGAAATAAATTAACAAATTGAACAGAATAAATAGCCATCGTTTGCCACTCAGTCATCTTAACTGGATTTTTCAGTTCTGCCTGGGTTTGCCTTGGCATCCATCCAAGTTGACTGTGGCAGCTCCATGTTCTTTATCAATGAGATAAGTGGGATGTGATTACTGTTCTTCTTAATCAGTGAACTAAAGAATCAGGCTTGAAATTTCAGCATGTCTTCTGAATATGGTGTTTTCTTCTCTTGTGCAGACCACAAATGCTTCATGCTGTTTATACAACTTTGTCTAACTTTTAAATACTTGATCTTCATAGAAAAAGCTTCCAACCGAGGTTTTCTTCACAGTGTTGTCCTTAGCAGCTCTCAGAAGCAAGTGACTGGAGGAAACTGCTATTTTGAGATTCCAGCACAGAACTGGTGTGAACACGCTCACTCTCTGTTCTGAGGTACGATCATGTCACAAACTGGTGTTACCTTTTGAGGATGTTTTTTGCTTTCTGCCATTGAGAGCAAAATTCTCACAAGCTAGAGTGGAAGCAAATTTATAGCCCTATGTTTTTAATCCAATTTTATGCATTTTATGTTAACAGCAATGACTTTTCTGCATTTCCTCTTCCTCTCACATCTCCTCACAGCGTGCAGTGCTGTAAGCAAATAATTAAATAGAATTGAAAACCCACACTGACTCACCAAACTTACAGTGTATTTTAAGAGCCAGATTTACCCCAAGAGTATCCCACAAGACCAAAATATTTTGTTTCGTGCCAAATAATTGTGGAATTTTCTCTGTCATTGGTGTTAGTATGTTCTCTCTCACCGTGCGCTCATAATCTCAGAGAGACAAACATGATTAATGTCCACCCTTGTCAATGCTGCTAAAGCTTTAATGACCCAAGCTGAGAAAATAACAATCTCCAGGAATCTTGCCACTATATACTAGCTGGTTTGCCCCTATAGCACTGCTGGGGCTGCTAGGAGAAGACGCACAGAGAATAACAAGGTGTTTCTGGTAAGCAAGTAGTAAAGGAGCCAGGTAGTTCCAAAATGGCTGTGAAGAAAGTGGTCACTTAACCCAGAGGCACCTGGAGGTTAATTCAGTTAACACATGTGGGTAGTGCCCATATGTCCTCCTCAGTCTGTCTTCTCTTTCTCAATATCTGCGGTAGAAGTGGCAATCAGTAGTGTCTTGTTCATAACCCTGTACTCAAACCATACCTCTCCTCCTGGAGAGGTGCAAGACACAACCCACCTTAGCCCTGGGCTTTTGCTGGTGGCTGCAGAGTGATGGGGAGGGAGTAGGATGTAAGGGTCACCCTGGTACACCTCTGTCCCACTACTCTGCTGTGACCCCAGAGAGCCCTGTGAGCCCAGCCCTGCTCTCTTTCCCTGCCTGCTTTTGGATGTTCCCCTCACAATTTGGATGCATCTGCAGTTAAGAGTAGAAGCTCTTCAAAGGGGAAAATGTATTGTCACTTCAAGCAGTTTCTGCTGCAATAGAGTGATTTTATAAAAGATAATGGTGATCACAGTAGGTGAATCAAGTATGAACTGCATTATTTTGCATTAGTAATTGGATGCTTGTTCCTTACCTGTTCCTGCTAAGGTGCCTTCTTGTTGACTTACTACGCAGATTACGACATGCGGGTTCTTCCAAATCACCATAGATCCATCATTGTCCACAGCAGCTTGTCACCAATTTTCTGCTTTATCTCAAAACTATTGGGACTGGGATTCAGAGCTGTCATGTTACTCAGTATAAGGGAGCTGGTAAGAGTACAACCCTGTATTTCCATTAAGAGTGTTAGATGTTCTGGTTTGAGAAGCAGTTAAGGGCAGCATTTGCAATCCCTCTTCATGTGTCGTGCTCCCCATCCTTTTGTCTTTAATCACAGACAGTGTAAACTGAGATAATCCTGTTGTGGAGAGAAAACATTGTCTTACTGCTTGGAGGGCACAGTAAATCATGCTGTCTTAATGCAAAAAAGAGATGTGGGAAAGTATTTTTGTAAATGCTCTGATTTGTCTGAAAACACATGCATGAATCTGGATGGTTGTCATTCCGCATTGGAATTTTTCAAGTACTTAATTCATTCAATCTGCTTTGTTGCTGGACCTCATAGTGCCAACTCTTCCTTGATAGTCAACACAGTTATTGTCATCACTGCAGTCATGTTTTTGAGAAGGCTGTTTCCCTACAGAGCACTCAGATCCTGATATAGCTCCTTTCCTCTTTCAGCTTTAAGTGTTCGCAGAAAATCTCTTCTGCATTTTGAGAAAACCATTATACCTGGACATTTCTCCTGAGTTAAAACAATTGTATACAATTTTATTAATCTGTTTTACTGTAGGGTCACTGTCTGTTCAGACCAACCTGCAGCCTGCCTTCCTGGCTGCAGGATACTGAAGCCTCGTTACACAACACTCAGCCCTCCACTGCCCATCTTCCCAGGAGAACCTGCGAATCCAACATGCTGTCTCTGCTGCTTGCTCAGCCCACGTCCTAAGGTGAGAGTAACCTTTTTACCTGATATAAAGTGTTCAGATATCCTTTCCCACTTCTAAAGATTGTCCCAGCTCTCACCTGGAAAGGCAGAACCTGCCTTTACCTTCTGGCCTCTGCAATCTTCTTGGGACCTCCACTCACATGGCCTGGGAAAAAGGAAGGCTGGGAACATATTTTACAGGCAATTGGAAAAAAGAAAAAAAGCCAAGAAAAAGATTAAACATTCAAAATAACTGGTGTTTTAGGGTTTTTCACCTTCTCACTGATCATCTTCAGAGAGCCCTCTGCAGATGTGCAGCTGAAAAGTGAACCACCCAAAGCAGTGACTGCTGTTGATATTTCCAACCCTGCTGCTGTCCTCAGGAGAACTGTTAGGGGACCCTGTGTCAGTTCCTCAAACGTAAGCTGCCAGCAGCACACTGCCAGCTATTGGGAATAATCTTTGATAGCAACCGATCCAGGTCAGGTTTTGTGTAGGAGGTATTTTAACATAAGCTTACTTCTTATTAGTTGAAAAGGAGTTTGGTTTTCTCTAGGAAGGAGAGCTGGTTTGGCTTTTTTCTCCAAGGAACACATTTTTTTCTCAGCTGTGAACAATACTGGATGTAAGTAGACACTGAGATAAATAATGGTGGATATTCCTCTCTTCCTCCCTCATTCTTTGCTTGTTTTGACCACTTACATTGTAAACTGAGGGCAGGGACTCTTTCCCACTATGTGCATGCAGAGTACACCTCAAATATTCAGGAGATAGGAGAAGGGTATGGAAATGTCTTAAAGATGATTGAATCCATTCCCTCACCTAGTGAGATTTTCCTAGGCATATCCAAAGATATTAAACTATTCCTGTTGTGCAAAGTTAGCAGCCAAAAAGAACATCCCCAGCCACACAGATTCCCACATCCCAAGTGTATATGTTGAGACTGTGCCTGCCAACCAAAGTCATGTTAAAGTCCACAGGAGGTCATGATGGGGTCCTGGGAAAGAAGAGGAGTTCTTGCTTGGAGCAGAAGCTGCCGTCTCTGGGGGCTGGGTACTGCTGCTCTTCAAAGAAACAAACCTGACTGACATTTTTGAAAATAAATTATATTAAAAACAATGCTCTGGTCAGTCTTATTCATTTCTTCTTGAATCCTGTGCCTTCCTCCAACTGTGTTTAAGCAAAGTATCTACCAATGACTTCAGCATGAAAAAATATTTAATATACTCGGATTTGTTTCCAAAACTATTTTTTTCATGCTGCTGAGGTGACATTTCTCCAAAGACTCTTCTTTTATGAATAAATGCATTTGAGTTTACAGTCCTGTCTTTTAGCTTTACTTTTTTTTTTTATTAAGCCTTACACCTATTTTGATGACACCTAACATTTGTCCTGTGCCTCTGGTAAATAATTTGGTCTATAATCTTAATTCCAAATTCCTGCTTTCATAATTTTTTCCATTTATAGCATTTCCAAGCTGCAGTCTGCTAAAGCTTGTTTATTTCTCTGCCGTAATTTTTGTTTCTAGTCCTTTGACACAAATTTTCATTTTGGTACTTGAGCAGCCTGGATAACAATAATTAGGGTTTCTTGCATTTGTTGGTCTATTTGAAAAGGAGGATGGCATGATTACAGTATTGTCATAAACTAGGTACTGGCCTTTCACATCCATATCCATCCTATTCAGCTGCAGGGTGCTGCTGATGTGATGTGGGTGCTGCAGGTGCTGCTGCTGATGTGCTGACTGCTTCCCTGAGTAGAAGTCTAGTACATCCACATCTGTAACCAACCACTTTCATGAAAGTATTGAAATTATGAGATCCAGTCCTTGTTTTTTGTCTGTCCTTATTTCTCTCACATAACTCCATTTTAAATGAAGCAAGTTCCTCTTTTTGGGCCTTGTTACAGTTTTATCTCTCGAATTTATTTTTTTTTTTTTTTTGTGATTTCTGTGGTAAAAGATTCTGTTTCTGAACTTCATCTTATTTTCTGGTTGGCTGTATCACTGTCTAATAGCTGTTATGATTTGATGACTTTAAATACTAAGTTTGTATCTAGTCGAATTTTAGAGGCATTTTGTATTCTTGTAGTTGTCTCTTTGTCCTTCAAAAGGAAGCTATTTGGTATGGTTGGACTAGAGGCTGTTTTTATTTTATTGTTGGAGTAATTTTATGCACTGAATTTTTCTGAAGTTGAAAGTTGTTGTGCCTTGTTCACTGCTGCCCCAAGCCTCTGTGTGGGAGTGGTTGTTGTGGGATGTCCCTGGAGCCTTTCATCTCCAGGATGGCTTCTCTTGCGTCAGGACAAAACAGCTGGAACTCAGAAATGCCAAATTACTGCTCTTCAATGAGTTATCACATTACTTCATCAGAGAATCAAGTTGTTTGTGCTCTTACTTCCTGTTGGAAATGAGAAATGAAGTATATCAGCCTAAACCTTTGCAGATCAAAGATACCATGCTCTGCTTTTGCTGGGGACTGAGAGCTTTTAGCTCCCACTCCTGCAAAGGATGTTGGTCAGCTGCAGGCATCTGAGCCCTTACATATATTTTAACAAGAACTAAGTTCAGTGTATACTGAGGACAGTTACTGCTGCTACCAGCTCTCCTTGGCATAGCTCTTCTAGGCATATATATGAGAATGCCTCTGTCCTCATAATTATAGTATCGCTACCAACATGCTATAATTAGACAAGTTAAAAATTGTCTGAGCTCCTACTTATTGCTGCAACGCGCTAAATTCCAGATGCTGTTATCACTGAGAAAAAAAACACTTAGAAGCTGCAGCTCCAGTATAGGTGATATCCTCACACCCTCCTCCCCTTTCTCTTGAACAGAGCTTTTTTTATGTGAACTTAACACACATGGATGGTCTTTGTAAACAGCTCTTCTTCTCTTTTAATTATGTACCAGGAGAAGCATTAGAGGCTCAATGGAGTGTATTTTTTTTTACATAATTCCTTTATGCCACTTGCCAGCCTTACGTGTCAGGGGTTTTTTTATTTTATTTCATTTCATTTTTATTTCGTATTTTATCTTTTATTCTAATGTGTACATGTGTATGTGTACATGTGTATTTTCTGTGTTGGAGGCTGCATAGAGTATCCTCTGGAACTCGGGAAGAATAGCCAGTTCACTCCTTTATTCTGCATGAAATATCCCTGCTCCTTGTTCCTTACCTCTTGCAGATAGCGGGTGCAAGCTCAGGACAGCATGGACAAGAGGTTCTAGCTTTGAACTGCTGCTAAATTCTATGAGCTGCCAGCTTTGATGGATCTTGGATTCTTCAACCTACTTTTATGAGGAAAAAAGGCATTGAGGCCTATTTGTTTTTTGCTATAACCGCTCCTTCTCGTATCATTTTGACAAGGTAGTTGTTATATCCCTTGTATGGATCATTGATCATGTCACTTTTTATAACTGTCACATTTTTGCTCCAGCCCTGCAGTGAGAGCACTAATGACTGGGAAAGGCAGCTCAGAACTCAGACATCTGCCCTGTTCTCACGAATGCAGTAGCAGGAGACTCGTCATCAGAGGCTGTCATCAGAAATCCCCATTCTTTACATAGTTTTGAAGCTCTTGGCAGACTTTCTGCTTCCACCCACACGGTAAAGGCTTGTCTAATAACAGTAACAGCGTGAAGCCCATTAAGATCAGAAAACTAACTGAGCTCAACTCCCCCTTTTGATAGTGGAGAGTTGTTTTCATTAAAGGAAAGCAGGAAAGTGGGTTTCAGTTAATAAAGCTGGCTGGTTTCTGACACTGAAGCAGCAATGCTGGACCCTAAGGTGGGCTGAGGCAGCGCATCTCTTCCTCAGCCAAGTTTCACTATGCCTGCTGCAACGATGTCCTGTCCAATCCACAAGGAGTTCCCATGGGGGCAAGACTACTAACCTCTCCTCCTGCTTCCAACAGGTTGCTTTGTTATGCTCGGACCCTGAGTTTTATTTCAAGATACTGTGCTTGCCTTTGCTCTGTCCTTTCCTCAACCCTAGCCTCTGCCAGACTAACTTAAAAGCTGCAGTTATCTGATTTCTTCTGGAACATCACTCTGATGAGGAGGCTTAGCATTCCCAGTGCTGGAGCTTAAGAGGATGACTGTCCCCAGGGGTGGCAGGATGGAAGGCTTTGAGTTCTACTCTGTGTATATTAGCACCACAGACTGGTGTCTGTGTTTAATACATTAATCAGTGTTTCGTACTGCATTGTTGTACTATACAATTTGTAGAATTGATTTGACATGAATCAGCAGGGGAAGCTTATGCTTCCAAAATGAATGATGTGCATAACATTAGCTTTTTAAAATACTCATCCCTAGTTCCTGAGCACAGCACAGCATCATGCACCTAACAGCACACATGTGGAACTGTGTCAGCAACCTGCCTGGGTAGAGTGCAGTAAAGACCCTGTTGAAACTTACTTAGAAATGTATATTTAGAAGAGAGGGAAACTGTCATGGTGTAGATTTGATGGGTTTCTTTTCTTAAAAAGAGCAGGGCCAAGAGGGAAAGGTCTAGTTTATATTTTTACAGAATCAGGGCTCAGCTTCTTCTTAAACTCAAATTGCCATTGATTTTAACAGCAGAAAGAAATGAGCCTCACATTGATTTACACAATGACTAGAAATTGGATTTCATGTGGCAAACTGTTCTTGGATCATGACTAATTACATCACTCTGGGTAAAAGCTATTAAAAACCCTGTAGCTATCATGTTCCCCTTTTAAATGCTATTTTATTTGAAAAACATCCCTTGTTAAGGGAAAAAACCAAATTCTGTACTCAGTTCAGTTTTATCCACTGGAGAACACTTCTGCATTCTGTAAGAACTGTAAGCAGATGAGTGAAATTGCAGATACCAGGAATGATGGCTGGAGAGCAGGGTCACCCTGGCTTTGTAGGTCAGTGCTTGCCGGTGGACCTACGATGCAGGGAGCAGCACTCCCATCGTGGTATCTGCTTGGAGGGCAGCCGCGGTGACTCAGGTGCGGGCGTTTGGCCCAGCCCTTCAGGGAAGCTTGTGTTTTGTTTTCCGCAGCTTAGTCAGTGCTGCCTCACAGCCTTTTGCCTCAGGATGTGCCATTGCGGGCCACTCCCTGAGGTACTTCAAGGCATGTTTTTTGCTGGTGACGCCAAAAGTTTTGGTTAAAGGCAGGGACAGGTTGGGCTTGGCTTGGTTCAATGCTGCCTCCTCTTCTGGGAGCGCCTGGGGAGGTGCCCAGGGTGCAGCTTGAGCTGCTGATAACATCCCAGCAGATCTGTAGGGACTAATTATTCATGTCATGCCCTCTTCACATTGCTTTAGCCTTAGCTGAGATGCTCAAGGCAAGTGGTGCCAGGGCACAGCAAGAATGTCTCTGGGGTGCATGGTGGAGATGGGAAGGCAGCACAGGGCTCCTGAAATGAACAGGAGGGGCAAAGTTCTGAGTGTAGTCTTGAAACGGAAAACAAGGACTGGAAAGGAAGTATCTTATGAGACTTCTGCAAACCTTCTGAACCTTAAGGGAGAAAATCAGTGGCATTATTCAGAGCCTCTGCTGAGCACAGTGTTTGTAGAGTAGGTATCATTAGCAGAAGCTTTGGTTGGTAAGAGAGCGACAAGTCTCTGCTTGTGTTTAAACGGTCCAGATTTTTGTTATAATTTAAATTTAATTATTTTAATTCTAGCAACCCGTGCTAGACATGGCTGTCCTGATGCCATACCTGGCACAGCATCTCAGCCAGCACCACAGGTAAGACTTGCTCTTACCTGTTGGGAAGGGTAGTTGGCTGGGGCTCAATGGACATGAGTCAAATAGAAGTTTGGGACCCAAATTGCCTCCATCCTTGTCTAGTACCTAGTCTGTTGGTCTCACTTGTGTCCAGGTCAGTTTTGTGTTAGTAACATGAATCTCCACTTGGGATTTTCTACCCCTACTGACTGTCCCACTGACTGATGCCTCTTCCAGTCTAATTATCTATGCTCTTCTAACCATGACTATTAAGTGCACCCTTACAGCCCAGCACAGGGATGTTTCAGCCTTGTTCACCAGAGGAACACAAAAGTCTCTTTCTTCACACTGTATTTGCCTCTTAAATTAAGAACAAACTGATCTCTGTAGTCAAGACCAAAGTTCCTCTGTCAGAACAGTTTGATCCCTCAGATGAAACCAGATCATAAAATCATTCACCCATTGCATATGCAATTTTTTTCAACACCAATACCGGCATTGCTGGCCTCTCTCTGCAGGTACTTTCAGAACATCCTGTTTTTCTTCTAAATATATGTACTTCCTTCCTGTGCCTCCCTCCTTTTTACATTACATGGTATCACTAAAATCACAAATATTTATGGTGTTGGCTGATCAGTTTAGTTAGCTGAGAAAACGAATCAAAAAGGAAGGTCATAAAGTAAAACTGAAAGCTGATGGAACACTGGAAAGAAAACAAAAGGAAGTTATCTTAAGGGGAAAGCTGAGGAGCAGAAAGAAATCAGGTAAGGTTTGAAGATATGGTAACAAGGGAATGCTGCCTGGAAAAGAAGATGACATTTTGAACAGTCTAAATAAACTGTAGAACTGCAAAGAATGCAGCCATTCACATAAAATCTATTGTAACATTCTCTTTTTGAAATGCTCTGGTGGCAAACCCCAGAACCATATCTTATTTTAAAACAACAACAGAAGTTGTAAGCTTAACTTTCTTGGAAACCTTTGCTAGCACCAGCAGTCCAGCCAGCTGAAGGCCAACCATCTCCATGGCTTCACCAAGCACCTGAATCCTCCTACTGCCAAAGAAAGGCAAAAGACCAGAAGCGAAAGATACCAGGGGCTGTCACCACCAGCTGGTCACGATGCAAAGGGCAAATAGTGGGAGAGCTGCTGAGCGTGGTAGGAAACACAGCACCCTGTGCTCCAAGCCCAGCAGCAGCTCATCAAAAAGCCCTCATCCTTACTGATCCCTGGTGCTTTTTTTGTAGAATGCTAATCATCATCTGGGCAGTTTTCCAGCCCACGTGATTGCAAACTGCCGGCTGAAATTACCTTCAGCAGTTTGAACTGAATTTGATATCTTTCTGCATGTCCTAGGAGTGCTGGGGAGATGTCTTCATATCATGTCGTGACTGCAGCTCCTGACTGAAGGCATGTAGGTGATGCCCTCCTCCCTCTACCTTTGTCATTTTTTTCATGTCTTAGAGCAAGGTGGTTAATAATGTTGCAGTGGTTTCAGATCACACAACTGGAAATTGCTTTCAAGGTTCAAAATGTAGCCTTATTAAGAGCTATATGCTTCCAGACAGAAGAAATCCCATATAAGCGCTACCTAGTATTTAAGGAAGTGTAAGTGCAGGAAATTTGACAGAAGTGCCTTGGCAGCTTCCCAGGTGACTGCTTCTGTCACCTGTTTGCTGTCAGCCTGCGGGATGATCATGTAAAACCTGTTGGCTGGAGGGATGTAAATAACTAGTCCTCTGTCAGAACTGCCACAGGCAAAGGCAGGGCAGGACTCATCCATGCTACAAGCAAGGCCCAGCAGCAGCCCATGGCAGCAAGCCAGGAGAGCCATGGGCCACCTGCCTCCGGTGCACTGACTCCCAAAATCCTAGGACTTGCCTGCTTGGGTCCTGCTTTGCTCTTCCACCTCTCTGCAGGACCATAAGCAAAGTGTCTACAGTCTTGAATTTTGCTTATGCTGATGAGAAATCTGGAGCTGCTGTCATGTGTCCAGATTGCAAATGGTAACTCATTAATCACAGTGCTTTACCCTGAGCATACTACTACAAGAAAAGGGACCAAATTCTTCTACTGGCTCTGTTTGGGCAGTTGCACAACTTCCAGGAGATTAGATGAGGATCTGGCCCCTAATCTACCAGGAGAGTCACAGTTACTGTTCAGAACTCCTCCTCCCAAATCCTTTGAGCTCTCAGGCAGTTTTCCTGTTGCAAATTGCCTTGAAAGTATAAAAAAAGAGTAATCTGTTGAGGCAAGCTCGGCTGAATGTTTCATTGTTCCTTTGTTTCTAAACACGTGGAAGCTGGTTTACTTCTGCTAGTATCCCATTAGAGAGGAACAACTGCTTTAAAAAAAATGTGGGAAACACAAGGGAAAACAATTCTGGTTTAAACATGATTGACCATAAACCTAAATAGATACATGTCTGACAAAGAAGAAAAACTAAATAGATTTATTCCAGCTATCTATGAAGCAAACTGTATATTTTTAAATCTGTAAGAACAGATTGTTTTCAATGCATGTTCAAAAACAGTGGCATTGGTAGCAGGGAGAAAAAGTTTTAATGCTTTGCTGGGGGAAAATGGCAATGGCACTTTCCGTCTTTTTCAGCAAACCATTCTCCAGCTGTGGCAAACAGCCAGGCATGGCTGGGGCACACTTGCATTTCTCCCAAAAGCCATGTTTCCACTTTCCCCTCCCAGCTGTAGAATTCAATGCTTGCTCTGAGGTCACTGAGTAAGCCTGTTAGACAAACACAAAGTATTATTAAACTTGAAATATTCCTGAGCTGTTCTTGTGATTTTTTACAATATTACCAAGGATATGCTAGTGCAATATTTCTTTCCAGGCAGGAATTGCAGAAGCCAAACACACGATGATAACTACAGATATATTTTGTCATCCACATAGGGCTTTACTGAAAGTACAAGAACGAGCTCTAATGCCTGCACACTCCTGTGCTTGATTTCTTACTCTTTCTTCCAGAATCCACAAGGAATTTAGCTTGCAGCAAGAGGTAATTTTGGGTTTGCTATGAAAACAGCACAAAAGAGTAGTTTTCACCTTAAAATCTTAAATTGTTTGCGAATCTTAACTACCAGAAGATGAGACTAATTTAAGAAGACCACTTAAAGCACTTTATGACCTAATTACACTTTCATGTCCTCTGGCTTTAAAGGGGCTTTAAAATGTGGATATGCTGCAGGCTATTTTACCTTGCCAGAAAGATGTGTATGTAAATACATGTGTAAGTAGTGCAATAACCACCATCTTCTGTTGCAGTAATTTGAAATTTTGTGCCTTTCTCTTACACCTTCTGCGAAAGGGACTATTGAGGACATGGCCTAAATGCAGTCACCTACTGTACTTTCTAGATTTTATAAAGGGTGAAGCTTTTATCAAAATTAAGTTTTTTGTGGCTTTTGTATTGCTTTCCCTGTTCTTTTAAAATGCACAATTCAAATGCAACATTCAGAAGGGGTGAATGCTCTTCAGAAACAGCTTTCTCTCTCCACATATTTGATACTAATATTTACTGTAGTGAAAAGGACTGGGCAGCAGGCAAGCATGATGTACTCTTGGTCTGCCTTCTTCTTTTAAAAATGTTAAACAAACTGTTTCCCAAAATATATTCCATGTATTTGCAAAGGACTTTAAGGATATTGTCTTCCTACATTAAAACAAACCCTGAGTGCGGGTGTAGGTTATGTAACATCACCAGCAAATGCATAAGCAGACAAGAACAACAAAAGATAATCTGTTTACCCATTCCAATTGCAAAACCCTCCTGCTGGATGACTCTCTACTGTCACTTATTGTCTGTGTAATGCTGAGGTAACCTCAGTGCTGTAACTCTGCATTTATAGCAAAGGTGAGAGAACTCAAATTTAGCAGCCTGTCTCATGTTGATTTAAAATGCTCTGGACATCCATTACTGTCAGGCAATGGTTTGCACATAAGGGCAAAATTGGGGAATGAAGCATTAGGTCAATAGCACTGGAAACATATCTTGCTCTGGAAATTCCTGTGAAGGAAGAGGGGAGGTGCATTTGTGTTTAGAAGATCAGGAGGGTTTCTCCAAGTACTGCACATGATCTAGGAAAAGGGTACCAAACTGGAAGCTGAAAGCAAGCATCAGCAGAAATGAGGATGTGAGGATATCGCTTATCACAAATTCGGAATATAAGGAGATGCGAATGTTTTGTTCTGAATTAGGTAAAATCAAATTGTTGATGTGACTACCTGTCTGTCATCTGACACAGGTAAAGACCCCACAAAACATTTACAGATACAATCAGATTTGAATGTACAAATTTGAGGAAGCATGATAACTCCCATTAAAACTCCTTTGTCTTCTGTCCTTTATCCTCCCCTCTGTGCTGCTCCCTCTCTCTTTCTCCTTTCCACCACTCATTCCACCTCAGGCCTTCAGAGGAAGGAAGATCTGCTTTTCTGCTGCCAGCTACACTCTTACCCCTGGCTGCAGGTTGCTACCAGATGTAAGATATGTGAACTCCTGTCAACTCTGCAGCTTTCCAGAGGTGCTGGCATTTTTGTGGGTCCTGAATACACCCAGAAACAGAGGAGCAGGGAGTCAGGGAGTAGGGACATCTTTTCTGGAGATATCCACCTTCTAAACATCAGGACATGCTCCTTACATCCTCTCCAAACTTTCTGATGCAATATTTAGGGCTCAACAAACTTCACCTCTGCTCAGCATTGGTGAGACCACCTGGCATGTTTTGTCCAGTGCTGGGCTCTCCTGGACAAGAAAGGTGTGACCTTACTGGATTGGGTCCCGTGAAGTGTCTGAGAGATGATTAAGGGACAGGAGCATTTGTCATATGCAGAGAGAAAGGCAGAGAGAGCTGGGACTGTTCGGGCTGGAGAAGAAAAAGCTTGGGGGACATCTTGTTGGTGGGTATAAATATCTGATGGGACGGTATGAAGAAGGCAGACCATCTTCTCAGGGTTGCCCACTGACAGGGAGAGAGGCAATGGGCACATACTCAAGCACAGGAAATTCTATCTGAAATAAGAAAACACTTTTTTACTGTGAGGGTGGTCAAATACTGGCACAGGTGGCCTGGAGAGAGTGTGGAGCCTCCATCTCTGGAAATACTCAAAAGCCACATAGTCCTGGGTGGCCTGTTCTAGCCAACCCTGTGTTGAGAAGTGGGGCATGGAGTAGACCAAATGATGTCCAGAGGTCTCTTTCAACCCCAACTGTTATGTGCTTCTGTTATGTAATTTCCAAATTGCTATGCTTTTTAACTGCACTTTCTTTTATCAGGAAAGCAAATCAGTTCCCTCGCTCTACAGGGAACAGGCAGTGATATTAGACCCTCTCCATGCATGAGAACATCTGTTTCCTATTTCAGACACAAAGTCAAGATGCAGCTTTCAGATGTTTTACAAGAAGTTGGACTTGAAGACAGTGTGTGTAAAAAGAACGTTTGTTATATGAGACTCAAATGATGCTTCATTTTCACAAGGTTGAATCATAAATTTCAGAGGCTTCATTGTTGCCTGGAGCTGTAGTGCTTTATCAGCCTCCTCATCTGTGAAGGGCTCCTTTGGTCCTGTATAGTACGTGATGCACCATCAAGTACTGCTGGATGTAACCACAGAGGCATCACATACCTCTAGTTCTGTAGAGAGTCTGGTAGCAAAACCAAGAAAATATTTGGGTACATGGAATTTAAGATGTGATTCTGTGTAATTGGTAGATATAACCTGGTTTTGCCAGTGGAAGTTGCTGGGAGGCACATATGCTACATCTGCACTAGAAAATAAAACAGTCCAAGGGGGCCAACACACCTTAAGGCCAGTTCAGCCTGTATCCATATGCTGGTTTTAGCTAGGGTAATTTTTTTCACAGTGGCTGGTATAGGGCCATGTTTTGCATTTGTGCTGAACACAGGGTTGATTAATATAGAGATGTTTTTGTTAGTGCTGAGCAGGGCTTACACAGAGCCAAGGCCTTTTTTGCTTTTCGTACTGCCACGCTGGCAAGGAGGCTGGGGTTGCGTGAGAGGCTGGGAGGAGACACAGCTGGGACAGGTGACCCAAACTGATCAAAGGGATATTCCATAGCATATGACATCATGCTCAGTGTATAAACTGGGGGGAAGAAGTAGGAAGAGGGGGACATTTGGAGTGATGACATTTGTCTTCCCGAGTAATGGTTGCATGTGATGGGACCCTGCTCTCCTGGAAATGTCTGAACACCTGCCTGCACATGGGAAGCAGTGAATTAATTCCATGTTTTGCTTGAGTGAGTGGCTTTTCTGTTCCCTATTAAACTGTCTTTGTCTTAACCCATGAGTTTTCTAGCTTTTGCCCTTCCAATTCTCTCCTCCATCCCACTGGTGGGGGAGTGAACAAGGAGCTGTATGGGGCTTAGTTGCTGGCTGGGGTTAAACCACAACACCATACAGCTGAATTCTCCCCCTCTTTGAGCAGTGTGGCTGCATCCTGCCTGCCTGTGAGACTCTCAGGCCAAGCCTGCAGAGTGCAGGGCAGCTCAGGCTAGGACCATGCAGGGAATAAGATAACTATATGTTTTGTGTGCATACATGGCCAGCCAGGATGGTTTGCTTTCCTTGGACTGTATGTGAGCCTCAAATGTTTTCCACCTAATGGTACAGCTAGGTATCTGTTCCATGGTTCCAAGCAACCAGTAATTCTGTCAAAGTGGCTAGTTAATATTAACAAGCTGTTAAAACAGTGTTGCCCAAGATGTGACCTGTACCCATTAATCAGGTTATAAGGCATGATTGGGAAGGTAGTTGGGGCATGAGAAAGAGCAAGTAGAGATGGATTAATACATTACTTGAGTAGTTAGGGAGAAGGATATGAATGACTCAGTTCATCTAGAGCAGGAGCATGGAGCAAAACAGTTGAAAATGCACTGAGGCTTTCCTTATATCCTGCTTAGTCAAGGCTGTTAGAGAGGTAGTTGGTAGTCCTGTGAGAGCCCTGAGTCAACCCAAGAGATAAGCATCTACCTATTCTGTGTGGCTGCTGTGAGGGCTGGCCAGGCTTCACCCTGCTGTCAAGGAACAGAGTAACATAGCTGTGTCTGGTTTAGCTGTCTCCTGTGCAATGCTAGTGTTTAGAGGGCTCACTCAGAAAGCTGAAGATTAATTCAGTTGCATGCTCAGCCACTAACAGCCACCACAGGAGGAGCCACCAGGCATGGGCAAGGCTCCCACCAGAGAAGGGCATGTGCATGCTGGTGATCGGGAGTTTACCTGCTAGGGGACCTTTTCTGAGTAGCCTGTATTCTCTTCTTCTGTAGACTACTAGTGACTGCTTGAATTCTGATACAGCTCCCAAAGCCCAGGACTCCTAACCCAATGCCTACCTGCTAGGCTGAAGTCTGTCCTTTCTCCTATGCCTGCTTCCCAAGTAACACTGAATTTTGTAAGAACATAACTCAGTCAGACCAGAGAACCCATGTTTTCTCCCTGGCAGATGTGGATGCTTAGAGAAAGAACACAAGAAACAGCCACTGCAGAATTATCCTTCCCTGACATATTTACCATGTTTCGGCAGCCTGTGTGTGTGGATTTCCTTGGACAGAGATGGCACCAGACAATGGTAACCAGAACACTGAATATTAAACCAGATAATGACAATAATAATAATGACAATTATCATGCCACTATGCTAACTACTGTAGCCACATCTTTTCCATTAATTTGACTGATCGCCTGGCAAGCCCTTTCATATTTTGCAATGATCAATTCTGCAATTTACTTAAATGATTTAATTGTATGTACCTCTATCATGCTCACCCCTCAGACACCTATTTTACAGGACAACAATTTCTAACTTACTTTATCTCCCTTATTACAAAAGACCTTCTATTTTTCTGAAAATTCCCCTTTGGCCTTGGCCATTGCTCGCTCTGTTTCATGTGCTTTTAGATTAGGTAGGAAGAAGAGAAGATACAGTAGTGAAGTTGTCAGCACAATGCATATTCATGCATAGATTTACAAAGATCTTCTGTTTTGTTCTCTGTGGTATCAGAGTCCAATAAAGAGGATGGAGAATTTCCATCATGTCCTCTCTCTCCACCAGAAACCCTTTAGAAACTACATTAAGGAATTGATTTAGATACTCTGTGTGGAGATTATGTGGACTTGAACCCTCAGATGCAGCAGCACATCTGACCTTCCACTTTCTAGAAGTGCCCTAAACACAGGGGTCTAATAAGAACTTTGAAGATAAGCCCTTCTCAGAAAACAGAGAGTGACCACTATTGCAGTTTGTGGATTGCCTGTTGCTTACCTTCCAAACTGAATCCCTCTGGGACTTGGGCATTACTGGTTTGGGCAGTGACTGGACCTACACAGGTCTCTTGGTGCTCTCCTCTGTCTGGAGAGCTGTGTGCTGAGATGCCTGGCAAACTTGGAGGTCAAATGTGAGATGAGTCTGAAGCTCAGATCCTTGTAGAGGACAACAAATGAGCAAGGGTCTGATGCCTCAACCCATCTTGGAAAAAAAAGTCAACATAAACAGACTTTTATCCCTCCTGATCTAGGTAAAAAATTGCTGCAAGCCTGCAAAAGCCTAAGTCCATGTTAAGATCACTGCCACAAGCAACGTAAAGCTTCACCTGCTGTCCCATGGCTGCAGGACACAGCCATCAGCACAGTGCTGCATAACTCAGCTGCTTCCCAGTCTCACCATGAGAAGCTCCCTCTCAGCACTAAGTCCTGACGTTTCAACTGAGGCCATTTTCATTTTACCTCAGAAATACTGCATTCTTTTTTTTTTTTTGTTTCTATCTGCCACACAGAGAGAAGCAGAGGGAGGATGGAAATTCTAGCTTTTCTTGGGAAGAAGGAATTGCTAGGCTTTTTTAGCCTAGAAAAGAGTTGCCAGTTGCATACCCAAAACCGGTTCCACGGTAGCCAGACACAGAGAAGTTCCTGCCTGCCTTGCTGCATGCCAAAGAAACGAGCTAAGAATATGAAAGCATTCCTTGGCAATCACTTGACAATGTCTAAATTGGAAGGAGTGGCTTAAAATTAGAGAAGCTTTTTTTTTTTAATTTTCTTTTAAAGATAAAATTTTGCAAACACAAAAAGGCCTTCCAACCCAAATTACATGCCAGCCTTATATCCCTTGAACCATCAGGCTTCACAGACACTGCCAAACTCTCGCTACTGTCTACATCTTCCCTGGCTTTCTTCTCTTTTGCTCACTCTTGGGTTGCCTCCTGATTATCTCCTCAATTTATCAGATGGGTTAACCCTTTGGTGGGTTATCCTCATCTTCTCACCACCCCTATATGTCCTGCAGGTCTCCATTTCAGCTGTCTATTCTCCTGTCTCTGAATAAAAGCAGAATTTCTTTCACTTGTCTCCTCCAGACAATTTACAGCTCACTCACTCTTTAGGCCACACCAGCCTTCTGTGCACACTGAAATCTGAGCTGCCACATAGACTGAGTTTGGACAAACTACCAGAGCTCTTCAGCACCTCCCTCTTTTCCTTTTTCCTTTTTTTTTTTTTTTTTTTTTTGTTAACCATGGACAAAAAAGGACACACACAGTCTTGTAGCTTGTGCACTGAGTCCTCATGTCTAGGCTGCCTAAGCCTTGCAGAGTCTTCTTTCATAATGACAAGTAATGAGGCATTTTTAGAGGACTATTGTGTGGCTCATGCTCATGTCTGCCTTCACAAGCTTTTTGTGTCTCTTCCACAACTTGGGCAATGGAAGCAGGCACAGCTTTGCATCCTACGGGTGCAGGGCTGCTGATGTGGAGCTGCAGAGGGGCAGGAAGGCAAACGGGGTAAAATCAGGTGGCAGAGTTTATGCAGGAGCAAAAGAAGCAGCTGAACAGGAGATTCAACCATGGAGATGTGCTACCTGGGGAGAGGAGCAGGGAGTCAGGTTGCAGTCCTGAAGAAGAAGGTAAGGCTGACAAAGAGGGAAATAGTGGCAAAACTAGCCTTTTTCCCTGGAAATCATCTTTGCAGTTCCTCTCAACTAGGTTTAGCTTTGCTTCTTGGAGCAGGCAGAGCTCATGGGAGCACTAGGACAGAGGAGCTGGGATATGATGGATATATGTTATTGAGATTTTTTTTCAATTCCTATCCCCACAGAAATCATCAGGCAAGTCACAGAACTGGGAACTTGGTGTTATGTTAGTGTTTCCTGCCCCACTGAAAACATTTTTGAAAGTAGCTGCTAAATCACCAACTCCTGTTGTAGGGCCTATCATAGCAGCTGATCTCCAACTGGAGGTATGCCATGGAGACACAGTACTAGTATTTATCGATTTCAGTACTGTCTGTAGTGTCCTTTGGGAGGTACATGCCACCTGTGGTGTCGCAGGACACAGCCCATAGATGTCTTTTCATGACAGGTACCAGAGAAACACAAATCTGGCTGATTTTGAGCCAGTGGGCTCCACCAGTAAAAGTTGTTTACAAGGAAGTAGCTAGTACAGACCCTTTGTATTTGTTGATGATAAAAGATAGGAAATGGGTGTACATAGGCTGTCACTATGTCATTTCTCTCAAACTTTAGGCACAGATGAGGAGAAGTTGTAAAGACAGAGCAGTTCTATGACAAAATCTATCATAATGTTTTTCACTTCAACTGCAATGAGAGCATCAGACTCACCACATCACATCATCCTGTGGGCATATCTAGAACAGCATCGTGCCTCTGGTTGCTGTATGTCAGCTCTGTGGTGTCACAGCATGCCATTGCAACAGCCAACTTGGTACCAAAGTTTTCACATTACAAAGCTCTGTTGGCTGCATCAGGACAAAAGGGAGATAAAACCTCCCTTTCAGGATGGAAGCAGAGCTGGACAGAGAAAACTCTTCTGCTGACATCCTGATTGCTGATGTGCCTGGTAGATGATCCCCTGTGGACAGCATGGTCCTGGAGGATGTGTTCTTCTCCTCTGGAGAACTGCTTGCCCTGGTATATCTTGAAAACCAGTACAGAGCTTTGTACAAACATACAAGCACAGAAGGCACACAATGAGAAAAATGGCAACCTGCAAAGCTTTTCCCTGGATGCTCTTGTTGCATGGTTGGAATCCTCTGAGTTTCCTTTCTGTTCTGTAGATTTTGCTTTTCCAAGGTAGGGTAAGAAATACTTTGTCCTAGCAGTGGGTTGGGACTCAGGGCAAGCATCACACTTTCTCAGCTCAAGGCAAGGCCAAACATGCCACTGAAAGCCAGAGTCACAGCTGGAGGGACTGAAGTGGGTGTATGGATGCCTTCTCCCCTCCTGGGCATGCCACCTCTTTGAACCCCTGTGGCCTGAGTGGGAATGGTCAGGCACTGATGACACCGCATGTGCTGGGATGACTGGGAAGTGGAAAGTCAGGGACATGTGGGCACTCCCTTCTGGAGCTCTGCTTTTCACATGTACCTCTGGAAGTGGCTGAATCCCCCCCCCAGAGGAAGTTTTGGGATATGTGCCGGTAGGGCTGCTCTGCAAGTAAAGGGAAAAAGACAAAAATCTGAAATATGCTGATTTGTGCCACTCTCTGAGGAGGCCTGGACAGAGTTTTTTAAAACAGTGAAGTTTGTTGTCTAGAATTGATTATTTTAAGAGCAAGACCTAACTGTATTTAAAAGGAGAATTCTCCTTCTCACCTCACATGGTTGTTCAGGAGGTGTCATGTCTGGAAGCACTGGGGATATTACGTGTTTTAATTTGGACTGTGGTAGTTTTGCTCTCAGCAGTGCAATTGTATGGCTGAAACAAATGTTGGAAAGGGACAGGCTGGTCTGTTTTCCAGCCTGTGCCACAGAATGCCTTTAAACACATACAGAGGGTCTACCCTGCTCGTGGGGCATCTACACAGCACATCTGCCTGGAGGTCTCCCGCCTGGGGTGACCCCGGGCAGTCTCACCACTGGCTTCAGCTTCCCTTCACGCCTTCCCAAAGGCAATGCAGCAGGCGAGGGTTGCGGAGTCACCGTGGCTGCTCCGCTTAGTGACCCCACCGGGACACAGGGACGTGAGGAGTTTGCACCGGCTGCACGGGCTGGGGATAAGCCCACGAGTAGCAACCCGGGCATAAATCCACAAAGGATTTTGACCTGGAATACCGCTGTGGCTCTGGCTCCTTTCCCCCTTTATTCCCCCGAGAACAGCTATTTTCTCCTTCAGCTCACTGCACCGCCTCTTACCTTACGAGGACACCTAGGGCTGGCCCTGGGCTTAGCAATGAGCTCCGTCCAACCTCATCCCCGCTCTACGAGCACACCCCAGCGAGAACACTGCCTGGTTTTCTGCTCTCTGTGCCGACGTTATTTCACTTTGCTGGCGATGTTCACGCCGCCGAAGCTCAGGGCTCAATCACATCGGAGTTCCTATTACATTGCTCTGTTTCATCCTGTCGGGGTGAGAAACAGGCAGAAGTGGTTTGTGATCAGTGGTCCAGTTTGTGTGCAGCCACATCTCCTGCTCCCCACAGTCTGGAGCGGGGTCTGGAGAACTTGCTGCCGGCTTGATCTGTCTCCGGTAACATCCCATGCCATCCTCTGTCCTACTGCTCTGTAATATCAGATGCCCTGCAGCTGATACCAGAGGGATGAGTAACGCACAGGAATGCTGTAGGGTGGGATGAAGGGTAGGAAATGTGGGTGATGCCAAGCCTTGCTTCTCCTCAGCAGAGAGGTTTTGTTTTTTTCTGGAAGGCTTTCCTGTTTTTCATTAGGCAGCTGTGTGACGGTCTCTGGGCAAGGAGTCCTAGTCCCTTACACTGCCAAGAAAAACACGGCAAGTTCTTGGCCTCTGAATGCCCATGTTGTGAGTAAGCTGGCAAGGATTAGATGTCCAGCTCTGCCTGTGCATGCATGGATGGGAACAGACAGGAAGGCATATAGTCCAACATAGAAAATGGTTGAAGGGAAAGAAAAAACGTAACTGAAAAGTGTTGAACTTGAGGTCATCTTGGCACAGATGCTTCCCTAGTGCAAATCAAAGAGTGGGGAGAAAACGGGACGTCTCAGAGATGGCTTCTCTCCTTCATTCTTTCCTCCTCGCTGCCCCCAGCCACCTCTTGTGAATGTGACCTGCCAGAGCAACACACAGCAACCTACTCCTTGCTGCCACACAGATTGGCTGCAGTCAGATAACAAGGCACTCTTTCAGATCTTCCATCAAAATCTGTACCATCATCCTGTACTATCAGATAAAAATCTGCTTACTTTTGATCTAATTGCATTTAATAGGAGCTTGGACTTCTTCCAGAGTAAGAACAGTTGTTGCTTAAATATTTTATAAACTAGCATTTTTCCAACCAGAACACAAACACTTAGAAGTCAATGATGAGGAACCATCATGCACTAGCACTATTTTTTAGCACAATGTGTCTCTGGGTATTACTTTCACTTTCCTTCACTGGGAAGTGAAGGAAAATTCACTTTTTACCTTCTCACTGTCAGCATGATTATAGATTTCCCTTTGGGCCACGTCACAGGGGTAGTTTTTTGGAGTAACTTTGAGATACATAACTAATTTCGAGGGCTAAATTAACAGATTGTTTTCTAAGACTGAGAAAGTATAGCCATCTCTTGCTTAACATAAGCCATAGTATCTCACCCAGCAATTTGTAGCTAGCATCTATGCACAGTTATGCTTTTCTTCTGGAAAGACATTGGGTTGTTCAAAGGGAGACAAGATGCTGCTAGTCCCATCCCTAAGCCCTTGCAGCAGGGATGGCAGGGTGAGTGGTGCAGCAGCAGGACCCCCCAGCTGCAGGGCACTGTGGAGCTGCTGCCAGCACCTGGATCCTGCCAGTGGCTCCAGCCAAGTGTGGTGCTAGGGGATACTTCATTATTTCTGTTCAGCACAGTGGTATCTCAGCAAGAAGGACCCAGAAACACCCCAAGTGGAGTGTGGCTCAAGCAGTGCTGTCTGCAGCTCTGCAGGGTTCACCTTCAGGGCTACCCAGCTTACAGCCTTCACACTCTAGTTTACACAACCTAGTTGGGATGGAGTAAATAAAATAAATCAGGGGCATTTTCAGGAAACAATTTCTAATATAATTTTTCCAATATGGTCGGAATAAATATTTGATAAAGTCCTACCAGAAACTAAGTGGGCTTCTGTCTTACTCCAGTGAACAGTGTATGGGGTTCATGTGGCAAGGTTTTGGTATAAGGGGTGGCTTCCGTGAGAAGCTGCTAGAAGTTGCCCCCTGTGTGTGACAGAGCCAATACCAGGTGGCTCCATGATGGACCCACTGCTGGCTGTAAAGTAAGATACACAGGTATCTCCAGAAATGCCAAGGCAGTGGAAAGAATTCAAAAGTTTATTCAGGAGGCCAGAACATGAAAAAACTTACAAATACCTCACAGTGCTGCTAAACACTGGGCCCCAGGGAGAAAAACACAGCTCTCTCTGCAACCCCCTCTGCACGGCAGAAGGGAAAAAAACATCTAATGCTCTTGAGAAGGCACTTCGCAGGCTTCCTGAGCAAAAACAAGTTTCTAGCTTTCCCATTACGAATTCTTCTGAAATCACAACTCTTCCCTACACTGGCCATGGCTGAGCCCATCAGCAGTGGTGGTAGCACCTCTGGGATAAATATATTTAAGAAGAAGGGAAAAAACTGCACAACAGCACTGCAGCCAGAAGAGAGAAGTGAGAAAATGTGAGAGGCACAGCTCTGCAGGCACCAAGGTCAGAGAAAGAGGAGGTGCTCCAGGTGTGGAAGCAGTCTTTCCCTGCAGCCTGTGGTGAAGACCATGGTGAGGCAGGCTGTCCCCCTGCAGCCCATGGAGCTCCATAGTGGAGCAGATATCCACATGCAGCTCCTAGAGGACCCCACTGAAGCAGATGGATGCCCAAAGGAGGCTGTGATACCATAGGAAGCCCACACTGGAGCAGGCTCCTGGCAGGACATGTGGCCCTACAGGGGATCCACAGTGGAGCCCTTACTTTCGAGATTTAGTTTTTATTTCTCATTATGCTACTCTGCTTTGATTGGTAATACATTAATTTTTAATGTGTTGCTACCTACAAGCCCATCGTTTGGGGGTGCCACTGGCTTGCTAGTATCTACCCAAGTTCGTTGGAGCTCTGCTGGCATTCTTAATGCTGTTCTACAGCTCTGGACCCCAGAGACAAACCAAGAAATTGGCCCTGAGAGGAAGCAATGTAAGTTCACTGAGGCACAGCAGTGCATTTATATTTCATGCAACTATTTGTAGCAGAAAAGGAGAGGGGTTTGGGACCAGATGCTTGGGACACTGCACCTTGCTTTTAATGCAAACATCATAATTCACATTAAAATTCAAGACCCTGGGGAAGAGCACAGTAGAGCAGAAGTCCGTGGGGTTTAGCCCCAGTGGCAGGGAGAGGTATGAGTTCTGCTGCTGCCATCTCCAGGGCTCTGCTCAATGGCTGCAGGAACCGCCACCAGGAGGCACCAAGGACAACTACCCACACACCAAATCCCAAGTTGATCTCGATACTGGCCCACATCCATCAAGAAAAGCTACGCTGTGGCACTCACAAGGATTTGAGTTTCACTGAGCTGTTTTACCCAATTGCTGCGGCCTTCAAAGGAAGGTACAGATAACACTTTAATTTTTTTCTAAATGAAGTGATGGAAAAAACCATGGAAATCCCTGTTGCTGTCATAGCTATGTACAGGGAGCACTGCATGAGTGGGGAGAAGAGACTGAATCAAAACCACAGAAATATTGAGTTTGGATGCTCTAATTGGGGATTACTGCCCTAAATTTGCCAGCTATAGCCCTGGAGCTCTAGCTCTGTCTAGGCTTTAAGCAACTGTGGCTCTCACTGCAGCCAGTCCCATCCAGCACCAAATTCTTGCATCACCTTTGCCAGAGTAAGCCCATGGTTCCAGCATGTTTTCAGAAAAGCCAAAATTTTCAGGAGAGTTTGCAGAGGGATTTTCACTTATTTGGCACTGCATAACCTAAACAGAGCTGCTTAATTTCTCTTTGCCTCATTGCCCCTTATTCTTCCCTAATTTCTTCTGTAGAATTCAGAAAGCACTTTGATGTCTCATGATGTTGTGTTTTGGTTATTTTATGCCAGTACAATATTTTGATTATATGATGTTTTACATAAGAAAAGGCTAAGGACCACTTTCCCCTCACCTGAGGAGTAGGGGATGCAGGAGGTGGCTGTCATGGGGGAATATCCAGGGCTACCAGTGTCTGCTCCCACCTGACCTGTATATGTTAAAGACACCATAATTCAGTTCTTAATTTGCAGCTCATTGAATTCTGATAGAGAAAGTGTAAAGCATATAAAACATAGTCAGAGGGGGAAACCCCAATATCCCAACCTCTTGCTCACAGTGATGCTGTGCAGGCTGTAGGAGGGCAGTTGGGGGAACTGGGAAGTGACCTAGCTGGGGAGGACAGCTGCTCCCTGGGATGGTCTTTTCCCTTCCCTTCCCTTCCCTTCCCTTCCCTTCCCTTCCCTTCCCTTCCCTTCCCTTCCCTTCCCTTCCCTTCCCTTCCCTTCCCTTCCCTTCCCTTCCCTTCCCTTCCCTTCCCTTCCCTTCCCTTCCTTCCCTTCCCTTCCCTTCCCTTCCCTTCCCTTCCCTTCCCTTCCCTTCCCTTCCCTTCCCTTCCCTTCCCTTCCCTTCCCTTCCCTTCCCTTCCCTTCCCTTCCCTTCCCTTCCCTTCCCTTCCCTTCCCTTCCCTTCCCTTCCCTTCCCTTCCCTTCCCCCTCTCCCTTCCCCCTCTCCCTCTCCCTCTCCCTCTCCCTCTCCCTCTCCCTCTCCCTCTCCCTCTCCCTCCTCCCCTTTCCCCTTCCTTCTTCCCCCTTCCCAGCAGCTTGTGCGATGCTCTGCTTCCCACTTGTGGCTAAAATAGTGTCGGTGACCCACCGAGGCTGGGGCTGTTGCTGAGCAGGGATTGCACAGTGGCAAGGCCATTGCTGTTTCCCACTCTGTCCCTGGCTCTTGGAAAAGGATTGCAGAAATCCTTTCCTGCTGGAACTCAGCTCACACCATCTAGATAAATGCTGCAATAACCTGAGCTGTCACAGCTCCTATGACCAACTTCCCGTGCAGGAGGAAGACACCACCTAGCAGGAGGTGCCTTTCCAATTTGCTGCAAAACCACATTAGTGCATCAAATATAATCCACTTAAAAATAAACAAAATAACTGCAAACAAGAATCTTCAAGTGCAACTTCCACAAGTTGCATGATGCTAGTTTCAGAGGTTAGGTTGCTTTTACAGAATCAAAGTATTATATGAAGCTCTTGCTGCATCACTTCCAGAAAGGCAAGCTGCTTGCAGAGCTCTGTGCACACACAGAAGGAGCCAGCCATGTTTTAAGGATTTAGGCCATAATAAAAGCATGGCTAAAATAATCCAGAAATAAATACACTTGTACATAAGTACTCTGACTCTCTAGAGAAAACTGGCATCAGAATACTGTTTATAGCATCAAGAGCTCTGGAAATCATAGCAGGATTTAGCTGAAAACTGAGTGGAAGGCATGAAACTATATTACTGGGGCTGAACTGGGGCCAACACATTAGCAATCACAGGAAATGCCATGACTGATGCACTCCTAAAGTATTTGGACAAGGAATCATCACAGTTCACCTCAGCTACTTGATGCTTCTCCTCCCTTTTTACTCAGGTGACTGTTGGAAAGGTCATTAATCCCATGAAAGCACTTGATGACTGCAGGACCAAAAATCCCAAATTCATAGCTCAAGGGAGTTTCTCATGTTCTCTGCAATAGTCAGCCAGAGCTTGAGGCTTGCCCTAGGGTTTGCTTCCCCACCTTGGAGTGGGTGCAGATACCACAGAGCCACCTCTAAGGTATATTCAAAACCAGTAGCAAAGTCTGCCTCCCCTCTCTGCAGCAACTCTGGTTTGCCCTCGTGAGAGTCCTCACTATGCCTTGCCATAAAGAGCAGGCTGGAGCACATACTTAACTCTTCATCTAGTGAATGTAAACTGCTTGGATACTGCAACCATGGATGTCTCAACAAACAGCAGCAGCTCCATGTTTGATGCTTCTCATTCCTTCTGAAAACATGCATACAAGAAGTCATGAGGGAAACTGCCAGCCACAACTTTTAGGGCATCATGACAAAATGTTCTCTCACTTACAGGACACATAGTAGGCCAGAAGGGTAATTTGATATCAACTGAAATGGAATAAGGACAGGTATTGATGCAGTACCAGCAGGAAAGCACTCTAACTATTTTTAGGGGTCTTCCAAGCATAGCGGCTCATGCTGTGCAATCAGCCAGATGCTACCTTGACAAGGGCAAGGATTTCTCTGTTGCAGGGGTGGCAGATCATTTGCCATTAGTCCTGAGAAGCTCCACTGTGACAAAAGTGAGTCTGGATGACTTGTACTTGCCAGGTAGACAACTCCTCCTTTTTTGAATCTGAAAATGTGGGCTCAAGTCATGCAAGTGACTAACACATACTGCAAATTTTATTTTTATTTCCTTATTACAGAAACTAAATCAGCATATGCCTACATCTTAAGTAAAACAAATTCACCACTGCAGAAAAAGAGCATTCTTTTTATTCTCTAAAGAACACCTGTGAACACAGAACAAAATCTATTTCAGTACATAAAAGCTTCTTCTTAGTGCACCTCTTCATTGCAGTTTCTCCATTAGTTCTTTTAAAAAAATCATTACACCTCAAGTATTTATATATGCTTGCATTGAGCTTTGCATCATCTACCCATAATGCAATTCACATCTAGAAGTCAGTTACGAAGCTAAATCAAAAAGGCCCCTTAAGTTGGCTTTATTTACAGTTGCAATGGCTAAATTTTAAATACTTTACAGTCACTCCCAGCACCTGCTCCAAATTCAAAGGATTAGTGCATTCCAAAATTTCTCTTTGTAACTATTTTCTAGAGGAGATTAAGTTGTCCAAAACTACAGCTATGTAGGTACCCTCAGCTACCAACATAATGTACCTTTTTAGGAAATAAACATGCTGACAAAAATATTTATAATAATGAATGACAAAATGAGAAACTCAACCTTTTGGAAGTATGGACATGAGTTTGGTTTTGTGCTGCAGTCACTGTCAACTGTGGGAACATCAGCAATGTGGGAGAAACAGGAAACAAGGAATGCCAAAGTCCAGAGTGGGTGTCTCTGGTTCCTTTGTGAAGAGAGCTTTTCCTCCTCTATTTCACCATATCTCCCGTTACTACATTTTTGTTAAATCCTTGGGCAAATTTCTGAACTGTGATAACACACAGATTTATTTCAGAGGGGAAGAAAATAATGATGCATCTGCAGGCAGGCTGACTTGCATTATCTGAATAAATACAGATCTGTTCCTCTGAGTTTTACAGTTTACAAGTAGATGCAAATCTTGTGGCAACCGAGAAACTGCTGTAAAGATTAACAATTAGGATGCACATGCATTTATCTGTTCTTACATACTTTCAAAACCCAAATGGAAGGAAAAAGTTTCTGTGATTCAGTTAGATCCAGAAGAATTGTTTTTTTCTTACACAATAAGGTAAATTACTTAGCACATTCCAGGTTAAAAAAATTACAGTAAACATTCAGTAACTGGAATGCATATAATATACAAGTAACATTACATTTACAAAGCTGTTCAGGGCGATTTTTCTTTCTAGAATAAGCATAAAAAAGTTACAAGCTAATTCACAATAACTTTAGTTACAATGTTATTAAAATACATTGATGTTAATCATAAAAATATTTTACTATTTACATGTATATTGTATAAACCTCAGCAATAAGAATATGCCTATTTCAGGATGCCTTAAACGAATATTTAGGCAGATCGGCCCATTTTATAGTGCAGTAACCCTGTTTTGGTCTTCACACCATGAAACTGTATCAGATTCACAGCATCTTTGCTAGTGCTTTGCTAAAAGGCTTAAACTTTTTTTTTATTTAAGAAGCATTCATTCATTACAAAGAGTCAGTTTTGTTTCCACTTTGTTTCTTATTAAATCCCGCCCCCAACAGTTCAGGACACTCTGCCTGGCCTTGTGCGATTTGGTTGCATTTCCAAATAAGGCTGTAAGTCATTTCGTCAGTTATCACACTGTCTTGCTTGTAGGCTGGATGCTGTGCGATAAATTCCCTCATCCATCGAGCAACTGTCATTAATTCTCCTGTGGGCAAGGGGAAGTCAAATGTCACAGTTTATATATCTAATTTAGCACCTACAGTTCTCTGCATTATATACACAGTTAAAGAGTAGTCCATGCTTTCACGAGAAACACTTCTTGTTTTTCAAATATGGGTAAACTGCGGGCATAGTTAAGCTGACATACCAGTGGTGATCTAAAAGCCATTCATCTGGTGCAATCTTCAAACTTTCAGATGTTGCAATGACACAGTGCAGAGAGAAGTAGCTACTGGAACAGGTATTACCAAAAGACTGTACAGCAAGATGTCCTAAACATTTCATTTAACAGAATCTGACTGAGATGAGCCAACAGACACCTCTACACAACTATATATATACAAAATAATTTTGTAGTTCATCCATCCAGCTCCGCTGCTAGTTTTGATCTGTCTACCTTTGCTTACTATTCTTTCTCCCTCTGGCAGCTACTCTAGCAAAAACAAGGCAGGTTCCCAATTGTACCAATTTCTGGTTTGTACACACTACCTCTGCTTCACTACACAATACTTTGAGTGGTCAGCAAGTGCCTAAAGGTCCCCAACACTTCTGTACAGGGTCATTGAAGAGCACACACCACTTGCAGAGAACTGACATTCCTAGAAAGTAGCAGCTGGAGGCCAGGCTGCTAAATCTTGCTCCTGAATGCTGCATATGCAGGCAAACCTTAACTACTACAAGTTTAAGGTAACTCTGACAGCAAGACATTAAGATAGGCTGATGGGATGCTCAAAGAGCCTAGCAAAACTTTTATGGCTAGCTACTGGAATATCAGTTTCCTCATGAGAGTGGAAAGAATCAAGGACTTCCAGCACAGAAGTTTTCAGTTTAAGAATATTATAAAAAGAAAGAGGAATCTAGTTGGAGAAAGCATGGAGGAGCACACAATAAAAAGTAAAAAGCATCCAAGACTGTTTAAAAATATGCTAGCAGTGGTTTTGGACAGAGGTACATGAACACAAATGAGAAAAATTGCAAAAAATACAGGAAAGAAAAGCAGAATAAAAAAGGTTCTTAGAAATAAAAATGTCCTTCAAAAACCAGAAGTCATGTTTTAAGGAATGAGGCTAAAATTTCTATAGAAGAAGAGGGCAGAAAAAAAAACAATACCCAAGAAACATTTTTTATTGAAGACAATAAAAACTCACAGGAAAACTTTCTCATACCAACAAGAAGCAGGAGGCCTGCAAGAAAAGCAGTGGAGCCAGGAGATGAGCAGAGTAAGGCATAAAAAAGAGACACATTCCTGGACTGAAAGCCTTACAGGTTGTCTATGCAGGAGGAGCTGGGAGCAGTCCAGTGCACACCAACATAGACACCTAGTGGCCAGGCACTCCCCATCCTTGTCACAGTGTAAACGTGCAGCACAGCCTGTGGCTCTCAAAGATCCTACAGGGATAAGGCACCATAGACAAAAGGTGCGAGACAACTTCCAAGCAAGGAGAGACAAGACAAAGGGAATCACAAGCTCAGACGCAACTGAAGCTGTTCAGAAGTACTGGAGAGGTCTGAACAATTATGAATGTTGATGAGAATTGAGTAGAAAAATGTGCTCCTACAACATAGGAACTAGAAGGCATATCATGGAATAACTGGGAAGAGCATTTAAACTAAACACTCAAAACTACAGGAACTACTTTTTTGAAGTGCATATAATAGAACTGTGGCATTTCTTACTGTATGACTTTATGGGAACCAAAAGTGTAACTGCTTCAAGGGCAAGGCAAAGATCATGGAAATCACATTTGTGACCGTTCATCAAGCACTGTGACTACTGCACCAGCGTCGGCAGAGAGAGCTCCCACACTGCAGGCAGCCGGGAGCCAGGAGAGCACAGCAGGACAAGGATTGCTTGATGCTTCTATCTCAATACTGCTCTCATTAATATTTGGTGGTGGTCAGCACCTGCTGCCTGCCTACCAAATCTGTAGTCTCACTGAGTGGTGGCAGTCACACACCACCTAGACAGAGACCAGGAGGGCAATACCCAGCTGTGCTGCAAGAGAGCATGTAATTGAATCTCAGATGGATGGTATCAGGGCAAGGTTACAGCCACAGCAGCTAAGGTGTCAGTGTTTAACTCACGAGTGCTGTGTTCACCATTTGAGGAGAGAAATCAGAAAAATGGCCACTCTTTGTGGACATGACATGCTAGACAGGCTGCAGATCAGGAACATTTGATTTAAGATTGAGAGTAAACTGGAATAATCTAAAGCTCACAACTGAGAAACATCGCGGCACAGTAATACAATAACTAATGCTTTTTATTCTGTGAATTCTGGCTCTTAAGAAGCATCATTTAAAAGTCATTTCAGTTCATTAGAGCTAAACTATAAACCCTAGATTCTTATCTACCTCGCTCTCACACATTTTAGGTCTGTGTAAATACATGAACTGACTTTTGACATGATTGCAACTTTGCATACCAGGTAGCAAAGCTGTTATTTGGAGGGAAACACCTGCCACTAGGGGTTGGACCCAGGTCACTTATGCATTCCTTGTTTTTTCAACAGCATTTCTCTGAAGGGGAAAAACCAACAACAGACAAGCAAATATTTAAAAACTTATTACCATTCTGAAGTACTGCTAAAGTACTGAATTACCAGGCGAGAGAAAGTCCAGATTTCCAGCTCAGCTTTGAAAAGGTCTTTACTTAGAATACCCATGCTGTAGAAGTTTCTACAGCAATTTTCAAGAACTAAAAAGGAATGCAATACTTCAACTTAAAATTGGGGAGGAAAAAAAAAGAAAAAAAGTCTTGAATTATTTACTGCAAGGCAGGTGTTCAAGGGATTTGCAAAGAAAAAGTTAAAAAGCTGCTGAAGTCTGTGCTAAGTGCTCAGTTCTGAATTAAAGTTCAGCCTACATCTTTTACTCATTATACTGCCGCATTTTAAGAAGGAAAATAGTCTTTATACCACGTGTCTTGAAAAACATTACAACATGGGAAAGACAGCAGAAAAGCCTGGTTTGCTCTGTGTTGAAGGAGTTTTGCTACTTACAGAAGGACTTCCTTATCAGGCAGCTAAAGCCTATGTCCTATGCTCTGGCATACCTGAGTTTAGACTTATGAATCCTTTGGAGCAGCATGCTTTGTAGTCACACCAGTAACACCAAGCAGGCTACCAGACCCAGCCTCACTCTTACAGCTCCCAAGTGACAGGGAAAAGTGGGTTAGTATATGTACAAACTACTACAAAGTGGACAATACACTGGCAAAAGCAGCAGTAAGTGGTGCTGAACAGAGAAATCTTGGATTGGACATATGCTACCCTCTAAACCGTAACTGTTTCTTTATTGGTTACTAATTTAAATTCTAAAATGGATCACTAAACATTAATAATCAAAATTAAACAGGATCAGATTAAAGCCAGAGAACACACTCCAGTCCTTTACTTTCATGATTCAACACTTAAACCAGACAGCCACCACTGCCATCAGTTTTACCCAACTGAAAGCAGGAAAATGCCAGGAAAATCAATGTCCAAAAATGTCAAACATACCAGAGGCTCTCTTTTTTATTAGCTTCAGGTAGTTTAGGATGGTGCACCTTGTGTCCACATCCACTTCCATATTTTCAAGATAGGAATTCAAAACTGGGATCAAACCAGGAAAGACTCCTTCCTGTGTAAGAGAACAGAATCAGCATAAAACACTCTCAGTCTGGTTTCTGGGAGGGCAGAATAGAATAGAGTGTGTTCCAAGTAGAAGAGGCTATGACCTTTCCGTTGATAATAGTATCAATGCTCATCAAGGTGTACTCTTCTGTGTCAGTGCTTGTCCCATTCTGTGCAGAGCCACATCCATCTACAACAGCATTTCCTCCTTCATGGGTGACAAAAGGAAAGGACGAAATGGTTAGAAGGCAGCAGATGCATTTACCATTGACAACAGTGTTAGTCAGATTGCTTGTTGTGATACCTTTGCATATATCTTTCCTGAAGTAAAACATTCCCTGTCGGACAGCATCTCTTTTCTGGGCCACTTTCATGTTTTCATCCACCTGGCAAAAGAAGTATTTCAGAGATGTGTGACCCTTTGGAGCAGTAGGACTCTACCAAACTCTCACATTTTGGTTTCATAAGTTGAAACATCTACTATGTTTCTTATTATTTCATCGCACAGGTCAAGTTGTGGAGATAAGTTTGATTTCATTCTTCAGTGTCCAGTACAAACCCACAAAGAGACGACTTTTTATGAAACTGGGTCTCCAGCGGAAAAAGGTAATGGTTTCCTGTTAGAACATGCTATGCTAAATTAAGTTTGGATGAAAACACGGGAAAATTTGTGATTAACAGGTTGCATCCCATGTGGCAGACTTCTTTGCATATTTAGGTGCAATTCAAATGAGTACAGAAGAAGAAAATTGCTATTTCCCTAGCCACAGCTTGCTTCTTTTATTAACAAAATCATTGCTGCCTTTAGAAGAGTTATCACCGTATTAAACAAACTTTTGGAAACAGCATTCAAGTAACTTTGTATGGGAATTGTATCTATTCCATTCCCAAACATCTGTTAGATATTTCAACTTAAGATTGCTAACAAAGAAGTTCTAAATTGCAGACTTCTCAAAAATTCTGCAAATGACAAAGTACATGTGCTCTGTAAATGACATATGCATTGCTCTGTCTTTCTGGATGGAAGATTTTGTCCAACTTATTTGGTTGGTATGTTCTCAGGGAATTAACATCATACAGCTTTAGGACATCGGCTTTACCGTATTGTCTTCAGAAGAAAGGATATGGATTTGCTGAATTCTTTGTCTGACCTTTAATTAAGGGCAATGCAAAATCTTTACTTCTTACCTTTCAAAGCTTTGCTTTCAAATGTCTATTTTTATTCATATTATGAAACTTATTTACACAACAGGCTGTTTTGAAAGTTTGAAAGAACTCCAGTCCCAGCTGATGAGTGTTCAACCGCATTCAATCAGACAGCAAAGATTAGTGTGAGATTAGCCCCATAACTCCCTATTATTTTACTTGAAAGAGGCAGGCTTACCAATGGTTGTGCAATTCTATGTTGCATTACCTGCCAAATTACTTGGTGAGCTCAAGCAGTTTTAAGCCCACCAGTCCCCCAGTTCTGTTCAGGTTCTTTCAGCACCTAATCTCTTTTTCACTTTTAACTAGTAGTTAAAAATTGTGTCATTTTGAGACACTTCAAATAACAATGTAACTATGTAATAGAAGTGCTAAATTGCTGCATTATTTATCAAGTCTGAACTCCCCGACATCTCATTTTAGAAGTCATACCAAATGTATGGTATCATTACTGTAAATTTACAACTTCAGTGTTTTTCTCCAGCTTAATTAGAAAACACTATGAAAAGCCATAGGATACACGGCTATGCTGTAGCCAACACAAGCAGGATTTTCCAGTATAGAGTTTGTCAAAAGCCTTCTGCACTACAAGACCTTTTTTAAAGTTACCTATAACACTGCAAGAATATACATCTAAAAAGACATTTTTTGGTCAAGAGCCTCAGAAAGAGGATATGCAGGGACAGTTTCACACAAAACAGTTCAGCAATTTTGAGGATAAGATTAAGGCAAAAGCACATTTTGCATGGCTGGTCTGTCTAAATACAAGTCACAGCTGTGACCAGAATCAGCAATATTTGTTTCCACTCAAATACTGTGTAACACCAAGCATGCTGACTCCTCCTTTCCCTCTCCACCAGATACAAACAAAACAGAGAATAATAGCATGAGACATAGGCAACAGTCATGCTAAAATAAGTATCTAAAGCTTTTATTTTGTCCTCCACGGGTTATTTCCCCGACCACGTAAAATAGTCCAAACACGCCCTTTTCCCAGCCTCCAAACAGCCTTGTGGCAATGGTATTTCTTGACATTTCTGCAGTAGTCAGACACTGCTAGGCATCACAGAAATTCCTACAGCATTTGTCTTAAGTTTAATTCCATGAGACAGCAGTAAAATTGTTTAATACTGTAGAGTTGACATCAATTCAAAGTACTGCTATAAATGAAAACTGACTGAAAGATAAAATGACTATTCTGTAAGTGCACAAATATTATTTCCTAGCTTGCGGGGGATAAAAATCAGGCAAATACATTGCATTTATTTCTAATGGATCTGATCTTTCACACCTACCTTGGACAAAGGAATGAGAAAATCCAGTTTATACGACAGAATCACTCTGGTTAGCAATACCACAAACACAACATACGCAGAGTTTTCAAAGTCTGTTAACTGGACCTAGACATGAAAGGATTAGAAATTCAATTACTGTAGTGAGAACACGCTCGTGCAAGCAGTCAAATATTGAGGACAGTTTAAAACACTTTGACTCGAATGTTCACGTTGGTGCTTGTATTCACACACACCCCCACCCCTCACCAAGATGGTGACGCACACACAGGAATCATCAGCAGTGACTTGAAATGCACAATGCACACACATGCTTCAACAAACTCAACCTTCAATTCGATACCAAAACACACTTGTGTTTCAAAAGACTATCTAATAAGCTGCACCTTCAGGCTCTCTGTCTAATTACAGATGTATAGTAGCTTTTAAATTTCCACTCCTTAAAGGGATTAAATTCAGAGAGCTCAGAAACTGACAGCTACAGAATTAAAGCACTCGTGAAAAACAAAACAATGACAGTAGAATTGTTCAGTACCAGGAAATGTACTGGAAAAATAGTTTCTAGAAGCTAAATGGGGCTTTGTTTACTGTTGCTTTAATACAAGCCTAATTCCTTTCCCCATCACCCCAAATCCATTAGCATGCGTTGCTGTGCTGCAGTGGATTCACCTGTCAGTTACATTCCCACAGTTCACGTCTGATTAAACACTGCTGTCCACTTCACTTGCATCTAGCAATTCAGAGGGGAGAAACCACAGCACAAGTAATAAGAGTTTGATACTGGATGGCATAATGCCTGGTACTTTTCCACTTAAAAGGAAATGTGCTCTTGTGCATACTGACGTCTTTCTTACCTCCATAGGTCTGAATTCCACTCTCCATCCAATATCTGAATTGGGAGGTGGTGGCTTAAATCTCATTGTCTGCCAGTTTGTAGACTGAATATTCTGCAAAGCACATGAAATAATCTGTCACAGTCAAGATACACATAATTCTATAATATAATCAAAGAAAAATAAGCAGATAAACTAGAGTCCTGTTTCCTTGGAACAGCCAATCAAGTTAGAGAAGTGCTTCCAAAGTGGCATGACTTCCTAAAACCCCCAATACAAGTACCCATTCTAGGAGCAAATACGTTACACTTTCTCATGCAATTGTGGTTGAGTATTATGTACAAGATACTAGGGCATCAGCATATAGCTGACTTTTTTTTTATGAAGGGTTGACACATCCCAAACTAAAAATACCTAATATCACCATAGCTATTATCTCACAAAACTATAAAAGAGAGACATTTGTACATAACTAAAATGGAAACCAGTTTTTAGGAGGCCTCAAAACCAGACAGTTCCCCTTAACACTTATATACATAGCTATAAATTGGGCTCTTCTTATTTTATTTGGTTTAAAGTATAAGCCATCACCTTCTAAATAAAAGATAAAAAAAAGAAATAATATGCTTATAACTGCAAAGTCATGCTAAAGAACTAGTTGAAGTGAAAGTGCAATGAAAAAATTCTTAGCTAATACAGCCATCCTCCAGTTAAGCAGTACTAAAGAATAAACAACTATATATATGAAAATATTTACTAAATTCCTCCAAATCAGACATAACCTCAAAATGGTCGGATTCATTTGCATCATCTAGATGTATTCTCTCCTCAAACAAAGTCAATGGGTCTCGAATGAACAAGTGTGCAATATGCTGTGCCAAAAGGTGGTCAATACCTACAAAATGAAAATTCAAACAATTCACACATATCAAAACAGGCTCTAGGAAAAATTTTTTTACAAGACTGAAAACATCCAACTCTGCAATACTACCTTCAACCCACCACATCCTGTTAAAGTTTAAATGATGACTTCAGGAAGGAAGGAAATGATTAAAGAGAAAAAACAAAAAAGAACAGGTTCTTGTTTGGAAGTGGCAGCTGAATATTGGTGTGGCTGCCTGTTTCTTCCTGTTTTCTGATGCACTCTGTGCCATGTTTCCTAAAGCAGTTCTGCTCTCTCCATAAAGATAAAATATTAACTCCAGCTTGAGAAACTCAGTGTTATGCATTAGGGACAGTTTCGGTTATAAATGAATCCTTTTTAAAAAACTCTCAAGACCACACTACACAGATACTTCCTGAGTAGGAGTAACTCTGAGGGCTGCACAATCACTGTAACAAACAAGAACAAAACCAAAATATCCCCACACACTGCAAACATAATTCTTAACCTGCTCATAATGAAGCAAGCACTTACCTTCCTTTATTAGGTGCTCGTAGATATCTTTGTCTATTGTCAAATCAATGTCATTGTATTTCTCACCACATTCAGATAGATAACTGTCTATGGAATCATATCTGGATTTACTGATTCTATAATGGTTGTTCTTCAGTGGCTATATAATTTAAGAATACAATATTTTAACAGCTTGTTAACAATGTTACCTAAGTTTCGCTCACTAATGACACTTATGTGAGAATTATTACCCTGTTTAAAAAGGCCCTGCAGTCTCAATTAAAATTATTAAAAAAGCATGAGTCTTAAATAGGATCAATAGAAAGCAGTCCTGGAATTATGACTATTTTGTTTGCAGACATATGTATCTGAGCAAAAAACCAGTCATCACACATTGACTAGAATTCTCTAGAAGTGGAAACTTCTTCCTGATGTAATATACCATTACCCCAAGTACCTGGAAAGCATTATTACAACTATTGCAACACCTACCAATACAGTTTCACCAATACAGTTTCACTACATGTACGTTGTTAGAGATGCTTTTAAATTTCAAGTAGATTTTTAAAACGATTTATTATTAAAACTATTTTCTAAGTGCCTTGAATGCAAACTCCTTCTTAGAGAAACTTTAGGTTCGAGTTCTGACATCTGGCTCTCTTCACATAGTTCTAGTTTATATTACTCGGCAGCACCTGCTATTTAATCCAGAGCAATTTTTGCCTTTTGGGCTCAAGCACAAACTGAGAAGTTTCATCACAGGGGGCCCTTTTCAGCAAGCTGTGGAGGACTGGGATTCCATACCTAATTAAAAATATATATTTGCTAAGACAAACTATACAACCAAGGTGAGTGTTTACACCATCTTTCCTATATTTTCCAAAAAAACCACTATATTCCCTCTTTATGGATTCTGATGAGCACAAGCAGAATCTGATGCTAAAGGAGATTGAACTTTTTTACCTGAAAAAACCCAGACATCTACAACCTAACATTACTCACCTCTAGCCCTCTCTCTTCGCGTGTTCGATCATCTACAGATGCAGAGATTACTCCCCAGCGACAGTCAATATCAGACACGTAGCCTCTGTAGAATGGAGATGCAGCACTCAATGCCATCTAAAATAAAACAGTCTCATATGAAAACAAAGGACAGGTCAAGGAACCAAAAGCAAAATACAGCCCTACTGGAAAGGGAAACATGCTGGTCCAGAAGTAACTCAAGTATATACTTCAGTGTAACGTACAGCCAAAGCCTGTATAACCGAAAATTTCTCAACTGCTACCTCCAGAAAATGCTTAGATGGAGGGCTGCATTACTGAAGTGGCATCTGACACTCTCCAAATGTTTTTACCTCTACAGATCAGCATTTAAGGAACACAAAAATGACATAGGCAGAAGCAATTTTGTGACAAATCAGCAAGTATTCTGCTTGCACACTTTGAAACTTTACAAATTCACCTGGTAGGCATTTTATTTTGTTAATTTTTGTTTGGCCAAGCACCTTAGCAACACAGCTGGAACATACCTCACTCAGGGCAGGATCTGCTCATCATCCAGACCACAGAGATACTTTATTTCTGTAACACCTGCTATAAATATCTGTTTATGACCACATGCTTACAAAAGGGACACCTTTAAACAACTTAAGCTGAAATCCTCTGTAACACCAGTGCAGAGTTGAAAAATTAAAAACTGTTTTCAGGAGTGAACTTGCCTTGATTCCAAGAAAAACCACCCCAAATGTATTTTTAGAACTACTCAACAGGAGTCTTGTGCATGTGGGAGTGAGGGCAGAGGAGAAGAAACAGATATGAGGACCAGGAAAGAACAGGTATCATCTGTTTTGTGGTGTCGTTTGCACATTAAATAGATAACACAACTCACGTGACAACCTAGAAATAGTCTGACACTTCTCCCAGAGCACCAAATTTGTGAGCTTGTAATTTAAATTTTATTTTTTTTACACATAGCGGCTTTTGACACTAAGGAAGAGTTCATCAGACACATGTCCATTACTTACCACAATGGGACAAATTGTGGCGAGCTGATCATAGAGATACCTTGCTTCGGAAATGCTGCAAGCCTGGAATGTTACCTGTTGGAAGTAGTACAGTCGCTATCACCATTTCTATAATCACACTACAAGCATCGTCTTCCTAGATTTAAAAATCAATGATATAATAAAATGATTTAAATACCAAAAATTATAGATTTTTTTTGTTTGGTTGGTTGACTTTGGGTGGGGTTTTTTTGTGTGGATCCCCCTCCTACGTCTTGGACACATTTTTGCCCCACCTATCAGTAGCATTTATAGTACAAGCTTTTTTTCCACGCTGTTTCCATGTTTATTAAAAGATTGCAGACCATAAGTCTTCCATGATGAGGCTAAATATACAAACACTTGCCAGAATCAAAGAAAACTGAGTTAACATCTACAATACACATGGGTTGGTAATGCACCTTCAGGAAATAAGCCAGGAACCTACTTACTTAGAACAACAGTCAGACTTTACTGTAGATCTAACATTTGTTTTATGTGACGCTAATCCTGTTTAAAAGAACATTTTAAGATGCCTTTGATCCCGCAAAACTGCAAAAAAATAAATATCCGTGTGTCTACTGTAACTTTCATTAAAAAAAAAGTCCAGCTTTGCCTGTTTCAGAGGTCAGAACACAGCAAAAGATGGAAAAGAAATGTTAATTGCAGAAGCCATTAATACTGTGGAAATCCTACCACATATAGGCCACTGGAAAATATAACTGCTTTGTAATCTTTTTGTGAAATTTGCTGAGAGCAGCATCAAACACAAGATACATTTCTAGTAGCAGACCTTACCCTCTAGACTTCTCAAACCGACATTTTATGCATTTTAAAAATGCAGAGTGATCAATCACCTCAAAAGTCTCTTCATCTTAGCAGTTTACATATTTACATATCAGAGGATAACTCAGTTGGGAGTGTACCCCTGTACCACTACCACTACATTATACAACACACTTCAGTTCTAGATCACCATCACTGCTTTTTGTCCTGAAGAATGCCAGTTGAACACAGACTTTCCTGTTCCACAGATAATAATTAGAGTTCCACAAAACATAAATGTTCTCAGCTTGCCACTGAAAACCAATACAACCTCAGGTTAAGACTTGAAAAAACCCAAACCCAACCAACAAATCCCTCCAAAACCCCTGAGTTCACTGGTGCCTCAATGGTGGGTTTTTCTAGGGGGGTGTTGGTGACGGTGGTGTAGGAAGAATATGGGATTTGTTTGTATTTGTTTTGTTTGTCTTTTTAAATCTGCAGCCAACATTCACTAAAACATTCTAAGTTAGAAAAGGTTGTGCTGTAGACAATATATTTCTTCTGTGTCTATCCTTCAAGTGGCTATCACAAAAAAATTCAAGCAAACAAAAATCCACACTTTAAAAGGACAAGATTATTTAATTCTCTTGCAGAGAAGCAGCTAAGTATGATTTCTTATCACTAACTTGGGACATTCGGCACTAGAGAGCTAGCCTTGGAGTGGAGGTGGGTTGACAGCCACCTATACTCTCTCCCCAGACACTGATATTTGCTTCCCCTTCTACGTTTATTCCAAACCACAATAAATATGATATTCAACATGGTTTCTAGACAAACATCCCATTACAGAGAAAAAGGGCATGGCTGTCTTCTCCAGAGGAGGGCTACAGGCACTGCAGGGGCAGCACCTCTCACCCCACTGCCAGTGCAGGCTGTCCCAGCTGAGCTCATCAGGACATTATTTTTAACCCTGGAAATACATCACACCAAGTTGTAGCTTGGTGCACAGTAAGAAAAAAGGGACAAAACAAAAACCAAACCAACAGAACCACTCCCAAAACACAAAAGGAAGTAGGCATACTGCAAACTATTTTATAAAAAATAGGTGGGGAAAACATGTTTTCTTCTAGTCAGTTATCAGGAATTATCAGTTGATCCAGAAGCAGCTGCCAGCCTTGTTTTCATCCTCCCTTTGATGATAACAGGACTACCAAATTTGAATTTGGCCACTGATTACAAGAATGGGGACTAGTGAAATGGTATTCCTTAAACAGGAATTTACTAATTTTTTTTGAAGTTCGTACAATGACTAAACGATAAGGTTGGATTTCTTTTTTTGGTCTTAAATAAGAGAGAAATGATACAAAATATGCCATACCAAACTTAACACTTTGTAAAACCACACAGTATTATGTACACTTCACTACTTCATCAGATTCTCCCTAACTTGCCCTTACTGACAAGAAACCATACTTAGCAGCTGTCAGTAACTTCTATTTATTCAGCTTTTGTAGTTTTTCAGTCTCAAAGTGAAGTGCTTTTTATGGGGTTATTTCTGCCACTGCTATGAAACAAGAAGAGCCTGGAGAATTTCCCTTAATCCCATAAAGACTTAACACTAGCCTCTTCCTAGCTCTGCTTCCAACATGGTGGTGGCAACAGGCACATTTTATCAATGTCAAATATACTGCAACTACCTAAGGCATCAGTCAGCCCCCAGCATCAGGTTGACAGAGAAACATTAAAAACAAACAGAAATTGGAAGGATTAAAGCACTCCCAATATTCAGCAGCTGGATTTAAAGGGAAGATACTGTAAGATAGGAGTAACTCAGCAAATGAATGAAAATAGAAAACAGGACCAAGAATGTCTCCCAACACAGAGTAACAGAAGATAGCTATCCATGTGGATTTGATAGGTTCATGGTACAAGTCCTTATCAGATAGATAAAATATTTAAGAATGAGAAACTTTATACAGGAGTTCATGATGTTTATAAATAAAATAAAATTATACAAGAACAGAAAGCTATTTATTTTAAAAAGTATTCCTATGACCTCTTGCCACTCCCTCCTTTGCTGTTCTAAGAATACGGAAGAGGAAAAATACCCAAAATGAATAACCAAAAACTCCCTCACATTCCTACAAGACAGCTCAGTTTCCATCTTCACAGTGTCCTTTGGTCATGCCTGAAAGATGACCAGAATGGAAAATGATCTTTTACACTTGGAAAGTGCTGGAGTTCTAGGAGCAAGTACTTGATCAAATGTGGTTTGACCCTTCCAGCAAGTCATCTAACCACATTTGAATATCAGCAGAAAATAAACATAGTGCAAACAAATAAACTTGATGTGTTGGATTAACCCTGGCTGGATGCCAGGTGTCCACCAAAGCCACCTTGCCTCCTCAGCTGGACAGGGAAGAGAAAATGTGACGAAAGGCTCATGGATAGAGATAAGGACAGGGAGAGATCACAGAATCAACTAGCTTGGAAAAGACTTCTGAGATCATTGAGTCCAGCCCATGACTGAGCACCACCAAGTCAACTAGACCATGGCACTAAGTGCCATGTCCAGTCTTTCCTTAAACACTTCCAGGGACGATGACTCTATCACCTTGCTGGGCAGCCCATTTCAGTGTCTAACCATCTCACCTGTAAAGAATTTTTTCCTAAACTTCCCCTGGTGAAGCTTAAGACTCTTGCCTGTCACTAGTTGCCTGGGAGAAGAGGCTGACCCCCATCTGGCTACACCCTCTTTTCAGGCAGTTGTAGAGAGTGATAAGGCCTCCCCTGAGCCTCCTCTTCTCCAGGCTAAACACCCCCAGCTCCCTCAGTCACTCCTCACAGTACATGCGCTCCAGAACCTTCACCAGCTTCACTGCCCTTCTCTGGACACACTCCAGCACCTCAGTGTCCTTCCTGAATTGAGCGGCCCAGAACTGAACAAAGTACTTGAGATGTGGCCTCACCAGTGCTGAGTACATGGGAAGAATCACTGTCCTGGTCCTGCTGGTGACACTATTCCTGATATAGGCCAGGATGTCATTGGCCTTCTTGGCCACCTGGGCACACTGTTGGCTCATGTTCAGCTGGCAGTCAATCAGCACACCAAAGCCCCTTTCTGATGGGCAGCTTTCCAGCCACTCTGGCCCCAGCCTGTAGCACTGCCTGGGGTTTCTGTGGCCAAAGTGCAGGATCCAGTGCTTGGTTGTGTTGAACCTCATGCCATTGGTCTCAGCCCATCTATCCAGTCTGTCCAGGTCCCTCTGCAGGCCTTCCTACTCTCCAGTAGATCCACACTCTGACCCAACTCAGTGAGGTGAGATTCACCAGTTACTGTCACAGGCAAAACAGGCTTGACGTGGGGAAATTAGCTGAATTACTAGTCAAATCAGAGTAGAATAATGAGAAATAAAAACTAAAACACCCAGTCCTCCCTTCTTCCTAGGCTCAACTTCACTCCCAAATTCTCTACCTTTTCCTGTCCCAGCAGTGCAGGGGGACAGGGAATGGGAGCTGGGGTCAGTTCATCACATGTTCTCTCTGCTGCTCCTTCCTTCTCAGGGGGAGGACTTCTCACACTTTTCCCCTGCTCCATAATGGGCTGCTTCCCATGGGACAGTCCTCTGAAAACTGCTCCAATAGCAGTCCTTGTCCTGGCTTCAGCTGGGACAGTTAATTTTGTTCTTAATGGCTGGAACAGTGCTGTGTTTTGGATTGTATGAGAATAATGTTGATAACACACTGATGTTGCTGAGCAGGGCTTACTCTAAATCAAGGACTTCTCAGTTTCCCATGCTCTGTCAGAGAGCAGGTGCACAGAAAGCCAGGAGGGAGCACAGCCAGGACCCCAGCTGGCCACAGGGATATCCCATACCATACGACATCATGCTCAGTACATAAACTGGGGGGAGTTAGTTGCGAGGGGCCGATTACTGCTCAGTGACTGGCTGGGCATTTGGCAGCAGGTTGTGAGCAACTGTATCACTGAGTATCACTTTTCTGTTGAGTTTTATTCCCCTCTCTCTCATTTTCATTACTAGTACAATTATATTCTGGATTATTAAGCTGTTCTTATCCCAATCCATGAGTTTCACCTTTTTCTGACCCTCCTCCTCACACCACCAGGGGTGGGGGTGTACATGTGTATGAGGGAGCAACTGCATGGTATTTATTTACTGGGTGAGTTTAAACCACGACAGCCCTTCCCATGGGCTACACTTCATGAACTGCTCCATAGGGTGTAGGCCTTCAGGAACTGACTGCTCCAGCATGGGTGCTCCATGGGGTGACAGGTCCTGCTAGGAACCTGCTCCATTGCAGGCTTCCCACAGGTCTCCATGCATCCACCTGTTTCGGTGTAAGGTCCTCCAACAGCTGCAGGTGGATTTCTGCTCCACTGTCATTCTCCTGCCTCATCATGGTCTTCACTGCAGGCTCCAGAGGAATCTCAGCTCTGTCACCCAGAGCACCTCCTCACCATCCTTCTTCACTGACCTTGGTGCCTGCAGAGCTCTTCCTCTCACATGTTCTCACTCCTATCTTTGGTTGCAGTGCCGTTGGGCAGTTTTTTCCCTCCTTCTTAATGTATTATCCCAGAGGTGCTACCACTGTTGCTGATGGACTCGGCCTTGGCCAGTGCTGGGTCTGTCTTGGAACCAGCTGGCATTGGCTCTCTTGGACACAGGGGAAGCTTCCAGCCGCTTCTCAGAACAGCCATCCCTTCAGCCCCTCTGTGACCAAAACCTGGCCAGCCAAACTCAATATACCCGGATTTTAAAACTAGATTACCAGACATAACATTATATTTGTTCTTCTATCTCCCCTTTTGCCCCAGTGATGGAAAATGCATCAGTTGAATTAAGAAAGCGAAAGTAGACATAAGGCAAGTCTTAAAACGGGAAGCATTTAGGGGAAAAAACACGCAGAAACATCTTGAAAGCATATGCACTTTACCTGGAGACAACAGTTTCCCATTCCAAAACCCATAGCATCCATGTATATATAGTCTGGCTTAGCTGCCTTTGCTGCTTCTCCATCATCATTAGGAAACGTTTCGATAAATGGCGATGGTGTGTTCTTATCTTTAAATACTGTGTGAAAAACACAGGTAACAGTAACTCAGAGCAGGAGATTGAACAATTATTTTAAAAAAGCAAAAAGAAAGATTGAATTTACTCACTTGGTACATTTATCACAACCTTTTCTCCCCTTCGGTGTCGAATGTTTCTGGTCAGTGTACTACAACAAAAAAAAGTTTGTGGAATTATCTGAAATTTTCTCTTTATGTAAATGTTTTTGCAGTTAATTGCTTAACAATTCTGAATGTCAACAAATTCAGAATGTCAACTTCCTATTTATTTTGAGCATTTTCCTTCAGGATGGTTCTTTTCCTGGTTTAAGGTAGACAGCACCGATTTTTTATCCTGTGAAGTCAGTCTTATTTTGATGGACTTCACAGTACTATGCTGATAAAATAGTCAGAAGTAAAAGGTAAAGACCTGAAGAACAAAAGGGCAAGTTAAAAGGTGTGCTTAGTTTTTAAATAGAATAATTTTCATTTTTCAAAGTCTCACCTTACAGTGAAAACCCCTCTCAGACTATAGAAGTACAACATGATCCATTTCAGAGTAACTAGGGCAAGCTACTGCGTACACTGAGATGTCGCTGTGACATACCTGAGAGCTGGATTAACCATGATGAGAAGCATTTAGTCACACAATTTCAAACCGGAAACAATTTGGCAGCAGCAAAATCAAAACCTTTTGCCCCGTAACAGCATGAACTACTATATAAGGTACTTGAACTTAACAGTTTACTTTCTTAAATCACTTTGAAAAGAAAAAACATGTCATCACAACCATTTCTGTCCAAGTCCTTACGATATCTGCAGCAACTAGACACAGTGCTCTCTATTCCAGTAATGTAAAGAATTTGCAGGTGTGTCTAAGATACTTAGGCAAAGAAAAAATATTCAGCTTCTCATCAGACTTCCCAAATATTCTTACCTAAATCTAGGATGTTTATTGATGGCTTCATCTGGAAAAAAGAGGGATTTTGACGCTCCTCCTTCTACTGGTGTTGGTTTATATTCCGGCAGTGTAAACCCAGGACACCCTAACCTATGTAACACAACAATGAGATCCAAGCTGTAATGAAAACAGACTGTGATTTTAAAATGGTCAGATGAACAGAGATTAGGATCCTAGTAGACAACCAGCCAACAACTAGCTTCCATGGTGGTTAAGACAGCCTTTTTTTTTATTTTTTCAAACCACTAGTCTACCATTACGGACATTTTCAGTGGCTGAAGCAGGAGACTTCACAGTATTGCGTAGAGTATATACACATGTTAGAGTGTGTCAGCGCTCGTCATTAATACTGACATGCAACTGCATTCTGTGTCTTCAAGAGTTTCTCTAGAGGATACAGGTTAATGCTGACTGCTGAAGTCATTTATCCAGCTCTGCTCCCAACAATCTACCCCTGTTAAAATATATACCTAACCAACTCTGTAAGAATCAGAAGTACTTTCAAGTGATACGTCCTGAGTTTCATAGCAGCTTGTAATTCTAGAACTCTGAAAATTCCTATGAGTGGAATGTAATAACCAAAGAAAAAATGCAGCTATTAGGTGTAAAATATTGAGAGAAATGCAAGCTAATCAGAATATAACTCTCCCCTTTGGGAAACTCCATTTAAGTTTCAGAGTCACCTGAAACAAAAATTAGCTTTCAGTACAGTTTAGACAAAGGAACCTTTGGCAAGGTGGAGGTAAAGAAGCAGAAAATTAATTTTTCCATGCTGCCCAGTAAAAAGGGCAAAGATTATGTTATCTTGAGAGGTTCTAGTATTTAGATGGATAAAAAAAAGTTAGCTGATAAAGCTATAAACAAAGTACACAAAATACTAGGAAACACATTTCTAAAAATATAATTTATTCTCAGCATGTATTTTACTACTGTTTTCTTCTTCGTAGTTTATGTATACAAGTTGTCCTGCAACTTGTAAACCCAGCTTCATTACCTATGAAAGTGCTACACTGCAAACTGCATCCCTCCAGTCCTCAAGACAGAAAACAACTTTCTGGTCCAGCAGCAGGGGCTCACAAATTTAAGAACTAGAGACGCCTAGCATCTAAGCTAGAAATTTTTAATATTTAAGCGTTTTCAGGTTGTTAATTTTTAACTGAGTTATTTTAATTTGAATAAACTTACTTCTTTACCTTTCTTCTGTCAGCACTCTGACAAGTTTTTTTTTCCTTTTCAAATGCACACTTTTTTTATTATACACACGTGTACATGCACAGATGCATACAGGCATATGTACACGTCGTTGTAGAGAGAATGTGGCATAAAACTCCAAACCCATGATACCTCAGAAATATATTAGCAAGACTCCAGTCAAACCAACAGGCTTTGAATTGTAAGATAGCGAAAGATGCAAGAAGTAAACTAAATTAGGTTAGCCTGGGGAGAGTAACCTCTGAGGTACGAAACTATGTTTGGGAGGATGCATAAGTAATAAACAAACTACATTTTATTATTTACTAGCTTTTACTGAGCTTTTAGCAACACATTTACTGAGGTGCAATGTCTTGCTCCTACAGTGATGTAAGAAGTATCTATTTGTATCTATAAAGTGATGAAGAACTCTCCCTTTATTCCCTGCAAGACTGGGTCAAAAATGTTTGTACAGAAAATTTATTTAATGACATAATATATTTATAAGGTTACAGGGAAAAACCCCCACAGTTCTGTAATACACTGAGAACTACTTAACCACTGGACTTTAGGTAAGTTCTTATTACACCTAGTACAGCTCCGATAAAGAGAAAACAGCATTCATGGTGCTTAATGCAGGCATTTTCGCACCTGAACTTCACTGCTAAGTCATATTTTGTATTGTTCCTGCTCTCAGCAAGAATTTAGGGCCACTGCAATCTGTATTACCCAAGAAACTAGCCAGTAAGGTCAGCTCCTTCTCTTCTACTGCAGAGCAACTTTTTTACCATTATAAGCATAACTATCTTCATTCACTTCACTGACCAGGCTAGTTAGAACGAACATAATAAATCCCTGCCTAGAATTATGTTTGAAAGGAATGCATAAAGTACAATTTCTCCTAGGTAATGAAGTACATCTTGAATTTAATTTCTTCAGGTATGTCTTAATAACAATAAAAAGGAGGAAAACTACCCTTTTTTGTGAGGGTATTATTCACCCAGGAGAGACGCTCTCCCTTCTAGATTCAGTAAGTACAGTATTGTATTATAGAAGTCTTAAGTCTGTGTGTTCCAAACTACCAGAAGCTTACATGCACTTCAGTGAAAAAGTAGTGTTAAAAAATTGATCAGGTTAGCCATATTTTGCAAAACTGCTATTTATAAAGATTAAAGGTAAAGATTAATAGGTAAAGAGAAACCTTTTATATATGATTTGCTCTATCAACTCAAGATGGCAGACTATTCTATATACAACATATAGAATATATGTTATGAATATTCGGGTATTCTCTCCTAATACAAAATTGTCACAGGTTAGAAGCACGTTAAAAATATAAAAGATGCTTATTTGCTTGTCTTGTCGCAATGAAAACTTTAGGAAACATGACTGGAACATCAAGCCAAAGTACTTCAACTGAATCATGTTTTTCTCTATTTCATTGTACAGTTAGCTATATGCAGTAAGGAGAAAAACTGTATAAGGAGAATAGGAAACATGGCATTACACTTCAATAACCATCTCACCTTGGAAATGATGTCACAGTGCAAATAGCCTCATTTTCTTTGAGTACAGAAGCAGCCTCTTGACGTCTTTTCCTCATGTTGTCTTGCACAGTGTTAAAATCGGACATGGTTCCCCCATATGGCTGCCCAGGTGTCCCCTCAATCATGTAACTTCCATATTCTGGTCTCCAGAGTGTTGGGTGGCTATAATAAAATGTAAATGTTTCAGCAACTTTAAAAAAGATTAATTATTTGGGAGAATTACAGAAATTAATACCACTTGCAAGAAAAACCTCCTAAATTTGATTATTTGAGAGTAACACAATGTACCTCACCGCCAGGAGGCAGTACAAAGAAAATAAGGCACAGTTTGGCAGTGATAGTGTTGCTGTATAGTGCAGCAAGCAGAATTTGCTTACGTCATCAAATTGCAATCACCTTTAGTATCTGTCTCAAGCTTTGTTTCTTGGGGTTTTAACTAAAACTGGAAAGTACAGAACCCTCTACTGCTTTCACAGTGCAAGGTATGACAAAAGTTCTGTTCCATTTCTTATTTTTACTGCCTGTCCTGTTTTACAAATTTATCGGGTTAAGATTAAAATGCAGTTTAAGTGCACCTCACCCCTAAAAAGAAGTACCTTCCCATGCCCTTGTGAAGCCATGCCTACTCTGTGGAGCACACCCTACCACAGGCAGAGCAACTTCTTACTATTCTCCTGACAGCAGCCATCTTGATGCTAAAAGCAAAGGGGTTCCTTCTCGTAGGCTTTCACTAGTCCCCCTACCAAGAAAGATAGAAAGGGAAGCCTTACTGGAAGAGGAGGTTAAAGCAGATAGAGAGAAGCTGACAGGCCCAGGGGACAAAAGCCTTTCCTCTCTACCCTCCTGTAAGCTGTGACCTGCTTTTGGCTCTCTTCAGCCAAAACACTTTGCTGTCTCTGGTCTCATTTCTCTGTTGCCATCAATTAGAAGGTAATTCACAGTTCTCTGAATAGTTGAAATAGGGACATATTCTAATTATTCCTCAAAACTCCATAGCGGAGGATAGGGAAAAACTTTCCTGCCAACCTTACATCTACATTCCTAATTCTTCCACAAATGGGAGAGTGCTCCTACAGACAACAGGCTTCCCTATACAGCTCTCACTTGCTCCTGTAGTCAGACATACAGGAACAAGTGCACACACACATATGCTTTATGGGGCAGGGATTACTGTGTACACACAGAGACAAAATCAGAGCAAGACAAAAAAATACCCAAACTACAACTTCTGTGGGCTCACCATTATATCCTCATTTTTTTCAAAGCATAATATAAAAAGCACATGGACTGCCTGCAAGTGTGCTCAAAATCTTTCACTTCCTGAACCCCAGATTTATCTGAAAATATCAGTATCTGTGGTTTACAGTTTTACCAACAGCAGATTTGAACATTAAGCCAGGTTTACAAAATTATGTACAGTACCGTAGCAGGAGGATTTAAAAAAAAAAAAAAAAAAGAAACAGGAAACAGCTACTCACTTTGGGTTTACCTTCTCCCCCTTTTCTTGCAGTGTTTGAAGAACTTCTTCACCACAGAGTGCCAGGCGCACTTTCTTATTCTCATGGTCAAATTTTACTAACATATATTCCACCTTGTAAATAATAAAACCAAAACAAACAATTAAACAGTAAGGTTTTGTTCTGACACAAACACAGTGGCACACAGTTTTAAGCATCAACTGGAAAAAAAGATGTCACACTGAACTTTACATAAGCTTAAAAACGATCACTAACTACGAATGCGGTAAGCAGTATTGATGAAGATGTATGCTGGCTTATTTCATCTTGAATTAAAAATGTAAATTCCTTGAAATCAGCGTTGAAATTTCTTTCTCTCCATTTCTAATTTGGGATATTTCACCAAAAAAAACCCTGAATTTGTATTTGCCTCCACACTATTTTTAGACAAGAAAAAATTAAAACCCAGCATCCCAGCTGGGTGATGCATCCCAGCACTAGAGAATATTGTTTCCCTAAAGGAGATTATCTGAAAGTAGCCAAACTTGGGACACCCTCATCTCAAACTTTCTAATCTCCATGCATACTTGCTGTCAAAGCTCCCGTAAAGACTTCTAGAGTGCTACCCAGCACAGCAATCTAACAGCCTCCTGGATCTTGCAGCCCTTAAATACTTACTGATACACTCTGTTTCCTAACACCTATTTGGTAGGGGTTGCTTTGCGATGTTCTGGGAAGTGTGAAAGACAAACCATTGCCCAAGTGCAATGTATTGCCTATCATGTAAAACCAGAAGTCACACACAGAAATGTGTTACCAGGATACTGTTTTTCAAACCCCCTGACTGGACCAGCGGGCATATCCAGTGCTTTTGTTAGAGGTTCTCAAACTGCTGCCTCCAAGACTTCCATAAATCATCTACTTGAAACATCAACTTACAGTTAAAAATTCAGGCTGTAGTTTCACAGTTAGAACTTGTCAAGGTTTTGCACTGTGCTCCTCTGTTTCATTTTCCAACACTGTCTAGAGCCACATCCTTCTGTACTTTACAGATATGACTGCTCCAGCTCCAGGAGATCAGATTCATGCAAGATGCTGATGGATACCGACTCATGGTAACTTCTGTTTTGTATAGAAGTCTGATATGTACAGGAAAGCAACTTGCCAAAACACAGAGAACTTTTGCCATGTTTTCCAGCATGCTGGAAGTGGATTTGTAGGCTTCATCTTTGTTGGCTGCTTCAGTGTCCATGGAAGAATTATTGCTTGCTACTGCGATAAAAAATACAATCCACTGCTGGGATTTGCAATTGAATCTCAAGCAGCATTATCCAAGAGTGTTTGTAGTTCTACAGAATCTGATCAGACACAAACTCTGGAAGGACTCATTCAGCAATTTTTTAAGATCAAATTTTAATTCCCTAAAGAAAAATAACGATTTCTAGTTTCTGTGCAAGACAACACTTCTTTATGTAGTGTACTTTGTGGTTTGCGTGTACTATGCCACCATAATCTTCACCATTATCTTGAGATAACTACAGACTATAGTCAACCAGAACATATTCCAATACTGATTTAATTATTACCTAGTACCAATCTCTCCAGTAACACTTGACCCTGATTACTGGCAAGAAAAATGGACTTTCACACCTTCCAGTCTCCTACACGTTCAACATCATCTGCTGCTTTGTAAAAGCATTCTCACCAGTAGCCAGCCTAAACTAGAGAGGGTATGTGAGTCCACAGGTGTGAGCCACACATATGGACACAGAATGGGCATCAAGCCCACCACGTGCATGGTGAATACATAAATATGCTACTACCATTAGCCTCCTGTCTTAGAAATCCCCCTCCAAAGGTAGCTGTAATGAGCTGCTGGTGAGAACACTGTACTTCTCTATAAATGGAATTACAAGTTTCACAAAAGAAAATAATCCAAAAGGGTAAAGAAACATTAAGTCAAGAAGGCAAACCCAAAGAAATCAGTGTTTCATATTCCAAGTACAGTAGTGAATATACTGTATTTATGCACCTAGCTTTAGAAACAATTATTACTCTTGCCTCCAGAAACATTGACTAAATCTTCAAAGCTGTCTTAACACAGGGAAGATCTGCCATTAATTTTAATGAGAAAAGAAAAAAAACTTCAGACGGCCGCCAACAGTTCCAAGTAACCCACAGAGTATCCTGACAACAGAGGGACTGACTGAAGGGGCATCCTTAAAGAATGTAATTTAGGCTCATCAAAAGATTTATCCTACAGCTACAAAGAAAAAAAAAAACAAATGCAGAGTTCACTCATTTTTACATTCAACTTCAGCTCATCATTCACAGCCTTCTCACATGTTTTTGATCTACAATAAAGTTTAGAGAAATGCAGCCAAGTTGAGAGAATTGGCATGCCTGGCAGCGATTCGAGTCCAAGGGCCACCAAATATGTGGGGTTTCACCCAACATTCATAATTCATCATTTTGCCAAGCTCTTCAGAGTTCACTTTTCCCTCTAATTTTAACTATTTTAACTAAGGCTCTTTAGCAAGCAGTAAAATACATATCAGGTCAAACTACTGATGCAGATGGCTGACTTAGAGCCAGCTAGGACAGTGCACACTGCTGTGGTAAGGAAGGCGGCCACTTTGGACCCAAGTTCCCAGTCAGTGCTCTCACCCCGCAGCAAACCCTACATATCTCTATCCTCTGGCCAGTACCTGCTGCAAGGCTGCTGAGGACAACATACTGGAAAGCAGTGCCACGGAAAGGGATCTGGGGATCCTGGTTGATGGCAAGTTGAATATGAGTCAGCAGTGCCCTGGCAGCCAGGAAGGCCAACTGTGTCCAGGGGGGCATCAGGCAAAGCATTTCCAGCCGGTCGAGGGAGGGAATTGTCCCGCTCTGTTCTGCACCTTGAATATTGTGTGCACTTTTGGGCACCACAATATAAGAAAGATATTAAGCCATTAAGGAGTGCCCAAAGGAGGGTAGTGAGGATGGTGAAGAGCCTGGAGGGGAAGCTGTATGAGGAACGGCTGAGGTCACTTGGTCTGTTCAGCCTGGAGAAGACAAGACTGAATGGAGACCTCCTTGCAGTCTACAACTTCCTCATGAGTGGAAGACGAGGGATGGGTGCTGATCTCTTCTCTGTGGTGATCAGTGACAGAATCCAAGGGAATGAAGTTGTGTCAGGGGAGGCTTAGGTTGGATATTAAGAAAAGGTTCTTCACCCAGAGGGTGAAGGGTACTGGAACAGGCTCCCCAGGGAAATGTTCACAGCACCAAGCCTGACAGAGTTCAAGAAGCGTTTGGACAATGCTCTCAGGCACATGCTCTCAGGTGTGACTCTTGGGGATGGTCCTGTGCAAGGCTAGGAGTTGGACTCAATGATTCTTGTGGGGTCCTTCCAATTCAGCATATTCTGTGTGTGATTTTGTGTGAAGATGTGGTCTCCCAGCTTCTCCCTGCAGCCAGCCATGCTCAGCACAGTCTCAGTGGACAAATCTCTCCGACAAGCCCAAGTCTGTCTTGCTCTGAGAAGTGCTGTAACACCTTACCAGGCAAAGGAACAATAGTATGGCCAGCAAGGTTGCAAAGGGAAAGCTTTAAATTCACACACACATAGAGCAAGCCTAAAAAAATGTATTGTTCATAGTTAAATGCGTTAGAAAAGCAAATAAATTCTTTGTTCAAGCAAATACTCTAACAGAACTACCCATGAGCCAACATAAAGAAAGACTGTTCTTTACAGGTTTCCTTTCTCTCAACTACTGGCTTGCAATGTACTGCATCTACAAAGTACTTCCACGCCAGCTCAACTCCACTGCTGAATCTTCTCGGGAAGCAGAATGCACCATTAGCTTGATAGCAGAACAGCCCCCAGAACGGCATTACTTCACTTACTACGATTATTTCTCCAAGTTTGCTACAAAGAAAATTTCAGGCTTTTGAAAATTCTTTGATGTCGCCTCTGTAAATACAAGAGAGACCTTGAAGCCTCTCAGCTGTGAAGAACCACAACCACTCTCCATTCATTAAGTCAAACAGTTCTGGTAGTCTTGCCTGGTGGCAAAGTGAAAGATGATAGTTCTGTGGCAATGGGTAAGCATGTCTGAAATTGTGTTTGAATGCCTGAGTTATTTGCCATAACTACACATATATTATTTCTGCATAAAGTGCGCTTCTTAAAAACGAAGGTGTTATCAGTCAAACAATCCTTTAGTACTAATTCCAAGGAACGAGGAGAACCGAAATTGTCACACATGCTACACTGTTGTCTTCAATGCAGGCTCACTGCCTGGTGTGTAGTGCCAATTCACACACCAAGACAAGGTATTTCTGTTTAATCACAGAATTGTCAAGGTTGGAAGAGACCTTTAAGATCATCCAGTCCAATCATCAGCCCAGCACTATCACTGTAATCACTCAATTGTATCACGCACTGCCAGATCCAGACACCTCTTAAGCACCTCAAGGAATGGTGACTCCATTACCTCCCTGGGCAACCTATTCCAATGTCTGACCACCCTAACAGTGAAAAACTTTTTTCTAATATCTAATCTGAATCTCCCCTCTCTCAGTTTAAGGCTTTATTCTTAATTTGTGCAAAGTAGGGAGCTAGGTGGTAACCCACAAAAGGCTAGCTACCTGATCATCAAAACTTTATACCATTTATACATTTTAGCAAACGAAGAAATCACAGTTCATTGACCACAAGTTACATAGTTCTCTTATTAATTAGTACTCTACCTTCTATTGGTTAAATTACTCTCTTGCTTTTCATGCTAATTAGTCCGCATGCTTGGTCTTTCTCTTCTTTTGGGTTGGTTGGTTTCCTGAGTTGGTGGGTTGTGAGTCAGTGCTGGGAAGCTCCCTCTGCCAAAATTACCTTTTATCCAGTTGGAGCCGATCTCAGCACAGTTGCTGAGTTGGTTTTGTTAGTTTTTTCCTTATCTTGGGAGTTGTGCCAAATGTCCTTGTGGCCTGTAAATTCTGTGTTCTTTGTGCCCGCTATCAGTAGTACATCCTTCTGCCCAAGCTTTACTAACCTTTCCTCCTAGATCTGAGATCACTGAGTATGTCAAGCCCTAAACCTTAACAAGGCAATTCTACCGACAAGTAATTTGTCTTTCCGGCACCTGGACATCAACATTGTATCAATTGTCCAAATACTTGCCTTGGCAGTGGTCTGCTTCCCAATATCAAATCCCTCCTCAAACACAGCTTAACACCATCACGCTAAGTACACAGGGAACAAAAAATATGTAACAGCTGAGAGTAAAATCTCTGCTCTAGAGTTAAGGTTAAAATTCTTTTAACAAGTATTTTCCACGAGTTACTTCTGCCTACCAGAACATAAGAAAGTACAGAGTCTGGACTCGAGTAAGCTCAGAAGTAAGGTGCTGAGAAGATGACAGAAGAGATGAAAATAGTTTAGAAGAATTATCTGAAGAAAACCTTTTTTGAGAGAAAAGCAATGCAAGCTTGCACACTCTGTAGCTGTGAAAAACAGTACCTCGTATTAGCCTTGTACCACACTCCTGACCGTCCATCTCAGATGTAGATGCCCCATGTCTGGAAGTGTTCAAGGCCAGTTTCGAAGGAGCTTTTAGCAACTTCGTATAATGGAAGATGTCCTTGCCCACAACATGGAGTTCAAGTAGATGATCTTCAAAGGTCCCTTCCAACTCAAACCATTCTGTGCTTCTAAAAAACCTCATCACAAGGGACTCATGGTCCACTGCTGTTTCTCAAAGGCAATCTTAATGACAGTTTCCTTCTCCTTCCACTTGGCAGCTATTGCCACACACACTTGGAGAAATTGTTAGCAATCTCTTCATACAAGCCTTCCCTCAGGCATGCAGCTCTACAAGAAACTGAAATTTTTCCCTAAACGTCCAATGAGGTCTCATGGCTTTGTTTACTACTACCAGAAGCCACTACCAACACTTAAGTATTATCATGTACTATGCCTCATATATTTATGCAGACAGTAGAAAACAAAAACTAAGGTAAACTTTCCTCTCAAGAGCATCAATGAAACAAACCCCTTTTCCCCAGTTATTAAGCTCACATGGGAAAAAAAAAGTAGTTCCTCTATATATTTGGTCAGTTAATGTATCATTAAAATACCACTATGATTAAATGACAGCCTAGAGAACAAACTTTTAATAACTTGACTGTTCATTAAAGAACCTCTGCCACAGTGTTAGATGGAAAAAGCAAGTATTTTCTGTAAGTACAAATACTTCTGACGCATGTAGAGCATAATATTCAAGATGGTTTTTTTAATGTAGTTATTTTCTTACTACTGCTGTGATAAAACATGGAGCCACAGAAATAATCAGCTGGTAATATACTGTTAATGAAAGGTTTACTGGCTTACAAGGGTGAGTTTAAGCCCCGAGGGAGGTAAATTCAGAGAGAAACAAGTCTGGAAGTGCCACAAAGACTGCTTACCCCACTTCTAGCCAGCAAGCCCCAAAACTGCACGCTGGCATGACACAAGGAATGTCCACACTCATGAAATTACTATGGATGTTCTCTGCAACAGAAATAATTGCAAAAATCTGCCACAAACAGCTGAACCAAGATTCAAATATAATTCCCAAAATGCTTAATTTTGATTAAGCAGATTTGAAGTGGTCAATCCAACAAACAAAGCACCATCACCAGCTCTGAAGAAAACCAACTCAGAGAAACCACGTCCCAGAAACAAAGTACAACTCTTGTTTTCCATTATTTAGACAATAATAAAAAAAACACAAGAACTTCTATGCCACAATAAAGATGACCATAGATTAAAAAAACAAAGAGGATGCAGGGGCTCTCATCTCAGTAAATAGAGCAAGCCCCAGCTAAGTGCTCTTGCCTGTCTCTCTTCCTAAGTCCCAACATCAGGGCTGCAGATTTTCTTTTGCACATGACACAACGTGAATAGAGGACGTTCTTTGCTGCACACACCACAAACCAGGAAGCTGGGTTACTAAAAATTAAAATCGAGAAGGTATAAACATTTGCATGATTCTAAAGAAGTAAAGATGTAGTGCATTACAGAAAAAAAGTGTCTTCTTTAACTGCTGTACTATGTAACACCTGAGGTTAATACTGTTAAAAAGACTGGGATAATGTTAATTTTAGATTTCTGCAGCAAAGACAACTTTATTTTTTATTTATTCAGCTGTGAAACAAGATGCAGCAAGCTTCTAAGTTGCCTTTTGCATCATAAAGCAAGAGTAGAAAAACCAAACATGCAAATATGCAACATCAACAACAAAATCTTTCTTGTACTCATCCTTCTAATTCATCCTTTCTCATACTGTTAACTAAAATAAGGCATCTGCACAGTAAGAATAGGTCCTGTGGGAAAAGAGGAATTACAATAGAAAATATCCCATGATAAAACCACAACAATCCACCACTTGACATCCACAGAAGGAAGTCCACTGTGAACAGAATATTTCATTGTCAGAAATATAAAAACAGTTGGTAATTTAAGCTTCTCTTATTAAAATCTGAGATTAAAAAGGAGGAAATCAATGTTGACCATGGGGGCTGGTCACTATTTATGACAAACTGCAGCTTGCTTTGGGAAAAAAAAGAAATAAAAAAAGACAAGTAAAAACTCCACAACAAAAAAAACCCCCAAACCTCCAAACTGGTTTTCATTAATTACAAAATTAACTTTTCAAAGAGCATCTCAGTATAAACTACACTAAGTCCTGTACTGTCCCATGCACAGTGCATCCGGCACCAAAGCTCTCAGGTAGGTCACTAGTGCTGCACTACAACCCATACATATCTTGCCACCCAGACATGGAAGAATTGAGCAGGGGGGAGATGAAGCAAAATTATCAGCCACTGGGTGGGTTAACACACTGTGCATGTTTTGAGAGCTAGAGGGTTTAGTTTAGGTTTTCCCTGACATGAGGATTAAAGCCAGTCAGAAAAGGTAGTTTCTGTCAGAAAAAGTGACTGTCAGTCCAGGTAACCAGGGAAGGAATAAACACAAAGACTCTTCAAGGCCACCTATCTTGTTCGAGTCAAGATTTAAAGAGTTATATTTACATGCAGTCGTGTATTCGTTTTATAGGTTGCATATATACGCTCAGAGCTGTCACGAAGTGTGAGCTGAGGCACTAACATCATACCTTCAGACCCTGCCCCAGCAGCACTGCTATTTTAAACAGCAAGTATCCATACCAAAAGGTATTAAGGAAGCACTAAATCTTATTGTAAACAAATAATTCCACTGTCCCTTTATTTAGCCAAATAAAGCTCAGAGAGAAAGGATGAACAAGCAGACACGTGACAACCAAATCGTTCAAGTACTGCTTCCCCCCCAGCGGCCAGCAGGCAAGCACATCGATTAAGACAGCTCCCATTGAGATGCATCCACACATGCCACATTTGGCAGGGGCCATCATGAGGAATTTCTGCATGAAAGAAATTCAAAAACGCATTCTGTTTGAGGAATTTTGCTGGGGGAGGGCAAGACTAAAAGCATTTGTCTTAAAATGACAAGAACTCAAATTAAAAAAATAATTCATAAGCTTTAGGCCATGCTAGCTCTATTATAAGCACAAGACTCCCAGGAAAAGCTTTAAAACAAAGCTATTTCAGCACACTGGTATATTGCAGCAGTTTGTACGAAGTGAGAACGTGAGATCATCACAATAGGGATGATGAATCTGTATAACGATTTGGTTGAATTTTTTTTAAAGACCCCCTATTACTGACATTCAGAAAAATGCAACCACTGTTTTTTGTGATTCTGTTTTATTCATAAGATATACAACAAAGAGCAAGTTAGAAAGCTTCAGACAAACACTAAAGAAACCCTGCAAGTCACCTACAATTATCTAAGTGGTTTGGATAAATGGACAAACATCTTGCAGCACATGGAGTTTAAAAAAATCCTAATAAACTGTCTATTCTTGTTGTTCCTGTAACTGTCTATCTCAGCTTCAAAGCTATCATGTGGCATCTTGTTCTACAGGACACCTAGGTTTTGTAAAGTAAATAACTATATTAAAAGGACATCTTCTGCTTTTCTGTTCTATTAGGTTAGTCAGATTTCTTGTAAAGAACACCATCTTTCCTGTACACTATGATGCTCTCTGAACCTATTCCTTTGTTTATCATTTCTGGTCCTTTCTTATCTCTTTTTGAACATTTTTGTGCACAAGTGTCTCTCACTAAGCCTCACTGTTGTCTTTTAGCAAAGAGATGACTAAAACTTCAACTGTGTATTTTAGAGATAGTAGCTGTACTTATTTTATACAGCTGGTGAGCTAGATTCACCATTGCTAAAAAATGCCCTAGATTTTTTCCTGGTTTTAAATGGGTAACAGACAAACCAGAGTCTCAAATTGTGTGCATTTGAACCCCAATCCACTTCCTTAGGATGCAGCAATAATTTTACCAGTCTGAAGTTCTGCAGACTGTAAAGTAACATCTCTGATCTTATCACTTATATATTGTTACTGCCCTGAAAAAAACCAAAACCAGAACAGGCTATAAACTCTAGCAAGACATTAATGCAACTGCTAGTTACCTAGGAAGAATCACTCAAAAGGAAATGCAGCTCTTTTCACAGCCCAGCCTTTCATTAGGAAAAGGGAGAAAGCTTTAAAGAGTCACGCATGTTCTAAACAGGAGCAATACCTTTGGGACATTCTGGTAAGAAACCTCTGGCCTCTTGCAGCACCTGAGAAGGGCTGCTTTGCTTCTTGCATGAGGAAGTGCTGATTAGCAGCTGTTCTTTTTAGTTCTCATTTAACTTATTTACAAGGTATAATTAAAAAACTAAAAGATAAGGAGGGGAATAAATCAAATGTACAGGACAAAGACCAAAGGAAACTTAAAAGGGCTGAGAAAGAAGTAACAGGAAGAAAATAAAACAAACAACCAAATCCAAAACCAAACTAGAATTGACTCAGTAAGATTTCAACTTGCAAGCAGTGCAGTGGCACATTTTTCATGCTGCCTCATACACATCATTATCAAACCTATTTAAGGGTCTCCAAATTTCACTTCGAGTTTCCATTAAGAAAACAAGTTTTTAAAAGCTGAAGATGCTTATTGTGTGCTGGGTTCCAACACTGACAGGAATAAGACCCATATACAACAAAAGGGTCATTATGTCCAATTTCACTAAACAAGGCTGAGAAAGTCAGATTCCCATTTCATTCACATATACTTTCAAACGAAATTGTTGTGTTTTGCCCATGCTTGCTTTTTACATCCCCTCCTTCTGAGGGGATCTCCCTCCAGCACACCTTTCTTGAAATTTTCATATGCTGAAGCAGCTCCTCCTTAGTCTTTGCAGACTGTGGAAGACAAGTATTACATGCACATATGAACACATGTATCTGTAGTTAAGCATGAGCTGCCGTGACTCGTACACTTGTGTGCACACTCAGAACAAAGCAGCAGCAGCGAGCCCAGCCAAGGGCCAGCCATTCCACTTGTCTGATCTGAGTGTCCGCATAAAGCTGCAAAGAGAAATTTAAGCAACGTCCATCACTTAGAGGAATGCAATCAGCACACAAGAGGCACTAAACAGCACAGGAGACTAATAATGCACTGGCACAGAAGAGAGCTTTTTGGGACAAAAGTAGGAAGTGGCAGATAGGCTTTGGCTAAAACCCTTTAAACTCTTCTAGTTTTAAACTACTAAGATCTGCCAAGCTGCACAAACTAATTGTTTCACATAGTATCTGCTAACTCTACTGCAGTCCTAACACACAATATTGAAAAGTTGCAGGTTTTTAATTCTGAAATAAAAACCAAAACAAAATAAAACTTAATGATCATGACTCTGCAAATCCAAAGTTTAGCATACATTATTGCATGGAAGAGGAAGATGAAAACACAAGGAGATTATACTTGTTAACTGACAGGGTCTCATCAGCAGATCTAATTGCTGCCCAATTTTTGTGAGCATTAAGGCACGGATAGCAAAGCAGGGTTTGATGAGGGATAATGAGATAGTTCACTGTTTTGTATTCCCCACAGTCAGGAGAAGTCAAGCATAAACAGAGAGGCCAACTGTCAGTTTTAAATGAGGTAGAAGGATGATTAAGAGGCAAAAGACCTTACCTGCAAATGCAGATTCAAGGAGACCTTTTTTAAAGCAAGTCTTATTCTGTTGCAGTCACATTTTGTAGGCTTTTTTTTTTACCATTGCAAAGACTTCACGGTTGCAGAAAACAGAGTAAAAAAAACTTACCTCAAAAGAGATAACAGCTCTTGGTTCTACTCACCCTGCAAGCAGTAAGAGAGCTGACTTTTCAAGAGGCAGCATAAACAGTGTTTTGACCTTTCCAGCTCTTTACTCAGGAGAAGACAAGAGTATTAGGGAATGCTACGCTGAAATGCAAGTTGTGATGCTGCCTTGCTCCCTTCCAAACAGATGCCACCAGCCATTAGCACTTAGCCTCAACACTTCTGCCTGGCACCCAAGGAACAGAAAGCACACGATGATTTCCCAGTTTCATTCCCTTGGGATCTCAGGGAATGGAGGCCCTAATCCTTGAGATTAGCTCAGTTGGTTAGAGCCTGGTACTAACAACGCCAGGGTTGTGGGTTTGATCCCTGCATGGGTCACTCACTTAAGAGTTGGTCTTGATGATCCCTGTGGGTCCCTTCCAACTCAGAATATTCTGTGATCCCAAAGGACCACCACAGTTTTATAATGAGTTTTACAACACACACTGAAAAGTGGAGTCCTGTTGAAAACAAAACCAAAGCAAAGGCTAGTTCTATACCACTGAGTAAACACAGTACTTCCTTTTCACAATGGCATCACCTAAATGGTGACAACCTTTAAAGTATTCACACATATGCCCTGAAAGACAAACTCAGCATGTACTAACAAAGTTGGCTTTTTTCCTCATGAGCATTCCTTAAAAAAATTAGAAAATACATTTTTCACCAAACATTGTCTCAGAAACATCTCTTGAACACAAAAGTAATTTTGTTTTTTCTGATTTTATCTCTACCATTACATGAGGGGTGTCATCTTTATTCTTGATTTCTATCTTCAAGAAGTTTTTAAAATAATTAAACACCCTCAGGCTATGACTTTACACATGAAGGTCAAAGTGCACAAAAGGCTTTTTACGAAAACTGTCCAATTAGTCAGTTGATTCATCTAAGCTGCATATAAACGTGGCGCCACTTTCTAATAACTACATATTTGAGAGGAAAAATGGAAAAGAAATTTACTGCTTTCTGCACTAGTCTATCTACAGCATAGCTCAAGGAAGTTATGGGCAGAGGTACAGTTTTGTGTTTGCACAACAAGAGCAGACTGGCTACAAGTCCCTGGTCCATTAACACACTCTTAAATGCTGTGTTACATAAAAATATATAATTGCACAACACGGTAGAACAAAGGTAAGTTGCCACACCTGAGTTTATTATCATTTGTTAAAATGAAGAGGTAGTTGATGAACTGGGTTACCTGACCTTCTCTGAATGCTCACAGGCATTTCAAAAACTGCTCTTACTTCTCATCAAAATAATAGCTTTAATGATACTGCTCTTAAAATTCTGCCTCTTGCCATGCTGGGCATGATAGAAGAAAACTGTGAATCTCCTTAAACATAATGTACTGCTATTTACTGAGCATAAATACTTTGTTCAGTACGGTCCCCCAGCTGAAGGAAGAAAGAGGCTGCCAGAGTCCAGTCTCACCATACAGCTAAGATTACCAAGTGACCACCTGTGGGTGCTGCAGAGGCTGGTTCTGCATGACCCTTTCCTCCACACGCTCCTGCTGCTTTCCTCACATTAAGCACAGTTCGTTGGATCTAGCAGTGAAACAGCTGAAGTTCTGCTGAGAAAACAAACCATCCTCAAAACTGAACGGGAGAAGAGTTTTCTGCTGGGTTAACTTTTCGAACTCAGATGGCCAGTAAAAACATAAGGCAGGCAGCAGAAACACAAGTCTGGAGCCTGGAAGGGAAGCTTGCTAATGGATGAACCTTAGATGTCTTGTGAAATCTCACTCTGAGAAAGCAAGGAGAACTAAAATCTAACACCCACAGAAAAATGAGCATCCTATCTTCAAGATAAATGAGAAAACCCTCAAGCTAAGTCTCAGAGCAATATGCAGACTGTCTATATTCCTGGACTCAAGGCTGTGAGGCTTTTTTGTCAGCATAATTTCAGTCATATAAGACGTAGGAACACAGAGACATCAGACAGGGGTAGATAAAAGTATATTTAAATCTCCTGAGTCCATGCCACTCTGGCTGCAAAACTCTGTCGTGCAGACAACACATATTTTCACTGAACAGATTTTAGTAGCCAAGCCCCCATTCACTCACAGAAGCAGCTCCTGCTGTTACGTGAACAGTGACAGGAATTCCTTAAAAGACGTACAGACTTTAAGAGACAAGTTCTCTCAAAGTGCTCATGGTGAACAGCATTTTCCTTTGGCAAAGAGCATCTGTGAACAGCTACTGGTACCACCTGGATAAAGTTTTCTCACAAGTCCCTTTGCCATTCAGAAAGCAAACTGTGCAAGACAGAGAGATGTAATGGCCAAGTTCCCACGTTGTTCACATCCTACTCTGCTATTCCAACTGCCCTGCAGTCACATCACAGGCACCTCTTAAGTGACCAACGCTGGACCTCACCAACACCACGATCAAGAATAGCCACTACTGCAGCACATGTGAAGCTGCTCCCTGTCTCCAGGGAAAGCTGGGTCCCTCGGCCAGTCCTACGGATCAATAGAGGAGACTCTGCTCCTCGCAGAGTGCTGTCAGGCTGTGGCGCAATTCAGCACAGGTTTACAAGGCAATACGCCTAAGACCTGTGGCTAAAGTTACGGTGCTCGAGCACAAAGCACCTGTAACAAAGTTCCAGTCATGACCCAAGTAATCATCCTGATCCTTGTTTGGAAGGCAGGCTGACATGTACAGGACGCCCGGGAGACTCTGGGGTAAAGCAAGGCTCGGCAGGTCTCTTTCCACGGGGATCAGGAGGGACACTGCGCGGCGAGAGGGCCGCCACTGCAGAGCCACTCGCACATCCTCGGTCCTGCTTCCCTCGCTCGCCTCCCAAAAACCGAGTCTGGGGCTGAGCTGGCACTGCTGTGGAGTCTAGGCACACACATGCTTCACTCAGACCTCGCTCCAGAGAACGTAAACTCCGGGGAAGGAGCGAGTGCTGCCGGGCATCACCGCCCCGGGAATACACCTCCCGAGGGGCTGCCCAGGCCAACCGACCGTTGCCAGGCGGGAACACTGGAAGTTGTGTTAGCGTTTCAGAAACGCTCAGAGTGGGGCAGCCGTGCTGGTAACGAGAGGTAATGCGATGGCAGCCGTGCTGCGCAACGACAGGCGGCGAGCGTGTGTGTGTGTGCGGGGTAAACAAAGCCCCGCCGGGCAGCCCTGCACCGTCCCCTCCCGCAGAGCCGCCGCGGCCGAGGGTCGGGCCCTCCCCGGGCACTGCGGCGGGCACGGCCCGGCCCGCACCCGAGCGGCACCTGCGCCCGCCCGCGCGGGCGGCGGAGGCCGCGGCGGAGGCCGCGCCCGGCCGAGGTCTCACCCACCTCGTCGCCCCACTTGAGCACGTCCTTGTGGCGGTCGCGCAGGGCGCGGTAGATGTGGAGGAACTGGAGGATGCCGTGCCGCCGCACGTGCTCCGCGTGCCGCCGCGTCTCCTCCCAGCTCAGCGGCGAGCCCTGCGACAGCAGCCCCATGCCGGCCGGGAGCGGGGGAGGCCCGGGAGGCGAGCGGAGCCGTAGCGAGCGGAGCGGGTGCGCTCCGAGCCGCGGGTGCGCTCTGCACCCTGAGCCGCTGCGGCGGCCGCCCCGATCCCGGCGCCGCACGTGACGGCGGCCGCGCGTCAGGCCGTGACTCAGCACTTTCCGTCTGCAGGCACCGCCCCCGCGGGCTGAGCACGGCCCGGCGGCCCCGAGGTGTCCTCAGCGCGGGGCTGACGGGGGAAGAACGGAGGCAGAGCCCTCGGGAAAGCGAATGCGGGAAACGGCTGCGCCGGCAGCGCCCGCGAGCGCCGCTGCCCCGCTCTCTCCGCGCACGCCCCGGGCACGGGGGAGGAGGCGTCGCTCGCGTGCGCAAGGCGACATGGCGGCGGGAGGGTGCCGGCAGCCCGGCCGGGGCAGCGCAGGGCAGGGCTGGTGTTCCGAGCGGAAAGAGACCCTTGTGTGACTGAAAGCGCCTAAATAAAGGTCCTTAGTGAAATCACGGACGGTGTGTGAGCGCTGCTGTGTATTTATTATAGATCAGAGCACACATCGCAAAGAAAATTATGATTGGAGTGGAGGGAGTGAGACCCAGAGAGGTGACGCCTCATCTCCAGGAGACGACCTTTTCTGCCTCTCTTGGGTTGCCGAACCCACATCTCGTGGTGCCAAGCACAGGCCCGTCTCGTGAAGTTGCTGAAAATGTGTCTGTTACCCGGGAATTGTCCTGGACCCGGGAATTGTCCTGGACCGAATCAGAACAGCACTGTCTCAGGAAAGAGGATGTGGGAGCATGTCAAGGCGTTGACACAAAATAGAGGGAAGGCCTATCAGTGCTATGTCTTTACAAAACGAAGAGACAAAAGGCACTGAACATTAATGTGAAGGGAAAGGCTCTTGCTGCTGAGCAGCAGAAATTCATTACTCCTGGACTCTTTTTGTTGTATACACAGAGCTCTTCATAGGCCTTAGGGACCAGCACGGCTAGTATGCAGTAGGATAAGCTAAGGCTTTGCGAATTTGTAAGGTATTTAAATTGTGGTATAGCCCACTAATGGATGAACTGTATTGTTAGATATTTCATTAACTGAATGACGATACTCACAAGAACTGCCTACTTGTCTTTCCTCCAGGATATGAGGTGCCTCAAAGCTCCCAACACATTAGAATGATATATCTAAAATGCATTAGTGGAAGATATCAAATATTACAGTAAAACCACTCAAAAATATTTTTTTAATGATTTAAGTTTCTACAGAAAGGGCAGCATTGACAGAACAAGAACAAGCAGTGACCATTAAAATTACAAACATTTAATTTATACTGTGCTGTTCTTAAGGGCTCATGACTTTTTAAAAAGTCATGTTTTTTACTGAAATTGTAAAGGCTGATCTAATTGAAAGCAATGCTGTTGTTGGTACTATTGTAGATCTGGAGATGGCTGGTTGGGTTAGTTTGAGGGAGAAGAAAATAATATTTTCTTCTAGTTGAAAACATCCCTCAGCCTTTTTTATTTTTGAAAAGTCAGGAGGTCAGAAGTCTCATACTTGGCAATGGGAGTCTGATGAGGTGTATCACTCATGCAAAAGCCAAGCTGTACTTTATTTCAGACCTGAGGGGATAAAGAGGCTTCATGCACCGCCCTGCATGTTGCATGTTGGGCAGTTGCACCAAAAGATCAAGATTCCACATTGGTCCCACTGTGCTGTTACTCAGCCTCAGGTTTTCCACAGCTTTAAGTTGGAGCTGAAGCACCTGAGGAGCCCATGCAGTGACAAGTAGCACCAAGGAGCACAGCTAACAGCTGTGTTAGTCCCATTCCTGCTCTTGGGGCAGTGGAGCCTCGTTTTGGAGCAAACTTTATTATATCAGATCAAACTTAACATTGTTGTCTTATGAATCCAGGCAAACCTGTCCGGGTTATTTGGAATCCATGCTCCCAGTTCACTTGGCTGATAGCGAGAGCACTGTGTTGCTGAGAAAGTTTTTTGAAAAACTGGGTATTTGGTATGATCCCAGATGCTTTGAGTGTGCTGCTGTGTATAATGGACTGTAAACATTTCCAGTAACATACACAAAATTTTGAAACTAAGATTGAAACTGGGATGAGCTTTATTATAATGCAGGCTGCTATTATGCAGTCTGCACTCCTCAGCTGACCACTAATGCTACTCTTTGACCTGAAATTCAAGAGCACATTTTCAGTGTCTGTCTTTCTCGACATTTAAACTCAGCTCATTTTTTTGTTATTTTAGTGCCAATATCTGCTCTATTTCCAGTCCCGTGTGCTTAGTCTTATCAACAATAGAGCTAATACATTGTTTATAACAGAAACCCAAAATAATTTCCTTCTGCATCAGTAAAACTGATAAAGATATAAATCTTTTCTCACAGTGTAATCTCTAGTGTAACAGCGTGACAAATCGGGTCTGTTTATGAGGTGTTCACCACCTTCAGCTGAAGCTTTTTTCCCTTCAGTTCCAATGAATGTGTTCTGGCGGTGTAGGGCGATCCGTAGTCTTTTTCCTTTGCAGGAAACTGTGGAACAGGGAAGGACTAAGGCATTCTAAGACTGACAGTATCATATGCAGAAGTGTTCATTTGCACATCACCCAAAATATGACTTCAAGACAAACCATCATTGTATAATATCTGCCTGCATGCATAATGTTGTATAATTATTTCCAGTACAGTGAGTATCATGTGCAATTAGTTCCAATATACTTAATATGAAAAAAAAAGCTTTTCTAAAAATACAGGCTGTACTTTGGATGATGTTATTACTTTACTCCATACCCACATTCCCAGCCCCAAGACTTGACTAGTTTCTCTGTACAGTCCAAAGGAAAATTGAGCTTTTGTTTTTTGTTCTCCTCCCTTCTCCATCAGAAACTTAATGGAGAAGCCTTGCCTTGGGTGAAAAAGAACACATATTTTCTGCATCAAATTGTAAAAAGCAAATACTATTTATTTTTTACAGAGATAGAAAAATTGTTTCCAGGTGAGATTCAGCTATTTTTTTATGATAGTGTTGATGCAGCATGACAGCACCCAGAAATGTCTGTGCTAGGAAACAAAAATACTCTAAAAAATTAAGATATACTAAAGCTACAAAATCATAGGAGATTTTACTGGTCATTGCGTTGAAAACCATTAGAAAGACATCAGCTGTTAGAATTTAGATGAAGATCAGTAGGGATCTGGAAATGCTTTATAGTTGGAATAGTTAAGGGAAAAGGCTGATGTACTTTTAATTTAGAGATAGTAAATAGGTGGGAGGAGAATATGTGACTTGGAACCTGCACAATGAGGAGCTGTTTCTCATGTTCCTGCCTTTCTCCACAGAGGATAACTCATTTTGTGTTTTGTGTAGCTGCAAAGCTATTCAAATCAGCTGCCACTAAATCTAAATAGAGTAGCTTGGCAATTTGAGAATATACCCACTGGGAGAGATGAAAGATATATAGACTCATAGGTGAGGCCACTTCTACAGAATCCTTTCTTTTACTGGCTGTCAGTAGAAGTAATAAGTAAAAAGCAGATGTCTTGTGATGAGGCTGTTATTACAAGGAAGAAAGAGAGATTTGTTTTACTTCATGAATCATCTGCAAAAAGAATTTTAAAGCAGCTTTGTTTGAGGTGATTGTTGAGCTGGCATTGCTGAATATTGTATTACTCTCTGAGTAAAATGAAAACACTTCAGATTAACCAATCCACTTTCAAAGTTTTGGAATGGTATGTTTGGTAGAAAAAAAGATCCTTATAATTTTTTTGATCACATTTTTATGCTTCCAGGTCTATAATTTGTGATGTGCACTTGTGCCCAGTACAATTGACTCAGATGAGCAGCAGATGCAATAACTGCTTCGTTTTGAGTGAGGAGGTCTCCAGGCATTTCCTGAGGCACTGGAGAGATCTTAATGCAGAAAGTCTTGCTGACTAGCAGCTTGGATTAAATAATCTGTTTGAAGGGGAGAAGGAAGTCAGGACACTGAAAAGATTCAAGTGAAAGATCTTTTGATGTATCTTCATGTTCAAGTCTTCCTACTTTGCAGTGAGGAATTTGACCAGCAGAGACTTATTCCAGTCTAAGTTATAGTGCTGAGTCCTCTTTAAGCTAACTTCTCAATTAGTGTGTGAAAGACACTGTTGTGGCTTGTCAGTATTGCTTTAAAATTTCGTTTTCTTGCTGTCACCTGGTGTGGAAATGACTGCAGTAGAATTAAGTAATGTCATGAGTCTGAGTGGTCTATTTCTAGGATTTCTTTTTTGTGAATTTCTCATTGATAGATGGTTTTGAGGGTCAGAGTTTTTTACTTACTTCAGTAGGGATGAATTGAGCATTTCAGTCTATAAAGTTTCACGTGTTTATGTAAAAAGTGAATATCATCACATTTTTTCACCACTTTGGTCTGTATGAGCATGTTTCTTTTGCAAAGAACTTGAATTTCTCATTTCTTAGTATCCCACATATTCTTTTGCTGCATCTGTGCTCCTGATTATGGTGCCTTGATTGAGTCTGCCATATCTAATCATGTCATGAATGCTGAAAGTAACAGCAGAGGTTGTAGTGTGTGAGTTGTTCTGTATGCAAATTGCTGAGCTGCTGCCTCTCAGAGTGGTCTGGCATGGTGACTGGCACCCATTGCATCCTGTTCACCTTTTCTCCTGCCACTACCAGTTTCCTTGGAGGTGCCCTGTCCTACCAATTTACCTGTCACTGTGTCTGAATCTCTCCTAAAGAGGGCTCTTTGATGATATCCATAAGATACAAAGTACTTCCACAGGAAGTAAGAACTTCCAAATTATTTCCTGGTTTATTTTCTTTCCAGCGTCTTCTAAACTGGAGAGCCTTTATTATAGGATTATCTTTATGTTGTTTTCCACAGGCTGACCTGTGGGGTGTATATAACAACTGTGTAATATAAAATAAAAGAATACCAGGTGCTCAATAACAAAACAGAAGACTGACTACCTTCTCATCCTCTCTGCATGCCGAGTTGTTTTCTTTAATGCAACATTTCATTCATTGTGAATATCAGCAGTGAAATTCCTTTTTAGACATAAGGTAAGAGACACAATAGAGACACTACCTTAAACAGAGGCTGTGTGAAAAGTCCTTCCAAAGACTTTGTTGACAACTAGGCTTTACCAAGACCTGAATTCAGATGTGGAATTCAGTCAGTTACTTAATCTTAATTCCCCCCACAGGCAGGTGTGCTTTTCTTGCACTGAAAAGATACACCAAAAAGTCCTAATTCCATTATCAATATCTCCTAACAAGAATCCACAACCCACCCCCCCCCAAATATTAGTTGAATATTAGCATTCAAAAGCAGAATAAAAAAATGATATTTTTCTCTTTAGCAACTGTCTCATTTTTCTTGCCACACTCAAGCTGTAGCATATTTTTTCACATAGAGAAGTTTAGCAGCTAAGAATAAAATACAGATCCATAGTGAAAAAGTAGCAGAATTCCTAAGTAAAATGCATTAGTAGCAGCTTTTATATCTATTTTAACACCAGTTTTCAGCATTAACTGTTTTCCAGACTGGGAAATAAAAGCAGAACCAGCGAGCTGCTCTGCCAGCTACACCCCTAGCCACTGAAAGGCAGAGGGGCCATAGCACTGTCCTGTGCTCCTGCCTTGGGGTGGACCAGGGCAGGAGGCAGGTGGACCAGGTGGCCTGGGCTTAATAGTCCCACTTGGAAGTATATTCCTCTGCCAGGCAGCAACCTAGAGCCATAAGGTTTTCCCATTCTGGGAGCACTTTGATGTGCCATAATGTAGTGAAGTCTCCCTGTCAGAGAAAGCAGATGCCTGATAGCTGTGTAGATACCCCGTATGAATTTGATTCTTCCCTACCCACATGCCTTCAGGTCAGGTCCAGCTCAAGGTACTAAAGTACCACAGTATTAAATCTGCAAAGTTGGGAATACCACAACTTTCCGAAGACAGGATCTGTTTTTCCCCCCTTGGTGTGTTTGTTCATTGCCTGGCAGCTTTTTGTGTGTTGCAGTTCTGTCTCCTTTTTTCATCCTTCGATATTGTTACTGTAGTGTAAGTTATGGTTCCTGGTGGGAGTAGTCAATATTTACAAGATTGCTCATTGTGTAGGCTTTTGGTCAGGTAACAATGAACCAAATGGGAGTAATCCTCTTGCTTTTAAAGGTCCATACATACAGGTGTTTGTACATTAGATAAAACCGTAGCACCTAACAACCTAACCTTCAGGAAGAAAATGAGATAGCAGAGAAGGATTTGATAAGAGTTTTTAAAACTCTTATAGTGAAAGCTTTTCAATCTCCCGAGTAAATCCAGAGTCTCAAAAACTTACTTGATTTTAACACCTAATCTTTTTGTCAATTCAAAGCAGGGATCGTCACAAAAAGATTACATATAAGTTTCCTTATATTGAATTTTTTGTCTAAAATACAAAGTCCCAGGCAGTAGCTTAGCCTCAAGAACTGTTATCTAGTTAGAAAGACTGAGGCAGTCAGCAAATACCTTTCACTATTTTTCTAATAACCACAACATCATTCTCCTTAACAACTAACCCACACATCACATGTCAAGAAAAATAATAACTTACAGGGTAATAAAACAATTTAGCAATAGCCATTATAAAACTAGTGAAAAGCAATCTCAAATTTCTGAGTGCCACACCTTAGTTCCTCTGGCTTTTGATAGCTAGTGAAGGCTAATCTATTTGCAGACATAATATGACACCAAAGTAGCTTTTTGGGGGATATACTGAATCAATAGGATGCATTAAATATCCAGAGTGGAGAAAATAGTCCGCCAGTAAGCATGCACTGAATAGTCTCCAGAGATCAATTTATGCCTTCCTCAGTTGCAAGTTTATCTCCAAATCTTTAATTACAAAGTATTTTCATCTCTTCTATTTCATATTGTATATTGTGTATAATCAATTTTATATGGAGTATAAAGTTCTACTGAAAGCTTGAAAATTATTGGAAATGCATACTGAAAACATGAAAAATTTTGGAAATGCATTCCCCTTTTCTCTGTGAATGAAATTGGTTGTTTGGTGATTTTCAAAAGAGTTTAGACAGAGATGAGTGCCAAGTCAAAATAGTAAGAAGAAACCTTGACAAAAGAGAACATCTAGAGAGACAATTGGTATTTGCTATGGCATACTCTTTGTAGGTAACTGTTATCACCATTCATACCTCTTAGGTGTTTCCACCAGATCAGTACTTCTCAGGGTCTCTCTTCTAGAGGCAAGTTAGAAATGTTTTGGAGACTGTATTTGAAGGAGAAATTAAATGTGAGATACTGAAAATGTCTCTTGTAAAATTTCTCTAGGTGGACTAATTGATACAATTTTAAAAGTTGGTCTGGTACTTACAGCTACAGCACTTTTTAATATGTTGTTGTTATGTATAGCACTGCTGAGGAACTGAAGAGGTCTTATGTACAGCAGAGGATCAGAGATGCCAGGATGCTTTCGGTGGGATACAGAAGGATTAATTTAAGAACCTAAAACAATTATTGCCTACCTTACCTTTAGACTCCCCACTTTAGGCCTTGATGCAGTTATCTTTGGGTAAGAGCCTCAGTTTCCCATAAAGTCTGCCATGGAATTACTGCATAACAAAGAGTAGTGACAGCCTGCCATGGAGGCCACCAGTGAGGCCAGCATGCTCATGAGGAGCAGCATCCTGTGGGATGCAGAGTGCTTTGGAGGCAGGGCACACAGCTTCCCTCCATGCTGTGGCGTGTTGCTGTGCCCCTCTTCCAGCAGGGACCCCCAGGAAGTGAACTGGGCAGTGGTTCAGCAGACACGTATTCTTGTCCTGGTCTCTCTCATCCCTCTGCATGCATCTGTGTAGCTAATAAGAGCCAGGAACTGATTAGTGGCATCCCTGTCCTATGCCAGCCTTTAAGCACTTATGAAACTCTGTGCTTGGTGGGCTGTAACTCAGAAAGGTGTTTAACACAGAAACAGTGACTCAGAAGTGCGGGGGAGAGCACTGGGTCAAAGAGGACTGTTGTGAAAAGGTCAGACCTACTGAGGGACACATTGGTCCAAGCTATATCTTCCCTAGCAAAGCCATGATGTCAGACTCAGAGAGGTATGGTGACCTATTTATTTCCCTGTACAGAAGGTCAGAGGAGAGGTAGATAAAGTGTGTATTGTGTCCTCACCTCTTGTTAAACTTGCTCCCTGAGGAGGGTTGACAAACCATATTCTTCTGGCTGTGCAACAGCTGATACTAAAACTATGATGATAAAACAAGAAATATATGCAAAAATCTTTTAAAATAGTGATACACCTTCATATAATTGAGTAGGTATTTATAACCTTTCTTTACATAAGGTTCATGTTTCAGTTGTTTATATTCCCTGTTTCTGCTTGGGCTCTGTAATATATGTATGCCTTTCAGATGACATTCAGGAGGACTTTTACGTCAAGTATGAAGAAACAGTTAAACCTGAGCAGGTGAGGTAAGAGTTGGAACCCAAACCCCGCTTTGCATCACCAAATCCCCCAAGGCTCCATTGTTCTAGTATTTGAGGTTTATAGAAAATAACTGCCTGGTTTCTCTCCCATGCCTGTAAATGATTATATGCCTCACATTTCTAACCTCTCACAGTACTGCCACTAATAGCAATACAGTCTCCATGTGGTAACCCAGTTGTTCACATCCGTAACTTCTTTAATCTTTGTCCAAATTCCCATTTCTGCCAAAGAATGTATCAGGCATGAAGATAAGAACCAAGGAAATGTAACCCTTGCCTCATATAACCTGTAATGTTTTATCACAAGAACTGTACTTTGCACAGTTGTGTAAAAGAGCAACCATCTGCCTGCCAAACCCGCAGCGCTCCCACTCTCCATGGCGCTGACACCAGGATTCCTGTGTTTTGCATGTGGGATTAGCTACTGCCTGCTGGTTCATTCTAAAGCTACGGCCATTGAGTAGCAGCGCCAAGGCAGCGTTGTTGGGTTTGTGCCCTGCATGGATCCGTGCATGGTGCAAATGGGCAGGGAAGGCTGCAAGGTTCCCTTAGTGCAGGCTGTTCTTGACATAAAGCAGCAGAGCTAGAAGGAAGAACAGCAAACACAGCCAGAAGACTCCATGCTTAAAATAATTCAGTCTAATGCTAGTTATTTTTTTCTTGAGCTTTGGTACAAGAATTATGGCAGCTTATAACCTCCCTTTTAGTGTATGTATGTGTGCAGGTTTTGGTCATATGAATCACCCCCTGAGAAATCTTTGTTATTCTCAAAGGTCTTATGACTCCAGTTTCACCAGTGTGCTTTAATCTTCCTTTTCATAAGAGCTGTATAATTCTGTGGCACTCCACCAAGGAAAAGGCTTAAACTATATCCTGAAATAGTTGTTCAAAATCCCAAGTAGAAACCTGTTTATTACTATATGTAACAGAAGATTAAATTTGTTAATAAGCCTAAACATGTTCCAGGCATCTCAATTGAAACACACTGTTAGCTAGCTCAGCAAATACTAGTGAAGCTGAAATGCCAATTTGCAAATAGACCAACTATATCAAAAAAGAAAACATTGACTTTCCATTGAGTAGTTCAGGTATTCAAATAATTTTACATCCCAGTTGTATCTTTCTTTCTTATCCAGACTATATTTCTGGATAGACCTTCAGGTCCTGAAAAATGGGTGGAATATGAGCTCAGTAGCTCTGCTTTCTCCCCATGAGGAACCATGTTATGTGGGGGAACAGCTCCCAGCTGCTGTCTCACTGCTGCTCTCCCAGGCTGTATAAACACTGCTGTTGGTGGATCATGGGCTGCAGGGTCTTTGGTGGTGTTACCATCCTTGTTTCTCGGTCTGTGCTGTATGAAGCAAAACACAATTCTAAATGACCATGGAGGTTGTAGAGAAGTGAGGGACAGGTTCACAAAGACAAGGACACTACAACTAAAGAGACGTGCAGCTCTCAAGGGAGCATCTACCTCGGTAGATGCTACTCAACACTTCAGGCCTCTAAACACATTAAATATCTGGTCTCTCAGAGAGTTTCCTCTTGGAGTTCTTTATGTTCACCTTATCACATTATTGCTCAATCCTCTGAGCCAGACTATACAATTACTGAGAGGCTGCAGATGGCTACCAGGACAAGCCTTCAGGACACAAAACAAGAATTAAAATGTCTGCGGCAAAGCTGTACAGGTGAAGTTGCATGTTTGGGCTTGAGATTGTCAAACAGCTCATTTCCACATAAGAGAGATTCTGTACTCTTCTCCCTGTCCTGCTTCTACCTTGGCCCTCTTCCACTTAAGTGCACTGGCTTGTGTTTTCTGACCCTGCACCAAGCCAATTCAATTTACTGGAACTGAGAAGAATATTAAACTGGAAAAAAGGTGAATCGTTTGTGATGGCATATGGAGTTGACTCAAAGCATGAATGTATTGAAACCACCAAAGGTAATGCAAAAGATGGGACAGGATTGTGTGATTTGGTCTGGGAAAGGAAGAGGAGGAAAAGGAAACGAGAACTTTATAGCAGTGTCAAGCTGGTTAATGTGCTTTGTGGTAAAGTGCCACCACCCCTGAATAACAAATGGCCAAATTCTGTTCATGAACAGTTCACCTCCAGCATCATCCTGCATATACATGTTATCTTTGTTTGTCATTATGGATTTGTCTTTCACAGAGTGGGTATAAGTGTATAAAGCCGGGATTGCAATATGACAGATCAGCCAGTGAGACATCAGAGGGCAGATGGTAAATAATATTGGCATATTTTGTAGGCTTGTCTCTCAACTTCCTCCAGGAGATAACAACAATTTCTCTTGCCATCTCCATGGGACCTACATAGGCTTTCTTTCTCCTTCCCCCCCCCCCCCCCCCCAGTTTGTTCGTTTAGCTGTGTTTTTTACCTATCATAAATTCTGGAAACAGATCAGCTTTTCATCTTCTTTTCAAAAATCTGTAGAGAAGCAAGACAGCAAATAAATAAATAGCAATGAAATATACTGCCCATGAAAGATTTAACATCATTCAGTTGGAGGAAAAGGAGGAAAACTAATGAGTGGCAGCAACTAGTTATCACTCCAGCATTTCAAAGTTTTTTCCTGGTCAAATGAAGACATCTTCTATTTCTATTGAGGTCAAAGACAATATTTCCATTGGCTGCAGCTGAGGCAGTTTTAATCCCTTAAGTTTTGAACAGTTCTGTCTTTCAACCTAAAAAAAAAGTACGACATTCTTTCAAAACAGGGTCAGTTGTCTGATGTGTGGATTCATCATTCATTTTGACATTTATCTGATTATATTCTCATTCTTCTGTTGAGGTTAGCTTAAAAGAGAAGGCACCTCCCAAGCTATCCTCCCTTGAAATGTCATCTGAGGCTTTCTTTTCTACTTTTTAAGCTCTGTGGGAAGTACAGATTCATCTCCATTAAAAACAAAACAGAGCAAGAACAACTCATGTTCCTCACACAACAGTGTCTTGGGGTGAACACGGCAATGACTCACTGTTGCCTTTGGCACCCTGCTTTGGCCAGGCAGGTGCAGCAGGCAGCTATGTGGGAGCTTCAGATGTATGACAGCAAAAGGACAATACATGCCAAAACACTGACAGCCCCAGCTGTTGGGGAGCAAGGCAGATTACTTGGACATAAACTACAGAGGGTAGCCAAGACATCCACACAGGGCTGAAGATACAACACAGGACCTGCTGGATTCTCATGCCCTCTGTGTTGGTGGCTAGGGGCTGGTGGGATATGCTAGAGTACTCAAGAGGGCACCTACACATGAAAACCTACGTCTTGGTTGAAGATCCCTGGAGCTGGTGTGTTAAGAAGTCATGGGTGAAGGAGCTAACCCACACAGAGAGCATACTTGCTGGTTTTCCTGAACAGATTCTCCTCTGAAACCTTTAAATGGATTATGGTTTTCACTTAAACTTCTTTTTTTTCTTTTTTAAGAAACAAGCTATTTGTGCCGCTTTTTTTCTTTGGAATAGCATATTGGACCTCTTAGCAGCCTGAAGGTCAATGTTCCCATGTTGCAGTTGCCACTGCCTTACAGGCAGCTCTCAGCCCAGTGCTTCTGGTCTTACAAACACATCACTCATGTTGCCTCCTGGGAAAGGGGAGGAATGGTCCACCTTCAAGAGGACAGATTAACCAAAACTCAAGGACAAATCTATCCTTCAGGTGGACATATGTCCTTTGAAGAGAGGAGTCCATTCTTCTTTGTGTGTGCATGTGGGCATTCGATACAGTGGTCAGTCCTGGGATAGATAGGGAATTTCAGGCTTTCAGCTTCATATTTCCTATCATACCTTCAGGTATTCTCTACATTGTAGTACTCTGTACTGTGCAAACATATCCTACACTCAATCAGCCTGAGGACATTGGTGTAACTGTGCCCAGCGAGAGTAAAAAGTGTATATTTTCTGTGGTTGAGCTGAAACATATTGCTCTATGAAAGGCTCACTTTTAGGGTTGAGTGAGGAACTTTCAAGGAGGGTAGAAGTACTGCCACAGTAAATGCAGCTGGACGTGTCTCTGTCACACAGCCTTGGGACACAAGATCAGAAAACTAGATTTTCACAGCTTACTTAATCTGCAATTTTTAGTTTACTATCTTGGATTACTGAGTCATGCAACTCAGCTGCAGTTGTGTTGAACTTTAAGAATAATTACATAAAATATTACATTTTTAATTTCCTATTCAGACCTGTACTGGGAGTGAGTTCAGTAAACAAAAGAGGGTGCAGAAGATTAGTACTAATAAAAATCCTACCTACATTCTCATTAAGAAATCTCTCCCGTGTAGTGAATGAAGTAGGGATCTCTTGAAAGGAGCATGATGCAGTTGTATCATTAAAAAAGTGTATCATAATATATGCACAACAGGATATCACATTAAAGGCAAACTTAATTCTGGCATTTCATGGCATTAAAGGGAATTACTTTGCTATAATAATTTTCTTTCAGTGCAGGGCCATTTTTGCTTGGGTGGTGTGTGTGAATAACCTCCTAGCTGGTTATTCTAGGGAAGGTGAAAATGTACACACCATGCATGTTGGCATTTTTGCATTCATCAGCAAGTTAAGCTGTTCTTGATTCATAGCACTGTCCTCTGCCCTTTGAACTTCTGCACTCAGAGACAGGCTACCTTCCCCAGGGAATCGGTCCCAAATGGATGCTAAGATACCTGTGTTCCCACTGCTTTTCACACTTTTTATGCTGATAAAAGACACTTGTTTATTCCCAGCTCCAGAAGAAGTTGAGATGAACAGAGCACAGAACTGTCTGGCCATTTGCTCTTCATCAGTTTTTTTTGCTAAGTGTGTATCTGGTGCTGATCCACTGGCTCTGTGCTGATCCTTGCCTTGGAGTCTTCATAAGAGCATGAGGCTGGCCCAGCTGCACCGTTGCAGTGTGGGGATGGCACATCTGTCAGACCCTGCTTGGTTCAGAAACCTCCACAGACTGGAGGAGGAGGGCCTCCTGAGAACTTCCATCCCATATTTGTTGTCCTTGGAATTTGAGGAGTTTCTCGTTTAGTCCAACTTTTGCCTCTCCAAATGGGAAATTTTTCATCAAATTCATAGCTGCTGAAGAGCTTCCCGAAGGACCAACTGTAGTTTTGCCAACCTAGGAAACATGGCACATCACCCATCCGCTCACGTTCTTGACAGTGACTGAAGCCCCCACATCTCCCCCCCAAAAAGGTGTATTTCCTATCTTTTCTTATTCTCATCAATGACAACCATTTTTGTCAACATTTTCTAGTGGTGGGCACTCTTAGTGATATCAAGGCTGAAAAATTTCAGCTGTATGAAAGTCTTGCAAAGCCATATGAAGCACTTTAGGTGAGAGCTGCTGGATGCTCTTTCCTGTAGATGCTGCTGCCAGTTATGTATACACTACCAATCAGAAAACACTAAACAGAATTCAGTCAGAAATTATTTTTTTCTGTCCTGATTTTATCATTGAAATGCTCTTTTTCCCTACAGAATATAATTTCATTTTCCCCGCTATAAAATGAAGACAATAGCGGCTATTCAGTAGCATATTACACTTGTATTTGTGAAGGAAGCAAGTTTCTGCATCTCAGATTTCTGCATTTAATAAGTTGTCCCACTTGCACACCAACTTCTTCAAGACCTACAGAGCCACTCAGTAGCAGAATCCAAAATAGAATTAAACCTGAGAGAGGAATCAGAAGATAGAAATTGTCCTAGTTGATGGGGAAATGTTTGATTGACTGCACTAAGGGTACACTTTATTTTAAATATTCTAATGCTTTTGAAATACTAAAGGATCTAAAAATATAAACTGCAACTTTGAAATGGAACATTGTTTGTGGAGATGATACCAAAAGTAACTAATTGCCAAAAATCCAGAGAAATATTTCATTGCTTTTGGTCAGCAAGCACTGATCAAATAGAAGAGCTCTCCTGGATCAGGCTGTACATTAATTACTGACCCATCAGTAGAGTCTGTGCTTCTGAAAGTTTAACACCACTATTTTATAACAAACCCATAAGCTTCTGTATTTTAGCAAATACTGACCACATTCCCTGTTCCTTCTGTCAACCTGACCAATTCCATCTGAACTAAGTAGCTGTTCTTATGCTCCCCTAAAATCTCTGTTTTCTGCCTCAATCTCAGACTACTTGGAGTTGAAAATGGTTACAATTTGTGGATGTGTTTCTTTGTAGTTGTTGTTTGGCCATACTATGGTTATATATAATCAATATAGTATGTTTATCATGGTAAGCTGCATCAATACATGGCAATGGTGCTATGAAAATCAGGTCTCCAATTCCTTGGTAGTCAGAGGCCCAATATGATGCTATTTGGAATCATCTAAAAGGATCAAATATTCTTTAAGAAAATAAATAAGCAGATCCTTTTTATCAGTTCATTTTGGTTTTCTGTTGATGTATTACCAAATGAAACCAGAAAGATAAGGAATTCTTTATTCAGACAAAATTCATCCATATCTTATCTTTGTAAGACTTTGGCTGGTCTCCATCCTTGAGCAATGCCATGTTATTTCTCTGAGCTAATAAAACGATCAGTGACTCAGCATCTGTAGCTTGCAATTCAAAATCAGGGGAAAAGTTTGGACAGCATGTCAGCATTTCATCCTAATGTTAATGTGTTATCTTTAGGAGAGACCAAAGGGCGGCCTTCTGGAATGCAAATAAATGAATACATTTAGCCTTAATTGTTTTTAGGTTATTTTCCAGATGGCACCTGTTCTTCCTAAATGACTTTAATTCCTCATTTGGATTGTCAGATCAAATTTGCCACAAACTTTGCCACTTTCCAACCAAAACTGGTAGGAAACATTCTAAAACAGAAAAGAGATAATTGTGACAAGCAATATTTTTTCTTTTGGCTGGTGATTTGGTTTATTGTAATCCTCTACACTATAAATTATTTCCAAAAGCTTCAAGTGGAAGATGCAGATGCGAACAGAACTTTGGTACTCCAGAGTGCACAGCTTGCACGGGAGTTTTATGAGAGTAAAATAGTTTCAGGAATTAAACTCAGGTGACTTTCTTTTAAGTGCACTTATGTTTGTGGAGAGAAGAGATACATAGCCAGAGGAGGCAGCCTCAAAGCATTTGTGTGGACAAATGCTTTGCATTTGTTCCTTGTGTTCACTGCATAGGGCCAGACTGGTCCAGGAACCCTCTTGGGGGAAGAGCACCGTGTCTAGGTCTCTCTTGACCACGTCAATGAACAACACACATGAAGGTGCCTCTTATATTTCTCATGGTCTGATACGACTCAAATCTACTAATTAATTTGTCAAGTTGCTTAGTCACTACCAAACCGAAGCATAATTGAAATAATGACACAAAAAGCTTGACGCATATCTAAAATAATGACACAAAATGCTCTATATACTCTATATATGTTCATCTATGTCACATAATGAAAACAAAAGTTGTTTGTAACCTGTTTCTAGATTTGCTGAATGTCCCTAGTCTCAGCCTTTGCCATGTCTCATGTGTCATGTGTGCTTCTATGATCTGAAAGGTCCCAGTACTTTCTGCCCAGGCATAGAATCATAAAATCCTAGAATATACTGAATTGGAAGGCACCCATCAGGATCATCGAGTCCAACTTGATGTGCAGGCCCTGTGCAGGACACTCCAAGAGTCACCCCATGTGCCTGAGAGCGTTATCCAAACGCTTCTTGAACTCAGACAGGCTTGGTGCTGTAACCAGCTCCTTGGAGAGTCTGTTCCAGTGCTTGATCACCCTCTGGGTGAAAAACCTTTTCTTGATACCTAACCTAAACCTCCTCTGACTCAGATTCACTGTCACTGGTCACAAGAGTGAAGAGATCAGTACTTTCCCCTTTGCTTCCCCTCATGAGGATGATCTGTTGGCCTCATTTCACATAAGTAAACTTGCTAGCAAACCAATAACTTTATATTAGCATGATATATTAAGCATGAAACACCTACAGCCACGTGGCACTTGGACACTGTCATTGCACAGCTCTGCTATGCTGTCAGCAGAAGAAAGGCAATGCTCCTTGACCAGGCTAACAAGACACTGAAGATAGTCTTCATTTTATTAAACTGAATGTCTTACTAGCACATTATAAGGAATATATTATTTTTTCTATTTTTTCTTGTGTTTGTAATCTTAATTGCCACAAAATAGTGGTTTTCTATGACTCTCAGTGGACCCAACAACTTGGACCTGTGGGCCAGTTCCCTGAGATTTAGAAGATGCTCCTTTGCCCATGTGACTCTCTCATGCCTCTGACCCTGTCTCATTCATCCCTCCATGAAAGAAACCCTGGCCACTGGGCTGGGGCTCCAAGGAAATTTGCTGAAAGATTGATCTTTCATGAGGAACTGCCAGATTCATTAGAAATGTTTTGTAGGCACACACTGGTTTTGTTCACTGCGACAAACCAGAGGGGTCTCCCCGGAACTTGTCAGGTCACAGCTGGTGGGCTGGGGTGGTGAGCAGGACACAGCCTTGCTGAGCTCTCTGCCCATAAGCTGACAGCTTGGGCTTTCTACAGCAGAGCTGGAAGAGTGGTAAGTGTGAGATTCTCAGCTTTGTGTGAAGATTCGGCAGGTCTGCGCTTGGATCCGGAGGGGTGAGCCCACGAACCTGGCTGCTCCAGCTCACCCTGCCAGTCCCACCAAAGAACAGGCAGTGTGCCCTGAGGGCTACCACGAGGCTCCCATGCAATGTGGGCAGCTGACTGCTTCGTTTAGCTTTTCAAAAACCTGGTGACTTTTCTGAAGCAAATACTTTCAGGGCTCCTCTCCTGGCATTTTCAGTTTGCAATCCAGTTCAAAACAATGGCTGCTCTTTGCAGACTCTATGACTTATGCCGCCCAGTTGCAGAAGTGGTCATGTGCTCTGCACATTCATGGAAAAAAGGCTCAAAAGGATTGCTCTGCTAGGGCTGAGAAGTTGGTTCAGGGATAGGAATTGTATTTTTAAGCTGACATTAGCCAGCATTGGTGCTAAAAGATGTAGCACTGCATCCCTCACCTGCACATGCTTACCCTCTCCCTTGAGTTTGCACAAGCCTGATCTGAACAACAGATGAATTAATCCAGGTGAAATCTCAGCCAGTGGGAACAAAAACACAAACTGTAATCTAACTTGCAGTCGTGGTGTGGTCTTCCATCCAGCCACATGGACATGTGTGCTGACAGGAGGCTGGAGAGGAGGGAGACGGCTGTCTCTGCAGGAGACTGGGGAGGAGGATGCAAGGCGGTCTCTGGGAGCTTGTGCTTCCTCACAGGGTGAGGTTACATGAGATGGCTGAGCCTGGGGGTAGCTGTTACATAGGGACAATGACACCTACCTCCAGCAGAGCTTTGTGAGCCTTGTGATCCTTACTTCCCCGTACTGGGATGGTGCACACATGAGCACCAAGCCCCACACTACAGCAGGATGGAAGTGCTGGAACAGCAATCATGCCACCTCTGAGCAGGAGCCCTCAGACAGGATTCTCTGTGCAGTCACCAAAATTGCAGTAATGAGCATGTGGCAGCCTGGGCTCAGTACGTGAAATGGTGTGTTGGAGATGCTGGAAGGTGCCCCCCTCCCAGCAGTCCTGGGATTTCACTCATGAGGTAAGTCTCGAGCATTTATTGTACAACTATGTGTTCAGGGCACTTTTTCCCAATGAAGTTGCATAAAATAGACTTTTTCTGTGTGTTGAGAAGTCAATTCTGAGTTATGGACCACTTCTGCATCTGCACGGAAGCCCTTAGTAGGCATTTTGCAGGCTAACTCCAGGCTTGAGGATACAGAGGCATGTTTCTCACATTGTCCTCAAAAGAGGGCATGTGAGAAAAAGTTTCAAGGTCCTTTACTAGTTAATGGTTGTTTTTTCTGTTTTGCAATACAGAACAACTAAATATTCTCATCTTGTTGAAACCGATATATCTTGTGTGATTTTCTTTCATCTTCTTTCTTTCATCACCTTGTTTCTTTATCTGTGACTGAAAAAATATACATTAATTCCTGGAAAAGCTTGCAAAACTCAGAAAGGTAAGTGAACTAATTTCACCTTTGTGGAACAGGTCAACTTGTTGGTGCTTGTTCTCAATGTGCAGTGGTTTTATCCGCTGAGAAGACTGTGGTGAAACCAGCACTGAGGTGCTTTGCTCTAACCACTCACACATGTATAGGGGCTGTTGAGCAGATGGAGAGAGCTCATAAAGTGGCAGAGAATGGCTTGGAGACAAAAAAACCTGCCGTATAGAACCTCAAAATTTTTTAAAGCTATTATGGGAATAAGTGGAATTTTCTGAATTTATTTTTCAAAGAAAAAAAGTTGTCTCAATTTGAGACTTGCCGTCTTTTTCCATATGTTCTCTACTTTAATGAGCAGCTGTGAATTTTATGTAGGAACTATTCGGTGCAGCTTTATGCAGTTTATTAGGTGGGAGATCAGACTTTAAATATTTAAACCAGATTTACAGGCATGGAAACTAGAACAGACTGAGTGACACAGCAAATAATTTATTCATTGAATGTAGCATCTTCCTTTGTGGAAATATGCACAAATGTATTTTTGTTTTCTCACTCTTCCCATTGGGAAGATTTTTTTGATTTTTCAGCCTAGCATCCAGATGAAGGAAGACTTCAGTGATCACAATGTCCACCCATCTCTCCCACTCTGGAAACTTTTAAACCAGCTGCCACACTTTAATATCATGCAGTAGTGTGATACACAGCTCAAAAGCATTAGGATAGGATTCATTAAGTTAAATTTAGACTTGTACAGTATCAATGTCTTCATCTCAGATAGTCACCTTAGGTTGTCCTTACAGTTAGTGTAGACCAGCTGGCATATTTAACCATGATTCAAGTGACCTGATTTAGATGTCTATTTTGGGATGGGATGAATCATGGACTAAGAGCGACTTTCTCTCTTTTCTGCTTAGTTAAGATCGGCTGAGATGAAGAACAGTGTAATAGTGGAATTTTCTGCACAATTTTTGAAGACTGACTCTACTTAAGAAAGGAAATTTAATGAGGCAAAGCTGGAGTGTGAGTTCACCAGCAGTGGTGGGGCCAGTCACTGTGGGTACCAGCTGCCAGCCAGCACACACCCCTTGTCAGGGAGTGGAGGGAGATCATGCTGCCCTTCACCTAGGTGGTATTTAGAGATCATGGGAAGAAAATGAGTGTGCAGCCAAGGTGAAGAGAAAGTCATAAAGAGCTTTAGGGTCAGGAGAGGTTATTGTGTTGGGCAGGTAAGAAAATAAGACACTAGTTCAAATAAACAAGGCTTCACCAGGTTTACTGCTCACAGAAGTAAATGCTTATTCCGGAACTCATCACAACTTTGCATGTTGTGATTGCTCAGATAAAACAACTCTTAAGTAATCCTTTCAGAATTTAGAGGTCAAGCCCAACCTCTGATCAGCTTATGATGCAACTAACTAATTTTCCATTTCCAACATGAAACAAATTTTTAAACATGCACTTTTGGTGCTTTTTTTTTCCCCCAGAAGCACTCTTCTCTGAAAAAGTCTTTATAAACACCTCAAAGTTACCTAATTATTTTCTTTGAAAGTCCTCAGGCTGGCTGAAGTCTTAATGATGGTTGAGTGGTTGCTATACTGAAACTGCTGCCTAAGATCAATTGTTACTGTTTCCTGTTACTTTCTACCTCATGGCTCTCAGTCCAAGTTCCTCGGTTCAGGGCAATTCTTTGCTGTGCACAATAGAATCTTGGTCAACATGAGTCAGCAAAATTTATGGTAATGCAAGTAAATAAATGAGAATACATTACTGTACTCCTTCTGTCCTGAATGGATGAATGTTAGTGGTGTTCCTTCTTAACTGAAGGGTCTGGGAGTTGTTATGACAATGTCTCTAAAATACACTCACCTCTGAGAGGTTACCAGGTTAAGCTTAGTCACTCAGTTGTTTGTGGAGATTGAGAAGTAGGATGGAGCCATCCCTGCAGAAGGGGCAGTTACGGACAACAAAAGGAGGAAACAAAACTCCAGAAAGGGCCACGTCTTCTGCTGACATCATGGAATGAAAAGTGTCACCATCACCTAAGTAATCGTGGTAACAATTTGTGCTTTCTCACGGTGACTCTCAGTATTTCATAAGGCAGGGCGTTATTCAAGACTGACCTTAGTGAAAATGAAGTTGCTCCCACAAGCACATTCTTAGGACCTTAGGATCACTTGTTAATGCATATTTATTTAGTAATTTACTTTATGGGAACAATTCCATTCACATTCACTTTTTCATTATCAGTAAAGTATAACTTATTACCCTGGTTTTCAGAAGGCATAACTAAGATAGCAAGTGAGCTTGTTGCTTGCTTAAAGACATGGAGAGGGTCAGTGAGTCATCAGCAGAGCAGTTCAAATGGCAGGCAGGTTTTGTTTGTGTTTCATTCCAGGAAAAACAAAACAAGAATGCGGGCTGGGAGAAAAGACTTCAAAACAAATGAACTGGAATAATCATTCCCAGGCTGATGTTGTCCAGAATGTGGTTCAGAGTCCTACATTGAATGATGAACAGTGAATGCCAGATCATCATTTCATCCTCAAAAGCTTCATTGTCCATAATCTCCAGAAAGGTTACTGTCTGTTGTCTATGATACCTCTTTTTGGGTATCATCATCTTCCTCATGAAACAGCAGAAGGAAACATGACACATGTGGCATCCTTGTTGCCATCCTCTTGGTGAGGGAGCACAGGCCTTCTGGTAATGACGAACTCACTCCTCAGCATTTTTCAGTCTGACTGCTTCCATTCATGCCCTTGGTTAGAAATACTAACCATTTTTTTTGTCCTAACCATTTTGTACTAACCATTTTTACTGCTTTTGCTGATGTTGTCACATACCTTCATTCCTGTGTCACCCATAACTACCCTTAACTACAGTTTTTTATCCCTGTACTCTGAAGGAGGGCCATAGGGCTACCTTCCAGGGACTTCCTTGCAAAACACGAGTAATCCAGAGTTAGGAAGGCTCAAATGCAGTCTCTAAATGCTGAGCTACCTGCATACACATGTATTTGTTCTGCACGAGCCTGTTAAGGCTTAAGAATGCGAACTGTTGATGGACAGTATTTCAGGTGAGTGAAACAAAGTGTGAGAGCGGCTAAAATGAAGAGACATGACAGCCTCAAAATGAAGCTTCAAGACAACAAAATTTTCAAGTGCAGAGAAAAACAGGTAATATCTAGGTGGAATTCAGTTCAAGATGGAGACCCTACATGTGCCTACATGTAGGTATGGATAAAAATATACTTGCTATTTTTTTGACTATGGAAGCTGGTGCCTTCATTCAGTTGCCTAAATATTGGTGCCTTTGTAAGTATTTTGGAAGTCTGAGACATGCCTGACACTTACAACATAAGGGAAATCCATGTCCTTTTGGGATGGCTGGATGCCAGACAGGACACTTTCCCAGCACTCAAGCAGTACTGGACATTTACGTATGAAGCTTGTCTCTAGCCAATACAGTCAACAAAGCCTCGAGGGCAACTCATGTCATTCCAAAGTAGGACTTGTGGGTGACCAAATAAATCACTTCATGTGCCTGAATTGGCTGATTTTGTACTTTTGGCTGTATTGCCTGTAACTGAAGGTTTAACATCTAGTGCATATATAGATGCCTAAATCTCTGCTTTCTGACCTTGGGTTGCCCTGGGTGTTTCAAAGGAGCTGTGGCAGATACGAAAGCGTTTAGGTTATACAGAAGGTAATGCCTGCAACTCCTCAGCTGCATGACTTGCATGACTGATCTGGCCTTTTTTTAAGTGGTCTGCCCTTCCAAAGAGATATCATATGGGAATTCTTTGAACACTTACTTCTCATATGAACAGATCCTGCTTCTGGTAGCGTGACCCAAAGTGACCTATCCTCCTGCTCTGCTTCTGCTGGGTGAACCAAACTCTTTTCTGTGACTCACTGCAACAATTTTGATCCAGGAGATAGACGTATTTTTTGTTTCAAAGGGAGTTTTGAAAAAGAATTCAAGCTGCTGCTAACAGCTTAGGGTGTTATTTAGTACTCGTATAACACCATAAGAGAGCTCTGCATTGAGCTTTAATACATGATTTATGATCTTCACTTTCATTTTTTCAGCTTTGTTAAGATTCCTTTGGAGTCTAAGTGCTTTGCAGTTCACCTGGCCGGCAGTTCATCTGTTTATCCTTCAGAAGAGCTCATCTGTTACTTCTGGCAATGTGGCCAAGGTATCCTTTTACCAGAACTTGTTTGACATCAGCAATGAAGCAAAGAGACCCTGAAATGTCACTGATGGCCACTTTTGCTGCTTCGGTGCATTTGCTCTGAGTGTGATCTAATGGAAAGCAAAATATTCTTATTATAGCAAACCATAATTCACTGGCTGAACTCTCAAGTATATGCAATGACCAGCATAACAGCTTCAAAGCAGCAGCTGGGCCAGGAATCTGTTGGCTGCACCATTCTCGCAGCAACATAGGAAATAACTTTTTTTCCCATCTGCTAAATGTCAGTAATTTAAAAAATGTGTTCATACTGCACTGGGATGAAAGCAAAATATGTTCTTGCAAGAACTTTTCCTGAGCTGAGATATCAACATTTAGGGCACTGTTTCGGGAAGCTGAAAAGAAATATATTCACATACACATCCCTGCAACGGAGGTAAATATTAAATTATGTATTCAAACTGGAACAGCTCTGACAGAGAAGACTGAAAAACTTGATGGAGAGATCATGTATCTGAAACATGCATACCAAGTTCCTGGTGTGAGCCAAAAAGATGAAAGACATATATGTTCCCCAGTCAAGGCTGTATCCTTTTCCCTGTGAAAGAGGGATGGTACTCTTGAGATAACCAAAAATTCATTCTGAAGCCAAGAAGCCTTTTTCTGGTGCTGTCAAACCTCACGCACCATTGTGCACTTTGATTTTAGTGAATGTGAATTTTTCATTTCATCCTCATTGAATTAGGCTGCATTTTTCGAATTCTGGCACCAGCCTGTTGGGATCCTCCAGAGGTGCGAATCTTTTCTCCGCGTGTTTGCGGACAATGGATGGACATGCCGCAGCACGGCATCACGCCCACGCTGGCAGGGACGCTTCGGCTCCAGCTGCTGCCGCAGGGGACCGTCTTCGGCTGCCCCCACCCCGACCGCCCCGGGGACCGCCAGCTCCAGCCCTCTGGTGCCCTCCAGTGTCTCCTTCCCGAAATAACTTAGGGGAACAAAGCCCTTAAGAGGAGATCCCGCGTAGAGTGATGCTCCATCGGGATGCTTGAGGATCTGGCGCCGAATTGAAGATGGAATTTAATTTACTGGGCAAGCCGTGTGTCCTTGACTTGTCAGCAAGAAGCTGACATTAAGGTAGGCTGAGGAAGGCAAGCTTTGCTACCTTCAGGAAAGTAACAAGGTACGTCTGGTTATCTGAGCAGCTCTTCAGTGTGCTGCTTTATCACAGACATTCCCTGAATAACCATTTGCACCGTGGCATTACTCAATATAGAATGAGAATTCGTGATTTGTTCTGTGGCCGGTTTCGGTGATAAGAACACAAGCTACAGGCTGCAAGACCTTTAATCTCAATTTATTCTCTTCCTTTAGATAAGTAACTTCAACAAATCTACTGTTTGGCTCAGAATAATCCCATATATAAATAACACCAAAAAAAGCAGTCTGTTCCATTTGTCTGTTTGTAATTAAATTCAGCAGAATTCTGACTCTACTCAGCTATTCTCACATGACTACAGAGTCACAGAGTCACAGAATGGATCAGGTTGGAAGGGACCACAGTAGATCCTCTAGTCCAACCTCCCTGCTTAACCAAGGGCATCCTAGAGCATACGGCATAGGATTACATCCAGGTAATTCTGGAATATCTCCAGTGAGGGAGACTCCACAACTTCTCTGGGCAATCTGTTCCACTGTGTGGTCACATGTGGAAATAAAGTTCTTCTTCATATTCAGGTGGAACTTCCTGTGCTATATAGGGATTCTACTTAAAGAATGCACGCTGTCCTTCAAACGAAAAAATAACATATTGCCATAGGCTTGGGTAACATTTACCTTGTAAACATTTCACAGAAAGAAGCAGCATACCAATTTATACCTTCTACATATTGGGGTTTAGTTGTTACAATGGACACCATAAATCTATGCAAGAACTATAGCTAAATTATGGATAATTTACAGAAAACCAGCTTTTGCTAAGTAAATATTTCATTCATATTATTTCAGTGTTTTTGGAAGGAAAATGATGACATAGTAAGCTCTGAAATATATCTGCAATAAAGATTTCTCAGAAACAAGGCAAATATTTTAAGAAATAAAGGATCCAGATAGTTTCTACTTTAATCCATGTTTGCTTTAGCATTGTCAAGAATTGCTTAAAATATTTTTGCTTTTATATCTTAGTCTAATTTTAAGTTCTGTCTTTCTAGCAGTTTTTACAATACAGACTCATGGCTTGACTCCTCAAAATCACCCCTGAATTTTGAAGCAAAATTGTCCCTCTTATTTCCTCAAAATCATCATCACTGAAGGTACCCAAGGCACCCAGGACCAGTGGACATATTAGCATACACACAGGACAGCCATGCACTTCTGGACTGCTGTGCAGGGACTAAAGGGGCAAATAAATCCCCGTCTCCAGACTTGATTTAACAGCCCACAGGTTGACACCTAGTGCCATTTGAGATGCTCTGCAGCACCTGGGGCATCTGCACAAGGTACATTCAGACAACTGAGTCCTGACCCCCTGACTTGATGCACAGGTGAGCACAGCCACAGGCATGTAGCAGCTTTTCAGGTGCCCTAAGGAGCCCAGCTGCTGCTCCAGATGTGCATGGGTCCTGGTTCATAGCCATCAGGCTCACCCTGCTGCCTTGGCTCACCTGCTGTTAGAAGGTTAGAAGAGGAAAATTGCTGCACAGAAGAAATTGTCTGTTGAAACTCCCGACAGAGAAAGGTCAGCCAGCATGGGACTGTGAGGCTGAAGACTAGGCCTGGGAATCACAAGCATCCTTGAAAAGGGCAGCTGGGGACCTAGAAACCAGAGACATCCCAAGGTAGCACCACTAAACACAAGACCAAGAGACTGTAAGGACAACTTAACATCTGAGAAAATGGAAAACAACATAGAAATATAAAATTACTCTGGAAAAGTAGAAAACAGAATCATCTATTGGCTGTTAGAGATGAAAACTAGAAATTAACATCATCTATTAACCGCTCAAAGTAGGATCTCCTACACGCTTAAGTCCCTTTGTTATAAAAAGGACTTAATTTTTATCCAAAATGGAGTCTCTTTCTGAGAACTTTCCAGCTGAATCCCACATGAAGTGTCCACAAGCACTTGGACTCTCATTGGGGATGCTGGCTGATTCCAGACTTTGTGTCAGGGATCTGTCTGGAAGGGAGACTCTGTCTTTTCTCTTGCTGCTTGCGTCTGTGCTCCCCTCTTTTGGGGTTGGTTGGGTGTCCCCTCCAGAATCAGTTTGTTCCTCCCTTTTGAGATGGTTTGGCTTCTTCTTAAGTCTGTCTAATTTTCTTCATGTAAATTAATATATATGAAGTATATATACTATTATATTATTGTTGATAAATTTTCTTCAATGGTGATAAGTTACAGTAATTGTAATAGTATATACCTACTTGGTTGTTGTTATCATTTGTTGTACTACAGTGCTTGAAGCTAGTATTGTTTGACACCATACTATTAACTGATACTGTATTATTGATTGCTGATAATAATTTTTAGTAGCTTGACATATATTCATTCATATTGACTTTATTAATCATCATATTAGCTTTCTTAACTACCAGTATATTTGCTAGCAGTGATTTTTGTGGTAATCTGTAATAAAGTAGAAAATTTTAGAGGACAAAGCCTCTGCATCCTTTTGTGTTACAGAATCCTAGGAACGCACAGTCATGATCTCTGCACAGCTGCAGGCTGGGTAACCCTTCAGGTTGTGACATCTGCCAAATCTACAGAATCACACTTTGAACCAAGCCCTTGTTGTTAAAACATGTGGAATAATTTTTGGCATTTCAGATCCTCTCATCTGTGGCTCAACTTATTTGCTCTTCAGAATTTGGACTATTTTTTCCTTGAAATTTAGATATTTTTATTTTTTATACTGTTACTCATACAATCCAAATGAAAACATGTTCAGTTACTAATCAGACAACTGATTTATCATCACTTCTTGTTGGGCATTTTGATTACAACAAAAGACTGTGAAATTTATTGTTAAAAAGCAAGTTGTTGTCCTTGTAATGAAATAGAAAAGATAAAAATGGCTCCAGTGTCACACTATACAGCTTATTGTGAAGGTGGTTTGACAGTCCGGGTGTAACAAACATTCCAGTTGGCTGATATGAAAGCAAGGATCAGCCTGGGGCTCAGAAAACAAAGCATATTTTAACTGCAACCAGGCATTCGTCAGAAAGACAGTCTCGCAGTTTCCAACTGATTTTACAATATGAATAATTTGTTTGCATCATGTGTCGCCAGCTTTATTTAAAGCACACAATGAAAAATACCAACATGCTGTTTTCCTCTTAACAACAACTGCTGCACTACAAATTTTAATTTTTAAGTAGTAACATTCTCACATTACACTTACAGATTTTTTTTCTGTTGAAATATGTTCCCTTGTGTTATCACAGTCCATCCTTAAAGTGTACAGTTAGAAAACCCTTCTGTATAAGCAATATGTCTAGCACTTAACAAACCAGGAAAATGCTTTATACAAATAAGTTAATATTTTTTCTTGTTGACAAAAAAACTGCCAAAGCTGCAACTAGCATAACATCCAGTTTATATAAGTGTGTGTGTTCCCATTCTACCAACAGAAACTGACTGTATATTCCTTATAAGTTTATAGATTGCTTATATTGTTATTGAAAATTTTCATTGAGACAAGTATGTCTTTTGCATGGCAAAACTCATCTGGCATTAACCAAATCTGTCATACCAGCTATATAGAATTGCATCTATTTTCTTTTATTCTTTAGGAAATTCCTGGGAACAGAGTTCTGAGCAGTGTCACACTTGCAAATGAGCACCAGTAACTCATTTTTCACCTTTTTTTTTTTCAGCAGGCATTTCAGAATGTGTCCGTTTCTTTATTGTGGCCACCAGCAATGAGATTTTTAAAATCAGAGCTTTTACGTGCTGTTCACATCTGTGCATCTCCTTTGGTGCCCTGTTAGTCATTCAGTTATGGATAAGAAAAGAGAAACTAATAGGGACAAGACACCTTCCTCTTGCAAGGAGGAATCAAAGTATAAATCTGTGCATTACAATGTTTTTGAGTACTTATGCAAAAAGATGAGAAGATTAATTGCAAAAAGCCCAAAGAACTATACAAGGACTAACTATGGGCTTTAATCGCATTCTCTGAGTGAATCCAGACTTGGAACAAGATCTCCCAGCTTGGGTAAATGGGTTAAAAGGGGTTGAAAATTGAGTTCAAATGAGAACTGAAGTTACAGGCAATTGAAACTTGAGCCTTGCTTTTCATTAGAAAAATCTCAGTTATGGAGCCCATCTCAGTAATGCAACATAAGCAAAGCTGCTTATAGAAAGCTATGTGTTGAAGTAGGTGCTTATTTCCAGCACATTTTTCTCAAACATTCTTGAGAATTGCTAACAAAATCTCGGTCTACTGACTCTTATAAGTGGTTCCATCTTCCCCTTTCTACTGACTGGAGCCTCAAGCATCTCTCATCCTATGTGTTGCACAAAAATCCTTGGAGCATACATAGGATTTCATTGAGCAACAATTCCCCAGGAAATAATATCCTTATGGGGTAATTGAGTCTCAAAAAAATGTCATGCGCCAGCATGGTAAGTGAATGGTCATGTTGAGGATCAGTCTAATACATTTATGTTGGCTGTCACTAACACTGATGTTTGTCTACTCATGGATTTAGTTCTTGTATTTTAATTTTCCAAATATAAATCCATGAGAATAACTGTATATAGCAGAAATCCCACTGAATTTAAGAAGGTATGCATGCTCATAAAACTATTTGTGTGACTGTTGGGTTTGCAACTAGAATTACCAAACCCAGCTGCTACTAAGGAAAAACTCCCTCTAAAACCACTATGGTTTGGGAAGAGTTACAACCACGAGATAAACTAACCTAGGTTTCAGGATAATATAAAGCATGGTCTTACTCAGTCATTGTATGAACAGTCATTTCATTTATCACATACTTTTTCCTGCAAAAACTGCCATTTAAAAAATCTCAACACACAGCATTTTTGAACACCTCATTTGGTTTAGTTGATGTTAATATTATCTGCTTCCCTCTTTGACCAGCTAGAAGTTGGCATTTAAGTTTACTGGACTCTTGACTGATCCACAGATAATCTTGAAGGTTAACTTTAAGAAGAGATTAAACGATCATGATCTCATCTCAACTAAGAACTAAGCGCAACATCTTCCTTTCAGCACAACTTTACAACAGCAAGTTCCTCCCTCACAACCTTGTAACACACTCTCCCATGCACCTAAACAATCATGAATAAACAAGAAAACAAACCTTAGCAAACTGCTTCACTCACAGACTGAAAAAAGCTTATTTTTCAGATTTGAATTTGAAGCACAGATGTTGACTATAAAATGCACGGGCATTTTATAAGGAATTTTGAGGATAACGGCTTATATTTTTTTTCCTACTACTAGTCATGGCTAGGCTTCGTGAACGAAGATTTGGGGCCTACTACTAGTATATCATTAAAGAAGACCCTTGTAGTGCTTTAATAGTCTACATTTCATACAGTTAGAAGTCCTCTGCTCTACTTAATGTATACAGTACTTCCTAAACTGTATTTTAAAACTTCTCTTTGGGATATACAATATTTTGAGTTCAACTGACATGTTGTTATTAAACATTGGAAGATCAAAGATGCAGTACTGGACAATGAAAGAATACTGTCCCATAAAACACACCATACAAATAATTTTCACAGTTCTAAAAATACAAGATCATACATAAAAATATCACAAATAGCTCAGTACATGTTATCATCAACATAATATTAAGTCCAGCAAATAGTGTCACATATTAAGGGCCAAATTCTGGCTCAATGTGCAGTTGAAGCCTAAATAGATGTTTAGAGAAAATAATATAAAGCCACAAATGTTATTGTTATACTGATAACAATAACATTTCTTAATCTGTGTAAGATTTTTGTCCTAAAGTACATACCTAACTTATGCTACAGAAGGAACATGTGGCCATTGGTATTTGGCTCCTAGGACACGCCTTCATGGATTTGTTGTGGTGAAGGGCAGTGGAGGCAGAGGACAGTCTTCCTTCTGGGGATGACAGTTTTAGCAAGCATCTTTATCTACTGTTCTGCCAGAATTTGGCCAAGAGTTCAAAATCCTGTACATCTTATTCAGTAGTCCACTGAAATCAATGGAACCGTTTTTGTGAGTAAGATGAAAAGGATTTGGCCCCCAAAGTTTTTAACCCTTTAAGTAGTAGAAATTAGTTTCATTGCACTTAGCCCATCATTCACAAATAACTTTCTATTCAAAACCAAAATGGTTGTCAATGTACAGGAAGTGTTTGCTCACAAATAGGAAAGCATGGAGCAACATCTGACTATTCATAGCACTTTGAGACTGAATTCCTAAAAAAAAAAGAGCCACTTGCATATGACAATTTCATCCAACATGTGTCTGAGGCCAGAATAGTTGTTTTTTAAATTTCTAGATACTATCTCTGGATACCTTAGAAAAAGGTGAGTGACTTGCTACCCTTTTGGTTATATTAAATCATTTTAATTCCTTGTATTCCCTATTTCCTCTCCAGACAAAAGAATGTAGAGATTTTGTGCTGCCAGCAGTCTTTTGGTATCACATCCTCAGGGGACATGATGGGCTTTTGGCTATGGGAATAGGATTAGATTTCCTGCTTAACTCTCCCAGTTCATGCTGAAGTCAGGAAGAAAAGTTCTTGGAAGGTAATCCAAGTTGAGTAAAGACTCCACTCACTGAGAAAAATTCACGGACTTCAACACACAGAGCATTAGTCTAGCCTTTGGAATAACGTGAATAAAATATCCATAAAAAGGGCTGCAATGAAGGCTTCAGAAGGACATACATAATGGTATGTCCAGGAGAAGGTTACTTTGGGTGTTGTGCCCACACCTGGTAAGAAAGGTGTTAAGGTATCTCTTTGTTCCTATTAAGGAAAGTTTTCCCATGATTCAGTTTTCCACACGTCCTATTCTTTAAGGCAGATCCTGAAGTATTTATTATATCCTCATTCCTCACTCCACTGGTTATTTGCCAGAATAATACTTAAGAGAGTTTGCTCTGTGCATCTTCTTCATATTCAGATGCCATGAGCCCCTGGTGTCTCCTGGTATGAACTCAACTTCCATGTTTTGCCCTTGCAGCAGCTCCCAGCTCCTTGCATTGGTGAGGACCTTCTCAGATGAGAAGATAACCCAGACATACATTTCTACACAGATGGGAAGAGCAGGAACAGGAAGAGTCATATGGACTGGCCTTTGTGCCTCCCACCTGCAATGACAGGGGTGTCTCCCTGGCATGAGGAGGAAGATGAGGTGGTGGTCTGCTCCTTGGTATAAACAGAGGTTGGGAGAACCATCTGGCACCCAAGGTAGCTTTTGGGGCTGGCCCAAAGCGCTTACAGGAGTTAAGGTATTTTGTGGATTCAGGTCTTGAAAGCCATGTCACAGCATTTGATATAAGAATTACAGGGTTTCATGGCAGAAGATGAAGTTCTCTTCCTAAATTCTGAAGGAGAAAATGCTTTGAGAATTTTTTTGTGAATACCGCTGCTCCAAAAGGAAAGTATGCACATGCTATATGCTATATTTTTGGTTTGCCTTTTTTCCCTTCTGTTTGTCAAAAAAAAAAAAAGCTTAGAAAATAACAAAACTGATGAATTTTATGGCAATTTTATGACGAATTGTCCATTTCTGATCTATGTTGAGATTTATTACTAGCCATATTTGACTTTCATTTTGGGTTCTGAAAGCATTTAAAGCTTAGTATTAAAAAGCCTCATAACAATCTTCTACAGCAAGTGTATCTCAATTTTACAGGTAAGCAAACCAAGGCATAAAAAAAATGAAATGATATGCCACAGATAGCATAGTAAGTCAATGTCAAAGTCAAGAAGAGAATGAAATCCTGCAGCTATGGGTTAACTCTCTCTTCAGGCTAAGAAAATTGATCTTATCCTTAATGTGCGGTTTCACACCACCTGTACTAAAGTTCATGAAAACCAGCCAGTTTGCACTGTTAAAATGTTTGCAAAGCCAATTTTTTTTTTCCATATAAGCACAAAAATTCTACTTAAAGGGTTAATTATACTGCTGTGCTGGTAAACATTTTTAACTTATTGCTGGTTAGACCTGTCTTTAAATACTAACTGGGACAGAAGAGACTGAGCTGGCCCTGGACTCCCTTGTCTTCGTGTTGGGCATGGATATTGTACAACAGGATACACCCACAGTGGCCTCAGGCAGCTCATCTTCCTCTGTCCATTCATTGAGATCTGGGTTATAGCACTGAATGCATTTCTTGTACTTTTTCTCTATTTCATTCCAGCCACCCACTAAGTAAATTTTCCCATTAAGGGTGGAGGCGCCAGCCGTACTAACTCCGGTTTGAAGTGGTGCCACGTAATTCCACTGCCCTGTGTAAGGACTGTAACACTCCACAGGGAGAACATCGACCCTCTCGGCTCGCCCCCCCAGCTGAGACCCACCCATGACATAGACCCTCTCCAGAAGGGACACTGCACAGTGCCAGCCTCTTGGGGTGCTGAGGCTGGCCTTGTCCTGCCAGCTGTCTTTGCTGGGGTCGTACATGCACACTGAGCGAGAGTAAGCGTTATTGATGTAGCCTCCTGTGACCAGGATCTGACCATCCACCACGGCGCTGGCATGGCAGCACCTGGGCACCTCCAGCGGTGCCTTCATCTGCCACTGGTTAGTTGCGGGCACGTAGCATTCGACAGAGGAGAGGCATCCCTCAGAGTTGCGACCGCCCACGGCAAAAAGGAGACCATTGAACACATTCAGGCTAAAATGGGTGCGCCGCTGATTCATGTTTGCCAAGTGAATCCAGCTGTTGAAACGAGGATCATATCTGAAAGCATTAAAAAGAGAGCAACAGTCTCACATAGTGCTCTGCTAAACTGTACAGGATTTCCATGTCACTGCTGCAAGAGCAAAATTGCTAAAATTTTAGTTAGTTATTTAGCCTATGAAAAGTCATTGTAATGAAACTGGTATTCTTGGTTAAATTTCCAAATAAATTCAGGTTTTGATTGGAGAAAAATCTGTTTGTGTCATTAAAACCTATTATTTCAATGAAGTAAATCTAATTCTTATGTAACTTGATTTTGTACAATAATCTCATTAGAATACTGGGAAGAGATACTTTCAAGATACAATAGGACTTTAAAATTGTTTTTTTGCAATTTACACCTACAGCAAAGATGTCTAAATTTACTCAAAGAGTATTAAAAAATGTTACTTGGTGATTTATACTTGTATCTTCTTAGTACTTTCTAAATGGTGAGTATGCTTTCCCTGCCACTCATATGGAGTAAGGTTTATGTGAAAAGAGCATCTGTGCTTTCTAACACTATTCCTATCTAAAATAAAATTCCTCATCCTTGATATTTAAGCAATTTTGAAATAGGAAATTTCAAATTATGACTCTTGAAGATGTTGAGTAAAGTACGTTAGTAGACCCACACACTTCTCCTGTTGCATGCTAAGGGGATCAGAAAATCACATGAGAAAAAGACTATGGGAAAGTAAGCACTAATTGTTAGCTGTTGTTCAGCATTGTCATCTGCAAGTCCACAGACATACTGATGTGACTTGACATGCTCAAGGTTAATGGCACAACAAGGAGCAGAATCCATTCAGCCATGGACAATGAGGAGTCCCCAGTCTCCTCCTCACAACCAGGGTGTGCACTGGGCACAGCTCCTTTGAGAATGTGAGGCACAGCTTAAAGGTAGCAGGTCAGGAGAGCAACAGCATAATCTCTTTTATGTGATATATTTTTCTGACTAAGTAGATTACACAATAAAATTGATCTAGAGAAGGTTCCTCATTCATTAACTTTGTATGTTGGTTGATGTCCTCAGGAGAAGCTGACTGTTCCTTCCGGGAGCAGAAAAGGAACCATTGGTAGGACTGTGGCTGTGTATTGCCATTGTATGTCCATAGTCTGTTAGCAGACAAAAAGCTGAGTTTTTTTACCTCCAGCCTTTCCTTCAAGCTGCTGTGTGCTGTCAGCTTTCAGGTTGAACTATTTAAAAACTAGTACCACTCATTTGACTATTGCACGTTAGCCTATGCACTCTTCTGACCTTGCTACCACCAGTGCAGTCCTACGATGGCTGTAGATAGGAACTGCAATATTTCAGAAGTGAGGTGTAATTTGGAGTACATTGTAGAAGAGAAATACAGCCCTCAAGCAGTGGTGCTGTTTCTAAACTCTTGATAATAATAAAAAGCTAAGGGGTATGAAATGCAGTATAAAAGCTGTTGAAAATACAGTAGATGGCGCATAGAAAGTTAAGACTAGAAGTTAACACCTAAAAGGTGTTTTTCAGAACTTTCTGTGAGACATCTAAGGTTTTAAAAATTTGAAAACTCTCACCTTGTCTGATTTGGTGCATTTTAATGGTACGTTAGAACATCCCAGGACTTCCTATTTATGTTCCTATTTACTTCCTCTACTTGGAGTAAGTTTTCTCAGGTTTTCGTCACTTCTGATTGTGCATGTGCAATCATGGTGAAGTTTTTTGCCGTAAAGTTGCATATTTCTGTTCATTCAGACTTTAATTTAGAATAGCATCTATACCTCCCCCACACTGTCCCCTTTCTCTTTATCCGAGTGGTTCATGTTACATGACACAAACCAGCGTAGTCTATCTGCCTACCTTCTGTGGAATAGATACCTCCATCTCTTTTAAGTAAATAACCAGTTACCTGCAGAAATTGCTGACTGCATGCTTGGCTTGGTTCCTGGCATCATTCTGGTCTTCCCCACCAGCCACATAAAGAAATCCATCCATCACTGTGACACACTGATTAAAACTTTTAGCAGGCATTTCACTTAGCTTCTTCCACCCTTTTTCAGGATCTCTGTATAAGATGTCTCTGCTGAGAGACTTCTCTGTTAGAGCAGGGCGTCCCCCAACAGTAACTAAGACTCTGAAACCTCCACGGATCCTTGTTCTTCTGGACTGAAGTGTATTCTGGTGATAGGGAAGCAAGTGATAGTTCATGGCATCCACTAGGAGCTTATGGCAGTCTGCATCTTGCATCATTCTTGGCACAGTCTGTACATAATTGACAAGGTCTTGGGCTGAGATGGTACCAAAACGGACGTTACTTAAGAGATTGGCAGCAAACTTTACTCTTTTTTGGTCAAATTCCAGCCATTTTATTGCAATCTGGAATGCAACAATTTCAGAAGGCAACTGCAAGTCATCATCTGCAAGAAGTTCATTAATCTGATCAAAAGTAAGTTTTAGGAACTGATCAGTTTCTGAAAATTCAATGAAGTTGTCTCTAATAAATTTGTGCGCTGCTTCCTTGGTTGTTTTTAGTCCATACGTTTCTGCAATATTAGCAATGTACATACAGTTCTCAACACTGATTTCTTGGACTAGAAAATCACAGCACATCTTTACAAGGGTGTGAATCTGTAGATAAATTGCTGTGGAAATAATACTACCTATTGTATAAAGTGAGAGAGTAAGTTTTCCAGAGTAAGCATAGGTGATAACAGTAGCTAGACCCAATGGGGACACATCATTGAGGTCCACTCTTTGAGTGGATGGATCTTTCTTTAAGATGTTGTGGAAGTATTCACTGCTTGAAGCCATCACCACCTTATGAACACTGAAGGATTTGGTTTTGGTACTGATAGTCAAGTCACACAGAAAATTTTCTTGTCTCATTTTACTTAGACCTTCCAAGAGATTTGGGCAATATGATGGGTCTGAAACTTCAGATGAGATGCAGCTGAAACCATTTCCTCCTTCCAAGAGTCCATTCAAGCCATTTAGTTTACTGAGGGGGCCATCTTCCACAATGATAGTAGTTTCATTGATATCTGCTTTGTTCTTTTTCACATTCTTCTTCTTAGGAGCCATGACTGCAATGAAATATCACAGCCAAGAGCTTGCTAAAATTAAATTAAAATGTTTAGAGCTACACCACAGTTTTGAAATTTAATAGCTATGTGATTGTGAAACAAATCTAACCTTTGTCAATACATACTAATGCCACAAAACCAAACACACAGGATAATCTATCTTCCTAAGAACTATTATTCTGTTCTAGATCGTAGTGTGGCTGTTTATTATTAACAATCGATACTTACATTGTGAAGAATGCATCTACAAGTAATTCAGTAATTTTTTTTTATTTTTAAATAACAGGGCCACAAATTAACATTCACCTGTTATCATCATGTTCAAAGAGTTAAATTCTCTAAATGAGTTTGCCAGCATGTAAAATTTTGTAAATATGTATTTCAATTAGACAGGTTCTAGACCTGAATTCATTAGCCAGAAGCACCGGAAAAATATGGGTCCCCAGCTTTGTTCATCCTTACTCCAGGAATAGCACAGACTTACAGGTGAGTTCAGAACTGGACTGGGAAATATTAAGACTGGGAGAAATTCTTAAAGACAAAAAAAAAGCAAGATGAGACATAAAGAGAAAGTGGATTTTAGTATGATGTCATATTGATTTTAGATTTAGGATCTGCTCCAAACTGATTCCAGGTTTTTGTAATTTTTGATTTTATAAACTGATGATATTCTATTTTCCATGTCAGACATGCAAATACTTTCTAGACATAGCACACTTTGCTTGCTTCTCAGCATCAGTAATTCAAAATCTATAATCCCACTTTTCGGATTTTGTGGAGATTTATGGAGAAGATGTCTAACTTCTATCTGAAAAAAATGTCATGCAAACTCGGGATGTGTTACTTCAAACAAGTTCTGTATGTGTCAAGGTAAGAATCAGTCCCATACAGTGATATTAGAACACATTTATTTAAATAATATGTATCAACTCTAGGCAAGTTCCAGCTCTTACTGTAATGAAGAGCCACATTTTTGTCAAATGCAATGTAAGACAGCCCCAAAGCAGTCTTTAAAGGATTTGCTTCAAACGAATATATGTATGTGCAAATATACTCGAAGGAAAGCACTGATCTTCAGTAACACAGTTTAAACAGAACTGTGGAGACCAGCATTCAAATAGATTCAAATATAGCATTTATCTCCAATATATTCACTGATTTTAAAACAATTTACATGTTAATTTTCTTTGTGATCCTTGCAGTCATAAAACCCAGAACATGAAGAAATGCTAATTAATGATAATTAATTACAGTTTTATTGTAGATAATAAAAAGACTTCAGTAATATTTCAGTCTAGAATCTCAGCACATCAATTCTTCCTTAAGCATGTAACAAAATGATAATTTAATTATAGAAAGGAATGGTTGCTGCCTGTGAGCACCAGGAGTTTTTTGCTGCTGCTGCTGGGTGATGACCATGTGCAGAGCAGGCAAGGGAGAAAGCCATGTGTGCCCAGAGTATCAGTGTCAGCCTGTGCTGACGTAAGCTGCGATCCCTGATATGTCAGTGTGCCTGCGCAGGGGTCAGCTGCTGCCCGGCTCCCCCTGCTCCGGCTGCATTCCAGGAGCTGCATCTGTTGAGACCTATCAGAGTCACGTCCCAGAATAGCAACCTCCCAGCAGCTTGCCATTTTAAGACAGGTTCAGTTGAAGGTATAGCTAGTGTTTTAGAATACTTGGTTGTTTAACACAGCTTTTGTTGCAAAAAACCTGTGATGTTGCAAGTGTTGTGTACATTTGTTCGCATAGAAAAAAAAGGAAAACAAAACTTCTGGATGTTTTTGTATGTTCTACATAGAGTTTTAGCTTTGCATATTAATATTAATTTGCAACTTTAAAGCTGGCAAGGGCATATTCTTTTGGCAGTTGTATCTTGTTGTTCTAAGTATTTTTAGAGACCCGTAACTTAAAATTTTCAATACATGCAGCACTTAATGTTTATTGCCTCACTGCATCATTGCAGAACTCATTTAAATACATGGCATTTTAAGCTCTGTTCAAAAATGCTTACTACCCAAAGTTTTCCCTTGAAAAACACTTTTTTATCACCATAAATTTCATCAGCCAGTATAGTGTACAAGCACTAAAAGTGACAGGACATGCAAGCCCAGTGAAACAAATAAAATGATCCTATAATAAAACCAGGTTACTTAATTTTGAAAACCCTGGGTGATTTGGTTTTCTATTTGCTTTCACTTAATTTATTTTAACTTAAGAACAACTCATGCCAAATATCACTTGGGATCCCAAAACAATGCCTTCAACCAACCAACCTCCCCCCCCTTAAAATGTTACCCTCTAAACACTATCAAACAGAGGAGTTAAAAACCTCTTACCCTCCTCAGAAAAATGTTGTTCCAGAGCTGTCCAAGAAGCTGTCAGTGAAAATGTCTTCCTTGGAAAATGTGAACACAAAAAATGAGGAATTGTGGTAAAAAAGAGAGAGAAAGGTCAGAGGCCACTTGGTAAGTTCCAGCTTGTGGTTTCCAATGAGATACTTTGCTGTCACAGCGAGCAAAGGAGACTGGAGCCTGCGCTCGAGTGCTCTTTAAAATGACCCCTCCTCTCCATGCCTTGCTCCCTGCCTCTGCCCAGCCACAGGAGCTCAGCTTTCCTGGACTGCCTGGCCACTGGAAATCCGGAGTACAAGCCTGGACCCTGCAAATGCACAGGTACAGGGGAGGAAAGGGAAGGGAAGGTGAAGATGGTAGTTCCACAGCAGGCAGTAATTGTCTCAGGTAAGTGTAGGGTGAGCCACTGGGTTCCCCTGCTCAAAGCTGGGAGCCTGACTGAAAGCCTGTATGGTTAGGGAGAGGGACTGGTTTAGGTTGGATATAAGGAAGATAGTTTTTATGATAAGGCACTGGCACAGGTTGCCTAGAGAAGCTGTGGATGCCACATCCCTAGAAGTGTTCAAGGCTGGGTTGGATGGGACTTTGAGCAACTTGGTCTGGCAGAAGATGTCAGAGGGGTTGGAGCTAGATAATCTTGGAAGGTCTTTTTAAAAGCCATTATATGATCATATTATTCTATAACCTAAAATAACCACCAGGAAATGCCAAGGAAAACATGGTACTTAAGTTCGACTTTCTTAGGTTTTCTGTGCTTAACTCTGGGCAGAGGAAAGGAGATCAGCTGATGCGGCTCACAGCCATGTCTTGTTTTGTCCTGTTTCAAGGAGTTAGGTTGCTGCTTCCTAAACAATTGTCTTGGCTTTCAAGGATACTGGCTCACATCCCCTGATATATTTGCAGAGAGATGTGAACTTTGATCTTCTGTCTCTCAACAAGACAACTTGTGGGTTATGCCATACATTGGAATAATTTACCTCTGCCTCCTTGGCAGTCAACTTCAGGAATAATAAAAAGCTAAACCTCCACATCCCAGGAGAACTTAATCCCATGTGAGAGATAAAAAGGGTGTAACTGACTGCATGGGAAGGGAAGGGTATTGGGAGAAGTGGAAGTCAGAGAACAGGAAGACTTCCTCTTGGCTGTATTTTGTATAATACTTAATCTTACAGATTTATTTGGTTGCCTCCAGGCTTGGATGAGCTTTTACAACAACTGCTGCAAAATAACACTTGTCATCTTGAACAAAACGGCATTACTGTGCTGGTGGAATTACAAAACATTACAAGGTAAAAATGAAAAAACGGAATAGGGAACATAGGCAGTCAAATGTGTGAAATGAGAGTGAAGGAGAGGGACATAAAGCCAAGCCTTCCCAGAAGCAACAACCAGTTTTCCTTTCGAAAAATAGGGCCACAGCTGTGAAAAATTAAGGACAAAGCCTTATTTTCATAGAATCATGGAGCAACAGGTTTGAAGGAACTCCAAGGATCAACCTTTCTTGGCAAAAGCATGGTGTAGGCAAGATAGCCCAGCAGACTCTTTGAGTGAATCTTAAAAGTGTCCAGTGTTGGGGAATCCACCATTTACTTCCCCAAGGATATTATTCCAGTGACTGTTCTCATTGTGAAAAATTTTCCTCTTCTGCCAAATCATAATCACTCCAGCAGTAACCTGTACTCATCCCCCCCATCTTTTCCTTGTGTTTCCTTGTAAAAAGGGAGCCTCCACTTACTGTGTCTTTTTCTCATATGTAGGTTCCTCCTGCCTCAAAAATATAACATTAATTTACTATGTACGATGACATTTATCATCATCTTAACATATCTCAATATATTTTAATTTACCAGTTCAATCTAATTATAAAATTCCTTACATGGACAACTATCCTTAAGGTTTTTGAAGCTCTGCCTTAAAGGATCAGCTATAATGATTTTTACAAAAAGAATATATTTCACACTGTACTTCACGAGTTTTAAGACCTTGTAAAAAATTAGGTTTTGTGGGTAGAACAGGCATATTTCTAAAACAACACTCCCAAATATACATGTACTAGTGAACCTGAGTTATTCAGTGTTCCCTTGTCTAACAGCTCATGCCAAAACTTGTATAAATTTTTATAATTTTAAGATGTCCTAGAAAGCCAATATTTTTCAGAGAAAGAATATATTTTTTCTTTTGTTATTTTTCAGTGAGGTTTGTGTGGTTATTTTTTCTTTTTTTAATGAAGGGGACACTTCTCCAAAATGAATACACTACCATGCTATGTAGAAAATAAAATATTATTCTAATTTTCATGTGATATCTTTAAAATGACTAGCACATTGTAAAATAAATTCAAGTCTTATTTAGTCTCTACAAATGTGTTTCCAACATCCTTATATGGTTCACTGTTGAATAAACAACAGAAACAACAATGGGGAAGTATCCTCACTGAAAGGACAAAACTAATTTCTAATTTCCAGAAAATACTGACCATGCTTTGAGCTGGACAGTATAGAGATAACCATCTTGTGGGGCATGAGTCAACATCTCAATGTACTAAAACTGACAAAATAAACATCTCACATAGTTCTGAAACTTTGGTTGTATGTTATTTGGTCTTCAGAGGACAACTGATAGGGTAGTTGGATATTATGTGGCATGTAACTGGTCTTGGGGTTACTCATTCTTATTTTCCATTAATTAGCACACAATAAAGTCTTTTAAAAATAACTACTACCAGGTTGAGAAATCACTTGCATAATGCAAACCATACATATATATCCATTATACATGTAAATAAAATACATTATATATAAAATCTATAATACATTATACATATACACATTTACCTAAAAAAAATAGTTTTTAAAATCAAACTTTGATTTAATAACCTTTTTAATTTTTAGATATTCTTAACATTGTTTCCCTTATATCTTGAAGATAATGTTGTCTTTCTGCTTATTTCCTTTCAAGTGGCATAGAAATTAATTACTATAAAACGTTTTTATATTGATTGAAGTCCTTGCAATCAGGTTATTAATTGTCTTCTCACTTAAAAGAGGGGGTACTACATTTTTTGACAATATCTTGGGCCTCTCAAGATGTATATTTTTAGATATGAGTTAATCTCGGGGAAAAATGATTTCATTTTTTTCATAATCAGCTGGTCTCTATGAGTGACTAAGGACAATACTATCAATCCATGCAGCAGCAGCAGCAGCAGGTCATGTAGTAATGTTTTAACACTTTAGGGGTAAAAAGTGGAAACATTTCAAGAGATTTGTTCTCAGCCCAATGAACAAGAACAATTGGTATTATTTGCTCCATGTGCGTGATTCAGAATCAACAATAGGGGAAGTTCTTGTATCAGCAAAGACAGGCCTTAAGGCAATTATAACCGTCTTTTCTAATCCATGCACAACCACTTTTCTGGAAATGTAAAGCCTTTTCTTTGAAGTCAGCATGCTCTGAACACAAGCATCACAGCCATGGCCATGTGCAGATCTACCTTAGCCAACTAAAGATGTTAATAAAACTCAGGCTTAGCTCTAGATTATGACTGTTTTGTTTGCTCTGAGCAGTTTATGTTTGCTCAGCTAAATACCACATGCCCTCAAAGCCCATATTTAGTTCTCTATGATAAATAGTTATGAAAAATATCTTTAGATGCACTAATCTGAAGGTACTGAGTAATCACACCAGTAATGCCTTTAGGAAGGGTGAAGCTCCTTATGCAGACTGGAGATAACTGTGAAAGCAGACCAAATTTCAGTGGGCACTGCAGTTTTTTCAAAAAAGAAATAGAAATGTGTTTTGTGTTTTCTTTTTAAGCTGCTAAATAAATTTGCAAACTACTACTGCTTAGAAACAAATGCACAGGGCTTGATTTCACAGAAAGTGAAATGAAGTGTTCAGCAAGACATCCACTCCCAGTGGGTCACTCAGACCTCCCCTCGTACTCAATCACTTGCTCCCACTTCATTGCCTAATTTTGCCCTGCCAAGACTACAGCATTGATTTACCCCCTGAAACTCTCACCTGGCTCTTCTCTTTAGCTTGTCCAAAGCCTGTTTCTCTTTCTGGTTTCAATCTTTCCTTGGAAACTCACTGAGCACTGGCAGTAGGGCATGGAGAGGACTTTAGGGATGAGAAGAGAGTTTGCAAGCCTTGGAGCAGAGCTGATGGCACAACACAGCTTTTGAGCATGTATTGTCAGAGCAATTTTTGGAGCTATATTTGTGTGTATGGCAACCCCACTTCTTGCTAAAAGGAGTCACACACTGATGCCAAACAAACAAATCCTCATAATGATGAGGCTGCAGTTTTGAAAGACTGAGTAAACTTGGAATTCTTTCCTCTGACAGTTAGGACAGGTAACATGAAAAATGCTGCAGTTAGATCTGGGCTAGAAACATTTTTCTTGTTCTAGAAGGCTTTTAAGATTTTAAAAGTCATCTTCACTGTCATGAAATCATGATCTTTTAGAATAATTGGGCAGCAAGGATATTTTCCTCATCCCAGGAAACCCAGTAATTTGATAATTAAGGCTTTCAAACAACATATGGGAATTCCATAATAAATATGACAATCTGAGCCTCAACTTCCCTACTCAACGATGACTTTAATCATAATACTGGTGTGGACTGAATTTCTCTGAAGATTTCTTCTCCATAAATGCCACTTTATATAAATAATTTCATACTATTTGGACCAGAAAACTGAAGATTAACTAGTTGTGAATGGCCTATTTTTAGGTCATATTGTGAAGATGAGTTAATTATTTCTGTAAAGTAAAAATATGAGCATGGCAACTGGAACCCCAGTGTGCATCAGGACCTGTATTTATTTTTTCCATATCCAACTTGAGTTCTCTACCTGCTGTATTGCCATACCAGCTATTTTGGTTTCTCTACTGATGAATTTGCTATACACTGTGCCAAGGTACAATAAGATCTATTTTGCAAGAGCAGTAACCCTAACGTGAAATATCAGACTTCTGCCTACTTAAATTCCCCCCTGTAGTTGAGGCTGGATACACTTTTTTAGCACTTTCCCCGAACACCACTTTAAAGAGTGAAAGGTGTTCTATGTATCTATTCTAGTTACATCTTCATTAACTTCCCAGGAAATACTGCAAAGAAACAGCTTTTTTTTTTAGGAAGGACTCATTCAGCTTGGAATCTTTCAAGTACATGCTCAGCCCCGGGAAGCTCCACCGCGGAGATTCCGTTTCAGACGCGCAGTTCAAACAGCACCAAAGACCGATTCCCTGTCAGGTGCTTAGTAGGTAATCCACAGGGGAGTCAGGCAGGGTCCAAAAGTCATCAGTCCTCCTGGGGAGGGGGAAAAAAGGAAAAAAAAAAAAAAAAAGGCAAAAAGCATTAGCCATCAGGCTGGAAATAAGGCAGGACCAAAAGAAAAGGATGTCCTCCTGAGCCGAGTGAGGATTGCAGTGGGTGCCAGTCACGTCTTCATGGCTTGACAATGCTACCCCGTACACGAGGTATCGTGCCACAGAGCAGCCTCCCAGCCACGCACGGACACCAGAGTGCCACAGACCTTGTCATCACCTGCAGGTAACAGGACAGGTGTGCACGAACCAGTGACTGACACTGACAGTGAACCCCAGAGACCGCTCCCGGCTGCTCCCGCGGCCGCACGGCCGCACCGATGGACACACCTCGGCAGGGGCACAGTGCGCGCCATGTCGTGTCTTGGGGCAGGCTGGTGATCCCCCCGACTCACCTCCACGGGCTCACCTTAACTACAGCCGTGCTTGCTCAGTGCCACTGTGTATTCAAATGGCGCCTAACGAGGCAGAGCAGAGCAACGCACACGCTCATTATCATTACTGCTGATAGACTGGTAGCGAACAGCCTGGTCGGCCGCAGCTCTCGGCAGCCAGCGCGGCCGGGAGGAACCGCCTATGGCGGAGCAGGCGCGGGTACAAGAAAGGCGAGCGGGAGCGCAGCTGCCCCGGCGGGGTCGGAGCGGTGCCGGTGTTATGGCGGAGGGGCGGAGCGCCGGTCCCGGTTCCATGGCGGGGAGGGTGCTGGAGCTGAAGGAGCGGCTGGGCTGCGCGCGGGAGCCTGCGGAGGTACCCGACCAGGAGAGCAAAACACACACAGTAGCTGGGCTGCTAATCGCTGTGTTCAGAAGAGTTTCTGGGGGAAATAGGTGCTTCTGCTTTGTTTTAACGGTGCCCATCAGGAGGAGCGGGGGCTCTCACACCCTGCCTGGTTGTTCTTCTCGGTGCAAGAAGAACAAAGCCGTTCCTATATCTGGAAGGAATGATACACCCGCTGTAGGGTAGCCAGGCTGCTAAGTAGCTGCGAGGACTGGAAAAGGAACACTTAACGCAGACATCAGTGGGGAGCTGGGCCAGAGCAGCTGCTGAAGCTGTGCTGGACACTGGAGGCACAGAGAGGCAGAGGGGACACTGTAGGAACAGAGAGGCGGACGGGGACATTGGAGGTAGAGAGAGACGCTGGAGGAAGAGAGAGGCGGACGGGGAGATCGGCACAGGGGGACGAAGGCACGGACCATTCTCTGAGCAACAGCCTGGACTCCGAAGGAACTGGAAACAAAGCAGCATGTGCCAAATTGGCCTCAATGTTTTACGAATACAACATATTCGACTAAAGAAGGTGTATTAAAAGAGTAGAGTAGTTTTTGTTTGGTTTTTTGAGGGTCACATTTGCTTTGAAAATAAAACACGTTTGCCTTGATGGGTTTCAAAGGCATCAAAACTTGATACAAGTTTGTGCAAGTATTTAGAGACAGAGGGCAGCAGTGGAAATTGCATTGTATCTGGTAGCTAATGAACTTGAAAAGCTTACCTATGAATCATACCTGGAGTGTGTTTTTAAAGTGTGTATTTATGCATATAGAGGAAATACTGATTTTCTTAGCCAATAAGGTTTATCTACTTGAATGGCAGTGCTGTAGGTAATATCTGTCTAAAATGCAAATATCTGTGCTGGTGCTTCTTCAGAAGTTTTAATTTGCAGTTCAGTGAACCTACGATTTCTTCCTGTGCGACAGGAATTATCAGATATTACAGTATTTGAATTTTTTAGTACATTGGATTGGTGTTGATATGCTATTCTGAACACGAGATAGCAAAGCAAAAGAAAGAAGCAATTCTAGAGATGATTAATTTTTAAGTAATCCCAAAACAATAAGTTTCAGAACACATTCAACTCCAGTGAAAAATGAGAATAGTTCTGGCAAATTTGGTTTTGTTAAGAGAAGAGATGATCTGTTTTTATGCAGCGTGACTGCAAATAGGTGCTGCATAAAATGTGACTAGTGGTGGTGCTGCAGCACTTCTGCTGTCCCTGGTAAAACTGTGTTTAGTGAAATGGAAATATTTACAATAACAAGGGCCTAAGGAGTGGTAGGAAAAGTGAGAAACTGATCGCAGTCATGAAATGCACTCCTAACAGAAGCTAAATCTAGTAATAGAAATGTGGTTAGCATCTTTAAAGGCAAAGAGGAAAGTTCTAGGTATGTTTGGAAAGAATAACAAATCAATATTAGGCAAGTGCTAGTGTTGTCAAATATTTCTGTTCCATACTAAGAATAATGTTTGTCTTGGGACTTTCTAATAATTGTTGAATAGTCTTTGATATGATAGTAACCAGGGAAGATCCAGAACATCAATTGTTCATGTCAAAAGCTTCTTAATGTGTGAGGTTTGATAGCTACTCAGTGTGTTTTCAGAGAATTAACAAAGAATAGGTATTGAGTGATGCTCAAGGTTCTAATGAAGGTACAGGAAAAAAATACTATGCTGTTCTTTATACAGGTCAGTGAAATGGTCTTCACTGATATTGATCATAAAGGAATGTGTTGAGCAGCTGCATGATGTTGTGTTAAGAATCTAACTGATGTAGAATTGAAGGGTGGTGCCATGATCCATGCCACTCAGTGAGCTGTTATGTAGATACGTTCTGCCAAATTTATCTCAAATTGTATTCAGCTGACACTAATTGTCATAAATATATGCAAGTTTCAAGACATTTGACTTGCTTCTGTGCAATGCCGATTACGGTAGCAGTGTCATGAACCTGATGTAATACATAAAACTGATTTCAGTTGCACTTACCAAAATAAGTGCCAGACCTCATCAGGAAACAATGTTGATTTGTGGTTTTGGTTGTGGGTTTGTGATGGTTTTTTTTTTTTGGGGGGGGGGTGGTGGTGAAATGGAGGTTGGTTATCCATCTGTTCCTGACATGATGCTACTCAACTCTTTCTTAATTTAGAAGACCACAAGCATTATAGGCAAATGCTACACATACTGAAGTAATTTGTGTCAAATGAAGAGTCCTTTCTAGAAACCAAATTTGATCATGTGCTAGGCTACATTCATTTGAGCAACCCATGGCTCAGTGGAAAGTCACAGCTAGGAGCTATGAATATAGGTCATTCAGGATAGGAGACTGTATTTTGGAAAGCATTGACTCAGAAAATGATTTGGAGCTCCGATGTATTACCAGTTGAGCATGAAATTGCAGTACAATGCAATAGCTTATGGAGTAAATGCTATCTTTGGGTAGCTTAGCAAGGTTATGTTATTACTGCTATACAGCGTTAGAGGGACAGTTACAGGAATATTATGTCCTGTTCTGAGCACTGTTTTTAAAAACAATACTGACCAAACTGGAAAGATAATAAGACAACCAAAGAATGACTGGCATAACTTAATGAAACTAAAGAACCAAGGTAAACTGTGTGATTAATGTTTACATTTATTTCTGTGTTGTATAAGATTATTGAAAGAAGGCTCCTTTAATTATCAGGAAGAGATGACTAGATTTAATAGTTGAAAACCGAAGTAGGCAATTTTTTTTTAGGCAAATGGTTGTGTGCCTTTTTTTTTTTTTTTTTTTTTTTTTTGTTGACTGAGGGAATACAAGTGATTTGTTTGGTAAAGAGCTGACTTTTTCTAAGGTGTTGTCTTCAGAGTCTTGGTACTCTTTCAGAAGGAGTTGTCTAGCTCAGCCAGAATTTGTGGACTTGGTGGAATTTCACAGGCTGTATTTTAGAAGAGAATGAGCTAAAGAATCATAGGGATCTCTTTGAAAGAGAGTAGCAGCTACTGAGTGCAGAAGGAAGGACAGAAAATAGGAAAGAGTTACTGTAATGAAATGTTTAGTCAGTCCCCTGACTACAGATGGCCTGGGAACCTGTTAATGTGTCCCATCCTTCCTGAGGTTCCAGGCTCAGATAGAAAAAATGAGAAGACTGTAAAACACACGTATAAGGGATGATGGAGCAACACTGGTGCAGTGGGAAGTGACCAAACCCAGCGCACCTGGGATCTGTTGTTGTTATTGCTTTGCTTTCAGTTTTGACTCTGGAAAATTTTGTTTGCTCACATGGTTCCTTACCCATTGCTCATTACCACTGCCCTCTGCTTTCCAAGTGCCAGCCTGCTTTCCCTTCTCTTCTGCATCTTTGTTCGCTCTTGCTGCTATTGTCACTTTTGCTTTTGTCTCACACCAGTATGTGTGTGCCAGCTGTGTTTGTCCATAGGGCTCTGCTTTTGTTGTCTGTTTGCATGAAGATTTGTGTCTTGGGTTTGCTTGTAATATCATTAATTGGAAAACCAGCAATCCTAAAGATTTTTGATCATTCTTTCTGAATCGGTATTTAGAAATTATGTAGAATAGTTCAGGAATTGTATAAAAAGATAACTTCATAATTTTTCTATAAACTTCACAGTCTCAGTAATTTTACCATGAGATGTAGCTGGTAGTGGTATGCAACGTAAAATAGTCTGAAAATCAGTGGAAGGTTACATATGTGTTGCATGTATGTGGAAGAACTTGGGGGAAGAAGTTACTGGATCCAGTCCAGTGAGACAAGAAGAGCCAGATGGGCCACAAATGCTATGGTGAAAGATGGTTAGAGCAAGGTGCCTCAACAGTCAGTCTCCTTTTTGTTTTTAAAGACCTGCTTAGAACAGACTTCAGATAGATTACTTTCTTTTTGCCTTATTTTATGCAGTAATTGTAATGGTACACTACATATATATCATGATAGCAAAGTTTGTGTTTCTAACAAACTTTGGTTTCAGTGAAAAACTTTTCTGTGTCTTGTGCTTCACAGTATACCTTTCTGTGGCCATCACCAAAGCCTGATAGATATTGGAGCTTATGCTTTGTCTTTGATAGAGAAATCAGAACTCTCTAGCAAATAGGATAAATAGAAAGTTTCTCTGCTGCTACAGACGCTTGCCACAAATTAAATTTGCTTATTTTCTGGTCATGTCTGAAAGTAAGTTTGATTCTAAATGCCAAGAGCTTGGTGTCATTCCTACTGGCAGGCTGGAAGCTGCCATTTACTTTGTCCAGTTACAGAGCAAGGCAAATGGAGCCTTGTACTAGTCCTATACATACAGAGTGTACAACTTCTAAAAAGCTTGTCAGAGTGTCTGGTAAATGTTTTTTGTTTGTTTGTTTTAATGAAACAGTGTTGTTTATCTTAATTTTCCAAATGTGATATACATTTCAAGTGACCAAAATGAATAGTGTGGTCTTTAGTTTAGGAAACTTTGAAAGTTTTGTCTTTCATTAAAATGTGTTGACTGCTTTTAGACATGCTTGTCATCTAGGTACTTTTGTAATATAGGCTGTTGGTTTAAAGTTTTATGAATAGTAATTGCCTGCTTCCTGAATCTTTTCTTCTGAAATAAACTTGGCTTTAAGAATTAGTCCAAAACCCATCAAGAGGAAATACTCGAAACTCCTATTCTCTTTGTGTCTTAATGTATTCTTCCACACAGATGTTTGTTTTTGGCCTATGGGATTTATTCCCAGTAGTTTACAGTGATTGAGTATCTAGTCATGTTATATAGCACAGTGTAACCTGTCAGCAGTGGGTTACTTCCTTTTTCATTACAAAATAAATTAAATCAATGGGGATATATATTATTTTAATTAAATAAAAAGTGAACTAACTTGACACTGATAATCACAAGCATTGGAAACTATGTTAACATTGTGAGCAATTATTATTTTTCTTGGGGAGTGTCTTACTCCTAAATGGGAGACAAGGAGAACATCACATGGCCCTTGTGCTAATTCTGAAATCTCGGTCAGGAAGCTTTTTTTTTTTTTTTTTTTTTTCCTCCTTTTTTAGTAGGTATCCTGCTGTTTTGTAGTTAGCTGAACTTTTTGGGAGAGAAGTGATTTGTTACCTCTGGTCCTAGGTGCATGTCTTACTGTTACACCTTTTCTCACATTTTCTCAGGCTGTGGAGCATTTTTCCTGTGCTTCTCTAGCTTCAGAAGCACTGTTGCAGAGTGGATGATTTACAGAAGAACTGCATGCCAGGCATGTAGATAGAGCCCACTGTACACAATGAAATTCAGTGTTGTGTGGGATTCCACTTCTAAGGCATTACAGGAACAATGAAACTTAGAGCAACAGTGGAGAAGTATATCCCTGGAGTGCAATTCATAAATTGTTTTTTCAAGTTGGCTGCTCATTTTTTTTAGTACCTCTTCCACCTCCTGCAATTCCATTTCAGAAGCAAAATCTAATGTGATAAGTGACAGTTCATCAGTTATTTAAATTAGTATAGCTGTTAATGTAGTTAAAAGGTTTCTGGGTAGTCTGCTTTGCTGCTGTTACTGCTTTAGAAGCATCAGTGATCTGAAACACTTGACTAGTATTCCAGGCTTTGTGAAAGCCCCCCGAGATGCTGCTACTTCAGTTGTATGTTAATTCTGCTGTCTACATAACATAGCTTCATGCATGCGGTTTGAGGTGTTTCAGTGGGAACACTAAATTGGGGAATACCATTCCTAAACCACAACAGAAAGATAAGGTCAGCTGCAAGACCCTGGGGTGCTGTATACCCACTGCCAAAAAATTGGATTACGTTGCTGTAGAAGTTTATACTCTGCTTATAAATTAGACTTTTTTTATTAAAAAATCCTCATAGGAAGATGAGCCTTTTGTATCTGAAAAAACCTTTCCTGCTTTTATGGAAATGTTGAGTTTTGTAACAGGTGTACACTTTGTCAGTGCGAAAGAAAACAGCTGTTCTAGCTTGAGCTCATTTTGTTAATGTACAAATTGCAGTTATGTTTTCAATACCTTATTTTGTGTAATCTGGGATCCCACCATCTCTATTGTCCTTTCTTGGCCTGGGCTAATGAAGGAGTAGTGCTGCTGACTGTGACACTTGCCGATTTTTTAGGTAGTTTTGCCTAGTGCTGCTTTTCTATTGGTTTTTTGGCTAAAGAGGGTCACTGCTACATGAGGAGTGTGGCATATATATGTATCCCGTACTACTCTATTATTGATCTTTATTGTAATCTCTATAATTGTAAATTCAAGCTATCTACTGGATTTTCTGGTGTTACTGAAATTGGGGGGTTGGTAGAACTGTACTGGTTCACAGCACAGACTGCAAGCATAGCCCTGATGCGCAGTAAAGGAGTGCTTACGTTTTCCTGGAGATACTGGGTGTTCCTTTTAAAACTATTGAGTCTTTTTGGATTAAACAAGTGAATGAGGATGAGAAGAACAGAGTAGAATTTCAAATATTTGTTTAAAACAATAAATCTAATGTTTCCTTCCAGATCATAACAACACTTAAGATGCTACGGGATTTGGATTTATCACTGGATATTCTAGTGGTAAGTGATCAATAATGATATATTAAACTCTTCCATAGTGAATTCCTATGTAAATGTCAGGAGTCTGCAATTGTAGAGGTGGTGAACATGTTAAATTTTAGAATTTTGACTCTATATCATGATTTGGTTAGATTCATTTCCTTGAAGCTGGGCATCCAACTTGACAAATGCAGTATTATGTCAATGATAGTACTGAACAGGGACTTGGGCATATAGAGGCCATTTTAGTAATCAGGGTTGGTTTCGTTTCACTGTAAAACTGCTTTCAGTCAATGCTAAAGACAAAGCAAATAAGGGTGAACCATTCTTTAGGTCAGTTGTCTAATTCTTCTGTCTTTTATTAGCAACTCAAAGTTAGTTTGTTGCATTTAAAGAGCAGGCATCCCAAGTAAGGATTTTTTGACTTTTATCCTCACCCAAGCCACATCCTGTCAAATTTTATATTCAATATTATCACACTGGTCTATGACGCTTCTAGTTATTATGAGCAATGCGTCTGTGTTTTGGGAAGAAGAAAAATATGGGGTTTGTGAGAGAATTTTTTGAAGAGTAGTAGAAAAATATAATTAAGACATTTTGCTAGCGTATTCAGGCAAAGAGGCAAAGGCATTTGCCTTCCTAAACACAGGCAGACTTCTGCTGGAATACAGCAATATTTATGTATTTTTATTGGAAAACAAAATAATCTTGTATTGCAATTAGTTATTTAAAATGGCAAAGGGTTTCTGCAGACGATTCATGTTCCCAGCAAACTTGCTGTTTTATAATGGGTCAGACTTTGATGGAAGCCTTAAAGTCAAACAGAAGGAGGAGATGTCTTACAGCTGAGGGCTCCACATATTTTTAATGCATTCGAAGGACATAAATAGCTTTATGAAATAGTCCCACCAGATTTATTCCATCTGTTTGCAGTAGCTGATTTACCAAATCAGATTGTTCAAGTTATGTATAAGCTAAATACACTTGAAGTGAATTTACGGAAGCCCTTTGTAGGGGCCGAGCTGCTTATGTGGAGTAGCATGTTTATAGCTCTTGCTCGGACCTCAGGGGGGGTATCACTTCAGTAGTTAGCAAGAGCGTTAACAGGTTGCAGCAAACCTACTGAATTCCAGATTTTGTGCACATCTTACAAATAAGAGTTTGTGAATCGGAGATGCTTGCTGATAATACAAGATTAAAATCACCTGTGATTCTATAAACACTCAAAGACTGCAAGATAACTTTGCTTTAACAACATAAACCACACTGGAGTGAGACTTGAAGGCACAAGACATTTTGAAAATAACTTTGCTCCTTTGACCTCTGTACTCCATACTACTGGTTGAGATGCATTTTAGGTTACAGCATGTCCAGCATATATGCTCTCTCATACTCTAAAAGGTACTGCCTAAAGGAAATTTGAATTGATGCATTTTGTGGGTATAAGCATTTGTGACAAGTGACATTCCTGAAAGATGTGCGTTTAATGGAGGAAAATTACTTCTCTTAGTTTTATGAATTAAGGACACATTTTGTTCCTCATATTTGGTTATAAATAACAACCTTCAGTTCTATTTGCAGTAAAAAAGAGTATTTATTTCCTTAGCTACCATAGGACTGCCCTCACTACTAGGCTAATACTGTTTTTAGCAGTTTTAGAGGAGGTTTTGTTTGGGATGAGAGTTGTGATTTATTCTGCCCATCTTTCTTGCATTATCTTCCACAGGAAACTGGCATAGGCAAAACAGTTAACAGTTTGAGGAAACATGCCACTGCTGGAAATATAGCTAAAACTCTGGTAAAACAATGGAAAACACTTGTTTCTACAGAAAAGAAAAGGTAGGTGTGAACATTTTTCCTAAAAATTAATTATACTGTAGTGTGACTTTAAAAATAGAGATTGGAAAGCTTAGGAAAGTGTTTGGAAGGACAAATCTGCATTAGGACAAATGCATAAATTGAATGGAAGAAATTAGGATACCATTATAAAATATGACGAAAAAGATCAAAGTGACAAGTATTGGTGAATTATCCAGTCAGCACTCTGACTTCAGCTGGTTTTTTGACTGACACAAGTTCTTAGGTCCCAGCTGGTAAAAGCAGGACTAAACCAATGATGGGCACTGCTGTGCACTTCTTCAGCAAATTGGGAAACTTGCTCTTTCTTCCCAGAGGTAGTGGTTAAATGAGGAAGCTCTCCAGTGATTTCATTATATACTACCACAGTCGTATAGAGAGTTTTCTTTTAATGTTCTTGTAGACTGAGAGGGGCTTCTAGTATTGGAGGAGTCACACTGAAGAAATGCAGTTTCTTCTCTGAATGAAGCAGCTGCCACTGCCATGATCAGGCTCACTCTGCTTTAGATGCTTTGCAGTCCTCCGACAGTTTGAGACAGTTGAGAAAGCCAAGGGTTTAGTTTGCCTAAATAATGCATATTAAATCTGAAGTTGTTCAAACAACAGGAAAGCAAAATACCAGAACCTGTGATGAGCAAATCATAAAGGCTGACCTGTTGTAATCTGTACCACCTACAGAGCATGTGGTAAATTCTATCTTGTAGTTACTTCAAGCACCACGTCTGTGTTCTAAAGCATGCAGGGAAACTTGTATGAAAAGTGATATCCAACATGTTTTAAGCAAGTAGTACTGCCAGGCATGTTTTCTGACTGATGGTTATGTCCCTACTCTCCACTTGTCTTGCTGTCAATTCTTGTTGCAATATTCGGCAGTGCTGGACCCAAGAGCGGCTTCTCTGGGCTTCTGTACTAATAATGGAAAAATAAGAGCACAGCAGAGCACAGTTCTGTGTTTTAATATATGATGTGATTTAATGCTTTTAGTTTTACTAATGTAGGAACAAAGATTGTTTAAAAATTTAGCATCAGATATACAATGGGATTTTTTTTTTTTATTGTTGCAGTGGTCACAGAGGAAAAAAATATATTGAAAAAGAAAAATGTGAGACAAAATCTTCTGTTTCCAAGGAGATTAAGCCTTCAGAGAAGTCCAGAGCATCTGTACTGGCCTTTAGAAGTCCTAACAGCACTCCCATTTCTAAAAAGTTGAATAAGGAGCATATTTGTAGTGAAAAGACCCATCAAAGTACAGATTCTGATTGTCCAAAACAATGTGATAATGAAGAATGTAGCAGCAGTGGTTCTAAGAATGCTTCCTGTGGTACCAATTCTCAGGCTAAAGACAGTGAGTTCAAAGAGAGCAACTCCACAGAGAGGAAGAAAGTTTCAGAAAAGCAGCATTCCTCTGCAGCTGCTAAAGGCTTATCACCTCTGGAGGAAAAGCCTAGTAAGGATACTTCAGAACAGAGAAGTCCTAAATGTGTGAAGAAACCAAAACAAAAACTTGTCATAAAAAGCGAAGCCGAATTATCTAGTGATGAGGAATTCGAACCCCCTACTATGTCTTTTGAATCTTATCTTAATTATGATCAAGTTACTAACAAAAGAAAGAGAAAGGCTGGTTCTACAGGTGCACGACCAAAGAAGTGCCATGATCAGAAGAACAGCTCATTACCACAAAAGACCCCAAAACTTTCTCATGCACAAGAGGGAGTGGAAGACTTTAAAAAAAGCAAGTGTGATCAATCAGAAACTCCCAGTAAAAAGGTAAACTGCTACATGGTTGAGGTAATAGCAGATAAATTGCAGATAAATAAGTGCTTTGCACTCTTAATTTCAGTGAAATTTATCTATTTATTGTTTATTTTATCTATATATTTGTTTATTCATTGTTTATTTTAAGGAATAGATTGCGTGACTCTGATATATCAGCTCCATTGCAATTACCAGTAATTACAATCACTGGGGGGAGGGGAAGACTGCTTATCGCATACTGGTGGTTTGCAATTGACTTACTTGTATTTTTAGGATTATTTCAAATATTGCAATAGTGTTTGATTCATATCAGCTAATCTGCTTTTGACCTGCAAAGTGCAAAGGTATTTACCTTTGGAAAGATGTCCCCTTCTTCCATTCTTGACCAGCCTGGTTTGTGGCTGCAGCAGCTGTTTGTGTACAGCACAGTCCTTTTATCAGATAATGTGGTCCTTTAATAGTGACCTTTAAGGTTTGCACTGGAGCTGAACCTTCCTTAAATGCATTGAGGTAAACCAAAGTATTGCATATAAAACTAGATTATACATGTTCTTAATCTGAGCTATCCTAGTCCCTTGAAGTGGAAGAAGCTTGAGTAGCTTCTCTGAGCCAAGGTATATCTAAAAATGTATATTAATTAGACATTTTATGTGGGTGAACGGCATTTTATGTGCTGAAAATTAGAGGTATCTTCACTTTGATGTGAAAGCTTCAGGCTTTACTTATTGTGGAAAATCTGCAATTTGAGTGTGGTATCTTCTGTCTCAAATGGAGAAATATTAATGTAGAGGCTTGTGTATGATACTCTTAAACTGTTTGAGGAAAAATCTTGTATATTCAAGCAGTTGTGAAAAGTTATTGAAGATACTGAAATGAAGTTCAGGCAATGCAAGTTTTGGGCTGTAAGTGCCTGACTTACAATTGGAGGACACCTAAGACCCAATTTTGGCACTGCACATGGTATGTTTGTAGGGACCCATACTTAACAGAATGCTGCATCTTTAAATCCCTTTTTAAGGGGTTATCTGTGAAAATTTTAGGCATGATTTAGGAGACTTGAGAGGACCAGGTGTGAAGGTGTTTCTTGTCTTTTAGGATTGTACTTTTGTCATCTTACAGTTTATCTCGTTCACTGCTTGTCTCTGTAGTGATTTATCTGAAAGCCTGTTAACTGATCTACTGTTCTTTAATCTCTTTCTATGCACTAATTGCAGATGTCACACTAAGTTCCTTTTGTGGTGTAGTCTTGCTAAGTAGAGTATGAAAGGGTACACTGAAAAATAATCCTGTGAGTAAATTTTAGTGTAGAAAAGAAATATTTTTAGTTATCCTAGTTTGGGGTTTGCTTAAGGGTTATTTGGGTTTGGGTTTTGGTGTTGTTTTTGTTTGTTTGTTTTGTTTTGTTTGTTTTTTTTTTTGTTTTGTGTTGTTTTTAGCTTATTTTAGGTTTCTGTAACCCCAAATTTATAATGTTGAAGTATTGTTTCTTTGGCTGTGCACAGGCTAAGGTGGCATCCCTCCAGGAGCTTCTTAATACTCCACTACCTAAATTTCTGACAGGCATCTCAAACTCATTTCCCCCGTGTGCTGCAGACTTTACAGGTAAGTAGTATACGAGATTGAAATGCTGTGGGTTTTTACAGCTCTCTGTAGGGATGTTTGATCTCCTTTTCTAATAAACTGTATTAGCTCATCTCTCCATAGCAGAGAAGCACTTCACATTCACTTTCTCACCTGTAAAAATCATGTTGAAATTGAAGGGAGTTATAAGCCTTCCTTATGGCTGGCTGAGCAAAGAAATACTGTGGAAGGTTATCACAGATGTAGAGAAGGCGTAAATTGTGTAGTAGTTCTACAGCCCCCATTTATCCTTTTACCTAGTCTAAGGTATAGACAGGAACAGACTTAGTAGAAACTGTCTCAGGTAAAATAAATATATGAAGCACTTGGTCTAGTTTTGGCATAGGAACCACTAGCATCTTTATAGGTGGGTGACATAACTTGCCAGTGGTTTCTCTAGCAGTTTTCCTGAGGTTTCAGTGGTTTCATACCACTGGGGTCTTGAAACGCCACTGCTATTGTAGCCTCTGGCTTCTCTAGGATGACTTAGGAGAGCCAGTAAGGTGCTATAGATAAGTTATGCTGTTACTCAAGTGTGAATACAGCTCATGTAGATTGGAGCTAAATAATACAAGACTGGTTTGAGTGGGTGCAGCTCGCTAGCAGTGTACATGCTGTCTTGGTGTTAGATGACGGTGAGGGACTTCTGTGATATGATATGTGCAAGGGCCCCAAACTGTAATGCAGTAACTTTGTACTTCAAGAAAAGGTAACGTGTCCTACCAGCTGCGCTTATCTCAGAGATGAATGTTTAAAGCATTGTAAAATCTGCTGATATTTTGCTTGCAGCTTCTGTAGCACCTGTTGTGGAAGCACCTCAGCAAGTCAGTGAGACAGTTCAATTCACAGGACGGAGATTGAACTCTAAAATGCAAGTTTACTCTGGCTCTAAAACAGTCTGTCTTTCAAAGATGCTTACACTGTATGAACAGTGCATCCGTGTGCTTCAGAATAATATTGATTGTGAGTACTTTAAGGGATTTGTAGTAGACTGTGACTGAAAGTGTATCCGATTTTTTTTTTTTTCTCCTCCATGCTAACAACAGGCCTACTAAAATACATTGTCCTGCCCTGCAAACAGTGACTCAGAGCAGGTTGAAAGGCGCTTAAAAAGGGATTGATGTCTGTGCTAAACTGTAGGGGTTTTCTTTTTGACAGCTTACAATTTTTCCAGTTCCAATTTTACTTAAAATGTAATGTCCTATAAATTTATAAGTCAAAAAGTCTGCTGTTCCCCTCCACCCAAAATGTTTGTTTACATAAATTAGAATGAGTGATCAAGACATTCTTTTATTTCATGCATAGGCGGGGGGGAGTGGTACACATCAGTAAAGATGGGGAAATGACTATTCAAAGATGCATTATCCATCCTCAAGTATAACTGCTGATTTCTAAATATTTTCATAGTCTGACTTCAAAAAGTGTTCTGTTAGTGCTTACTAAAATTAACTTGTATTTTTACTTTTAAACTGTTTGAGTGGTGTTACCCACTGAGTAAAATAAGTAAGACACTGAAAGTACCTTACCTACTTTTTTGCAGTGCTACAAGAAGTAGGAGGTGTGCCCTTTGAAATTCTTGAACCTGTGCTAACACGTTGCACACCAGAGCAGTTGTTTCGAATAGAAGAATGTAATCTGGTAAATTCTGCCTTGCTAAATTCAGGGAGCTACAGACTTCCACAACTCCACGGGTTGCACTGGGTTTCTGTCTTTCATACTAATTTCTTTGAATTAAGCTATCATTATCAAGACTCCCTTTCTCAAGTGTCAGGATTTAAAACATTTGGGAGAATTATTCCTGATAACTAAGTGAAAGACTGTGTATAGAAAAGTATTTTTGTTTCCAAAAATAAGAAAGGAAAAAATGATCACAGTATTTGCCACTGAAATAGTCGTAATAGTTGTAATGGAACCAACTGTGTTTAAGTTAAAAACTGTTAAGGTTGCAAAGCATACCAGTCAGGAAGTAGCTGGGGTGAGACTTCATGTGTGTGGTAGATTTAGTATGCATGCTGTTGGGACTTCAGCTCCCTGATGCATTTGGACGCTGAGGCTCTGAGTGTATAGCCCTTTGTACTGCAAGTTAGCCTTTTCTCTGCGTGCTTCAAGTGGAGAGCTGGAGTGGCCTGAGCCTGTGCTGTAAACACAAGTCTAGACTGTAAGCATGGCTTACTGACTCCAGTGTAGGGCTCTGCTGTTTGAAGCTGTGGGATTTCTAGGCTGAAGTCAGTATCTCTGCATGGTATTGCCACACTTCACATTGTGGGTACCTGTGATGGCATGTGTGATGGGGTTTGTTCTGCACCTTTCTCCACCAAGGGTTTGGGCTGTGTCTGCAGGCTCAGCTAGGAGGTACTCGTGAAAATGTTTTTAAATCTTTGATTGAAGATATCTTGTGTTCAAATTAGACATTTATAAAGGACTCTGACCACTTGTGGAAGAAACACTGCCAGAGAGACTTTAAAAATGAGAGCCTCCTGGAATATGAGTCTTGGCGTGAAATGTACTTGAGGCTGTTTAATCAGAGAGAAGAAAAACTGAAGATGCTTACAAAAAATATTCTTTCAGCTCAGTCTGAGAAACCAAAAGGTAAAATCTGTGGTTAGCTCTTCCACTTACAAAACCCGGTCTCTTCTGTTGTTCTTGACAATATGTAGGGTTTAGTGATTTGTTTGCAGGGAAGACTAATGCTGAACTTCTAGAAGGCATCAAGAACAAACACTGTTCTTAGTTTAAAAGTTGCTGAAAAACTAAATGCATGCATTAGTACGATACTTTGCTGTATGCTGCAAGTATTATGCATTAGACAAATCTTACCTTACTGGTTAGACTGAGGATCCTAAGCAACAACGCAAAGACCTTTGGATATAAAAGGCATAAAAAGTCACATATCCTCTGCTCCTTGCTTCCGTATTAGGCAGGCAAGTAAAAATGGCTTATATGACCGGTGCAGCAAAACCACCCAGGAACATTCGCCGCCAGCAAGAAATCCATGGGACAGCAGGACCTGTCACCTGGTTTCATCCCATACAGAAGTACGTGTTACGTACAATGCTTTTAATTTGAGGTTGGGTGTCTTTGTCAGTTCAAAAACTTGCTTGCAAAATAATTTAGAAGTTCTAAATAACTGTTTACTTTCTTTTTTTTAAGTGGCTAGTGGCTAGAAACTAACTTTTTTAAATCGTGTGCCGCTGCGCTGCGTGTGCATTGCCATTCAACATTCCTCCAAAGTGCTAGTTGTGTATTTACCCTCCCAGTTAGAGTGTGAGTGGACGCTGTTTTTTTTGTCCAGATCACACTAAAGCCACTTGACATTCTGGGGAGATTCCTTTGTTGATGTTTTGGGTTTATAAACCTGCCTAGTAGCTTCACATGTTCTCCTGCTTTGATAAAATCAATCTCAGTCAGCTGCCTGTAGTAATTCAGCTGACCAGAGTGAACATCAGGAACTTTTAATACTGTTTTTTTCTGTTTGATTGTTTGGTGTGTTTTCTTTCTTTTTTTTTTTTTTTCCCTCTGAATTTCAGAAACTTAGTTGAACAGCCTTGACTTACTGCTCAAGATGGTGGTGATATGGGGCAGGAATGACAGCCTGGATGTAGCAATTTCTTAAAGTCAGATTTTTTACCAGATATCTTTTCATAAGTGCACTTTTAGCTGATGAGATCCAGAAGGTTCTTTCCATAGTGTTGTTGTTTTCAGCAGAAATATGATCCCCCACCAAGGCAGTAGCTTAAGGCACTTTGAGTTAGGCTTTTGCTCTCAGTTGCTCTGTGGGAGGTTGATTCTGTGTTGTGACAGACCAGCCTTCCAGTTTAGGTGCTTCAAGTACAGTAGTGTATATGTCCTTTCTGCTCCAGTAATCACTGTGCCAGCAGCTGAATGACATACTCCAAGCCCTGCAAGACTTTTTTCCTCAGGCATGATGAATTAGGAAGAACTGGTGTTGTGTGAAAGAAGCCGTAAGAGGGTCATTGCTTTGCCTTCATGAGAAACAAGGGTTTGTTTAGGCACGATGAGTTAAACTTCATTGCTTTGAGCTGTCGGTTTTGTAAGCCGCAGAGTTGGTACGGCTGAAATTTTCACGTAAGAAGCTGGTCTTGCAGGAGCTAAGAAGGTCCTGAGGCAAACATGCAGAGCCCCAGCAGGCTGCTGTTCTCAGTTCAGTGCACAGTGGATTGTGAGCACTGGCAGCAGATGTCAGGGACTGGCTCTGAGGTGGACAAGGCTGTCTGGATCAGAGACATCATGCTGACACGTGGTTGCTGTGTTGGTTTAGCTGTCTTTAGCAGGAGGTATAAGAATCTGCCTCAGGCCTTGTCCTGTTGATTGGATATTTAGGGTTAGTTATTGTGCCTTTTCCTAGTTACTCATTCTTACACAAGCTTTGGTTTTTTTTAAGTTTGCCCTCATTTTCTGTCAGAGAGCTAGTTAGCAGTTCAACTGTGTTCAAAGAGGAAAATAAACACAGTGCAAACTAGAGCACAGGGCATTATGAATAGCAATAGTATTGCTGACCACTTTGATCTTTCACAAACTGATTGTTAAGATTTTATTTAAAATTAAACTATCTAAAATTTATGCAAGAATGAAAATGGACAAGATGATCACCTGTGACCCCTTTTAACCTGAATTATCTTATGATTTTGAAATAGAGAAAGTCTCTTAAATGTGTTTGATCAGGATTTTGTTTTTTTCCCAGAATGAACCAGAGGAAATAGTAGGTTGATATCAAACACTAGCTTTTTTCTTATTTCCTTTTTCTAAAAGAACAAGGATTCCAGAAAGCAGAGACAGAAATAACACATCATCAAATCTGATTCCTGCTGGCAACACTGGAAGTTCTAGCTCAGGTGTCATGATTGAAGATGGAAAGAAGCCTATCAAAAGTAAATGGAATTTCCTAAGATTATCAATTTAGTTGTTTTAACCTGCCTATTAATATATGCTTAATATTATGCTAATACCATTTTAAATCACTCATAGCTGTAATCCTAACTGGTCTCTTTGTTTTGTTGCTATCGAAGAAATTGCACCGATCATGAAGAAAACTTTGAAAGCATTGAAGAGTAGATCTGGATGGCGATAAAATGAGGCTGCGTATTTGAAGCTTATGTGATGTGACTATTTGTGTATCGTGCTACAGCAAATGAATATAACGTTCATGTAAATGATGTTCAATTTGCCTTAGATAAAATAGTTATGAAACATTGCAGAGGCAAGTGATTAGCAATAAAAATTGAAACATCTGAGTCCTTTCATAGTGCTGCTTTCTTTCTTGAGTTGAAATAAGGTCAGTACACACTAATGAAAAATCAGTTTATATGGGCTCTTATAGGTGGTGTACTTATCAGTTAAGATGGTGAAGGGTGTGGAGCACAAATTTTCTGAGGAACAGCTGAGGGAACTGGAGTCATTTAGTCCAGAGAAAAGGAGGCTGCGGGGGAGACCTTTATTGTCCTCTACAACTGCTTGAAAGGAGGTTGTAGACAGGTAAGGGTTGGTCCCTTTTCCCAAGTTACAGTGAAATGGGAAATGGCCTCAAATTGCACCAGTGAAGGGTTAGATTAGATAAATAGGCAAAATTTCTTCATTCAAGAGCTTCTCAAGTACTGGAAGAGGCTGCCCAGAGAAGTGTTTTTGTTACCATCCCTGGAGTTGCTTAAAACATGTGTTTGTGGCACTTGGGGACCAGAGTGCTTGGTTAACAGTTGGACATTAATGATCTTCAAGGTCTTTTCCAACTTAACAATTCTGTGATTCTACGATTCTATGTACACATTTGCATAAGTGTGGAGATGAAAGAAAACATGCTATACTCTGATCTGCTGCTCTCAGCCCGTCATGAAGAGGCCACAACCTCACAGCCTTTTGTGTTCAAATTGGAAAAGCTATTTCATCTTGAATAGCTGTCCTTTTAAGAGTTAGGGACTGCTGCAACTTGGGATTAATTTATGAATGGGTTTACTTTTAGAAATGAGATGCATCTTTGTAGTTTCCTCTAAACCAGTTCACTTGCATGAATTGTAAGCCTGACTTTGCCTTGAAGGCATGGCTTAGAGGAACTCTTTCTGTGGAAAGACTGCACTCAGTAGTTGCAAGTAGGTCTTGTGTCTTCCTTTGTACTTCCATAGGATTTGGCATGTTAGAACTTCTCATGAAGCACAGGGTAAGTTTGTCATGAAACCACTTGCAGTTTCTTACAACACCTTATGTGTGAGTTTTCTCGTCATCTTCTATATGTTGGGTATTACAAGTAGCTCAAAAAATAACAGCTACTAAAAATTACTTTGACAGTCATGTAACATAATCACCTATACGTAACAGCTTGTGCAAATGCCCTATTTATAGAGGATTTGAAGTCAGCAGGTGTGCTGCTGTGTTGTGTTTTTATCCATGCATTATAGTTGTACTAAAAAGAATAGAAGTTGAAAACAGGTGTGTTAATCTGGAAACACTGTGGGGAGCTTTCTCTGTTTCTAGGATCAAAAGAAGCATTGACTAGTAGGAGAGGTAATGCAACATTTGTCATACCCATCTGGAGTGTTCATCCCAGAAACATACTTTACAGGACTTAAATCTGGCTGAATGGCCAGTGAACCACTCCTTGTCCCCCAGACACCTCTGGTCATCATAGAGTTGCTAATCAGTTGGTGGCAGAAGCTCAATTCAGCTGGAGGTTTGTATCAAGTTGATACAAACTGTTGTGATGTGAATTGTTCAAGGGGCAGTTTTATTGGTAGTTTTGTTTTTGGAGGTTTTTTGTGGTTTGTTTTTTGTTTTTTTTGCTAAAAAACTTTTTTTTTTTTTGGCTGTAGTTGTTGATGGTATCCTTTTGTGTAAGAAAAGACAAAGTCTTGTTTTAGGCTCTGGCATTAGAGAACACAGCTGTAGCCATTTGGAACAGATGCAGATGACAGGAGTGTCCCCGTAGGGGCCTGAAGGATAAATAGTTGTTTTAACTAGTAGATTTACATTTGTTGATTGCAGATAACTCTTTTTCTGTCCTCAACAATGGTAGCAGAGTTATGTGGAGGGCAAATTTGACTTCAGTTTTGACTTGGCTTTCATTTCATCTTCTCGATTTCTCTCACTTCAAAGGCTCTAGATACAGCTCTAGTAAGAGATATGTAGAAGGGTACTCATAGGATCAGCTTGATGTCCTGACAATTTCTATATTAGAAAATACTGTAGGCAAGCAAATCTCTTTATTGTAAAGTAGTTGGTGCTACACACACCTTAGGTTAGGGTTTTTCTTTTGCTTCAGGTGTGCTGTGGTCTGTTCCTATGGACTAATACCCACTTGAAGCCGCAGTGTGTTAGGGTGCTCTGGGAATGTATCTCCCAGTTAATTTGTGAGCAGTCTTGTTTTGGGGGTTTTACACTGCTTGATGACACAATAGAGATCATATGTGGAGGTAAACTCAAAGCTTATTTTAAAAGCATATCCTTTTCATCTGAACTAGAACACTAATGTGCTTCTGCAGTTTCCTGCCTTGCATCCCTATATACACTTACTCCAGTAAAGAGGAATTATTGCTAGATCTCTGCGTTCTTGCCATCTGACATACCTAACAGTACATGGTATCAGTATATTGGCCTGAGGCAGATGACTTTCCTTCTGTTGGATGTGCAAAAGATGTTGGTTGGTTTTGTTACATACTCTGCAGTCTGGTTAGCATCCCATCAAAGAGACCTCTGATCCCTCTTGGATTAGGGACTATTTTCAAAGAAAGGCTACATGTCATGAGTGCACAATGGCCTTCTCTTCCTTAAACACATTGCAGCTTGTAATCCAGCAGTATCTCTGGAGCCTTGCATCCCAGCAGCATAATGCTTTTCCTTCCAGGTGTGATAAGCAAGTTCGATATTAATTTCTGGCAAATTAGGTAAGTAATGGGAGAAAAATACGGTCACAAAAGGAAAGCCCTGCTGTTGTGGAAAAGACCACAAATGGATAATATTTCCTTTCTTCTTGAACTGTCCATTTCAAGCACAGAAACCACTTTCCACTTCCTGACAATATTTACTTCATAGCATTCATGAACACTTTTCATCCTGTTAGTGGTTGGGCCCAAGAAAAAAGCTTGGCCTGACTGCTATACCACTTGAAAAAGGAAGATACATGATGCTGCCATCTAAACAGTCCCTGTGGCAAGACGAAGAAAACAGTTTTGAGGTGAAGCATTTGATCTTATGAGACCCTGCTCAGAAGGCATGTGAGTTCCAGGAGCTAAGCTCTTCTTAGGGACTATGTAGGCATTGAAATGTTAGCTTAAGTCCTGGGCCAAAGCCAGAAAGGGGTGTAAGGTTTGGCATGATTATTCTGGAAGAATTCATAGACATCTGTGTACTGCCCTATGCAAACTGTTGTCAGTAGTTGCTGTTCCAGGGATCAGTATTTGAGCTGCTGTCAAAGCAAGGCACAGCTGGGATCCCTGTGAGCAGGGAGGTTGTTGCAGCTCTGAGCATGATGCTGTTGGCTGTCTGGTACCTGGGGATTTCTGAGGATTTCTAGTAGTCACAGGAAAACCTCAGCAGAGGGAAAAGAAGTCTCCTCACACAGGCCAGATCTCTGACTTGCCGTCTGAAAGTTCAGGAAAATGCCTGTGCCAGGATTTAGTGTGGTGAAAAATACTGATGGATTGATAAGTAAGAGGACAGTCCTAGATACACTGCTCTGGGGAAAAAACAAACCACCACTCAACAAAACCCCAAAACAACCAGTGAGAGTTGCCTTATTCTTTTATTTGCATTATTTCCTCTCTCTGCCCTTCCTGTAAAAACAGGAGAGGCCTTTGAGTGGGTAATTGAAGGCACTGGTTAGCCAGCTTCCTGTCTCCCCTTGCAGCCAGCCCTGCCACTGAACAGAGGTGGAATTTATCAAGATTGTTTTCCTGCAGTTGTAACTAGTTTATTACCATTGGAGGAATGTCTAGTTGTCTCCAGATTGATAATGTGTGCTTGTGGGAAGCTGAATTCTACCAGGCAAGGGAGGAAAGAGGAGGAGCTTGAAGGAGTAGCTTACTTTCCTGGTTCACCATCTGTGGCAGAAATGGTCTTAGTTTACAGACCAAACATACTATGATTTTTTTTTTTTTTTGCTTTGTCAGTAATTCCTATATGAACAATTCTTCCCTACAGCCCCCAAAGCATTTCCCTTCTGGTCAAGATAATGTAGAATGTTGGGTTTATGTTGTTTTCTCCCTTCAAATTGCAGGACTTTAAAATCCCTGCTTTAAATGTCAAAATACAAAGTCATGAATGTCATCTTTGTAGCTTAAGCCCTAAATGGTGTGTTTGTTGTGGGAAGCACTGGTGGAAGTCTTTGGCAGCGTATATTTTGTGAACTCTGTTTACAAAGAGGTTGCCTCTTCTTATCCCTGGTGACAGGCCTAAAAATGGCATTTGCTCAGGGAGAGGGCTGAACAGCTCTGGAAAATCTTCCTTAGCTGTCCTCCTACAGAACTGCAAGTGGGTATCCAAGCAGTAGACAAAGCTCTTTACCACACTTCCAGGCCCTATCCCTTAGTGTTTATGGAATTGCTGAGGCTACAGAAGAAGAGATGCTGCTTGCAGAAGTGGGAACATAAGCTGCTCAGCCAGAAATGAAGAGGACTAAATGGCTCCTGGCCTCTGGAAGAAGGAAGGAGTCTACCCTGCAGGAGGGGGAAAAAGCTACCGAGACCAGACTGGGAAGCAACAGTCCCTCCTGTCAAGATGCTGACCTCTCTGAGGGGAAAAAGTTGAAGCACTTTTCCTTGTGCTACCTAGCTCCGTGTATTACGTAAGTTCCTTTCACCAGACATGGCACTTTTCCTGCTTACAGCTCTTCACAGTGCTCAGAGTTCTCAGCTTTTCTCTCCCACGGATGTGCTGTAGTCAGCTCTCTGCAAAACACATTTTCTCACGGTTACCTGTGTTGATGTGCTTTTCAATGCTTTCAGACCTTTCAGTCTGAAAGTTATCTGAAGATAATTAGTCTCTCTAAAATTTTAGATAAACACTGAAGTGGTGCATTAAGGTGTGACTTTTCAGAGCATTAGTATCACCCTGGAGCAGAGCTGACAGCTGAGTTCTTGGCTTAGGTATTTAGAAAAGCACGGAGAGAATGAAATGTTGTAGAGAAGTCCCAAAGGCTTATTCACAAAGCAGCTTCTCCAGGTTTCCAGAAAGCCTGAAACTTGAGTTTGCTTCTGCAGCTGAGGGATGAATATCAGTGGCTCTGAGCTGAGGTACCAATCACTCTACAGGAAAGGAGATAATTACTCTCTGTGGCTTTGAAAAGGCAAAATCAATATAGTGGGCACCTCATTATAACAAAGAGATCTTTGCCCTGTGCCACATGATGTTGTCGTGACCTGGAAGTTGATCACCAGCTGATTAATCAGCTGGCATCGTTTCAAATTCCTTTCTTTGGTAAGGTGCAGAATCCGTCACTTTCCCTTGTTGGACTTCACAGGGTTGGTGATTACCCAGCCCTCTAATTTGTCTATGTCTCTCTGCAGGGCCTCTCTGCCTTTGAGGGAGTCAACAGCTCAGTCCGATTTAGTATCATTGGCAAACTTAGTATACCTTCAAGTTCTGCATCCAAGTAATTTATGAAGATGTTGAAGACAACTGGGCTGAGGATGGAGCCCTGTGGAACTCCGTTAGTGACCTGTTGCCAGTCTGATGTTACTCCATTCACAGCCCAAGCTGTGAACCAGCTGTTTACCCATCACATGATGTGCGTATCCAGCTGTGGGCTGGACATTGTGTCCAGAAGGATACTGTGAGAGGCAGTATCAAAAGCTTTACTGAAATCCAGAAAGATTGCTTCAACTGGCTTCCTTTGATGAGCTAGGTGGGTTACCTTGTTGTAAAAGGAAATCTGGTTTGATAAGTAGGACTTTTCCCCCATGAAGCCATGGTGGCTGTGACCAATGGCTGTGTTGTCCTTCAAGTGTTTTTCAATACCTCCCAGAATTATCTTCTCTGTAACTTTACCAGGCACTGAAGCGACACTGACAGGCCTGTAGTTTCCAAGGTCACCCTTCCTACTCTTTTTGAAAACCGGGACAATGTTAGCCAGCTTCTAGTCAACTGGGACCTCTTGAGGTTCCCAAGACTGTTCAAAAATCTTTGAGAGAGGCCTTGTAATGACATCAGTCAGCTCTTTGAGTATTCTTAGATGAATCCTAGCAGGCTCCAAAGACTTCTAGGGATTCAGCTGGAGCAGCAGATTTCACACAAGTTCAGAGTTGCCTGGGATCATAAAAGTGGTGTTTAAAAGATGTTGAAATATAACACTCATAGCAAGGTACTGGTCCCTACTGTCCCTGGTCTCTATTGAATACCTTTTCTAGAAATTTCCTGATCTAGAGAGCTACAGTAAGCTGTGTCTGTGTTTTCTCTGCTGTTTGGCACAGCAACATGTTTTTCGTTATTGAGAACTCCAGTCTTTGGCTTGCCTAGCAAGAGAGGTTTAGGGAAGAGTTTCCTCAAGAAAACGTTATAGTTTGTTTTACTATGAAGTTATTTAATCATTCAGTGTTATAAAAACTTTCAGCACTCAGATGATAGTGTATCTTGTTTTTCTATAATCTGTATCAAGAGCTTTGTGGAAGAACTCATGCATAATGTATGAAGCATTTTTCTAGATGGTTTGAGTAAGACTGAGCTATATTTTGCATATAAGTCGATGTAAAACATTGAAAGCACAGTATAGTTTTCTCAAAATTATGGCACTTAAGGCACATAAGAAGGATTTTTCTTGAGAATTTAGGGAAAAACCAAGGATGTGACAGACTATGTTTTTGGTGCTGTTCTGACTAGCACAGTGGTTTGCATTCTTCTTAGTTCTCAGTGGTTAAAAGCCACTGAGATCTTGAGCTGGTTGGGGACCAGACAACCACTCTTCCTACCAGTATTTTTCTCATTGCTCTGCAACACGAAGCTTCATCTCTCACCCATCATTTATAATAATCTGTTGAATTATATTGAGAATAATACCTTTCTTCTGGGAATGAATCACTATAATTCTCAAAGAATGGCAATTTCCCATGGCACTACTGTTACCATAAGAGAAAAGATGGTTTTGCTTGGGTGCTGATTCTCCACCTGGATGCCCATCCATTATTCCCTGCCTTCTCCCAGCAGTGCCTGGCTCCCACCTCCCTGTAGCTACCAGTGTGCTGTTACTGGGGGAAGTTGGGGCTTTTACCTATGGGGAGACAACAGAGAGCTGCCTTTTCCTTACTGTACTCTGAGGTACATCCTGCTTACCTACATTTAAGGGCTATGGGGCCTTTTTAAAGTAGTTATCAGGCAACAGAATTTGGCAAGAATTTTGACAGCAGAAAGATAACAGTCTCACTACAAGAGCGCAGTGATGAGAGTGGTAAAGAGTCAGGCAGGTGCTGTGCATCCCACCTCCTGCCCTTGAGGCACAGCTCCTGTCCCTGCTTGTCCATCCTTCATGGTGACTGCTCTGTGGCCCAGGAGGAGTTGTTACAGAGGGGTTCAAGAGCTGCAAGAAGTGGCTGTGAGACCTAGATCCCTGTGTTCCTCCCAAAGCTGGGTACAATTTGACTCTGTAACTCCTTTAGGTAAGTTATGGTTTGGGTCATTTCCTCCTTAACAGCCCATTTCCGAGAATGTTGGTGTGCAGCTCAGAGGGTTTATTTCTTCAAGATAGATGCCAAGCCACAAGCATGAAAAACCTTAAAAATCAGAGAAGCCTCTGAGAGGACAATAATAATACAAGTTTTTTCAGTCTGTCATCCAAAATGCTAATGTAGCTGTTTGCCTTGCCAGCTTTCCCAGTAACATCGAGTAAGGTGATTTTTGGTTCTAACTCTTTTTCACCCAGAGCCTGCTGGCATTTCCAGCTAATTAACCTATGCTATGTCCTTACCTGCCTCTCTCCAGAACCCTGTCTGTTCACCCATATCCTACAGTCTGTCTGTCTGCTTCTTCTTTTTATCACAAGCCTTCCTCCTTCAGCTCCTGATGCAATACAGCCATGCAACACCGCACAAAGGAAAGTCTCTGCAAGAAGCCCTAGTGTGTATATTCTACCTTCTTTTGTGTTGCATATGCATGCTTTTCTCTCTTACTTTCAGAGGTGTCACCACAGTCCAACATTGAAACCATTCCCTATTCCTCATCACAGATAACTCCATAAATGTATTTCCAGTGGCATCTTTTATTTTTCATAGAGCTCCAACAGGAAGTTAAGGCTTCTTAGTTACAGAGACACAGCTGTTCCTTGCTAATGTATCCCAAAATAATCAGGATGCTGTCGATGTGCTCAAAAATGAGGATGTGTCTGCTGTCTTCAAGTAAATGTTCATACTTTTCAGTCTGCTAAATTTGTTTTCTTCGCACTTTGACTTGCTGATTTGTCACTAAGTGTGAAATAGGTGCTTGTTCCCAAAAGCAGATGCTTCAAATTCATGTTTAGAAAGTTCAGGTTCAGTTCCTGTTTTTGAAAATAGGACTTTAAAAAAAAAAAAGATACTTCAGAGCAGCAGTAGCTACGTTGATCTCCATACAAGACCATGCATGGCTCTGGTGGCCTTGGTATAGAATCTGCAAAGACAGAGATCAGTGTCTGAGCTTGCATCTTTAATCAGGTGTCACTTCTTGTCCTGTTAAAAAAGATAAAGACTTGCTAAAGGGGATACTTCCTCAAGAGCTTTCCAAGAGCTCCATCATTTTACATGTGGGCTACATAAAATACATCCCTTTGTCACATCAGCCCCTGTGGTACAGCCCAGTGACTGGCAGCATGGCTGTGGCAGGCAGCAAACCTCCAGGTTTCATTCTGGATATGTTAGCAACTCACATGAGTGTGCTGCTAATGGCCTGCCACTTTCCACTATGGAAAATTAAGCACAAAAGGTTGAAGGAGAGTGACATGAGTTTCAAGATATGCTGTAATGCATTTGTGTACACACTGTAAGACTCACTGCTTCTCTTCATGGAGAGCCCCTTGGCTCTTTATACTTATCCTCTTTTTATGTGATCTAAATAGACCAGTTTGTTAGATCATCTAAAATGTTAGATCATCTAAAAATCTCTTGCTTGCATGAGACAAAGCTTATGTCAAAATAGGTGTTTCAGAAAGTTAGAGAAACCCAATGCTGCCAGGACAGAAAGGTGGAAATGCTTACTTTATAGGAATGTTAATAGGACTCATCAACTGAAATTCTCTGGACTTTGATTGGAGAATACATCTGAGTGGAGATGTTGACTCTAAACATTGTGGTGGGTGGGTGGGGGAGGGCATGCAGATTGAACTAGGAAAAATTAATTTTCCATTGGTTGGATAATCCCTTCAGAATCTGTTTTCTGAGCATCAGGGCAAGATCCTGTCTTGTTATTAATGTCTGTGTAGTGCCTGTGTTTGAGTAGAATGGGTATCAGTGGACAAGTAGCCCTGGCAAATGTGAAGGCTGTTTCCATAACTGGTCAGCGGTCAGTAGCTGTGAAGCTGAACTATTTACATCTGTGCTAATATGCAGCATTTGGGATTTATTCTAGAAAATTTATGCTGGAACTTGAGAAACACAGGAATGGCAATATGCACTCAGATAGTCAGACGAATTGCAATATTCACAGTCCATTAAATCCAATAAAAAAATACACTATCACCAAACTGGAAAAACAAAGCTCTGCAATGTACATCTGTTATTTTTCAATATAGTAAGCATAGCTTGTATTCAGTAGGACTTCAAAATTGTAAGCTACTCTAGTAAAGTATAGATTAATCTCTTCAAAACATAGTGTATGTTGCCTTACTATTTTCAAACTTCAGTGGGAAACAGCCAGTAATTCTCTGCCTTATATTTTCTGTTTTATTACAGACAGCTGGGTTAGATCCAGATCACTGGCTTAGGCTGACACAGAGAAAATGCTGATGTTGTAGCATCTAGTTTGTATTAGAGGAGAATATGGATTTATTTATTCAAATTTTTATGCTGTAGAGGATGAGGCATGGGTGCTACATAACTTTTTCTATGTGTTTAACTGAATAGTTTTGTACCATACAGCGTGGAGGGAGAGGGAGTGTTTAGTCACCTCTACAGACATCTGAGGTTGCTTCTTATATTAATAATGGCTCTATAAACTCTTCACTGTTGGGAAAATCAAAATACATATTTGCTGTTGTTTTTTTACTTACTGTAGGGGGTTGACCCTAGCCAGATGCCAGGTACCCACTAAAGCCACTCTCTCACTCTCCCTCTGCAATTGGATAGAGGAGACAAAAAAAAACCAGGTAAGGATTCATGAGTTGAGATAACCGCTGGGAGAGGTCACTTACTGATTATTTTCATGGACAAAACAGACTCAAAGTGGGGATATTACTTAAATTTATTACTAACAGGATAAGAGCAAAAGAGTGAGAAATAATCCCCACCCCTCCTTCCTTCCATGTTCTCCCTCCTCCCCCCCAGCAGTGTAGGGGGACAGGGAATGGGGGTTACGGCCAGTTGTTGTTTCTGCCACTGCTGGGAGAGAGGAGTCTTTCCCCCTGCTCCTGTGGGGTCCCTCCCACGGGAGACAGTCCCTGATGGACGTCTCCAACGTGAGTCCATCCCTCGGGCAACAGTTCTTCCCAAACTGCTGTCCCGTGGGTCACTTCTCCATGGGGTGCAGTCCTTCACGGATGAGCTGTACTGACGTGGGTCCCCCACAGGGGCCACAAGTCCTACCTGGGAAAAACCTGCTCTAGTGTGGGCTTCCCTCTCCATGTGCTGCAGGTCTCTGGCAGGACCCTGCTCTGTCTTGGGCCTCCCACAGGGTCACAGCCTCCTTTATGCATCCACATGCTCCAGCATGGGCTCCCCCATGGGCTGCAGGTGGGTCTCTGCACCCCGATGGTCCCCCATGGGCTGCAGGGGCACAGCTGCTCCACCAAGGTCTGCACCATGGGCTGCAGGGGCCACAGCTCCAGCACCTGGAGCATCTCCTCCCCCTCCTTCTGCGCTGACCTTGGTCTACATTGTTGTTCCCATGTTCTCGCTCTGCTCTTCCCTGGCTGGAATTCTTTCTGCACAACAACATTCTGTTCTTAAATATGTTATCACAGAGGCGTTACTATCACTCCTGATTGACTTGGCCTTGGCCAGTGGCAGGAAGTCCATCCTGGAGCTGGCTGGCATTGGCTTCACGGGACAGGGGAAGCTTCTGGCAGCTTCTAAGAGAAGCCACCCCTGTGGCCCTCCCCCCACTACCAAAATTCAGCCACAGAAACTCACTGCACTTACATACTTACACATTTTTTTTCCTTCCTGAAGTACAAATGATGAGAATATTTTCGCCCTTATGCCTCTCAGCTGAAAACAGGCATTTTGAAAGCAAATTAAACATGTGAACAGGAACTAATGTTGTTTTGTTGTTCTCAGCCTGTGTACAGTGTGGTTTCTGTCTGGTGGGCTGGTGAAAGGAATGCAAGGATGAGTTGCTTGTCACCATATAATCTGTCAATATATAATTTGTCAACATATAATCTAAGGTAGCCTCTGGAGAAATAAGTGCATGCTTTGTGGTTGCATTCATGATGAATTCAATGAAGTGCAGATACCTTATAAAAAGCCAGGACAATCTAGCTGTAAGACCAAGCTAATGTAAAAGCTCTCTCTAATTTCAGGATGAAGTTCTTGTGTGCTGGTAGGGCTCTATGTCAAAAACATACCACAGTGCTGTTGTAGGAAGAAAAACACTCCAAAGCTCCCAGTATTGATATTCAGTTGCTTTGCCAATTCTCCTATGTTACAGCACAGGTTGCAACACCTCTCAGAGTTCTAAGCCACTCTCCCCACCTGTCCCTGCCTGCTGTCTGTAATGTAGGTGCTCCTCAGCTTCTCTATGAAGTTTATGTAATTAAAATAACCTTTACGGAGGAACAAAGAGGAAAGTCAGATAATTCAGTTTGACTGGGAACCTTGACTTGACTTTGCTTAGCGCACTGGTTTAAGTGTCTGTTCCCAATACAATGTAACTTTTAACAATAAACAAAATCAAATAAGTAGGTGAGTATGACACTAATGGTCCAGAAAATATATAAGATACTAGAGAACACAAAGAGTCATAGGGAGAAAAATAACCTGAGTTTTTCACTCATGCTCTTTGCTTCCACGTTACAATGTGTGAAAGCCAGAAGGAGTTTATATGCTGTTAGCCAGCAAGCATGGCCCCCCCAAATACTGGCTATCACACCTTTAATATAAGGGTGCAGAAATCCATGGTGGGATTCTCATTCTGCTCTTCATAAGCCCCAAGCCAGAGAAGAAAAATGTGTTGTAATCCTGGAAGAGTCGGTCTGTGAACACTACAGCTCTCCTTCAAAGAAAGTAAGTTTCTGGTACTGCCCAGCATGCTTTTTGCTCACGATTTTATTTTATGAGCTCTAAACATAGTTGCCAAATGATAAAGCTGTTAAATTTTTAAGTCTAAGATATAACAACATGAGCTGATCAAAACTGGCAAGAATATAGTCTCTCCTCTCTTGCTGTATGTTCCTGGCACCTCCTTTGCATCAAGCTGAGTGTTTTTCTGACTAAACAGTGAGCCAAATTTGTAAAAATAGACTCCCAAACTGCTGACCAGACATTTACACCTCCTTTCTTGAATCAGATCTAATGCTCGTGTAGTATATGCTATGTTGATTCAGCATTCAAAACATGACATAAAAAACTTGGCTGTCTTTTTATATTTTTCATACTGGTTTAGTTTCCCACAGGATCAGCAAGCTTGATCTTACCCTGTGGCTGTGACCAATGCACAGGAGAGCTTGGGGAAGGGGAGGTGAAGGAGAATAGCTTTTCCTTTTTTTAGCAGAAGTCTGTAAATAGAGACGTTTAGGCTGAAGAGTGGCTTAGGATGGCCAAGAACGACCTGAAGCCCCCTGACTGGTGGTCTGCGCTGAGCTCAGCTGCAAGAACACTAGCAAAGTGTGAGAGAATTATCTTGCTGGGGAGTTTCAAGGCTACACCCTCTCTTTTGCTGATCATAAGGGCACTGGGTTCAGTTTCTGACGCAGTGGTATAAGCCTAACATAACTCACCGTCTAAGTGGCTTAAGCCTAAACTGAAAATGTAGCCTTAGAGTCTAAAAACATGCAACTGATGAAAACTGTATTGAATTGGCACTTGTTCCGTGGAATTGGGAACTGAAGTGGTTCAGAGAGCACATACAGCTACTAGCAATGGCTGGATTGGATTCCACTTGAATTGGCTTGCCTGAACTGGGTATGATGCGCCTGCATGAGCATTACTGCTGGCTGCCACAAGAGAGAGAGAGCAGGAGAGAGTAGGACAAGGTGCAGTAACATCGACTTACGCTTAAGAATCAAGGGACAAACAAATAATGCAGGGCAAACAAATAATGCAGATGTCATCGTGGGAGTCTACTATAGACCTCTCAGCTAGGATGATGATGCCAACGAATTATTCTTTGAGGAGCTAAGGGACACATCCAAATCAATTGTCCTTGTCCTTATGGAGGACTTCAGCTTGCCAGAAATAAACTGGGAGCATCACACAGCTGGTACAACCTGGGCCAGAAGATGTGTAAAACACCTTTATGACAATTTTATGAAACAGGTCCTAAGGGAGCTGACTTGGTAAAATGCACTCCTTGACCTGCTGCTTGTCAACAGAGTGGATCTTGTGAGGGAAGTGGAGATTGGTGGCCGTCTTGGTCAGAGTGACCATGAAGTGATTGAGTTTAAAATCTCTGTCTACAGGAGGAAAAGTGCCAACTCTGAGCATGAGGAGAGCAGACTTCAGGCTTCTCAGGGAACTAGTAAGGTCCTAAAGTCCCCTGGGAGAATGCTTTTGCAGATGCTGGGGTCCATCAGCGCTGGTCGCTTTTCAAACATCACTTCCATAGGGCACAGGAGCAGGCAATTCCCATATGTCAGAAGTCAAGCAGGTGAGGCAGAAGGCTGGCTTGGCTGAGCAGGGATCCTCTCTTGGAAATAAAACAGAAAAGAAAGGTGTACGCCCAGTGGAAGCAAGGTCAAGTGACAGGGGAAGAATACGAAGATTCTGCTTGCCACTGTAGGGTGAAAATCCACATGGCCAAAACTGAACTGGAGTCGAAGATGGCCAGAAATGTGGGGGAAAATAAAAAGAGTTTTTCCAAGTATATTATTGGCAATAGGCAGTATAGAGATATCATTGGCCTGTTCCAGGATGAGGACGGTCACCTCACAAACAGGGGCAGAGACAAGGCAGAGGTGTTTAATGCTTTCTTTGCCTCTGTCTTCAACATGGATGAGGGACCACAGGGGTCTCAGTGCCCTGAGTTGGAGGACCATAACTGTAAGAATGATCAACTCCCAGTCAACCCTGAAACTGTGCGGGATCTTTTGCTCCAGCTGGATCCCTACATTGGATCCCTGTTATGGGACCTGATGAGATTCACAGAATCACAGAATATGCTGAGCTGGAAGGCACCCACAAGGATCATCAAGTCTAACCCTTAGCCCTGCACAGAACCATCCTGATTCCTCAAAGAGCTGGCTGATGTAATTGTAAAATCTCTCTTGATTTTTGAGTGGTCTTGGGAATCCAGAGAGTCCCAGCTGACTGCAAGCTGCCAAACGTCCCGATTTTCAAGAAGGACAAGAAGGAGGACCCTGGAAACTACAGGTCTGTCACTTCAGTACCTGGTAAAATTACAGAGAAGATAATTCTGAGAGGGGAAGAAAAATCTACCTTGAGGGGAAGCTGTATGAGGAGCTGCTCAGTCACTTAGTCTGTTCAACCTGGAGAAAAGGAGACTGAGGGGAGACCTCATTGCAGTCTACAACTTCCAAGTGAGGGGAAGAGGAGGGGGAGGCACTGATCTCTTCTCGGTACTGACTGGTGACAGGAGCCAAGGGAATGGCCTGAAGTTGTGTCAGCGGAGGTTTAAGTTGGATATTAGAAAAAGGTTCTTCACCCAGTGGGTGGTTGGTCACTGGAACAGGCTCCCCAGGGAAGTGTTCACAGCACCAAGGGTGACAGAGTTCAAGAAGCATTTGGAACAATGCTCTCAGGCTCACGATGTGATTCTTGGGGATGGTCCTGTGCAGGACCAGGAGTTGGGATCCTTGTGAGTCCCTTCCACATTCTGTCATTCTGTCATCAGAGTGCACTGAGAAGCAGGTTATGTCTATCCAGGTGAGGAGCCTTAATCAGTGCAACTACAGTCAGCCTAGAGAGGAAAAAACAGTGGGAGCAGAAGGTGGAGACTAGACAAGCTTCTGCTCTCAGACTGCGCCATGCACTCCATGTTGAAATGGATTGATGGAGGATGGGAGAAGGTCCAGGGTGCTCTTTTTCTTTTAAGTAGTTGATTTTGATGCTTCAGAGATATGAATTGTACAAAGAGCTACTTGACAAATCTTTAAGGGATTACTCTGGGGCATGTAGACACAGTTCAGACTGACATTAGTTCAAAATCAATTTTGAAGAAGGTAGGGGTTTTTCTCCTTGCTGGCCTTACCCAGTTCATCCTGGAAACTCAGCACAGTTCTGCAATTCTCAGCTGCCAAATTCAGTGCCCAATGTTGGGTGAGAAGTTGCTTATAGCCGAGTGATATTATATGGCCATTCCCCAGGGCAATTCAGGGCCTGTACATGTACAAAAGCTCCAGTGACCCATTTTCTCTAGATGTGACTCTGATTTTTACATATTTTCTTTCTGTTCCTCGTATAGTCCATACAAGGCACAATATTCTTGTCCTGGAGTGATATATTGTTGAGAACATATATATTATGTTCTGCTGCAATATCGTGTCAGGAAAGCATGAACTTGATCTATTAATATTTTAGTTCCTCTCCTACAATATGTATTTGGCATTGTGATTAATTACTGCAACTGGCCTTTAAATATTATAGTAATATAGGAGCTAGGTGTAAATATTCAAACCTCTGCATCTAAGGCTAAATTACAAGAAGTGTGATCTGTGACACTTGCTGTACTGATTGGTTCCAGAGGGACTGGCTAGGTGCTAAGGGTTTTGAAAACTCACAGCCGTGTTTACTCTCTGTAACTAAATAAGAGACCTAGAGGCCAAACTAGAAATGTGATGAGATTTGGAAGCTTGCACCTTTTTTTTTTTTTTTTTTTTTTTTTTTTTTTAATATAAATGACAGCATAAGCCTATGATCACAGGGAAGCAGAGAAAGAAAGGTGAAGCAATACAGGGTCATACTCAGCTTGCCTCAAACAGTTTGTTACAACCATGAACCCTTTAATTAAACAGAATTTACCCCAGCACAGAGGACTTCTGTAAAAGCCTTTGCTACACACATGACCTACTTCAGATCTCTGCAAAGGGCTGAAATTTGACGTAACTGGTGAGGTTCTGCCCTAGACATAAATCCTTGATGAAAATCTCAGTTACAACGTTCAGCCACTGGATGTCCTCATTTTCAAAGGTCTGCAAAGGTTGTTTAGTTGCAAAGCCACGTGTTGTTGACAGTTTGCAGAGCATTGCTTAAAAATATTCTGTGTGTATTGGGTATTGCCAAACTCCAAGCTTACCACTCATAAAGCAATGGAATAATTTTCACTTATCAAGGTAATTAAACTCTTACTGGATACAGAACATGTATTTAACCTGGTCCTTTCTCAATTTCTCTCTTTTTTTTTTTTTTTACAACCTAAGTGCAATTTATGTAACAGCTTGCTTTGCAGAACTCTTGCATTCCTAAACACTGAGAAGTTCACTACATTTATTCCTTTATCCAGTGCTGCCTTCACTGGAGTTTATTGCAGTTTTTACTGTGGCTTTGGACTACAGCTTGTTTTTTCAAAATTCTTATGAATTCTCAAGGGTGCATTCCTCTGCTCGCAGGAGTCCTGATTGTCTAATCCCATAAAGACTTTGCCAGCAATAGGTAATCACAGCGTGCCTGCAGCTACACCTGCCCAGAGAGCTTCACTTTGCTTCTTCTCAGAATCACAGAATGGTTTGTGTTGGAAGGGACCTTAAAGATCAACTCGTTCCAACCTCCCTGCTATGGAGAGGGACAGCTTCCACTAGACCAGGTTGCTGAGTACCATCCAACCTGGCCTTCTTTCTCCTGCAGCTCATGAGCCATCACCACCTACCTTTCCTTTGCTGCAGGCTCCCCTGCCTGCACCATCATGGAGGGTGTTTCTCAGCCCAAGCTTCCCCTGCATCTAAGCTCTCATCCAGCCTCCTCATTCTTGCAGCTCCAATGGCATCATCCTCATTGCCAAACATTCCTGTCTTCTGATTATGATTTGACATTGCTTGTCAGACACACTCCAACAACTTATAAAAACCTGAGCTGGCAGAAAGACTGGCAACTGGCTGCCTGTAACACGTGGATTTCATGTTTGTTCATAAAACATGGAAATGTTCATAAAAATCTGCATTTTATTTTCAGTGTAAAGTTTCAAGAAAAAAATGCTACTTCTCTTAGCTTTGTTCCCTTTATTTCTCTAATTTAAGCTGGTTTTAAACCACGTTGTCTTTCCATCCAGCAGGCAGCTTATGCTCTCTAAACACTTGCTTGACAACATGAAAGCAGATTTTACAGGGGGACAAACAGTAGAAAAATTAAGACTAGATTTCTTTCCTTCATAAAGGGAACTCACTTTCTGGTATAAATGGGCACACACTTAAACTAGATACATACCCTTCATGTACCATCATGGTAGTTTCATTCCTACCAGGCTGGTGCATGAGGCGCATGTACAGGAGGAATCAGCCTCTGTAGCTGCTGAAGTTTCCTAAGGTGGCCAGGTATGCATTTATTTATCTAGTCACTCACTGGTTCAGCACTGAGCGAGTGCTTCAGGAAAAGAGATGAGCATGTTATGTTTCCATACACAGCTCTGCAGGACTGGTAGATGGAAAGTTGCTCAAACCCTGTGCATTCTTTCATGCTCACTGTGGAAGGGCAGGCATGCCCACAGCTGCTCAGGTAGACAGCAACCTCGGGTGCTCCTGATAGGATTCTGAGTCCTGCGATTTGCTCCCAGTTCAGTAACTGTGCTGATTTCTGGACTCTGAAACAAAGTGAAACATTCAGGTGAAAGATTCAGGCAGGGAGAAAACCACCATAGCAGATGTGGATGACACGATGTCACAGTGCTGTTACCTTAACCCCAAGCACATGCTGATGTTTCCATAACAGGGAGAGGAGCAGAGTGCGATAGAAGCAGACTGCTCTGCAGGCAGTGAGGAGCTAACAGCAGCTTCTGAAGAGGACACATGTTACAGGACTTCTCCCACCAGGGAGCTGCTGGCAGGTGAAGAGCTGACCATGGTTGACTGGAAATGAGCTGTCTCCCCTTCTGGTGCAAGACTAACTGGGCTGGGGGAGCGAATCATATCCCTGCCCTAGAAACTGTGTTACTACTCTGAATTTGATCGCCTTGGGCTGAATGATTGCCTGCTTCTGAACATGGCTTCTAAACTGCTGAGGAACTGGTGACAGCCTGTGGACTGCCCAGCCTTCACCCTCTTGGAGAAGACTTATTAATCCTTTTCTGTCACTCTGAAGGACATTGTGGGCCATATGAACAGTGTTGGCAAATACAGATGAAGAAGAAATGGGATGCACTCAAACATCTATATTTGAGGTTGGACACGGCCACTTTTCCCTCTGGCACTCATGGTCATCCCTGGAGAGATGAAGCCTGCTGTGATTTCTGAGGGGACTCTTTCTCCTTGTGGCTTTTGAAGAGCTCTCTGGAAGATGTGGGATGCTGCTTTTAGTCTTTGTAAAACTGAAGATTTGACTTGGAGTGACAAAAAGAGATTAAAAGTTTTGCAAGCAGCAGACCCTAGATTTACAGCAAACACAGTGGATTTTGCTTTCTCAGTACAAAAGCCCAGATGCAGCTCACATTAAAATCCATAATTGATTGATGTCCATTTACAGATACATCTACATTCATGTAGGCTGGGAAACCTTATCCCTGGGTGTATATTTTCCTTTTAAGCAGCTTGTACTCAGGCTGCCTGCAAATATATTTGTTCATCAAGTGGGCAACACACAGTCTCTTCTAGGAATGAGCTGGGGACTTTTTTTTTCTCCTGGAAATCAAGAGTAGGACTGACAAGACAGAAGGAAGCTGCTTGTTACACAGCTTGTTAAAGAAGCGCAGAGCCCTTTAAAGCTGAGGCTGCAGCCAGGATTTACTTCTTGAGAAATGGCAGCAATCTCCAAAGTAAGTAGTTTGCACGGGCTACAAATTTGCCTCAAAATAATCAGCATGGTTGGAGGCTGAACTCAAAATCCTTTTTTTTTTTAGCTGAGATGCTATAATATGGGACAAGGCTGAGCAAACATTGTGACTCTCCCATTTAGTGCTCTGTGTCCCAGATCACTGACTGTGCAACCACACCAAGCTGTGGGTCACATGCTTTATTCCTTATGTAGACAAACATTCCTGCTATATGTTAACGACAGATCTGGAGAAATTTCATTTTTGCTTCAACTGGTTAATGAACCAGTATCTTTGGCTGGGTGCTTGCAGGGCACATATTGCAGAGGCTCTTCTGCTCCAGCACCTGGGCAGCCCAGGCACAGAGGATTTGGGGGATTTTTAGCTGCTAAATATGAGGCTTGTTAGGTGCACATGCTGCTGGGCCTTTGTGGACTGATTTTTTATTTTTTTCAAAGGAATCCTGGACAAGTTTCATGGCTGTGGCAGCAAAAGGCCCATTGGTAACAGGAGGCTGAGCTCACTGCTTTCTGCTAAAAAGCAGACGATCACAGCAGCAAAATTACTGTGCATCTTTTCAAGATACAACATAGCACGTTGTCTGGTGTGTTCTTAGAACCAGATGATCTTTTTAGCTAAAACTTTCTTAAAAATACCTGTCTGAGCCAGACATGTAAGGTAGAAAACATTATCCTGACAGTTGGAGTTTGGGGGGGTTGCAAGCAAGTAGAAACTAGATCTTACAACAGGAAGTACCAGGCAAGCTAATGATGGAGATTATCAGCTCTTCCCATCGCTCCTGATGACAGAAGGACAAAAGGTGCCCTTCTGCTTCCTAGGGAGGTTTCCAAACATAAAGAAAGAGTCTTTGTTTTTGGTCGAGGGGGTTTTGGCTGAGGAAGGTTAGCAGGGAAGCAGACAAAGATAGGAAACCTGCAGCAGCTTGGCATTGTGTGTGAGGGTTGAAGCTGCCTGTTTGGTGCTAACAGTGTATCTCCAGGAGCTAGAAAGGGCAAGATGCTTTTGGTTTTGGCTTTACTTATAGCTGTTGTGTCCTCTCAACTTCCCATTTTCAGCTTGCAGCCCTGAGATTAATTAAAAATACAGTGTAGAGCTTCCCACCTTCCAGAAAATAAATGTTATGATCTCATGGTGGTCCTGTAAGAGAGGGAGAGTGATGAAGTGGGAGACAAAAGAATAGGAAATACTGCATCGTACAGCCATATGTGCATTAGGCTCAACATCTGTATCCTGGGATCAGATTTCTGCTGAGATTTTGCTTGAGGGCAGTTTGTCCTTCCTGCTGGGAAGAGACAGACGGTGAACCACAAGATGAGCGTGCCTGTGTTGGGACAGTTGGAGGAAAAGCGATATATAGGAAAGGGAGCCCTGGGTGGGCTCTGTTTCTTTGAGGTAACCCATGTCCCAGCAGCATTTCCACCTGGGGACAACGCCATCTGTAATGCTCCTAAACCTGAAAGCACTGATGCATCTGTGCTTGTATCTGTGCCGAAACCAAGTGAGCCCATAACAAGGAGTAGAATTTCAGGCAGACAAGAAGTCAAACCTCTGCCACAAGCTGAGAGAGCCCGGCGCCATGCACAACAAAGCAGTATGGATGGGTAGGCTGCAAAATTACAAGCTGCTTCTTGCCAACTATGTGGCTGGAATGAGCATGCCAAAGCAGACTAGGTTTCCCTCTCACCCTCGTCTGGCCTCCTGTCAGCCTGTGCCTCTGCGGGGTGCCTGGACAAAGTGCTAAAAAACTGGAAATAGAAATACAGATTTAAAAACTTGAATAAAATGTCCAGGCTCAAGGTCTGTGTTTGTGTGGTGGCTGAAAAAATAATGGGCATTTCACAATTAAAGCTGAGCAGTATCCATAGTGGATGACGGTACTTCCCTGCCAGGATTTCCACCAACGAGCAAGACCAGATGTATATTGCACCACTGGTGTCAGCTGGAATAAGCCTATTTCTGGCCTAAAGGACTAATAAGTCCTTTTCTGGCCCATACATTTTCAAGTGTTTCCAGTCATCTTTACATAATCAAATTCATATCAATACTTTCTTGAAACACAAAACAGTCTTAACTTAGGACATTGGTAGCTGGCAAAACCTCTTCTCTCATAAAATCACCAAGGGTAGGATAGGATAGAATAGTTCAGTTGGAAGGGACCTACAGTGATTGTCTAGTCCCACTGCTGGGCTGGTAGAAGTTCCTTGCAGTTGTTAATTTGCTAAAGGTTTGCACTGCAGCCCACTTTGCTTTCCATTTACTCCTTCTGTTGGCCTGCAAAGCTTCTGAGGTGCTCACATGAACTTCCCAGTTCACTGCAGTATGGCTGTTTGCCAAGTGTTTACTTGACCTAAATTCTTTTGAAAACCATCATTTGTGACAACTTAGCACAGGCTTTACAGAACTGGGTAGCTGGTTAATAAATGCTGTGACCTGGACACACAGGCTCTGACATTTTGTTATCAACGATATAGGCATGCTTTTCCTATTTTATTTATTTTTTAATGTTACCACTTTCTTAAACTATATTTTTTGCTAACTAGAAGATTGAGCTGTTGCATATATGTCCTAAATTGCTAGTTTACCTTTTGGTCCTCAGCATTACATCTCTTCAAAAAGGTATTTAATTCTGAAGGCAATTGTTATTCTGAGTGGTTACATCAGACCTGGTAACTCACTGGATGCCAATTCTTTCTGTGACATGATTAAAAGCAGCAAAAATATTTTACCTGGTGCAGCTGCATACTACAATTTTTCTGTCTGGCATTGCAAATAAATTCCAGTTATATTTCATTTGTCCTTGGTCTGATTCCTTAAATAAGCAACTTTCACAGTCTTTTATTTCCTCTTGCTCTAAGGAGAAATGTCAGAATTTTTCTCATTCTTTTTCTGAAGATCATTAACACCTTTCTAATGTGGTATTTTAAAATTTGAATAAAAAATCTTCTGTAGTAAAAGCCACTGGAATACAACTGTCTAATTAACACGCATTTATATGAGCTAATATAGGAAATTAGTGAGCAGTAGACTCAGCATTAAACTTGCATTTATGAATACTAAATGTGAAATTGTGTGTGTGTAATTGTCGATAATACATCATTTGACTAATCTAGGGGCTTTAAATTCCCTTCCAGCTAAGATGAGAGGAAGAAGAAAATTGGGAACCACCTGCCAAAAAAAAGTTTTGAAAAAATTATGAGTCAGTCAAAATTTTTCATTGCTGTAAAATTTACATTAACCCTGGTGCTAGCTGCTCGTACCTCCCATCAGTAAAATATTCTCCAGGTCCATCAATCAGTCCATGAAATGATGGGCTGTAAGGGTGCTCCTGATATGAGTTCTTGACACACAGTGATGCTCCTTGGTGCCACCCTTGTGCTGGTGCATCCAGCCCATCTTCTCCAACAGGGATGGTGTCTCCTGACCCTTGCAACTCTGAAAGCCCACTGGAAGCTGGGGGTCTCATCGTTCAGAGGATACAGATCACAAAATAAAGGTGCAGCTTAATGCCTACCAAAATCCCCAGGTGGGCTTCCCACGCAGGGTGACCTGCCTCATGCTCGTATCTGCCTTTTTACTTCATGCCAAATCCAGCAGCCTGGTTGTCTTCATTGGCCATGGGAAATGGAACACCAAACTGCGTGCAGTCAAGGGGTTACATCATGATGCTGATTTGAAAAAATAAACACAGACCTAAATTCATGTCTCTACTTGTTTTCTTCGGAGTGGATGGAAAAGCAAAATTTTCTGTGAGAAGTTATATCTGGTTGTATTGGATCAGCTGAAAATAGCAAAACCCTGAAAAAATGGTTGGGGCCCAAAATCTGTCCATCAGCTGTGACAATTAGCCCAGCAACTGAGAGAGAAAAAAAGAAAGAAAAGTAAAAACCCATCCCAGCCACCAGAATATCTCTTTTCCTTACTTGCCAGAACCCATCTCTTTGTTCTTCTGGCCAAAGATGAGGGGTGTCGGCCCTTGAAAATTGGTGTGAAATAAGAAACTATCAGACATAATGCAACCACATATGACCGGCCACTCCTTACAAACCAAACTGAAGCAAGTAGGATTAAATCAAAGTAATACCTCATGTGATTACAGCTCATTGTGTTCAAATAAAAGCTAACACTAACATGAGTGATTTGTTTGGTGGGGGAGTGGAGAGGATAGGAGATGCTACAGCTTCTGCTCACAGTGATTGCTATTTATAATGCTGTAAAACCACAGTGAATGTGTTAAACGCACTGCCACGAGCGTGTGCCGCTTCAGCGTGATATTATGGCTATAATAATTCATTGCAACTCTTAGATGTGTCTTTGTACTAGTAATACATTATATGGTTCTGTATCAGTTATTTCAGGCATGCAAAAGCTTTGTAGATGTGGTACCTGTGCTGATTAAACCATAATTTGTAACTCTGTAATCAGTATGGGAACACTTTATAGTCACATCTACCTGCTGCTTTTACAGCCCCCTTCTAAACAATTTAAATAGAAACTGAAGAGTAAATGAGACCAGAATCCTTAGCCTGCAAAACTGAGCAAAGAGAAGTATGTAATTGCTAATTACCTCCAGCGTCCTACTGGGCTGGCTCGCAGCAGCTCTGTGGGCTGTAGTACAATTACTGCAGGTTCAGTAGTATTCCTGTTTAATTTGTTCAGAGTGCTGGGTAACTAACCTTCCAGCAGCAATCCAGTGCTAGTTAAATTATTATCTCCAAAACTAGTCCCATTACCTGTAGCACTTGGGTCTTTCTGTCTTCTTGTTTTGCCCTGGCTTCTCTGTGCTTTGCAACTGCATCTCTTTCTAACAAGGCTTAGGAAATCTGACTGGGGGAGTGAAGAGATCCTTAATGTAAAGAAGGCATCAGGAACTTGGCCTGCTCTACTTATTTATTTATTTTTTTATTTTAATTATTATTTATTGTATTTTTTCCTAGTGTTAAGTGGATTTTGAACCATAAGCCTTATGAACTACTTAAACTATGCTGACGCAAAATCTATTTCCATCCATTCTCTTTGTTTCCTCTCTACCCTACAATGTACTTTACTATTAACTTCTGATTATTGTGAATATTACTGCTTTCCTTGTAGCAGCACTCACCTACTCTGCACTAACACAAACCTATAGGTATCCTTGTTTTGGGTCTTTTCATAAGACTTTCAATTTGAAACTTGGTGTTGTTTGCCTGAATTGCTTTTTGACAAACCAGAAAGCAATTCTATCTGAGCTGTGCCGAGGAGGGAGAGCTGCAGGGTGACCTTGCTCTTGCTTCTTTCAAGCCATAACTTCCAGGAACACTCCTGAGATCAGTCCAGCCTTATCTATATTTCACATTTCATTGTCCGAATTCCTTAAAAGTCACACAGACCTAATTTTTTTGTTCAGGAGCACACAGGATGATGGTATATAGCAAGAGAAATTGAGATTTTTCTACACTGAAGTTCTTGGCTATGTTCCCAGACTAGGATGGTAGTGACGGAAGGATGGCTCTTTGTTTGATAGACATTAATTTTTTGGTCATAAGCTGTCTCCCAAGTTTCAACTCTAAAGTAACTGTGTGTATAACTGGTACCCCTGCTCTCATTCCCTACAGAGAGTCCTGGAAGCACTGACCTGTTAAGCAGGGTGATCTCTTGCACACAGCACAACCCTGCTGGCAATCCTGTGCAGGACAGCTTGCTCATCTCCTGCTGGGTATGTCCTGCAAATAACTGGGCTGCAACCTTTGTTTATAAACACCTGAATGCCATTTAATGGGGGCAACAGTGATTGTCACAAAAGCTAATGGGGGTTGCCTTGCCACAGTGGGAATGGCAGAAAGATATGTGAATTGTGGTATCACAGCAAGAGCAGACTTCATCTGTTCCCCTCCGAAACAAAGAAGTCTGACCTTGCCTGCCCAAGGCTGAAGAAAACAGTCTGCTGGGAAAGAAGCACAAATCTGCTCCCCACGCTTATTCACTACTCTTGCAAAAGAAGAAGTGGCTTTACCTCTCTTATCAAGAGGCAGCTGGAGCCAGGTAATCGCCTGCAGAACTGGGAGAGCAGCAGTCCTTAATTCCTTCTGCACGTGAGCCACACCTTGGCTTGCCATGGAAACGTGTAACGCAGCAGAACTGCTGCTATCAGAGAGGGCAATACTTCTCCTACCCCTGGGGGACACAGTTGCCCAAGTGAGAAGGTGGTGTGTCCTGGCAACTTGCTGTCCTCCTCCTCCTCTGCTTGCTCACAACTTCTCATACATGCCTCTTCGTAGCTTCTAGTTACTCCACTGAATCACAATTCTCTTTTCCTACCCCTTTTCAAAGACCTCTCCCACCAAAACTTGCCCCAATATGAGGTCAGTCTTCTGGCCACAAAGGATACAGAACTGGTCCCTTCTTTGCTTAGGAAAGGGTTTTTTATTGCTGATATTTCTTAGCACAGAAGAACAATAGAGACCAGGAACTCATTACGCTGACCAAAACTCAACAGATTTACTTGCTTGGGATGGTGTTTTTTGCTATGGGAATACTATTTGCTCAAGAACAGCACTGGTTTGCCTTTTGGCTTCCTCAATACCTATTTCCATGCCATAGCCTCAGGCTGTATCTTCGGCTGTGCAGTGGGCCAGGGCCACTAACACTGACTTGATGTCCTAAGCTCCCAAAGATTTTTTAAAGACCCTAATGATAGTAGCTGTCCACCTCAGAGAAGGGGAAGAGGATCTTTATTCTTATATTGCATGTCAGCTGGTGAAGGCAGATCTCATAAATAAGTATTAGGCTCTCTTGCAACCACTCTGTCCCCTGGACTCGCCGACACATACAAGAAGCATGCAAATAGTTTGACTCATCCTTCATTGAAGTACACAGACTTACCCAATAGTCAATCACCCTCCTGTTACTGTCTAGACTTGTCAAAGTGAGGCCTAGTTATGAGACACATGACAGCATCTGCAGAAGTGACACCTCATGTCAAACTTTGTGTCCGTGTCATGCAAGAAAGGCTCAAGCTGTTTACAAGCCTCCAAGATAGATCAGTGTGCTGGGATCCGAAGCCCTCTCCGTCTTGAGGGCATGCTGGGCATTTCTCTCAAACAGCACAGAAGATGGTGGGACAGAGAGCATCATAAGCTGGCATGAGATCCCTCCCACTGAGGCCACTGCTAGAACTCTTGCCTGGTGTCAGACTCAGCTGTGGGACAATGCGAATGCTTCCAGCTAAGCAGAAGATGTACAGGAGGTCCTGAGGCCCCACTCACATGTCTGTTTTTTAGAGCTGGACGTCAGGAGTCAATATTGTTCATCCTTCTGTTTGCCAATTAAGCAAGTCACATTGTTCTCCAGCTTTGAATGCTTTGATGTCAACCCATCTCCATGATGTAGTCCTATATAGGGCTGCGTGTCCTATTCATACTGGGGGCAGTCAGCTGCAGCCCTCCCTTGTTCATGTACCCCACTGCACAGCTCCCCCGTAGTCTCGCTTCTTCAGAGGGTTCTCTAGGAATAAAGGCACGAAGGTCACTGAATTTAGGCAAAGCGATCTTGGTAGCAAATCTCGGTTGGTCTCAGAGGCTTTTGAACAGTTTGAGCCTCAAATGTGCCTCAATATTTGCTCAGTTGGTCTCTGCTTAGCCTCCATTTCCCCTGCACCTGGTTCAATACCTCCACTGACAGATCTTGGGGTGGAGCTGCCACGGGAAGCTTCATTTTCTGAACCTGGCCCTTCTGCCTGCTGTCAGGGAGGACCAACCTCACCAACAGCTGGAAGAAGTGCACCTGCAGTGCCTGGCTGGCCACTGGCTGGGACCCACTAAGTGTGATGGAGACGGTCTTCCTCATCTCCACCTCTAAGATCTACTGGGCAGCTTCCTGGATCCCTGACTTTGCCAAGCTCTGTGCCAACACACAATATGTTAGTTTGATTTTCTCCTGTCTTGTCGTTATCTAACCTCCTGCATGGGGCTGGAAAGGCCTGAGGGTGCTGGTGCATGCCCACCCTGTTTCTGAGCACACGTGAACACATTTATGAATGCTTTTTTGTAATTACTGGATATATTGATGGAAGGAAGAAACTATTGTTTCTGATGGATTTTTAAAAGGTATTTATAAGAAAACAGTAATATTTTTAAAGTTTCCCATTTTGTGAGTCAGCAAAGAATAACAGTACACAAGCACCTAAAATGTCCTCTTTAAAACCAAAAAAAGGTAGATCACTCCAATTCCCACAGAAATTTAACAAGTGTAGCTTGCAAGATTTATCTGCTGATTTAAGAAGAACCCAACAATAAATACATTGCAACTTTGTAAGATTAAGTATTGTCAGTACCATGCAGGGATTGAAGAACAGAGATGATTACAATAAACTCCCTTCTTTCCTATTCCTATATCTGCACCCAATAATAATTATGCAAGAAATTAGCAGTATTTCTAGAGCAGCTCTGATGTTAACTGCCTGTTTTCAAAAGTATTTTGTGTCACTGTGTAGATTACAAAATTGCTATTATGCAACCAGAAAGACAAGATCCTTTGAGACTGTGTTTTGCCATCGGAGCTCAGGAGGACATCACCCCCCTCACAGGGCTTTGGAGTGGGACTGCCGCAGTCCAGAGGCGACAGACACGGGCGGAGGGCTGCTGGAGTATTTGTCTTTACTAACCCTTCTGACCTTACTATCAGGCCTTCTGAAAGTGGATCTTAAAACAACTTATTTCAGAAAGCCTTGAGGATAGTAAATTGAGAGGAGAAACGTTATCCACGGCCAAGGTCCCTAGAGAGCGTTCCATACATTTTGTTGCGTTACTTTCCAGACAGTGTTATGTTTTAACAATTGAGAAGGAACTGTGAGCGCGGTGCGCAAGCTCCCGCTCAGGTAAGTATCGGCATGTCCCAAAGTCGGTAAAATGAGTGTCCCAAACCGCTCCCCGGCACTCCCAGTCGTTGCGGACCGTGTGACACGGCCGGTCCCGCAGCAGACGCCGCGGCGATGGCAGAGAGCCCGGCCGCTGCCGGGAGCGCCCCGGGACCCCCGAGCCTCCGGGACATAGCGGCACCGTGCGGAGCCCCCGCTGCCGGGCAGTGCTGTACGCTTCCAGCCGTGGAAGCTCCATGCCGGAGCGTCTTTTTCCTTGGCAGAAAGTTGTGTGGGCGCCCGCCGCCGGGTGCCTGGGGCGAGGCGGCGCCGGGGCGGGAGCGGGGCGGTGTGCGAGCGGCGGGCCGGGTCCGGGCCCGGGCCCGGGGCGGGGCAGGGCGGCAGGGCCCGGCCCCGCTGATGTCAGCCGGGACGGGGGAGGAGGGGAGGGGGAGCGGGAGCGGCCGCCTGTGTTCCGGGTCAGGCGCGGGAATGCGCGGCGGCCGCCGGCAGCGCTGCGCTCGGCGCCCCGCGATGCCCCTGCAGGGAGGGCAGCGGCCCGCCGAGAGGCACTAGGGGGGCGCCCCCTGTCCCGCCCCGCTCCGGCTCCCGCCCATTGTTCTCCCGGGGTCGCCGCTCTCGCCCGGAGCCGCTTCCCGCCGGCGGCGGCGGCGCGCTGGATGCGGGTTGCGGCCGCGGGCTCGGCGGGACCCGCGCTGCGCGGCGGCGGAGCGGACGGCACCTCCCGCGGCCGGCGGCGAGGAGGGGGCGGCGGAGAGCGGCGGCGCCCGCCCCGCGGTCCCCGGCGGCGGGGCGATGTTCCACTGCATCCCCCTGTGGCGGTGCAACCGCCATGTGGAGTCCATCGACAAGCGCCACTGCTCACTGGCCGCCGTGCCCGAGGAGATCTACCGCTACAGCCGCAGCCTGGAGGAGCTCCTGCTGGACGCCAACCAGCTCCGCGAGCTGCCCAAGGTGAGCGGGAACGGGAGCGGGGGGGCGGCTCCGGCCCCGCCGCCGCCCCGGGCGGGGTCCAGGTGAGCCGCCCCGGCAGGTGCCCACCGGGCTCCCGGTGCAGCGCCCCGAGAGGGGCTGCGGTGCGGGGCTCCCGGAGCCGTCGGTCTGTGGTGGCAGCCCTAGGACTTAAAGGAAGAGCCGGAGTTTCGCACTAGCATTTTGCGTTTCCCTGCTTCCGCGGTAAACGAGCTTTCACGAGCAAAACCTGAAGACCCGCGTCTTGCAGGAGGAAAGGTCCTGTTTGAGGGCAGGGGGTTAATGCCCGAGTCACAGGACATGAGTATATGTTGTGATTAACGTTCACGTCATCGGAATTACGAGACCTTGGAGGGTATTCAACCCTCCCCTTTTTCCCTTTTAGAAAGATACTGTCTGCTCTGTACATGGGAAAACCAAAACCCTCCAACAAGTAACAGCGTTCCCGTTTCTGCCTTCTTCTGCCGGAAACGTCGTCATGCAAAACACGGGAGACATATAAACCTTTTCTGTGTCTCGGTGTAAATCCCGCACAGTTGTCAGTGTTTTGCTTCTCTCTTGAAAGATGTAGCCTGATTTTTGTGCATACTGTTTTATTGGTAGTATTGTCAAAGGTGAATTCACTTTAAATTCAACACGGTTTTCAGACATCGAGGTGGTACCTTTTGCTGTGACTCTCCAGGTGGCATTTGCTGGTTTTGCTACAGTGATTCCGGTGAGGCACTGTTCCACTCCACAGATGCAGTGGAGTGGGAGGCATGTTCTACTTCTGACTTGATGAACCATGGGCTTTTTTCCGTGTTTCCTCTTTAAACTTTGGACACCTCAGAACCCTTTGTGAGCTGTGGTTGGTAGAGTTTGACACTAAAGGGGAAGTGTTACCTGGCAGCTGCATGTTAAAAATGCGTGGACTCTTAATAACTTGGAATACAAGAAACTGAACTCACTAGTCAGAAAAATTTTCAAAAGCACCTTTGTTTCCACCTGAATCAAAGTTCCTCTGTTCATACACAGATTTAAACAGTCTTACTTTTTCCTTTTTGAAATTCAGTGCACTAACTAAACTTTTTTTCACTCTATGTAGTAAGAGTAATCAGGGTGGCTAGGTTTTCCTATAGGCAGTAGTAAAGATGTTCAGTTGAACTGACATATTAAATTTGGCTTTTTCTTTTGAAAAACCTAGGCACAAGTTTTCATCGTGTTGTGACTGAGCTCTTTATCCTTCTGAAGTAGAGCAAAACTGGTTTACATAGCCTGTGTGTGGGTGCTATTTTTACTTCCAGCAGTTTTTACTGGCTTTGTGCACAGACTAGACTCAGGAGTCTCTTTGTACTAGACTTTTCTTCTTAGTGTTGGCTTTCAGGCTTGTTGTCTTATTGCAGGAGTGTTGAATGTGCTTGTGACCGAAATCCAACTGAAACCTATGGCTCTCTGAATTTTTTTTTTTTTTAAGTAATAAATCCACCACCAACTGGTTGCTGTGTACAAATGTAAATGATGATCTCTGTTCATTGTGTTATATGGTATTAATTTCTGTAAATAGAGTGCAACGATCTGTTGTTTCTCCTCTCTTCCTTGAACTGTAATACATGCAACAGCCTTTCTTTTGTCCTGTGGTGGTTAAAAAGACCACTTCTTCCCATTACTTACCTGTGACTGCATATTAAGTCCTGTACATGTAAGAAATAGCTGAGGGGGTTAAAAAAAACCAAAACCAACCCAGGCTCCTTGGCACTGAGGTGGAATCAAGCAGAAAATGAAGTTAGAAGTTTGGTTTATCTTTTTTTTTTTTTTTTAAATGTCCATAGATCATGTTACAGAAGTGCCTAAATATACTCTGGGAATATGTTTGTGGGTTTCTAGCTGGACGAGGAAGAACCCGATGAAATACAACGACAGAAACATACTTGTAGTATCTGCCTTAAGTACTTTGTGCCATGTCAGCAATGCAGGGAGGCATTTTTATTATGCACGAACCTATGAACTTTCCTTGTCAGTTCCTTATTAATGATTTCTGATAAATGGAATATAGTGCCATCATCTCAGGTAAGTGTTGATGCTGCAGAATGTTCAGATACAAAAATATGGCTACAATCCTGGATGTGAAACTAATCTGTTGAAAGTGGAAACTGATGGGAAAAGCCCTGTTCAACTTTTCTACCAGCAAATAGTTCTAAAAGTTCTGCTATAGGAATCTGGTTCAGGAGAATAGTGGAAGATCTCTCAGTGGAAGATAGCTACAAGGGTACACTGTTCATTCCCCTTATATTAAAAGGGTAGTGCCAATACAAAGTACAGATACAGAGTTGGAAATAAGTGCAAAAAGCTGGGGTAGACCATACCTGTGGTAGACAAAATACGAGAGAAATCAGTAGGGTGTGTAATCAACAAACTGTTAGATCAGCGTAGATCTTAGTGGTTGTTACACCCTTAATTTAGTGTAATTCATTATATTAGTCTGACCTTACCTCCATTAAGTTTCTTCCCTATGTGCATAAAGGCATTAACACAAAATCAAGCAGTGTTTGAGGCCTAAGCAAGTCAGGCCCTAAGCAGGTGTAACTCACTGGCTGGTTAGTTAGGTGTTCTCCTGTGCTTGAGGAAGTCCTGAAGTTCACAGTGATCTGTGCTGATTCCTGGTGAGTCATCTGCGGGCTGTGCTGATGCCATAATATAATCCCTTAAAACCGATAAGGTGTTCGTGTCACTGAAGTGGTTGTGATCCTCCTAAGGGAAATTGCTGCTGTAAAGCCTCACCTTGGAATAGTGAAGAGCCCTGTAGACCCTGTGACTTGCAGCAGAAGTTGCCACAGTTGGATGGAGGAGAAAACTCCCCTCCCAACTCTGCTGCTCAGCTCTTTGTTCTGCACACGAGTAGTTCAGACCTCATTTTCCCGGTGTGGACAGCTGTGGTATGAAAGGTCTATTACAGCAGGCATGAGGTCTTGTAATGCTTCTCTGAAATCAAGCAGATATTGCTGAGTTCTTTTACCAGTTTTGCCATGGCTACAAAGTTAGAGAAAGTAATGATGGCTTTATCTCTAGACATCCGCTTTCCTTCCACTTGCACGTTTTTTTTTTCATCCCTTCAAATGTAAAGCTTTCTGAGGGAGATAAATATCAGCAAGTGGCATGGTGAAAGATATGGACTTACTGTGTTTCACTCAAGTTGATGAGGCAGCTTGTGTTAGATGCACATGCTTCCCCTCTTTTCCCTGTTTCTCTCTGCTCCTGTTTCTATCAAGTAGCAATAAAAGGTGTTCTTTGATTGGTTTAATCCAATACACCAGTAAAAGAATACACTTTAATACACCCTAAAATCTCCATTTTGAGGTACAGAAGTAGTCTTTGTTAGCATACTTTAAACCTCTCTTATTCAGAGGCCTTAAACAGAGCATGGCATATGTTAGGGTGTTACTGAAAAAAACCCAACAGAACAAGCACACATAAAAATCCCCTCAGAAGACAAAACTTAGAGAATTGCTGTAGCATCTTTACGAGAAATGACCAGCAGAAAGACCCAGCACTGTTGTTGCATTGCACGTTATAAGAGTCGTTGGAAGTATCCTAAAGAGAAACAAGAAATACACTTGAATTATTTTGAAGGAATTACTTTGTTGGTTTTATTTTTGTTCTGTTGGCTGACCCAAATGTATAGAATTCTTCACCTTTTTCTAAGGGGAGAGGGGTAGGAAGGGTCCATCTGGAAGACACCTGAAATGTTTGAGAAGCAGAGGGAGATCGATCTCTTTGCCCTTGTTGTTTCCACTCCTTCCCATGTTTGCTTCCTTGTACATTAATGCTTTTGTGTGGACCAGGAGAAGAATTCACTTTCTGTGACCTCCTTTTTCCTACAAATACCTTTTTTATCTAAGCTATACTTGTCAGCTTATTAGGAATACAAGCTAATAATTTATATTTGTACAGTAGCTTACAAATTTTTTGTATCATTTTGCTACTGCAGAGGGATTATTTTGGTTTCCCATGTCAATAAACTGATTCTTTTTCAAGGTCTCTTTAATGACTCTGTTGGATCCCTGGGTCCCTTGTTCGCTCCCTTTCCCAGTTATGTGATGGAAAACTTGTGCTTATGACAGCACAAGTTGCTGACAGTGACCTTTTACTGTTGTTACCACCGGTGTCTCAGACTCCTTGCCCTGCGTGTTCATACTTTCCCATCCTCTCCTGTCCTTGATGTTCCAGCATCTTCCTTACTTCCTCTAGCCTAAACAGCTCTGTCTGCCTTCTGTTTCTGATATTTTGCTTCCTCTCCTGTCCCTTCTGTGCTGGATTCTTGACTGCCCTTGCAAACATTTCTTTTTTAGTACCCTGGTCTTTCCCTTTCCCTTCTGCTGCCTCCCAGGTTCCCTTCTCTGCTCTTGCCCTTCCTGCAGGATAAGCCAGCCTGGTGGGATGTGCTGGAGGAGCAGGCTGTGTACTATTAAGCTGCTGGTGGTTTTCCACAATACTGAGGTCTCTCTCTAGCCTTTCTTGGCAGATGTGGCTGCTTTCCCACAGAACAGCAGTTTCTAGCTGTCAGCATGCTTCTCACCACTTCTGCTTTACAAGACAAATTAAAGAGCTGCACCCTTTGGTCTCAAAAGGATGGGCTATGTATGGAGTTGGTGGTAGAGTGTGGCTCTTAACTTGCTTAAATAATTCCTTTTCCTGTATTGGATCCTAATGTCTTCTGTTGAATATTTAGTGTATCCGATTTCATTGGAAAAAAACATAGTAAGTGGTCTCCAGTGTGCATAGAGCAACTTAAAAATGTAGTTTATGTGTTTTGTTTTTTTTTTCTAAACTTGTAGCATTTTTATTTTCCTTAGAAGTGAAAACTTGAAGACTTTTTCAACTTGAGCTCTAATGTGTAGTATATAATTTGCTACATGTCAAAAACTATTCTTCACTGGAGAGTAGGCTTTCTGGCAAATTGCTTTGATAGAAGAAAATAACACATTCTGCATGATGCGTTTCAATAGCTTCTCTAATGAAAAGCATCAGATAAAAATAAAATGCTTTCAGTTCTATAGATCAGTCTGTAGTTGATGAAAGTCTGTAGTTGTTTTCTGCTTGCGTACTTTGGAATTTAAGGGCAAATACATCCTGTCAGCTTAATTTCTCTGTGCCTGGAATTTGCAGTACAATACTGAATCTCTGCATATTTTTTTCCACTGATAAAAAGAAAAAAATATCTTATGAACCTTTGAATGCAGTATTATGTTTTGGCCTTTGTATTAAATCACTGGTATTCTTTGCATTGGTGGGTGGTAGAAATAGCTTATAACTCTTGTTTTGCTCCTGTTATGTCTTGCTGCTGCTCAGTTGTTTAACTCAAAGGATAATGACCACTTTCCCATGAGACTTTTTGCAGATGCTGTTTCTGGAAAACTCCAATGGCAAAAAAAAAAATAAATTTGTATGCACGTAGTTTAGCTTAAGAATCTGCTGAACTCTTTTTTTAATTTGGGGAATGATTTTTATGTAGTGTTTGTAAACCTAATCTAATGCAGCTCTGAATCATTTAGTTTCTCTGTTTGAGCTTACAGAGTCTATCTTCCATCTGTAATTTCTCTTGTTGGTGCTACATTCTAAAGCTTCCCTGTGGAGTTATTTGATGTGATTGATGCAAGACCCCTTCCCTGACAAACCTGGTCAAATCCTGGCTTCTTCCTGTGCCCCACTTTCTTTCTGAGAGATGCCGATGGTCTCCTGCTGCTTGGCATTCAGCACTGTCTGTATCTATTATGTGTGGTTTTGAAATCCAGGGTGCTGTTAACCTTACCAAAATAATGTGAAAGCTCCTTAAGAAGTCCCTTTATTCTTCCCATACCACACCTCTTTCTCAGGAAAAAAATCTCCAAATTTTGGCATGAATTTCACTGTTCTACCATAGTTTCTCCCATTATGCAATCATAAGCCTGAAAGACACTTGTTTGGTCAGTGGCCAGGAATCTGCTGTGGAAAGAGATGATGATTTACTATATCTCTCTTTAAATTTGTGCTTATGACTTCTTAAGTTGTAAATGTCTTTTTTCAAGTGTATATGTCTCCTTGGGTTCGGAGAGACGTGGTGGGATATCTCACGTGGCTGGAGTGCTGCAACAGATGAACACAGGCTCTTTAAGAAGGACAGACCAGGAAGGCAAGGATGGGGAGTTGCGCTTCGTATGAGAGAGCAGCAGGGATGTGTGAAGTTTTGCTTTGGGATGGGCCAGCTGAGGGCAGGTTGGGATTAGTTGGTGACATTTTTTGGATATCTGCTGTAGACTGCTTGATCAGGATGAAGTAGTAGATGATACCTTCTTCAGATAACTGGAAGAAGCCTTATGTTTGCAGGCCCAGGTCATCACATGTGTCTTGAACCACTGTGACAGCTGGAAGGGCAACACAACAGGACATAAGCAATTCAGGAGGTTTTTGGAGTGCACTGATGCCTTCCTAAACCAGGTGCTCAAGGAGTCAATGGACAGAGATGCTCTGTTAGACTGTATACTTACAAACAAGAAAGGGGAGGTTGAGATGTGAAGGGTTGCAGTAGCTGTGGTGACCTTGGTCACCTTGGCTGTAGTGACTGTGAGGTGGTGGAGTTTAGGGTCCAGAGAGGAGAGAACAGGGCAATAAGCAGCATCACAACACTGGACTTCAGAAAACAAACTTTGTTATGTTTAGGATTCTGCTTGGAAGAGGTTGGTAAGAAAGACGTTTATGCTGCCACTCGGGGACATTTTTGTAAGGGATGTACTGATGTAGTAAACCCGTAGCATCCCCTTCTCTGTGTGGTGTACACAGATGAGACAAGATTTGTGGGCAGAGATTATATATAAGTAGCTCTAAAATAAATTTGATTTTCTAATTATATCAGTTGGTCTAAAAAAAGACACTACCTCCTGCCAACAGCGTTGTATACTGAAAAAATGCATGCTAGAAATTCATTAGTGAGATTAAATGTGGACTTTGGTTGTGGTTTTTTTTTTTTTTTTCCTCCAAATGGCAAGTGTATTTGACTGCAATGAATCCATATTTTGTTGTAGCAGATGTTTTCTGGCCTCTCTTAAAGGCAGAGGTAGTCCTTCCCACCACTGTACTGGAACAGCTATGACATTGAGTGCGCTTTAACCTTTGTTGCTTCTGCTTAATTGACATAAAAGAGAAAGTAAGTCCTTGCCTGCCAGGAAACAGTATGAGGCAACCTGCTCGATGCATCGCTCAGTAGTGCAGCATTTTGATTCAGTGCTGCAGTGTATTGGTTTTTGATGGCTAGTGGATAGTCCTCTATTTGTTTTTTAAAATGGCTGGTAACAACTGAAACTAGGACCTGCAATTGGCCCATCCTTTTCAGTAGTTCAGAAAATGGCAGGTGCTTTGAAAATAGGGTGCCAGAAACATAGTGAGTAGATGTAGAATGCCAGCTTCAGTGAGGCATTGGTTATACTTCTTGCTCTGTCTCCTCTAGATCTTTCCCCCATAGCCCTTCTTACTTGGCTGATGCTTTTTTGGGCTTTAAAGCATCCGTCGGTGGGGAAGACAGCAGTCGCAGCATCTGATTCTGTTTAGGATATGTGCCCATGATCTTTCATTAACGCTTCCTCTTATTTAGAAATCTGGTAATTTTATTCATGTTTTGTATGGACTCCTACTGGAATGTCCACCTCCATTATGTTTTTCATTAATATTCACAATGACAAAGTTGGTACTAGAATGCTGCAAGACCAAAGTACAGCTTGAATATATTCTACAGACATGGCTGGGCAAGTGAATTTCACCATGCTATGTGTCTGTAACAGTTCTGGGTTTGCCCATGATGTATGTGAAGACAATTAGAGACCTCAGCTGCGTGGAGCAGTTGTCTATTTGCCAACTTGCCACTGAGCAGGCGGGCAGAGGTCAGTGTGCTGTTGTCCGTTACCAACTGCTGCTGCATCTCCTCATGTCTGGAGAGGAAATCCATTAGCTACTTCTTTGATGCAGAGTCATCAGTTGGATGATGACTGCTGTGCTGCACTGTGAGTTAGCCCCTGCCCTCAGAAATCATTTCAGTATCTCGTGTAGTACTTTATTTGAAAATTAAAGTATGTTTGGCTCAAAGGATCATGTGGGGTCTGTATTTGTGAAACCCTGTTGCTCTTGCCAGCTGTCCTTGCTCAGAGGTGAAAGCGGGTGGAGTGACTTGAGGGATCCTGGTGTTACTAGCAGGCTTTGTGGGAGATGCCAAGCTGATAATGGCCATGCTAGGCTTCACTTGAGTCTGCTGAGAGCTCCTTTCACACTTCATGAATCCAGAGTAGGATTCGGCTTCTGCAGCATTTCATCGTGCAGCTTCTAGAGGAAGGTGTCTGTTTTCTGTGCTCTTGCCGGGTTTCCTCAATGCTCCCACCTGTGCTAGTGGCAGGAGTCTCAGGGATGGATTTTAAGACGATGTACAGGATTGCATCCTAGAAAGAGTTCTGTTGCTTACAAGTTAGTTGTGGATTTCAGCTGGGGGTGCCTTGAGGCTTGAGTGGAGTGCAGGGTTCATTGCAGCTCACTGAGTGTGTAAGCGTGGCTATGGCTCTTGTCAGCTCCAGACTGGTGTGTCCACTGGCTGACCAGAGTAGAAGTGATGTTTGAAATCCCACCAGTTGGTTAGTGTAGGGCATTGAGTGTCCTACCCTCTTGGAATCCTTAGCACTGAGTGACCCATACTGAGTGACCCATGGTCTTCCGAAGACCATTCTATCAATGACTTCTACAGAAATGGGGTGGGGAGGAATGAGGAAAAGCTCTCCCTTCCCTCTCTGCCTTTGCCCTTCAGACAAACAGGGATAATGTGCATGTATGCTTGTGCCAGAGCCTGGTTATTAAACCCATCCCAAGGAAGCAGAATGCTTCAGTTCAGTGCTGCTGCTTCATTACGGGATTTAGTCCTCCTTCTCCTCATAGTGTCCTGACCACCAAGCAGCATATTCACCTAAAGAGAGGTTGGGCTTCTCCTGTTCTCACTGAAGCTATGCAATGGTGCAGGCAAAACACTTAACTTCTAGGGGCCCTTTGCAGAAGCAACAATTTGATTATGTTAAGCAAAGCAGTGAAAAAGAGATAAAACATCAAATCCGTGAAATAACCTTGCAACATGGTTGACAGTGCTCTCTACCTCCCCAGCAAAGTCTCCAGTCCCTTGCAAGGTTATTTCATGGATTTCATGCTTTTCATGGATTTCATGCTTTATCTCTTGTTCACTGCTTTGCTTACCATAATCAAATTGCTGCCTCTGCTTGTGTTTGCCTGAAGAGGCAGTATAAAAAGCGTGGGGGAAGGATTGACTGTAATTTCCCTTATCAGATGATTGAAGAAGGACACCTGATGATTGGAAGTGAACAAATAAAGTGAAGGGTGTCACCATTAATTTTTGTTTACAATGTAGCCTGAAGTTAAGATTTGAAATAGAAATGCAATTGGAAGTTAAACAATGTTTAAATTACTGTGTCACTTCTTAATTCTAAAGCACAACCAACCTTTAGTTGGTCAGTTGTAGGTTTGGAAAATGGGTGAAATATAGATATATTTAAGAATGAGAACCTAGTAATATACTGTGTCTTGATAGCTTACTTAATTCCTTTTTGAATATAATACTGTAATTGCCTGACGAAACCTTAAAAGCCGAGGCAACATGCATGTGTGGAAAATCCATATTGGTGTCTAAGGCAAACTTGACATAAGAGCAAGTGCTTACAAATTTTTAATCTAGTCAGCAACAGCTCAAGTACCTGCAAACCCCCCCACCCCCCATTCTATCCTGTGTGAATGTAACCATGAAACAAGTTCATTTGCAGTTTTCTTCCTCTTTTCCATCTTGTTCTGATTTTTGCTCTCATGCTGACCCATCATGAAAATTAGGGAGTGGATTTCATAAGGGTTCTAATTTTAATTCTCTTTGCTGATAGTAGTAGCCTTCTTATGGAAATGTTTTGCTTAACACAGTAAACATTTACTTATGCTACCTGTGCCAAATGAACCTGGAGTGTGACATGTTTGTAGCACTGGAAGGGCTCTAGCAGGGAGATATTGCTCCTCCCCTTAAACAGCGTTAGCTGCAAATAGGTCTTCGTGCCCTCCTGTGTGTTTTACTTCAACTGCCTTTTGTCATCATCTGTTTCCATTTATGATTTTTATTATTCCCATCTGGTAAGGTGCTGAAGCACTCAGGGAAGATTCTCAGGCATGAATGTTTTTTGTTGCAGGAGTGAACCATTGAAAGAAACAGAGAGATACATTGTTTTGGCCACTTTTACAGGACAGAGTATTTATCAATCCTAGTTTGGCTTAATTCTCTTCACTTTTTTTTCTAGAATTGAGCGTCAGTTGTAGTGGTATTCTTAAAAAAAAGGTATAAAAAATGAAGACTGTGGGATCACACTGTCTGTTTATACTTTTCAGTGAGTCATGCACTTATCTCTTACTTTTTTTAATTCTGTTGGCTGACATCGACCCAATTTTGTCAGAATGAAGTGTTTTTAAAACTATGTGTCTGGGTGAGAGAGACTTGGTTAATTTTCCAGTGAGAGAAGGGATCTGTTCAAGATGTATGTTCTTAGAAAATCTATATAATGGAAAGCTCTATAAATTCTTTGATAGCAGGAAAAGCTTCAATTGAGGGTTGGAAATTGTCACTAAATAGCAAATTGTAGGCTTCTTCAGTGCTTATGCTCATGGAATTATTTGTCTGATTGAAGCACTATTAATTAGGCTGGCTAAACTAAGCAGCATTAAAAGTGTTGCCGAGATACTTGTTGAGATGTTGGGTCTGCAATCAAAACCTGCTATTAGAGCATGCTGGGTAGATGTGCTGCTCTGGCCAATAACCCCATTGGACCTTGGATTGTGTTAGAGCTTTTCAGATAGAGGCAGAACTGTGTCGGATACATTAAATTAGGAACGTGTTTCTGGGGGGCATATATTTAAGAAAGTGCAGATATTTATGCACACACAGGTATCTATGTTTACCTTTGTTGAACTCTATTCAATAAGCTTTTAATTCTCTTTGTTCTCTGTGGTCTTTTTGAAAGGTAGAACATATATATGGCTGAAAGGAGGTGCTTGCTTCACCAGCAGTGCTTCAGAGCACTAATGATGTGCTTTAGGTAAAGGAAGACTAGTTACTGAAATGCAAGTAGGATGCACTAAACATGCAAGAGTGATTGAGTCCTGTAGTTTATAGGAAAAAAACAAAGGAGGAATTCAAAGAAATACCATTCACCTAACTGCAGTTTCTGATTTTATCTAGGAAATGGTGTAATTCATTAGAAATTGTTATGCAAACTGGAAATTAAACACCCAGTTAATTTTTCTTTTAAATAGTTAAACAAGAATGCCTTTTTAAATATTGTGTAATATTGCTTGTTGCAGATGTGCTCTGCACATTTAATGAATATATACAGCAGTGACACATGGTGCTGTCAGGGCCCTCAAACCTTCCTGGGGATGTCTAGCTCTTAATAAGCTTTTTATGACGGTTCTGTCTTTTAACCGTGTTCCTTCTGTTTTTACTCACTTGCCATTGAATATCTCTGGCAGGGACAACTGTTGCTTAGGAGAAGATTTGTAGTAGAACATCAATATTTATAACTGTCATATAGTTTAGCAGCTACACACTGGATTGAGGAACACATTTTGGCAAGTATTTATTTTGGAGTGTTAGAACAGATTTGGATCTCTTCTGTGGGGTGTACTCCTGCTATGTTTTCACAAAAGTGTCTTTAAGTGCTTTTTTAAGCTTCTGATGGATTCTTGGTTTAGTCATATTGATAAATATTTATCAAAAGGGCTACATTTGTTTAAAGATAAGAATGGTAATGATATGAAAGTGCAGCTAGGGATCTTTTGAGGGCAATGAAGGATTAAAAAGCATTTGTGGCTATTTTAATTGGAATATATGTTGTTTTGGGAACTAAAAACATAGAATTGTAGACTTTTTTATATCTTCCTCTTAACAGTTTCAACTGTGTTATCAAACACTTTTAATGGGGGGGTGGAGTGCCATTCTGAGTCAAAAATGCCTTTGAAATGTCATATTCAGGTCTGATGCATCTTTTGTTGCTGACTGTTTATAAACTTACTAAAGCTCTATCCTTTTTATCCTCTAAAAGGAACCCATGTTTTTGAGGGAAAACACATTAGTTTCAATTGTGTTTTATTTTTCTGTGACAGGGAACCACAGTGTATAGAAAGATTGGTGCTGAAGTGCAAAATGCACTTAAAAACCTGGTTTATGAACTTGACCACAAGACACTCAAACTAAGATTGAAAACCTGCATTATCATACCTTCATGACACTCTGCTTTTACCTTGTGTCCTAGTAAAGGTGCCTGTCTTACTGCCCCTTTTTCTGTCAGTCTGAGTTACAACTGAGTGACATTTAGATCACACACTCCAGCACTTATATAAAATAAAAGCTAAAAAAAGGTGCTAATTTCCAAGAAGGGATGATAGGTGATTAAATGCAAGCAGATAGCCCAAACTTACTAGTATCTTCCAGTCACCCTACATGGCAAAATCTTTGGGACACAGGCGTGCACACATGCCACGAGTGGGTGAGATGCACGGGTTCTGACTGCTGGGTAAAAATCCCTGGGCACTCCAGGGGGCACAAAACTCACTCAAAATTTGAGGAGTCTGTTCAGTTTTGTTCAAGATGACATGCATGTAAAGCCATTTAATTCTTCACAAATCCTCACCCCTTGCAATCACTCCGCTTCAAAGGCCTGTCTGGAAGAGAGGAAAGCTGCGATAAGAGCTCCACAACTTCCGTAGGGATGCCTAGATTCAATCACCAGCTGCTCCCAGTGCTTGGGGTTGACCTGACTTTCAGCTTGGCCAGTTTTCTTAGGGTGTTTTTTTGTCTTGGGGGCTTCCAGACCCTCTGAACCCATAACTGGGGGTCTGGGAAAGTTAGCATCCTGTCTGCATTTTGTCCCTGTGTCCTCAGCTGTAGAGACAGGACTGAGCTGGGTTTTTCCTCAAGCAAGAAAGACCTGAAATTGTGTGTATCCTGCCCAACTTTCATTAGTCCTTCTGAAACTGGGCCATGGAGCAGGTGGTGTATATGAGGCTGGAAGGAAAGTCTTCCTGAGGGAGGCTGGCTCTGTAACCTAGTTGGTTTTGGCGCTCACCAGTGAAGAAGACCTTGTCAGCCACTCTTTGTCGGTTTTCTGGATTGTTCTTTAGAAGTGTCCCTCTGCATTAACTTCCTAATGAGCCACGGTGTATAATTAGGATGCTTTTAATTACTCTACTGGGTAACCTCACCCCATTAATGATTTTGAAGCAGGCACTCTGGATTTTGCTAGTGTCTGTCTGCAATGATCTTTAATGGCAAGCTTTACAGATTTTTGTTTTTAACATAGATTTTCATTTTAGGTTAAACACAGGTTATAGTCTGTTTGCATGTAAAAATTAAAACAAAATGTTTATTCTGATACAGGTCTGAAAGGGATGTGCATAACTAGTGTCAAGCAATAACTTCAATTAGCTCACATTTTGGAAGCGGCTTCCAGTTATTCCTCATCATTTATGATGCTTATATGTGAGTTATGTGAATATTTTCTGATATGTAATTTTTCTTTCTTTCAGCCTTTCTTCCAGCTTGTGAAGTTACGGAAACTTGGACTTAGTGATAATGAAATCCAGCGGCTCCCTCCTGAAATAGCAAATTTCATGCAGCTGGTGGAACTTGATTTGTCTCGAAATGGTAAGCTGCAGTGTTAATTTGTTTGATTCTATGCTGTCCTATGACATGGTCTAGGAAACTGAGTTGGTAGGGTTTTTCTGACTCAGAAGTTGCTATCAGTGTCCTGCAGAACACTTTTTCATGTAATTCCTGGATTTGCCCCTGGTTCTTGATGGGGGGAGCGAAAGAGCAGAGGAGAGCTGGTAGTGGAAATACAGTAATAAAATAACACTTAACTGTAGTTCTGCCTTTCTGAGAGCCTGCTTGATTCTCCAATTTAAAAAGTGCTTTACATCCTAGTTTTATATATGTATGTGTCATAATGTTGATTTCTTTTCACAAGCTCTCTGAAATGCCTAGAAAAAAAAAAGAAAAAAGAAGAAAAAGAGGTTGAATAAAAATGAAGCTGCTTTCTGTCCTAAAAAAAGGCTGCCTATGGGTTAGAAGTCCAGTTCCTTATCCTTATCTACTTTTTACCTGAGATTAGCAAGAGGCAGAGTGCTAGTATTTCCAGTTGTACTTCTGGAAGAAGAATCAGTCCGTTTGTCATCTGCAGAGATAAATTCAGAAAAGAATGCTGGGAGAAACTGTCTTTTAAAACATGTTGTTGGAAACCACATGGATTTATCATTTGCTTGTACTGTTTGCTGCTTATATTGTCCTGCATTGTGATGGAGTGAAAACATTTTTTTTTTTCCTGTGGCCTGGTGAACTTACCAGTTCTACAAGAAGTTCAGGGGCTGGTGGGTCACCTTTAAGCAGCCTTATGACCCACTGATCTAGAAACAGTGAATCTGTGTTACCAAATTAGAGCAACTGTCAGCTATTTTTGCCTCCTTACATGCAGTGGATATGTACAAAATGCTCTCTGAGCTGTGATGGAAGGGGTGGGAGCAATCATGGTTGCGTAACCTTGTAAATAAATGAGGGATGTAATTGTATATTCAAGAAAATAAATACCGTAACGGGGAGCCCTTTTTCCTTTACAGTTTAACTTCACATTGACCCTTTGTGACTGAAGAATATTCAGTGGCCTGTAGCATATTTCCTTTATTTGTTTGGTGCTTTTAATTCCATCTTTATCTGATAATATAATTGATGAAGCGTAATGAGTCTCCAGGCAATTGCCGAAAAATTTCTGTGAACCATATAATTTTATGCACACTTGCAAAACCTTTTAAGAGAAGAAAACTGGGAAAAACCCCCACATCTGAGAGACAGAAGAAACAGATTAGTTATAACATTTTAGAAATACATGAGCATTAATTGATGCAGTATTTTGACTACTGAGTTTGGCTGAGTTGGGTGCTGTCTTTGACAGACCTTAGACAAAAAGAAACCCTCTGTTGGTTTAGTAATTCCCATCACAAATGAATAACTAGCTGCAAAAGAGCTGGTGGATCAGAGCCATGTGAACTCTCGTCAGCCTGACATGGAAGTTGGCTTGAGAACTCAACTGTAATGAGAACAGATGGTGTGAACATTTATGGTTGGGTAGATGCATGTGTGTCATTAGAAGTTACTGCACAGGGAAGTATTTTCTCCAGTGATGGGTTGGACTAAGGCAGGTGGCAGAGAGCAGTTGCTTTCCTATATCCAAGGTTCAGTGTTAATTGCCCATTTTATTGCATTACTTTGTCTTCTCTGTCATTCATTGCAGAAGGTGACTGATACTGCTTCCTTCTGCTTAATCATATCACAGCTATTGCATGACTTGACTCTTCAAATGGAAAATGCACCGTGATGTGGTGCTGGGGGGCTGTGGCAGAAGATAACTAATACTGCTTTTTGCTGTTTGGTCATTTCATGGTTGTCTCACAGTTCTCCAAATTAAAAGGCAAAACACACACCATCTGGGATGCTGTAGGGGAAATGTCACATAAGGTTTTCGGGATTTACAGTATTTTAATTTCTTAGCTTTGTATTTTGAACCCACCTTTCAGTATGTCAGATTCTTAGCCTGCCACAGGTTTGTCCTGTTTTCTAACTACCCAAGAGTACTTAGGAAAAAAAAATAGGAACTCTTTGTATTCCTTTCAGGCAGAGAAAAACAGCCCTGCTTTTCAAAATGCAGTATGCTGCATGAATAGGAAAGTGTGATGGTGACATCTGAACTTGGGAAATAAGAGATCATTGTTCTGTGTTTTTTGTTGTTCTAGCTGTCTGGTTCAGTGCACTAATTGCTTTCAGTTCTGGCCATTCTGTTTCCTTAAGATCTTAAAAGCACAAATATAAATTCATTTAATGTTCTATGTACAGGAATAGCTTTTCCTATTTTAACTTCTCATCAGGAGGAAGGAAAGGTTTTGAATAAAGAGAGTACTTCCATTTCCCTCATAATAAAATGATAATATTTTCTTTTCTCCTACTCCCTAATCCTTTGGCCAGTGTATGATCTTTGAAGCCTCATGACATGGTGGGTGTATCTTATGGCTGGACTTGGATGTGCTTCCAGACTGCAGTGGCCAGCTATGTTTTGTGTGAGTGGTGAGGTGTTGCACCCAGAGGTGAGATAAATCCCTTCAGGCAGGATCCCTCCAACTCTTTGTAGGTAGCTCTGGGTGCCTGTACCATGCAGTGTTATTCGCCTCCTAAGTAGTCCTAGTTTGTAGGCACTCAGGAAGGGTCAACAAGGAAACTCTTAAATGTGTCTTTCTTAAATTCTCAGGTGTTTTAAAATGCCCAAGGTATGCTAGTGTATGTTAAAATGTGCTATATAATGAATTCCTTTAGCAGTTTTCTGGTTAATAAGTGAATCTAGAACTACAAAAACCCTTATAAGAAATTAAACTAAAAAATCTTCAGCTGATGTAAACTTGATGCTCCCTGTGATCTTGGGTGACCGTGAGAGTAGTCTGTGGGGAGGGTTAAGGATAGCCTCAGTGGAGCAGAAGGAGAAAGATTTTGGGCAGTCTAGGAGCCGTATAGTCTTAGATTTTCCTGGATTATTTGATGTTGGTGCTATTTTTTATTCCTCTGCAAGGCCACATGTTCATGCAGATTTTCCTAGGAAGCAGCCCCACCGTGCTTTTCTAGTCTGATTGAGGCTGTTATTTGAGCAAAGGTTGAATGGATGAATCAATGATTGGAATATGAGGACAGGGAAGCTGTGCTAAGGAAACAGCATAGTGATAGTGAACACTGAAGGTTATTTGACAATCTAGGTTATCTCTGCCTCTTGGTATTAAGTTGTTCAAAAAATTGATGTACTAGTTCTAAGGCTAAAGCAAACTGACTTGTAGGATTTCAATAGCAGATGCCTGAGCTTCGGAGTTGCTGGCAAAGCATGTCTGAGACTCGGAGTATTCCCCGAGAAATCTTCTGAAATAGATGCTTTACTGCTGCATGTCTGAAACTATTGCCGGTTCCCTCACACTCCCCAAGCTTAGTAAAACTTTTCCTGGATTCTCATGTCACAGTGGAATTTTGTGAAGACACTGGGTCAATGAAGCATCCTTGCTTGATGTCTCTGCAAAGCATTTGTCCCCCTGAAGGGCGCCAGTGCTTTGCATTGAGCTTCAGTGCAAGACTTTGCTCTTCATGATAGGGGGAAAGATTCTGCTTTAAGCAGAGTCAGAAGTGCCTGTGTGCTATTTGTTTCTCCACGACACTTGCACGCTCGGTCAAGTCCTGAAAGACCCTGGGATTCAGAAGGTCCAATCTCCAAAGGTAGAAAGATGTCCTTAAATTTCTGCAGTTTTTCCTTCTTGCCTTAGCTGGCACTTCATTAAGCTTCCCTCTCTCCCAAAGTGCATGCAGTGTGTTTCAGATCCCTGTGAGTTGTAGCAGGCTGCTTCCCATGCTGCTCATCACCCAGAGGTTTCTTTCAGTGACTCCATCCTCCCTTTTCTTCTTCCACAACCCCTGGAGGCCAAATTCTTAAAGCTTAGGGCCTTACCATCTGAGATTCATTAAAATGTTAATGGCTTTTCTTGTTCTGTAGCTTCTTCTAGACAGGAGGGGCGATGCATAAAGTTTCTATAGTTAATTTAATGCATGCTGATATTTGGGATTACGTATACAATGTATGTATGCTGTGTTCTTGCAGGAGTGGTGTGTTCCTTTTTAGTGTCCCTCTTCTTGAAGAAGAGGGGTTTTGTTTGCCTTTGACAAATATTAAATCCTCCAGATTTCAATGATGTGGTTTTGTCATGGTATTGTATGCTCCTAAAAATGCCCTGGAGGTGTTAATTTAACTGTAGTATTCTTATTTGAAAGAAATTTCCATCTTACACATGTTTTCTCTTAACAGGTGAACTGTGGAAGCCTGGATTTTTGTTTTTAATGTCGTATACCTTTCACAGGCATTGACAGTCTGCAGCTTGTTTTATTCAGCTCTTTTAACATAGGAAGAAATCACTGTGAGCTTTTACATTGGACAGTGAATGCTTGGTATTAGGCACTGTGGTGGCTTTCCTACCCTTCCCAGCTGCAGGAGTGCCATTTTAACTCTCCTGCTATCTGACCCCTTCTTGGATGCAGGCTAACCCCCTTGCCTTCTGTAGGAGATGAGCCTCTTGCACTTCTGTGTCTACCTGTGAGTTGCTGTCTCTGTGATCAAAGTCTAGTAGGCTTTTCTGCTGCTACTCTTGCTTCCACTGAATGTGCCTACCAAGGACTTGGTCATGCAAGTCCATAGCATCGCTGTAGTTGCTCTGTGCTGGCAGATTTGCATTAGCTCTCTATGGTGACTCTCCAGCTGGCAGCAAGTAAGGGGACTCAAGTTGTTCTTCTGTGGCAGTGCTCTGTAACCTTGCAGTCTGGTGTTGTGTCCAAACCTTGAGTCTCAAAACTCTAAAAAAGGTGCAAGTGTGTGTGCAATGGGAGAATGAAATGGATTTTTGTAATCTTGGTAGATGTGTTGTGCTGGTTCTTTTTGCTGACTCAGATCTCAGCTTTACTTTGTGAACTGAGGAGTGATGGCTTTGCTATGGCATCTACTGAGGAAATCTGTGTGTGGGCGGATCTTGTTAAGCCATATTTGGCTCTGCAAGATGCTTGATAACAAAATCTCAACACGGTTCTTTACTGTGATACCCAATAGGACTAATACTGTTTGTGTAATGTGTATGGTTTATATTTTATACCTACTGTAGAGGTGGATTCTTGCTACATGATATGCTAGCTACTACCCGTTTCTGTAGCTTATGGTTAAACTGAGTTTATGACTATATTGATAGTGTGGTTGTTCTGGACACAAGTCTTGTGACATCAGGATATCCTCATTCCAAAATAGTCTCTCCACACAGTTGCCATATTAGGGCATATACTCTGACATTTCTATGAAAATAATTACAGAATTAAAAAAAGATAAATATGCTAATTTAGGATTACCCTAACAGTAAAGATCGTTCCTCAGAAGCCTGTCAATAGTCACAACACTATGTAAGGAGAGAGCTGCTGCTATGCAAGGTCTGAGCAGGGTCCAAGATTTTAAAAGTCAGTCTTTAGAAGACCAGTGTCCCACTGGTCTCCATGACCACGTACTCCATGAGCCTTATTTTTATGTTTTCCTTGCTTCCACAGTGAATCACAGTTGCAAATTTAGAAACTTGTGTTTTCTTTTGTCTTCAGTTATCAGGGTACTTTCAGAACTCCACAGCAAGGGTATTTAACTGTTCTACTTTCAGTAGCAGGTGGTTTGATATTACTGCTTTTTATTTGAAGTGTTTATTCTTTTTAGCTGCTTTACAACCCAATTAAAAGTCTCTTCAGAGATGTTGGTCATCCTCAGGACGCCACATTCATTGTGTATTGTGTGATAGGTACATTTTATTCAAAAAGTTATTTGGAACTTCCTTAGAGGCCCAGGTGAGCAGGCAGCAGCTTTCCTGCAGAGCATCCATCAGTCCATCCTGCTGAAGAGCAGTGTAGACTCTTTGCTTTGCCCTCTAAGACTTCAGCTCACTTATTTGTATCCATGCATGCACACACATGCTTGCCCTTTTTAATTCAGCTGTCTGCTCTCAAAGACATACCTGTTATCTGTACTGTAGGACTATCTCCCTTCTGCCATCAAAGTGTTCCCCTTTTCCTCTCCTGCACTGAAAGCGGAATAACCAGTGTTTTTTCAAACTAGAAATTCTGACAGAGAAAAGGCTTGAACACTTGTTTCAGTTCAGCCTGGTCTGGTGACCCAGCTATTTTACAGTGAGGATATGAGCTAATTAGGGAGAAGCACTCTTAGGTCTTCTGATCTTGTCCTGCAGCCTCACATGGGATCTGCTCTCTTGCCTGGCAGCTGCTGCTTTTGCTCTGTGCTCTTGCCTGGGATCTGGCTGTCTGCCTGTGCTGCACTTCCACAGCATCTGAGCAGAGACCTCCTCCATGAAATCCTCTTCTTCTCTGCCTGCCACCAGCTGCCCTGGCATGAATGTGCTGGTACAGGTCTGGTGGCAAGTGGCAAAACCCAGAGTGCTGAGAAATAAGTAGGAATTGATACTTTCCTTGCTCAGTGGACAAGAAAAAAACCCCCAAGTCAGCAAGCTGTGCTGGCAGGCAGAATAGTTGACAAATGCATCTATTTAGTTAACGTATGCAACTGCTGGATGTTGCTTATTTGCCTTCTGGACTGATTTGTGTCTGGTGAGCGCTTACGGACAAACAAGAATTGTTCTCCTACTCCTGCATGGACATGTCTTATCTGGTACAAGAAAGCATCCTGTGAATATACTCACTGCAACCTGGGGTGTGTACATCTGAAAGTCATTGCATATCCCACCAGAGACTATTGTGTTTAGTATGGTGGTAGAGTATCTTAAGTTTCAGTCTGAGTCTGGCCGGTGACTGGTTTTGGGGATTTTTTTTTTGTGCTAATGAAAGCAAAGCAGACTTGGAGATAACAGAATTTTTCACCCTTTTAGATGGTTACTTGCTAATAGTTGTTTTACATGTTTGGATTTTTATGCTTGGGTTTTTTTGACAAATCTAATTTCTTGTGACATACATTTTCTTTGTATTATCTCTCATTCCTCCCTTGAGGTTACTTTAAAACTTTTACTTAAAAACATTATCGTTTTAACGTCTTACACATGAAGTTTAGGGATCAATGTACAAAGCAGCATTCCAGGGAAGAAAGAAACACCTGCTGCAGATTGCTTTTGGATTCTGGGCCTCTGTAGAGTATCACAGATGTGTAGAAAGTCTTGCTTGCTTTGAAAAAGTGATGTAAAAGTTGGGACTTGTGCATTTAGGTTGCTAAAATGAATTTGATGTTGGTAGGTTGGAGGAAGAGGAGAGCTTTATATGCAGCAAGAGAAGTAAGGTGAGAGAGAAATCACTGGACCTCATCCCTGAGCAGGGCTTCTCATCAAAGAGAGGAAGGAAGAAGCAGCAAGTGCTGACTGTGATTGAGAAAGAAAAGTGAAATCTCATGATGGAATAATTTAATTAGAGAAGTTTAGAAGGTGTCATTTTTAAATGGATTACAGAAAACTGGATTTTTCCATCATGGTATATTCTACCATATTTAACTTACTTTCTAAGGAGACTTTGCTAACGTACTTCCATGCATAACAGTTGTCTTTATCCAAATTCAAGGGAAGGCTGTAGAAAGGAACAAGACAAGTTGGGGACAGAAATCTTGGGACTGCCTGAAGTATCAGCTAGAGTGTTAAATGTCAGATGATATGTATAGAAGTGACATAAAATAAAGTGTTAATTTTCTGGATAATCTAGACTAGATATCATAAAATGGCAATCTGCAAACAGGCATTGTTAGTTATTGTATTCACAGAATTTTTAGTTTTTATGTTTTTGCCCACCTTACTTCTTAGACTAAAAGTATTTAATTCCTCTTATCTTCAAGGTCTGAGATGGAAATCCTTATAAAAATGTCTCCAAGCCTTGTTTAACTCTCCATTGGCATGTATAAGTAAAAAGGTAGAAGACCTAAATTTGTTGCCAAACTTGGATTCTTTCACTTAGTTCACCTGGAACTATTGTTTCCTCGTGATCTGATCTTTGAGCTCCCCCTCTTCCTCTCCCCCCTGTTTTTCTTCTGTTTTCAGTTTACAGCTTCTTATCCTCTGTTACTACTGCTTCCTGCAGCTGAGAAGGACAGTGTTGAATTACCACGTCCTATCTGTTCAAAAACCAGCTTGTCCATGCAGAGTTTTCTTTCAAGTAACATGCCTAATATCTACGTATCCGTGAAATGCTGAGGATTTTTTTCCCTGCTGCTCTCATTGTTTGGAAAAGGGATATATCCAGAAGCAGTGAGGAGGAGAAATGAGACATGTCTCTTCAGTTTCTTGTTAATTACACAGTAAGGGATTTACTTGAGAAAACCCAACCTGAACCTGCTGGTGAATTTTCCTTAAAGCTTTAAAGACAGGTCTTAAAAGTGGTGTACGTCTTGTATTTTGTATATTCTCAGCCTCAGAGTGTGAAGAGGAAAATGTTACAACCTGTTCAAGAGCCACTTAATCTCAATAGACTTCGCAAGAACCCTGTGACTCCTGTCACAATGTGCCTAGAAATTGTAGCACTTAATCTAAAGAGGTTGGTTACTTCAGTCTTCAGAGATAGTAGCAAAGCCTTCTGGTTTTAGAAGAAAGGAAGCCTGTCTGATCATTGTGTATGACTGGATCTCAACATGAAAATGGAGGGAGAGGATGATGAGTAACCTTCCACCATCCCTTCCCTCTACAGAGTCAGACCCTCTTGGAGCTGCACTTGGCTGCTTTTGGGAGGGTAGAGAAATGTGGTGGTGGTGGCGGTAGTGGTGTCTGTGAGACAACAGCCTGCTCAGCTGGGCTTTCCAGCTGGAGAGCCCTTCACAAAGACAAACAAATATTTGCAGCACAAATTCCTACTTGAAAGGTATTTGACTAAGTGGGCTGTTTCCTTCCTCCCATGTTTGGAAGGTGGAGCAGGTGGAGAGCAGGGCTGGAAAACAGAGCTTTCCCAGGGGCAGGCTTCTCAGAGACCCCTCTAAGAAGGTGGGTGGCACAGAGGAACTTCCGTGGAAGTGATGAGAGAACCTTTAGGCTCCTAAATCACTTGAGCATTGCAGTGCTTAATGCTTCAATGGACCTTCTGTGTGTGTGTGTGTGTGTGTGTGTGTGTAAATACTGTAGTTGATAATGTATATTATATATGTGAGGAGGGGGAAAAATCATCTGTGTATTGAATTGGATGGATGAGATCTGTTTTGCTGCTGGATATCTCTCTTGAGGGATAATGCTGCATGGATTCACATTCTTTGAGTTTAGAATGGGCTTCCCTGGGTATAAATTTGGTGTAAACCAATCAACTGCTTAATTACTAGTCACTAAGCAGTTAAAGCTGCTTGGCTTGTGTTGTGTATACCTGTTGGTGGGCCTTGCACTATGACTGTCTAGATCAGGTCTATTCAGTTGACTTTTGCTGGAATGTATGCAGTGTGCCAGCTCTAGCTCTCCTAAAGCACAGTGCTTTGTGTCTCCTTCATAGCTGGAAAATATGACAGCATCCAGTAGTTACTTCCTGAAAGACTCGAGCATTGTGAACTCTCCCTAAGGAATGTGGTGCATCTCTCATATCTGAGACTTCAGCAAAATTCTCGCAAAAATACTTTTTATTTTGAGCTAGAATCACTGGTAGCTCTGGTCTGGTAGCCCTGTTGTATCATAGGACTCTCCCAGACATTTGTACCATGATATTGATTAGGTATTGGAAATTATGTTCGCTATTGCAGAATGTGTAAAGAGTGCTGGTGTGTAAGCTTTGGGTAGATGAAATATTATCAGTTCTTGAAATTCAATATAAAGTGCTGCAAAATTGTGCCATGCAAAAGGTTTTATCAGTTTAAAAATAAGATTATCTTCTCCTCCTACCCCTCCAGCCACTAGAGGAAGAAAACTAGGGGAAGGGGGAAGAAAACTAGGGGAAGGGGGATTGAGCGATGTAGGTGTTATAAAAATCTAGAAAAAAAAAAAAAAGGATTGGCATCAAACAAAAGGATTTTTAGAAGTAATTTTCTCACTCAGACAGTACAGAATTCCCTAATGTCAAACTTGCTTCTAAAGTTACTTATACAGGGCTTGCTAAATCGTTAGCAAATTCTTGTGCAAACTATAACAAAAAGCATCTGAAGAGGTGTATTGAATGGAGAGGAGTACGATGCCCTCTTGTATACATGACTACCAAGCTTGATTTTGATCCACTTCTGCTGCCACAACTTTACTGCTGCCAATGTATTTGTACTGTCACATGTCACAGGGCTTATGCTTGGTTTATGGCTTTATTATTAGCAATGCTGCGCAGTCTGTGTGCCAGAACATCTGGGACATCATGTAAGTGCAGAGTGTTCGTCAGAGTGTAGCATTAGAAGAATCCTAGATATTTAAGTAGGATTTGAGCTGGTTATCCAGCAGTGGCAAGAAAAGTATTCAACCTTAGTGTTGCTGATATTGACAGAGACATATATGTTAATGTCTGTAATGAAATAGAGTACTCCACACTAATGGTGAAAACTTCGTAATCCATCAAGAGACAAAAGAACTTCTTTATATATTTTAATATCCTCTGCTGCATTCCAGTTGATTATGTCAGTGCTATTGTTATGTGCCATTATCTTCTCTGCTATAATTATCACTCAGTTTTTTGTCATATATTAAAATGCTGCTCGCCTATTCTCTTCTGAATTCAACAATTCAATGTTACACTAGTCTTCATATATAGTGATAAAGTATCTGCTCCTAACTTGGTTGTGTTTTGCCTGAGAAATCTTTTTAAGATGCCTTGCAATTAAAATGAGTTATATTTCAATCTTGTATAAATATATAATGATCCTCATTTCAAACAGTTGCACTGAATTTTTGTCCATCCTTTGCCCACACAGGCAGAGGAGAAAAGTGAATAGTGAAGGTATCAAGGGGGGAAGGAAAATGCACTTTACAGAATCAGAGAATGGGGAAGGTTGAAAAGGACCACAGTGGGTCATCTGAGGCAATCTCCCTGCTCCCATTGCACAGAATTGTGTCTAGATGGTTCTTGAATATCTCCAGTGAGGGAGACTCCACAACCTCTCTGAGCAGTCTGCTCCAGTGCTTGGTCACCTGCACAGTAAAGAAGTTCTTCCTCATCTTTAGGTGGAACTTCCTGTGCATCAGTTTCTGCCCCTCTTGTCCTACTGCTTGGCACCACCGAGAAGAGCCTGGCTCCATCCTCTTGACACCCTCCCTTCAAATACTTCACAGAATATGACAAGTTGGAAGGGACCCACAAGGATTGTCAAATCCAACCCTTAGCCCTGCATGGGGCTATTCCCAAGAATCACACCATGTGCCTGAGAGCATTGTCCAAATGATTCTTGAACTCTTGTCAGGCTTGGTGCTGTGAACACTTCCCCGAGGAGCCTGTTCCAGTGCCCAACCACCCTCTCGGTGAAAAACCTTTTTCTAATATCCAACCTAAACCTCCCCTGACACAACTTCAGGCCATTCCCTTGGGTCCTGTCACCAGTCAGCACTGAGAAGAGATCAGTGCCTGCCCTTCCTCTTCCCCTCACAAGGAAGTTGTAGACTGCAATGAGGTCTCCCCTCAGTCTCCTCTTCTCCAGGCTGAACAGACCAAGTGACTTCAGCTGCTCCTCATATGGCTTCCCCTCAAGGCCCTTCACCATCTTCATTGCCTTCCTTTGGGCACTCTCTAATGGCTTAATATCTTTCTTATATTGTGGTGCCCAAAAGTGCACAGAATATTCAAGGTGAGGCCACCCAGTGTGGAGCAGGGTGGGACAATCACCTCCCTCGACCGTCTGGCGATGCTTTGCCTGATGCCCCCCAGGACACAGTTGACCCTCCTGGCTGCCAGGGCACTGCTGACTCACATTCAACTTGCCGTCGACCAGGACCCCCAGATCCCTTTCCATGGCACTGCTTTCCAGTCTCTCATTCCCCAGTCTGTACATGCATTCAGGTTTGTCCCGTCACACGTGCAGAATCCGGCACTTCCCCTTGTTGAACCTCATGTGGTTGGCAATTGCCCAGTTCTCTTAATTTGTTGAGGTCTCTCTGCAGGGCCTCCCTGCCTTTGAGAGAGTCAACGGCTCCTCCCAGTTTTGTGTCATCTGCAAACTTGCTTAGTATCCCTTCCAGTCCTGAGTCCAAGTAATTTATGAAGGTGTTCAAGAGCAGAGGGCCTAAGATGGAGCCCTGTTGAAGCCCACTAGTGACAAGTCAGCAGTCTGATGTTCCCTCATTTACTATTACCCTCTGTGCTTGACCTGTCAGCCAGTTGCTCACCCACCACAATGTGTTTATCCAGCTGTGTGCTGGACATTTTATTCATTTTGGCTCTAAGGTTATCATGGACGACAGTGTCAAAAGCCCTGCTGAAGTCAAGGTAGAAAATATACACTGCTTTCCCCTCATCCACCCAGGTAGTTGTTTCATTGTAGAAGGCAATCAGTTGGTCAAGCAGGATTCACCTTTAGTGAATCCATGCTGACTACTCCTGATCACCTTGTTAGAGGGTTTGATGTGAGGCTGACCGGCTGGCAGTTCCTTGGGTCTTCCTTACTGCCTTTTTTTGAAGACCAGGGTGACATTTGCTTTCTTCCAGTCCTTAGACACCTCTCCTGATCCCCATGACCTTTTGAAGATGATTGTGAGCGGCCTAACCATGGTTTCCACCAGCTCCCTCAGCACTAGTGGAAGCATCCTTACAGGGCCCATGGACTTCTGGATAACAAGTCTGCCTAGGTCTTCTCTAACCCAATCCTTCTTGACCAAGGGCAAGTCTTCCTTCCAACATGCATTTACCCTGGTCTCCTGGGTCAGAGATTATGTGCAAAAAACCCCATAAAAATGGAATTTCCCTTCTTTTCCCTGTGTCTCTTAACATTTCTTACTGAAGAGTTTTGCTCATGTAGTGACGTCATAGTCTGGAAAAGCACATTTTATTTTCAAAACAGATTTAGTAATTTGTGAATGCATTCAGACTGTAAACAGTGCCTATAATGCCTTATTTCAAGTAATATCCCATATTGGAGTGATTCTTACTTAGCTCAGATACATATTGGCTTTTACAGATAATATCCAAGACTTTCGTAACAGAAAAAAACTTATCAAAATAGTTTTGCTAGTTTTACTGAGAAGGAATATTTTCTGAGTTTTGTAGTACATAATACAGAAGTAGAAGAGAAATTATTTGCAATATGGCAATGACATTATACTTTGGTGGAGGAAATCAGTAACATGATTAGTTTCAGAAACTTTACCATTGAGGAGTTACCTTCTGCTTTATATGCTGCATTTTTATGTGTTTGTATTTTTTCCCCAAACAAATTAGGATAGTTATTTTTACTTCAACTTTGCTTTTTTGTGGTTTGTGTGTTTCTTTGTTTTTAATCTGTGAGAATGAGTCACACAGAAAAGTATGTATCTGTGTGTGAAAGCATTGTGTGTGTACATAAATGCAAGGTGAAAGTTAAAACATCTATTTGAATTGGTTTAGATTAGGAAGAAATTATTCACTGTGAGGGTAGTGAGGCACTGGAACAGGTTGCCTGGAGAAGTTGCAGATACCACATCCCACATCTATCTATTACCATTACCTGGTAAGAGATGAACCTGATGAGAAAGTACTTTCTTCCCTCCTACACTTCTTTCTCCATCACACCTCTTTTGGGGAGAAAAATGAACAAAATACATAAGGAGTCAATTCTGAGTTACTCAGGTAGGAAGAGACCTAACTTCCAAATTTTTTTCGACATATTTAGATCACACATGGCTACTGAGGTCAATGGTACCATGTGCATGAGGAAAATCTATGCATTGGGCATTTCCCAAACTATTATTTGTGATGGAAATAGCAAGAAGAGGAGATGGAGTAGACACAATGCTCTGTAGTGAAAATGGAAATAGCAAAAAACTTGGAAACAGAAGTTTAAGTTTTGCCTCTTCTTTTTTGAATTATTTTCAAAATGGATCATAAATCTTTATTTTGAGATTTGAGGAAACAGAAAGTATTTGTTTCAGTTTTGCTAGATCTCAATGGTGGTAAACAAGGACTTAATCAGAAGACCCACAGTGTATTTGTGGAGATACAGTTTGCTTTAAGAGGGCAAGAAGACAGTTTTATTTTTAAGACTTACCTGACTTCAGTAGGTAAACCTGTTATATCGAAGTTATTTGAAAAAAAAAATCTGTTTCAAGATATCTCTGTTTACTTTCTGGCAATCTGAAATAGTGTGCTAGCACTTACTTGCACCTCGTCAGTTTGAATATTTTCAAATTATCTGGCTTTAGTGTGAGGGTAGCTGGTTCTGCTCCATGAGTGTATGTTGCAGGTGGAAAGACTTGCACATTCTCTTCCTTCTTTCCCTTGTTTTCCCTCCACGCATACTTTTTTCCACTACAGAGAATGGGCATGTGTTGATCAAATCACAAGAGGTTCAGATTATAATTGGTTGTTTAGGACAGTCCTAGCACATAGGTTGTCTGGTTTTTTTGATGGGCAGATCCTGATAAAGATCAGTCCATGGGCAGGTGAGTAGTAGGAAGATGAACATGGAGCAGGAGGGGAAAATGGGATGTGAAAAAGCACAAAATGGCTCTGCTTCAATAGTTATGTACTTGGACATGAAGCATGTTGAAATGTCTTGAAAGATACCAAGGTAGCTCCTTGCCAGTGGCAAGTTACTCAATGTAATGAAGCAATAATTTCAGTGTAAATAAAGTACAGTTGCTGACAATTTTTTTTCCTTTTTTTTTTTTTTTCTTCTGCAGATATTCCTGAAATACCAGAAAGCATCTCATTCTGCAGAGCGCTACAGGTAGCAGATTTCAGTGGGAATCCCCTGACTAGGTAACTTCCACCTTCTTCTTAGTACTTGACATACCAGAATTGCAATTTTACTGTAACAATTACAATTTTAAATAAGTCCTTAAAAATTGTGATCTATGCTGTCTATGTAATCTTCCCAACACTGCTTGTCTCTGGCAAGGACCGCAGCAAAAGTTTAGATGTAAAAAGTGATATGCATCTTTCCTGGGAGGAGATGAAATTTGTTAGTCAACCAGGAAAAATGTAAATCTGATTGTCTATAAAGTAATTTTCATTCCTTTTTTTATATGAATAGGAATACCATGCTCATACTTGGGAGAGATAAAGCAATGGTTAGTGCAAATGCATTGGCACAAACCCAGGTGTCTGACGATTTGGAATAGACTGTAGATCAGCTGCTGCAGATAATGGCTTTTACTAATGATTAAAGCTTGGACTAGCATTTCATCACTCTCCCATCAATTGGGACACAGTGACATGCAGTAACATGAGGCAGAAATGACTGCATGTGTCAGTGGCTGCTGTGTCTGCTGCCAGGCTGTGTTCTGATGAGCTGAGGTTTGGAGGTTACGTGCACTTTTAGTACAGAAGAGTTTTGTTTACATTTCTCTGCTCAATTGGCTGAAGAATTTGGAATTTATCTAGTGAAGTGAGGGTGGAGATGGCAAGGAAGAGGGGATCTGCTAGTTAAAGCTTTTGCATACTATTAGGAGAACTATTTCTTAAGCCAGCCGTTGCCACAGAACTCCTTTGTGATGCTGAGCAAGTCACATAAGCCAGAGCAGTTCATAGTGGGTGCTCACTGACCTGCTTTGCTTTGCACTGAGATGGTTAGGAATACTTGCAGGGTTAGCTGGCTGGCTGGTCTGCCGGAGTCCTGAGAAACAGGAGTGTGTGTGTAATAGCTTAAGCTGCTCCAGTGGTTTCGCAAGATGGCTTCTTCCACGTGTGCAGCTTCGATTCTTCAGAAGTGTGCTTTGAATATCACCCATAGTGCTTCCTAAGTTCTCTGGAAAGTCACATCTCTGGGCGTTAAAGGGACACTTGTGATCTTAATCCCTGTGGCTCTGTAGCCTATTTATACAGTGAGGATAATAATACCACAAAAATCCGGCAAAGCAAACTGAGGCTGAACTGATGTTTGGATATGCGAGTGGTGAGGGTCATTGAACAGCTTTTTTCTGGGCATCAGTGTGCAGTGTATAAAGCTCAGAGCTGCATCTTGGGGTATTGAAATCAAAACTGTCTGTAGTAGCGTTCTAGTTATTTTTCTTCATTTTGTGTGCTCACAAAAGAGTTTTTCAATGGTGTTGAAATAGATCTCCTACCTCTTTGTAGACAATTTAAGGGAATTTTAAAAATTCATGATGAAGTAGCTCCAAAGTGTATGTGTGTCCTGAAAAACATCACTCCAAGCAGTTTGCTAGATTAGAAAGCACAGACACCAGAAGCTGTTCATGTACAGTTGCCGGGTATTTCTGTGATGACATCCAGAATTTCAGTTTTACCTGTATAACAACAGCATGTAAGTTTGGCACTGATATGCCCAGGCAGAGTGGGAAAGTCTAGTAGTTATTTCCTTTTCTGTGTAATATTCTAGAACTTTTTTTAGCCATTAATTCTTGTCCTTATTTCCTCTAAGCTTAAAAGCCAGTTGGAGATCTTCCCGATCAATGTCCTACCACTACTGCAGTGTATGTTGCCTCACTGTCAAACTTAAATGATTGATGAAACTGGAGCATTAAAACTGGCTGGTGGACCATTTTCCCAGCTGTTTTCAGATGACTTCTGGTTTATATTGATTAAAAGCAGGTGCATTTATTACAGTTTAGACTGGAAGTCCACTGCATGCTACAGATAGAATAGAATAGTTCTAATTGGAAGGGACCTATTGTGATCATTGAGTCCAACTATCTGTCGACTTCAGGGCTGAGCAAAAGATAATCAAACCATTTAACTCCACTCTTAAACCTGTTAGAGTCTAAGTGATAGTGAATTGTTCCAGTGAAGCTCACATTTTGAAGATATTGAGCACGTTCTGTTAATAAGGTCCAGATAATGATCAGCAGTGTAGTACAGAGTTGAGCACATGAAAAACCCTGCCCCCTCCCCCCCAGTTAAATTCGCCTTTTTCCTTCTCCCCATCCCATTGAGCACAGTTATATTTGCCTGTAGGTGTGTGTCTCCCTTTGGCTAGTTGCCTGCAGGTCATATCATGGACCTTGAGCTGAGTGATGTAGAGAGCAGGAACCAAACCAAATTCTACAGCTTGAGCTTAGGTGGCGTGCTCTGGGGGTCAAGCACAAGTTGGGTGACTGGGCCAGGGGCTTCTTCTCTTTTACCTCACTGACCCTATTACCCCATCCTGTCTCCTGTGCAACTGCAAACTGAGCTGCTTGGTGCGACTGGGCTGCCAGTGTGTAGTACAGGAATCCATCAGTGTGAAGGGAAGGGGGAGCCAAGCCTTGCAGGAGACCGACTGAGTGATAGACCTAAAGGCTTTGGTAACTTTGGGAGTGTTTTGCATATGACTGCATTTTATAGTGTAAGAAGTGTTGTGAACCAGTAAATGTGGAATGCTGTAACACAGAACATTGTCTTCATAGTGAACAGACTGTTTCTTCAAAAAGCAGCAATTGAAAAGCAGCTTAGTATCTAATACAGAATGACCATGCTATAAGCATGTATGTAACTGAAGCCTGAATAAAAATAATTTTAATTATTTTACCATTTGGTGATACAAGAAAATAATAGTAAAAAAGTTTTGTTTTTTTAATGTTTAATTTTCTTTTTAATTTTTGTGAAAATGCTTAGAATGTTCATAGTGCATAACTACAGCTTTTTGAAGTTGCAAATTGGGGACAGGGAAGAGGGGGGCTGGGAGACAGGTATATTACTTATTCTTTGACACAGAATAAACCTTAAAATCAGTAAATCATGGATTTTTTTCTTATTATGATCCTTAGAATTCTCTGAGAGTCATACTGGAGTCTGGGAACGTCTCCCTCTGTGTGTATTTGGTAAATAAACTCTTGTTCACATGAATGAGAATACTTCTGCTGGAAGTCCTTGATTTGAATTAATATCTCCGTAGGTTGCCTGAAAGCTTTCCTGAATTGCAGAATCTAACGTGTCTTTCAGTAAACGACATCTCTCTGCAAGCACTACCTGAAAACATTGGGAAGTAAGTTTTTTACACTTTATTATTCTCTTAATTTATTTTCTCATTATTGTTATGCTTATTGTATAAATGACTTTCATAATTGTATGTAATACTCCTATAAAATTATTTACAGGTCTGTCCTTATTTTTTCTATTCTTTCAAGTCCGAGGGATCTGTTTAAAGAAACCCCTTGGCATTTTCACTTGACATTAGCAGGCTAATGCAGAATCTCCAGCATATATGTGTATGGTTCAACTACTTTCTCTGTAATTTAGAGTAACTTGGAATTTTAGGTGCAAAATTAATTAGGTGTTTTTTGATGTCGATCTGACCTTTTGCTTTCCTACGTTGTAGTAGATCATTGATCCATTATTGTGAGCATGTCAGATGGCTTGCAGCTTAGCTCAAACCCAGGCAATTGTTGGCACAAGAACAGATGGGTAAAAACTGGCAGGGATCAGGATGGAAATTAGAAGGTTCATAACTAACTATGGGAGCAGTCTGGTTCTGAAAAAAACTCCAGTGGGAACTGTGGAGATGAAAGGAACAGCTCTTAAAGGTGAAATTTTATAAGCTTTTAAGATGTGTTTGTTAACTCTGGAAAGCAGAGCAGAGTTGCAAGGACAGACTTCCAAAGTGGAGACATGTGGAAAGTGAACAGTGTTTATCTGTCTCCTTTTGTCTGAAATGAACATTCATACTTTCAGAAGGGAAATCTCTGTCCTGTTAGTGGGGAGACAGGTATCTTTTCCAGTTTGAAGAAGAAGAGGTAATTATTGAATGTTGCCTCAGTTGAATACATGGGAATGACTCTGCTAGTTCACCTCAAAGGCTCATCTACCCCAGTTTCCTTCTAGAGTTGCAGTAAGTAGATGCCTAGTGAGAACTAAAAAGAAAAGTGTGTATTTGATGATTCCTCTTTGCATCCTCCGACTGTTTCTGGTTCAGAGGATTTCCTGAGCTTTAGAATTTTTGTTTATCTAATTGATAGCCCATAGTGAATCTCTCTTCAATGTACTTGTCCAGTTTCTCCTTGAGCATGCGTAGACATCTTTAGTATTCTCCCCTGGCAAATAACCACACAGGTCTATTACCCTTTGCATTGATTTGTTGTTGGTTCAGTCAATTCCAGCTGTTTCTAAACAGGAGTCTTCTTGAAAGGATAAGAGCTCCTGCAATGTAGTCAAGTTCAGACGAGCATTACTTTAGCCACTTCTCATGGGTATGAAAGCTGTCAGCTGGAACCATTCCAGCAGCAACAGAAGCAGAAAATGTCCTTTGAAACCTTCCACAAGCACTAATACGTAGAGTTAATGTGCACCCAGTGACTAGGGGAAAGTCTTGTCTAAAAATTGCGTGGGCCAAGGCTTTTGTGACATTCTTCCTGTTCTGTAAAAGTCAACAAAACTTTTCATGCAGCTTTTCCAGCACTGGCAGCTAAAAACAGGCCTGTTCAGATTTTGCAGTTACTGAAAACCGAGGCCAAAAATTTGGGATCCTGCCTGATTCTGAAAATAAATATAAGAAACATGACAAGCTGAAATGATTGCCAAAGCATGAGGTGGACTGCTGCTTTGCAGACAGTAGCTAGAGGAAGGTTGCTGGCTTCCTTGAGAGCTCACTGGCTGTGGTGGCTGTGGCTTCTTGCTTGTCCTGCCTGTCATTTGGTAGTGTGAGTGGTGATAGACTCTGTTCTGGAGCAAATGACTGGAAACGACTTTGGTTAAAATGGGGATACCAGAGGTTTGTAGAGATGTCAGTATATGGAGCTGTGCAAGCAAAAAAAGTAAAAAATTGCCTCATACTGGTCCTAAGCAGTTCATGGAAATGCTGTCATACTATTTCAGCCCTGTGTGAGCTGTTGCAGAACAGAGCAGTGTAAGCCCTCCTCCCTCAAGGTCAGTATTTGATTCCCAATACTGAAGCTAAAAATCTGGGGTTCTCACTTGCATCAGGAAGACCCATGTGCTCGTCCTGGTGGTCTTGGAGATTTCTTCTCAGAGATAGACATTTATTCAAGTCTGACAGGCCTGCTTTGATCTGGGAAGTGCTCCCACATTTGCTGTCTAGAATATGAATATTGCATTTTTACAAAACCACTTTAATCTCATTAGTAGAAGTTTTTATTATCAAGTTTTTGCTTAAAGAAGCAGAGACAAATGTGTGGGACTCTTGTTTTTTCTCATCAGGTATTCCCAGTAGGTGGGAATCTGGCAGTTGGAAAGTCAACAGTAAGCTTGGACTAAGGATGGATGCTTTTGAACTCAGAAGAATGTTAATGTAGCATGAGGGAAACTCATGGGGTGTCCACCCAAAATGTAACTGTTCCTGAAGTGTGTTGAGGAATGTTTTGGCAACAGACAGAAAGAGATCCTGTCTGGTTCCAACTGGAAATTATTGGGAGGTCTTCTTTGTAGTGAAGTAGAACTGCAACCTTATAGATCGCTTCTGAGAGGGAATTTTATTGGATTTTTAGCATTAGATTAGGTTAGAGATTTGGTTTTTTCAGTCTGGCTACCAACAAGTGCAACTTTCCTTTTTTAGTTTACAACATTTTCATCATTTATTGCAAGTAAATTTGATGGTGCAGCCAACCAACCTGCATTTGGTAAAAGTAGTGAAATGCTCTGCGGCTTCTCCAAAGGTTGCATACTTTTGTACTCTTTGTTTCCTCCTTTGTTCTACTGGGACCCAAAAAGTGCTGGGAATTAGAAAGTAATGCTAATTGTGTTTTCTGGCTGAACAGACTAAGTAAAGCTCTTAAAAGTGTTTGGATATGTTTGCAAATGCCTTACTGGAGTTTCAGTGTCCTTTGGATAATAATGCATGGTGTTATTTGATGGAATAGGCTGGACCTGTGTGCGCTCTGTGCAAGATCTGTCAAATAGTGAGCAAACAAAAAAAAATGTATTGGTGTTTTATTCTACTATAGTTGGGCATGTTTGGGGAAAAATTTGAAGTCTATGTGCTTTTTGCAGGTCTTCTAATGACTAGAGCATGTGGAAACTTGGAGAAATGCGTCCTAATTTCTTACAGTCTTATGGTGCTTTCTAGAAAGCTGCCTAATACAGCCAGTGAAATCTCTCATTCATCTTCATACCGTGATCAGTATATACTTAGGGTCTTTTTTTTTTTCTTTTTTTTAGCTACCTACTTAAAATCCTGTGGCAATGCAAATTTGCCTTACTGTCTTAATGGGGAAAGCAGCAAAAGCATTGGCAAATACTTTGCAAACAGTAGGACTTTAAATGTTACTAAGAAAGTTCTTCCTAATGGCATATAATAGACTTGAATTGCCTTGCGGTGAGCCTTTAGTGGAAGTGTGTCTTCCTTGTGAATTCGAATATTCAGATTGTTTTTCCCATGGTCTGATGTATAAGGTGAGTGAGTACCAGAGTTCAGCTTCACTGTCCCAGGACAGCGGCTGAGCTTGTTCAAACCATTGATATGTAGAGTTCCATTAATATTTTTACTGTGCCGTTAAGAATTCTTCTGCACAGACCTTTTATATTTTTCTTTTCCTTTGTGTTGCTAAAAGGAGTATTTTTAAGGGTCACAACTGGATGTTTGAAGAACATAGGCAGGGCCTTCTTTGAATATTTTGCCTCTCCTGGTGCTTATTCATAGCTATGCTCAGAGTATGTCAGCTTTTCTTAGTCTTTGTGACCACTTCAATCGGCTTATCCAGTGCTGGTATATGTGCTGACAGTTTTTCCCTGCTGGATGTAGCCTTCCTCTTTTAAGCTCATGTATTGTTTCAGGGCTTGCTAGAAATATGTGTGATTCACTACTTTAGGACTGGATAAAAGATTAGATAATCTTAATGTTACCAGTGCTCCTTTTTGTGTTTCTCTGTGATTTGTGTTCTCCTAACTTGTAGTTTGGTTGCTCTCTGGAGTAAAACAGTGAGTGTTAATACATGTGAGATACTTAAGCTAATAATTAGGTGATTGCAGCTTGGAGCAGTACTTGTCCTGTTGGGTAGTTGAACTATTTGGAGAAACAAGTTACGCCATTTAAGCTGTGAGTAGGAGTGTCTTTTACAGCATTTCTCAGTCTAATGAGAGCAAGTGTAATTTCCTTACCTATTCTGTGTGTGTCTGTAGCGCTGCCCAACAAGCAGGCATAACCTGTTCCTCCCAACATTGGTAACATTTAGGAATTTCCACTTACTTCTAGGGTTTCTCTTCAATACTTACTTATTTGCGTAGCACCCAAAGCACAAGGCATGACTGTCTGAAATTCAAAAATCAGAGTATTTGTATGTAAGGGTATTTGAGTAAATCGAGGCTTCCTAGGGCATGCCTTACAGTAGTAGCATAAATAATCTAACGTCTGTCTATCCCTAGCACCTTCTTTGTCCACATGTGTTCATTCTCTAGTGTTGGCTTCAGCTCACTGTGACATTGGCTTTTTACTAGAAAAGATTTGTGATTTTAGAGAACCATATAGTGCTGCTTTTCAAGTTATTTTACAGATGGCACATTATTATTTATTTGTGGTTCTTAGGCTTGAATGAGATCCAGGTACCTTCTTTGGAAAGCCTTTTATGTATGTCTCTGATGTTTAATCTAGCGTTGGACTCTCAGAAGGGTGCTTCACGAGGAATTATCCTTAGCTGAAAAACCAGTCCTTTCAGCATGAAATGCATGTTTGAAAAAGACAGTTATCTGTCAAATTCTGTGGGGACAACAAAATCAACAAGTTTCTTAAATGGCTGAAGCAAAGGGCAGAGCTTCACGACTGTACTTTAAATTACAATTTAGGAGCTGCTGCCCATCAGCACACCAGACATCTAACTGATACTCAGTTTTTAACTTTCACAATTTTTTCAGCAGTCTTGTCTGTGCATGGAAAAGATAAAGATTGCCAGATTACTTTTCATTTTTTTGGATGCTAAGCTTTAAATTATGAGATTATTCATGACTGGCAGGTAGGGTATTTTGAAAGTTCCCTACGTGTCAAATAAAAAAAGCTTTTCTCCGCCATATGCAGTCTTTATTTCTCCCCTAAAAAGTACAGATGGTCTCCTACTTGAACATGATCTTGAAATCCTGAATTCAACAAAAGATCATAGAAATATAATGATTTGTAGTATCCCCATCATTCACAGCCTCCCCTTCCCCGTTTTTGTTTTTTTCAAGAGGACTGCACACTCTCAGATGCAAGAAAGTAGGATAGCCTTATTTTGGCTTTAGAAACTTTTAATGTGGGGAGGGTGAATTTCTTGAGATGGGAAGGATATTCTGATGCCTATGACTGATGAGTCTGGTTTACCCCCAAGCTGCAAGCAGGCTGAAAGGATCTGTGGACCTTACTACTGAAAGGGAATTACCAGGTAAGCAGAGAACTTTTCCTCTTAACGTTTGCAGCTAGCAGGTAGAATGCTGGAACAGGCATTTCATTGTGATAGTGAAAGTAATGAAAAGAATAGAACAAATGTTGCTGCAGTTAGCATTGTTTTGCAGAAAGATTTGTTACAGGCATGCTTTTCAACAGTCATGGAACCATAGATATCCAGAGATTTCGCGTTAGTCACTGAACGTGGTGGTTTTGCGTATATGTGTTTAATTCTAGAGGTTTTGAAGTTTTCAGCAGTCTCTGAACCAGAGTCTCTAATGTTGGTTGGATTAGGAATAGCTGGAGAGAGTAAAAGGTCTTCAAAGGGCAGAGTGACATGCTCAATGCAGATGATCCAGAAGCAGATCAGAGTGGCATGCTAATCCTGATAACGGATTCCTGGACCAGTCCTTGACTGTGTTTTTCTTAGTGTATGCTTGGATGTCTCAAGTGTAGATTACACATCTGGTAGCATCACACAGAACAGAAAATGTTCTTAAAATTGTGTGGAATAAGACAATGTAATTCTGTTTTCAGGTTTAGCATAGTAATGTCTGATTAACATATGGTCTTACGTGATTCAGCAGAAGTGAGGGGGAGGGTTATCTTGCAAATACACAGGAGAAGGACTGGATGTAGGTGGTCTGGCCAGGCTGATATAAGTAGTATTAAAAATAGTATTAAAAGCTCTTATTCTGGCTTATCTGAATTTAGCATGGCAAGTAATATTTACAGAGTTTGAGTTGGTAGAGCATTCAGTGATAATCACGGCTGTTTGGTAACTGCCAAAACTGGATGTAAAGGAACTCAGAAGTTTACTTCAGGAACCCTTTAACAATGTAATACTGAATGCAGTGCCATCTGGCCTTTAAGTAAGAGATATTACATCCTGTATGTTACACAAGAAAAAAAAATTAGCACATATTTAGCAATATTTTTTTGAAATTAAATAATTCCATTTTTATTGAAGTTGTTGAAGATTGACATTACATGAGTGGAATGGAAGATATTTTGAAAATTAAATCATGTTGTAATAGTGAATTGGCTTAACCTTTGCAGCCTGTTTCAGTAATGTTGATAAGCAAATTAGAGAATGTTTGGTTAAAGCATTCAAAAGTGAACAGGCTGAGCTGTAATTATGAATCTCTCTTTTCTTCTTGATTATGCCTTTTGAAATGTTCCTGTCCATTCTTTTGGTCCATGCATGCTGCTGTGCGTGTGAGGGAGAGAGAGCAGAACTTGAAAGCCAAACTTATGTAGAAAGCTAGTCTTAACTAGCAGCTTAGACTACCTCCGTAACATATTTAGCGAATTCCTTGGCCATAAACTGTGGAACTTTACTCTGTTTTTAAAATTTGGATGTTACTTGTACTACTGGCGATCTGTTTAGGCTTTCCTCCAGAGAGTGACTGAAAGATACTGGGTTTTTATCCTGTTTTTACTTGTGGAAAATCTGTAGATTTTTACAAGCCAATTAATCATATTGACAATTCAATTCAAATAACTAACTATGCAGTGCTCTTTCTCTGGCTTTCAATGCCTTTGCTGTTTAAGTCCAGGATGAAAAAATTATTAGCTTTACTTTTTTTGTACCTGTTTAAAACTAGTCATCCAAGGAAGGAGTATTTCCCTCCTGTAATTTGTACCCACTTCTCCCAGCTCTGTAGAAAGTGGCAGGTATTAAGATCATAATCCTTAATTTCAGATTTTGTTACGAGAATTGTTCTTGCTAGAATGCTGCTCTGCTTGTCAAACTCCAGAAATGACCTGCTAAAGAAAGCCCTATGTACCTTTCCCCTGAATATGATACACTTAAATTTGAGAGGGAAGAAGAGTGTGTAATTTAGATACAAGTTACATCAAGTTACTCTGTCTCCAAAAAAGAGGAGGGGGAAAGCTCTTGAAGATGATTTCTGGAATGGTCTTTAGTAATATTAGTGAGACATAATAACAGTTTCGTCAAACCAAATCTAGTTACCTTGCTTTCTAGTTGTTTTTTCAGCTTCCCTTATATTCTGAGGTAGAACTATAGGACTTCATGTGTGTGAAGATAGTTTGGTAGTGCCCTCATTTTGGAAATTCATACTTCATGTAATTTCTGGCTCACGTAAGAATTTGCGAGATTCATTACCTAAGAATTTGCAAAAATATCTTTCCCATATTGCGTGGTGTGGACAGAAGGTCTCTGTCTTTCAACTCTACCAGATTAATTTTACAAAGATTTATCAGTACTCTTTTTTATCATTCACACTGTAAAACAGGTTTCTGTAACCAAAGCATAACCAAGGCAGGACTATTGTATTATTTGTAGGTTATCATATAATGGATATGAATTGTTAGGTTCTTTCATGGTAACTTTGTCTAATTGTATGTCAGCATTATGCAGTAGTTGGAAACAAATAAGCATGTAGCGTTGAACCTTGTAAGAAGAAGGGCAAAATGCATACCTTGAGCATATAGATCACGAACTACATGGTTATGTGTTCAGAGACCCTTAGGAAATTCAGAAAGCATATATGGCATGTTCAGGAAGCATATATGGCTTCCTCATATGGCTAATGTTGCTTTTGTTGCACTGAAAATATCATTACACCAAAAATCCACTTGGAGCTGGTTGTTCAGACACTGAGGGAAGATATGTTGCTGGCAGGTAGAGTAGCTGTGGGTGAAATACAGCAGACTGAGGGAAGAACTGAAGTGGTAGTTAACTCTGCTACAGGAACTCTTGAAACCGTCCAAGTTGAAGCATCTAGTTTGGTAGAATGGGTTGGAAGGGAACTTCAGAGATCATCTAGTCCAACCTTCCTGTTGTGGGCAGAAACTTCTTTCATTAGATTTGGTTGCTCAAAGCCCTGTACAACATGACCTTTGAATGCTTTTAGGGATGGTGCATCTACAACTTCTCTGGGTACCATGTAATGTGTCTCACAACGCTCACAGTAAAAAAATTTCTTCTCCAGACTGAACAATGCGAACTCTGAACCTGTCTTCATAGGAGAGGTGCTCTAATCCTCTCACTGTTTTTGTGGCCCTCCTCTGGACCCATTCCAGCAGGTCTGTTCCTTTCCTGTGCTGGGGCCCCCAGGGCTGGATACAGTGCTCCAGGTGGGATCTCACCAGCGCAGAGTAGAATCACTTCCCTCAGCCTGCTGGCTACACTTTTTTTGATGCAGTCCAGGATATGGTTGATCTAGGCGCTGGAGTTTAGAGATTGGTCTTTTCAGGGTCTTTATGCAGTTGGTGATACAGTCAATGAAGAGAGGAGAAGAGAAAGAGGCTTCTTTTTGGAGTGACTTGGAACAGGAGCCTATCTCGAAGGTACGTACTGTACCTTTACATACATGTCGTCTGAATAAGTGGTTTTTTACAATGCTGTTTTATATGATAGCTTTCAGATTTTCACATTTTAAGTTGCAGCACCTAGGTTTGCTGGGAGCCGTTTCTCTAACTGGTCAAAATTTAAGAATAATGAGTCACAAATTTCCTTTAATTTTCTGACCTCTCTGTCAGATGGATCCACCTTAAACGTAACATTTCAGTCTAATGGTGCAGCTTTGCTGGTTTAAACTTAATAGACTTAGTCTGTATTTTACATTACTTGGTGGTTAGCTTCATGTTTCTTATTGGGGTCGACTGTCATTGGATTTGGACTTAAGACCTTGGAAGAAGTAGAAAGGACAGAGTAAAGAGTGTGGGGCAGTGTCTTTTTTTTGTTCCAGGATAGAGTTAGGGTTGTGAGTGTGTTGTGGGTGAGAATAGCTGTAGAATAAATGAAGCATTTATCCTTCAGAAAGCTGTGTCATTAGAGATGAAAACATAACCTGATAGGTAGTTTACTCCCGTAAGAAGAGAACCTCACCTGGGACTGTGGTGGGCCACAGTCTCTGAAATGCATGGAATGTGTTTGAGTGCAGAGATGGCTGTGTGTGGGTACTTGCAAGGACACAGCTACCCAGGGAGTCCCCACAGCACTGCAGTACTACAGCTGCCTTCCTTGCACCGTCTTGGCACTCGTACTAACCCAGGTGTTTAAGGGGATTTATTCTGTGTTGGATTAGGGATCTGTGTTACTCTCCTTGCTGGGATATTTTTAAACAGGATCAATTTCCTGAGCTGATTCACTGGCCTGGCCCAGTTTAATGATACTATAAGGCTGGTTAAGATGGTGGTTCCCAAGTTCTTGCTGTTGAACATGGTTTTCCGAACAAAGATTTCTGTTTGGCCTCAGCCAAAGTGATGTCTGAGATAAGAAAAGAAATTAAGAGATTGCACCATTTTACTCATCAACACTTCAGTGTGGTGAGGAGGGAGATAAGTAGATGGTGGGTGATGTGTAAACACAAGATTACAAAGCAACTTGGCGGTGTGTGCATCCTTTTTGTATTCTCTTGATAAAAATGAGTCATAGGCCTCACCTAATATGATTTTGAAGAGAAAGTGCAAAATTTAAAGGAAGATTGTACTAGGTTTCTAGAAAACCTGAAACAAAAATATAATGGCAGTCTGTGGGTGTCAATGTGAGTAAGATGAGACCCACATTCCTCTTGGAGATAAATGGTTCTCCAGCACCCCTTCCCTCTTTCCCTTCACTTGTTTGGTTTCTGTGAGGATGTCAAATACCATGTCCCATCTTGACTTGTGTTTTATAGTGTTAAAATTTTTACATGTGAGTTTTCTCTTGCGTGTTTGGAATGATGGCTGCTTTATTACCTTCTTTCTGTCATTGATTTTGAGTGGCGGTAGCTGAGTTATTCTCACTTAACCTTTAATTGGATTTGTAATAGGCTTCCACTGAAGTATCTTCACCTATATGGGATATTTAAACTGTACTTTTTCTGAAGGAATACAGAACCCACTGGGTAAAATGTGTTTATTTTAAAAGCTGGAGAGGGCTGCTGAGACTGTAATCAAAACTCCTGAGATTTCATTCACTATTTTCTGAATGCACTACAAAATAGGTGTTTGAAATAAGGATTTATTTTTCAGGCACTATCCAGAGTCAATCCATGAAAAATTTTCATTTCTTTTTGATAAGTCATTATATCGGTTCTGTTGTTCTGTTGTTTTTCTCTGTTTAGATAGCTGTATTGGAGTTGCATGTGAAGATTTTTTTTTTTTTTTTTTTTTTTTTTTTTTTTAGTTTTACTGAGCTGATTTTTTTACTGGGGCTAACTAATGGTCCTGTAGTTCAGTATGTTGGTACTGTTTGAGATGAAAAAAAAAAATAAATTTTTATGGTGTAAATGTAAGGGCATCTTTTTTTTTTCCTAAGGTGTACACATTTAGACTTAATGTGTTCCAAATTTAGTGGAATTCTTGTTTCTAAACTAGATTTTTATTTAAGGCCTAACCACTGTCCCCCTTCTGTGCACACCAGGATGGAACATATTCTGTTGCAGAAAACTCCTTATTTGCAATCACCATATCTGATTTTTGTTTTTCCCTGGGATGGTGGAGGATTAGAGCAGATTATAGTGTTGGGATAATGTCTGACTCCTTGTGTTCCATTTAGTCATAAATAAACCCCTGAGAAATCTGAATGTTGCTATGGTGATGTTAGTAAAAGCCCAGGATATGGAGTAAGTGAGCCGCTTAGGAGCATAATGTCACTCACAGTAATGAGGAGGCGTCATTAGAACAGTGATGGGTTTACCTGGTGCTCTGTAACTTTGGTAGCCCATGACAGATTCTGAAAGCAAGTAAGTGAATGCAATTCAAATGAGTATGCTCTGTTCAGTAAATTGCAGCTACAAACCTCTTAACAAATGGAAATTTGTGTTTTGTCTGTTTACTTTCTAGCTTTAATCTATTGCCTATCACAGAGAAACATGCAAGAACTTAGTCTTTGTATTCTGCCTTTCCCATCACGGACTGGTTGAACTAAAACAACAAAAAACCACTTTACAGCAATTTTGCTTTAAACTGTGTAAACACACACTTCTGAAAAGTAAGATTGTATTAAAATGTGTTTGTTTGGTTGGTTTTTTTTAGTCTTTATAACCTGGCTTCACTGGAACTGAGAGAAAACTTGCTGACGTATTTACCTGAGTAAGTGACATTTCGTGTGTTTGATTATATTAATAAAATGTTCTTATTCTTAAAATCTGCTAACATGTGAAACTGAATGACAGCTAGAAAAATATTCAGTGCCAGCTGACGACATGTATGAGATACAGCATTCTTTTAACCACATCTAGTTACATCCATTATTCCTAGTTGTATTTGATTATTTACTGGAGCTTGCAGTTTGTGTGGATTGGCTTTGCTCTATAAAAAATATTCAGTATAGAACGCAGCAGCACCAAACACTTCTTGCACTCATTGAACAAGCGTGTCTGCAGTGGGAGTGGTGGTTTGGGTTGTTCTCATGCTGAAATTTCATAACCGTGAAAGTAGGGTAACAAGATCTTGGAGATTTCCACTCTAGACCTTTTAAATAAGTGTTTGTGTTTGGGGCTGAGTAACCAAAAGCTTCTAAAACCTGGAGGCTTCTAGAGCCTCAGTAGCAAACTAGGCCTACTGATGTCTGAAGTCTGACTCCACCCACTGTGATTTTTGGGGAAAAAAGTTATATAGGTGTCTCTGTGTTATCTGTGGCAGAGGAGTTTATGGTCTTTTGTAAGATAAATTTTGTATCTTATATTTTGAGAATCCTTTTTGTCTGCCTAGAAGAAGCCTTTTCTTTCTCTAATGAATGAGTTTCCTTCCTTCACTAACTGGCTGCTTCTTGCAGGAGCTTTGGTGACTCCTATTTTGCTTGTTTAGATAATCTAATAGATACTGTAAAAGATTTAACCTATTTTAATCAGAATCTCATCCCTAGTTGCTTTGGGTTCCTTTTTTCCTGTCAGTCTACCCACTGCCTTGGTTGTGGCTGTTTATAACTGTGAGCCACAAGGCACTTTAAATGTCAGTGATCAGAAGATAGGAATCGCTAGCTAAGTTTTGTCATGCAGTGTCAGAATGAAACTATCACGAATATTGACAGTTTTATTGCTCCTGGAAAATTCTGACTGCAAGTAATGTAGTTGAGAAGTCTTGCTGGCTTTCATGCTACTGTGACTTTGGGGAAGGTAAGCAACAGACTCTTTTTGAAGGAGAAGGGTGGCTCTCTGTGTCTGTTTATGTTCAGAGAACTTCTTTTACATTCTTTTGGTCTTCCCTCTGTTTGCAGTCTCGAATCCAACCTGAAATACTTCAGAAAAGGATAGATCATGCCGAGAAGATAAATAATGGATTTATTGAGTCTTGAGTCACATAGTTACACTATGGGGAATTTTTGTCCAGTTGCATAACTGTAAATTTCCCCTAAAAATTAATCTAACTAACTGTACTAGACTATGTGGCATTTTCCACCCCAAGGGACTTACAGTTAAAATAAAAAAAAAAAAATTATTTGATTGCCTGTTCTAAGTTTTAAGTTTCAAAGAAATACAGTTAGACTGACAAACCAAATTATTTTTTCAGTAAGGTATTACTGCAAATAGTCTATCCCTGGTAAAATAGCTGTCTACCTTCAGTACCTTGTAATTTGAAATTCAAGTTTCAGTAAAATGAGCTCACTCAAATACATAGGGTTTCTGTTGGTTTAGTCTAATGTGGTTTTGCTTTGACTTATCTCACAGATCACTTGCCCAGCTGCAGCGACTAGAAGAACTTGATTTAGGAAACAATGAACTTTATCACTTGGTAAGAGAACATGCCACTGAAAGTGCACATTGGTCTTGTTTTATGCATCATTTAGATTAAATAGGTTATATGATGTCCAAAATTGAAGAAAGAAAAATGTGTGGAGGGAGAGTCTTTTTGTATGCACAGATGAATTCTGGCAGTGAGCTGGTGATTTCTGTACCTGCTTAGTCTTGTTCAGTACAATATCACTTTACTCAAAAAACTGCAGCTGATCTCTAGAAAATGAGAGCACTGCACAGCTTTTTTTACGGAAGTAAAAAGGAGTGGAAGGGCACAAACTCTTGTCTGCGCTTGCAGTTACAGTGAATACATGGGCTTCTGTCTGGAGCTGGATGAGCTGAGCACAGATGAAAGCTCACTTATTTTCAGGGTGAGAGTAGGAATCTTTGTAAAAGGGCTGAGGCAAACTATTGAGGTTTGCGGGGTCGTACATTGTTGCACATTGATCTACCAAAAAGACATCTTTCGTGTCCCATGAAGTCTGACTCAATTAAATGTTGGATTTGCAGTTGATCAAGAGTGTGCTTGCAATTTGTTAGTTAATGCCAGGTAAAGAATGGTAATTTGTTAAGCTATAGCAATTAACTTGTATGATGGAGTTCCCAAAAACTTACAGTCACCCTTGCTACATTTAATCAAGGTACCTCTAAATAGTGCTTGCATAAGAATTGGTTTACTTATATTGTAATTGCAAGGTGGGCATTTGTTTTTTACTTAAAGCTGCTATGCTACTTAACGTTATGATGTTTTATGTTGTAGCCAGAAACAATTGGTGCACTTTTCAATCTTAAAGACCTCTGGTTGGATGGAAACCAGTTAGCCGAAATACCTCAGGTAAAGATGAGCTCTGCTGATACTGTTTTGAAGATGCTTTTAAAAGACAACTTTTTCATTCATACCTAAAGGGAAGTGCTTTAAAATGGAATAGATTTCTCAGTTCACTTTGCCTGGGTTTGGCTTTGGGTGTGTAAGGGTTTTCTCTTAATAAATTAATAAGGGATTGGCCATGATACTGTATATTGTCAGAGATTTTCTTTTAAGCATTTGACTAAGGAATTGTTTCCTAATAGCTGCATTGTTAAATTTTTAGGATGACACACCCACTGTTTACGGTTCTTGCCCAATGATCAGGGAACCACTAGTCATCTGAGTTAACCCTCACTTGTTTATTTATCTAAATTGCAATTTTAATAGTTCTGAGTATGACTCTTTACTTTTTGCAGTCATCTTCATCAATTGAACCACAGTGTTAGGGAGAAGTACTGTAACAGAACTGTTGCCATAAATAGATATTTTGATTATTCAGGCAAATCCCCTATCTGATATCATTCATGGGATGAGGGCCTTAGCATTTAAAGCTTACAGCACTCCAAATTTCCCTTTCTTAAGAGCTGTGATAACATATGGGATGGGTCCTTTTCCCTTTTGTTCTTTACAGACATGTCAAAACCTGATTTTTCTTCAGTTCCTCCTGCAGTTTGCTGTTATTTCCTATATTGATCTAATTGTCAACTATGTACCTGGGAAATCAGTTACAATTTAGTGGGCTTAGTTGACTTCGGTTTTGTTGGCTTGGCCTGATAATTTTTTAAGTAGAAATAATCATTTATAAAAAGTCAAGTTTGACTTCAGAAGCCGTATTTATTGAAACTGGCCATTATTGTGTATTTTGTCTAATGGCCAAAAGATGAACTTGTAGGATAAAGGGTATGTGTATGTGTTTAATGAAAGATCCTCTTGAGAGGCAGATGTTTCAAAAGTAAAAGAACTGATCCTGTGAGTTAGGATCATGGCTGTCACTGTATGAAAATTTCATGTATGTAAAAGTAAAGGGCAATTCTGCCCCAGCTGTTCTCTTCTCTGAAAGGTGGATGACTAAAGTAAGAACTATTCTCAAGCATGTATAGAGGTGTCTGTGTACATGGGAAATGGGAGGGTGCTCTGATAGCTAGTAGGGGCAAAGGCATTTCTCTGTCTAATTGTTGGATTACCATTGTAAAAATCTTAAATAGTCAATAATAATTGCAGATGATGGCAGTATAACTTGGCAGTTCAAATATGCTTGCTAGAGCAACACTCCTAATTCCTGTTTCTACATTTGTTGTAGTTGGGAGATGGGAAGATATGAAATCCCTAGATGTCATGGCACGTTGCTGTAGCAGCCAGGAGAGACTAATCCTAATTTGCCTAGGGTTAATTGGGAGGGGTAGATTTAATTATGTGCAGGTTGATAATCTGCCTTTCTGAAAAAACAACTGTGCAGTCTACTTGAGGGAAAACTCCAGGTTTGGCTGCTGTTTTCCTCAGTGTGCTCAGCATCCCTTGTCTGACTACTGAAGCCAGTCTTAATAGCTAGAATAAGAAACTGTGACTAAATCATTTGGTTGGTTTAGCATATGTAAAGTGTAATTATTTACTTTTTTTTTCTGCATGTAGAGGTCATGTAGAGAACGGCCAATTTAGAGGTCATACAGATAATTGTTTTACTTTGTGGAATTTCATTGCAATGGTACATTTTTCAAATTGCTTTCTTACGTGTTTGAGCATGACTTAAATTTTTTGTCTTGTATTGCAGGAAGTAGGAAACCTGAAAAACCTGCTTTGTCTGGATGTTTCTGAAAATAAATTGGAATGCCTTCCTGAAGAAATTAGTGGTCTGACTTCTTTAACAGACTTGCTTGTTTCTCAGAATTTACTTCAGGTCTTACCTGATGGCATTGGTAAGTACAAGGTGAATGCTATCACATAGAACCATTTAATCCATCATAAACTGGAAGTCACTTGCTTTCAAGTCTTTTAAAGTCTTTTTGTGCAAAAGATGAGCTTGTCTCAGATTTTTTTTTTTCCCTTTTACTTAGTATGAAACGCATAATTCTATTAACTTTACATTTTTATTCTCTACGTGACTACCTCATAATCCTCTTTTTTCAGTTTTCACTTGATACCTACCAACCAAAATAAAAGTTAATATGTCCTTTTGGTTTCCACCGTATCCATGTCACCATCATAACTCCTTTAACACTGTAGAATTGTGTAACGTGCTGTGGGTCACTTGATAAGACTGACTGACAGTATCACCATAGAAATACAGAATTTTTAGTGGGGATGTGTATTTATCTTCAGTTGGACAATGTGATTAATCCTATACTGAACCCAGTGGATGACTGGTTGCACTTCAGCCCATTGCTCCTTGCCCTTGAATATTCAAACTACAATCTTTCTGTGTCTGACCCCTTAGAATAGGTTCAGTAACTGAAGAATATTTTCTGAAGCACTACCAGTGCCTTTTTTAAGGTACATGTTTTTACCCATATAGTAGTTGTGACAAGTAGTCAGTGAAGCATTTTTTCTCTGCTGCTCATGAGCTGTTTTTCTGGAAAGTGTCACGTTACAAAAGTGTATGAGTGTACTTTCTTGAGAAGACTTTTTTTTTTTTCTTTCAAAATAAACCTGTAGGATAAGGAGGACTTGTGAATGTGGTTTAACTACATCTAACATGTGGAAAAGAATGGACAGACCTTCCCCCTTCCCCCGTATGCTATATGAGAAAAGAGAAATGTTTCTCTAGAAGTTCAGCTTGGGGAGATGGGATGAGTACTGTGGGTCCTACAGCTGACTAATGTGTGTTTCACAGAGAGTTATAGCAGCCCCCTGTGATGACCTGAGCTGACCAGCACAGTTGTTGTGCATCAGAAATGGAGCTGTACCTTCTTAAATGCAACAGCCCATGAAGTCTGCTAGATAGAGCTTGTTGGCAGAAGTGAACCTTGCTGGTCTCTGTGAAAGCTCCTGGGAGTTGCTCAGCTGATCACTGAATTGGTGGTTGGATTGGTGGATCTGTAGAGCACTTGAAGCATGGCTCTCATCAGCACCAGTGGGTCATGCCATGTCTCACCAAGCCTCTAAAGCCCTAATGGAGCTGGCTTCAGCACCCCGGGCATCACCTCCTAGTGAGGAAGCTGCTTCTGATGTCCAGCTGGATCTTCCATGCTTCAATTTACAGCCATTGCTGCCTTACCTGCCACTACAGGGAAAAGTTTTCCTCTGTCATCTCTGTGTCTGCCCTTCAAGTAGCTGTGGGATGTGTAGTTCCTAGATATCTCCTCAGCTGCCTCTTGGTGGGAGTCAACAAAGCCAGCTCCCTCAGCCTCAGCTCACATGACCTCTGGCCATCTTGATAGCTTTCTACTGGACCCCCATCATTTGAACACGGGGAAGACAGGACATGACGTGAATCTGAGAATGATTTTACAGGTGTGGTTTCACTATTTGCAAGTAGATGGGATATAACAACTTCTATTGATCTGCTGACTGTAATTTTCCTAATGCAGTCCAGCTAGTGTTTATTTCTGGTGAGAGCTCACTGCTAGTTATGTTCAGCCTGGTGCCCTCGATAGTCTCCAGGTCCCTTCCAGCAGGACTCTTGTACCGCCCTCATTTCCCAGGCGGTGCTGGTGCACAGGTTTATTCTGCCTGGTTGCAGAGCTCTGCACTTCTCTGTGCTAAACCTTGAGTTTCTCTTTAGGTTTTTATCTTTCTGCATATCAGATGTCTCTTCACGATTTAGCATCAGCAACGAATTTGATATGCCAGCCTATTACAGCTGTTTTGGACTATGTAGGGATGGCAGGGAGGTGTCAGCAGCTAGTGATATCTCCTGAATTCTCTGTCTTGGGCTCTGCCCATTCTGTTGCAAAGAAGAAGAACAAGGTGAGCTTTCTGTGCTGAAATGGTATTTTGTTCTTCATGGGAAGACCACCTTCAAAGAAGTTTGATTTCTAGTCTAAAGAATAAAATTGGGTTTCATGCCTGACTAACTGGGTTCTATATGAGGACAAGGAGACCTTAATCCAGTTTGGGTTTGGGCTGTCAATTCACCGCAAGCCATTCTCACTGTAGCTGAGTTAGGCGTAGGTGATCTTCTGCACACTTTTTTATTAATAGATGTTGTATAATGGAGGAAAAACCTGATAATTTTCACGTGTTTATAGGCCTTTGGGTAGACACATCCTTGATATTTACATGGAATACGTTCAGATTGCAAATTTATTGCAATTTTCTTAGGCTTAAATGTTGGATATGAATATTTATATTGAATATGAACTCAGTGATGTTAAAACTTCCTAATGTAGTGCAAGCACCAAGTGAAGCAGTGCTTGAGTTCTTTTCTTTAACCTGAAAAAATTCATTGTTTTAGAGGATTTCAAGAAGTTTTGCAGCAGTAAAATTTTATGTAATTAAAGCAGGTATTGGAGGATACTAAACTAAAAAAACACATTTTTCTTTCTGTCCAGGAAAATTGCGAAGGCTCTCCATTTTAAAGGTTGATCAGAACAAATTGATTCAACTAACAGATTCAATTGGAGACTGCGAAAGCCTTACTGAACTAGTTCTCACAGAAAACCAGCTGCAGGTAAACATGGTCATGGCTACTCAAATGGTGGGTGGTAATAAGACCTGCTCTTAGGTGCTGAATCACTTAGCTCATTAGATTACTCACCCTTGCTCCTGCTAACTAGCAAGTTTTCTTTAAATGCATCTTATTTCTTACCTGTTCAATGAATGCTGGAGATCAAGTTGTGTATAGTAACAATATGCCCTTCAAATGCTTCAGCAATTACATATTCATTCTTGAATCTTTCATGACCAGTAAGGGAATTGGAGCATGTGGAGTGCAGGTATCACTTACTTTGTTGTGTTTTTAATGCGGGGTTTGTGCTGTATTGTGTTATTGCTAGTTTTTCCTGTGCATTATCTGGATCAGACTTGCTGGAACTGAGTAGGAGCCCTGAGCGCTGCAGAGCTTCTGTTGTATTGCTCCTTGCTCTGCTGATGTACTCCAGCCAGATATTAAATATGATATGTGGTCAGTTAAAATAAATAAGAATTCCTTCTGTTAGGTGTTTCCTTCCATTATTTTGGAACTGTCTTCACATGACACTGACAGTTGGAGAGTAGATGTCTCTATAAAGATCTAGGTTTGAGCATTTCTTAAGTTCAGTTGGTATGACTGAGTTAGGATCATAAGTCTGATGGAAAGATGCTTCTCCAGAAATCAGTTCATAGCACCTAAGTTAGGAGATTGCTTCTCAATGAATTTGGAAAACCTGAAGTTCGATAATATGGGCATTCTGCATACGTGCATTCTGTACACAGCTCTTGTGTGACTATTGTCTTAGTGCAGAGATATTTCGTGAGTGAGTTTGTATTAGAAACTGACATTCCTAGATATTTGTTCTCCAATATAAACCTTTAGATCTTCTTTGGAAGGTCTGGTAGTAATGAGGACTAAGACACTTCAGTTTTGAAAGCGGACCAGAATATGAATTAATTTTTAAAGTGAGAGAAGTTTTGTTCTGACTGTGTATTTATGAATTCTGTTTGCATTTTATTTTGCTTGTGTTGGCACAGTCATTGCCGAAGAGCATTGGAAAACTAAAGAAGCTGAACAATTTGAATGCTGATAGAAACAAATTAACATCCTTGCCCAAAGAGGTAAGTTTTGTGCAGATGTGATAGTACAAGCAGAAAACTCTTGGGTTTCAAATACCTACAAGAAGTAGCAGGCAGCTTTGGTGCACTGGCTATTCTTTCCAAACTGATCATAACCAGGAACTTGTCCATTGGATCCAAACAGCAGCTCTGGTGATTTGGTGGCTTGGAAGTGCAAAATGGCTTTGCAGTTGAACAGGAAGGCTTGGATCTAATTAGCTTGTAACTGGCAATTCCCAGTGTGGGTGTCGGGTCCAGCACTATTTGAACACTCGGACTTCTGGTAGGTGGAATGCATTTAAACACCAATATGCCTCTTCTGCATGTAGTATAAAAGTACTGTCAGCCTCTTCCTCACCTCACTCTAGGGAGCAATGTCAAAGGGAAAGTTTCGTATTCTGAAAAGTGGCTCAGAGACTGTCTTGGCAGTCTTACTGAAAATCTCTGGACTACTTTTGCCCTTAAATGTGAGGACCTGGTGTGACCAAGATACCTCAAATCTTACAGCTATGATCACTGGGACTTCTTGTGTATTGTAACAGTGGGTGGAATGAAATGAGGCTAGAGTTTCTGTTGTGAAACTAAGTGTAACAAAAGCCTTAGAAGTTTAGTTCAGTTGTAAATTCTGGAAAGAGGTCAGGAAAAGCAGCATCCTGTGATTGGAGTATAAGGCTGTGAGTTGGTTCAGTTTGCACTACTGTTTCTCCATAATCTTTGTCCAAGTAATTCTCCCTCTTAATTTTCTTATCTGTCTGTAACATATAGCTCTGAGTTTGAAGCTTTTCTTCACCACTTTCAGTTACTTCAGGAGCAGGAGGGATGTGTACTCAGGTGGCAGCCAATGGACAGATATCGAGAGGAGTATCAGCTCTGGCTCTCTTCCTTATGGAGCTCGGACAGGTCAAGGAGGTGATATGAGAAGGAAGCCAAGTGGCAGGCAACCCACAGATGGGGGAGAGGGGTCAAGCAGGGACAGAGGATGCTGCTGTGGCACTGGCAGCAGCAATTCCAGTGTCCTGGGTCTGAGCTGCCACAGGCCAGTCACCTAATGGGGAGGGAAGAGAAGGTGTGAGTACTGCAGTTTCTCTAGCAGGACAGTGTCTTCTCTGCAGAGGTGCTGCTGGTTCTGAACAGAAAACTGCAGAGGGTGTACCCAGACGGGTTGCATGAATGGTGGCAAGAGGCAAGACCCTGGGAAAACTGTGTTTCTGGGTTGGTATGTGATGACAATTTTGATCTTGTGCTCATTCAGCAGAAAACTTTTCATGTCTATACAAAGAACTTTAAGTTAATACATGACACAGGTGTCCTAAAATATCTGAACTTGAGATTTGTACAATTTTATGTCTACTCTACCTTTAAGCAGAATTGCTCTGAGTTTGTTATAGCATGTGAGGTTTTACTGGTACACTTTATTTCCAGATTATCCATTAATAGCTTATATAATGTATAAGTACTTTTCTTAGTGGAGTACATGATATTGGAGACAGTGTATGAGGGCAAGCAGTGTGGCTTGGACGGAGCTGGGACAGGAGCAGATGAAAGGAGAAGGCTTGGCTTCAGAAGCAGGTAAAGCAGGGTGAATATGGAACAGGTCTACAAGGAATAATGGGGCTGAGAGCTCAGTGCAGAACAATAAAGGGATTAATGCTGAGCAAGATACTGGAGACGTGGAACCAGCAATGAGTTTCAGAGGTGGAAAATGTTGCTCAGTTGGTGAAGGAGTTGGGGATATCCAAGGGTGAAGAATGAGAGTGTGTGAAGAGAACATTAGTGCACATGAGAGGGACAGAGGGGGACGACTGAACAGCAGTGGGAAGAAGTCAGGGATGAGCTTGTGTTTGGAGAAGGCAGATAATGAGGAAATGGAAGGTGGTATCTGGAATGAGGTGAGCTGGGGAGTTGATGGAGTCCAGGAAATTAAAATGGGAGAGGGTGGTTCCCAGGGAGTTTGGCAGAGAAACAGAAGAAGCAGAGTTCCTTGACTCCCTATCCACTTCTTTGAAACAGAATTTTTATTTTTCCTTTAAAGGTGCCCACACCAATATGTCTGACTCATTAGAGCAAATACTGAAATTAATGTAATGTAAGATTTTGTGTTTTGCTCTGGGGATTTTTAATTTTTTGTTTTTAAAGGAAGTCAGTCCTTCTCTAACTGGAGGGTCATGTCCACCCTCTAGATCAGTGCATTGGAATTCCAAGCTGGTAATGTGACAAATAGAAAGCATAAACCACCGGTGCAATAGGTTGTCTCAAAAATACTGTTAATATGCATGTATTGCAGAACCTGCCGTCTAGCTAACGAGGCGTTTCAGTTTCAGTTTTTCAAGTTTCAGTTTGAATTCCTTGGGCTTAGGCTGTGCAGTAAAATGCTTTTCCCTCTTTAGATTGCCTTCTAACAATGCTGAAATGCTAGTTTCAAAAACAAAGGAATCTACTGCTCTCTGCTCATGTTTTCGTCTGTTCCCGGAACTGCATTTTCTTTGTATGGTGTTCTTCTTAACCAATAGCATTTTGCTTTAAACTAAACATGAACATTTCTGTAATGCAATTTTTCTGGTTAAAATTCAGAGGAATTCAGTGAAGAGATATGTTTCATAGCTGTAAAAGAAAAATGTTCTCTGTAAACTGAGTGCACAGGTATAACAAGTACTGTTTGCTGTTACGCAAAGCATCCACAGGAGCAGCTTCAGGTGTGCTGATAATGGCAAAGATCCCAATTCTCAGTTTCCCTTTGGATGGCAGGGAGGAACGATTTGGTGTCTTGGGTGAAGTGTTTGATTTCCATTTTCCTTCTCATCATTACTGACTTGGAAAAAAAGTAATATAAAATGCATTGGTAGAACACTTAAGGAAAACTGAAAAATGTGTCACCCTTTTTCTGTCTGTTGGAAGGCTCTACTTGACAGTGAGAGAATCATACTATCTTTTCAATTTATTTTTGTCCTAAACCAACTAATTAATGCTTAAAGCCAGGCACAAGCTTCTGACAGTAGTCATTTTCAATACCCATGCCTGCTGTGTGTTACTTAAGATGTCTCCTGAGACAGGATGGTGAAGACTGAGGTCTCGGACTTTTGCACGTCAGTTGGTGTTAGTACTTGTACACTGGTTCCCCCTTCACAGAAGCGGAGTCAGATGCAGAAGTAGTGTGCACCACAGATATTTTTGTTAATTTATCTTCCCCTCTTTTCCTTTAGCTGTTTTCCTTACCTCTTTCATTCTTCCCCTGCCTTACAGAGTGCTAGAACAGCTGTGCATTTGTGGTCTTCATCCTTATAAGTAATGGGTGTATGACAGGCCATTACTGGTTTCTGTTGGAGAGGGACAAAGGCACAGAGTCTGGTAACATGCATGTAAAAAAAAAATTGGAAAAAATGGGAGAGCACATGTAACCAATATGGTATCTACTTGCTGGTATCTCTGTCCTGTCATCCAGAATTATTCCTGTAACAAAGAGAGCTTTTATAGATAGGATGGCAGAAAGTATGTGCCTGCTCTAATGTGCCCTGGTGAGATAATCTCTGAGTTCTAGCTTTTTGGAGGCAGTGTAGGGGGTTTTTTTTGTAGTTTTGGGGGAAGGGGATCGGGGGCAATATTGGTTTGATTTTGTTTTGTTAGCAGTTTAAGAGAATTGGATTTTGGGTCAAATCTATTAAACCATTACATTGCCAGATTGTTTCAAGGCATGTTTGTAAAACCATTCTCTATCTTTTGGTGTAAGATTTCTGACTTGGGATTATTGAGGAGTTTTTATGCAAATACACCTTCAAAGTTTCCTGGTTCAGAGGTTCTTCTGTATTGTGTGCCAATAAAGGTAAAATGTGGAACAGCTGAATGCATGACCAAGACTTGAGTCACTGACAGATTTCATCTTCATTATCTCATCTTGCAGCTTGATCCCTCTCTTACTGAACCAAGTGGTGAAACAAACTTCAGCAAGAACTGAGAATGTCTAAACCTGTTCATAGTTAGAAATGTTTTTCCCCTTAAACTTGAAAGACCTGCTTGGTGACTCTTAGGCATTGAAATCTCACCCTGGCACAGGAGTGCTAGTGAAACTGGTGTGTTGATTTTGGCACTTGCATAAATAACCTCCTTGGAATGTTTTCCAGCTTTTGTTAATGAGTCTTTACAACCTGCAGAGATCTTGTAATGTGTCCTTCCTGACTCTGAGGTATATTGTGAGAATTATTACTCCAGTAGGTAAAACTGCAGGGTTTTTTTGGCAGTAACTGTCTTTTAATTTTGTTTTTCAAATAAGTGGGACTGCTTTGTGTTTCTGGTTTTAACTTCTGATGTCCTGTCCCTTCCCTCATTTGTGTAAAAGTATGTGTTTGTGCGTCTCAGAGGGAAAAAAGGCACTGAGGAAAAATGCAGGAAAACTTGTCTTGAGACATAGGGCAGAGCAGCTCTCTTGCTATGCTCCTCCTCCTCTACTATTCACCAGTGGTGCAGGGGGTGTTGAAGTGAGTTTGCTGAAGATTTTCCTAGCCAATTTAAAGTTATTAATAACTGAATAATAGTTAATAATAGTGAATTGGGAAGTTTCTTCCACCTCTAAATGTATTCTATGCTTGCAGTTACAGAAGTAGTATACTTTATGTAGAGCCAAGGAAAATTCTGACCTTGCTTACTTTGAACCCAAACAAAATTTTGGATATGACACTCTGGAAAAGGTTTTATAACACAAGAGGAACTGTGTTTAAATTGCCAATATGTTTGTCAGGGTTGTATAAACCTAGTGAGAGTTCTTGACGCTGACAGCTGTTTTGAGAGTTGAATAAAAGAGATGTGTCATTGGACTTTAACTAGTCACATGCTGAAGAATAATCATTATAGTATTTGTCATAATATCGTAATTTTTTTCATTGCTTATACCTGTGTGAAAGATGCTAACTGGTAAAGGACAGGATAATTGATTCATAGCTTTTGAGTAGTTAACAACTGCTGGTATATACTTAAGAGTCAACAGAAACAAAAGCAGAGAAGTGATGTGTTAAGACTCGCAGTTCTAGATGACTGTCTAAGATGGACTAGTAGCAGGTATATGAATGTCAAAAAAGCAGGAGGCTGAATGCTTCCCATGATCAGAACATAGTGGGGAGCTTTAGTAGCCAAGCTGACATACTGCCTATGTACGTCCAAACCTTACTGCTTCTCCAGAACAAGGAAGCTGTTAGAAAGATGAGCCTCAGACTGAGATAGAAGAAAAGAGCAAAAAGGTCCTCCATAGGTATAGTTTTGTGTGGAACCCAGAGGGGTCCTAGTGACGCTCATCCTCTCAAGCAAGTCCATCTGAATTGCAAATATGCAGTTTTATTCTGACTTCATAGTATCAGTGATCTTGAAATTAGCACTTCGTAGTAATGACCATTTTCTGCCTGACTGATGTGTGGGTTTTGTTTTTGGTTTTTATCTAGGCTTACTGTTCTTTGGAGTTGGTGTGATGTGACAAGGGAATAACCCTTAAATTAAAGTTGCTAAAATGAACTAAATCTCAGGAGTATGACTTAGACATGCACAACTCATTTGAGATCTTTTCCTGATGTCTTGCTCACTGCAGAAGAATGTGAGGACTTCTTGAAGCCTCCAGTCCTTGGAACAGTTACTCATGTGCCTAGAACTAAGCACATGCTTGTCCCCATTAATTGAAGTCTATGCTTGAAATAAATTGTGTGCTTAAGTGTTACATGGGCTTGTGGCCTCAACTGTGTACTTGGTGCATATGCTGTGGTTTGGCAAAGTTTGTTGTAAGCATGTGATCAGACCCTTGGAAAGCATGACTCCTCCCCAGTTAACGACTCTCAGCCAAACCAGCGACGTTCTGATACCGTATTACTTCGCGGTGGTCACAGCAGTGTTTTCCTTTCAGCATGCCGTGTAGTGTGTGCACTTCGCCTCAGTGGTACCAATTCCTGTTCAGGTTTTCAAACATTGGACCTGACGTCTTTCTGTACTGCTGGATGGGTGCCATCTTTGTTTGAAATGACAAAGATTTTAGTTTATTTTGAACTGTCAGTTTGTCTTTTTTTCCTGTGATATCTCACCTGATACTGCTCGTTAGATGCTGTCTTCATTTTCTTAAACAGTTACTTAAAAAAAATTCAGTGTCTCTTTTTTTATCTACCCCACTATCCTAGGAAAATTCACTACCTCTGAATGAAACAAAACCTTTGAACAACTGCCTGTTGAGTGATAGTGCAAAGTTAAATTAACAGAAGTTAAAATAATTTAGGAGTTGTAACCCTCTTTTTGGCAGTAAAAAATGTGTGTTCTGTCTCCCATTTGTTGGCATGCTCTTGTCCATGTATCCAGTATGGATAAAGAAAAATCAATTGAACATCTTTTGTATTTTCTTAATTGTTAGCCGCTTGGAAAATTATGGGTCAGGTAAATTGATAACCCTGTAAGTATTATTCAGTCCACGGTTCTACTGTTACCTTTCATTAAACTGCTTTAAATGCATGATGACTCAGGCCGTCCGATTCCACTGCTGCATTTTTCCATTGTCAGAAGTATAGAAGTTTTGGTCTCATCAGGGCTGCATGGCTTTACCTTGTCTGTTTGGCTAAACTGTTTGGATCTCCATGCTCCAAGACTGAATAACGCAAACTTCATTTGTGAAAAGCGAACACCTTGTGTACACTTAGGGCATCACTTACCAGCTCATCAACATTCACTAATCGTATTTCTTGCTTTTCACAGCTCCTCGTGTTAGAAACACCTATTAGACACTTAGTGTGTATATGTATTTTTTTTAAATGGCACTGTATTCTGTGAATATGGGAAGGCACATTATTTAAGAATCTATACACGCTTTAATATGAGTAGCAGAATTCTTGCATTGAGAAAGTTTGCTCACGATTTGAGCACTGGTTTCTAAGGGCTTTGATTCACAAGCTAAAATGGCTAACAAGGTTGATGCTTCTGTTGTACACACAGGGCCAGGAAAGCTGATAATCTTGTGAAATAGCTGCATTCTTTAAGAGTGCAGTGATTTAGGGGAAACATCATAGATTTTGTTTTGTCAAGAGAATGTTGCATTGTAACTTTTTGCTGTAAATAGCTTGTGAATCAGAAGCCTTGAGCAGCTGATTGCTGCTTTCTTCCATTAAAAAGCATTTATGATACAAAGGAAGGTGAGCGGTGTATTTGTTTTATTTTGTAGTCAGAGTTGCATCCTTTTAAAAATGGCTTTTTCCTTGTAAATAGTGTAGGTTATATCAACATTATTTTTACTTTGCCAGTTAAAAAATCTTTTATGGTAATTCTTTGTAATCTCAAACTTGGATTTGGACTGAATTGTGGATTTTGCAGAAACAGAACTGACAGTTAGCAAGAACACATGAATAATTTCGGCTCAGATTTGGGGACTCCTGAGCACAGTGTAGCAACATGCTGGCTGTATTTTGAGAGGAAACCCTTCTTAGATGTTTGTGACTATAAAAGTCCTCCAATTTTTGAACTAAGCTCTTCCACTACGTTGGGTGTCTATAGCTAGATTCCAAGTCCACTTTACTTGAAAGGTTCCAAAGGCATTGGGATATTTTGCCTCTAATACTTGGAGTAAGAAAAGAAACGCCTTTTTTTCCTCTTCTTATGGTGAGTTTTGGAACACGCAAACAAACATCAGTGCTTTTTGAAAACTCCGTATTATAAGCAAACAAAGGTAGGTTTTTCTTTGTGAATAGGAACAAAGAGTTACTTGAAGCAGCTTTTGAGTTACTACAGCTAATAATCTTGCTGTTTATAGGAGTAGCTCCTTCTGGAACATAAAACTGGAATATGGTTATTTAAAATCATATAGAAGGTTTATTTTTCTGAAGACATCTACTTCTGGTGGAAAATATAGGTATTTTAAGGGTAAAACTGAAAAATCCTATCTTTTGCATCCAGAAAACTAGCTTAAGAATGCAAATGCTTACATTTGGATAAATGGGTAGAGACAGAGGATATTTGATTACAATAGATTAAAGAAGGCCGATTCATATGGGAATCATCTTGAAATGAGATACTTTTAATGACTCAGGGCATCAAAGATTTTTTACTCAGTCTTCTGCTTCTTGTGAACTCTTCATTACTCTTTGTGGCCTCAATAAATGTTGGGAGTTGGTTGGTGTGTTTAGCATTTTGCTTTACCAAAAGCCCCATTGTTTGTACCTAAGTTACTGAGAAGAAAGAAAGAATTAATATCTAAAATGCAGAGCTAGAAAAAGTTAAGGGTAGGGTTTTTTGTGAGTGTTGTCTACAGAGTAGCCTGTGTGTGATGACTGGTTTTTTCCTTGTGTAGAAGGCTCTGAAAGGTAGGTAGAATGCAACCTATTTGTAAAGATACAGAGATACAGATGTTCAAGACATGGCTCCAACAGACTTGCTTCAGGTCAGACTTCTTTTAAGCTAACACTTGTTTGCAGTCTGTACCTCTGGGTGAAATGTCTGGCAGGCGTTGTAGCTTGAATGTGCTGTGACATACTCTGTGACCTGTACTGCATGCCTTTGTTATACTATCGTATGGCAACAAAACCAGACTTTTTCCCCCCCCCCTCTTCTCTAATATAGGTTGGGGGCTGCTGCAGTCTTAATGTATTTTCTATACGTGACAACAGATTATCTCGAATTCCTTCTGAAATTTCACAAGCCACTGAACTTCATGTCCTGGATGTTGCTGGAAACAGGCAAGAGATTTTTGTTTTCATGTTCTTTTGCTGTATTTACTCAATTCTTTCTGATAGCAAAAGATACTACGTCTAAGAATGAAGTAATAAAAACCAGTTATGACATTTATGTTAGTGTTACGGTTGAAATTCTGAAAGTAGTCTTTCCCCTTGGCCAAAAGTAGCATAAATTGTGTGTTTTCATGAATGTGATTTTTTTCATTACTTTGACTCTGAGGAAGAGATAGGATTTTAAAAAAAACCCCTCTGGATTTGTATATTTTGGAGTTGAAACTGAGAATCAAGGCAACTGCTAGAGCTTCAGCTGAAACTACCAGCCATAACACTGAGTAACACTAATATCGAATGTCTTATCTTTGCAATACAGTGCAGGCAACAAGGAAAGCCAGTTTGACCTTGTAGCTTCTCACCAATCTTAGTGTGCTTCAGACATCAACATGCAAAAATGAGTGGATTAAAGCATAAACCAACAAATTAGTTTAGTTGCTTAGTAGGGAGTTAAATGGGAAAAAAAAAAAAGGAGGAAAAGCAAATGGTATTTCTTCTATGCAAAGTAATTGTCTCAGAGGCACTTACATGTTACTGTTCTGACAGCTGTTTATGTGTAACGATCCTGAGCAGAGGCAGCTGTCTGCCTTCCAGGGCATTTTACTGCAGTAGAGAAAGCTTAGCATAGTTTTACCTGTTACTCACAGCTATAGAGGATTATGGTATAAAGTTAAACTGGAGATTTTTTTTTTTCTAAAGAACGGAATAGTTGGAATTGATGACTACTGCAATGCCTTTTATTAGAGGCAATAATTTCAATCCTATTTATTCTAACTCAATGATATATACTTAGGTCAACTTCATGAGTCTCTATTAAGTCTCCTAGAGATTGCCCTGACTTTTTTGCCTTTTTTTTTTTTTAAACTAGGCTGGCGTATCTTCCCCTCTCACTGACTACCTTAAAGCTGAAGGCTTTGTGGTTGTCTGATAACCAGTCCCAACCTCTACTGACATTTCAGACTGACACAGACCCTGAAACAGGAGAAAAGATTTTGACATGTGTATTACTTCCTCAAATGCCTTCTGAGCCTGTTTGCCAAGGTGAGTGTGTAGAGTCAGCTTTTCATTATGTATAGAAATATTACTTCTTTGTTTACTGTGTTTTCTGTTCCGTAAAGGTTTGTAAACTATTCATAAGCTCTAATGAGCAAAGTACCAAAGTTCTGGTTGAATTTTCACTATTAAACTTTTTTTTTTCTGTAATCGGTCTTCAGAAGACTTGAAAACTTGGCAGTAAGTGTTACTGAAAATACAGTGGCAACAGCTACAATAAATAAAATACAGATCTGGAAGAAAAAGACTTAGGTCATTATTCTGAGGCTTGCCAGTGGGCCACGTAGTGGTGTCCATATTTGTGCACATTGATTATACATCTTAAATACATATATATGTTGTGAAAATTAGTGCCTTTCTGCTTTTTTTAACCAGAAAAATGAATTGCATAGCGAGTAGTAAGCAGTAGACATTTACTTTTTAGCAAGCTAATTTTCTTTAGAGCAAATATGCTGTACAATAACTTTATTATATTAATTAACAAGTGTAGAATTGCATTATAAGTTGCGTTTACCTTTTGTGTTGAAACTTGCCTCTGGGTCAGGTGGAACCATAAACTCTTTTTCACTGTTGGCTGGGTTGCTGCTCCAGTAACTTTTGAATGTTTTTTGTCCTCAAGTTTTAAAGCTGTGTGTGAACATTGGAGGGGATTTGTCTGAGCTAATATTTAAACTTCTGGTGTAATCACTGGAGAGTAATTTATCCCATGCAAGAATGGACTTTAAAAGAAAATCATGTGGATTCTTCTCCATTGAGTCCAAAGGGGGCCTGAGGAGAAAAGTTCAGCTGTAGATATCTGTATTGTAGGTACCCAGACTTAATTCCAGTGTTTCAGTCCTGTGTGGCTGGAGCAAATAGAAACCATTGAAGCAGCAGGAGAGTAGAAGTGTTTGTTTTATCTCAGCTTCTGGATTTTAAGAATACAAATTCCATGAAGAATTAAAATAAGTAAATGAATCAACCTGTTTAGATTTAGAGAAAATTAAGCTAGTTCAAGAAGAGGAACTGAGGTAGACCGACTTTCTCTGAGGACCACACTACTAGAAATCAGATTTCCGCCTCTCCAGGTGAATTTCATAGCTTCAAGCAGAGAAGGTTTGGAATTAGGATTGTTGGATGTGTATGCTTGGCAGTATTAAAAGGATGAAGTCAGTAAAAGCAATGATCCTGTGTTAGGAAATCCATTTAGTGAACTGGCTAATGTCAGGTGGCAGCCATGATCCAGAAGAAAAGCCACATATATTCAATTATATAATCAGGACTCTAAAATCTGAAACAGTCCAAGTATAGAAATATCTCATTTATGCATAAACTATTTAGTGTGTGTCCTCAATAACAGAAAATAAATGCAAGTTCTTTTTTCTGCCAAAAAAGTAGAAATAGCCACTTGTAAATCTTGAATGAGTGGTTAGTTGGTTATTGCAGTTATTGCCAATATAGCATGCTGATTGTGTGGATTCACATGCATGTTACTGTGAATCCTGAGCTGCATCTTCCTGTTCTAACAGATAACCTACCACGATGTGGTGCATTGGAGAGTTTGGTAAATGAAATGTCAGATGAAACATGGAATGAGCGGGCAGTGAATCGAGTCAGCGCAATTCGCTTCTTAGAAGATGAAAAAGATGAAGAGGATAATGAAATGGTATGTTTTCCCAGCCTTTGGATACCTGCAGACACTGTGACTTTAATGCAAAAGTGTAAAAAGTATCTGAGCATTCTTGCTGTAAATAGTTCAGCTGTGACTGCATGTTTTGTGTGTACATTTGTAGCAGAAACTCTTCATGTTGACTGCTGAAACTTTTTATATTGACTTTAAATGCCTTTTTTCTTTTCTGCTTTGAATATAACTTTTATATTCTGATGCAGGGCAGTCTTTGTTTTGCTTTGTTTTCCTCTGTCTGCTCAGGATGTTTTCTTTGCAGAAAGAAGATAGGATCTTTCTCTGCATCTTTGAAGCTTTACTGCCTGAAAGTATTTAGGGTCTAATTTAACATTCCAGCACTCTGGCATGTGTCTCCATTAAGTTTACCATTGTTTGTCTCTCTGATTTCTATTTCCTATCTTTCTTGCTCTCTTTCTTTCTTTTTTTTTTTTTCTGAACTCCACCATTTGTCATGAAACAACCAGTGTGTCCATAAACAGAAAAAATGTTGCTCATTAGTTTCCCACTTAAACAAAGGATGTGGGAACATCTGTCACTGTACTTATAAGACCTCTCCATTAGGTTGGACTCTGCATGTCCTGAAGATCAAAATGCAACGTGATCTGTAGTTTTACTAACTTCTATTAACAATTATAACTCTTTGTAAAGAATAAGACTTCTTCAGTCACATTTTCAATTTACTTCTCTGATGCTCTAAAAAGTTGCTGGTGATCCTCATTAGATCTCAGCTTGAGATACTTCAGGGCACTGTCTGGATTGTTTTACTTTAAAAAGTGACTATAAAAACTTCTAGTTAGTAAGGTAAATGGACAAGTAAGGTAGTTGCTTACTCCAAAGCAGCAGAAACTAGACATCTCTTAACAAGCATTGTTCGTAGACTGACTAATAAGCGAGTTCAGAATAATGCTACTTAAAAACTGTGCCAACCCGAGAATGTCCATACAGTAGCGAGGGCTCTTGTGTTAAAGAAACTGCTTTCAGTCATGGTATTACAGCCTGATTTGAGGCAAGGACCTTTTTAGGGAAAAAAAGGGTTTATGATCTTACTGGGGAGAAGGAAGGGCAGATTTCCAAAGCAGTCTTGACCAAAGCATCCATTTACGGGTCATCAGTTCATCCATAATGTGCACAGTTTACATGTATGCCACTAAAAAGTAACTGCATGTATAAGTTTATTATACGTATTTTATATTTGTAGTGTTCTGTTGGTCTCCAACCTGGATGCTAACTGCAGTTTTTGTAAATTTTGTTTTCCTTGTAAAGGTTTCAGCACAATGATGTTAGACATTCTTGTGTCTTAAGAGGGGAGAGAAATACTCCCTCTTCATCCTCTCAGAATACTTGTTCTCAATTGACAAGAGAACCAAACTGTGTGGTGGGGCTGGAAGACGTACAAAACCTCACACAAACATATATTTGACACTCTTGTGGGATTCTTTCAAAATCAGATGAATGTTTTCTATTTGAAATGTGATCTTAAATCACTTACATGCTTTTGGGAGAAAAAAATCCCCAACTGCGTTTATGAAAGAATCTTCATAACTTGTAATTGTACTTCACTTGAGTGGCTTTCAGATTAGTAGGCCAAAAGAGGAAAAAATTTGCTCCTAGACAGTTCTTAAAACCTCTTTCACTATCGTCATAAACAAGCAGCTATGAAAGTCATATTCAGCACAGAACATCATAGTTTGAAAAGGAAAAAGGGGGATAAAAAAGAAAAAGAAAGATACCTAATATTTGGTATGTGAATGCTGAAGCCTTGAACGTGTATGTTGTTTTTGCAAGGAGACGAAGGCAAAACCACTTATTGCGCTGTTTATTTTTAGAGAACACTTCTAAGGCGAGCCACTCCACACCCTGGAGAATTAAAGAACATGAAAAAGACAGTGGAGAATTTACGGAATGATATGAATGCTGCTAAAGGACTGGATTCAAACAAAAACGAGGTCAATAATGCCATTGACAGAGTGACCACTTCCGTGTAGAGTTTCATCTCCAGGTTTTGCCTCCTGTGTCTTCCCCTGCTGTTGAAATGTTCCTGTCGTCTTCTGGGACCTCACTGAGCCCCTTTTTGTTTTTAACCAGAACCTGATTCATCGTCTCCATGCGCGTGAAAAATGCGGCCCACTGGAAGAAAGTGCCTTATTTCATCCAGGCAGTGAACCAATAATTTCCAAATCAATATTGTAATTTTAGTAGTCCTAGGCTTTTTAAAGTTTAATACACTACTGTATGCAAAATACAATATTTTTGTCTTAAACGCAGGGGAAATAATGCTTTTCTTTTCCAGAGTGCTGGGATATCTTCTTCCCAGTGGCTGGATGTGCTGGTGAGAAATATAGTTTTGTGGGAAATTGATACACTTTTTATTTTTTTGGCAGCTCAGATGGTGTAAATTTTAAATTTTGTATAGGACTTCATAACAAGATGATGTATTTCATTTTTAAGAGAAAATTTATCTTGAGCGGTACATATTTTAGTATTTGTGGAAGAGAACAAGTTTCATGGACAGCTGTATCGTTTGTTTGTACCACCCATTGTGCCTTATTGTGTCTTGTATGTCATATTAGTCTTAAATATAACAATTCTCGAGGAAAGTGAGTAGATTTGGTCTCCTGCTTTAGATATGTCTTTCTTTTCAGACATTGGGAATTTTACAGCAGAGAACTTATGTTTATATTATGGAATCTTAGGTCATGAAGCACAAATGTTAGTTTTGTTGTAAAGAGAATTAAGATTTAAATGACCAAACTGCTATTGTTTATTACCTAATGCACTCACACTTTAACTTAGTTGTAATGAAACATCTTGGTTTGGATCCCGTGTTGCATTGCAGTCACTAGAAGTTCATGCTTCCATTGTTTTTTTCAAGTGTGCCATCTGTAAAATAATTTGAAAAACAGCACGATAGACTTTCAGAAGCACAGTATGAAACTAGTTTTATGTATTACACAAGAAAGCATGATTCTTTAAACTGCTTTGGTGGTTTTATAAAAATATATAAAACCATAATAAAAAAATCTTTAAAAGCTTCAGTAGAGTTATTGTATCATTAAAACAGCAATTAAAGTATCAGTTAATACTGGAATTTACTATCATTGTTGCTGTGTTGCACTTCCAGTGGTCCAATGCTGATTTCAAGGTCTTATTAAATCTGTGGGTTCTGGTTTGTTTCTAAAGGTAAGTATTAACTGAATTCGGTAAATAACAGTTTTGCAAAAGGCTGATAAAGATTGTTGGTGTCTCTGGGTTGTGTATGTGCCATGAGCTAACAAAGACTACTGACTGGTTCAGTGCAGGGACTTGTGTAGTCAGAGTTCAGAGCAAAAATTTCACATATTTGGTGTGAGATGATACAGTGAACCCATATTGAACAAAATGAAATATCTGACACTTCATGAATGGCTAACCACATCCCTTCTGCTGCTGAATGTTTCTTCCAGAAAGTGTGGATTGTATGAGGATTTCTGGGAGAAGATAGGAAAGGAAGAGATCAGGGAAGTCCTAATAACTTATGTTTTCAAATTAATACCTGCAATATGTGATAACTTTTTGCTTTAACTTTTTAAATTTTGATTTGAAGCTTTTGCAAAAGGCACTGATTTCTATTTGATGTTGAACAGGTAGGTATTGCAAGCCATCTGCAAGTGTTTAAATCTAATCTGGCACAATACATTAATTTTCATTTTTCATCCCAAGGATTCCTTATTTAAGCTTAAAAACGTGGTTTCTTTGCGGGAGGTGCTGCAGGTTTTTAGATATTAGGTCGGTTCAGGGGTAGTGCAGTTTTATTTTTCCCAAGGCAGAGCTCTCCTGGTTATTCTCAGTAAGCCTCTGTTAAAATAAAACCAAAAAGAAAATGAGCTTTTGGTACAGCTGACTCCAACCCTGGATAGAATTTTCTTTTTAAAGTACTTAATGGAATTGACACAGCAAAAGTTTAAAAATGTACCCAGAGTGCAAGTAAACCTCGACAAACCCATCTGAGATGGAAAAGTATTCCTAAAATAGACAGTTCCTAAAATAGCCAAAGGCAGCAAGACTCTGTGATGCCAATTTTTCATTTGGAAGCTGTGGTTTGTTTTGTTTTTAGTGTCTGTTCCATCAGCAAGATGAATGTGTAAAGCCTGGGTTTGGGCCTTGCCTGACATGCCACCAGATGAAAATAATTAACTGGCCCTGTGCACCTACTCCCTCCTGCTACAGGCAGAACAAGATGTAAATCTTGTTATAACTCTGTGATAGGTGCTTGGTTGCTCGGCAGTTGTGTTTTGTACATTCCAGCAGGCTTGTGGAGACTGTGCTGCAGCCCACAAACCTACCAGAAGACAGGTTTGCTGCATCTGCTTTGGCATGAAGTAACTGGTCAGCAGTCAATTTTTTTTTATATGTTTATTTTGTTTGTTTGGGGGTTTTGGGGGTTTTGTTGTGTTTTTTCTTTGGGTTTTTGTTTGTTTTGTTGTTGTTGTTAATAGTGAGAGGAATATTTGTTGTGCTTTCTCTGGCTGTAGAAAAATGGGTGAACCAGGCTTGTTGCCTTCATTTGGGAGAGTTTCACACTCCTGCACCCAGGAGTGCTGGTATTGTCTCCTTGTGGTCATCTCAGCCAAAGGTGGGTGGTATGAATTGCTTATTGAAAGTGTTTGCATCCATTCATTCTTAAAAGAAAATAAAAGGAGCTCAGACTAGAATCCAGTAATTGCCTAATGAGAGGTTAATGGAGCTGTAGTCCATCATCAGACCATCCAGCTACAATCCCTGAAGGAGTGTTGGTGTTCCTTGCTTTTCACTGCCATCTGTCTTCACTTTGTGAATCTGTGCAATGGAAGTCTGGATTTTCATTGTTTTTTTTCAATCAGTATCTGGGGAGAGTTAAAAGAGGAGAGGTGTATTTTTCAGTCTTCTACACTAACACTGTGTAGCACTGTATGTTGTTAATTCTTTTTTTAATGTTTTTTGGGTGAGACAATTAAAGATTTTGCCCTGCTGCAGGTAGTTCAGCAGTGTATAAATGTAGTGCAGTGTTTGAGTCTAGCAATAAGTGTAATTTCCAGCCTAGTGAATCCTTGAGGTATGGCAACAGCTGCTGGTGTTGTGGGATAATAACAGTTGAAGTGTCATTTGTGCTTCAGGGCTGAAAAGATGTTTGGATACTTGCTGTGCAAACAGTGACAAATGTCTACCCTCTCTCCCCCTAATGCTGGTTCAGAGTGACTTGCGTGTCATTCTGCTTGATCAAACCTCCAGCAGCTGAGACCCCAGAAGTCCCTCTGATCTCTTCACTGGTCCATGTGTGTGCCATTTTATGAAGTGGTTTAGGTATGCTTCTCTTCCCAACAGTGTTGATAACACTCCAGGCAGTTTTAATTGTGTTTTATAGCCAGAAAAATACTGATGATGTTCTGATGAAGCAGTGTGTGTCATTGAAAGCATGAGCCCTCCCTAGTCTCTGTTTGGCTTTTTTCTCTTGCTGATGCTGTGAGGAGCTTGAGTAGTGAATATGATTTTGTAAGCATGACTGACTTTTTTCTCTATGAACTTTTTCCACTTCCCTTTGTAAGTCTTTTGGGAGGTGGATTTAATGCAAGGAAAGACAAAATTTGCATTCTGTTTTATTAGCTATAAACAGGTAACCAGGGAAAATCAAGTGACCATGGTGGCGGAGTGGATTTCATATTAACCTGTCATTTACTGCATGCAAGTTCTCTTTATTGAAAGTCACAATTCCATAGTCTTGAAAGAATAGGGGGGAAAAAGCACTCTTGTGCTACCACTGCTAGTGTAGCAATGGATTTTTCCATCCCCTCTGTGTTGCTCCAGGCTTTTCTCACAGCTTCCATATAATTTATGTGTTAAGATTATTTTTCTGGCTGAAATTCCATATTTTTTATAAATGGCATATTATAGGAAAGTGCATATTGGAAACTTGCATAATGCTCTCCTTTCCAGCAAGTAACTTATTTGTATCCTGCTTAGCCTGCTTCTTGTCTAGCACTAGAAATTTACTGGTGCTGAGTGAACATTTTTTTGATGATTAGGTACTGGCTGCTCATGATTTCAGCTTTTAAGAGAAGAGTAGTGACAGCAGGAATTTGAATTTTTTAAAAAGCGTATTTTTAGTATATCAGTTGATCCTATCCAGGTAAATGTAAATGTCTTCCTCCTACTGAGATGGAAGCACACTGTTTATCAGAAATGTCTAGACCTTTTGTTAATGGAGAATTCACTGCCATTCTTTACCTTGACTCCAAAAATAAAATTACTTTTTCAATTGACTTGATATGAGTGTTTCCCATCTTCAGTTTCCATCAAATGCATAAATATGTTTCAGCGCTTGGATTGCTGTCAGAGAATATGACAAAAGCCGACTGGTCTTGACTATAAGTAATAGTTTTGGGTGTTCCCTTCCTTCTGAACCAATTGTGAAATTTTCAGAGGGCCAGTGCCTTGCTCTTTCATGCTAAAGTCAGGAATATAATCAGTATTCCACCAGCTGAATGAGAAATGTGATTTTTTTTTTTTTCCCAAAGTGGAAGAGCGCATGCCTGGTTTGAGGATGCCTCTGTGGGCTGCTTTGCAGGAGCTGTCTTACTTCCTTTTCTGGTGGATGTTGGAGACACTATTTGTTTTATTGCCACGTACATAGTTCTTGTGGCAACCAATTGGTCAGTCATGGGCTCTGCCAGAGCAGAGGGCTTTGAGGAAGGACCTCAATGACTGTAGCTGGACTGTGTACTAACTTCAGGAGCATGGGTTCATGGCAGTCTGTTTTTGAATTTATAACTTGTTCAGGGTACTTTGCCTCTTAACACTGATGTTGTTAGTCTATTAACACCGAGATCTTAAGAAAGTAGTTTATCTTTGTACAGGAGAAGCCCTCTCTGAGAAGTACAGCATCAGTATTGTCCATGGGAAGAACTCTGTGGCTCCTCAGTGATGTTTCAGAGAAGAGTTTTAGCAAATCTCTCTTGGCATTAGTACCAGGAAGTGGACACCTGATGTCCAGTAACCTTTGACACTTTTTCTCTAATGTGCTCATCTGTTGCTGGAGAATGTTGTCTTGACTGAAATCTCTGGAGGTGTGGTAACAGCCAAACCCAAAATGTTAGCAACGAGTACTGGCTGTGGTAACTTTCCCCAAAATCCACAGATGCACACAGCTTCCAAATACCACCAAAGCATCAGCAGCTTGGATTTCAGATTATATTCAGATTCAGTATAATGCAGGGACAGGACTTTGAAGAGTGAAGTTAGTTTTGTATTGGGCTAAAACTATCTTCTTTTGAAGCAAACTTGGGCAAGTTATGGAAATGTGCTCTTGTTGTAAGCAGTCTGATTCTATGATCATTCCCAATAACTTGCCAGTTTTACCCAAACCCGAAATAAATGGGCTGTTTTAAACCATTCTGAAGTAGCTCATAGGAGACATGATTGTCCCGTATTTCTGGAAGATTGAACGGGACACTACATGACTACATGATTATAAACATGAATTTATTAATAGTTCATTGATGACATCATGGACTTCCACTAAGCAACTTAAACCAAAACAAAATCTAAACTAACTAACAAAAAGAATGTTTGTTTGAGTATTACTGATGATTTTTTTTTTCTTTCAGAAGGGGAGAAGACTGCAAGTCTAAATAGCATTTGCATAGTGGATATTTTTAAGATAATGTACAGCAATTTTATTTTTTATTGGTGTTTCCAGGAAATTAAAAAAATCTTATCTGTCTACTCAGTACTTGAACATCTAAGTTTGACATTGTCATGTATTTACGCTAGCAAGGTTTCCCCATATAAGGCTTGTTTCCATTATCTGTTCAGGCAGCTTTGTTGCCTCTCCTACAGCAAAAACATATTCAAGGATGCCTTTGTTTCAGCAGCATTTTGTTTAGCTTTCATTCTTGTTTCATGCGAATTACACAAAGCTTTCTTAGAAATGGCCTTTTGGACTATAAAAAAGCAATGAGTCTGAAATAATTTTGAATTAATAGAATGTGTTATGTGTAGCTGTATTTAAAAGAAAGAGAGTGTTTATGTCCTTTGAAATGCATCTTTAAAGACATTTTGTTTGCCATAATTGAGCTATTTAAGCAAATCATCTTTTAAATAGAAAAACAGGTGAGAATGTGTGTTTGGGGCTTTGAGTTGAGTTGTAGTAGCAGGTGTATGACCACTGAAGTGTTCTGTAGCTGAAAGCACTGGATTCTACTTGCCGATGGAGACCAGACTGTGACCATAAGCAGGGTGTTTCATTGTCATTGTGTGGTTTCAGTGTGGTACTTCAGAGACGTAGGTGGCTTTCATGTTTTGGCTTTTATTACTAGAGTGTTTAGGATTCTTTTTCATTCATGAGAATGATTTAGAGTGATACATAGCATTTACATACCTCTGTTGCCTGGAGGAAATTAATTCTCTAGAGGATTTATTAGTGAGATCTTACCAGAATAGACACCTTGTACTTTATGAGAACAATCGTCCTCCTAACAGACAGGGGTATGATACAAAGCAGTATTTATGTTAAGAAGAGACTGCTTTTTAAAACATGAAAAACATGTTGAAAGAAGGCAAAAGGGGAGCCCACCTGACTTGCTGCTGAAATATTGAAGCAAAATGATTCATTACCAATCAGTTAAGATTGTTAACCATGAAGGGAGAAGACAATGTGTTTCCGTGGAACATAACTTCTAGGCTGATAAATATTTTCTCTCTCCAAACACTTCTGCATTTACAAAACATCAGTGTTACACAGCCTACATACCTATGAGAAGCTTAAAGTCATAAATACTGAATTTGCCTTTTTGTTTTGTTCCAGTTATTAAGAGAACGTAAATCTATGTGCATCTCACTCTGTGTTTGATACTAATGACTTAAAACAATGATGTTTTTCATCTTTTTGGGTCTTAGCTTCCCCACATATGAAACAAAAGAAAGAACTTCCAAACTCACCTGGGCAGTAAGAAGACCAATAATCTGTAAATTTCTGCAAGGAGAACTGATTTTTCTTTCTTCATATTAGGATATTTGCCAGTAGCCTCTTGTCTAAAAGCATGGTCCTAGAGTATTTAATATAATGAGAATGAGCTAATAAATTACTGGAAGTTTTTTAAGATAGTTTTATTTTTGAAGTACAAATCTACTATCCGTTAGCTGAACTACCTTGAAGGCTGATGGAAGCTTGTTGCCCATTTAAAGCAATTTTCTTTAATACATCAGAGTAGGGAGTTAGTTTTATTTTTGGGAGGGAAAACAAAATCCAGTAAAAAAAAAAACCAAATTGAGGGGTTGCTTTGCCTTAAAGAATAGCAAACAGGGCTGTACCTTCCATCTCTTCTTTGAAGCAAACTATACATTACTAGCCTTGCTAAGATGTTGCAGCACTGTGTAGCACCTTGGCTACTCTTGGCTTTGTCCAAAAAGATGAAAAAGGTGGGCACCATAACACCCTGGTAGTGGCATTCCAGCATCTCTGGATTTCTCTGTTCCTTACCTTATATTGCTACTGAACGCTGGATTAAAAGTTCACTATCTTCCTATTTCTACCCCCTCACCCTTTTCTTTCATCAAAAAGTATCAAGTTGTAAAAAAGATTGAGGATTAAGATTTGTTTCAAAGTAATGGTAGCCAGTGCTCCCAGCACCAGCATTCATTTGCATTGTTTCTCCATTTTATTTCATGAAAGTATAACTCTCATGTGCAAGCATAGGCTAAAAGACATTTCTGGTTGTCTTGTTCCATCTTTTGCCATTGCTATAACCAAACTGTGAAACTACTTTCATAAAGATAAGGCCATGGTACTGTATAGACCTAGTGAAAAAGTAAAGAGTTCTTTCCTGGAATTGTCCTTTTGTTACTATTTTACTTTGAAGTAATCAAGATCAAGAATCAAGTAATAGATCAAGAATATTGAAGACTAAAAATCTCTTGGTTTACAGAAGGTGTTGAACAGGTACTGAATTTTCCTTACAGCTTTATGTCAACATGAGGAAAAGCATCCTGCCATAGGAGAAGACAGAGAGCAGGAGTGCCCTGTAGCTCTGTGTTCCCAGCTGAGCTGCAAGGGGCATAGGGATATAAAATCTACTGATGCTCATCACCTTGCTCCTCGTGCATACAGGAGGCTGCCACTGCAGTTGAATGCATACCTAAAATGATGAAGTGATTGACAGCATAAGTTTAATTAAAAATCTCTGTCTGTCACTTTGAAAGAATAGCCTTTTTACTGGTCTTACAGAATTTGGCATGCTGGGTTTGAGAAGCTGTTGTTTAGAATTAGGGACCAAGGTCAAAGATGAGATATTTCCTTGGAAGAAGTTAAATGCTTCACTGTACCCATATTTATTTTTAGAGTGAAATTGCTTTATGACTTCCTAATGAACTTAAAAGTTGACAAAGATTTAAACTGTCTCTGAAAGTACCCTGAACACTAGGAGGTGTCACATTAGCTATTCTGAAATAAAATAGACCAGACCACTAGCAAACAATTTCACCTAGTGTGCTACTTACCTGTCTGATTAGAATTGCTATTCCTCTAGTTAATATTCACAGAAAGCAAAGTTTCTGTTTCCTTATTCAAGACAAGTGTAAAGAAATACCAGGATCCTGCCTCACATTTTGAATAGTCAGGAGAAACGGAATCTACTGCTGTGTCGTGATTGATTGTGCTGCCTTTGCATTGATCAACTAAATTGGCAATCAGGTCTAGTGTCCTGAGCAATGTGGTTTTAGAATAACCAGAAATATGGGCTATTGTCAGCAAATAGCAGTGTCACTGAGTGTCAGTGCAGTTCAAAATATGGTTTAACAGCAAATTTCCTGCGGAGGCCAATCATACCTTCCTTGTACAATGCAAATAATCCTCTGTTGAGGTCAACAAAGTCTTTTCAAGACTCACAGAAAGGTCTACAATGTTTTCCAGTGAGATACTGAGATATTGTCCTTGTACATTCCTTAGTCTTTTCAACCATGCTAAAACCAAAAGGAAATTAAGAATCCCAAGGGGAGCTCCTTTGGCACCTGAAGATGAATCAGTATGTCCAGCATGAACTGCCTTGTCCTACCTCCCTGTCTTTATCAACCTTAGATGTTATACAGATGGTGACATCTGGGTTGCTGGTGGCAGTGAGAAATCTGTGTGTTTGTGTATGTGTGTGAACATAACCATTCTGCATTTAAAAAGGAAAATGGGAACTTAAAGAATTGTTAAATATGAATCAAATATCTGTTTAAACAATGTGAAGGTCACTGTGTGCTGCTGATAGCCCTACCATACGCTTGTTGATAATTGTTTTTGTTAGTTTGTGTTCTCCATCTCTCTTGTTGGAGCACGTGCTTTAATGTGCCATATATTTATATGACATGAGGCTGCTTTCTGCCGTTGGATTTGTATCACTGTAAGAAAATGTAGAGGTGAGATTAAAAGAAAGCTTAAAAGAAAGATAAAAGTTAGTTTGAAAAATGGTTTCTGAAGTTCAATGAAATTAAGGTACATAGACAACCTTGGCACAACTTGTCATGTATGAACTTTTGTGTGTGTGTGAGAGAGGTGAAGTATTTTGGATGTAAATAAGTAATGGATGTTGGGGATTACTGGACTATAATCACTTTGAAAATCAGCAATCTTGAAAGATCAATTTAGTGCTGTACTTTCTATTGGGACCATTAATAAAATGAAACATTTATTCAATGAATAATGAAGAGGGGAGTGACTTAATAGGTTTTTTTAACTTAGGTCATGAGACAAGATGGTCACTAAAGGTCTAAGTACTCTTGTTTGTTTTCTTAATAGTACACTTTATTGAAGACTGTTGTTGATCATTAATTCTTCTTTACGATTCTGAAGGTAGGCTTGGTTCCATGCTGTATGTAAAGCCCCTAAAGGCTTCCATTATTTTCAGCAGCCTTTACTTGCTCTTTGTATCACCAGCATTGCCCATTAACTGGCAAAGGTGTCTCTCTGGGACTGAAGGTACCTCTCAAGGTAAAAAAGGGGGAAATCCAGTATTACAAGATACAAAAGTGCCTAGCAGAACTTGCCAGACAGTTTCTGCACTTACACACTTCAATCACTTTCTTAAAATCTATTCACTGCCTTTTTGTCTTTCTTTTTTTTTTTTTTGTCATCTTCCCCTCAGGACTCTATTAAGTGGCTTCCCAAGTCTCCTAAACTGTACAGTGGCCATAACTGGAGCTCTCAGGGCTCTCGCTGGGCCTCGTTGAAAGGAAAGGAAAGTTTTCATGGTGGTAACCTGTACAAATTCAGCTCTGCTAATGGAAAATGGAGGGAAGGAAGGAGCAGTCCTGAGCAAGAAGCAGAAGAACTCGAGGATCCTGATGATGTAGGTAGTCTCCTTGAAATCAGGAGGGAAAATGTGTATCCATCAAGAGTCTACAACTGCTTGCAGTGCTGTGCAGACGAGCACTTTGGGTTTGTGGGAGGCTGCATTGCTTATGCAGGGGGTACAGTGCTGTGTTCAATGTTTTATTCCTTTGCTTTGCCTGCAATTCATCCATGCAACCCTCAGGAGTACAGTTTAACTTGCAGGTTACAATGAATAACCTGAGTAATGATGAGACAGATATGATTTTACTTTAATCCTACTTATATCCCCAGTAACCAACCTCCCTCCATCTCTTTCAGGTAAGTAGGAGATTAGCAGCACTCGAGTCTCAGTGTCTCCCTTGGACTGGATGGTAGAAAAGTGAGGTTGCAGTACTACTCCACTGCATGTTTAGTTTTGGGTGGTGGGCTCTTCCAGGATGGTGATATTTGGGAAACCCTGCGTGCTGTGGTTTCTCTAGCCTGTACCTGCCAGATGTCTGTCACCTATGTGGCAGCCTGGCTGTCTTCTTGGTTATAGCCTGGGAAAAGGAGGTTGTCAGTGCACTGTTGCAGCCTTCTCCTGTCAGGGCATTGCTCACCAGTCTTTTCTTCTGAAATTTGCTGGGAAATGAGAGAGGAATTTGAGCTCCTGCTCTTCTTCCAGGACATCTGCTTCTTTCCTAGTGCCTGTGAGTGCTGCTGGTGTGCCCTCTGCTCCAACCCCCAGTCCTGGCTCTTGCTCCTGGCCTTTTTCCCTGGCACCCATGGCATTGTAGCACTCCTGATGGGTCTGGGTTAGTCACCCTGGCAGTGTAAAGAGGAATCTCTCTCAAGAGAAGAAAGATAATGAATGTTTTATGTGAGTTAAAGCTAAACAAATTCCCTTTTAAGTGAAAATAGGAAGCAATCATGCCTTGTATGCTCTCCCTGGGGTTGGCAATGCTTTTTTGTACCCAACCAAAAAGAGATTGTGGAAAAGCACCGATATAGACTGAAAAATCAAGTGTCTACTGGGGTTTTTGCAAAGATGATCAAGGTAATGCCACTGCTTTTTATTTCTGGTATTAAACTTCCAAGCTTAGGAAAATACTTATGGGGCTTATTTTTGGAGATGTTGATCTGTTTGCTACATCATTTTACTGCCAACTGAAGTTAGAAGGTCTGATTCTACCTTAACCCGTCAAAGTAGGGAGCAAAAGTCAGCTAAACATAAACAAAGCATTCATAAAATATGAACAGAATTTGGGCATTATGTCTGAATTTCATTTAACCCTTTGCCAAACATAACTGATGGCTGGAAAATGTCATTGTGTTCTGCTGTTAAACTTGTCTGAAGTTTAATTGTTTGGTGGATGTGTTTTTAATTGGATGTGTTTAGTTATTTCTGTTTTTAAGCCCTTGTGGTTTAGCTAAGCACAGGGTGACGTTTTCAGTTCCTCACTGCATCTCAGAGGTGCAGCCTAGAGCCAGGCTTCAAAGCAGCCTTTGGGATACCTCACCTTTGAGGTTCCATTTCCAGAGGAATTCCTAACTCCCTTTAGTTTGCAGGTCTCCACTAACTGCCATTTGCAACTGAATAAAGTCAATCCAATTACTGAAACAAAGTCTAGAGTCATAGATGCAAGATATAGGCTTGCCTTCCCTCTCACACCTATGGTCCCAAAAATGGAATGTGTGCCTTGAGGTATTATGAGAAATGCTTTATTTTCTGTATGGAAAGGTCTTTGCCTCACGTGTGTGATTCCTGGCCCTGGGACAGTAGATTCAGTGCTACGGAAATGCCAGAGGCTGGCCAAAGTAGTCTTGTTCTCATGCTCTGTCCTTTTCATAGGGCATTGCAGGATTTAGTTGGGTATATGTGTGTTACATGTGCTTGTGCATGTGCTTCGGGATCTAGTGAAAGGCTATATGAATCACTGTGCTCTCCCTGTTCCCACAAGTTCAACCCTGATTTCAAGGGCAAAACATGCCCAGAGAAATAATGGTAAAAGAAATACTCGTACATTTGCTGTAAAGTTACAGTTTTGTCTTCAGTGAAACAAATGCTACCATACAGCAATGGGATAGTGAGGAACAAATCCAGGTTACCATGGGAAGGGTCTGTGTATCAGGTAGGTATTGTCCTTGCTGTTGCTGTGTTTACCTTTTTCATCTTTAACCCCCAGGAACCTATTTCCAAGTTTTCCGGCAGTCTTTTCGATAGCAGTGGTGGCATGAGAGATCAAAGAAATACCAGAACAACTCTTCAAGAAAAGCACAAGTTGGCAATGAAAGGGAAGAATCCTCCAGGGACTAACACTAAGGTGCAGCCAGCTGTCTCCTCGGCAGGCAGCTTCCCCAGTGAGAGCAGCCGGATCCCAGAGGAATTGAGGGTGATGGATGTGCCACAGACCCCGCTGAAGGTATTGAACTGCTGCATGGGCTGGGCTTGCTGGTGGAGGGGTTCTGTGTTTCTGTGGGGAAGTCCATGTGTTTGGGGGCGGGGGGGTAAGTCCTCTTCTTGTGTGTGGCAGTTTATAAAATATGCATAGAAGGGGGACATTGCATGGTAGATTTCATGAGACTTACAGAGGGTAAGCTGAAGGTCATCCTTGCTCCCTCTGGCTTATGTATAAAAAGAATTTTCCTTTGAAAAAAACCTGACAAAACTCACTTTCCTTGTAGCCATGCATCTCATTTTATATATCCAGCTTTGGTATAGTGAGCTCAAGTCAAGAGTTCGTGCAGGTGGGCACTCAGCTAAGTCTTTATTTAGTCCACGGTTTTGGAGCAGTGGCATGGTCTTACCCTCATGGCATGAGAAAGCCTCCATCCTGTGAAAAGGAGTGGGAATGTTCAAGTGAAAATTTATCAGTGAGAACTGCAAGATTTTGGGTGAAAGTTATGAAAAAGCTATGGTCTGAACTCAATGGATATATCCCATCTTGGCATGCTTTGGAGGACATGAGGAGGAAACACACTTTATGGACTGTCTCTTGGGAGGGTACAAGGCACACCTCTGCTGACTGCCTGTGGGACAGGATGCAGCACCAGGAAAGGTAGCTTGCCCAAAAGTGGCACCGGTGCTGGGACCTGTCACCAAAGCACTGCTGGCAGTCATGGGCTTGTGAAGTGTTGAGAATTCAGGTAATGCTAAGTCTAAGCCACATGTGGCAGATTGGTTTTCATTTGGCTGATATGGTCTTTTCATATATTTTAGGAATTAGGAATTTCGGATGAGTATGTTATATGTGCAAGAGTAACTGCATACATTTGTTAAATTTTCATAAATTTGTTAAAAGCAAAGATTTTTCATAAATTTATCAAATAATATTTACTCTTCACTTCTGTGTACTGACTGGCATTGTTGCCATCGTGAATGCTTAGTGAACCTGTGGGTTTTGTGAAGCAACTGGTTGGTCAGTAGCCTTATAAACAGCCTTATATCGTTTTGGCATGACTCTAACACCTGGAGAAATCATGCATTCTTGGTGTTATTGAAGAGTAAAGACTAGTCTTGCATGTGCCAGTGTTGAAGCGTAGCACCATTCTTCTCTGGGCCGAGCTCTCTAGGGTCATGTCTGCTGGTGTTCAGAGTGAGAAGTAGATTTTCAATGCTTATGTTGGCAATGTTTTTGATTAATCAGACTACTCACCCATTGTAATTCTTTACAGGTAACCATTACTGTGTGCAGCCAAATGGGGAGCCTTGGTATTAGCATTGCTGGTGGAAAGGGCTCACCCTCGTGTAAAGACAGTGATGAGGTGCATTTCTTATTCAAAATTTATCTACTGATCATTAGAAATAGACTGATGAGTAGTTCTTTCAGCTATTGTGTTTTGTTGTTTTCTTTCTGAGGTTGTCCTTAATGTAACATTACTGTCTTTGTGATAAAGCTAGCAAGGGTAAACATGCGTAACTTATTTCCTAAAGTAGGAGCTGACACTAGCTTTTGTTGGGGAAGCTTCTGGAGGGATGATTTTGGAGAGAAAACCCAAGGTAAACCAATGATTTTCCAGAGGCAACCTAATGGCTGAAACACTGTTGTCTAATTTCCATTTTCTGCTTCAATTTGAGGTCACTCCCTTGGCAATCCACATGCTCTCCCATCCCATTTGCTCATTCCCAGGAGCTAACTAGACTTGAGAGAAGTATTTCTCACAACTTCTCACTGAATTATCATTTAAATAAATCTTTGTTTCCCAATCTGTCCCCCATGGCACAGTGTAAACAATTACTGACTTTTGTTCATTATTGTATGTATCAGCCATGGAGACTTCTTTTTTGGTCTTGCTAATGTGCTAAGGCATTTAGTTTTTAATTTTATAGAGGGCAACAGAACAACAAGTCTTGAAAATTAATTACTTCCCATTTGCTTTTTACATCTAAGAACAATAGAAGAAATTCTGTCAGGTCTAAAACCTGTCTTCTGTCTTACCAGGGAATCTTGATTGCACGGCTGCCGAAAGACAGCCCATCAGACTTGGCTGGAGTACAAGCAGGAGACAGAGTGGCTGAGGTAGATGTGTTCTTTGTCAATGCGGAGTGTATTCTCTTTCTGTTGTCTTTAAATCACTCAGAGTTGGGGAATTTGAGATCTAGATTTAGGCTTGCCTTAGCTTTTTAGATACTTATTATGAAGAAATTATAATAACATTAAATTGTCGTATTCCTTCTTATTATATTCTGGTTGTCAGATCTTTATGTTCAAAGTGCTTAACAAAATATTATTCACTTAAATGACTGACTCACATGGGAAAATAATGGTCTTAATAAGCAGTTATGTAAGAACAAATGCAGTTGTACCTGGTCTAAGAAGCTTTCCTATGTCATGGTTTAGAGTTACTAGATGAGTTCATTGCAGTTGTAACAAAGAAATATAAACTAGGTGAGCTTGTTTCCCCAAGGTAATTTTTGATGGGGAGAGAACAGCTCAAAACAACTCCCCTGATGGAGGCTTGCAGTGCCAAGTGCCCAAGGGATAGATGTGTCTCTCGGGCTGCTCCACCTCAAGCCTCATCTTTCTCAGCAGAAGCCACTGTCTTGATCTTCAGTTTCCCAAGAGCACGTATACAGTTTTGTGATATATATTTTAGATGTACTGTTTGGTTTCTACCTACTGAAAACAGTGCAGTAGGAGGGGAACCTCTACAAAATTACTTTGAGGTGAAACTGGTCCATGGCTTCTTTTCAGCTCCTTCTCTTAAACTGTCGTTTATACTTGCTTAAATGAATACTCTTTACTGCAGCATACTCCATGTTGAATTAAGATGGGATAGAGCAAACGGTATTGTATGTCTGTTAAATTGTCAGGAATATGGATGCAACCTCTGTCAGCCCAAGACTATTTAATCATAAATTAATCTACTAATTTTGTCAAACTATGCTATAGAATTATTAGCAGAGGATTGTGTTCCATAATCCATATACTGTGTTAGTTTAACAGTTTTTAAAAGGTTAATTATAGATGAAATTCTGTATAATTTTACAATTTTTCTTTTATGAAAGGTATTTTAACAGATGTGAGAGTTTAAATAATTCTTAATATATTTCACATTATCAGATCATCAGGGAAAAAAAAATCAGGATTTTTAGTTGCTGTACCTTTACCTTCTGAGCAGAGTTTCTAATAAAGTCAGTATCTTAAAAATGAACCCCTTTGGTCAGGTTCCCCCACAAGGCTGTAATTAATTTCTTATTTTTGGGGCTATTTGGAATATAATAACTGCTATTATCTGTTCACTTAATCAGTATTGAAACAAGTGAAAAGTACAGGAAATTTCCATGTTGTTGTGCTCTGCTGTTGTTATCATACAAATAGTTAGGATTTCTCCATCTCCCACAAGATGGCAGAATCATTCATCTGTTTAAAGAACACAGAAAACGAATCTCTGGTTTTTGTGTGTGTTGTTGATGAAAGGGAATTAATGCAATCAGATGTGCTATAGGAATCCTAATGTTTTGACCACAGGGATAATCTGGGTACAAATAATGAGCATTTTTCTCTTGAAACTATGTGTTACAACTGATCATTTCAACAGTTCAAATATACAATTCATCAAAAATGGGGAACAGCAAGAATTACAATTTTATTGCTTTCATCGTGCAACCACATATAACAATAGGGCAAAGTATTTGTATACTAACCTGAGAGGGAGGGAATTGCTCTTCTGCATTCAGAATAAAAGTATGTGTTTCTGGTGTGTTTTTTTAAAGGCTACCTTCATTTCAGAACCTGCTGTCCTTGATGCTGGTCCTACTGAAGCTTCACCCAAGGGCAGCCACTTCCCAACAGTAAATCACATCATAACAGTAAGTAAGATGGCCCAGTAAATAACAAATCATTCTTACCTAAGTAATTTGTGTTGTCTGTCATTAATGCTAATAAAGACTGGCACAGATCTTATGAGTAGCAAGACACATACCAAAGATCAGAGACCTTACCAGGCGTTTCCTTGGCTGTCACTGCAGCTGGAACATGGCTTCTGGAGGAGCTCAGCTCCTGGGTAGGCATCAGTGTAGCAGACCAGAGCTTTTGAAGCACTCTGGTTTGGGGACTTTGAGGGTGGTGTCCATTCCCTCCTGCTTAAATGTTTATTATATTGTCTGGACTCCCTCTCTAGCTAATGGAAGGAACAGCATTTCCAGGGTCCCTCTTTTAGGAGGGAGAGGTTGAACTGCTACCTGGAGGTGACAATTTTCATTTTTTGACTGGAGGGGGAACTTGTGCGACAGGCTAAGACATGCCCATATTTTAGGTGACCAATGTCAGATGAGAGTAAGCCTATTGCTTACTAAGGGAAATGGCTGAGCCTGCAGGGTAGCTTTTAGAAATCTGAGTCACTTCTGTGAACTTCTCTAGCAAATAAAACTCTCTGAAGACCTACCCTAATCTTTTCATCTACCTGCACACATGAAACTATGGCTCTACTAAGAAGATACAATACGATTAAGATATCTGAATAATTAAGGTCAAAAAGCATCCTACTTTTTGAAACCTGAAGTACCAAGAAGGAAAAAGTGTTTCTCCTACAGCAAATGCCAGAGGAATGCTTTATTTGATTCCTCTTCTTCCAGCCCTTTTTTATCCTTTTCCATGAATACCATTCAAAACCCAGCTAGTGGCAAAAAATGGAAATTCATATATTATATAAAAGACTGTAATCAAAGACCATGTTAACGTTTTAATAGCCACTCAGATTTTTTAAAATAATGTGATTTGTTAGTTGACTGCAAAAGTGAGCAAATTGACCATGCAAATCTGTTTTTCTCTGGTTTCCTATGTTAATCACTGTTTGAGAAATGTTGAGCTGTAGCATTTGTCCATAATATGGTCTAAGAAAAGTTTTCTATTCAGTTGCTTAAAGAAACTTATTTTGAGGCCTCTGGTCTTCAACATCATCTTGTGAAACATTTAGACCAGTTTTATTTTCCAGATGAAAACACTTCCTTCGATTTGAGGTTTTTTTGTCCAGGTCTACTTAGCAGCTGTTTCTTATGGTTTAACCAGCATTGCAGGAAGCGTGAGGCTTCCTGTTAGACGAACCACTCTTGAAAGGGTTTATTCACACATTGCTAGTGTCCTGGATCTGTTGCAGGGGTATCTGACTTCTAGTGCTTTCATCCTGAAAGAGGAAATGACCATATTTTTATGTTGTATGCCTTTTGGAAAAGAATGCCTCCCTTTAAAATTCTTCAGCTATAGAGGGAGGAGGAGGAAGATAAGGCCAAATCACTTAATGTAGAACACCATACACAGAGGGAGTCAACTGGCTGAATATGTTCCAACTGTCAAAAGTAGCCCATGTACAAGTTCTTTTGTGAAGAAACATTTGCATTGCTGGTTTTGTTTCTTTTTTGAAATCAAAATCTTTGTGCTGTAGCAAATAGTGTATGTTATCGCCTGTAACCTAGAGCAGCATTCATCAATTTTAGGGATTATGGACTTGCTGGGAGTATCCTGCTGACTTTGGAACTGCTCAGTATCTCATCTGCTCTTGCTTTGAAGTTTCTCTTATTCCTCACTAACTGTCTTATCTGAAAGATAAGCCTGCCTTCTTATGGACTTGCTTTGCATGTTCAGATAAGCAGGTGGCAGTAGGACCTTAATACAGAATCTTGTTCTGTGCTAGGAATATAGGAAGGTTTGCTTCCTTTGTATTTCTGATCAGGTTTCAAGAGAAGATAAGTGCGTCTATATCAAGGGAGGAAGGAGAGAAGCATGATGGCAGAAGAACCAAAGACTTCTATTATTCTTCCTGCAAAAACTGAATGTGTGCTGGATGGTGCCTGTCTTCCTTCTCCCTCTCTTCCATGTCATCACTCTGCCCACCAGCATATACTTTCTTCATTTATTTATTTTTATTGCATTTTAATAAACATTCTCTTTGTATATGCTATCTGTGATAATATTTGTCTTGAACTTGCTAACCATAGCCTTCTAGCCATCTCTTGCTATTGCCCATCCTGTCTCTGAGCCTGGTGCTCTGATATTACGAAGGGCAGTGCTGCTGCCAGGTCCAGGTTTGCCTTGGGCTTGGTTACTCTGACTGTTTTTAAAAGGCTCATTTGAATTGTTAACTCATCCAACCAAACTCAATTTCAAACCCTTTTTGCCAGCTTTAAGATTTCATGACAGTGTGAATGGCCAGTAATTAATTGGACAAATGAAATGTTCTTTCACTCTGAGTCACAGTTTTGCAAAGGAAAAATGAGAATCTCCCTTGGTTTTAATTATGATTGAGTATTATACTGAAATGTAGAGGTCCCAGAATTTTAATTACAATTAGATGCTTTTTTAAATACAATATTTTTTAGACTTGCCTCAGTTATGCTAATCACACCTCAAAAAAATGAAAACAGTTTATTTTACTTTGTTTAACATGTATATACCTAAAGAAAAATATTGTAAGTTAACTTAAACCAAGTCTGGATTTTAAAATGGTGATCTTAAAATAAGACTATGTAAAGATGTTCATCAAAATATAAGAGATTAAAATCACAGCTGATATGGCTGTCTACATGCAGACTGTGAGTAAAATACTGCATATCTAACTACAAGGGCAGAAAAATCAGGACTGCAAACACAGTGCCCCATGCTGACTATAACAGGAGGAATTTTAACTTGGATTCTGGAGGTTTCATTTCCAGTTTTCTGCTGTTTCCTATCCATACTCTCAAACATAGAGCCAACTCTTCAAAATCTTTCTGTATCATAAATATTTTTATTCAAGCTCTAACTGAAATTCCTAATGGATTTTTGTCTGACTGAATGGTGAGTGTTGACAGATTTCAGCATCTCATATCACTTCATCATCATGTCATCTTCTCTGATCCATTTTTGGCCCTATCAATATCTTAAGGATATTAAATACTTCAAAATTAATCTCAAGTCTCTTAGATATTTCACTTCAATTCTTACCATATTATTTTATCTAATTTTATACCTTTGCCCTGGGAATTTCCTCAGTTAGATTTTTTTCATGTAGTTCACCAGGGGTACAAATGTCACTTATACTGAAGATTTTCGAGGAAGGTTAAAGTAACAATTATCAATTAAAAGTGATTGTGTAAAAAAACGCTTACAGTATTGGAAAAATCTGAAGAACTTAATCAAGCTAAAAAAAACAAATGTTTTGGTTGTTTTGTTTAAAAATGCAGAGATTCCAAGTGTTCTTAACTACAGTGAGAAAACAGACATCTTCAGTGAACGAGAACATGTATCAAAGTGAAATGCTCCCACACCTGCAGAAAGTGAATAAGCATATATACCATGCTTCCACAATACATAGGTTGCTGGTTTTCTGCCTCTGTCTCACATTACATTTATATACAAGCTGTGAGAAACCTTAAATGGATGGGAATCCGAGCAGGTCTACCTTCTTCATTTCCAGCTGATACAGACTTTTCAGGAAAAAAACTTGATGCACATATACTAGTTAAAAAAATCTTCAAAAATCTAAGTATCAAACCCTTTCTTTATTCATCTGAGCATGTTAGTTTTAAACATATTAGAAAACTGAAATCATACAACATAAACATAATAGAACTTCTTTCTTATTTCTTTAGTCATCATCTTACATTGTTCAACTTTAAAAGCAAAGCCAGTGGAGTACTCAAGTCAGAAAAACAGTGTAAAAGAAGACAACTAAAGAGTGATTCAGTTCCTATCATCAACAAAGCCATGTTTCTTCTGAAGCTTGTTTTAAACAGTAAAGACCTTGCTCACATCACATACAGTGTTTGAGTGACCTGTTCCCATAGCACTATAAGACTTAATACTTCGAATTTCTTATGAGGAACTGCTTTATCGCTTCTCCAAAACATTTTCATGACTCTGAATCGTGTCAGTTAAGGGTATTGGTGTTTTTATGTTTGTTTTGTTTTCTATTCTGACAAGCTAAGTTAGTTTTAGAAATCAGGAGTCTGACTCTTCACTGCCTTGCATCTTGAGCAGGTTTATATGTGTTTGCAAAGAAGCCTATGCACACAGCCTCGTTGGTTTAGCTAACCCTGTCATCGTGTGAGCTTCAGTGGAGTGTAAGCACCCATCTGCCATGTGATTGCCTTCTCCAGTTCATCTGCTAGTTTGGTTCTGCTTTTATCTGAGCAACAGATTATTTCTGAGTCAGGATGAAAGATGAAACATAAAGGTGTGTGGTGTAGACACTGTGTTTACCTCTATAGTGTAGTGGTTGGGGAACTTATTTTGTGAATTTGGAATTAAGTTCCTGCTCCCAACAAATGCTTCTGTTTGCACAGTGTAACTTTTTTCCTCTCTTCCTTTTAAGTAGTTTTCTCACAGGACTTGGTCAGAGCTGACTCACTTCAAACTTTAAATTCTTGGATTTTGCAAAGCTTGTAAGTAAAAAATGCTAAATATAAAAAACTTTTTTAAAAGACAAGTCATTAGCTGATCTTTTCAAGACACCACATTAAAATACCTCAAAGTTAGAGAAAAATAATTTACAAAATAAACCCATCATATAGTAGACAATATAAGCACTGCAGACAATATAAGCAAAAACACGTGCAATAGGCAAGAAGACTCAAGCAAGGCACCTGGAACTGTGCTGTAGGACATAGCATACTACTGGAGAATAAAAGAGGATAAATATTCAAACAACCACACAGATTACCAGCAACATCTCCCCTTGTAAAAGATGCCCTCATGGACTCTGCAGGAGCTCAGCAGGAGAAGAGACTGTACTGAAGTCCTGCAAGCATTCAGATACAGCCACTGCCTTTTGTAGGGGTGATGACCTTTCTCAAAAATCAAAGGATTGGTAACCTGGGCTGTGGGTAGCACTGCTTATGGGAGGAGTACCTTTTAAGTCTCCTGGTGTGATCAAAGCAATACATTTTCTTCAATATTTTTATAGCATCAGGCCATAAATGATTACACAGAAAGCACTTATATGAAAATCTCTCTATCGGGTTCCAGTGGCAGGGAAGTCACTATCTGATGGTACATTAGAAGATGAAAGAAATGGAGCAAGGACAATTTTCATACGCAATTTAAATCATATAGAAGCCTTTTGTGTCTAATGGCAATGCGAATATGACATGATGGACATTGACCTTCCACTGTTGTGGTGAGTTTGACAGAACTCCACCTTTCTTGCCTTGTACATTGCCTTTGGGAGGCACTGAGCTGCTGGAGAGGAAAAACAAAAGTGGGCTTTGCTTTAAATGTGACATGACCAAATGTTATATATACTACAAACTAGAAGACAAATAAAACATGCCAGATATTCTCTTGCTGTTCTAAGAAGTAGAGAAAATACCCGATTTTAAACCTGAGCTGTAAAATATATTGATATCTAGAAAATTCCCACAGAGGAAATATTCATAGAATCATAGAGTGGTTAGGTTTGGAAGGGACCTTTAAAGGTCATCTTGTCCACCCCCTTGCAGTGAGTAGGGACATCTTCAACTAGAACAGGTTTCTCAGAGCCCCATCCAACCTGACCTTGAATATTTCCAGGAATGGGGCATCCACACTTCTCTGAGCAACCTGTTCCAGTGTTTTACCACCTGCCTGGTGCACTGAACTTCCAGGAAATCATGCTGAGCTGCATTAGATCTTGGAGCAAATCACCAGGCACATGTGGGAATAGCAACAAGGTCAGGAAATAAGGGTGGGCTGGTTGGGTAGACCTTGCTCAAGACTCTTACCAAGCTGCCGGAGACAAAACCCAGGCAGCACCTTTAAAAGCGTGGTGCCAAAGCTTCTCTGGCAGTGCTTGAGAGTAGTGTGGCTGCTCCAAATGTAAGGATGAACTGAATTATGTGCTTCCCTCTCCCAACCCCAAGTGACAAGAGGTGCTATCACGAGCCTATTGCTTCATGAGCGCGGAAGCACAGGTCACCTGGCTTTCCTTGTGCAGAGGTCTTCTGCAGCCAAGTGTAATGAGGCACTTCGACCATACCTGACGGTAGATTTATCTTCCCCAGGGTGCAGAAGATTTATCTTCCCCAGGGTGACTTCACAATTTCTGGAGTTTTGCCACAGGCCTCCACAGCAGTAAAATATTTGCACTGTAAAACGCCAGGGAAAGGGATGCAGCCAGGGGTTTCCAAGACCAGGAAAGTTGAAAGTGCACCATGAAACATATGCTGGTTAAAATGTTCCTGATACGCCGTAAGAGGGAAACTGTGTCGAATGCTAGACGGGGTTTGCAAATTCATATGGTTTCATACAGGCAGCTCTGCATTAGGGGCTTTCTGTCACACACACCTCGCCCTTGCCCCAGCCACTGTCCCCGCTGTGCCCTGGCTGCTGTGCCCGCTCCCGCCTGGCGGTGGCGGTGCTTGTGAGTAATGAACACACAAGAAATTAATTAGATCTCATTCTCCCTCTTCGACTTGTATTTACTTGTTTTCTTTTGGGGAGAAGGTTGCTTTTATCTGTTGTCTCTGACTTTGGGAGGAAAACATCTCATCGCTTCAGCTATGAAAGCTGTCAGATGCCGGCTTGGTATGAACCATGCAGCAGTTGATCTACCTGTTCTCTGCTGTTCTTGTTGGATGCATTTTGGCATCTTCTTTTTAAAACTTTTAGTGAAAAATACAGCTGTGTTACATTTTTTAGGCATGACTAAGCCCTTCTTCAGTTTAAATTTGATTTAGACAGTTTCTGCTATGAATACAGTCATCAGCAAATATGACCTTTTCCATCTAGCAAAGGCACATTTTCACTGTTTAGTGAGAAGGCTGAATTTTCTGTTCAAGTTTAAAAATTTACTTCCATCACCAGTGATGACAAAAAAGGTAAGACTAAGTATGAAATCATGAAAACATTATTCAGGAAGTATGTAAACCCCTGCCAATGTTCTCAACCAAGGAGATAATTTTGTTTTCCCCTTTCCACCAACTGATGGGTACCAACTTTAGCACTGGTGTCAGTGAAGATCAGCTGTTAAGTCAAATTTCAAAAATATGTACTATTTAGATATACAGAGCTGAGGTAGGCAGACATCCCTATTACAGGTATTTTCTAACTGGGGAATATTTTCTTTAGAAAGTTATCTATTTGAACTAGGGTTAAAAGTATGTCTGGTTTTCTTCCAAAAGGCCAATCTAAATTCTTTTTCCCTGCCCCTATTCCATCAAACTTTGGCTTTTCATGTGTCCTATCACCTTCTGATTTGTAGCCTTTGTCCTCAGTGGCTGACCTTGCTGCCAGCTGTGCTTTACCCTGTCGCTGCTGGTTATGCCTTTGATGTGACGCTTGGGTTTTAGCCATGACTGTTGCCTTGAGAGCTTTCTTCTCCTGCTAAGATTGGAGCATGGACCTGTGGGTGGGGGGAGGTGAGAAGAAGGGAAAGGCTTATAAAAGAAAAAACAAATGATGGGGTTTGTTCTGTTCAGTTTTAGTTTTGAAAAAATTATAAGAAGACATAATGAGCTGTCCTTTATGGACTATTCTACAATATTTTGGACAAAACATTTTTATTAGAAGTAGACAAGGAAAGCATATGTGCACATCTGGAAGTTAAAAATGATTGGATGTTAACCTCTTGGCGGGATATCTTATCACTCTTTAAGAAGCTGCTTTCAACTGAAGCGTCGTAGCTAGTTGTGAGTTTATTCCTATCCTATTTCAATATGAAAGAATTTTTACAGCCAACACTGCAGCTGAGTTGCCCGAGGTTATTTAGATGGCTTCATTTTACTGCTTGCTGCAGAGGACTAGGAGTGCACAGGCAGCCCCTCTCTGTGCTCCAGTTGAAGGACTCTAGCTTTCAGTAGAGGCTGTTAATTCCATTAAATGAGAGTGTCTGAAATAATTTGATTTTTAGTTATTTAGTTATACTTGATTCAAACAAAAATTTTTTTTTTAGTGAATCTTTTTAGTGTACAAAGTCTTCACTTTTATGTTGAAAAAAGTGTAAGAAAGACACGAACAAGGTAGTGGAAGAAATATCTATAGTGAACCCCGTGGTTCTAGTTACTGTACTGTACACTGATCTAGTACCGGACGTGTTGTTAGTGAAGCTTACTTTTTAGGCACTGAAAATACAATTTCAGGGGAAAATGGAAAAATAATAATTTATTTCAAATTACTAATTGTACATTTTCGTGAAAAAGTATTCTACATATTTTGGCGGATCGGGATTGAATGGTAGTTCAAATATTATTTAAATAATGAGTGCATGATGATGGAAAGTGAGTAGGAGGACTTTGCTATTTCAGTAGAAGTATTTTAAACACTATTCAGTAATGAGTGGAGAAAACAATGGAATACTAGAGAATCTGGATAATTTGTCCTCCTACACCAGCATCAACTTTTTTTGAAGCGTTACGTATAGAAGATGGAAATTTCACACCTTCCCACATGCCTTAGGCAAGCAACTTGAGATCAGGTGCCTGTACTGAAAAGGTTTTCCTTATTGCCATCCTAAATGTCTCTTTCTTGCCTTGTCTTTAATGGGCAGTGGATAGAGTTTGCTTCCTCTTTGCTGTGCCATTTTTTCACATAGGAAGTCTGTTCTCCTGTCTTCCCTTGGTCATGCTGCACAAGGAAATGTACATTCAAATATGAAGAGTAAAGAAAAGCTCTAAGAGCAAAGCTAGCCTATTTAATAGAGTAAAGCTGAGGTCAATGAAGATAAGAAGGAAAATCTGAAATCCCTCCTGGTGCTCTGGAAGGAGAAGCACTGGGTTTGAGAAAAGGATGTAACAAAATATAATGCAAGTTTCGAGTTGTTGAGTTTTATTGCTGTTACTTTTTTTTGTTTTGTTTATGTGGGGTTTTTTTAAACAAAACTGAAAGACGGAAGGAATCTGATAAGGTTTATATTGTGATATTCCTGTAGCTAGGGTGAATGTGAAGGCAGTGATAGAGTGCTGGGTTCGTTCCTATGGGATGGTTAGGTGAAGATGGAAAGGCCACTGTGGTTAGAAATGTGATGTGTGTTTCTTACATCCATTTTGTGTTGGTTTTGGTTTATAGAGGAAATTAATTGATAACAGTTGATGCTAGGAGAGAGAGAGTAGAGGCCTGAGATTCTTTTTCATTGAATTAGACTTGTACAAATGCATACTCTTTTACTTAATTGGATTTGCAATTGCATAGTTGGCACAATCCACAACCAACAGTTGTTTTGTCATTGATACCTATGTTTCAGATTTGAGGATATCAGGGCTCCTCAGCATCCCATCAGGGAGAACGACACAGAGCAGGATAACTGACCACAGGGGAAGGAGCAGCGATGGGTAAAGGGAAAGCAGTGGTATGGGTTCACATGAAGCTTCAGAGGGAGGGTGGGCAGGGAGACATGCAGAGAGCAGAGAATATAGCTGCACTTGAGCCAGAACATTTGATTTGTTACAAAAACTCAGCAGTATGTCTCCAAATCAGTGTGAGTCTGTATATATGTGAGCTTTCACCTACCTGGAGAGGGTATAGAGGGACTACTGTGGATCAGAGCTGAGCCTGCTCTTCTCTCGAGAGTCCAGTTTTCCAGCCTTTGCAGCAGTTCTGGGCTGAGATGCTGTTCAGCATCTGCTGTAGAAAATTGGGTGGTCATTTAGTGCTGGTTCCTCTTTATCTGCAGCAACATGAAAGATTCATTGTAAGACTTCCCCAACACCACGTACTTTGTGGAAGCAGTTAATACAATTACTGTAGAAATGTTGAACGAGTGACTTTCATGAATTAAATTCACTTTATGATTGCAAGACCTAGTCTCATCATAATATTTGAAAGATAGTATGAAAGAACTCATGAAATGTTTGAAGAAAAGCTTTTTTAGAAAATTGATTTTGATTCCTTGGAAGTGGAATCCCTGGGAAGTAGAAACCATGCTGATAAAGAGTATTTTAAAAAATGACATTCAAAATGGCTAAGGTTTATTCTTCAAAAGGAAGAATAGATACTGGTGACTCTTCATGGTTAATGGAATACATCTGATTGTGGAGAGATGTGCATATGTCTATTTTTGAATAGCACAGTACACAAAGAAAGGTCTTCTGTGAGCTTTGAACAGACAGCTCAATGAAATCCCAAATCTGGTCCTGGATATGGCTATAGGTAACTTCAGGTAGGGCATAGACCTTCACACTAGCTTTTGAGGTGTCAGAATTTCATTATGTGACCCAGTAAATCACCTGTATGTATAGGATGTGCATTTGCTGGAGTGCAAAGCAGCTGTCTGCTGGCTGTTGTTAAGCAAGAAGCATCTTTCAGCAATGAACAGAGCCAAGAGAAACATCCAATGCATAGAATGCTTATAAATGCTGTCACATGTGCATGACAGGAGTTGTTACCTTGGCCAGTACTTAGGATCAATATAGGTTATTTAAAGATTCCAGAAATGTGAACTTCTGAGTTTAAGCAACAGAAAAGGAAGGAAAAAAAAAGAAAGATATAATTGAGCACTCAGTACGTCAAGGAATATAACTAAATTTATGCCTAGTTTTAAAATTAGTTTACAGCTCTCAGGGGAGAGATTCAACTCCAAACTGACACCTGCATTTTGGTGTCTGTGTGTGTAGTATGCTGTGAGCCAGGGGGTTGCCAGGCTTCCCAACAGTCAGTGGAGTTGGAGCTAATGTCAGTGGAGCCTGGGGAATAATTCATTTTACTTCAATGCAGAAGCCTCCTGGCTGTCTAGCTCAACAGCCACGAAGCATCTATATGCTTATGTAATTTCCTAAATCAAATAATGTACAGCAAGGAAATAATATAAAAACAATTGAATTTGTGGTGTCAACATGAAATGTTCTTATAAAATGCAAAGAAATGCAACAAAGCAACTGATAAATAAGAAGTTCCTGAAAAATTTTAGGCTACTAGTGAGGTGACCATTTTATTTATTACACATTATTATATTAGCTATTTGTTAGATATATTGATGCACTCTTATATCTGTTTTCAATTACATGTTAAACATTTTTTTAAAATTAGTGAAAAGTAGGATGATTTTGTGCATCAGAGTAATTATTTGTAGTAATCCATTAATTGATACAAGCCATTACTGATACATTATTTGACTAAACACCAAGAGCCTGACACTATTTTTTCTCAGTTACAGAATTTAAATTAATTTTAAAATATTGTAATATAATTCTCAAAACCACAAAGTTCTTGGCCAAAAAATTGACATGAATCAAATCCATGTATGCTTATTTTACTGACAAATCAAAACAATAATATTTTGACTTAATGTTTCCTTTAAATATACTTTGTCAGGAAAGAAACCAGAACATGGAATTTTTCAAAGATCAATAATTGATACACTTTGTGGTACTTAATTAATCCCTTATTGCTTTCAGGTGCATGAATTAAATGAATAATGAAGTTTAATTAAAACAGATGTATATATTTCATATTTTCTTGTCTTTATTTTTTGAAATATTTTTATCTTTTTTTTACCTATAGAAGGTTTTTTAAAAGATTAGCTAAGGAATGGAAAAGGCAGTTTATACCAATTTCGCTTTAATTATCAATGCAATTTTTGACATAGAACAGGTAGTCTGTCAGGAAGCTGGAAACAGAAGAAAGGCTAAGGGGAATCTCCATCCTTTGTTGAATGTGTGAGGAAACATAGGGACAAAGGATGAGGAAAATCCTGAGGTACTTAATGCCTTCTTTGCCTCAGTCTTTAATAGCAAGACCAGTTGCTCTCTGGGTATCAGTGCCCTGAGCTGGAAGACAGGAAGGGGGAGCAGAATGAAGCTCCCATAATCAAAGGGGAAACATTCAGCACCTGCTACAGCACTTAGACACATACGAGTCTATGGGGCCAGATGGAATTCACCCAAGGGTACTGAGGGAGCTGGGGAAGTACTCACTGAGCCACTTTTCATCATCTACTGGTGGTCCTGGCTAACTGGGAGGGTCCCAGGTGGCTGGAAGTTGGCAAATGTGATGCCATCTAGAAGAGGGGCTGGAAGGAGGAGCCAGGGCACTAGAGCTTGACTAACCTAATCTTCTATGATATATACTTTGTGGAAGAAGGAAAGACTGTAGATGTTGTCTACCCAGACTTTAGTAAAGCCTTTGACACTGTTTTCCACAGCATCTTCCTGGAGAAACGGGCTGCTCATGGCTTGGATGGGGACACTTTTGTGTTGCTGAGTCAAAAACTGGCTGAGTGGCTGGGCCCAGAGAGTTGTGATGAATGGTGCTACATCCAGATGGCAAACAGTCACTAGTGGGGTTCACCAGCATTCAGTATTGGGATGAATCCTGTTTAATATCTCTATTGATGATCTGGAGGAGGGAACCAAGTGCACCCTCAGCCAGTTTGCAGAGACCCCAGTTTGCATGGGAATGTTGATTTGCTGGAGGGCAGGAAGGCTTTGCAGAGGGATCTGGACAGGCTGAATTGATGGGCTGAGGCCAATTGTGTGAAGTTCAACAAGACCAAGTGCTGATTCCTGTGCTTGTGTCACAACAACCCCAGGCAGTGCTATAGGCTGGGGAAGAGTGGCTGAAAAGCTGCCCAGTGGAAAAGGACATGGGGGTGCTGGTTGATAGCAGCTGAACATGAGCCAGCAGTGCGTCCTGGTGGCCAAATGGCCAATGGAATCCTGGCTTGTATCAGAAATAATGTGGCCAACAGGACCAGGGCAGAGATCATTCCTCTGGTGAGGCCACACCTCAAATTCTGTGTTTTCAGTTTTGGACCCCTCACTACAAGAAAGACATTGAGGTGCTGGGGCATGTCCAGAGAAGGGCAACGGAGCTGGTGAAGGAGGTGGAACACAAGTCATAAGGAGTGGCTGAGGGAGCTGGGGTTGTTTAGCTTGGTAAAAAGGAGTCTCAGGGAAGACCTTATTGCTTTCTACAACTACCTGAAAGGAGGTTGTAGTGAGGTAGGGGTTGGTCTCTTCTCCCAGGTAACAAGTGACAGGACAATGGCCTGAATTTGTGCCGGGGAAGGTTTACATTGAACACTAGGAAAAATATCTTCACAGAAAGGATTGTTAAGCATTGGAACACACTGCCCAGAGGAGTGGCTGAGTCACCATCCCTGACGATATCTAAAAGACGTGTAGATGTGGTGTTTAGGGTCATGGTTTAGTGGTGGACTTGGCAGTGCTGGGTTAACAGTTGGACTTGATGATCTTAAAGATCTTTTCCAACCTAAACAATTCTATGAGTCTTTGAAGTTTTGTGGTGTTACACCTCTCACATGTTTTTCTCATTACCTCTTTTCCCTGTACCTCTAAAATACCCCCTTTAAACACTTCCCTGCTCTTGATCTGACTCTTTTCTCTGAAATCTTTCACATCTTGCTGAAGATACCTCGGATAATCCTCACGCGCCCTTCCACTTCTGATGAAGATACCGACCAGTTGCCCCCAGACCCTGATGACTTTGAGCCTGAGGAGCCTGGCAGCGCAGGAGGCCATGCCTATTCAGACTGTCTGAGCAGCGCTTTTTATCCTTCCTAATAAAGTACTTCTCTGGAAAGAGTTAATGGGTGATTTTCTCTCCCATCGTTTGATTACATTTAGTGTAGTACTTGAACCACTCTGCCTTATTTATAGCAAAAACCATTAAATGGAGGACGGATTTGAGCTGGGGGAGCAGAACCCTGTTTGTATTTCTTTGCCTTGAACTTTCCTTTGGCCAGCACTTGAAACAAAATGCACTGGGTAAAGTTATGTGAATGTCACCATGTGTTTCAGTATCCACTTGTAAGAGTGTCCTACAGCACCTAAATGCAAAGGTGAAAAAAGCAGGTGATTTTTATTCAGAAGGTACTTTACCCATTTGGAAACACAGTGAAAACAATTGTGTAGTTTGTTGTTTTTTTTTAAAATCTTGTGTCCATGTTTTGTCTGTACAGCTCATCCTTTTATCTGCCCCCATGTTCTTTTGAATTGTCCCTTTTAATGTTGTTTTCTATGAGAATTAAAAAAAAAAATCTGTCTTTAATAGTACTGGGGTTTTTTACCCACAGAGAAATGTTATTTGTGTTGGAATTCTGTATCTCATTCTAGTGTAATAAAGAATAGTTTCTCCAGGTATATCAGTAATGTGAATATATATCAGATTTGAACAAGACCTGTAAGTTGCATTTTATTAGATCCAAATGCAGGAGACACCTTATGCAACTATGTACCTGAGAGTGAACTGAGAAGCAATTTCTTATGCTTGAGGAACTGTCTGAGACTCTTTTATTTCTCCTCCTGATTTGCATATAAGCAGAGCACCTTTAATTTGCCTTACTGCAGTATGCCAGTATTTCATGTATGTATGTGTGTGTGTATATATGAGGTAAGCATTTAAAAGAAAATGTTCCTGTACAACAGTGTTCAATCCTTTAATTCTCTTTACTGCTATTCAGATTTCTAGTGCATTTTGAGATGTTTAATAAGCATATGTGGGGTTCCAAAGTACTGCCTTAACTCAGAGGTGAGGTCTGGCCCTGCTAGACTGGAATGTCATTACTTCCTTTTCATGTACATGAAATGTGCATTGATGGGTTTTATGATGTTTATACAGTTTCTTTTCCTGTAAATATAATATAGCACAACTCTGACCTGGTAAATCCACATCTTTTATTCCCATTTCTCAAGTGATCATTCGTATATAACTTCAATGAATGCTGGCATGTGGCTTTTCCAGAATTATGAAGTTCCCAGGAGAGTATGGCTGTCACAGAGTTAGAACAACATCTCCTACTGACAAAACAGATATTTTATTTTGAAAAGATAGGTTTGCAATAACACTATGATATCACGTCAACCGCATCCACTGTGGTTTTTTCATTATCTTGTACATCTGCATTTTAATTGAAGATAGGAGTAGGAATATTAAGCTAGTTTCTTTCATTTGCAAAATGAACATCTTAGAATCTGCTATGACTTTAATATTAAAGACTATATTATGTGCATAAGCATTATCTTAAATGATGTTGATAAATGAAATAATAATAAAATGTTTGCTTCCCATCCCTTTTCTTCCTCCAAAATAAACAGGGTTCTTCCACCATGACTTAATGTTTGATCAATGCATATTGCAAAAATATCAACCTCAGAACCCACAAACACTTTGGCAATCTAGCTAGTACTGTACAGTTTATTACTGGTTTTTTGTCTCTTACTACACTGCAGAAAAAAATAAACTCAGCTGTTATAAACCAACCCTAGGCTGCAGAATAAGTAGTAATTGAGAGTTAGTAAAATAAAAGTAAGAGTTCTGTTGAGAACTCTGTATTGTATTTTTTTTCCTTCTCATAGATAGGTGTGTGTTTTAGATTCTTCATTGGGTCTTGGAAGTCAAAACGTTTGCTATCAAAATTCCAATCTTTTAACCAAATGCTGTTACCATTCAGGAAACTTTTAAACACTTAGATATTTATCTGTCCTTTTCAACTGAATTTGTTTTCAAGGCAAACTTCATATGGCAGTGTAGAGAATTTTGCTGTGGTTATAAACTTACAGTGGTAACCTCTCTATGGAAAAAAACTGAACACACATTGACAAATGAACCCAAATACTTATGTAAATGGACACACAGCTCTGTAAAATATATCAATCAAAGCCTATGCTTATTCAAGCTTTTATTATAAAAAAATCTCCATAGTAGCAGATGATTGTTCCGCTTTTGTTCTGCAAGAGGGGCAGAGGTGCGGGTCAGATGCTGGTGTCCTTATCAGCGTTACTGAGTAATGTCTCTTTTGAGGTTTGGCTGTTCGATAAGAGTGGGCAGAGACAGAAGGTGGAGACGGTGCAATGGGAGTTGGTCTGTTAATGACAGCTCATATCCTGTGTTCTTGCTTCCTGGTGACCTGGGAAGTGACTCGAAAAAACCCACTGCCTGGCTATGGAGCAGCCACTCATTTTCTATAGGGAACAACTGCCACATCATTTAAAAGATAGCTACAAAGATATTTAATACTTTCCTAATTAGTCACTTCTCATCATTGTCACATCCATCATTGTGGAGGAAGGGATGGCAAACAGTACCCAAAAATATGGGAGGGAAGATTTTTTGTTTGTGTGTGTAACTCATCTATTGAAATATATTTTACAGCCCAGGATAATTTGGTTTGCTGGGATATAGCAGTAATATTCAGGGACATCATGTGTATATAGCTGAAACAATGGGTATTTGACAGAAAAGAGATCTGTTGTTTCACTCCCGTATGTACTCCTGGAGGACAGCAGATGTAGGATCTTGCCGGCACAAGGATAGTCCACTTCAGAACAATTGACTTAGAAGACCTGCAAAGAGAAGAAAGTGCTTACAGCTTACATGGACTTCCACGTCAGAAAAGGCTCAGAGCTCTTGGAATCAATTTGTTGTAATGTTGAAATAACCTTCCTAGTTTTCATGCTCAAATGTATACAAACTTGTCCCTTTGGAGAAACTTTGTCAAGGAGCCTCTTGCTGCCTGTACATGACATGTAGGATTCTGCTTCCTCACACGTAAAGCAGAGACTGGCGGTGCCTGTGATGTTTTCCTCTTTTTCCACGCCTGCCACCTCCTGCTCCCTGAGTGTTTGCAGAGCGATCGGGGTGGCCCAGGGAGTGACAGCAGCAGCTGCTGGGTGCCATGGCAGGAATGTGGACCCACCTCTCTTAAGGATCAGCTTCCCACCCTTGGCTCCTGGCTGCCTGGAAGGTAAGCCTGCTTTGTATTACTGTCCAGTACTCTGCCGTGCTCTTCATTTCTGCAAGGATCATGCCATGAAATGCCAGCTAGAAACGCTGCTGGGGTCCTGTCATTTCCAGGCATGTGCATGTGACCCTGGGTTCATGTGACCTGGAGTAACATAGGGATTGCTTGCTGGTGTTGCACGATGGGACCGAGAGAAGGGTGAGCACCAGAAATAACCCAGAAAGCTTAACTTGTGGCATCTGCCAGACTGGCAGTTACGAGCAGTGAGGCAGCTTGCTGAGTTTTGTGCTTGTTTTTTCTTTCAACTTTTTGATTTAAGTGTGGGACAGGAACTCTCTCCACATTAGACTTTTAAAAATCACTGTGGGTGTGATTTCTATATTACTCTTAGGATTTTTAGCTGATATATGTGACTTAAGTCACATAGCTTTCAACTGAGTATAATATAATTGACCACATCAGGGTCAGAATTAACACTTCTAACTGTTGAAAGCTTGTGGTGCGTCTAATGCAGAACAAATAAAAGCTATGGGCTTAAGAGCAGCAGTGCAGATGTGTGATGTGTGGTGCAGCCATTGGCTGGCAGCCCTGGGCTACCACTAAGCCAGGCTGGAAATGAAAATAGGCAAAGTAAAATAATTATGGAAGCCACATGAGTGAAAATAGCTAAGAGTGACAGGCACACATCGTGATAGTCACTGGCTTCATTCTCTAACAACAGCAGATCAAATGAGCACAGAAAATACATCTGCTTGAATGGCTTCTTTACACAATACTGCTATTTAGGATATTCAGCACTTGCCTCTTACAAAAGAACTCACAGCCTTCCCCCTCATCAGCTTCATCTTTTGGCCTCTTGTTAGGTCCTGCTCTGAGAAGAAAAACAAGTGTCAAGAGAGGAGTGACTGTAATAAAAAGAATTAATCAAAAATAGCACAGTAATTTAGGCAATGTCTAGAACATGCTTTTACTCAGCACCTCTTTGCTATGTTTTCCCTAGCAAAGTAAAACAGGAAATATACAGTTACTGTCTCAGAAAGTCCCTGGAGTAGAATAACCATTATTTCTATGTAAGAAATAATGTACTCTCATTATTATATAAAACCAAATTCTCATATGGTTTAGGATCATGGTCTTTCCTCAGGTTTAGTGGTGAAATATCATGCTGAGCAAGCTGTGGTAGATAATAAGATGATGTCAGCTTTTTTATGATCTCTCCAGAGTCCTTATATAATTCAGGCTACAGAAGAGCCCTGCATCCAGTATTTCCTGGGCTCCCTGATTTAAGCAGGATGGCGTGAAGTTTGGTGTCATGCTCTCTTGCATTCACAGCTTTTTTTTCTCCTGTTCACATCTCCAATGCAGTTTGCTTCAACTCCCTTGCAGTTGCACAGTCAGCAGTATGATGCATATAAATTTCCATTCATGAGAAGTGGAGCTTCTCAAGTGAATGCTATTAGATGCTTTTACAAGAATGCTAAGGGAAAACCTACTTGTGAAACTACATACACTCATCACCATCTTACCTTAAAATTATTTAGTGCAGTCACTCCAATAGTCACTTTCTTGGGTCTTTCTGTAGTGATCATTTTTGACATGGGTGAGCTGACACCTGGAAACAGTATAAGACCCTGAAAGTAGAGACAATAAACATGATTGAAGATGAAGTTTTAGGGTAGTTAGGATGAGTGCTTAGTAACACATGGCACAAATACCAGATAAAAATCTGCCATTGCTTGCTTATATATATGTCTCGAGTCCTGTATTGCTGCTTCATTGCACTACTGACAGCCTGTTCCTTTAGGACATGGATATCTGCTCTCTAGCCTGAGGAGGGAGTGACTCCCTGGGAGCTGACGTTTGGAAGCCTGCTGCCAACCAGGGTATCCCTGCCACCAGTGGGACAGGGCTGGGAGCATACCAAGCAGAAGCAGTTGAATGTGACCACCTGAGGGGCTCCAGTCCTTGACTGTGATTGAAAATTATTGCAAATGGACAGGTTAATGGGAGTGGAGGTGCTTCAGGTTTTTTCAGCTCCCACAGGAATGATCAGTAACAGTAAACAGGAGTGTAATGTAAGCTGCAGTTTGGATCCCACTGAAGACCTCCTTTGAGGTCAGTAAGTGGTGCAAAGACATTATGCAAATTTCTTGCCTCAGGGATAAGTTTCAGCCTCACAGAAAAGATTTTGGAGATATGAACTTCTTATTACTGCTTACCTTCTTGCTGAAGAGTAGAGAACTGCAGCTTTCCTCTGGGTATTATGTTGCTTACTTTAGTTCCTTTTATCCCAGCATTTCCAGGAGACACAGTGGGGTGTATTTTTACTTTCATGACATCAAGCTCACATTTATTCCCTCTGCTATGGCAGCCCTTGCAGATTTGACTGGTTCTTTGCTTTTGCTTTGCCACATTTACTCTTCTGCTGGCTGTCTTATTCTTCTGAAAACAGAGGTAAAAGAAAAACTAAAGAAAAATAATTGTCACTGAAGTAACTTTTTCTTTGTTCTAAAGAATGTTTCAGAAAAGGTACAGTCTAAGGTTTGAAGGGAGTGTTTGTCAACTTTTCATATGTAAACTGTATAGACTGTAGGGGGTCAACTGACTGCCTTTTCTTCCTATCTAAGGCTCTAAAGATTCGGTGAGTATCGCATCTATCAAGAAACATGCAGAAAGGAGTGTGCCTAGTTTGGACTGTTGAAAAATGATAGATAAACAAGAGTTTCATATTATTTATTTACCCTATGTGTTGATTTATTTATTTTACAGAGTCTTCTTTTACCGATGTATTGAGAGGAAGAGGTGGAAAGGATGTGTGTTTACTAAGATTTAGTGAGGTGCTTAAAATACCAATTTTACAGTTTTGTAATGAACCACAGATTGACCAGAGAGCACATTCTCGTTTAACAGAAGCAAACATTTTCTGTGTTATTCTGTGTCATCATGCTTCCCCTTCCCATGCTGGTACATGCAGAACCAGCCTTGTGTGTAGATTGGTCCTGAGACAACATGAGCCCAGTTGATGTGTCAACAAAAGGGTGTGTTATATACCTTGGCATCCTTAGCAGGGACACTGAGAGGTTCCTCCAGTACTGCAGCTTCTAATACTGGCCTCCTGGCCTTTTCACTTTGAACTTGTTCTACAGTCCACTATCAGATCCCACAACCAGGTTCTATATGGCTATTAGCTCCATTTTAGATGTTCACTGGTCATTTCTTCATGGTACCTGCTGAAAATTTTGCAATGCTTTCTGCGTTTTGAAAGTGCAAGATGTCATGTTCTGATATTAGAAAAGGAGACTACACTCTGCATGAGGGAATATGGGAATAGCTCAGTTCCAAACACTCAACAGGGAAAGACCAACAGTCATGCTAAAGCACTGTTTTAAAGTATTTTCCTGTATGCTTTCATGTCTACATAACAACATGTGGTGCCAGTTAATTATATTCATCATTTTACTTGCTTAATAATCTCTGTGAACACAAGTTAGTGCTACTGAGACATAGCTATTAATTTTCATGGACTTTTCTGGAATGAGCTTTTGGGGTCGAGAGGGCAAGGAGAAAGTGAATGGGACCGGTAACCAAAATCCCTCCTGAACAATTTGCTGTGATACCAAACCAATGTTTATTGTTATCAGAGGCAGCTGTCTGCCCTTTCTTCACGCTTCTATTTGTGGATTTTCGTTGGCTATAATTGGAAACATGCGCTGACCAGAAATCACCACAGTGCTGCCTGATACTTTTCTCTCCTAACTCCAAAAGTACAGGCATATCTGGCATGTGGTCAGGTTGAATCACTTCTGCTCAGGATATTGAGTGGTTTTTATTCCCCTGGGAAATGGAGTTAGGAAAACATGAAAGCAAAGTCTCAGGAAGAGCAGCTTCAGAGGAAAAGCAAACGGTAAGATATATTGAGAAATGTTGATATTTTTATTTTTTTTTAATTTAACTATTAGAAGAAAAAGGAAATAATCCATTGTACTTTACAGGAATATTTCCTGGCTTCCTTTAACCACTGACCTTAAAGATTGAAACTTCATGTATGCTAAATTAATTATGATGGTACATTTCTGTGGAAATCATGGAAATTTGTGAATGCATGTGAAATGCAAAAACTGAAATCTATTTAAATACTGATTTGCTATCATTACCCAAACTGATAGCTAATAGTCTGTGGTTCTCTTGTATTTTTCTTGAAGAACTATTTAATATCTTTGCACATTATTTTCCATAATTTTAGATCAGTAAATGGCAGAAGAAATTGTTTGTGTTTGGAGTGAATCTGGAACTTATTGAAAAGAGGTGTGACCAAAACAAATTATTAAGAGAAAGTGAAAACAGTCAAAACACAGTTTATTCCTAATTATCTTAGGCTTGCAATGCAATTTATAATTTGCTTAACATTAACATGGTTATTTTCTTGATATCACAAAAACAGCAGTTTATTCTTGGCTTTCCAAAGGCTGTGAAGAAAGGTGGCCATCACTCTTGCTAAGAAACAAATTAGCGCTGAATTTTTTAGCACTTACCTTAAATACTAATGGCATTGTGTAGATTTTGTTTCGCAGTTGGCCAACATTTACTCCTGTTTAATCATAATGTTTGCCTCATTTAGCCTCAGTTAAGTGAGTCTTGGCAAGCTTGTGTGTTAGTTAACAATTTTAAGTACAATTTCACCAAGGCAAGGTGCTCTGGGCAGGAAATAGGGAAAATGCTGAAACTGAAAGTAATAACCTGCCCTTAAAGTACCTTTTCTTTTCTACAAAAAGAAATATTTATCTAAAGAATAATATCTGAAAGATCATTGCTAAAGCTGCAGCATGAAGTTCTAGAATATTATTTATTATTTTACTTGTTCATTTTCTAATTAATGGATTAATTCTTTAGACAGTGACCTCATGTTCAACTTTTGGTTGATATATAAAATATAAGGAAAACTCATCAAAATTAAAACAAGTGTAAAATCCACTTAAGCTTCAGGTAAGCTCTCAAAGGAAATCTGTGATTTTTTTTCTAGCTTATGCATAGAGAAAATATATGGCAATGTAATCAGCCAGTGTGATTATCTAATTGCAGATTCATGCACAAGGAATTGAGCAGACAACCTTAAGTAAGGCTTTTCCAAAATACAGAGTGCTTCATGTGGAACCCTAATGATCTGCTGATGACTTTCTCTTTGTGCATCATTTACTAATTTTAAGAATAGAAAAGTGGAGCAAACAGAGACCCCACTATTGAGAGCCACACTAACACCCATGTCAGGTCACACACTGTTCAGTAGTTTCAAAACTAAATCCTCCCAACACGTTGAGCTGAGAGAGTCCCTGTTAGCAGTGACAGGTCACATTCCTGCGGGTGCTTAGTGAGGGGGATGGAAGAGGCCCTGGCTCAGTGGGTTTCACAGCGCTGTTGACTGGGGGAATGCTTTGGTCCTGTGCCAGTCCTCCTGTCCCTTTCCCTCTCCCCTTCCAGCTGAGCCCTAGTCTCTTCTCTGTTCCACCTCTCTCTCTCTTTGCTTGTTTAGTCTTAATGCCTTTCTTTCTGTTTGCTAGATTGATTTCCCTGTGCCTCTACATTTTTTCCCTAGTTTTGTATCTTCTGGGCTTTTATTGATTCTTCCCCTTGTTACATGTGGTCAGGTCAACTGACTGCATGAAGCAATGTCAATTTGTGATACAGATGCTATTTGTACATGTTATTGTTGATGTCTGTTCACATATTTAACTTCAGTAGAGCAAATACATGAACTATTTCATATTCCTGCTTCCACATCCTGTGCTGCCTTTTTGCATTTCAGCTCAGTTACAAACTGTCTGTTTAGCCACACTGGTGTCCTGATAAGTCTGCTTGTATTCCTGAATCATGGACTGTCTTGCATGATTAAGAGGTTGCTTTCAAGGATGTGATGGCTTTCCCTAGCTCCTTGTGTTTTCAAGCTGCCTTCCATGGTATCCCACTTACCAGCTCCTGCATAAGCTGAAGTCAGCTTTCCTAAAGCTCAGGCTGTGTGTTTGTCTTCCTCAGTCCCCCATAAGATCTTAGGCCTTGCTATTTTGCAATCACTACAACCAAGCCTGCCACTGAGTGTAACATCCCCAGCCACTTCTTACTTGTTTCTGAATAACAGATCTAGCTGTGCATGACATTGGTTGGCCCATCCAGTGCCTGAATCAAGAAGTGTTCCTGACACCCTGCAGAAATTGTCTGGATTGCTTGTTCCCTGCCGTTTTGTTCTCTACAAGTGTCACAGAAGCTAAAGTCTCATGTAAAAAAATCCCAGGGTGTGCAATCCAGATACTTCCTTGAGTTGTGTAAAGACATTGTTGTGAGGAGCACTGCTCACTTCCTCACCCCATCCGTGCTGTTTGTAGCCCAGCCCCAGCATGATGTCACCCTTGCTGACTTCTCCGTTGATCCTGACCCACAAGTCCTCACCCAGCCCTGTTGTTCAACCTGTACAAAAGTTCTCCACACTTAAGCTGCTGCTTCACGCGAAGATTGTGTCTTACTTATTTTCCCTGTCTTTCTGAAGAGCCTGTGTCCCTTGCAGTGCTATAGCCATGTGAGCTATCCCACAGCATCTCAGTTATTTCTACAATGTCATAGTTCCGTGACCTATATTTATTTGTGTGTGTAAGACAAATCTTGGATTTGTCTGCCTTGTAACAAGTATTTCTAGCTATTTTCGAAAGAACAAAGTCTATGTCATCCTGAAAATATTCCGACTGTAGTGTGTCAATTAGAGTCCAGTTCATGCTCAAAGTTTAACATCCACAGAAGACAACCTCATTGGCAATTTTATGAAATGGTATTGTACCTTTACATTCACTGCTTACTGTGGATGAGATAAATAACATAAAATTCTCTGCCACTTCAGGCTATTTCACCATATTTATGACATTTATTGTTAAAGAATTCTTGTCCTTGCTTCCTGGAGGAAAACTCCTCGGTGGCCAGAATCCTGAAGATTCTTTGTGTGGAGTTGACTATGGAAATGGAAGATAATGGAGGTCCCATTTTGTAATGGGAAAATAGAATGACTCACTATAAAATAGATTGGACTAAGCAGATGGACTCAATTTTCCTTTTCATAGTTTTGATAGTTCAGAAGGACAGAGTAATTCTAGAGTTTTCCTTTTGAAATGACAGCTCAGCTCAAAATAATCTGTTTTCATTCTGAAGTCCTCCTCCCTTAGTACATATTGCCTCTGTTATTTGAATTAATTTTAATTATATTTCACACTTGTCTGTTTCCTATTTGATCTATTTTCTCCCCACAAAAAAAGCACATAAATTATTGCATTTAAAATAATGTTTACATTGACATGTTTAGCAGGGAACTTTCAATCTTTGTACTTTAGTTTGTAATATGAGGGGTTTTTTACTTTCTTCCTGCACTGAGTAGCAATAAATAACAGTCCTATACAGAATATAAATTTAATCGAATATATGAATCAAAAAGAATGCCACGTAATCCTTGAAATGGCATTAAGGTTAGGTTTTGGATAAGAGGGCTGCAGGACTTCATTCAAGGAATTAGCTTTTGCTTTTCGCAAACAAAATGCGAATGTGGCTCATACAGAGCAAGGCAGTTCGGATCAAGCCCACCCAAGTGAAACAGTGATTAATCTTTATACACTGGTAGCAACATAAAGAGTCCTATCATTATAAGGTCTTCTCCATGGGAAATGTGGGAAGTAGAGACTCCTTGAAGAAGGCAGCCTGTTTCCTGAAGTTTGCCACTTAAGGGAGCCCAAACAGAATGGAGGATGGTATCTAATGAGGTGACAGCTGTTGACTCCCTGGAAGGCAGGGAGGCCCGGCAGAGAGACCTCAACAAATCAGAGGACTGGGCAGTCAGCAACCATAAGAGGTTCAACAAGGGGAAGTGCCGGATTTTGCACGTGTGACGGGACAAACCTGAATGCATGTACAGACTGGGGAATGAGAGACTGGAAAGCAGTGCCCAGAAAGGGACCTGGGAGTCTTGGTCAGTGGCAAGTTGAATATGAGTCAGCAGTGCTCTGGCAGCCAGGAGGGCCAACTGTGTCCTAGGGTGCATCAGGTAAAGCATCACCAGCCAGTTGAGGGAGGGGATTGTCCTGCTCTTCTCTGCACTGGGGTGGCCTCACCCTGCATATTGTGTGCAGTTTTGGGCACCACAATATCAGAAAGATATTAAACCCTTAGTGAGTGTCCAAAGGAGGGCAATGAAGATGGTGAGGGGCCTTGAGGGGAAGCCGTATGAGGAGCAGCTGAGGTCACTTGGTCTGTTCAGCCTGGAGAAGAGGAGACTGAGGGGAGACCTCATTGCAGTCTGTAACTTCCTTTTGAGGGGAAGAGGAGGGGCAGGCGCTGATCTGTTCTCTGTGTTGGCTAGTGACAGGACCCAAGGGAATGGCCTGAAGTTGTGTCAGGGGAGATTTAGGTTGGATATTAGAAAAAAGTTCTTCACCCAGAGGGTGTTTGGGCACTGGAACAGGCTCCCCAGAGAAGTGGTTATAGCACCAAGCCTGACAGAGTTCAAGAAGCGTGTGGACAGTGCTCTCAGGCACATGGTGTGACTCTTGGGAATGGTCCTGTGCAGGGCCAGGAGTTGGACTCAATGATCCTTGTGGGTCCCTTCCACTCAGCATATTCTGTGATTCTGTGACTGGTCCTGCTTGCAGGTTTTGTTGTTGATTTAATGACATGTAAACCAGGTGAGGAGTATGAGATGGGAAGGGTTGTTTGAAGAGCAGAAGATAAGAAGAGATCTGGGTGGAGGCTGGTGAGAATGGGCATGGCAGGAAGCACTGGGTACAGTCATGCCCCTGCAGAGACCCCTTCTATCAGATCATGCTCGCTCATGTGCTAGTGAGGACTGGTGTCAGAGAGGTAGAGATGGCAGCACACCCTCTGGGCTCAGGCTGTCCCTTCTTTCCCAGAAGCAGAATGCCGTGGCCAGTGCTCTGTGACACTGTCTCTGGGCATGCACCAGGCTCTCAGAGCAGCTACTTCCTGATGGCACTGTGGTGCTTAGCTTGGGCAGCCACATGATCAGTGGTGGCTGCAGCACTGGCCAGAGAGACACGGTAAAACCTCCGTGCAACAGAACAGAGAAGGGAGAGGAGCCAAGGGAAAAGCAAGTGCGTTTTTGTGCAGATACAGGGAGTCTAACACTTGGACAACAGGATCATCCTTGGCAAGAGCAGATATCTCTATGGTTGAGTAACAACAGAATAGCTGCCTCTGCCCATGGCTTTGGAGAGGAACTGTGCTTATGCCTATGTGACACACCAGTCTGTTAGCCTCTCCTCCCGGTGTCCACAAGTAAGCGCCCTTCTAGATCACTCCAGTGGGTGGGGGGAGCGAGCCCGGAAAAGTTGAGGTGGGAGGGATGGGATTGCTTCTCCAGGGAACAATTTGGATTGGAGTCTGTGAGAGGGGCAGGTCTGTAGTTCCTTGTGCATCAGGTATCTGGCGTCCATGCAGGGCTCAGGGTCTGCGTGCTCGTGTGTGTCTGGCCAGGACAGCGGTGAGGTCGCCCGGTCGTCTCTTTCTTTGGAGAGAGGAGGGTATAATCGCTGCGTGTGAGGATGGCAGGGATTCAGAGGGGTCGAAACACAGAGATACAACCCAGAGTGCGGAACATACAGGTGCTTCTGTGGGTTACGCACTGTGAGAAGGCTGGAGGACTGCCTAATACAAACCACTCCTCCTCTCTGCCTGTTCTCTCACCTAGCAAAAGACAGGCTGGTGGCTGCTAGGCTGCCGATTTACATTCAGTTGAGAGGGTAAGGGTGAAAGGTGAAGTGAGATTTGTTGTTGTTGTTGTTTTTGTTGTTGTTGTTGTTGAAGTCCCCTTTCTACACTGGTTTATTTTATACTTTAACTTTTCTACTTCTCCCTCCTGTGAGAACACACCTACTCCCAAAAGAAACTGCTGAAGATAAGTTACCTGCCTGAATCCTTTCTTCACTTTGATAATTCAGTGCTGAAGTGTGAGTATCATATTCATCTCATGACTCAGGAAACTAAATAACTGCAAATACTTTACTATAGAGTCAGAGAAGGTTTTATGTGAGTATACATTTAAATGATTCCTATTTATCTTAGAGGAAAGCTTTAGTTCTTGTTCTGGAGGTTGTATGTGACCTCCTCGGGGAGCTTTTGTCATGCAACTAAGTTCAGCTGAGTTGACACACTTGAGGCACTTTGTGCTACTTTGTACCAAATAACATCAGCCTTGGCTAAAAGGGTTGCTCATGAGAGACACTTTCAAATGTCCCTGAGCTTTGAAGATCGGGACTGAGGCTTTGTATTAGCTACAGCAAGAAACTGGTAAGATCCTAGCATGGAGGCAATTATGTCTTGCTGCATAGGTATAGAAAAATGGCCGAGACAGCACTCCAGCTAGGAGATCAGCATTTCCTCTTGCATACCTAGAGTTGCATTCCTGCCTAGCTGTGTAGAGGCATGGATTACTTCAGCAAGTGGTCACCGCGGAGGAAGGAATTAACTTGGAGGCTGCATGTAGCAGCATATTTTTGGCACTGTTGATGTGACATTAAACAGGACCAGAGCAAGTGGGAAGCACTGAATTCTGGTCTGCCCTTCTTTCTAATCCTGTCATGTAATACAAGTGCAATAAGGCAAGAGCTACCTTTTCTTTAATCTAAAGCTAATCTTACAGAGACACTGCTGGAACACTTGAGTTAGGGTTTGGTTGATCAGTGGGAAAAGAGCGATCTTGGAGACATGATACCAGTGCACTTTTGAGTGGAGGTTATGTGAAATATTACCATGCAATCTCATACAGGAATTCAGAAGAGGAGGGCAGCAGATCTCTGCAAGGAATGTTATAGTAAAAGAGGCTTTTCATGAACAAATAGTAATTGCATGTTTTAACATTTTGGTGTGAGGAAGTATAGGAGCTCCTATAACAGCTGGATCAATTACTACCACAGTCATGCAGTGCAATTCGAGTGATTGAATTCTGGGGGAGTCAGCAAGGAAAAGAGTATTAGCATGGAGAGACAGCCCCTGCTGATGAATTAAAGCAGTTCTGAGAAATATTTTTAAGCACTGGAACTCTCTTAAATTCAGTTAAATGGAAAGATTGTTCTGTGGTATGGTATTGGTTTGATACTTGTATATCTTGAGAGTTAGAATGAGTGAGAGACCATTTCCAGAAATAAGTTTGGCTACAGAGACCATTATTGAGAAAAATCTTATTTTTTTCAGAAGATATTCCTCAGGAGTGTGTGAGTTATCAGTGATAATTGTGAAGATGTTCACTGTCCATTGCTGCTGCTAACACTGATATTTGGGATTAACATGAGGAAAAAGTCCTTCATTAGAAGTCTAGGGCAGCACTGGAACAACCAGGGAGTTTGTGGACTATCCACTCTGGGAAATTTTCAGGACTTCACTGTATGAAGCTATGGCTGATTTGACCTTGCTTTGGCAGTAGTCTTACTTGGATCCATATGCTGGAGTGGATGTCCTCTAGAGGTTCCATCCAAACAACATTTCTTTCATTTAATTTTGAAGCTGCAGTGCAGCATTTGTCATGAAACATGGTAATAGCTTTTTCCATCTGCAAATTTCTTTTAACACATTTAATATGTATACACAATAAGACTGTGCTTATCATTGACATCTCATACCAACATTTTAAACCTAATGCTTTCAATTCACTGTTCTTTGAATTCTGAAAACACTCAATAATACAGCGGTGGCATTAAATCTGTTGCTTTTATATGAATTCCTGGAAACAGACCTTGTTGTTGTTTAGCCCCAGACAGCAACTAAATAACACACAGTCACAACCTCACCATCTCCTTCCCTGTCCTCTGCTGGGCAGGGGAATTAGAAAAAAAAGAAAACTTTTGGATTGATATAGGAACAGTTTAATAATTGAAACAAAATAAAATCATAATAGTAATTCTAATTATAAAAATAATATTAATAATAATGAAAAGGAGAAAGAGAGAGGAATAAAACCTAACAAAGACATGTGATGCACAATACAATTGCTCACCAATTGCTGACCAATGCCCAGCCTGTCCCTGAACAGGAATCAGCTCCTCCCAACCAACTCTTCCCAGTTTATACATTGAGCACGATGTTCTGCAATATGGAATATCCTTTTGACCAGTTCGGGTCAGCTCTCCTGGCCATTCTCCCTCCCAGCTTCTTGTGTACCTGCTCACTGGCAGAGCATGGGACACTGAAAACTCCTTGATTTGGTAAGCACTACTTAGGAAAAACTAAAACATCAGTGCTACTAGGAAGAACCATGTCCCAGCTGAAACCAGGACAAGCTACTTGACAATGAACAGAATAAAAAGAGAGAGGTAATTAATGAAAGAGATAAAGAAGGTGGATGTTAACTGAGCTGGACTTGAAGGACAACATGCATGTGGTGTCCCACCCTTAAGGGGAGGGGACCACCCAAGGTTGAGAGATGGTGAAAAAGGAAAGACAAAAGTTAGAGTCCACAAAAACTTACAGTTTTATTAGTAAATTATACACACAGCGTGGAAACTGGTATGTTAGTCCCTTATAGCATAAACACACTGCAGTGGATTTTGAATAAGGAGAAGGGTGAAAGAAGAGAGAGAAATTAAAGAGAGAGAAATTAAGGAGAGGGAGAGAGGAAGAAAAAAAAAAAGATCAGCAGTCCTGACTACAGCATCAATCCAGCTCATGGGATGTCCAGGGTCCTGGGATGTATGCGCATTTGGACTTTGTGGGGGTACCTTTTTATAGATAATTTTTCCCCATCCTGGGTCTAAGCTTCTCCCTTTCTATGCAAATTAGTTATCATATACAGTTCATTCTTCTCAACTTTCTGAAAATGTGTTGGAGGGCTTTGAGGTTCTTCAGTGGTTGTGATCCCCCTCTACTGGGTTGGCCTTTGGTCAGCAGTCCGTGCTTGCTTTTAGACCTCATAGCTGCACTTGTGCTCTACTATCTTGTGCTTATCTCCAGAAGCCAGAACAAGGATGTTTATCCCAGAAAAGTGCTGCCCTACCTCTGTATGGCCCCCTTCTCCAGTCATATCCTGTTATTTCTCACAGCGTGTTCTTACCAACAGTCCTTAGGTGTCTCTATTGCTATCAGTGACTCTCTGATGCTGCTGTTTGAGACTTACACATCAGCCTCTTACCCTCTGAGTTTCTACAGTGTTACCATATTAGCTTTGTGTGGACTATGAAACGCATAACATTTCAGTTTGTTTTGCCCTTTCCTGGGTACACAATTAGATTCTTTTTAAAGGTTGGTAATGATTGCTTCTCAAAATAAATTTCCTAAATGCATTTTAGACATTGAGTGTGAACACCTTAAGCACTAACTTACCCAGAAAAAACCAAGTCTCTCAAATAAAATGGTTGATGAATCAGGGTGTCTGTTTTTCTGCTTGTTGGTTTTTCACTCTCTTTTTATAAAAAATATGGCCATATAATGTACTGTTGATTATTAAAGGAACTCCAAATAATGCATCAAGTCTCTCTCAAGTGGTGTTTGGTTATTTTCAACTCTTCTTGAGGAGAAGATTCTGTTGGATGAGAAGTGGGAGTAGGGTAGCTTATATTTCGTTTCCTTTGAGAACACACACAGGATCACTCTCGAGGAGAAAAGACAACACAGAAAGAATCGTGTCTCGCAGAATATACCACCTAAGGAGTCTTTCTGCTGTGCCTTTTGCAATCGGATATGTCTGTCTCTTATTGGCCTCATCAGCCACCAGCGTGCTTGTAACAAATGTGGTTAGAGCCTTCCTAAATCTTCGTTCACGAAGCCCAGCCATGATTTCACTTTTTTAAATATATAGTCTGCTGCACTGATGTTAGCAAAGACGGGTTTAAAAAACAACCTATGTGTGTGCTGCAGACAAACAACGAGGCACTGGTGAGTACCTACCACTTCCTAACAGGATGTAAAATGGGGCAATGCCTGGTGGTTCTTAGTTTCTAGGACCATGCCAAACCTTTGCTTTCTTTTGTTTCTCCTTTAGAGGTGAACTCTACCTTAACCACCAGTTCTGTGTATCGAGGCAACAGAGCTGCAGCTCTTAATCAAATATGATGGTCATGCAGGAAACCTTTCTGCATTTAGTACTTCATTTTTGAGAATTAACTGGTAGCTTTTTCCAAAGGACTGATGGTGACTTGTAGTACATACTGCAAAATACTTTCTGATAGCATTTTTGCTATAATAATATCTTCCTGATAATGAAGATCCATTCTTGAAGAAAAGGGACAAAAACAGATTTGCTGAACGTAGGCGAAAATTTAATTTTGCTCAACAGCTTTTAGTTTGTTCAGGATTCTGAAAAGCGGACAGTAACAGGTTAAAGCTTTTTATATCTTAAATTGTATGCAAATTAATGTATTCATACACCAGAACTGACATATATACAGAAATCCCCCCCAAAATTTCACGTATCTCTATGAGATTGAAATTGAATCATTGCCATTCTGTCCTTGTCTGTTTCATGTTTCCTATCTTGATCTTGAAGAACATTTGGAAATCAAACATTGGAAAATTATAGTATTTTTTAAATGTTATGTTTTTAACTTATGTGAAATGGAATCAATTGAATTCACTTTAACAGTTTAAAATTGAAGTTTCAGGGAAGAGCCATCAAATTTTTTTCCCCATTGAATAGCTTTAAAATTGCTTTCATCAAAATTCCATACATCTCATAAAAAGTCACTGACAGCACGTTTATCACCATTTTACTGCTTCTTACAAATACAGCTATTACTGATGATTTTATATAACAAGCATGTTAAAAAAATCTTTAGATTTTTCAGCCTCAGGCAAGAACTAAGTAGTTTAATATTCTTCTTTAGTAAATGCACCTTGAAATATATTCAGATCAAAACCCAAATATCAACTGAGCTGTGATAATCAGAGATAGTAGTTCTTAGCAGAGCTGCTAAGCCAAAACTCAGCTTTTAGTCTGAGACAACAAAAGTGAAATGTAAAGTATTTGTATTTGAAATTCTGGCAGAGAAAAGGATGTGATTTGTCTTTCTCTCTGTTTTTCTTTAGCAGCTGTTTCCACTAATGTGATGGAATGGATCTCAGTAGAAAATACAGCAGCTTTCCTTATAACAATGGTATTTACAATCTATTAGGCAAACTGCCACTGTTATTTACATATTAAAAAAAAAAATCTCAAGAAGCTGTCAGTGGTTTATTTGTCAGGAGAGAAGTAGCTCAATCTAACAGGAAAGATTTTTTTTAAATTTTATTTTATTTTTAATAGTAATGTATCCTAGCTTATAGTGTCTTTTTCTGAGAAAGGAAGTGTATGCGCTGAAGGAATACAGTGATAAATGATTATGCAATGAAGTCAACCTTCATTCAGTTTCTCCACATTTTCTAAGGAGTAGAAGTCAGGTCTGAGGGGCTCCAACCTTGCCAATGACTTGTGGTGACACAGTGCTGCACTGTGTGATGGATTGCCTGGGGTTTTCAGGGGCTCCAGTGCACTTTAAAGTTTGGAAAATAGGATTACCAGAGCACATTTAATTTTCACTTTGTTTTATTTGCTTAGTTTTATTTGTACGTGTTATGATATAACTGTTATTAACGGGATTACAGGCTATTTCTTTCTTCTTAAATGGTGATTTTTCTTAGGAATCACCATGACCAATCAGGACAAGATGCCATCAGAACAAAAGAGTAGTTACCCTTAGTGTCTTATAAGTAAAATATGGTAAAATAAAACCTATTTTTCATCCCTCTGTTTCCAATTGAATATTTTTGCATTTTTTCAGAATATGTGCTTCCTGACATATGCAGAAAATCTAAGGCAAATGGTTGAGATGTACAAAGAAGAGGAAAATTGGCATTTTCACCCTTCTACACAATGCCAGTCAAAGAGACGAGTCCAGAAAATGATTCTGCATACTGCAAAGTGCTCTCAGAAATTACTCACTGGCAGAAAGGGGCGTGGGTGGCACTCTCAAAATTACTAGGGACCAGTTAAAGCAGTTTCTTAAAACCAGCTACATTTGTGGATATTAGTAATTTTAAGAAGTAGAAATGATCAGACCGCTTGACTTCCTAGGAACACTGTATCACTGCCTCTCTGAAGTGCTCGAGTACAGCAGATATGAGCATCATGTAAAAGTATGGAAAAAATTTTCGTGATGCTCTGTGCAGTGTAGGTTTTGGGAAGGGTGTGAGACTGGGCATTGCAGTATTAGGATGTTCTTTGACACATGCTGATGTGGATTTTCAGAATATGCTATGGTGTAACAATATTACATACTCCTTATAATTCAGAATTTATTTGAAATGTTGCCCCAGTATTCTGGAAGCACCTCTTTTCTGTTTCTGTACTTGACTTTCTTGGTAGGAAATGCTATTAAGAACAGAACTATTTATATGCTTTTATTTTTGTTGTGTATTGTGGATATCTTGTAAAACATTATTTGTCCATTAAAATGTAAATTAGAATATTCCAATTAATGTTCCTGAGTTCTGTTTTTGTTACTGTTTCTCATACACAATCTTACAGATTTAGATTTTTGTTCATTAATGATGAAGGAGAAAGTTAAAACATTGCCTTCTTTCAGACTCCTTAAACAAGAACAATTTGTTCCAATAAAGGAAATAGTGGCTTTTGCATAAAACATAAACCAGTAGTTGCCTCACTGAGCTATCTCAGGGTAGCAATGACCCTGAGTTCAATTGAATGGAGCATGACCCACACCAAGGTTGTGGGTTCTATCCCTGTACTACAGAGGTAGTCTTATGTTGTAACTACCTTATTTTTATATCTGTGAGAGGGTACAATTTCTAAATAGATATCCAGCAGCTTACATAGGTAGTCCAAGAATTCATCAAATATTCATTTCATGTAAATGATTTAGAGGGCTAGTCACTGACATAAAATATACTTAAGTCCTTCAGAAGCAGATAGCCAATTTCAATCAATGTCTGAGTGAGCAGATGATGATTTTCTAGTAAATCTCTAGTTACTTACATGTGTATGATTTCTTGCATATAGACTATATTGTGTGAAGTAATGATTTGTGTGGTATGTCTGAAACACTGCCCTACAGCAGAACAGATGCCAAAGCATGAAGAACAGTATTTTTTTATTTGCAGGTGTGGGACATGCAGGTATAGGACAAATTTGCAGTATAAAGTGTGAAGGAAACTGATAGGCTGTTTTGTGAACCAGCTCACTTTTGAAGTAGAATGCAAAGGTATTTAAAGCATTATTGGATGTTTCTGAGTTTAGTGAACCAGGTTTTGCTCCCAAAAGAAGAGACCAGAACTTTTTCAGAGTGTCGCTGTGTTTGCTTCTGAAAGAACTGGGATGTTCTGGGAAGTGTCATAGCCACATATTCTTTTTTTTCATCTGAGTGGTGGAGGAAATTGGAAGAGTCATTATAGCGCTCCAGCTTATCGAATGTAAGATGAGGCAGATAATATTCAGATTCAAAATACTTGTTTTTGAAATGAGTGGAGATTCTAAATCATCACATAAGTATTAATAATATTTGCATCATCTTTAGCATTACTAATAGTGTAATTTTGTATGAGGTATGTTGCAAATTCACCCACAAATCATCTGCATCAGATCCTCTTAGCTCAAGGTTAGGAGCAAACATGTAACCAATGACTGCTCCTCCGCCGAACACACCGCACGTGCTATTGTATTCTAAATTCTCCTTATAAATTCTGTGTAAATGTCTTTTAACTCAAGTTCAATTGTTTATTTCAAACTGCTGTTTAATATATGGAAAAGCATGAATTCAAGTGATCTTGAAACAATCTTCAGAAGACCGTAAACAGCTCAGCTTTTCGTATCTAATTTATGACTAAACATCGCAATGTTTTTTATATTTTTGAATTCAATAAATAATTCTCTAATTAAATGTGTGTAATTTAAAAAATGTAGATTTCACAAACAAAGTTATTGCCCTAAATTACAATTTATGTTTGTTTTTGTGCTGGAAAATTAAGCATGGTTTAAAGCAGTTTTAATGAAGTTTTAAAACTGTAATTATATCGTAAGTTTTTCTTTGTTTTCTTTACTGTTGCTTTCATTTCAAAGGAATGAACATATGTGACAGAAAAAGCGTCAGGACGTACATTTATATCTGTTGGTTGTGTGTTGAAATCAGTTATTTAGAAAATTATTTAAATGACTTACTAGGTATTATGTGGAATGGCAAGTACTCAGAGTATTTGGAACTGCTAGTCCATGAAGAAATCAAAAAGTACTTTATAACACTTAAATATAGATATGGAACAACAAATTATTCCTCAGTGAAGTTCATTTGCACCAGCCTGTTACAGGTGTTCATTATGTTATCACCTCTTAAGTTCACATTTTTGATCCATTAATGTGATGTTTCATCCCTCTCTGTCCTCCTCCTGCTGAATAGCAATGCTCTGCTGTCGGAAACACCTCTGGCACCTGGTTTTGTAATGCAGCGTCTCTGTTTTTCCTGAGCACTATGTCTTGCCTGTCAGGAGATGTAAGTCTGTGATACCTGAATAGTATATCTTAGTCTGGCTTTAGGTGTGAGATGAGCACCTTGATGTTGAGCTGAGACAAGGCAGTAACACCTTTGGATAACAATAGTGGTAGCATAGGTACCTAAGGGCATTTTAGTCCCCAGATTTAGGCACGTGTAGGTTTACAGATGCTGAAAAGGGTTGGACATCTAAAAGAGGAGGAGTAGGTGTTGAAAAGCTGAACCTAGGAGCACTTTTGAGGCATAAATGCTGTTTTGAATTGCTAAATTGGTTTTGGTGGAGAGCTTCAGCACTTCATTGTTTCCTGAAGTAACGGGAGGTAACTAAATCATTTTACTCTTTGCTGCATAGGTCAGTAAAATCAGTGCTGCAGGGAAAAGTACTGGTGAAGTAAAAAGTGGGGTGAATCCTGGGGGGGTCTTTGCACTCAGAGATGCTATGGCAAAATGTGAAAATTACAGTGTTAGTAGCTCAATTAATCTGGTTGAAGTCCCAAGCATGTGGTGTGCACCACAGACAGTTTTAGTACTGCTCTGCATATCACAGACATAATTGTAATGCACACATCAGATAAGACTTAGGAAGAAAGCTGATACTGACAGGAGAGGCAGGGAGTCCTAAAAATCATTATAAGAAAGCAGAGAAAAAGTAATAGGAGTCAGAAATGGGACAAAGGAAAGAAAAGGAAAAAAAGATAATTACTTTTGAAAAATGAAGTGAAAGACTACAAGATGGTGGGAGTGAGAATTAAGTAAGTGTGAATTAAAAAGTTCAAGAAAGATGGGAATAGAGACAGAGAACAAAAAATAGGGGATGTGTTGGACTGAATATTCAGCGACCTTATCCTTTTAATAATTGATGTGTGAATAGCTGCATTTTATTGATCAATCTAGTATTTCCATCATTTGCACCTAATATTAAGTTTCCTCACACTTCTGGTAAATACTTGTGTAGAATTCACAGATTACTTGTGAGAACACCTGGAGGTAGCTTGTGAATGTGTAGCAGAAACTCCTGCTACTGTCCTTATAGCAAACTTTCACATTGATGAAGTGATTCTCCCAAAATCTGTTAATTCCCTACTAGATATTTATAAGTCTCTTCCACGAGAAAGTTTAGTTGTGCTTTTTCACAAATTGCAGGATAAGGGATTTTGATAAGGAGACCAAAACCTTCCCGCTGTCGCATTTTGCTTGCTTTGTCAGCACAGCTTTCCACGTGGGTTGATACTATGGAAAACTCTTTTCCTTCTGTACAAACAAGTTTTACCATTGGTTTCCATACCTGAGCCTAGCTGAACTGTAAACAAGATATCCCTCCTTTCCCTCCGGCACTTCATATAAAGCACTTGACTGCACTTGTAACTCAGTCTTAACCAAATGTTTTTGTGTTGATCTATAGAAATTGATATAGATAGATATAAAGAAGACTTTTATATCAAAGGACTGCCATATAACTAGAAGGTATATTTCTGCTCAGAAAGCTGAGTGTGATACTTTGCATCGTATCTTCAAGTGAGAATGCTTTAGCACTTTGCTTGATTTATTTTGCTGTTATTATTTCCATGGTTAATATCTCTCCAGCATCTGCAGACAATCCTGCTTTGTTGCTGTTATTTCAGTGACAAGGTTGCCTTCTCACTCGACAGCACTAGGCAATATGTCACATTTTTGGCTGACCTCTTGTTCTCCTGTGTTTACAGGATTGTGTGGCACTCTTGCTTGCTGCACTCTGGGCACATGAGGCAGCTGCTGTGCTCCAGCCTGGCAGGAGCTTTGGGCATGATAACAGCTTTGCAGTTATTCAGTCTCACGGTTGGTTCTCTATTTAAGTCTAGAGATAACCTCAGATTTTTTCAGCATTAAGAAGCCTGAAGTAATGTCAGATAACATCAATTAGGTTGAGTGGTTGCCCTGGTTGCTTGTGGGATCTCACAGGGTTATATTTTGGTTCCTTTGTTTTCATTTCTGTTGTCTTCTGTCACTTACAGGAACAACAGACTGACTGCTACTAGTCTTTAATTTCTGACATATTATTTACTTTTTTGGCATCTGGTTACCAGCCTATTCCTATCTGATAAATATTTATTGGGGCTGTGACTTTGTGTGGATCTATGCACTCACTTCATTAGTAGCACTCTGCTGGTTTTGTTTGGATTGCTTCTGTTTGGATTTAATATCCGTAGGGATCGGAGTTTCCAGCTGAAAAATTTGATAACTCCATGACTATGATTGTTGTAAGTACTGTGTGACTGGCTGCTAGTACTGAGAAGAATGTAAGCACAGACAGTATTTCTCACTAGGAAAAGCACTCACTGTTATTTGCTAGTGCTCAGCTTCACATGACTCCTTTTCTACAAATGCAGACAGTTTTGATTATACACTATTCTGTTTTGATTAAAAAAAAAACAAACTGCAACTTCAAATATTTTTCTAAATCTTACCACCACTGAACACAGGTTTGCTGGCTAGCTGGCTTGCATACTGGAATAGTCCCTGTCTATTCTTGTGGCCTTTCTATATAGGCTTGGCTGCAATAAACACAGGCAAAATTTGAGGGAACCCCCTCCAACTTTGGCTGTGATTTGGTTTTTTTTTTAAGGATTTTCTTATAAACTCTCGTAACTATTTCTGGGTTTTAGCAGCATTTAAACATTCCTATGTGAGGTCTGTGTCTATTTCTACCCAGTTTTAAAATAACATTATACTGGAAGATAACAGCAATTCATTGCTCTCTGGATTAGTATGGCATGAAAGGAATGGTAGTTAGTGCAAAATATTTTTACGACTCTTGTGCTTATTTGGATTTTTAATTTTTATTTATTTTTTTTTTTTTTCTGTAGACTTGGTTTAAAAGTATTTAAAAGAGATTGTCTTAGCTTAATATGACAATTTTTCTTCCCTAACATACATTCCACAGTCATCTGGGAGAAGTATTTAATATGAAGAACATGCATCTATTTCAGCTTGTCATAAGAGTTCAGATTTGGTTATGCATAACAGTCACTGCTGAAATACAGTAGTTAATCTGATGGCTAATTTTAAGGGAAAGGAAGAGAGGGTGTTGGGAGGGGGAGCCAAAAAAACCAAAAAAGAGTATGTCATATGTAAAATATTTTTTATCAGAAACAGGCCAGAGCCTATTTTGTGTTGCAATGTTAGCTCACCAGTGAGCTCCAGGTTATTGTTGGGAAATCCCCATGTATCTGATTCTTCGGAAAATAGTTGCAGGTGTTTAAGAAGAGGGTTTTGAGCAATGTTTGGTGTTTCACTGCTTTGAAACAAAGGGACAGGGACAATGTAGTAGAAAGAAGCTTTATAAAAAGCAACCTTATCTCTTACTGGTTTTGTTCTCCCCTAACAGGATGGAGGTAAAAATTCAATTAGCAGCATTAGTCACAGTCTTAAGATTTGAGTTCCCCAGAAAAACACTCGGCAGTTAAGTTCTGCTGCTATTCTTAGCAATTTTTCAACCTTGCCCAAAAGGATGGAAGATGAGACCACTGCTGATGAGTAACATTGATGACAAACAGAATAGATAATGTCAAGTAGATGTTTCGCTCTAATGCTAGCAGTCATCACCGGTAGTACTGAAATAATGTATCAGGAATAGAGGACTGAACCAAGCACAAGTGTTTTAAAGTAATATTGTTAAAGCAGGCAAGGTGATAACTTGCATTTTATCTTTGTGGTTTGGGTGCTTTTTGGTGTAAAACTGAGGCTTAACATGCATTTGTTAATCCTGGAAAAAAATGTATGCATGAGGTGGGGTTATAATATTCCTTGCTTTGCTCACCTCTGGAAGAAAAGTTTTGGCAATATTAGGTCAGAAATAAGAATGGATGTACTGACTGAATTGGAGGTTCATCTAACTCGATGTCCTGTCCCTGACTGTTACCTGCAGTTCATGTTTATTAAAAAAAAGATATAGTGAAAAGGATAGATATTCCTGTACCTTCCTGTTCCTCCTGGCCTTAGTGTAAATGAGTGGACTGTTCACCATGGATGTATTTTCTTGGGTTTTGATCTGTTTTTCTTTTTGCCATCTGGAATTTCCTGAGGCAGAGTTTCATAATAATTATGTGTTATGTGAAACCCTAACACTTCTGATTTTATGATAAATTCATGTTGCAATTTTGATCTTATACTAAGAATCCATGACATACTTACCTTTATAAATATCTGCTTTTTTATACAATATTACAGTAGGCATGGTCTTGCCCGAGATACCACTGGCTCATGTTTACAGGGAATCTTGTGCATGAATGGTTCAATCAATGACGCTTAGACAGGATTCATATCCCCTCTTTGAGATGCCTATAATGTACATGTGAGTGAGAACTAATCTGAGTTTCTTTTACAGTCAATTAAAAAAAAAAAAACAAGAACAGAAATTGTAGAGTATGATTAATCTGATCCATATTAAACATTTACCTTTGAGTAGGATGAACTACATCCTAGAAGTGCTGATTTCTCTCTATTGCATATAAAGAAAACATAACTTAGATGTAGATTTCTATTCTGGACACCTTTGCATTTGGTCAGATAAATATTGCTCTTGGTGAGGTCATTCACTAGGGAAGAAGAAATACAGATAATACTGGGAAACAGCCGTGCTTTAGGAAATCGTTCACCAGATAATAGGTGGGTAAAGTGTATTTTACTTGCTGTCCTCCCTCAGACATCTATTGGGCAGGTGGTGTCTAGAGTCTTTGGGCAGTAGATAAGGTACTTTTGCAGTAGAGAAAGAAATGGCAAGGAAATTTTATCCAATTAATACTCTTAAAACCTTTTATTTTTTCTTATTGCCTGACATCATGGTGTGCCCACACTTTTTTTTCCTCGTGAAGTTGTCTATAACCTCAAGAGAGCCCATTCCTTGGATGATGTGTTTCATTTGGACTGTAAAAAGAGTTCCCAGCACAGTGTGTCTTAAAAGGTCACCCAGAACATTTTGATTCATGCTATCTCTTTTCTGTTTGGCAGCTAGCAAAAGGGAGGAAAAGAGAACACACAAAAAAAAGCAAGGCAAGGTGAAAAAATCCCTTTGCTCCTTTAACTAAACAAGGTGGCACGTAAATGTTATCCTCACAAGCACAGGGTGCGCAGTGGGTTGAAGAATAAGAGATGATTCCAGGGCCAAGGGAAGAGGACAGTTGGTTTCTGCACCTGGGAGATAGTGATCCTCAGCTTCCAAGTGCCTTGGCAGTTTGCCTTTATCTTGCCATCTTAAATCCATTCCAAAAATTTGATCTGCCCTATGGCTGATGAATCTGTTGCTACCATGCCGCACATTGGCACAAACATACTGCCTTGCGATTGATGTTGCCTTTTTGATGTCAAGTCTTTCCTGATCCTGGTGCCAAATTTATAGCATTTGATTCCACTAGGCAATTGGAGATTATACTTTAATTTTAACCATTTTTCAATAGGAAAATATGAGAGAAAAATTTATTCAAAGACAAAAACCATTCTAGACTGAACCAAGCATTCAAGAACCTCTAGCATTTGACTTACCCTGGTTTTGCAGTTTCTGTAACTAACAGCAAATGGTATTTAATTCCTGGTTGTGCTTTCTGGAATTTTAGTGTTATGCTTTCTTCAAAACAAACAAGGAGGACATTCAGACCCATTTCTTGATTATTCTGGCATTTCAGCATTCCTTCCCACAGAAATCTCAGGTACCAGCATGAGATTTCGATACAGAAACTGTAAAGAAACTATTAGAGAACCATTTTAAGTTTATTTAATACCTATGCTCTGAATTTTGAATATGGAAGGCAAACTATAGGTGTTTGAGACCTACAGGAGTTTTCAATACTTTACTTGCAAGTCTTCAGGAATAACTGAAGAGATGAGCATGGGGAGACCCCAAGTTATAGTAGTTTTTCTTCTACTGATTTAGAGTCTGATCTTGCTCCAATTACCTGATTTTCAGTCCCTAAAATCAGAAATTTAGGAATTCTTATTTTAAATAACAAGGCTAATCAATAGGCTGTGATTCATCTCTCCTGAATTTAGACAGCTGCATTTACATCTGAAGAGGTTGTCTAGACCCTGTTGCAGTCACTAGGTGGAAATTGGGATTTCTCAGGCATTATTCTCTGATGTAGTTTAGGTGCCTATCTGCTGAAATATATCAGTGAAATGTATCATTCTCTAAGTGCCTATTCTCACTCCTTTGACCATAACGGAGCCTTGAACAAGCTTAAATGTAGATTTAGGAAATACATTTTCTTAATTATCTGTACAGGAAATGTCAATTTAAGTCTGCAGAAACTTAGGTTTTTCATAATATTGCACTGCCATTTTATTGTCTTTCAAATTATTTAATTCATTGCTCAGAGTCATCTTTGGTGTGGAACAGAGGTATCAGCAGACACATGAAAATTTTAGATGTGAAGTTCAAGATATACAAAAGTGAAAATGCAGAGAAACAGCCATTGACATTCCTACTCCCTCGGAAAGCGTTAGGCTATTTTAAGAGCCACTCTTTTTAATTGATAACATAAGGGATTCCAGTCTGAAAGAGTACTTTCAGCATGTTAAATATGTCAGGCATTTTTCATCTTATACATTCTTGTCTTTCATGTTTTCTGAAGCCATTCTTTCACACAACATGTTTTAATATTCTACTATGTCCTAAATACACTTTCTGGTACAATTGGCAAGCTAATAAGGCTCTGTTTGTGTTTCTCACTTGAATAATAAAGGATTGAATTATTAGGAAAGCATTCAATTTGTACTGTTAATTATGTGGATTTAAGTACATCAGTTTCCACATTGTAATAACCATAACCCCTTTCTATTAGGGAATGTTGCCATTTAGACATCACTACTGTGGTGGGATTGACCCACACAGCTTGCGGGTTCCTTTATTGAATTATCAAAGAGAATAATCCTAGAAGGTTACTCTTCTTACTGTGTTTGTGAATTCAGGATAGTCTTTGTCATTTAATAGTTACTAGTCAGGAAAAAAAACTCTGAAAGGACATCACACGTCCTAAAGAGAGGGCAATCACACCATCAAGAGAAAAATTGACTGTGGATAAAAGTAGCTGTCTGTATTCTTGGAAACTCTATTGTGTTTTGGGAACATAGAATTAAGAAATGTGGAGAAAAAAAATCTTTATACTCATAGGATAATTTACATATACTCAATAGGTGCTTTTTGCCCAGTATTAATTTGTCAGAAGGAAATTCAAGGTATTAAATAATAGAATCAGACGGGTTGGAAAGGACCTCTGAGATCATCAAGTCCAACTCTTGATCCACTACCACCACAGTTGCTAGACCACGGCACTAAGTGCCACGTCCAGCCTCATCTTAAAAACTTCCAGGGATGGAGAATCCACCACTTCCCTGGGCAGCCCATTCCAATGTCTGATTACCCTCTCTGTAAAGAATTTCTTTCTAATATCTAACCTAAACCTCCCCTGGCGCAGCTTAAGGCCATGCCCTCTTGTCCTACTGCTGATTGCCTGGGAGTATGTATAACTTGTATGCATTCACTAATCAAACCAGTCAATGCATTTGCCTTCAAATAATCAAGGAAAGCTTCACTTGAACTCCCGAGAACTTTTCTACACCTTTGTCATGAAAGTGCAGACAGAAATATGTGGAAATGTCCCGCTTCCATTGCTTGAATTTTGCTTAACTTCATAGTGCGTATACCCTGTTGAGTATGAATTGAAATAGTAAAATTATGCAGGAACTCTGCAAAATTTCTTACAAGAATTTACTGGAATTACAGCAGTAGAGGAGCCAGTTGATTGTTCTCTTTTGGTTTTCATTGCTCTTAGAAAATCATAATGCAGAAAAATTCGGTTCTGGAAAAAAATACCTTGCCATATCAAATCTATACAGAAAGAGCAGCTTTTCTTATTTAAGCAAGAGTAACTTTACAAAGGACACTCTGTCTACAAATAAAGAAGGACATTTATTTCTAAGAAGGGAGAGGGTAGTATCTCACTTGATAAATCTTACTAATACACATAGCCACGTTGTGCTGCATCACCAAGTGTGACGTACTCAGCAACTAAAAAAATCAAATGTGTTATATGCAAGGATAAGCTAAAGTGTGACAAGGCTATGGACGCATAGTGACACAGACAGAAATGAAATCCATGATATTTATCAAAGATATTGACCATGGTACCCATAGCAGGTGAACCCACTTAGTATCTGTGTAGTACCAGTGTAACTGAATCAGATACTCTGCCTTGTTGCACCTGGTCTTGGATTAATCTGATGTCCTTCATGTTTGTACTATTTGTGTTTGTACTATTCTACATTACCTAACAAAAAGTAAAAATTTGGACAATTTCATTAAGGAGACAGAGCACATCACCTCTAGATAAGGAGTCAGGCTGGAGAAGACATGGGAAGGGAGCTGCTGTTTCTCTTAGTCACACTGCTCACTGGATTACAGCCTCTGCCAATCAAACTGCTCAACTGAGCACTTATCATAAAATAAAAAATATCCACACTTATTTAATTCACAGATCCAAAAGAATGTCTTGTAAGGACATCTTAATTTTTGTCTGCCTTCCCATCCTGATCCTTGCGAACAAAATGGTTTAACACGATGCATGCTACTGGTGAAAAGTAGGGATGGTTGGGACAAAAGTCCCTAACCTTTTCTGATGTCAATGGAAAGCAGCCATGTGCTCAGGAGGGTGATGGTATTGGTGGTATACATGACTTCCCAGAGTGCTGAAAGCCTTCCCAGAGTGGTCTTTCCCAAGCAGAGCCCGTGCATTTAAATCCTTGCCTTCAGTGATGATCGATTCAACATTACAGGAGTGGAGACAATATCCATGCAAGGAGGAAAAACACATCAGTCAATCCACAGCCATATCAGTTTTGATAGTTAAAGCCAAGCTGTAAGTAAATAAGCATTCACACGGCAGCTGCACATACAGTCCCTGGTGGCTGTGTTTGCAAATTAATTCTTTAGACAGACATATAGGCTAATGAACTTGGCCATCGTGTTTTTAAAGGAGATTCATAAGCATGTAAAATCTCCTGAAAATGCTTTCAGAGATAGGGAAGATGAAAATGGCACCAAGTGCTACAGAATAGCCTAGGCTGTGTGAACAGCTTTCTGCTACTCAGTACCACAGCCCTTCCTCTGCACAGTGCATAAAGAACAGCTGGGTCAGGTAGGGATGTACAAGCATTTATCTCAAGTTTTCTCAGTGACAAGAGGTACTGAACACGTCCAGGATCTGTTGTTTACCAGCAGGCAGAAGCACTTGGTGCTGTCATATCAGAGCATCATATGTTCATTGACTGGCTTACTGTAGGGTTGGGTTGCTCTTCTCCCCACCTTGAATGGGTATTCTAAATTCTATTTAGAATTCTATTCTAAAGATCCTGTAAACCTTAAGATAAAAGGTAACATATCAGTAGTGAGACTGAGCAATACTTGCAATATTATGTCATGTAGATTATTTTCAGTCTGTTTATTCTAAACCAAACATGGTCTCTTCCTATTTATTTTCCAGATTTATTCCACAATTCTTGAACTAGAGATGACAGAAGACAAAAAAATTAAATGGCTCTTACTGACCATAGTTGCAAGCTAGCTTACTGCAGTGCAAGGCAAGGAAGAAGTCTCCTTTTTTTGGACCTGAGATGAAAAGCTTTTCACATCCAGAGTAAGATTCAGATGTAATTCAAATATGTCAGTCAAAATTCTGGAAAAGCCCATTTTTAGTTCCCTTCAAGTCATGGGCAACTGCCAACATTCAAGGCATTCAAGGCTTTTTCATATTGAAATTTTGCAAGCACATCTTTTTCAGATTCAGTGACTTCATTTTACAATATACTCTGAGTATTTTGTTGCCTGTCTGAAACCACAGCCCCATCACACATGCAGAATGTAGGAGTTATTTTGACAAGTCCTCTGATCCTATGGGTTTGATCTGAGCTCCCTTCACAGAACAGAGATCCACGGGGTGGTCATTTCTATTCAATACCAAGAGGAAGGAAAAGCCATTTCCCCCTTCTAGATGACACCTACTGGTATTGGGTTGGGGGGACGTGGATGCCTTCTGCATCCTGGAGACCCAGTCACTGGATAATTTGTTTAAACCAACCTTAAGATTCATCCCAATCCCCTAATCTCACCCTCTATTGAGAATGTCCCCTAACAGTGGGAAAAAAGCAATAATAAATGCTGAATATTTTCTGAATATAAAGCAGCTGTAATAGAAGAGGGAATGAACATTACCTCTTCCAAGAATGGCCTCTTACCTGGTGGTTGGTGAATGCATGGATTTAAGTTTCTTCTGGCAGACTTTATTCAGAAACCTTGCTTGAAAAAGAAAAACAACTACCTTTATTATACACCTGCCTTAATGTTTAGTACTGTAACCATCTCAATATTGCCAGCCTCATCCTTAGCATAATAGAAAGAATACTTGAGCATTGCAAATACCTGTTGAATCAAACAAGTTATAAATAGCTTATGGAGGATACTAATTGGATGCTAAATAATACTTAGGAAGGTATTTAGAAATGGGTTATGTATTTATGAAAAACACTGTTAGAAATAAATAATAGTCCTTACTATAGATTTGTGAATATTTTAGGTAAGAAACACTTTTTTGAGCCTTACTCACTTTCCTGTATTACTAAAAACCTGATTGCTGAAGTTTGGCACAGAATTTGCATTACTGTCCTGAGGGGTTATTTCAGAGTGCTAGATGGCACTGATACCCAGCTGAAATATTTTCCTGCTGTTTTTTTTTTTTTCCCTACTGGTTCTGTGGTGTTGACTAGTGAAGCCACAGGGAGACATAGGGAGTGGCAGCAGTTCACATCAGCTGAAGAAGCAACCCACAGTTCCTTAATCCTTCCTCAGATGAGTTATACCTCTTTCATGAATTCATTCTCATATACTTCAGATTTTTATGCTTTCTTGAAGCCATAGGATTTGTTCTTTACTACTCTACAACTGTAGTTCTTTATAAACTTTGCTCCATCATTATTTTAATGCTTTTTCCTATGAAAAGTGATGTTAGATTTTTTTTCTTTTTTACTTACTATTGCCAACATATCTAGATATCTTTTAAGAAAAAAGAAGGGTCTTGTAGTGTTTGATGTGATACTGAAGTGCTGTTCTGCAGCAGAATATTCTACAGGAATGGTGCAATATGGTATGTAGTGTTTTATATGGGTCTATGTATTAACAGAATTTGGATGATAAGGCTGAAATTGACCACTAGGTGGTCACTAGTTTAAGCCAGACCTGTGCTAATGAACAGAGGTTTTTTTCTTATGAGATTCTCCATCCCAAATTAACTAATATTATGGTGATTTTGTGGTTAGAAAGCCATTTGCTACTTTCTTTATCATGTTTGATGTATAGCTGAGGATTTACCTACAAGTCATGGGGACTGTATCAAACAGTACAGTGTCATTAGCATTCCCTTTTCTCAGAGTCATGTATTTTGTCAATTTTGAGGCTATTTGGTTTAATTTATTTTTTTTTTTTTCATTGCGGTACTTACTGCATGGTTCAAGTATGTTTTCTGGGAATGCTTTTAGAGAATTAAGGTTCAACAAGGTGCAGTAATATTTATACATAAATATGTATATTTAAGAGTGAAATTAATTCTTTTTGGAGATAAGGGATAGATAGATCCCTGTGGCTATTGCCTTTATACCGTTGGTTTTCTATATCACTGGAAATGAACTTGGCTGGCTGTCATAAAAAAGCTTCGCTTCCATAACAGGCAGAGAAATGTAATTGCTTTTGCAGAATTGCATACTGTAAGCTCAAGGGCTCTTAATGTATTTTATTACAGTTGCAGTTGACTGATGGAAATTAACCTTATGCTAATCACTGTAAATGTGAAACCTGGCCTTAGGTGGTACTTAGTGCAAAGGCTACCGATGTAATTTATTAATACAAAAAAGTAAGGTGTTTCTCTTTCAGTGGTTTAGCAAGTATTTTAAAATCTGACAAACTAATACATTACTTCTGACATCTATAATATTTATGGTGCAATTCCGGTCACACAAGATATACTGTTCCTGAATTTGGACAGCGCAGAGGAAATATCTTGCAAGTTGACAACGTTTAAACTCTTTAAAGCATCAACTTGAAGTAATAACATTGTTAACACTTTTATCAGTGATTCTTCAAATCTTTTAGTGCTGTCATGTGACTTGCTTAATGAGATGCCAAAATTAATAATAATAATAGTGATAATAAAAGGATTGTTCTTCTGGAGACTCATATAAAGAGTAAGCTATAATGTATATTTTACATTTAATTCTGAATGCAGCACAGTAATAATGTCTAGCCTTGTTAATGGCATAGTCTTCTGTCTCATGTTTTGGGAGGATCTAGCCCAGGATTAGAATAGGTTTCCATGACAGAATATAACCCAAGTCCACCTGATGCTTTCTTATTAGAGGAAGCAAGAGCAACAGGTTTCACCTCACATAAACATTTTCATTAAAGTACTTCAGACAGAATTTGGGGACATTTCTTCACTGAAATCAATAGTGAAAATCTCAGAGGCACTTCTGGCCCCAGCATTTCTATCCCACCTCTCCCCAGCTCAGAACTTATTCACTGGTTTGGGCAGCTGCAACAGTACATTGACACCCTCCTGTCTGAGTGACACACAGACACGCCGGTTAGTGACTGTGATGTGAGCGTCTTCTACCACCACTGTAGACAACGTTCACCAGAGCTCATTTAAGTGGGAATGAGATACAAAGGACTAGTTCCAAGCTGTTAGAGGTTTAAAGATTAGTCTTTCCTGAAGGTGATACTTTGGCACAGAAAAGCTGCTGTCACTCATGTGAGTTTTTTTAAGGGCTATTTTTATTTTATGAAGGCTATCACAGCTGGAAAACAGTACTTAGGCTAAAATGATGGTGCAAAAGGGTTTTTTTTTGTTTCCTGTATTGACAGTGGAAAATGCAATGTCTCTCGCCGACTTCTGCTAGGGATCTTTAATAAAATCTTCAGTGGGATTAAATCTGTAAAATGATTTCAAGGTCTTCTGTAGGTAATAAAATATTTCTATTATACTGTCATTATTGTATTAATAAATGCTATATGTGGTACTAAAAAAATCAGGTATTTTCATAATATAAAATCTATTTGAATGTCCAACTTCAGTGATTGTCAGTCTTTTATAATATCTACATTTGGTGGAACATTAGTTTGCTTGTAAAGCTTGAGGGTTTATTATTTATTCATCGGCACCTTAAGTTAGATAGCCTTGATATCTCAGCTGTCTAGTAGAGCATATTGATTAGTGTTCTCTAGAAAGATTTGACATAAGTTAGGCTGATGCTGGCAGAGGGAGGTGGGTAGCATATGTAGTGCATTATCACTATACATTTTAGGTGTTGACAGTAACAGAGGCAAGCTGACATAACACATCTTGATAAATAATACTGTTATTACAAGTGTCACTTTTATCATCAGCTGCACAAAACATTGACCTAGGACTCTGATTTGATGTTATAATAAATTTGGCATGTATTGACATACATATCATATTTACTTTGTCATGACAGCCCTTGACAGGAGTAAGATTATTGTACATTGCTTTAGTTCACTTGTTAGCATTGCCCTTAACATCTCCTTCAGAAGGCAATATCTATTTTTATGCCTTGTTCTTTTCTCTTTCTTTCTTTTTTTCTTTCTTTTTCTTTCTTTTTCTTTCTTTCTTTCCTTCTTTCTTTCTTTCTTTCTTTTCCCTAGTGACAAAGATATCATTAATTGGTTTGAATATGAAATGCTTATAGGTAACATTTTCTTATGAGAGGCTGTCATACAATTAATTTCATTACCAGTAATTCAAGATATGAACAGATTCAATGTCATTCAAGGATTTTTCCTTTTTCAGAATACAAATCCATTTTTTATGTTTCCTTCAAAATTAGACGTCTGGAAAAACATGCTTTTTCTGTTGACAATGGAATTGTAGTGTTACTAATGTAATGACTGATGTATTTTTAAAATGTGCCAATCATTTGATTGCAATTTAAAATTTATTAGAAGTTGCTAACTTCTGAATGTGAATGACTGGTATGAAACTGCTAGGCTGATCTAGCAGAGGTATTCTAGAAAAAATGCACTGCAAATTGCATAACCCTCCAAAGTACAGGAATTTGAGGGGAATATAACTGGCATGGACTCTGAATGAATGAATGGTGGGAACTTGAGTGGTGACACATTTACTTACACAAGTTCCTGATGTCTTACCACCCTAGATCTCACTGGAATTGATTTGGCCCTAGACTTTTATTTTCACCACATGGGTACTATGGAAGGAGCATGGAGATTTCTCTAAAACATAAACAATTCAGCAGTGCAGGAAATTTGAACAGAAAAGATCTCTTGTGAGAACTGAGAGGTGCTTGCTGGGACCTGTGAGTCATTTGGGATGGGACCACAGTGGCTCTTTGTTCAGCATTGCCTTTGCAGCACTAATCTTCAGGTGCTTTGGGAACTTTTGCAACCCCTGGGCAGTGCTACATGTATACTATCTCTGAAGCTTGGAGGGCCAGGTTTAAAGGAAAGGAGGCTGTGCACCCATCACGCTGTGCACCATCTGGATGGGAGCCACTTCAGTGTGGAGGATGAGTCATTTGGTTAGCACAGAGCTCTGCTGTACTTATTAAATTAGGTGACGTGTTATACAATTATGTTGTATTTGCATGGCTGCTGACCCAGAGTGGCTCAGGTCTCCCGAGCTCAGGAGATTAAGAAGGGGTCATTTGGATCTATCTGCAGTAATCACCCAGGAAAGTTATCACCCCAGAGTTGTGATCAGGAGCTGCCTCAGGGTTGCATCAGGATAAGCCAACTTTAGAAAAGAGCCTAAACTCCAGCCCCCGAAAATGGTAAGCATCTGAAGTGGGGCCACAGGGGAGCAGCTCGCCTTGCTCAGCATTCTCAGCTGTGACTCGTTCCAAATGTAGGCCTCTAAACTAGATATCAGTTTCTTACAAGAATGAGACTATAAAAACTGCTACACTGGATCAACCAGAGTCTCAGCTGGTCCAGTGTCCTGTCTCAGGCTGTGGCAGAGAGCTGACACCTAGAGAACACTATGAGAAAGGGGCCAACATTATGAATTGAACTCAGATCTCTTCATTTGCAGGAGAATTACAGTACCTCATCATTAGGCACAGATTATATCAGTGAGTTTCTCCTAATGAAAGTCTTTCCTTTTGTTTAACTAATTGAATATTCACTGGGCCAGAGTGGGGGATCTAAATTGTCCTTTTCATTCCCATGTCCTGATCAGCAGCTAGTCCTCAGCTGCTTCTGCATTGCCCTAAATATTAATTGTTTATATGGATGTTTTTGTAGTTTTTCTGTCTATTTTTAAATGAATCCCTCTGTGTTCCTTCATACTAACCTAGTTTTTATTGGTATTTTAACTTTTTTTCCCCTAAATGTTCTTATTCGTTAGGGGGCTTCCCCCCCTAATGATTCAATTTTCCTTAGAAAGTTTCAAAAAGCTTTTAATGGTTCTCTGCATTCTGAACAGAATTTAATTGAGTGTTTGAAAATCTTTTACATTTGATGTCAAGATCTAACAGCTAACTAACATCTGGTGGCTTTTTGTGCACCTTCTTTTGCTGCTACATGAGTAAATTACATTCTCTGCATATTTTTCAAAGATATTGTGCCTTTATTTTATTTTAGATTTCATTTTTCAGTAATTATATTGTAATTTTGTAATTAAAAAAAGAAAAAAGTTTGTGCATTGGACTATCACTCATTAGGCTCCCAGAAGCTGTGTGTTTTATAACTTGGTTAGTAGATTTTTGTGGGTGCTGGAAAGGTGCAAACTCAATCTGAACAGAGACAAAATATGAATTTTTACTAGAGGGTTTATTTTACCAATCAGTTGTAATGAGGGACACTGTATAAAAATCCTTACCCAGAATATACTTTCTAACTGTGTATTTGTATACTAGCTGTTTCAAAATGGTGACAAACAGCAAGAAAAAGCTAACTATGTTAGAAGTGATGCAGAATTGCAATGCTGCTGACTAAGAAATCCTGCAAAAGAGTTTTTTGTGAAGTTTTAGACTTGTTTTACCAGGTATCAGAATGCAACTGCTTGATTAACATATTTAAATGAATTATCCCCTACTAGTGGAGACAAATTCTTGTACTGTCCAGGGAAGAAGTAATGGAAGGCTATTTAAGTAAACACATTTTCTTCATGGTAATTTTATTTTATTTTGCAGTTGCAGATATCTAGTAGCTCACAGATGGTTGGTTCACTATCTGCAGCTCCACTGATAGATAATAACCTTTTAAAATAAACTCACAATCGGGTGCCCACACTCCATGAGAGATAAACCAAATTTGGATGAGAAAAACAACTTCTGAAGTGTGCCACTTGGGTAATTATAAGGGCTGAAACAAGCTGATCACTTAGAATTTGGTCTTTTGATGTGATACAGCATGATTCTTATGGAACTGTGCCTTTCATTAGTCTTCATGGAATTAAGTGTAGTTTTAAGTTGGAAGGTGCAAATATATGACAGCCTGTTTTATTTTTATTTTTATGCGATCTCAGAAAATTCACATCTTCCTCAAATCAAAATTTTTCCCAGGTAACCATTAAAAACTGGAGTTTCATATGAGCAAAGCCTAGTTTATTGTAATATGACAAGCATATAGTCTGCTGACCTAGCTATTTGCAAAAGCACATCCCAAATTCTTGACATTTCACCTCTACACACATAACATTCTCCAGTCTTTCATTTTACAAGTACATATACACACACACAGACACACAGTTCCTACAGAAAGCATGCCAAAGCCTCCTAATCCTGAATGTTCTAATGGATGTTTGAGGTTCTAGTAGAATGGAGTGAAAATGTAATGACTAAGAAATAATTTGTGTCCTGGGTAGCAGCCAAGGAGTTCTTAAGAAGACCTGATTTTTTTTTTTTTTGGTAGCACAAATCCTCTTTATAAGCCCTTTTTGCTGTTGAATTCTGCCAAGAACAGCTACGGGCCAGTGCAGCCTTAAATCTTGTGTTTATTTATTGTTAGTGAGAAGCCAAGCAAAAATGCCTGCCAATCTATCTGTGACCACCTGTGTTTCTCAGATGCGTTGTTTTGGAAGAAGAATGAAGGCTAATGAAAGACTCTTCACCTGCAGCCTTCTGGCTTGTTTGTGACCATCAGGTGCTGCAGTGGGTCTTGGCTGCTTGCAGGAGAAAGGCAAGTTCCAGTGAGTACCAGAGAACAAAACTTGTCATCTGAAAGTTACCTAAAGCTCCTTGCTCGCTCCTCAAATCCTTCATCCAAGACCTTTGCATCACGATTTCTGTGCCAAATGCTTCTCTGACCCTGGAAGGTTGTGTCAGCATTATAACGTTCAGTGACCGGGTCTGACATTTCTGACTAGGAAAAAACTTTATCTGAAGGAAGGTTTAAACCTTTGGCAATTTGCTTTTTGATCCTTATGGAGGAAGACACCTTTTGAAGCTTATGCTGAAAAACACATTTGGGAAAGAGACATCTGAAAATAGTCTCGTAGCTGGGGCATTCATCAGCACTGTAGGAAACTTGGGATAAGTTTCCATCTTGTCTTTCGAAGAGAAGCATATTTAAAAGCAGTTCTATGTCTCTGTTCTGGTGTTTCTGCTAATCATTCCATCCTGGATTCAAGGAACTTTCCAGAAAAAAAGTGAATGTAACCAAATATATTCTGTTAAAAGGTTTTGTTCAAGCAAACTGACTTGTTTTGATGTGGAAGAAAATACTTAAATGAAAAAATTCTTGGTCCAATTCAGAACTGAAAAGAAGAAATTTCCTATGTACAATGGCAACACAGTCAGATGAGGCATTAGTACATGCAGCACACCTCAGTGTCTGCATTCTTCTAATGAAATTAAAGGCAACATTTTAAATTAGTGAAATTTTAACAGCTACTAATATATCTGGTAATTTTCAATAAGAAACTTTTCTGGACAGCAGAGAAAAAATAAGTTCTCGGTACTACAGCGCTTTTGAGTTATTTCCAAAGATAATTAGTTTAATTTTCTTAATTTTCAAACTCTTTTCACCATGCCAGTTCCTGGCTAGTTAACAAACAAGACCTAATAGGCAGGGTAGATGCAAAATCAGAGGCTGGAACTGTGAGACATATACTGCATGAAGGAACTACTTTTTGGTAAGATACACGTCATTAATTGCACTTCCTTTAAGAGTCAGAGAATGAGTATTTCAGGAAAGAGGATTGGTCCTGTGGGCACATCTGCCTTGTCCTTTTCTTGAGTGCCTGAGCCCTCCCGTGGACCTGTAGTATCTGCTGTAACCAAAACCTCAGGTGGATAGCGTTGGCAAGACTGAGTTTCTAATCACTTTTTTCCCCTGAAGAAATAAACATAGTCAGTAGGAACATGAAGTCTAATTCTATAAAAAATAATTTGACATAAATAATACAGCAATACCTTTTTTTGCAAAAATTGAGACTATTTTGAAAATCCTGAAGCTTTAGTGCACAGTGTAAACAATCAAAATTACATTGGATTGCCAATACATTGCTGCTAGAATGTTCTTAATACGTGACTTACAGTTTAAGGGTTTTTTAAATTTATTTCTTGTAATTTGAGACTAAATATGATTCTGTGTTATGTAAAGTGATGAAGCTGTTCAGAAAACATTGATTATGAAACTTTCAGATTGCGTGATGCTTTGTGCAGACAGACAGGAGAGCTTAATTAAAAATGCTTGTGATTTCTTAATATTGTTCACAGGACATATAATCTCTGGGATAAAGAATACTAACAAAAGTCATTTGCTGACGCATAAGAATGACTTTTACTAAGTTCAGATCTGTTTATTATCTGTAAATCTTCTGACTTGCCAAAACATTGGGTGAAAAAGTAACACATAAGTTATAAGTTCTTTCCTGTTGAATTTAAATGAAGGGTATATATTTGAGATCTGGTTTAGTTATCCCAGATCTTGGAAATTAAAGCTATGACTGATATCTTAAACTAAAAAACTGATAACTGAACTGCTTGTGGTTTTTTAACTTTATATTAATCTCCTAATTTATATAATTTGAAGTGCAGTCTTCATTTCTGCCTGAAATACATTTTTCAGGAGATGAATGAAAAATAAAAAAACATCTCTGCTGGTAGCAAATTATACATTTATCATATTATTTGCCAGAGTTTTGAAGTTGACTCTAACTCAGAGTTGAGTCTTTTTGAAATCATGTACGTTGTTATAATTGGGAGTATGATGATAAATGGTACTGCTCTTCTGTTAGTAAGGACAGAAATAAGGTTTAATTGACATCCAAGATATATTTCTTCCCTTTTGAAAGCTACAACCAAGTTCAGAAACTCAGAATCACATTTTCACTCAGATCTTGGGTAAAATTTGACATATTTCAAGTAACTTGCAGAAAAAAAAAGATCCAAAGTGATAAAAAAAAAATTAATTTCTCCTGAGGTCTTGCAGGATTTTCCTCAATCCAGGCATTTTTGGAGCATTGCAGTAAGCAACCAGCTTTATCCCTGAATCTGACAGCTCTGCTCTCAGGAGGTTGCAGAGTCATCTGCCACTAAGACAAACAAGAGCAAAGGTCCCTTTAAATGGCTACAGAATATTGGAATCTAAAACCTATAATTTGAAGAAGAAGGCATGTGTCCTTAGCTAATAGAAAAAACAGCACAAGAGAACCTTGACTTATGAACACTCATAATATCGTCAAAACGCTAAACCTGTGGACAGGAGGAGAGAAAGAATACACCCCGTGTGGTTTACATTAGTAATGTCATCTAGTGCACAACCTGAGAGTAAAGAGTTCTCCCTGGTGACGAGGGTGGTTTAAGAATCTACATGGAATATACCGGAATTACTGTCAGGGTAGACTTTGATTGTAATAAGTTTATTTTGGTCTAGTGGTTAGGATGCGGCGCTTTCACCGCCGCGGCCCGAGTTCGATTCCCGGTCAGAGAAAAAGTCCCCCGGGTAGATGGAGCTCGTTAGCCCTGTAAGGCCATCCATCTAAGAGAAGGTCACTCTATACAAACCTACGTCCTGAGGACCTCGCTGCCACCGTCCAAGCTTACTCGGCCCCGGCAGATGAACCTCAGGATTAAAGGGTGGGCTCAGCTCAGCGCACACTGTGTCTCACCTAAAAAATCCACTGCGCAGGCTCGAAGGGTAAAGACCCTTCCCAAATCTTCGTTCGCGAAGACTGGCCATACAGGACAGGACACTTTATACATAGGAAATACAGACTTTGAAATATTTTAAGGTGACAAAAATGTTTATAAAATCTCTGTTATTTTAGTTCTGGCAGTAAATTAACTCAAGTGCTTCTTTAATCTAAAGCTACAATTATTACATCCATGCCTTCTTCCAAGTGCTTAGAATGAAGATGCAACATGAAAGTACAAATATATAAGAATCAAGTACTGAATCTATATTCTTTCTTACTACATACAAAAGTGTTTTCCATTGCATTGTCACCTGAATTCTTATACTGGGAGCTTTGGAAGAAAATCTTGATAGGAAGTAAATGACAGTGTAAGGATTTTTGTTCATTGAAATTACATCCACTGCCCTTTTTTATAATACTGTGATCCTTTTGGTTATTTCATTGCATCTATAGAGATAGTGTTAATTGCACATTTTCAACGGAAAGCCTAAAGTATTCTTTACAACACTGATGGGGTTTTGCTTAAATCTGGAAGACTCTTCTTTAGAAGCTTGACATTAGTAGCATATTTGGTCATGAAGTGTTATCTCACTTTTCCAGAAGTCCAGATGTTGTAAACTCTGACATAACTTAAAGTTAGATTGCAAACTGGAAATGGAAAGAAGAGTGACCAAGAGAAATCTAAGTGATAAGAATGAATAAATTATAGCAAATTTATAAAAAGAGGAAGGAAAGAATCACTGGTCAGTAGATGTGTTAATTGGCACTGAAATATAAGAGCATAAGGCTAGAAAGAAGGAAAACCTGATTTTGAAAGTGAACAACGTAGTTTATATCACTCTTCCGGTGGGAATATGAGTTGTAGGGCAAAAACCAGAGCATGACACAGGTAAAGATGGCCATATGAATGGAATAGTCCCAGTCGGGAAGAGCTGCTTGGCTGGACTCACATGGGAGCTTTGATAGATGCCTTGTCATCCCTAGGTACAGAAACTGGAGAGGTGGGAGTTGTCCTAAGTTAAGGCTGGCACGTGCTGACTATGTGTGTTACCTGCACCAAAACTAGTCAAATAATGTCATGTGGATGTAGAGTGTCTGGGACTATATGGTGAAAAAGTTACAGTTACCCATGGACTGTCAAAATATTTAAGTATAGACAAGGTTACTCAGGTTACTCAGAGCTGCACAGGAGGCCTGAGGCAAAGTATAGATTTCAGTTTGAGGGCTTCCCAGATTTGTTGGCTACAGAAATTATGCTTGTTCTTGGTGCAAAATGTACAGTCTGCTGTTCTCCTACAGTTCTTCTATTCTTTCTCCTACATTCTAAAATATCCGAAGAATGGTACATGACTATATTTAGCTGGATGATTATACCAAAATGGAGAGCTAAGAATTTTTGTTTTTTGATGAGACAAAGTCAAGTTTGTAAAATGAGAATTTTCACACAAATACTTTGGTTGGAAAAATAAAAATAAAATAATTTAATTGGAACAAGTGTAGCTATTCTTCCCAACAAGTAAAGTCATATGAAAATGACCCTGTCACTGTTAAACTTGCAGTATTCTTGATATCTGAAAAAGCTCAAGTTAAATGTTTAAAGGCAGCTTCTTTTTAATGATTAGCACAGAGAAGAAAACAAGATTCTAAGTTTATTATCCTGCCCTCCTGTGAACGTGCAGAAGAAGCCAACAGCCATTCAGCTTTACCTTATTGTTTGTTAGTAGTTGAGTGCCAGAATAATTACTCTTTGTAGCCAGCATTCTTCTGGGCCCACACAGACCTACTCAGAAAATAGCTCATTAAAAGGACCTCTGAAAATCCTTGCTGAGAAGGGGAAAATAGGACCTCTTCTTCAGTTCTATCACAGACATTTATTTGCTGATTTTTTAATGTTCATTTTTTATTTATCTTCCAACTGTGCTTCACATACTACAGACAACAGTCTGGAGAAAGAGTCATCTGAATTATCAGCCCACTGAGTTTTATTAGCAGAGGAGAGGTAAGAATGCTTGTAGACGGGCTTGTATTGATTATTCATTAAATCACTTGCACAGATGACTGTAAAGGGTGGTACAGCTTCTGATGGGAAGCCTATTACTGATAATATGGGATGAAATAATCCATTTCTTAGTGATTAAACTACTAACTGCCTTCTCTTACATATGGTTTGTTCAAAAGCTTAAAATTTAGCATCTGATATTTCTAAAATACTCTGTGTATCCCTAATTACCATCAATGAGAACTCCATTCTTTTCTTTATGGAAAAGAGCTGAATAACATAGGTTAGCTGGTATCATAAGACTTGCACTGCTATCTACTGGGATGGCAGAGAAAAAATGAGAGCAGATTAACTAGAAGTCCTCAGTTTGGTCATATACGAGTGGATAAAGACTAAGGTTTTAATTTGCCTGTCCTGAAATCTGTGGCAGCATAGCTTTTCTTTTTTCAAAATACCCTTTTCTGGTTGATAGAAAAACCTGACAAATCCAGAGGCCAGATGGCTTTTTGAGTCCTGAAAATCATATTTGAGAGTATGTCAGGATCACTTAGGGAAATAAGTCCAAAATGTGAAAGATATGTTATTATCTGTCATTGGTATGTGGGTGGCAGTTATATGGCCTTTGAAAATTTAAGCTGTACAGCTCTACGTGTTTCTTTATATCCTTTGGATCCCTGCTCCAAAGATATAGTTCCTTAGCAAGACAAGTGCTCAGACAAAAGATATAGCAATTTGTGAAAGGAGGTATCTATTGAAAATGTAATTCTTCAGAGATTTAAATTAAGTAAAACTTTTTAGGATAATAATAATAGAAAGGTCAAACCACAGAAGAGTAATTGATAGAATCAGTGCTGCCAAAAGCAAATCACATCAACCTTTCCTTTCACCTTGCCAGATCAATTATTTCTATATGAAAAGTTACTTTACTATTAAACCAAACTTGTCCAAAACATTCTAACTCTCAAAACCCCTTAATTTTTACAGTTTTCCAAATAAAAATATTTGAAATAAACTAAACTGGAAAAGCTATAAAAAAGTTAAATGTACTTTTAACATTGTTTAGCTAAGCATATACGGAAGTAATAAAAGAGGAAAATAAGAGGAAAAGGAAACTTTTAGGGAAGAACGAACAGTCAAAATGAGGAGACAACTGTCAGTGGAGACATATAGTACCTGCAGGACATGGGTGAGCATCTCCCTGTGTTTTGGTGTTTGGATGAGAGCAGGTGGAGCTGGTTGGTTTTATCAGGGGCAGGAGGTAAAATGACAGGAGCTGTTAACCTAGGGCATGGGAATGGGCATATTCAAGTTACATGGAGGTATCTGAAGTCTCTCGGTGGGGAGTGTTTGAAACTGTCTTGTATCCTCTCCTGGAGTCAGTTTTCTTTGCTGAAAGTGCTGGAGGTGAGAGTGAATTTGAGTCTGAACCTGTGATCCTCTGGGTTTGAGGAGAATTTTTTTAGAATAAGTGCTACAATACCAGGTGACCCTGGTACAAAGGGTTGTTCATTTCTTGCTGTCAGATTTGGATGACAGGGGTGTTCACACTCTGTGTTCAATTGTTTTGGATAGAGTTACACCTGGGGAAATACAGAGAAAATGTTGTTGTGAAAAAAATGCTGTTGTGCTCACCAAAATAGTGTTAAAGTGCTCTTGCTAACAGCAGGTGAAACACTGAGAGTCCTGACATCCAGCATATCCTCGTGAGAATCCATGAGGGATTTCATACACAGCTGTTAACCTGGAAATGTTTAAAATGCCTCATTGCTGAAGTGAGGCAGTACCAATCCACCTGCAGTTGTGTCTAAACAAAGCAGTAAGGTATTCTTCAAAAATGAGCAGAAATATTGCACAGGTGGGAAATGCTCAGTCTCATCTACATCCAGATCACTACCAAGCCTCAAGGGTGTGGTGGAAGACAAAATACCTTGTGCAACTTATGCATGCTTGAGAAACACAGAGATACAAAAATTTGTAGTTACTTTAATTGAAATATTAGCAGTCTAATCACAGAGTTATAAGGTTTTTAATTCCCTTTTCCCTGACAGGGGGACAGGTCAGAGGAGGCACTCATCACAACAAACATTTATCGGTACACTTTTTACTTGCCAAGAGATTTTTATTAATAGAATGAGGCTGTTCTTATTAACAGCAGATAATTATTCGCAGGGTGCGTTTGGTTACTCAAGCAGGTTTCATGTGCGCTCATGCATTAGCTCACAGCTACACAGCTGGAGCCACAGCTGACAGGGCAGCCCTTTGTATAGAAGCAGAATGTTCTACTAATATGCCTTTGGCTTCTAGGTGAGTGGTCTATATATGTAATCCTGCAGTCTTTTTCTGTGTATAGCAGATACAGCCTTCTTGGATGAGGTTCAAATTGTTTGTTGCAGATACCAGTGTTGTCCTGGTGGTCTTGGGGCGATCGAGCTGACTCTTGGTATTCTGAATTTATAATTTCTTGTGTATTCAACTGGACCACTAATCTACTGAGTTTGCCCATTTGGAAAAGATTTTCGTGTACTACTTCTCATACTTACCCTTTCTTCAATTTGTTTTGTCTTAGCACCTTCTCATTGTACTGGTCACACAAATGCACACAAACTCTCATATATATGGGGCTTGTATGATGATGCAGTCCAGCTACAGTGATATTCATACTTAAAGTCTAAATACTCTTATTATTACAGCTCATTCTCCATGATCATACAGTTAAAACCAACCTAGACAGACTTTCTCATTTCTACCACTTCTTTTGTTTTCTGTGCATTGTTATGGACACTGCCAGCATCTCCAGTTGTTTGCGAGGAGGTGCACGATGTTGATGGTGGGGCTTACTGTGCACTTTGAGCCCACTTGAAGTAACTTTTCTATCTTTGCTTACAGTTTACTTGTTCCTTCTTTACTGGCCAGCAAAATCTATATCCGAATTCTATGATCTTTGAAATGTTTTACATACGCTGGATACTGGTTCTTTGCTTCCTCTGTTGTCCTTAATACCAGGACACAGGTTTGCATTCCTGTAATGAGTAATAACTGATTATTAATGATCTGTGCTTGTAGCCATAGGATGCCATACTTGCACTTTCAAGGCTTCTGCTATTATCTTGTGCTTGTACTTCTGGAAGCATCTTTTAAAATCCCCTGTTTTTCTTCAACAGCCTTCAAGCTACGCTAACATGACTTGTTTTATTTATTATTTATTTCCTTTTTCTGGAGTCAATAGTTCGTTCATTGTACAAAATTAATGGTCTTTTAGAAGACACATGCAGGGATATATATAGGCACAGATGTGATTCTGGGCACCATCTGCTTCTGAAATATATTGCTTGCAACAGCATTACTGTTGTGTTACCAAACTTGTTCTGCAACACATTTTTTTAAAGGGAAGCTGCTGAGGTGCTCATCTGTGTTGGCAGTGCCACATGGGCTTGATTCTCCTGTGGTGGTGAGGGCAGGACTGCCAGTGCTCAGTGGTGTGGTGGCAGAACCTCACCACGTGTGAGCCTCAGCTCTGTGTGGGGGGAGCTGGTCTGGCAGAAATCCCTCTGGTTCTCAACCACTCAGACATCTCAGGACACCAAAGGGCTAATGGCTGATGTGTGATACTGTAAAACTGAAGTTCTTTGCTAGCATCATCCCACAAGACTGATCTCTCAGCTCTGACAGATGGAAGTAGGGATTTATTTCTACTCCCAGTGCTTGATTTGAAAACTGCACCTATTTATTTATAGACGCAGTATTTGGGAAAAGACAGTGAAGGGAATCGATGAGAATGTGCTTCAAGACTTCCATGAAAATGACAGCAGCATTCTGGGACTCTCTTGCAGGGCTGAAATTGCAAGAAACTCTTACAGGAAAAAGAATAAATTCTAACTTTCAATTTCTTACTGAATAATTGAGATGAAGTTGTTAAAAAATGGGCTGGAAAACTGAGATCTGTTGTGCCTTGCTGCTCTTACACAAATGTGACTAAGCAGTCTGCAGGCTTTTTGTTGGGCAGAAGTATCATGACATTGTATAAGCATATATTATGTATATCAGAGTTTGTAAATGTATTTGTGCATGTGCTAGTATGGATGTTCTACACATGAACTCATAGGTCCTATGACCTTGTAAGGACCCCTGTTTAGGTGCAGATATTTTTATGTATCTACAGGCATTGGACTGATCTAAAGTCACCCACTTCTGACCACTAATGTGTTTGATAAGCAGTCTGTGTGCATGTTAGACAGCACCACTTCTGGGGTTTTTTTTATTTTCTTCTGCAATCAGCCTTCAAACTTCTTCAGTCTACTTTTGTCAGTCCTTGACTGCCTTCTATGCAAGACCAGATGGCAAACTTGGCCACACTACTGCAAAATCAGCATGATTTCTGATTGATCCGCACAAAACATACAGGACAGACAGAAGGAAGTGGTGATTACCTGCTGAGGGAGAAGCTGGAGGCAGTCTGGGTGTGGGACTACCTAGGTGAGGGTTTGTGGGTAGGTGATAGACTATAGCAACTTGGGATGTTACAACAGAGGTGTTTTAGCTTAGAAGATGTTGTTTCTTAGGAGGTTTAGAAGACTGGAGCAAATAAGGTTGTTAGTGATCCTAAAACAGGATTTAAAGACCTAGGTCACTTTAGGGTCTGTTTTATGGCCATTTACTCAAGCTGCATTCATTTAAATCAGTTAAGCATAACAGGCAAAGTATTTTACTTGGCCTTTGCAAAAGGAGGAAATTAAAGGTTACCTTTACTTACTTTTCATCAAACTTAACTGCATATGTGTAGAGCGGTATGAAAGGGCTATTACAGTTGTATAGAGTCTGCTGGGCTGAAGAGCTAGTTAAAATCATGTTTAAAAAGAAACACTTCATCTGAACGAGCTCTTGCATTTTGAATAATAGATTACAATTTTATGCTATTATTCATTTGCCCTTTCTAGTGCTTTACACACATTAATTTTCAAAAGATATTTGTCTGCATTTTAGTGTGTGCTGCTGTACTGAAAGAAGAAAAAACTGTTTTACTGAAGGTGATACAATGGGCACATCACAGGGCTTGGGGAAGCTCTGACCACAGCTGTCATTTGGAACTTTGGCACAAACTTCAACTTGACTGTAATTTCATCCTGGACTTTCAAAGCGGATTTAGCTTTTTCCCCCAAAGTTTCACAGACAGAAAGCTGGTGTTCAGATGATCATCTGCTTCTGTTTGTAAAAGGTTTTAGATGAGCCAGAGCTCATATTACACAATAAACAGCTAATCCATATTAGATTACTGTGATAGCTATAATAAGTCAGGATATGAAGACAGGCTGAAAATTCTTACATCTCATTAGCTGATAATTCCATCTGCAGTAGACTAGACTTTTTCTCTGTATAAGGAGGAGACAATGTCTTTGTGGTTTGACTTTAGTCTGAACACAGAAAAGGAGTTTAAGGAGAGGTTACAGAACCCAGGCCGTGTTTTTGATGGCCTCTCTCCCTGGCTGGGTGAATGGCATTAGCTGTGCTCTTGTCAGTGTTAGAGCTATATTTATCACTCAGGGATTGTGGGCATGTGAATCTGGGCTCTGAGCATAACAGTGCTTCAGTCAGCATGCCTCTATGTCATGATATACACTTACTGTTTTGCAATTATTTATGGATATGTTTCCTTTTCTGGCCTTTAAACAAATAAATATCTTCAAAAGGAAATACTTGATGATCAAGAGTGAGGGTTTCTCAGGGTGTTGTTTTATTTTTGTAATTACTTACATGAGCAAATCAGTGGAAGAAGTGGTAATGTGAACCAGTGTATTCTTTTACTTTAGCTATCTGTATTCCAGAAGGAAATCCTAAAAAGCAATGGGACCTCAATTTAAATTATAAAATAGGCAGTATGCTGAATGCATATAGAGCATATTAAATGGAAGCCTTGGTTTGTGTTCATAAGGTAACCAAGACATTAAAAATGTGCTCTACAAGTAAGGACTGTAGAAGCTGTGGTAATGAAAACAATAATTAATATAATTTAAGTTGCTATCCCTAGGGCAATTGCAAATTGATGGTATAAATTATGCAACAAACCTGTTTGTAAACTGATGACATAGGAACTCACAGAAGTCATCTAGAATAAATTTTTTCTTTTGAAGCTATTTGGCAATGCATTATGCAGCAGCCAATAGCCTCTGATGGATATTCAATGGTTATTTATATTCAACTTTATAATTTATGTTCTTCAAAGAACTAAATAACATGAATGCTGCAATTAGAAACAATCAATTATTTCATTGTGCATAAAGTTGATTATGCAATATAAAACAGAATTGCTTGGTATTGACTTCAATAGATTGAAGCCAATTCCTTCAATTGACTTCAGGATTTGATATTTTTCTGTCCTTGTAATTACATTGATTCAAGTGAATTCCAGCAGCAGAGAATGTATGGCATTGAATTCCTTTTGCTGTTACTACTGATTATGGAGGAAAGATGATATGAAGTCTCATATATGATTATATGTATTTGAATTTTGAGCTTGTCTCACTCTTGTTTACTTCTACATGTCAGAGTGCTATTAATAGATGTAATTAAATGCTTGAATTCCAACCTGTTCATTTCCTTCAGTTCTTCAAGGATAGAAACATCAGCCAGAGAGAGAGAGAATAAATGAGATGAGCATATGAAAAAAGGTGCAAAAATCCTTTTTGTACCTTAAAAAAAAAGTAATATGTAACAGTTCCTTCTGCTTCACATTGTTCAATTAAAATTTAAAATTTAAAAGTATTTTTCTTATTTTTTTAAATCTATAAAATGAAAATAACTACTTAAAAATATTTTTAAGTGAGAATTATTTCTCTTTTGTTTCCCCCAGTGGAAATGTTTGTATTTTCTGGCTACTCTTGTGATACTTGATTGTTGGCTAGGTTTCTGTGATGCAGCCTAGATTGCATGACCAGTTTTACCTGCTGGAAGTTTCTGTTTCTTGCTTGCTATGAGTGAAACTAAGAGGAGTGCATTCCTATCACTGCCTCACGCAGTATCTGGCAACTTAAATCTTTCTGAAATGCAGTAATTCTATTTGCTCATATATGCTTTCTGAACTCTAGGAAAATAATATACACTAGGAGATTATAAATAATGCTATGCTTTCATGGCATCTTCCAACTGAAAAAATTCTTGCTTGCCTGTCTTTTTGTTTTCCTATCTTAGTTTTAGCTTGTGAGCAATTTTGGTGATTATTTCCATAGTGTCTTTAGGCCAAACACAGCAAGGTTTTCTTTGTGTGTTCTTTAATTTTTATACCAAAGCAATAAAAGTGGAAGTGCGGGGTAAGACACAGGACAGAATTAGGTGCTAGCAAGATCTCCCTGTTACTATGCAACAGCCTGGAGCCTATAGATTGACTTTTTGTTTGTGTTTCCTCATTACAAACATGCACATGAAATACTGAGAGTTTAACACTGTTAGCATATTTGATTGTAATTTTCTATAAATCTGTTTGTGTTTGGGCTTGCTATTTGCACACTCTTCCTTTTTGTTTTATAAGGAATATTTTACACTCTGACACAAGAATACCCACTGATACAGAACAGCTGCTGTTGAGTGTCAAAACAAGAGCACGACAAGAGGGTGAGGTAGAGGGGAAAAGTATTAGTAAAGGCAACTGAGGTACCAGAGTCACCAGCTGCATTTCCTAATTAAAGACAGAAGATGAAAGCACAGCTACGGAAATGTAGGAAAGCAAAGGCCATCTCTGGTTGGTTTTGATGTAGACCCAGGTACTGTGTAAGAGTGTCAATCAGATCAGCTGTGCAGAAATCGCTAGTGCTAATGTGATGAGTGCTTCTGCCTGTGTGCAGGTAATCCTACTTGAAGACACCTTTAGATACAGCAGGTGCTTGCATCCCTGGCTGTATTGTGGGGACTGGCAGCTGATCACTAGTGAGCACACTCTTGATTACTGATGTTACTCTGACTTTTATCAGGAGAGAGGACTAAGTGCTTAATGTGCTGGCTAATAATATTTAAAATTTGTGTTGCTGTTTTATCAAAAGCAATGATCAGATTCAGGTACCTTGGCTGCTGAGAGAATGACAGACCTACATTTCTCCTTCACATAAAATGACACCCTGAGCTTCTGCCATGTTGGAGCATTTAGCAGTCACTTTTTTGCAACTGATTCAGGCCATGCATCATATACGTCAGTGCTTAGTCACTTGTGTGAAATGGAGGGGTAGAGAAAAATAGGAGACCACCTGCACACCTGGATGTGTCTGAGAGAGCAGAGCTGTAGAGAAAAGAACACTTGATAGCATTTCTACAAATAACATGACTCTGTTTTGCTCGAGCACTCCAGGAGGCAGTTGTGGAAGTAACTTATATTCACTTATAGTTTTTTAAAACTGGAAATCTGTGCCTATCATTTTTCATGTTCCAGCCATGAGAAGATCAAGTATTATAAACCATAATTCCACTCTGATCCATAACTGTTGTTTACTTAGAGATGTAAATTACAAAGAAGCATAATGAAAGTCATAGCTCTCCAATTTATTTCACTTTAAACAAGCAAGCAAAAAAAAAAGAACCAAAGCAATAATCTTGTTTTCCTGTATCATTCAATACAATTTGAGCCTCTGCATACTGGAGTTTATTGAAAAGATGATTAACTGCCATAACTTTTAAATCAGATGATAAAGCAAAGGAAAATCAATATACTCCGTAGTTTGGAATCAGAAAGGAGGATTTTTTACAACAAGTACTGGGAAAGTCAGCATGTCAGGTTCAATGGTTTGGGATGTGCTTCCCTCCTTTTACCTTGATGAGACAGCTCCCCTTCTTTATATCTGGCAAAGCAACTGAGAGTTGTAACACGGTGTGGACTTTGTTTCCCCGTCTTGTATCTCCTGTGAAGAAGATGGGAGGGATGAGAGAGCATTGTGATAAAACTGAACGTTTAGGTGAAATTGCCTTCTCTTAGTCTCTCCTGTCTTTGGTGCTTTCAGGCCCTATGTACTCGGACCTAGAGAGAAGGCAAGATGGGGAGGGAGGAATAAGCAGCAAGACACAAAGTTAGTTGGTATATGTGGCTGAATGGCCCATAGAAAATGGGAGAAGATACATGAATTAGAATTCATCCCAGATATTGTTCAGAATTAGCTGCATTTGCATTAGAAAATGTGAACATGTTTTGCTTTCTTTATGCAAAGGTTTTCCCAATTTGCTTTAAGTTGTAAGTTTACCGCCCAGATACGCTGGTATAATTAAATTGTTGTTCTACTGAAGTGGAGTTAAATAAAGATAAAATCAACCTTGAAATGAATTGAATATAGTTTTCTGACTCTTTTATGGAAAATTGAAAGAAAAACAAAAATGTTCTCCTGTCTGCTGTACCACACCACTAGAATATATAGGATGTTGATGGGTATAATCAAGGCAGTATTTTGTCTGTTAAAGAAGAACTGAATAAACAATGACCCAAAAAAACCAAAGCAAAACCAAACAATGACCATTATAGTTAATAATAAGCATGCAAGTGATACAGATTAATTATTTCATGTATTTCAATTCTGACAAAAATCATCTTTATTTGGATAAAAAGGTTGAACTAATTATGTGTTTTGTAGGTCATTTCTCAAGAACCTGGAACCAAACCATTGACTTTCACATTTGTGCCATCCATTGGACGACTTCCAACTCATTTTGAGGTTGTGGATATCTCTGAGTTCCTTGTGACAATTCCAGAGGAACCAACAGATCTGAGCAATCAAGAAATTTTAAATAAGGTAGATTTTTGTTTGCAATAATTTTCCCACTCTTTCAAAAGATAGAGAAAAATTTATTTTAAGCGTCACTGAACTGAAGCTCTTTCCCTTGAATGGTTTCTTGGCTTGTGCTTGGTTTTAATTACCAAGATGTAGAATCATTGTGCAAGAGAAGGCCGATGTCTGCTCAATAGCTTGTTTTGCCTTTGGCAGAGTTTATATTGGAAGGAAACCTTTGCCCATCTCAATATTGTCCTCTGTCAGTCATGCAAGACTATATTCTTGGCAGATGAGGGGGAATTCCTTCCTGATCTTCAAGGCAGCACGGGTGGTGTGAGAAGGCTGTTATTACACAGGAACTGACCAAGAGTTGCTCACTGGATCCTGGTTTCAGCAAGTGCCAGTGCTGTGGCTTCCTGCAGAGGTGCCAATCCCTTTCATAGCTACGTTGTAATGCATCAAAGTGAAAGTGAGATTTCTATTTGAAAGCTTGTCCCTGTGATTTCCTGCGATGATGAAGCCAGCAGCACAACATTCCTTGTTCTCCTTCCTTTAGTCAACCCACAGTGTTTGTTATTCCTTTCCTGCCTCGCACCACTTAATGGCCTCTTATTTTATTCCATGCTGCTTGAAAGGCTACTGTAACCTTCAGATTAATATTAACTCTTAGAGCAATTTTGCCCTTGAGTAACAGCTCCTTCCCTGGGACATTGCTGGGGCTGCCAGTTCTGGGTGCTCTTCCATGTAATGAACTTTTTACAGGAGTTCACAGCTCTCTGACCTGAACATACTCCAAGATTTTCAGTGTCCTATTTGTCTAAAATGGGGTTAGATCTGGGCAAAGGGTGGATGTATTTGAAGAGACACTCACTGGACTATTATCTTCAGGATGTTTAACACATTATTTACATTTCCAGCCATTCTGTATTGGTTTTTCTGCAAGTAATGCCCTGGGTAAAGCAGAATCAGGTCTTCCTGTCATCCGGGCCCCTGTGTTTCTCAGTAGGCAGAGAATATTTTTCTGGCAGTTGATGCAGTATTGGGGCCTTCACAGTATAGATTAGTACCTTCTCTAAAATGTCTAGAACCTGAATAATATTTTAAGAAATTAACCAACATCAGATAATCAAAATAACACTGTCAAACTCATGCTGGTGATATCCCTCTTTGTGGTCCAATATCTTTTCAAAGAACTGAGCTCCAGGGACTCATGGAGCTACAAGTGAAGTGGAAATTTGTAATTACCGTATTCCTCAAGCAGTATTCAAATATGAGCCCCATCTGGAGGCTTTCTCTTGCAATACACAGCATGTCTATTCATTTGCCTTATTCCTTCTCCAAGGGAAATATGATTTACAATAATTTCAATACCAAATGATTTGATGATGTGTGTGTTGTATGTGCAGTTTGCATTATTCCTTCTCTCATCCAAAGCATGCTTGAGAAGTGACATACTGGATGTGGAAATTGCAGAAAATCCGAAGAACAATTGTGGTCTGTGCTGAGAAGCTTGAACATAGAGTAAAGCTCTCTGACCTCTGAGTCTTTGTCTGCTCTCTTTGGAGAATGTCCTCTCTTAAGGGCCTTTGTTTCTTCATTAATATGTATAGGTTTTGTCCCAGATTTGTCTGTCAGACTCCTCTGAGGAGCATTGTCTGCTTCTGTGGATCCAGCAGTCGGGATGCCTTCCCATCATGTCTGGTGTAGTCTGGTCTGACAGCTCATTCGGCTTGACTGCACCCTTCTTCTTAGTTCCCGGGGCAGCCCTGGTCTTAGGCCATTCCTGTGCTTTCTAAAAGGAGTCCCTTGTTGCTCTGTGAGTTTCTGGGAAGGCAGAACCTGCAGCATGGGCTGGGGGGCTGGAAGCAGGGGGCTCCCTGGGGTGGGGGTTTCTGCTGGGCGCTCATGCCCAAATTTTTCATTTGCCCTCTGCACTTTTGGTAGCACAGAGCCAGCCACCCCGAAAGCCTAACTTCACATTTTGGAGAACACAAATAAAATACAGTTAATTGGGATCTTTCTCCTTGTATCTTTTGCAGTCTAACACAGTCTCCCATGATCTGGCCTTAAAGAGTGGGGCCAGACAAGCCTGTGTGTCCACTGTCTGTGCAGACAACACGCAAACGGCTTTCCAGTCCCTGAGGTGTAATTCAAGCAAAGGAGAAATGCAGGAGAATGACCTTTTTAAGGCTGAATTCATCCTGATTACGGACTCCGGTGATGAAGATGAAGTAACTGCTGCCTCGAACAATGTTCATCGGCCTTCCAATGGCTATGGTCCCATCAGTGCTCAGCTGCTGACCACATCCCATGTTTCCTCTGGCACCGGGGCAGGGAAACCTCCTGGCGATGGGCACCTTCCAGGTGCTGTGCTTTCCCACAGTACTACTGATCCACAAAAACATCAGGTAACCTGTTCTTTAGACTCTAGAGATAACCTTTACTTTCTAAAGCTTTCAGGACATGGATACTGAGCCAGCTTGTAAAGCAGCTTCATCAATTTATTCTTTAATTAACATTTTTGTTGGCCATTTCTGTAACACTTGGACTTTAAGGAGTTGGCCCAACACTTCTGACTTGCTTCCTCTCCATATGATTCTCTGTATGTGTGGAGCAGTAATGAAGAGCTATTCTTTCCTTTCAGAGCAGCTTATCATGACAGCAAGTTAATCAGAAGGTGTTAGATTCCTAGCTAGTCTAAATTGGCTAAGGTCGTTGAAATCAATGGAGCCTTAAGATCATTTGAATTATTAGCATTAGACTTTCCAGACCCAGATTTTTTTTTCTCAGCACTCACTGCAGCCCTTTCTACAAGAGAAAGAGGCTGTAAAAAATTCTATTATTCTGATTGTTAGTTAACACTGACTTTGCACAGGTGTAAAGAACTAATGAAGATAAAAGATCCATTTTATGTTGATCTTTATAGGTTGCATTTAATGATTTATTAAATTTTAAATTCTCCCTGGGACATTTCAAAAAAGACTCTTTGAAACATTGCATTTACAAAATTCATCAGTTCAATCTACCACGTGAAAAGTTAATATCTCCCATCTTGGAAAAAGCACTGATAGTATTGAGGGGTGTATATACATTGTAAAATTCCACCTTTAGCAAAATAGCAACATCCTTCTCACATGGAATAAATTCAGACATTTCCTTTGACCCCAACAGGGCTTCCATGAGTTGAAAATGCAATTCTTCATCAATTATTTAAAAACAAAAGTTAAACATGGCTACTTTGTTTATGAAAATAAATAATATTTCCTATCTTGTGTTGAAATGTTTTTGCCATTCATTTTTTCATCAAATTCAGTGTCAATTTTTGATAGAGGAAATTGTGACTAAGAAGTCCCCTCTGGGATTTTTTGCTTTTTTGGGATTCACAGCATTATGAAATGTTCATTTCTTCCTAGAAACTCCCAGTGAAATCAGTGAGAATTTCACCTGAGGTAGGTATAAAGGCATACATAGAGGAAGCAGCCTGTAAAAGAATACTTGTCCTAGGCACATACAATTTTACTTCAGCAATGTTCAGCATGCAGATTCTGTCAGGCTTACTTGAGTGTTTTTTTGAAAAGCTATTACAGAAATTGGGTGGATTTTGGAATACTCTACAGAAAAATTCATATGCTGTATCTTTCTTATGCTTGATGACTTGACAAGTAAACAGGGATTTGGCTGGTTACGTAAAAAAATATACAGATGTGCACAAAACAAGAAATTAAGCCTAACATTGCTAACTGTTCACCTGAACATGAAGAGAGGTAGTATGTAATATGGGTAATTGCACATCTCATCATTGTTCTTAAGTCACAAGTTTTCAAGACTGTAAGTACTTCCTCAGTCTTCATTATCTAAGTATCTCCAGCCATCTTTATGGCTTCATAAGAAAAATATGTTTTTACTAGACTACCTTTCACTGTTGTTCTGATTCTAAGGTGTTTCCTTAGGCATCACTCTTTCTAGTTTGATATTGCATGAAATATCATTAGTTCTGAAATGCAGGAAAAATATGAAAAGATTAAATGGGTGCATTGTTTCTCTGTTGGTACATTTCCTTTCTACAGAGGATTCCATGTATGGGCTGCCTTGTCAGTTATTGGATTATATGGGCAGTATCATGTCCCACTTAAGAGTTATTACATATAACATCATGTTAATTTAAAAGCATGATTAGACTATGAGTTTCTCGTCAGATGTGAAAAAAGCAAGGACCACTTTTGGGGACCATTGTGTTGCAGAAGAGATCACTCTAACTGAACCAGAGGGCTCCTACAGCTTCATTCATTTCTGACTTTGTTTAAATGAAAGAAAAAAAGAAAAACACTGACAAAATTGGAAGACACTATTGTTCTTTGAGACATAAATATTCTGACTGATATTGGAAACTGCCACACTATATTCAAAGTTTGAAAGAGGAATCCATTCTTCTGGTCATATTTGGAATTTTTGGTGATAGTTTACTGTTTGTATGTTGTGTTGGGTTTTTTTTTGCCTTTTCTTTTTTATGTTAAAGAATGTTTAGCCATGCAAGACAGAATCAGACTGACTCCTGCCCTTAGAATTTTACCCTTTGAGTTGGGCAGGATGTCTGCCTCCCTGAATGCCAGGGCACAAGTCCAGCTAGGAGAAATTTTTTGACTCGCTGTGGGGATCAATAACCAGTAGGATTTTTAGCTAGTAAAAGTTACTTGGCATTCCTCTGTCCAGTGAGTGCCATCTGACTTGGCTTTTCCAGAAAAATAAGTCAAGAGTCCCTACAAACTCCTGACATCACCAGGACAATGAACCTTCCATGTTGGGAGAAACTGGACTGTTCTAAATGGCATCTATCTTAATTGGGTCTCAGTTCACAGTCTGTTTTACTGTGTTGTCTCCAGAGAGTTTGTCAAGTTTTCCACAGTGTCCAGTGCTTCCTTCTGACTTTCTGGTTTTCAGATTGCAGGCTTTGTAGGTAATTTACTTTTATTGTTTCCTATCTATAATCAAATTCTACTGAAATCAAAGCATGGTTAACTCACCCAGGACCAGGTTTACATCAAAACCATATCTTCTCTCGTATGTGACTTTTGCCTTTGGGGCTCTCAGTGTGCTTCACTCTTTCCTTTTTCCTGTTTGACCAGCACACCTTTCACAGTCTTGCTGGTATAAGTAACCACAGCTTTAGTGTCCTTCCAAAACAATGTGACCTCACCAAACAGACCACCAGAAAGCTCAGTTCTACCATTTCAAATATGCTGAAGGTCTCATGGGCAAGGCTCAGTACTAATATTATGACCGCTTTGATAATTCTGGAATTACTGTCTATGAGGCATCAAGATCCTTTTCAAGTGCCTTGGTCCCTTTCAGCTACGGTAACCTTGGCACTTATTTCAACTTTCCTCATATACTTTTGGGAAATGTATATCTGAGGTGTTACTGAGAGGACAAAAAGGTTTGCAGTTGAGTCACAGATCAAAGCAACACAAATCTAGTTTTGTCGCTGACTTCCTCTGCACTAATCCAATACAATTAGAGGAGGGTTTTAAACCAGTAGAGAAACTGAACAGAAAAACAAAGGGAAAAAAATTCCAGTGATTGAGGGAAATTATTATATCTCACCAACTAGCACTGGTGAGGCTGCAACTGTAAAATAATACTCAGCTTGGTGGCCAGCAACTCCCAAATTCAAGAGAGATATGAGGAAGGGAATGGGGTCCAGCACCAAGCTGTAAATGTGTCTGGTGCATATGTGAGCTGAGGCTGAGGGAACTGGCTTTGTTGACTCCCACCAAGAGGCAAGGAGATATCTAGAAACTGCCCACAGCTACTTGAAGGGCAGTTATGGAGAAAACAGAGCCAAACTGTTCTCTGCAGGTGCAGATGAGACATCAGTGGTTGTAAATTGAAGCATGTGAGGTCCTTGATGGACATCACAAGCAACTTCCTCACTGGGAGGTAGTGCAGCACTGACACAGGCTGCCTGGGGGTGCTGGAGCCAGCTCTATTAGGGCTTTAGAGGCTTGGTGAGACACGACCACAAATACCCTGACCCACTGGTGCTGGTGAGGGCCTTGCTTTGAATAGAAGGCTGGACTAGGTGACCTCTAGAAGTTACTTGCAATCTACTTTGATTTATGATTCTTTGGTCCTGTAAATAAGAGGTTGATCATTTATAGATGTGGTTAATACTGTGTTACAATAGAAATTTTTTTTCTGAAGACTTGATTAATGGCTCAATTAGCTCAGCATGTAAATGTTCAATGGTGTTTAAACTGGAAGACTACTGCAAAATGTCTTTATTACACTTGCAGGAGCATAGTGCTACCATGAACATTTTCCTAGCTGCTTATAAATTTTTCTTATTAAATTTTACTATTTAGAAGTCATTGCACATCCTGCTCTTTTATTATGAAGTTTCATATTTGTTGTTCATTTTCTTTTAATCTGTTGTCTTTGTAGGGGAAATTTATCTATTCTATTTTGAAATATAGAGATTTTATACCCGAGTTCTGTTTTGATAGTTGATCAACTTCCAGAAATCATTATTAAATTCAGGAGGCTGCTCCAAATTATCAGATTTATTACCACACTGCTTTTTAAGTTGTTAAATAATTTTATGTTTCATGACATATTTAATAATAATCTTTCATAATGCTTAAGGATTGGTAAATTATCCTCAATTTCCAGTATTTTTACTTCTTCTTAATTAGCAGCTTTTTCAGCAAGAGTCATAATTTCTTAATCAAATGGAATGTATGGTGCAATGATATAATGGATATAAATGTTTACATTCTAATATTAGCCCTGTATACATCCCTTGACTTTCCTTGAAATGGGACACCTTAGCACATGTATAAAACAAGGGGAAGTTAGTGGGATTTTAAAGGCATTCTGATGTTTTGTGTTTATTCCTATAAATCAAAATATTGACTTGGGTTTTTTGAAGTTACCTTATACATAAAGTGTCCTTGGTTTACAAGGCTTGCTATTTATATGGTCTCATTTAGCAGGAAGAGCTCACTCATTTTAAGTTATAAGGGCTAATAGGGTTTTGAAGTGGTGTTTATCCATGTTTAGTGGTTTAGGTGTAGTTTAGCACTTGGAAGCCTCTATGTCTTGTTTTTTTTGTTGAAGCTTCTTCTGGTATGTGCTCTCATTTGAAAATTATTTGATTAGTTCTTTGTGATAAATCAATACTATATTATATATTATGGATGAGACATTTGTATTAAAAAATATAATTCATGCCTGAGCCACAGCCATGCATAAGTTGTGTGTGGAAACTGAATGGTATAATTGTCTTTTATAGAGCTGCATAATCTTCTCAGGGTATCAAACAGTAGTTAAATAGGTGTTCTTATATTTATATCAAGTTTGATGAAATTAGAGCCAATTTCCCTACTTTCAAATTGCTCTGTCAAATGTTAGGTGACAGATTGTAGCCTTTTGGTTTTACAGTTGACTTAACTCACTATTTCATATTGATATGTTTTATTCTATTTTGTATACATCAGTTTTTGATTTCAGCATTATAATAACTTGGAAGATTTTAAAAGAATTTCTTTCTTTAGAAGCATGAAACTGTATGAAGGGTTGATAATATACTTGTATGCTCTAATTAGTTTTGACAAATCCTAATTAGAATAGACTCAAGAAAAAAGGCACTCATGAAAGAGCTTGTTACTGCTTTATTAGTGTATCGAAAGACTGTGGAGAAGGGGATAAGGACTCTTACATGGCTGCAAACTGTCAAATGCACTGCTCTGTGAATGACAGGAAAAAAGAAAACCAAACTGGATGTCTGATTTAAGTAGTTCTGAACAAATTTCTCATTCTGATATCACAGTGCTGCAGAAGGGGTTGTTTACTGAATTAGAAAATAAGCAATTTACTTGAATCCCATTTTCAGAAAGGCTGCTTTCTACTGAATTGGTGAAGTGAGATGGGACACTATTGCAATTTTCTCACTTTCTGTTGTGTTTACACAATGGGAATGACATCACATGATTCTGGACACTCATGGCACAACTCTATTGAGTTTTACCTAAAATGAGAAATACTGTAGCTTTGAACCTTGCTTATGTCAACAAAACTGAGGTCTCATAAAACCAAACTAGCATATAACTTGTCTGCCTCAGTCATTTCCCCTAAAGAGCCTTATCCATCAGGCTATATGTCCAAATTTAAGATAGCTCTGTGCTTTTAATCCACACAGCAGTACTAATGGAAAGCCTATATGCATGACCACAGGACTGAAATGTGGAGTATTTGACAGTTCCACAGGTTCCACCTCATTAACATTTCTGTTTTTCTTTTTTCTCCAGTTAATTTCTACTCTTTCCACCTCTGATCATCTTTCCTCTAAACCACCCGCTGTCCACTTAATTTCTCCAATTAATCAGAAAGTAGCATGTGGTGCCATGGTTAACATGAATCAAGCCTCTTCGCTGGAAGATTCCCATAACAACTGGCAGTCAGCAACTGGGTTTTCTAAGCAAGACTCATCTCTCTACTTTCAGTCTGCTTCCCATAGTTTACATCCCTCCATGTCTAAAATATCCTCTTCTGCATCAAAGAGTTGGTACTCCACTCCTCAATTGTCTGATAAGCTACAAACACCAAGTCTCTATACCCCTGGCTGCGTTTGCAAAATGGGAGACTTCACCACATCCTCTATTCCAGCAAAGAGCTCAAGTCTTTTCCCCAGTCCTCCATGTTCAGCTGAAACACAAGGATCCTCAGCTCAGACTTCATCCCCCTGTTCTTCCAAAAGATTGAATGCTTTATCTCCTCTCCCTGTACATATAACAACACATTCATTGTCTCCTACTCCTAAACCTTTGTCTACACCCTCTCTTTGTGGCTCCTCTTCAACAATATGTAGTATAAATGAGCCTTGCGCACAAATGTCATCTAGAGGAAATTTAGCAAAGTCAGGAGTCAAATCCCCTCTGCCAACCAGACTGACTCTCTTAACTGCTATTTTGAGATCAGGCTCCTCTCAGCGGAGACCACTTTCTCCTGCTTCTTGTCCCACATTTTCTCGTAGCTCCCTCGGTTCGTCAACATTTGCAATAGATCAAAAGTCCAAAACAACTCCCCCAACCCCCAAGAAATCTGTTTCAAGCCCTCCTATATGGCCAGATTTTCCCAGCAGAGAGGATTACTGGCTTTCAGGATGGGCTCAGCATCTGCCTTTTCCCTCTAAGCCTCATCCCACCCCTCGAGCGAGGTCCCTTTCTCCTAAAAAGCACCTTCCAGTTCAAACACTTTCTCCAGACTCTCAGAGTTCTCTGTCATCCCTCGCCTCCTATCACAGAAGATCAGTTGTCTCTCCAGATTTGCAATCTACACTGCCTCCTCCTTGTGCCCCAGCTCCCTCTTCCTTAGCTCCTCCTCCAGAAGGGCTGCAGTATGCTGTCTCCAGATCCCAGGCACCTCAGAAGTCTCAGAGAGTACACACTTACTCACCCATCTTTACCTGCCGGTCATATCCTTTACTTTCTTCTACCAGTCTTAGTGGTGTATTCTCCCCCACCCTAGAAAAACACTCATCTCCTACCCCAAGTCTTTTGCACTCATCTTCTAGATCTCAGTCAGATTCATCCCAAATGTCTGTTCAGGATATGAGTACCTCCTCTCCTACCCCTTCCAGTGTCTCAAAGAGGTGGTCTCTCCCACAGCCTCACTCTACCCCATCAGTTCCACAAATTGGTAATATTAATTCCCACCCACTGCAGTTTAATTCTTCATTGGTGCACGCAAGTTATAGGTCTAATTCCTCCTCTCCAAGACCTGAGCAATCTGCCACCTCACCGGTGCTAAAGTGCAGATCTCCCATCTCAGACAAGTCACCAGGTATACTGCCATCAAGACCCAGAGAGCCGACTTCACCACAGTCTTTTTCCCTGCCTCCTGACCATGAAAACATCAAACCCAAGGTACTCTTGATGCATGCTTATTTTCTAATAGTTCCTTGTCCCTGTAAGAAAAAATCACATCCATGTTGCAGAATGCTAGTAAAATAAATGGGCTGTGGACAAAATGTAGAAAAGGAACAGGTTTTTTATTGGTAGTGAAGGTAGTGAAGATTGAATCCTACCATATCAAATTGCTAGCAATGTGTTCTGTATTGTGGAGAAGATGCTGTAGGAATCCTTTAGCATAAAAAAGAGAATACTTTATTCATGAGTGGAGGAGATACTACTAAAGATGGATTTGTCTCCAATGGCTCTGATATAAACTTGGCATACTTATTTTTGTAGCTCAAAACCATGGTGTGTCCACAATAAATTGTGAAATATGTTCTATTCACCCTATGCTAATGACAACCCACATGTGTTCCCACTAAAAGTAATAGAAGTATGGTGATCTTAGGTTCAAGGCTGAACTAGAAGCAGCTTAATCTAATTTATGTGAACTGGCTGTTCCAGTGATAACTAGTTCACAAGCAGCTCGTCCCATCTGTCCTCCTCACTTCCCAGGATGTTTTACTCAGCCCAGCTGCCCTGGGACCAGCTCAAAGATACGATGGAGCTCAGCCTGAGCAGGGACTTTGGGGCTAAGAGCCAACAAGGGAAGACAAAGAGAGTCTCCTGCTTCTTTGCTTTCTTCTGTAGTCCTCTGATCTTGTTGTGCTAGACAGAGGATGAGGGGGAAAGAAAAGACAAGCTTCCCAAAACATGAACTGCTGCAAATATAAAAGTTTCACAAACAGCTCCTGGTCTGTGTCATCCAGCCAAAGGTGGGAGGGCCATCACAGAGTGAGAATGAGCAACGATGGCAATTGCTGCAGGAGGGCTTGGGAACCAGTTGCAATTTAAATCTAAAGGTATATCTCGAGAATGGGAAGGAAAGGAAAGTTGATATAAAACATGCAGCAGGTAGGTAAAAACAAGAGAAACTGCTGTGTAGAAAGGAAGAGCTAGTTGCAGAAGGCATCAGAGTTGCAGAAGGCTTTCTGACCTCTTTTATCTTATCTTTGCCCTCTGTGCTTCCCTTGTGCCTCCTGTAACTCATTTTTGAGCTTGCACGTCATAGAAAGTCAATCATAGTTTATTGATTTATTTGCTCACAGCACAAAATTATAGCCTCGTCTGCCAGATCAAGTTGTGTCAGATGTGTTCTTAACAGCTGGGCTATGGTAGTGGTGTTTTGAACTGCTTTGAAAATGTTAATTGGAAATGAGAGGTTAAAATCAGCACAAAGTAGCAATTGTCATGACTGGTTCTTTTAAAAACCAAGCAAACCCAAATGAACCATTGTGCCAGGCACAGCTGTACAGTGTCGCTACACCCTGTCACTATTACTTAGTGAAACAAAAAGAGATATGAAATTGTAGAAATTCCAAGACAAAAAGCCCCTGAGACAAAACTGGAAGGCATGACTGAGCCTGCAGATTGCAAAACAGTTGCTCTTCCTGCTAGTTGGTGCAATGAGCACTGAGATTCTCTGGCAGTAAGAAAATCCTCTGCTAGTGACACAGAGCTATTACCAGGGTTGCAGACAATATTGTAGAGGTTATTATACCCTTTTTGACTTCCCTGTTGTCCCCATTCCTGCTAATTCTGCTTTATCATGTGATATGGTGGCACTTTTGAAACTGTCTCACCATGCCATGGAAACTGGGAGAGCATCTGCCAGTATAACAGACTTGGACCACTAGTCTGGTGTAATTTTTAATCATATAGACAAAGCTGGCTCTGCTGGAGATGTGGAAGACAAGAAACCTCTAAATTAAATGCAGCTGGGTGGTCACTGCAAGAAAGGTCTCTTGTGACTTTAAAATGTGAGTCTGAGACTTCATCTACAGTTAATGATACTGTGCATTAACTTTCCCTTTCCTCCTGCTCTCACTTATTTCCATCCCTAGTTTATGGCATAACTCAATGAATTTTGCTGACATGTTAATGGTAGCAGGCTGTCTAATAATACTCCAGCCTCAAATCTCAGTATATTTTCAGAGAAAAAAGGAAAATTTTGAGGAGAGACAACTTTAACATCCTAAGCAGCATTTAGGTCTCTTTAGTACTAATCACCTCAGCTTTAGAATTAGACAAAAAGCAGATTGCTCCATGTGATGACTGTTAATGCATGACAAAATTTTTGCATGTATGAATGTGCTAAGTGAACATTAAGGGAAAAACAGCTTCTAGAAGTGCTTGACTTTGGCATGTGTAGTCTTTCAACCTTAATGTTTCTTCAACAGTCGTTGCAGCAATGTTAAGACAAGTATTAAACCAACACTTATTAAACCAGAATTCTGACATTAGGTGTACTTTTCAATATTCACATTAAACTGTTTCATTAGCGTGATATCAAAGCAATTATGCAAAAAGGATTCTTTATTGGAGAGCTTTTTTATGTCTATGCCTATACATGCAGCAATTAATGCAAATCGAAGGATAACCTGTTAATTTGTATAACTCTTTGTATTTATATATATAAACATATGCTTTCCCATGGTTTATATTTGCTAATGATTTTAAAATGCAAATATTACACTTTGATAATGTCCTCATGGACCTAATATAGCAAAGTGGACAGTAAGATGGAGTAGGGACAGATAAATTTCTGAAAATCTCTGGCTGATGTTTGAAAACTCTTTGCAATGGTTTCATTGGGCATCATTCCTACATATTCTTTGATTTTTCCTGTTTGAATTCAGCATAGGAATGCATGTAGATCTACCCAAAACAGCTGGAGAACAAACTAACTTTAGTAACCTGGAGCTCAGCACAGCTGCAAAACCTGCCACAAAGCAGGAAAGGTTACTCATGACACTATGCTACCATGGTTAGTCACTGTTTTTAAGCCTCTATAGGCATGTGTCCAACACACTTTGCAATGTCCTGTGGGCATCTTAGGTGAACATTTGAAAAAAAAGTAGGACATTTTCCCCCAAACTCTCCAGGATGATATTTGCCCAAGCTCTGATATTGGAGTTGGTTTGGTTTTGACTGGACCATGGTGCAGGCCAGGAGACCTAACTGTCCATGGCTGTTTAAAATTAGTGCTGGATTCCTGTGAAGCAGATTATTAAATGTATTTAGGCATTGAAAAGTAATTTTAGGTAATGTGAAATAATGTGTAAAGGAACATATTCATAGAGATCAGAAATTGAATTAAAGACTTTTCAGTCATCTCAGACATTGTGAAAATGGCATGATACAGGTTCTACAGTATCTGGAAGTGATAAAGCATATGAAAGCAGTATAGAAACTTTTATATTTTAACAGTCTGATATGTCTGTTTAGTTCATATAAAAGTACAAATAACTTCAAAATGATCATACTGTTCTTATCATATAGGATGCCCATCTCATCAGATGTAAAAGCCTATGGGCTAGTGAAGACATTGAGTTTCATTTATGTGTTCAATTACACAATTTTCTTAGTTGAATTTCTATCATAATCAAACAAGGATGCATTTTATGCGTATGCCTAATATTTAGAATTAATATTTAATATTTGGAATTTTGGTCTTCCATCTTACTTTAATGAGCAGTATTTTATGTTTTATTTGTATACAGATTTTGTATATAGATTTTGTATGTGTGTTTATGCACACATATGCAGTGTTGTTGTCTAAATGTTCAAAGGGCAGGATTAAACTCATGCAACTTTTGACATTTGAAATTTAGATATCCAAGCACAACTTGGACAGTTCTATTACAGCTAATGGAGAGAATATGGAATATTTACAGGATGATTTTATTTTACCTTTCTAGTTGCCTATTTTGGGATGAGATTAATCCTGTAGAAATGCCTGTAATTATAAAAGGCATTAGTTTTTGACTGAGGCACCTAAATGGTAGATATCCAAGTTAAAATCACTAAATCTCATATAAATTACTGTCCTGCCCTCCAATGCCCCTCCCACCAAAAGATAGAAAAAACCCTTAATTTTCAGCATTTGCATTCTTCTCCTTTGTAAACGTGTACATTCTATATGAATGATTGACTTCTTAAATGACTGTCATTCTCCAGCTTCTGACTAGTGAAGTCAAAAGCAAACATAATATTATGTATAGAAAGAATTAAAAGATTATGTCCTACCATATTTCAAGATAGATGTGAGAAGGATATAAGTTTCTTATCTGAGATAAAATTTTGCCCCCTCTGCTGTCATTGAGACTTTTACTAATTATGAAGAAAAGAAAAAAATATCAGAAGAATGACCCAAAGTACAACATGCTGATCCGAACTGTTATCTCATAATCATCAGTATTTACTACTGCAGGTGATGGTACATTAAAAAACCTGACCTGATCAACAAATAACTTTATTTCTAGCTGACTGTCACAGAAATAATTAATTACTAACTTGAAAGTCTATTCTTGTGTGAATTTATGATTTTTTATTAGATTGTTAGCTAAAAGGGAACAATGTAGCAAATCCCTATTTTTTTAAATAAATTACAGCAGTCGTGATTAAGAATCCTAGCTCTTGAAATCATACAAGTATAGAAGAATCTCATCAATCTTTTAAAAAATACTGAATTCAACCTCTATAATTACAAAGAAAATGTAAAAAAGATGGTTTCTAAAGATTTTAAAATAACTGGGAAACTAATACAGTCTAAAATAGAAATTTTTTGAAAAGAATAATTTTTAAGGCTTATCTTAGAATTTTTAATACCCAAACCCATATATTTTGTATGGTTTAGATTGTCAGTTCTGTAAGCTTTGTTAGAGTGTGAAAGCTCCTACACCTAATTTGAATTATTTTTTTTGGGTGGTAGAGTTACTTATTCAAGAGATGAAAAGCTGGATGAAGATTTAAATGATCTATCCACTCACAAAAGTAATTTAGCATTTAAGGATCCTAATCAGTCTCATTAAAGCCAATTACAGAAATCCCTCTCACCTAGTAGTCCAGGATCACACCACTCAACAGCAGTTGTTGAGGTGGATGTACTGGCAGAAGTAGCTGTGCATTTTCATATCAAATCCCAAAAAACTTCAAAAAACCCTCACAGCCTCTCCTGGCATTCATTTAAGGATAATAATCAGCAGAAAGTGGTTAAACTTCCTTTGGAAGCTATAAGCTATCCTACTTCACTCCTAAGAGCAAAATATGTATCTTACAGGCTTTTAAAATCTTAACAAAAACACTATATTTTTTTTAAGAAATAGCTTTCCTAGGAAATATGTAAGCATTGTTTTGTTGCAATGTGTTTGCAAGACAATTGGAATGGTCTTTCATTCTGTCATACCTTTCCTTTCTTTCTTTCTTACTCTTCTATCCTGTTTTACTTCTCTTCCTGCTTTCTGGTTTACCCTTTTAGCAGTACAAGATCAAGACAAGCTACAAGGCATTTGCAGCAATCCCTACAAACACATTGCTTATGGAACAGAAGGTTAGTGTTTGCTCAAAGACATGGGCATTGTGTATTTGAGACCATTCAACTTTATGTACACATTCTGACATTTCTGTTGGGGGATACTGCAGAATGTAAATTCTGGGAACTAACTGCTCAGGGTTATTATTCCAGACATTTCTCAGGGTCAACCGCCTTCCACTGAACATCAAAGACTTCTCTAATCTGAATTTCTGCTAATCGATTTACTATAAAAAGGGAAAAAAAAGCAGTATCTTAAAAGAATTGCCTTTTATGGCAACATCTCAAAGTCTGTTTTGTTATTGGAAAGCAACTGGAGCACTGCTGTTCTGGGGCCTGACAATGGGTAGATCTTGGTCAGTTAATGATTATTCAACAGCTTTGCTTATACCAGTAAATTTAACATTCCAAGATGTGCAATTTTGATCAGCTGTACTGTTAAACTTCGATAACTGTCGTGGCCATTGTTCTGACCTCTGTTAACTACCAGTCTTCCTGAACACTTTAACAGCTAGCATGGGCCAGGATATGTAGTTTGAGATAACCATCCTTTTGTGTAGGATAGGCAGGTAGATCCAAAGAACAGACTTTAGTACATTGATTTACTACTAAAGTCACAGCCAACAAAGGTTGGGCTGTATAGTCCTTATTCAGATAATGCCACTTAGAAAGGCAATTGAAAATTTAAATTTTGCATGAAGGGTTCAAAATACCCATGGATGTTTATTTTCAAAATATTTTTCCCAAATTAATTTTGCTCAAAATAATTGCTCACTAGGTTTAACAAATATTTTCTCTGATGAGCAATGAGCTACGTGTTTAACATGTTTAAAGACATCCTTAATTGTGCTAACATCCAGTTTGTAGCTTTATCAGAAAAAGCTTTCTGTTCAGAACCTTGTTCAGGAACTTAGCTTCTGATAAGTTTCTTTGAGATTAAGCATTCCTGACTACACATCTAAATATTTATTCCAATACATAACTCAGTTGATTTCACTAGAAGTTTGCAGATGTGAAGACATTGGAGAGGGTGAACTTAATCGTGTACAAATTTTGAAGATTATAATTTTATCCTTGAAATATTACTGATTGTGATCTAGTAATTAACAGTTAACTGCTATAAGTAAGATTTTTTTTTCAAAATAAAGAGTCATTCCTTTGTTTTCCAATGTTCTTTTAATCTTGAATGATTTTTTAAATCATTTGCATAAAACCTGATCCTTCCTTTACTTAAATCTTGAATGCACTAGTGAAGGTTATGTTTGCTTTAGCATGCAATGTGATGAAAAAAAATGGCTCTGTAGAGGAAAATAGCTAATGCAGGAGATCCTACATCCCTACTGAATGTATTTTGGGAGGGTTTTGTTTGAGTAGAGAGCCTGTTAGTGGGTGAAAGAATTTGGTGAACTCCTGAAGTGCCGCTTCATGGTTGACTTCACCTGAAAGCATCTAGTTGGTGTACCCTGAGACCGCACCTCTCTGCAAGCCAAGCCAAGTAGGTGACTCTGAATAGATTATTCACTCTAAGAGCACACTCCTAATGGTAACTAGTGGGTTAATGTCAGCCATCTGATTGCACTTTTTCAGAAGAAAATTGATTTCTTTTGATGGTCTTGCTGGTGCTTCCCAGGTACAATGATTTGTCTGCCTCTAAATGGTCTGCTAGTGTATAACTTTGTTTCTCAAGTCAGTTACTTTCTTTTATGTTTGTGTAGATGCTTTAATTTCAGTCAGCATTTCTCAGCTACTTCTTATGAAACCTCTAGGCTATCACCATCTTAATGGTTTTTCTAGAACATGTTCTTCTTATCCTCCAGTATTCTTACTCAAAGTTGTGCTAATTAGTAGAGAAGAAAAGGCTGATTAACTATATTTGTGTGTATTTCGACTAACCCAGAAGTGGCTTAATCTCATCAGTTCTCCTAGCTGGAATACTTCCCAGCTGTTTGAGTTTGTGTGAACCTGATGTTCCTCACATCACCTGTTCTATGATCAGAAAAAGCCCGGTACAAGATATCTCTTGGAAGATTGGGCCGTAACTTCCTTCACAGCCAAAAGACCAAAACTTGTTTTTAAGGGACTTAGCATGGTCAGGCTCTGTCAAGGAGCAGCAAGAGTGGGTTGCTCCACACGGAAGGTGAGTCAGAAGCTGGGGTGGCAGCAAGGATAGAAAGACAGTGTCCTCACCAGCAAGGGCACAGCTCCACAGTGCCTGAGCAAGGAGAACAGAGATGTTGATATCAGGGTCAGTCAGCAGTACCACTGTAGCCACACAAATTCATAGTGATGAGGCAGGTCATAGAGTGTGTTAATGAACTCACCAGCCTAGCAGATGATAGACCCACTGGCCAGAAGAGGAAACTGAACAAGCTTAATATAGGCATAAGGCAAAAATTTACAGAATTGATTAACCATTAGAAAAATTTTCCAGAGACTGAATTAGGCTCTTTTTCAGAGAAAGTGAAAAATCAAGACAGGACACTTTTTTGGCCCTTCATTCCAGGTAGTCCTGTGGTTTAAAAAAGAGGACAGACTAGCTGAACACTGTTGTTTCTTCTGGTCTTATTAATGTAGAGACAGTGAGTCACACCTCTACTGACACTCTACTGACACTGTGTAGCTTCTACAATTATATAGATGTGATCACAGGCCAATTCAAAATTCCATTCGTAATCAGGTATTATTTAAAAAGTAATGGGTCTATTATTTAGAGATTGTATTTATCAAATATCTATTACAATATCACTCAGTCAAAATAGATAGGGATGAAGAGTTTACTTCAAGGAGCTAAGGAAAAATTTGTGACTTTAAATACCTTATGGTAGGAAAAAAGGCAATAATTTGAGCAGTGACAAAGGGTCTAGTTCATCTGTAAAAATAACCAAATATGCCAATGTAGGAGCAGCCTATGAGCTCCCTCTTTCTTTCAAGGGCCTTGAAAGTAGACAGTCTCTTAAAATATATCTTCGTCTTCAGAATTATATAAAGTTTGAGATGAAAGCGAAAAACTGCTGGAGGCTTTGGATTTACAAACCAAAAAGTCTTCTCTTAAACAATTCTGTGGTCTTTGGTCTACAGCAAGGTACATACAGGGCGATTTGGGTTTGCTGTATTCGATCAGCTACACATCCCCTCTATATGCTGATCGGGGTGAACTTCCCTTATCCCATTTAATGGGAAAGAAACCTGGGCATACAGACTGGGAGGAAAGAGGTGCTGCAAATGTTCTGTCACACTTCCCACAGTCTGGACCGGGAATGAAGCATGGTGTGCATGGCACATCCCAGGATGATGGGACGTGCCATGAAACACACCTGCTTCACAGTTGAGGTTTATCCCACACTTACCAAGTCTTCTGAAAATCACTAGGTATAACTGGCTATGAATGTGAGAGGTGCAAATGTTGACTTTTCTGGCTTGTATTTATCAACTAGTTACAAGTAGAGAACAATAATTTCAATTCTAAATAAATGTAGAAAAAAATCTTCTGTCTTGAATAAATATTTTAGGTGTTTGATTGTGTCTCTTTATGGGCATTCTTCATGTTTTCTCTTGTCACAATGCAATCTAGTTAACTTCAAGAGAGTCTAAAACAGTCTTTCCATATTATTCTGCACTTCTAGGAAAACCTCAAAGACCTAGTAATTACATCCTATCACCTACAAAGCAGGCTGTAAGCAGTGCAGTATATTCCCCTTGTGGAAGGAAAAAAAAAAAAAAGGCATCTTCCTCCACATGCAGAAGGAAAAGGAGGGTGTGTTAGAGGTTTTTTTGTTTTGTTTTTAATAAAAAGAAAGACATGCAGCTGAGGAAATATGGCAGCGTTCTGCTACATAGAAGACACAGCTTTAAGTTCTTGCCTCGAGGAAACTCTTACTTATTATCAAAAATCCATTGCTATAGGAATTGATCATGGCAAATGCAGATTCGAGTCACTCCTTAAAATCATACAGCAGGAACCTAGAAGCAAACTTAGATGATTGACCTAACTGCTGGACAAATGGGTATTATCAACATATCGGCACGTTTCTGGAAAGCATTTCTGACAAGACTTTGTTAAGAATATTTTGATAAAAATAGATTTTAATTTTCCCAAAATACTTCTGGTGTGCACTTACTAGGTACATTTCATGCACTCAGGTTGTGTTCACATCAAAATTCTTTTCAAGGCTAGAGAAAAATACTTCATGGTAAGAAAGAAAGCAAGCCAATAATTTGTGTGGTTGTAGGACTAAGTAAAAGACCCAGTGCGCCTGTAATAATAACCAAATGTGCCAATTTAGGAGCAGCCTATGAGCTTCCTCTTTCCTTCATGAGCCTTACAGCTTTCAGTATTAATTGTTTTATAAGAGGAAAAATGGTCAAGTCTATTCAGTATCATCTCCCAGGATCTTCAAGACATAAGTTAAAGGAATTAATGCTTTGTGAAGTTCCATTATACAATAGGCTTTTTTTTGCATGTGCTGAAAGCTCAGGAAAAGATAGTGATAGGGAAAATATGCTCAGCCCAGGGTTTTCATGGTACAGTAAGAAGGAAGCTGTGTTAGATCCGGGTCACAATATTCACTTTTTCTCCTACTATTGATGTGGTCCACTGGTGGATGAAATAATGTTCTGTATTTCCTATATGTTGTCAAGATCTTTCATTCTTCTAAAAAAATACTGGAGATTCTGTTTGGATCTTTTACTAGTATCCTTTCAGCTCTGATACGGCTTTAGCAATCAAAAGAGAGAAAAGAAGAGGGAAGGGCTGTAGTCATCGCTGATGTCAATGGCATATATGTGTCACACCCTCAAAGTTGCCCTTTTCAAGGAAAAAATTAGTGGTTCAGCAACTCCTTATTTCATCTGAACATTGAAATTCTGCCACAAAAGCATTTTCATTATCTAAATGGCAATCTTCTTTTAAATTGTGGTCTCACTGTTTTTTCATATAAAATCAAAAATTTGAATGCCTAAATAAGAATGTTCAAATTTTGATATTAGATCATCAACATAGCAAGTGAATCCTGAATAGAGTTGATAGTGTTAATCAACAGCATGTAGATAGCACTAACACGTTAAATTAATCATAACATTGTTGGACGATAACACTGATAATTTTGCAAAAAACTAGTTGTAATTTTTATATCTCACATTTTTCTCTATGTGGAAATGTGGGAAAAAAAAAAAGAAGGCAATGCTGGAAAAAAAATTTGAGATGTATTTTGAAAAGCCCACAACATCTTAAACAGAACCTTTTATCTTTGTGGAGGTGATGGGGATGGCAAAAATACAGTTTCCTGTTTCTTCTCTTTCTTTGGAGGACTCAGCTGTTCAAATAAGTAAAAAAAGAAAAATAGGAAAAAGAAAAGAAGAAAAAGACAAAAGAAAAAAAATATGAAACAGTCAAAGAAATTAGGCTGATCAGTTTGCAGGTTAAAATTTTCCTTCCCCAAAAGTCCAAAAAGAGAGAACACTGCAGCTATTTCTAGCATGGCTCCTGCATGATGATTGTATCTCAGAAGAACAGGGGAGCACACAGACCTTGGTGCTTCACTCACCCAAGTTCTTTAGTCACTGAAGGCTCCCAAGTAGAAAGACATTTGAGTACCCAATTTCTACTGAAACTGATGGATATTTGGTATTTAAATTAGCCAGAGCCTTGGTTCTGAACAGAGACTTTAGGATGTGGCTGTAATTCCTCTAGAAAGATTCCCCTGAATCTTAGGGGTAGTTACTCCTTACCCTTGATTGTGTTCGCCCACTACTTTGGTGCAGTGACTATGAAACAGAAACATGTGGTTTTCTCTTAACAATTCCTTGACTGTGTTTATTGTCCTACTGGCTTCTTGGGGGTTTTGAGAAGCTTAGCAATTTCCCCATTCCAAACCCATGATTGATCAAAACTTTTCATTTTTCCTAAGTGTTATTCAGACTCATCATCTCTATAACAGCCTGCTTTGTCAATCCTGACCCTAATAGATATTGAAATGACTCTTCTACTTAATTTTATCACTTACTTTTTTGTTTACCAGGAGGATGTAATCTTGACTGAAGTTGAACTAGGGACACAGTACTTGAGTGCAGTGCTGAACCCACCTTAGCTGAGCCCTCCTGTTCAATGGGACTGTGTTGATCTGAATCTTCAGCTGGCTAAGTGTGATGAGACAGCAGAGATGAGAGACTATTTATCTTTTCATAGTCTGTCTTGGGATAAGATTACATTAATTTCTGTATATCAAAATGCATTATTCTTTTACTTTTTTCTTTTAAACCACAACTACTCTAAGGCCAACACATTTGTCTAGAGATGGAGAGGAAGGAAGAAATGTTTGGAAAGCAACTACCCTTCATCTTAGTAGAAGACATGGTGTTCCATAAATGTGCTTCTGTGTAAGAACATTTGTGGATGGTATTAGAATAATAGTAAAAGTAAATTGTCATTCATTTTTTGCTTAGGCATACACAGATGTATGCTACCAGTAGCTGGACAAAAAAAAAAATGTACTCAGCAAAATTAAACTCAGAAATAAATATGTTTATTTTCTTTTTTTTAAGATTCTGACATTTTCCTCACAGCTCTACATATGTCTTCTGTATCTGGTAGCTCTCATACCCACCTCACTGGGATCAGTCTATTCCTGCAGAATCCCACATCCATGGGATTTTTTTTTTTTTTACTAACTAGCAAATTGAAATCTCACAAAAATATGTGTTAAACAAACAAACAAGAAAAATCCGCAGACCCTGCACTTCCCCCCCCTTTAGTCCAGCTTCACACATCAGCAAGCTTCCAGAGTAATTTTTGGTCTCAGCAGGTGTCTATTTGAAAATCACTTCAAAGCAAAAATGGGTGATGGCAGGGAGAATGTGCTTTGCAGAAGCTGGATAAAGATGAAAAGGGAACTGAGCAGTGGTTTTCGGCTTTTGAGGGTGTTTTGTGTTTCCATATGAAGTGAAGGGATCAGCAAACTGATTCCTGCTGTTCTCAAACCTGCTCCAAGTATGGATACAGGAAAGTGAAAGGTATTTTCAAGCACAAGAGGCTTGTGTTTTGTTCTGGAGAGATTGTATACATGCTTAGTGTGCGATTACAAATGTATAGAACATATTTTACTTTATACATTTCTGATTTCTGGCTAAAACCCAAGAATGTCAAGCACTGTATTTGTTGCAAGGTGAAATCACCATCCTCTTTAAACAGGAGACACTTTTTACAGAAAAGATCTACTGGAGGAAAATAAAGGGCTCCTGTGTGCTTGGGTCCCTGCCTTGTCCACCTGCATACCCGTCCATCTGGTGGCTCTCCTGTGGCGGTAGCCACCCGACACCTCTGTGGCACACAGTAGATACTCACAGTGTCATGTTTACTTGGAAGGAGGGGGCATTGTTGAAGAAGACAATTTAAACTGCTAGTTTCTGATTTCTAAAAGTAGAGACAATTCACCCCGCTTGAATACTCTCTCTTTCTCTGTAAACCCCCATCTCATTCAGAATCAGATGCTGGTAACCAGAAGAACATTACTAGGCCTGTAGTTTCTTTATTTTCTCCATCTTTCTATGGCGAAATAGAAAACACCACCTTTTTTAAACAGACTATTTCAAAAAAGTGTATGTTTGTTTAGTTTTTAAAATTTTGAACTCCATATCACACCAATAGCTCTTGAATTGCAGGCATTAGAAGAGCCAACGAAGCCTGTGAGTGTGACTGAAGGCACTGCTTTGGACACTCATTCAGAGGTAGTGATGTTATTTATCTTTCACATCTGTATTTGAAAACAAAAAGCCAAGATTAATTGAGTGATCCATCCTCCTTTTTCAGATGTGCTCCCCTGTCCAGCTTAGACAACAAACAGAAGAGCTGTGTGCTGTCATTGATCAAGTCCTGCAGGACCCATTGACTATGGTAACCCATCAGTATGTGGAATTGACTTTTTCTTTTCTTTTGTCTCTTGTCATTAACAAGTATTTTGAAAATAATTTTACAGCGCCGGTGTGAGTCTTCTCCAAGTTTTCTGCAGATGAGCATGGAGTCAGATGTTGGCAAGGTAGGTGAATAAGCCCACCCACATACCAAGGGCTCTTTCCAAGTACATATCAGCAAAAATCACAATATAACCTGCTGCAACAGTAAAACTGATGGCAACACAAAACTGCAGCTGAGAGATGCAACATCAGAAGTTTCTGGTGATTTAAAAGACATACAAGGACAGAACTGTAGCCCTGAAGTCAGTGCAGTGTTTGTTGCAGGACACTTTCCTGAAGTCAGAGGGAGAAATATTATGGAAAAGAAACTGTGTATTAAGGCTTCAGAAGCTAGCATCCACAAGGAAGAAATCCTTCATACCTTGCCTGCCATATCGCAGGGTCTCTGGCCATCTTCCAGATTTTGTCCCATCTATGGGATGAGCAACTCTACTACAGAACAACCAATGTAATGTTCTAGCTTCCTTGACTGGAAACATCTTTCAGAACATTGGTTTTTTTTCATGTTCATTATCGATACTTGAATAATGGGATAATTAAATTAATAAGCAGACTTGCTCTGAAGTTCTGATTTCATTTTTACTGTGGCCCCTCCCAGAAGGACGATGTCTACAATATTGATTTATCCTGGATAACTAAGAAACAGGTAGTGAGAGGCAGGGTTAATTTTATATTTCTAAACTTCTAGTTTCATTAAGTTGTACTGATGTGCACTCTGGGTTCAGAAGAATGACTAACCAGCGGAAGAAAGTCCTGTATTCTGTTCACTCCAGGTAAATTTAAGTTGGTCCTGGTAGCTGTAGGAAGGTGAAAATGGCAGAAATCTAGCTGGAAATGGGAGGAAAGGAATTTTTGGCAGATGAACACATCAAAAAGTTAATGCATTCAAAATATCCTGCAGAATGTCCAGTTCACAATGCAAAAATACGGCACAGATCCAGCATTTCTGAGTGGCTATATTCAGTATACACTTCAAAGTTAGTTTTCATTTTTGAAATTACTTCTGTCAATCAGCATGCAGTGGTGAATTGAATTTCAAGAGTCTGAAAGACAGAAACATGATCACAGCCGAAGAAGTAGACAGATGCTGTTATTTAGAGTATGTTTTCCAATACCTGAAGAAACCAAGGTGGTTAAAATGCTGTTACTAAGTTGAGCTGTAGCATCCAAAACCTACTTCCTGGGGCAACTGAGAATGGAAGGCATCTGTTAGCAGTCATAAAACCAAAATAAAGTGGGCAAAAGGCAAGTTTAACAGGATGCAGGATAGGGATCAAGCTAAAGATTGTGAGGATCTCAGAACAAGATAAAAAAAGTGCTTAACAGAGGGTAAAAGAAGGTCATAGACAAGAAAAAACAATAAGAGTGTACAAGTAAATGCTTTTAGTCACATGAAAGCAAGTTCTTATAAATGAGAGCATGGAAAGGTAACATTTCAGGTTATTTTCTGAGCAAATGTAACTTAAATTTCATGGGGCAACCACACTTATCTAATAAAAAGCATTTTGTTACAAGAATTCTCAGAGATAAACTGTCATTCTCAGTAGAGGGGGATCAATGTTTTTGGGCAGTAAAATTAAGTAGTATTTTCTACCAAGCAAAACATAAACATACCTTATTCTTACGTATTGTGTGATTATTTCTGGAAAACTTAAGTTTTCCTGAATTTGAGCAATTAATAACCTCTCAAAATGTTGAAAATCTCTTGGAGTTATTCTTCAGAGTAACTAAATATGTATTTTATATACTTATTTTTTTTACAAGATGTCAACAACACTTCAGAAAGCAGCTGGACGTGAAACCAAATATGTAAGTACTTTTATAATTACTCTATATTTTATATGCAGAAATGTTTACTTTGTGTCCTTTTAAACAATACTGGGTAACTGCACAGACCTCTACTTGTGACATCAGGTGTTGACTAACACAGTGAAGTGAATATATTCGGTGCTGGCAATTGAGACTTGAGATGTCTTCTCACTGTTGTAAATCCATCATGTCTGGAGTCTCTTCAGTGTGGTGTCTGTTGATAATTTTACCTGTATGAATATGATGTTGAAATTAATTTCCTCAGAAACTTGTTTGTTGTTGTTTCCTTCAAGTATGGGGCAAAAGCTCAGCTATTTGGCAAACAGACTGTTATGGATGCTGAAGGATGCATTTGTTTGGACTCAGCCTGCACTGTACAGGACTTGCTTTGGTAGAAGTCCTTTAGTTCTTGATTATCCATCAGAATTTGGGATTGACCCAAACTTTTCTTTTCAAGGTATAGGGCTGGCAGAAACCCCACAGTTTAGATGAATAGAAGCTTTTTTGTCACATACTCACACTTTCCAACATATGATGAAAATATCTATATTGAGTAATTTGTTCAATTATTGAAACATTAGTCCCAGTTAACATTTTAATTCTCACTAGCACGCATAGTTACTGCATTTTACTTGCAATTCATCTAGTCATGTGGTGAGAAATCTTACCATTCATCATTCAGCACTTCTATTGAACCTCAAATCAAAGCAGTGCTGGCAAAGCAATAAAGGTCTCACAATTTTATGACCGCACAGTGCTTGACTGATTAATTCAGTTTTGCTTTTTGAATGTGCATATTTTATTGCATATTGTCATTTTTACTTGACAGATTGTGCTGTCTCATACTAATTAGGAAGAATAATGGAAGAGAGATTTTTAATGAAATAAAAGAGTGTACTTCAAAGGTAGTCTTTGAAAACAGAATGTATTTAATACCACTCCAGTGCAGATCTCCAGCTCTCAAAACTGTGGCTGACATATACCATAAATTCAGGTATCCAACTTATATGCCTAGGGATACAGTTAGTTTCTCTTTGCTGGCATGGAAAATCACCCTTACAAACACTTTTATTTCTAATCTCCACTGGAACTTTTTAGATCAATGAAACAAATCAATATTTAAAAGCATGTCTGGGAGTAATACAGAGGATTATTGATAAGCTAACCTTTCTTATAAACTCTGCAAGCATGTTGAATTTTCTGTGTGTCAAAAAGGAGACCGGGGTCTCCAGGCTGTGCTGTGATGCCTGAACTTGGTGGATCCAGGCTCTGTTGGACTCTACCATTGCTGTACTTTGCAGCAGAGTTTCCTGAGGGATGTTTCAGGTGTCCCAAATAGCATCCATACATCACAGCTCTTTCCCTTTCTCTCGCTCTGCTTCCTTGGTAGGACATACAAATGCTCTTTCTGTCGCAGCTAATAAACCAGGTGGTGGTTTGTCCTCTGACCCTTAGGGCAAGGGCACACTGAGATGGTTTTCCACAGAGTTGTCTTCTTCTCTTCCCCTCCCACTTCCATCCCTCAAAGTGTGGCCCCCAGCCCAGCAGGAGACCCAGGGTGGCTTTATCCCTTCAGCTCAACAAGAGCAACATGCTCCATATTACTGTACAGGCCATGATGGAAAACTGTCTGGGATAATGGCAGTTGTGGATCAAAGCATACAAGGAAGTGTGCTGCCCATCAACTGGAAAGGACCTGTTCCTGAGTGAACCTCTCTGTGTGCTGACTTTTGTTTGCTAGAGGAGGTATAGTTCAGGGGGCAACATTTCTTCATAGTAGGTACAACATGTTTGTTTTGAAACAAGGGGCCTGCTTGGAGTCAATCTAACAGTGTCTCCAGTATAAATCAGGAACTGAGTATTGTACGGACATTTACCACAACACCAAATTGTGGGTAATGCCAGGAGGTCTGGAGTGACTCTTTGAGGTGTCTTGGAGTAATAATTTTTACCCATTTTTTTTTCTTTATTTTTCCAAAACTTTTTTTTTGCCTTTGGTAGGAGGCTTTTAGTTTATGCAACTGAATTAATTTTACTAGAAAAAATAAAAATATTAGTTTAGCGGTATAATTTTCTTCATCTTTTTATACTTATGTTGTCTAATATTGAGATGCTTGTCAAAATGGTGTTTTGAGGGCATTTTTTGTTAAAAGAGAAGCTTTAATTTGTTCATGAGTAATACTGAAGTATTATTTATAACCACACACATATAAAGATATACGTATGCACACATTATTGTATTGCTAATTACTTCAATAGGTTATATGGAGTAGTAGATATACAAATATGTTGAAATAGCCTGCCATTTAATAATTAAATGTCATAGATTTGCCTTGGCTTCAACTACTTTTTATTTTTTCTCATGCATCAGAACCTTTTAGGGATGTAAATAACTGTGCAAGTAGCAAGGGAGTGTATAAAAAGTATGAAAGCATCGCTGACTTCAATGAAATTACAGCAGTTTGTACCAGCTAACAAAGTACTATAGTTGTAATTTAATAACTCTTAAAACTGTGTGGTCTTTGATATGATCCCCTTCACCATTTTATAATAGTGTATATCTGTCAGCTGTAGGGATGATACCACTGATTTGGAATAATAATTCTCTAAATGAGAATTTCTCATGATTAATTAAAAAAATTAATGTCCATATTATTGATATTTTTTCTCTTTTTGAAAGCTCTGTTCTAAAAAAAATTTTCTTTTAAGTGTTATAGATATGAGTCAAAAGTGAAAAACATGGAAAAACATGAAGCAGCTAAAAATGCACACAGATATGCAGAAATAAGTAGTACTTTTCTTTATATGTGGTCTGCTGTGCTTACACATATCTCAGATAACCCTTTTGAAATGAGATTTATTCTTAATTTGTGCCACTGAAGTGAGAGAATTTATTCCATCCTGCTTGTATTTGTAGATCATTCTGAAGTGTTTTGATGTCTTTAAGCTCACAGTAAGATTAGCCATTGTGGTTCATGGTATGAAATAGTCCCTGGTATGTAAGTAACCACTATTAAAAACTCTAGTTTACTCTGTCAAGGGCAGAGGAGGTACTTATTGTAGATTTAGTGCTAAATAACAACTGCTTGGGATTCAGTCTCTGACTGGTTGGGAAGGTTTCCTCCAGCAGCATCTGTGTTTAGAGATGTGGGTGCTCTCAGTATGGAGCACAGTCCTCCACTATGACTCACGTTGACACTGCTATTAAGACCAATGTAAGAGTAGAACCAAGAGGTCCAGAGAGTGACTAAACATCTCTACTTAGCACTTGGGAGCCCATAACTGGAGTTCGGTGGCCAAATCTCTCAAAGGTCTTTGTCACAGGGTAACAAAAGAAGAGAATATTCTTCCCTTTTTAAACATGTTGGATTTACTTTTATAATTGAAGCAGTGAGAGAAACTTCTAGTTGAGTTGATAAAAATCCAGCTGTAGAGGTCCTTCTGTAGAGAGTACAAGATGTAATGGCATTGACTTGTCTTCTGCTACAGCTTGTAACATCTAACTGTCGTACTTTTTTTACTACTGTACTGAAGGGTATTCGCATTTTAGGGTCTCAAGGCCTCCAGATCACACCTACATGAAGGAAGGTCATGCTATTTGTACAGAAACACTGTGTTATCCAATGTTATTCCTACAGGGCTTGAAGGAATTGGGTGGAGAGATCAATGCATCAGAAATTCTGAATCTCATCAGTGTGAGGACAAATAAGTGGCACGTTGTTATTTCACACACACACTCAACTACTTCGCATTCATTACATTTGTCATTGATCTGGAAAACAGGGTCCCTGCTGTTCAATGTATACTCAGATAAAGGAAAAAAAAAGATATTGCTTAAGTAGTATTATTTTGGTTTTCCCACTGTAAAGTCAGAAAAAGTTGAGAAGGTTGGACTGAGCTCCCAATACAATTGACAGTGTTAATAACATTGATGCTGCAAATTAACGGACAATGGCAGGCTCAGAAAAGTAAAACTTTAAATTTCAAGATTAGATCAAGGTGAAAAAGTGAAATTTTTTTGCACTTGGAGAAAAGAATCTCTAAAATCTTAACAACAGGCATTTATATTTGATTATATCTAGAAATAAACTAGAAATGAAAATATTTTGTATTCTCTTATCAATTGCATATCACTGCATCGGTGGGAAAAGCTTCTGTGGCTAAGCATAGTGCTGTATGTGGATTTTTCTTCTGTCACTATTATAATCACTATGATATTGTATACAATACTGTATATATTCACCTTTTTTGCAGGCCAGCCTTTACAAATCGGTGCCTATGGTAACAGAGAGTCAGATGGTATGTATGACACAACTCTGATACACTGTTTTTCAAAATTTACACAAGCACTAAAGAATATTCATTATTAAACTCTTTCTTAGTCCTTTGGAAAAAACTGCAGTCTGTATCTTCCTACAAAGCTGCATTGTTTCTACAGAGCTGCATTCTTTTTTTCTGTACTGAATACACATCTGTTTTAAGTAACTGTGAATCCTAACACTACATGTAAACCCATGGAACAAATGACGAACTAGAGTCTTGCTGAATCTTGACGTGTGTAACAGCAATGGAGTCTGTTGCTGGTTCTAGAACTCTTTCAATATTCCACTTCTACAATTTTGTTTATATGCAACAAGATTATAGCATCTATTTTCTTCTTATACACTGTTTTACATCAAAGCTGACTTAACTAGTGAAAAGCAAGGGTAAGATTAAAAAAGAAAGAGCGGTTATGCATTAGATGTTCATTTTAGCTCTCATCATAATTTAGTCTTGGAGCCAAACTTTCTGAAGAGAGTCAGAAGAGAATTCATGGAGCCTGTCCAAGTGACAGTCACTGCTGCTGAATGCTTAGGGGAAAAAAAGGAGACGTGGGTGAGAATCTTTCCCATTGTATTTCAGCTAATGGAATCTTAGGGACTTCCTGAGTCGATTTCTTCTGCCTAGTAATCTTTGACTACATCTTCTCTCATGATTTTTTCCAGTTACTTTTTGAATTTAATTATGTTTTGATATCTGTAACATTCTGTAGCAATAGGTTTTATTTTTTAATTACTCATTGTATAAAATAGTACTTTAATTCTTTGTTTTAAACATACTGCTTGACCTCAGTTCTTGTGCTGAAACAGCAAATAAGTTTCTTTCTTCACTTTCTAAATAATACTAATGATGTTCTAGGTATTAACAATAATACAATACCAGTCATTTCTGTTTCATGCAGAAATTAAAAATTGCTTAGTCACTCGAGTAGTATGGATACTGTCCCATGTCATTGATGATCCTTGTTGGCCCTTTCTATATTTTTTTGGGTTTTTGTTTTTGAGATTGGGAGACTAAAGCTATAAACTGCTCTTGTATAGCTCTGAAACAGTGCTTCCTATTTACATGATGATGTGATAAGGTCCTTTTTTGCTTTTTCTATTCCTTTCTTAACAATTTATGGTACTTTATTTAGTTCTTACTTGTATTGAGAAGTAAGCCAATGTATGCATAGAACTGCATACAGTAAAGCTAAGATATATTTCCTGAGTAGCAAGAAAGAGCTTCTGAGTTAGATAGTCAGTGCAAGTGCAAATTTAGCATATAGTTAAGCAAAATGTATCAAGGCTGAACTCAGTTATGTTTTACCTGCCTTATATCATTCATTCACTCAGTATTGCAAGATCTCTGCAACTCTTTGCACTGATACTTTGTTTTTACTCCCCTAGTCAGTATTTTCAGTAAATTTTGTCATCTTCCCAGCCATTCTTTTCTAGCTGATCTAGAAAATATCCATATTTCGAAGCCCAGATTCCAGAGCAGATCTCTGAGGGACTCTGTTTGTGACTTCCTTTCACTGTGAAATTCAAACATTTATTCCAATTTTTTTTTCCTACCTTTTAGTTGGTCCACAGGACTTATTCTCTTTTACTCCATAGCAGTTTAATTCTTTTCATAGACCTTGCTGAAAGACCTTCACCAAAGCCTGTTCCAGATAGCATGGATGCACATCCACTAAACTTTATAATCTGTGATGCAGCCTCATTTTGTTAACCCTGGTCATGTGTTTAGGGACCTAGCGGAAAAAAACCCCAAACACTGAGCCTCACATAGGACAGTCTGTTGCAACTGACCTCCTGTATTGCGTGTTCCTAGATACTGAAAGTTTTTTATACTGCTAATTTAAACATAACCTACATCTGCTCTAACAACCAGCTTTCTTAGATCAATAACTCTTCAAAATAACTGTAAGACTTGTCTGACATGAGTGCCCTTTCAAAACCCATTCCCTATTATTTGTTCAAATGTATACTAATTCTGCTCTTTAGTGTAATTTATTCCTACTACTTTGCACAGCTTGAAATGTCACATGTATGGATTTGTGTGATTCCTGGTCCACTTCATGGTTTCACACTGGAATTGCTTTACAACTTTATTTATTCCTTGAGCTTTAGTTGCTCATTTTATTGATTTGTTCTCAAATCTGTGTTATTGGCACTGTACCTGAGACGGTTCCTCCAAAATATTTCTTTGACAGTGTGAGAACCTTCTTAAGTATTCCTGTGGGGAAAGCTGAAGTGAGGAATTAATTTTCAGCCTTGATCTTCTCTTCTTCATGCATGTTTTTTATGCCTCAGTTATATCTAGTGGCCCCAGAGACATTTAGTTGTGAGGAAATTTAGCAAGTTTTTTTTTCGAAGTCTTTTTTGGCCTAATCCATGACATTTTTATATTAAAGGCTAGATTTTTTTTCTTAGGTTCTCAACTTCCTGTCTTCAGAACCTTTTCCTCCTTATTCTTTTTTTCACTTCTTTGCACTGCTCTTTGAACATTCCAGTATTTATTGGTCTCTTCAAGTCTCTTTATAAGGTGATGCACAGCTTCTCTAAATGTTACTGTCTTAAGTAGCATTCCAGTCACTTATAACCATTTCATCCTTTTGGCAGTTCCTTTTTTCTTTCTTTTTTTTTTTTTTTTTTAATTTCACTGGTTTTAAATTGCTATCACTATACTGGAATTCTTGTGCATGTTTTACTCATTATAATAGAAGGATTTGAACCATATTGATCAGCTAGTTTCAATGACCCTGCTGTGGGCAGGGACAGGATTGCAACTGGGAACTGACTCACCAGTTTCAGCAAGATCTCAGGGGCAACCAGTGTCATAATAACAGGGGAAAAAATCAGAGGTGAACATGGCCATACACCTGCCAATGAGAAGTTCAGTCTTCTGACTTTTCATGCAAGTATCATGCAAGGCTTATTTTCATACAAAATACCTTCTGTTCCTGAAGGAGAGTGACTACATCCATACTGCCTATAGAGAGGCACCCTGGCCCAGCCTATAGCTTGTTTCTGATTGTGCATTTGCTGACCGGGGCCAAAACTATGCCAGGGAGCACTGTGGCACTAAATCAGTACCACTTATTATGGGTCAGCTCTGAAACTTGTGTCTCGGCCCTGTGTAATTTGTTGAAAGGGCTGTAAACATACCATGGCAGCCCAGTGTAACCATAACAGCCTTTACCATTTTTTAATGTCATTGTAGGAAGACCAACATTTTCCTTGGCAAAACCAAGTTTTAGCTTGTTTCTCAGCAGTGTCAGCTGATACAACTGCCATCAAAGAAAGAGTTCAAATTTTTAGTTTTGGATCAAAGATTTTATATAGCTTCTCAGAGAGCTAATAAAGTATTTAGAATTCTGGTTGATATCTGTCACTGTTAGCAGAGTCAGACATAAACATATGACTCAGTCAGCACTTGAGTGCATGATTGTTGTTTGGAAAATGCTACCTTAAAAGCATTTTTACCTCATGCTTTTGGAAGAGGTTTCTTACATAAGGAGAGTAGCTTATCCTTGATGATTTCAGGTACCTCAATGGGCTTTTAATTGCATGATTACGTGGTGTGGAGGAGTGCTAGAAGGCCACAGGTTCTTTGTCTGCATAATGATGACTTGATAACAAGTGTACCTTTCTTTTTAGTTTTATATTTACCTTTCTGTTGAAAGCCAGACATTTTTATGGATGTTTTTCAGAAATGTTGATAGGAAAATAAGTATTTTATGGTGAATCCTACAAAGATAAGTCATGAACTATGGACCATAAATTCATTAAATGAGCACTGCATTTTTCACTAAGTTGACCTTTGTAATGAAAAAGTTTTTGATGCAGCTTGGCAGTTATTACTCTTTAAAAACAATATCACTGCATGGTTGATTTTTTGCTTTCAGTTGCATATTTTTCTTATTTAGGAGGCAAATGGAAGTGCCCCAACCTGTTGAAAGGGTGGAGGGGACGAAACGCAAAGCTGAGGGAACATATTTTGGTTCCTGGGCCTTGCTCTTCCCACGTGCATTGTGCTTCTCCCTTCCTCTGCCATCTTCACCCTGGGCACTGCTCTGTCCTTTCCCAGGACAGAAGCAGAGCACAAAACATGAGGACATTTTCTGCCTCCTGTACCCTCCCCTTCAATGGACATCCCTCTTGCCTTGCATGAGGTTCAACAAAGCTAATACCGGGTCCTGCCCTTGGGTCATGACAACCCCATGAAACACTACAGGTTTGGGGCAGAGTGGCTGGAAAGCTGTGGCACTTAGGGATATAGTTTAGTGTTGGACTTGGCAGTGCTAGGTCAATGGTTTGACTTGATGATCTTAGAGGCCTTTTTCATCTTAAATTATTCCATGGTTCTATGACTCTATAAAATCCAGCATGCAATCAGTAGTATTATTCCCCAGAAAGACTTTCCCCTCACCTGGGTGTAAGTTAAATTACAGCATCACATGTTGTCCTTCCTTGTTTCACAGTTAGTGTTTTGGGCAGCCCAGTGTGAAAGCAGATGTGTGGCTATGCATAAAGTGTGACTTGAACTTATCAAGGTGCAGCTGAACAGCCAGCAAAAAACCAGACAGCAAAACCCACAAACCATACTGAGCTACTGACACTCAGTAGCTATGAGGTTCTGTGCCTAAAAACAGCTCTTGCCATTTTGGTCTACACTCTACATTAAAAGTAATCCAAGCAGCATGACACCTGAGTAATTTTGGTGGTGAAATATGTCATTAATAAAACTTCTAAAAATCTAGTCAGTACAGCCCCACTGGAATTGACTTGTCTAAAAAATATTCTCTAAATTGTACAGTATTTTATGTTATTTTTCTTCCATCTCTTCTCTCCTGGGTGTTCTATGGGTCAAGACAAAACCCGGTGTCATTCGTCCTGTGCTGGTGAAAGGAAAGAGTGCACAGCAAAAGGAGGAGCCCTATCAACCCAATCCTTTTAAAAAGTACCTTGAAGAAATCAGTGATCAAGGTATTGAGCAGGTGAGTAGCTTTCACTCTGAAGGATTTTATAGCTTCAGCTAGTTTCCTTAAAGAAGAAGGAAGAAACATAGATCCTTGTTTTGTCCTGGTCTCTTCTTTTATTTTGCAAAGTTAGATGATTCCCCAAGGGGCACCTGGCTTCTTAAGGAAAGTCTTCAAGCTGGGGGTGGGCAGCTGGGCTTTCTACAAGGACTTTTTTTTCTGGTGATGTAAAAACCTGTATGTTTAGGAGACGACCTCTTTATGATGTCTGTAGGAAACACTGTAATAAAAGTAAGTTGAAATCTTGTACTTCCCTGTCAAGCAGGTGTCTAGATCAGATCTATTAGAAAGTGCTTCTGTCATTTGGGGCCCAGACCTGAATCTTCTCTAAAGAGAAGTGACAGCAAGGACTGGGCAAGGTTCACTCTTCCCTCTCCAAGGAAGACTGAAGAGGAGCCCCAGTGTGTCTCCAGTGTCACTCCCCAGTGCATAGTCACTCCCCACATGCATGAACCCCAAGGTTCATATCCATGTTCCTCCACAGCTTGAGGGTACAGTTCGTCTGCCACATGTGAGGGGCATTAACGGGCAGCCTGTGGGGCAGCAAAGATGCTCTCTTCTTCCACAGCCCTCTGCATGAAGCCATAGGATTACTTTGCAAAAACACATCTTGAACTTTGCTGATCTGTATGAGTTCTTATCTTGGAGAAATCCCAGATAAATGGCTCTGACAGCCTTTTCTCATACATTTATGTTTGTGTGCATTATTGCCAAATAAACCTTAAATGTGATACATAATCTGAATGTTCCTGCTATTAAGCTATCCAATATGTTCCAAATTTTCCATTTTTCAGTGTGGTTGTTACAAAAAAAGCCAAAATAATTTCATATAAAAGTTACATATTAAAATTAATGAAAAAAATCATGCACTGACTTTAATAGAGAGAAAAGGTAATTTTACAATTAATATGTTCAATTTTTCTTCCTTTATTTAAAAGAACATTGTTGTGTGCTTTATATTATTGATAAATTGATATTTTTATTCCAACCTGAGTAATATTACAATTTGCTGTAAAGTACTTGTTATTTTAGTAAATCTCTATTAAGACATCTTTGTTCTGAAAAAAGAAGTACTGTGACTTGTATTCAGAGGATTCACTTACTTAACAGAAACTGATTTTGTTTGTGTGAGAAATAGCTATGTGATTCTAGTGGTGGTCTAGCAGGACAATTAATAATACAATCATATCGAGATCTAGGGAAAACACTAAAGTGCTGAAGAAGACAGCATATGCTTTTAATTTCTTCTCTTGCCTCGCAGAGTAGGTTTATGGTACTAATATAAGTCCCTTGTCGGTGGAGGAGACTTGGTTGCCCACATGAGAGTGTTCACAATCTTACAGCACCTGTGAAACTCTCCTGGGGGGTTTTAGTGTCTGTAAGAGCGCTGCAGCACTGACTGTGGGGCTGGGCTAGGTGCCCAGACAACAGCTTGAAAACTGCTGTGACTGTCTCTAACCACTGGGTTTTTAGCCTTTAAAGACAGTCATTCTCCCTCTTCACTTGCTCTCAGTAAGTGAGTATTTTTGGCTGCACAGTGGATGACTTCCAGAGAGGGGAACCAATGTTGCCCCCAAATCAGGTAAATTTATTGCTTTCATGGGATATACAAGCTGGGAATTGAAACTAGGAGACTAGGAGCTAAGCATTCTGCTCTCTGTGGAAGAGGTGGTGCTAATCCACTTGTCCTCAAATAAAAGTTTAGCAAGCATTTACTGTGGCTGACAGCAAAACTGCTCACACTGTTACCAATTTTTTCGAGTTTTCTCTGAAGATTTTCCCAGTCATGCTGGGAGGTTCAGCTCTTACATTTCTTTTCCCTCCCTCCCTCTGAGTTTTCTTTTTCTTTTTTTCTAGTAGTTACCAACAACAACCTCTCTTGGTGATGTTGCTGCCCCTCCTTCACCTAGCCCATCTTGACAGGACAGTCCCTTTCAGACTGCATCTTTGAGGAGGGTAGAGAACTAAATGAGATTCCAGATTGTATCAGCTTTATTAATTTCTCTCTTTTGATTTTTCTTAGACCTCTACCTCTCTACCCTGTCAAACCTGCCAGTGTGACACTGACCACTGGTGACTATGTGGGTGACATCCAGCTTGAGACATAATGATGCAGGCAGCTGTAACTTGTGACCTTCAGCTTCATGTCCCTCTGTTGAACACAAAGGTTTTTTTGCACACAGAGAGTAGCTTGTTTGCTTTTCATTTCATTAAGACACGTCCCTATGTGGAAAAGTCCATTTCCCTTATAAAATAATAGTAGTTTTTTCTGTAACAGGTAGCTGTTCTCATGCAGATAATTCAAAGTGATGAATAGAGGAAAGAAAAAAAAAAGATATCTAAATTAGTAAAGATCATCTGTAAAGGATGCAACTCAGCTCTCCATCTGTATTCTGGATACACTGTAAATAAGTTGTGTATATCCCCCCTCAAATACTTTTTACAGACAGGGTGTAATATTTCTGAGGTTCCAATCCAACAGTATTAAGGGTCCCACGTTTTTAGATGCCTTTACTGGAGATGGTATTTTTCCCATCATGAGAAGGAATTTTTTCTTTTCAGCACATTTCGGTAACATTTCAATAATTTTGCAAGTATGGTCCAATTTGTTCAAAAAAGCACCACAAAATATACTGGAAGTAGATGTAACTCATGAGCAGCGCTGACATGATGGTTTTATGAAGATTTTAATTTCAAATTGGGGAAACAGAATCTTTCTGGGTGAAAAATAAGATGTTTTGTTACATAATAATGTGAAAAGACTCACAAAGAATGTTAGAGAATTAATGTTCTTGCAAGTATTTATTAGCAAGGTTGTACTTAGACTCCTCTGCCACATAAAAAAATAAACCACTTTGAGCAATGAAAGAAGCCAGATAAGGATGAACTAAAGAGTTATTAGTTACACTTGGAATGAACCTGTGAGACCAGTTTGCCAAGGTTTATCATTAATAGAAGCAGGACTGGTGCCTCTGATGAGGAGTGGCAGGAGGTAAGGTTGGTGTGAAGTGACTCCTTCCAGGCTCTGATCCACTTATTTGCTCAACACTCACTCTTTGGTGAGCAATGCATTAGTTCGTGCTGAAAATAATCACAGATCTTGTCACAAGTTTTCTGGTTCTTTAGATCAAAAGGCATAGCATAGGGAAGTTTCTGGCCTAAACTCAGCCAGCCAAGTCGGTGAGAACTCAGGATGTATTGTGTCAACAGCCTTGACAAAAACTCAAGTGTTAGATGTGTGCCAAAATCTTTTTTAAGAAGTATTTTATCCTTTAGGTGCAAAAAGAATGTACATATTGGGGCTTTTTTGGCCAGAAACACTATTAACTACTGACAACTTAGAGCAGTGAAATATATTGTGTATGGACCTTCACTAGTTTAACTCTTAAATGTCTGAAAAGGTTTGTTAGAGTGTTATTGAAAAACCTGGAGCGCTCCTGCTAGTTCACAGATAAGGCAAAGTTTCTGTTGTACCTCTCAGACACTGTTTTCATATTGGTTTTGGTCCCAGTCCACCCTCTCATAAAATGTCCCAAATGTGGCTGTTTTATCCTAGCACAAGATCCTTCAGGGCTTTACTTTTCTGTCACTTGAGCATCAGTTGAGCAGCAGGAGGGAGATGCACTGGACCCCAGTCAAAGTATAACTGGTTCAATGGGACACCTACAGCAGGTTTTTGTGTGTGCACTTTCATGCCAAGTATTGGCATGAAAGCTGAGTACCTTTTATGGTGAATCATCAAGACCTATGAAATGTAAAAAAGGTGCACTTTGCTTTCTGCCCAAACTAACTTCTTTTTTGCGCCCATTAATCTGTTTCTGTTTACTTTTGGTTTTTGGTTGGTTGGTTTTTTGTTTTCTTTTTCACTGAAGCCTGCTTTCCTACATCCAGCTAAACTGATTCCTCCAACTAAGTCCCCTTTGCATCCTCCATCCATCTCCCTCACTGACTGTCTAAACTCTGGACCTTTCAGCCACTTGTCTTCCATCCCATGTCATGTTCACAACAATTCTTGTAACCCTTACAGACACAGCTCTTTGTACAATAAGGTGAGCATCAAGTGTGGTGTGATTCAAGAGGTTTGTCAGACTTTTATAATTTTAATTCTAGGCAGAATTGAGCTGAGTCATTAGGATTCAATAGTTGCAGGTGCTCTGGGAGATGCATCTCAAACAAGCCTGTGTCTCCAGGGATTTCCTGGAAATATTACAGCTTCTCCTTTCCTTGGCACAGCTTATGTGAGATCTTGCTTCCTCCAGACCAGCTAGGACAGAGCTCCCATGACTCTTCATTCAAACTATTTCTTCTCTGAAGGAGGAATAATCTATTTCATCCCTCACGCTCAGTTTGCCTTTAACATTTACCCACATTAAAGTGATGGGGAATGAGTAAAGGGAGCATAACCTGAGAGAAATACAGGCTTTTCCAGTGGCTCTATCTGTCATCCTGACAAGCAGTTGACTCTTACCAGTACAAAGGGCATCACCTATTATTCTATGATTCTATATTATTGCTGACGTTCTTCTCTTCTTTGAAACAACAGTGGAGAATTTAGACAAAAACCTCTGTAATCCAAGGTGTGTGGGTAACAGGGCTGGCTAATGAGCTCTGTAAGGTGAACACTGTGCCCTATGTCTTAACCAAAGTCTTTTTGAAGAGCAACTGGTACAAGGTACCTCAAGAGAGCCCCTGTCTGGCGTTAGAAAAGCACCAGTTGTGGAAGTCCACAGAAGATGTTGTTTGGAACCTCTCAGATGCATCCCTTCCATGTCCTCTTTTTCTAACACAGTCTGCAAATGATCAGGCCTTGGTGCCAGGAGAGATTATCCCAGTTTGAGATTTACAGCGTGTTTTGAGATGCAAGAGGTTAAAACCAGTCATTAGGTACTGTTTCTTTAGGCTATGTCATGGTTTCCTCACCAGATAGCATTTGATAGACTGGGTTTGGTTCAGTTTAAATTTTTACTGAACTGGGCTGATATGTTTACTTAGGCAGCAATGATTTTATGATCAAGTGTTTTTTGACAAGTTTCACATGAACGAGCAAATAGTTCACATGACCACTAAAGCCATTTTTTTATAATCAAAATGGGTGTTTGCTGTTGCTAATGAAAACAATGCTAGAAACTCGGAAATTTGAATAGAAAAGGGAATAAGTCAGGGAAAAGTTGTCTGAAGAAAATTAAGATAGTATAATTTTTTGGTAAATCATGTTAGCTGTTCTTTTGGGAAACAGGGTAACCAGATGTCAATACTGGACTAGCTTAATACAAACAGAGGTTTATTCACCCTAAAAGTAAATATTCCTCAGCTGGAATTTTTTAATGTTTTTGTTTGGATCTGTAATATTAATATTCTTCAATAACAAAAGGATGATTAATTTTGATTTTTTTCACATGATAAATATTTAACATTTGAGTCAATATATGTTGATAAAAATCCTGACAATATTTGCCTATTATTTCCTGCACCACCCAACTACATTCTGAGCTATTAATGTTTTTAAAAAGAAATTATTTAATTTATTGTCATAAATAATTAAAGTGGCAGAAAACACAGTACTGCAAACACAGTATCAGATGTTGAGATTTCAAACAATTAGACCCTTTCTGTAAACAACATCCTGACAGCATGTGAATTTTTTTCCATTCTCAGCTATACCTGCACCGTTATCTCTGTAAATTCCCTGAAGTTCTCCCTCAACACTCCATGTCTCTCAGGATAAGGGATGATAAGCAATGTGACTCACTGTATCTCCAGGCACCCACTACACACGTGGTCAGTGTCCACATGGTCACTCTATACCTGTTACCCTTCTAATTACGTGTTGTGTTTTGCTTCATGTTCCACTAGAGGGCAAAACCTGCTGGCATAAACTCTTATAACCATTTTAAATATGTTATAAGTACAGTATTGAGAAGGGACAGGAGGTCCCAGTGGATGAAGCTGTTATTCTTCACCTGCACTTTTGTTAAAAAATTACCTATAACAAGTGTTCCCTCAGAAATGGAAAAAACCAGAATGACCACCTGTGTCTAACATTACTGAGACTAGATATGGTGAGGTCCTAAACCTAGGATCATTTCATTTGTTGGCTTAGGGTGTAAGAAAATGACAGTTATTTCTATCTGAAATGCTTTATTGGAAGGGCAGTGTGGTGGTGTTTAGGCAGCCTTGACTCCGTGCCAGACTGTTTTTGTTCGAAGCTCTACCAAGTACCTGAATCTCCCTAGATGATGAAATTACACAGATGAAGCTGAAAGATAGACTTGGCAGGTTTTGTAGATTATAACTGTTCAAACTGATAAAATCCATAACTTGTGTCCCAAATCACTTCACAATGTGATTTTAGCTTTGATGGGAGGAGACAAGGTATTGTGGCTCTCTCCTTGTATCTGTGAATAGGCTGTTTCTGAAATAAAAATGTTTCCCATTTAAGTAAGCTGATTCTGTTCCTACTTGCCTTGTTATCTCTCCTTCCCCACTCTCTCCTTCCCCCCCAGCCAGAGGTGCTGCTGCTCTTATTTAAATTCCTTGATTCTGAATAATTATGAGTTAAACTTTGTATAGTTAAAAAACTCCCTTTCCTTTTGATTGCAAAAAAACATCTTAGGAAGATGAACTTGAATACAGCCATTGCAGTGATTGAGAGCCTGAGGTAACATTTAGCTCTGTGGTTAACTCCAAAGCATGCTTCTGATGGGAATCCCTCCAGCCTCTGACAGAAGACTGTGTAAAGTGGAAGAGCAAAACCCTCCACCTGGAATACTGTGTCCAGTTCTGATCTCCACAATTCAAAAAATATGCAGACTGACTGGTGAGAGTCCACAAATGGGCCACAAAGATGATCAAAGGGCCGTAGAACCTGCCCTATGAGGAAAGATTGAAGGAGTGAAGTCTTTTCCCCCTGGAGATGAGAAGGCTCAGGGAGGACCTCATCATAGTATCCCAGTACTTAAAAGGTAGCTACAAAGGGGACAGAGGCTTTCTCTTCACAGGGAGCCACATGGAGAAGACAAGGAACATTGGGTACAACTTGCAGTAGGAGAGGTTTCATGTTGTTATACAAAAATATTGTTTTTTACAGTGAGAGGAACTATTCACTGAAAAAACCTCCTTAGGGATACGGTGGAGTCACCATCACTGGAGGTTTTCAAGGTGTGGGCAGAGTGCTAGGTAATCTCTCCTAGGCTCTCTTTTCCACAAAAGATTGGACCCTTCCAACCCGTACTGATTTATGATTCTATGATTCATATGGAGACACAATCGATGTAAGTATATGTCAGGGCAGAGACCACTAGATTGTAGGAAACCTACCATCATTTTGAAGAATGACCTGCCCTAGTGAAGAGTCAAAGAATGAGTGGGTGAACTCCCTCAGCTGGGGACAGCCTCTAGGTCTCTACTGACTTTCAAAACTGCCTTTTCTTTCTGACATCAAGGGCTGAATACATGATTTATGTACACTCATGTGAAAATCTCCCTGTACACTCATGTTAGAAAATCTCCCAGCACAGCCTTTGAAAATGGATTGGTGGGAACTGGCTTTTTTGCATAAAGTATGAGAAATATTAAAAAAATACCATTTCTATCTGATCAGGCATCACTTATAACAGTAGCAGAGAACAAGTTCTCTTTAATGTCCAACTTTGGGATTGAGCTGATCCAATCTTTTTCCTGGACCTAAATGGAGTTTTCTTGAAATCACTCAATGCAGTTGTGCTGAAAGTGTCAACCTTCCATAATCACTTGCAGGTCTCCAGGCTCATAGGTAAGCAGAATATTTAAAGGGAATCTTTATTATTTTTTAAATGAAATCAGTCGTGTTTACCTCATCATCCAATCTCCTGCTCATTGGAGTTTGTATTTGATTAATGGCAGCATAGTGGGAATTAACATTCTGTGAATACAGCAGCCTTTCAAGGTTGCCATGGAAAAGCACTTTTCTCCCAGACATCATCCCAGCTACTTTTATTTCTAGAAGACTGTTTCTTTCTCTCTTTTGAACTTTGATATTTAGATGTTGTACTTGTGTAGGTGTATTGTGGTTGATCAATCTTCTTCTGTGTTCCAGAACAATTGCTTTAGTGTAGAGGTAAACAAGTCAGCTCTTTAGTGCTGTGCTACAAATTGGACCTCCTCGTTGGGAATTTACTAATACTTAATATTTCTGTGTCCCCTTTGTATATTCTTTTATGGCATTTCTTGGGCTTAGTGAGTTATTTTAATGATATCATACTTAGGTGACATTTCTATCTCTTTTAACTTGATTTGCTAATGCCTTCAGAAAATGCATCTGGAGTTCCTGCTCAGTTGATCTTTAAAGAAAGGCATTTCTTGTGAAGCTCTTTAGAAAGATCATAACTTGGTAATCAATTATTTTCTTCAAAAGCATTGAATTAGCAGCAGAACTTGAAGGTATCTTAGGTTCAACAGGAGACCCAGCAACATGCACTTAATGTGGAGGTGCCCTAACTCTGGTACTTCCTGGAATGAACTCTGTCACCCACTTCTCCCACTTCTCTGGAGACAGCTCTTCCAAAGGAAAAAAAAAGGATTGATTATTGTGTCACTCCTTTTGGTCTGTGTAGTTAGGAAAGTTTGAGAGCCTTCCTATCCCATTTCCACTAGGAGAAGCTGTTGATAGTAGGACCCTAGTATTTCTTTGGTGTATTTTTGTTAATTTAAAAAATATGCACACAAAAAGTAGTTTTTTCTTGAATGCAGTAGGATCAAGCCCCAGCAGGCACTTTCTATGCTTAGAAATGGAAATATGCTTCCTAGTGAATGCCTAGAAGTGTCCAAGTTTGCTCTTGGAACATAGTTACAGTCACTTCTGTTTCTTTTCGTCTTTTTATTTATATAGTCTGTCTCTGCTGGGACAGATTAAACCAGTCTTAAGCCCCAAAAAGTGCTTTAAAATACTTCGTCTTCATTCTTAGAAGTCTCTACATAATATAAAATTTGAGTTCATCCTTATCCCTGGCTTTCAAGGGTGATTGCATCTAGTTTCTGCATAGTGCATTTCAGTCAGACATTTTTTGTACAATAAGCATTATCAAATGTAGAAGAAATTCTGGTCCTAGTTAGCAACTAACTTCCGAGTCTTATCTTAGCCTTCTATATCTTCAGGGGAACACATTCTAGGAGAACAACCAAAGGAAACACAGCAGTCCCAATGCTACAACGCTTCTAATGTTTGCTTTTAATGTCTATGTTTGTTTGTGAAGGGGATTCTATGGCAGGTCACATGGTGATGGGGGCAAGCTTGTTTTAGCTTGGAGTCTGCCTCTGATGCTAGAATCCTGATTCATGACTGGATTTGGATTAGATACAAGTCCATTTCTGTAGGAATTCTTTAACAGTAGAAAATGGAATGTTAAAAAATGTCTATTAATGATTTGGCAAATGGGAACTGAAACCTGGGGACACAACCTTTGCTCATAATATAGTAAAAAGACAGAAGATAAGATTACAAAGAACAGAAGCAACCAAGAGGTAAAGGTTGTTATTAACAGCAATAGCAGAAATGTATAATTGAGTAAAAAATATCGAATGAGATTTGGAGCATGTGTAACCCGTATGAAAAACAAAAATAATACTTGTACACCTCTTATTGAAGACAGGGAGAAATCAAAACTTGAAGGAAAATCATATTTAATGAAAATTATGCCCAATCACTCAGAGCTATGAGAACTTCGTATCTTAGACCTCACTGAACACAAATGTTTCTATGCAATATCCCGCTGCTTTTTTAGATTGTAAAAAACACTATTCAGGTATCAAGAAATACTGCAAGTATTGATATAACGTGTACTCTGAAATATGATCTTAATTCACTGTACTTTCAGATAGAAGTATAAAATATAACTAGTTCTGGTGAAATTCCAAGCATGTACTTAGAGCTTGAATTAAAGAAGCCAGTATTTATGGATTTACAGAGATGTTATGAACTAGCTTTCTCTTTTTCTCAGTTAAACACTGACTATAATATTAGTAGTTATATTATAGGCAGAATATGATCTTAATACAAATTTTAATATAGTAGGTGACTGTTACACATGTACACTCTTGAAGATTCAGTCAAAGTTTGTCGTTTGCATTTAAAGTAACTAAGGTCAAAGGTCTCTGTTGCATCAGAAGCTTACTCAGAAAATAGAGTTTATTCTGTTTTGCAGCTAATCTGCTGAGAAAATACATGGGGGAAAGCCAGCTCCGAAAATTAAATCATTTCACACTCTCACCTGTAAAGCAGTTAAAGTTCCTTGGCTGTTATCATTCAATGAGCAATGAGCCCCTTCCTTGGGCCAGGAAGCATCCTCAGTTCTAAGAAATGACTCAATTTCTGTGAGTTTCATAAACAGTTCACAACCAATATTCTGAGGGAAATTTCAAATATTTTTGTTGTCAGAAATTCTGACATTTTCTTTCTAATACACATAAAAATTTGAAAGCATTTAAATACTCCAGAAACCAATATACATAATTTGGGTTATATGAGCTAACTCAAAGCAGATAGTTCTAATCCATGTAGTTAGAAGATGTTTGTCTTCTCTGCTGGCCTTACCCTATGGATGTGTGTGTTGCGGTTCTCATGCTTATGGTCTTCATTATGGGCCTGGAACCCTTGCTGGCCACCAGCTCCCATAATCACCTATAGTGAAATTAGCCCTACAAGGAACTGTAGTCTTCATTAGTCCACAGCAGAAATCGGAGGCTCTTACCATGATTGCCACAAAGTGCACTGATTGTGAAATACATTTTAATATTTTATGGAAGTGTTCCAAAGTGAAACATCCAGGACAGAAAACACAGTGTTCTAGTTACAGATGAGTTTTCTTACCATTAAATACTTAATTTTAATTTTCTAAATTACTAGTGAGAATTTGCAAGGTAAATCAAAATATGTTGCAGAAAGCTTCATTTTTCTGTTGCTAGTATTTTTCATTGAAAAATCATTTTGACAGAAAATCCCCAGTCAAATACATCACGGACTGGCCCTGCATGTGAAGTTTAACTTTGTCTGGAAAAAGGCAGCCCGAGGAAAATTGATGCACTTCTTATGTGCATTTCCCTCCCACTCTACTTAGAGATAAGGAATCCCTATTGCAAAGCCCTGTAGCTCCTCCAGTATTCTCCAGTATTTGGTTGCCTAGAGCAGTTGTGGATGACCCACCTCTGGAAGTGTTCAAGGCCAGGCTGGATGGGACTTTGAGCAACCTGGTCTAGTGGAAGGTGTCCCTGTCCATGACAGGGCAGTTGGAACCAGTTGATCTTTAAGGTCCCTTCCACCCAAACCTTTCTATGATTCTTTCAGTCTCAGCACACTCTGGTGTCCTCCAGGCCTGTTCCTGGTGAGAACCTATCAGGGAACTATGTTTGTGTGGTTCCAGTGCCTTGAAACAGTTTTGAGATCTTCAAGACAAAAATGCATGGCTACAGTAGTGTATAATAACAATTTGCATGTCTTTCAGGATGTTCTGTTGTATAAGTGTCTGAAGGCACATTATAAATCTATATTGTGATCGCCATTTCTACTTTTTCTTTTATAGAGAAGTGAAAGATGCAAAAGAATTGGTACTTAACCGACAAAATCTTTGAAATAAATTTTATACTGTGTCATTTTAAAGAGACTAAAAACTTCATAATCATAAATTGCCCCTTTATATTATATTATTTTCTTTCCCCTTAGCTCAAGGTAGTCCTCGCTCTGCTGCTGTGGGTGTTTTACCTTTTATTGGTACATGAGATTTCATCTTCTTGTACTCAAAGTGGATATCCATAAAACAGTTTTATAAAAACATTTGCTTGTTATGCATGTCTAAATAAATATTTTCAGCCTTTGAGAAATTAGTAATTTTGCCTATTGTAAAGGAATGTATCTGTGCTTAATAAGAGTCTAGAGTACCTAATTTATTTTTAAAGGGGATTCAAGACTTAATAGAGTAGTTTGAAAGAATAGAGTAAATGTGAATGTTCTCTGGTTACTATAGTTGAAATATTCTAATTTCTTATGTGTGTTATCTCTCACTGGTTCCGGTTTTAAACCTGTGCCTCAATTAGCAAAGGTTGCAGACCCTCTAGAGTGTGACTTAGATTAATGAAAAAGATCTTAAATTGAGAACACTTTAGAAAGCTTTATATTAGTTCAGAGGCAGCTGTGATTCATAGCACAATAAAGGTAAACTGACCTTTTAAAGGCAAATATGTCTTGCTGATTACAGAACTAAATGAACAAAGGTCTAACGAAGATGTTATATAATCACCTCTTTTCTAAGCCTTGACTGAGTCTGTAAGAGGTTATTTTGGCCAGGTATGTAGTTTCCCTTTGAACTTACATGCTGCAAATACTTACGTATTGTAAAGATATTCTGCTCTCCTCAGTACAATTTTGCAGCTAGAAATGCAGATTTAGTTTGCTCTGTCATTGTTCTTAGAAATAATAAAGAAAATGTCACATTACCAGAAAACTGACTAATATCTAGAAAAGTTAAGTATTATTGATTAACCTCGTAATAGTAATGCAGAGTTTTGTAACTGTCAAAGGAAACAAGAATAGAAACTAAAAAAGAAATATTCATCTCCCACCACCAACAGACACAATCCTTTCACATTTGCAGATGGAAGTAGGTTTTCTTGCCAGCTGCTTTGACCTGAAGATGAAAAACTGCCAGGGATAGAGCTTGATGAGGTTTCACTACACAACACACTCACAAAAAGTGCATAGTCCAAGTTGCATTCAGATCTTGTGGACATAGCCATATTCCTATACGACTTTGAGGGATGATAGTCACACAATGTTTAGTAAGAAAGGGTTAATCCCACCTCATTCTACTTGCTTCATATTCTGGTAGTTTTAAGTTGACTATGTGGTGTGCATTCAAGAAAACAAAAAATCTTATTTTTAAGGAAAAATCAGGAAGGAAGGAATAAGATTCTGTAGCCTCTTGATTAAAGGGCATGAGAGGGAATAGGCATGAGAGCCTACAGCAGGGCTCTCATTTCAGGTTATATTGACATGATATAAATAACACAGATAACCATTTTTTGGTCACTCAGGCCAAGGTACTCAGCTCCTTCACAGGTGGAATAGGCAGAGCTGTATGATTCCAGGGAAAAACCCAACACCCTCCTTTCAGGGACTTGCAAGACTAAATGTTATTTCAGCAGCGCAGCACTTAGCTTATATAATGCATATTCACTAAAGTACTACATAAAGTTCTTTATAAATGAGCCATATGTGACTTCATTAAGACTAGACACATTTGACTGTAGAACGTATATACTATTTTATGACAACTTCAAGGGTTTTATGTCAGAGAAGCCTTTTGAAAACAGAGAGAACTGTACACTGTTAGTTTTTTCTCCAAGTCTTAAGCATGCACTAACTTTTTTCTTCATTTCTAATCAGTGAATTCCTTGTCTTGTTTCAATTAATCTTCTCCAAAGTAATCAATGTTAATGATGTCTGTCCAGAAAATACAGATTATTTTTCCTCTCTGTGGAGACTGTCATTCATGTTGGCTCTTTAGTTTGAAAAGAGGACACTATCAAAATAAAGGAAGCAAATATATTTCTTGGACAAAAATTACTTTTCTCAGGTCTAAGGAGGGACTTGAGACCTTATACTCAAGGAGCATGGTAAGGCAGAATCATGACTGAGAGGGGCATTTCAGGTTAACGGGGTAGGCAATGAATACCAGCAAGAAAGGCCAGGATGAGATAACACAATAGAAGTGCATTTTTCATTATTTGGCTGTCTGCAATTTGAGAAAAAGAGCTGCTGCAGTCTCAGATCACTACCTGACTGTGGGGCTTTTCTTTCTTGCAAGCAGTGGACCATTCTTCTCAGAAGGCTTAGCTGCACATCACAACAGGATATGATCAATACTTTTCTTCTTGTCTTTTTGGTTGACCCTTCTTGCTTTGCCTGGAATACAGAGATGCCATATTCTGATGAGGCAAAGGGTAACTCAACTCTTGGGTTTATTCCAATGAAATACACTTGCCAAGATACCGCAGGTGTTGCTAGAACTTTGTATCTCTGTGCCATTAAGGACTGCCCACCCTGCCCACCCTTGATAGTCACAGGGTGCTGGATTTGGAAATGGGACTTCTGTCTCCCATGAAGACCATCAAACACCTCCTGTGTGTGCTGCAGCACTCGGGTGGTGTGAGGTCTGGGGAATGCTTTGGTGGCTGCCTGGCTGACGCTGGAAGCCAGGTGAGCAGCAGAGGAGGGATGTTGCCACTGAGAGGGTCTAGGCTCCTTACCCATTCCTTACACTTCTTTTGCCTAAAAATATTTCTTTGTAGAAATTTATTAAATAAATAAATAAAACTGTTGCCTAAAGTTATTCACTTTTTGTTTTGGGAAATAATAATAACAATAACAACAACAACAATAATAAAAATTAAGTGGTTCAAAGCTGCTGTTGTTGCTAGAATTGATTCTTTCTTCCCTGAAAAGGAAGGGCAAATTCACAAAGGGAGAGAGCAATACATAGCAGATCCATAATGTAATTTCAGAAAATTAGAGTACATTCCACTTCAGTATCTTTTTTTGTGTGCTGGGCCAGTTTAGCAGATCCATTTTGTTTCTCAAAAAGCAGTGTCAAAATCAATTTTCTTAGAAGAGCAATACTTTTAAGCAACATGTTTGTTGATTTACTATTTGATCTAAATGCCAAAACAAATTAATGCCTTTGATAATTTGAAAATAGCAGGCTTCTTCCTGTCTTGTTTTTATGGAATTCTAAAATACTCAAATACACTTTCAACAATCTTTGCTTTAAAGAGGATGTCTCTGTATCACTGTACAGGAAAATGTCACAAGCTTGTGATCTTGACATTACCTTTATAAGCTCCAGATAATCTATTTACCTGCATTCTAACTAAAATCTCCTTGAAATTGGTATGGTTCTTCACTTGAGTCACATCCATCAAACTTCATTAGTCATAGCAAGACATATAATGTTCAAAACACTGGAAAGTTACTGAGATCTAAGACTCCTTTCTGCACATACTAATTACTGTTACACAGCATTTTTTAGTTAAACATTTTTATGATTTATGTCTGTGAAATTTTGAATTAAGGAAAGCTCTTTTGGAGGAGATTTAAGAAGATATTCAAAGTGACAGAAATATGGTTGCAGTTTTCAATAACTTTCTGTGCATTATCTCATACTAAATGTATCATAACACAGGTGCCCATGCTGTGATTTTTACTCAAGATACCTCCTTGAAATTCAAAAGGAATTTATCCCTTCTCCACTCTTTTAATTATGGGAATATAATATAAAAAAAAAAGACCATACTTTTAAATAGATTTTCATACAGACAAGGAGTAACAACAGAGAGTATGCTGAACACAAATGAGATCTCTTTGCCTTGCTATCCTCCGTATGTCTGAGGGTTTGGGCTTTAATTATTAAATTTTAGCGATATTTTATATAGAAATTAAATTGATTGTGGATTTCTTTTTTCTTTTTTTAACCGTATACTCTCTCCAACTTGTAACATCTTTTCTCAGAAGCCCAGTCATCCCATGATGCCTATTCCAGAAAATGAGACACTCAGCTCTAAGGAGGTAATCAGTTGACATTTAATGCGTTTAAGCATTTGCATGCTAGTTTTATCATTTACGTATGTAGCTTGTATGGAGTTGATCAGCAAAAATGTGCTGAGCTTTCAAACCTACTTTTTTTCCAGTGCAGGGACTAGATAAACATTAATTGTTCTTAATGATTAACGAAGAAAAGAAACAGAGTTGTTTTGCAGCCTGTGTTGAGTATGTGAATTTCGAATAACGCTAACATTTACACTTGAGGTTCCTGATATGTGCTGTTGGGAAGTAAGCAAGTGGGAGTTGTTAAATTATGCAATTAGTCCTATTTAAATAACACTTTCCACAATTTTCAGTCATTGATATATAGCTTCTGCTTTAAATACCAGATACTACAACAGCTACCAGAAGCGCTTATAATTAAGTAGCTATTGAGAATTGCATAAAAGAGAGTCAAGAAAACATAAAAGGTAATTCAAGTTTGCCCAGTATCAAAATTCAGTGTCAGTTTTATTTGACTTTGAAGAAGGACAGACACAAATTTTCTTGAAGTCTAAGTTCAGGGGCCAATTCCCTACTACTTTTACATATCTTAACTCTAGGTCCATAGCGGTTACCACCCTAGATAATTAATTCAGTGAGAGCAGACGCAATTTACTAGTCATTATCAATTTTCTCTTGAGACAGAGTATATAAAAATTAAAAAGTTTCTGCTGGCACAGGGAAGTCCTTTTTACCAGCAAGGTCATGAACACGAAACTGATTTATAGCCTCAGTGTTGAAATAAACATAATGTAATTAACTATCATAGTCTTTACTCTGGCTTTGGAATGTAATAGAACATCTTTAATTAAAGGACATTTTCAATATTATTTTTGAAATTCACATTTGAAGGCATAACTTACTACCAATAATAGAGTACGTTTATGGCAAAGGATGAATTTTTTGCTGCTGAGACCTTTTACAAGGTGCATGTTCACAATTATTTCACTAGTTTTTTGATGAGTTTAACAATACAGATAGGAATGATAATTAAATCTTTGTAACTCAGTTTATTTGTAATTTATTATTCTAGAATTTGATTCTAGTTTTGTTAAAAGCAGAAACACGATAATTTAAATAAATGAAATGGATGTTTGCCAATAATTTCTGCCAAATGATTAACTTCCTTGTTATTTTGAAAAATATTGGGAGAGTTTTGGGGTCAAGACCTTCACATCTTGGAAAGAGAGGATTTTCCTGAATTCTGAGTTTGTTGACAGCATATCAATATATTCACACAGTTTATCTCAGTTTCCACTGGAAAAAAAATGGTAAAAAAAGAGTAAAAGAAAAAACGTTGATATCTCACTTGTTGAGTGGATCTGCACCAGGAATATATAAGCACAAATGTAGCCTCTTATTCTCATGTGAATTCCCGGCCTCTCTGTGCACGGTGTCAGAGGCTTAGAGCTATTTCGTATCTCTTTTTGTTTGAATCTTCATCACAGCTTTCTAACCTCCTCCTTTTTTCCTTGCCTTTGACATTTCTGCTTGTTTCTACATCATCAATCTTGTTTCCTCTGCCTCCCAGGAGCTACTTCTTGATTCTCTCAAAAGCAGTGTCTGCTGTGGAATTATTCAAAAAAAGACCTAAAATGCCCTCACAAAGAGAAGTTAGACCACAAATACCTTGCAGATCTTCTCAGATATGTTATTTTTTTCCATCTCATCTGCAAAGTTTCTGAAATATTATTGAAGTTAAGGTATTTCACTAGAGGGTGGTGAGAGAGACTGTATAGTTCTGAGGATAAATTTGTTGTTGAGATTAAGTAGATTTGCACCACATCAGGAACTCTAAAATCTGTGCGTATATATACACATATATGTATATATGTGTATTTGTATAAATGTGTGTGTGTATGTATGCATGTGTGTATATGTATATTTGCAGCCTCTGATGATGCAGATGATTTTCTTGTATTTGAAAATAAGATTCGGAAGGGAAACAAACAGCTGAATTCTTGTCTCTCATCCTTCTTCTTTACAATTTACACATCGAGGGAGAATTTTGCAGATCTAATGGAAAGATGGATCCTTTCAAAGAGCATTCTTTAAGGGACAAGACACATAATTTAGCTGAGGCATTATTAAGATCAGTTCAGTAAGTGAAGCATCTCACATTTACGTTATAAAGTCAGACTACCGTGAGTGAGATATTCTCGAAAAGAGTTTGTGGTATGTTCTGATTTAGCAGTGAGAACAAAAGTGCTAAGTTCCTTTGATTAGAGGCCAACTTGGTCTGTTCCAAGACAGGTAAAATATATAGTACCGTCTTCTAAAAATTCCCTCATATTTAAACAAACACTTCAAACAGAACTTTAATTTATTAAAAAGCTTAAATTTATTACAACCATTGCAGCATTTGTGCCTTGACATCTAGAACAAAGATATCTGATAAAATTGTGGTTGCATTTATAAGGACCAAAGAAAATCAACTGAAAAGAAGATTTATAAGTGCTGCTATCAGTACGCTTTGTCTTTCTTTTGATTAACGTCTTGTTGGATGACAGTCATCCACCACTTAATGTTAGCTAGAGGCAAATAATTAGTTTTAAAGTTGAAAAAAAAGTGTAAGATACCATTTTGTACAGCTGAGCAAGATGAGTATTTATTCTGGTTCCCTGGGGCCTGTCACTAATGTGTATTTTGTAACTATGACTATGCAGATGAACTCCAGTCCATGTAGATACATCAGGAAGAATTGTGTCAGACTCACCACAAGTTGTTCAGGAAGTAACATCAAGAGATGACACATTTAATGTTTTCTCTATTACAAGTCAAAGAAAATATTCTCCAATGAACTATTCAAAGTACTTGTACAGGGCATGAGATCTAACTTTTTCCCCCAATTTTTAATCTCATTTTTATCAGAGGAGGTGACCAGGGCACACCATGCTGGCCATGTGGGAGTTGAGCAATGTCTTTGTATGTTTAGTGGGTGGCAGAGAAGACACAAATGCATCTAGAGATGACCCACTTTTCTCATTCTCAGTTAAGAAGGATTGAACAAAGGCATCTGTTTCCCTCGAGATCTATTGCTGGAAACAGAAGTATGCAGCACTGATACCCAGAAAGAGATCCACATTTATACTATCTTGGAGACAGACAGGAGAGCAACACAGAACCAGGATCAGGTCAAGATATTTGAGGAAGTCGTCTTAGCTGTCCTGAAGGTGGTGGCTTCTTGGAGATATGTTGTTATTGAATTGTCTTTGAAGAACAAACAATTTTCACCCTTTTCTGTTTTATGTGGTTGTGTCTTCAGAATTGGATGTTATGATGCTTTCCCTTTCCAGTGCATTAAAAAAAGTCAAGGTATGTCTTGGTTGATGATTTTTAAAATCACAACACATTTCAGGCACCTGCATTGTTCCTTTCTATTTAGGAACCTATCTTGATTCTAGGAACAGTTTATACTGAATTTACACTTTAAGAGTTTACATAACCCAGAAGTCTCCACCTAATTTAAAATGTCTTTTTTATCAGTGAATCTTGTTTGGATGATGAACTGATTAGGAAAAATCCTGTCAAGTTATAAGTCAAATATTACTCTTACTTCTATAATAAGAACCTTAGATCACTGTCATATAGTCTCTGCCCTCTTCATCTGTAATTACATATAGGCTTATACTTCTCCTGTAATGTTCCTCCCTCAGAGTGAAAAAGTCAGTGTGATTTCTGCAATTCCAAAAAACAAATGGATGGGCAGATGCTTTGTGAAACATAATTGCCTCCTTGACCTTTAGGAAGGAGTGAGGGAGGGAAAGAAGATAAGGCGCTCCTAATTTCTATGTAGTAATTTGTATTGTTTTCCTTAAAGAAAAGTATTCACTGAAAATTAAAAAAAAAGTTGTATTCAGAAGAATAGCATTCTATTCTTCATGTAATTTTAGCCTCATTCCGTAAGAGCATGTACCAAGTAAGATCTATCACTTCTCTGTGAAAGCAGGAAAATAAATAAGGGATATTCTCCTTGTGAAATCCTCCTCTACAACCAGTTGATTTTAAATGGAGGAGATCTGAAGGATACTCCTTGGAAACCTAATCAAGAGATATGCCACTAATTTTTGATACCTACCGTTTTCCTTTCAAGTAAAGCTAGTGTTTACGCAGGTTATGATGTGTGAATGATGTTATAATCATTCCCAGAATTGTACTGAGTCAGAATTTCTAGAGAGAACATGGGGCATATGTACATGTATAGTCTCAAAAAGGCATTGCATGCAGGCACTAGAAGTATGTCCTCATTACCCTTATTCCTCTATGACTTGCAAAATCCCAAGTCTATGACACAATTACTTTAGGTCCATGAAATCTTTAGCTGAAGCTGTTACTCTGTTTTATCTGTTTGTTACGTATGAAAGATCTGCAATATTTACTTGAGATCTTAATAGCATCTGTAAGGCCAACATTCATAAAACGACCACCTGAGAAAAAGATGATTTCATTGACTTCAGTGATGACAGGGTTTCACTGACTGTCTTTTGTGCAAAGTAGTAAAAGTTCTTGAAATTTGAAGTTCTGTAAAAATGTCAATAAGGTCCAAAGTTCTGTTATAAGTTGCTCTTAATCTTTATTTACTTAAGGAGTGTTCCTAGTCTGAAGTCAACAATAGTATTAATCATTGATAGGTTCTACATATAAGAGGAAAATGCACCCATTTTTTGAAAGTGTCCTTGTACTAAAGAATTTATGTAAGGGGTTTTGCTTTACATTAAACAGAAGTTCCAACCCAAATGACATTATCACAGCAGACTGATGTTCATCCAGTTGAAAAAACCTCATTGTATCCTGGATTAGTCTGTAATGATCCAGCTCTTGCATACCATTCAATACCTTCTCAACTTGTAAAGAAGATTCTCTGTCAAAGAAAGAACAGGGATGTGGCAGATACCTAATGAAAGTAGAGGGAACTGTACTGGAAGCACTCCCACTCAAATGTCAACTTTGTTCAAGCCCCTTTTTCCATTTGGTGCTGAGAGATGTCCTTCCCAGCATGCAGATTTATTGGGGCAAAAGTCTGCCTTGCTCCTTGGGCTTTCCTTGGAGCATGTCCACCTGTCACATTGTGGATGTACTGTTCACTTTTTGCTTTCAGTCTTGCCTAAGTTTGCAGCCTTGTTCCCCAGACAGTGGAGAGCTGGTATACACTAGTATGGCAGAGCATTACTGCCAGATCCTCTTTGGAGTGATGGTTTTACTATCCTTAGTTTATTTTGACCAAGCCAAGGACTGTAAACCTAGGCTCTCTCCATTATAACTGTTCATTTGGCTAAAAATTTGATGACCCTGCAAATGAGCATTAAAAGTAGGAATAACTACTTTTGCTAAAGGAATAAGATATTCAGGTGTCAACTGTAACAAATTCTTTAACCTCCAAAATGGATGAGCCACTGAAAGGAAACAGTAAGCTGTAGCCTTCTGATATTTATAAATAGAAAGGTAGGTCCAAACAATGCACATTTCTAAATTCTCAAATAAAACCTTTAAATATCAGCAGACATACTTTCTATTTACTTTATAATTTAACAATGCTTTAACCTTTATTTTTTAATACTTTTTATATACAGCAGGAAGTTTATACTTGCAACAGGTAGTTGGGCAATACTTTTGGCCTCCTTCAATGATATCTTCTTGTTTTAAATAAAAACTTTCAGTTATAGGCTACCAACATGAAAGGGCATTAGATCACCATGCACTAACAATGAAAAAGCATTTTATGCATTTATAGGATTTTATTTCCAATGTGTTGATTATAAAAAGAATTACTGTAAATATATTACTTTTATGGTAAGTTTACATTAAAAAATCTGAAAGAGTAGTAATATAAGAGTGATAAAGAGAAAGTTTGAAATGTCAGTATGTTGTTTAAACTGCTATTTTAATATAATTCTACTTGGCTTTAAGAAACAGCTGTTGTATTTGGTCTCCTTCAAATAGTGGCAGGAGTACTGTATAATAGTTTTAGAGGGAAAGAGCTTGCCCTGAATAGGTAGTCACAGTTGTATGTTGACGGAGGCTTTTTTAATATTCAATACCTAAGTAATGCATAGGTAATGAGAATCACAGACTCAGACAAAAATTAGTTATAGTGTTTGACCATTCTTACTCTGAAAAATATTTCTCCTTATGGCTAGTTAAAATTTCCCCCCTTGTTGCCTCATTTTCTTTCACTGTGCAAATCTGAGCCACCTATAAACCCTGCTTAAATAGCTGGAGAGGGAAAATGGATACCCTTTAGCCTGTTCGTTAGGTTAAACAAGAGCTGTTGCCACCCCTCATCTGTCACATGTCTTTCCCAGAAATCAAGGAACACTTGCAACTATCCTGATAGTCCTCCATTTGGTTTCCTCTGCTTGCTTGACAACTCTTTTTTATTGGGAAGGCTCAAAAATGGAAACTATGTTCCAGATGCAGCCTCACTAGTGCCCAGCAGAGGGGAATGACTTCTCTCAACCTGCTAGTTGTGCTCTAATTAATGCAACTGTGTATGAAGTTATCCTTCACCACAAGAGTGAACTGAAACACATTCAGTTTGGTGTTGACTAGACCTCATGTCCTTCTTGGCAGAGCTGCTACTTAGCCAGTCACTGACCTATAACATTGCATGGGTTATTCACTTCCTCCATCCCTCCTTGTCCCCATATCCTTGTCCCCTGCCAGATGCAGGATTTTGTGTTTGCCTTTGTTCACAAATCTCATGCTAGCCCATTCCTCCAGTCTGGAAAAGTCCTTCAGTTTGGAAAAGTCCTTCAGAATGCGAATCATACCCTTGGCATATCAGTCTCTCCTGCCCATCCAAGTTAGGAACATTCACAGACTTCCTGGACATGTAGGATCTTCAGGACCTTGATGGAGATGTCACCCTGGCATCCTCTGAAACACCACCTGGAACAGAGATTTTAAACCACTATCTTTTTAGACCAGTGTCCCAGCCAGTTATTCGTCCGCTCTGTAGTGTACCCTGCTCCTCAGTTTGAGATTCTAGGTGCCTGTGGCAAAATCCTTACAAAGTTGGAGGAAAATAACTCCTATGTCATGTGAATGCAAGGGTGGCCACATACTCTCTCCTCCCAGCATGAGGTTTAAAAAAGCATGAGTCTGAAATGTCCTCCGATGTGCATTTAGTTAAGGTGATGCTTGTCTGTTGAAATCTGCTGTGTGCAGTAGACTTCCTCAAACGTGTTAATGCATGAAACATCATTCCCTGGTTCAGTAAGCACAGTTGTAAATTAACAGTGCAGCAAACCAGTGCTTTAAAAAAAGAGAAAGTACTTACTGTATGAAGTTGTCTGCTGGTTTTTACAACTGTGCCTGCTTAACATACTGCAGTTTTTATTCTCCTCTCCACTTTGTTTTCACCTTTTATTTTCATTTTTCTATAGGTTTCCAAAGAAAGAGGTTCTATTTAGCTCTGACAGTGAGTATGACTTTTTTCTCTAGCTTGATTACAGTCACAATTTGAATATGTAACTACTTTGGTGTCACTTTAACAAATTTTTATGGCTTTGATTAAAAAGATGGTAGGGTGCTTTAGCTACACAGTTTAGTGTTTGGATAATAAGATGGCTATGTTAGATGAAGGATTTTCTAGGAATAATTACCAATGCAGAATAATTCCAATTCTTAACACGACAGAATAAAGTCATAATTGGATTAATTTTAAGTGGTATACAATCAAAAAGTTGGAAGAGATTGAGGTATAGTCTGGGATTGGATAGTAAGGTGATGTCAGGGAAATAAGATTTTTTTTTTTAATATTTGAGCACATAATCACATAGTACCATTAAAATGAATGGTTTGCTAGAGTTAAACAACACCATATTACAAATAATGTACTATGCTTGAGAGCAGATGTAACATAGTACTTAAAAAGGGAGGTCACCAAACAGGTGATACTGGAAAGGCTGAAAGGTTCAATGCCTTTTTTTTTTTTTTTTTTTTTTACTTGTTTCAGTCTTCACAAAAAAAAAAAAAAGAGTAATTATAACTAAAAGTTTATTTCAATTATTATTAAGAATTTGAGAGTAGGATCATGGAGAGAAATGGAAAATAACACCTGAAGGAATGCTGGGGTGAATTGGAGTATTCAGGATGGTACAGCTTAATGAAACTTACCCTTAAAATACTTAATCAAAGCAATTTCTCAAACACTAGTGATTAGCAGGATGAGTAAGTTCCCAGAAAACTGGAGAAAGGCAAACACCATGTCCTATCTAAACAAAAGAGGAAAGAAAAATCTAAAGAATTACAGAAAAATCAGTTCTAACAGCATTTCCAAAACACTGGAACAAAGTATTAAACAACACATTTGTAGGCATCTAGAGAGTGGTAAGGAGATAAGATTACTTGTACCCGGACATGTCAGAAACAAATCCTATCAAGTTGATCTCATTTCCTTCTGTGACAGCAAAGCAGATACAGCGATGTGTTTTATACACAGTCCCACACGACATTCATAAGCAAGCAAAGCAGATATGGACTAAATTAAATTCACATAAAGTAGATACATAACTGATTGGAAAGCTGGACTCTGAGAATTGCTGCCAAAGAGGGAGAACATCTCACAACTTTCCAGAATGCTGTCTTCTATATAAAACTATATGTCTTCACTTTAAAACTTTGTCATTAGTTACTTGCTCAATCACATGGACGGTAGGATTACCCAATTTGCAGCTAATGCCCATTTGGGAGGACTTGCAAGGAGCTTGGAAGGCAGGATTTTAATCAAAAAAATGTCACTTACAAGAAGGGCTTGAAATAAATATGGTAAAATTCATTAAAGACAAATACAAAAAAATATGAAGAGTGCAGACAGAAAAGGCATGATGATGTTACTGCAGGTGAGAACCTGAGGATTATAGGAGAGGACAAACTAAATATAGTGGAAGAGGTGATGGTCTTACAAAAAATGCCATTCCAGGGAGATATTGAAGAGAGTGCTTATAATATGGTAGAGGCAATTACCCATGTCTGTTCAGTACTAGTGAAAAATCAGTTATGTGGGATGTATCATGTCCTCGCACAGATGAATAGAATAGAAATAAGGACAGAGTAGAGGCACAGCAGTTTGTATCTCTTCATAATGGACTATTATAAAGGGATATTAGTCACTTCTCCATCTTTCCTGAGAGTAGGAGAAAGAGAAATGTGCCTAAATTTCAGGGAGAGAGATTTAGTTTGGATTTGAACAGTTGCAGCTTTGTGAAATTTTAAGTCTTAAAAGCAGTTTGCCTCCGGCTGCTGCAAAGACGGGCAAGCATCTCACAAGGTAGATCTGGTCTGCAGCTCTCATCTGCTCCCACAGCTATAGCACAAATGAGGTGGCTGAATATATCTTTAAGGTTTGGGGTTTTTTTCTGTGAAACTATGAGTTCCTCTTGTTAGCTAGATCTTCAGGTTGTATAAATGAGAAAAAACTAGGTGACCTGAATGCGTGTTACACATCTTACTAATCTTTATGTTTGACCTTTTGGATTCATGCAAAAACTCTTCTTTTGCAGCCCCAAATTAGGATCAAGAGCTGAAACTGCATTTTGAGGCCTGTTTCTGTACTAAGAAGGAATCCACACCACAAATGTTATTTAAAGCACCATTAAAAAAATTGCTTCCAGTATGATAATTGTAAAGCAGTAATAACAATCAAATATTCTTTCAAGAGATAATCTTATATAATAGCATAATTAACCCCAGAGCTACACACTTGAATATGCCATTTCTTGAAATGCTTGTTGTTTTAAGAGATGCCCAATATAACACAGCATATTTTATTTAGAAATAATATAAATGTTGAAATTAAATAAAGCTGTATTTTTGTTGCAAAGTGTTTTTTGCGATTCTTGTTATTACTCCTGTAAATTTAACTCCATGTGTTTCAAATAGCTGAGAACAAATGCCGATATTGCCGGGGAAGGAATGCTCCTGCTTGCTTAACCTTGGTCACATTTTGACACCGCACTGGCACTTGGGTTTTGTGAAGTAGTCCAGAGATCCAGAGACTATTCACGTTTGTGCCAGCATTCACAGCAGTCAGCATGCGCAGCGATTTTTCCCTGCCATGCATATTGATAGCCCTTCTGGCCAGCAGGGTCTGTGCCAGTTGCTGAGTGCAGACAGAATTACTGCAGCATGAGGAAGAAACATCACTTCCCTCTCCGCTTTACGCTCCTATGTTTTTGATTCTGTGCTGCTTCCACAAAATGTTGTCCAAGCCTGGATCTGAAACAGTTTGCTCCCCAAATGCACTATAAAAGTCTGATTGTCTATGCTTGCATGAGTTAATTGCCTTCTCCCCAATCTCTTGGTCCTTTGAACCACAAATCACCCTCAGGTATGTATACGCTCAGGACCCTTGCATTGCAGCCCTCTCCTGTGCAGGAGCATTTTACCTCCTGATACATTCTGGTTAAGACTAATATTTTAATGAGAATTGCTGCTGCTTTCATTAAAATTAATGTGATTAACTATTTATGAAATACTACTATCAGTTAAAACATTAAATTTAAAACCGGCTTAGGCTATTCAGCCTCTTGCACTGTTGGACCTGGTGTAACTTCAATCCTGCTTTTTTAGCTGTTGGATTCTGGAACTGTGAAAAGAGAAGAAAACGTCAGCAACCAGTAAGTCTCTCTCTATGGGCAATATATTCATTTTTTCCCTTGATACAGGAGCATGTATGTCCTTCATAATATTGTGAACAGATTGATACAAATATAAGGGTAGGGTTTTTGTTTAGTTTCTTTTCTCAGTGGAAAAATAATAGAAGTTAAGTGTCTACACCTTGTGAATAGCATACCTATTAACCAGATGGTGGGAAAAAAATTGAGAAAAGCTCATCAGTGAGTTCAAGAGGGAGTTTGTGGGACAGAAATCAACACACACAAATACAACAAAAAGTATTGAAAACTTAAAAAAATAGATATAAATTCATACATATAAATGCACCTATAACTATAAATGTGTTAAAAGTACTGTAATAGGTCTACCCACCAAGGACCTAATAGTATTTCTTGGTTTCAGTAAATCACTGAAGTGGGTAAAATTCATATTTAGAGCCGATGTGTGTGTGAGTCTCAAAAGTCTTAGTATGCTTTTCTGCCCATTTTTTTTCAAGGCATTTGCTTTGTTCTGAATTTGTTCCAAACCCAAATTTATTTTCCTTTTGAATTTAATTTTTGTAGAGCCCAAATCCATTCTAGCGTGTCTAACCAAGAGAATTATTCACATGGTATGGTTTAGGTTTAGGTTGTAATTTACCTAGGTGATCAACTGAAGCCCATAGGTGAAAGGAACACAAGCAAGAGAAAGAACTGCTAGGATTAGAGAAAGGACTAGGAGAAATCCTTTTTTTGACCTCTGGATTTTTGAGTTTGTTCAATTCTGCATACTTTAAAAACAAGTTTTGCTCTCTGTTCAAACAGCTTTCATCTATGAATGAAAAATAAGATTATATTGGCAGTTACAGTCTAGGAACTCTATCCTGTAAAAACAAAGGAAAAAGTACAAGGAAAAAAATTCTTTAAGGAGAGATTATAAAGAGCAAAACAACATGAAAGTGATCGCTTTTTCAGCAAAACTAGAAAATTAACGGGTGCTGCTTATTCAATAGTGTAATATATTTAGTCCACGTTCTGCTGCCTTTACTCTGCTTTTATTCATTATTTTATGGTAAAATACACATTTCTGTCAGGATAACAATGACTGCTTATGTTTGGTGAGGGCTTTTTGCCTCATCTGCTCTTGCAGTCTGATACACTGTGTTCACCCCATCGTGTGCATGCTTGTGGTGATTCTGTTGTTGCTATGTGCTACAACTTAAGCTAGTGAAAAAATGATTTATTAGAGTTGTCCCAAGTGGTCAGAAGAGGAATGTGTTTAGCACGAGGCATATATTTGGACAGTGGTATAGAATGTGACATGGGAAGGAGAAGCAGAATTCATTACTTGAGAAAATTTGGTTGTTGCATCAAAATAAGGACAGCCTTTGGCCCCAGCGTTCAGCTGGCTGCCATCCAAAGCCTGGTTTAGTGTGGCACAGGTCTGTGGTCTTGACTCGGTTTTAATGAGAAAATTGCTTAAATATCAGGAAGTTCACAAGCTAATGCTGTGCAAAATAAGAAAAGTGAAAGCACAGCGAGAAGGATTTTGTTGAAAGGGTAACAATAGCAACTCTGGGATGCAAAGGGAAAAAAAATCTGTACCTTAAGGTATAAAAAAAATAGGTAAAAACAGGGAGTCAGAAAGTGGCAACTCAGCAACACTGAGGATCAGCCTGTTATGAGGATTAAGATATAGACTTATGAGGAGTGGCTGAGGGAGCTGGGGTTGTTTAGCCTGGAGAAAAGGAAGCTCAGGGGGGACCTTATTGCTTTCTACAACTACTTGAAAGGAGGTTGGACTGAGGTGGGGGTTGGTCTCTTCTCAGAGGTAACAAGAGACAGGAGAGGAAATGATGTCAAGTTATATCAGGGGACGTTTAGATTGGATATTAGGAAAAAAATTCTTCACTGAAAGGGTGGGAAGGCATTGAAATAGGCTGCTAAGGAAGGTGATGGAATCATCATCCCTGGAAGTGTTCAGGAGGTGTGTGGTTGTAGTACCTGGGGACATGGTTTAGTGGTGTTACATTTGAATTCCTGCCAAATGTTTGGTGTTTTTTGAAACCCAAGGTTAAACAACAAGGAGTGCTGAAACAGGTACAAGACAGATATTTTTGCACTTAACTCTGCTGACTAGAACTAGGACTATTCAAGCTTAGGAGAGCTGTTATGCTTGGAATATATTAATCTTCAATAGAGAAAAAGCATCATGTTTAGCTTTTTCTGAATAGTCACAGTTAAGTCAGGACATGCTTTCACACAGTGGAGACAGAGCTACTTTTGCTTACAGAGGAACCACAGTAGAATAGTTCTGTGGGGTTTTTTAAAGGTTTTAACACATGCCAACAACTGTGAAAAATGAATTTTATCAAGGTTCAGCACAATCTCATGTCCCAAAACAAAGCTGCTTAGAAGCATAAATTACATATTTGTGTCCCTTTAAAAGAAATCTTACTCCTGTATAAATGAGCTCATGAAATTTCCAAATTCCTTGCCTCTGGTTTATCATCAGCAAATCTTCAAAGTTGAAAACACAGATATGCCTGTTCATTTATTCTGACTGGTGGACAACTTTAACCACATGTTAGCTTGTTTTCTTTTTTATGCTTCCAGAGCAATGAGATAACTCTTTAAAAATATTTCTGAAGATTTGTAATACAAAGGAGATTTGCCTTTTGCTAATGTTGGTGCAAATCAGAAGTAATTCTCTTGGAGCTGATGGAGCTGCATAGACATAAGGAAAAGAACTGATTATAATTTCCAGTGAGCGTTTCACTGTTTCCATGAATGTGTTCTTTCTCATTTTTCTCACATTATATTTGTTAAATTATAGTAGTCAGTGACAGAATTAACATTGTCCAGATTTTTCTGTCATGAATAAAACTTAATAAAAAAAATGCAGAGCAAATTTGAAGGCTAAGACTTAGGTCCTATTAATGTGATGTAGGGTGATTGCCTTCTCCTGACCTTGGCCTTTCTATTAACTTTCACAGCAAAGGTTGCTTGCAACAGAGTAAAATAAAAAATTATGTGATTGGATGTAATTTTCCCTCATCTGCAGTTCCTTAGTGTGGGAGGCAGGTCCAATAAAAGCTGACAAGAAATTGTATCAAAGTCTTGAACATTTGAATTACAAGTCCATATATATAAACACACACAGACACAGACACAGACACACACACATACACACACTTCCTCTTAATGTCTCTGCCATTCATGGCAAGGCATCCACACCAGCTGTGTTTTCAAAAGGAGGGGCCCTTTGATGTCTTCCTGAGCAGTCCAGCTGAAGTCATAAAGGGAAAAATCCCCTTTGTTCCCTAGAAAAGAGCCTACCATCAACATCTCCGGGTTCCTCTCACTTACTAAAAAACTGGAGACAGAAGGATGATTAGTTTTTACCTCTGTTTATTCAGCTTTGGAGACTTAAATTGTCTTGTAACAGTTCAGATTTGAAACTATGTTGGTTTTTCTTGGTTGGTTGGTTGGTTGGTTTTGGTTTTTGTTTTTTGGTTGGTTGGTTTTTTTCAATTAGCCTTATGTGATACCTTTACTTGGAACTTAAAATTCTTTGCTACTTTTTTCTGACTCTTTTAAGTTTTGGCAACAGTACCGTGTATATTTCTTTAGGCCACTGTTCAAAAACCTGGAGATCGCAGATCAAATAGTAAAGGCTATTAGACTTATCCTTGATATCTGCTCTGGTTTTCTTTGCAGTTTTATTAATACAAACATTTCCTTTTTAAACAAGAATAAGCACTCCTTGGTGGGTATTTATTACACTATTTATAATGATTGCCAGTTCATTTTGACTAAAGAAATTCAAACCTTAAAAGAATACATTTAGGTAATAGTTTATACTGAATATCACCTAATTTTTTTCTTAATTTGCCGATAGTAAAACAATGCAAAGTGAAGCATATAAGGCTAAGCTAGATCACTGGAAATAAGACTGAGATGGGGGATGCAGGATAAGTTTACTGCAGTGATGTAACCCTGCTTATCAGAAAGGAAAATGTAGATAAAATGCAATCAAAGAGTTTTTAGTCATATGGAGAATATGTTGGTTATAGGTATATGAAAAGAAAGAGAGCTTCCTTTGACACCATATACTCATTCCTCACACTGTTTTGATTTTAGGAGTTTAAAGTATAGAACCAAAATATTGGACCATGTATATTTTGCATATTCTGAAACTTTACTATAAACTTACTCACTTGCAAGAGAATGCACCCAACATTTCATAATGACATATACATAATTATGGCTGTTTCCAGTATCTCTGTATCTTGGCCAAATAAATCACTTTACAACATATCTGACTAATAATTAACACATGTGGAATCTTCCTAGAAAACCATAGTCTGCAGCTTTCTGTTCAGATTTTTTTCTGATTGGTAACTGAAGGTACTACACTACAGTGAATGAACATTTGATTATAAAGTGAAGGACAACGAGCCTCAAAAAAGACTGCTAGAAGCACAAGAATGTGGCTCAAAATTCAGATATTGCTCTTATATTACATTGCAAGTGAAGTTTGTATGGCAAAGCAGCTTGATTCTAAAAGAAATTTTCCCGGAGGACTTTACTCTGTAGAAGACGGCGGTTTTGCAAAGCGGAACAGGACTAAAAGGAATCTGTACCAGGGAAGGTCCTGCACGGTACGAGGCTGTTGCACAGGAAGAGATGATGACTGCAGCTTTAATATTGTCTCTAAAGCAGCTATATGTTACTGTGACCAGTACTGTACCTCAGGTTCACCTGGCCCTGTAGACTGTTGTGCTGACTATTGGGATGTTTGTGACCACCCTGTTGAGCCCACCAGGTCAGATGAGCCTTGGCCACCTCCAGCATCAGGTAGGTAGAAAGAAAATACTCAGTTGACTTTAGTGCATCACAATGAAAATATACATGAAAGTAGAATTACTGATAAATCTTTAGATTGTATATATCCTGAAATTGTGACTAAAGACATAGTGGACAAAGGCGCTGAAGTATGAAACTGGACTAAGAATTGTGCTTGCTGTTACTTCTTTGTCTCTAGGGACATATTTTTAGCATTGGCTTCATTATATTTCTCTTGGACAGAACCTCTGCTTTACTTGAAACTTCTCAGAGAATAACCTCATGGGGTCAAAATTAGTGTAATCTCAACAACTCCAATAGAACTTCACAGATTAAAATGAGATTAACAGCAAGCTCTAAATATTTGTATCCATCAGTACAAATAAATTGTCAAGAAAACTGAAGGTTATCCTCTATGATACTGCTCTGAGGTATTCTGCAATGGTTTTGATCCAGCGTAGCTTTCCTGTAGGACATTATTTTTCCTGCAACAGCTCAGGTGAAGAAATAGTTGAAGGGATGTGGTTAGAACAAGAATTTCTGACATATTTTAGTTCCTTACTAGTTAGTTTGCATTGTGAGTTCCTCTGGCACTACTTTGAATCTAATTTTTTTTAGAACTAGAGATTGCAAAAAATTGATCTGCAAACAACTGGTCCTTCCTTGGCTCCTGCATGGGCCAAATCTCTGCTGGTGAGCAAAATCTAGTATTGTGGGTTTTAAGACTATGTAGCTTCTCACTGTCAGTAGACCAAACCTGGCTGAAAACATACCAAAGCTTCAGAAGTCTAAAATCAACAAAAATATTACCATGACATTTTAAAATTAACTGTTTCTTTGCAATAATTTTGCTACTTGCATTCCAGCATTTTTCAAGAGGCTGTGCTCTTAGCCAGGCATAAATCTGCAGCCAAAATGTGATAAGTGGGAGCAACAGAAATGCTGTAAAACAAATTTGATTTTCCAAAGTGTTTCTAACCATCTAAAAGAATGTTCTGTGATTCTATGTAAATTAAGACATTTGTTTCATATTTATTTGATGCAGTTGTGTATATTATTTCCAACAGATCATGGGGTTGTTGTTGTAATCTCTACATAAATATGTAGCTGCATTTCTGCTTCAGAGTTGACAGCCTGCAAGTCTCCTTTGGCAAACTGTCTCATGGAATTGAATCACTATACAAGCTGCAGCAGTTTGCCATTTGGGCACTGCCTTAAGTCTACCTCTCAAAGGTAGAAGTGTAACAGAAGGTTTAGATAAGGCAGTAGGTGAGGGGTAATATTTTTACTGCTTTCTTAATCCAAATTTTTGTATTTGCGTTCACTGTTTTGTAACTCCTGGGCTGTACATAACTACCAGAGGTAACAATTATATTTACTCTATTCAATCACCTTTATTTGTCCTATAGATGATGTTATATCATTATTTTATATGCCATCTCAAAAAAAATCCTATTTTTCTGATGTGTAAAATGATAGAAAGTCTGTGTTTTTTAAAATCTGTTTATTGGATATTTATTATATACGTAATTTAGAGGGTAAAAGGAGAATAATAAATCCAAAATACAGCAAGAAAAAAAAGCAACAGACAAAACCAGCTCTAAAGGAATTTTCTTGAACAGGAATGTCTGAGAAATTGGAAAAAAAAAAAAAGGAGAAACAAAAAGGACTGAATGCCTGAAGACGAAGCAAATTAGGAAACTTATTTAGAAATGACATAAGTATATTAGCTGACTTTTAGCAACTGACACTACACATTTGCCTTAGGCTAAGAATTATTTAAGTACCTGAAGACCATATATGCCAAAGTACTTTTTATCTGGAAGATTCTGATCTTTTGGTTGCCTGTGGTTTTGCTTTCAGAGTTTCCTGAGTAATATTTCTTTAAATAAAACAATAAACTAAAGTGTTTTACATGGGCTGGAATGTACAGCAATAAAATTGCTCAATGCTTTATTTCTGGATCCCCACATATTCACTAACTTGGTGTGCAGTAGAAACAAGCTATGCTGTGACTTCTTCCATGGTCATGCACCATGCTGAGGGCCAGTCTTGAATTAATTGTGTAGAACTGCTTTGACTTTGCCTTTATGAGTCCAGTTTTCAGTATATTTCAATGGTTTTTGTGTGTAGTTTCAGAAGAAAGTGCACATTCCTGCCTTAGGTACCAAATAGAAGTTTGGGATTTTTTTATTAGTAGTATTTTATTGTTTGCTGTTAGAACAACTGTTTGAGTTTTATCTCTGGACTGTTATTTTGTCTTTTTGTTTCAATTATTCTGATGGTACGAAAAGCCGTATCAGAATCCACACACTGGGACTCACCCTGTCAATGATGTAAAAGTGACATCCAGAGAGTTTGATAATCACTTTAATGTGAAAGTCAGGATCTGGCCTTTGAGGGAGTAAACCTGAAGACATTTCCCTGACAGAAATGCTCACATCAATATTGGAGGCAACTGTAGTAAGAGCCGTAATGCTATCAGAATGCTGGACTGGGAAGGAAGTCACCATTAATCAAATGCTCTTCTTTTCAATCATGATTTTCACATAATAAAATCCTATTTACAAAGTCATTAAGCTATATTCAAATTAATTAATTTCCCACTTAATATATTAATGTTGGAAAATAAAATATTCAAGGCCAGAAAACCTCGTGTTCTCATGTGTCTTTTATCTTAGATATCTCTGCTCTCTGCCACTGCTGCTGCAGGCAGCACTCCTGGCCTTCTAAATATTAATTTGACTAGGCTAAAGAAACTTCATGGTGTTAATCTTTAATTCCCTAAGCATACATCATTAGAAAGCTGCTTCTGTACTAGTCTAGGTTTGAATCTTGGGCAAGGGCAGTGAGCACTGCCAGCAGAGCTCTAGTGAGGCTCTGCCTTGTCACTCAGGTGCTGCATCAATATTTCTTTCCCTCTGTATTTTGGAAATATCTTGCTTGAGGCCTCCTTCCAGCTACTATCTGATGCCAACTTTGTGGCAGACTGTGACAAACTGAAACTTTGGTAACTTGCTTTGAGTATTCTCTGAAAAATACCTCAGATCTTAGCTGAAGTTGAATTAGAGCAGACACTTTGGGCCTCAGAGTACTTAGGTGGGATTTATTTCACCTGTATCTGTGCTAGCTACGAGCCTGCCAAATGACCAACTCTAGTCTACTTCTGCACATTGTTATAAAATTCAATGGGGCTTAGAGTGCTTATTTGTCTCCTGCCAGTGAAGCAAACATATGTGTATGTCTGGGCAGACAAATTCCAGCCCTTGCCATGAGAAGGGGATGGCCTTCCTTACGTTTGCGGTGGGAAAAAAAGTGTGATATCATACAAATTTGCAAGTCAACAGTATGTTACAGTTTAAACTTCTTAAAAATGGAGAAGAAAGGAGAACTTGGGATTCTGATTCCAATCCTCCCAGTGGAGGGGGAACATGATCTCGGTAGGCTCACATGTCAGAATGGGCTGGAAAACAAAGACCCATGAGATAAATGTATAATGTTTGTTATTGACTCAATCTAAAGCCCTCTGCAGGCATTCTGAATCTTTCTTTTACTGGAACTTGACAATCAAATGCACTGATGAAACAGTTTATGTGGAAGACCGTAAAATACACACAAAAACTTTTCTCAGTGAAGTGTTAACAAAGAAAAGAAATAGAAGGGACATATTTGTTTGGAAAAATCATCACTAAGTTTAGGTTTTATACTGGGTTTTGGAGAGTGCGTGAAACATACATTTGCCTTGAAATAGAATTGATCTCTCTGTTTTTCAAAGAGGAGTTATTCTGGCAAAGAAAAAATTATATTATAATAGGTTTGGAATATTCACTAGGTTTTTAAATTCTATACTGGAAAAACTTATTTCTACTTCAGTTGCCAAATAAAAAATAATTTTTATTAGAAATATTTTCTTTTTATTACTGGAAAATAACTTTATGTGAAGAATTATTTTTTTTTATTTACATGTAAGATAGTATATTTTTCAGTGGGTGTTTTGAATCTGATGCTGATTTTATTTATTATGAATGATAATGCATTTGGTAAAAAATTCAAATACATTAAGCTGCCTTCATTACTTGGAAGAAACTGGAAATAGATATTACCGACTTTCAACTAAATAACTCAAGCATATTTCATATAACAAATTAATTCAATAGTAGCAAGATTTTTGAGTAGTTCATTTCAAATATTATTTTTATGTAATTTTTACTCATCTATATGTTATTTTGGCAGGTTGTTATAAAGACGGCCGATATTACAGAGAAGGAACAATAATTAAAGACAACTGCAATTCCTGGTAATGTTTCAGAGAACAGCAAATTGAATTTTATCTAGCATATGTCATGAAACAGGAATTAAGGTAGAGAGCATCCTTAAATTCACATTAAAGATGTAATCAAATCAAAATGGCTGGAAGAGCAGCGCTAAATATTAAGGTTTTGTGAAAGTAAATTACAGCCAACTTAGAACAATGGCAAGAGGGAAACCAGGCTTTCTAATCAAGATATGAATATTAGACTATTGAAATCTCCTCCTCACTAGACTAATTCTGTTTCTACTCAGTCAAACCTGAGTCAAAATGGTTTCAGGCTAGACCTGGCACTGACCTGAATGCACACGAGACAAGAATCATTAAAGTTTGTGAGATTATTCCTCTGGTGCTTTGCTTTTTTTTTTTTTCATGAGTAATGAGACCTTGCATTATTTCAGAAGGGAATGATATATATATGTATATTTATGCAGGAAAGGGTTGAACTTTCCTACATCCCTTTCTTTGCCTTGGGACAGGAGCAGACAGTGCAGACAGGGGAGCTCAGCTGCCAGCTGTGGCAGTCAGTTGCCTGAGCTGCCTCCCTGCTTTGCCTCTTCAGAATCCAGCCCTGCACCTCTAGTACCAGGGCATCCCAAGGGGCTCCAGCAGCACCCAAACAGAGCTGGGGCTCCCACTGTCCTGACTTTAGCCCAGGGTCCTTGGAGCAAGGTGTCTATGGCCACATGGCTCCTTTCTGGCTTTCCAGAGTGAAACTTCCTCATAATATCTCAATTTTGAGGAATTCAACATCGACGGTACAGGACGTTGCCTTTTCCCCCCGGTTTTGTCTCACAAAGAAGGAAGCAATATTTTTCAAATATGACCTTTCCACAAGCTGTAAACTTTCCCACCTTGTTCCAATTAAGATTCATTAGGTAATGAAACAGGAAGAAGTGGCATTATGTTTTCATAAATACTATGTGACAATTGTATTGCTTGCACTTTTTTTTATCTATCTCCCTTCTGCTGCTAAAGTGCACATTTCTCTTTTGACAATTCATTTTTTGCTCAATGATATTCTTGTCCTTTCAGCAAATGTTTCAACAGTCTCTGGAAATGTTCGGCAGATGTATGCCTTGTTCGCCAAGACTTAATTCAGGGCATCAATTCTGGAGATTATGGGTGAGAACCCTTTTATTTTAGGGTTTTGTTATAAATCACTGTATTACTTGCTGTATGTATGTGCAAATTACAAGTTATGTAATCCTCCCTGCCCCTTCCTTCTCCAGTAACATTACAGCAATTTGACAGTAAGTGCACATTTCTGAAACTTTCCTAAATAGTTGGCAGATTATAGAGTTTTAAATGGAAAGATACTGAAAGTCTCGTGCTGGTAAGAATTATTGTAAACATCTATCTAAACATTCTCCAGACTTAGAACATTTTTTTTCTCTCAAAACACAATTTACATCATCTTCCCTTCTTCTTCACTTTATTTATTACTTGGGATAGATATATAAAGTCATTTTTTCTCCTCCCTTAAGAGCATTATTCTACATAACAGGACTCTAAGTAGTGTTGGAAGAGGAGAAAATGGGCCCAAAGAGGACCAAGAAATCAGAACTTTGTGGGGCTTGTTTTTCTTGCTAAAAGTCTCATTTCCCCTAGCTAGTACACAGGGATTAGGGACACTCCAGTATTGGATCTGTGCCTTGGGAGTCTGCTGACTGTTTACAGACAGAGATACAGGGATTGCCTCCCTGTGATCTGAGGTGCTAAATTCAACAATGAAGCCTGCCCAGATTGCAAGCTGTGATGAGTGCTGAAACAGTTTGTATTTCATGGGAGACATTTAAACCAACTGGATTACGATAAACACCTAAGTAAGGTACCTGGTGCCCTTAATCTCTTTCTTGTTAGTGGTGAGCAGTGAGGTTTGCCATAGGGTGGTTAAGCCTACCTGAGATATGACTCAGCTTCTCCAGGTGCTTGCATTTTCAGTGACTACAGGGAGACCAAGAACAATGAGGCTTCTCCTTTGGTCAAGATGAATCCCATCTCCTTGTTCTTCATACACAAGCAGGATAGAAGAGAATGCTCTCCCCTGTAACTCAGCTCTTATCCAATAAAAAATTTCATAGTGTTTCAAATGGATGTTTTTGCTAGTTGTACTATTATAAAGGAGCAATGTATTAATTTGAATGATATCTCTAATGTGGGATTTATTTGTTTGTTTTTTGTCTATGAGGAAGATGGAAAGCTGAGAACTACAGTCAGTTCTGGGGAATGACAGTGGAAGAAGGTTTCAGAAAGCGCCTGGGTACCTTTCCTCCATCTCATTCTTTGCTGAATATGAGAGAAGCTCCAGTAAGTGTCATGTATACTTTTTTAATAACTTTATCACAAGGGAAAATAAATGTGGACGATTATAAGAGTATGATTCAGGGTTTTGATATGAAATGCTCCTATGTTGTAGTTCCCAGAATAGTTCTACAAGTCATAGAGTGTCTGGCCCTATTGATGAAAATTGAAAAGGGAGGAGCAAAAGTAAATATTAACCACTATGAAGCTCTGCACCAATATTAGTTTATCATTATAGTTTACTTTAAGATGGCTCCATACTATCCTCTCCATTTGCTAATAATTGAACACTTAGCTGTAACCATAAAAAAGTTCATTAAGGTTAACAGCTAAGACTAAACAGCAATCTTTGACAGAAGCTGTGAAAAGTTTTTTTGGGTTTTGAACAAATGTAAAGAAAAATTACGGGAATCGTGACAAAACGAAGTGATTTTTCTGCTACCAACTTTTTAAACCTTTTCGCCATGACCATTTTCATGACACCTAAATTAAATTTCCTATCATTTATTTATGCTCAAATTAGTTCTGAAGCAAAGCAAATATACTTTAAGTTATGTAGTTAAGCATTTTAAGAAAAAATGCAAGTTATTGAATCCAGAGTGGATTTTTCAATGCTTTGGATCAGTTTGTTTCTTTTTTGGAAGATAAAATTTATGGAAATCACAGACCATAAAAAGAAAAACTAACTAGCTCACCATAGTGAAATCAGAAAAATTGCAAGTATAAACAGATTTTTATCTTTGGCTTCTATATAGTTCAGACAAGTAATGCCATTAAATTATCTATTAAAAGTCAATTGTTGAGCCTTGCATATATGTTGTGGCAGAAGGGTTCCACATCATGGAAGGCCATGTGAGGACAGCAGTGCAGAGCTACTAATTGGCAGGGAAGTTGGGAAAGAAGGGTATGGCCTCTGCAATAGTTTTAGCAATTTTAACCCTTTTTCTTGATGCAGACTCAGTCTTTGTCACACACAATGTCAGCTCCCTGCACCAGCGTGGCGAGGCAGTGGGCTGGGACCCAGATTGGCCAGCTTGATCAAAATTACACTGTGAAGCTCCAAATTTCCCTGATTTTGTCCCCTTCTAGGAGACGGTTTTCTAGAAGAACATAATATTTTTAGTGTCCTTGTGCTGCCTCAGGAAATTTCCTAAAATTTGCCATATTTTAATATTGCACAACAAAATATAAAAATTACAATTTTCTTCACTTATAGGCAGCTCCATATCTACTGTTATTGCACAATCCAACAGTTTCATAGCATGGATTGGGCTTACCAGGTGTACATCAATAGATTCTTCCAACTGGCAAAACAGCAGCAGCCATAGAGTTCATTTCCAGCCATTTTTTAAGACAAGTATTTTATCAGATTTTCAGAGACTCTTGACCCTTCTTCTCCTTCCATGAATAATTGTTTGTCACTGATATTTTGTGAAGCATACTATCACATTTACAAAGTCCTAAGTGATAAAAAAACTAGTGAATTTGGGTGAAAATGTTTCTATTAAGCTTCGCCTGTCACCAGGTGACAATGCAGAATGGAGTAAAAGAGATATGAATAATGAAATTCAGAAATAATGACTTTTTAATATTTTTCAGGGACACTTTCCAAGCCTTAATGGCTTGACCTTTAAGTGACTTTGTTGAGTACTGATTCATCTGCAGGCCAAAGTACTAGTTACTTACTGTGGATAAACTGGTACTAATTAAATATTCATGCATTCTCTGGGATTATTACTACCTTTCCTATTTCGCAAGTGAGAAAACTGGAAGTCATTTGCCCAAAATCACATATTTAGTTGATAAAAATGCTACAATTAGTGTTCAGGAGTCTGGGGCTTGTAGCTCTGCTAATGTAAAAAGAAAACCATAGCTATCATTCATTAAATACAACTTTTTTTCCCCTTTAAATAAAATCCATTTCTTCAGCATGCTGCTGATCTACTATTTAAGGAAAAAAGGATGGCTTCTGGTATGTAGAGGCCTGTTGTTCTGATTATTTCCTACTATCTTTTGGGGTAGCATTGAAAAAAGCACTTTTGTGTAGAAGGGGTTCCTTACTCAATTGCATGAAAAAAAATATTCAGGAATGTTCAGCCTTTGTGTCTTAACAACTTTACATCTACAGCCCAATCTTAATTCTCAGCAGTGTTGAAAAGTTTGGATGTGGAATAGAGACTTTTTAGTTGTTTCTTTGACTGTCATATCAAACTGCAAATACAACTTCATAACATTAATTTAAATTAAACAGTGTGACAGAGCTACATTTCATCTTAGAGAAAACACGAGCTTTTAAAAGCTCTGCTATCAACAAAAGGCTATACCTGCTCAATAAGGTGATGCTTATGGCAGGGAGGGAAGTTTAATATGGTGGCACTTTAGAATACCTAAAAAACAACAATATAGAGCAAGAACTTAATCTGAACTGAAGACTCTCTGTTGCAGAGTACGGTTAGACCTGAACATAGATCAACAGCTAAATGCGCCACTAAAACTCTGATTCCTGACAAAGCTGAAGCTCCTCAATCTGAGAAGGCATTTTCACTGCAGAAGATAGTGTTATCATTCTTGAAGTTCTATGTAGCACAAGAATAACCACCACACCTTTAGAACACACTGTGACACGTGTTTCAGGGTATTCTGTCAGTACATGTCCTAGCAAGAATTGCAATGGTGGGGTCTGCACCCCCCAGCAACACCTAAGTACCATCTTAGAAGAAAATGAAATACATAATTCAACAATAAGGTAACATTTTTCATTAAGTATCAAAGAACTCATAAAGGCAATGTGAAAGTAGGAAAATATACTAGCTGTTCCACTGATATATGTCTTTTCTTAGTAAAAGATCTCAGCAGTGGTATTTCTCTTGCAAACTGAAGGTCATGTATTCCCATTTTGTCTTCACAAAGCAAGTGATATCTGGAATCTTTTTCCTACCTTAAGAAAAAAAATAAAATTCTTTCCCTCAGAAAAACTATTTCCACATTTGCAAATTCAGTTATCTTTGACCTTTTTTCTCTGATAGGTCATCTACCCTTTCTGAAGAAGTCATAGTTGAAGTTCAAGTGCTCTTTTGTGTCCACTTACCTTCCTGCTTTGGCCAAACTGCTAGGCTTCACTGCAGAGAGTACACGTGAATGTTTAAAAATAGTTCACCAGCCATTTTGCTGATTGCCTTGTGCTGGCTGATGCTGGTCCATGGAGCATACCTTGAGAAACAGTGGTCTAGACTTAATATTTGTCACAGAGCAGCAGTGCTTCTCAATATCAGGGTAACAGTTTTTCAGACAAAAAGCCAATGTTTCTGGCTACAGGTCAGTCCTGGATTTATAAATGACAAGGCTGAGGGTTAATGAGGGATTTGTTCTGGGATTTACAACACGAGGCTAATAAATACATTGGCAGTAGTTCAGGAATATATAAAGTAACACATTATCACAGACTGAAGATCTGTTTAGAATTTTGCTTTTCTCAACTGCCTCATTTGTAGCATTTTAAGCAGCCATTGCCCACATAAGTGTGCTAAACAACATTTACCAAATTTTGCTTGTTTACTGGTTGGTAGTGAATAGTCTTATCATGTAAATGAAATTCTATTTGTTTGGGATTTCTCCTACATGTTTAATCTTCAAAGTAAATTTTGATCTTGCGTCTGCTCGCTAAAAATTAACATAATGATAATTTACCAAGTTATTCTTTAAGTTAGACTAGACAGCTTACAGTATACTTTAGTGGATTCAGCACTCACAGCTTGCATCTAACTGAGTGAACCTGGAAGAACTGGGTCTGGGCATAGGCACAGGTTTATCAATCTGCCTGTTGGGGCTGTATCCCAATCTAATTGTACCTGAAGTACAAGCTTCTTTTTCCTTACTCACTTCTCAGCTGTGGGTTTTCTATGGCAAATCCAGGTGAACAAGCTGGATGGAGGCACTGCTGTTACACAGTGGGTGCAACAAAGCGATCTTGATACAGGCAAAGTGGTAACATTTGGTTCCCCAAAGAGTTCTGAAATAATCTGAAAGAGCTGGCCTGAAATGTTTCAATCATCTCTGTAAAAGGTATTTAGTTTTATAAATCACATAAGTAATTTAGAAAAATTGTGCAGCAAGGACACCCAGAATTAGAAGATAAGTAAATTGAAGTAAAATAACAAAGGAATTTGAACAGGATAGAAGCCATTGTGCTTCAGGGTTTCAGCCTGCTTATGAGAAAGAATCATTAGTGAACATTTTGCTTAGGAACAGATTATCATGTTTTGTGCATTTTATTTCCCTCTGGAGTTGATGCTATCAACAATTTTTTGAGACAAACTGTTTGAATGGACTAATAATGCAATTCTCTTTGGCCATTCCTATTTGCCTTCACAGCAAAATCAATCATTCCATAAATTTCCTCAGGTGAAAAAACGGGTCAATGACTCTGATACATTGAACACAGAGCAGACTATTAGCGGTTGTACCAGATGGTTCTTGCATATGCAAATATTTATTCTAAGCCTGGAGGACTTTGGAGGTAAACATAAATTAAGACTGAGAGATGAAGGTGCCAAAAATGGCTGACCAAATGGCTTTAGTGGGCAGACTATGAATTCTCATCAGTTCTCCATCAGATTACAAAGCAGAAGGAAAATCACTGATTTTTGTTCCGTAGTGAGAATAAGTGCTGAAGATCGAAAAACCTCTGTGTAAAAGACAATCCAATGATACACTGTACCAATGCCTCTCCCCTAGTGATTAAAATTCCCTACCTATAGATACATGTCAAGGAGAAGAGGGTAATTGAACTTCACAGCTATTTGTAGCAGAAGGTTTTTCTTTCGAAAAATTCCAGCTGGGTCATACTTTGCATATTTCATAGAGAATTGTTGTTTGAGATAAAAATCCGAAAGGAACTGGACAGGTTATTCAGGTTGGCAGTTATGGAGCTCAGCTTTCCAGCTCAGCTAGTGGAGTGCCAGAACTCCACTAGCTCTCATAGGGGTTCAGCATCCAGCCATGGGGTAATCACCTCAGAGTTGCTCGGGAAACCACAGGTGTCAAGGCTTTAGGGTTCCTCAATTCAAAAATTTAGAATTTTATAAACAAAATTACCGTAAAATTTATTATAAAAATATGAATTGAAGCATATACAGATCTTCTACATTTTGCTTTAGGGAAAGTCACTTCCAGAAGAAAAGTTTCCTGCAATTTTTTCAGCCACTTATGAGTGGCCTGAGTGGATTCATGATCCTTTGGATCAACGAAACTGTGGAGCATCCTGGGCTTTTTCAACCGCAAGTAATATGAATATTTTCTCCCTTTAAAAGTATCACTGATGTTAGATGTGTAAAGTGAATAGTAATTAAACAATTTCAGCTTGCTTTTCACTCTTTATTAGCAAGTAGGAATATTTGAAACTGCTGCAACTTTCCCTGTATATTGTCCCAAATTCTTAAGAAGTCAGTCTAAGCTGCAGCTCTTTGTTTGATTTTCATAAGATTGCATAACATAGGGAGAATTTTTTTGTGACAGAAAGTAGAAAATGAATTGACTGATGCACTTTATTGTAACTAGTAGAGTAGCTTTTTTAACATAAAAAATCTGCATCCCTTGTCTGTGCAACTACATGCTTTACTTGAAATCTTAAAACAGGTAGGCTTCAATTTCTTTATATGTATTTATATATTTCTGCATTTAACAGTGTCCAACCCTTGCTACTCAAATAAATTGGGTATAATGATTTCAAATTTTATGAGAAGAAAGGCCCTGAAACTGCTCAGATATTTGTGGAAAAAACAAGCTTTCAAATTCTGCGAGCAATGTCAGTAACGCAATTCAACCTCATGTGCTACGACCTCTGGTTTTATGAAAAGTGGACATGATTGTCACTTTCACCAAAGCAGTTAAAAAATCAGCTAAGTACATTTTCCTTGCAATAAATCTCAGTGTGTATTGGGATATATAAAGCTAGAGAAAAAAATTATGCAATCAATCTTTATGACTTAATTTGGCCAGTGGGTCCTCATTGGTGCAAGTTGCTGCAACTGCTTCTTTAAATCACAACAGTAAGAGAAGGAAAAGAGCATTTAGGCCAGCTAACTCCAGCTCTCTATAAAAGTCAGACTGAAAACACTTTTTTCCCTGTCCTGTCCACTGCAGACCAAGAGAGCTTTTAACAACTCTACTGACAGATTACTGTGGAGATGTACAGAGATCACTGAGGGAAAGACTTCCCAGATATTATGTCTAAATTTTCCCTTTCATAAGTAAATCTTGTAATTTTAATTCACATTGTTATTTTCAAAGCTAAATATTATAAGATGCCTTCCCATGTTGTTTAGCTGCACCTAACAATTTTCATTTTTTCTTCACAAGATTAATTGTTGTTCAGTGAATAGAAAACCACTACTGTATAATTTTTTCTTATCATGAGTAATTTCTGTAACTATTCCAAAACTATTTACTAAAAGACTCTTATACCTATGAAAATAAATTCATCATCATGTGACAGCTCACAAAAGCACAAAACAAAATTGTCACCTGCCATGAGCAGATTCACTTTTCTGAAGTCTTGCCCAAAATTCACCAAAGTTAGTGTTGATTTTGATGGAGCCTTAGATTTAAAGATATTTTTTAAAAATTTATTTTCAGGTTCAAAATGAGGGGCTAAAAGTAACAAAAATATAATTTAATCACAGGTAATGACTGGGATTGGGGCTTAATGGTTGTTTCATCATCATTCGATAACGAAAGTAGAAGTAGGCTAGTTTCAACCACAACTTAGTTAACCTAGGCTGCCTTTAAATCAGTGCATAAATATACAAGTACTAAGAATTATGACTATCTGATTGAATTCAGACATCTAAGATGTCTATCTCAGAAGAAGAATTTTGTGTGATAAGGGAAGAAAGTACAAAGAATACTACATTTACACTTTAACATGAACATGTCCAAATATTCTTTCTAATGAAACCAATAGATGTCTCCAGTCTTGAATTTTCTTCTTCAAAGGACTGTTCATTTTTGCTTTACCCCCCACACCCCCCAAATAAAGAAAAGAAAGGTGGAAAAGAAAGTGAAGAGATTTGGAGACTCAGCTGCAGAGAGGTGGGGAAGTATTCGCATCTTCTGCTGAAGAAAATTGGATATGACTGTGCATTTACAAACATCAGAGAGACTATCAGACTAAATTATGTAAATATCTCATCTGATTTTAGATATCTGGGACTGTACAATAACCAGTAAATCTAGAGATTTGTAATATTACAACAAAGTTGCTCATGATGCTTTGCAGTTTCACAATCTTCTCTCTTGAAAGTCTCTACGGATTATATTGTTATTGTTTAGTGAAGATATCTGCACAGGCAGAAAATATTGGGATTGTATTTCAGTCCTTTTCCACAATGACAAATGTGAAGTTGTGAGTAATTATTTGTTTTTTATAAAAGAATATTTATTTCAAAACAGGTGTTGCAGCAGATAGAATAACAATTCATTCCAAGGGTCAGATCACAGACAACCTTTCTGTTCAGAATTTGATCTCTTGTGATACCAGTCAACATGGATGTAACGGTGGAAGTATTGATGGTGCTTGGAGATATCTGAAAACACACGGGTAAATATTTTATCTAGCTGTTTGGATTATTTTAACTTGAAACAGTTGCTTAAGTTACAATAAGACAATACTGTAAGTGGACTCAAAACGTCTGTGGTTCTTGGGATACAGGATCTTCATGTTAAACAACCTTGAGTAAGCAGCCACCTGCATGAGACCACATTGTGAGTATTCAAAAGAATCAAACATTTTTTCTCTATGAAGCAAATTGTAATCATCTCATCCCAAGGTTTATTCCAGAATGCAACACTCTATCAAGGACTATACCTAGATCCTTCTTCCTTCAGGTCAGACTAAGCAAAGTTAACAGCTGTCAAAGGCCACACGGAGAACTAGAGACTTTTTAAAATGACATAAAATCATTTATAGACCCACAGAATGATTTAGATTGGAACTTTTGAAGGTCGCCTGGTCCAATGCTCTGCTCAAAGCATGACTATGAAATTAGAACAGACTGTTCAGGTCATGTCCCTGAACACATTTGGAGTATCTTCAAGGATGGAGTATCCACAGCCTTTTCTGCAGCAGGTCACTTAGTTTGACCACTTATGGTCAAATACTTTTTTCTTACATCAGCATTTTCTTTGGTACAACTTGTGACTGGTACCTTTCTGCTTTTCACTGTGCTTCTCCAAGAGTTTTGCTCTGTCTTATCAATAGCTCTCTTTATGTAGTTGATGACAGGAATTAGATCCTCTTTTAGCTTTCTCTTCTCTGGGCTGAACAAGTCCAGCTGTCTCAGCTGTTTTAGTTCCAATCCCTTAAGTGCCTTCCACCGGACTTACTCCGTTTATCAGTGTCTTTCCTGGGGATTACATAAGTGAACATATTATTTGTGGAGTAGTAATTTGAGCGGAATAATAATTTTTCACAATGTCTTGGCTATGTTCTTGATAATGCAGCCCAGTATTGGTTGTCCACGTTTGTGAGAGGTCTCACTGCTGAGCTACATTCAACTTTCTGTTTCTCAGGACCTCATGTCCTTCTCTGTAAAACAGCCTTCTACACAGGCAGTGCCCTACCAGTACCTGGGCAGTACTGGCTCAGAGGTGGGATTTGCCATCTGTTTTTGTTGAACTTTTTGATATTTCCGTCAGCTCATTTCTCCAGCCTATTAACACAGCTATGAATGGCAGTTGTGCATACTAATCACTCACCACCAGTTTTGCATTCTCCACAAACTGGCTAAGGATGCCTTACATCCCACTATCAAGATTGTTAATAGAGATGCAAAACTGTTGCTTTTGTGTTAACTCCTGAGGAATGCCACTAGGAAACAGACACCAGTCATTTTGATCTGTTGACCTTTCAGCATACCAATTCACAACTGTACTTGTTAGCAACTTATCTAATCCAATAAACTAGAGGAACACCACAGGAAACTATGCTGAAAATGTTGCTAAAGGCAAGGTAAATGATATCTACTGCTTTTCTTATTCTCCACGGAACAGTCATTTCATCATGGTCAGATCATCTCATCATCTCATCACTACCTGTCATGGTAAATCTGCATTGCCTTTTCTCATTCAACTCCTTAAAATTTGTATGCCTGGAAATGGCTTCTAGGAGAATTTCAATAACCACATTTTATATACCATATAATTAAATCCTGCTGGTTTTCACATTACCGGAATATTTTTGTCCTTTCTGTTCTATACCAAAATCAATTTCCTGTCTCGTTTTCATGCAATCTCATCCCTTACTCTGTCTTTAATATGTCTGAAACTGGCAGACAGAGAGATCTCAGGTGTGCTCTCTGTCAACTTTTAATTTAAGTAAAAAACCAACCAAACAAACAAACCATGGCAAGAGCAAAAGAATGTCAGATGTGATGCATCTTACTTGACAAGGTGGCCTGGGGATCCAGATGAAGACCTGTCATTCATGTAGACACAGTATACAAGCGATCATTCTGCTTTCTGCAAGTGTAGCAAACTATTTCTGATCTGACAAAGATTTCATACTGTTATGGGGAGATTTTATATCAAGCACTGCTTGATCTGTCTCTCTCAGTGTTTAAACCCTAAACTAGTTTTGATCTAGGTTTTGAGCAGGAGACCCTTTAGGTAAGTGATTCTATCCAGCAAAGGCCACTCAGCACCCCATGGGGGTAAAGGCAAAGGCTTCATTTACGAGAAATGAAAGTTCTAACTTGACATTTTAACTGTAAACAATTTTTAACTGCGATAACTTTCTGTAACTAGAAGAACAGTCTCCTTTTAATCAGCAGCTCATGCTCTTAGGAGAGTAATTACAACTCTCTCTCACTGGACTGTTTGCTTGCCTGTTAAGGACAGGAGCTCAAGAATTGCCAATGTAGATAAAAGAAGAGGTGAAGTTAGAGCAAGTTATTTTTAGAGGAAAAGCTGTAAAGAATGCAGCAATAGGACAATCTCCTGGTCTTCTATTCCCTCTGACTGTTATCCCTCTATGGGCATAACCACCATGAGGCCATAATAATAAGATTCTTCCTATACCAGCAAGTAGTAGTATTTTTACCTTAAGCACTGTAGTTAATGACACAGCCTGTTCTGCAGAGGCAGTTTAAGTATAAAAGACTATTTTTATAAGGAAAGCAAGGCAGGCTGCGACTATATGAGCCACTTCATTAACCACCTAGCTGTACCCATGCAGGAGCTTGTCCTGGTGTAAATGCAGTAGCAAGAAGATTGACCTGACTGAGCAGTCGTGTAACATTGCTGGGCAGAGCAGGCTTTGTGACTGATATAAGCCTGGAATCACACAGCCACAACACCTCAGCTCACCATAGCACACTGTGAACTGCCTTTTCACCTCCACAGTCCCAAGTACTTGCTTGTGGCTCAGCCTCATGGTATTCACCAGCCTCTTTGCAGGTGACTGTCTGAGTAAAGAATCTGAAGGGGAGTTTTGAGATCCCTTATGAATTTTTTTGGAAACTATCTAGATCTCCAATAAATCTCAATAATACAAGATTATTTTCTTAGTAATTTATTAAGCTTTTTTTTTCCCATGGAGCTAGCTCTAACATGTACAACATCACTGTGCTATGACAGACCTTTACCTGCTACCCACTCTTATCTCCAATTATTGATTTACAATCAAAGTGCCACATGAGAAAGTATTTCTACTTATGTATTTTTATAAACATTTCTATATCCTGATTTTTTTTCCTCAAGTTCAAATGGTATTTCAGATTCTGTTCCAACAGTTCCAGACACAAATTAATATCTCAAGTGAAACGTCCAAATATCTTTGAGAACAGATACTGGAAGAACATAAGAACAGCTATGCAAGGGTCCATCTAGCCCGATATTTTGTCTCTGACAATGGAGAAGAGCAAGTAGTATCAACAACAACAACAAAACTTTTTGATTCACTGGACTGATAATTGAACAATTTTTGTAGCTAAACTCCCCAATGCATAAGTCTTTACCTCTGACAATGAAAAAAATGGAAATTTATGGCATGAAGTGTCTTTTGAATGAGCCTGGTTAAATAGTGCTTGCTTCCTCACACTTTCAGGTAACTTTTATTTTTATGAACCATTATATTGCAATGATTTTTTCGTTATTTCCATACCCTGCAATAGGGAGAAAACCCATTGATTTTCTGTGGGGTTTTGTAAATTTCCACAGCAGGCTTTCAATGCTGTTTTAAAGTTTCTAGTGTTCTTATTTCTGAAGTGTGCTTATCTCAGATTTTTGACAGATGTTCAGAAAAATTGAGTGCTGGCCTAAACTATCCCCAGTGAAATCAGCAGAAGACTTCCATAAAGCTCAATGTGCTTAAGCTAGTGCTGAGACCTGACTTTTCAGAATCACTGAGTACTTCACTAACAGCAAAATCTGCTATAAGTGGAGCTGAAACAATGTTTAACTCTCACTCTTTCTCTCTGTCCTCCTTCATTAAAGAATAAATATGTATTCTATTTCTAATTATTATTAATTTTACGTATTTTAGTTACAAGCCATAATTTGGAGAAATATTTGAAAGCATCTATTTTAACTACTAAGGGAAATTAAAAGGTTATATTTTTCAAGAATGAGAAAGAAATGTTTCATTTTCAGGTAGTATAGAGGTTATACACTTGGATGCAAACACTGCTTCTAATCAGACTTTAACCTGATTTATACCTTGTACTCTTAGCAGTTGCAGGATATGAGAAAGATATTACTGTTATTTTTTTTGGCCAACTTGCTAATAGCACAGTCTCATGTTTTGGATTTTTTTTTTATACCACAATTCAAATATAAAAATGCAATAAAAACACACAACCTTTCATGAGATTGAACACATAAACATGACTTCAGATGAATTCTGCTAAGAATGTATGAATGTAACACAGAATTTTCCTACTTCTCTTTGGATCTTGGTTGTTTCTAATATTATTTTCGTATATGTTCATCTACATTTGTGCACATAAACGTATCTACATCTATTTCTGTTTTGATTCTATGAGTCTTCCAGCAAGGTCTTCTCTTTGAAGTATTTTTAATATTTACCGTTGTGCTGGTGCTTCAGCACATACAAACTCATGTTTCATCAAAAAGCTGTTAAATTATGTTACTCAGAACTGCAGAATTTATGGTTGGTGCAAAGGTGAATATTAGTTCAGAATGAGTAATCATATCTGGATTTCCACACATTTCCAGTGTGCTACTGTATTTTTTGGTGCTTCACTTCTGTTGACATAGAAATAAGACTCATCCATGCGAAAAGTCCATCAGGACAATCCAACTGAAAGAAGGGGGTAAAAAATCCCTACTCCAGGAATTAATTTCTCCTCTGTTGTCTCCCTTTGAGGTGTCTCTAAGTACACCTGAGTAATAGGTGTCATACCTTTCTTTTTACTGGACTACCATCACCTACTCCTGCCCTACCTGTGCTAGACTGTGCTCTGAGGACTGTATTTGTTCGTCTTATCTGCCTTACAGGCCTGATTGCACTCAGTAGCAACCCTGTATTTCTTTTGGAAATCTATCAGTGCTGAATAGAATAATTACATATAGAGATAGATACATTTTATAAAGATTTATAGATGTGTACATATAGAAACCAAAGATTTACTTCTACCCAGCAGTAGAAACACAGCATAATAAAAGTTAAAACTGAGTGATAAAAACCTCTGTGTGTTTGGCTTAAATACTTTGATTCTTCATTCAAAGTCTATGAATCCAGAACACTTTCAGATATTCAGAAGGGATTAAAAGGGTTTGTCAGTGAGCAGATTGAAGACCTAAGCAATAACAGCCTAGCAACCTTACAACCTTAGGTGGATAATCCCTTTTCATCTAAGCTGAATTATTTTTGAAGCTTCTGGATGTATGTGATCTAGTTTGGGCAGAAAGGATTTGGTAAGAAAAAGACATTTTCCTCAGGATCAGTTTTTCTACCACCAAATACTAATGGGAAAATGCTATGTCTTATTCAAAATAGCTGAAACATATATGGGCTTGTCTTGTAAAACTACTGACAACTAAGTATATGTAGGCAAACATAATTATACTCCATATTGTGTAGAAATAATTTTCTTTTCCTCAGATTCAGAAAGTTTAGTATAATTGATGAGATACTTAAATACATACGCTTCTTATAGGACTGCCTATTTTAAAATATTCTGCTTCATTGAACTATTTAATTATGGTCTTTAAAAAACACTTCTTATAAACTTCCATGGCATTAACGCAGAAATGTTTACATTGTTTTGGAAATACCTAGCAGTATTCCATGCCCATTTCACAAGCCATTTTTGCCAAATGAATCCCATTGGCAATCTTGGTAATTTCTTGATCTTATTTCATGTGAACTTTCACGCATCACTAATGAGATGAATGTACCAGATGAGAAGTGCTAAGCCACTTTTTCTGCTCTATCTCTCTTTGAAGAAGGGTTGGGAGATGACTACTCTAATTGAAACTTAATCATAAATATCATGTATGTGAACTGAAGGAAATGCCAGCCAGTCGAAGATATGAGTCATTCACACTTTTGAAAAATATTACTTGAAATATGACAGTTGCAAAATAGTTAAAAGCTTGAAATAAAATGGTAAAAATGTTTAAGCAAGCTTCTTATCAACTTTTTTTTTTTTTTTTTACTATCTGGACAGGGTTGTATCCTATGCTTGTTATCCATCATTTTGGAACAGTCACCTGGGACCATCAGCTGAAAATCACTGTTATGTGTCAAGTGAATATGGAAAAAACTATACAAATGAGCCGTGTCCCAACGCTTTAGAAAAATCCAATCGGTTATACCGGTGTGCCTCTCACTACAGGGTCTCCTCAAAAGTAAGTTCATGGTGTGGTGTTCACCTACTGTCTCACTTATTTTACTCCTTTGGGGATTCAATATTATCTAGCACATTAAAATATGTTCACTTTACTTCAAGACTAGAGCTGCAAATTTTCCTTTATGTTGTCTTTGTATTTTCATAAGAGTTTAAATTCTTTACAGTTTCTCACTTGTATATCACATCTTTAAAGCTGATGCTTTGTGGTCCTATAGAAATTAGAGATAGAAAAGAAAGTTTGCAGTCATCATGGTGCATTAGCGCTTCTTAAACATGTTTCTGAAGGTTTTGTTCATTTGGTAAACCACATATTCTCTAGCAGAAATACAAGTAAAGTGGTATATTTATGCTATATATAAGTACACTTTGATCAACATAACTGGTCTACTCTGACCTCCAACTGGGAGGTCTGGAGACACACCATCTATAACGCTGCTGATGCTTTTGAGAAAGCACGCAGGATCACTCTGGAGGAGAAAAGACAACGCAGAAAGAATTGTGCCTTGCAGAATATTCCACCTAAGGAATCTTTCTACTGTGCCTTTTGCAACCGGACGTGCCTATTTCGTATTGGCCTTTTTAGCCACCAGTGCTCTAACGTGGGTAGAGCCCTCCCCAAATCTTCATTCGTGAAGCCCAGCCATGATAAGTACACTATTTAATAAATGTATTATCTTCCCTTGCCCTTTCTTCTGCTGCTCTCACCTCCTCTCAGGAAACTGATATAATGAAAGAAATCATGGACAAAGGACCAGTGCAAGGTATGGTAAGTTTGGAAGATGATAATGTTATTGAAAAAATTAGACCATGGAATGACCTTTTATCAAAATATTAGAAAACAAAAATTACATGCCACAGTGAAGAAAACAGTCATAAGCACTGTAGTTCATCCAGGGACATTTGGTGTGCAAGTAGTAGCCCTAAAGGCAGTACTACTGCATCAGAGTCTGTAAAGAGTGAAATGACCTTAAGCCGGATTTGTTGAAACTTTGTGCAAAATCTATGTGCAGGAAATGTGGGGTTTTTTCAATGACAGTTCTTCAGTCACCAATGAAATAGCAACTTGTGGCTGTGCAGAAGGAATTAAATGTTAGTCAAACTCTGCTGTCTAGGTCTGAGGTTGATTTCCCCACAAGCTAAGGCCAACCCACCAGGCCTGCTCTCCTCTGATAGTAATGTTGTAGGATATGGGCCCTCCAGCAAGTCATTCAGTACTGAAATACCCCCAGGATTTCCTATTTCAGAGCCTGAATGCTCTTGTTGACTGTAGAGGCTTATGAGTTTTGATTTTTTTTCTGCTGAACTCTACAATGAAGATCCCTGATCTCTTAGAGGTCAGAAATAAAGAGACTTCAGCAGTGAGTGAGGAACTGCAAAAAAACTGTTTGCCCTGGATACTGTCCATTTGTGGTAGTGGATGGTGCTGGCAGCAGGTGAAAATGCAGGTTCCTGCTCACACTTCAGGCCCATGTAACTAGAGAGGTTGAGGGATGTGGGGCTTGGGGTGATGGAGAAAAGTCATAGTGCAGGATGTCCGCCTACATTGGATGGACCAAAGCATTTTATTCAGCGGACTTCTGCATATCTACTGCCTTTATTATAAAAGGATTTATCATAATCTCCGATTTATAATTCAAATGGTTTTGATTATTAGATGGAATTCATTTTTGTACATGGAGTGGAAATGGCTTCTTTAAGTTCTTTATGTGTGCAGCTGCAATTAATCTGAAGCTCAGACTTAGCAAGGACAACATCATCAGTCATTTTTTTGTTCTGTCCAAGTTTGTTTGCCCAAGGAATATATTCTTTCCCACACTGTATTTGATCTAGATGCAAGGACAGTAATTTCTGCTATTTTTAAGAAAATGAAAAAATTAGGATCCTCAAGATAGAATTTCAGACATCTCTTGAATATCGCATTCATAATCTGTGTATACATAGTTTACTAGATTAATCTCTTAGTGCTAAGTCTTCTACATAAAATAATCAATATTCAGCCTTCTGTTAGGATTTAACCACTCAACAATTCATATAATTTTTGAAATGTCAATGCTTTTCATGTATTGGGTTAAGGTAATGCTGTATGTGGAAAAATCAAGATCTAAATAAGAGCATATAACTCAGAGTATCAGAGTATGCATCACTGAGTCAAATCACTTTCCTTTTTTTTTTGGCTATAATGTGATTTTTAAATGAGTCACAGTTGCTACCCAATAGTTTGTCACTAAATTCTCTCTTCTATCATCCCATATTACAAATGCAACCAGGGTATAAATCTAATTGTAAAACCATATCATACTTTTTTTCCAAAACATCCTGCAAATGATCTTTAAATAGTGAAGGAGATTTTCCATTGATCATTCACTTGTCATTCTTCAAGAACTTACAAATTGCTTAGGGCCAATCTTATCTAATGTACTAGGTAATGTTTAATAGCTGGAAAGATACAGCTAAATCCTTTAAAGATTATGATGTCAGTCATACTGTTTAATGATTAATGGACTTTGATTTTTGGGTATATTCAAAGTTAAGAAAAAATATTTTTTAATAATTTTGAAGCAGGAGGTGTAGAAATGTAATTGAAGATTTTATATTATACAGCTTTCAAGTCAGAATGACAATTTCTCTCTGACATATGTTATTGTCTTACATGGCACAGGAACTACGCAATTAGCATTTTCAGATGCAAATGATGAAATGCTAGTTATTTTAAGAAATCCATTTTCCAATAAACAAAGTGAAATTTTATCAATACTTTAAAAGCATTCAAATCTAATATTGTCCATTCATCTTTTTTTTTTTAATGAACTTTAGGAAATATTTTAAATGATGTAGGAAAATTATCCTCTCTGACACAGTAGTCAGTCTCAATCAAAAGAAAAGCTTATTGCTTACACGCTGTTGCAATACATCAGCATTTTGACCCCACAAAACTTATTATTTCAGCTATCATGATCTTGGGAAAAAAAGAGGAGCGTTTAATTTGCTGACATAGAAAACGATCTGCAGAAGCACTCAGCTACATTAATGTCTAATGTTAAACTTTGTTTCCTTTTGTAGCGACTAGTTTTAGTATCTTGCATCTTTGCATGTCTAAGAGATAAATCCTTATTGAAGAATTTTATGCTGTATCTATATGCATAGATCTGACAAGCTCAGTATGACTGAAGTAGGTCATGCATGAACTACAGTCGACCTTATAAAAATCGCTACCTTTTCTGATTCATTAATAACCAATCCACTCATTTGGGAAAATGCAAAATCTCTTCTTTATGAGAGGAAAAAAGTTAGCTGGTGGGCTGTGATCATCTCATCCTGTCCAAGTCACAGTCTGTATCAGGACAAAGCTACTGAATAAATAAAAAATATTTCAGTGCTAGATCTAGGCTTGTCACCTGTCTGTCCACCTTACACTTCATGCACTCAGACCACTCTAGCTCCAGAAACTGTACCATTATTTAGCTCCTTATTGCAAGGTATATAGATATTCATATACATGAGTATATACATTCACACATAAACAAATGGCTGTATACATACACATGCAATGTATATATAAACATGGACGAAATTCTCTCACATAGACTACTTACTGTGGAAACAGGCTTCAAAATTTTCTACTTCACTTCAATGGAAATAATTTATGCATGATATTTCTTCACAGACAAGAACATGTCTTTTGATTTGGGGCACAGGTTACATTCTCCCCTATGCTTCCATTTGAAGGCAGCAACATAGGAAGAATCAGATGGGCTGAGTCTATTAATACAGGGCTACATGGCTGGTGTCACTGTCAAAATGTTGGCTTTTTTTGACAACGGAATGGGCCTAAGCACTAGGCATGCTGGTATGAGACAGGACTCATCTTTCCCAGAGAGGGAGAAGAGTTTTTGCTCGGGAACTAGCAGGGCTCATTGGCAAAGCCTTAAGCTAGATGTGACTGAGGAGGAGAGACAATATCAGGCTTGTCCCTGGCAAGGTGTGGGGTGAGATACAAAGGTTAGAGGGACAGGATACTAGTGAGGGTCCTCTGCTGGTGATTCTGAAATGTGCTGGCCACACTGGAGCACACTTGCAGTCATATAGAGATGAGCAAGTGATTCCTGAGGGAACAGAAGCCAACAGGGAAACACCATCCCATTCCTGGAAGTGTTCGAAGCCAGATTGGATGAGACTCTGAGCAACCAGGTCTAATGGGACCAGATGCCCCTGCTCATGGCAGGAGCTTGGAACTAGGTGATCTTTAAGGTCTCTTTCAATCCAAGTCATTCTATGATTATACAATTTAGAGTTGCTAATAAAGAATAGATTGTTTTCTGAAATTGAACATATGGACGCTGATTTCAAGAACAATGTGATTTAGAAATGAAACATCTTCTCCTGTCTCATCCTGATGGAAGATGAGATCTTCAAACTTCAGTCCTCCCATGGGAGAAGTGAATTCCATAGTATTTGCATTCAAACCCTCCCTTTGGCCAAGGTATAAAAACAAGATCCAGGGACGCCTCTACAGCAATTTTTTGAATGACATTTCCTTCACTGCCCCTGTGATACTCTCACCTGGCCTAAGGCCAGCAGGAGTCTTCACTCTTTCTGTTCCTTTGTATCACTTTCAAGATCTCCCTCTACAAGCTCCTCTGCAGCTCAGAAACCTGTACAGATGGCATCATACACAGTGGGACAGGGACATCCACAGGAATTAAACTTCTAGCTCTGTACACTGGTGAGCCCAGGGAGAGAGGGAGGAGGGGAACCTTTACAGAGATCTCTAATAGAGTCCTGAGCTTGCATGAAGAAACTAAGAATAAAGTTTGTGCTATTTTCCAGTTGGTCTGTGACTGTCAGAAAGTGAGCTCTGGTTTGGCAGGCAGCTCAGCAGAAGATGTAACATTACTAATTTGAAGCATTTAACTTTTTTTCTGATTTAACTGATACAGTTGTCCCTCCGACTTGCCACCTAGGTAGCATCATGGCTGTTTATTCCCTGTGTCTTGTTATCAGAGTACAGTTTTTTATGTGAATGACCTCATCAGCAAGGTACATTTTTATCTAGGCAAATGGCATCATTTCACCATATTTTGAGAAGTTATCTTTCATCCCCTAAAATTTGAGACTGTTTTCTGTTTTAAGCTAAGTATGATAGAGGCCAAGATATTGCAAAGATACTTAATTTCCTTCAAGTTTATGAAAATATTCTTGTAGGAAAAAGAAATTTGAAAGTGGGTCGGAAAGAAAAATCTGTGGCATGAGCTCACCTTACTGGATACTACAGATCTATACCAGACACACATATTATAAATGCTCCAATCACATAAAAAATGGTCAGTGAAACTTGTGCTTTATGGCACTCCCAAGGTGTAAGATTTTAGGAAATGGGATTTCACTAATTCTCATGTTCCAAGCTGTGTGGCAGTTAAAATCATAAGCTAAAAATATGTTAAGTTCATATTTAATGCTTCTGATTCACTGGAATCTGAAGATAATGTAGGCATGAAAAATATTTTCATTTCTCTGGATCTAGCAGCCCACCATAAAGCAAATGGTAGTAAAGTGGCAGAATACATGAGGAAAAGAAACCCAGAACTATTTTTTTAATAAAAAAGTGAATGATACTCCTATGAAATAATGCATAGACATGAAATGAGAGTTGTAATAGTTGTAATCTTCATTCATTTGCACAAAATTTCCAGTTCATCAGCTCTTTTAACTTATATTTTTATAGACAAAAAGTGGTGGTTTTTCTACACGTTTAGTTGAACATTAGGATTTATATATATACAGACAATCTAGTTTTCTTTAAGGAGATTGCTGTGTACTCAATGAACTCTGAGTTTCAGAAAAAGGCATACATGTCACTCCACCATATTTCACTGGATATACATTGTTAGATACTCTTCTTGAATATGCAGATGCTAGTCAGAACTGAGTAGTTTATACATGAACTTTAAAGAGATTCATTTTATTGAATTGGATGACAAAATCTATGTAAGCCTCAAGAGCCAATGTTTCTTCTTACTGTATCAGAAGAAGCCCGTCATAAGGGGTTTCCATGACAAAGAAAGCCTACCAACTTGATAAAAGACCTTTGAGAAAGCTCTGTTCAAGTATTTCTGTTGGCTCACTCACAGCAGGGGAATTCTGAGAAATTAATGGGTTTAATGTAATTATAAACACACAATGCAGCCCAACACACAACAAAAATTTCACTGGTAAAATGCAAGGAGTGAATAAGAATGGAAGTAGTATTTGCTGACTCTGCTGATTTTTCCTATTGTTTTTCAGCTATAATGAGAGTGTATGAAGATTTTTTCCTTTATAAAGAGGGAATATATCGACACACCCAGAAAGCAGAATCTAAATGGAAAACTCATTCAGTCAAACTTCTTGGGTGAGTAAAGCACATTCTCTTACCCTTTTTCTCTGCCAGTTGTTATATGTAGTAAAATGTCAATGATCAGTTCTGAACACAAAAATTTCACTTTCACTCAAAGAATTCAAAGTTGGGACACTGCTAGCTCGCAACATAAGATTGTTGTTGTTTCACTTTTGCCTTATCTGAGAATTTTAGAGAGTACTGGAAAGAGTTTAGACCCATTGTCTTTTAATCTACTCTAACATTTGCTCTAAAATTTCAAATATAATGGTTTATAGAATAAGATAGTTTGCTGAGTATTCACAAATATTCCAAGTACACATCAAGTTGTGAACAAAGCTGATACAATCTTCTACAAACATGCCACCAAGCAGAATGGAAATAAAACCATGAAAATTGACAGTGGCCTCACAATTAACCAACATATCTTACTTGCACAGCAATCTGGGTTCTCTATGCCCTGAACAGAATCAGCAGCTGCTGGGATGCTGCTGATTTTATTTGGGAAACTGCTGCAGAAACATGTGTGTAGTACCCTAGTGGATTTCCCCTCAAATGTCGAGCAGTGCCACTTTATTAAGAAGACAAGTATGTAATAATGCATACACTTGAATTACAGAACACACTATGGGGCTTTATTCTTTGACATGGAGGGAATATGCAAGGATGAATTTATTAAGTCACCGAGTGATTACACGGAAAAAGGACTGTAGAATCTCAAACAAATTAGTGGTGGTCTAGAATATGAAATAAATAATGATTCAGGCCTGTGCTAGGAAGATTACTAAGAGTATCTTCAACATGTAGTTCAAGCAAATAAAGACACAAAATAAGGTGCATTTTGCGCTTGTAATCTTGGTGAAGATATCTTTGTGAAGGACCTGGAAATGCTTATGGTTGTGGAAACTGCTGGTTGTGAATTACAAGAGCATATCTGGTAGTGGCAGAGCAGCAGAGAGAGGCAGCAGGTTTATGGAAGATGGTCCTTGATTCTTTACTGCTGCAAAAAGTATTGACTCAGACTAGTAGAGGAAAAACTCCTGAATTATAATTAAAGAGAAAGTTGTGAAGCAATGAAAAAGAGAAACTGGAATTTCTCATAGAAAAATGGAGGACTGAATTAGGAAAATATGTTTATGGAGGACAGTCAGTATGTACTGGTTTATGTGTGTGTATTTAAGGTATATCTGAACAGCCACGAGAAGCCAATAAAGTTAGAGAGTAAAGTTTGAGTGCAATTTGAATACAGAGATGAGCTGCTGTGAGGTTGTGGTTTTGGGTGTTGGGAGGGCTATGAAGCATCCTTGGTGCAAGCGTGAGGTGATGACAGCTGTTCCCTAAGACATGCTGCCCCACAGATGTGCTAAATAACCTACTTGGGTGAGTGATTAACCAAGAAGGGCATGTGGGGACAAAGTGATGGCTGAGGAGGGAGAGAGGAGAAGATAACTAATGTGCTGAAGTGGATGCTGATTTAAATGAGAACTGATAGTCTCTGCAAAAAGACAGCAGCCCTTGGGCAAGGAACCACTCATGAACAAAATCTGAGTGCCTTGACTGAGAGAGGCAGCTCCTTGCAAAGGATTGTATTGAGTGGTCACTGCAAAACATGGAGTAAGAAAAAAACTGAGTGATCTGATATACTTAAGAAGGACATGAGAAGTGAAGGAAAAAGACAAAAACCGAAGGCGATATTTAGGAAACCTCAGACTGGTTCAAAGTTTAATATGTGGGGAATGCATTTACTTTCATTAAACATTGTTGAAATATCCAATGGATCCAACAATACGAAGAAGTATCCATCCTTTCATTGTCTAATGCATAAATGCTCTGTCTTCCAAAATTATGCCATATAAAAATATTTGCAGAGATGTTTAGCTGTAAAAATTAAACTAGAGTTTGACAAGTTGGAGGCTGTTGGAGCCAAAGGCTAGGTATTTCTAGCAATGATAAATCCAGTCATAAGATGTGGTTCTGCATCATGAAGTCTAAACCACTCCTTTGCATAGATTTTAATGTTGTCAGGATTAAGCTATCACTTTTTCATATCATTCATTAGTTTCAATTAATTTGAATGCAAAATATGTGGCCTGGGTATAAGTTCTTTGTCACTCATCTATAGCTTTGGTGATTTTTTCTTGAGCAAAGGATAATTCAGACTCCTTGACGTAAATAACAAACTCATGGAAATCTCACAAAGTTGTACTTAAAATAAAGATGTTGATGTTTATTTGCGTTCTGCTTAGCTGTGATGGTTCCTAGAGAGAAAAGAAGCAGCAGAGACATGCTGATACATATGATAAAAAATGCAGTTTTGTGTGGGTTGATGCTTACTGTAGTCTCATTTTTTATTTATACTATTTGTAATATTTCAGAAACATTTTTGAGAATGCCTTAAATTGCTCATGAATTGTACAACCTATAAGGTCATGGACTGATAAAGTGCAAGTATATTTTAGTGAAGCTTGCAAGAGCTATTTGTACAAAACCAGAAATGCACATATAAACTGCCTAATTGACCTTTGGATCATACGGACTGTAAAGGTATTGATTGGCTTCCCTTGTTCTGCAACTTGAAATCGTTAGTTATTTTCTGTCATTCAAAGGCTTATTTGTACAATCAGCTGCAACAGGACTGTAAGCCTGTCTCCACTGAGGTAATGTGTGACCTCAAACTCAGGGAGAGAATGTGAAAAGACAGAATAGCATCGAAGGGGGAGAGGAAAATGTGGAACAGGCAGGCAGAGGGTGTTGCGGGTAGCAGACCATTTGGATTTGATCACAGTCTCTAGGGACAGTGAAATGGGGCTTTCAGCAATCTGAAGGCAGGATAGACTGATCCCATTGACATTTAGAGAGAGCAGGATCTCTCAAGCAGATTTTGTGTCAGTATTTCAGAGACAGGGAGGTAAGCAGAAAAGGTGAATAGTGGAGACTGGGATAAATAACAGCTATGTTTTGATGAAGAAAAGTTAAATTCTTATGCCTCTGTTAAGCAGACATGTTTCTCTGTATCTTCCATAGCTATTCATGTACATTAGCTTATGTATTTATCTTAAGGTGAGCTGAATTGCTTTGTTGGATGTGATTACACTTTGTGGACTATAAAAGAATCTGTGGGATAATATCAGACTTATACAGCTAAAATGAAAATGTCTAGATTAGGTTAGAGAAATCCTACATGTAATGGCATCCTAAAGTAGCTTAAAACCCAAATTACTGGTACATAGTATTCATAGGAGAACAGTATTTTTGGAATGTCTTGCATGTATGTTTGTGCGTAGGTACATATATGCATTTATGGATCCATATGTATATACACATATAACTACAGCTCTTGATGACACCAGTTTGAAAACAAGTTAAAGAGGCACAATGAAACTTCCATATTACATATGAAACTGTCACCTTTATCTCAAGATCTCTTAATAAAACTGGACTAAAATCACATCAAAGATTAACTTCGTGGTAGGTTTCTGTCAGATTTGTACATTTAAGCCATAATATCTAAACAAACCTGTTGTATCTATTCAAAAGCAGATAGTGCCCATAAGAAAAGAAAACATGAGGCATATTTGTTGATGGTGTAAAGGTGCCATCTTTAAAGGTGCCACTTTCTCTATTCAGTATAAATGAAGTACATTGGATGAAGTGGCTGTGGTTCTAGTTAAAACAAATCTCTTTTTAAAGTTAGTGAAGTAAAGTATCCATCTTTAATGTTTTTAGCAGACAAATCTTCTCTCAGACTTTTTCCTCTGCATCACTCCAGTACCAGTGCCAAGCTACAATACATGATCCATACCTTCACCAAAAGACTGGATCTGCTGAAGCCCTGTCACTGAAAAATCCAGGAAGGTCTCAAAGCCCATGCCTTTGGCTACAATTAAATCTATAGACTGTCATCATAAGGCTTGGAGGGGGCAAGAATAGTATTATTAAAAGCCTTTATAGTCTTTCATGAACAAGATACGTTTTCAGATCCTTGGAAGGTGCTTAAAATGACAAAGGACTTCAATAAGAGGACACCGACATGTACATTAACTGGGAACACTTTTCCCCTCTATTTTAATCAACAATTCACTGGACTATTTAAATGCAATTGTGCAGCATATTAAATGGCTTAGCCAACTACTAGACTGAAACATCTATGCACTGAAAAAACATCGGTTGAATGTTTAACACAAAAATCCATACTAATGGAGATAAAATTGATATGTGAAGCAAAAAACTTGTTGTTTAGTTTTGAGGGGACAGAGCAACAGAATTCTAAGATTTAATACACAATTAAATGACTCTACTGTCCAAAGTCCAAAGTCTTAAAAAAGATACCAGTGTCTACTGTTAGTGACATCTGGTATTTTGCCTTCAAAGACAATCTTTTTCTCTACATTTTCCTTTTGTTCTCTCTTAAATTTACACTCAGAATAGCAACAAACAAGTAATATCTTAAACCACCAAAAATTGTAACCCAAATTATTTTCTTCCTGAATAAAGAAACCTTGCCTTGAGTTCCCTTTTTCTTTCATGGGGAAAAAATAATGTACTTTATTATTGTCAGACAACCAACATCAAGTATTGTAGTTAAAACTTAACAGCAACACTCAAACATATTTTACAGCAAAGAGAAATATGTTAGAAGATCATGGGAAAAAGACACACAGAGTCTGATGATTCATGCAGTAAAATCCATGAAAGTGTCTTCCATATAATTCATTACAATAGATCTGTGGGAGTGATTTAACTGTTGACTCACTGGTAATTTGACTCATCTCCCATTCTGAAGAGTCTAGGCAAAACTGTAGTTTCAAATTCCAGCAACCATTTTCTAAGAAGCTTTTTCTTGTCGTAAACATTAGTCAGTGACCCTAACCTTCTTATTATTAATGAAAGATTAAGAACTAAACTTTTGTCTTATTAAGTAGATAAAACTCCTAGTTTTTGAAAGACACTAGGTTTTTGTGATATAGCACTAAGAATAGGACATTCTCTGCAATAGTTAGACCTTTTTTCTCTGATAGCATTATGACAGTTATACAATCAAGTGCAGGGAAGAAAGTGAGATGAGAAGTTTTAGACCACATGTATTTCTGTCCAGTCAACAATTTATGCAAAGCATTGACTTCCACTCATATCAATAGATCTGCAGGAATTATTAGCTTGAGGTCTGAGACCTGTCATTCTTCTCTACTTTTAAGGCCTTCTTTGACAGCTTTAGTCTTAAGGAGTCAGTTTGTGTAATATTATATAGCACACTCTTCAAAAGTCTTTGCTGTACCAGATTTTAACAACATTTTACCTACAAAGTTGAATGTAAGCACACTAAAATCTGGCAAAATACCTTGGTTTTGAAGACATTGCTGATAGCCCTTTTTGTTGTGTTAGGTTATATTTCTAGTTTTTTTATTTTTTTTTTTCAATGATATTTAATTATCAGCTAATTTTTTTTCTGATAATTTTACTTATGCTTCTCATGTAAAGTCCACCTTCACTGCAGTGATAAAGTTTATTGGAAAAGAAACTAGGGAATGTTCGAAAAAACCCCAATTTCCATTCTATATAACAATACTGAAAGAGTCTCTGTATTCTAGTTTTTTAACTGCCAGGCAGAGTTGTGTATTCAGGGATTGCTCCTACAGAGTTAATATGAAGAGAAAATTATTACTGAAAAGGACAGCTAAGGTGCCTCTACTATATAAAATCAGACACAGAATTATGAAAATCATTTTATACAAGATTGCAAGTACTCAGCCTTTTACCTCAAAGAGCACCAGAATGGTTTTTACAGAGTCAGCTGGAGAAGGTTTCCTTTGTGTATGTGGAAATACACTGCTTACTTTTTCTCCTTGAAGGGACTGAATGCAGTTCAGTGAAATTAATTCTTTTTGTTCAAGGTTATTTTTGATTGATGATCATGATGGTTTCTTTTGGAAAAGCTTAGTGGAGTATTTCTTCCAGTATGTTTTTGTCAGACAGAAGAAAAACTCCCGTTTAAAAGTAATTTTCGGTAATTGACAGAGACACCTTCTCTTAGTGATTTCTTAAAATATCTTCTTTTTCTTCCTAATAAAATGGAAACTTTGAATGGGGTAAGGTTTTTCCTAAAAATACCAAAGATGGGGACATTAGTTATCTAAAGCCTTGCAAAATACCCTAATAAAATCCCTTTCTCTCCAAGTAATGAGGTCCAGCATCTGTTTGCTTTTGAAATGTCATTCATTTGGAATAAATATCAAACCAAAATAATCACAAAAGCAAAGAAAAGAGTGCTATTAGATTATTTTGGTCATCTTCCAGAAAACGTAATATTTATTGTTCTCTAAGGAATGTTGTCCAAAAATGTGTCCAAGAATGTGTCAACTCACTTTTAAGTCTCTGTCAATTCCACTTGGAAACTAATTACACCAGGAGTTAAATTCTTTAATTGTTGAGGTGCTTTTTCCTGGATTTCTTTCCATTATTGTACCTATAGATTATTATATGACTTTAAATTTTCTCTTTCTGCTTGGAGTTTGAGTCCTACACACATCTAGGCTAGTAGTTTCTATATTTTGGCTTACTCTTGTCTCAATTTGTCACACAAATACCTGTTACTGTTGCTCTTTTTACTCCTAGCAGTGACATTTAGTGTATTGCTCCAGCCATATGCTGTGTAATTCCTTACTCAAAACATGTATGATCTTGCCTACTTTTAATCCCAGCTTCTTAAGTTTTCTTTCTGATATTGTTGACATTTCTAAAGCAGACTCCATGTCTAATTTGGAGCTCACTATCAGATCGATTAGTTTCAATGCTTTCTGTTCCCTAGAGACACTGGAGATCTCTGTTTACCTTCAATTAGTTTGGAGTGTCACTAATTAGGATAATGTGATTTGGATAAGTCCACTTTAGGAAAAACTGGTCACGATGACATTGACTACATGAACTATAGGATCCCAGGAGCAAAAACTGTCAGAGAAAGAAAAGGAGGAGATGTAATATTGACTGTATTAATGAAGTTGTGCCAGTTAATAACTCTGAAAGTGTCATAACTTTTTATGAAGCAGTGACAATAATTTATAAATTCATATTTATTTTGACTTATAGTCAAAATAATGATACGTCTCAGATTCATGAGTAGATTCCAATTTATTTTCTTTAAAGATTAGTTTCTGAAATCAGATAATGGCAATAGTATTTGTTCTTCTGCTAATCCTTTTCACTTATAATGCCCAGCACAAAGGGGTTCTGTTCTATGATTGAGAATACAAGGCTATCATCTAAAGCATAATTTTTCCTTCTAGTCTGTTGATCCATGAACCAACTCTTGCTCCGAGCCACAAAGGAACATAAAATGCATCCCAGATCAGTTTGACAACCTTTTTTTCACAATACATTTCTGCTTTAATTTTGTTCAACCAAATGTAACATCTAAAATTTTGTACTACATTGTGAAAAACTGATAGATATCAGAACTGCAATGTCCATGTTGTTTATGATGTTAATTCTACCCTCGTCTCTTAATTCTTTCATTTTATCCTGGATGGTTTAAGATGGACAGAATCCAAGTCCTTTAGTCTGTAATGTCTTAATTCTCCTCATGATACATTCTGCAATCATGCTACAGTTGTGTAGTTCTGGAAACTCCTACATTCTTATTGTCTGCTGATGCCCATTCTACCACTTCATTTACTGTATATTTCCTAGTAATTTACAGTCTTCTCCTTTTCTTATCTCACTTCAGTAGGCAATTAAATATTCAATTTTTAGTGTTAGTTATTTATGGTTAGTTATAAACTATTGTTAGTCAGGATTCGAGATTCAGGCAAGTGTGATATGCTAGATATCCAAACTCTCATCACAGAGGTGGTGATGTATTCAATAAAGTCAGTGGAGACAGGAGGGCAACTCAGCTACAACTGCTTGTAGATCCATTAGTTTCCCCTACAGAGGTATTTGGTGCTACTGGCTGTGGGAAGAGCTGTGTCTCCAAAAAGATGGGAATGTCTCATAGGTTCTCTGTCATTTCTGCCAGAAACATGTGGATGTCTCAGGCACCCTAAGGCATCTCAAACAGCCCCAGGCACCTGCATTTAAGCAAGTGAATGTATCCCAATATACTCTGTTAGCTACTGTGGGACACATACATTTAAATATCTTAATCGTGAACTAAATCTCACAGTTTTTACTACCAAGAAAAAGAAAAATTCTTATTTGAGTTCTGACATTAACATTTACATAAAGGATAATAATGTCAACGTGCTTCTTGAATCTCAGAAGAGACCAGTGTCGTGGTTTAGGAATGGTATTCCCCAATTTAGTGTTCCCACTGAAACACTCTAAACCACATGCCAGTTCCATCACTCCCACTCCCCCTCTCCCTCCCCATTATCCCCAGCATCAGGCTGGAGAGGAGGATTGAAGGCACAGAAGGTAAAAATGATGGGCTGAGATAAGAACAATTTACAAAAAACAGCAGTGAGATAAGAGACTGAATAGTAACAGCAACAGTAATAATGAGAAGGGCTACAAGAAAGAGGCAAACTATTCACATGAAACCCCTCCAACAACTCCCTCCACTACACTACTGGACTTGGAAGAGAGCCCTTCCCCATTCCTGAAAAATGGTGTGAGGTGGTACAGAATAACCTCTGGGTCCTGGCCAAGCCCCCTCCTGGCTACTGCAAAAACTAATCCTGTCCTGGACAACTGGTAAAACAGTAGCACACTGTATTAACTATGTTTTGGAAAATGTTGTAAAGAAACTATTATATGTTCTATTTTTCCACAGTACACACAAAACAAAAATTTGCATTGATTAATAATATCCTTTTACTACTGGTACGTTTTATAATCTCTGCAGATCTTTCAGTGCGTGGTAGTGGTATGGGTTTCAGTTTTAAACCACAATGCCTTATTTAACTCCTTCAGGATCATGCTTTTTTTTTTTTTAATTTTGGTTTTGAAGGTTTTGAGGGACCAATCAACACTTTCTCTGAGCTGCTACTCTGCAGGGAAAATGATTTGGAATGCTATAATTTTTCACAGTTGCTATCATTAATATGCCAGGTTACTTTTTACTCTCATAGTGTCTTCCATGAGGTCTCCTTTTTAATTTATTAATGAATAAACTTTTGCAACTAATGTCTATTTTAAATATAGAATAAATAAAGACGTAAAAATCTCAAAGATCACTCAGATTCAGGAAAAGATATTTGTACAGAGTTACATATATGTAGGAAAACATATGGGATGTGAACTACATTGAAACAGTCTCATTTTCTGTATTATTGAAATAAGATACTATCCAGTTTCCATTCAGTCTAGTAGATGGGTAAGAGTTTTAGGATGTTAACATTTCATCTGGATTTATGTTCAGATTGTTAAATATTATGTGACCATTTCCCTTCATCTTTGCTCATATTTCAAGGAGTAGTATTTATCACAGCAAGTAATATGGCAGTTAAAATTCAAACTGAATTTAATATTATTCACTTAGACTATTTATTTCTTTATAACTCAAAAACTCACCCTCAGATGCCCAGCTCAGCAATAGAAAGGATATTTAGAGATTTGTTTCCTCTGAGGAATCTAAAGTTAAGCTTAAAGTGGAAGCTGTGCTTGGGTGCCATAATATATTTGATAGGTGCAACTAAGGGATACAATGCAGAATAAATTCATTCTTTATAGACAGAAAAAGGGAAAAAGAGAAATTGAAAAGATCAAATGTGATACTTATGATGAGAAATGTATTTTAGAAAATTGAGAAATCCGTTTTAGAAAATACGTTCTCCTTTCCTAGAGATGCTACTGCAGAAACACTTTCCACTTAGGAGTTTTTTGAAAGGATGGCTTCTTCTTAAGAAGGTGTATTTGTATGAATGAACCAAGAAATCCCAAGAAATATTCTTGATGGAGATGGCATTCATTCCCAGAGGCAAGATGTTAAATCAAACTGACATGTGGCTACAAACACTGCATCACTGAATAATATATAAGTGTTGTTCACAAAAGAACAGCTGTTTCCATTACAACTGAGTGCTTTTCCACACTGAGAGAAGTACATTAGCCTGGAAGAAATGAGAGTTGGTGAATTTCAACCAGTCTTTGGAACAAGTGTGAAGTGCTAAGCTTTAGGAAAGCTTTGATAAACAGACCTAGGGCATTATGCCACAGTTGCTACCAGTAAAGCTCAGCATCTATGGAGATGGCAGTCTGATCCATGTTTTCTGCTAAATCCTGTTCCTGACTCATGCACTAACCTCAAGGCTGGTTTTGACCAGTAAACAGTAACTCAAACTTACTATGTCCTCTTTAGACTGCAACCATTAAAAAAATTGGCAAATTAAATTGCCCCTTCACAACCTATGAACTGTTAAACAAAATCTAGAAATTGAATATAAAATATAGTAATTCATAAAACCATAGACTAACTGAGCCTGGAATTTGTTTCTTCCAACCCTCTGATTCCTAAATTGTCAGGGCCATCTTAGATAAAGTTGCTTAAATCACTGAATACTTTAGATTAGAAGGGATCTCAGAAGGTCATCTAGTTCAACCCTCCAGCTCGAAGCAGAGCTATCTACATAGTTCAGGTTCATGGGACTTCTCAGGTTGAGTTTTGGATACTTCTGAGGACAGATACTCCACAGCCTCTCACTTAGGCAGTAGTGCCTAAACACTCTTTTAAAATACCTTTTTTCCTTATGTCTAGTTGCGATATTCCTAGCTGAAAACATCTTCTAGCCACTGTCTGTGCATGTATGTCTCAGACGGAGTGATGCACTTCACTTGTGAGAGGCAACAATATACTTTACCGATATAAGGTAGTGAGTCAACAAAGTTCAATAGTAAATGTGACAGTGGTTTAGCAAGATTCGATGGCAAGGCACACTTGATTTTTGCTGCATAGATGATGGGGTCAGACAAAACTCTTAGGGAGACTCTACCATTGATTCACAAGTTTCAAAAAGGACCCCCTCGCTTTCTAAATTCCTTCTTGGACAGGAGCCTTGGTGAGGCTGGATCCACTCCTAGTCCCAGACCTGGCAAATGGTCTGAAGGATTACATACACACCATCAGTCCTTTATACCACTTAGCTAAGATTTCAAAATTTAACATGCTATGAATCCCTTACTGAGAATCTGTTGTGTTAAGGAATCTCTCAACTTTCAGGAGTAACCCTGCCAGGTATCCCTACTCAAGAGTAGATACTGGTGTGCGGCTTCACAGAATGACAGAATCACAAAATATGCTGAGTTGGAAGGGACCCACAAGGATTATTGAGTCCAACCCTTAACCCTGCACAGGACCATCCCCAAGAGTCACACCATGTCCCTGAGAGTATCGTCTAAACAGCTCTTGAACTCTGGCAGGCTTGGTGCTGTGACCGCTTCCCTGGGAGCCAGTTCCAATGCCCAAACACCCTCTGGGTGAAGAACCTTTTTCCAATATCCAACCTAAACCTCCCCTGACACAACTTCAGGCCATTCCCTTAGCTTCTGTCACTGTTCACCACAGAGAAGAGATCAGTGCCTGCCCCTCCTCTTCCCCTCACGAGGAAGTTACAGGCTGCAATGAGGTCTCCCCTCGGTCTCCTCTTCTCCAGGCTGAACAGACCAAGTGACCTCAGCTGCTCCTCATACAGCTTCCCCTCAAGGCCCTTTACCATCTTCATTGCCCTCCTTTGGACACTCTTTAATAGCTTAATATCTTCCTTATATTGCAATGCCCAAAACTGCACACAATATTCAAGGTGAGGCCACCCCAGTGCAGAGCAGAGTGGGACAATCACCTCCCACATCCGGCTGGTAATGTTTTGCCTGATGCACCCCAGGACACAAATTACATGAGAAGCAAAAAACTTAACTAGCAAATAAGGGATTAAGTACTAATCAGTGAAAAAACTATGTAATGTGTAATCAATGAATACTGATGGTTTTGTTTGTTAAAATGTGTAAATAATATAAAGTTTTCGTGATTGGGGAGCTACCCTTTTGTGGATTACCACCTAGATCCCTACTTTGTCAAACTAGAATAAACAGAATTATCTTGCCTCAGTGTGTGAATTGACACTGGCTGCCAGGGCACTGCTGACTCATATTCAACTTACCGTCGACTAGGACCCCCATGTTACCCTCTGTGCTTGACCCATGAGCCAGTTGCTTTACCACCACATGATGTATTTATCCAGCTGTGTGCTGGACATTTTGTCCAGAAGGATACTTTGAGAGACAGTATCAAAAGCTTTACTGAAATCCAAAAAGATGACATCAACTGACTTCCTTTGATCAACTAGATCGGTTAACTTGTTATAAAAGGAAATCAGGTTTGATAAGCAGGACTTTCCTCTCATGAAACTATGCTGGCTGTGACCAATGACCTGTGCTGTGCAGGGAAGCTCAGTGGTCCATGGGTTGTCCACTATTAATAGAATAAGATGATATACTTTAAGTCTTATTTGCATGCCAATAAGACATCTGGGTCTCTGTTCCAGACTCTGTTGTCATCTGTCCCCCAAAGTCCAGAGTAAGCTGGATGCAGCCATCACAACCACCTCTGGTGGTTATGGTTCAAGTGGGGGATGTGGAAGGAGGGCAGGGGGGCACCACCACAATATATCCAGAGAGTCTGCTCCATCTTTTCTATACCCACCCTATGTAAAGCATAAGACAACAAATAGATCTGGTCTGAGCCATCTCTCCTGAGGGATGAACAAAATCAGCTCCCCCAGCCTCTCCTCATACATAATGTGCTCAAGATCCCAGACATCTCTGTGGACTCCTGCTGATCTTGTTCCAGCCTGTTAATGTCTTTCCAGTGTAGGGGAGCCCAAGACTGGTCACTGGACACAGAATGGCAGGTCCTCTAAAAAGGGGTTTAGTCACTCCTCTGGACCTACTGGCTGCACTCCTGTGTATTTTAATTTAATATATTTTAATTTAGAGTATTTGAGGAGTGCCCAAAGGCATTGATTACTGAGTAAGCAGCTCTTCTTTCTAAACTGTAAATAAAACACATATGCCAAGTAACTAGGTATCAGACTCTAATAGAACAAAACCTAGGAAATTAAATTCATGGATATGTTATAGTCAAGATAAAAAAAGGATCTTTTTCCATTTTGGTTTCTAAGTTTTCTTCCATTTAGAAACATTTCTGAAAATAGATAAATTCCAATCAGTGTATGAAACTAGATACTGACTCTTTTAGAACATAACAGATGTTATAAAAACATTTAATCACAGAAATATGCATCTGAGAGAACTGGTCATCATTCTGCTCAAACAAGTGGGAGAAATAAAGCATACTACAGAATGCAGGAATACATGAATATAAATTCAAGACAATTTTACTTTGTCTTTAAGACTGAAATATTGGACTTTCACACTACAGCTGATGTAAATTTCTTTAGTAAAATGGTCATGAGGAAAAAAGTAAATCTGAATCTGACAGAAATTTCATAGACTATGATATATCTGTTTTTTAAATTTGTGATCATGACAAACTGTATCTAAAATATATTTGTCAAAGAAATATCAAAGATTATTAATAATTCTTGAACTTTCACTTGCTGATTAAAACAAAAAGCATCATAAGGCCCTTTAAAAAACAACAATTACATTCCACAGTCATTATGACCAATATTGTTTTTATGATTCCTTATGTTTAATGAGCAGTAGCTACAATTTGTGCTTGCAGCTGTAACTCACACTTTGCCTCTGTTCTAGTCACCCGTTTGTCTTTTATTTTTCTCTTTGGCTGAAAGTGCAGGTATTCCATGTAAATGAGAGTTCACTGTTGAGCAAGGAGAGTTGATGCCACTGTGGCTGTTCAAATACAAATATGATGGAAAAATCTTAATTTTCCCATTCCTGGTGTGGGATTTTTCAACATATTTTTGTTGCTTTTCTTTCAAAGTGACCAGTGCACTGCAAATACAGCTCTCATGTGGTGTTGGTGGGATATACACTGATAAACACCCTGTTAATGGCATTGGATATATCCTAGGATTAACTTTACACTGTGGGAAAATATGCAAATTTCACATCTTTCTTTGTCTGTTTATTCGTGCCCTTTTATAGGCACCCAAGCATCATGAACTGTGAATAATAACTAGACAAGCATTCGTTGTATAAATTCAAAACAACACAGAGCTCTTTAAGCATGCAGTAAACATACCATAGCTACAAAGGTGTGCAGTGCAACTTTTGCTTGTTGAAATACATCCAGATGATAAGGTTGGAACTTTTTCTGCCCTATATACAGAGCGAGGCCTAGAAATCAGAACAGTATGCGGCTCAACTACAATGACACAACTATGGAAGTTCTCTCACCTCGCAGGTGGGGACAATCTCTCATGTGGTTTCAAGGATATTCCCACCAAATTTAGCATGGCCTCAAAATGTCAAAAGCAGCAAGTAAGTTTAGAGGTCACCCCCCCCACACACACTGTGCAATAAAACAGATTAGGCTGTCAGCAATTCAATTTGAGCTAAGAAAAACTGGGAACGTTTTCAGTCCCCACTCACCAGCTATTTCTGTAAAAGTGTTGGATGAGATCCTTAAAAAAATGTTCATAGGGATCTTCAGCTAAGTTGAAGAAATGTGTTCACATTAATTGCAATACTCCTACAGAGTTCAATTCAGCTGGAAAGCCCTCCAGAGGAGAGATTTCGTCAATGAAAACAGGTTTTTGGAAGGACAAATTAAAACTACACTTGCATTAAGGTTTTGTAATCCCTAATGGCAATTTGACTTGTGGTTAGTGAGGTACTTATCTTCATTTTCATCATCATCAGAGATTGTTAGTCGTGCCTTGTTCTGATACTGATAATTAGGACAACTAACTAAGACAAGCTCTTCTCCCCTGATTATTTGTTGCATCAAAGTACCATTCTTTTCTAACAGGTGGGGGTCATTACCTGACAAAAAAGGACAGAAACAGAAGTTTTGGGTAAGTGAATCCTTAGGACTGTGTTTTGAGGCAGAAAAAAAGATCATTACAACACAGATCATCTAAAAGCCAATTCTTCACTTTCATTCACTCTCTCTGCATCTATTTTTTTTCCTTCACCTGAAAGTGTCCTGCATAATTCTATTCCCTCTATGGCAACTTCTATCATGCTGACCCTTGAACTGTAGTATCATCTATCTCTATTTCAAAGCCTGTTTCATCCCACCTATATCTGTGTTTTTTCCTGCACTGTTTTTTCTGTTTCAATGTCATTAAATTTTACGTGAAGAGTCTGTTCTTTTTGATGTCTACAAATGAGACTGAATAAAAGTAATCAACAATATTTGTTAAAACATTTACAAAAAGACAAATTGTCTGTTTAAACAGTGTTAGTAATTGCTGTCCAGCTATCAGGAAAAAAACCCAAACCCAAAACCAACCAACCAAAGAACATTTCCTTTAAGCCATTTAGAGTAAGTCAAATTTAATCACTTGGATTAACAGCTCATCTCATTATTCCTGTGTTCATCAAAAGTAATTTGGAGTTTTCATAGCTGATGGCAGAGCTTATGGTAGTAGTTTCACTGGCAAAAAATACTGAGAACTTCTGGCTTCATCAGAAACTAAATTTCTCAATATGTCAATAGCTACCTCAATGAAACTTTATTAAGTTATCTTTTTTTTTGTATATTTGGTTTCTCTTTAAGAGATTAGTTGTAATTGGTATTGCGACTATTATTGTTTCAATGTCCTCTTTCAGCAGCCAATAGTCAAATTTTTGTCTCATAATTTCTGCTTCAATTTATCAAATTGTCTCATAGAAATAATATTCTCTTTTTATTAACCCTGATTTCAGAACAGAAACTTTGATCAAAGCAAAATGGAACAAATTACTAGATATCAGAAAAAGATGTATGCTGATTTTCAGAGCACTAAATCTGAGAAATTCGGTTTCTTAAAAAGGAAACTAACACAAAAATTAATTTTGTATTTTACACTTCGCATTTTTAAATACTACTTTAAAATTAAAGCTGATAAGGTTTTTTTCTGCTTTGTTTACTTTTAGATCGCTGCAAATTCCTGGGGAAAATCTTGGGGAGAAAATGGTTATTTTAGGATTCTACGTGGACAAAATGAGTGCGATATTGAGAAGCTGATTTTAGCTACTTTGGGAGAACCATAGTCTATCTGTACCAAACACTGATGTATCTATTCTTTCCATTGTTGCATGTTGAGTCTTCCTAGAGAAATAAAATGTCTTCTCTGTAAGTTACCTTTCTATTAGCCCTCATTAGGTCTTCCTGACATGAACATACTGCAGACACCACATCATGCTGTTGCTAATCCTGATTTGCTTGCAAGATCTTCCTAAAATCTGGGCTCTAATGTTAAGTTTCTTCAGTGAGGAAAAACTGCAAAACTACTCTCCTGAATTTCTTTCTGATCAAATGATCATGGCTTAAACAAAACACCCTATGCAAGTGAAACAAATCCCATCATATCAAAGCAATTGAATGGTTTGAAAAGTGATGTTGCTCTACCCACCCTCTCGGATTAACCTTCTGTGACTATACCTTTGGGTTGTTATGTATATGGGATATGCCATTTTCTTATTGTTCCAAGTATATAAAAATGAGCATCTGGCATACTGACAGTGTGCCAGCTTTGTGGATTCATCACCTAGCACCTATCTCTGTGTAGATATGAAATAAACAAATCATGTTTACTGACCTTGACTCTGTGTTGGATCAGCTTCTTGCCCAGAGGTTGAAAGAACCCATATTTGGGACAACACTCTGAGTGATGTATATGCTCAGTGCCCTTTCCATACTCTCAGTATCATAAAGCTGCCATCTGGAGATATGCAACAGTACCTGGAATTTAACAAATCTGCATCTGGAAGACAATTTGCTCTTTAAAAACAACCTTGATTCTGTGGCAGCTATTAGGATACTATTCAGAGCACAAGTGAAGGGTCTTCTGCCAGTGCAGGTCTTCTCACAGTGTTGAAGAGACACTGGGGCCTTGGAGCCACCAGTGGTTCTGCCTCACACAGACTACCTGAAGACAGATTTTTAAATATCAGAAGGGCTTTGATTTTTTCTAGTTCACTATTTGGTTGGAGTGTGAGGAAACTTGTTCTTCATTAAGATGCCACCTCTCTCATTTCTCTTCCTTTTTTTTTTTTGACCTCTCCATCACTAATACTCAGCTGTGCCTGCTAGCATGGACTAAAAGTGTCATCTATCCTAGAGATTTTTCCCGAATGAATATAAAGGAATAATATGTGGTTCAGGTTAATTCAATAGAGAGCTCATCACCTTTAAAAAACTAGTATTACTGATGGTCTGTGGGAAATGCAGAAAGGAAGGGAAATTCCAGGAAGGGAAGGCAGAGCAGGAATAACCTTTGTGTTTGTGACACAGAGGAAATGTCTTTTTCCATAAAATCAGGAAGGTAACATTTTTATAGCAAGCAAAAAAAAATAAATCTCCACTCAGATTACACATATGTCGTGTTAAAAACATGCTATATGAAGTTCTGAATAGCTGTCAGTTTAATGGAGAAATGTTACATCTGGGTCTATCTAGAAGAATGTATGTCCTGCAACCTGGGACCTGACAGTACGCTAGCTAATGTAAAACTTTCTGTCTAAATTCCTATATATTGAGAAACAGTTTCAGACAGAACTCTGAATAGAAATAGCTATGAACTTGGAGAGAGTTTGAATCTTCCCAATATTAACTGAGCAGAACAGGCGTCTTTTGCAGTTTGTATTGATCAACCAGGGCTTTCCTACAATCAGATCCCAAATGTTATTGATAGTATCTAATAGATGACAACTGTTAAAACCATTTGAAATGGCTTTAAGTGAAATTAATTTTAAAATTGAAATAGCTAACTAGCCAATAAAGGAACCCAGTTATTCTCACGCTATTTTTACATTTTTGTTATCCTATTATTATGGAAACATGTCTATTTCTTAAATGATAGTAAATCTCACTTCAAAGATTTCCACAGAAAGCACTATCAATACCCATTAATATTCTGAGTAATTTTGTTCAGATAGGGGTGCATGGTAACTGCTGAATTTCTGAAGGCAATTGATCTGCTGAGGGGACTGAATCACCGGCAACTGCCTCTACACCTGGCCCCAGTAAGAGATTTTGAGAGCGCTGAAAGGCACAGAAAACTCCTCTCCACCTTACTAGCAATCACTGCACACAACTTGGCAAGACCAGCTTTCTTCAGCTGAGTGATGAGTTTGCTCATCACCATTAGGAAGTCTAAAAAATTGATGACACTTGCCAAATAGGGATTTTAATTTCATTTTACTATTTCAGAATCAATACTTTTACACAGCCATCATCACTGGAATCCTCAGTGATTTAGAGTTCTTGGAGTACTTAGCCATGGACTGCCTCAGGCTCTGTATGAAACATATTAGGATTACCTGGAGGTTTCACTCAGCTGTACCAACAGTGACAGCCACATAAACACATGGATAGGAACTCATTAATTTAAACTACTGCCTTAATCATGCAGCAGGAAAGCTATGATGTAGTCACTATAACGGAAACATGGTGGGATGACTCGCATGACTGGGGTGCTGCCATGGATAGGGCTCTTCAGAAGGGATAGGTGAGGTAGGAGAGGTGTAGGGGTGGCTCTACATGTTAGAGAGTCTCTTGACTCTGTAGAACTTGAAGTCAGTAACGATAAGGGTGAGTGCCTCTGGATCAGAATCGGGGGAAGGCCAACAAGGATGACATTCTGCATCCAACAAGGCTGACATCCCACTCCTGTGGGAGTCTGTTACAGACCACCCAATCAGGATGATGAGGGTGATGAATTATTCTACAAGCAGCTGGTAGATGTCTCAAAATAGCCAGTCCTCATTCTTGTGGGTGATTTTAACCTGCCAGATGTCTGTTGGAAACTCAACACAGCAGAGAAGAGGTAGTCTACGAGAATCCTAGAGTGTATAGAGGATAATTTTCTGCTCCAGCTGGTAAATGAGCCTAAGAGGTGTGAGGTTCCACTAGACCTGCTGTTCACAAACAGAGAGGGGCTGGTGGGAGATGTGGTGTTCGGAGGCCATCTGGGGCACAATGACCACGAAATAATAGAGTTTTCAATACTCAAGGACGCAAAGAGGGCCATCAATAAAACTTCTACCCTGGACTTCCACAGGGCAGATTTCGGCCTACTCAGAAGACTGGTTCAGAGGGTACCTTGGGAAACAGCCCTTGAAAACAAAGGGGTCCAGGAGGATGGACATGCTTCAAGAATGAAGTCTTGAATGCACAGGAGCAGGCTGTCCCAGTGTGCCGAAAGGCAAGCCGGCAGGGAGGACAGACAACCTGGCTGAACAGGGAGATTTTCAAGGAAATTAGGGGAAAAACAGAGAGCCTACTGATTATGGAAAAAAGGGCTGGCTACTCATGAAGAGTTTAGGAATATAGTTAGGTCATGTAGAAAGAAAATTAGAGAGACAAAGGTACACTTTGAACTCAATCTAGCCCCTTCTGTTAGGGATAACATTAATAACAAAAGGAGGGGCAAGGAAAACCTCCATTCTTTGTTGGACATGCGGGGGAACATAATCACCAAAGATGAGGAAAAGGCTGAGGTACTTAACACTTTCTTTACCTCAGTTTTCAACAGTAAGACAGGTTGCCCTCAGGACAATTGGCCTCCAGAGCTGGTAGACAGAGACAGGAAGCTGAATAGCTCCCCCATAATCCAGGAGGAAAGAGTTAACAACCTGCTGAGCCACTTGGATCCTCACAAGTCTATGGGACCAGATGGGATCCATCCTAGGGTGATGAGGGAACTGGCAGAAGAGTTCACCAAGCCCCTCCATCACTTACGAACAGTTCTGGCTCACTGGGAGGTCCCAGATGATTGGAAGTTGGCGAATGTCACACCAATCCACAAAAAGGGCTGCAAGGAGGACCTGGGAAACTACAGGCCTGTCAGCCTGACGTCAGTGCCTGGTAAATTTATGGAGCAGATCATCCTAAGTGCAATCACACAGCACCTGTAGGATGGACAAGGGATCAGATCCAGCCAGCATGGGTTTTAGGAAGGGCAGGTCCTGTCCTACCAACTTGATCTCCTTTTCTGACCAGGTGACCTGCCAGGTGGATGAGGGAAAGGCTGTGAATGTGGTCTACCTAGACTTCAGTGAAGCCTTTGACATTGTCTCCCATAGCACACTCCTGAAAAAGCTGGCAGCCCACGGCTTGGAGAGGGACACTCTGTGCTGGGTTAAGAACTGGCTGGAGGGCCGGGCCCAGAGAGTGGTGGTGAACGGTGCTGCATCTAGTTGATAGCCAGTCACTAGTGATGTCCCCCAGGGATCAGTGTTGGGTCCACTTCTGTTTAATATCTTTACTGATGATCTGGATGAGGGGATTGATGTACCATTAGCAAATTTGCATATGATGTCATGTTGAGGGGAAGTGTAGATCACCTGGAAGGAAGGAGGGCTCTTCAGAGGGACCTGGACAAGCTGGAGAAATGGTCTGATTCCAATGGGATGAAGTTCAACAAGGCCAAGTGCCGGATCCTGCGCTTTGGCCACGACAACCCCATGCAGCACTACAGGCTGGGCACAGAGTGGCTGGAGAGCAGCCAGGCAGAAAGGGACCTGGGAGTTTGGATTGACAGGAAGCTGAACATGAGCCAGCAGTGTGCCCAGGTGGCCAAGAAGGCCAATGGCATCCTGGCCTGGATCAGGAACAGTGTGACCAGCACTGGGAAGGGAAGTGATTCTCCCAGTACTCAGCACTGGTGAGGCCACACCTGGAGTACTGTATCCAGTTCTGGGTCCCTCAGTTCAGGAAGGATACTGAGGTGCTGGAGCAGGTCCAGAGAAGAGCAACAAGGCTGGTGAAGGGACTCAAGCACAAGTCCTATGAGAAGAGGCTGAGGGAGCTGGGGTTGTTTAGCCTGGAGAAGAGGAGGCTCAGGGGAGACCTCATCACTCTCTACAACTACCTGAAAGGAGGCTGTAGTCAGGTGGGGATCAGTCTCTTCTCCCAGGCAACCAGCAGTAGGATAAGAGGGCACAATCTTAAACTCTGCCAGGGGAAGTTTAGGTTGGATATTAGGAAGAAATTTTTTATGGAGAGAGTAATCAGACATTGGAATGGGCTGCCCAGGAGGTGGTGGATTTACCATCCCTGGAGGTTTTTAAGATGAGACTGGATGCGGCACTTAGTGCCATGGTCTAGTAACCATGGCAATGTTGGATCAAGGGTTGGACTTGATGATCTTGGAGGTCTTTTCCAACCTGGTTGATTCTATGATTTCCACTGCGAAACTCTGAAGACTATCCTCTTTTATTTCCCTCTGTAGTAAAACCAGCATAAAAGCCCCAGTTTAATTCATTACATGTATCAGATCATGATACACAGCACAATGTTTTATCAAGGAAAAATTTCAGGAAACTTATGAGTAAAAGACAAATATATTTAGCCCTAGTGTGCTGTACTGTCATAGTGTGAAGGACTCATGTGATGGTCCAAATTCATCAGCAATATTGCTATTGAATATAAGGGTAATACTGTTATCACTTATAGAATCACAAGATCATTTAGATCAGAAAAGACCTTTAAGATCACCAAGTCCAACTGTTAACCTAATACTGACAAATCCCAAACTGCCAAATCCTTAAGTGCCGCATCTACAGGTTATTTAAATACTTCCAGGGATGGTGACTCGACCAAAGGTTTCCCTGGGCAGGGAAACCTTTCTGTGAAAGGTCTTGAGAAACCTTTCAGTGATAAAATTATTCCTAATATCCAATCTAAACCTCCCCTGGTACAACTTGAGGTCATTTCTGCTTGTCCTATCACTTCTTCTTTGGGAGAAAAGACCAAGCCCCACCTTGTGAGGAAGTGCCCTTGAGCCTCCTTTTCTTAAGGCTAAACGACCCCAATTTCCTCAGCTTCATAAGACCTGTACTCCAGCCAAAGGGTTTCTCTTCATCAAGAAACTTGCAAGCAGTGAAACTGGAAAATCAAAGTTTTAGAATCTGTGTATATCTTCTTTTTCACTCTACACAAGAAGTTTTTTAAAAGTATTCTATACTCCTAGCTAGCATGATCCACGGCCTGTGAAAAACTGTATTAAAAATGTGACCTCAACAGAACCCAAATTGCTGAAGTTTTTGGAAATCCTGACATCAGAAGAAAGAGTAGAAAAAGAGGGAAAAGAAGAAGTGGTTTAATAATTCTTCCCAGTTTCCACCAGGTCGGGATGTAAAAACTAGTTGTCTTGGAAAAACTCAGCAAGTTTTGCTGTGTTTCAGCTCATTCTAAAGCAAAAATTAAGGCCATACTTACAGATTTTTCAACAAGTCTGAGCCAAACTTTGACAAAGTCCAAGCAATAATATGTTTCTACTGGAACCTGGACTACACATAATCTTGTAATGGTTCTATTTCACCCAGTCTGGCGTGAAACTCATCCCTGTTTTTACACTGATTTTCTTCTTGGAAAACTATCCAAAACCAAAATGAACTGTAACAGGAGATTATCACAGCTGCGTTGAAGGAATGCAGCAGAATTAAATTAAAAAAAAAAAAAAAGGAAAAAGAAAAAAGTGCAGCATCCTTGATGTCCAGCGAATATAGATCCTGCCAAATTTTATACAACACTGCTGCAAGCAAAAAATACTACTGCACCATGGTGGTGGCTGCCCTAGTGACATTTCCAAGGTAAATAATTATGCAGTGATTTATCCAATAAAAAAAGATAGAGGGAAAAAGTACAACTAATCATTAATTTTTCCAAACCCTGAAGAATTAGTAATTCCATTAAACAGGAGAACCTCCTGCTATAAGTGAAGTTTGGAGGAACAGATGGCATTTCACTAATTGGCTAATTTTAATGTGGATTTTCAGAGAAGCTGTTCTGATGCTTCTCTCTCTCTTCATGCTGTGCTCCTTCTTAGTGTGTTTGCATTTCTTGTATTACCTTTCTCATTACTGCCACGCTCATGTTTGGGACACTGAAAGTGATATTTAAATAAGGTTGCAGGCAAGCCATCTGTGTGCGTTTGAAAAATTGTGCTCTCATAAGTTTCCATGGTGTTTTGGAAAGACTGCAGGAATTTACTTCAGGAGAGTAGAGGAACAAGTAATTCCTGTGTACTGAATTTTCTCAATGGACAGACCACCCAGGTGTCAATAGCAGAAGGGGAAATAACATAAATGAGCAAAGCAGAAGATTTTATTTCAGTTCTGATTCTATTTCACTCTTCTTTCGTAGAATCACAGAATCATAAAAGTTGGAAGAGACTTTTACAATCATCAAGTCCAACTGTCAATCCAGCACTACCACTGTAACCCCTCAAACACATCAACCAGAGACAGATGCAGACACCTCCAGGGATGGTGACCCCACCACCTCCCTGGACAACCTATTCCAATGCCTGACCATCCTAACACTGAAAATTTTTTTCTAACATCTAATCTGAATCTCGTCTCAGATTAGGGCCATTTCCTCAATTCTTCTCACTGCAGGCACAGCAGAAGAGACCAACCTTTCAGGTAGCTGTAGAGAAAGATGAGCTCCCCACCGAGCCTCCTCTTCTCAAGACTAAACAAACCCAGCTTCCTCAGCTGTTCCTCATAGGACATGTTTTCTAGGCCCTTCACACACCTTTTGCGCTTTGCTGAACACCCTCCAGCACCTTAATGTCCTTTTTTAAGTGAGGGACCCAGAACTGAATGCAATACTCAAGGGGTGGCCTCACTGAATATGGGGGATGATCACTTCCCTAGTTCAGCTGGCCACACTATTTCTAATACAGGCCAAGATGCAATTGGCCTTCTTGGCTACCTGGGCACACTGCTGTCTCATATTGAGCTGGCTGTCAACCAGCAGCCCCAAGTTCCTCTCTTTCTTGAGCCACTCCTCCCTCAACGTGTAGCACTGCATGGGGTTGCTGTGACCCAAATGCAGGACAAGGCACTTCCCCTTACTGAACCTCATGCAGTTGGTCCATTGATTGAGTCTGTCCAGATCTCTCTGTAGTTCCTTACTATCCTCAAGCAGATCAATATTCTCACCCAACTTAGTGTCGTCTGCAAGTTTACTGGGGTGAACTCAATCCCCACATCCAGACCATCAATAAAGATGCTAAACAGGACTGGCCCCAAAACTGAGACATGGGGAACACCTTCAGCGACTGGTGGCCAACTGGATTTAGCTCCATTCATCACAACTCTCTGGGCACAACCATCCAGATAGTTTTTTACCCACTGAAGAGTTCATCTATCGAAGCCATGAGCACCCAATTTTTCTAGGAGGATGCTGTGGGAGACAGTGCTTTACTGAAGTCTAGATAGGCAACATCCACAGCCTTTCTCTTATCCGCTAAGGAGGTCACTTTGTCATAGATGGAGATCAGGTTGGTCAAGAATGATCTGCCTTTCATGAAACCATGCTGGCTGATCCCCTGGCTGTCCTACATGTGCTGTGTAATGGCACTCAGGATGATCTCTTCCATAACCTTGCCCACAACTGAGATTAGGTTGACAGGCCTGTAGTTCCCTGGATCATCCTTCTGACCCTTCTTGTGTTACACTTGCTAAATTCCAGTCACCTGGAACTTCTCCAGTTAACTAGCACTGCTGGTAGATGATTGAGACTGGTTTGGCAAGTTCTTTCACTATTTCCCTCATTACTCTGGGGTGATTCCCATCAGGGCCCATATACTTTCAGCTGAGTATGTGCCAGCTTCCCTTCCATGTATGGCAATGATGCTCAGTCCTCTCTGGGGGACTCTGCTGACTCAACGTGTAGCTCTAACAGCATAGGTTTTTCTGCCAGGGTCTCACCCTAAAAAAGAATTAAACTGTTAGTCATTGGAAGATAGAATTTGAGAAATTGGACATACAGAAAAAAGATGTTAAGAAAAGCCTTTGGTTTAAGCCTGTAAGCACATGCTGATGTTGGTAAAGCAAGGTGATGAAAGAGTCCAGGATGATGACCCAGAACAGTATCATGCATGTGTGACTTTTTACTTACAAACTCCTCTGTGTGAGACACCTTGAATTTTCACATGTGTAAGCAAAGCTCCAGGGAGAGTGAAAGGATCTCTGAATGTATGGATTTGTGTGTCTGGTTATATACAGAGACTTTTTTTCTCCATAGCGTTTTCTTGGGTCTAGAGCTGTTCTGCAGGAGAGCTTCAAATTACAATGACAGGTAATTCAGGTGGTCAGGGTGCTCAGAACTGGACAAATCTCAGGGACTCAGAGAATAAAGTTTTCTTTCTAAAGGCAGGTTGCTCAGTTAGTCTAAAGACCATTAAGGTATCTGACTTGAACACTTGAACACTGACAGTGTTCAAGATAGGACTGTGTAATCACTCTTTCCTGTAATTTTTTTTTTTTTTTTTTAATTATTATACATTTTACAAACGCCTCCATCAGCGCTGCCTCCGTACAATCTTAAACATCCACTGGTCAGATTATGTGACCAATACATCTGTTCTTGAGCAAGCAACAGTCACAAGTGTAGAGGCCATGCTGATGAGAACACAGCTGCGATGGGCAGGGCACGTCTCCAGGATGAAGGACCACCGCCTCCCTAAGATCTTGCTCTGTGGTGAACTTGCCACTGGCTACTGCAAGAAAGGAGCCCCGAAGAAAAGATTCAATGACTCCCTGAAACAACATCTCAGCCTTGGCTATATTGATCACCATAATTGGTCCACTCTGGCCTCAAATCGGGAGGCCTGGAGACACAGCATCTATAACGCTGCGGAAGCCTTTGAGAACACACGCAGGATCTCTCTTGAGGAGAAAAGGCAACGCAGGAAGAACCGTGTCTTGCGGAATACACCGTCTAAGGAGTCTTTCTGTTGTGCCTTTTGCAATCGGATATGTCTGTCACATATTGGCCTCATAAGTCACCAACGTGCCTGCAGCAAATGTGGATAAAGCCTTCCCAAATCTTCGTTCGCGAAGCCTAGCCATGAATACATTTTACAAGAATTAATTTGTAGCCAAAAAGCAAGAGCTTTAACTTTTCTTAGCACACAGAAAGCTCTGCAAAAGCATCACACACTTCAGTATCAGTGATGATGATCTAATTCATAAAGGAGGAGAAAAGGACAGGGAACAAGGAGGCAATTCTGGTGGAGGTCCTGCAACCCTATCAGGCACAGAACCTGGTAGCACACCATACAAAAATAGTACTAGTATCAGAAATTATACTACTTCACACCAAACCTGCTCCTGAGAAAGTAATCTGAGGAGTAAGAACTGCCTTCAGATGGTTTATTTCTAAAACATCTAAACATTTAAACAGTGAAACCTGTGAAACCTGAATTTATATGAAAAAAGGCAACATAATTCTGCTTGACAACAGGGCAGTCATATCAGTTTAGCTGTCTGGGAAGTTTTTGTTTCTGAGGACGGGGATTGTATCTTCTGGGTGGGGTCTCTGAAAGCCCTGTGATGTCACCAAGGAGTCATTGTGACACCTGTGACAACAAGCCTTTTGGAGGCATAGGGTAGCGCTGAAGGGCCACAGTCCCTGGCCTCCTCTGTCGGGGGCAGATGTAGGTGGGGAGACAAAGGACCCCCATCACATTGGGTGCCTTCTGAGGGCACAGAGAGAATTTGCTAGACAAGGACACTGGCAGGATCTGGGGCACATCTGTGCCTCCTTGGGGAGTAGTGAACACCATCGGGGGGGGGCACTGGGCTTCTTTTGTCAAAATCAGGGGACAAGGATCCTAACCCGGGTAGGTCTGACAGCATTCAGTGCCAAACACTACAGGAGAAGCTAAGGAGGATGGATCACAATGTGGGCCAAACCCTGAGGGCTGAACAGGACTCCTCAGGGAGGAGCCAGCGCCGTCAGCGGGGGCGCCGAGTTGCTTTCATTGAACCGCAGGGGACAAGGAGCAGATCCCCACCGAGGTCCTGCAGCATTTGGTGCCAAACACTGCGGGAGAAGCTAAGAAAGATGGAACGTGATGAGGGACAAGCCCTAAGACTCAAACGGGATGTCCCAGCCTCCTCAGGGTGGAGTAAGCGCCGCCAGCGGGGCCACCAGGTTTCTTTCACCGAATCACAAGTGACAAGGAACTGAACCCCATGGAGGTGCCACAGCCCTGCTGAGCACAGGGCCTGGTAGCACACCCTACCAAGAAGGGTAGTACTGTATACTTTGTTATTAGTGTTAGGAATGATACTACTTTACACAAAAACAGCTCCTACTAAAAATTGCAAAAATAAAGTCAAATCTAATGCTCAAGACTGGGGCTAAGAATCTATTCTCCATCAAAAAATGCATCAGAAAATCCTAAAGGGACCTGTGCAAGGCTTTTTTAGGTTAAGAGGATAACAACTGTGAAACATGAGTGCTGGTTTTGTCATCCTGTTTTATGTAATGTTTGTCTATAAAATGCATTATTGAACATTTTGTGTGGTCATGCCTTTGCTCCCTGTATTGCATTTCCACAGTATGATTACTCCTTCCTGCCCTGGTACCAATGACCTTCATTCTCCTTCCACATCATCTGCTTTCTCATGCTTTACTCCAAATATCCCCCAGAATAACTTCTCCTTACCACTTACCACTCTTCTCTTACTTACCACTCTTCTCACAAGGTGGCAGTGAAAAGTGAAGTAGATTTACAATTACTTTGTCTCAAAGGCACTGCCTTTAATGCCAATCCTAATCTAATGCTTGGTAGCAAGCCTTGAAAACCTTATTTTTTTCTCCTTTTTCCTTAGAGTCTTTAAAAACAACCTCAAAGACTTCATAGAGAAATTTTTCCCCATGGCATACCCTGTGCAGAGCCTCACATTTAATACCTACGCTGACAGTACCTGCTACAGGCTTTTCAGATCATGGCCAAAGATTACCGAAGTCACTGAAAAACAGTGGTGTATGAAGAACATAGTTACTTTCAAATAAGACTGGTGCAAAGAGGAGCTTTCTCAAAAGACAGAGGTGATACAATACATTAATTATTGGATCAAGAAAAACTATTCAATTTTTGTATTTAACTACAGTCGGCCTCTACTCTGTACACTCCTTGTGATGCTACATGACTAGGACCACCACAGAACAGAAGCACTAAGACACTGCGGTGAAGGAATTCAGATGAAGATCAAGCTGCCAACTTTCTGACTCACAGCACTGATGTGCAGCAAGTTGCTATAAGTTGTGGCCTGCCAACCAACCGGGAAATGTCCAGTCACCTGCAACACACGCTATGAAAACAGAACTAACGCTTTTAGAGAGATGTTTCACTTATTGCAACCCTTATGCTTTTGTTTTTCTTGTTAGTTTTCTGTGCAGTCCTGATAAAAAAATAAAAAAAGATTTGGAGGCTTCATGGATGCCTTCATGAGGCAAACCTGACTCTTCATGAACATACAGGACCATTCAAACCTTCCCATATCAGGCAATCTGGAGGTAGTTTCTGAGCTTGCATGAGAGTGTTTTGAGTCACAGAACCACAGAATGAGTGAGGTGGGAAAGTACCTCCAGAGGCCATCTGGTCCAACCTTCCCTGCTCAAGCAAAGTCACTGAGAGATGGTGGCCCAGGACCATAGCCACACACCTTTTGAGTATCATCTCCAAGGAGGGAGACTCCACAAGCCCTGGACATCCTCTGCCAGTGCTCCGTAACCCTCACTGTAAAAAAAGGGTTTTCTGATCTTCTGAGGGAAGCTTCCATGTTTCAGTTTATGCCCATTGTCGCAGGGCACCCCTGAAAAGAGCCTGGCTTAGCCTCTGCACCCCTACTTCAGCTATTGATATATGTTGGAATAAATCCTCTCCAGAGTCTTTTCCAGGTTGAGCAGCCTGAAGGAAACACTCTCAGCCCTTTCTTGTAGGAGATGCTCTACTCCCTTCATTGTCTTTGTGGACCTTTGCTGGCTGCTCTCTAGTTTGTTCACCTCTCCTTGTACTGGGGACCCCAGTAGTAGTTAGAGTACTCCAGCACTCACCAGCACTAATCAGAGGGGCAGGATCACTTCCCTTGACCTGCAAAATCCACTGAGGAGTACAAAATGCCTTGAGATGGCTTATTTCTAAAACAGAACATAATGCTGGTTATGAATGATGAAACCTGTGAATTTATATTAAAAATAGGGCCAAAAATATTTTTTTTAATGTGTCTTCTTGAATATAAAATACTGACAACTGTGGTGGTGTAATTTATTCACTAACTTCCTTCCTCCTCTACAAATGCATGTAGAATCCCAGAGAAGCAGTGCTGGCATACTGAGAAAGCACAAAAATTGTTCTCTGGCTAGATTTCAGTGAGACTGATGGCCAGACTGCAGACAAAGCTGAGCTGGGAAAAAAACCATTTCTTTTTCTTTTCTTTTTTTCTTTTCCTTTTTCTTTTTTTTCTTTTTCTTTATAATTTTTTTCTTTTTCTCTTTCTTTTTCTTTTTCGCATCTCTCTCTTCAAACCTTGAAATTTTGTTTAGTGCTGCTCAGTACTCATGTTGTTCTGAAGGGATTCAGTTATATTGCCTGTGAAAGCATTAAGGTTGCTGTCAAGATATGGCCCTAGAGCAATGCCAGTCTGGGCAATAGTATTTGTCTTTATTCAGAGAGCTCAAGCTCTGTATCAGAAGCAGCTGTAAAAACCTTTGTAGTTAAGTGTACATCTACACATGTGACAGCTGTCTCCAGGGGAATGCTGTAAAGATGTGTGTAAGTCATTATCTGATCAAGGAAGTGAATGCCTTTGTTACTGTCTCTTTTTTTTGGAAAAAAAATAAAATTCTTTGTCTTTGAATTTTTATATCCATTAGAGCAGAATTTATCAACTATCCATATGTGTATAGCATCTTTCAATTTTGCTGCAACTACTAAGAAAACATAATACTGCTGTGTCATGGTTTAACCCCAGACAGCAATTATGTACCATGCAGCCATTCACTTACCCTGCATCTTCCCCTCCCTCACATTGGTGGGATGGGGAGGAGAATCAGGAAAAGGTAAAACCTGTGGATTGAGATAAGAACAGTTTAATAATTCAAATAATAATAACCACAACAATAATAACAATACTAATAGTAATGAAAATGGAGACAACAAAAAAGAGAGAGAGGAATAAAACCCAATAAAGAGAAATGATGCACAATGCAATTGCTCACTACCTGCTGACCGATGCCCATCCAGTCCCTGAGCAGCGATCGGCACCTCCCAGCCAAGTCCCCTCAGTATATAGACAGAACGTGATGTTCCATGGTATGGAATATCCCTTTGTCCAGCTTGGATCAGGTATCATGGCTATGCTGCCTATCAGCTTTTTGTAAGGCTCCTCATTGGCAGAGCATGGAGACACTGAAATGTCCTTGACTTTATGCCAGCACTGCTCAGCAACAACTAAAGCGTCTGTGGGTTATCAACACCATTGTCGCAATAAATCCAAAACGTCCCAGTGGAAACCAGGACACACTATAAAAGAATGGAACAAGTCATGTCAAATTGTAATTGTTGAAAAATAAAACTGTTCCTGACCCTTCGCTGAACAAGCAGTCTTCTCTGGATATCCCTCAGGCTGACCTGTTCTCCTGTAATCCCCTCCACTCCTCACAGGGTTAGGTAATTGGACAGAATTGCCAAAGATGCAAGTAAAAATTTGGACCATTCTAAGAATGAGGTAAGGAAGGAAGCACCATTTTTTTTTCTGTTAATTTGATGTTCACCCTGAATAGGATGAGCCTTTTGTCAGAGCCTGAGCCAGGACCACTTAACCCTAGCTGGAGTGGAGTGTCCCTTTGAGTTGTAAGGGTTGGCTCCCCACTTCCCGTGTTTTGCACTGACCTAGGCTCCAGGTCTGTTGTGTTAAAGCTCCTTTCGGAGTTTGGGGAGTGGTGCCTCTGGCAGTGTAGGCAGAGCTAAGAGACCGAGAGGCATCCCAAACCATGTATCACATTGGTCAGGTCTTCTTTCTTTATTCAAATACACTTTCAAATCATCTGCTTTCAACACACAGAGAAATGCTTTGTGAGTCATCAGTTGTCCTTTTCTTCCCCACAAGGCTGTTTCTCTTGCTCCTGTATTCAGAAGCAAATGGGCTGCCTGTAGTATAACTTTGTCATCATTGATACATTCAATACCAGACATGCGGGTAAGGTTTTTTCAAAGTGCTTAGGAAAGCTGTGAGTCAAGTTCTATTGATTCACAGGAAAGTTGAGTGCATTATTTATGGGTGCTTATGAAAAGCCCACTTATGGACTAGAAAACTGATTTATGTTCATAAAACTCCACTCTTTGCAGACACAATACAACTTAAAAGAGCATCTTAATGGAGTCTAGCTAGAACCTGAAATCAATATTTCATTTCTCTTAAAGAGAGCCTTTGCTTTCTAAAAGACACAAAAAATAGTGCCTAGAATAAGGAAGCCAGAGGTTCTGCCTGATAACGTCATGCAATCCTTCATCCACTAGAGTTACCGTGTGACACCACTCATTTTCTTTTCTTTGCACTTTACAGTGTGCTTCCTTTTGATACCAACAAATTCCTGTTCATAATTAAGCACCTGATTTAAACTTAGAGGTACACAATTTTGTGTATTAATTTACCTACAGGTCCTTGTATTAACGGTGGAAATTTAGACTGGCTTGCTCCATGGTCAGCTTGATGTGTTCACCTCTTAGCTCTCCTGTGATCCATGAGAACAATTGTCATCTTCTACAGAAGATGGCAGGTAACCATGTATTTTGTATTCATGTGTGGAGGTGTATGTAAGACTGGTTAAAATGAGGAATAATAAAGGAAATGTGACCAATGCTTTGAACATTATTGTGCATATAAGACTCCTTGTGGATTAGGTATCATCTCACACTTTCTCTCTATTCCTATTTTGCCTTGGCTAGGCATAGGAAACCAGTATGTCCTAGATTCTTCCTCCTTTTTACTATTCACCTTTACTTGCCAGATACATACTTCTTGAAATTATTATTGTACCTGCTTTTAGAAATTCTTGTCCTAAGAAGGAGTGAGATTGATTTCAACATAAATGTAGTGTCCATCCATCTAAGCTTAGTGTGAGGCTGAGAAAGAAGATGAACATGCATGCAAAATGCACAGTGATTTATAAAGTTCTGAGTGTGATCTGAGAGATTGGAGTTGTTTATTATGTGAGCCTGAGGCACAAAAAATTGTTTAAGATTATAACCATTCAGAAAAAAATCTTTTCATGCAGGATTTCATTTTTCAAGTGAAATGAAACTTTTCACAAAATGAACTGTATGGAATAAGTTACTAAAAAAGAATAATATTTTCTGAGCCTGGAGTAGCACTTTGTTCCCTTTGCAATTTCTTACAGTAAATCCCATACATGCAATTCTCACAATGATAACAGGACATGGGGATTTAACTTCCTTTTCCTTTTTTTTCAATAAATAAAGCTCCTTACTACAGAGAGGTATAGAGAGTCCTTCAAAATGGTTAATACAGGCTTATTGATTACCAGTAAACATTGTAATACACCGATATCTTTCCAAACAGTTACTTATAGCTACATTTCTATTTCCTTTAGATTCCACAGAGGCACAGGCATTACATTTCAAGCTGTGATTTTTATTTTTAGAATGGCAGTAAGTTTCATTACAAGTTTGTCCAGACTGGCTGTCATTCTGCCTGAGCTAAAAGGAACTGAACAAATGAAGTCATTCCATTCATTAGTTTCTTTACCTGTGCATCATTTAAAATTGTACTGGTTTGTTGAGCTTTATTTAGCTTGACTGCAGCTTGCACTCAATATAGTTGCAATGGGAAGACAGGAATAAATGTAATGTTTCAAAATTAAAGCAGCATTCATCTGTTGCACACTTTAGCAGCTACGTCTTGCTAAATCCTGCAGTTAAATAATTGTTATATATCAAAGATTCAAGAGATTAATGTAAACCTAAATAAATTCTAAAAAATTGAATTATTTTTTTTTTTATTTCAAAAGCTTTTGGTTTACATACAGATCGTGTACTTCAATGTGAGCTCTGCAATCCCTTTAAAAATGGTAAAAATTGCGTTAAACTCTCCCATGGTCACTTGACTTCAAGAACATAAAACACTTGCTGCCTCCAGGATGTGAAATATAAAACTTAAAGACATGTAGCACATTTATTCCTTAGACTCAATAAAGATAGCATTCTGAGTGTTAGTGAATTTGGCATGTTCATTAGGAAATACTGTAGTATGTTGTGGCAGTTTTAAGTTGACTTCTGTTCAATAGTTCTTGGCATTTCCAGTTATTCTAGTATTAAGTGATTGAATAAACAAGAAACTACTTTTTATGGTTTTGCCTATTTTGAATAGTATCACACTACCTTTCTTCAAGGCCAGTTAAAGGTGACGCACCGCTATTAGGAGTTCTTATATGCTTATACCTAGTGGAAGTCTTCTTACTAGAATAGAAAAGGTCTTTTTTAACCACCGTGATTATATCTCTCCTATAAAAATATAATAACACTTTCCTATAAAAGTATAATAATCACTTAGAGTTGGGAGTTTCATTCCCATCTCAGTGTAATAAAATTATCCCGTGACAGCTGGCTTTAGGCAGCAAGCTGAGTTACATTTCAATTTAGAAACTAAATATATAGTCCAGTTGTCAACCTGAAAACCTTGGAATTTGTCTCCGTCAGTGCTGTTTGTGCCACCCTGAGGAAGTTTCTGCATCTTTCTGCACTTTGGTTTTGCACATATAGAAAGAAATAGTTACACCTCTACCTCATGGTGCACAAATACATCTCAGGTTATAATCCTTGCCCATAATAACAGTCCTGGTTTATTTTGCAGAGGTAATATAAGTCCAAATGATTCTGCTGCCATCCAACTAAGCATAAGTTTTCTCACTATTCTCGCTTTGACAAAGTAGAAAAAAATACAGTAACATATATAAATCCAACAGCTCTTACATCTAGTAAAGAGAGGTGTTTTTTATTTAGTATATATTTTAATATTAATTGACACCTTACTTTCATCTTCAGTCAAGGTCTGACAATGCATACTTACAAAATATTCAACAGAATGAATGAAGCAGGGAATTGCCAAAAGCCACTAAGGGACTCATTAAGATGTATATCCTTTAACTTTCAAAATTCTTGGTTAGGAACATAAATAAAAAGTTCTGAAACACAAGAATGTTTTATGAGAAAACTTGTACTGGTTCAAATGGATTTTGTCTCCAACAAAGGCAGTATTATGTGCTTTGGAGGAATATATAGCTATTTACACATTTTAGGTGAATGTATTTTTGAGAATTTATTGACTAATATTTTTGGATATAGAGCTGGCTGTCTGAGAATTCTATAATCCCAAATAGATTTCTTAATTCTGTCTAATTAAATGTATCAAATTACCAAAGGCCAAGTATATAAACTTCAGAATATCTTGAAGATATTTAGAAGTTTTAATGAATAAATCTTTGTAAGGTACAGAAAAATGAATGTTATTTTAAAAATGGAGGAAGAAAAGTGACTCATGTTCTGTCATACAGTAGTTTGGTAGAAAACAGAGGATTCTGCTGTATTGATACGGGCAAGTACACCATCAGTAGAACACCCCTGGAATTGATTTGGCAATTAGAAGAAAAATAGTCAGACCTCATCACGTATCTTTACCTTTATTAGGGCTGTGTTTTCTTAAACAGTCCTTTTCTAGAACACCACTCCTGTTGCAGATTTTACTTTGATTTCCTAAGGAATTAATTCGAATCTTTCCTTAATAAGTTGTTGCTAGCTGTAGCCTAATTAAATGGTAGAAGACTCACAGTGAGTGTCATTAAATATGTAGGAACTTAATCTAGAGATGCAGGTACAGACAAACCTTATTTTTCTCCCTGTTAGGGTTGAAGCACCCCTTAGTGCACAATGGATAAGCCACACTGGGGGGAAACTATTAAAAATGCCTCAAGATCTTTCCCTGAGTATTTGTTGAACACAAATTTAAAGCACTCTTCCCCCAAAAAAACCCACCCCAAAACATCCAAAGAAATTAAATGTCCTTAATTCTACTGTTCACATCTAGTCCACCTGCACAGATATTTTTGTGAGGGAGCTCACTGAGCTTCTACCTGGCATCCTAGCATTTGCATTTAAACAATAAATCATGGCACAATAATTCTGTGGACAGAAGCCTGTTGGTGGGTTAAGCCCAATCAGCTACCTTGTTCCCTCTCATTTTACTGTTTCAATCACTTCTCATCCTACCAATCAGACATTTGAAGAAAAATCCCAGAGCTATTTTAGATACCTGATCAAAGTTATGTTCAGTAGACTTGTTTCAAATGTCATTTGCTTTTTCCAGCCATGCACATCTTCAGTCGCTGTGTCCCTTCTGCAAGCTCTGTTAATCCATTTCCATATAGTTATCCTTCTTACTGCATTTTCCCCCCAGCTTCCCTTAGTTCAGAATCCATCACATGGCTGTCGATCACTCTCTGCTAAGAAAATCCAATTGTGCAGCAAAAAAGTGCACCAGTGAATTGAACTGCTGATTGCAATAGTACTTATTTGGAACAACAGTATTTATTAAGGTTTATTCCTGTGTAAGAATCATTAACCTAGGGAGGCAGTTTTTAGAAGACTAACATCACGCACTGCTTGCTCATGCTCTGAGCTGCCTTCCCATGTTTCTTCTAAGGGAAAGTTAGTTTGGATGTGTAGGTGTGAGGTTTCCAAATTGTGTAAGGCAGATATGTGTTTTTATGTGGTACAGGCCAGTGTGGCTGGTGCATTTACCAGAGTGTATCAACAGTGCTGCTGCTTCACCCTTAACAGTTGCCTCAGGTTTGAGAAAATTACTTGGATTTAGTACTTTGTAGTTTTTTTGGCATCTGAAAGGTAGATAGATCTGAACCATATGAGTGTGAAAGTACAGATGTCTCTCTTCCAGACTGTATCTGTTTCAGAAGTGTTTGTTTTTTTCTGAAAGACATGACCAGGTGATATTTCTAGTCACTGCATTTCCTTCTTTCATGTTCAGTGCTGAGTTGTGCTGTTGCACCTGTTGCAATTTTCCTAAGTATCCCAAATGTTCAAGTGTCTATCCCTCTCTTCATGTTTGTCTAGGAACTATCCAGACTAGTGAGTGGAAGACTCCTCTTTTATACAGCACCCTGTTGCAAAGAGCTCCTAAACCAATTTGAGCATTCTGGCACACGCTGGCTGCTCTGAAGAGTACTACCTGGTAATGCGAGAACCTTTCACTGAACACCCCTACTTGTATTAAAAACACAAAAAAGAGAAAATTTTGCCCTCTCTGTTCTTACACTGGGGAATTTGGTTTTGATGGAGATAATATTCCTCTCCTTTCCAGTAATGAGTAATATAAAAGATAAATGTTTTGATGGGGCGTTTTCTTTCCCTCCTCCACGCTCCCCCACTGTTTAGTAACAATTAAATTATTTCTTTAGAAAGGATGTATTTGACAATCAGTTAAATAAAAAAGTATTTGTAAATATAACTATAACTAATAAAATTAATGAGAGAAGAAAATATACTAAGGAGGGATTACTGAGTATTTACTGTTTCCTATGCTTCTTCCTAATGCATCTGTACTAAATCCTGCCAGAGACAAGAAGCTGCAATAGGCAATCTGCTGGGTCCATTAAGAACATTAAAAAAAATAGCATATGGGATCGTTAAGTGATCTTCCATTATACATTTCCTGTGGCAGAGAGAAGCTCATACATTCATCCTGAGCACTGGTTTCTTTTTATACCTGTGAAAGGATTATTCTTTTGAATAAAACGTGAGTGGGAAAACTTCATTGGCTTCATTTTCTGCAGCATGAAACATGAGTTGAATTCTGTCAGTGAATAATAGTCAAAAAGGTTTTAACAAATGTGGAAAACTATTCTTCCTAATTAAAAAAAAAATAATACGTGAAGCTCTTTGTTTCTGTAATGAAATTGCCATCAGGACAATCACATTAGAGGTGCAGAAACAGAATTCGCATTCAAAGAGCAGTAGCTGCCTGCATGCTATTAAGATAAGGAAATAATGTGCTTCCAGCTGAGTGACTGTACTTCTTTACGATCCATTAGGTAAGCAGAATTTACAGCTCATTCCAAACTACTTGTAATTCCAGTAAAAAAAGCAAAATATGATGTCAAAACTGGGGAGTCATAGATGGCCTTAGCCCAGCACAGGAACAAACTTGTATGGGACTAACAGTAATAGAGAATATTGCTTCACACCTCAAGGATGTTTAATTCAAGTAACAGTCTTCAGAACATTTGGGGTGGCAATATGATTCATTAGTTGCACTGCACAAGCACTATACTCTACTGCCCTGCATGAGAAATGTTATGAATCTTTGAGAACCACAAAGTGAGTTGTGCTAAAAGGGCAGAACTGAGCAGCTGGGAACATATGCTCTAGACCGAGAAATAAATGCTGAATTTTAAAACATACAAAAGATACTTGTAAAGCACACACATTTTAGTGGAAAAGCAATACATGAAACAAGTATTTCCTGTAATGACACTAGTAGCCTACTGATTTTAACTTGTGTGCTCTTTTTTTTTTTTTTGGTTAGAGTTTTTCTCAGAATCAGAGAAATAAGCTGAGAATCAGAAAGTCCACCTCGTTTTTCCTCCCCGTTTTGAGGCAAGACTGGTTGTATCTAAACTATTCCTGACAGATCCCTGCTAAGTTCTTAAAACCTGCAGAGGAAGATGCAGCACATTATCACTGAGCAATCTACTCCAGTACTTACCTCTCTTTCCCATTAGATCCCTTTCCACCTGTCTGATGTACACCTCCAGTGCTGCATTTCTAGTCCATACTACTTGGCTCATTCTCAGAAGATATGAAAAAAGCTTATTCCCTTCCTTTTTTTTTTTTCCGGCAGCTTTTTAAGCTTGCTATCATGTTCCTCCATGGTTTTCTTTTCTCCTGAGAAACCAAATCATATTTTCATGTTTCCACATTTACTGTCTAATAATTCCTATGAGCTCATCTTTTGGATTGTAACATTCACAATTGGAAATGGGGGTCCCAGGGAGGCCATATCAGTGCTGAAAAGAGCAGAATGATTACTTCCTGTGATTCACTGTAAACAATTTTGTTTTTATCTTTCAGTATTTCAGTAACATTATTTAATTATGATTGATTTTTTTGTAAACAGTCATTACACAAATTCTTATTTACACTAATACTACATGCCATTGACAGCTATGTGTAGCTTATTTTTGGTTGTCACTATTTCCTGTCTAGGACTGGGGTTTTTTTGGAGGGTTTTTTCTACTGTTAGTTTGTTTGGAGATGTTTGTTTGTTTTTTTTTAGTTGCTGTCATTGTTTCATTTTGTTTCAGACAGTTTCTCCTATTTGTCAAGATGCTTCATTCTAATCTTCCTTTTACAATAAGCTTACAGCCCCACACGGCTTCTTATATATTTAATGCATAGTATTTTGTTCAGGCCCCTAATGAAAATATTTAAGATTATAGAACCCATAAAAATCTCCCAATAGTACTATATTCATCCTTTAACTTTTACCCTATTGAAAAAATTTCTCCATTTGCTTATCTGTTTTGTGGGAAGCTAATCAGGAGTTTATTTTTGGAAGAAGCCAAGCAAACATTCTGTTGGACAAGGTCAAAAGTCCTATTCAATTCAAAATATCTGTTTTCACCCAACTAGCAGGTTTGTTGCTGTGTCCTAAAAATTTAATTGGTTCAACAGGATTTTTTTTTACAAACTCATACTGATTATTGCTTATTAGTTCAATGTCTTCTAGACGATAAGTAGATTTTTCGGGTTTCTTTTTTTCTTATATTTCTTTGAGAATTGAAGTTGCAATGATTTCAGTAGCTTTTAGGCCTCTTCTATTGTTTGGTCTCTCTTTTTCTCTAGGAATGAAACACTTCATGATGTTACAATCAATGTCTACTATGTTGCCAGTTTTCCAAAGTTATTCAGACCTGAAGAAGACATTATTCTTTGGGTCCTGTCTTAACTTTCTGGATCTAAAGATATGTCCTGCTTGCCTGTTGTATAGTCTTATTCTCTTTCTTCAGAGTCAGAAGTTAGAAACCTGTCATTAATATCAAAACCTATCTGTCAGATGACTGTGCTAACACTTTTTCCCTTTTGTTCTTTTCTAAAGGCTTCTTCCACTTGATCTTGTTATTTTAGAAACCAGCAATAGACCATACCTGACAGGAATACTGTTGGGCTTTTTCTTTCTATCATCGTGCGGAGATCTAATGAGTCTAACTGTCATCAGAGCTTGGATTCAGGGAAAGTGCATATGCCCTTGATATACAAAATTGTACCTCTTCTTTCTGTTTCTTAGCAGGTGGTATTATTCTTCATCAGCAGTCATGTTCTAGAAATGATCAACTGAGTGATAGCTTTCATGCTAAAATAACATTGCTTACATACATGCATTTTTGTTTGTGTTATTTTGCCATAGTTCTCATTTCAGTTTAGGAGCATCTAAAATGTTGCTGATACTGCTGCATATTTTCCTATCTAACCAGTTTCCCCTTCACTAGAGATTTGTATGTTCATTATGCTGATAAGCTCCTGATCTTCCTTGAAACTCGTTAACCTAATTCAATCATCCAAATTCTCCCACTTAATCAATCTAATACAAGATACCTATCACACCAGGTGACCTTCCTGACATTTTTTCTTGGCAGGAAAGTGGAAGACACATTTTGTGGAAGCACAGACCAGGATATAATCTGAGGATTCTCACTCTATCACACTGAAGGTATTCTGACAATACAGCAGTACCCAGCCAATTTGCTTCTTCCTTCTGGAGTCTTTGCAAACTTGAATGTTTGCTTCATATGTTATTGTTGAAGGATCAGTACATACAAAAAATTTAAATGTGTGTCCTCGAAACTACTGAGAAGGAATTGAGGGCAGCCTAGGTAAGCACTCAGATAGAAAAATGTAACATCATGAACCACACTGGAATTGTTATCATGAAAGACTGTTTTGTATATGAGGTTGGAGGGAGAGAATTGTTTTTTCCTCAGGAAACTATGAATCCAGATTAGTCTTTCTTCATGACAATAGCAGAGATTACTACATTAACGTAAGTGCAGTACTTTTTGGTTTTGAGAGCAAAACAATGTAAACAAAATGTAATAGATGTAAAAAAAAAAGTAACAGAACCTGTGGTCTGATCATATTTAACTCCTTGTTGCAAAATAGGAGCACAAGCCTAAAATAAGACAGCAGGTCTGATTGTAATTTTTTATGTCATAACTGACAACACTGAATATAGCCAAGGAGAATGGATAGTAGAATTAACAAGAGCTACTTATAACTGATGGAGAATACAATGTAAAACATTCATTGTCTTTATATCATTCAGAAAATATGCTTCTTTATTGGAAATAGAGGTCAGTGCAGTAATAATTTCAAACAAGCTAATCTATGTCTTAAAACCTCTGGAATCTGTCATGCTTTCATTGATGCCAAGGTCAAAGATAAGGGCTGTGCTCAGCAGGCATACATCAAAAGTACAAATTACTGCAGCCACTTACTGTAGTGATTTCTGAATAACTGCTACCATCACTGGGATATAGGTCAAAATAATTATCATTTTTAGCCCCTTAGATAGCTGTTATGTTACTAAGTATGTCTTATTTGTCTAAGAGCCAGACGCAAAAGCATACTTAGGACTTAGAGGAAAAGCAAGCAAGGAATATGAATCAGTGGTTAGAGCTCTTAGATGGTAAGGTTGAGTCTTGTATATAGGTCAAGCTCCCATAGTCATTACTATTTCTTGTTTCTCATCTACTCTTAATGCAAAATGTATCCCAGAGAGAATCAGGGCACCTTGATTCTTGCTCCCTCTCCCTCTTATCACTGCCACCCACTTTTAACTCTCCAGAACAGGATCTGCAGTTGAGAGCAGAGATGTCTGACTGTAGAAACTTCTTGAGGCTCACCGTAGTCCACTGAGTGCTCTCCACTTCCTCATCCAGGGACCCCAACGAGAGGGATGAAATATGCACAGCTATAAAAAGCCTATATGCTTCCACTCAAGGAAAGCCAGGTAATAGGGCAGTGCAAAGTGTTGGTGCCTAAATCCTTAGTTTAATAGGGAGGGAAATATGAGTATAGAAGCTGTCCCAGCACTGCAGGGAGCTGAAAAGCATTGGTTTGTTATGAGCTCTAAAGGCAACATCTCAATTTTACAAGTAATGTTAATCAGGAAGCTGTTAGGGGAAAGGGCTAAATTGTTATTAAAAATCACAGAAGGATACGTAATTAAATTTGAATGAAAAGACTTCTAACTAACCACAGGGCTTTGATCCAAGTCCTTACAATGGTTACAAGTTGTGGCAATTACTTCGTATCTTCCCCAAATGTAAAGGCACAGTGAAGACTTTTCTCTGACATCACAGAGAAGAATAAATTAAACAAGAGACCAAGATCAGTACAGGATTTCAGTTGAATTTGCATTTAGGCTCCAAAATCAATCCTGAAAATGTCTTTTGCAGCTGCTGCTGGACACTGAAAGTACTTAGGTGAGACAAACACTTTGACTTCTTTGGGCAAACTGAACTGCTGAACTCTTTAACAACCACCAGAAGGTCTGTTTCTGGTTGCTTGTGGTATTGTCTTTGCTGACAGGATTGAGGGGTTGGGTGCCTGGATCCCATGTCTCCTCCTGCTCTGCAGCTGTACAGAACGGGCCCAACTCCCCGGCCCAACAGGTCACCAGCCTGTGAGCTGCTGCCGGAGCACCACATGTGTTGCACACATCCATAGGACTGGCACTCAGATATAACTGAGTGATATCTCCACCTGGGGAGGGAAAGTTGACCTGACTGTAAGAGAAAGGTATGACTTTCTGTCCTAAGAGTTTGAACAGTCATTCAAGAACAAGCAGCCCCAAAACCAAGATCCCATTCTCACAATTTTACATCTCTCATCTCGTGACTTTTTCAGTCACTGGCCAGTGGAATAGTTTCAATAGGAGCAGAGGAACATAACATTCATATTTTGCTAAAGTCTGATAACAAAAAAGATGGAAAATAGTAGCAAGTTTCCCTTTAGTAAGTAATTTCTGAGTATATATAAAGTGTTAGAGCAGATATCTCCTTTTTTTTTCTCTTTTTTTTTTTTTGGACTTGGCATTTATGTTAGCATGAGAATTTTTCACTAAAGTACAGGAAAACATCTTCCTTATTGAACTTAAATAAGTTTTAATTTTGTAATTTTTTTTTGAGTTTTGCATTTCTCTTGGCCTTTTACAGTATTTCTTTTGGACTTTCTCTTTTTTCATTCAGCTTGTCTGAGAGAGGAGGAGCAAAATTCAAAGTTTCCTGGGTTCTGCAAGGCATAATGAGAAGAGGCTTTATGAAGCATATTGTTGTCTTGGCTCTGAAGGGAGGCAAGCAAAATCTGTTATCTGTGAATTTCTCTCTATAACATAAGGAAAACCTTAGTTTTTCAGAGGTATGGTATGTAGCTAAGTTTAATAAAGCTAGTGAGGTATTTATATATATATGTCTGTGGTCTGAGAGACAATAATTGTCAAAAATAATGTGAATGGAATGGAACAGAGAGGAATGAGAGCATGCAATGAGTGATAGAGCCACAGAGCAATGTAATTTAACAAAGCAGATGAAGGAATAGAGACCAACCTGCTCAACTCAGGGAGCTGCTGGCAGCTTGCTTACCTCATGCTGAATGCTGCTCATTGTTTAATAGTCAAGATATAACTCCTCTGACTGTGTTTGGGGAATCGAGGGAAGAAATAATTGAAAACATACTTTTCTGTATTAGTTCCAAGGCTCAATTCCGACACCTCTTTACTACTGTCATATGTGACTTTCATGAGCCAGTTCAACAATAGAGCACTGTTATTCAGGGTCAGTGTATTCCTTGACACACTTACAAATTGAAAAGGGAGTGAAAATAAGGAATCAGTCATAGGACTGGTCAAGCAGCAATTTTCCATCACCACACAGGCAATGTAGGAGAAATGCCCCAGCAGGGCATTTTGGAGAGTGATCCCAGTGATAACATCAGTGTTAAGAATATGTTTGCACTGGCCAAGTCTCATGTGCTGAGCATGCAGCCAACACTGCTAGTTCACGTTAGGCTTCCACTTCCTACTTTTCAAGTATAAAGCTGTACTTCTTTTTTTCCATCTCTGAAACCGTATATAAATTTCACTGCCTCTGTGTTGGAGTCCAGTGGACCAAGTGTTGGAAGGGATATTAGAAAGCTCTCTAACAGCAACCCAGCATGAGAGAGGCTCCCACTCACTGGGAGGAAAGAAAGTGATCCATCAGTCATGGGACATAAAAGAATGAATGGAGAATGGAAACTACATTATTTCAAGCTAAAATTAAAGCTCTGGATAACTTTGTTTCACCTCTGATTAATTTAAAATTTTGATTAACCAGGTCTGGCTTTTCTTTAATAGAGACCAGAATTACATTTTCTCTGTAACTTATTTATGCTTATAAATAAGCTGGAAAGCCAAATGAGTCAATGTGGTCTCTTAAGTCCAGGTCTTTACAGGTCCTGGCAAAAGAAATGTTTATGCAGATTTCAGCCAACGTATTCCCATTGGAGAAAATTCTAACTACTTCACCTTTATGTCCTCTCTGATTCTATTGACTGCTTTGTCTCACAAATGAAAGAGATATATCTAATTAAATCATAAATATCACCATCCTGTGTCTTGGTGCTCTTCCTCTTCCTCCAAAAAGAAAAGACCAAAGGCTCTTTCATTTAAAGGCTACAAAGATTTTAGGTGAAATCCCAGTGTTATTGAAGACAATGTCAAAACTCCCACGGAGTTCAATCAGGTCAGGGTTTCACTGCTTGGTTTTGTAAAGCTGATGAATAAGAGAACGTGGCATATGGGTATATACAACAGTCACAACTCACAGAACGTGAATCATCCACTGTAAACCTGGCTTTTATAATACAAGAAAAAGGTCATCCTGGGAAAATGAGAGTTGCAAATCTAAAGCTGAAAAAGGGAAATGGTTTTGTCCTGTGCATAGTCCCTTTAGGAACACTGTAGCACAACTTTCTCATTTCTGAGTGAAGTGCTTAGAGTCAACATTAGCTGCTGAACAAAATTGGCCATAAAGTGCATGGGGTAATGTAGTAAAAATTAGCATTATAAATGTCTCTGTACCAATAAAAAAAGATAAAAACAAAAACAGATGAGATTTGGCAAAACAGTTGCAATCACGCATTTCTGAAAGCCAGGGAAGTGACAATTATTGCAATACTTTCTCATAAAGTATTCCCATTTGTCATCTTAACTGTGTATTATGCCACACAGAAGAAAATTTGTAAGTTCTGTTGAAAATAAATGTGAGAAGAGATGATTCTGTAAAAGGGTATAACTCTGACTAACCTTGTGTTTCCCAGCGTGGACAGGAACAGGACCCCGGGGAATGGCCTGAAGTTGTGTCAGAGGAGGTTAGACACTGGAACAGGCTCCCCAGAGAAGTGGTCACAGCACCAAGCCTGCCAGAATTCAAGAAGCATTTGGACAATACTCTCAGGCACATGGTATAACTTTTAGGGATGGTCTTGTGCAGGGGTATGGGTTGGACTCGATGATCCTTATGGGTCCCTTCCAATCAGCATACTCTGTGATTCTGTGCCCTGCCACTTACTGTCCCATTTTTACAGAGTGATGGGAGCTTAAAAAATGACAAATTTACTTGAGGCAAGCAAAAAACCAAAACCTTATTTACCAACTTAAAAGACAGTTGTAAAGAATGAACAAAATAGGAACATGGGGGTGGAGTAGGTGATCAGAGGTCCCTTCTGACCTGAATTGACTTTTGATCCTGTGGAAACAAAAGAATCTGCAAACTCAAAATGCACAAGATCTCAACCTACTCTTATTGCAGGAAGGGATTTCTCTGATGCCTTTACTGGCTGCAAGGACATAGCTGAATCATACTGCTTCTTCCATCCTATTTGTAGAACATCCTTAGTAATCTACTAATTAGAGACTGGATATTTGTGCTGTTGCCTTTGTTTAGGTATCTGGAAGTTGTGAAAATTTTAATGGTTGCTCTTCAGTTTATCTGAAAATTAGTGAGATTCTCGTCTTCTTAATACTGATTCCTCCACCCATATAAATCTTTTTTCTCCTGGGAAATCAACTGAGTTTAAGCTACAAATCCACAGTTGGAATATTTTGGAAATTATGTATGTGAAACGTATGCTTTTTTCTTCACAGTGGTCTTTCTGTGTGCTGGATTTTACAAAGACAGTAATAGCACCTGAATTCATATATTTTACTTTAAATGCACCTTGCTACAACATATTGTTGGTCTCCAGATCAGTAATATACTAATAAATTCACCCTCTTAAAAACCATAGCTTTGGGGTTAGGACAAAACAAAACAAAGTAACAACAAAATTAAAACATTTTCATTAAAAATTTCACATTTTTTTTAACCTTAAAGGTTCCATCATTTTTCAAAAAACATTGATGAGGCCACATAATAATATGTCAGTTACCATTGTCAGTGATTGTGTCTAGTGAGTAGCAGCTCACAGTTTTCTCTTTCCATTCTTGCTGGATTTGTTTTATTCTGTCAGAGGAAGAAAAAAAGATGAAGACCTTATCTCTGTTTTACCTGCACTTAGAAACTAAGATGTTTGTCCATATTGGACACTCTAATATTTGTTTGAAAAGAAGTACCAGTATTGGGATTTTACCTACAGGCCTTGGACCGAATCCTGCAGCACACTGAGTCTGTAATAGCAGACTTATTATATAACTGATTCAGCTTTGATTTAGTTCAGAGCATCTGGCTTTTAATTGCATAGAAATCCATAAGCCAGGAGGGAAGGGAAAAGAATCATTGTGACTCATCTAAAGATTTAGATAGCAGAGTCATTTTTGAGGATCTTTTCCACATGAAATTAACCTTTGCAAATGGTAATTGATACAATCCTCTTGCTAAAATAAGGCACCTTCTTGTAACCTGGGGAGAACTTTTTCAAATTATAGACAACACCTCCACTGCAGATAAATTCAGTAATTGAAACTACTACCATGTTTAAGAAAGAAAATCCAAATGAAGAGTCAACCTAAAAGAGTAGATAATAAAAATGGCTCATTTGGCTACAGTCTCATTTTTGTACTTCTGCTTTAAGAACTTTGATGCAGAGAATATTCCCTTAGGATGGCTCCTTCTGCAATAGGATTGAAATTGTTTATTTCATAAATTAATATTGACTGTTATCTTACTGCATTACAGATAGGAAAATAGTTTCAGGTAAGGATTGGGAAATTTTGCTTTAAATATTTATGGATGATTTAAGAGAATTTGTAAAAAGGAGAAGTATACTGATCTTACCTGAATCTATGACATCAAAATAAGTTTTAAAAGCCATTATTTAAAAAAATCCATTATTGAGATTGTTCAGGAATAGGCAAGCCATTCATATAGAAATTAAAATCTGATTAATTTCCTCTCTTTCAGAGAACCAAAAATCAGTTTGAGCATGTTTTTCTAAATAAGGCATAGCAAGGAAACATGATTTAACACTTTAAGCTATAATTTTTATTTTTTTTTAATTTATTTTTATTCTAGAATATTTTTGAGGTATAAAATAATGTCAGCTGGGGCGTGTTTATTACAAATTTTACTTGTTATCACTTAAGACATGATTAAAATTTATCATTTTGACCTCTCATATCCTAACAAAAAAACCAAAACACCAAACCAAAACCCAACCCCGCTGAATAAGTCATTAACATCTCTATAAGGAAAAAAAAGTACTTTCATAATATGGCAGACCCCTATAACTTTATCTCCTCACCAACACTTGAGCTAGATATCTTCCATGCTTCCAGTGTGGCATTGTCTTGCTTCCTCGGGCCTAAAATGAATAGAAAACCATGGACTTCATGGAGCTATGAATAAAACCATTAATATTAATTTTATCTAATCACTTAATCCTTTTTGGTTTGGTTTGGGTTTTTTTAATGACCTATTCTTCTATCTTCATCTGCAAAGAATGAAACTTTGCCTTCTAAGTGACTGCACTCTGAACTAAGACAAGACCTTTAAAATGCTGTTCTGGTGGTTTTTGTTTGTTTGTTTGTTCTTTTGGATGTTTTCACAGAAAAAATCGCCCCCCAATTTTGGAAAATATTAGGGGTTTGGTATGTTTTCACATATAATATATAAATGCAGACACAATTGTCACTCACTGAGGGGGCTCAAATATCTTTGAAGCTTGGGCAGAGTTCTTGTTACCTTTTGTTTTTTTTCTAGGTTAAAATGTTCACACAGTCCTTTTTTAATGTCTGTGACATGCTTGTAATCATACTATAACCACTGCCACTAAATATGTACAGTATCAGCTTTATTTTTTTTCTCTGATATAATAATTAGGTGAATTTTTCATGGAAGTTACTAGTTTTATATTTGATATAAAAAGTTATTAATATCAAAGCCTTCATAAGCTGGCTAAATCCATCTAAAATTATAAATGCCATCTTCAACCTTTATCCATGTTGAACAGTAGAACTGAATTAAATATTGCTTCAGGATCTGGAAATACCTAGAAGCTTCATTTTTAGACTCCTTTTTTTCCTGTATTTTTCTGACAGCTAGGATTTTCAGGCAGGTTTGTTCTTTTAACCCATAGGAACCAGTTCATGCCAGAATTAAAACTTGGTCTCTAAATAACCTGTGTCAGATATTTGTAAATTATATTACACATGAAATCTGAGCATAAAGTTCTGCAGCCTTCAGAAGTACATACAAAGTGTCCAAGATTTGAACAGGTACTCAAAATGTAAATATTATTATCATCAAAACCCTGAATTTTTAGGGTTGGCTACTAATAAACCAAATTCTTTATTTTCTTTTCTCATTCTGTTTAAGACTGTTTTATTGCATCTCTTTAATTTAGTTATATGTGGAAAGCAAGTCCAGTCCTATAAAAATCCTTTCTTCCTGGAACTGGACTTCCAAGGCTCCCTCCCTTGTCAGTGAGTACATTGAAGCATAATCTGGTAGAGATTTAAGCAAGGCAATGAGCATGAGCAAATTGCTGTTTTCTAAGGATCTGTCAGTCATCGCTGCCTTAACAGAATGAATATGTTTTCTCTTTCCCTTACAGGTGCCCTTTTCCTCAGGTACATTGCATTTGAGATGTTTAGACATTCAAAGGTCAAATTGTACCTTGACACACAGCTCGTACAGCCCTGATCTGTGAGATTGTACAGTATGACACATTTACAACTGTTTGCCTCACTAGCTAAAGAATGATGACAAAAAGAGTTACTATTTTAAGGCAAAATCTTACATTTTAGAAAAAATCATTACAAGTGCAGACAACTTGTGACTGGTATTTGGTCACCCATCAGAGCATTCAGCTGAAAGGCAGCAGTGTTGACTGACACTGTGTCTCAGCCAAAGAGCACAGAACCATGGGAATTAGAGGCAATCTCTCCTGAAAGAAAATTATACCACAGCACAAAAATCCACCTTTCCAGCTGAAGAAGCATAAGGGAGATCATAGTAATCTATGCTTTTAACTTCTGTTTGTTTTCAGTAGTGTGAAGTACAAGATAAGATATTTTCTGAAATTTCCATGGCAGACTGGTAAGCATAATGAAAAATCGAAACACCAAACAGGGGACTGAGCAGAAAAAAAAGGTCTGTGAGAGTCAGCTTTCCATTTGGAACAAAGCTGGGCATGGTCAGACAGCTGGTGGGAATTATTCATGTCTGCCAGACCACCCAATAGGTGAGCACAGCACATGAAGAAGAGATGAGAAGGCACATAAAGGAGCATGAATAACGTTCTGGGCTCTGATTGCACGTTGCACTCCCTAAACATACTTCAGAGACAAATACCTGTGCTTTGCAAACAGGACGCATTTGGAACTTGTTGAGAATATTTAGGATTGAAATGCCTTTGTGTTCTTATGCCTAACAGCGAGGGCTACCAAATAATATACAATTGGGAAAATTCTATTGCTTTCTCTGAAATAACTTACTCATTTATAAAAGCCTTTCTTACAATTTCTAGACAAAACGAAGCACTACTATGTGCTGTAAGTCATTCCTACATGCATTTTGCTCCTTAGCCAAGGGTGGTGTCTCATTAAGAGTTACCATTTAAACATTTTAGTGTTAATGTGCAACCAAGGATGCTATGATGACATTTTAAATTTTCTTCACTGTTCTCAGCAGTATCCCTTTCTATATTTTTACTTCAAGTATTTTCTACAGTTCAAATTTTTGTTTGACTAAAGCTGATTAAAATTAAGACCACTTAGTTTACATTTTTTACTGTATGTCTATAGAACACACTTTAAGCATTGTATTATAATGATAAACTTCTAGTCCTTCTGTTTTCTATCAAGTGTGTGTTTGCCACCAAGTATCTTGGTATTGGAACCACTGCTTTGTACTCTCCTTGGTAACCCTAGAGAAGAGAAGAGATAAGTCTCAAAAGCATAAGCTAACAATAAATAAATATGAAACAAAGATAACTCAATTTTTCAGGGAAAGAGATGCTACCTTATAAGTCTAATTTCATACTGTATGCCTTTTTTACAAAGAAAAATGATATTCTGTGGCTATATAAGGTGTGCTTGGTGTTCAGGATCGGTGAACATGACATGGTATTATTTGCTAATCATTTGGGTGCACATCCTTGGGATTTCTATTTTTCTTTATAAATTAGTACTGGACAGAATAAGAAGAGGACAAAGTAGGGGCAGAGAAGAAAATAAAAATCAAGTATAAAAAAAGATGCTGTAGTTTCTGGAACAATCCAAAAATAGTAAGTCTTATAAAGAAAGTGAGACTATTATTATTTTTATGATTTGTTTCATGTATCATACTTGTTAAAAATTAAGAAATAGCCTGGAGGTGAAAAAAGAAAAAGATAAGATAAAGATGTAACAAAACCCAGGATGGGTTGTAGAATGGTCTCATACAATAACCATATTTTGTTGGAGATAAATTACAATTAATGCACAAAATTGAAAGCAGAAAAAAACAGTTGTGTGAGATTCTTAAATAGAGCAGGACCTGTCAAATATTTTTTGATGACTGGTGACCTGGAAATCTTACAGCCTATTTTATCTGCACTGGTTCAGACTCACAGTACTGGAAAATCAATATCTGTGTCCTAATGCAGCTTCTGTATATTACTCCCCTTTGTGCTCCTGGATCTACAATAAGCCACTGCATTTTACAGTAATATATAAAAGAAAATCCGGATCCTTAAGTGTATCCTGTTGCTCTATAATATGTCAGACCAAAGCAGGTGTGTGAGTTGACTTTTTTCAAATAGTTTATTTATAAAACTTGGAAAACATGGAACAACAAAGAGTATATTTTTTTAGAGAGTTGAAAAGTATGCAAACCCCAAATTTGCACAGAATTAACATTATGACAATCAGGAAGTGAAAAGATAAATAAATTTAATGCAAGAATAAAAAACATATACTTTTAAAATGTCATGATACTAGGAAAATACTGTAGGTCATTCCAAAGACTAGGATCCCACATTCTTAAAAATAAATAGATTATTTATTTGAGCTGTCAATCTGACTGATGATCTGCACAAAACCTAGTAGTAAAATTTTCATTAAACCTTTTATCATCAATTCAATCGTTCTTCAGAAAGCTATATGGATTTCATTCTTCTTTCATAAATTAAATTGTTCTTAGAGAAATTCATTGAGATTAAAATATTTATTGTTTTATTTTAAAGAATGACGTTCTTAAGTGGGATTATCCTTTCAAAATCACTGTATTTATTTTTATTTCTGTTCCATTATTTTATCTTTCTGTTTTTCATGAAAGTACAGTTTAGTGCATCAGTCAACAGTAATTCACAATAACATAAAAATATTGTTGGATTTATCATGTCATATTTTGAAGGGCAGCTGTTACTACTGACTGAAACAACTGATCTTCTAGAAGACAATGTCTCCTGTATTCTTGCAATAAAACACTTTGGCCCTTCAAACACAAAAGAAGATAAACTCAAAATACACTAATTACGCGACCAGCAACTTTCAATACCTTTTGTTGGGAGGATTTTTTTTTTCTTATTTTTAGAGTGAAAACTGTTCACCATCTCTTTCAATTCCTCCAGGATAAGTGGAGTACTCATGCCATGTAGCATTAAATCCCTGAGTTACAAGTCTAGTCTCTCTTTCTGTAAATGTAGTTTATGGACAGAGATGCATAACTTCAGTCAGTAAGAGGAGAACCTTGAAACTCTCTAAAAGGTTTCTAGCTCACTACTCACTGAAAAAAGATCATGGGACAAACAGGCTGTCAATTTAGGGACCTAAACTGAAATGTTTAATGTAAGCAGAGTAAATACTATCTTCAGCCTGTATTGACAAGTACCTAACCAAAATATTTTTAAAAATAAATAAAAAAATATATTATGCCGTAGTATGTATTGAATATATAATGATAAATTGATCTATACTACTTCTAGTATAATGTGTCACAATTTCATGACATTTAATGTGACAGATATCACATTATACAGCATTAACACATGACATGAAATATTGCAGTAATAATTCATATAAAGATGAGAAATTCAATTCAAAAACTGTATATTCTTCTGATGCAGAATTTTTTTTCCCCCTGAAATGAGTATCTTCAGTACTACTTCTTTTTGAGGAGCTTTTTTGGTGAGTTTCCCATGGCCGATAGCCAAACACACACCCAGCTGCTCTCTCTCACTCCCCCTCCTCAGAAGCACAGGGATGAAATAGGATAAGAAATCCCATGGGCCAAGATGAGGATAGAGAGACTGCTCAACTGTTATTGTCTCTGGTGGAACAGACTCCACTTTGTGAACACTGATGTATTGCCAGTTTAAATAGATTCAGGTAGTAAGAAAGAAGAAGGCAAGCATTAAAACACCTTTTCCCTCAGCTGTGTCCTGCACTGGGTGGGTGGGAGCCAGCTGGAACTAGCTATGTCTGGCATGGGGCAGCCCTGACCTCTCCTCACAGAGCCCCCCTGCAGCCCTCCTGCTGTTGGCACTGGGGCACCTACACCTGGTACACCTTTATAGCAATAAAACCAGATTTTGTATATTTAATAGTGTTAGAAGAGTGAAAAATGTGAACAAGATTTCAAACTTTTCCCTATCTTAGAATCATGAAATAGTTTGGATTGGAAGGGACCTTTAAAGATTATCTGATACAATCCCCCTGCCACAGGCAGGGACACCTTCCACTAGGCCAGGTTTTTCAGAGCAATAATATTAAAAAGGACACATTGTCCAGTCATATCAATCATAGACAGCCCAAGCAGGACTCAAAATAAAATATTCCTCTTCGCCATAACATCAATTACGTTCTAGGAGATGTTTTAAAGGGACAATGCAGTGGAGTCCTGGAGTAGACTAGTTTCTTGTTGCTGTTTAAGAGCAGCACAATTAAACACTTGATAATGCTGGTAAAAAAATATAACCACAGATTCAGATTGGCTGGTACAGTTATTTTACACCCCTTCAGCACCACAAATCTCTGATTTTAAGCTGTGTTATGGCTTTTGATGTTTCACAGGAACAATACACATTCAGATACACTACTAGACACAGTAGACCATTGAGAATGCTTTGTCTGGCAAAGGCGCCCTATTGTCTTTCAGAGTAGAAATAGCTATCAATGTATCTGTTTCAATAAGCATTAATTCAGTGTTTAAAATTTTTATATACTTTTGAGTGAGTGGTTCTGCTCCTCCAGTTTGGATGTGACAATATAAACAGTGTGAGTTGTCAGAGAGAGGATGTCAAATGAACTCACATCTGAGTTATTATGCTCTAGCGTCATGAACACAATCTTTACACTGCCTTTTAATTTTCACCTGTACCCAGGGGATTTCCCTAATAGCTGTTACTCAGTAAATGTGTTCCTGAATTATGATGGTTTACGTGAAAATATGTGAGCATTTAAAAAAAAAAAAAAGAAAAGTGGAAGTGTTTAATTCTTCTAAATGTAACACCATGTTTGGAGGCTTTTCTGACAGGCATCTGTATTGTTTTGTCAGGAAACAATAAAATCTTTCTAGTTATTTAGCAGAGCTATCAATGACTTTACAGGTGTGTGCTTTTCACATTTTCTGAATAATGGAAGTTAGTTTATTGCTTTTGCAACATAATGTTCTTTATACCACAACACTGATCTGTATTGATTTGTAATTTAAGAAAAGAATTATTCCTTGTCAAGGGCCTCAAATACATGCTTTGTAAAGCGCAACATGAGGAGGTATCTGTTTTTAACATTTGAAAAAAAGAAAACTTACATTACATTATTATTATTAAATTAAATGGTTGCTGTTGTGTAGGAAAGCAATCTTTGCTGATACCGAGAGGGATTAGATGTTTTCAAACATGTTTAATGTCATCATAGCCTTGCAGGGTGATCTTGGCCATACCTTTTAATTTTTCTGTATCCTCAACATGTTCATTTGTAAACCATTGTGCTTTGTATACCTTAATGATCCCCATATAAATTCTGGGTGTTTTTAAGGGTACACTGGCAAGTCCATTGGCATAAATATTTCTCAGGGGTCATATTCACTAATACTTTCTTCCATATCTAATATCTAGCTGAGGATACAGTGATTGCTGGTTCACGTACATTTTCTGCAATGATAACTGGTTATGTGTATTTTCAATCATATTTGAGTCTTTTCTGAGCAGCAAAACTGATGGTTAAAGTCAGGCTGTGCATAATATGTCTCAATCCCAATTTGAGCAGGTGACCATGGTTTATAGGAGAGGTGCGAGACGAATTCAGGAAATGCAAAGCAATTACTATACCCCATCAAAACACTGGAAAAACACCATAGACATAGCTGTTAGATTGCAGTAGAAAGGGACAAGAAGATAAGGCAGGGTTCAGAAACAAATACAATGCGGGAATCAGTACTTGTATAATGTCTTAGTAAATGGTTAGATTAATGGAACAATTGCCCTCTTGGCAAGTTTGTGGATAACAGCAAGTTAGAGGGAATGGTCAATAAGAGGAGTCTGGAGAAATGGGCTGACAGGAACGCATGACCTGCAGTTAGGAATGTCCCCTCACAGCACAGCAGGCTGGCAACCAGCTCTGTGAGGAAGAGCCAGGGGTCCTGGTGGGTTGCAATGAGAGCAAGAGCCATCAGCGAGTCCTGGCAGCAGAAATGTCCAACAGCATTGGGGGCTGCACCAGCAAGTCCAGAGGATGATCCTTTCCCTCTTCTTAGCACTAATACCCTATTAGGATTTCCGTCATGATTTCTCAGTTATCCTTAGCACTCTGGATTTGCAGTACAAATGAAAAAAAGTCCCATTCTTTAGTAGATTTTTCCCATTTATTGAAATGTTAAAATTTTGCTTTCTTTATAAATCCTTGTCCCAAATTATGATACATTAACTGAGTTTTGATTTAGGTTTTTTTAGCCCCTGTATCATTGCTAAAACAACCTTGTCACTCTATGTTTAGTTCTGTTATGCAGTCTGACAAGTAGCGAGCTCTTTTTTCCAAGTGTTTTGATTATTCGTAGTCATTTACTTGCCTAGTGCTTCCCAGTTTTACCTCTTACAACCTCTCCTATAAAACACCCACCACCTGCTCAGATGGGAAGTGATCTCTCACCAACGACCAAATTTGGGCTCAGTCTGACTGTAGCTCAAGCAACAGGTTCAGGATCAAGTCTGACATGTGTAAGCATATACATGAACTTCCCTAGACTATATATTCCTTAAAAAAGTAACAGATTATACTGCTGGTTAAAATGAAAAACAAAAATCTGGGAATTTGGATGAGGTTTGAATATCTTCAGCTCTCCCTCCTTTCAGTTACTAACAGTGTCTGAGATGGCTTAGGTGTAGCTATCTTGCACTGCAGTTCACTGCTTTAAAGGACAAAGCAAATAATACCCCATCCCTGGGGGAAAAGGGAAAGAAGTTGGCAACAGTCCGGGATTTCCCAATGGCTGTTTAAAAATCTAGCCATTCCAAAGTAATTAATTTTAATATCATTCATGTTAGGTTTCCATAATTTTGACTGGAAATTACTCCTATCAGAAATTCTCATGATTAAAGAATGCAATATAAATAAACTGGTATCTAACTGTATAGCATTGCTATACCCAAAGACACATTCTAGTCGTAAAAACTGTCCTAAATACTTTTGTAAGATTTGATTGTTTTCTTGTTCTGAAAACTGTGTGTATTGTAGAAATTAACCTTAACAGCATAGTGGAACAAGTAATCGTGCAGCAAGAGCTGCTACAACTGTGGGAGTATTTTTAAAAATATCACACACACTGGATTAAAACCATACCTTTATACTACTCTGTAGAAATGTCAAGTAGTATTACTTGTTGAGGTTATTTTGCTGATATTGCTCAACTGTTCATCAACTTTAGAAGTTTGAAAGAAGCCTTGAAAGAAACAGCTGCAGTTACTTCTGCGATGGATGGAACACTTCAGAGACCACAGGGCCGGGAGGGAGTGCTGAGATCAGCTAGGTTGAGCTCTTGAGGCCCTTCGGCACATGACAAATACCAGCCCATGAGGCAGCTCCAGAACTCAGCATACCTGAGGGCAAGGCAGCCCAAAAATACAACAGACCTCTCTTGATTCATCACTGAAAACACATTGGGTTTGGGTGTAGAAGAGACCCTGCTGCCAAGTTTAATTTGAGGTTATTTTCCTGGAGCAGGAAAGAAAATTGATTTCCTGGAAACCATATTAGAACTGTACCTTCAAGTTATAAGCTACCTAGAGAAATACTTTGAAACTAAACCCAGAACAACCACATGTTATTTTGAATAAGAAAGGCTACTGCAAAAAGCCAGTCTTCAAAAGAAAATGAATGGTGTGGGTGCAAGCTTAATAATTTGGTATCTAACATTGTGTTCTCCAAGATACTTGTAAATGATTGTTTGTACCATATTGTCTTCCACACAGCTCTGTCCCACTACCTTTGCTTGTCTCAAATGCCTGCCAGATCACCTCTTAGATACTCAGCACAATCTTTGGAAGAGGAAAAGGAAATAATTCTTACTTCCAGACCACAAAACATATAGCTCAACAGAACTGAAGTGTCATGGGAGTCTCTAAGCACTAATGAAATATTAGCAATTGAGTATACTGTATACTTTTTAAGGCCTCTGTTTCAAAAATAATTGATTACATTTTTAACTTCGAAGTCCCTCTTCCTTTTCCACAGAACTTACCAAAGCTGAAGTGGTTGTCTTCTTAACTGTCAACCGTCCTCCACTTTGTCTGCAGATGCTCCACTTATAAAAGCTGCACAAAGTAGAGGTGCATAGTGGCTTATTTCAGTTCATCTTGTACTTTTTTCCCTTCACTGCTGTCCAGTTTTGCCTACCTGTGCATGTCTCATATTTTAGATGACCCCTCAACACCTGAGATGGAGCAGATGCTCTTTCCAGGACTGTGTGCAGATCTTTTTGTGGGGATAAAGCCTGCAATGAAAACCCTTCAGGAAAAGAGCTCCTCTCAGACTATGAGACAGACAGGGTGCTTCAAAGATTTTGAGGATGATACGAGGCACCAGTCAGTGGTAATATAAGTTTTTGGCAGCACTGACATGTGTGTATTAAAGAGGGAAAGTATACACATATATTTATATCTATATATCTATATCTGTATATCTACCTCTATACTCCTCTATCCTCTCTCTATGTATATATCAAAAACGTAACTATAATAGCTCCATTTTTCTTCTATGCTCAGTGTTGTGAGCAGTGTGGAAAAAATTGCACTGAACTACTGAATGCTAGTATTTCTTTTGCAGTAGGGTATATTGCAAAAAAGAAATCCACAGAATAATATATTTCCATTGTGGTTTCACCCCAGCCAGCAACCAAGTACCACACAGCTGCTTGCTTACTCCCCCAAAGGCAGGATTGGAGAGAGAATTGGAAGGGTAAAAGCTAGAAAACTCCTGGGGTGAGATAAAGACAGTTTAATAGGGAAAGAAAAGCCATGCACATAAGCAAAGCAAAACAAGGAATTCATTCACTGTTTCCCACGTGCAGGTAGGTGTTCAGCCATTTCCAGGACAGCAGGGCCCCATCACATGTGATGGTTACCTGAGAGTCAAACACCATCACTCAAATGTGCCCTCCTTCCTCCTTCTTCCCCGTACCTTATGTACTGAGCATGTTGTCACATGGTATGGAATATGCCTTTGGTTGGTTGGGGTTGCCTGTTCCAGCTGTATCTCCTCCCAACCTCCCATGCACCCCCAAATCCCCCAAATTTCTTGCCAATGTGGAAGTATGAAAAGCAGAAAAGGCCTTGGCCCTGTGTAAGTGCTGCTCAGCAATAAAAAAAATCTCTATATTACCAACCAGCCCTGTGTTCAGCAACATGTTTTGGAGGAATTATGATTACATGGACTGCATTTTTCTGTAGAACCTTACAGGTTGAAGAATTCTTAGTGCATAAAGAGTTAAATGAGCTATACAAATGTATAAATGCCAAAGATATCAGGAAACTGGGATTAAATGACTAAAAATACAAGCACTCATATTGCCATTTCTACTCTAGATATTGCATGAAGTCCAATGACCAATACTGGCTTTGGCTACCAGTGTCTGTTTATAAACTGTTTCCCGCTTCTCTTCTGTGAGACTTTATTTCAATTTGTCTTCTATGTGCGTCTTTTTACTCACCTCCCTGTCATATATATTAACATACATGTTAATGTCATAGAAGTCAATGTCTATGTCACAGATATTAACATGAAGGGAAAGGGAAAATTACAAAAGCAGCAGGAACAATTTCAGGAATGCAGATAAAAATAGACATTGTTCAATAAAGCATGACAAAGTGTTTCTGAGTATACATAGTTAGGTTTTCCCATTTGCAAGTATTAAATTGTTATAACAAAGAATTGTCAGGAGGCAGAAGAAAGGAGTCAGAGAAGTTGGGGTATACTCACCATTGTTAAAAGCAATAGGACAGAGGCTATAGAAAGAAATAAAAGATGGGGGCTTTGGCACTTATTGCCCTTCCCCTTTTAAGGGTCTGTGGTCGATGGTATTGGAGGCTGCAGTCAGGGGGATGGAGAAGCCATAGCAGTGACACAAAACAGTTCTCAGTCAGGCTGATGCCAAGCCTGCTCAACACTCTCGACAGACCTAATTATCCAGCCAGGAAAGCAAACTTTATAAGGGAATAGATTAAGTTTATAAGGGATGGTTTTACACCTTGTGGAAAAGGACAACACATCATATTTCACACACTGCCTGCTGTGTCATCTAGCTAGAAAATGACAGCTGCTTAGGTCATAAAATCCCCATTTGAAAAGAGACTAGACTGGTATCAATCACAGGAGGCAATTTCCTTCATTCTTCAAGTAGACAATGCACATACAAATACTACAGAGACAGTTCAAATTCAACGGAAGGGTTATCCAATTTAGATTATATGTTACCCATGCAATCATCTTTTAACACGCTTCCAAAGGCACAAATCTGTCTAAAGGATAAAAGAACAGTTGAATATCGCCTTGTTTTTTGCAAGATGGAGTCTTCTACCCTATTTTTAACACAAACACAAAGCAACAGCTAGTTTGTCTTTGCCCTGTACTTAATTTCTGTACAATTACTTGACAGCAATATATCAAGATGCATGCATAATCTCTTGTCTCATCTGCAACATCCCAGTCATCTAGAAAACTGTAGAGCTAGACTCAAAAATACATTGTAGATTTTCTTTTGGGGCAACATAAACCATTTTTAAATTACAATGTCCCAGTCAATGAGTTTCTAAGCTATGCCAATTTCTTCTGTAGTTCTAACGTTTCTCATTTCACTTAGAAATTGTCTTAGAAAACGAAAAAGGGTTATGTTTATAGTGTCTTTTTAACAATAAACTTAATATATAAAAAGCCAAAAATAAATCTTAGAATATAAAAGTTCATTGATGTCAAAATTTCACTTGTTTTGGGGGAATATGAGAAAATTTTAATCTGAAAATACAAAACAATACATATACAAGCTTACTCAATCTCAAATTATTCAAAACTTTGTCTACCTCTTGTCTTCCAAACAATCAATTAACCACCAGACTTCACTACAAATAATTGATATGTAATAAATATGGAAGTCAGAATACAGACCAGAATCTTTTATCAAAACTTATGTGTAGTGTTGCATTAAAAGTAATGCCTTTCTTCTAATAATGCATTTCAGTCAATATTTGAATATAGAATAAGCACAGGAGTCTTGAATACTGATGACCAGAATATTGATGAAAATTCTTTTCCAGGGTTTTCTCGCTGGAAACTTTAAAGAAACAAGGGGCCAAATCCAAATAAAGATTTTCAGTGATTAAAGTGGAACCTAAAAATGTTACAGGAATTCATATCTAAAATTGTACTGCAGAACAATAACTCATGAGCTGCTTAATTTAGAACATAAGTTTTTTACAACAAAGTGACTGAAATTCTCAAGTGTTCGCAGATGTATACATTCTCAGATCAAGTCTGGCTTAAGAAATGCATCTCATTAGACTCTATCGACTTAATGGCACTGCACCTGAATTTCAAGGGACCAAATTCATCTAGCACACTCACAGAATGAGTACTCTTCCATCCCAGTACAACCAGTCTTGCTCTCTGCAGAGCATAATGCTGCACCTCTGTCCAGAGAGGGGTGAGGTGCCCAGCCGGGGAGTGACAGCCTCTTGCACCTGTGGGGTATCTACTGAAGAAGGAGAAGGTTGGATCTGACTAAAGTAGGAAAAGCTGAGGACCTGTGCTTCCCTTTCCATCCAGATAATTACACACAGTAATCTGAAAATGGAGCAGCTCTGATTAGTTATTTCAAAGAGTTGTTGCTGATATTTGTAGTTTTGACTGACTTAGGGTTTCTAGAGCTTGAATTCATGTGGGTTTTATGCAGACAACACCTTAGTCCTTGACTGAACTCCAGAACTGGGCGACAGCTCAGGTGCACCACTGATGAGCATTTCCTAGGACTAGCTACAGTAATGTCACCATTATCATGGAAGGGACTTGGACTCATAGTCTGTGTTTGAACAAGGGTGAAGCTTTTGCAGCTAAAATGCCAGTGCAGTACTTAAATAACCCAAATCAATACCCAGAACTTAACTAGAAGTAGAAAAAATGAGTGCGAACCAATGGGGTTCCAAACAGAGTATCTCAAACCATAGCAGTGGTATGTCATCTATTTTCCCTCCTTTGTCTCAGGGAAATGAGATTTTATGGCCATACAGACAAGTTGGGGTGAATTTTATGTTTATTATCTTTTACATGGACTTATGACCATATCATTTAAAGAGCTATCAACTAGGATTGAATTAAAATTTGCATAAGTAGGCTCTATACTACATTGTGATATATATTGCAGCCCGTATATGCTGGACAGTCCTGCTGAAGCTAATGATGAAGCTCCACATCCATCTCACTGATGGCAAAAATTGCAACAGTTTTTTTTAATTATTATTATTCCTGTAGCTGATATAACATTTAGTTTTGTACGATTTAACAAAACAAAGTGGTTTTTAAACTCAGCTGGCAAGGACAGACACACTTAGTAAGAATAGGACAACCTCATATATAACAGATCTTGAGAAGCTTCTGGTTCTTTGCCAAGTCCCCATCATTAAATCACAATTGTAATGGGTCAGGTTAAACAAACAAGCAAACAAAGAGCAAAACCGAGCAAAACCAAACAAAACCAGATTTTGTACAAGAATTTATTGTGCTAATAGGTCATTAAAAGCCCACATCGAACATTTAATTCTTTCAATACAAAATAGGAAGCTTAAGCTGTGTCAACAAGAAATGTCATTGATTTTCTTGATTTTGTAACGTGGAAAAAAACATTTCTCTAGATTTTTCACCTCTCTCATTCCTCTCAGCATTGGTCAGAGAACATACTGCTTTGCACAAAATGACCTTAAAGGTGATCTTACAAAAACATTAAATCAAAAGCTAAAATCCATTTGATATAATTTGGAAGATTTTTTGAAGACAAAGAGTAGCATTCTCTTGTTTTTCTCTCCAAAACAAGGTAGAAACTGACCTTGACAATTACAGCCCACAGAATTCACTTGTGAAATTCAGAGCAACTGGAAGCTATGCAGCACAAAGACATAAAATGTAGAAAGACATGCTTTTCTTCACACACAGAGCTGTTTGCATCATATCTTTCCTCAAATCACTCGTGACCTGCAATACAGCAAATGAATAGAACCACTGACATTCTGTCTCTTCACCTTGAAGCAACGCCTGTGGGGGGAAGGGGATACAGAGGGAGGTTTGCAAAGTTCTTTAGCTGAAAACTGAACTGATAGCTGATTAATTAGCCTTTTTTAATGGGATTTGGGGAATAAAAACAAAGGCTTTCATAAAAGGTGAAAGTATTCTATTCTATTGTTCTGTCTTTGAAAGTTGACTTTTAAAAGCAGCTATGAGTATTAAAATTTGTATCTCTATGCAGAGCAATGATTGTGTTCGCACTTACCTATGATCATGAGCTGAAAAGTATTGTTATTTGTACTCAAGACATACGAGCTTTCTGACAAATGCACTAAGCAGGAGCTTTTACTGACTCACTAATTCTCACTGCATTACTATAGGAAATTACCAGGATAAAGATTTGATGGAGGTTATGATTCAAAAAGAATGTAGCCATATTTTCCCAGGTACTGAATTTCACAAACTTTTCAGAGGATTTTTTTATTATTATTTTTCCTGCTTTTAGCTGGTGATGATAGTCCTTGAAGTGAAGTAGGTGAGCAGGTGGAATAGAATATGCTTTCAAAAAGATCCAACAAAAATGGTCCTGTCACATCTGTCTCATTATCATCTTTACTTCTGAAGCATCTGATGTTTGATTTACATTCTAGGTGGAGCATCTTGGTGCTAAATGAAAGGGAATTTTAGTAAACATCATAGCAGAATCGTCTGTATCAATTATCATAGTCATATTAATCATCTCATAAGCAACTGCCAGCAGTTTTGTGTTAGCTCTGAGGCTGTCACGGTCTTGCCTTCAAATGAAAGCAATTAGCTGTTTGCATGCATTCGGTTTGTAAGCTGTCATATAATGATTCATACTGTTGATGTTAATGAAACCTGCCTTGTAAAAATAATTCTGATGGCAGACTCTCAGCTGTCATCCCACCCTTCCCATAAATCTCATGCAGTTTGTGTCATTATGAGCATGATGACCTCAGCTATCATGAATTATGCAACCTCCCTGCCCTAGATTATAAGCAGAGATGTTACATCCCTAGGTTCCACTACCGTATTCCTTGATCAGCTGCAGAGTTCAGGCACTAAATCAGGGAAAGGTAGCTCCTCCAGTAAATGGGCTCAGACATGCAGTCTGACCTGTAGATGTCTCTGGATCCCAGTCATCTCAGTTGGGACACCTAGACATACAGGCTTCTAAGGCTGCAGCCCTGCTCCACTTGCTGGTACAGACCATCACACTGGTCATGACTTTCTAGGTAGGTTGGAAGAAGCAAGTAAGAAGGGCAGCAGGTGGCAATAAAGGGAGGGTGAAGAAAGGGCTTAAAAAATCATCTGAATCTCTTGTACAAGAAAAGGAGATTGTTGTTTGACAGGATAGCAAGATTTTTTTGGTTGTTGTGGTGGAGTGGCTGTGTATAGAGTTGGGAAGATGAGATCATTGGGAATAGGTAGCAAAAGCGTTGGAGTCACCACAGTGTTTTCTACACTATGTGCTACATAATATAACTGCGGAAAGTCCTTACAGAAAACACTTTCAGTAAATCGCTAAAAAAGCCTAAAGATGACTACAATCCTGAGAAAAGTCAAGCACATGCCACCCAACAGGTGGCTCTGATAGCTAACCTCCTAGAACAGTAAGACAACCGGATCATTAATTTTTGCGACAGTCATATCTAAAAAGTCAAAATGTCCACGAGGGGCATAAACACAGACCTACACAGAAGTATAGTCATTGTCTTCAAATATAAAGAAAGCAAGAGGTTAAAATTTATCACAAGCTGGCAAACAATCTGCAAATCTAGGGCAAAATTGAACTTTTATTTGGACAAACATCTCTTTCACATCTATTCCTGCTTACATGATCCGCATATGGAGCAGTAGTGGCAAATATTATGTTTTCCAGATAATGAAACTTAGTTCTGAAATTGCTATCTGATATCATAAAAACATTCAGTTACTTTTGTTTATGTGGGAACTTAAAATACTATTTATCTAGGTTTCTTTCACTTATGTACACATCAGTTACACAGATTCATAGTTTTGTGTGAAGCATAACACTGTATTGAATATACTTTTCCCCATCATTTTGCTAGCATCCTCTTGTTTTACCGGTTTTTCTTGTCTGTAGGTTTATTTTGTTCAAGGGCCATTGCTCATGACTACAGTAGCCCAAAAGGTTAACTTCATAGGAATTTTAGAACTGTGAATTACGTATAATCAAGGTCTGCAAAACTTTTTCTTTTTTCTCCTGTCTTTCTGTCTTTTTGTCTTCCTGTCTTTCTGTCTTTTTTATTGTTTTCATCAAAAACAACTAAAATACTGGTTTCTTGCTATCAAAGATATTCAGAGTTTAATTTTTAAATACAAAAATGAGCTAAAACCAAAATTAATTTATTATGACTATATTACTCATGCTAAGTATGCTTGTGGGATAAATTAGTAGTTCAGATTGGGTTTGGATAACTGGCAGGTAAATCAGAAGCAAATGGGGAAAAATCTTTAAGTATTCAAAATTCCCCATTCCAAGTACAACTCTCCAATAGTATTTATAGAATTCACAAATCTGCTTGCTGGTTAGCTACAGGAGTCCTGCACCTTCAGTAGGTGCTTGGAGACTTCAAAGGATATCTAAGAGAGAGTTGTCTGAGCAGCCTGAATGTGGGTTAAATTTTATCTTACATTTCTTAATTGTAATATTCTCCTTGCATATGTTGCTGTTAAAAGAGTTACCTGGAGTAAAAAATTGTCTGTTTTACTATGAAGCTTATTAAATGCCAAGAGAGAGAACAAATAACTGTCAAAAAGATGCGAAAGCTGTCAGATCCCATCTTTCTTACGGGTACAGACTAATAAACACCTGCAGAAGCTAAAGTGTTTAGTGGAGATTACAATAGACATCAAGTAAGAGATTAGAAACTTCTTAATATTTAGCTTAATGCTACTCATGGGCAATTTATGTTTATTTATTCTTGTTACAGCATTGTCCTTTGGCTTAAATTGTTCTCATTAGTGTTAACTCACTCTCCATTGCTCTTTCTGCCCTCTAGCCTTCAACCTTATAAATAAATGGGCTTTCTTGTCCTGTACGTAATGAAATAAACAATTAGAAAAGGAGAAGAGTATTTAAAAATACTGACCTAATGTTTTAGGTTTATTAAGTGGCCATTCAACTCGATCACTTGCTCAAATAGCAAACAAGGGGCACTAGAAGGACAAGAAAATAATAATAAAAAAATCGTTATTGAGTCCTCTAAAATCTATGAGGGTGCAGTAATGCATACTACAAAGTTAAAGACTCGTGAAGAATCCAAGTAAATTATGGAGAACCAGAAAACTCCAGGGCCAAATTACTTGTAACCAAATTGCCTTCAAAACCTCACATATTTTTGAGAAAAAACACTAGTGTTACCACTCAGTTACAAAATTTCCGTTATGTGAGCGTATAAAGATTGAGAGAAAAGAAGTGTGAGACAGTTCTAAACACTAGGTTAGAAGCTAACATAATATGGTAAACTAAATAAATCTCATTAGAAAATATGCATCTTAAAAGCTTTTAATCACTATGCATAACATCTAATATAAGCTACTAGCAGCAACCTGTATTGTACCAGCTCATCAGGTAGGCACACAGCAAGGGAAATTGGCTCTGTGCGTTGAGTGCATCCTGAGAGCAGATTTGTGGATGAGTATTACTGTTCACAAAACAGGATCTAAGGGGAGTAATTTTAAAAGCTTGTGCAGCTACAATAAGCTGTTCAAGCATTCATGTCAGGGTTCAAAGAGAAGTTGATCCAGTGTGACACTTTTGACCTTTGGGAACGCCTGCTCTGGACTATATTCTATAACGTGAGAGAAGACTGGGATGGAAAAACGCAGAGTATCAGCACAAATAACTCACATTATTAGGCCAGGCTTTTTATACTCAGGTTCACTGCTCCAGTACAGAGGTGAAAACTCACCTTTTGAGCTCACCATGACACCTGCCTGGTCTCAGGTTTTATACAGGAAATTACCATTTCTAAGATAGTATGTCCAGACTCTATTTTATATATATATATATAGAGAGATATAGATACATATAGATATGTATTGAGATATATATTTTGATATATTGATATAAAATAATTTGGCTATATTATTAGTTCTACCTTTACTTGGTACAGATGAGAGGCAGGTAATGCCTAGAAAAACAGTAAGACTTTGCTTGTGTTTGACTGAAGCGTATTATCAATACTGTAGATTAGATAGGTTAGTGACTTGGCAGGAGAATATGTGTACTGAACTCAGATAATTACTTGTACTCTATGAGTTGTGAACACAAGAAAGTTGCACATCTTTACGTTAAGCTGTTGGATAGAGAGTATTGAAACCATCTTAGACATTGATACTGGCTTATGCCACTGCAAATAAGTACCTTGACAAAACATTTTCCTAGCTACTGTTGGTGAAAAAAATTAAATCACAGTCTCTGAGGATTTAAGCAAAATTATGCACTAATAAAGATTTTCCTGGTTTGTTTTTAATATATACTTGTAGGTTTTTTTAAATGCTATTTTGCATTCCTAACGTGATGGGTAACATTCCTTTTAACATAGATTATAGAGGGAATGGAAGAATCTATACTGGGGGGAGCTTAAGATTTAATAGTAATATGAAGATAAATACTACATTTATTCATACAGTGAAAACTCCTTAAAGCAGTTTGTGGAACCTAACTCACCTGGACTCCCTCCCCACCCCCTACCCCTCTTTTAATAAAAACAGAAGTGAATGAGCAACCAAAAAATTATAAAATTTGTCCTGATTTCAGCTGGGATAGAGTTAATTTTCTTTCTAGTGTTCTGGATTTAGGATGAGAATAATGTTGACAACACAGTGATATTTTATTTGCTCCTGAGAAAGGGTTACACAGAGTCAGGGACCTCCAGTGAGGAGGCTGGGGTGCACAAGAAGCTGAGAGGGAGTACAGCCTGGACAGCTGACCCAACGTGACTAAGGGGATGTTCCATACCATATGGCATCATGCTCAGAGTATAAACTAGGGAGAAATCTGTCCAGGTTTACTGCTTGGGAATTGGCTGGACATTGGTCAACAGGTGGTGAGCAATTACATTATGCATCCCTTATTTTGTATATTCTAGTTCTTTTATAATTATATTGTTACTGCTTTTGCTGTTTTTATTATTTTCCCCTTCCTTTTCTGTCCTTTTAAACTGTCATTACCCCACTCCTGAATTTTACTTTTTTCTTTTCCTAATTCTTTTCCCCATCCCACCAGGCAGGATGGGACGTAAGCCAGAGGCTGTGTGGTGTTAAACTGCCTGCCAAGTTAAATCATGACAATTTTTTTGATTGAAACTCCTGGTTAAAACACAATACCTGTTGTGGAGGCTTAATAGCAATATGATTACTGATCAGTAACAACCCACTTCAGGCAAAATGCTTCAGATCCATAAAGTCTTTGGGAATATCTGCTATATATTGAGGGGAAGGAACTATATCTGCTATATATTGAAAGCCGAAGGAACCTGCATGGACTTCACCCATGATTATTGCAGGAGACCTTGAGGGAACAATCTCTGTAGTGGTTTTGCAAAGGTAAGTTTTTTGTCAAACAGATCTCACAGCTCTTCATGGCAGTTGGAAAGAACCTGAAGAAAAGGATGAAATGGGATGGGATGATGTGTGTATTGTTAGGGCTCCAGAGCATCTCATTCACATGAGAACGGGCATGCAGCCTGAAGACACCCCTTATAGATAGAATTTGAGCCTGTCTTTCTTTGTTCATGTTATATTTTCCCATCATGTCATTGAGTAGCTTAGACTCTGCCAGGCCATTGTGGCCAGATCCACCATGTCTGCCACACCTTGTCCCCTTCTGCTTATCTCTGGAAGCTACAGAACTTTTATCTTTGTACCAGTTCCCTGCTCAGTCTGGTGCTTCATTACTCCCACAGCTAAATGACAAGCTGCTGCCTTTCTGCTCTCAGTGCTCTGTGTCCCAGATACAGTGTTCCTTGTAATGCTCTCCCTCAATTCTCCAAGGCTTTCCTGGCACCTGGACTGGCTCCAGCCTCCCCAAGAACTCCTGGCACTGTGGCTGGGAGATCCATGAATGAACCACACCTTCCTCTTTCAATCTCCTTTCCCTGCCTTCTGCTTATTGCCTGGGACTATCTGTATACAATTCTGTCCTTCAGAATAAAATATAATAGAATATGTGTATAAACATATATAGACATATGCAAACTCCTATGCGCATATATATATATATATGCACACAGACACACTCACACTCACATATATACCTATATATATGTATATTGATGATTAAAGGCCATTGGGGCAGCTGTTCCCTTTCAAAAGACTATAAGGCTATGACTGGTTCCCTGCTATGCTGGCCAGTTTCTCATATGAGTTAAATTGGCACATAAGGCCACCTATTCATACACCAAATACAAGAGAGGAAGGCAGATGAGAGACAGTGCTCAGTGCTCTAGTTTTGCTTTAATGAGGATAGGAACTGCCACCAAGCAAAGTTATCATCCTTGTTTCAAAGATGTGCTCATCTCTGGTGGTCTAGTGGTTAGGATGCGGCGCTTTCACCGCCTCGGCCCGGGTTCGATTCCCGGTCAGAGAAAAAGTCCCCCGGGTAGATGGAGCTCGTCAGCCCTTTAAGGCCATCCATCTAAGAGAAGGTCACTCTATACAAACCTACGTCCTGAGGACCTCACTGCCACCGTCCAAGCTTGCTCGGCCCCGGCAGATGAACCTCAGGTTTAAAGGGTGGGCTCAGCTCAGCGCACACTGTGTCTCACCTAAAAAATCCACTGCGCAGGCTTGAAGGGTAAAGACCCTTCCCAAATCTTCGTTCGCGAAGACTGGCCATACAGCTTAACCTACTACAAACAAAACAGAGTATCTTGTCCTTTGACAAAAACATGTGGAAGTTTCTTTACTGAACTCCCAGTATTCACATTTTACTTTCCAAACTCCCCTCACACATGTGATTGAAACAGAAAGGAGGTTATGTGGACACACACGCATCTGGTTTCCAACATCAGTTTTTGTTGGGTGACATTTAAAAAGGTTTTGAAATTGAGTTGTACTGGCTCAATTCGCTTCTCCTTGGGGTCTGCTCTGTTCCAGCAGCACTGGTATGTCTATAAATAAGAGTTTGTATCCCTTGACAACTGCCTGAATTAGAATAGTACTCGTGGTCAATCACAGCAGAAAGAGCAGCAGGGAAATACTTTGGCCCAGCAGGCACATACATGCCATGCATTGGTTTATGGTGATGTCCCTTTGCTTGCTATAATCACTGTCAGCTTTTCTGCTGTGCTTTAGAAAGATGGTCCATCTGCTGCATTATCTCTTGACAGCTCTAATCTCTTGAAGGGAGAGAAAGTAGGTAAGAAAAACAGAGATAGGCCAAAAGGGTTGTCAGGCATTGGAACAGGTAAGTGGTTGAGTCACCATTTGTGGAGGTATTTAAAAGACATAGAGATGTGGCACTTAGGGATGTGATTTAGTGGTGGACTTGGCAGTGCTGGGTTAATGGTTGGACTCAATGATCTTAGAGGTCTTTTCTAACCTAAATGATTTTATGGGATTCAGGTAAGTCTTAAAGCCTTAAAAGGTTTACTTCCTTTTGCTTCTTCTATTTCACTAACCTTGACTTCTTGTGACTTCAGGAAAAAGCTCTTACTTTTGGCCACTCCACTGTCAACAGTACCTGACAACTTCTCTGTTTATTCCTACAAACAAGAAGGAGATCCTTCTGCAATACTGCAGCCAATGCAGTTGAAACTCCTTTTCTTTTGTAGGTATATAGAATTGATAAAATGTATATACGATATAGAACTAGAAAGAATTCAGAGTTTCCGTACTTTGCATCTGTCTCTTCTGCTCTAGTATTCACCATATTTGTCCAATAAATAATACACTGTGGATTTGGTATCAAGAGCAGTGTTAAAATAGTCACAGAAAAAGTAAATCAATAAGGAAATGCAGGTTTTATGAATAAATTTTATTATGAGTAACTGTAGGAAATTATCAACTAATAGGTTAACTGATAGATTTGAAAATTAATATAATTTTCGTTGTTCCCTTTTATTGTTTTCTCCAATGAGTGCATAGAGGAACTCAGAGCTCCTCACTTTTCCCCAAGAAGTATTTCTGTTTGAAGGGAATGGTATAGGTGAAGGGGGAGAATCCAAAACAATGCTGCATTTTAAAAATGAGAGAAACTTTTAACATTTCAGCAGTCTAACTCCTTTATATGTAGCTAGAAATGTTGTCATTTGCTTTTACTAGCTTTTTTTACTAGCACTATGATAAAATTATTTGATTATTGTTGTTCTGCTTTACTTAACTAAAGTACTCTACTTTCTTAACTATGTGTTAATTTTAATGTAGCAAAACAATTCAATCAGGGATGTGTTGTGGTTTAATGTTGTCAATAAGGGAGAAGGGTAGTATGTAAATTTGTTCGCTTCATTGCTTTGACCACATCATGTAAAGACTCACTGGAAGATGATGTCTGTATTCACATTTCTGTTGTCCCATAAAATTAAGAAATTGAATTGAAGATGGACTACATTGTCTAAATTCCCAAATCAATGTAGAAGATTTCAAAGAGCATCTGGTTTTGTAAAGTATTATGGAATAAAAATACAATGGGACAAGCTGAGCTTATGTAATTACACAACAGAAAATTGCTTGCAGAATTGTCTTATCTTGGTGATCCATCATAAATGTTGCCACAAACACAGATCTTTCAAAGGCAGTGACTCCTCTAGAGTTTCCTTGTCCACTCCTTGTCCATCTTAGTGATGATGCCTTTCAGAATAGCATCACTGTACCCTGAAACATTCTTTGGATCTTGCTACAAGATAAACAACTGGTTAAATATTCATTTATCCAGGCATGCATTCTAGTTTATAATAGTTGTTACCTTAGCACAATAAATATATGGCTAACATACAACCATGGTTTATATATATGAAGATATATTATCATAATGGCCATTAAGAAATATATTTATTTGTAAATTGCCTTTCAGGAAACTGTTTTTATTTCTTTTGTCCTCATTTACAGAAGCCTTGTTACAATGAAGTGCTGTGTTCCATATAGTAAATATATTTCAAGCCTGCACGGGAAGAAGTATAATTAATGGGAAAATAAAATTTTCCTTGAAGTTTTCTTTTATATTTCATTTCTTTTTTTAATTCTGATACAAATATGGAGCCCAACAGACTAAACGAATTTATGCTGACTGAACACTAGAGAGTTGCTTGTTCAAACAGTGCTAAGCATGATAAAACACAATTTAGTATCATCCATACACACACAGTACAGACTCCTTTATTTATTAAATCTGATAGACTTATCATTTAATAAATAAAAATCAACCCATTTGTTGTTTGTTTTTCCAAAAATGTTGACAGAAAATAGAATACCTTCAAGTATATCAGCAATATCTGCTTTCAAGGCATTTGAGAAACTGAAATTTAAAGAACCTTGTTCCTAACACTTAATATAGTCGATAGTGAGAAACCAGTCAGGTTCTGTTTTGACGAAGGCATCACTTACACTTACATGTTTTAACAGGTCTTATTAAAGAAGGTAATGCTACAAAACCTGAAAAGATTTATTGTAATGGAGAAGGAAAAACAAGGCCTTAAAACCTTTAGTCAAATTGTTGAACATTCGGTGCAGGTGGCTCAGCGAGCAGCTGCAATTTGAGCTGCAGGGTGAGCTCTGGGTGGTGGAGCTCAAGGCAAGAGCCTGTGACCTGCTGACCCTTTGCACAACAAAAGGCACCTGTGGTCCAGCCAGGGGACACGACACTCAGAGACACAGCAGGAGCCAAGGGTTCCAGACTTTGCCACACTTAGACTTGGAGGGTAAAAAAGCCCAGGGTTTCCATTTTGGGGTCACTCCTTGGAGCTGTTTTTTCTTTATTTAGTTATTGCACCAAGATTAAATTATTTTAGGGGTTGGGACCTCTGAGAGTCTGCTGTGGGAAACCTGGGGTTAAGCCACTAAGGAAACCTGGTCTAACTCTGTGAGTGTGGAGGTGTAGCTGCAAAGGGACCTCGGTCCCAGCTCAGGTGGTGCAAGTGTGTGACTGCCAGAGTGGGTCTGGAAGGGTTGGACGGAGAAGTTTTCTTAGCAAAATACCCTGCCATTTTAATAGAGTGAATTAATACATTGAATCATAACTCCTTCTGAAATAAACAGATGCCTTTTATTTACTAACCTCAGATGGGCACGGATGTTTCTGGTGTTGCCAAGTGGTGAGAATCTAGACAGCATAGTTTATCTTCTATTCAATAAAGATTTTGTCTGAAAATAGCATGAAGAAATTAAAAGGAGAAATAGAGTATGCAAAGAAAGAGTGAGGATAATACAGTCTGCAGAATATATGAACACAGAGCCTTCCCTCATGCTTGGCTTGCTCTTTGTTTTTCTGTATCAATGACAGAGTACGTTCCTGTTGCAAGAATGCGCTTCTGGAGTCATTCTAGAAAATTTTAGCCCAGAAGGCTAAAAGATAAGTATTGAGAGAACTTTGGTTTAGTGAACAAAAAGAATGAGTTACGGCCATAACAAAAATAATGATCTTAATAAAACCCCTGAAATTTATGTCTGTGTCCCAGCTTTTGTGAATTTTAAACGACACAAAGCTATGTATGAATAATACCCTTGTGTGCATAGAATCATAGAATATCCTGAGTTGAAGGGACCCACAAGGATCATCAAAGTCCAGTTTCTGGCCCTGCACAGGACAACGCAAAGAATTTTACCATGTGCCCAAGAATATTGTCCAAATACTTCTTGAACTCTGTCAGGCTTAGTGCTGTGACCAGTTCTCTGGGAAGCCTGTTCCAGTGCCCAACCACCCTCTGGGAGAAGAACCTTTCCCTAATATCTAACCTAAACGTCCTCTAACACAGCCTCAGGGCATTCCCTTGGGTCCTGTCACTGGTCACCACCTTGGGAGGAAGTTGTTGCTTAAGTTGTCCAGTATTTCTGTGTTTCCATTGAGTACTGGTTTTGGTACTGTTAGTGCTCCTTCTTAGTCTTGTTTTGGGGGGAAAATTTTAAGCACATTCATGCACAGCTCTGTAGGACAGGAAAATAGTGCTTTTTCATTCAGATAGCATATTTTCTATTTAATAAAAAGGTGTCAAATTTCCATACCTGGCAGTATCTACTTTCTGATCAAAATGTTTTGTCATGATTTCACTGCGCTCTTAAATCTTAGTCCTTTGCAGCTTTTCTTTCTTTAAAAAACTGTAAACATTCAAACTGACAATTCAAGCTAGCTTGTCAATTTTATTTCAATATTATTTGAATAGGAATTATGGTAAGTAGATATAAAAAAAGCAGCAAAAGAAATGCAAAATTTTCTACATTATGTTTCAGACTTAAAAAGGACCCTTGCACAGTCAAAAGGATGACAGCTGTAAAAAACTAACAGCTCAAAATATCATTTTAAATTCTCATAGAGGTAAAGTCTTCATAGAGTTTAGGGGTTAGCTATATGCAAACTGTAAGTAATAATGCCCATATTAGTCACTTATTACCTCCTATTTGTAAAAGTCCAAGCAATGTTACAAGCATGTGACTACTGTCCCTTCTGTCTCTATAGATTTGCTCACATTGGTGTGACTATATGACACAGCAAGGATCAGGCTGTAAGACTTGGTGTACCGGGCTGCTTGAAAGTTTCCAGCTGAGTGTTTAAAAAAGGTACTGAGCTATTTACCAGGATGGCAACAGTAAACATCCTATGTGAAATTCTGCTGTTGTCAGTGTTGATGATAAAACTCCCCACTGGCTTAAATAAGGCTAGATTTCACTTCTCCTGCACTTCATTTTCAATTAGTGTGTTCAGAGAGCTTTTGACATGACTAGTAATTAAGACCTTAAGGGGGCTATGGAGACATTCAAAGCAGCTTTTTCTGTTTGCCTCTTTAAAATGTTATAGGGCTATGTTTCTTCATCATTATAAACTCTTCTGAATCTTTCCTGGGAAGGTGGGAAGTAAGGCAGAAGTGTGGGGGAGAGGCTAGACACTAGGCTTGGGTTTGTTTCTTTACTTTTTACTTTAACCTTCTACTCTAAAACTACTTAGGGGGTGGTGAGTCACTGTTCTGTTTATAGCTTTTTGAAAAGATGTTTTTTAAAAGATGAACTTACTACAGATTGTGGGTCTGATGAAGGAAAATTTTATTTCCTCTGGTATCCTTGAAATGTACAACATAAGTAATCATATAGTCCTTCTGAACCATTTTGAAACTGTCTTTTCTTATTATCTAAAAATAGTGGCATCTTCTATAGGCCATTTTTTCTTGAATTACTGCTTAGATGCTTTTTCTCTGAAGAGCAGGACAATCTGCGGTCGAATGCCAATCAACATGGCCTGTCCTCAGGAAGGAGCAGCAGAAGAGGAGACTACAGTATCTCATTTATTCACTAGGTCTTTCATGCATCTGCAAATTCCTCCTCCCTTTCATTTTCTTGTAATTTTTCTTGTCTCTCTGGAAATCTTAGAAGGAAGCTGTACATGAGCTTTCCCCCAGCACACAGATAAGATGATTTATGAGAGGGAAGGTTGCCTTCTCTATGAGTGAAACTTTTTGCTAGGTAAGCTCAGGAGAATGAGAGAGAAAGAAAAAGCTCATTTGTAGGTGACCTGAAACCTATCTAGGAAAGAGAGTTTAGATTTCCTGCCTGAATAGATAAATAACATAATAACTTCAGTGGGCTTTAGGTTAGTCCCTAGTCTGTATTTAGCTCATTTAATAGAATTGGAAAGGTCTCATAAAACCAATAATAACTAAATTCTAGAAAGACCTCTGTAGTAACTGTAAATATTTCAAAGGGTGTGCAAGCAACAAATTTGTCATTATTCATTTCGTTTTATGAAATCTCTCTACCATAATGGCCTGTAAGTAAATACAATGCTGATCTCCCAAACCCAGAACATTCTTCAAACATTTCCCGTCTTGCATTTTGATTAAATACTTGCCACTTGTAAAAATGTCATAGTATAAAAAGAAAAGCTTTTTTTTCCATCTAAATATCTAATCTATACAATAAGTTTTCGATGAATAGGAGTTTCGTATTTTGTTTTGGTTTGCTTTTTTCCCGAAGAAAGAATAACTAAGTCATATTGTTGCTATTTTCTAACTGGTTTTGGTGATAAACATTAATTTATTCCTCCTCTCCTGCTTTTTGCTGTCAGAGATTAAACAGATATACAGGAGATGGCAGAAGCAGCACACAAAATTTGGATAGTGTGCTTGACATACTTTAAAACACTTGGTGGAGCAGATGAGAGTTTAAAAAGAGTACCCTAATTAGCATTAGTCAGGGACAGATGCAAAAGAAGTTTGAAAACTGGGAACAGAGAACATCATTAGGAAACTCGGGCTAAAGAAATGGAACTCTAACTCTCAGTAGGGCAAAATTCCCACAGAAGCCAAAATCTGCATTGCAGCATGCACAAAGTTTTAATATTAACATGTAAAAAACCCCATATGACATCACTCTCTCCAAACTCAGTTGTAACAACATTTTTTAGAACAATTAGGTTTCAACAGAACAGCCATGGAAACACAATTATCTTGCTTCTTTTGAAGAAAGAACTGGTATTGCTGCTGCACCCTTGAGACCAACTTAGTTTGATATTTTGATTCCATGCTGCATATTCCTGAAAATGACCCTTGCTTTCCCTTGAAAACTGCAGATAATACCTCTGGGAATGCAATGGTCAACTGGAAATTTACCATAAGCATTATGGACACTGTTTCAAATAGCAGTAGGGGTGTTATTTTAAAAACACTAACAGAATACCTCATAGCAGAGTAGACAGTTTAGGACAGTGAAATCCATGGGGTTTTTTTGACAGATAACGAACCAAAATCTGTATATAAACAAAAAAAAATCTAAGAATACACAGGAGATGGCAAGCAGCTTGTACAAGGAGGGAAGTGGGAATCTCATGCAAAGTCCATGGTAATGTTTCAAGTAAATTAGGGATGGCAGTTAAGGATAATAAGGTCACATTCAAACTTAATGTATTATGCAAAAGCGGTCCAGTGAAATAAATTCCTAGCAGATCCATGGCCATAGCCAAAAAATGGGCTATTAAGTGAACTTTAAAGTAATTTAAATATCTGCAGTTTTACTGCAAATTAAAACACAAATGTTTGTGTAAAAACCTACATATTACCAACGTTCTTAGCTGGCTAACTTAGATACCTTCCAAGGCTTTTGGGCAACGAAGTTAAACAGCGCATGCAAAAAATCAGATTTCTTGAACACCAGTGCCAGCACAATTTTATTCAGAAGCAACATTTGCTTCCTTTCTTTTGTTATAATAGAAAATAAGAAACTTCTCTAATTTTTCTACTATTTCTCTGGTATCTATGTTCCTGTTTCATAAGGAAACCAACTTGTTTGTTGACGGGTTTGGTGTGTGCTTCACTTCTTTGTCATCAGTCAGTGAATCAGTAATTGGCAAATATATTTGGTCTGAAAAGTCTGACTTTCTTTCAGGAAGTATTCAGCTAATAACTCCTTCAAAACTAACCAGGTGACCACATTATTATTTCACAGGACAGTGGGTAATCATTGAAATCAACCTTTGAAGCTCCTGTTGAATTCTATTGACTCAAATTGGTTTCCAAGTCCATACTATTGTGCATAATTTATTCTCTTCCTTCACGTTTGCTTTTCCCCTGCAGACCTTCCAGAGAAGTACCCTGACTTTTGATCTAAAACCTTTGCTTCCCTCCTAATTTCTCTATTATTTTCTCTTTTGTGTTGTTAGTTGCTATGGAAGTAAAAAGGAAAAAAAAAACCAAACTGAAAAAAACTTGACTGATGTAACTGGGAAGTTTACTGGATAGCAGATGGAAAGAAATTATGTGGGTTTGACATAAGATATCTGTCTTGTGTTAACAGACTTAACTTGGTATGTTTGGTTTCTTTAATTTAAAGCTGTTTAAGAGGTAATTATGGTATTCTTACAAAATACTTATGAGACTGGATGACTTGATGCCAAGTATATTTTGATAGGATACTTTGTGATGCTTATTTATAAAGTACATAGAACTCCTACTGTTGTTTCAAATATACAACAGGTTTAAAGGCAATGAAAGAAATTTAACCAGAAAAATAAAGGGCTTCAAATGTATTTGGGAGATACACATAGGAGTGTAAAAACCATATAAAATATAATGAGATTATGCTTAAGGGGCAGTTTCATGCTTATTCATGCAGTGTGTTTCCTTCCCTATCCATCCCCTTAGGTATGGTACAACAATTGGCTAGCACAAAGGTTATGTTTCAGAATGCTTTTTGTCATTAAAAACATTAATGCCACCTTGATTTCTGTTGAAGCTAATGACTTTCTGTGACTCATTGTGGTTGTGTCAAAGTAGAAATAACATGGATTAATCCTCTCATCTAATCTGACAGTCAACAGCTCTTTGTTTGCTCTACCAGCCACCACAGTCCTCAGCCTTGCTCATAAATCTTTTGTTCTTGAACATGTATCTGTTTTCCAGGCATCATTTTTCAGCAGATGTCTGCAAGGGCTCAGTTGTCCCTGAAACTTCAGTTCTTATCTGTTTTTCCTTCAAATACCCATTCTTCTTCAGCTCTATCCCTACTTTTCAGAACACATGGAAATTGAAGACGTATCAGATGATAATATTTTTGTGTGACTAGCTTATATCTATTCAATGTTAACATGCAGCTCTAAAATTTTGGCTACTGTCTATTGATGCCTCAGTTTTCATCACAGCCCTTACTTCATTGCGTTACTTATCACAGTGCCCTTTCCTGTTATTGCTCTGTTTTGTGGGTCCTCCAGCACGTCAGCTTAGCTTCAAATAATGCTACTTATGAAATATCATTCTTTATTTGATTAAACACTGTGTAATCAAAACCACAGACTTTGGATAAAATTAATTGTATGATGATTGAACTTCATTTTTTGGTAGAAATTACTTAATAGGAAATAAGTAATTTTCATAAAGTGAGTCACATAAATCAGGAAACTAATTCACAGTAAATAGCCAGTGAGAAAGCAGTATCTACAAGACAGTTTGCAAAGAAATAAAGAATTTGTTACATACCACATGGGGAATTTCAAGACTCAGGTCTGAATGCCCCACTTGGGCACGGGAGGGTCTAAAACTCTTGGTAGGGGAGTGTGGTCATACAGAATAAAACATCTCTCTGTCAGAAATGTCTCAGATAAAAACATTAGAAAAAAAATGATCTGCTGATTAACCCTTATGTTTCTTCTAATAATGCATTTCTGACATCTCCAACTTTCTTTGAAATGTTGTATGATGTTCCATATTGTCTCCCGCAGTGTACTCTGTGAACCTTTGGTACTAATCTCTTTGTTACCATGGAAGCTGAAGGCCATAGAAACCCATTCTTCTCGTGTCATTTCAGACATCTTGACCAAAGGGAGGGTTGGTTTTACACTTAAAATTACCAGTAGACTAACACCAACTAGGTTTTTCTAGCTTTTATTAGTTAGTGGAATATAAGCTATCAGAAAAAATAAAGATTGCTTGTTCAGATCTATCAACTTGCCATTTGGATGGCAAATTCTGCAATGAAACCTGGAGAATGAAAATAATCAACGTATTAGTATATTCATTACACATCAAAAAAATCTTTGACTCTGCCAGCTGCTAACATCCTAAACTCTTCTGTCTGAGATGTAGCACCCCAGACTAGACTAGGAGGGAGAGTATGAGCATATTATGTTGACTATAGACTGCTAATAGCCAGTACTCTTTCTAACTGCTGGGGCACACGGGAGCTCTCTCAAGTATTTTCTTTTGGGTAAAATCTAGGCTGTCAGGGGCTGAAGTTAGTCTGGTTTCCCAAACCTCTTCCATAAGGTACTACACAAATAAATTATATTTCCCATATTATTTGAGCTCTCTCAGAAGATCTTTGGGAGTTCAGGTGAGATTTATCTGGATTTAGCACAACTTCTGATAGTGTGCTGGAATCATAACCACCAAACTCCCATGACACTTCAGCATTGGAATGACATTTGGAGAGAGAATAAATACCTCAAACCATATGGTAACCAGATTGAAGGAGATACTAGCAACAAAAACATAACAAGGTAAAAACCTTTTGCTCTCATATTTCCCAAACAATGGCACCTAATTACATTTTGTTGGTCAGCAGTCCTAATTCCTTGAGCTCTCCTTGCTGATGTATTACATCCATACAACCCCAAAACCCCCATCTGGCAGCATAAACCAGTATTTCTACAAGGCAGTGGAGCACAGCCCTCACTGGTGCTAGGTACTAGCTGTGAAATAAAGATAACCAAAAATTCAGCATGAGCTTTCCCATGCACTTTGAAGTTGGGACAGGAAAACCAAAAATAACTAACTCATGATTTTTTCTTTTCTGAGGACAGAAGGGCATATCTGTTGTTAAATGCTTGGATATGATGCACAAGCACACTACACAAGTACCAAAATAGCATACAAGTTTAAAATCCTGACCTGCATGCACCAAGTTTGCTTGTATTCATTATGAATTGAACACTCTGTTTCCTGTGAGATTTAAATCACTTCAGGAAGTATTTGATAGACACAAATAGCAGTTAGGTATCAAATTTATTAAAAAATCATTGGGAATCATGTTTTTTCTTTCTATCTGAATATTTTGAATATTCCTTTTCTTTTCTCGTGTCTGTAACAGTATGTTAAAACTTTATGCTGAAGAACAGCATAAGAAATGGTAGCAAAAATAGAATTGAAGTATCTCTTCAAACCTGAACTAAGCTTGAACTTCAGTTACATGACATATGCAATACTTATTTAACAAATTTATTGTATTAATGTACTAATAAAATCCTTCCATGCTATAATTATTAATAATTACAGAATAAATTACTGAAAAAAAGAATCTCTGATAACTAATTTTTAATTACTTTATGTGACAATTGTCTAATAGAAGATATTCTGAGCTAGTTTGTATGTGTGCTTAGATATTCAAGGGAAATCAACAGCTAACTCATTACATTTAGATTTTAGTATGTAGCTTAAAGGCCTTCATGAAAAATCCTTTGCCTATGGGGAAAATAACTGACTTGTATTTTTTGATTAACTAACATAAACCCAAAAAAATTTTAGCTGCAGAAAGGATAATGCTAGTCACTTGAACTTCCCACTCACTGTACTCTCTCATATTCTTTTGCCTGCTGCTTTCCCCTGTTCTTTTTAAAAACTGTGCTTTAAAATAGTCTACTTCTAGCCAGATGTAATATTTGAAACCAGCACCAATAAGACACTGCAGGTTTAAGTTTCCATATGCAAAGGTGCTTTTCTTAGTATTGAGGTTATGACAGCTTGTCCAAGTATATTAATGACCACAGGCAAAAAACCCAACACTTTCCATAAAGAATCTAATTAATACACAACACATAACAAATTACACGAAGCCAAAGTGTAAGGTTAAATAGCCTTAACATTAAATTCTTCTTTTTTTCCTTGATCATAGGCTATGTGAGTTACCTTATCTCCTTCTGTGATCAAGAGAGAGAAAAGAGCATCTGAGAGGTGTTCATAGTATGTGAAATTCATCATCTTCTGGAGGTGTCTTTGAGGTGACGTAGCTCAGAGGGGAAGTTTAACTTTTAGATGGCTGCAATGAGTCCAAATTAATCACACACTACTAAGCAGGCTGTGTACAGGAAATCCCAAGGGTTTCAGTGACAAGACTTAGTCTACCTAAATATAGACTAAACTTCACATGGCTGTTATAATTAGCATAAGAGGTGCTCAAAGTCAGGACTGATGTCTCAAAGAGACTTGAACACAGAGGTGCCTCACCTGAATGCCAAATAGGCTTTGGTAGAGTAAGCCTTTACATGTTCAAAGGGCAGCCAACAGGGAAGCACTCCTGAAGTGTGTGAAACCTCAGGGATTCAAACACATAATTCAAGAGGAATGTAGGAGACTTCAACTACTGTGGCAATGAACTGGCATTTCTCAAAAGAAGTGAAGAAAGACTGACACATAAATCCTGCCAATGCAGACCAGACACCTAACCTGGGCCTTGGACCTTGGGGCAACAGCTGGCCACTGGGACCAGCACTTTCCATCTGAATCAGAGCTGGGCTTGCTACTGCACATGAATGAAAATTGATACTACTGATTGGAGCTGCACTGGTTTCTCTTGGTGTAGCATGTCAGCTTCAAGCTTGCTTTTGTCTTTAGGCCTATATAGGTCTATAAATATTTTAATAGCTCTAATTCTGATAAGACCGAATTGAGTTTTTTACTGCCTTATGTTCTCCCTTGTATTTGCAGATAAAAAAGAATTTAACATGAAGCGTAGGAAAACACTTTTAAAGTAAAAATAAAAATATTTTCCACCTTGACCTTAGTCTAGATATCTGAACATGTAATATTCAGGAAGTAACGCACCATTTGAAAGTTATACTACTAGTTCTTGGCAGGTCAGTAACCGTGAGGTCTGTAATTAACACTTGCTCTCCTTCAGTAGCATGGGACTCTGCTGACTTCTTTCATCAGAAGGTTTGTATGCTTGTTGCTTAGCAGGTGGTATTTTGTGTCACCACAGAATAAAAAGTACTCAGAGCATGACTTCTCCCACACCTATTGGTAGAAATGAATGTTAAACATATTGCAAAGTAACTTCAGTTTTGGGGGTTTTTTTAGCATTTGTTTGTTTGTTTTGGTTTGTTGGTTGGTTGGTTGGTTTTTTTTGTTTTTATAGTTAAAATCAAGGAGTTTGAGATAGTCCAGGCAGTTATTTCTAAGGCTGGTAGGTCTTTTTTTCAGAGAGACAACCTACTGAAATTCATGGGCATATGAGAAAGAGGTCCTCCAGCTTTGGGATAAACAATCTGCATGTATGACTTTCGGCATGTTTCTTAAAAAATTCAACAATTTGCATCCACTTCAAGTACATGTAATTGAAAATGAACTTTCCTTCCCCCTTTATATGAATTTTGGAACTAGGAAATGAGTAGGTCAAAGAACTTCATAAGTTTAGGTTACTCTCTTTAACATTATTGCAAGGTTGTGACTGACTTAGCCATTTAAATTGTTATCGTCCATTTCTACCATCATACCCAAGAGAGCAACAGATATCTTAGTAAAGAAAAATCATCTTACAAACATAAATGGTATCTTTTCTCATTGTGCTCATCTCTCCTGGAAGTGGCTGGTGATACCTGCTGGTCATACATGTAGCTCTGATGCTGTTTCTCGATTTTCCACAACCTCAGCTGTAATTCTGCTTTATTCACTTGTAGCCATTCCGATGAGAACAGAACTTTCTTCTTAACTGAGCATGGGTCTTCAGAGACAACCCTGGCATGCACACTGTGCAACAGCTCTGGGTCCTTCACATCAACCCATTCCCAGTGGTGAGTAGTGTTGATCATTTAAAAGTTGACAGCAGTTAAACAGTTTTGCTCTTTGAACAAGGAAGGAGAAATCATGTCATGGATTGAAGTGATTGACCTAGTAACCTTATCCTGATGTCAAAAATGGAATATGGGAGATACTATTACTTTTCCTCTTCAAAAATAAATAGTATGAAAAGCAGAGCCCATAGACCCAGTGTCTAGTTCTCAGTGGTCTGGTTATCAGTGGCCTGATGGTCATGGGTGTAGTTTTGATCCAAACCATAAAGATAAAGAAGGGGAGTACCAGTCAGGCTGCATAGAAATACTTCATTCTTTACACTATGATCTATGTCAAAGTTGCTACACCGCTCTTATATAATCAGGATTTTCTTCTGCTGATCATCAATTTGTGGGTGAAGGCTCAAAGAGAGGCTTGTCTTTCCCCTGCTTATTGCTGTGAATTTTAAAAAAGAACACAACATGGATGCAGAAATGACTGTTTATGTGATTTTGTTCATACTTACTTTTGTTCATGTATATATTGTGAAAAATATCCATCATCTTGGTTGCACCTTGAATGTAAGAAATACTTAGAGATATTATGGCTGAAAGTGGGGTAGCTACCTGATATTTGGCCAGTGTAAGAGCAATGCTGAGATAAATGAGGTGAACAGTCACATGCTTTATAGAGACACAGGTAAGAAACGATACAGATGAGAAAAACAGCACTGAGCTGCTGTCCTGGACACCTGTTACTTTTGCAGTTTTCACATGCCTTTGAGTCTCCTGCATGTACTTTCTTCTCTTTTGCCTTCAGGATGGCCCATAAAATTGGCTGCTTCAATGCCTTTGTGAAAGGATATGTGCAGTGCAGATGTATCTCTGATTTTTCTACTTGAAAACTCTAATTTTTCTCTTTTTCTTCTTCCTATTTGTTCTCTTGTAAGTCATATAGTTTTGTCCCGTTGTTTCCAACAAACAGATTCATTAGTTGCCCCCAAAATCTTGTGACAAAGAGTGAACTATCACTTCCTGCTCACTTCCTCTAAATCTCTGCTGTTTGTGATTTTCTGAATCTTTATCACAATCTTTTTGTTGCCTTCTGCCAATGAGTTTTAATCTTTTTAGTAATTCTTCAAGCTCTCTCATATCTTCAGATATTATTGTTACCCTTTTTATTTATTTGGTTAATATAGATGGTCAGGATTGTACTGAATCATTAAAATGACTGTGAACCTTCACAAACTGCAGAAAATAATGAAATTTCTGTTTTGCTATCAGTTTCTATTAGTCCTGAAAATCAGATTACCAGTTTTTGATATTTATTGAGGACTTGGCCTTCCTACACTTGACCTTTAGAATATAATCACTTTCCAATTATTAATACTTCGTATTTTGAAAGAGTGTTCTATTGTGATTTCTTTTTTTCCAGTTCTATTGGGATCTTTAGTCATCATTTGCTCAGATTCTTCTTCCAGCTGATATTATTTGGTGTTTCAGGAGAGATGGTGTTTATTGTGGTACTTTGAGAAGTACTCCCAGCATGTCTTGAAGGACTCAACTTAGTAAAAAACAAAATTCAGATTTCACTCCCTAGACACCACAATTCTGAGAAATAACATTTGAGAATTATTTGAAGTGATTTAATTATTTGAATTCTTTACTATCTTTTCAAATCCTCAAGTGGACCATTCAAATTATTTTGAAAGTGAACTGCATCTATTTTCTTGCAGCACCAGTCCATTACATGTTAAAGACTGAAACCTAATATGCACTAATTTTACTTTTTTTTCCCCAGTAACTCTTATCTCTTCCTTCCTTATTTTAATGTATAAAATTGTAACTTTTTTTTTTTTTGGATATGTATGTAAATGTAAGACTTCTTGCTAAGAGCTGAAAAGATTTCACAGTGCCTGAAGCAAGTCTTTTGGGTGGCTTGCTTTGCCTCTCACATGCTCACAGAGAGCTATACAGTATCCAATGGAAAGAAATTATCCTTTGCACTATATTTATTAGGTTATAGTTTAGTAACAATTATTTGTAAACCTACCCGCATATTTTCTTCATTTTTATAAACTGTTGAGGTGTATATGGTATATGGCACATTTGATAATTATGAATTTGTGATGAATTTTAATGGTTGTTGTACAGATCCTTAACTTTTGGCACTGCCATGAGCAGAATGCTGTACTCACAACCCCCTGCAGGTACAGCCTGCCAGTACAGCTTGATTTACCTACTGTATTGGTTCAGACAAGAGCAGTCTTGAAAGAACTAAATTGTGAATATAGATGTTTCAGGTAATCCCAAACATGCTGATGCTCAAACCTGATCTGCCTATATTAAAACTTCAGTTTTAATTTCCAAGACTTACATCCTGTATGGCTAGAAGGATAGGGAGGTGGGGTTTTGGATATAGTCTAGGTCATGCCAAAGTTGTAAGAAATTAAATTTGTGTCTGTATCATAACAAAGATCAAGATTTACTTAGTCTAGGTGATAAGTTGTCAACTCATGCCCTAAGCCAGACAGCTGGAAAGTTTTGAAGCTTCTACCCTAGGTCTTTGCTCACATAACAGACCCCCTTGAGAGATGCAAAGGCTTTCCTAATACCCACCATTTCAAAAACTTAGATCAGATAACTGCTCATTTGAGTAATGAATTAATAGGGGTCACTTTACCTTTCCCAGGACAAGCAGGTCCTGCTGCAAAAAAGGATAATGAGTGAAGCACTGTTGTCCTGACCATGCTTTTTAAGAAAGAAGGGAAACACAGAGAAAATGGAGACTTGTGAGCAGCAGGATCTCTAAGAGGCATGGCTAAGTGGAGCCCTTTCTGCTAGACTACCTCTTCAAATCAGAAGTGTTACCATTTAATGTTCCTAAGTGTTCCTTGACAACAGCTATCTGCTGGAAGTTGGCCTTAGCTTGCTTGGAAGCTTTTGTGACCCTGAGATTGAAGTAATTTGGGATTCATGCCGTGATTTTTGCTAGACTGGGCCCCTATTGCTTTTTCTTTTTTTGACTAAATGCCATCTACTTTGGTAACAGCTTCCATTGGATGAAGTTCACAGCAAAAAGTTGTTTTCTCAGTGCCTAAGTGATACTGAGACCAGTACGCTGGTTTCCTTTAATAAAATTTCATATTCATAAACAATGAAACTATGTAGATAAAATTGTCCCACTCGCTTCTGGTCCTGTTCAGAATCTTTGTCTTCAATAGCTGCAATCTGAAATTCCTAATCTACAGGAATCACTTTTCTAAAAGCTTTTAAGATATGCCCTAACGGAATGATTCTCATATATATATCTATATAAACACTTTATGTATATATAAACACTATGTACAATAATACTAATTTCCACTTAGCCTTACCCCAAGATCCCCAAAAGGACTTATTTATCTGGTTGCTGTAGCAGGATCAAAAGCCACCACGTGTGTCTTCAGTCTACTGCAGTAGCACAGTTCAGAAGCCAGTATGAGGAGAAATCTGGAATTAGCCAAGACAGGAAATTTCAAAGGCAGTCTGTCTGGGACATTTATTGGCCAGTCACCTCCTCATAGAAGGTACCTTCTGCACTCTGGATTTATAGTGCTAAAAATATCTTCTTCTTCATAAAAATCTAAAACTTATTGTTGATGGTTTTTTTCCCAAAAAAAGACTTACCCTCTTCCCAAGTAATATTTAAATGGACATCATCCGAAGGGAGATTTCTCTCCTTTGCCCAAAAGTATTTACACTCACATTTTCCACTTCCCTGTTACAGTTGTTGCCACTTCTCCCTGTAGGGAACCAGGATCTGAGGAGAAGCACTAACAGTGCAGAAGGAATTTGGAAGCGAGGGAATCAAGACTATAGGCAGGACCTTTGAATTTCAGCATTTTTACTGGAGCACAGGCTTAGCAGGCACCTGAGGAAAGGTGAGGGCAGCAGTGGCTTCAGGGTACAAGGAAAGGTGACTCCATCAGCCCTTTCTGAGGAAATGTCCTCCTGTCTTCCAGTATAGTCCCTGGTCCAGACCAGCTCCTCTGGTGCCACTCATTCCAGTGCGCTCGGAGTGACAGTACTGGGCTGGTTTTGTCTCAAAGGAAACAACCCTGACCTTGCCAAGAGGTCCCAGAGGCCTAGAAAGATGGTTTCAGTTTGTTTCTAATGGGAACTGCTAGGAGAAGAGGAAGGGGGAGCACTGTTCTTGTACCCTGGAAGAGCACAAAAGAAGGAAGATGATGAATAAAGGAGGGAAGAAACAGCATTCCCTGCCTTTGCCTCTCCCCCAAACATAACCATAATCTTCTACAGAAATCTCTCTCTGAAACTATCCAGACTCCTCTCTCCTACCCAGACTTTTGGAGATGTCTGGAACCTTCTGACTTCCATCATTTGCTCAGCATCCCACGCACATCAGCATGTGCTTGGGATGCTGAGCAAATGACCACCTTTGACCACCCACATGCAAATATGCTCCTTCTCATGCCCTTCCTTAGTTCAGTCCTGTTGCCTCCTCTCCACAAATTAATAAAAACTTTAAAACTAGGAAGTGACTTCGTAAGATATATATGCAACACGACTTTAATCACTTTAAAATTTACAAATAAATTTTAAACAGTATGTAAGGTTTTGTTTTGCTTTATAAATCATTGTATAGACATTATTTTGTACTCCATTCAGAAAAAACTTCATAAAAATGTAAAGTGACTGAAGAAGAAGACAAAAAATATGATATAAATTGGGAGAGAAATGCAAAGAAATACTCTTACAGGTGAAAAACTTAATGTTATATTATTTTTTGTTGAACCAGAAATGAACTTCAAAGTCAGTTTAAACTAATTCTAATTAAATTTCCTATGTGATATAGTTGTCAATAAAATAAGCACATGCATCAGTGGGCTGTAGCTATTTTTTTCTTTCATCTCATTTTCCTTGTCTTTGGCATTTTGTAAAACAGGTATTTTTTTTTTCCTACAGGACTCAGAACCTATTGATTTTTCAAGTTACCTATGGAATTCTGGCTTGTGAGGTGCAAAATGAAAAGGGAAAATCACAAAACTTGATAAAAGTCCCCATGGAGCCCACTTTAATTAACTGCGTGTCCCTGAAGGATCCTCAGGACTGGAGAAAGGCATTTGTTAAACAAGGCAACACTTTCTATGGGAATGGAAAATAACCACTCTCTTAAACTTCCTACAAAAAACCAAAAAAGCACTAGTTAAGCTGGTTGTATCAATTATGTTATATAAGGTACATCTTTTCAGATGGAAAATTTTATGATTTTCAACTCTTATAATGACTAGTACTGCTGTTAGTCAAATTATTTTTAATCTATTTTGGCAGATTTATTAGCTTACCTTGTAAAAGAGAAGTGTATTACACTAGTTTATTCATGTCTGTGACCATGCTCAACTTAATTGCATTTAAACATCCTGCTAGATCTTTTTGCATATAGGGCTCTTTAGTTATCATTTGAATTATTTTCTGGTTTATATGTCTATTGATCGATAAAAATCTGAATTTTTAACACCAGACTGCTTTCCAAAGTGCAATTTCGCAGTCTATTCTGTAATACAGTTGTGAAAACATTCAGGAGCCAACTGGCCAACAAGTCCTCTTTCAGATGCCAGTGTCCTACCTGATAGGCCTGAGTCCATTGCAAAATTCAGGTCACTGAGCACTCAAAAGCAAACTCCTAATGCAAAACAATCTCAAATCATGGATGGATTTTACAATTGACTTTTTGCAACAGTAGCAGAAAAGCATATTGGAAGCTCTGTAAAGTGTGCTAAGATGCCAATGAATTCTTAAGCAACCAAACCAGAGTAAATATAAATACAAAATATTGCATATCCAATTTAAACAATCTCTTTTCTATTGAAAGAATTAAATTAAAAAATATTTGTAAAATGAATTTAATTATCTTGGCCTTTGGAAATAAGGAGCTAAGCATAAAGGATTGTAGCGTGTTCTCACTTTGATGTGTTCTTGTAACTTAGAAGAAATTTCTAGCTTTGATGAAGTTGGACATAACTCCCACTCCCTTCAAAGTGGCTGGGACTTCATTTTGTGAGAGAGAAGAACTCAATCCTCTAGTTCTGCCAGACAATTGAAGTACTACATTTTTTCTATTATGAAAGAGGGTAATAAGTAAGAAATACTCTACTCTCACCTTCAGAAACAGATTAAATGACATTTAGCATCCTTAAGACCAGTAGCCTAGTTGCAGAAATGACACAAAAATACCAGGCAGCTTGAATTCACCATAACTTCCAGGGCATGGTTCTCTGGAACGACTTTTTCACCTAAACCAGAAAACTGGATGATTGTTCAGCTCTTGTTCACGTATCTTTTGCTGCAAAAAATTAACTCTGTGAAAATGAAGTCTGATTTGTAACTAACCTCTTACATACAGTTAAGAGGAAGAGAAATCAAGGAGTTCTCATCAGAAAATCTCCACTAATGTTGCTCACTGCTGGCTTGATAGTAAAAATAGTATATTTTATCACAATTATTGTATTTGGTTTCTGTGGTAAGGTTTTGGTAACCATAAAAGTGAAAATAAATGCTTATTGAGTAGATATTGAGATGATGAATCTTTTATTTTGAGTCATAATCTTTAGCTGGAGATGATGTAGCATGGGAACAAGCTTTTTTATATCAAATTAAATCTTTAGATATTCATTAAAGGACCATAGAAATCAAAGAAAAAATAATGATCTACAGCATTTGAAAGACTGAATTATGTCACCAGAGAATGTCAGACCTGAAAATCAGTTATTAACTTGAGTAAATGACAAAAAGGTGTATCTTAATCTTTATTAATAGAAAGCTAGAGGATGATAATATAATTAATACAGATCACCTAGCACTAAAGACCTCTGTATTGAAAGCATATCCTCTCAAACCACTGAATGTTAGTGCAATGGTACTGGTTTAGTCCACTTGGACTTACATTAAAAAACTTAATTTCACTGCATGACATTTTGATGAACAGGCTAAAAAAATGTGAAGCTGATGGGATATATGCTAATTAGATACTTTAATTAGATACTTTGCTTAAATTGTAGTTTTAAAGGAAAACTTTTCATTATGTTTCTGCAGGGTATTCCAAGAACCATTTCTTTACTAAAGATTAGTGAACATTTTTGCTTGTCGGTTTGCTGTCTCTGTATAATCAGACTCATGGCCAGCATCTTTTATTTAGTATAGCATTATCAGATGTAGTGTCTCAGTATTTTTTGACTATTAAACTGTGATAGCTCGTTTATGACCTAATTTTATTAAGTAATAAAGAGAATATGTCACTTGGGAGCCAGGGTGAGTGTGTGTGTAGGGGAAAGACAAGACTTAATTTCCCCACCTCCAAGTGCAAACTGCAAGGAGATCAAAGACCAGGCTCAGACCTGGCTACAGGGGTTTCCCTGGTAATCCCTGTATTGGTGCTAAAAATCCTTATAAGCTCCTCTCTCTATGTTGTCTCCTAATTCTGGCACCATTTTGTGGAAGAAAACCAAAATAACCACTTTTAATTTGGAAGGAATAGGCTGTGGATGTTGGGAACTGAACTGCTACAGACCATAGTTTGGAACCAGCTATCTTTTTGAATGACTTGTGTTCGTGATCCGTTAAACTTAGTGTCTGAAAGAAGCAGATCGTTTTCAGACTTTTTGGCTATATATGTGCTGCTAAATATAATATGCAAGGAGCTGTCCTTCAGTCCTGCATGCAAATGGCACATCATGGCTTGTGTTCTTAGAGCTAGACACACTCCCTCCAGCCCAGTCAGTTTGTGCATGTGGCAGGGAATACACTAGCAATTGTGCAGTATGGGCAATCACACACTAATACTTGATATCATGTTCAGATCTATCAAATACCCTTGGCTCTGGATGCCGACTAAGCAAAGCACACTAACGTAACCAAATACAGCTAAAATCCCCTTTAGTGGATCAATTAAAAGCATCGACACTCTTTGGAAACATGTGGGACTGTCAGACACTTAAGTACCAATTCATGTTATAACTTTAAATAATGAATGCTGGCTAGTCAGAAGATGGTCTTATTTGTGGCAACAGATGGCCTTGCTCTTAGCAAGGCACATTCAGTCACCTATACCTGTGCTAACAATCAAATGAGAAATCAGAAATGTTCAGGGAGACGACATTCTGCGTAAAATACAGACATTTTTTCTGAAAAAGATGAAACTCAAAGAAACCACACCCATAAAGATGTTAATCTCTAAGGCAGCAGATCCAGTCTTGCAAGTTTTTGAGGCTAATGGAGTCTGTGATAACAGGCTACATCATGAATGGAATACAGGTCAAAGCTCATAGCTTTGTTGAGGAAATCCAGAGTTAACACGTAGGTAAGGATTACAATTGCAGAGAAAGATAATCACCCAATCTTGACTGAAGCTTGATCTTTGACTCAAGATCAAGAGTGACAGATAAAGATACTGCAGTCAGAAGCAGGTTGAGGGTCATGAAAAATTAAAAATCTGAGTTCTCTACGGAAAGCTAGAGCACCATATTCTGTCCAAAACATCATCCAAGTGTGAACACTGAAACCTTGTGCATCAGGTGGGAAGATATTAGGAGCATGATGGGAGCATGTGTCTCATGGTCAAAGAGGATGACAGCACTGTTGGCTCCCAGGAATTCCTCATGGGACAGGTAAGAGCTGTCATGAAATCAAGTGGTGTATATTTACTTTAAACTGGGCATATGTGCATGCCTGTGATATCAGAAATAGCAGGGCCAGTACTAAAGAGATACAAGGACCATTTAATTCTGAGTGGATTACCTAAGCTGTATATTAACCACACCTTCCCCATTCCTTCCTCTCCCATGCACATATGGCATACAGTACTGTCCATAAAATGCTTAATAAAGAGGTCAAACTCTGCCTGTTGCTATGTAGAAGTACCACTCTCTTGAGCAAAAAGTGGATAAACAGGACTTCTTAAGCTTTGAGAAGAGAATGTACTAAATGTACTCTCACAGAGTAATTCATGTCCTTGCTAATATCTGTATTTTCATTTTATCTAGTTTTTTTGAATCCTCCATAAATCCCATAACCGAGTGATGGCTGTGTACATTTAAAACTCATCACTTAATGGGAAAAGTTCTTTTCACAGAAAGTCTAAAGAACTAAATGCATGCCTTTGTGCAAATGGATTAGCTATAATTATAGTACCATTGGAAAAAAAAAAGAGACCAATACTGGATTAAATGGGTGTCAAGGTGTCAAGTCATAGCTCTCAAGAAAAGGTAATGAATCAAAATAAGAAATAATTTGAGGAACTACCAAGGGAATGGAAAATTTCTCAATGGAGATGGGAATGAGAAGAGTTTTATATAAAGGAATATATCTACATAATTTTGGATATTGATGTATTTTTCTTTATAGATGTTGGACCTTGGGTAAAAGAGGATCTGTGAAAGATCAGTGACTTGCATTACAGTGACAAAGTTATGTTAATGATCCCCTCTGGTCTTCAACTCTGTATCACAGTGAAGCTATAGGGATCCACAGTACACATTTTTTCTCTCAGCATTCCTAAAGAGCACAAGCGTCGTGAATCTCTTTGGAAGTTAATACAACTCTGTTGACTGACTTAGAAAGAGAACTTAAGACCATGGTTCACCTCAGATTTGGGCTCATATTGTCACTAGGGTATTTCTTTACTTCTTCACATGCCCTTGTGTTGACAAGAGTATGAAAGAGAATAGAGTGTTAATCATAACTTTCTTGAGGCATTAACGAGTTGGACTTTTCACTGAGCAGTTACTAATTCTTAGTGTCCAAGTTTCACATTCCTGTAAAAGTTTGGAAGGGTACCATGTCACATTTTGACTGTGAAATGAAAGCTGATGTGCCTCTACTATATACAGTGAGATACGTGGAAATTCTAAAAGCAAAGCATACAGAGAAGTTATGACTGTCACTTCTGAGGTTTACCATTATATGATGGTAAAATATTTTATCCACTTGGATAAAATATGTATATATATCTGCACTCATGCTTATTTATTTGCAGATATAGTGAGAACTGGTTGAGCACCCTGTAGCATATCAATGAAAACTCTTTGCTTCTGCAAGCTAGAACTAGTAAGACACACCTTGAGTGGCATGAGAGACTAGTAGGCGAGCAACGTGCCTTTCACAAATTAATATGCATGGCATAAGTCTGCAGTATGTTGAGGACAGTGTACATATGTCTTGAGGGTCAAGGTGCTGCTCAGGAAGCAAGTCTTAAAATTTGGAAATACAGTTTTGGGTAAGGCAACGTAATACAGGCTACTCTTCATCTAATTATCCTGAACGTGCTGGTTAATCATGTGTGGGAAGAGCTTCCAAGTAATTTGAAGAGTATCATTAAGGAAAAACAGACAAAATGAGACATCCTGTGCCAACATTGCTAGAGCTGGCTCTTTCTTAAACACCTCCTACACACTTGATGCTGGGAGAACCATTACAGTTTGCACATTCCACCCCTACTGGTGAGATTCATCTCAGATTAACACTCGTTGACAACAAGCCATATAATTTATGAAGGGTGTGAATTATCTCTCACTTAGCATTTCTGCACAAACCTTTAGCAAACAATAAAAGTTAATCCATATTTTTGGACAAATCATATTAGCGTTTCAGCTCTTCCTGGGGTCTTATCATAATACTATTTTTGTGCTTATAAAAATGGAATGGAGGGCTAATGTAAGAAAGAAAGAGCATTCCTTCTTTAAATCTCATCCCTATCCTACTATTCTGACCTCAAGAAAACTCCAGAAAACTCAAGGAAGTTTTCTTTCTAAAATAAAGAACTTAATAGAAAAAGACAACTGTTTCATAAAACCTGATATCTAAAAATTATTTCACTACATTTAAGAGATCACCTAAGCCACAAATGACCTAAAACACAAATTAAGATTCCATAACTTTTTTTAATTCTATGATATTTTCAGAATAATACATGTGATAGTTCCTTTATTTTGTTTTTGTCAAAGGTTTATGTAACAGGATTTTGTTATCATATGCTACAGTTTCTAGGATTTCTTATAAGCCACCTTTTAAATGGGCTGACGTTCAGATCTAAAATATGATCTACTTTCTTATCAACTTTTTAATGTGTTTTATTTGCTTGTATTTCCCCCCCACATACCTCCAAACCCTTAGGCTATTCTTTTAAATTATCAAATTAAATTATTTAAATAAGTTTTCCAAATGTGGGATGATAATTCCTGAGAGTTTTGAAATGTAATTGAATGAAAATGGAAAAGTTTAAGGAAAGATTAAGCAAGAACTTATCAGGAATAGTCTAGACAGCTATAGTCTTAGTCTCAGAACAAAGGTGTGCCACAGACAACATATTGAAAGCCCATGCAATCCTACCATTTAATGATTTTTATTTTTTTATTTTGGGATAATGGTATCGGAAACTTACCCAGAACTACAGTCTCAAGTATAATATGTAAGGCTATTCATTCTCAAAGTATCAAAGAAATATTTTAAATGTTTTGTGGAAGTGGTCCTTTTTTTTTTGCTTGGTTGGCATTTTTTAAAGAGAACATTTGAGACTTGAAAAATAAACAGTTTCATCACAGGAAACTTTATTTTAAAATTTGATACTACTTTAACAGAAAAATATAATTCATTCTAAAATACATTTTATTCTGGATCTCTTTCCCCCCCGTGGCGTGGGGCGGCCCAGTTCTAGTTCCATTTCCATCTGAGGAAGCGTTTCCGACGGCTTAAGTGGATGGGGGGGGACTCCAGCGCCAGGGGTTTCTTCAGGTCCTCAGCCTAGAGGGAAGAGTTGCTCTCCCCTCCCCACATGGTCCCATGGCAGCCACAGAGACAGCACACAGGGCGCAGAGAGGAGGCAAGAGAGGGTTTATTGTTGGGGGGGTTACCTTTCTAGGCTTAGGAGGATTCACAGAGTAACCAATTACAGGTTGCAGGAAGGAGTTAACAACCAATAGGAAGGGGTTAAAAGGGGTCAATGAGAACACCTTAGGACATCTTCCCAGGACATTCCTGCATGGGAGACAATAGTCCTTTACAGGAGGTGTTGGGAAGAAGAAAGCATGAGTTAGCAAAGAGACTACAAAAAACTATTTTGAAACATGTTTAAACCACAGTTTTCTCATATACTGCAGATTTCCTGCCACATTTTATGACTAAATGCACTGTCACAAGGAACCTGACATATCTCAAGGGCTTGTTACATATAATCTTTCAGGGAAATCCTGGTGCTTTATAAGCATTAATTCATTATCTCTAGAACACTCCCTTTTAGCAAGTAGTACTTCAGCTGTAAACATGAAGAAATTGGTGTACAGCACAACTAGAACAGTAAAATTATGGAGGAAGTTGTGGCTGAGCTGTTAATAGAATCCTTGACTCCCTGAAGGAGAAGAAATTTTCCCCATCCTAATAGGGACTGTCATTACCTTTTCTTTCTCTTGAATACTGGTTACATTCAGATTGGATGGTCACCTGAGTGTTTTCACCCAAGCAGTTCAAAAAGTGAAAACCAACTGGTTAACACTAAAGCAGGTCACCAAACACCAGGAAAGTGAGAGCTACATAAAGGAAAGAGTTGGAATTCCTGTCAGTTCACAAAGGGAGTTTACCTGGGGACTCTGTGCCAAGTTCTGCCTTGCTAAACCTTTTCAGACCCTGCGTGTCCACCATTAATGACTGTACAAGGCTAAACCATCAGTGATCTACACACCTGTAGCAGGGATTGTCTTCCATGGTACTGCAAAACATTGTAATCAACAATTTTGCCTGATGCACCTTCTGTTGATGAATGGATCTCTAATAAAATGGCAGCTAACTTTACAACAGGAAAACTGTAGGCAAATTACAGGACGTGGACACTAGTTAGAACTCATATATTTTGTTTTCATTTTACCCCATGCTGTATTTTGACCATCTTTCTTATTTTGTCTTTACAGGTCTGGTTTTCTAAATGGCTACGGGAAGTAAATGTAAAGTAACTCTCTACTTTATTTGAATCAAACGCTCAATGATACCCATAAAATTATAACATAAATATTTAAAATTATTAGAAAAATGTTGACATATGGTAGAACACAAGATTCCATAAAAACATTAGACACTTTATTCTGCATCACATTCGAGTCAGGATGGGTTTATAGATATAAAATAAATCAGTAAATTAGTCTCATATAAGGAGGAATAGAGGTGGATACATAGATTATCTAACACTTTGTAGAGCTTATCAGAAGATATATTTTCCCCTGTACAGACTGAACATTTTTCATCTCTGTACACCTTCAGCATGCAATTATTACTTTAAAACTATCCTGTTTCTTTTATTCCTCTTATTAGATATCTATCTATATTTGGCCTCTAGATTGGCCTTTTCTTTTTTAAAATGAGCATGAGAATTGTTGATTTTGTTTCAGAAATTCATACATATTAAATGTAGTTAGACAATCCAAATTACATTCTGGTGGAATAGTTTTGATATGGTTATCTTGCTTTCTGAAAAATAGGATGTAACAATAATTGTAGCAGTGATGAAAATCTTGAACCCGATGATGAAATGAATAGACATTAGCTGGTTGTAAAGATTCTCTCCCAGATGCAGGAGGGGAACCTCAGATCAGCCTTTCCACTGAATTCTCTTTGGCTTTTGCTCATTTATGTAACCTGAGCAAGAAAACATTTATTAAAGGCTTCCCTGTCTTCACAGTCCTCAATAAGAAAAATTTGGGAAAGGAGGGAGGTGTTCCGTTAAGTACACCACCAGTTTTTGGCATCTCTGTTGTAACTCAAATGAAACTTGAGCAGGGCAAGCCTACTATTATACATAGGTACCCCAAGGATATTGAGACAGCAGCCAAACCTGCTTAACCTGTTTGCTTTCCCATACTCCTAGGCTTTACCTAGCTGCATTATGCCAACCTCCTCTTTAATTGTTTGATTTAATTGTTTCTCATAGAATAATTGTTTTTTCTAACCACATCAACAGTTGTTATACAGTTTTGTTACTTTCATTTATAGTCGCCACATTTTGTTTGTTTGCTTTTGACATTGAGTTTTTAACCATCCAGTCCTTAATGCAGGGCCCTACTGTTTCTTCATTCCCTGTGTCATAGAAGGAGATCAGCAAAGACAAAAAGTTTAATGAGATGAAATTAGCAGAGGTTCTTTCAATTATGTCTTTTCATTGTGTCAAAAGAAGATGGGGTTAACAATCTACAAGTTCTGCTTGTCCTTGGGATCCTAAAACAAGAAAAGTGACAGAAATAATGGGACAGGTCAAATTGCTCCTTTGAAAGGATGGGCACTGCAACAGCAATACAGCAGCTGGGAAGCATTGCAGGCAAATACTCATCCCTCCTTCTGTTCTGACAAGTATGAAGTGAATAAACATTTGTGTAACAATTGTGATTTGTTTTTCATGAACATCTGCAGCCACAGCAGCTATAAAATTTAAAATCTCAAACAATGAAAAGCAATGCTGCGCTCAAAAAAGACTGTTTTGTAGATGCCACTCTAAAAAACTCCTTCATGGAAATGCTGTGTCCTCTCATGTCACATTCCATTACACAGATTCAGTTCCATCAACCTTTGTTCCTATAATGCATCCCAACGAGTACAGCACAGCGATGCTCTTTTGAAGGATATCTCTTAACTTGTTAGAACTTGATTGTGGAAAGGCACACAGTATTGCATGTATTAGCCTGTTAACTGCTAAATAAAGGTCTTAGTTGCTGTGTTTTCAGCTTTTCTCACACTTCCCAGGAGTAATAGCCTGTGTTTGAGCTGCTCAGCAGAGAGCTGTTATTCTAATCACATTTTATCCTATCAGGACTTTCTCCCTTTCCTCCTCACTTTGCAAACAGTTCAATTACTGACATGACTATTTGCCAGCTTTTAGTGGTACTCAGTGGAAATTCTGTTATTTTCATTCTGCCTGGCTCACACGGCATGATTGTGAAAGCCTGCATCCCAAATACCTGCTGCACAGCAATGTACTTGCAGAGCAGGGTAGTGTCCAAGCCTGTGGTACCTTCCTGTGTTCTGGAATCCAGAGCTCAGTGTTTGACTCTCCATGCAAAGCTTCTGCCAATGTCAGCACAAAAAATTGATACTTTGCTCATACCCATCTCTATTGGCCACTTAAGCTAAGAAAGCTAAACTGCAAATTTTCAGAGTAAGGTAGGCATACATGCTTCCTACCACTCCAATGCTAGCCTTATTAGATCAGTGGGTCTGGCCTGGAAAGTCTTGATTTCTGGGTGTTTTCCAGGCATCCTGATTGCAGTATCAATAAGCTCATTAAAAGCCTATGTATGCTCAGCTTTGGGTGATTTCAGTGTGGTTCACATGGGCCTGATACCACTTTGCCACTGGGCTGTCAGCGTTGGGCTGTCCCTCTGGCTGCCTCCAGCCTACATACAGGGAAAAGCAGTGGGAGGTCACATTCCAGACACAACTCTGACCATGCCAGCCTTTGCAAACAAACATAGGGAAAACAGAAGTTTGGGACAGATTATGATATCTAACTGCAATGGGGAAATCATTCCTGAAGATAGGGAGAGAGAGAGGAAGCCTCTGGGACAGCAGAGTCAAGGCTGAAACCCAGAAAATAGTCCCTAGTCCAGAGTTCTATAGACTGCTCTTTAGCAAAGTTGAACAAACACACAGGTAACTCTCACCTTCCTCAAGGAGGAGCAACTGATTCTTGGTTGCAGAAAGGCACTTTGCTACAATCAGGACACAGAGCCTTTCATACCCTTGCAGTTGATTAACTGTACTGGTCCTTCCTCACAGAGTTTCCCTGTGTCCCTGTGTTCCCTGTTTCACAGAGTTGCTGTGTGATTGAACTGCTAATCCAGTTCATCCAGGCCCAAACACACTCTGGGCTGCATCAAAAGCGGAGCATCAGTCTAAGGGAAGTGCTTCTCCCCCCTCTACTTCTTTCCAGTGAGACCCCACCTGGAATGCTGCAACCAGCTCTGGGGACTCCAGCACAGAAAAGACATGGACCTTTTGGAGCAGGTCTAGAACAGGACCTCAAACATAATCGGAGTGCTGGAGCAACCCTCCTACGAAGACAGGCTGAGAAACTTGGCAATGTTCAGCCTGGAGAAGAGAAGGGTGCAGGGAGACCTTAGAGCAGCCTTTCCCCTGAAAGGGGCTTATAAGAAAGATGGGAAGAAACATTTTAGCAGGGCCTGTTGCAATAGGACAAAGGCTAATGTTTTTAAGCTAAAAAAGGGTAGATTTAGACTAGACATAAGGAAGAAATTTTTTTACTATGAGGGTGATGAGGCACTGGAAGAGGTTCCCCAGAGAGGCGGTAGATGCTCCATCCCCGAAGCCATGCAAAGTCAGGTTTCACAAGTCTCTGAGCAACCTGTTATAGTTGAAGATGTCCCTGCTCATTGAAGATGTCCCTGCTCATTGAAGGAGGGTTGGACTAGAGGATCTTTAAAGATCCCTTCCAACACAAACCATTCTATGACTGTGGTTCTGTCTGGCCTCAGGTCTCTCCTCTGAATGAAGGACTCTGAAAGCACACTCAGATTCTCCTAGTTCCATTTAGCGGGACCTGAGGAGAACTTGGACAGAAAGAAAAGCACACTGAAGCTGTGGCATGAAAGTAGAGGAGGACCAAGATTGCTCTTGGAGGAGGGCCTGGAGTTCCTGGGGAAGACACACTAGCTAACGTGGATGAACCTCGTAGGACACATGAGAACAAAGTGGCATGCAGTCTTTCTAGGGAGATAACTTGTACTGGAATGAACTGGGTGCAGGGTATGTTCACATACTCATTCTTTTCTGTTAAGATGAAATTAAGAAAGTTCCCTAAGTAAAATGGTGTTTTGTTATTCTTTTTTTCCCATTTGACTCATTATGATCATACCACCATTTTGCACACAGGTGAGAATAAAGTGGCAAGATTAGTTTGAATCCAGGAGTGTTAATCACTTTTGAGACATTAAAACAAAAACCAAAAACCCAACAAATAAAACAAAACAGCAACTAAATACAAATTGCCATTTCACCTCTATGGCTTCAACAACTATTCTGTATCATGTCATTCATTCACAAACATTTCTCTTTGAGAAGACCTTTTCCAATATTTTCCAATATCCGTGGCCTCACACTTCAAACTTACTTCTCATTATGGAAATACACGTTTTTATTTTGTGTATTTGTTGAATAACCTACTCACTGCTAACTCATAAAAATATTTTTCTGGAGCTCTGCAATGTGACAGTTATGGGGCAAATTTACAGAATTTTGATGTTTCATACTGCCAGACTGCCTAGCTCAGTACTTCTCCTGTACTTTTCAGCCACTCCAAATACTACAGGTAATTAAGTTCTATGGACATAATTTTAATTGACTGTTGTGTCCTATGTTGTTGTGTTTTCTTAAACAGTTGTGATGGGATGCTGTGGTCTTAAATGAGACAAGGAAGAAGAAATACACTTTCATTAAACCGAGTATGATACTTGTGAGTTATGGTAAAAGTAGCCACAAATTAGCATGTTGTGTACTCCTCCCTGAACATAACTCACCTACCTGAACAACGTATTGTGAAATTTCCTGCTTCATGCTATTTAGAGTTTTCAGATTTAAGGAGGGAGGAGGGGGAGAAGATTGCCATGATAATAGTTGATATAACTTTTACTGCAAATATTTTGTGCGTATGCCGATTGTAACATTTATGGAGCAATCCAATTCAGGATTGTGTCACCAGGTTTGAATATGCATATAGGAAGGATGTTGCTCATACTCTGAGAAAACTCCAATCAGTTTATTAACAGTCATCTGAATAATCTGCTTGAGAAATCAGGATCCAGAGATCAATCCTCATGAAAAATGTGGTAGCTTCTTTGATTTTGGTGCCACTGATTTTGTTCTAGGCTTCTCTAACTGGTAAAATATCAAGTTTAAATTAGGATCATTGGAGCTTGTCTCGTTCTGTCCCTCGGCCAAATGTCTTTTATTTAACTTGCATTACCACACTGCAACTGTTCTCACCTCCTAATCCAGTGCTTTCACATATTTTGGTGAGTTTGATCTGTTTGTCTGCAGAGACACACTGCAGATCTCAACCTTTGCTAGTACATTTTTACAATGTACTCAGAGAAAAACAGAGGACATAACTCCTAGCTTCAGGTTCTTGCTTAGAATCATAGGATAGCTTGGGTTGGAAGAGACCTTAAAGACTACCTGGTTCCAACCCTCCTGCCATAGGCAGGGACATTTTTCACTAGATAAGGCTGCTCAACCCCCCATCCAAATTGACCTTCAACACTCCCGGGGATTGGAGCATCCACAACTTCTCTTGGCAACTTTGAGCAACTGTCCTTCTCTTAGGACATGTTGCACTCCGCAGCTCGATGATTCAGGAGAGGAAAAGACAGAGATATCTGGATTTACTTACCCATAATCTGTAGCTATAAAAATAAATTCAAAATATGTCTGTTAAACAGATGCTACAGATTTAACAAATAAGAAAAGTGCAGATGAATATTTTTTTTAAATTCTGTTTGTAATAAATTTAATCAAAGATTCAAAGTTATTTTTAAAGCACTTGCAATGACATTATCATAGGCATGTCATCCAAAAAACTTCAAGTAATCTGTTTTCCTCTCTCTACATGATGAAACACAGAAAATGAATAATGGAATGAATGAGATACTTGTGCCAATGAAAACTAGAAAGATTTTTTAAAAAATGTATTTTTATATGAAGTTAGAAAATAAAATATTTCTACTTATTCTCAGAAAAAAGGTATTCTCTGTGTCAAGCAAAAGTTGCAGAGTTGGCACATAATGTGTATGATTTTCTAAAATTTGTCATCTTCCTATGACAATAGGATTTCTGTTTTCAAAATGTATCATTTTTAACTATAGAATTTGAGCTATGTCTCCAATTGCTGATTATTGGTAAAGGTAGGAACAGGACCTGCATCAAGTGGTTTCCAGAACAATGTACTCTCTGCTGAGCTATGCAGAGGAGATGAACACTTTAAAATTTATTACATATATTATATATGTTAGAAATATGTTACCATATCCTAAAATGGATAGCTGCTGCTCTTACTGCAACAAATAGGCCTCACAATATGAGCTTTATGTTTATGATGTTGCATATCAGAGAAGTGTACTTTTTATAACATATATTCAATAAGTAGAGAACATTTTTTCACTGCTAGAGATAGTGATGAAGCATCTGTTGATGCAAATATCAGTTTTAACTAAATGTAAGTGACCTTTTGTTACTCTTGAATACAGCTATACTGCCAAGTTGGTGTGATTTCTTGTTTGCTCTGGGGCCAAGTCAAATGATCATTTTACACAGTATGCAGATTAGTTCACTCCCCAGGTCCTGCTTATAGCAATCCAATTAGTTACCTTGATAAGAAACTTTTAGTCAAAAGAGAGAAAAGTTTGCTGACAGTTGAGTCAGTTCTTTTATTGCAAAACATCACATCCCAGTTTACCTATGACATAGCTTCTATGTATAACAAAAATACCTAAGTGTGGCAGATTGTGAAACTACCGTTCCATTATTCACCTGTTTGTCTCCTTTTGCAGCATCTTCTGTGGAGGAGAGAGTATGCAACTGCTCACACCCTCTTTTCCCAGACCACTGCAAGGAATTTGCTAGTTTATTTGTGAGAAAATCAGCAAGCCTGCTGTGCATACTCAGGCATCCTGGGAATTTCATTAGTCCAAATCGAAAAGTGCAAAAGTTGTCAATCAATGGTATTTACCAGTTTCTCTTCTTTCCCTAAGACTGATGCTTTTGGAGGAGAAAAAGGATTTTGTGACGAAACAAAGCCTAAAGCATGCCTAAAGCACGATTTAATTGAAAGATGTCTTTTTCTCCAAATTTTCTGTCAACTTGTGCACTCTTTCTCAAAGTTACCATAATACCTGATATTCGATACAAAATAAATTTATGCATAACCCACAAAATAAAGGGCATATACAATCTTTGTATTTCCAAAAAAGTGTTTCACACAGTTTCCCCTTCTTTACATAAATTTCGCTAGATATATTTGTGAGCATATATGTTTAAGTATGATATCCACTTGCCTACTGGAAATTTCCATTTAAAAGGCTACCACTTCAGCCTGTTCTTACAGCACTTCTTATTGAGAGATTTGACTTACTCTTTAAATCCAAACTTTAAGTTTTCTTGATAGAGGTAATAAGTCTTTCATTGAACTATGCAGTTAGCCCTATCCCAATTCTTGCTACAGTCATTTCTTCCATTCTTCTTACTCTGCCATATTGCTATCTGACCATTTATTATCCCATCTTCCTTGCTGAATTGTAAGGCTTGACAGTGTAACTATGAAGAGCATGTATTTTTTTTCTTCCAGCCATAACACAAAATGATTGTTTGTCCTAACATTCCTGCCTTTCCATTTTTTTCAGCTGCACTTCCTAGAAATAAATCTCGGCTCCTGTCTCTTGAAAGAAAGATTAAAATATTCAGGAAGCACAGTAGTGTTGGCACCTACTGACAAGAGGTTCTACAGGAATGGATAAAACTGTTTCTTAAAGGGGAAAAATTAATTTTAACCATCTATTCATATTCTTCATGTTTATTTCTCACATTTATCCCAATTTAAGGTATGTTTCAGATTTTAGAATTTCTTTAGGGTCTTAGAGACTTTCATTACATGTTAGGTGTTCTTAACTTTTAAAAGCTTTGCATTCAATCAGCTTACAGCTTTAAGGGATAAGTTGTACTGCACAAAGCACTATCTTCCTTTAGTTAAAAGACAAAAATCTGGGGCATCTACTGCTCAAATGTGAAATGGTTTTGAAAGAGTAGCATAGAAGTTGCCTTTCAGTTAAAGCTGCATACCTTTTCGTGTAGAAAATGCACTTAGAATTATTTTTATCAGGGCAAAACACCTTTCTCACTTCATCTAATTCCCTGGAAATATTTCAGTTGAAACTGAAGAAAAAAATAGGAAGATGTTGCTTTTCGTCAGAGTACCCTTAACCTATAGTATTAGGGTGTCAACTATGGACTGTTGACATAACATGATACAGTTTTACTCAGTTGAAAAGGGGATAAAGGACAGGAATTAACAAAATGAAAAAGTTTGAAGAAGTTTAGCCTCTTTGCTCCATGGCTTTTCTGAACCTCTTAACTCTGAAATCTTTTGTCTCTGTGGGCTTGAACAAGACCAAACTGGACATCTTTTTCCATAACTTCTGTAAAATATTAATTAATAAATGACTCCTACCACTTTTGCATGAAATAGACAGACTGACATACTGTTGCATCAGGGATTGCTATACTTTCAGTTTTCATAGGGCTAAAAGCAACAAGAAACTTTTAGACAGTACAGTGTTAGTTATAATATTTTTTTATATTATTGTATATTTATAATAATTCAGTTGATGGTTTTCTCAGATATTTCACTCTCAGTTGTTTCTCAGCTACTGTATGTGGTTTATATTGAATAGTCTTTTTTTTACTTTACAAACCATCGCCTAACTGAAGAAGCTGCACTTGTTTAGCATTGCAGAGTGAAGGCTAAAGAATTTCTTACAGCAGGTGGCAACTACTTGAAAGGTAGCTACAAAGATGACAGAGAAAAAATCTTCTTGGCACTAGCAATCAGTACAATGAGAAGGCCAAACGAGACATGGAACTTCGAAAGGTTCAGGTCAGAAATAAGGACACACAAAAAAACCCCAAACACTCTGCAAAAATGCAACAGTGAAATAGGTTGTCCCTTCCCTGGCAGTTTTCAAAACTCAGGCAAAACTATAGCTGAATGACTGATGTGTTAGTGACAGTCCTGCTCTGAGTAAGAGGTTGGACTAGATGTTGTCTAAGGGTCACTTTCAAGCAACATTTCCATGATCTAAGGGCTCTGTGCAATTTTTGCCCCACCAAACTGCCTAAAAAAAAAGGAACTCTGCATTACCAACAGCACTGGCCGATGCTGAGAAAAATCACAGCATCTCTCTCTGCCATTCTACCACCACTGAGGTTGTTACAAACTGAACGTGCAACTCTGCGCAAATGAAACATAAAGCAGGTTGCTTTACACTGTTTTACAGTTTTACACTGATTTTTGTAGATATAAGGCTGTACATGTCCCTAAAAACTACAGAGTCCTTTGAAGTTTTATCTGTATGTCTGTCTCACAAAATTCCGCCACACCTACCACAGTAACAAACCTGGTGAATTTATTCACTCTGATTAACAACATGGGTCTTCAGTAGATTAATCCTTGTGACAAATTCTTTAGCACTTTTACAGGACATTTTGGCTGCCTATTTGAGGGGATGGAGCTTCAGAAACAATCATTAATGAAAAAACTTAGGTTTGTGTACTTAACCTGTGTAAGTCAGCAGATGGGACCTTTGAACTTTCAAAGGTGTTGCAAAATTTATTATGGCTTTTTTCCTTTTTTCTTTTTTTCTTTTAGTAAGTGCTTGTGCTAAACAGTAAAGAGTGGCTTAAGCTAAGTAAAAACACAGAAAAATGGCACAAAAGAGCCAAATTCTTCAAAGTAAAAACCAAATAGCTATAGATATTCTCAGCTTAGCTGAAAACCTGTACCTTAGAAATTACTAAATTCAAGTGGATTTTCCACAGCTCATTTTAGAGCTGACATTTATGTGGACCTCTTTCTTCTTAGATAGTGCTGTTGTCCTTTTTTTAGTTATGTTTTCTCAATGTCGAAATTGAGAGACTGACAAGTCCAGATGGTTCTTGAATATCTCCATTGATGGAGACTCCACAACCTTTCTGGGCAATCTGTTCCAGCGCACAGTCACCCCCAGAGTAACAAAACTCTTCCGCATCTTCAGGTGGAAATTCCTGTGCATCAGTTTCTGCCCATTGCCTCTTGTCTTAGTGGTTGGCTCCACCAAGAAGAGCCTGGCTTCATCAGCTTATCTTCATCCTCAGATACTTATATACATGGATGAGGTTCCCTCTCAGTCTTCTCTTCTCAAGGCTCAACAGGCCCAGCTCACTCAGCCTGCCTGCGTAAGAGAGAGGCTCCAGTACCTTAATCATCTTTGTTGCCCTCTTTTGGACCCACTCCAGGAGCTCCATGTCTCTCTTGTACTGAGGAGCCCAGAACTGGACACAGCACTCCAGACTGGCCTCACCAGGGCTGAGTAGAGGGGAAGGATTACCTTGCTCGACCTGCTGGCAATGCCCTTCCCAATGCACCCCAGGATACCACTGGTCTTCTTGTCCCCAAGGACACACTGCTGGCTCATGGACAGCTTGTCATCTACCAGAACCCCCAGGCCCTTCTCCGCAGAGTTGCTTTGCAGCAGATCAGCCCCCAGCCTGTACTGCTGCATGGGGTTATTCTTCCCCAGGTGTAGGACTCTGCATTTGTCTTTGTTGAACTTCTCTGCCCATCTCCCCAGCCTGCCCAGGTCTTTCTGAACGGCAGCACAGCTCTCTGGGGTATTGGCCACTCCTCCCAGCCTTGTGTCATCAGTGAACTTGCTGAGGAGGCATCTGCCCCTTCATCAAAGCAATTGATGAAAAAATTAAACAATACTGGGCACAGTATTGCTTGGCATACCTGTATTATAGATGTATCAAACAAAAGGTAGTTATGAGCAGTTTACATCAGGCAAAGCGTGGATTACATGGATTGCCTAGAAAAGTTGCAAGAAATGAACTCTGAAGATACAATATCTAAAATTAGCAAAATCAAATATGGAAGTTACTAAAAATGTATTAGTAACTGATAAAATGAAAAATTATTAGAATAGTATTTCAGAAAGCTAAATCAGTCAAAAAGAGAGTTTTGAATCTAGCCACATACATCTTAATGGCTGTTTTCAAATTCATGTGTTCATAACTGAACAAAAAAGAACAAGAGAAATTTTATGCTGATATGCAGCAAATAACGCTCTATACTAGTTTATACATCACTGGTAGATTTATGAACTACGTCCTTCATCCAATTTCCATTAAAATAAAAAAGGAATTCAAATTAGGTCCCTCTATTGTACTTAATAATTTTTTCAATTAACATTGCCAATATGCAAACCAAGCAGAAATAAGTGTTACTTTTACATTACATTTTAATTTCTTGTTGAAGAAGCAACTTCATCCTGGAGATATTTCCACACAGTTATTTCAATAGATTGTTCATCACAAAAAAAAGCCTGAAACAACTTCAACATATAATGAAGTCCTGTCAGGGTCCTTTTGTAACTTTCCAGCTCTCAGTTTAGTCTTTGAACCAAATATAAAACTTTGTTAGTAGCACAAGCATTTCAGAGCTCTTTGTTACAAAATATCTTTGTTTTTAACTGTAGACCTGACACAACTATGGTTAGACTGTTGTTTTGCTCAGCAAGCATCTAAAGCGCTTTGAAAGGCAAATATATTTTCATGGCAGGCCACTGTGACAGTTGTGTAAAGGTGGCTCTGCACTCTCCTCTTTTGTTTTCTTAAAATATTCTTGCACAGGTACAGATATACTGAAATTTATTTTGGGTAAAGCAGAGCCCAAATATCGTATACTATAAGAACAGCCAAATACATTTTAGAATGGGGTTTATAAATGCCAGAAAACTCCTCCCATACTAAAATTTAGAGCAAAACTTCATACGTAGAATAGGCAAATTCATATCATAAAGCAGCTTAGGCTCTATGAGCATAGATGGGGGATAAAATTCTCTTAAAATACCGAGAGCATAAAAATATATTTTTCCATGGAAACAATTCAATTGCTGTACATGCATTTAATGGATATTTATTATAAATGGAAGTTCAGGAAAGGTTAAACACAGTTCATTTAGATAATGAATAATGTCATGGTGAAGGTCCAAAAGTAAAACTTTATGAGCGATCCCTATGCTAAAACCACTCCTTCAGAATGTTGCATTACAGAAAGTCTTCAAGGCATTTTGAAGGTATTACTGCCATTGATGATGCCAGTATGCAGTCTCCTATGACTGGCATACAAGGAGCACTGACTCAATGAGCACTGACTCAGAAAATTCAAACTCAAAATATTTTTCAGAACACAATAGACCAGAAATACATTATTAGCATGTCAAGTGTTAGATACATTATATTTATGTGTATGTGTAATTCTATGTATTTATTACATATAAAATAATTAAAAATTGCGGTTACAGTCAACAGATACTGTTCCTGAACATTTAGTTCAAAGTACTCTGAAAGCTCTTGGTTTAGATCACCTAGACTGACACCTCAAACTGATAGAAACCTTTACCTTTGACCTTAGACAACTCCTGTATTGGTTTTTTTACAAAAAAAAAAAAAATCGGTTAATTTGAGTTTTGTGGGATTAATGTTTGTGAAGCACTCTGACACCTTAGAGGAAATGAATAATTCTGCCTTCCAGCAGTGTTGGAATAATGTGAGGCAAATAAGGCCATAGGGTATACAGCGAACAGTGAGAGGCAAATACAATATACAAATGCTCACTGTTGGAGTACTGTTTCTCTTCGTGCTTAATGAAGCATGTGTCCTATGTAACTACAGTATAATAGTATATTCAGCAAAAGATAGCTGACTTAAGGTTTCCTGACCAGTCTTAATTCTGGCATTTCCTATCTTTTGAGTACTTGATTCTGCAAACTTAATAATGTTCTTTTGTGTGTAAGACTATCTGTGTTTTAAAGACATCAGTCATCACAGTATCTAGGCAACAGCACAAGAAATACAAACAGCAAATCCTTCATTACAGAGAAACTTGCTTTCATCTCTCCCTCAAGAGAAAATAATCCACAGCAACTCTGCCATTCATAAGGCACATGCAGAAAGTGGTCTGGTTTTGAATGCTCATTTAGATTTGAGGACAAGCTTATCTCTAGCAGCAGCATGCTCCACAGGGATGCTCTGCCTTTACCCCACTGGAGTTGAAGCTTTTGTGACTTCCAGCGTCACCATCAAATGTAACAGCTGTGGGAGGAAAGGAGTGTAAGGGAGCAAGATGGAGAAGCTGAGCAGACAGGCTATACAGGCAATGAGGCATTTTAGGGTGTTGCGTTGGATCCAGTGTTGCATAAGTAGCCACGTTACAGCAACTTATGATACAGCCTATTTTCTTCCATCCATGGTAGCATCTGGGTCACTGAACAGCAATAAAAAGCTGTAGCTTCTGCAGGGCTTTCATTTCTGTGGTAATTAACACCATGACTTGCTTCAGGAAAAATTTGACTGATACAAACCAGGTAAGATTTCTGAAGAAAAGAAATACACATATTCCTACATTTTGTGAAGGAGCCCTTTAGACCACAGAACACCACAAAGTGTTAATCAGAATACACTGTGAGAAAGACACCAGCCCAGGCAGAGCTGCTGGGTCTGTCTCTGAGGAAGGAAGTCGCAGAAGGGCTTTGCAGCCATGTGCCCACAGCTGGGCTGTGTGACTACAAAGTGCGCTCTTCAGGCCTGATACTGCCTGAAAGGAGGGAAACTTAAAGTCCTTTTGCTTCCAGTAGACCTGTGCCTGAGCTACATCCATATACCAGACACACTGTAGTCAGATAGGAAAACAACACTCTTGCCAGAAACGATCCTACAGGCTGATTATAATCGTAAGAGAGGAAGATCACTGAGAGAGCTCATCTTTCTTTTTCAGTAAGGATGAATTTAGATAAAGAACAATACAGACCCTCAGCTTACTGCATTAATTTTTATTTGACTTTTTCCAGAAAAGGCACTGGTCCATGGAGATCCCCTTGCTACTTACTCTTCCAACTCCACCAGGACCTAAATAGTATGAAGTCCTCCATCTTTCTTTTTGAAATAGTGTTTTCACCCTGAATGAAACTATTACCTACCTCCAACACTACCTTTCTCTTATCAGTCTCCAGTATAACTCTTTTGGGATGTATATAACTTGGGTTTTGAGGAAAGTATTTTAGATATGTAAACTGGTATGTTTTTATTATTTGGTTTTTTTCTCTCCAATTTCTATGAAAAACAAAGGTAAATTTGTATTTCTATGGGATGTAAATGACCATATGTTAATAACCAAGGCTAATTGGAAGGATTATTTGCAAAGCAATAACTTTTCTTTTTTTATCCAGCCATTTATTTCATCATGAATGATAAAAAATAACACAGAACTTCAAAAAAATTTACTGTCCTTTTTACCATTTGATGTTTTACTGGGGGGGATTTGTGTTTGAGGGTTTTTTTAAAATTTTGGATATCAGAATTGCAGCATAGGAATCAGTATTATTTCACCTTCATCCTCCCTTACACCCATCTCTTTGAGGATGACAGCTGCAACACGATATCTCAGGTGAAATCTATCTGCCTGAAACTCTTTTCTCAAAGAGAAACTGATGTTTCTAGGGAAAAGCAAACACAGAGAGATGATTTTTTTCCCCTTGTTAAAGGTTGAAGGAGCAATGGAAAATTCTTTTTTAATACAGGAAATATTACAATGTAAGACCAGTTTATTTTGCTGTGCTACAGTTTAGTTTTTAGCTCCAAGCGATAAATGCTTAAACAGAAATGCAAGAAATATAAGGTATAGTTTGTTGTTTGCCTAGATTTCTTCAGAAAAAACAAACAAACAAACAAACAAACAACAAGCCCAATCTCAAAATAAAACAAAGCAGTCCTGCCATTGCTAAAATACCTAATTCTCCTATGGGCAATTTATTAAATTTTTCTACTGGTAATGCAAAAGATTCAAATTAGAGTCCAGTAAAACCATCTGGAGTCAAGAGAAATGCTCCTGGAGATTTTAGTGGGAAGCAATGATTCCAAATATTCATTGACCATGTAGATTGAAGCTGAAGCTGACAGGAGGATGACGATAAAAGTAAGGAGAGGGGTACACAATAACATAACCTCCCATGCCTATATAATTGGAAGTTCCCCAGGACATATTGTGCTACTGGATGAGCAGAGCAATGCTCTCCCATTTCTCCCTCTGCCCTGTATGTCAAAATGTGCTGGGTCTGCAACATCCTGACAGCTGAGCTACTCCTGGAACAATTCCACAGATGCCTTGACATGCATTTCCAAGAAGACATTAACTTTATATGTCTCAACTGAGATTCTTAGATGGTACTACAAAATGCAGACAGAAGAAAAAAGATGCCATGTATCACAGTGAAAAAGATGGCACAAAAATGTCTGTCCATCCCAACAGGATTTCTCAATAATGATAAGGTTGGCTACTGCACAGATATCTTCTGAGAAAAATGGCATGAGAAGCCTATACAGGGTAGCTGGGAAATAATTGCTTACCATTTCTTGTAATACAGTGCAATACACTGCAATACAGTTAAGAATTACTCACCTAAGTGAAAGACAGCCATCCTTGGCTCTCCTGGGAGCTCCTGGGACACTCCATTTCACCTGTCATTTCACTTAATCTAAGATACGCTGTATACCCTGTGTGGAGTGTAACTTTCCTTTTGGTAATGATATAAAAAAGAATTTGTGGTGATTGCCTTAGATAACTTTTAGAAGTCTAAAAGAGGTCTATGCTTGGTTACCTTATGAATCGTCCATGAAATCTGAAGTTATCAGGATACTAATAAGAGTCAATGTGCTTTATCCTGTGTCTACCACATTATGACTAACTCGTATGTCTTGCAAATAATAACAGAGTATTAACCTTTGTTGAACATTGAGGGTGCTGCAACTCTGGATGAATAAAAATGTTCTGATCTAAGATGAAATTTCATTCTCACGCAAACTAAAATGTCAATATCATTTGAAATATTAAATACAAAATATTGATTCCTATTTTGCTGGCACAAAAGCTTAAATTAATTAAAAAACCCAAACAAACCAAACTAAAACAAACTTACACAAGGAAATCCTGTTTTCTTGGATTTCCTATTTCTGTCATTAACAGTACTACAAATCATCTATTAAGATTACACTACTGAGCTAGGTTCTGCATAAATTTGAGAAATCTCATTTCATCATCCACAAAAGCATAACTCTAAGGGAGAATAATTAAATTGACTTTTTTTCCTCATAGCCTCATCACAAGAACATTTTTTTTCCCAAATTCAATGAGACAGATATGAAGGACTGCATATAATAAATATTGCAAGGTCAGTATTCCAGTCTTTTTAAGTAACATTTTGGAAAGTCCTGAGCACTTTCAAATTTTATATTTCTTATTTAGTTTGAAGTATATTTTGTTTTTCATCACATCAAGGCAAATCTTGGGAGGTGGCATGTGTCTCACTTTTTTTCTTCTACCTCACTGGAAACAGAAACTGGAGGGGAGAAAACTCTACTGAGAGGTTAGTATTTCAAGTTTTCTTGTTGTTTGTTTGTCTATTTGTTTTATTTTGCTTTTGTTACAGAACTGCTGGATTACACTTGAGCTTGGTTATAGCATTTACTAGCCTGTTGGTGAAGCTCTTGGGGCTTTCGTGGTATATAAACCAAAAAGAAAATGAGTAAAGAGAAAACAAGAACTTCCAGCTAATGCAGAAGAGTTCTGAAGAAACCCACACAACTTCCAGACACTCAGCCTAGATTTGGAGCAAACATGAGACTTCATGTGGCAAGCAGTTCTCACTTCTTTTCTGTTTGTTTTTTGAAACAGAAAGGATCAGGAGGAGAATAATAAAAAACAGCCATATACTTGGGGTTGATGCAAACAGACTGACAGTAACCAAAAGTTACAGAAATTATAAATTCCATTTCTGGTACTTGTATATTAAAATGCTATATAATATTTTCATAATAATTTGGTAATTTTACTGTGTATCTTTAAAAAATCCTAAATAGTAGAAATTAACTCCTGAATCAGATTTTATTGACTTGACTACAAGAAAATCTTTTGGCCTTTAATCAGTTGATGAAGGAACATGTTTTGTTTGATTTAAATAGTATAAACAAGGGTTTTATTGTGACATTGTTTTGTATGCAAAAGTGCCTCATTCTCACTTTACTGTTTAAAAAAAGAATTGTCAGTAATGGTTAAAACACTACAATATGCATAATATGATGACAAAAACAGTAAGATCACATAACAGATTTGCTTAATTTGTTTTGTGGTTTTGATTTTAAATATAGAAAATATTATCAGCAGATGGGGTTAATCAGCTTTTTAAAAATGTTGATTAATAGTCAAAATCACCAAAGGCTGAGCTCTATGTTCAACAAAAGTATTTAATATAGTTTTATTCCTCACAGTTTCTGTGTGAATAGCCATTGTGATCTATTGCATTTTCATTACTGGATGAATTCATGAGACTTCCTTTGTATGTCAATGTGATACAGTCAATTTTCAAATTCTTATTCCTAAAACTAAGCTCAATGCTGCATGATGTAGAATATGTCAGTTTAGTCAAAGAACAAAAGGCAATAAGAAGAGCACACTAATCTTTAACAAAACAAGGTACACTAAAAAGATTGAAAACAATTTCAACTCTGTTAGTCATACAATTGCACTTCAATATCAAGTAGATATTTTGCTGGGTCAGACAGCGATAGTACTACAGTATCACACAGATACCACTGAGATTAGGTATCCAAATACTTATTTCTGCCAACTGAAACACCAAAATGCACAACTTGTTAGCTTTTATTTTGGCAATTTGATGGTTTACGTCTTCTTCCAAGCTTGCCAACTGTGATAATGGATAAGGTGGGGTTCTCTTGTTGGGTTTGATTTTTTTTTCCCTTTAAACTTGCCTTCTTTAATTGTAATACTGCAGGAGAGAGTTTTTTAATGCTTGGCACTCTGTCAGAAGAGTAAACATCATTTTCCCAAGAAATGCCAAAACCCTAAAGGCTCTAGCTGCACACACAGCCAAGGCATTTCTTTTCAAGAGCCCTTAAGTATGAGGATGATCATCAAGTATGAGAAAATTCAATTGGAAATGTACTGATGTTACAGAAATACTTTTCCCATGTTGTAACATGAATGTGAAGATTTTTTGCCTAAGTATTGAGTTGCACATGAGTACACTGTGAGACAGCCGCCCTCAAGGCGTAATACAGCTCAAGGTGCAGAGGAGTTAACTCCCCAGAAGAGACATGATTTACTGCTGACCACACCTACAGCATTTATAAAATGTCAGTACAGCACATCTCGGTGTGGGAGAGAAAAATACAGCCATGCAGTATTTCCTTTAAGAGCTCTTCTTTTGCAGAGTCAGTGGCTGCTGTATGTTTTCACTGAGTGTGAATGCTCTTTTTCCTTAAAAACAGAATTTTCATGGTAATGGCATTTGCAAAACAGCTTCTGTATTACAATGCTTCCAGAGGAATTTTGTGGAAGGATTCCAGGTCCTTTTTTATTTAGGTATATGGTGTTTGTGGATAAGATAGAGTTTGAACTGCTTGCATCTAAATGCCTTTTATTGTCTACAGGCAAAACTTGGGTGGGTATCTGGGCCTCATTTCTCCTTTGTCTCTTTCTTTGACACTAGTGCTAATAAAGCTTTCAGGAGGGACTGTGGTGTTGGTATAAGATCTCACTAATGTGAAAAGGAGATATCACATAAAGAAGATATATTATGTCTTCTAAGTTTACAGATGAAAGGTTATAGTAGAGCTACCTGTGGCATGATCTATGTTGTGGGAAGAATAACGGACAGCCAAGAGATCAGGTGGGATAACAGCGTCACTTCAGATATTACCTTTTAAACCATTTCTACAGGGTAGCAGCTTCTACTGCTAACAGCCTGACAGATGAAATGGTGAAAAGAATCAATACTTTCTGGTGTATTTCTCATAAAATGAAAAACTGGTCTTCAGTGGACACCTCCAAAGTGATGTCTGTGAGTGCCTGCAAGTGCTGGACCTTTTAAAACAAAAAATTCAGTGTGAAAAATGATAGCTAAGGAGCATTTTTTACTTACTGAGTAAGTATATTTCTCTGCCAGAAATAAGCATTGTGTTTCACAGGTATTCAGTGAGGATCTGTATGAACATGTTCCCAACAAGTAGTCACACCCTGCTGCATGGGGAGTACAACATGAATCACAGACAGTTTGAAAGTTTGGCCTGGATTTCTTTTTTTTTGCAGAGTGCAGATGTCCCACAGCAGTTGAAAAAATTATGTGCAAACTTTACTTGGGAACAACACAAGGAAGAGATTTCCTTTTTTCTTCAATGCTCAGCTTATCGAGAAACATTGCCTTTGGGATATTATTCCCTCAATAAGTAAATCCCAAGACAAACTTCACAACATCATGAAGTGCCTATTAAGCACTCTGTCAACAGAAGAGTATCAGTAGATGACTGACCATCTATAGCAGAGGCTGGAAAAATGAGCTAAAAGATAAAATATTAAACATAAAAAAATGGCAACGACAAAATTAATTATGAATCACACGGAATTCTATTTTAGCCAGTCTAGAGTTATCCTGTAAGCACTACACTTAGAGTTTTGCTGGGATACTTCTGATGCATATTAAGCTTGTGCTTTTGTTCAAATTTAGATATTTTTGAGAAATAGATTTAAAGCACAATTATTGTTAAATTTGATTCACTACCTGACACATATTTATTTTAATATACTGAGTTTATCTACTTGTTGAACAGCTGTTCATAAATGATTCTGCAGGTGAAAATCTAGGTTCAACCCCTGTCTGTCCTCATCCTCTTGGTTTCAGGAGGAAGAAATCAATGCTGATAAACCCAGCCAGGAGCTCTGCAAAAATAAATATACCAATAAATGCTTTTTTAGATGACAACATTATAACAGAGAACTGACATGATTTGCCCAAGGGAGGTAAAAAACAGAAAGGGAAATAGTTCCTGTTCTCCTGGTTCATGTGAGTTCGTCTGATTCGCAGCCATGTGTATAGCTTGGAATGGTACCACACATGATGACTCCTTTAACTCACACCTTGAGGACAAATTATGAAATTCAACAAGGACAGACAAAGGCAAATAACTTCTGTCAGTGATCTTGGCTGGGGTCTGGCTGCCTGAGGGGCAGCTCTTCTGAGGAGACCCTGGGGGTCCTGGTGGGCAGTGAGATGAGCCTGTGCCAGCAGTGAGACCCGGCAGACGGAATGACTAACAGCATCTGGGGCTGTGTTAACAGAGCATGGCCAGTGGATCAGGGACAGATTTATTCCCCTCTGTTTAGCACTCATTAGATCACATCGACAACATGCATCCTTTATTGTGTCCCCCCCATAAAAAGCCAATCATTAATTGACTGGAGTGACTTTGGGAAAATGCACCGAGACTGTCTGTGCTGGAGCACTTGCCTTTAAGGAGAGGCTGAGGAAGATGGGCTTTTTCATCCAGAAGACAGAAGTCCAGGGAAGACCTACAGATAAGTTACTTGGGAGATAGAGTCAGGATTTTCACAGTGGGGTATAATAGGAGCATGAGAGCAAATGAAAGCTGAAATGGGAGGTTTGGAGTGGATATAAGGAGAAACTTTGTCACCATAAGCACAGCCCAGTAGTAGAGCAGGTTGCCCAGAAAGAGGTTGTGCTGTCTCCCACCTCTGAGGTTTTCAGACTCACCCAGGTAAAGCCCTGAGTAACCTGTTCTGACCACAGCCGATCCTGGTTCGAGCAGGAGGCCTGACTAGAGACCCCCCGAGGTTCCTTCAGACCTGAATTATCCTGTGATCCTATGACACTGACTTGACTATTTATACCTCAAGTTAACACTTTGTGCTAGCAATAACTCTAGAAGTCAACTCACCCATATCAAGCAGCATCCATGGTTTGTACAGTATTCTTGAATCTTTATTCACAAATTCAGACTAATAGAAGTGGAAATATAAAGTTTAAAATATTAGTTAGTATCTGTAAATTGTTCAAGAAAAAGAATGTTTTTACAAAAGTTAGCATTAGAAAAATGCATAATTAACATTGATCTAATGTTCCTAATAAACAGTAACTTAAATAATTCCATTAGTAATATTTTAGGGGTACCCTTCTCGTGTTACTTGGTACATCTATTGGGTCTCTGCTATAGCAAAACAACACCCTGTTGAAACCACAGTAAAAACACAAGTTTACTGACTGTGTTGGCAGAGTTCAGCAACATCCAGTTACAAAATACACCAGCGATTGCACCACATAATTGTAGGTGTAGTAGTGGTAATATCCATTTCTATAAATGCTCAACTATGTTGGTATTGTTTTTTACGACACACCATTTCTAACAATTTTGTTGTCATTTTTTTTAATTGAAGCAACATGTATAACACGTATGGCAAAATCCTTATGGATAGTCCCAATTGATGCTTCAAGGGTAACATGGAACTTGTTTGACAGAAATGAATTTCATTCTCATGCAGTTCAAAGCTGCTTTTAACTCTTGAGGTTCAATTTCAAAGAAAATCCCTGCAGGATTTTGTAGTTGGCAGAAAAGGGCTTGATTTTGTGCATTTCTGTTAGTATTAATTTTATATTGCTCAGGCTTATAGTTCCAAAAAGCAACTGTTGCAGTCCTCTTCAGAGATATAGCCCATGACGCCATGAATAAGCAAAGGTGAACTCTCCTTGTTCAAATCTAACAGATGAGGATTCTGACACAGCCGATCCACAACTGTTCTTTTGTGACTCATTGAAACCCTTTGCTAAAAGCAATGACAAAAAGAGTGGCTCACTACTATTTCTAGAACTAGAATGTATTCTCACACATCTACTCAGTGTACCTGAATGACTTTCAACCAAATCAGACCACAGTGTAACCCTATGCAATTCTGGTAATGACTGACCAGAAGCTGTTGATTCTGAATACATTTATATGTAAGCTGAGACACAATAAATGAGAAACTCAACATCTTCATGTGATTACCTCTCATTGTCTTTATCTTTTCTTTTTGTGGGTGTTCCAGAAAGCTATTAACACTGGTATAAAGAGGGATTAATTCACAATAGCAGTGACTGCAATACAAGGCTGCTTCTAAGCTAGGGCTTCCGCCTTTTCAGTAGTAGCCCTACGTATTTCTTGTATCAGGCCATTGTGCACTTTACTGCTTAAATCTTATCTCTTCTGATCTGACTCCAATGCTTATATTGATCTAATTTTTGTTGCTGAACAGTCAGGTGAATCAAGAAAATCAGTAGAGAATATATAATTTTGGCCAAGCATAGCTTTAAAATTAACCTGGTTCCAAAATGCTATTACTACTCATTGGGGATTGTATAATTTGGGAATTTAAAAATGAAAAGACTGAGTCTTAAAATTGTTATTATTTCAAGTGATTCACCTCAGAATCAATCTGACATTTGCATACAAATTAGTTCTTTTTTTTATATCCCCTTCCCAAAAATTTCAATGTCAATTCAAAGCATGAAGATAAATTTGTAAATTAGTATGTTTGCTTCTTTTCCCCTTGCAAGAAGACAGCAGCTTGAAATATGTCTAAATTTAACTCCTTTCCTTATATGTAAGCTAGTAGAATGACAAATTCATCTAAATGTGAATAATTAAGGGGATTCTCTGAATCTCAAAGAAAGGACATGGCACATTCTCTGTAGTATTGAAAGGCAAACATACTGCCCCTGTCACTTCATGTTGGGGCAGATCCCATACAAGTGTTGATTAATTAATAAGGGATAGATTTTTTTAGGTATCTATAATCCAAGCCACCCAAATACAATAGTATTAAGTGGCCAAATCTATTCCTAACCTGTGTGGCCATGTCTTTATACATCCTTTTTTAAACACGCGATGCAGCTTGCCACGTATCAGAACATATATGGAGGTGAACAGTGGAATTTTAAACTGTGGGGGAAAAAACCCTATATAGTAGGGAACAGAATACACATTTCTACATACCAAAACCTTGTAAGAACAGTAGGAGAGTTTCATTTGCATTGATCTTCCATGGCAGATAAAGATCAGAAGGAGTGTTGATATCTTACCCTTGGAAGGGTTGGCAACATATCCCTGGATATAAAACTGTGCAGAGGGATGCTCAGGAGTCACTGAAAACCACTGTAAGCCATTATTTTGATCAGCATACACAAAGTCTTACAGTCTTACATTTTTTGACAACCTGAACCAGATTTTGGCCTTGGATCCATTGGGATATAAATTGTGTCTGCTCATACAATCGTTTTGGCGACTTGAGTGTCAAGGTGGCTTTTTATTACTGATAATAACCATATGCATATTACGTTGGAGGACTTCATCAAAGCCATGAGGTGCATCAAAGGAAACTCGCTTTCCTAGTGTCATATATGTCACACAGTCTTCACCAGAGACACTGATAAAATGGGAAATTGCCTTGGGAAATGAGTCTGGAGAGATAAGGTGAATGATGAAACAAGGACAAAGAAAAAAAAGAATTTTCCCTTTGCTATTAGATACCTGTTGTGACTTTGTTCAAAGCAGCAGTCTTCTAGTAGTTCCTTAGACTTAAAGAAGTGATATTTTTATCCAAGAGAAACAGAAGCACCTCACAGCAAACCATACGTACATGGGAACTTACAGGCCCTTGCAGCATCACCAGCATTTCATTCTGTGTAAACAGTCAGCTATGCTGCAGATGACATGTAAAACTTGTAAACATAAAGCAATCAAAGCCTGCACAAATATATGCACTGGTCGTGTGAACAGTCCTGTTAACATCAACTGAGTTTCCTGGGGACTGGAGGTGTCAGGGAATGATGCCTGGAGGAGTGAAGTATAGTAATTGTGTTTGCAATGGAAATGAAAACAGTAATGTTATGCCCACTGAACTTCACACTCTCCTGAAAAAAGACATTCCTTAGCAAGAAACAGTTCAGAGAAATGGCAAGGGACTTATTTTTACTGAGAAGTTATAGAGAAAACTATAAAGGACATAAGAACCTGAAAATAATCAGAAGTTAGAAAAAAAAGAACGTATTTATTGGGGGTGTTAGATCTCCCAAGAGACCAGGTCTCATTTATCGGGGGTGTTAGATTTCCCAAGAGACCAGGTCTCCTAAGCTCTTGCTTCCTATTTCTGCTGACATGCTGACAGCACCAAGGGCACAGAGAAGGTGCACCTTAGCCAAGCAGCTGTGTCCTTACACAGTTACTGTGTCTTTCGAGCCTCCTCCAGATAATGCTGGAGTTTCAATCTTGCTGAGCCACTTGCGAGATGTAGGCCAGGTGTATCAGCCTCATTGTCCACAACTTTTGCAGTTCATCTGCAGTTCCTCACCCTTTCCTAGTAACATGGGGAAAAAATGGTGGAAAAGGAAATTTAGACATTTTGCCATAAGAATCCAGTCAAAAGTACATATGGAAAAACATTATGGAGGAGAAGAAAAACTACATTCCTTGGCATGTTTAAAATCATTCATGCTGGTTTTACCGATAAAACTACCTGTATGGAGCAGTCCTACTCTGCTGCAAGGTGACAAGATGACCTAGTAATTTCTTTCCATTTGCATATTCTTTGACATTAATTTGTGCTACTTCTGACCAATTCTAGACATCATCAAAATCTATTGCTTATTCTGAGACTGCAAGTAAGAACAGAACTGCAACCAATCATCTGATAACCCATTTGTTAATATGGAGGTTTGTGTGTGATTTTCCAATTGCTCATCTTCTGGACGGAAAGTGTTCCTTTCTTAAAGCTGCAATGGCTGCTAAGAATGGATAGCCCATATCACTACATGAAAACTAGACATCTGTTACCAAAAAAAAACTTCTGTTGCTGAATGTCTGGGAAACTCAGCTGCACATGTGTTTCCATACCCTGTATGAACCGGATTCATATCCGAGAATCAGGTAAAAAGGTGGCAAAGGGATTGACAGTAATAACTTTGGCTGCCCTTATGTTCCACTCCCTTTAGGCAACTTCTTATCCTTAAGGACACCATAAAAGTGACAAGTGTAATCTGACCTAATAAAGCTCGGTTTGCTACAAACAGCTGTTTGAAAGGGCAGTGTAGGGGTGTATGAATCAGACAGTCTCAGAAACAGACAACCCCAGACAAATGGCCAACAGCAGTAAGAGCTAGTGAACCATTTCTCAGTTCTCATTTTTAATAGAAGTCTGTTCTTCCAGCAGCAGCCGATGGCTGGTGGCAAACAAATCTCTGTGTGTCATGCAGATTCTTCCTGATTGTTTTTCTTTGTCTGAAATAGAGATAATTTCACAGTCATCCTGTGTATTCTAAGAAAACAGAACTATTTACATTAAATTTTCTTAAAGGAATATAATAATTTTGTATAAATAGCACAAATGAAAGGTGAGTTCTCATTAAAGTATTAGAGTCTGCCCAAAGTTTTTTGGCAGCCTACATTATAACACATGGCAAGTTGAAATGTTTTTTCCTTGTGCTTGGTTTGTTCAGCATTTGCATTCCTACCTCAAATACACCGATTGCCTACGGCTTTCCTCTGATGATGAGGACTCTTCAGCCATTTTAAGGACTTCTGTGGTCTCTGAAGATTTCCTACTTGAGGCCAGAAGTGAGAAAGCAGATATGAATTCCACACTCAAACCTCGGGGTTGAGAGGTGGCTAACCTATAGTGCAATTTCCTACTGTGTGAGCAAGAGAGGTTGGGCAGAATATGCAAACCCAGCCTGTGGCTGCTGCCTGAAAAGGCCTCCTTTTGTACACTAAAAGCATATATAGGTTTAGTGCCACAGCAGTCTTTCCCAGAAAAGGACACATCATCTGTCAAAGAGATTGTATATTAGAAAGTAGATGAATTTGGCTTTATTTTCACATTGGTACAGAAGATAAGGCTGCCAAATCAACCTGAAGAAAAGATTATTGCTGCTTTCCAACCATCTGTTTTGTGTCATTCCTGCCACACAAGGCACTCTAACCACAAAAGTCTGGATAAACTGTCTCCGATGACCTCCCAGAGGTGAAATTGATACACTCTGCTCATGATGGGCACACTCATTTTTTTCTCTATGAATGATGTCATCAGGAAATGATTTCAGGAAAAAACAAGACCATAATTATTTTTAACAGAAATACAGTATTTTTGTCAAAAATTAAAAAGACCTGTCTTCCTCAGTTTCTTAACAGTTGGTTTTGAAAATAATTACCTGAGTTCAGAATATATGATGTTATGAAACAGAATAGACAAATACCAGATTAAGATATAAAAAAAAAAAATTATGCAAAATCAATTTGCGATTTATTGTAATTCTTCCAAAATATTTGTAGCAAACTGTGAACAGCACTGCACTAAGGTCCTAAAGAACCTCCAGCCTTAACATAGCAAAACATAGGATTAAAGACCAAATTAAGTAAGGGTGATTATTTCTGTGGATTATAAAGAGGAGATTTAGCTTGGAGATATGTGTTCGGGGACTGCAGAGTGAGGATCTGATAGACAAAAGCAGAAAAGATGTCTAGCAGGACAGAAGGAAGGAAGCAAAGCAGATAAAAGCAGAAAGAAAATTAAAGGATTGGGCAGAACAGAAAGAACAAGAGAAGGAAGATAAAAGCAGAGGTGAGGTGATGAGATATGCAAAATTCTACTCAGACACTTATAAAATTAAAACCACACCCTGATGTGTACAAAACTTACCCACACCTTCTTTTCACGCACAGATCACTTATGCTACCTGATAGTCCCATAGATATGCACTCCATTTCACTAATATAAAGGCATATAAAATCCACATCCAATTAACTTTCAGTCTAAATCAGATACAACCCTCGTCTGAGCAGCAATTTATATACACAGTGAACTTATTGCCATGAGACATCACATTGATTATTAGCAGGACTATACACCATCCTGAAGCCTGGTGTGTAAATAGCTACAGGTTGAGACCTCTAAAGTGTGTGTTCTTCCTTCTTTATTTCCAATCTAGTGCTATGCCTGTTACTAAGAACCTAGGTGTCATTAAAAAATATCAGAGCACACTGCTGGTACCCAGAGTGACACACCACATGGAAGTGTCATCCTGTGAGATCTCTGGGTGGTTAAAGAACTGCAGTGATAAAGTCAGGGAGTGGCGTTTGAGAGGCACTGCTTTCATGTACACTCAAGGCTGCAGATATTAATGTTTGGGTAAGGGTTTTCTTTTTGGTTCATTTGGTTGAGTGGTCAAACCGATCTTGCTCCAAGGGCCAACTGGTGGCAGGATACCAACTGGAAAGACATTACAAGAGTGAATTTATAGACTGAGGGGAGACCTCATAGCAGTCAACAGCTTCCTCATGAGGGGAAGCAGAGGGGCAGACACTGAACTCTTCTCTCTGGTGACCATTGACAGGACCAGAGTGTGGGAAAAGTCAATGACTAGAAGAAGCAGCCTTGAGCAAGAACTTGTCTTTCTGGCTGCATGGATGTGCACTAAAATCTGAAAAGGTATTTGAAAGCTTATATAAATGAGCATGGTGAATGTTAACACAGACACATGTTCATGTGGGTACACACAGTCATCTAAAAAGAGAGACATACATGCAGATATAATAGTTGAAAGAGGGAGTGATAGCCACAACCAAGTATCCACATATTTTAATCCTAGGAGAATTTAATCAGATGCTTACAGATCTGAGACCTCCATTTCTATCATTAGTGAATGTATAGTTTGCATCAGGGTGAGCTTGCACTGCAAAAATCTATCTTGATCTACCATGTAATCTAATACAAAATGAGCTTGCATGAAAAGGTAATACCCCTCCCAAAAGATTCCTGCCTCATTTAGAATACCTATTTTCTGGCTCCCAAAGTAAGGAAAATAAAGTGTCAACAGAGATGGTCAGCTTCTCACAGTCCATCATATTTCATGGGTCTAACCAATGCAATGTTTAATTAATCTAACAAATCCTGTCACACTTGATCTGGGTTTGCATTTCTCTCCAAGCCATACAAATACAACAGTATCCTCAGTGTTGCTGTCCTGTTGACTCACTATCAAATAAAATTGTCCTGCTGGATGAGTTTGCAGAGGTCAGGTGAGGGTAGATGATTAGTTCTTTTCAGCCTTACTGACTCTTGGCTCCTTTCCACATTTTTTGCTACAGGGAGGGCTTAAGATATCGTCAATCTGGTGTACACCTTTCATGCATTGAAAACGAGCATGTTAAAGGTGTCAGTGCTCCATACTGCTGCTACATCTTCCCAGCTTTAGGGCTTTTCTAGCAATTACTGGGGGATGTCTATTGCACTGATTACAGGTACCATCAAGCTGCTACTTCCCTTCATTATGTGCATTACTGCAACACCAGTGGCAAGGGAGATAACATCACATCCTTGTTCTTTCTCCTATCACTACATCCCAGATTTTTACAAGCTGTTTGGCATGCTTTTAAGTGATGGTGGCTAAATTCTGTAAAAGGTACAGCAGTAGACATTAGGAGGAACAACTGCAGGAGCAAAAGAGCTCTTATTTTAACCTGTATCAGATACTGGCTTCCATGGACAACCTCACTGCTTGTTTGGAAGCCTTGAATATGTCCAGAATATCTATTTGGACATCAAGAAAAAAATACATGGCAGATAACTCCATCTCCAAGTAAATAAAAGATGTGGAACCATGAGATGTCTGTTCCAGAAATGCAAAATTGGTTTAATGACAACTACAGTAAAAAGTTTGGTACTAGAAGGTAAGAAGGGAGTGATTTTGTCATAATATTCCTAAAAATTGCATATTAAGGTTCAAAAGTGACTTTGGACAATTTCAGATTCAGACAACTGCTCCTCTTCGAGGAAATAATTTTTTGAGGGCTTTGTGGTATCTTTTTAGTGATAGTAGTTACACCACTAAAAATGGAAAATACATCTGAAAACCATTGGCAATGAAGCCTGCATTGTCATCCTCCATATCCAACAGGTTTCATGTAAATACTTGAGAACAGAAATTTATAGGTTTCTTTTAAGTAGTGTTTTGTATGTCTATTACCCCTTGCTTCTCTGTGCTGTCAGAAGATTTGACTACCATTGCATCACCTTGCTCAAGTAGTATCATGTTGCTGGGTTAGTATCTGCAATAGCATGTAAATTAAAAGCTGCATAAAAGGCTAATAAATAAAATTATGCTGTCCGTAGCAAAACAGTGTTCATTTTATCATACTGTTAAAATGTTCACGTTTATGTGCCACATCATGAGATCTGTGATTTCAGTGGAGGTCACCAACTGTTGGAATCCAGTATTTTTTACTTTTTTTGTACTCTTGTTTATGAATCAAAAGTTCAATAAGACTTATTGGTGTGACAGTATCTATGTCTATTTATCTTTTTTTAACTACCATACAGTTCTGCAATTCTCAAGTTTATTTCTGGTTGAACTAGATGGCTTTTTGTTTTAAAGGACAGTTATAGGTTTATTAAGCAGGCCTATATAATACAAATGGCAGGGGGAAAATGTATATACAGAGGATTTAAAATAAAAGAACTTAACAAGCAACATTCATTCACTTGGTACATGTAATTTCTATCTAACTTGGGTTCTATTTTAATAATAAATGAGAATCTCAGGTCTCCTCTTTCAAATACATTGCTATCAATGTAGATATTTGCCAATTTACTGTTTGGAAAAGTATTAAAGTAGATGACATTATATCTAAGGTAAAATATTATAATTTCAATTTAGTAATTTTCAGCTTAAATATATTATCAATGTATTAAACTTTCCTTCAAAACTTTTGTACTTTTTAAGACAAAGAAGAATTTCTGAAGGCAGTGAAGTCTTCAAAACATTAGTAAAGGCATCTAAAATCTTTATTATTTTCTATTCTTGACTATAGCGCTGCTCTGAAGTACTCTAATGTTTCTATTTGTTTTAAGTTGAACTTCTTTCCCTCATTCCAGTAAGTCATACAATGTGTCATAAAAAGTGTAGTGTGTCCTGGAAGCCTTTGCTCAGAACTATGAAATTGTTAGTATTTAATTGGTGCTATCTGTGTTAAACCTCCTGTTGTTTGTATTTGAATTGTTACCGTGCTGTCTGTGTGATATTAGTGGCTGCAGGATAGAATTTCAGATTAGGGTTATATTTACACTTGGTTTTTCTGTGACTGCAAATGGTGCCAACATACCTGAGTGAGGCTGCAAAATCCACCAGGAAAGCCAAATAAACAATTAAGAAAACCAACACACTGCTTCACGCTGCTGCTCTGCACTGATAGCACCTGAGTGCCAATATCCATCTTGTCCATTTAAAACCAGTCTTTTGAGTCTGCAGCCAGCTTTCAGAATGCACTTCATGTCCACCTCTAGAGTAAGTATAAATAGTTCAGGAAATAACATGCCCATGAGCTTGGTGAAGTAATCAGTGATGTTCTCAGTGCAACAGGGATGGGCACTCCTGAGACTGCAGCCTCTCAAACAGCACTTAAGGTTCATCAAAAAAAAAGAAGCAGAGGGAGCATTAGGCCACTTCGTAGGTGTTAGACTGAAGCAGCAAATCCCTACTTACTGAGAATCAAACCAAACCAAACCAAACCAAAGCAGTAATTTATATTATATGACCTAACTTCAATGGGATTGACCTGATATTGATGGTGAGATTCACAGTCCTCAATAGACATCAGCTAGTATTCCAAATCAGTTATTACTTTATTTTGAATAGGGGATTAAACAATTCTGAATAAGCATATTCCAATTACATTGCCAGTCTTTTGCAATTGTAGTTTATAGGAGCCTTATAACTCTCAGCCATCTTTCTCTGTGACTTTAATGAACATAGGCCTTCCTCCTTGACTTTTAATATTAAAAATTATGGATTTGCAGTGAACTATATTCTTTGTCTAAAAAATATTTAATAGAGATTTTTCTTCTGACTTATTTTATACTACTAAAAGCACAAAACTTAGAAAGCATGAATGGTGATTTCAGAGACCAAGGAAAATGGTAGCTGGTTGTTTTCTGATTTCAGAGAAAAGCTATGCCTACTGTTGTCTGTGACAACTTTACATAATTCTATCAAAGAGCAGTATAAACTGGGAAATGCTCTGTCTGTCAGAAGCATTCTTTTCCTGTTCTATATTTCATACAAATTTTATTTTCAAATTAAACTTATTTCTTAATGGATTAGCAACACCAAAACACAATTTCAGCCTAACACAAGCAGTGAAAGCCATGTGTGTTAATGCCAATTTCAAACTGAAACAAAATGACTTTTAGCCTCACACTGTCTTTGGATAGGTCACCTATTTGCCTTTGTAGATAAACAAAATCTCACTCATCTCTTATATCTAAAACGGTATGTCTTCTCACATCGTATCAAAGTGTCAGAAAACAGCACTTTTTATCACTTTTATCATCACTTAAAAAATGGTTCTAAACCCCCCAAAACATCTAACAGCCTTTGGACAATTTGTCCTTCAAGTATTTTAAGCTTTGATTAATATCCTTGAGGTTAGATAGGCTTCCACTTTAGAGATGTTTCTTCCAGCTTAAATTAAGCTTGTTTCTTAGTTTGCAATACTGGGCAAAACAGAATTCAGTCCTACTCAGTATTTACACAAGAAAGCACAAGCTGGGGAACAAGTGAGGCTTTGATTTCACCACTCTTAATACCAGATGTGCATGACCACATCCCTGAACAAGACAGACTTGTCCTGGGTCACACAGGGGTACACTATCACACTGCAGAGGATGAATGGGCAGGCAGCCACAAGACATGATGCACTGATTTGGTCAGATTAATGTTTTTAATTTTGGCTTGAAGCCAGCTACAGGAAGACAGCTGATAACTTATGGTGAATATCTACAACACATTCCATATCTCATTGGATCTATTTATTGAATAGTAGTGTCTTTTCATTACTATATCATTATAGTCAATTAAAGCAAAGTTTCACAAATCTCTGCTCTTAAGAACAGCCTTTCTTAATGCTGACCTCCTTTGAAGTTAATATGAATGTTCATCTTGCTTGGGCAGGCAATATTGTCTTTATATCCTTGTGAGCTTGTAAGAACCGAGAAAACAAAAAGATCTCAAAATCTGGTATTTCAAAATAACAACTAATCAGCACTTCAACACTGCAAAATCATCACAAACAAATCTTTGAATAATTGTAAAACATTTGTATAATATTTGAATTTCCTTTTAATAGCAGCTCTATTTTAGCTTTTACCAGTACTGGTGTAAATCAAAGTATTTGCTCTAAGTGATAAAATATAAGGTTCTTATTTATGTGCACTGAGAATCTGAACCATTCTCTAAAACTCCTGAATTCCCAGAGTTCATTTGACAATAGGAAAAAGGCTACACAGATAATGGGCAGAGTCTGAATATAGCACCACCTGTTATGTGCTGACACTTACACACAGGCTCAGAGTTGTTTACTCTTTGATGGAGATGTCAGTTGCTGGTAATGCATTATGTTATTTGAAACAGCCGAGCAGAAAGCTGGAATACTGGCCCTGACTGACAAAACCTGTTGCCAATGCGAAATGCTTCTACAAGCCTGTGCTTGGCAGTTAGAGGTGAAATAAGCTTTCTGTCAACACATTAAGAATGCAATGGAATATACAAATACCTATAGATCTATACAGTCTTATTTTAACTACATAAATCTGTGCCACAGTATACCTCAGAGACCTGATACAAGTGCAGAAATTTAAAGTAGTTGACACAGAGAGGGAATAATTCACATGGAAATGAAATCATCATTTTACTAAAGCCCTGTCAAAAGTCTTGGAACGCGATAATCAGCCCAGATCTCCAGGCCTGAGAACAATCCAAAGCGCAGAGGTGGCTCCAGTGGTTCTAAATATTTTTCCAAGTTCTATCTTGCTTAAAAATTACTGTACTTTGGCAAAAATTATTAAGAACAGGCCAATGTTAAGTTCCATCAACCTGGTATTTCTGAAATAAACTCCAAGTTCCAGCATGTTCTATATTTAACAGCCTGGACACAGTTAGTGTTTCTGACCCTGGCAAAGCATCAAGGTAGCTCTGATGGCTGTAAAAGATTCAATAGTCACTAAACACCCAAAATTCTTCTTGTATTTTAAACAAGATACAAGAAATAACTCTTTTATTATGTGTCTATATGCTAGTATGACATTCCTTTTTTATTAACCCTTTCTGTACTGGACACTGAACTAGTGCTAGCACCAAACCTGGCCAAATCCTTGGTAATGGCTATTGCATCCCCCTATTGTGCAACAACTCAGATACGATCATTAGAATGCTAATAATACCACTGTTTCTTATCAGTTCCGAGAGTGGGTTTACCTTCACACCGATTTTCAGAGATAAAAGCAATTCAATAAGACTCTACAGTGGAGAGAGCTAAATTAGGCTGATTGCATAATGTCATATAGGCTTGGCAACTCATTATTTAGAAACATATAAAAGGAAGGATACCATAGGATATTTACGGAAAAAAGGACTACTCCCATCTTTTTTATGCATTGTCCCCACTGTCCTCCTGTCCACCTACATGCAGGACAGGGAGCTGGGGACAGGAACCAACCTTGCAAGACCTACATTAGGTCAAACAAATACAGCAGTTAACTTTGGGTGACACTGGAGCTACTCTATTATTAATCCAATTTAGGAGCACAGGTCTTAAATTGAGATGTAGAAAGAGGTAAAGAAGACCTTTGTTTAATTTTTCACAAACATCATGCAATAGTGACAGCTTTTTCCACAAGGAAAACCAAGCTGTGCTGTAAAAAAAAGGATGTAGGAATGGGTTCAGAGAAGAGCAATCCTTGAAATATAGCAATAAAGTCCTTTCTTGAGATGGTATGCTTCAATATGGCCCCTGTCCTGGTAAGCTGCCAACAGCACCATGTAGTCAAGGCTATTTTGGAAGAGGAACAAGTAAAAGGAGGACTACTTTATGTAGGAACACAATGCTATGTTACAAGGATAGAAAGAATGAGAAATTGTAACAAAAGTTTAAGTCAATGGTAGACATGCTAAATGTCAAAAAAATTAATGGAAAATACATGTAAGTGAAATAAAAATACAGAAGAAAGATACCAAACGCATGTTTATCAATCTAAAAGACCTTTAATCATGTACAATAAATATATGGAATGGTAAGACACAAAAATGACAGACAGGGATTTAATATGGTTACTAGTACAGAATTATAAGAAAAAAAATGTAAGGAAAATAAAGGAAAGTAAAACTGGTAACACCTGGAAGTGATAAAACAAATTTTTTAAAGCACTGTAGTAAGACGACACAGGGCTTCTTACTCTTGAAAGAACATGAAGCTTATAACTGAAAGAAAATACTTTAACTCAAGGTTGCATTCAATTTCCGAATTCAGGAGATATTTCTTCTCCTTTTCAGTTACAAGAATATGTTTCTATCACTTTTGCTTGTAGTAAAATTTTTTCTGTGAATAGATCTGCCATAGAGAGGATTGCTTCCAGGCAAATCGTAAAAGCTAAAAAGGTATCAGTGTATGGTGTTCACATCTCAGAATAATTGAAACTGTTCATGTGCTAACATAATTAAGGATGTCTTTCTCAACTTAAGTTTAGACAAGCTGGACAGTAGTTATCAACAGATCATCTCTTTCAGATCAGTTAAAGGCCCCAAAAGCAGTAAAACATGGACATTGTTATTAAGCTCCATACTAATTTATTCAGAAAGCATTCTCCATTTACCTGCAAATTTCCTTAGCAGTAATTTCCTGATATACTGCTTCAATTAAAAAAAAAACAAACACCCAAACCCAAAAAACCTCACCCAAAAACCTACATCTGCTTGGCTTTTTTCCCCCTTTCATTATTAGATTTCCCGTTCCTTAGTGTGACTACAGTTTACTACTTTGCACTTTAGAGATGCCAGCAAGTATCCATCTACAAATCCTAGACTTTGGGGGGACCTTAAGAAAGCAGCTGAGATTATTGCACAGGATGGAGCCTTACATAGGACATGTGCAAGGAGCCCTACATGGGACACATATCCACTAAATATGAGTTGCAAGAAAATTACTCCTAAAGAATCATTCATAAAGAAATAAGAGACCTTGGTTTTGATTCACAGAAAGTAATGGATTTTCAAATACCATGACAGAGTTGTTTTGTAGACTACCTGGGAACCTTTGTTATCTATCAGAATATAGCTCTGTTCTCACTACTGATATGTTCAACACCAAAAATAGAAGAATTAAGTATGGGCACCAAAAGAAGATAAACTTGACAGGGCTCTAAGTACCTGTAATGGTAGAGAGCGGCATGAGTCCTGGGACTTATGGAAAACTAGGATGCTGGACTACAGACATGCTGTTGTGAGGAGGAACAACAGAGTGGCATCAGCCATGATTAGGGGAAGCAGGCACAGATGTTTCTATGGGCAGCCTACTCTGCTAACAGAGTGAGACAAGTGAGCTGGCTCCCAAACAAGGTAACTACTGCCATTATGTTATTGTGTGTGAGCTAATTCATCCCTCTGAAAATTGGGGCTTGTTACTAGAGGTGTGTCACTATGCTGATATAAAGACACCACTTATCTGACAGCACAGGAACTGTGCTTGCATTTCCTAATATGTATAGCATCATGTGAACATTTCAGTTCAAGTGGTACTATCTTAGTATCTCCATAATCCACTTCATACAAACACGTGCCCAAAAGTATAAGAGCATGATCCCTTCTAAAGTCTAGAACAAAAGTGAAGCAAGGTCATTCCAGGAAGAGTAAAATTATTTTGGACAGAAAATAATAGCCATTATGTGCTCAGCAATTTGCATTTCAAATGCAAAGCATGTCTCTCCAGTCTTAAATTTTTACCATTAAAACATACCAGTTTTTTGTTTGTTTGCTTTGTTTGCTTGCTTATTTTTTAAATCCCCAACTCTTCCTGGGAAAAATTCTACAAAACCGAGCAGTACAAAATGTAAACAACTTTCCCTTTGGAGGAAAAGGAACAGATTGAACTGTACCTGCTGTTTCATTTACCATTGACAAGGCTTAGTCAAAACATTGTGGGGTGATGGAGGAAATGATGAAGGATAAAAAATTAGATCTGTATTGATTGTAATATGGTTTTTATTTAGGAGTATTTAATGCAGACTGCAGTGCATATGCATTCAAACTTAAATATGTATACTAGCATGAAAAGTCATTTAATATCACAGAAATTCCAACACAACTAGGGTACAATATCTGAAACCTAACGCTGTCCAATGCAAACAAATACAGAAAAATACTGACCTTAATTCACAACAATCTTTCCTGCATTAACATCTTTATTTCTCATCTTAATAACTAATCTTAATTTGAAGAAGAGTTATATTCCAAGTATAAGCACCAGCATATTTTGAATAAATGTGTTCATTTAGTTCTATTCATAAATTAATTACCATTTTCTTATTAAATAAACCATCACTACCACCTAATTTTCTTTTTAATCTTTTCTTTTCAATAAATATGCTATGGACCTAATTTTTGTGTTACATTTGCCGTCCGGATATTTTGAGCTCCATATGGATTAGTTGTATTTTCAACTGTATTTCCATTTACTATGATGCTCATTGGAGTAATCTGCTAGGTTCCATTGTGACAGCTCTCCTCAAAGTTGTCAGTCACTCATCTGCATTTCTCAGCATTCTGGTTAATACATGTCCAGAACGCACTCACTAACAAAATAGATTCCAGTTGCTGTTATGAATTATAATACTGAACCAGCACTTTTATTTTACACTACACAGAATTAAAAATTGTAAGAATCTCCTTTCTCCCTATCTTCATATTTCCAGTCTCAAAAGCCAAGATCACCCTTACTACCAGACATTTTCAGAAATCTCTCAAGTCTTCTTCTATGGATAGTACGGTTCCTATGTGCCTGCTGACAGCATGATGATCTCCACTGTGCTATTTTCTACCTGGCAATAGAGTAAGAAGAATTCAGTCAAACTCAAGCACTTCTTACCATAAATATTACTGATGTTTGTTGTACCTGGCTTTCTGCAATGCCCAATTTGAAATTAAATCAAATCAAAACTTACAGGCATTTTATGGAGCTATGTGCATTTCTGCGCTTTATTAGCCTATGGAGGAACATCTTGCAACAATAATGAACAAACCCACCGAGGAAAGGAGAACAAAATTGGGGTTTTTTCAGGAATAGCAGGCTCTATCAGAAAACTGCAGGATGACAAAGAAGAGAGTAAAATTCTGACAGTGAAAACTACATTGCAAAGAAGGTATGTTAAAACAGTATGTATGTGCACATTCAGGTAAGGGGATAAGTGAGATTACACAGGTGGCTATTAAGTTATTTGCCTATAAACTAGCCCTCAAGGAATACTTCTACTCTTATCACATCTGCAATTACTCGTATTGATATTTCTCATTCATCCTTTTTCTCCCACTCTGTTTTACTTTTGACATAGGCAATAGTTTCCCAAACTCAGAACATGATTCTTTACAACTCGCCTTCACGAATAAACTATTTCTGCTATGAATAACATAGCAATTAAATGCCTAATGTTATTGCCAATTTGGAGGTTATTGGTCAAAAATCTAAGTGGTGTTGTTTACTTTTTTCTTCCAACTCCACTGTTCTTTTATTGCTTCCTACTACCAGGATATGCATAATAACAACTGGACATAACCTTGCATTTGTTGCTCTTCCTGTGGGTGTGGACATGTTGCATACTGGTTCATGATGCAGGTCACCAGCCCTCCATGTTTCTGAGGTCACCGGAAGTCTTCCTTACTCACGGCAGTCTATGCACCATCTCCTCTGATGCGCTCTGCTCGTGTCTCTGCTGCTTATTAATGTCTCGAATTAAAGCTGACTGAAGGAAGTTAAATTGGGAGCATTTTCTTTCATTTCACTGCAAATCACAGTAAAAGAAAACCGAGAAGACTAGAGCCAACTGAGAACCTAAGTACCTATAAACCTGTTTTGAGCATCATGTGGGATGTGAGAGGAGGAATTCAAAGCTTCTGGATGTTGATCAGGTTTATGAGTTAGGGGTGAAGGTGCACAGGAGGGTCAAAATCCTTGTATACACAAGCACAGAGCAACAGGCATCCTAGAGTTTTAAAATGGAAAAATAAGACCCTCTGGAGCCAGTTTAAATAACAGTTGACGAGAGCTTATTTGACAACCAATTGTCAACAAAGGAGCCTGAAATCTTGTGTTAGTCATCAAAGCCCCTTGTTAGAGTTGAAATCATATTGGCTCCTTCATTCAGGAGTTCCTTAGGCTTTGATAAATTGAAAGGATAGCATTTATTTGATTTGGAGCAGATTTTTATGCTGTCTAACATTTTTAAGATACTGTGCCTCATTCTAGCTTGCCATACGTTTATGGTTCGGCATGACTGAACTTTGTATATTCTCTAGCTTGTAAACACCTTTTTTTATTCAGTATAAATGATTCCATTTAAAAACAAGTTCAGTTCTTGGCAAGGACAAGTGCCAATTTCCATGTTCATAACCCAGCCATTTTACTCAATTACTCCTTAATCTATGTATTTTTTGCCCTTAGTTGAACTACCCTTATTCATTTACTAATTAAGTACAAGTCAGATTAAGATCGCCACTTAAATGTTAATGTATTTGTTTGATCAAAATGAATTGCAAACACATGACATCTCATAATTGATGAACACAAGATGATAGCTCAAATCCACCTCTAGGCCTACATCATGAAGGTTAACATTTCAGGTAGCTGAAGGGAATGGAGAGAATTCACAAACATTTGAATTTATGAGTATGTTTTAGCCAAGATACTGTTCAAGAACTTGATTATTTCAGATTAATCATCACATACCATAGAGGACTAAAAGGGTTGAGTTGTTTCAAACAAGATTTAAGACAGACCTTAAGGACATTAACAGCTCGCTGAAGACTATAGTGTTGGGAGTGAACAGTTTCCATTATTCGTGCTGGTTTAACTCCAAAGCAAATTTAAGTATCAGAGTTATCCATTCCATTATTGATAATATTAGTAGACACAATCAGATAATAACATTATTTCATAATTTCAAGCTATTACTTCTCACTATTTTTCAGTTAATTCTCATATGAATTAGAAAACTTCCTCAGTTTCCTAGAGGTAACTTCTACAGTGCTCTTAAGTGTCAATAATATAAAACTTGTAAAACAAAAATTTTTATTATCACCAGGTAATTCCAGTTAAAAATTGAGGATTATAATCTAATACACAACAGAGAAACACAAAGGAAAATTGCATTTGAGTAAAACTCTGGTAAGGACTTCACCATTCTAAGGAAGTAAGCTCTGTCTGAATCACAGCTGTTCCAGGAAGGAAAATAAGGACAGATTCATAGTATCACAGAAAAACTAGGTTGGAAAGGGTTGCTGGAAGTCACCTAGTCCAACCTCCTACCTCAAGGCAGTTTAATTGAAAAATTAATTGAGGATATCCAAGGCCTTGTTCAGTCATGTTTTGAAAATCTCCAGAGAGGTGGATCCCTCATGCTGTCCGGGAAGCACATCCCAGTGCTTAACCTCCCTCACGAGGGGAATTTTTCCGGTGCCCAATTAGAATTTCTCTTGCTGCAACTTGTGATTGTTGTGTCTTGTTGTCTCACTGGCACAAAGAGCACTGCCTAAGTGGCATTACAATGCATCGCCTTCCTCCCACAAACTCACAGCAAGAACTTTTAAAAGCATGTTGAAACCAGTGATTCTGTATTTTATCTGCTTGGGATTTCAATTATGTTTGGGTTTTCAGCACACTTTGGGGATGATAATGATGGGGATCCATCATCCCCAACTCACATATGCCTCTGAAAGAGCCAGCAGCTGAAGACGGGAGACCACAAACTCACCCAAATATTTAGTTCTAACCAATTACTGTCAGAGACATGATGTTAAATCAGATGGATCTAGTATAGCTACTCCTGTATTCGTACGTTCTTCCTTTTCTATTGTTGAAACATTTCCAGTTCAACTCAGAGCAACTGTTCACAATTTGCACTTGGATTTGAAGTTTGCTGTGTCTGTTTCAGATTTGGAGAAGCTTCAGTGACCACAAGCTTGTGTGCTTTTCACAACAATATTAGCTGATATGATGAAAGACATTACCTGTAGTTAAAAATCTCAATCATTGATATTCTTAGTTTATCATGGTTACTACTATACCAGAACAAGTGGTGGACCGATCTAGCTGAAAAAACTCAATTATGTGCAGATACGGGTGATCATAAAGGATTCTATGAGGCCCTGAAAACAGCATACGGGCCTACAAACCAAGTCCAAAGCCCTCTACTCAGTGTTGATGGTCAAACGCTTCTAACAGATAAAACCTCCATTCTGAATCGATGGTCTGAACACTTTCAGACTCATATCAGTACCAACCGTGTAGTCCAAGACTCAGCAATTCAGTCCATCACACAACAACCGGTGAAGTACGAATTGGATACTGCCCCCACTCTGGGAGAAACCCTTAAGGCCATACAGCAGGTGAAAATCAGCAAGGCAGCTGGGGTTGATGGAATTCCACCCGAAGTCTGGAAACATGGGGGCCTTGCACTCCAGCTAAATTTCATGAGTTTGTGGTGCGCTGTTGGGAACTAGGTGAACTACCATCAGACCTTCGAGATGCAGTCATCATCACTTTGTATAAGAAGAAAGGTACTAAATCAGACTGTTCAAATTACTGTGGTATTACTCTGCTCTCCATTGCTGGCAAAATCCTGGCAAGAATACTCTTGAACAGACTAATACCCGCTATAGCAGAAGGAATTCTACCTGAAAGTCAGTGTGGTTTCAGAGCCAACAGGAGCACCACAGACATGGTGTTTGTTCTCAGACATCTGCAAGAGAAGTGTAGGGAACAGAACAAAGGTCTCTATGTAACCTTTGTCGACCTCACCAAGGCTTTCGATACTGTGAGCAGAAAAGGCCTGTGGCAGATTTTGGAAAGTTTAGGTTGTCCCCTCAAGTTCCTTAAAATGATCATCTCACTCCATGAGGATCAGCACGGCCAAGTCAGATATGGTGATGCACTTTCTGAGCCCTTTCTAATTACCAATGGTGTGAAACAAGGCTGCGTTCTCGCACCAACCCTATTCACAGTCTTTTTCAGCATGATGCTCCAAAGGGCCACAGCAGACCTCGATGATCAGGATGGTATCTACATCCGATACTGTACTGATGGAAGCCTTTTCAACCTAAGGCGACTGAAGGCCCACACTAAGGGCTTAAATTGTCTTGTCCGGGAGCTGCTTTATGCTGATGACGCCGCCCTTGTTGCACACACAGAGGCAGCTCTGCAGCGTTTAACATCCTGTTTTGCAGATGCTGCTGAGCTCTTTGGGCTGGAAGTCAGCTTGAAGAAGACAGAAATTCTGCATCAACCAGCACCTCAGGAAGTCTTCCATCATCCCCATATCACCATTGGCAAATCAGAGCTCAAATCAGTCCAGCAGTTTAATTACCTAGGTAGCCTCATCTCCTCGGATGGTAAGATTGACGGAGAGATAGACAACAGGTTAGCAAAGGCATACAGTGCCTTCAGAAAGCTTCATAAAAGAGTTTGGCAAAATAAACACCTGAAGAAAAGTACAAAGATCAGTGTTTACAGAGCCATAGTGCTGTCTACTCTCTTATACGGATCTGAATCATGGGTTGTCTACCGCCACCACCTGCGACTCCTAGAACGCTTCCATCAACGCTGTCTCCGCATAATCCTAAACATCCACTGGTCAGATTATGTGACCAATACATCTGTTCTAGAACACGCAGCAGTCACAAGTATTGAGGCCATGTTGCTGAGAACACAGTTGTGTTGGGCAGGACACATCTCAAGGATGAAGGACCACCGCCTCCCTAAGATCTTGCTTTATGGTGAACTTGCCACCGGCTGCCGCAAGAGAGGAGCCCCGAAGAGAAGATACAAGGACTCCCTGAAACAACATCTCAGCCTTGGCCATATTGATCATCATCACTGGTCTACTCCGGCCTCCAATCAGGAGGCCTAGAGACACACTATCTACAACGCTGCTGATGCTTTTGAGAAAGCACACAGGATCACCCTTGAAAAGGCAACGCAGAAAGAATCGTGCCTTGCAGAATACACCATCCAAGGAGTCTTTCTGCTGTGCCTTTTGCAACCGGACATGCCTGTCTCGTATTGGTCTTTTTAGCCACCAACACGCTTGCAACAAACGTGGGTAGAGCCCTTCCCAAATATTTGTTCGCGAAGCCCAGCCATGATGACTATACTAAGACATTAATTCTTAATTCTGAAGACAGCTTGATAAATGTAGAGTAAATTATGTTTGTTTCAGTAATTTTACTTGTAAATTAACAACTTCACACTGATTATAAAGTAACAAATTAATGAGAAAGCATTTGCTGAGCTCATGTGTGAATTCCAGCATTTGCTTTGTATCATTCAGCCAATAAACATTCCCTAATGATAGGGCATTTGTGTTTTCTAGACAGGTATGTGAACATGTAAGAAAACCTTGTATTTGAGGGTGAAATATTTCTGGCACTTCTTTACCACTTATACCACTGATAATAAGTTTCCTTGGCAGTAACTTCATTGGCAGTTTGTGAATCCACCCAGGAAAGAATAAACCTATAATTTCTAGTAGCTGGATTCAGACTTAAGATGCTGATACTTTGGAACATTAACATAACTTTCTTTGTTGTTCAGACCTCACTGTGATTTTATTATTTGATATAGGTTGCTATTGCCTGGTTTATTTTTCCCTTCTACTTCTACTAGAATTACTATTGAGGGTCAGAGACCTCCCAAAGGCGCTGTGAAACCTTGAATCCTCCTCAAATTTTAGCATTAGAGAAAGGTTACAAGAAAGATGAGCTTGAGTTTATACAGTTCATGAGGACCATGAGCACACAAGCAAACACTAGGATAACATTAAAGGCTCCAAGTTACCAGCACTAGGAAGAAAACTAGCTTCTGGGATTGGAAGGAGACAAAGACCTTTCATCCTTTTGACAAGCTCACCTCGAAGAAGAAAGGTGAATACTAAGCCAAAAACAGGTCCTTGTAAGTGCCAACATAGGCCTGTCAAAGTGGTTACAGCTTTGAAAATAAATCACATGCAAATTGAGCAACAATTTGTTCCCCATAGCCCTATTTTATTTTCCTCTTTCTATAAATTTATTTACAGGACGAACCTTTTTTCTCAGTCAGAAGCAATCTAGGAGCTGTGAATTCTCCTTTTGATTAGAAGATCCTTATGGCTGTGTAGCAAGAGTCTATATGAAACTAGAATACTGGTTTTGGTGATGGCCTAATGGAGGAGTACAATCTGCAGTTCCTGCAGAGTTGGAAGGGATCCACAAGGATCATTGAGTCCAACCCCTGGCCCTGCACAGGACCACCCCCAAGAGTCACACCATGTGCCTGAGAGTATACTCCAAACACTTCTTGAACTCTCTCAGCCTTGGTGCTGTGACCACTTTGCCAGGGAGCCTGTTCAGTGCCCAACCACCCTTTGGGTGAAGAACCTTTTTCTAATATCCAACCTAAACCTCCCCTGACACAACCTCAGGCCATTCCCTCAGGTCCTGTTGCTGGTCACCACAGAGATCAGTGCCTGCAATCAGGTCTGATCAGACTGCAATGAAGTCTCCCCTCAGTCTCCTCTTCTCCAGGCTGAACAGACCAAGTGACCTCAGCTGCTCCTCATACAACTTCCCCTCAAGGCCCTTCACCATCTTTGTTGCTCTCCTTTGGACACTCTCTAACAGCTTAATATCCTTCTTATATTGTGGAGCACACAATATTCAAGGTGAGGCCGCTCCAGAGCAGAGCAGAGCAGAGCTGTACAATCCCCTTCCTCGACCAGCTGGCGATGCATTGCCTGATGCCCCCTGGGACATGGTCTGGTCCTCCTGGTTGCCAGGGCACTGCTGACTCATATTCAACCTGCCATCAACCAGGTCCCTTTTCACATCACTGCTTTCCAGCAGCTTATTCCCCAGTCTGTACAAACACTGAGGATTGCCCTGTCCCAGGTACAGAATCCAGCACTTGCCCTTGTTAAACTTCATATACAGTGCAGCTCCTTCTATATTCATATCTGTAACAGCACATTTCCTCTAATTTTAAGATTAGTGTGTAAAGTCTCTGTGCTTATGCTTTAGATAAGATGGTCACTGATCTGTAAATAGTATGAATCTTCAGAACTGTACTCTTTCTTCTGTTTCAAATCTAATAAAAGTTCAATTCATAGATGTCACGAATTGTATAAATATCCACTGCTTCCAAATCAATGTTCCTTTAGTAAATCTAAATGAAATCTTAGTAAGCATGCAGTAAGAATATAAATAGTAATTCATATAAATATTTATCCTTAATAATAATTCATATCATAAACTTCCAGACTGGTGTCATTGTATATGTGATAATAATCTTTTATCTTCTGCTTGCATTCAGCTAGACCATACACAGTGAGATGATCTGTCAATACAAAAAGAAGTCTCAGAACTGGAAACTGATGTAAGTCACAGAGACAATCATCCATCAGCACCATCATCAGAGTACCCAGGTCACTTAAGACAATCATTCTCAAGATGGTGGTATCAAACATATTAAGTTGATTCTTTTATCCCATGAACAAGCTATGTCTACAGCAAGAACTTTTTCTGTAGTTTTGACGCTTCATGAATCAGATGGATTACAGTAAAATGATTCCAAACCAATAGGATGCTTCAACTGGTCCTACCAATGTTACATTTCCAATGGCAACAGGAAAGGCTGTTTAGGCAAATGACAGCCTGGCCAGTTTCTGCAGTCTACTCCCCTCAAACTGCTGCAGTTCCATGACTCTAGGAATAACAATGTTGAAGCACATATCCCTGCCTTATCCTTCAACAATCCAGTTTTGTACCTATTATCTAAGTATTTGTCTTACCACTTATTGAGCTTGCTCATACTAACTGCCTTGACCGACTCCTGTGGCTGCAAGACCCAGAAGTTTACTACTTCCCAGATAAAAATGTTCTTTACTTTGACAGTTAACTGTGGATAGCTGGTTTCCAAAACACATTATCCAAGTTAGGTCTGGTATAGCTACTGGTGGGCTTCAGCTGATAAACTCAGGCAGCTCTCAACTGTGTAGAAGAATCTCCAACAGCATTTGTCATCCCATTTTTCTATTGTCAGTGCAAAGGTTTCCTCAGTATTTACAAAGATCTGTTTAAGTTTTCTTTTGTATCTTCTCATCACTGTGTTTATCTGTTAATTTTAAAGTTGGCACGATAAATAGCCAACAGTACAATAGTGTACTGGCTATTTAAGGAGCACTTTGTTCTTTTTAGTAAAAACAGCAATAATAAAGCCCTATTATTACTGATACCAGTGTTCCTCGTTTATACTGTATTGGTCATTTGTATTAGATGTGTGTGTGCATGTTGCTTAAGATCTCAGTAACAGATTGGCTTCCCACTGGGCTGGGCACTGTAAAGGAACAGAAAAAAACCCTTTTCTTGTAGGCATACTAATGTAGCAAAAATACCTAGGTCCTTTTTTTTTCATGAAGATCTCCTTATTTAGAAAGCTATTGCTGTTCTTATTACAGATTTTTGGTTACGCTAAGCCCGTACTCAACCACTGACTTCCCTAGAAGAAAGGCACAGTAATACTTGTATATTTTATGGAATAAAAGTCCAATCAATTGAGTCCAGGTCAAAAGTGGTTTTGTGATCATTCATCTACTTTCTTACCCTTTCAAAAATAATTTTAGAGAATAGATCTGCTCTTTTAAAAATTTACATAGGTTCACCTCTTCGGACAAGTTTCCACAGAAATACATTCTTCTTCCTGACCACATATTTTCATGGGATAAAAAGTCCTGTGTACTAACTAACTATTAATTTCTATGTACATTTTAAAAGTTTGTTTGTTTTTAAAACAGTTTTTCCTCTGCATTTTGCATCAAACCAGGGAAATTCTTTTTTGGGTACAAGAAGAGTCTAACCATTTAATCAGATGCTCCTATGTCTGTAAAGGATAGTCCTCGAGTATATCAAAACCAGTTATTTCCTCTTGTGCATTCTATTACCTGAATTAACTGCACAGAAGAAGTCTCTCCCTGATGGTCATCAGACTTACACATTTATATACATATATTGTAATGATACTGCATATTTTTACCTTTTTTTTTTTTCCCTCTTCTCAAGGAGCATCATCCAAAAGCCACAGTAGAACCATACTTACCTTTGCAAACAGGATATATCTCACACTTACTGTTAGGTAGAAAGGTTAGGAAACCAGTTTGTGCTTAAAGCCGAACTGGATTAGTTATTGCTAATAAAAGGATAACTGTCACAGTTACACTGCATTGTCTTAAATGGCTCAAGAAAAAGCCGGTTGCAGTTATGCACGACGGAGTATGACATGGACAAAGCCTATAAAAAGTTTTCTGTTTACTGCCATTCATTTAAAATGACAAAAACCCCTCAGTGTGCTTCTTACGCACATGTGATGTGCTGATCTGTTTGTGGTTTCAAGATCCTAGTAAAGAGATGATCGTGTTTTGGAAAAGCCCTCCAGAGAGTGCTGTCAAACGTTTCAAAACGTGGGACTGCCACGATGGCATGCCGAGCACGGGGCGGCGAGGAGATCAACACCGGCTGCAGGACGGCCTCAGCAGCACCGCAGCCAGGATGGGGGGGCTCTACCTTCAGGTCTGTTTCTCTCACCTGAGACATCAAGCGCAAAAGAAGAGCCTTTAAAGCAATTAAGCTATGGAAAAGAGGCTCGTCCACACAGCCTAACTGGAAGGTCTCAAATGGGTATTACTCCCTTGCCATGTCTTGTTCCACCGGAGTTAACCTGGAAACCGTGACTCGAGGCTTACGGGTTTATTTTTTCTTGAAGCCAACGTTTGCTTTGGTTTTAATCTCCCACGCACAAGCACACCCCGCTCCCGGGGCCCCCGCGGGGCTGCCGATGCCGTGGCTGCCGGCCGGCCCAGCGGGCAGGGCAGGGCTGGGCAGGGCAGGGCCGGGCTGGGGCGGGGGGTCCGCCAAGGCCCTGGGAAGGCGCTGCCCTTCGCTCCCGTGCGGGAGGGCCGGGCTTCCCCAGTTCAGACAAGTCCTTGCCCCGCTCCCGCGGCGGCGGGTTTGGTGCGACACCGTTCTGACATGTTGTAACTGGTTTCCACACCCACCGCGCCCGAGAGCGACGGGAAGTACCTGCGATGAGCCCTGCGCCGCCGTGACTCGCCGCCGCCGCGATCGCAGCAGCCGGGTCGAGCCGCTCCGGAGGCGAGACCCCACCGCGGGGCACCGGCGCAGTAAGTGGGTGTGTCTCCCTTCAGTCTCCCCCGGGACGGGACGGGGGGGGGGCAGCGGCGGCGTCAGGGCAGCCCCCGCCCCGCCAATATCCCGCTGGGCGCCGAGGGACGCTTGGAACGGGGACGCGGGGGTCGCGAAGCGGAGGCGGCGGCGCGGCCGGAGCGCGGGGGGAGCGGGCGGCGGCGGGCGGGGTGGGCGGCCCACGGGCGCGGCTCCCGCGGCTCCCACGCCGCGCTCCCTCCCGGCGCCGCGTTGCGCAAGCGGCCCCCTGAGCGGCCGGGCTGGGGGCGGCACACGTGCGGTGTCTCCCAGCGGAGGAGGGCCGGCTATTTTGCCCGGAAAGTTAACTTTCTGGTTGAACAAAAAATAAAAAAAAAAAAAAAAAAAAAAGAAGAGGAAAGAAGAAAGCATTAGGAACGCTTGCGGTGTTGTTTTTCACTTGGATTTGATGTCCTTTGCATCCACGGAAAATAGTGTAATGTCATTCATAATGAAATAATTGACTGTCACTGCTTAATGTAGGTAATTATTATTTATTCTTGATACAATTCTTTAATAGAAAGGGTGGTGGAAGGCAGCTGTCGTAAAACGCCTGTTTGTTCTGTTAAAGGCTGGTCACGCCAGGCCCTTAAGCCGTGGGGAGAGAAGCTCCTTGGCTGAGCCATGGGCCAGAGGTAGTTAGGTGGATGCCCCAGAAACCATACCTGATAGAGGGGCTTGCAGCGGGCTGTTCCCGAGGTTTAAATTTCCTTTAACGGGTGCCAAGGTTGAAACTTGATGCAGAAATTGTCAAAGCAATCACATTTCCATTGAAAAAGAGGTACGGTCGTCCTGAGGAAAGCACTATGGCCAGGGCCTTGCCAAGGACCAGCTGTACAAGCCCGAGGTTACAGCTGCTCCCCAAAGTTCCTGAATAGGATTTTTTCAAATCTTGTGAATGTTAGTAAGGCAGGGAAGTTTCTTGTCTTTAGCACTAGCCTGGAGGACTGTGATCCTGGAACCCATGTAGAATGTTGTGTCATTTTCTTTAGTGGACATTTGTCATCTGCTGCTTTTATGAAGTCCAGGATACTCTCCATATCTTTCTACAAAAAGGCATGTTTTCTTCTTTGTCGAAGGAAAAGGGCTTTTCTTGCTGGGTTCCTCATAATGGCATTAGAAAGGTCTGAGCATATTGTTAATTGAAAGACAAGATGATTACCTCAGTGCAGGATTCAGAATTTGTGTTCTTCAGCAAAAGTTTCAGTTTTAGCAGCTGCATTTGAAGTTCAAATTCAGTTTAAGCCCTTTAATGGCACTTATTAAAAAAGTGATCGATCCCTGTGTCCAAGCAGAGAAGATGGCAGATATGCTGGGCTGGGATTAACAGCCAAGTCTATTTTTCAGAGGATGAACAACTTTACTGGTGCTGGTAAAATTTGTAATCATGTACGTGAAATCTGATAAAGATCTGCAAGCCTCCAGAGGTGGGCCACATTCTGCACAACCTTGCTAATATAATTGTTGACCTGAGGAGGACCTTTGAAGACGCAAGATTATTATACAGAAATCATAATACAGAGTTGAAGAGAACACCAAAAAATTTATTTAAGAATTTTATGTAAACCTCTCTCTCTCTCTCCAAAATTATATTGTTTCATAGGTACAATTTCTACAACATAGCTCTTACCTTATAAGGAGGAAAATACCTGTGTCAAGACGCTGAGAGCTTTTGTTAAATAGACTTGAAGCCATTGTTTTTATTTGGGAGTTTTCTTTTGTTTCACACGAATATATCTCATGCTGATTTCCTTAATTTCAAAAACCAGGATTAAAATTTTTTCATTTGTCTCAAGTGTTCTGCGATTTGTTTCATGCTGACAAATTTTACATCTACTTTCTTTAATAAATCTGCAGTGCTTTAAGCTTCTTTTGTAAACAACACTTGTTAATCAAACATCAACTTCAAAGATGTTCACTTTAAAATGATTATTCTTGTTAAAAAGATGCTGCACTAGAAGTCTCACCTTTCCAAGATTACATATGTTTATACTCTGCTTTCAGCATAAGTCTGAGCATAAGTTGCTATATTTGACATATGCCACAATTAATTAATTAATTAATTCATTATATTCGATGAAAAGTCAAGCAGTTACAACTGGTATACTATTACGAAAACAAATCAAAGAACCAAACCAAATAAAAGAAATGTAGGTGAGCCAGAACACACATGCAATCTTTTTTTGCCTTTTATTTGTTCATAGCTTTCAATATTTGTATTGCACAATGTTATATAGTAAGTATAGTCCTGTTCCCTTATATTGTTTTCAAAGGAAAGAGTGAGAAATAAAAAAATGGATTTAGACAAGCTTTTGAAATAAACACATAAGTCTTTCTCAAGTGTATATATTCAATCAGTAACAAAATTTCTATTTGAAAGTATATCCATTCTAAAGTAGTAAGAGTTTTAGAAATATCTTTAATTTGCTTTTATAAAAAGCATGTCATAATAAAACTGACTGTTTTACTAAACTGGTTAGAAAGTTACTTGTCCTGGAAGGCCCTAAAAGAGAGTTGTATTGGGTTCTTAGTACAGTCAGCCACCTGTAAGTGTTCAGACTCTTCAGAATAACTCAGCTAACTGCATTTCGTATCTTGGTTGTTCTTCATTCTTCATTTAAAATGTCTTGAAAACCTGCTCCAATGATTGGCTTCCCTGGGACACTGAAGTGACTGTTTTAATTTTACAATATTCTAAGAGTTTAACTTCTGAATTGGATATCTGTCACAGGAATACGTGTAGTTCTCAGTTGGAGGGAGAGCAGTCAGATCCCTTTGACTTGCTGCTTTCCAGTTCACCACAAAGAGCTACTCTGGAAGCAGCCAGGAACACTCCTTTCCCTCAGGCTCGAAAGCAATCCTATCTGGGAAGATCTACCTTGCTGCTTGGCTGAGAGACAGGATTCAAATGGAATTATTTCATATGACATGCTGATGCCAGCCTCAGATCTGGATTTTTCTTTCTTGGTCTTTTTTTAACCTCAGTCTTCCCAAGTTCCTTATAAATCTTCATTTAATTGAACATTTAATTGATTTTTGAAGTATCAGTAATTATGGACATCTCTATTTTCATTCCTTTAGGTTAATATAGCTAATTTACGTTTCCTTTCAAAAAGATTTAAACTGTTCCCAGCAAAGAGTGGAAAACAAATGCACTTTTTGCAAAAATATCTGAAAGGTCTTGATGGGAAGAGGGAATTGTGTTAAATTTATATGGCAGTAAATGAAACCAGAATGCTGTATGACTGTTTTTTGCTATTACACTGCTATACTATTTAATTGGGTTTGTAGGGAAACCCAGCATTAATTTTCAAGCTATCCACTGTGAAAGCTTTTTCTAACTATTCTACCTTTGTTGTATCTTCTTCCTATTTCTGCAGGCTTTCGCTTAAGCTTCATGCCCTGGAAGCTGAAACAGTGCTACCATGTATCATGTTTCTATTTTACATGGCCATGCTGATGACACTGTCCTGAAATACTGCCCCCTCCCCTATTTTTTTGGAGACTTACTTGCCCAATGCAGAAATCCAGCGCAGTTTAGGTTTTAGGTGAATGGTGGAGTTGCTGTTTATTCTCCCTCTGTCTTAAATCCCACATTGTTACAGCTGAAAACAAATCTGTCAGCCCTTGCTAAATGAAATTAAAAAAAATAAGAATGAATTTATAAAGCATCAGCAGTAAACAACTTATTATTAATGTTTTGGAAAAAAAAAAGTTAGATTAAAGCAGCCGCTCCTTTTGGCAGAAGGAATGAACAGGGTGGAAACTAGACATCAGATTGCTGATTCAGAGTTTGATCCCAGATGTGGGAGGATAAATCTTTCTCGAGTTCCTCATAACTCACTGAAATGAGGTAGGCTGGTCCTGCTTGAGAGCAACAAGTGGATTAGATCAGCATGGGAGAAGAGATACATAAGGAGGAGTACCTGAATGACTGTGGTTTCGAAGAAGCCAGAGAAAAGGGATGTATTGCAGAGAAAGTAATGTATCAAAAAGTAGGAAATTTAATTGGTTTCTGAAGTGTTTCTTTCAACAGTACTGTGTCACTTGTTACAAAGAGGGTTTTGAAACACAGCTTATGATAGCGTATTGGTACCTGCATCAGGTACGTGTTGGTGTTACCGGTACAGATGTTCAGTGTATTATGAGCTCTGATGTAGGACTTCACCAAGTCACTTAATTATGTGTTTAGTTTTGTCATATGTAAAAGCTCTTTATCTACCTCTTTAATATTCATTTGGCAATATTAGTCCCTGAGCCTTTTCAAAACATTTTTAAATTCTTGGAAGATGCTAGAAAAACCTAGAGCAACATTACCAGAAAAGTATTTTAGTTAATATCTGTGTGCGTCATAGATCTCTAGAAATATTCTGTTTGTTTTCTTACTTTTTTCTCTTCGCAGATACATTTCATCAGCTCATGAATGGGAGCTTAAGAGACTTTATACAAAATATATATGAAAATGGAAACTTCATCTTTGCTATCCTCCTTACATGATGAATGCAGATCAGACAACTATATTGAACCGCATTACAAGGAATGGTACCGAATAGCTATCGATGCTCTGATTGAAGGAGGTTTAGAAGCCTACAAAGAATTTCTTTCCAAAGAGAGATGCTCAGAGTTCCTAGCGGATGAGGAAATTGATTATATTTTGAACAATGTTCACAAACTTCCCCAAAACACAATTTATTCCTCTAACCATGCCATTGATGACACCTCTTCCTCGGGAACCTACTGGCCCATTGAATCAGATGTGGAAGCTCCAAATCTTGACTTAGGTTGGCCCTACCTGATGCCTGGAATTTCTGGTGGCACAAATATTGATCTGCTTTTTCATCCACCACGAGCACAGCCTTACACTATAAAGGAAACTATTCGGAAGATGATACGAGATGCAAGAAAGGTAAATGTAAAAAATATTATTGAAAAAAGTGGCAATAATAATCTAGTTGTTGTTTAATTACAAGCTTTTATTATTATTTTTTTTTCTAGCAAGAAAATATTATCTGTCTGCTCTCAATTCAAACAGAAAGATTTTCCCAAAGTGATATCAGTCCTTTGGTGTCACATACACCAATGTTACGAACCTTAGTTCAAAGGGAGGAGGGGTTAATTGGAGGGATTAATGAATATTACCATTATAATGAATAATTACTATTTTACTGTAATGCTGACCAGTGCATGAGAAATTTGTAGATAATCAGCACACTTTTTCTTTGACCTCAGCTGAATATATGTATTATATATACCTCAAGTGATACAATTCTATATAACTGTAGGATATATACTAAAGTTTCTGTCTTGCATCAGTGGGAACATGCATTGGTTTGGTATGGCAGACAGTTATGAGAAAGCAACACTTTGATGTACATCAGACTCATGTACCTCGAGAGTCTCGGGTTTTGTGATTTTCACATGTCCTTGCAGAAGTTAAAGAGAGCTCAGAAGAAAAAAAAAAAACAAACTAGGCTTAGGAAACAAGGAAATAGTTTTCCTTGGGTATCTTACCTTCATTTCTGACTAACCAGTAGAAATTTGGACACTTCTCCAAATGTACTTGTCTCCGCTTAGGGGCACTTGTATCTTCAGTTTCCTATGGCATACCCAGCTTACAATTCAGTGACAGGGTGCTGTATGTACAAACCACCTTTTGCTTTCAGTGTGTCAGTTTTCAACTTTTTAAGTTTTAAACTTTTCAGTTTGAAACAGTGTCAGTTAGAAAAAAAGAAACACCAAAAAAGGTATTACCATGCAGATCTGTTTAACACTGTGTCACTTCTAACAGATAGGACAAGGTTTCAGAAGTATTCCTAGTAAGTACATCACGCTCTGATTTCTTCCCCATGAAATAAAATTGTATTCTGCATGACTATGAGCTTCAAAGCAGTAGGATGGGCTCTAGCTTGCATGCATCTGTAAACACTTCAGTGGCTGAAATATGCGTGCAAATGTGTGCAGCAGAAACAGGCTGAAAAGGGCGGGGAAGGGAAGGACAGTGTCTTTTTACACTGTCTCTCCTATATTGAGATAAAGCATATAATTTGTTGCGGTAATAGAGTTATCACTAGGCCTTTTACCCTGCAGTTTATACTTTAGAATGACTGTATGCTGAAGGAAGAGTTAATTACTTCTGTCCTTCTTTGTCCATTTCAGAGTGAGAGTTGGTGTTTTGTGTTTTAGTATGTAGTGAGACTTGACCGTGCCTTGCCCAAAATACTCTTTTTCAACTGCAGCTCCTGACCTATCAATGGATCCACTGTAAGGGAAACCACAAAACCACAGTTGATTCTATTGCAAAGACTGGTTCAGTTTTGCTACACGGTCTTGAAATGCCATGAAGAAAGACCGTTTCCCATTAGTTACCATGCTTTTTGTGACGATCTGCATGCAATCCAGTCCCTCCCAAATGTCTCTCTGGAAAGAAAAGTGGTGCTGATTAATACCACTTTAAGGAGTATGCCTCCTTTGAATGCAGCTATAGAAAAAAAATTAGGTATGATTCTTGCTTCACTTTGCAAAAGGGTTGGAAATGTAGTATATTGGCTCCATGGTGTATTTGTAGTGCTTCAGCTTTATAAAGAGGATATTTTGTGTGTGTCACTGTAAATCTCACAGATGAAAGGTTTGTTTAGTTGATCAGCACAACCTCAATGTCAACAACTGTAACACTTGATACACTGATATAGGTTGGTTGCTTCAGGGAGCAACAATTAAATCTAAAGACATAATGTTGTTAAGCCTCATCTGTCTGCAGATCCATAGAAAAGTTTAAAGGATTTCTAAGTAAGGTAAAATAAGGTATTAAAAACATGCTTACAGTAGGTAAACACTTTGCAAACAGGCTAGCATACTTCTCTCAAGCCACTTATAAAAAAGCAGTTATATTAAACAGGATTCTTTGTTATGTAGTCGTGGAGATGTGTAGTCTTATGAAAATATTCGAAGGCAATAGGAAAATATTACACATGAAACACAGAAACCTGGAAAGAATAAATCGGCAAATCATGTTCAGCCAACATGGCTCTAAGCAAAATCTATGGGAATTTCAGCAAGCTTATTTGTGAAAGTAAACAGGTTAGCATACTTCTTGGAGGTGGGCATATTCATACCACCTAAACTTTAAGCACCAAACCTGAGTGCCTGAGTTCAGGCACTGATTTCTCTGGGCTACTTGAACGTTCAGTGCAGTAGGAAACCAGTTCCTACAAGGGCAAAGCAGAGAATGTTTCTGCAGTGATTGACCCCATGAAGGAATGCATTCGATACATATTTATATGTACAAACTATCCCAAAAATTCATGAAGGAGACTGAGCCAGTATATAAGGAGATATATATATATATAAAGATATATAAGGATAAGATGACACTATTAGTGGACTTACCCTTGACCTCTTTAGTGCTTGATGCATCACGGTGTCACTCCTTAAAATGATTATTACATATGTTAATTTTGACCTTAAGAAGACAAGTTGTAAACAACATTAAGCAACTTGCTTGCTGACAGTGATTTTTTCCTGACTAAAGAGGAAAATCATCTGTAAAGCTATGCTACACTAGATTAAAACTAGCTACTATGAAAAAGTGGTGTAAGAAAAATCTTCTCACATGTTTCTTAAATACATAATCAGCATAACAATTATGCACATCACCTTCATTGTAAAGTGCAAGAGATATAATCATGGAATTTTTCTTACAGAAAAGGATCAATACTGTTAAGTTCTAGAAAAGTGAGCTAACCATTTTAAGGAAATGAATCCATTCTTATGATACATGTTTCTGAACTTCTGTTAGAGCAGGGAAACTGCATTGTACATAGCATGGCATTCCATTGCCATCTATACTGCAGCTCTTCTGTGGGATAGGTGTGATGTTAGCGGAGTGCCTTAGGTCAAACCAAGATGTCAACAAAATGGGTTTACAATTGGTGTAACTATACCTCATCTCCAGATGATACAGCTTGCCAATCACCTGCCTCAGTCAACATAACCTGTGTTCATGCAAGGAGGCTGTTTGGCGTGACTGTGTCAACTGGGGAGACACGAGTCTTTTTCTCATGTTGATACAACCGTGTGAGGAAAAAGGACTTCAAGGTCTGTCTGACCTTAATGATGGACAAACTTTTGTAAACAAGCCAGCTGCCTTGTTTCTCTTATGTTTTGTAGTCTTCTACCTTTAATCATTGGCAGATTTCCGGCTTCTCTGAAGCTTGAGGTGCTCCTACAGCCTGACTCATCATGGCTGGGCTGTCTGAACAGCAGCTGATAATGTTTAGCAGTTTTTACTGAGAAGATTATTCATCTGGGAAATGATATCAAGATGATTACTCACCTGTGTCAGGTTGATGTGAAACTTCCTTCTCTTACTATGAAGTAACACTGAGACTTCAAAAATGAAATGTCCTCTCCCTGTATGGCTTTTCATAAGAGTTGCCTCAAAACTGTCAGTTATGAGGCTTGTACATGTGTGCAAGAAATATTTTGCACTATTCTTTTCAGGTGTGATTGACAGGGTGAGGCAACAGGGGAAGACAGGACAGAGCACCAAAGGGTATTTCTGGCAGTGTGTTTTTCTCTTACTTCATTAACTGGATTCCTCTGTCGACCACAGAGATGTTCCTACACAGTTTTAGAGAGAATGCTCAGCTGAGTCTTTCAGGCTAATATCAAAATAAGGATCTGCTCTTCCGAGAGAGAAGCAAAACCTGTTTCTTAAAGAACTATGTTGTTTAGACAACCCAAGGATTGCTGGTTTGCAGCACAAGCTAGAAAATGTTGAAAGACTTTCCTGACATACTTTGGGGATTTATGATTGATTGTATGAAGTTACACACTATTCAGTAAATATGCAATACTTTTCACTGATTTTATTTTATTCAGATAAACGAGCAAGCTTAAGCCTGGGTTCATAAAGTCAGTGATAGTTTTAAGACTTTTTAAAAAACGTAATTGCTTGGAAGCTTAAATAAAAATTTAGGTGGTTGTTTTATCATTTTGGAAAATTAAGAAAAGGCAGTTGTTTTTGCTGAATTACTCATGCTTGGGTTTTTTAATGTGAGAAAAGGTTGCAAAACTTGGACCCTTGGGGAAGAATTAAGTTACACACTATAAACGAGTGTAACTTGTTATTAGTCGTGCTGGACACACTGTAGGTAGGCACTTAGTAAGTCAAAAAGGACTTCCTTTGAATTCTTGTGAGAGAGAGTTATGAACAAAATATAATGTCTGTGTTGTTTTCTAAAGTAGTGGACTGAGTGAAATAAACAAAAACAATTGACTCACTTTACAAATATATAAGAAGGAAAATATTTTCTTTAGTTTAGGGGTTTTTTAAATTTATTTTGTTTTGTGTCGTTTCAGGCAAGAGTGAGAGGTGTGTTACAGCAAAAAATATTCCCTATTAATTAACTATTAATGACTATTGATACTTTATTAATAATCACTATTATTCGCTGCTAATCTCATTTGGTCATGTGTATAATACAGTAATAGTCTAGTACTGGCTGCAATCTAGTATGAAAGAAAATCAAATTCTTTACATGCTTATATGAAGAGCGGTGTTTCTGTACAGAAAGAAACTTGTAGAATATGGGTGTGTTGAACAATCTTTTATTACTCTCTCAGCAATACTCTTTGCCAACTATTTTAAATGTAATTTGAACACAGACTGGAACAATGATAATGAATTCTGCTTACGGCAATGCTTGTCTTAGCTCATTAATTGCATCAGTACGAGCAGAAGAGAGAGAGGGGCTGCACTTTTTTGTTCATAAAAGCCAGAGCAGTCTGCTGAATTCAGGGAGAGGGAAGAGATAAATGCAGTAGTTGTCCCACTCAGATATTTTCTATATTATCTGTAGAGTGATAATCAGTGGATATAATTTTTTTGAGCTGAGAATAACACAGAAATACTCAGTTTCCAGCCAAAGACATATAGGCAACATTTTCCATGACAAAATATTCCATCTCACCAGGATTTCAGCAGGTGCCTTTTGGTTCAGGTGCTCTGCTGAAGGGTCAATTCATCATTCACTTCCACTCAACTTCCATTGAATGGCTTCCTGATAGTTGAAAACCAGCATGGCAGTATGTGTATGGTTCCCAGGTGAAACATAATTTTTAGTTTTCGATAGATTTATTTGAGAAAGTGAGGTCATGTCCCAGCTTTTCTAATCGCACAGAGTATATGCCATGTGTTGGAAGAGGACACACGCCTTTCTTTGATGCTATTGTTGTGTGACCCAGTATCAATTTTTTGTCATCACAAAGTAATGCTGCTCACAGCAAGTAATTATTTTAGGTATTTATCTTCTTGGATTTGCCTTTGGAGTCTTCACAATATTTTACTTGCTTGTCCCTTTCTCTCCCTGCTGTCCTGCTCCCTCCATGTAAGGGTAGTCCCAGAGCAGTCACAACAGTACATTCACAATGCAGGCAGAGAGGACTGCCGTCGATAGGACACATCTGCAAACACTTTTGTAATCTGGAAAGCCTGGGACTTCTGGAAGTGCAGTTCTTATAAACAGTTGCTCTAAATGTGAAACCCACAATTTTTTGTGGTAGCCCTCCTGCTAGGTGGGAAGGATCCAATTCTGAAAAGCAGTCAGAGACTAGGGCTAGCCTGTGGAGTGGGAATTTTTGATAACATAATTTTTAATCAGTTGTGGTGATTTTTTATTCAGGTTTCTGTCTTTGCAAGACTTTTGACATCTTCAATACTCTTACATTAAAAGATGTAATTAAATAATTTATAGGTATACCCTTTTTATGTCACGAGTGTGCTAATGTGTTACCAAAATATCACACCTCCATCATGAATTTAAAAATGGAATAGGGAAAATTAAAGGCCAAATATTACACACAGCTGTATTTCTTTATTAATGTCTGTCTCATTCACATATATATGAGAAGTAAGCATACACATATACTTGGTAGCAATTCTTTTCATTAAAACATTTTCTCTCATTGACATAAATTTTTGTCAGTCAAAACAAAAGTGCTGTTTAAGAAGTCATTTACACTTTTTGCACATTGAGTAGATTAAAGTGTTCTTTATCAAATTCAACAATAACTTTGTACTACAATATGCTGAAGCAGTTACAGATCAAAATATGCTATAAATACAAAACCGTTGATGTAAAATAATTTTGCCCTGGCAGAATGCTCCTTTCAGTGCCCAGACTACTGTATTTGGGCTTTGTCCCTCTCCTTTTCTTGCTTGTAAAAAAACCCATGATAATGTTTAAGTGTTATTTTTGTTTGTCTGAATTCCTATCCTGAAGAGATCTTTGTTTTTCTAATTTTTTTTTTCAGCCAGGAAACAATCTTGCCTGAAGAACTGTGGGCTTAATCACTTCATATTCATATTGCCATAAGCCTTTTTCCATGTCTTGCAGTTTTAGCACAGCTTTTGACCTCATGTTAGCTTTCCAATATAGCCAGTGATGCTCTGTGGGATGGGGGTGATTTTAACCTTTAAAGTTGTTTGTTAGATATCAGAATTTGGAAACTAAAATATTATACTGTCTTTGGTAGAATTTTAAATGAGCATAGCTTGATGTGCAGATACCTGTAATACTGCAACAGTATTTGTGTATCACAGTGTGGTAGAAACTACATGGAAAGTGGAGAAGTGCTGACATGGAACAAAACAAAAAAGTTCAAAATTTCCCATTCTTCTGTTTGGAAAGAGTGGGCTTGAATGTCAATGATTTACATGTATGAAGTTTCCTCATGTATCAGATCTGAGTACGAGTATCTACTTCACTTCAGAACAATTTGCTTAATGCTGCATTATTTTCATTGAGGAACACTGCAAGTATTTCAGTACAGATGATAGAGGGGTCAAAGTACACTTTGTTATTTACATCTCTAAGAGAAGTGCAGGTCTTACCATAGACAGCAGTGCAGTCATGCCTTTCCTTTTAGTCTGTCGATAAAGTATGTCTATAACCATTTTCTAATAAAGATACAATAAAATTACAGTAGAAGTTAAAGTCCACTTTTTAAAAAATGCTGGCAGCATGCCTGAGACCTCAGAGGGCTTTTGCTCATTAAAGTCCAACTGTAATTTACCTTTGGAAGGGAGGAAGCAGTGGCCATCACAACAGTAACAGGGTGTAACTGTTGCTGAGCTTACTACTTTACAGTAGGATCTCCAGACATCCATAAAATGATTCACCTCAATAGAGCTGTTCAAAACAAATAACTGCAAGATCTGGCTGTGGCTTGCTTGATCAACATTTCATAATTTTTCAGCATACAGTCCACTGGTCAGTTAGCCAGAAGTTATAGTAGTGTTATTTGCATTAAAAATACAGAAGTAGAAGCAACCAAACTAGCCATCTCTGCTTTCCTTGCCTTTATTTGGCATCTCTTCCTATATCTTGGGTGTTTGTTTTCTGAAGCTGTAAATGTCATTATGTTTCACTGCATGTCTGTATATCATATAGGTTACTGGTGTCTTAATCTTCCTGATTGGTACCAGCCAGTACAGACATACCACTACTACAATATAAACAGTAGATTCAGAATTTATATACTCTCCTTTATCCTTAGCCAGCAAAAAACATGACCAAAGTGTGTGCAGTTTCATAGATGAGAATATTGAGCCACATTGAGTATTAAATGAATATAAATCACAATTTAAAAAAAAGGTACAGTTATAAACAAAAAGCGTAAGAGTATTATACATTAGCAAACAGTACGCAGAGCAAGTAGAGGCTAGCTTTTATTTTCTTGCCTCCCTGCTTTGGTTGATAATAAAAATCACAGTCATGCATTTAGAGTTATGAAAACTAGTTTCTGAGGAACATCAGTACTTCTCCAAAAAATTGCAAATCGTAGATTTGTAGTGCTTACTTTTCAAAAATATTTCTAAAAGCATAAAGTCGTTTCTTATCTTCAGATAAGGAGGGTGTATCTTTAAAACAGACACAGGGTGTTCTCATACCTTATCTAGGAGCAGATTATCTTAACCAGTTCTGTCTCTCGGTCTGGAGTGTTTATACTGACTGCCCAGAAGATGTAAAATGTGAGGGAACCAGAACAGATTCCTCAAAACCAGTATCTGTGGTGACCCCTGCTTTCCCCAGCAAGGTGTGTGGGCATAAAGCTGCCTTCAGAGAAGTTTTATGCAGGGATTTTTGCTAGCTGCAGCACCAGATCTCCTCAGGCCTTTTCACTTCTGCCAGTGATCCCGCTGTCAGAGATGAAGCTGGGTGATAGGATAATATGAGAAGTTATGCACCGTATCTCTTAGAGATGAAAAGAAAAGCTTTGATACCTGCTTCATCCACTAGCAATCAGGCTCGAAGAGTAGCACAGGATTGTGTGTTCAGGTAGCCAAATAGGTGTGCCTTCAGTTCAAACAGCAGATATAACAGCCTTATTTTCCTGCTGTTTCCTGGGGCTGCAGGCACTCTTTGCCAAGCAGGGTGCACTTCAGCTCAATAAACTCCCTTTATGGCTTAAGTACTAGGTAAAGCACTGGACATTGCCTTCAAATTCAGGTGAATCTGAATGGCATCAGCTCACAGAAAGTACTGCAGTTAGTATTTTACTGCTAGGCTTTTGATGCTCAGTAAGCCAGAAATAATAATGAAGATGAGATGAAATAACCAGCACCGAAGAAAAGTATGATTCTCGGTGGGAGCTTTCTCAAGAAATGCCCAGTAAGGAACTAAGCCCTTAAAGCTGTTCAGAACTCGCTGCTAGTGAGCTGTGCCTTCTGATCAGAGACATCAGAGGCAGCAAAGAGAAGTGACATTGTCAAGTCAGCAAATCTGATTTGCCTCAAATGCCAGCGAGATGCTGCTTGTCAAAACAACAAGCTCTCCATCTAGCATGACAAAGCACATTAATATCTGAAGCTGTCTTCTGTTCTGATAATTTTTTGGCACTAATGGTGGATTAGCACAGGCAAGCAATAATTGCCTGAAAAGTCGCTGTCAAGGGTGTGGGTTTCTTTTAAATAATAGACAGGTATATGTGGCAGCACAGTATATGTTTGATGGAGATCAGCAACCTGTCTTTGCTGAGGATGGGCCTAAAAATATAACCATCTACGGATCTACCTCTTACAATAGTATGTACTCTTAGAAGTCTACAGAAAGTTGCTTTAGAATGTTAGCAAAAACTGTATTATTTTACACAAAGGATATACTTTTGAAATGAGAAAACTAAGCATAGAGACGAAACTGGAAATTATGACTGATTCTTCTATTTGTTTATTATTTGCTATCACCTTTTTCATGTTTTAGCATTACAAGAGAACCAGTAATATTATTATATTTTCATAATAGATTTTATGATGCACAATATGATTGCAGTAATATCATCATCTATTCTGTTAATAAATTCTAGACTCACCGAATGTCAGTAAGCCACTTGTGCCAGAAATCTAATTAGTCAGGTGATTTGATTTCTTATGTGTAATTTTAATGATGAAAGTGGAGTCCAGATCTGAAGTGCTGTGATACAAGATTGCAATCTACCATTACATGATTTCTGTCATGAGTAAAGGCTTAGTACTTTGTGTTGAAGTAAGAGGCACTAAGCAGTGTCTTTGCAATGAGTTCTTGAGATGTCAGAAAGCTCTTCTGTGTAAATGTCAGAGCCTTGCAAAGCCAGGGCTCCAAGTGCTTTTCGGAGGAATAAAAAGGAGGGAAAAGGTGTGCTGTTCTTGGGTGTTGGGAAAGAGGCATGTCAGAAGAGCAGGGATCTCTGCTAGTCCTTTCAGTTGATTCCTTATGGAAACCAGTGGGACAACTAAACCCTGTCTAGACTTTCTGAGGGGTCGTAGCACTCTGGAGCCTGCAGCCAGGGTGAAAATTCTTCCAGTTTGAGATTACCGGACTCTTGCAGCATCATGTGGAAAGGGACAGCTTTAAGACATACACAGGTGGATCAGTGTTCAAATCAGCTGAACTCTACTCTCTGGTGGTGTGCATCAATCAGAAGGAACTCCGTGAGAATCCGTATCAAAGGAATGGAAGTAAGGCATGAAAGCTGTCCATACAGAGGTGACCATACTTACAGTATTATAGGAAAGCTGTACATTTTTGGTTGTAGTTCCTTTTTCCTTCCTTCCCTCTTTACTCCCCCACTCCAGCTCTCTTCCTTGGGCAGTCCTAGCTCCTCTGTCCCTTCTCCTTTCATTGTGCGCCTCAGACAGGGGAGAGAGTTTGCTGCCTGCTCCAGACACTTCTGGCATCTTCCTGGAATGCAGTTCCAGATGTGACATCTGGGAATGTGATGTCCCTCATAGGTTGATGTGGAAAAGTGGCTGCCTTGGAGGATGCTAGTACACCTGAAGCCAGTGCTTGCAGTACTGTTTGTGTCTTTTCCCTATTCTCTGTCGTTCCCAGCAAGAACTTGTAAAAACCACCATGATGTTAGAAACACAGCAGTGCTTTTGAATTGCTAGTCAAATTGCTGAATTTTATTGCTAGGTTTCTGATTTTTATTATAAATTGGACATCTAACAGATTAAATATTAGAGGATGTATATTTTCTGAATAGGACTGTCTTACTGATGTTGTTTGGCAACAATTATGAAGTTTAGAGGTCTAGCACTTGTATATCAGAAATGACAGTCCACTATTTAATTACAATGACTTGTATACACAATTGATTTTCATCTCATTTTGTCAAATAATACATCTTGAAACTTGAAAAGAATTTTTTGGGGGATATTTAGTAAAGGGCAGAAAGACAAAAATACAATACCTGCTCAAAGAAGACACTTTTTTTCTCCTTCAGTCAAAATTAGATCCCTAATCCTGAGAGGATTTAAACACTCTAATTTGTATACATGAGAGGTTCCATTAACTTTACATGCATATGTGTTTGCAGGATTGATACCTAGGGATATGACCATATATCATTAAGAATATGATTTTAAATGTTTAATTAATCTCTTTCTCTTAAGTTGTGCCACAGTACACTTGTAGTACAAAACGAGCTTCATCTTCAGTTCATTGTATCCACTGTGAGCGACTAAAAAAAGTATAATGTGTGTCCAAGCAGACTCCTGTATTTTTTTTATTCTAAATAAAAACTGTTGTATGACCGAATATCGGAAACCCAAGCAAAGCATTGAAACTAGTGGAAGGTTTTACCTTCCCCAGATGCTATTCCATCCCTCAGTCCTCCTTTACTGATCCCTGCAGCCAGGCCCAGGTCCTGCAGAAGCCTAACCCAAAGGAATGGATGCACATGTGAATGTTATAGAAGATAGGCTGGTCCCTTCAAAAGAAATACAAGAATGAGACTAATTTATCATGTTGATACATAAAGAGCAAGAACAGATTTTGTCAATATAGAATATCTGTCAAAGAACATTTTTTTGACTAATTTCTTGTAAATGGCCTCAATCAAAATGATTGAGTCCTCTGCTAGCAAACCTTTACAATTTATACTGGGGATAAGGACTTTGTTGTGTCCTGCTACATTACACATGCTTAGTGAGTTTATATACACTGCAAGGAGAATTCCATGAAGTTTCTCAATTTGTATTGTTAAGACTTTTGAAATTATTGCAAAATATATATTGAAAGCACACATGCACTTTTTCATGCATGCTGGCATGCAAGTAAGAAAAATCAAAGAAAAAACTCTAAGTAGTGAACATCTGGAATTTAGTTACTGTGATAGAACTGTCCAAAATAGTTTATGGATTTTGTTTTTTAAATGCTCCATATTCTTAAATTAAAAGAAAAAAACCCAATTACCTTGAGAAATAGTTTCATGGACAGTTATGACATTATGCTGATACAAAGTGGTGTGTACACAGATAGACATACTTATTTTTAGTTTTCTTAGTGATGTTTCAAAGAATTCTAGGGATCAGAATTTCGTAATCTGCAAAATTCTACGGAGACATTGCTCATCCTATTGAGGAGGTTATTCGTTACATTTAGTAATACAAAGGAGTCCTTTGAGATTCAAAGAAGAAAGCATTTCAGTTTAATGTGTTACTGTCTAGTTCATAACCCGTATGTCTATTTTTAAGGTAATAGACTGCACATAAAAAAATGCAGATAATTAGAAAAGGGAAAATACCTAATTTCTGAAGTATGTTAGTAGTACTTTAATGCAGGCATTGAAGTTACAAAGCTGAGTACTGTATCTGAAAGCAGCATTAGAAGATGATATTTGACAGACTATTTTCTGTAGTATTTACTTTGAAGATACCACAAAAAGCTAGGTGTTTAAAGATTTTGGGGGATTTCCAGCAAAGTACATTGACATTCTAGTAGCACACCTATATGGGAATTACCTGTTGTGGAAATATGATCCTGAATGAGAAACAAAAAACTGTGGCATTTTAATTCTAAATACAGACATTTTTCTGACTTTTTTTAAAGAATTAACAGTAACATTATTGGCTGTATTTCAGTTCATCCTGATGTTCACACAGACTCTGTAGTTTTAAAAACTCAGATGGAACTTACTCAAAGCTGGTTGCTGTCATACAGTTTGTATAGAGATTCATAATATGTATAGTACGTGTAAAAGGAAACAGACATAGGTTTAAGCATAATTTTTCCTTGCTCAATAGATCCAAATTTGGGCAGACTCTGAGTCTTGGCTCAATGTGTGTCAAAAATTTTATAAAAAAAAATCCCTGATATGGCACAAAAGTACACAAAGCTTCTTGTCGATAGCTCTTGTGTCCTAACAGTGGAGATGTTACTGATAGTTATGCTAAATATTCTCCTGTTTGAGATTATGAAAGAAATCACCTTAACCAGAGTTTAAGCTAATTCTCTAGTGAGGAGAAATTTGGAAGTATAGAAAACATTGTATATAGAAAGCATGTAGTAATATACAACCTAACAATAATCCAGTATTTTTTTTCTGAATTAGTGACTTCCACTGACTGAGCTACAGTAAAAATTCACTGAATTTTATTTTTTGTGTTTCAACAGCTGTAAATAAAGTCTGTAGCAATTGCAATGTAAGTAACATACATTGAGCTGTTCTGGTTTTGTTTTTAAATTGCTTACCTGTGGCTCTGAATTGGATTTGAGCTTTAAACACTAAAAATATAGAGTATCCCATTTGGTCAATTTTATGATTATAAAATATATAAACCAATTAAGGGAAATCGCTTTACCTATTAAAAAAAAGAAAAAAGTGACATTAAATATTTTTAAATAATTTGTATTAACACGTTACAAAATATTTATATAAATAAATAAGCGCATACACACTGAAATTTCATTTAAAAGCTTGCTCTCAGCAGCTGCCACAGTAAATATTGCACCACAAGGCTGAAATGCAGAACACCTATGAATATGATGTATGCCAAAAATCTTTCATGGTAATTTTGAACATACTTGACTAAATTAATGCATTATGAAAATTGAGAATGGTATTTCACTTAGGACGTTTTAATTAATGTCAGAGTCGTGGTTGGCTCTTGAAGGTCAGCAGGTTGTCCAGAAAGGATTTTGATGTTAGTCAGCTATACACTCTTTTTCTTTCCATTCTCAAATTTGCTCAAAACCACAAAACCAAGACAATCTCATATTAAATGTTTCATTTGTTTTCAAGTTGTAAAATATTCCTCAGTGTTTCAGAGAACCATTCATCTGCAGTTTTTGCTTCCTTGGTTGTTTTTGGGTGCTTTGTGCCTGGGAATTTGAAGTGAATGACCCTTTGCACTGTATCCAGTGAGAGTTCTTATGCTCCGGGTTCATTCCCCTCTAAATCCCAGTGCTTTAGTTTTGAACTCATTCATAAGAGACATGATTTCTCCCCATCACTGTCAGTAACTGGAATATTTTAATGAATGCTTTTTTTTTTTAGAAATCAGTCTTTACTTCTTGATTATATGCTGTTTCTTGTGCTATGTTTATGTGTCCTCTTCATGAGCCCTGTCATTGCTTTCCTTTTCAGATATGATTTTCTAATTGATTTTACTGAAAGTTGTTTTGAAAGAGAGCTGGGTAAACATGTGCCTGTAATCAATGTTTGGATCCTTTAGAAACTTGCTTCATAGGGCTTTCCCTATTGCAGCTGTTTCCAGACTGCAAAATCAGCAGAGGTTGATAAAACTGGAAGATTCACAGGTTTTGTTGTCAGAAGGGACCATTATGATAATGACATCTGACTCCCTGCGCAGCACAAGCCTGACAGTGTTGCATCTTCAAAGAGCTGATACTAAGAATCAATCTGACCTTAAAACACTTGAGTGCTAGTCTTACAGTCAACTGTTCTGGGTAACTAATTAATAATTGCTCAGAAGATCGGATTTTTTTTCAACAATCACTTTTCTCTAAATGATGGAATTTGCTTGAGGAAACCCATGTTGCAAGCTCAGACGAAGCCTGCTTGAGCTTTCTGCTTGTGTATCTCATCACTCAACATGACAGTCAGACAAAAGAGAAGGCGCAGAGAATTTTAAATGCAGGACTGGATGGTGAGGTGAGGCTTTGGCTGCTTCGTAGCCACAGGGATTGCTTTCACAGGGGCTTTGGGCTGCTCAGCCTCTCTAGGATCCGTTCACATAGCAGGATTCAGGGCAGTGAGGAGATTCACGAGGAGCAAGGCATCTTCACCTCCTCAGAGCAGCACCTTTGCGTGACTAGACTGTTTCCAGTAACAAAGTTAATTAGTAATGGGCTGACTCAGGTGCCCTGCACAGGACAGCAATGTGACACTCACATACACACCCTGTATATTTTCTGTTTCCCAGATAAAAATAGATGCAATATGTTATTCCTGCATTAATTAAATGGTTTGCGCTTTACAGATGAGAAGCTTTCTGTGTGCAGTAAAGTGTTATTGTAAGTAATTTAAAAGGAATTTTAAAAGCTGCTTATTTTTTCTGGTAATTTTTCCAGAGTCTTTTATGACAGAGAGGTAGCAGAAGCAGACTTCAGTAAGTTTCTGTTCTTTTAGTTACACTGTGGATGATTTGGGAGGCCATAAAATGACATTAGTCTATTAAAAATATATTTCTATGCTAATATCTTCTAGAAAAGGGAGTGATTCACATGCTTTTCTAGTTTCATTTTTCTAGTTTCATGCATTTGTATACATTCAAAGATCTTTTACATCTTTTATGTTATTATTTGTATACTTTTATTTTTGCTGAATATAAGAGTTTTGCTATTAAATTGGTATATTTAAGACTTGGAAGACAAATTCCATGTAGAACACAGACTCCTCATCTCTAAACATGAATATTAGCTCAAAGTGATTTGTGAAGACATATACATAGTTTGGGGTACTCATGTACTAGGGGTTACTGAACACAGTTCAAGAGCTTAAGTTGAAATCTGCCTTCTCAGGTGCTTCCAGTGGTTTAAAACTTAATATTTTGCATCAGCCTTTTGTATATTCATTTCATCCATGAGATTGTTTGTTTGCTTTAGAAGATTCAAGCAAAAATATTTCAGTAATATCCAAATACAAAAGAGAGTTATTTCCTTCCCCATTATCTGCCCATGTTCTGATGTTACGTTTTTCTCACAGTGTTCCTCTATGCAGCTGTGAGAAACAAGAAAATACCTTTTTTTGTTGTTCCCTTGAAGCAGTATTTCTGATACGGGTTGCATTTCAGCAAATGCTCAGTCACCCACATAAATGTCATGAAAGTCTTACCTGTTCCATACTTGACTCTTGTTTCATAGCAAAATTGTTCCCGCGTCAATTAAAATGATATATGCTGCATTTTTTATGGTTGAAAAGAAACTGGAGTCCTTTTTAATTACCAGCTACTGATCATAGTTGACCAAAAATTATAAAGTCTCTGAAAAATTCCTTCCTGACAGCTATACCTCATATCTCTAGTGAGTGCTCACTGCACCAACATCTGAAAGCAGATTCAGAATTACAAGGAAAGACTGAAGAACAGGAAAAGATATACACCTTTTTAAGTGAGCAAGAAAAAAAGGAAAAAGCTGTCCTGTTATTACATCTGAAACAAGTGTTCTTTTTTCCCACTCATTTGTCAGTACAGTGCTGGTTTGAATCTTTTTATCTAAAGGAAAGAGGCAAATGTAAGAATATGTTTTTTTCAGTCAGCGTGCGTGCACATGTGTGCAATCCTGTACGTGCACATGTACACACTGTGCTACAGAAAGTGTGGATTCTAGGCATGAACACGTGCACAGGATGCATAGCAGTCTGGTACAGAGAGCCTTATTGTCATGAATTTGGAGTGGGCAGGTTAGTCAAGCGAAGATCTTTCCTGAGATCAGAGAGGTGCTTCATAAGAACAAATATTTATTTGAAGGGCACTAGTTTGCATCAAAAAGCAACACTTTCCAAAGTGTTCTTGGAATAAAGTGTTAACCTCTCCTCCACAGAGATGCATTGCAGGTTCTCATCTCCATCCTTATTTCAAGCAACTAAAGTTATCTAGTATATTAAGCTGTTAGCATGTTTGGTACATTTTTGAAGAGCCAGTTTTCCAACAGAGCATGGCTTGATGCAAATCCATGGCTGGTCTAGTCAGTTGTGTTTCTGCCTTTTAAACCTTTGATACCTCTTAGAAAGTTCTGCTTTTGATGGCAAAACACGTGAATTTTCCTCTCTACCCATCACGTTTGCTAGCATACATACCCTTAAATTACATAGCTGTTCAACGCAGAAATGTTTTATGGCTGCAGGGGACTTACTGGCACAAATATGCAGCAAATCTCACAAAGGAAGCCACTGAAGAGCTGCAGTAGGTGCCCCTGACACTGATTTTCTTCTTCTCCATTCTTAAATCCAGGTATCTGCTTTGATGTTTTGGAGGAAACTCCCTTGCCCTAGCAGGAACTTTGTATTTCTTGCTAATGTTCAGCATGCTTCCTGGTTAGATCTCTGATTATCAATACCCAAATGGAGATTCAGTGTGTGTGTGGGCTGGCATGCAATGCACATCAGGAGGAATATTTTGTAGAAAGGGGAATGCTCTCACATACATGAAGCTGTTGTATAATTGAAGACTTGTGATAACGTTTCTCTTCTATCCATTAATAAAACCCTGTTAACTTGCTGCGTTGGTCACTAGCTCAATTCAGTATAAAGGATTCAGCTACTTGCACACTGATAACTCATTTGTTTGAATAACTGTTCATTTTATTCATTCATGAATGATTACTTCATTAGGAGTCCTATCCTTGTGAGAATGAGAAAAATGAGAGGAGCAGACCATGAGCGCAGGATGATAGGTGGCGGCTCCTCCCCAGATGTGTCCTAGAAGTGGCCTAGGACTCTGATTTAAGAAAATACACTGAATAAACTTTTAACCATTAAAAATAAACTTTTACATTTAAATAGAAAGACTAGTAGATATCAAAGATGGAGTATTATAACTATATGATCAGACTTCATCGCAAAGATCAAATAATCTTTCCTGTGATTTTGCATAATTGCAGTATCAAATTGCAAGTGATGAATTAATACTTCTGTGGCCTTGTGGAGGAGCTGCGTGCCAATAAGTGAAAGCTGACGCTAACTGCATTTACAAAAAAATAAAGTATCAGCAAGATAATTCTTACACCCTATGGCTTGTTGTCTGATAAAGATGATTATTCAGGAATCAGCTCACATAGAGACAAAATATCAGTTGAGCAAAAACCTGGCAGAAATTTTTTTAAACTTGTTTCTGTGAATTCCCTTTCTTTTCCATTGACTTGCAACTCCCTCAGATGCCTCACTGTCTATGGAAGATTCACCCTTCAACAAGAACTGTCAGGTTTCTCTTAAAAACCTTTTGGAGGGTTTAAAAATTGAAATAATTTTTATAAACAATATTTTTAAAGCATAGCATTAGTACTAAAATTATAACTCTTTCAACTAGTAATAATTTTACTTGTAATTCCTTTCTTGTTTTATTTTTTAAAATGCTGTATTTGATTCAGGAACTAAATTTTGTTTAATACCTTGTTTAGTTCCAATTCACTATTTGCTCCGCTGGGCCTACAAGAATTGTAGCATTTCTTCATTTCTGTTTGCTTCACAAGAGGTTTGAGCAGGGTTTTTATAATCACTTCCCTACTGTTTCAGACATCTTGCTCCATATGTTAATGTGCATACAAATTTGAATTTGTTTTCTTCCTGAAAAGCTGCACATAATTACTTATTAAGTAGATTAATCTTTTCTTATCTTTAGGACATTCTGCCGATGCTTTCAGACTAGTCTGCAATTATTTTTTCATTTTTCATTTAATCTATAATAAATAATATAGTATGCCAGGGTAATGGATTTCACCTGAGGACCTCAACATGATTTGCAGACAGCAATTAATTAATTAGTTTCAAAACCTGTCTTTAAAATAGGTGAAATAGAAATGCAACCTGCCAGCACACAGTCATTAGCAATATGTTGCACAAGTAGCTGTGGCTGCTCTATGAGCAGGTGGTATAATCTACTTCTCAAGAGTATCAGAGTAGGTTCCTGCTCAATTGGCAGCATTTTAAAAAATAAATAAATAGTTTAAATCATCTGGTTGGGTTGTTTACCTGGCATTCAGATGTAATTAAGTGCCATATGGATATATGGAAGCATGTATAATGTCTGTAACATGTTTTTCAGAATACTGATCTGACGTCATTGCTGTTGCTTTTTTTAGCAGCATAAATGTTACTATGGGTGTTTGTCCAGGCATGATATTTTTACTTATAAATATTAAACTGGAAAAATTTTGACGATTATATAAGGTGAATAGAGAATCTGGCAGACCGAAGCCCTGTGGAAACTTCTCATTTTTCATCTTCTTCTATTTGTACTGGAGGATTGCTGGCTTTCCTTCATACTGACCCATCACTGACCTGTGACCAGGAAATTTAGACAGCCTGGGTTCTGTATTTTTCTGGTTTACCCTAACCATATTACTGCTTGACCTCCTTAAACAGGTTTAGCTACATCTGTGGCGTTTGAAATCAGTGGCAGTGAAGTAAATAGCATCTGTAGCAGGAAGCAAAAACCTTATTGTGAGTATCATAACAGTATGGTCATAAAATGTGCAATAAAAAGTGGAATATTTTGAAGTTTGTATAAAATTGATAGGAACCTGTTTTAAGCCCACATTCAGTATCCAATATCAGGTTTTTTTCCAATCTCAAATTTAAACGAGTTTCAGGTTTCTCTCTTGAAAGAGGGAGAGAGGGACAGGAAGGGAGAAAGAAAGAATTAAGGGATTGAAGGGGGAGAGGGAAAGGAGAGAGGGAAGTAAGGGGAAGATAATGAGAGAAGGAAGAGAATAAGGTGACAGAAATAGGCCTTAATAATCTGTAAATTATAGTGGTTTTTCTTGCACTTTTGTGACAGCAGTATGAAAATCTTTAATATTATTGAGCTCTACAAGCTGCTAGAAATACTTGCAATCAAAATGTTTTCACTGGCCAACTGGTTTAAACATCTGGCCATTAATCAGTCCTTAAGTGTGCATACTTTATGTCTGTTGCTGACTCTTAATCACATGTTTGAAGCTGAATATAAAACTTATTATTTTGAAAAGAATGAAATAAGCACTGTTTTGCAAGGTGTTTTCCCACTTACCTTTCCCTAAATATATGATTAGCCCTTATTTCTGTATTCATTGACTCTTGTGTCGATTTTCCTTTCATAAGTCAGGCTGAGCAACCAACTTGGTCATCAAGCAGTTTTTTGAATATTGGGCATAAGTGTTATTTCCCTGACACTCAAAAGTTTAATTAAAAATGACCAACAGCAAAATTATTTTTCTGTCTTAGGTGTAAACTATCCAGATCTGCTACATGCAAATATTACTCTGTTGCAGTAGACTGTAATGTTCCTTCTTAACCTAAAGACAAGGAAATTATGCCACTTCTTTCCAAAGACCAATTGGAGGCTCTGTTGAGGATTGCTTTCTTCACTTTGGTATTGCCTTCTCTATATGATGAACTAGAGGAGGTTTTTAACCAGAATTGGTTCTAGTCTCAGTTGGTATTCTGTGGACATCCATCAATGTCTTCTGCAAGGACTTCCAATTTTTTATTCCTCTTTTTCTTCTACATTATACACTTTCACTAGCACAGTTTCATAGGATTGTGAAATTATCTTTTGAAAGGGGGGAGTTTTGAGTGTCTATAGAGGACTAACCTTCAACAATTAATGATATAATTAGGACTTGTTTCTCAGTATTAAGGTGATTAAGTCAGGTGTATAATCAGGTCATGCTCATTGGTCTGTAGGCTTCCACTGATTTGAAACCTGGTGTTTGTTTTTTTTTTCAATTGGGCACTGCCTACCAAAATAGATTTGTTTTCTCTTCTTCATGTTAGAAAATATTAGTCTTGTTATGATTTTGTGTTTACTTGATGCAAGGTCACCCTGGAATAAGACTCATGGACTTCACAATGCATGGCTTACAAGTCATCCACAACTGTATGTTTTTATTTTTCCACATACTAAATATGTTTGATAGGCCTTCCTTTTGGACTGTGGTTACTATACTGCATATAGGCATTCCAAAATCCATCTTTCTGAATCATAAGCCACTCTGAAACACATCAAATTTGTGTGCTGACTTGGATCCACCAAAACTTTAATGTGCTTAGAAACTAAAAATATGTGCTTCCTGCTTTTGAGACATTTAGATTTTGAGATTTTAGCTTACTTATAAAATACCCATATTAGATATTCAGCTTTTCCCATTTCATTTAGTTTCAAAAATGTGTTTATTATTAAGGTCTCAAAGATGACAAAGAGTGCGCAGCTCTTGCATAAGCAAACTTAAAAGCAAAATTATCCTTCCCAGTCTAGAAAAGTCGGTCTGAATCATCTCTTCTTCCTATAGATCCACCTTTGACTAAGAGAATCTTTCGTTGTTTCCAAATGTCTAATTAGCAAATGCCAGCAAAGTTATGTACTTGAAGAAATGTTGCTTTTTATATAGTTTAAAGTCTACAGCCTGTAAGTGTTCATTAACATTGTGGTTTTCTATACATTTTCTAGTGTTTTTCAATATGTAAACTCCCAAGAAGTGGGGTTCAGTGTTGAAAATGTGTTTATACAGGATTTTTGAGGAAACCGAGTGGAGGAGCGAGAAGGCAGACTGACTCAAACCTTCAGTCCATTCCTGATCTGAGAAACCCCACAAAATGTACTCTTAAAGGTGGCAAAACCCCAAAATATCCTCAAGAACTGTTGCCTAGATTAGCTGAAAGCTCAGACTTTTATTTTGACTCTTTGATAAGCAGCCAATTATTTTAAGATTTCTTGAAGGAAATCACAGAAAGAGTCTGCATGGCATATCAAAAAGTAAAACTTATTAAGAATTTAGTTTTAATTACTGTTAGAACTTTTAAATAAAATAGTTAAATCTTGTCATATTTTTGGGCATTGTTTGTTTTTGGGCAGTCACTAAATACTGCACACATGAATAAATGAGTGCTTCTACTTAAAAACAAATTTAAACTAAAAAGTATAACATTACAATATTAATTCAAGTAGCCTAAACATTTCCTAAATATTAAGGGATCCCATGAGAACACACATATTAAAGTTGTTAATACTCTTTTAAATAAAAAAAAATATTTCTACGGCAACAAGACTTTGAAATTCATCATAGAGAAGGCTGGAGGCTAGAGAAGTACCTTTTATTTTCATCATGAATTTCCGATGTGGTGTAGCTGGTTATTAGGCTGTCAGAAATCCTAGCATTTCCTTTCTTTTTGCTTTCCTCGGGAACAGCTTGGCAGCTTCTCAAAATAACAGCTGAATATGAACATTCTGAAGAGCTAAATACAAATATTAAAATCTTTCTACCCAACCAGCTGCAGCCCACATGGCACTAGGAATACAGCAATGATATCAATGGCAAGAATAAAAAAAGGGCAGAGTAATATCCCTAATGCATTCCCTCCATCATCTGTGCTGCCTTATGTTCTTCTCTATAGGACCTCTACCCACTTCTGTTCTCAGAACACAGCTTGCTTCTTAAATACCAAAAGCAGTTTAGTTATCGATGGGAGCATTGCAAGCAGGAGGGAAGGTGTTAAGATTGAGCATTGTGAATTCTTGTTGTTTTAATCATGCATGATAGTTCTTTGCAGATTTAGGTAAATATTTTCTTGTCTATGGTGTGTCAGTTGCTGGGCAGCAGCTGTTTCTTCGCAGATCCTTTCTTTCAAGGATTAGGTTTATTAATGCTTCTTGGAAAGTCCCCATGAAGACTTCCTGGAATATCCCCTACCATCTTCTCTTGGCATGACTTGCTGAAACTCAGTTCTGCATGTGTGGAAGTAAAGCTTCAGAGGAATTATCGCCTCTGCTGCTGGCCAAAGGGAGATGGTGTCTCCTGTAATTTGGTTAGCTCAAACTGAGTTCTTGCTAGTCCTTCAGCCAGAAAAGCAACTACCAAACCCATAGATAAGATCACATTTACTGAATTAATGTAGCTAACTCCCATATGTTTTGCAAGATAAAATTTCCAGTTGCATGAATTTGAAGAGGTAACACAGAAGGCATCATTTTAAGATGGTATATGTATGACTTGGTAGCTTGGCCTGCAACAGCTTTCTGCAAGGTAATGCAGAAGGGTACTGTACATTCACTTTTCAGAGGAAACGGTCTTATCTGCATTTCAGAGAACTTTACTTTTGTTTTGGTTTTAGCTTCATTTTTCAAAGAGCTAATCCTGATCTTCTGATCTGCTTTTTAAGACATGGCAAGCTACACAAAAATTGCCAAATTGAGCAAAAGGCAGAATTCTCGTGTAGTTGTTTAGAAGACTGTTCATTGCAAAAAATTTATCTTTGCAGTGTATTTCAAGGTAAAATTGTGTCCTTCTTCAGAGCTCCTGTTTTTACTGTTGTATTATTTGCTGCCAGAAACAGAACATTTTCCCCCATTACTGATAGCTACAAAGTTCCTCTACCACACATCTTTTGTATGTGTTTCTTGAACAGAACAGATAAGCTTCACCATGTGAACCACACAGTTAGACACAGTTAAACTATATAGTGCCTTATGTGGTTACCTGCATTCGTAATTTTCTAAGAATAGATTGCATTGGTTTTCCTTGTTGTATTGCAGGAGATTTCTAGAATTTTAGTTTACCTTTTGTTTTCTGGACAGTGAACTTTTTCATATGAATTTTTGTTGGTTTTGAATGTGTCTGACATTCTGTTGCAGAGAGAAGCTGTTGAGGTTATTGAAGGCTGCTAATGTTGAAGTTTTTATACCATTTAAACTTAGTTTTCGCTTTAAAATTCTTAGGTTGTGCTGGTGGTATGTCACGTAAAATGAGGCTTGGTGATCAGAACAGAAGGTGTACTCAGTCTGAGGGACTCTGTTTTTCTATCCTCTGAATTAATGATGGAAATCTTTTGGAGCAGAATGAGAAAAAGAGGATGGTGAGGGTTAGCAGAGCTGATTCTCAGGTAATGTAGCTGCCTGTAAGTGCCAGACTTCACCCTGTAGTTAATTAAATTGCTTTTAAAGAATGCAATAATGAAAGAACATTTCAAAGTACACTGCATGGTTATTCTCTATTGCTCTGTGACTGTAGAGCCAAATTAAATAAATAAGATCGCAGGGAGTCAATTATGATGATAGCACGAGTAGTGACAATACAACAAGTAGTGACATTAATTTCATGAAGTTGCATAGGTATATATGGTCTCAGAATTTGTTCCATTACATTTCTGTGGAAATTGTAGGAGAATGGATCATACTCAGATGTTTGATGACTATTTCTATTATTGTATTAAGCTGTATTTACAGAGGAGGGCTCTCCTCAACATATTGCTCTTTGGAACATATTGCTCTTTATTGCAAGACTTCTCATCTGTTACATTTGCTTTGTGAGACCTCAGCGATTCATCCAGCACAAAGGTGACCCGAGATGTTCAGGTGCAACTCACAATGGTTTCAAAGTATGTATTGCACTGGAAGGATGTGTTGTATGAAACATTTCAGGGCTATCTTCAATTTTGAAAATTAATATGAAATTAATGAACATTCCTCTGAGAAGTACTCTGCATGCCAGAAAGTAAGGATAACAGGAGATTTATTAGGATGCTGCTAATATGCATTGCAGCAAGCATAAACTGGATCTAAGTCTTCAGCCATAAAAACCAGCATAACGTAATTAAAAAACACGCAGTAACTTGTGGGACGTATTGTATAGCTTACTAGTGGGAAGGTTGTCTGCACTGATCACAAAATTTGTCTCTCCTTCTTTTATGGTGCCTGAAACCCACGCAGTCAATTTGCTGCCTGCCTCCTGTTTCTAATAGCAAGATAGGCAGTACCCTGTCTTCTTTCTGCACGGTTGCAAGCACCAGCAATTACCTGCTCTCTGAGAAAGGCTAGATTCGGATAGCACTGAGACTGTGCCACAAGGAGATTCTCCCCAAAACAGAGATTTGCAAAAAGGGATTTGCCTGGAGTACCAGAGGCAAGGTCAATGAAAATATAATTAAATTTCTGTCTGAGATGCAGTTCTTTGGTCTTGGGGTGAGAAAGGGTGGTGGCATTCAAAAGCACTGCACAGCAATATGGATTTTTGTCATATCATGCCCAAAGTAAGCCTTGTGTAGGCTAAAAGAAAACAATATTCTTGCAGTGTAGGGTAGGTTTTTAGCATTATTCCTTACTAGGTTGTTGGTATTGGTTTCTCTAGTAAAGCCTGGCCTAAGGAAGCAATTTCATTAGAGGATTCCTGTATTTTTACTGTTTATAGCAAAGGAGTTGTTAAATGGCACACGCTGCAATGTATATTTTAAAGAATTATAATCAGTGCTCATGAAAGGAGTGGTAATACTGAGATAATGAAACTGTCAGTAGTTCACAAACTAGACTTACTGAGCCCTAGCAGTAAAGGCCTTTCATTACATCTATGCCTGAATTTCAATACACACCCATTAAAAGGTTGATTTTGATGTCCTAAAACTGCTATAAAGATTAAAATCCATTGATTTTTTTTTCTTGCCAAAAATGGGAGAAGTAAAGTAGAAAAATTCCTTTATTTCTCAGTGTTCTTTATTTATAGTCTTTTTGTTTTCTTTAAGCCTCATAGCATAGTTTATAATTACTACCAAACACAGCAAAATTTGTTTGCATTGTGACAATGACGGGAGTGAAGATCTCTGAGTCGCTGACTTGCAGACTTGGTCAGTTGGAAGGGACCTCAGGAGTTATCCAGTCCAACCTCCTACTTAAGACGTGGCTAGTGGTAGTATCTGACCGGTTTGCTCAGGGCTTTATCCAATTGAGTCTTGAAAACCACCAAGGATGGAAACTGTACAACTGATCTGGGCTACCTGCTCTACTGCTGGGCTACCTTTGTGGGAATACGGGGTTTTCCCTATATCCAGTCAGAACTGTTCTTGTTTTGGTTTGACCATTGTCTTTTGTCCTGCCACCACTGTGAAGAACCTGACTTTGTCTTCTCCCTAAGGTAAAAGCACCAGTGTGGTGGTTTGAGACCCTCAGAAATCCAATTTCCAAGTTCAAGCCCCCCTCCCACAATTTGCCCCAGTGTGAGAGGGTTTTCAGACAAAACACAACTACTCAGCACTGGAGGAAGGGAAAAAAATACTTACAAGGTTTATTTACATAAGAAAAGATACAAGGACTCCCTGAAACAACATCTCAGCCTTGGCCATATTGATCACCATAACTGGTCTACTCTGGCCTCAAATTGGGAGGCCTGGAGACACACCATCTATAACGCAGCTGTCTCCTTTGAGAACTCACGCAGGATCACTCTTGAGGAAAAAGGCAACGCAGAAAGAACCGTGTCTTGCAGATTACACCATCTAAGGAGTCTTTCTGCTGCGCCTTTTGCAATTGGATATGTCTGTCACGTATTGGCCTCATAAGCCACCAGCGTGCCTGTAGCAAAAGTGGATAGTGCCTTCCCAAATCTTCGTTCGCGAAGCCCAGCCATGATATATATATAGGTAACAACTTAACTATCTTTTTATGATAAAACAATATGTTTACGTTAGATCAAATTTCTCTTTTTCTTCAACAAGAGTCCAAGAAGAAAAAAGTCCTTTTGCCACTTTTCAGGTCACAGTTCCTTCATTTCAGTTTCTGTGGTATTAGTTAGTGTCTTTCATTTTTTAAGGCAGCAGATTTAAGTATTGCATTCAGGATTTTTCTGTTCTTACTTTGTGAAATTTCCAGTCGCTCGAGCCCGAGCCTTCGGGGGATTTCCTTGGAGACTTTCACTCCTCCTGAGTTAGAACATTTAGGGCAGCTCTCAGTTCAGTCTTTGCCCTAAGCGTCCTACCAGAGCTCCTCCGCTCTGTCTCAGCTTACCAGTGTGGCAGCAGCAGCGGGATGGGGGGGGCAAAGCCACCTCCTCCACATTCCATCCTGGTCCAGCTCTCAGGATGTCTCCGAGCTCTCAGCTCTTCTCTCTCTCTCTTTAGCTGCTGCTGCATTTCTGGACTCCCTAAGAGTTTGGAAGTCCACCCCTCCTCTCTTGGAGGTTTCAGGGTTTTGGGAAAGTAATTCAGTCTTAGCCCCAAAACAGCTTTTGCTGAGTTTTCTCTGTTTTGTTGCCAACTCTCCCTCCTGCAGGAACATCTCTGCGTCTCTCAGCTGGCTACGTGCCATCTCTGCTGCCACTGGCTATCTTTTTGGCTTTCAGCCACCGTTCTCTGTTCAGTGCTGCTCCGCCGCTGCTTTCAGTGTCTTCTGCTGCTGCTGACAGTGAAGAAACTCCCCCAGCCCTTGACCACAGGACCTGGTCCAGTTTTAACACTACACCGGGTCTCCCGTAGTCTTGGCTGGGGGCCTTGGCCCCCAGTGGGGCTCGCTGGCCCCTCTCTCCTCATGGCTCAGACCATGGCTACCTCTCTTCCAACAACGTCATCCTCCTTCTTTTCAGATCTGTTGCAATATGTTGATTTCTGCAGTAGCGAAATGTGACTTCTGATTGGCCCTGGCACAGCACAGACTGGGAAAACACTTTTTATCCTAGGACAACAAGGAACTGCTGCAAGATTCCCTGAAGCTGCCTTTGCTCCAGACTGAACAAACCCAGCTTCTACATTTACTCTTCACAGGGCGAGTGCTCCAGCCCTGAACATCTTGGTGGCCCTCCCCTGGACATGCTCAGGAGATGTTTAGTTATAGGTGTAACTTTTGGGATTGGCAACTTCTTTCTAGATAAGCTTTTGAATAGAGTTAGTTTCTAAAGATGAGAAACATTTAAGCAAATGTAATGCAAACAAATGGGCCCAAAGTAGCAAAAGCTGATCCTGTAACATGATAGATGCAACAAAACTCAGCATCAGCCTCCATTTTACAGTGTCATAATATCCAGTGTGTTGCCATGTTTTCAGGTACTTATTCTCCTGATTTGAAATAATAAGCAGGATTTTGCAGGATATTTGAGCTATAGCTGTTTGTTTTAACCTTCAAAACAAGTGTGTTTGTGTCTTTCGTGAACCTTTTCAGTAGCGTTTTGTGTGGAGTGAGTCATTTCCTGAACCTGATGATGATTAAAAACTTTTAAAGAATGAAAAGAGCTTTGTGTTAGAATGATCTGATATGTGAGAGATAATGAGTTTTAAAATATTGTTTTCCTCTCTAAGGTAAAAATTAAGTAAATCAGATTACTGAAAAATATGTTTTAGAATATTTGCATAAAAATTGTACTGTTCAACAAAATTATACTTTCCTACCTATACTTAAATGTTTTTAAAATGCTAAAGTAGTGTGTGAAGCTTTACTTTTCTATTGCAAATATAGTCTTAAGTGTCAGGATAGTAGTACGAATAAGAGCATAAGGATGTACTGCCACCTTCATTTAAGTTGAACAAATTGTCAGCTTTATTAGAAGTAATTTTATGATTATTGACTTCAACAGATGTTCTTCTTCTTTAAGGATGTCATTGAAACCAAATTTTAATCTTAAAAAACATTCATCACTGAAAAAAAAAAAGTTGGTAGATAAGATGAAAGTAGTGACAAAGATTATTTAAATTTCATTCTGGGGAAAGAAAACTAGCATAAATACCTGTTTTCTGCACTGTCTTCACTTTTAGTTCATCACTGAAATGTGCTCTTCTAGCTAATGCTGATTCAGGTGATGGTAGTTCCCTCTTGCTGTGCATAGTTTCAGTGTTATGTGATATTATGCATAGCAGGTATCCTCTCCATCAATTGTTTTCTCCTCTCTGAAAGTGTAAAATGCTTAATTATTCCCAAATGAGGGTCACCTTTGATCAAGGTGATAATCAGTTTGTCAAGGTTTGGAAAGTTCTCCCAGAATTCTGTTGCCTTCACCAAAAAACTGCTGTACCCAGACATTGTTACTGGAATGGTTGGATGACCAATTTATTTGCTACAAAAGCACGAATGGTTGCTTTTGAAAGACCTCTGCGTTTTGGAAAACAAAATGGCTTGGATACAAAATGGCAGTTTATAAGGAGGGCTACTGTATGATCCTGGAGCATTCTGTCCTGGGGAGATTTTCTTGACACAGGATAGTGTTGATATGCCCAAAAGAAACAGAATTTTTATTTTGTGAAATAGACAATTTGCTGATGTGTTTTATGCAATTTGAATTGTATCCATTTTTCTTCCTTGCTGGAATTCATTGTTAGGTGACTTCTTCCTAGAAGTACTGAGGTGGAAAGTAGCTCTAAAATTGCAAAAGAAATGTAAAAACAAAGTAGCAAAATCTTTTCTTCTAAAGTGATGCAGCAAGTAGCTAATCCTGCAGCTGTTGTTAGAGCTTTAATTAAGTAGGTATACATTGTAGAATACTTCTTTTGAAGTAACTTCCTAATCTTGGGTTCCTTAATTAATCAGAATTTGGGACCCTGAATATTATATTGGCTTTTTCTTTTCCCAAGTGCAATACTCCCTTCTACTGCAAACATGCGGGGAAATGTGCACCCACAGCCCCAGTTAAAAGGAGAAAAATAAAATATACAAAAAAAGGAAGTTTAATGAATTTAAAGGTCAGAATATTCTGTGACATGTATGGAATACACTCTTTCTGAATCAAATTCTGTGGTTTATGGTCAAGCAGCTCGTTTGGTTTATAGAAATCAGTGTACAGAAATGACCTTATCACTGTAAATGACTTTTTACATATTGTAAGTATCATATGTTTATCATATGCATTGTTCAAATTTGGCACTCTCCTCCAACAATTAAGCCTAATTATGTTTGTGTTGAATAGATTAATTCAGTAATTTACTAAGAGTAAGTGGGCAGGCAAATGAGGACATTCAACGAGAGTCATCTCTGGATTGCAGGGAATGCACAAAGGGATGACCAGCTGGTTGTCAGATCATGACTGTGGCTTTGCATGGATGTACTTAAATTCTGCTGAGGACTTTAAAGCCAGCACAAGCTTCAGGATTCAAAATGTTCCAACTCGAATAGTGAAATCTACATTTTCTTGCATGACTACTTGGTGCTTTGCAGAATAACTTCAAATTTAATAAGCTAAATGGTTTAAGAACAAATCTACTAGTGAAAATAAAAAGGGTTCCCCTATTCATTCCCAAGTTATGAAATATCTGCACACTAGTGCACATGCATCCCTCTCATACCACCAACTTATTGGCCTGCTTGCTTATGTATTTATTTCTCTCCTTGCCTTTTCATAAAGCTAGATATGGCCATTCTAGTCAGTATTGGGTTTCAGTTTTTATTACTAATTTTGCGGGGATTTTTTCTGCGTATCCAGTTTATCAGTCTTTGCACATCCGTGGATGCTGCAAACATATGAGTATCTTAGATATCTGCCACAGGAAAGTGAGGCTGTACTGTGGATGTTGAATATTTCATGTATTCATATAAGTGTACACTAATGAATCCACTCAGGATTTTTCTCTTACATTTAAGTTGATCCAGAATGTAATGAGCGCCCATTTCTTGAAGATCTGAAGAAAAGGAAAGGTTAGGAAGAAATCAGGGAGTTCAGAGGAAGGGCGACACAGGTAATGAGACAGAGACTATTTGAGAACAGACTTTATTTTTTGTTCTTTTTACCTACCACACTGATCTGTGTTGGCAGTTTTCTTCTCAGACACAAGTGAAACAAGACAGGTGAATAAATAGGGTTACTGTGTTCAGTTAACATTGTGTATCTCAGAAACAAGACCAAGCAGAAGGTGCAGTCTGAAAGTGATGGGGTCCTTAGAGTCAAGGTAAACTTTTGTGCTTTTCAGTGTTTAGATAAAGAAATATATTCTGTACTGTTAAAAAGCACATTTGGGTTTTATTTTCAAAATGTTCATAAAACAAATGAGGTAGAACATAGGCGTATTACCTAAGATTTTTTAAATAATTGAATTCTTTCATGCTGTTCATTTCCTCTCTGACTGATGGATTTGTAGTCTGTTTATTGCCAGGTGACATGTTACGATAAAGCCAAGTTCTTTCCTTTTTACTACTTCAGGAGCTGTCTTTTTACCTTTTCTAATGACATTGTTATTTTCCTTTTATTTTATGTTAAGTCAGATCTCATTAATATTTGTAGTGTTTTAAATACGTTTGGCATAAGTGAAACTTTCAGTTCTAGGCAGATAGGATTCAAAAAGTTAATTCATAGAACTGACCAGAGACATGACTTTTACCTGGGTGGGTGCAACAGCATTTACCAAATTTTGTGAATGAGGTAAATGTTTCAGTTCTAGAATAAAATGAGTGATTGCGGCATTAAAGTTGAGGTACAGGTAGTTTAAAGGTTAATGAAAATGGTAAAAACCTGCTTTGATACCTGTGAAAGGCATTACTTGGTTTGAATTTGCACCTAAGACATCTCACTTGAACTTTTCATGAAGACTCTAGTAGATAAAAATACTGTCTTTAAAAGCTACACAGACACTTGTTCTTCCTCTTTTATTTCCTTTAACTTTTCAACACTAGTTCTTTCCAAATTGCTACTATATGTCAACAGTACAGCATCTCCATATGTATCTCCAAAATACCGTTAGAGGGACATTGCTTGTCCCAATCAGACATTACCCCTATGGATTGAAGGGCGTCAGTAGCTGGCGTTCAGCACTCTGATCTTCTTGAACCAGGCTCTTCACCAGCTGAGGAAGTTTACTCCCAGTAAGGGTGCTGAATCAGTTCCAACCCTGAAGTCCTCAGCTCCTCCAGCTCTGCAGTGTCTGCTTACTGGATACTTTAGGCTCTCGAGCCATTAGCTTTAGAGAAAATTATGAAAGATTAAGAAGCCCCTTATACAAAAACTTTATCTGAATTTTTTTTAATCCACATTGCAGTTATATTTCGATGGTTTAGGTTTTTTCCACTGTACTTGTATTGCTGTTTTTCCATTCCTTTCTCTTTCACTGAGTTTCCTTTTCCTCACATAACCAGTCACTACATACACCCATGTCATGGTTTAACCCCAGCTGGCAGCTGAGGTCTTCACACCCACTTGCTCACTCACCCCCTCAGTGGGATGGAGGAGAGAATTGAAAAGAACTAAAACCTTGTGTGTGGAGATAAAAACAGTTTATTAATTGAAGCTAAGTAAAATATAATAATAATGTAAGGATACTGTTGATGATTATAACAATAATTGTAATTAAAAGGAGAGAGAGAGAGAAATAAAACCCAAGAAAACAAGTGATGCACATTACAACTACTCACCACTCGCTGACCAATGCCCAGCCAGTTCCTGAGCAGCGATTCTCCCCTCACAACCAACTCCCTCCAGTTTATATGCTGACCATGACACTCTGTGGTATGGAATATGCCTTTGTCCAGTTTGGGTCAGTTGTGCTGGCTGTGTGCCCTCCTGGCTTCTTGTGCACCCACTTCTTGGCAGAGCATGGGAAACTGAGAAGTCCTTCACTTGGGTAAGCACTACTTAGCAACAACCAAAGCATCAGTTTGTTATTAGCATTATTCTCATACTAAATCCAAAACGCAACACTCTACCAGCTGTACCAAAACAAAATTAACTCAGTTCCAACCAAAACCGAGACAACCCACAACACAATGTTTTGCCAGACTTTAGTACTTGTGACGAATGTCATACAAGCAATCACTTGACTTCTCAAAAAAATCCTGTGGTTTTGAAAAGCTTTCCATGTTAAGTGGTACCACATGGAAAATAGAACTTTTTAATGTGTAAAAAAGATTAGTGTGTTGGCTTCTCAGTGCAACCTTCAGTGAAGAGTTCTATATATGTGTTTATGCAATACAATAATTTGTATATTTTCTGTTTTATTCAGGTCATTGCCATTGTTATGGATATGTTTACAGACGTGGATATTTTTAGAGAAATCGTGGAGGCATCTGCTAGAGGGATCGCAGTGTATCTTCTGCTTGATGAGTCAAACTTCAGTCACTTTCTGAAGATGACAGAGAAACAAGGCTGTCAAGTTCAGAGGCTCAGGGTAAGGCTTCCTGTTGCATGAACATTCACTTTATTCCTCCGCAGCCCACTGAAAAGTGACTGTTTTGAAAAAGTGATTATCACATACTGATTTTTCAAATCACAATCAGATATAAATAGGTAAGCTCTCAGCAGAACTTTCTCTATGGATATTTTTTCTTTAGAAAGCATCTTTTTCATATTATTTATAAAATAATTTTCCATTATTGTGTATTTAGAAATACTACATGTTTTAAAAACTAAGCCTTTTTTTCTTTCTCTTAAGGTTACCTGCAAATAAAGTCATAAAACTTATATAAATTATTAAATTGTGTAGTTCATTTTATGATCTTTTTCTTTAAGGTTATGCATTAAAATACTTTAAGAGGCACAAGATTCTATTTTATTAGTGTTTTCCTGAAAATCCGTATTATCATATCTGTGAACTATGTCTTAGAGAGTATTACTTTTAGACATTAAATATGTAATTTTGTCCTCTGAGAGATAACAACGTGACTAACACATTTTTCACAAGATGTCCTGCACACCCTAATATTTAGCAGGGATTAGAATACAAACCATGAGCTGCACTGAACTGACGTAAGTGCTTCATAAATACTTCTAGATTTACTCTACTGCTAATAGTACTGAAAAAGTTCCAAAGATGTTGTCAGTCTCTTTGCAAAGCTCTGAGCACTGCCTTGGCTGAACTTCTCTATAGTTCCATTTGCATTTCCTTGCTTCTGTATCTAGTCAAGCCATGTTCATGCCAGGCAAAAATATTATAAAAACTCTTCTTAGCAGCACCTATTTTAAGAACCCAGTCCAAAAATCAGATAGAGTTGTGGTGTATTTGTAAGGATAAAGAGGACTTTTTAGTAGGGAGCAAACCTGTATTTTATACCAATTTTTACTCTGAAGTGTTGACTTTAGTCCTTAAAAGTATCTCCACTCAGAAAAACAGTGCTTTTTTCTTGTGTATGAGTGAGTGGGATTGCTCTGTGGTGACATAAAGTACAGAGCTGTGGGAACTTCTGGAAAGAAATACCAAAACCATGTTGTCGTTCTATAAACACTAGTCGTGATTGCCTTATGAAATCAGTATTTGGCAATATTTACATACTCTGGAACTTGAGATACCACCATTTGCTGATTACTTGGGTTAATTATGTTGTAGAGGTTGCAAAGTATGGTCTATGTCTATATATGGAATGGGTTTTGTCCTTCCAAAACAAAAGAAATTACAACCATGCATTTCAGGTGTTATCTCAAAAATGTCATAGTATGCATTTTCAAATTAATTCCATGAATTTGTATCTACAGCTTTTTCAAAAATTTAACTTGTTTTGAGTGGATTCCAGATTGTCTTTTTACTACAGTTTTGTAGACCTATAGGTATTTATACTGTGGTTGAAAGAATTAATATGCATACATTAGAGTGTATTTTATATGGATTAGTCTGGAATTGAGAGGTTTGGACTTGGCCTCTTCAGTGACATTGTATTTTATATGTTTCTGTTTTGTAATAGTGGGAGAAATAAAATACATCTTCACTCTGCAAGGTTTACTTAGAATGCTTTGAGTTTTATCAGAAAATAAAACATACATACCAAAGAGCTAAGCAGTAATCTAGTTGTGTGCTGCGTTTCCAGTTTAGCTTGTAATAAAGCTGTTCAAATTAATGGTCTTCTCATCCAAGTGCTACTCCCAGTGACTGTTGCTCTGAGAATAGCAGCTTACTACTCCTGCAGTAATTGCTACACCTTTCTAGAGGATAAAGAAAAACTGGAGATGACTATAAAGAACAGTCAGTACTTCAGTGATGTGTTCTCCCTTTCCCTTTTTCCCGTCACCTTAAGGTTCAGTAAAAAAAGGTTCCAAAAAAAAAAATAACATCTTCAACTTTTTGTACTCTTTGCTTTCGGTCTTCCCCTTCTGTTTAGTGAAGGCAAGAAGAGGACAGAGTTGTATGGATCTGTTTGTTTTCCTGAAGATGTAGCACCAGCAGCATCAGTCTTATTCTCTAGCATGATTTGGTTCAGTCTTAGAGTATGGCTGATACTTCTTAGGCTATGCACTCATGAGTTTTTGTAAAGCTTTTTGGACCCTACACCTTCTCTCTCTTTTTCTCTCCCTTTGAATCAGTAAAAAAGGAGATGTAATGATGAGCGAAACTGTATTTTTTAGTTCATATTTGCAATTAAGTAGTCTTTTGTATGGAATAAAAGAGGATTTTATTCATAAATCTGCATTAAATGTCTGCACAGCCAGTTTTTCTCATCTGTAGTCTGACTTCGTATCAGGGCATGTTTCCCTCTTTATTGAAAGATGTAATTGAAGAAATGGATAGACTATATTTTCTGTAATTATTTTGTGAATTCCAAAAGGAGAATGTGAAATCAGAGGTTAACTAGGAGCTTTTTTAGTCTTTCCTATAGCATGTTTTCTTGTGGGTTGTTTACTTAATGTTCACCTTAACATCACCAGTGAAACTTAGATAAATAATCATCTTCCTATACTTTCCCATTTCTCTTTCCCTGGTTTCATTTGTTTCCTTATTTATCCTTAGTAATTACTGCATTTCTTTTTTTTTTTTCTCTACCTAATATTCTTTTGGTTAACTTTGTCACTGCTCTGACTTGTTCGGTCAGCAATTCCTTTGCATTGAAGATGAAGAGTTGTTACAGATTCAGACTTTTTTTCAGGTGATTTTTCAGAAACTAATAACTAAATTTTTTGCAGGTTTTTTTTTCTGCTACTGACAGGTGCTGCAGCAAACTGTGAAACAGATTTGAACTATAAGACAACAATCCCCAGAGCCATCAGAATGCTCAGTGTATTTTGGATTAGAAATGAAAAACCAATGTTATAGGCAGTGGTGTTGCCTACAACAAGAAGTCAGCCTAGCTCCTGACAAAGATCTGACACAGATCTTTGTGTTGTATTTGATATGAAGTGAGATGTGGCAGAGGTTCTATGCCCTTCAGAAACCTATTTTTACTCCTCCGTCAATATTGAAAAATCATTTTGCTACAGAAGAGTATTGAAAGCAATTCAGCAGGAACTGTTTATCTCCTGATACTCCTCTCAGTATTTTTAATGAATTGCAGGAAAGAGAAAATACAACCACTGATGAATTGATTTTACATTCCTTTTGTGAAGTCTACTTCCAGATATGTATGTTGAAATGCATAGTGGGAGCTGCTCTTGAGACCTACTTGCAGCCTGTTTTTTCTCAGCAGTGTTATCAAAATTATCAAAAATTTTGCAGTACTTCCACATCTGAGTCAAATTTGGTTACTGAATAGTCATGCACAGCATGATATTGTATCTGCGAGAAAGCTTCTGTGGCAAGGGCCAGACTCCAGTCAAGTCTTGAGTGGTTATTGAGTCAGATTCAGACAGAAGCAAACTTGAAAACTGCTTAGCATTTGTACAGCACATATATATTTATATATATATATATATGGTTAATAGCTCCTTTTTAAACTGGCAGCTTTCACAAGTGGAGTCCCCTGGGGATCAATACTGGGTCCAATGCTGTTTAATATCCTCATAAGTGATCTGGAAGATGGGATTTAGTATACAGTGACAAAGTTTACTAGTGTTACCAAACTGAGTGGATACGTGGACACTTCAGAAGGGAGATCCACCCTGCAGGAGGACCCGGATTAGCTGTAAGGGTGGGCTAACAAGAACGTTATGAAGTTCAACAAGGACAAGGGTGAGGTCTTGCACCTGGGAGAACATAATCCAGGAGTGCTGCACAGGCTGGGATAGACCCAGCTGGGGAGTGGCTCTGTGGAAAGGGACCCGGGGCTCCATGGACAACAAGCTTAATGTGAGCGAGCAGTGTGCTGCTCCAGCAAAGAAAGCAAGCAGGATGCAGGGCTGCATCAATGAGGACATCACCAGCAGGGATAAAAAACTCAGTATCCCACTCTACCCAACAACTGTCAGGCCACACTTGGAATACTGTGTTCAGTTTTAGTCCCCACTACTTAAAATAGATGTGGACAGGGTGGAGAGGGTCTAGAGAAGGGCCACAGAGATTATCCCAAGTCTGGGAAGCTGCCAGATGAGGAAAGGCTGAGAGAATTTAGTTATTTCAGCCTTAAGAAGAGAAGGGGAGACCTTATCACCATTTTCCAGTATGGAAAGGCTAGCTACAAAGAGGATGGAGGCTCCTTTTTTACAAGGAGTCACATGGAAAAGACAAGGGGTATTGGGAACAAGTTACTCCTGGAGAGATTCTGGTTGAACACGAGAAAATTTTGTCACAATGAGAATAGTCAGCCATTGAAATAATCTCCTCAGGGTAGTGGTGGATTTCTCAGCTGGACACTTCTAAGATTCAGTTGGACAAGTGGTGGGCTGTCTTGTCCAAACTGTACTTTTGCCAAGAAAGGTTGGATCAGATGATCCTTGAGATATTCTGTGATTCTGTGACCTATTATATCTTAGAGGAGAGAGGCCCAGAATAATAAATAATATTAGCAGTGAGGAACAGTATGAGAAAATTGACTATTTTTCCTTTAAAACAGTTATCTAAATATTAGGTAGACATGCATTTTCTTCTTTGTACATATTCTTGACAGCAAGTACAGGGTCAGTAATTGAACACTGACAAAAACAGTGTCTACAAATAAAAAGTGCTGAAATGAAGTAAGTACTCAGTGTACCTATTTGTCATATTGGAGAGTTTTTACTGATGAAAATAAATGTATAATGGGGGTTATGTGGCTCTCTCTGAGATTATAGTGTACAGTTGTACATAAAAGGAGATTAGAGCTTGTTTCCCATTCATTGTTTAGGTGTCTTTTAACTGGATAGACCTGATGGCTATCCTGAAACTGCAGCCACTGGATGTTTTAAATATTCCCGAGTGTCCTACAACCTCCTTTTGGATGAGAGAGAAGAACTTCTTGTTTGGCTTCAAAAACCTCCATTAATAAATAAATTACTGCTTTACCCATAATTATGCAGTGGTGAGTGACACACTAGAGTAAGCAGGAGAGTCCTATAGCCTGAAGAATGAAACCAGATAGGAAGGTGAAGCCCAGCATTTCATACCAAATGGGGCTTGTAATTCAGTATGTGTATATTTACTGCTTCTGATCCTAAGTGGAATGCATTGTAACAATATATCCTCAAAGATGGTCTGTATTTTGTGTGATTATTCAAAGTATGCATTCCTGGCACATAATTAGAGGGTTTGAAGCTGGTGAAGAATGCCAGATAAACTGTGGAGGAAAAGGAAGTGTTATGTGTGGAAGGTGAGCATGATCTCTGCCACGTGTCATGTTCTCATCTGGTACCTACCAAGGGAGGAAAAGAGTGCAGGATAGAGGCATCAGGACAGAAAAGCTGCAGGAGGAAAAATACTGAAGAGGAGGAAAGCAAAAAAAAGAACAGAGTAAGCATTGACTGCAGTTTAAAAAACAACAACAACAACAACAACAAGAATTTAATGTAAATTTTACTCCTTTTTTATATATGTCTAGAAATTATATTTCAATTTATGAGTACCTAAGGCAAAACTTTATTTTTTTTAGATATAGTATGGTAATTTGCAAGCCATTAGCCTTGGTTATGCCTCCAGCATTCCAGATTCCCAAGAGATATCCTGTCCAATACCTATCAGACCTTGTCTCAGTAAGATTTGATGTGTTCAACTGACATGTCTTTAGGCCAATGTTACTTGTTATGGTTATTTGAAAACGTATAAGTTGACTCTCAAGTTACCTTTTCAAACTATAATGTCATAAATATGATTCAATATAATTAAATATAAATCTGACATACACATACAATTGTGTGGTATATAGAATTGGGTAAACCAAAGTAAATGCAAATTTCGTTACTAACTAATGAAATTACTTTATAGTAAATAAGGCTTTACTATTATGGTTATCTTTAGAATGGGTAAATTCCAGTATTTTCTTATCTTCTTTTTCAGGAATTACTTTTTCCACTGTATTTATCTTTAGAATAAAAGTTTTTTATTTAATTAGTTAAAGATTGAATAGCTGCTGGAGAAAAAACTTATTTTCTTCAATGGGCTTGTCTTGTTCAAAGTTAACAAAAACACTTTGGTAAAGTGGGAAAACTGACTTTCGTTGGTAAGAAAACTTCTAATTGGAACACAGAAAACTTGAAAGACACAATGCTAGATTGTCAAAAGTGATTAGCAGGTAGAGATGCAAACTTACATTCACCTCCCATTCAGTAGTGCAAATTGGGTTGTTACTTATTTGTTGTAACTGTTTCTGAAAATAGACCTAAGCGTTCACCACCTGTATTTTCACTTTTAAAATTTTACAACACTTCTACATCCTACTTCTTTTATTTATCTAATTAAGAGATAAACTTTGTTTTTAGCACATTTGCAAGACATTTAGTTCACAAACAAAAGTAATTCTTAAATGCTGTCTTTGTACGTTTTAACTGAGTTGCATTTGTGTTCAAACACAGCTTGACAAAAATGCTAAGTGAAAGCTCATGAAATGGTGAATAAAATTTAAAGAACTTGAATAGCTTGAGTTAAACCATAAGATACCAACACTGATATATATACTGATTTAGAAAATGTTATCTGGAAATGTGCTTTCATTTCATGGGTGTTGTCTCCTAGTTTTTTGAATTTTCTGTTTGGAAAGATAAAATTCATTGGATTGTAGTAGACATTATTCTTAAATCTCCTACAACCTTTATCTACTAGAACTTCATATGTTTTAGGTAAATGTACAAGTGCTCCCATAGACAATGAAGTCTTAACGTAACTGTATTGCAAACTCAGTCATACTTTGTAGACTGGAATCTTAAATGCTCTTGTAAGTCTAAACATCTCTACAGCTTCCTGAGAATGGGAAGTGGAGAAGGAGATGCTGGTCTCTTCCTCCTGGTATCCAGTGACAAGACATGTGGGAATGGTTCAAAGCTGCACCACAGGAAGTTTAGGAAGTTGGGCATCCGGAAGCATTTCTTTAATGAGAGAGTTTTCTAACACTGGAACAGGCTTCTTAGAGGGGTGGTCAATACCCCAAGCCTGTCAGTGTTTAAGAGATATTTGGGCAATGCGCTCAATAATTTGCTTTAACCTTTGGTCAACCCTGAATTCGTCAGGCAGTTGGACTAGATGATCATTGCAGGCCCTTTCCATCTGAAGTAGTTCTATCCTATCCTATTTATTTCATCCTCCTGATTTTGCTGAATTTACTGTGTACATGATGTTTTCCATTTGCTTCATTAACAGCCCTAATTCACCTATACCTGACCTTTACAGAGCATGTCTGCTGTGATTTGCAACCTATCCTTGTAGCAGTCCTGTGAAGCAAGACATTCCTCTGTATTCACAAGTCTTACATTGCACCATTTCCATATATACAGACTATGTACTAATCATATAGATTCTGTTTTCTTACTACCAATGCTAAACTATGGATTTCACTCCCACTGGAGTACTTGTAAATTACCACAAATTAGTGTTGCTAGAAAAAAATATGGCAAGGCAAGAAACTAAAGTAAATATTGTGATCAGTCACAGCTATATTCCAAACTGTTTTCATGTCTTGTGAAGCATTTTGTGTCTCACAGTCACATGAGGTAGATGCTGTAGGTTGGTTTACATTGAATAGAAATTTTAATTTTTCTATAAGCACCTCTATGTACTAATTTCTTTTTTTCTACATCTCCATGAGAATTTTTTGAAAATTATTAGTAGTACAGTTCATAAGGTGTAGTAACACTTCTTTAAATTTTTTTTATTTCTATGGGCTTAAAGAAACAAGTGACAGGAGAGAGACAAAAAGAGTACACTGACGTAGCTGAATCAGTTTCATCAGTAGCCTGGGATAAAAATTAACCTCATTTTTGAGATAAAGTGGAAAATTTCCCAAGTACCATTTACTGAATTCACATGAGTAAAACATAAAGCTTAATAGAATTAAAAATTAACTGCTGCATAGAGTTCATGCTACTTATGCATGTTGTGCTAGCATCTCTGAATTTAGATAGGGAAACTTTGGTGAAACTGGTGAAACTTTGGTGAAACTGGTGAAACTTTGAGGGATTCTGGCACCACATGACACCCTTCTCAGAGTGGGGTATATGTGTTCATAGATACAGCAGCCTTGTTCAATTAAACTAAAAGTAATCCTGGCTCTTTAGGTGTTGTCTATGATTAGCTGAGATACTTGGAAATCTTATAAATATGTACAGCAGATGATGGAAAGAATTTTTTTTACAGCGCAAAACCTCTTCCCCTTGTTGAAAACTTCTTGTGCCAGAACCTCATTTCTGGAAGTGGTGGATATGGAAAAGTGGAATTTACTTTTCTGTGGCATGTGGAATCTCATCAGTCTTGAAGACAAAGCAGTGACTTGCCGTTTTGAGTCCTTAGGCAGGAAGTTGGATCAGAGTTTACTTCCCTACAGAGTTTATTAATATGTAATAATGAAACTTTTCTCCTACTGTTCCTCTGAATTTCAACCCCCTAGGTGCTAATATGGACTATAGTTGACCAAGTAAAGTATTTTGATTGTCTTTTTCAGAACATGAGGGTGCGGACAGTGAAAGGACAAGATTATTATTCTAAAACAGGAGCAAAATTCCATGGAAAAATGGAACAAAAATTTATTCTTGTTGACTGTAAGAAAGTTGTATATGGTTCCTACAGGTAAGATCAATCACTGAAGTGTCCATAGCAAACCTGTCATCTCAGCACTACTGCTATAGCAAATTTGGTCTTTTTCCTATTTGTAAAAATTCTTGCAGGGAACCACATGCATTCATATCTTTTCTGTAATTTAACAGGTTATCAAAGATACTTCTTGCTAACTAGCCTAACAGGTCTTCTCTTCGTTTTTCACAAATAAGAAATAAGGCACATAGGTTTTGCCAAACCTGAAGACTTGCTAAAAGGGGAGGAAAATCCTGATTTGTCTTATATTGCCTGAATTGTTCTTGTTTAACATTTGCTTCAGAAAAGGCCTCCAGAATTATTTTATAAGCTAGCTTGGATAGTTCCTCCACATCATAATCTTCTGAAGATAACATTATTGACTGACTGTGTGGCACTTAATGGTGGTCAAATTCAGAATTGCCCAAGTCTTTCTTTATGTTTGACTTTCTTTATTCTGCATTCCATTTTATTTCCAGTGGATGTGTTCAAAGCATAGGCTAGAAGAATTTACAGCTTTGCAGAACTGGAAAAAAACTATGTTTTAACTCACACATTATTAAATATTTTCCTTCTTTTCATGCTACACTTTTCTCCTTTGGCCTACTGAATTAGTTTCTGCCAGCATAGTGTCTGGGTACCAGATCCACAGCCACTGCCTTTCATAGATTTCCACCACTGTAAGCTTTTGAAAATATGATTTCTTACTTCCTCTGAGATTCAGCCCCAAATTCAGACTGACATGTATAAATGATAGTGGGGTAGATGACAAGTTCATAAATTAATTACTGTAAGACAGTGCAGGGAGAGTCTTGACATCTACACACAGTGTTAAGGTCTGTGAGAATACAATAGTTTTTCTCATTTCATTTTGAAAAACAGCACTGCTTTAAGGCCTTGTACCACAGGCACTGGAATCATCAATTTCTGTAGAAATTAAGCTTGTTTTATAAGACAATAAGTTATTTATAACAGGAAATATGAGTCTTTCTGAACTGTCACTTTGAAGTCAATTTAAAGTTTAGGATTTTGTCTCAAAGATTATGTATTATTCTTAATTGTGAAAATCAATAGAAAAAAACTTATGCAGCATGATTTCATTTAATCGCAACACAGTATTACTTCCTGAAAAATACAAAAATAGCAAGAAAAAATTACAGCAGCAAGCTATTTTTGTCAATACAACAAACCTATTTTCTAATATCCAGATAAAAAGTGCAAATAAGTCTGTTGATTTAATTTTTTTTTCTAGCGCTTTTCATGAAATTAGGATTTCAAAACAGGTTTTTCCTTTGTTGTAATCGACAAATTGCATGTTTTACACACCATGATATTAGTTTTGTTGCAACATCCTTAATGTACATATTAATTGATTTTATTTCATTTTGTAGCTGTAAAATACTTACAGATACTTAGCTTTGAGCATGTGTTCAGTCTTTTACAACAGAGGAAAATTTGCTTCTTCAAAGCATTATTATTGCAATAAAAGAAATGTTCATATCCAATCCAATGTGCAGAATAGAAATTGTAAACTTTTTAATGATTCTGAGCTCCATCTTTTTGAAAATATGTTTAGAATGAAGTACATTAAAAACTGCCGAAGCAGTCCTGGATATTTTTTCAGATATATTTTTTTTTCACAACATAACCACACAGTAACATTCTCTGACTGAAGACTAAATATAGTGAGTATAGTTAATCCTGCCTTAGTCTTTGTAGAGGTGATTTTTTCCATTAGCTATTTGTACTTCCCTGTTCTACATTTGTGAATACTTTCTTAGAATACTTTCTATAAGGGCAGTTATAGGGGTAGTTATATAGACTCATTTCTGCTCCCACTGAAAGCAGTGGAAAGTTTCCAGCTGAGTTTTATTGGTATTAGATTAGACCTTCTGAGTCTAAATTACATGAATCATTCCCAACATTTATTTGTTTATGTATTTAGAAAGTATTTTTACAAACCCCAGGTTTGTGCAAAAGCTTCCATAGCAAGAAGCACTAGTGTAATACTTTAGCTCAAAAGAACTGCATCTAATGGTCGTTTGTTCTTCTTTCAGCTTTATGTGGTCATTTGAAAAAACCAACCTCAGTATGGTTCAAGTTATCACAGGACAGCTTGTGGAATCTTTCGATGAAGAGTTCAGGACACTGTATGCCCGTTCTTCTGTTCCTAGCTCATTTGCTCCAGAACTAGTGCGGGTAAACAGTCACAGGACACTCTGGGATAATGATACATACCAACACTCAGTGTCTTCTTTGGCTTCAGTTTCTAGCCAAAGAAACCTTTTTGGTAGGCAAGACAAGGTTCACAAGATAGATCCTATTTGTTGGAAAACCCGTGGAAGATATGCAGTAAATGAAATAGATAAATATGGCTTGAGAAATCAAGCCTATAATAAGCAACCATTTCATCCAGGTTTTAATATGCAAAATCCAATCCAGCAGTATCAACCTAGTGAAAAAAATGAACACTGGAAGAGACATAGTTATGCTGGGGAAAAACCAGAAAGGACACCTTACCTGTTGCTCAACAGAGCTATTAACAGAGCCAACAATCCATCAAATACTTGGAAAATGCCATCTGATAGCCTTAGTATTGTTTCCTCATTACGAGGAGGATATGCAAATAACTACAATATACCCCAGCAAAGTTTTGCTGATCAGTTTTCACGACCGAAAGTAAATCTTGCAGAAAGAAATTCAATTGTGCGGAGGTCTTTTAACGGGACAGATAATCACATCCGCCATCTGCAGCAAAGGATGCCAACTCTCGAACACACAACAAAGTCATTCCTACGTAACTGGCGAATAAAGTCGTATTTGAATGATCAAACAGATTATCCAGTAGAGTCTAATGGGTCAGCTGTGGGTGACAGATATGATAGCTATGACACAGCTGAAAATATGAAAGCTCATGCACTGTATTCTCATTCTCGCTTGCGATCCTCGTTGGTGTTTCAGCCAACTTTACCTGAACAGCAGGAAGTAAGCAGCTGTGCAAGTTCTTCAAATTCAACTATAATTGGGTCAGAGGGAAGTGCAACACCTAAAGGGACATCTAATCATGCTCCAAGTGTGGAAAATGGAACAGATAATATTTCAGAAGACCTTAGCACAAACTTCCCTCTTAAATCAGATGCTCCAAAAAACCACAGAATTCATATTGCAGACAGCACAAAACCTCCTGTAAATTCAAATGCAACTGGTGACACATCACTTTATTTGTACACAACACTGTATACAGACAAACATTCAGAAAATCTGAAGAACCTTCAGAATGAAAATGTGCTCAAAAGGAGAAGTTTTCCCATGTTTAATTCAAAGTCCATATTGGACCCTGGTGCCAACAAGCATGCATCCAATTATGTTTACAGCACGTTGACTAGGCATAGACTTAAGCAGCCAGTTGGTCCAAAACTTCCAGAAGACATGCTGAAGAGTGCTAAAAGTTTGCACAGTGTGACCAATCACTTGGCACAGGAGGAAAAGAACCTGAAAGGAGAGCTAAAGAACCCAACTGCTAGCAAGGCAATCTCTATGGCGGTTCTCACTGAAGCAAGCAAGGAGGAGTCTAGTAAGGATTGCACATCAAAGAAAGAAAGTAAGAGTTCCCCAAGTTTTCTAAAGAAAGGATCCCAGAAACTGCGGTCATTTCTTAATCTCACACCAGACAAGAAGGAAAACTTGTCAAAAAACAAAGGTCCTGCCTTTTACAGGATGTGTAGTAGTTCTGACACATTGGTTTCTGAAGATGAGAATCAAAAACCAAAGATTTCTGAAAATAAGACAGAATCTTCCCCAAGGAGAAAAAGAAACACATCAGCAAATTCTCAAGGGAGCTTGAACAGAAGTAAAGAAGATGTCACTGGTAGCCCAACAAAGTCTCCAAAGTCTCCAAAGTCACCAAAATCTCAAAAACCTCCATCTGATGAAAGCAATAAAATGTGTCCTCTCTTGTGCCCCCTGGAAAGTAAGTTCATCGAAACTGCAGGAGATGCATCTACCCCAAGATTTAACACAGAACAGATTCAGTATCAAGATATGAAGGAAATCTCCACAAATACCGCTTCTGAAAGTGGTCCTGTTTCTGCACTTCAAAGAGCAAGTTCGGTGACACCACAGCTGGCAAATTCAAAACCCCAAGAGGAGCTGAGATCTCGTTTGAGTGAAAGGCGTGTTTATAGTCGCTTTGAGCCATTTTGTAAGATGGAGAATGCTAGCCAACCTGCAGGAAATGCAGCCAACAGCAGTTCTCATCTATCAGATATCAAAAGCAAGACCTTAGGGAATAATTATGGCAGGAGTAATCACATGACCAGCTACAACTCAACTGCTTACCATCCATTGCAACCTAATGAAAATAAGCTGAGAGGATTTATGCAAAAGTTTGGGAATTTCCTACACAAAAGCAAGTAAAACTTTTGTTGATTATGTTGGAATACAGCAGGACTAGCAAAGCTGGGCATAATCTTAACTGGACAAAGACTAGTGGCCAACTTTTGTACAGCTTACTTGGGTTTCTTCCTGGGTTTAGGACATTGGAATGAATGTACATATTTTTAAAAATAATTATCCTAGAATTGTTATACTTTAATCTTTACAGAAATTCTGTGTCCAGAAGTTGCCTCGAGGAAGTTGTTTATAGTGTTTTTAATGTAAGATTAATTTTATATGTTTTCATATGAAGAAAATACATTCCAGCATATTGTAAGATTAAGCATGGGGCAAAAAAGATTCAGTATGTTTTTAAACTTCAGATAATACTGTTTCCAAAGATTTGCTCTATAAAATAGGATAGCACTAGGAATAGCGAATTGTATTTTTTCAGCATTTATGTACACTTTCAAATGATAAACACAATGTTAATGCATTGTATGTTACTTATCTTTAAACTAATTTTTGAAAACCTCTTTTAGGTTTCATCTTGTTAATAATTTACCCCATAGCATCTACTGAACTGTTTGAGCAGCAGATGGATCTATCTTACTTTATTGAATTTTTCTTGTAATATGATATTTTTCTGAAGTATTTGGCATACAGATCTGAAAGTGACCTTAATCTGAGCTTTCACAGACTTGTTTACATGGTTAAACTAGTGTGAATGTAGAATGAACGTTAAAAAAACTATAAAAAAGGTGCCTTGAACATAACTTGCAACTAGTTTAAATTTCAGTGGGTTAATTGCATTTGTATAACATGCCAGTATTCTGTAGAGTATTCTAAAAAAAAGCTTTTTTGTTATGTTTTTCTATTTGGTGTTAAAAAAAGTTGTCTATGGACTTCCATTTCTCAGGTAAGTTTTTGAGTTTCACATGCAACAACCTGTTTTAAATGTTGCCAGATATATTTGCAACTATGGCTTTAATACCTTATTTTTTAAATAAGATGAAAGTTCTTAAATTAGGTGTACAAGGGAGATTACAACTCAATCCTGCAATGCAGCCTTATGTCTGGATGAGTATTACGGGCCATGAGCAATTAGGCAGCTTAAACTGAGATTCGTAAAAGTAACCACAGCAAGCGATAAGGCACCTTTGCTAAGCCAAAGAAAGTATCAGTGAAGGGGATAGTAGCAAATGTTTAACTTCAGTGAAGGTATTTAGACTCTAACTGCAGTCTGAGGGACACATTTTGTTTATCCGAGCCTCTGTATCATAACAAATTTCCCAGTAATAGGTGACTACAGGGTAGTGCTTACAAAAAGCACAGGCATGGGGTTATGTTTGGGCAGCAGCATGGAATCCACTTCATGTCTGCAGTGTGCATCCAGGGCTTACGCCCTCGTGGATGTGAAGTTTGTGTCTTAGAAGGACTCCATAACCATTTACCTGACAAATATTCTGTGACAGTTTTGTTCCAAATTGAGATTTTTGAGAAATTTCACTGCTGAAGGCTCAGAATTCTTATACAGGGTCTTTGTGTTCCAGGAGCATGTTTTAGGAGACAGTTTCACTCTTAGATTTGAAAGGTCCCACAGTGTTCTATGGAAGAGGTCTTAGCTTCGTTCTTTAGAAAGAAATACCAAAAGGGTGTTTCATGCATCAGCTGGGTGAAGTTCATTTGTCTTATTTGCCTGTGGCCCTAGGAAAAGATTCTGTGTGTAAATCTGCTTCTCACTGAGAAACTGCTCTGGTTCTTATGAAGTCACTGTAGTTATTGATTTCAGTAAAGCAGTGTCAAGTTTTTATTCAAACTGTTTCTCGGACAACTTTGTTAGGCTGATGCATCATAGCAGTAACTGTTTCACTGTGGGGATAGTATTTATTTTTGAGGCTGACAGTCCCGTGTCTCGATCTTCTGCTGGAAGTTTAGGTCTCCCCTTTACCTGTGGTCACAGAAAAGATTTTATGAATTTCTTGATGAACACTGGCGACTTTGTTCACTCCTTGATGAAATGCTGTAGTTAGTAATTTTCCCAAATGAACACTTGTACTTATATATGTATGCAAGGTAACATTTTTAGCCCCAAGACAAGGAGTGTCTTAGTACTCCAGGCATGTTTCCAACATAGGCACAACATACTTACACACCTATGCAGCCAACAGCAATGCCCTACTGTACTTTTTTAAACTCTTAATATTTTCTAACTGGGCAGACAATTACCCAGGATAATACCTGAAGTGACAGTGCAGGTGGTGCTAAAAATGGTGGGGGTAGGTTTTAGGAGGATCTTTAGTTTTCCTTCACACTCTTACAATCTCTGACATGCGCTTGTAGGCAGAACTATATTTGAGGAGGAAATGAGGGAGGGAGAACAAGGGTCTTGGGGCAAGTTTTGAAGTGACAGTGCTTTCCATTTTGTAATAAAGTATAAGTAAGTATGGCCAGTCTTCGCGAACGAAGATTTTGGGAAGGGTCTTTGCCCTTCGAGCCTGCGCAGTGGATTTTTTTTTAGGTGAGACACAGCGTGCGCTGAGCTGAGCCCACCCTTTAATCCTAAGGTTCATCTGCCGGGGCCGAGCAAGCTTGGACGGTGGCAGTGAGGTCCTCAGGATGTAGGTTTGTTTTAGAGTGACCTTCTCTTAGATGGATGGCCTTACAGGGCTAACGAGCTCCATCTACCCGGGGGACTCCTCTGACCGGGACCCGAACCCGGGCCGCGGCGGTGAAAGCGCCGCATCCTAACCACTAGACCACCAGAGACTTTGGGAAATCTATACTGATGCAATTTGGAGATATTTTAGTGTATTTTTCAAAATAGATTGCTAATTAGAGAATGCTGAGATGGCAGATATTTTAATTTACCAAGCTATCTATGTTTATTTATATTGCTATTTTGTACCTGCACAGAAGATTTAAGAGCCTTCAGTGAAGAGCCTGCTCATAGACTTGATAATGTAAAGAAAAAAATCTCAGTGGAACTAGCTTTTTTTTTTCATTTTCAGATCTCTTTTCAGAGATTCCCACATAGGAATGTTGCTACATTAAGGCTTGATCCAAGGTTAATTGAAATTAATTCCACAGACCTCAGGGGAAGTAGGATCAGACACTTAATTGCTGACATCACTATTTTTAGAAATGTTACAAGACCCAGTGGTACTTAGGGAGCACAAGGCTTTGTCTGACCCAATGGGAGGAGAGGTCTAATGCCCTGCCAGCCATTACAGCTTTGAAGACTGGGAAGGACACTGGGGAGGTCCACAGGTGCTGCAAGGACCAAGTGTTCATTTGTTCCCTCCAGAATGTGTGTTAAAGGTGGGAAAGTGCTCACCCAGTAGTGTCTGATTTGCTTCCTGTCTCTGTGGAAACCCAGTTGTCCACAAAATAAAAGCAAAAATAAGGGAAAAAAAAAAGGATACTTGCATCAGCAAAGAAGAAGGATGTGCGGATTTCTGGAGGGAAAAGTAGGGTTTATATTTTTTAAGTCTTTTTCCCAAAGCTTGTCTTGATGTTTCTGCTTTTCCAAGGAGATGCATTTTATTCAGTGTGCCCTAAATGTGCTTTGCACATTACAAGTTTTACACTCTGCACACAGCCAATGCAATCCCAGTTTTGTAAGGCTGTGAAGTAATGGCTGTTGCGGTGCGTGATGGTCATTTGGCCATATGGCTTGGGAGTTGTGAAACCCATAAAAAATGTCGTGTCATTTCCACATTAAATAAAACTCCGTTAACACTGTAATAGATCTCTGAGGGTGGCTGTGCAAAAGCTGATCAGAGTTATACAATGCTGAGAGTGGCCCTCGGGAGCACCATTGGTAGTAGAGGGCAGTGCAGTTAGGAGATCTGGGCTCTTCATACAGTGCCCCTTCAATTTGCGTCATAAATAAACCACCCCTACATGCAGTCATAATACCCAGTGGATAAATTGCTTTGTTTCTTCAGCCTCATAATAAACAGCTTTTCCTGCCTCTCAGATTGCAAAATTGTTGATTGTTCTCTTATTAATTACCTTGCACTGCACTCTTTATTCATGCTAGCAAACATGAATTAGTTGTGAAGAAAGATTATAAATTAAGAATAAATGAGGGTAGTAGTATTTGTTACAAACCTTGAGAGAAACAAAAAGCGTATCAGGCAATAGGTGTTCATGCATAGCTGAAAAATTATTATTCAGAGAAAACAACAGTTTGATTGTTTTTCAGCTTTCTGAAGAGTATTTGAAAATGTGATTTATAAGACATCATAAGAAAAATAATACTAAAATCTGTTGCAAGACAATGTAAAAATAAAATTTAAATTGGCTCTACTAAGCTGTATGATAAATACATTTTTTTTCATTTGTGGGTAAGCTGTAAAACCAACAAGTACCTTTGCATCTGTGTAGAGAGATCAGTAAGGTTACTGTGGTACTTACTGTAATTTATTCTTCATATCAATCTTGTACAGCACAGTGCGGTATTTGGGGTTTTTTTAGTTTGTTTTGATTTAAGTCAGAAGAGTTAGAGCAACATAAAGGTGCAGTAGTTCATGGGTAATTGAAGCATGTTCCTCCAGTTTTGTCTTCACTTGCATAAGTACATATTCCATTAGCACCCCAGTGACAAGAGAGGAGATTGGAATACTCAAAAGACCATCTTGCCATTTCACTCCTTATCTCAGAGAGGTGCTTACAGATAGATGTCTGGGTACTTTTCTTTAGGGTCTGAAGTTTTTCATAATTTTCAACTCTAAGAGTAACAGTTAGGTCTACATTTTTCACATTTTGACATGATGCCAAAGATGTTGCATGTTCTGAGAATGCTTTTCTGTATTGAGAAACAGGATGGAAGAAAACATTTGCTCTTGGAGAGCTCAGAACAGAGCTACTTTGCTGTTAAGCAAAGCTAGTAGTTCTGAGTTTTGTTTTAGTGATGCTGACGAGTTAAGTGATTAAACTTGTGCTCCAGACCTTTCACCAGTTCTGTTGCCCTTCTCTGGACGCACTCCAGCACCTCAATCTCTTTCTTGTAGTGAGAAGCCCAAAACTGAACATAGTGTTTGAAGTGTGGCCTCACCAGTGCCAAGTTCAGGAGGATGATCACTGCCCTGGTTCTGCAGGCCACAGTATTGCTGATCCAGCCTGTCCAGATCCTTCTGCAGAGCCTTCCTACCCTCCAGCAGATTAGCACTCCCAGCCAACTTGGTGTCATCTGCAAACTGACTGAGGGTGCACTTGATCCCCTCATCCACATCATCAGTAAAGATATTAAACAGGACTGGCCCCAACACTGAACCTTGGGGAACACAATTGTGACTGACAACCAGTGGGAATTCCATTCACCATCCAGACATTTTTTTACCCAGCAAACAGTGCACCCGTCCAAGCCATGACCAGCCAGTTTCTTCAGGAGAGCGCTATGGGAAATGGTGTCAAAGGCTTTACTAAAGTCCAGGCAGACAACATGCATAGCCCTTCTCTCATCCACTAAGCACACCACCTTGTCAGAAGGAAACCAGGTTCAAGCAGGACCTGGCTTTCCTAAAGCCATGCTGACTGGACCTCATCCTGTCTGTCCTGTGCATGCTGTGTGATGGCACTCAAAATGATCTGTTCTATAACCTTCCCCACCACCAAGGTCAGATTGACAGGTCTGTAGTTCATGGATCCTCCTCCTGCTCTTTCTTGTAGATGGAAATCATATTTACCAACTTCCAGTCACCTGCGACCTCCCCAATTAGCTGGTAAGTGATTGAAAGGGACTTGGTGAGCACTCCTACCAGCTCCCTCAGTACACTTGGGTAGATCACATCCAGCCCCATGGACTTGTGTGTTTCCAAGGGGTGGAGCAGGTAGTTCACCATTTCCCCTTGGATTATGAAGGCTTCATTCTGCTTCCTGTCTTTCAGATCAGGGGGCTGGGTACCTGGAGAGCAATTGGTCTTACTAGTAAAGACTGAGGCAAAAAAGGCATTAAGTACCTCATCCTTTTCCTCGTCCTCTATAACTGTTTCCACCCACATCAAAGAAAGGAGGGAGATTCTCCTCAGAATGCTGGTGTATTATATTTTTTATTGTCTTTTATGGCAGTGGCAAGATCAATTTTCAGATGGGCTTTGGCCTTTCTAATTTTCTCCCTGCATAGCCTCACATCCCTGTACTCCTGAGTAGCCTGCACCTTCTTTAAAAAGACATAAAATCTTTTTTTTTCATATATATTTTTGCAGACTTTTATAAAATATCTTTGTGTATTTCTGGATGAGGATCTGGTTTACTAAAAATGACTTGACATCCCTTCAGAAGAAGCTTCTGTGAAGGCTATGCATCTTTCTAGCACCATATATATTAATGTTATCTAAAAATTAGATGGGTAAGTGCAAAAGATAGTTGAAGGGAAGAATAATTTCTGATGAAAGGGCTACAACACATGCTTATTTTGATAGTGTTGCTTCCATATGTAAATGCAGCTGGGAAATAATTGCTTCTTTTCTCTCCAGAATACATAATATTTATGACAATTAAAGTAGAAATATTTGTAAGACTAAGCACCAGTGGCAATATTTTATTGTGTTTGAGAAATGACTGCAGCTAATTAATTAGTATTCAAACACAGGACTCTTACATGTCTGTTGTACATTGTCTTCCTTGCTTCATTTAGCAGTCAACATTGTCAAAATTCAGACTGATTGTCTACAGCTTCCTAAGCTCTTGAATATTGCTCTAAAAAACTGTTCCAACGAGGCATTAAAAACATGCTTAGCTTTATAAACCCAGGATAAAGCATACCAGGCATACATGTTTTGTTAGGTTTTGGTATAAAATAATGACAGTGTAGTCCTAGCTGGTGTATTTTGGGTAATTAGTGACTTATATAGTTTTGAGTCATGTTTGATTTTGACCCATTGCAACACCACATTTGGACATCATATCTGATAACATTTCTTTCAAATGTCACATATGCTGGTGTTAAAATATCATTATTCTGATTTCGGAGTTTAGATCAATCTTCTTTAGAGCAGGGTTTGTGGATCCCTGATGATCTGTAAGATTTCAAAAGGGAAACGAATGTGGTTCAAATTACTAATAAAACAACCAGACAAAACTAAAAAGCATTTGAAAATATTTCCACATAGAGCAAAGGAAACAAGTAAAATCGGAGGACGAAGTCAGAAGTGAATATTCATAATGTACATTTTACCAGTTGAAAGTGAAAGCTGGTGCACCAACACTGCAGGAAAAATAATAATCAGGTGCTCTTTGAATAAAAGAATCTGAGAGACACTGATCAAGATGATGCAAAAGAAGCATGAGAGATGCTACAAACACACAAGACCCAGAATGGATATTCCTGGGTAACTCTGGGGGATAGGGAGCATGGGAAAGGAATTCCATCAAGTTGTTTTTAATACTGACAAACGTAAAAGACTGTGCTGGTTTCATTTAAAACTACTTGATATGTAAATCCTTTTTTTCCTAAAATGGAATTCCTGGATTACATAGCAGCTATGTTACGGATATACTGTGTATGTACAGATACAACCCAAAAATTGTCTTGAAATAATTTATTACATTTATTTTTTACCAAATAAAGTGTTTCTTTTAAAGCTCAGCTTACTTCTGCGTTTGTTTTTTCACTGGCTCATACTGTTATTACATTTCTCATTTCAAAATTTAGAATATCTTTTGAAAAATGCTGATATCAGAAATGTTGAGTGAAATCTTGTAAACTGTAGTCTCAAAGCTGCTTTGTGGCAGCACCACTGTTTGCAGAACTGCTGCACCTTCTGTGGGATCAACAGTCCACACAAACCACAGTGAAAGGACCAAAGCCAACATCACTAATTTAAAATTTCTGGAATAAAATATGGGTATAATATAATGAAGGTAAGTTGGAGTCAAAAATGAAGCAGGGTAGGGTGCACAGCATTAGTGTACTATGTTTACTTTCAGAGCCTTGTATCACTTCCTTGCTCAGATATTTTGTGTTTGTTTGCCTTCTGGTTAATTCTGCCTTGCTAGTGGTATCAAGTTTAATAGTCTTTTGTTTTTCCTCCTCTTCCCTATTTACATGGACTTCCTTCACAAATCTGTTTGCCTACCTCTTGCATTGTAATTGCTACTGAAAAAATAATTTCCATCACATGGATTGCAAGAATTATCTTCAGATAACTCCATATATGAGTACACGCTACTACAGAATAGTTCATGAGAATTAGATTTTGAGTCCTGAATATTTGCTCCATGCCTTTGAAAAACCCGTATAAAATGTAGTAGCCTTTCTGAACATGGTCTATATTTAGTCATAATGGAGGAAGAAAATGAAGAGGAAGAGAGGAAGTTGGTACTTTTAAGTGCAAAAGGTAAAGGTTATAAAACATTGAGGTGGTTACTCATTTACCACATATGAGAACTTCAGTGGTTGATGTTATGGGGTGGTGTCTGCAGGCACCTGTGCGCGTACCTGTACACGTAATACTGAGGCTCCTACTTGTACAGGAACTTCTACTTACATAGTAATTTAAGTAAAATTCATCTTGGTTAATTGAGCTGAAGTCTTTTCTCAGTTCCCACACACAGAAGTCATTATAATAATTACTACTTCATCTCCTTTCCTTCATGTTTTCCTCACAAGGACAAACCTAAATTTGCCCTGCCAGCAACTCTGTATGCAACATTTCATCATTGCTAGATAAATATTAAAGAAAACCAAACAACAAAAACAACAACAGCAACAACAAAAAAAAAAAAAAGCACCACCAAACTCTTAATTTTTGGGACATATCAATTGGATTGAGAAGGAAGCTATGCCTGTGACCTAAAGAAGACAAGACTAATGAATATATGAGTAGGGGATTTCTGGCAAGAAAGTATTTGCATGCCGTTCATTAGTGAAAGTTAGAACGTACCACTTTTGACAAAACTTTGTTGAAAACTATAATAGTTAGAGTTATGGCAGAATTACTTGATTCTCCAAGAGTTCCTCATAGCTGAGTTAGAGCTGTCATCCCCTTTTGGCAGACAGGAAGCTGAAGGCTTTGCTGCTCTTGCGCATGGGTAGTAGCTGTGGGTACAGGCGTGGGTGTCTCCTCATTTTACCTCTGTTCAGTTCCACTGCCTTGAGTTTACCAGTCATATGGTGACTTGGAGAGTCCATTTACAAGTATGCAAATTGTGTCTTGTTCAGTACAAGCACATTCCAAACTAAAATCTTGCTGAAATCTGCATCCATAGGTTGGACTCAATGATCTCAGAGGTCTTTTCCAACCTAACTTATTCTGTGATTCTGTGATTCTATTCAGTGACTGTAAAATTGCAGGTCTTTGTATATATTAAATGGCTTTTCCCTATGTATCGCAAAAATTACAAATTTCCACACTGTATTTATGACACCCAGCTATTTTTTATCTTGAAGTTATGGCTAGTGGTATTTGGAGCACTATATTCTGATAAATTTCAGTAAGTAGTGAACACCTAAAAAAAAAATGATTAACCATTACTCTGTATGTTTGCAATGGCCAGTTTCAAACCTCTTAGCCACAGTCTTCACAGTTGTTCTGTTCAACTTGTTCGTCAAAATAAAAATATCTCCGTGCTTTCTGAGTGGTACAGGCAGTTGGCTCTTAAGTCTGTTTAAGTGCAGGTATGCCTACATCAAAGTGATGCAGAGGACTCAGCCTGTAAGTGGATAAGTCAATGAGGCAGCCAGGCTTTGGAGTCAGGATGCTCTCAGAAACTCCTCATGATTGTTTCCCTAATTAAAAGCATTACAGCAATCAGTACAGGCCATAGGGAAGCAGGTGGTTGCCATATACTTACTCTCACACTGATAAGCCTGTTAGCCACAGAAGTGCTGTGAAGGTGTTGTACACACAGTCTCTGTGAATAGAGATTCATATCCTCTATTCTCTGATCAGGGCAAGGATTTGGGGAAAAAATGCACAAGAACTGGAGGAGAAGAGATCTGAGAAGATCAGAAGCCTGTTTGACAGCAGATTTTGTTCTCATGCTCCACATAAAAAACCTTTAGGAGGACATCTGTCACTGGTTACTTGACACTTAAATAAATAACCTGCTGGGTTATAGTTACTTCGTTGACACCCATCTCAGGCTCAGATAGTCCCTGCACTGCAAATTCTTAGTGGTAGAGGAGTATTCTGGAAAAATGTCACTGTATACAACCTCTTTTCAGCCAAGTAACTCACAGTGGAGTCTCTCTGCTGTTGTCTAAGGGATCATGCTGTTGTCCTTTGATGCTTCAAATGATTGAGCAGAGACAGGACCACAAATCATGGTTCTAGAATAGTGTCCTCACTTGCCAGGAAGATATCAGCTGCGAAAAGAAGTGTGTCTCGCTTTGCAGATTTCAAGGATGGATGTTCCACTAATCAACTGGTTTTGAACTAAATTCCCTTATGTTTTCTTCATACACAGTTTTACCTGAAGCATTTTTGTCCTTTTTTATCCCCACCCACAACACAGATGTGGCCATAGAGAAAAAAATTAATGAAAGTGAGAGTAAACCAGAAGGCACCTCTGTGTCTCATACTTGCTCAAACTTTTTTTCTAACAGGACTTTTGCACTACCTATGGGTTTTATCTCCACTGAAATCCTGTGGGCTCAGGTTGCACCTCTTACCCCTCTGTGAAAAGCATAATCTATATATTTTTCCTGAGAAGTATTATTTGTTACAGAACTAATATTTTGAGGGTTATATATATATATATATATATATATATATACACACATACACACACACTTATTTTCCAGCATAATCAGCTCTAAGGAGAACAAGTTTATTCGACAGTTACCTATAATTCAGAAGAGATTACTTTGTCAGTACGTAAATATTTACAGTCTATAATCTTTAGGTTAACAGGCAATATTTTATTCAGTCAACAAGCCAGTAATTTGTTTGGATTGTTTTTCAGATCAATTATTTATAACAATGTTAATCTCATGACATTGAGAGATTAATAATAAATGAAGTTGAGAGCTGACAGTTTGAATTCAAACAATTAGTTCACCTGCATTTCCTTAAGCAAGCGCTATTGTACATTTCCTTTTTATTTGTAAAAAAAAAATAATTAATTTTTTTACTTTTAATTCTTCATTTCCCAAGATCAAAAATGTTTTATTAATTAATATATCCTCTTCCTTTGAATTTTAAATAACTCCCTCCATGGGAGTTATTTAAACTCAAGCCATGACTGCCTAGGGTTCCAAAATTATAGAAACACAAGAGACATGACTTTCTAAATTTTAGCTACCTCAAGTCTCAAGAAGTATACCATGAAGCATATTTTAGCATATTCCTTCATAAGTAATGGAATACCTTTTTCCTTATGCTGAGAAACAAGAGCCACTATGACCTTGAGCTCTTTGGAAAAATTTTGAATGTGAGAGGAATTGTGGGTCAAAGCATTCACATCATAATACTTGTGTGCACATCTATAAATCTCTAAATGGAAAAAAGAATCATAGACAAGAAAGAAATTTAGTCACTCCATTTACTTGAGGCAGCCAAAATGTACATTGGTAGATTTTAATTCCCTGCCAGCAGCAAGCCAAAGGGGCAGTGCTTTATAAGTGACAAACAAAACAAAGAGACAACTAAAAATCTTGTAAAGCCCAGGCTAGCATTTCATGCAGAGCGACATGCTTTACCTGTGCCTTTAGTATTTAAACATGAATCTCAGAAAATTACAAAAGCAACACCCCTCAGTTATTTACGTGGGCAGAGACACAAGTTTACCCATGCTGAGCAGCACTGAGGTGAGGTAGAGGCTGTCCTGGCTCAGCACACACTGCGGGGGGAATCTCACCTGGCATTTTTAGTATTTTCCAGCAACTGTGTGGTTTCCTGTCCAAATGCTCTGTGGGTATCCCCTATCCTCCCCATGATTGTTTTTATTTGTTTATTTTGAGCGTGGAGCTAAAATCTAGAGGTAGAAGACTTGTATCCTGGTCTGGCTCACAAACCTTCTGGTTAAATAGTAAGAAAATCCAGTACCAAAACCTTTTCTCTTGATGCTGACGAGTGATCACGCCAGGCTTCGGAGAGATTGCTGTTACTGGCGGGGAGGCTGTTTGAGAAACTGAAACATCTTCCTGAATATCACAAAAAGGGAAAAAGCAAAACAGTCTTGCCCATCAATATTTTTTATGTCCCTTTTCATGTGGGAGAAGACTGTTGTGTCAGGGAGAAGCGCTGAGGAGTCCAGAGCAGGGACCAGTGGTGTGATTTGTCACTTCTCCATTGAAAAGCACACAAAGTGACACAAAACCATAAGAAGTAGGAATCTGACCTTGTCAGTACAATGAGTTAATAGCTCTATTCCTGCAAGCATTTCTGAGAAGTCTCAAGCAGGTCTGGTCTGTCGTGTTCTTTGTCTGATGAAAATTTCACACACACGATCATGATAAAAGACCTTGTCTTCAGTTTTCCCTCATTTCCCAAAAGAAATGTCTTCTCTCTCCACTCTTCCAGCCATTTATGGGTACAGCATAGCAGCAGCATCAATGCATAACTTCCAGAGAAATATGCAAGCCAGTTTTGCAGGTATAATGAGGTAGCTAAAGTATCTGAAGTGCCACAGTTCTCAGCCTACTCAGATATCTCTGTTCTTTAGTATTGGCAAAAGTATAGACACAACCATTGAAGAGATGAGAAAACTAGCATTTAAACCATCCCCAGTTTCTGAGGTTCAGTATCAATGTATCAATGTGATATCAGTCTTTGTATGATAACTGGCTATATCTCTTGATATTTTAATACATACAGTATAGTATTAAACAAATAATCAATACTTAATACTGATTTGTTTGATCTGTCAAGGTAGTAAAGTGCCTCAGAATAAAGGGCATATTAATAAACAGCTCTGGTTTTGGAGATGGTTTCTTACTGACCTTCAAGTTAGAATAGAGTGTTCTTTGAGGTTTCCTCTTGCAAGTAGTCAATTATAGAAAATGATACTTAGTAAACATGTAATTAATTTGCTTTCATAGGGTGATGATGCAGGCATAAAAGGATGATCACCAGAAAAAAGAATATAGAAGACAGCAACCTGATGACAGTTTTTCAAACATATTTTGGTTTTGGTTTTGGTTTGGTTTGTTGGGGTTTTTTATGCACATGATGCATATTCCCTGTATAGATGAAAAACTACAAACCAATCATAAAGTAAAAGTAGTGTAAATGAATGGATTCTCCTTGCTGTAAAACACAGTCAGTAATATATTCATTACTTCCAGCTAATACTAGAGCCCAGGGCTGCTACATCTAAATAACACTGAGGCAATTTCCATACTGATTTACACCTAAGAGAGGGCAGTCCCAAGACCTGATTTTCAGGATTAGCAATGTTTTTAAATTAAGTACTGGACTAGCACTTGGGAGATTAAGATTCAACAGCTCTTCCACAGGTTTCTTACATAGCCAGCTAAGACTTGATTTCTAAACATGCCATGCAAACCCATTTTTCTATCTTTAGTTTGTGCTTTAAGCTAAAATAAAGAAGCAGAGCTGGATACAAAGACCGAAAGGCAGGACTCCTCCTTCCACTGACTTAATTTCTCAATCAACAGACACCTCTTTTTTGTCCTTACCTGTTTCACTACCTGTTTGCTTGTCCTCAATGGTGATGCTCCTTTGGAGATAATCCAGAGGTCTCCCTCAGCTTCATGCAAACTTTCTGTATCAGCCAGGGACACAAACAGGCCAACATAGATGGACCAACCAGGTACCCTGAATGTAATAAATGGAGGAAAGTTTAACAGAATCTTTAAAGGCAGAGATATGAGAAAGGTCGTGATTATCTCTCTGCCAGCAAGATCTGGGCCCCTTAGGGGTGACTAAAGCAGACCTTAGGTGGTCAAAAAACTGTAATACTGACACGGCTGCAGTGACTTTGCAGTCAGAAATCAGGCTGACTTTTGAGGCTTAAAAATTTAGATCAAAGAATAAAAGGGGTGTTATGCTGGAGGTACTTTAGCTGATCTGGTTTCTGGTCTATTTTTGCTCTTTCCAGTACACAGTAATTACACTGCAAAAAGAAAAGGAAAAAAAACCAACCAAACTCTCTTCCATTTACCTGTCTGCATCATACCAGGGACAGGAAGCATACTCGGGACAAGTTGCAGTACTTCCCCTGTGCCCATGGTACAGCTGGCTGCTGCAGTCTCATTTCCTTTCTGTCTAGCCAGTACGAAATCCTAAACTGCTCTTTAATGTATCCATTTTTTTAAATTTTTTGGGTTATACACATTATAACCTTCAGTACAGAGTGATGACTAAGTTTCTATTGCTCCATCATTTGGCGGAACTACTTCTATAGCTTACAACTAGGTTTATTTGAATAGGTTGGGTCTAACTTTATAGGTTTGTGCAAAAGACGGGAACAACTGCTGTGTAAATTGGTCATTGTAATTTACAGCACTTGCAGCAGTATAGTTCTGAGTAAATATTTATCGCTTTTTGAAATTTTACCTAAGAAGGCTTGTACATGACTTGTTCTGCAATCATTTTATTTGTTTCAATGGTGGTGCTTAATTAGCATGTTTGATTTTACTTTAAGAAATCTACCATGGCAATAAAAGATTCTTAGTTTGTTTCTTTTTAAAGTAACATTACTTTTAATTTGTAGGATTAATTCCACTCTGTTTTTCTTTTTTTCCCTCAGAATTTTCTGTCAAGATAAGAAAATGACCTGACAAATGCTAGGGATCCATGTGTCTGCTTCTCCTCATGGCACTGAGAGCAAAGTCAGTGTCATCCTGTAGGGAGGAGGCAGGCTTTTGGTGATTGCCATGGAACTGAGCAGGATGATAGCAGCTAGTGAATAAATCACCCAGAAAGGAGGGTGGAAGATATACACACTTTCTGCAGTCAGGAAGAGTTTCACCATACTCCTTTATCAGCCACATGTTCTCTCACTTGCCACAGATAAAGGCAGATTTCTCTGTGGAACGGCTGCCCAGTGAGCCAAATTCAAGGTACACTTGTTAACATCCGGTGAAGAGGCTGAGACCTGAATAGTGAGGAGGGCTGAGCTGTGCCTGGGTACAGACATCTGGCTGGGAGACATGGCATGGGAACTAGGGCTGGTACCCCTGCCCAGGGACACCAGCACCTGTGGCCCCTGGAAGCCACAGCTTGTCTCCTCATTGACATCTGCATGAAAGATGTAAAATTAATCCCCATGCCTCTGCCAGTAGCTCCCTATGTTTTAAGGAAGATTTTGTTTCTCATGGTTCTTCCTTGTTTTCATTTTTCCCCTCCAGAGTGAGCTATTCCTATGAAATTTTAGACTTGAAAATATTTAGAAAAAAATTCCAAAGCAGCTTGACCACTGCATTCAGTCATTCTGGAAGTGGATATTCCAGCCCAACCAGTTCAAAAAGTGAACACTGCCTTTCAAATAAGGCTGTGCATACAAAAGGGTAAACACAAACAACCACCAAACATGATTGACTGGAATGCCTTTGTAAGTATCATGTTGAAATGATCCCATCTCTTTTCTGTTGTCTTATGATTTTGGGTACTTTCCAACAGTTGACTGCTGCATGGCCCTCCAGCATCATCGTGGCTCTGCTGAAGCTTTGGAAGCTGCACTTCAGTACAGTGTGGTGTGTCCCATTCTCACTCCTGAAACTCCCAACTTTGAGCATATCCCTGGCATGTGATACAGGAGTCACAAAGGCTTTATGCAGGGTGAGTAGAAGGAAACCTCTGTTTCCCCCTTCCTGCATGAAGCCTGAAGCTGTACATGCTGCTGCATATGGAGCTGTTGCTATTCTTCTTATGTGGCGGCCTGTCTTCCTTGAGGAGAGTATCCTCAAGGGATGCACAGTATCTATTTAACAGTATTTATTTATTTATTGTAACCTTTGGGTTTGCAAGCTGCGCTGTACATTTTATAACTTTGTTTGATCTTCTGCAAACTGTCTATGTAAGTCATCTCTGCAGGTACAAGTCTGCTCTGGGGTCTTATTTTAGCAGATTCAATGTTTCCTGATTTAGTTTAGCATTATTCAGCTTGTGATCTGGGAATTGCTGTTGCTCCACAGAACATCACAGATGTTCCACAAAGTGATTGCAGACCCTCTCTCTCCCCCTGCCTCTGAGAAAATCCCACAAAAAACCCTCCTATGCAGTCAGGTACAAAATGAAGCAAAATGAGTGAAATCAAATAATACATGAGTACTCAAAGTTTACACTGTTGTTCTGTGTTGGAAATAATAGCTTTGTGCCAGAACTGTATGAATTAGTCCTTTCTTTTTCTGTCCAAATAGTAGGTGACCCTTTAGTTAAATAACTTCGTTGACATGTCAGTTAAATGAAATTAATTCACATTTAGTTTTAGATGGTTTGAAAGGCTTTTTCCACCTTATTGATATTCCAGCCACAATAAAGTACCAATTTGGGCAGCTAAAATTTCTAAGTAGTGCTTTTTTCAACAGTGCAGCTTGCTAATGCCAAATATGCTAATAATAAGATTTGTCATGAGTTTGTGAGATAATGGATAAAACATTCAGAAAATTCCTTTAATTATATTCCTTTAATTGCCAACTGTGATACTGCAGCTGCATTAAACTTTGTTTTCTGAAATGGAAGGAAATGATTGCTCCGTTTCCACTTCATGTTAGAAACATCCTGTGGAAAGATGTCTTAGAATAAGTTTTAGGGGATGTGAAGGATGTACGTTGTGCACTTATCCCAAAGAATACTTTTGCTTTAAGCTAGTGTTTTATCAAAATGCCCTCACAGAAAACTCCCAGTTAGCCCAGATGCAACAACTTTTCCTAAATCTGGTAGTAGAACCTTGGGATCTTTCCTTCACCCTGTGGCCTCAGAGCAGGGCAAGTCAAGGTGCCCACTCTCATGAAGTGGAGACCATCAGCAGTTGAGAATATTTTTCTCTATGAAACAAACCAGCATGTACTTGTTCCCTGAAAGCAGTTGGTAGTACAGTCCTTGAGGGGGGCTGCTGCGTTAGTCCACGGTATTAGTTGGAGAGCGGGTCGGCTTGCCAGGCTCCCATCTGCAAACCCCAGCCCATTCCTTCCTGCATCCCAGCCTCTCCCATGGCACAGGATCGGCCTGTCCCTTTGCTCCCTCAATCTGTTTTAGTCACCTGATGTCTTTGAATTCACTTCAAAGGTCTCCTGTTAAAAATTAATATCCGGTAGGTGAGGCTTCCTATTGTTTTAGGCAGGAAAACTGCCTCAAGTAATGGTCCTGCTCATGTCTTGGTGCTTCATTCAGCAGCTGGCTACATGTCCCTGCATCTCCTTGCCTCCTAACTGTGTGATTAACCCTTCAGAACCTCCTATAAACAGCATGCAGGAAAGAAGACAAATAGTGAAGACAAAGTGTTTTATTATACTTAAATGTGCAGCTACTGTGAAAAGTTTGCCAGGCGTTGTTTGTGAATATTGCGTATTAATGATTATCACAGGACCTGGAGAAAGCTGCTTCTTCTCCCACTAGTTTCACATCTGAATAAATCCACTGGCCTTCACAGCGATTTTCCTGCATTCCAGTGCTGTGAGATCGGGCAGAAGTCTCTCGTGTCTTTGTCCCTTACAGAAGATTTACTGTACCATTGTGTAAGTCAGGATCACCTGCACTGAAGTCATTACTCACAGCCATAATCCATAAATATTCTTTTACTGCTGTTAATGTTGTTACTTTGCATGAAGTTGTAATTCTTTAATATCCACTATTAAAATCCTACTTAGGGATTACATCTCAGGGTATGGCTGTCAAATGTGTGGTGGTTTTACAGGAGTAAAGCTGAGATGCCTTAGAGCTATCAACATGTGAATCTTACCAATATCTCGAAGGACTCAATAGGGCCAGCAGACAAATTTTAGGCCTTAGACATCTGTCTTGTCTACAAATTGTGAACTGAGGATTTCTTCTGTGTTCCTTTCTCTCACAGAGAGAGTACTTGCTTCTGTTTCAATTTGATCACTTTCCATATTGGGTTTTTGGGGGGGGTGCAGAGACCAGAGCTCCAGTGATCTGGCTTTTAGTTTGTATGTTCCTCCCTGCATTACAGCTAATCTAGATACCCTCTTGCTTTCTTCTCAGTTATGGATATCTCAACCCTAGGGAAAATATGACTCATTGTGTGCTGGGAGTATTCATTTTATCACATCAGTTTGGGAAATTTTGTGTGCTCTGTAATAGCAGCTTCGTGTTTCTGAACATGGACTCAGTACATGCTTTGATCTTTTTTATAAAGTACTGCACTGATTTATATTGAATCACAGTATTTCTCTTAAAAACACCTGGTTCGGATCTCAACTACAAATATCACTAAAGTCTAACAAATAACTACTCTGCAAGATAAACTCTCAAGAAAATATGAACTATATCAAAGTGAAATTGATCAATTGTTTTCTAAAATTTCTTCTCTGAATCTACCCTGAAATGACCTAATAGATTTCTATATTCACAACTGAAAGTGGTACCTGGAACTGTCCTTAGCACAAAATGTATAGCTTTAGGGAGAGGAAAAATCTATGCCCACAGTAATGATGCTGACACAGTTGCAGAAAAGGGTTGACTGCAGAGAAAAAAAAAAAATTGTTTTCACTAGAATAACACTTTTATTCATCTACTCTGAACTTTCTTAGACTATCCTCAGAGACGGCACACCCAATATGGACTATAAAGTCTGCAAGTCAAGCCTCTTGATTATGGGCATGGCTATCCATTTAAGCATACTCTCTGTTGACTCACCTGAAAGTGCAGCTTACAGAACGGCCGGAAAGGCTCGTATTCATTGGAGCAAAGCAAACATGCAGAATTTCTCTGGGGTGATTGTCTTGCACGCTGCACACCTGCCTAATAACAAAGGAGTGGAATTCAGGGATGAATGTATTCTAAAGCTGCATCTCCATAGAAATAGACGTAAGATTAGGGCAGAATGAAGAACAGGCCTTCAATTAAGCCATGAGGTATGAAAGCTGACCTAAGTTATCTCTTTGCAGAGATATTTCTCAGGCATGTTTAGTACTGTAGATGAAAGAAGTGTAATTCTTTGGCATGCATGTATCTCTCCCTACCTGTGAGCCTGCTCTACTGAAGAAAGGAGTTTATTTTCTTACATCACAGGAAAACAGAAATTCCTTCATGAATATTAAAAGTTTTAGTCCCTACTACAGGTCTTCTTGAATTTAGCAGTTGCTATTTTCTTGACTGTGTTCCTCCTCAGTTCTACCTCAGAAAGCAATGTGTAAACATCATCCTTAATCATAATTAAATTGTTCCAAACTGCATTATTCCCAACTTAGAGAAAGCTGCACTCTAAGTAGTAACCAATTGGAGACAGGTTTGCTCTCTCTGGTATGTAGCTCACTCCAGCTCTGCCAATAGAAAGACAAGACAGAGTACATACAGCAGCAAGACTTCCGAAACAATGCAGATAGAGACCGAACAGTTCTTAATTTTGTTTATTAACCCATCAGCCTATGAAACTCAAGCCAAGGTGACTCATGAGAATAAGCCGAAGAGATCAGCCATAATACTGCCTATCTTAATGATAATAGAATCATGGTGACTTTTAAAGTGAAATCTCTGAAAGGATGGATCCTGTCGGATGCTGAAGACTGTATACCATTATACAGAATCACAGAATCACAGAATATGCTGAGTTGGAAGGGACCCTCAAGTCCAGCTCCTGGAACTGCACAGGACCATCCCCAAGAGGCACACCATGTGCCTGAGAGCATTGTCCAAATGCCCCTTGAACTCTGTCAGGTTTGATGCTGTGACCACTTCCCTGGGGAGCCTGTTCCAGTGCCCAATCACCCTCTGGGTGAAGAACCTTTTTCTAATGTCTAACCTAAACCTCTCCTGATGCAGCTTCATGCCTTTCCCATGGGTGTTCATGCCGCTGAAATGACATACAACTTATTCATTGAGCCATTTTTCAGATAATTTAAAAAATGAGCAAGCTAACATGAATAAAAAAATCTTAATATGTAATTTTTTTCTTTTAAAAATTTCACCTTGCCCAGATACAGAAGTTGTGGGGGTTAACAAGGGAGGAGTGGGAAGAGATGTCTTTTCAGCTTCATATATCTTCCTCTTCATCCATCCTAAAGCCTTTGAATGCAAACAGCGAGTCTGCTCTCGTGCTAGACAACCATCATTATGCCTTTGAAGGGGTGATTTTGGGTAGACGCTGGCAGAAAAGCTGCTGACTTTGCCTATGCTTGATCCCTTTTTTTACAAAGAGAAATATTAGATGTGTGATGAGCTGCCAAAATGTTCTCAGCTTCTCACGTTCCAGAGACCTCTGGAATTGAATCCATCTCCATACATACCTATGGATTTGTGTGCAAAAAGACTGTGTGAGGTCAGGAGATATTAAATGGAATATGGTCTAATCCTGGCTTGTCTATGAGACATATCCTTTATCTCTGTGCCTCTTTCTGTTTATAGTCTAACTCTGACTGTAGATACTACTACAGTCAAATCAGATAACTGAAATCTTTTACAGCAGGCTGAAGTCCTAAACTCCTTTACTTGTTTTATTATACTATGCTTGTCTCAGTAAGCTCCCTCTTTAACCATTCTTCAGTATTGCCTTTCTTCCAAAAAGATAGCTAGATGAATCAAAATACCCTTTCAATAGAATATAGCTAGAGTTTAATTTGATCACCACTTTAAACAAGGTTCTTTCTATAACATAGTATGCTAACAGATGCATTCAAATAGCATGCCATCAACGTCAAGAAAGTTCTAGACAAAATCAAAGGATGCTTTTAATACTTGTCTGTATTAGAACACGTATATGCTAGTATGTGTAGAGTGGGCCGAAAGAAAGGAAACACTGATTCTTAACAGAAAAGTATATGCATGGAAATAACAATTGTTCTCTTACCGTAGTCTGGAAATCAGTTTCAGAATCAGAACAGTAGAGAAGTATCTAACAGTCCTCTGATGGGTTAGAAGGACATTTCATGCTTTCCATACACCAACTTCATTGTCATGAAATAAAAGAGATGTGAATTCTCTTCAAACAGTAATTTAAATTCATGTGGCAGGTTTCACAAAGACTGAAGGGTCTGAAGATCTGTATTTTGCCAACTCAGATGTTCACTGATGCAGAAAAGACACATCCCAAAGTGGTGAATGGGTCTTACTTAAATTACTTAGCTATTCATCACAAATGCAGTAAGGAGAAAGACTCTTTATGCCAATACACATCAGTGAAATTTGTCAAAAAATATTTTAAATCCTCTGCTATTCCAGAAGAAGTCTGTAGGTCAGAATACAACATAATCTCTCTTCAAAAGTATGAAAGTTTTCTATCCATCTAATATGTGACTTCTCATCATCTGTCTTACGATATCTTACCTGACAAACAGCATTTTAGTTACAACACATGCCTGCCACGGTCCGTGTGGTAAGGGGGATGGGACCGAGCACTGCAGAAAGGGTTCTTGGCACAGTTGAAGGATAGTGCAGCAATGCCGTTTATTCAGGCGGTACAAGGGTTTAAATAAACTAGGTTTGAGGGGTGGATTCCAAACCGGGGAGGCGCAAGAGATTGACAGCTCAGGGAAAAACGTGATAGGGGGACAGGGGAAAGGTGGGTGGAAATCCCGGGTCTCTGAGGGAACTGGCCAATGGTAGCTCTCCCTGCACTGTGGTTACTGCAGCCAATCAGTGGCAGAGGAGCGGGAAAGCAGGGAGGACAAAGAGACAACTTTTGGAGGGAAAGTCCGAGGGAGAAATGGGGACAATATGGAGGTATAACAGAATTCATAAAATTTAACAATGAACTGGGGTGCATAAGAATTCATAAGTACGCAACAATAAACTGGGGAAAAACTGTCAGTCCGGTGGGTGAATTGTCCAGTCAATAACAAGTCCATTTAGATTCCATTTATGCTTCTCCAGGCAACATATCTCTCCCATTCTGTCTTTTCATCCATCACACATGCCATCGGGGTCTGCTGTTGGAATGTGCATATAGTGTACTATTTCTATCATGTAGCACTGTCCTATCCCACAGAACGCCTAGCAAGGAAGGGCTTTTGATGTTGTTGTTGACTCCTGAAGGTTTTGCCCAAATAGTCTCATATTAGGTTAGTGTTTTATGGCCTAGAGACTGGAGATAGCTTGCAAAGCCTTTTTTGTGTTCCTAATCATTGTGATTGCTCTAGTCTACTATTATATTTTCCTTTAAATATGTTCAAAAATCTAATGTCACATTGGGCAATACAAAAGAATAATATTCTTTCTCAATAACGAATCGACAGAGGAGAATGATGTGTCATCTTTCATGATAACAGAATATAATTTTCTTGTGAAAAATAGATACATTTACTACTTCACTTGGATACAATTTTTTGTAGTTTCTTACCTGACACAGGTTATAAGAAAGTCTGTCCCAATAATGCTTAAAGAAAAAATAAAACCATTTTGAAAACGCAAAGTTTATTCTGAAACTGAGTTAAGTGACTGCTTGTGCAAGCACAGTGGAGCATTCCAGCTAGAAATGATTGAGCCAGCTCCAGGACTGGAAGAATGACAGATGCATGAAGGCAGTATGCACCAGTTTTACTGAAATATATTTACTTGCTGGGGTATGGTGTGGGGTACAGTTCCTTACTGCACCATGGGAACTTGAAAGAAGCTGTCAAGCTTCATATACCTCTAAGAACAGTAATCTACAGCTTGGCCACTGATGCTAATAGGAAGTCTGGGGGGTGTAAGTTGTTTTATGATTCCAGTTTGGTACTAAGTATATTTGAATATACTGGCATGTACTGCGACGTATTAGTTCATACACTTAAGAACAGCATCCTACAACTTGTAAAAACTGCTGTCACTAATTATCACAGTTCTTGCTGTCGTGATTTAGCTCTCAGAGGCTGGTAATTGTGACCCTGTAGTTCTTGACTGTGAAACTGTAGGGGACTATCACAACTTTTTCTAAAAAAAAGGCTGTGATTTCTCAAGTCTGAAAAGTTTTCCTCTATGAGCAACCAAAGTATTCTTCACACGTCTTGCATTTTTCCTTGTACAAGTGTTCATGACAAAGTGCAAGGTGGTTGTCTGATTCCCTTCAGGTATTATTTTATCTCTAGGTATGAAATATGCATTCATTAAATGCTGTCACCTCTTAAATCTGCTAGTATTAGTCTGGATCCTCTTAAAGATACACTCTTCTACACAGAGTGCACCAGTTTGCTGCTAAAAGAAAGTGAGTTCATGTGATTATTATGTCTTAGGTTTTGGCCAGCTCTAGAGTTTGAACTATTTTACTGTGTGTAGTATCCCCATCTTTTTTGTGTTGCTTGGAGTTGCTCATCATAGGTGCAAATACAATGCAGTGAATTAATTAATGTCTTTCACAGTGTCTTCTAATGTATAGAGGTAGACCTCATATTCAAGTCCTTGTATTCAGCAAAGGTTATCTGAGATCTCTTAGTTTCTCCTTTATTAATTTGTGACTAAGTTGTCTGTCTTCATTGTGAACTGGTGGAACTGTCCTATTCCAAACAGCACAGTCGTGAGCATGTCTTCTGTCAGAACATAACTCATCTCTGTACCTGTCACAGTTAGAAAGTCCTCTTTTATTAAAAAAAAAATAAAAAAAAGAAATTAAAAATTGAAGGACCAAAAGAATTCTGAAAATATTTTCATGTTGACCTAAAAAATTAATTATTTTTTTATTGGATACAATATGGTTTTGTTGTCTCCTAGTCCCGGATTTTTTCACTTTTGACCTTATAAATTTTTTCTGTTTTATCAGCATCATAATTTTGACCATGGCTTCAATCTTTTCTTGCCAATTCTCTTTAACATTTGGAGGCAAAGCTCACTTTCTCTCAACAGACTGTCCTAAAAGCTAGACTAATATACCTCACAAAAAACCAAGTCTCTTATTATCAAGTTTTTATCCCTGATTTTCAGTGTGGATACCAGATTGCCCAACTCTGCAGCATATCTACTGTCTCTACTGACTCTTGGTCTTCATTTTAGAAGATAAGGTAAAACAGCCACCCAATTACCTCTCTACAATCTCTCTCATCAAACATTTTAAACACTATTACGGTGTTCCGAACATCATTCTTGAGACTGTAAAGGCATTATTTACTTTTCTAAAACTTAATTTTCTGATATCTGTCTTCCACAAGTATATCTGTCTTCCAAAGTGACTTCTAGCTCACAAAATTGTGTAACATTTTAATTTGCAAAACCACTATTCCCAGTGGCTTTGGTCCCTAAAAGCTGTCTATTTTCTCTGCTTCTCATATCTCTCTGGCTTCCCCATGGATCACATATTCTTTTTTGCAGGTCTAGCTAAACTGAATGATGCCTAATAGCTAGGTAGTAGCACAGGAAGAATCATTTTCACTACGAAAACAGGTGTTTTATTTAAATGTGAATTTGCTACAGCTTCAGTTCAAGTACAGTCATGAAGAAAAGCCTCTGAATATCTTCTTACTTTTGCCTCCGTTAGGATTTTGATGCTCCAGTTCACAGAGGCTGCAGTAATATCAAAGCCACTTGGCTCTGTATTCTTGGGATACTATGGCTGGATGGTCCAACGATCCAGGACATGAATTTTGTGTTTATTACTCTCTATCATCAATTGATATGCAAGTCTTGTTATGAAGTAATTGTAGTTTAATTAGCATTTATTTTCAGCTGTACTCAGCTATAGATTTGACTATGAGCTTGGTTTCTTAGCTAAGCCTTTAACCTGCCGTGACACTCCTGAGTGCAAACTGGTTCCATGGCAGCTCTGTCAAAGCACAGGGACAAAGTGTCTCTTTATGTAAATAGTTTGAACTCCAGTGAATGCAATACACTGATGAGATTTTAATCCTTTAGGCACATGTTTTTTTCTGAAAAAAAAATTAAATTTAAATTAAAATGGCAAAGAAAACATCTGGGCATACATAAGCATAGACCTTTTGAGCTGATGTAACCATCAGGGTACAACTTGGAAGATTTTTTCTCAGTTGTGCTACCAGGTCTGTGAGATGGTATGAACTGCATATGCAGTGTTTGAGAACCTGGCCAAGACTTCAATAGTGATCTTACCAGAGGAGGATGACAAGATGTGGCCTATGTAGGTATTCTTTAAATACTTATATAATGTTCCTTATTTTAGTCTGGTTTATGCTCAGTCCCATGCCAAAACATAGAATACACAGTTTTATTATGCATGGAATATTTTCATTTTTGGTAAGTAACTTTTTGGAGGACTCCACAGTATATAAACTAGGGAGTTGTTAGGGAATGTGGCTGTCAATCAGTATCATATATTTGCAATACCTATGCATGCCTGGAGGAGTAAATACATTGAAATAGTGAAAGAGAGCCTGAATTTCACATGATTCTGTTTTGGGGCAGTATATCAGGAGGTCTGAAGATGAAGTATGACTCTTACAGGGAAATTCTATGGCTTGTGGCCTCAGTTTTCAGATGTCAACCTGATCTGGTTTTAAAAATATATTTTGAAGAGGACATTGGTCTGAATGAGCAGGATCAAGGACCAGATTTTAGTGGCAATTAGTGCTCAAAAAATATTAAAATCACCTATTTTTTCAGTGGTTTCCAGATAGAGAGTAAGATACAGAATAAAATAAAAATATACCTTTTTCAGATAATTCTTGCTTAATTAAAAGGAGAGAGAAAAGTCGATATCATATGCATAGACCCTTTATGCAGGTCCACAGTAGAAAAGAGGTATACCAATAAGGAAGTAATTGTAGGAACAGTGCCACAGAGTATTTTATGCAACAACATAAGGGAACAAACATTAATTAAATACTTAAAAATCATCTCAAGCATCAAATTAAATAATTTAAAACCATCATAAGATATTGCAATAAATTAATCGCATTAAAATCATAAGCAATGCAGACAGGCCAGATGCCAGACCTAAAGATCCAGTAGCATCTGTTCGGCTTAACTTTAGATGTGTTTGTTTCATGAGTCCAAAAGCATAGACAGAAGCCCAGTAACGCAGAGGAAAGGGTCTGACCTTCCCTTCTGCAATGACTCTGGTACCTTGTTTTGTAGGTTCTATTTTTCAAATTCCTCCCTTTCAGCACTGTGGCATCTCTTCCTTTATAAACACTGAAGAGATCTTATCTAGGCTGTATGTTCAGTCTCTGTCCTGGGGCCAGAAGTCCTTTGTCTATCCTTCATGAGTACTAGGGGGAAGAAAACTGAACATTAATCTTACAAGATGCTTAACTGGGTACGTGGCAGTGCTTGCTGAATCGTGTGTCTAGTGATTATCACTGTTTCTGACTGCAGAGAAGGAAAAAATGGCTCTGTAAACTTTGTCCTGATTTATACTCACAAAAGATTGTCCTTGCAAAATGGAGACCAAGTTTTTTTGTTTTTTTGTTTTTTTTAATTCTGTAAAATGTGTTCTTTAGGAAAGTATAAAATTTCGGGTAATACTAATCATGAAATTCAAGAGAAGGCAATTATGTTTGTCATGTTACCTGCTTTCCTCCATCTCACAATCCATGATACAGGAGACAAGTACTTTAGCTCCATCTAGGAGGCAAAAAGACTATTGCTCTATCTACTTAAAACCAGATCCCACAGGCTTTTCTCATTCATAAACTGCATTTTAAGGGCCCTGATGAATTAGTCTTGCTATATCTCCCCGAGTCAGACTGCCATTTCTGCCATCATTTTTGTGAATGAAATTCTGCAATGCGGAGAGGGCAATTTTGCCCAGTGTAGCAGCAGCCAAGTTTACATTTTAAGTAGCTCAGTTCAGATAACGGAGATAATAGAAAATAAAAAATTATTTAGACCAAAGGAATTTCATGCCTGAAAAAAGATTAAATCTTTTATCTTCTCATTATCTCACTGAAAGGGAAAGACCCATTTTAAAGGAAACAGTGAATAAAGAATAGGAAGTACGTTTGGCCCTGAATACCTTATTTAAGGTCACACAGAAAGTCAAGCATAGAGACAGGGGCTGACTCTGAAACACCTTCTCTCACTGTACCCAGCAGGTAATCCACTTCTTCACAGTCAATAGGAGTCTTTCAAAGAATCATAGAATGGTTTGGATTGGAAGGGACCTTAAAGATCATCTAGTTCAAACTGAGCAAATTCTCTCTTACAAAGAGATCGTATTTTCCATTTTTGTTAAGTTTATTTTAGCACTGTAGCATCAGTACAAAGGAATAGTAGGTTTTTACCTGCCTGATGTAGTAGTCTTCTGACCATCAACATCCTGTTTTCATTTTTTGCATTACAGTTTATCAGTCTAGTCAGTTTATTATGAAACTAGTCTCCCTCTTTTATGGTAATCTTCCTGCTTGCTTCTTCATACACACTTTCTGGCTACAAATACGGTCTGTTCCGTATACAACTAATTGAGTGTTCATCTTTCATAATTTTTTTGTGCTTAGCAAACCCTTCATTTTGCAACTTCTGAGCTTTAATAAAGACCACTGAGCATCTCCAGCTCTTTCCGCTTTAGATCGATCTTCAGAGAGCTAATCCAAATTGCACAAAGTTTTTCTGCAAGCCTAAGAGCATGTCTGCAGTTTTCTGATGTCTTAATAAAATGTAATATGTAACTTCTGACATTAAACTCAGAGGCTGAAATAGGAATGTTACTACCAGCTGCCTAGCGCATTTTGTAGAACAATTCAGTTAAGACTACCTAATCTATTATCATCCTTTATATCATGCTTTCTGTATACACACACAGAGTGTCAAAATGTAATTCCCAAATTAAACAAGGATTTAAGGACCTGTCTAATTTTAAGAACTGTCACTGTCTCCCTGCTTTTCTCTTTTTAAGCATCCCATTGCCCTGAAACTACAGTGCTTTGGAAGCTCTGAAGAAACTTTGCTTATCTTTGGTTTGTTGGATCATGCAACTGCAGAGTACTTCCACTACACTTGAGTATTCTCACTAGATAGTTCCACTCTGCTATCAATTACCTCACTCAGTTTGAAGTAGCTGTTTATGACTAGGAATGATGCAGGGTCACTGGAACTGGTCTCTCAAGTTTTGATCTCTTCTCTGTCTCATGACCATTCCAAGGCTCCACACCATTACTTCATTTTCATAATGGCTTCTTTTTGCCCCTATGTGGAACGAAGAACATGCAGGAAACTTAAGTGTCTTATATTAATAAACCCAACATTTGGATGTAAATGTTAAGAAAACATTAATCTGGAAAAATAAAACTGATTTCTTTGAAGATCTTCCAAATTTTACAGTGACATGAGATAACAGTACAAGCCTAAATTCCACTGGAGGAAGCAAAAGCACATTGGATAATGGACCTCTAGTATCATTCTTCTATATGGACTTCAGAAGATAAAAGAAGATTAAATAAGATGCATCTAGAGAACCATGATTGTAAATATAGTTTATATTCTAGAGACTGTGGTTGCTTTGAATGCAATATATGTAGCACATGGCTGATAGAGCCTATACACTGACTAAATAAAATGCATATGAATTCTTCGGGCCCCAGCATTGTTCTTTGCAGCAGCCAAAGTGCAGAAACATTTCAGAAGATTCTAATCACTGCATTTGTGCGGACAATGGAGGTTTAAAGATTCTGCAGGGTTTAGATCCAACGTATGTTCTAAACTCCTTTCATGCAACTTAATCTATTTGTGGTCTGCAGGTTAAACTCTTCATTATAAAATATGCAAAGGCATTTTATTATCATTATTTTTTACAATCCTACATCTTTGCAGAATGAAAGTACCCAGATGAAATCCATAGTTAAATTTTGTTTTCAATCAGAAAATTGCAAACACCATATAACCATATAATTAAATTTCTTCTCACTGTAACCATTAAAATTTATATCAATGTTGGAACAATAAGTCTCTTCACAGCAATTTATAAAAAAAGTGAGAAGTACTGCTCTGATACACTTTTCATTACAAAATATACAATTACAAAAGGAGTAGGAGAGATTTAACTATCTTTCTTGGTTTATATGTCAAGTATCTTATTTATTCACAAAAAATAGTAAATAGAGACCTTACTTTAAAGTTTTCAGCTCACCTGTATCTAGAGAATAAAAAGGGCTTGTTAGTAAAAATGTGACTATATGGCTTTGTTGTCTTCCCTAATTTGCTTTTTTCTCCAAGACTGGTGCAAATATCATAAGTTTTTGTTGGTTTTTTACTTACTTGCTACAGAGTTTGACATTTTTGCAAGTTTTATTATACACTTTTAATATCAGTATCCTTAAAAATAAAAGTACACAGACTAAGATGCTCTTACATTTTGAGTAAATAGCCAATTTTTCTTTCTCAAAATTGCCATTTTACTTATTTATTCAGAAGATTAAATCTATCTATCTACAGCTCTATGAAGGAGAGAGTTATGAAAAATTAGTTGAGGTCAAATGAAATATTCTAGCCAGATTCAACCTATGATTAAATATGTGCAGACACAGTTAAATAGTAAGAACCAGATAAATTTTAATTTATATGTAGTGAGGATTTTTTTCCTTAGTCAGTAAATCTTTCAGGATTTCAGATTTGCATTTCCAAATAATTATCCTTTGACTTGTCATGTTTGCTGTAAAAATGCATGATATAGCTGGCAAGGATGCCAAACTGATAAACAGAGATATTAAGAATGAACAAATCATAATAAACTCAAGGATACGGGACATATGCTGGGAAATCACTTTTTCAATGATGCCATGACATTTAAATTCTTTTCCAATGATGCCATGACATTTAAATTCATGCAGTAGTATCTCACATGTAACTATCTATATGCTCAAAATGACGCAGTTTACTGGAACAGAATTACCAAGTATAACGATTTCCTCAGTGGAGTATTGTACCTTTAAAACCATAGTTATATCTGTTACATTAATGCAAAATCATCTTATTTTGGAACATTGACATAAATATATACTTTTCCACCTGGGATTTTTTGCATTTCTTAGACTTGATTGAGTTTACAAGATACATTTCAATAATTTTTTGAAATGGTTCAGTTCAGTTATCTCCATGGTATAACTCTGAAATCTTTACTGCAAATATTCAGCAAAATATTTGAAGATTTAATTCAAAGATATTTGAGGGTGTTATGCAGATGTTTCAATACCTGAACTTTTTTTGAAATTCAGTGTTTTTCATTCAGTTGCATGCAGCCATGATTGCCATGATCTCTTTGTTTTCATTCACATAGAAGATCTTAGGGTATTTTCCACAGGAAAAGTTGGGTGAAACTCATTTCAGTGTTCATCAGTATTCATGCAAGCATTGAAGCAATCTGCTTCCAGGAGAACATATCTCGTCAGTGTTCATTTTCTTTTGCTTATTCTTATGGGAGAAATGCTGGGCCATATTCTGTCTCCTCTGTGACAGTTACAGTGGAAAATTAGAATCACGAGGTGTATTTGCTCTTCATCTTCTGCTACTTAAAAGATCAGCTATCTATTAAAGAAGGAATCTGAAGTCTGTTAGCAATTTTTAACATGAGGGAAATACAGACAGAGAGAACAGAAAGGATGACTACACCAACTCATCTAATTCTGCACTATGTTATCACCAAAGGCCATTGGGAGATGCCCAGATAACCAGGACATCAGGAACATTCAGCACCCTTCAGTTCAAGAATTTCTTGATGAAGAGGTGGGTATGTATTTAATGAATCTTCATTGAATCCTTATTCCTTGGACATTCTAACAGCTTTATTTTGAGTTATATGAAATTTAGCATTTGCATCTTTTCATCTCTTTCACACAGAGACTTTCACGGCTTACAGCAGCACTGATAAGAACTACCTTCTTTTTGGGACAGGCCAACCACCCTTTAGTTTTGTTTGATCACCCTTATTCTTTTGTCAGAAGACACTGTAAGCAAATTTTTTTTGTTTGTATTTTAATCTCTCATATGAGTCTGGTTGTTCCACCTAATCCACCTTCCTCTCAGGCACTTCTGTTGAGTCCTAAGGCTTGGTCTGGGTGCTCTAAAAAGCAGCCTGAAGGTGGAAAAAGTAAATACAGCATCTGTAAGGAGATACTCACTGCTGGTGTTGTAGGAGTATGCAAATCTTTATAATAGCAGAAGAGTTAAAGTGATAGGAAGTAAGCTGCAACACCTCTCCACCCCAGCTGGTAGTTGAGAGTGGATGATGAGAAAACACGCACTGTGACTTTTGGAGGAACAGTTTCCTATTCCATACTCATTCTGTGTTCTGGGCTGATTGTATTTGCCAGTTGCTCTTTTCATATAATAACAATAAATTTAATTTTAAAAGATGCTATTTAGTATATTATTAGTATCCCTAGCTCTTATCTCCCTTTTCTCTTTTTCTCTTCCTCATTTACCTCAGCTAACAAGCTATGAAGTCAAGAACTAATATCCAAAATCAATGTTTGCTTGTATCTCAGTCAGTTGTGTGTTTTCAATGCTCCGAAGATTGGTAGTTTTAAAGAAACTCTAGTGAATCAGTATTGCTTGCAGCAAAGTACTGTATCACTGCATATGAAAATTAACTTTAAATCCACTGATCCCAAATGGCAAACAGCAGCAATCTTCTTCCTGGTGGGAATTCTAGTATGAATGCTAATTACTACTCTAAGAACTAATAGCTGCTGATTCCACATGGATCTGCATATTTGTACCTTATTTTGCAAGTGGTAAGAGCAGATTTAATGAATTGAGTCTTGTGAATGATTTTAAGGGCCTAAGAAAAAACTTATTTCTTATGAATGTTGACAATTGTCATGCTCTATGCGTAAGTTTCCCCAGCTTTTCAAAGAAAAAAAATCCATTATTTTTAAGGTGTTGTAGCAGAGGAGAAAGGAACATGACCTGGAGGTTTTTATGCTTTCCATGTTCCCTTGACACTCAACCACTAGAAAAGGATAGGGAATGGTGACCTTGTTTCTACCTCCACAGCTGAGTGGAGTGAAAATGAAAAGTTTCCATAGTTCACAGACAAAATGTAATTTGCTCTCATAAAAGAAAGGTTGTATAAGAGACCTAGCTAAGTCAGAGCCAGGAAATACAGAGGTTGGACAAGTCTCTTAATTTTTAATTAAGCATTCCATTACACAATGGCATGAAGTGCCAAAACCAATTTGTTTCTCAAACTGACTAAATTATTTCTAAAGTTCCTGCTTATTTGGTCATGAACCCATCTCCACAATTCGTTATCTGGATAAACCACTTCCTTTAATGCATTTAAGTATAATATCTTGGTACTAGGGGCTATCTTCCATATTCTTGTCTGACTTTATATACGCAAATTTAAACATGACAGGTGTATGGTGAGATAGGAGCTACCTGTTCCTCTATCAGAAAGCCTTTTGGTAGTGGTGAAGTGTCACTGTCCTTGCTGAAAACCACATTTCAGACATCTTTAATGAAACGTACTGTCAATAGAAAAGATCTAATGCACCTGCAGATGACTTAAGATTTGCATTATAGAGGACATCACTGTAAGCCCATATATGTTCCCCAGTTATTGTATAGTGGCTTCTTTGTTAAATGGATTGCTTCAGTTGGCTCCAAAGAGTCCAAGACTCAGTTTGTTTTAAATATTGTTGGTAAGAGCTTTTCGGTTTAGTTTCCTCTTTCACTCTTCTACCCCTACATTACTTTTCTGTATCTGCAACCTAATTTCTTGAGAGCAGTGGAATGGACACCATGAAGTCCTAACTGTGGGGTAAAGATGGAGTCCAGCATCACTACACATAACTTGATCTGTTGTGAGGCTGTTCCCATCTCTTGTCCTGTAACAGGAGCACAGCATTCAGAGTGATATTATTAATGATACTTATTGCAAAATTGCTCATGATTTGCCAATTTCTATGGATACCTCATTAAATCCTTTTCTTCCTTCTACTCAACCTCCTCAGAACTGCATGCAATGCCTACATTTTCCTGAAAATTAAGTTCTAAGTAACATTCTCAAAGGCGCACATGAAGTATGTGAGTTCTGTTTGGAGTTCTATTTCATTTGGAACAGAATGCCCCAAAAGGTCATGCAATCTCCATCCATGGAGCTTTTCAAGATCTGGCTGAAATAAGGCCACGAGCACCTCAGTCAACCTTGCAGAAGATAGGACTATAGGCTCCTGAGATCCCTCCAACCTGAGTTATCCTACTTTGTTCTACTACATCAACTCTATTTAATCTATAAGCTTCTGAAGCCTCTAACACCTAAAATAAAACGTGAGATATATCCCAACCAAGACTATTTATTTATACAATTGCACCTCACTTAGTCTTAATCTTTCTGCTGAAATAATGTAATTATAATTCATCTACCCATGTCAGCTAATAGCAAATAGTCTGGTGTACAGAACATGCTTCTTATCATCTACAGAGCTTCTGTAACAGCTATTGGAGACATGATTGTGTTCAAGATTCCCATTTAGATATCTAGGTGTGCTGTATGTGTTGAAGTTTCCATTGCAGCCAGTGGAGTGAGTTAGTTGAATAAGCATTTATGGGCAGGATTCAGCTGTCTCTATGTAGTCCCCTAGTGCCAGTTCAGACTCACCAGGAAGTGCAAGATACCTACCAAGAGACACAGATTATATGAGACTTGCATCTCTCTGGAAAAGCAACTGGAAACCAGACATTGTACTATACATCAACTGAAATGATGCCTGACATCAGTATCTAGGCAGCTGAATGTCATTGAAGGTCTCCGCTGAAGGATTAACTGCTTCCTCTACAACTCTACCTCCATTGACCTTAATGAGGAATGAGACACTTCATGTGCCTATAGACACCTATTAATTTTGATATGTTCATCTTAGATTGAATCCCTGCATAGATAACCATCTCAAGCTAATTTTCATATTTATCATAGTTGATTAAGTACATCTTTGTCTGGGATGAGCATGTAAAGTATACACTGATTAGTCTTTGGGGATGGTAGACGGAAATAACTGCATAGACAGGTTAATATGTTTTGCTTTTATTTTGTGATTTCTGAGCTGCAGGAAATTAATGTCTTGTAATGAGTTTGGAAGGATTAAAAGCAAATTTAAAAGCTGGGGAGTTGGAGGACTTCAAGAAGATCTATTTGGGGAAGGGGATTTGTACAAATGAAAAGTAGCCTTGAAGCACTATAGATTTTAGTTTGACATCTCTGGTGATTTCTTTCATTTTACCAGATTGTCAAATAATAAGTGGAAATGATGTGGTCATCACTTCTTTTGGAAACTTCTGCGGCAGACTGATGAGATGCTTTTCTGACTTTGTTACAAGCATCCAAACATCCCAAAGGATTTGATGCTTACATTTCCAGGCAGGCATGTTTTTCTCACATTTCCCAGACAACTGCTGTTTATGTCCTCACATATATGGTCTGTGAGAGGCATCACTTCTTCAGAACTGATCAGCTGGTGACAAGAACCCCACATCCCCTTTTCCAGAGTCTGCTTACCCCTTATTTGACCAGATCCTTTACCGTTTTTCTGCTCATTTGCTTTCTACTCATTTCTGCACATTTCCAGTATCCCAGGAATTATTTTATTTATAAAGCAACTAAAGTGAAATAATATTTCACTTTTTGGTTTTGATATGGCATAATGGACTCTGCTTATGAAATCTCTACTTAGTCTTCTGCTTCTTTTTCTTGTTTCTGGGCTTCATCTACTATCAAAAATTCATGTATTGGTATGTTCTTTTATCAAACAGGTCCTTAAGCTATTTCTCATGTGCTTTATGATGTCATATTAGTATATAAGCACTTACAGAATGGAACTAAGGCAAAAAGGACATCTGGGTAGCACTAACATGTTCACAGCACGTATTTCCCTCCTAATAAGGCTGCTGTCCAGAAAAACCTTTTAAGTTTGGGTCCTCTGCTTGCAACGAGAGAATTCAAATCCAAAGCCACACTGGATATTTTTATAGCACTGTAATTTAGAAGAGCTGTGTTGATGCTCTTAGTTTTGTGTTACTGAGATACCCTGTCTACATCTATACATGCATTTATTTCTTTAAACAGGTTAGAGCACAGACGCAAGCACTAATTTCCTCACCATTAATTTCTCAGCATTAGCCCTGGCATGGTTGGGCATAATAGCAGTGTCCCAGACCCAGCTCAGGAGTTAATACATGCTGTAGGTTCATCCCAGTGTGGTTCAGATGCATCCATTTCCTGGATTTGTGGAGATAAGAACTGAACTACATGTGTCTCAGCTGGCCTTCAGTGCATGCGATGTCAGTGAATCCATGTTTTTTATCTCTAAGTTTACCAAAACTGTTTCACCAGGAACCTCAACTAACAGATTGCTAGTGATGTCAATAATGTCTAGCACAGCCACAATGCACTGGGAGCTTGTGAGAGGCTTAGGCATGGACAACCAGAAATATTTGTTAGTTCAGAAGAGAAGAGAGAGAGGTTTGGGAATTACATTTCATAACTCCTCTTTAAATTATTGTTAATTATTCCCTTTTATTGTTGTCTAATCTTCTTGGTAATCATTAAAGTATTGGTTTTAACTCTCCTTGTCACAGCCGCAGGAGGAGTATTTTCAGCTGCCTGCCAACAGCCGGTCACAACTCTGTAAAAGCATTCAGTCAGTGTGAGAGAGGAGGGGTCACTTGTTTTAACACACAACCTGAGTATTTATCTTTTGGCTATGTATGCAGTGGGAGATAAAGGGGAGGTTTTTAGTCTGAGAAGTTCTTTTGTCCAAAGACTAATGTGATTGAGAGTGATAGGAGGAAATTCAGAATAAGCCTATAATGGCTCCAAACCAAGAGTGTCTGAAACAGGCTAGAATTAGCCTCTGCAGGGCTAACACTAGCAGTTGTATAGCTCCAAAGCAGGACTTGTCTTGCTCTGGTAGCTCCAGAGGCAGTGGCCCACGCTGGACTCCCATCCAAGATCTGGGCATAGGCCATGACAGGACATGCACTGAGGACCCTGCCCCTGCCCCTTATACCGGGGCAACTTAGCACAGAGAAACTCAAGTGGTGCCATGGGACCACATGGTGATCTGCGCAGGCTTGCTCTGAACACTGACTACAGGATTGCTCCCAGGAGGTGGATCAATGGCTGGCTTTTAAAATTAAATTCAATATCTCTGCGAGAGCTTAACATCCCCCCACCTCTTCTAATGAACTGTTCCAATGTTTAATTTTTATTTTCAGGGAAGTGGCCTGACTTCATCTTCTAGCAACCGTGTTATCTCGTGCTCTTTTCCACAGGTCTGAAATACCTCTCTATTTCCTACACCGGGAATTACAAGGACCTATTACTTGTTATGGACAAATAACCCCCATAGCTTCTCTCTGACTAGCTGGATAGAGTGTGCATTTCAAGGTTTACATCATGAGGCTCCCTTTATTTTTTATGATTCTGCCCAGTTTTAAGACGGTCCTTTGAACCTGAACTGTGAGTGTACAGTTAGTCAGTCTGTGCTGGTCAGTTATATGCTAAGTCACTGTTGCTGGTCCTGATACTCCATTCTACCCTTTTAATCATATCTAAATGTTAGATATATATGAGCAGATGTCTTCCAGAGGGTTTGTTTTCCATATTTAAAGATTAATTCCTAATGTATAATTCATTAAACTATATGATGTTCACAGAGGTTTCCAGCTCCTTTCTTTAGGATCATTAAGCGTAATTTGTCTGGGTCACATGATGTCATGGCCTGAAACTGTTTCATCATCCCAGATCACTTTTACTGTTCATAAAAAAAAATAAATAATTTTTTTCTACGTATAAATATAAAGTCTTTTATACTTCAGATGTTGCACTAGTCTACAGACTTGCTTTTTCCTTTTTTAATTTTTTTTTAATGCTTCCTTTTTCCATGCTCCCTACTAGGATTTATTTTCTTTGCTGGGCCTTTTCAGCCTCTTTTTCTATGTCTATATTAATAAATTAAGTAGCATGGTAAAAGGGACAGGCATGGCAAGCCAACTGTCTAAACTGTTTAGTTATAACCGTACCCAGCAGCCTCAACCAATAATACTTCCTCAAGCACTTCCCAAAGTTTGGGATTTAGTCTAGTACAAACCTCCTTTTCAGAGGATGGAGACTTTTAATAAATAGTACGCATGTGTTGGCCTTTGAATCTCAAAATTGTTTAGTTTGCAAGTTTAGAGGCATGCTTAAATATGTAAATTAAAATAATTTCCTATTTTTTAATGTGGATATTAAATGCAAAGTTAGAAGTGATGACTATTTTGGTAAGAACTAAATTTTAAAAGCTAATAAGTTCACACGAAGTAAAAAAATGCAAGATATAAGGTAAGTATCTTTCACATTGAGATCACTAAAGCCATGACCAGTGGTCTTCCATACTTTTTGAGGAGAGATGAAAGACTCATTTTAATCTTAGTATGACTGTAACACAATGCCACATACACTGTAAATCCTTTTCAGCAGGCTACACTACATTCAGCTACTTCCCAATCTATTATTATTATGGGATTATTTTGCCCCAGGAGCAGAACTTTGCATTTCTTTCTGTTGAATTTTGTGAGTCTTCTCTTAGCTCTGTCCTCAAGCTTCTCAAATCTCTGGATTGAAGCCCTTCAGTTCAGCTCTTCACCCTTAATTTATCAGCACCTGCTAAACTAATTACAATCATGTTGATGAAGCAGGGTTTGCAGGCTGCCTGTTCATTATTTCCTTCTTGTCTTTCAAGTAACTAGAAATAGATTGCAAGGAAACGAGCTCTCAGATCTTTCCAGGAACTGGGGTGATGCTGATCAACCTATTGTTCCCACGGTGCTTCCTACTTCTCATGAAGGTAAGCATTACTTCAGACTTTTTCCAGCTGGCAGGGAATTTCTCCAGTTGTCATCTACTTTCTGCAGATGACAGTCAACCTCCTCATAACAGTGTGCTATTTCAACACCTTTGAATGAATCTCATACAGCTCCATGTGTCTCACTACTTCCAGCTTCTCTAAGTAGCACCTAACCTGTTGCTCCCCACTGCCAGTTTTCCTTCTCTATCTCAGCAAGTCTGCAGAAACACCGAGCTGCATGGTGCAGTTGACATGCCAGGGGGACACGGACAAGCTCGAGAAGTGGGTCAAGTGCAAAGTGCCACACCTGGGTTAGGACAACCTCTGGTATCAGTAAAGGCTGGGGAATGAAGGGATTGAGAACAGCCCTGCTGAGAAGGGATGGAGAACAGTCATGCTGAAAAGGACTTGGGGATGTTGGTGTATGAGAGGTTGAACATGAGCTGGCATTGTGCACTCACAGCCTAGAAGACCAATTGTATCCTGGACTGCATCAAAAGCAGAGTGGCCAGCAGGTCAAGTTATGTGATTCTGCCCCTCTGCTCCACTCTGGTAAAACCCCACCTGGAATACTGCATCCAGCACTGGGGTTCTTAACACAGAAAAGACATGGACCTATTGGAGCAATTCCAGAGGAGACCATGAAGACGATCAGCAGGGCTGGAGCACCTCTCCTATGGAGACAAGCTGAGAGAGATGGAGATGTTCAGCCTGAAGCAGAGAAGGCTCTGGGGAGACTTTATTGTGGCTTTTCAGTAATTAAAGTGTACTTATAAGAAAGATTGGAACAGACTTTTTAGGAGGATCTGTTGCAATAAGACAAGGAGAAATGGTTTTAAACTAGAAAGGGTAGGTTTAGACTAGATATAAGGAAGAAATTTTTCATAGTAAGGGTGGTGAAACATTGGAACAGGTTGCCCAGAGGGATAGTAGATGTCCCATCCCTGGAAACATTTAAGGCAGGTTGGATGAGGCTCTGAGCAACCCAATCTAGTTGAAGATGTCCCTGCTCACTGAAGGGATGCTGGACGAGATGACCTTTAAAGGTCCCTTCTAACCTAAACTATTTTATACACTATGATTCTCTTTTCTCAGACTGTACATGAGAAAGGCTAGAAGCCAATTATGTGAAGAATGAGACCAAAAAAATAAAGTACTGAGAACTTTAGCCCTTTCTGTATTATTCATTACTAAATCTTTTTCCCCATCCAAAAAGGTTACACATTTTCCCTGAATGCCCTCTTATTACTAGCACACCAGTGGATTACTTTCTTCTTATCCTTTATGCATCTGGCTAGCTTTATCTTCTTGCTTTTCTCCCAGATATCTGAGTTATGCTTTTATGACCCTCCTTTGATGCTTCTCCATTTCTTTCCATTTCTTGTATGCTGCTGGGGCTGTGTCCAGTCTGTACTCTTACTTATTCAGAGGGAAAGATGAATATGTGTTTGGTCATCTCAGTGAAGGATTTTGACCCCTGTATGCCAATATCTCAAAGAACCTCCAAATTATGCATATTTTTTTGAGCCTTGAATAGCTGTAGCTGACAATAAAAGTGTTCCTTTCCATGAAGACTAGATTTGTGAAAATCATCTTCTTTGGCCCTTCTGGAATTGGTGCAGACACCCAAGAAAGAAATCAGTGCAGGAGATTACATGCCCTTTCTCCAAAGGCGGCTATCAAAAGATATCCAGGGTAAGGCTCAGTAATCTGAGAGGAATGTAATTCAATGCTGATGCATTTTTGGCATGATAAAAGTAATAGAAAAATTAATACTAGATTTCCAATATCCTTCTGAATGTAGCACTGGTGTTAGTGATATCAAATACAATCACCTCCACTTAATACTCTAATTTTGTCTATTGTTATAACCAGTGTTTTTATCATTTCACTAGTGTGATCTACGGGCCAAATATTAGCAACTCCAGCAGTGATGTTTCTTTTCTTTATCAATGAAAGCCCATATGCAATTAAAACCATAAAATGTTGTCATATATTTTCTGTCTTCATATTTCCTTTCAGATTTTCATGGCTATCTTAATGTATTTCATAACTGATGTGTTTAGCAGGAGCTAATAGAAAAGCAGTTTCTATGGGTTTGTGAGGAAATGCTGTCAGATGGAAAGAGAAAAGGAATGACAAAAAGTACGTAATGTTCTGTTGTTAGATCTCTCTAAATTAGTTTGGTGAAGGAAGAAAGAACAGCAATTTCTGCACTGATTAATTTCTAGTCACTAGAAGTAGAATTGCCATCAGTGCTTCCACACAAGGCTAACATAATTTTAAGTGCTATGGTAGTCATATGTTGTAATGCCATTCATCAAAGGAAAATGGCATTTCAGTTGACCACAGAACTCAAAAAACCTTCAGAGAAAATCACAGATCTATGGGTGTTTTGTTTGGTTTTAATTTTTATTTTTCCATTCTCTGTGAACTCAACCCAATTTGTAGAGTAAGAGCCTCAGGTTATAGTTACCTTCATGACTGACTCTTTGACTCAGCACTCAAATATATAAAATGAGTTTAAAATAAGGTAATCAAACTTGTTTTCATCCTTCCTTGCCAAAACAATACCTCCATACTTGCAAAGGACAATAAAAGTGGTTCATTCCCTGACCTTCTTTCAGTGGTCCAGTCCCCTTCAGGCATTTTCCAGAAAAAAATTCTGGAGGTTTTGGGTTACGTTTCCAGGCAACCTGTTCCAGGGTTTCATCATCCTCACAGTAAAAACCTTTTTTCTATGTTTAAGTGGAATTTCCTTTATTTCCATTTGTGCTCATTGTCTGTTGTCCTTCCAGTGAACCCAGTGAAAAGAGCCTGACTCCCTCTTCTTACACCCTCCTATCAGTTTTTTATATATCCCATCACATTGATGAGCCTTCTCTTCTCTAAACAGTCCCGGCTCTCTCAGCCTCTCCTCATATATCAGATGTTCCATCCCTTAATCATATTCATCGTCCTGAACTTGACCTGCTCCAGTATGTCCATGTCTCTCTTGTACTAGAGAGGCCAGGACTGGACACGGTACTTCAGATTTTACCTCACCAGAGCTGGCTTGATGAGAGAGCCATCATCCAGGTCATTAATGACAGTGTTGACCAATACTGGCCCTGGCATTGACCCCTGGAGTACACCACTAGTGACTGGCCTCAAACTGGACATCATGTTGCTGATCAAATCACTTTGAGCCAAACAGCTCGTCTCCTTTACATAGCCCAAACTTCTAGAGGAGGATGTTACGGAAGTGTGGGATATCTTCTTAAAAACAAGATAAGCAACATCCACTGATCTTTCCTCATCTACTGAGCTGGTTATTTCATTGCAGGCTACCAAGTTTGTCAGTAAGGATCTCTCCTTTGTAAATACATTGTGACTAGACTTTAGACAGCTTCTTGTACTTCATATGTTTGAAAATGTCTGCTCTGTCACGCTTCCAAGGAATCGAGGTGAAGCTGCCCAGCCTGTAGTTCCCCAGATTTTTCTTCTTGTCCTTTTTGAAGATAGGAGCTACATTTGCTCCCTTCCAGTCCACGGTACTTTCTCCTGATTGACCTTTCAAAGGCAATTTTGACTGGTCTTATCATTGGCCAGCTTCCAAGTAAATATGGTTGCATCACATGAGACCCCATAGACTTGTATATGTCAGGTTTGTTTAAATATTTCCTAACCTGGTCCTCCTTCTCCAAGGATGTCTTCTTTGCTCCCGATTTTCCCACTGGTCTTCAGGACATGGAATAATTGAGAGCAGGCCTTATGAGTAGAGACTGATACAGTCAGTAGTGCTGCTCAGATTCAGCTCCCCAGTTTCATATACCTACAGCCAGATTTTCTAGAGTGTTGAGAACTGGCAGTTTCACAAGTTTTAAACTGAAGTTTTGATGCTTTTTAATTTTTTCACTCTGCAAATTCAGTAATCTTTGCCAAAAGTGTTAATGTTCCTGCCTAACGTTCTCAGTTAAACGACTACTCTCATGCTTCCAGGACTCTGGTGCTTTACACCTCATCCTGAAGTGCTAAAGAGCTGTGCTGAAGAACACCAACCAACAAATACACGCCCCGGCTTTACTTTTCATGTGACAGCCCTTGCATACCAAAAACGTGCACTCTACACCTGTGCATCTGCAACTACTGATAAATTATAGAATTTTATAAGGAAACAACAAAAAAAGAATATAAGATTCATATATTTATTACAAGATCAACTCTTGAAGGCTTGGTCCCACAGTTCATCCCACATCATTAGGCTGCCTTCACAAAAGAATGCAGGTTGGAGGTGATTGCTGTATCCTGTATATCTCCTCTCACTTGGGTTTTAATTGTGGGTTAGACAGCTAAAGAGAAAGTCTAGTGTTCCTAAATGAGGTGCTTAAAATTTGGCAGGATGAACATGGGACTTTCTCTTCCATTTTTTAAATACTGTAGCAAAAGGTGGCTCGAGATGCTAAGAAAGGTAGCTAGCATGATACCTGGCTTTCTGGTGTGTTGTGTCTGGACAATGGGAAAATATTTCTCTGAATTAAAGTAGAAGTGAATGAGAGTAAAAAGTATGCTTCTATGTGATGACTTAATCTACATAATAATTCCTTGCAGGAGTATATTAATAAGCCCGGAAAGAACAGTGAATGAATCTTATAAAAAGTAGGAACTTACCTTTTCCTATTCTGTTTTGGTGATAATTTCTTACCATAACTCTTCAGTATACACTATATTGAGAGAATATATATTTTTGATTAAACAAGCATTTTGGAATTTGAGTCCAACGTTATCTTAATTAAAGGTTGACATTTCCATTTTCCATAAAAACTTTCTGTGATTAGATCCATTGTAGAAATAATTACTTTCCCTTTTTACTTATGTATATGAAACTGTATAATTATTTCTAAATATAAAAATTATGTGAACTAATGCTTCTTGGAAATGTTAAGGACTTTATTCCGAAAGTAATTTTGAACGCACATAAGTTATAGAGTACCTTAATATTGATATTTATTTATCAAATAAATTCTAAAAGGGAGGGTAATTATCTCCTGGAGTAACTGGAGATTTAAAGATCAAGAACTTATATTACAAAATTGACTGTGCTTATTGTTAAAATTGTTAATAGTGACCACCACCTCCAGCAGGTCTGTCCCGTTGCTTCCTCCTGCCTGACCACTGGCACCCAGCCTGGTGCACCAGAGCCCTGGGGTCTCTGCCCAGGCTGAGGGATGTGGCTGCCCCTTTCCCTTTTCAGGTCCATCCAATAGGGAAGCTGAACACTTGTCCCAGATGCACAAGACATGCACAGGACATGGACATGGCTGGCTGTGTGAAGATACTGTGCCTTCAGCTGCACCTACACATAGGACTCACATCAGAGAGAAGCACAGAGAGCAGCGTCCCCTCCTTCCCTGGGGCTGGCAGAGACTGATGGTCACTTGTGTGGTGTGTAAGTTTGGCCCTGCCTTCCTGCCAAGTCCCTAAGACTATAGCAAAAGCCTTTCCCCTTCCTTCCCCTTTGAGCAAAGGAAAAAGAACTATAGAAACTGAGAGAAACTGAAACCAACTGAAACATATCAAAATACATGTATTTTTACATATATCACAGTTATATACAGTGAGAATATTATGTACATATAAACGAAGGACACCAAACAACCCCCAAAAAGAGGAAGGGAAAGGGAAAAGGGACAAAAAGGGACAAAACCAAAACAGATATGCACAGTCGAAATCCGGGAACTAGCAAAATAAAGAACTAGCAAAATGAGATCTCAATACTTCCTTGAGAAAAGCAGGATTGTGCCAGACACTGCCAGCACCCTCCGCCTCCTGCGTGGCAAACAGCAAGCCTGAGTAGGCCTCAACTCCCAGATGCGTGAGACCAACGCCAGGGACCTGCTGTCTCCCAAGCTCTGGAAGAGAAGAGAGTGTCAGTCCCTCCTCCCCTCAAATTTATAGGTCTGTTTACATAAAGGAATAGGTGGAATACTTCCTTGGTCACTTCCCTAGTTCATTCCTGGTTACCAGGAAGGCCTAAGCTGAAATACTACATTGGGCACACACAAATCACTGTCCAGGCTCACAAGCACAGTTGCAGATTCCCTGAGTACAGCATGGCCCTTCTGTCCATTTGATGCCCTTGCCAGGACCCCAGATCCTCTTACCCATTGTGATTTGCCTGCTGGTCTAGCTCACTGCTTGCTGCAAAGTGACCTACACACTCACACTCTCATTGCACAGACATCCCACACCCATGCATCCCCATGGACTCTCTACCTGCCTGATGTTCTTGCTCCAGCACAGGACATCCTATGTGCTGGTGAGTCCAGCTTGGAGTTTGCTGTTGAATAACAGATGCACACCCCATGCACACCCACCTTGGGGGTCATAGGGACACTTTCCTTCCCACCCCAAGTGGCACCAGAGGTGAGCTGTGAACCATGGTCCTGCTCCAGCCAGTGCTGAGCCTCTCAGTCACCCTACCTACACTAGACCCCCTGTAGCTGTCACTCAGACCTTGTCTTCACCCACATGGGACAGAGGTGAGATCATGCAGAGAGTTAGTTACTAAAGTATGTAGTAAAAAGACAGGACAAACTGTAATGATCAGCAGCGGGGCTCCATCAGATAAGCATGTTAGCAGCGCCATTTTGCATGCAACCAGCCCCTTTTTTACCCTTTTCTGACAGTTTCCCCCTTCATTCCTCCCTGCTCCCCCTTCTCCTGCGTATTCCCTCATCAGTGAGCATAGCTCCATCGATCCCCTTCCATATTCACTCATCCTCAGGTTTGCAAAGTCCAGGTTTTCTTGCAGCTTCTTGATAGCCCACTAACTACTGTAACTGGACAGGTTTGTTTCTCGTCTTTGTCTCCATTATATTTGTCTGTTAGGTTTGTGACTCTGTATGTTCTTGTTTATGGCTTCCTTCTATTCTTATGTTCCTATTTTGCATTGAAAAAGTCCTTGACCATACACCCTGAAAGGAGAAGATGCTCTCTCCTTCCATACACCCTTGGAGTTTATTCCATGAGTTGACTGGACCACATGGCTATTCCCTGCAGGCTTCAAAAGGAAAGAATTCAGAGTATTTAGTCAGAGTTTAATTCTACCACAAGGTATAATATTAATTATAATAGCAAACTATGTATTTAATCCACTACTGCCAAGTGTTCTTGGTGTTTAGAGACATGAAAGGAATCTCCTGACTTGAAGAGCTTATGGTCTTTAGATACAAGGTAATTAGAAGAAAGGCTCACTTCACTGAATAGAGGTTAATCTTTCTAGAGGTTGATGCTGGATTTTGCCCCAAAAGGCACAGAGAAACTGCTCAGAGACAAAGTTTTAGTCTTTAAGCAGTGAGGTATTTATTCAAGCAACGTTGGGGAACTCCCAGCTCGCACTGGACAAAGAGTTCCAAGCAGTCGGTGAACAGTTGGACTATTTATACAATTTTTGTGAGAGATTACATCACTTTCTCATGTATATTCATATTATTGCAACATCTAGTTATAATATTCATAGAAGGCGGGGTCTGGGTGGAGTGCAGGGAGGAGTCATCTTTTTAGGGTGATGTTTGGTGGTAGTTCCTGTTTCTTCAGCCTCATGGGATCACATTTTACTCTTCTTCCTCGGCTGAATTTTTCAACTTTCTTAGTTTTTTGCTGACTTTATGGTGAATTTTGCAAGACTTTTGGACTCCAGCCCCTATTTCACCACTTATCTTTATTTATGTAGGTGTGTGAGCATTCTTTTAATGTACAGTACCATCTAATCCTTAAGCTCTGGTTTTTATCTCTAGCTAAGCAGTACATTCTAGCTAAGCATTGCATTCTTCTGAGCAGGAGATTCCTCGGATCAGTATTCAGAGTTAACTGTTCAGGCCCTAGCTCTGTTTCAAGGCATCCTATCCTCAGTGAATGAAGAAGTGCCTTCAGAAGGCTATTTGGACTTACTCTTAACTTCCCTGCAGGAAATCCTTTCTCTTTCTGGAGAAGGAGCTTTGTAAGATTAACCTTGCAAGAGACATTGCCAATGCTACCAGGCCAGTGTCAGTTACCTTTGGGGAAAAACAAAATAAAACAAAACCAAACAAACAAACAAACAAACAAAACAAAAAAATACAAAAACCCTTTTTACTCTTCCTCCATGCTCCTCATTTGTATTCCATTCCACATTTGCCAGACCATACTCTGAGTGGAGGGTTGTGGGACTGGATATGAAGGAGAAAGCAATACACCACGACAAAGATGAGGAAGAAGAAAATTGTGGGAAGAGAAATGAAATAAAAGAGAAGTGATGCCTAGTATTTGAGATGTCAAAACTCCCAGAAATAAACAGTACCAAGGACCTAATTGGGTTCTGTTTAGATTGATTGTAGGATGTACATCATCATATAACCTTAGCTACAGCCTTCATCAGCAGATACTTCCATATCTGTCAGTCTCCATGGTGTGGTTTCTCTCCTGAGGGAAGCAGGGTTTAGAGCACACTGGTGTATGCTTCACTTCTAATCAGCAGAGATACAACTTGAGAGTAATCTCAGGCTTCCCCCGTTACACATACCTTGATTCAATCTCAGAAGGGATGTCTCTATTCTAGATAGGAAATTAACATGATTAATCTCCTCATGTAGTAAACTACAGCCAGGCATCATGAAAGTTGCCCTCCAAATTCTAAATAAAAACATATTTTCTATTTATCATCTTTTGAAGCAGATGTTGTTGTGAAGCAGATGTGTAATTATGAGTTCATATTCAATATACCAATGATTCTGCAGTACTTGCTTTCAGATAGACCTGAAGCCTTTAAATAATTCACACCTCTGCTGATATTTCTCGGATTAAATCACAGGTTAAGGAAAACTGATGGTTGAGCTACAGAAGTTACGCTTGACTACATCTCTTGCTGTTAGGAAATATTGGTGAAAAAATCAATTGTACCTCCCTGTTATATTTGGCAATAAAAGTTCTAATATCAAGAAAAGAAAAGTGCTTGTTACAAATTAATATTTCATTTTTCTTACTAGTCATTCATTCTCACAAAGGATAAGTGTTATACATTTAAAATACAGACTTTTTTTTCAGAATCAACATTTAAGTACCTGTGTCAAAATTAAATTTGACCTACAGTCTAAATTAAAGTCCAAAACGCTGCTTCAAGTACCCAAACTGAACAATGCTTGAATTTACCAGGAGCCTCTGTCACTTTGGCTATATAAGTGTCTAGTTTTTTTTGGCTTGGAGCATGCTGCTAGTTTTTTTCAATATCAGACACTCAGTACCATCTTTCCAGGAGGATCCATCTAGAAAAACAGTGAATGAAAGCTTATATCTACTGCAGAGTCCTGTAGGGCTTGCAATCAAAGAATATTCCTTAACACATGTTCACATTATTCAGCTTCTCCAATAATAAATTTCCTGACATTTTCTCTTAAACTGGTACTGAGGAATTGCTTTTACTCAACAAGGAGTCAGGAACTTTTGCCCTCTTTAGAATGAAACATTATAACTGAGCTTCTTTTTGCCAGATTATTGTCTTAGAGAAGGAGTTTGCTCTCCTCCGGTAAGTTGGGCCACTGAGGCAAAATAATTCATGTCATAGTGTATCACAGAGCAGAGGAGCATAATGATGTAGCCTACTGCTTCAGCTCATCTAATACATGGAAACCATGCCCTTTATCATGAAGCTGTTTGACAACTCTTCAAAGTGTCTAGGCTGTGGTTCCTCAGTAGATGAAGAATGAATCTACATCAGTGATTTCACTCCTATCGAGAAAACACCTTGCAAGAAAATCTCTGAAGCTTCCTCATTGACTGTGCTTTGATTCACATCATGCATACACAAACAATTTATTTTGACTGGAAGTGCACTGGAAGGGATGGCCATCATATGCTCCAAGTACTAGTGAGCATTCAGTCACAGAGACTAAACCATTCTATTCCTATGAATAGAATTTCCTATTCCTGTGAAAAGCCCTCTAAAACATTTAATAGCGTGAATGTTAGATCCTCAGTACCCATTTTCCTTCTTGAATTTGGGTCTTACGGATTCCCTAGATGCAATGTAGACAGACCAAAAATCTTCAGTCTTCTCTGTGGACCAAGAAAATGCCTTCCCAGGATATTTTTTCGTGAGGATGTAGGCAGCAGCATTACAATTCCCCTGACTCATGTGGACAAAGTGGTTTAAATGCTAATGATTGCAACAAAATAGACGCTTTATATTTCTTGTGAATGTGGAATTCTCATAAGATTAGGAAATACAGTTCTAATTCTTAATTAATTTGGAGAAAAAGTTTCGACAGAAAGTATTTAACCAGTCGTATCTTTGAAAGAAACAGTTGTTCCACAACAGTCCAAGAATACTGAGTGTACCAATTGTTCGATATTTTGGGATCAGTATTTTGAACAATCAAACACAGCCATCACATGCATTTTAAATACTACACTGCACTTATTTTCTTTCCCTCATATTTTTGATTATATTACTGGATGAGAGGGAATTGATTTTTGTTCAGTCAAATTAAACTAAGTCTCCCAGAATAGTGTTTATATGGACTGTGATCCCAAGTGTAATGTGGATTTGTAAGTGGGAGCACAAACAAATGCTGTCCTTCCTTGAAGTAAGTTTTGTTATCATACGAGTTGCTTCTTTTTTCACGTTTTAATTATATACTTCTAATTGATAAAATTTTGTGTACAGAGAAGAACATAAAACAGGACTGTAAGGGATTTTCAAAGGTTGCCTGGTCCAATACCATCCATGATCATTTACCCTCTTGCCCTTCTCTGGTAGGATTGCTCATCTTTTTTTATAAGCATTCTGAGGTGGAGATTTCATATCTATTAAAATATTTATTCCAGTGCTTCTGTAGCCTTACATGTTAGAGTATTTTCCCTAGTATCTGAATCTTCCTTGCTATAGCTTAAAGTCATTGTTCCTTGTTCTATCCTGAGTATGAAAGAGTAGAAAAACAGATGTTTCTCTTTCTTTCTTTGCAGGAGCTTTTTGTGTAGTTGAATGCTCTTATAAAGTCTTTTCTAATCTACTTTTCTTCAGCCAGAGTAACTTTTAAAATCTTTCTTTGGAGGTCACATGTGCTAGCCCTTTTAATTGTTTTGCAGTTCTTTGGCTCTTCCCAAATCCATAATTTCTTTAAACTATGATGCTCAAGAACTGAGTGCATCTCTCCAGCTGGCATCTTGCCAGTAATGAAGGGAACAGGCCAATGATTTTTCATGTTGCTTTTGTTTGTAATACTAGGCTAAAATTCTGCCTTTTTTCACAGTAAGGGTGGGACATTTGTTTATTTTTTGCTCATAAATTCCAGGCCCTTTTTTCAAGATCTGAGGCTAGCTAGTGTGCTGTTTACTATTTCTTTTCTAAAAAATAGAAATAGATTCTTCACTGAATAACATTATATTTATTTTGGATTAATTCTTTATATTGTTGAGATTATTTTTAATTTTGATCCTCACTGCCAAAACTGTAGGCTTCCCTCTGTCTGATAATGTTTCCATCAGTATTTCTTAAGTCTCTCTTAAGTTAAGAGAGAAACACAATCAGTGGGCTAATAAGCTTGACAGACTAGGAGATAAACCCTGTTGATGCTGCTGTCCTGTCGGGCTATGGGGAGAAAGCAATACTCTTCAGATGGAGGAAGCAAAGGAGAAGCCTCTCATTCCAGTTTGAATAATGATCCATATTTAATAAGGTTGGTTCTACTCTTACCACCTTTTCAAATAATGATTTTTTTTTTCTTTACTTAAAGGTACCTGGAACCAGGAGAAATTGTAAATTTCTGTTTCACCTAAACCTGCATCTCCAGGGGGGTAACTGACCCCAAGGGGAGACAAATTTCAGAAGCACATCCATGCTGGCTTTGGCTGGCATAGAGTTAGTTTTCTTCACATCTGGTATGGGGCTACACTTTGGATTTCTGTTGAAAACAGTATTGATAACACAGGAATGTTTTGTTACTGATGAGCAACACTTACACAACATCAAGACCTTTTCTGTCCCTCACACCACTCCAGCAGTGAGAAAGTGCAAGGGGGCACGTGAGAAGTTGAGAGGGGATGGAATCTTCTCTCAGACTTAGTTCTTAGAAAGTACTCAGAGCTTCAGTAATGATGTGATGATAGACACTAAACTTAAACTGAATCATCACAAGATAATTCATATCAATAGAAAATAAATAAACAGAAGGATAAAACTAAAGCTTTTTTTTTTTCGAGGAACATGTAGTTTGAGTCTATGTTAGGAACCTTTAAGAACTTGTAAAGTGCTTTAAGTTCCATTCTTTCTTTTCCTACCATCAGTCACAGGTTTCTGTCCCTTGCCTCTTCACCTCTTCATAGAAGTTGGAGATACTATTACTTGTGCCTCTAAGCTGGTAATTTACTTTGCTTTATACGGGATCTGTAAAATGACATTATTAGGAAAAAATATTTTTTTTGGTGTTAGAAGACTCACTGAAGTCAGCTGGGGTCATTGCTTAGAGGCTTAGCTGTAACATGACATAGGGAATGTCTTTTAAGCTGAATATAAAACTTTGTGGTGCTTGCAGCTCACATCAAGAAGAAAACACGTTGAGACTCCATGCCTCCACAAAAGAAAAGCGATTTCATACAGAATATAGGAAACAAATAAAAGCCTAAAAGAACGAAGGAGAAAATAGAATGTAATGAAGACAGCTGAGCTACATCTTTCAAACTGCAGTGAAACCATAAAATGTTTATCCAAAAGCCATAAAACCCAAATCAAACAGGAAAGAAGTAGAACTAGTCCTACATCAGGAATGAGGAAGATAATCTACTAAGATGCTCAAACAAAGGAATATTTTCTTGGCTTTCAGCAATCTGGGTTTTTTAAGTATTGGTCTGTTACTGGGAATAAGGCTACAGAAACAGAAATATTGAATTTGAGGAACAAACTCCAGAGTGCTGCATTCTGTAATCTCTCAACCCTGAAAAAAAGTAGCAAGTGAAATTAGCACTTTCATAGTTATGATTTAATAAATCACTCATTCTGGGATTTCTGATGCATAACCACAGTATAAGGCACATTCATTTAATGTCAAATTTTTAGATCAAGATTTAAAGGAAAGACAGGCTTTAGTGCATATGGTTAGAGTTAAGCAAGTCCCGAAGCTCTAAAATTTGCCTACTCAAGATCCTGACCAGAATTCTATGTCACAAGCCCATCTTTAATTGAAATTGATCTCAACAAGGGTTTGGAAGGCCAGTGTGGCTAATTAAGGAATAGGAAGCAATAAATCAATAAGCACAAAATGCTCACAAACCAAAAACTGCTCAGTAGAGAAAGGAGGAGGTGTGACCACATAGAAGATATAAGCAATCTTAGGAACAGACAAGTAAAAAGAAATCTTTTAAAAAGGATAGGTTAACAATATTTCAAAGCTTTAAAACATATTGGCTATGATTAGTGTGCTCTGGGACAATGGTTTAGAGCCCTGTATTCATTTGAAGTTACAAAACACTTTCTAAAATATCCTGAGGGTTTTTTTATTCCTGTTGGTTAATTTTTCAATATTTTAGATTTTATGTCAGGTTTCTGGATCTATTAAGCCCTTTTCTCATCACTTTTCAACTAGGTCACACAAGAGGTTAAAGATGAGATGAATAACTAGCTCTTCATCCCTCTAAGCATGCTCAGGTGCATGATTTTGATCCTGTAGGAAACCAACTGACTAGGAATGTGCCAAGTGAAACTGGGAAGCTCTGAACTGCAAGATTTCTAGGTGGTTTTTGGGTATAAATATCTACATTCTACATTAAAGTTACACAACAAGGGTATAAAATGCAATTTGTAGTGTTACATAGTTTAGTTTTAAAATAGCAAGCATCAAATGCTCACCATGAGCTGATCAGGGATATGTAGCAAAAAAAGTCAGAACTATCAAATATATTGAGATAAGAAAATACTAAGTAACATTAATGTTTTCAGACTTGGAATACATTTCTACCTCATTGTACAAAGTCTAAATTCCCCAGAAACTCCTACACTCCCTCAGATCATTCATTTCAGTCTAGTTTGGCAGCTCTTAGATCTATGAAAAGGACTTTGAAGCAGTTACTATATCAAGTTCTTTTTATCTGATGATAGATGACCATATTATGTGTTTCCAGGTATAATTCAAAGCAGTTCTCTAGCAATAATGATGGATTAGAGGATGTACTAAACTGTAATGATATGTGTCTTATATTGTGCCAGCATTAAATAGTCAAGGTTCAATGGACCCCCAACTGCTCTTCCTCTCTAGCCACGCTTTCTTGTTAACATATGGGAAAAGCCTGCTACAAAGTAGTCTAGTTTAACCAAAGTTAAGAGTTTTCTCTGAAATTTTCTGTAAGTCAAATTTCCACTTTTTATCTCATGCATATGCCAGTTATGATGGTCTTCCATTCCTTTATTTTCTAGAATAAGAAAATCCTTTTAAAACTAAAGGCTAGTATAGCAAACGCTGCAAATGGTAGTTTTTTCATTTCTTCAGAAAACATTATTTAAAAACATTATGTTTTCATCTATTACAGGTCACTGTTTAAAGTATGCAGTATATCTTTGCTGTTTCTCATTCTTATGATGTTAACTGCAGTAATTTATTCCATTAAGGATATATGAGACAAGTATTAAAGGAATTAGTTGAAAATATCCATATCATACTTTTCCAAATATTCTCAAGGTTTATCCAGTGTCATCCTTTAGTAATAACTGTTACTGACAGATTGTAATATCTTTGACAGCCACACTGTTTCTTCTGTAAGGAAGTACTGACAGCCTTTCTGTAACAAAATACTGACAGGAACTTTGATAGACAGCTACAGCTCTATACACACATGTGGACATCTGATAGACCTAAACAGGACATAAATAAAGCATTTACACAAAATCATTCTCAAAGTACCTTCAAATTTTTATAGTATAACTATAAAGGAAGGAAATTCTTCTCAGAGCAGGTAATGCATCTTAAAAATATAGTAGGATTAAATGACAAAATTATGGAAAAAACACAAAGTGCTATTGAATACAAATAAGCTAGCTCAAGAATCACTAGAAGCTGGGAGATTATCTGTGAGAAGTATCTTTACATGCTGGTTGTATTCTAATACTCTTCCTGGGCATCTGCTGCTAGCACCTGAGGAAGAAAATCATAGCTGAGGGACCTTCAGGTTGCCTCAGCACTGTTGTTTTGCTTCCACTGTACTGTGCAGACCCTAGGTGTGGCATTTAGCCGCATGTACCTAATGTCATGTATATATAATGTAAGGTCACTTTATTACAGGCAACCAGTAGTGTGCTAGCTACAGGGATCAGCTGTGGAACTTAACAAAATACATTAGCCTCTGTCAACCAAATTAGGTGATCCATCAGTGTTAGCAGTATCCAAGGAGGGACCAGCTGTAATCCAGTGAGGTCAGAATGTCACCCTAAAACAATTTGCTACTGATAAAATTTTCTTTTACTCACATAATTCATTCTATTGGCTTTCTCAGGGTGCCTGGATGTAAAAGAAAATAGAATTTGATTCTTGCTTTTATTTTTGAGTTGAGTTCCACATTTGTGCTCTTTGAGATATTATGCCATAAAACACAACCACAAAGTCCAAGTTGTACACACCAGGGAATTATTACAACCACAAAAACAGATTTTGCCCTAAGGAGGGATGATGTATTACTAATATGGACAAGACTTGCCAAGCTATGGATAAATAAAATAGAAATGTTTGCATAAAAATACATTTTAAATATGAAAAAAAAGCCAGGAAAATTAAAATGGAAAGAAAGATAATGATAACTTTTCTCTTTTGGTTTCATTAAAGATGCAGTTAGCCAGTTTGCCAATTTAAAAGTTTCAAACAGCTTAATACACATCAGAGAACAGTGGTTTGTTCTCAGAAAATGCCAGGTATTTTCTAACTTTGTATAATGTACCATGCTTCTGAAAACATCAAAGAAGGCAAATACATGTATATTGAGGATATTGGTTTTTTGGGTGTTTTGTTGTTGTGGTGGTGGTTTTGTTTTGTTTTGCTGGTTTTTTACATTATATGGGCCTAATTCCCTGCCACCTGTCTCTCAGGGTTTCCTTTAACTACTGTGCTAATGACACACTTCTGCGAAGTATACTCTGAAACAAATATTGCAGTTGGCACAGAACCAATTATTTCTCCTCCAGTACTTCATATGAACAGCAGCTGTTTCTCAATATGAAAATTGAAATGGCTAAACACAGTGTTGCATCTGCTGATAAGCCAAGCAGATCTCTAAAGAATAAAAATAACCAAAGGTTTGCAGGCATGTGATGTTTCAAATATTTACCCAAATGTTCATTTTGTACCTATTTTATTTTCTGTTCCTTGTGTGTTTGTTGTTTTTTTTAAGAAGTATTTTTTCATTGTAGATCACACTTTACTTTTGGGGAACTGTCAGATCAAAGATCCATTCAAATGCATTATCAGTCATGAAAATGTTTCAATTTGTACAACACATTCAAATTATTAACCATTTTCTCCACCTGCTTATGCTAAAAGTGATCTCATGATTCAGGAGTAGTACAAGTTAACTCTAGGCAACAACAAAAAAGAGATGAAAACCTCTCAGATGTGTATACTCACTTCTGTTCTCAGTAATTCTGTACTTGGTTTTGCTCAGTTGACATTTCTTTTCTCGCAATTAAATTTGATGATGAAATATTTGCTAAATAAAACCTAGACAAAATACTGAGAAGAAAAGACTGAAAATTCTTATATCAATATTAAAAATACCAGTACACTAATTAGGAAGAAAGACCATACAACACCTTATAATCTATCAAAACAATTTTTAGTCCCCATGTTTCAACAACATAAAGTCAAGGGACAAGTTACCAGCTAGGAGTGTGCTGTACACATTATTTTGCTTTTTAAAGAATTAATAGATGTAAAATCACCAGTCTATTAAGTTTTTTTATTAATGATAAGACATACAATAATCTTGTATAGTATTTTGTCTTGTACGTTAATTAAAATTTTCTGAAATAGCAGACTTCACCCACATTTAAAAACCAGAATAGTATTGCAATAAACAAGTATGTCTAATTCTATATTGTCAGCTGTAACTGGCCAAATTCAAAATATGAGTAGTAGTAGAATGAAAAAGGAGGACAAAATATTTGCCTGTAGTAGTTTAGAGTCTTCGTTTAACAATATAAAAGTAAAATTAGGCCTGATTTCAAAGATTAAATTTACATTCAATTACATTTAATGTGCAGCTTGTACCTCTTTAATTCAAAGATCCAAATCTCACAGACTTACCTAAAAGATAAATCTTTAAAAAATATATATAAAGAGTTAACAGAAGAAATACTGGATTGGTATCTGTGGATTAAACTGAAGAGAATACACCTGTCCTGCACAGGATGGAAAACCAGATATTTGTAAGGTGGATTCAGAGGTACATTCTCTTCTGTACTTTAATATGTTATTAAACTTCCCCTAACTGAGAATTGGCTACAAAGTCTAGAAAGTTCCAGCTATATTTTTGAGAAAGATCTGAGTTATGTGTGTCAGGTTCAGGTTGGGGTCTAATGATTACAGTTCACAAAGTTCAAGATACACGGCACACAGCAAGCCTTTATTTTTACTGGCCACCTATTCAAGCCTTACACTTGGGTAAAAAACCTTCTTTCTACCTATCTTTAAACACTTAAGAAAGACACTAAAACTTGAAAACACAGGTTCTTCAAGTTCATTTTCTGGTCAGGGAAGGCTTCCAGACAAGCCTGTCTCTAGAGTCTTTCCTGCCTTGCTATCTCTCTCCACTCTGTCCCTAGGAGGACAATGATCCTGACTTGGATGTCTCAGCATCTAAATTATTTTGGATAAATGTGATGGTCATGCCATAGCTAAAGCATGCATCAAGAGAAGACCATCTATTAAACTGTATTTAGCATCTGTGTTCTATCTTTAGAGACATATGGGTTAACTAATTCTGCTGCACTTCCAACACCTTTCTGCGGGTATCTCACATTCAGGGTGGAGCCAAAGGAATTGCTGACCTACTTGCCCAGAGAATTTCTTGTTAATCCTTACAAAGTTGGGACTGTGTAAGCAATGAGCCATTCAATTTCTGATACTAGGAATCCTAGTAATATTAACTTTTAAGACAGACAGAAATCAGGAGAGTTTTGTGATAATGAACTCTTCATAGCCCCCATGTATTCTCCAGGCTTTGTTCTTATTCTTACTCCCCCAATGGCCCCAGGTGGACAAGAAGGCCAATGGGATCTTGTCCTGTATCAAAAATAGCGTGGCCAGCAGGTCCAGGGAAGTGATCCTTCCCCTGTACTCTGTGTTGGTGAGGCCACACCTTGAGTATTGTGTTCAGTTCTGGGCCCCTCAGTTCAGAAAGGATATTGAGGTGCTGGAGCGGGTCCAGAGAAGAGCAACGAGGCTGGTGAAGGGACTGGAGCATAAGTCCTATGGGGAGAGGCTGAGGGAGCTGGGGTTGTTTAGCCTGGAGAAGAGGAGGCTCAGAGGTGACCTCATCACCGTCTATAACTACCTGAAGGGAAGTTCTAGCCAGGTGGGGGTTGGTCTCTTCTCTCAGGCACTCAGCAGTAGGACAAGGGGGCACGGGCTTAAGCTCCGCCAGGGGAAATTTAAGTTGGATATCAGGAGAAAATTCTTTACAGAGAGAATAATCAGGCGTTGGAATGAGCTGCCCAGAGAGGTGGTGGATTCACCATTCCTGGAGATTTTTAAACGCAGATTGGACGTGGCACTGAGTGCCATGATCTAGTAAATGGACTGGATTTGGACCAAGGGTTGGACTCGATGATCTTGGAGGTCTTTTCCAACCCAATCGATTCTATGATTCTATGATTCTATGATTCTATAATGGCAGATGCCTAAGTGGCCTTCAGGGTCAGACAGGTTTCCCAGGGTCTGTCTGCTGAGAGCTTGTGAAGCTGGTTCATAGCTAATAATTTGTGGGCATAGCAACCACAAAATGATGGAGTTTTCATGTTTGGGTCAAGTCAGGAAGGGTGCTATATTTCTCCTTCTCTCTCTCTTTCTTTACTTCTTCTCTTAATCACCTTTCTTAATATTTTGGGTAACTTGGGACCTAATGGGTTGGATTTTGCTAAGCTGTATGGGTTAGCATGTGCTAAGTCATGGCTCTGTGGAATGCTTTATTTTAACTTAATGTTATCCTTTAAACTTTTCATGTTCTCTTATTTTTTAGAGTTTGCCAGTAAAAGTAGCCTCTGAGGAAATGTGTGCAGCTTTTCTTCTATGCGCTGTCTCTCAAGGTGATAGAAGAACCGAGGGCTCTTCTAAAAAATTTGACAGGTGAATTTTTTGGAGCCTTGTATATTTTTAAAGTAAAACTCCTTTTGTGAGCTCGCAGCTCAAGACTTTGGGTCTTACATTTTATTACATGATGACTAATCACAGGAAAATATGAGAGGCATACAGATATTTCTTGCACTAAAAGGTGAATGGGTCTTTGATCAATAGACAATCATAAACTCATTTTAAACAAAACATGTCTAGTTCAGCCTTCTTCTGTTTTAAATACATGCACCAAGAAATACTCTCTCACAGATTGACATCTATAAAAATTCACAAGACAACTTCTAAAAAATTTAGTCAAATATGAGAGCCAGGACAGAGATGAACTACACGTTGTGATTGGTTGCAACTGAAGAGACATTAAGAGTCTTTGGAAGAATGCACACCCATGAGGAGAAAAAGACAGGATGAAAACCAGTCATGCACGTGGTTCAAAGAAAAGTGCTCTGTCAGTGCAAAACTGACTGAGAAGATGACCAGAGAAACTAAAAGCAAGGTCCTTTTCCTCTTGTGCTCAGGGAAAATGGGTTTTTTATGTAGGACAAAGAAAAATCCCATTTTTATCATTCATTTATTCTCAAAAGGAAGACAGCTATGGGAGTTCCTATCTACTGGCTAGCTCAAAAAAGTAATGAATAATGGAAATCACAGAACTCTTACTAGGTTGTCTAGGAAATAATTCAGTAAAAATATGTGATTGTCAGTCAGTGGAGAAAGCAAATTATTTAGCACATACTAGCAGACATGCTACTGCTTGAATCTTCATTTTGGAATACAATTCTGCTGCAGATGGCAGAATTACAAGAGTTATTTTTTATCATACTTAAATGACATTAGTTTAATTATAAAGTTAGATCCTTGAGATTAGGAGATCTTTTTTCCTCCAACAGAAGCACCTTCACTGTCAATTACTTTAACTACTATTTTCGGATGCTACTTACATATTCACAGAGGATCTGAAAAGTAATTTTTCTGTATGTCAGTACAAATGGAAGATAAGGCTGGTTCCTAGACAGAAAAGTTTAAAAATAAATCTACATTGGAGATATGCTAAAAATTTTGTCAGGTTACATCTGTGTTGGCAAAGTAACAATGTCCAGGTTCATTTCCCAGTCCCAAGGAGAACTGGCATGATTTGGCTACATCTGTATTGTTAAGCTGACTCCAAGACAGGATGATTCTTTATTCTTAGACTCTACTGGAAATATTCCTTTGTCTGTGCTACCTACTGAACTATTGCCCAGTATTGTTTAGCAGAGGAATTATGTAGTAAAACCATGGGCTCAGGCATTGGCACTGATGACAGTGTGAATAGTTTTGTCACAGAGAGTTTAGGTGAGATGATCTTTTTTTAGTTTTTTAACCAATAGTTTCTTGTTCTAAGCCTGTATCCTAATGTATAGAAGAGCTTTTATTTTCAAATGAAATGGAGTAATGTTGGGTCTGAAATGTGCCTGCCATCAGCACGCTGGAAATGTTTCAGGTTCTTCTCAAATAGAAGAACCTGAACTTTGTAAGCTTCCCATGAGTTGATGGTACTTCCTTAAATCTTCATCTATACTCTATCCAAGTAGCTATAATCCAGGGAGACATATTATTGCCTAACACAGAAGCTCTGTGGGTTGTACATTTTTGCTGTCAGGCTAATATATAATCACTTTGGATTCCTTGCCCTTTTTTTTTTTTTAACCTTTGTTGCTTCTTTTATAAATAATCACTCATAGAATAGAAAGAAAAATAGAGTGTTCGTTTTCTTAATCACTCCAGATAACATAAGCTTGCCACTTGTACCCATGCAAGTATGCTTATTTTTCAGTTTCTGTAGGCTTGTCTTTAAGGGAAGGTGAGGTGAGAGGGAGTAAATCTAAGTGTGCTAAATGTAGTATGTACATACTTCTAGTGACTAGATCTATCTGCTTTATGTTGAAGATGTGACTGTTAACACTGATGCCTTTCTAAAAGTGAAGAAATATTGGGGAAAATAAATCTTTTAATGGTTTAAATAAATCTAAAATTGAGCAATTTCTTCTTTGTTGATGCTTTTGTTTGGTTGGTTGGTTGGTTTGGGGTTTTTTTGCTTTGCTCCTTAAGGCATTTCCCATTAACTTTATCACCTAAAGTTTTATATCCCAGAAAGAAGTACATTACCGGAATCAGCATCTGTGCCGGTGTTTGATAAGGCAAGACCTCCCATGGCTGATTTATTTAGCTCACATCTTTGTAAGAAGTAAACTAGAATCCTTCAACTAATTTGATAACAGGTCCCTTGTTTCCTGTGAGCAATATAAATAAAAAAAATATGTGGGTTGTCCCACAGATTACAGTACTCCTTCCTTATAATTGAAAATACTGACAAACTAGTATTTTTCAAGTTGCTCCCTAGAAACTTTGTGCTACGTGTCGCTGAAGAAAATTTCTGGAATGCTTGGGTAGGAAGGAATCAAACCCAATTGTCTCTAAGTCAAAACATTTAGAAGGTTTCCTAATTTTTAAGAAATATTTTAAGGAAAGGTAATTCTTTGTGCTTAACTAGACTCACCGACACATTCCTGCAATTCCAGTTTCTGGCTTTGAACAAGACTTGAGGCTATGAGCAAGTGGAAGAATTTAAAATGGCCCTAAGCTATCTCTTGCTTTAAGAACATTCCTAGACTACTCTATAAGAAATCCTTGAGTTATAGTATATATATATATATATATATATATACACTATCTAGTCATGCTCATGAATCCATGGAAATATTTGTGTGATGTTGCACCACATGCCTTTGTTCAAACACAAATAATGCTTTGTGTCTCATTCAGAATGACATCAAACTTCCAGAAACCTCCAACTGACAGGAGCTGTACACATTCATACTATACCTGGGGTTATGTTAGTGAATTGAAATTCAGTTTGGACATGGGTGTCCTGACTAAAGAGTAAAATAGTTAAGTAGTATCTGTGCAATTGCTGGAGAATTGTGTCTGGAATACTAATACATTAGTATAGACATAGCCTCACTTTCATGATAAATACCACTTGTTTACTCAGATGGAAGCTCCCACGAAGGGCTGTGAGCTGCTGGCAACGGTACTTGGCTGCTTGCCTTGAAGCACAGTGGTTTTCTGTACCAGCACTTATGATGTGTTACATTTAAACATCACCCCTGCGAGCACCTTACCTAGACATAGCTAAGTGACTCCTCCGTGTTCCAAGGAGCCAAACTGAGCTTGGGAGAAAACTTAATAGGTGCTGATTAAGAGCAGCATCTGCTCAAGCCTCTCCAGCAGCCTCTTCTGTGTGTAACCCTCAACAGGTATCCAGTACAGGGAAAGAGGTTTTGATTAACAGCTGAAATAACACGGCACAGTCATAACTCTGCTGTGATCCACCGCTTCAAGGAAAGAATATACTTTCAGATGTAAGGAATATCAGATGTAAAGAATATATTCAATTGCTCAGGCTTGCTGATGCCTTTTTTTTTAGTGGGCCACATTGCCACGCTGGTCACAGTCCTGTAGTTCTGAGGTACAAAGGTTTGCTGTATAAGATATAAAGTTTGGAATCAGGAGATAAAAGTTTGATTTCCAGTGTGAATGATTCTCTTTGAGTCATTAGAAAGGTCTGCACATCTCTATTTTCCTGTTTGCCCTTCCATATTTTTCTTTCATGTCTGTTCCCACAGTAACTTTTTCAGAGATGACCAGTTTTCTTTTCATTCTGTTTCATTATGTTTTCTAGGCTACTGTGGGGGTTTTTTAAGTGCTGTATTTTGGACTAAGAACAAGGCAGTTTATTCTAATTTTCAAGGGCTATGATTTATTACCTGCACTGCCTAATTTCTTTTAACAGAAAACTCAGTCCAAACATAACGTACTTGTCATATAAAACATCAAAGGCACTTCTCTTCCTAGTAAAATCCATCCTAAGTAAGAAAACAGTGTATGTTCCAGAAGGAAATAAATACGGACACAGCGATCTGTGATATGGATGATGGGACCTACAGCTGGAATCCACAGGAGAGGTAACCAACAGCTCCCTGCTTACTTCTCAGCAATGGCTTTAATGATTATCAACACAAGATCTTAGTGCTGCTGGGTCACCTGGCAGTACTAGCTGCACCCAGACGAAAAATATGAAATACATTCATATGAATATATGAATGTAGTTCTGATGATTCTGTGATTCTCTGTAGTGGGTTATTTATTAAAGTTTTATACTAGCTCTGAAAAACTGGTGATTCCTGACCTAGTTCAAAAACTCTTCAAACAATTATGAGCACATTTGAACTAGCAGTGTTTGAACAGGTTGAGCCTTTCACAGCATGTGACTATGACCATTTTTGTCTCATTCAGTCCTGAAAGCAGATTTGCCATTGTGTTGAGTCAAACAAAAAGGAAACATATAGAAGGATGGGCTACCTGGGGGACTATAGAGATATTGTCTATGCATGTAGAGGTGGAGTTAGCAAAGCCAAAGATTACCTGGAGCTGAAACTGGTAAGGTCCATTAATGATAATAACAGTTTCTTAATGTACAGCAGCAGAAGAAGAAAAACGTAGAAAAATGCGGATTTGCTGCTCAATATGCTCATCCAATGGCAAAGGACACAGAAAAGGCAAAAGTATTCAATGACATTTTTTTTTAGTTTTTTCTGGCAAGGTCTGCTCTAAGGTCTCTTGTATCTAGTACCAGAGGCTGTGAGAATGACAGTACTTATAGCAGAGGAAGATACAGCTAAGGAATTCTCAAACAAATTCAATTATTTGGGATGGGATGAATCCAGTGATGTAAAAGGAACCAGCTAATTTCATTGGCATTGACTGACTAATTTCATTTCTCTGTTATCTTTAAAAAGTCACGACAATCAGGGAAGGTTTTTGCTGACTGTAAAAATGAAAAATGTTACATCCATCTTCAAGGAGTGCAACAAGGAGGATCCAGGGACAAATGCATAAGCCAGGAACCTTCCTGGCCATTGACGTGGCATGGCTCGTGTCAGCAGAGACAAACTCTTTTCTTGGAAAATGAGTCGTTCTTGAAAAATGTATCTTGGAAATGGTTTCTGCCCTAGTGTAGGTTTTGCTTAGTTACTGTATAGATATAACCAGGACCAGCAGAGATGTAGTCAAGGAGACACAAAGCTGAGAGCAAAGTCGTGTTGGTGTAGTTAGCCTATGACTCACTAACTCAGGACCAGAGAATGGACCTTGGCCCTGTTTAAGTAAAATTACAGATGTATTAATTACTTCACTTATTACTTAAATACATGCATAGGCACTATGGGGGCAAGCATATAGACAAACAGGTTGTAAATGCTTTGTTCATCTGAAGTCAACTTCTACTCTAAGCAGCAGAACTTTTCTGAAGCTGCTCAGCAACTATTTAGCAGAATAGATGGAGCAGAGGTAAACAACTGAAACGTGATACTGTTGCTCTGTGCTACATCCCTATATGTGTACTGTATTTTCCAGAAGCCTATTCAGACAACAGTTCATCCTAAAATGAAAATTATTTTATTTGATTACTGCGATTTTGAGTATTTTGTTAATCTTTAGTAACTCAAGTTTGATTTATTACTGCTTAATAAATGTTTGTCTTATGATAAAAATACAAAGACAGCAGAGATAATGCTATGTTTTTCAAAATTTATATAAATTCTAATACAAAGTGAAACTTCCTCAGCATTCAAGTTTGGTATTGGTGCTTAAATGCAATTTTTTTTTTTAATTTTATTTTTAACTGGCTGTGAATGACTATTCAGCAAAACGCTATTTGCAGAGCAAATCTGAAATTTAAGAATTAACTCACTAGGAGAGTTTCAGAAAATTCATTTAGTGTATTATAATAGAATATGCTGCAGCTTATAGACCAGCAAAGAAGCTGTGTTTCTTAGGGCATGGGGAATGGCAATATTTGAAGAAAACAAATTATCAGCAAACCATTTATGTAGGAAATGCACGTCTTCAACTGCAGGTTGAAAGAATAGGTATTGAAAGTTACAAAATAATACAGTACGACCCAGCCCTGTAATGCTGCTAGCAATGTCACTGACAGTAAAGGAGGCATTTTGCTGCTAGGTAAGGCATATTCCCTTTTAACTGTATTCCTTCTCACAGAGTAGAAAAATATGATCTGACTAACCTATCTCTAGTACAGTGAGGGAAAAGTTTCTGGATAATGAATGAAATACTAGTTTCCTAGGAGATGGATTGATGCACAGGAGACAGTGTGAGCATTTCTCTGAGCACTTCTTGCTATCCAGTGTGCTCTCAACCAACAATTTACTTGGTTAATGGATCTGGAAGTAGGAAACTAGTATCTATGCAAATGTCTTGAATTACTGAAAGGCGATTTAGGACAGTTTCCAGTTTACTTTGCTAGCCTCTCATATCTTCTGTAAAAGAAGAGCTGAGTGAGACCCAAGTATAGACTTTAGGAATGTGTGTATTACTAGAAGTCTCTGAGGTTATTTTGCCTGCCTACACCACACAGGCACAATTTTGGGGGGTTTAATCTGCATATCTGAGTTGAAATTTTTATGTTCTGAGGTGTACATTTATTCAGCTTTTGCACTGATGCTTCAGCAAAAGGTGAAATCTGTTCTCCTAATTATCCCAGAGGTTAAAATGTTATATTCAAGAAGGAATATACTTTACTTAAATTGTTTTGAAGATGATAACGTAACTTGCAAAATACTCAGTTCAACTGTAATCATTCATCTTTGCTGTTATTTTGTGACAAAAGGAGATGTATAGTTTATCTGGGGACAACTGTTTACTTACAGTAAGCTGGATTTGTGGAGAAATTTATCTCATTTTAAGGTTCATCTTATTACGTTATTAATGGATTTCATAGTGTGTTAACTTATGGGCAATAGGATTTCCATGGGAAACTTCATAAATCTCACCTAATTTCTAACACAAGAAATCTAAGCCAAACTTTTAATTCCAATTAGCAGTCACAAGCCTGGATATTCTTGTAGTCTTTGTTGATTATGAGACCCTCTAAAAGCTAGCTGGATTTTTTGCCTTAATTAGCTCCACAGTCCATTTTTACCTTATTGGAAGAAAAGATATTGGATCTATTCTTTATTTCCCACTACTAATTTCATTCAGTGATTCCCTCTTGTGTCATAAGTTAGAGCTGAAGCATGTAGTTTGCCTTCCTCTCGCTGTTCATTTTTGACACATTTTTACTGATGCTCTTTCTGATTTGTTTTCTGTGGTAAAATATTCTAATTTTTCAAAGACATTCTCATTGTGTTTATCATTCTCACCATCTTTTTATGAAGATCTTCAAAACCTGCAGTGTGTTCATTGAGTGATAAATTCACTAGCACTTCCAACAGGATTATTGATGAAACACCACCACTGATCTATGTAATGGTACTGTATTATTGCATTATTCTCCAAACCGTCCTTTCTCCTTGCACATACATATTAATTAGAGACCTTTGATGAAATTTAACAACAAAGTAACTAATAATTTGGGAACACTTAAAACAGTTTGTTTTTCAATGTAGATTCTCCATCTCATGGTCCAGCTCAATTTTTTCCCTGTCAAGAACAATGGAAAATGAAGGAATAGTTTATAAGTCCTGTAGCAAAATGCATATACCTTTCACAGGTTATAAACCAACTCTGTTTGGGTATTGTAGATGTGAGTATATCTGCTGGAGCCAGAATAATTTGTGGTTATTTTTACAAAAAATGTGTTATTTTTACACAAAATGAATAAGCAAATTTACAGAAAGGAACAGCTAAAGGAAGAGACAGATTTTTCAAGTTCTGACATTTAGTTTGGACTTAGTGGACATAGTCAGTGCATCAGTGCCAGGATTTATGTAACTCATATAAATGTAGGTGCTCAATTTGCCATCCTTCACCTCCTTCACTTATAGCAACTTAAATTTATGTTTTTACAGACATTCATAGTAAGGATGTTCTGTGAACTCAATTTACAGATGAGTACCTAGAAGCTGATTTTAAGTGATGACTGAGTTTTCCTTAAGTGGTTGCAACCAACTGACTATGAAATGTATAAACATACAGAATCCTCATAAAGTTCATTAAATATAATCCTGTTTGTAGTGAAAATGCTAAGAGATCAGCTGTGCTTCACAAAAGTGGCCTTTAGACCTAAAGTTTTGAAATCCAGAAGAAAAATTCACTAAAGAAACAATTAAGAACATCCAAGGAAGTTTAAGCATTTAAAGGGGCAGGAAACTTGGAAGGAAAAAAGTGAATTATGCTTTTTCAAATAATACTTTCCCAAGCTCTGTTCATGTTTTGCCATGATATATTTAGATCTTTAGTTGAAGATCTTGGCTAATCATGATCCAGCTGAACTTATGTTGAGACAAGGTTGCCTCGTTTGCAAGCTGTTCTATAATATCAAATGAAAAATGTGCAGCCAATATGATTACATTTTAGAAGAAGAAATAATTAACTGCATCACAGACAGAAAGTCTTTTTTATAGCTTGAAACCCTGCAAAAGTGGATGTCATGGTTTGAGATAGCCCAAATTCCAATTCCCTAGCTCCATCCCCCCTCCCACATCTCAACCCAATGTGAGATGGGTTTTTTTTTCCAGACAAAACACAACCAGACTCAGAATGGGGAAAGGGAATATATTACAATGACTATACAAATAAATACTACAATACATTATACACACGACTACAACTATCTCTACCATGACATAAGTATTTACAATGGATCAGATCTCTTCTCCCCTCCAAATAAAAGTCCAGGAGGGAAAGAAGGACAGATCCCTTCCAGTCTCTCAGGGCAGCAGCTTCTTCAGAGTAGCAGTCACTAAGCAGCAGCATCTTCTAAGGCAGCAGGTTCTCTCATGCATGCAGCTGTTGCTGGATCTCTGCCAGCACTCACGAGGGAGGTATCCAAACTCTCCCTCGCGGCCCCTTGATTCAGGCAAAGGGGTCTTCCGTGGGCTGCGTTCACCCCAGACAAAGGTCGCTTCACCACGTCATATCACGAAGCACAGGGGGTCTTCGTGACGGTCTGGTATCTCCAGGAGATTCAAGCTCCTTGCAGGGCCTCTGTGCCCTGTCTCAGGCTGCGAGCTTCTTTGTAGCTTGCAGCAAGGGAGGGCCCTCAAGGCCAACCTCCCCCACTCCGTCCTGGCTGAGCTCTCAGGATGTCCGAGCTTCTCAGCTCCTCTCTCTCTCTCTCCGCTGCTGCATGTACTTCAGGGCTCCTCTCAAATAGGAGTCCATCTATTCCTCCTTCCAGGAGGTCTCAAGGGAGTTTTGGGGGGTCTGGTATCAGTTCTTACCCCCAGAACTCTGTAGAACTCAGCTGCTGACTCTCTCTTCCTCGGCTCTCCTTCCAGGAGTTCTTTCTCTGGTGCTGCATGTTGTTTCTGCTGCTCTTCTGGTTCAGGTCTTATCTGTCCTGGCTCTTAACCAGAGTCTCCGGACGCTGCGTCTGCCACTACTCCTGCCCACGATGGAGAGAAAACATCTCCCGGCATAACTACAGGCACCTAGCCCAGCTTTACGCTGTTCCAGGTCCCTGCAGGTCCCCGCTGGGGCTGGGGGCCAAAGCCCCCCTGTGGGGCTCAGAGCCCCTTCCTCGTGGCTCACAACATGGCCACCTTCTTCTAACCCCCCAACTACAACTCTTCTCTTCCGGTCTGGTTGTGATATGTTTACATTTTTTGCAGGAGCGCTCATTGGACAGAAATTCAAAACTTCCAGGGGTTTCCACCCCTTGGGGTCTACCACTTTTCTTATCCTCTGGGGGAAAACAAAGTCCAAACCACTACAGTGGATTATTTATCTTCCACAATCACTGGAAGAATTGCACAGACTGGGATATCCCCACCTAAGCCTTACTGAAAAAATCTAAGGTTGCGGGTCTGCTGCAGTCTCCATGTCCATACTCATCACTCAATGCATATTTAAGCACTACCTCACACTTTCAGCTTCACAGAAAAATAAGTGTCCCTTTCCGTGCTGGCCCTGAAAATGTAAGTGTAATGTGAGAGATTATAATAATTTGTTTACACACACGACTCTGAGAGCTTGTGCATTGCTTATAAACACAAGAAAAAGCAATGAAAGTTCTTGTGCTGGTGGGTTTCTAATCTCATGGTCCCAATCAGCAGTGATGTCTGCATTGTCATGCATCTGAGCCCATTAAGGCCCCTGCCAACCCCAATGAGGTGCTGCACAATAGGTGGGTAAGTCTACATGTGCTTGGTCACAGGTCTGACCCTTCCACAAGTGCCTTTACCATTAACAAAGATGATCCTTAAATTACTTCTTCCTTTACCCTCCCATAGATAATAAACTCATCCTGCAAAGTGCACATACATCTTCAAGTAATAGATACAAAAAGATTTTAATAGTTGACAGAAATATAATTATCTGAGGCTCTAAAGTTGTCAAGTGGCAAAAGGAAGAGAAAAATCTGCCCATAATAATAGGGACTGGTATTCTCAGACATGAGAACTGAAGCTAGATGTGACTCCTAAATGCAAGGTGACTTGCATGGGTTTAATTCACTAAAAGGCTCATTTTATATTCAGGCTAGGTTAATTTCTGCAGTATAATGTTGATCTGTGTATAGACTTTTTAACACTTCCTTTTCTTTTGGCATTTTTGGGCATTTTATTTTATTATATTTTCTTCTTTTTGCAAGCTGAATTATTGGTTTGTGATGTTTAACAGAGTAAATATTTGAGCCAGCCACCATCTAATAGGAGAATAGATAATGGATAATGAATAGTATATTGATAATAGTCTTTAATGCACAGCCAGTCAAGGTAAGACTTACTGAAATAGGCAACTGACAATAAGAAATGAACACAGAAAGCAATAACCAATTTTTAAGGAGCTGTAGAAGACCACTGAGAGTTCTAGTTCTAGTAATTCTGCAGCAGAGACAAATTTTGTTATTTATTTATTATTGGCCCAGCATCATCTTACAGCCTGAACAATCAAGTTCTTCACTCTGACTTGGTATTCAGTTTCACACTTCTCTCTAACAATATCCCTAGTAAATGTACATTTTATAGATGCAGTGGCAAACTGCAGAATAAAAACAAATCAGTGCAGTCTATGCTGGTGAAACGATGCACTTTCACCCCATAGACTAAAAGACTTTGGAGCACGAGTCTAATGAGGAGCAGCTGAGGGAGCTGGGGTTGTTTAATCTGGAGAAAAGGAGGTTCAAGGTAGATGTTGCTACTCTACAACAACCTGAAAAGACACTGTAGACAGGTGGGGATCAGTCTCTTCTCCCAGGTAACAAGCAACAGGACAAGAGGAAGCGGTCTCAAGTTGAACCAAGGGAGGTTTAGATTGGATATTAGGAAAAAATTCTTTACTGAAAGGGTGAGAAAGCATTGGAACAAGCTGCTTAGGGAAGTGGTAGAATCACCATTCCTGGAAGTGTTAAAAAAATGTGATGTTTAGGGACATGGTTTAACTGGTGCGCTTGACAGTGCTGGGTTAATAGTCTGACTTGAAGATCTTGGAGGTCTTTTCAAACCTTAACAAATCTATAATTCTATAACAAAATGTGTAAGAAATTCTTTGTTTTCTTCAGAAATTAAATGCCATTATATCTTCAATTTCTGATGCAGAATACATGTTTTTCTATCACAAGAAGCCTTATGACAATCAGGAAAATTACTGCAAAGTTCTGCATGTTACAGTGCAAAATAGTGTATAGCCACTTAAAAGCTCTTGATAGCATTTCACTGAATGAGTGAGAAAAATATTCATGCAGCGGTTCATTAAAAACAGAAGGAAAGTAAGCTCTTCCCCATTACCTAAATGAAACATTTTATTAAGAAAAAAATAGCCACATGAAAGTATGCATACCTAAACAAAATATGAAATCACATCTTAAGAAACAAAAGAGCGAAGTGTGGACAATGGCATGGAAACAAATGATTTTGATGGTTTGTGAACTATCCTCATGAATTAATACTTCTCTTTTGTTCTCTGAAAACTTAATATTAAAATGGAAATCTCAAGGTGTCATAAAATAGAATAGTAGCAACAATATTATAAAAAAATCTTTGAGAAATGTTTCCAGTACCATACACAGGCCTAAAGAGACTGCAGAGTGTCAGTTTGTGTCTGAGAAATGGCATAAAGAGCAGAGTCAGTAATTTAGGAACAGGGGAAACTTTAAGAAAAAAATCAAACTAACATGAAGGATGTAGTCTCTCCAAGGAAAAAGAAATCTATTGATGAAACTTAAAATAAAAATGGGTATCTTTTTAAACTAATGATCTAAAAGCCAATGTGCTGAAAAGTGCCCTATTTGAAATGGTTTGTCTGGTAGCGAAGTTACAGAATGTTGTACTCAAAAAAAGTAGAGAGTATAGGGCAAACCAAACCAAATTCATACAGGCGACAGAAAAGAAAAGAAAGACTGAATTAATAGGACCTCATTTAAAAAGATCACAGATGATTTAGGGCATGAATATAAAATGTAACAAAGTTTTCTGTTGATGCTAAGTTGAGTAACAAAAACAAAATGGTTGCTGAAATGGAGATAGTTTCAAGAAGGACTTGACTGAAGAAAAGAACATCACAGAAGTGGAATGGGAAATACTCTAATTTTTACAATTATGAGTAACAAACCAAATAAAATTATCCAGGAACACTTTTAAAGGTAGCAAAGGAGGAACACTGTAACAAACTGTGGAAATCACTGCATCTAGTTACAGTGGAAGCCAGAGGTTCATGTGGGCTCAGAAAACAATTGTGCAAAATTGTTGGGGAAAGCACTTATTCATTAGCCAGACACAATGACTTGCCTCTGGAAGCTTCTAACTTGCAGCTTGCTCAAAGATGAGAAGTTGTAATGATGGAAAGTATCACTGCAAACTTGCCTTACCCTTATGTTCTCCTCTACTCATCTATTCCTGGCCACTGTCAGAGATCTAACACTGATAAGCAGAATCGTTGACCTTATGTCATATTGAGGGTTAGAGAAGAATTCAAGAACCAGTTTGATGAAAGCATTACCACAATACAGTACTTTTATTCTGGCTTTCTGAGCTTCAGAGCTCTTGTCTTGAGTGCAACGTTGCATTCAAAATGCTTCATTTAACAGCTTTGATAGACTTGTAACAAGTCTGCCTTGGCTTCTACAAGTTCCAGTTCTCACATACACATGAAGTTTAGAAAAGCTTGTTTTCCCTTTTTTACTAATTGAAGCTTGCTGACTGAAATTATCATTGGGCATGCCTTGTCTCATAAAAAAGAGTAAATAGACATCCCTCTCTCAGCTTCTGTATACAGTTCAGAGACCTTTTCATGAAAGGTGTCTTGTAATTTGTTCTATCCAGGTTGGATTTGTGCCCTGATCATTAAATGTGTTTGCTTTTAAATATTTGTAGACTTGGTGGAGGAGAGATTGCTGCAGACGGAACATATTCATTTTCATATATCAAAAACCTGTTTTCTAAAAAATTAAAAGGACTTTTAAAACTCCTTTTAGTACTTTGCTGTTAGTAAGCAAATGGCCCAAGAAAAGTGTGGTGGAGCAGTGTACTTTTACATATATGTACCACCTTGGAAATTATATCTGTAATATACAGGAATGATGTTAGGTAACTCTTTCCAGTTGCACAACAGTTTTCACTGAGACTCAAATTCTCATATTGCTTTCAGTTCATCTGAATTTGCACAACTATTTAGTCTATTATTTTAATTTGTATTACAGCAGTGTAACTCTACTGACATGAATTACTGTACTTCTAATTCACAGTACAGTAAATGAGACTGGAATCAGAATTTTTCACTTCAAATATTTTCTGTATTGGTAGTTATTAATAATGAAGATGGCATGGAAAATAACCAACAGCTAATCTTTCTTATTTGATCACTGCTAGAAACAGAGCAAGTGATCTTAGCTTTGTCTCATTTTAATGGTGCTGGTGAGCTAATAAATCAGTAGAGTGTTGCTGATATTATTGCTATATTTGGATAATGGTACCTCAGCAAGATTTTGCATTGTTTAGAACAGGATTCTGCTTAACAGGATCCTGCTTTCTACATGCAAAGAGAAAAAATGCCTGAGGTTGCCTAAACAAGAGCATGCTTCTCATATGCAGTTCAAAAAAATCATCATCAGATTTGAATAATATCTCTCATGTTAAAACTAGTTTTGAATATTTAACCTACAATTCATTACTGAATTGATGCTAAGACAAGAACAGACCTAAAGGGAATGGTATTGTGTGATGGCCCATCTGAAAATGCATTGTGTGATGGCCCATCATTGTGTTACTTTATAAGGTTTGCTGATTAATTCATTCTTTTCACAAAAGAATACAGTATTCATTTTTCTTTTGTGGCCCTTTGCACACTACTGCCTGGTAGGTATTACCCTTATCACCCCAATGAAATTCATGGCTGTATAGATTTCCAAAGCTGGCTTTTTCTTTCAGTCTTCTTCTCTTTTAACTTGTCTCTGCTTGCTCATTTATCAGCTTCACTAGTTGATAACAGCCCATCTGCTTCTCAGGAACTACTTAGTGCTGCTACCAGGGAGCAGCACTTCCACCTTGAAGTACCTTTATAGGAGGAAAGATATCAGAGGGGCTTCACAGGAAAAATCGGGAACTTGGCTGAGCAGGATGACTCAAGTAAATAAACAGTAAGGCTGGTGGTTTTCTATTGAACTGCCATGTGGCATATTCCAGACAGACAAAGGGACAGAGAAAAGCTGTTCAGTGAGAACAGTGAAAGGAAGACAGGAGGAAGGATGTGTTCACATAGTCCATTTCTTCTGCCAGCACAGCAGTCTGTTTCTCTTCAGTGGCTGTGCTCATGTGGTTTGCTTCCCCAAAAAAAATCACCTGCTAAAACGTTCAGCAAAGGCAGAAAAAAACCTCCCCAACTCAGCTGACTCTTAACCCAAGTTTGCAAAAATTTTAAAATTAATTCTACTTCGATTAAAGGCTCCTAATTTAATATGCTATTTGACTAGTATGGAACTAGTCCTCAGAATCACATAGACTTTAATTTTAAAGGGCTAGTCTCTAAGAGAAGAAAAAAATGTCACCTATTTTTGTAATTAATAAAAATATAAGTCTGCAGTAGAATTATTGTTACAGAGGGAGAAATGCATTTGACAAAGCAATAAACTGGGATGCTGAAGTAAAGTTGGTATGTTCTCTATGAATGTCAGTTCCTGTGAGCTATCAGATGCAATAAAGCATAAAATTCTGTTTGATCTATATTCACACTTTCTAGCATCATATAACAAGTGACATTGAAAGCCACAAGACGTATCTTCTAGGCCTAGTAATTTAATTTCAGTATTTTTGGATTAGTGATGGAAAGTTATGGATTAGAAGAGATATCAATGTATGTGAACATTTTAGCTAAATAAAGTACCAGACAGTATCCTCCTGAGATAAGAAGGCTGATAGATATAAATTTGAATGTAAGTTTCTTTTAAGTGCTGTGTAGCTAATATATTCTTTGTTTGTAGAAGTTTGTAAAACCACATTAAGCAGGCTTTGAACTGAAAAAAAAAAGTTAACAAAATAAGAATTACATACTTTGAAACATTTCCTGTATACTTGCATATGAAAGGAACACATTTAAACTGTTGCACTAGGCTTGATGCAAATAGTATTACTAAAAATAAAGCTAAATCAGGACTAAAATTCATCAGGTGAATCCGTTCTTCTACCATACTTTCACAAATTAGAAAGCCAGAGGGGACTACTATAATCATCTAGTCTGACCTCTTGCATACCATGTCATGCGACTTTCCTAAATTAATTCTCATTTCAGCTAGCACTTATCTTTTAGAAAGGCATTTTAACTTGATTTTAAAAGGTACAGCTAAAATGGCTCCATTTAAAAAACATTTCCTTAGTAGCAGAGTTTTGTACATGGTGAATATTTTCACTAAGTCAAGGTTCACTCATACTTTAAAACTTAACCTGTTTTCACAGCTATACTTATTTATACAATCAAGGATCACATGAAGCTTTCTGACTACAGATTCATGATGAGCATGTGTGTTTAGTTGATTACACCTGATCTTTGGATCACTTGTCAACTTCTTCAAGGTCATTGAATGATGAGTGTAACAGAACCAAGAACCAGCAGGAATGCACAGGCTCAGGGATGATTCTTCATCTACCATTTCATTCTGAGATTCATTAGCTAGCCCATTTTTAATCTCCATGATGTGTGCTAGACTTTTTTTAGTAGCTTGCTCCCTAATCAGAATATGCTATATGAATCAAAGTGAATGTCTTACAGTACTCTAGGAATGCCAAATTTATGCATCTTATTAATCTGCATAATCAATTATTTGTGTCTTTATCAATCAAATTTGTAATCTCGTTGAAAAAAAAGAGCCTTAAGACATAATTTTCATAAATTCATGTTGTTTCCGAACGTTTATACCCTTTTAATTCAATTCCCTAATATTTGTAAAATTGTAGAATGGTTGGAAGGGACTTTAAAGAACATCTAGTTCCTACACCCCTGCTATAGGCAAGGAACCTGCCATCAGACCAGGTTGCTCAAAGCCCCATTCAGCCTGGCCTTGAAGACTTCCAGGGATGGGGCATCCACAGTTCTCTGGGCAACCTGTTCCAGTGTGTCATCACCCTAACAGTAAAGACTTTCTTCCTAATATCTAATCTAAACCTACTCTCTTTCATTTTAAATACCTGAAGGGTATTTAAAATCCTATCACTACATACTCTTGTAAGAAGTCCATCTCCATCCTTTCTGTAGGCTCCCTTCAGGTACTGGAAGGCCACAAGTAGGTCACCCATAAGCCATCTCTTTTCCAGGCTGAGCAATCCCAATTCTCTCAGCCTTTCCTCATAGGAGAGGTGCTCCATCCCTCTAATCATCTTGGTGGCCTTCCTCCGGACTTGCTCCAGCAAGTCAATGTCCTTCCTGTGCAGGGGACTCCAGAGCTGGATGCAGCCCTTCAGGTGGGGTTACTAATGGTGAAGGAGGAAGAAAAAAGTATTCTGTGTTGAAAAAGACATTACCTGTTTCAGACGTTATGGCAACTTGGAAGCAAATACTGGAATGACAAACATTTTAGCACATGAAACAAGCTGAAGTATGAGTGGGGTGTCTGTTACTGATTACCAAATGGTCATTCTCTAAGTCTCTTCACCACTAGCAAAGACCATGGCAAGCTCTTTAAATAGGTATCTTTTTATGTACCAGGTAGACCTGCATTCCCACATTGTCAGGAGAGTTCAAATCACCTCTCAAAATTCATACCTCAACTAATATAACCTTAAATGTTTTCACTAGTTGCAGGTCTTTGTTTCTTTAATCTTTGTTTATGATGTTTTCAACTTCCACCTTTCTAATTTATGTAAGACAGATGCTGATCTTACTTATATATCCAAGTATATCTCACTCTTTAACATATTTAGACTCAAAGGTTTACTCAATTTCCCTGTGGAATAGAAAAGAAATTTTTTCTTTGTTTTACAGTGAAAAGAAAAAGCAGCAGGTATTCCAGGTGTAGGTATGCTGCATTGAACTTTGAAAGTAATAGAGATAAAGATGCACACTGATAAAGAACAATTGAGGAGCCTAAAGTACTGTCTAAGCACGGTGTTAATGGATACCTGCCTCTCTATTATGCTTATGTGTTGGAAACAGAATTCCATCATAATAGTCCCACCATTCCTATGGAGGTGCAGACCCTGCACTGAAATGCTTAACTGAGTGAGGTGTACCATTTCACAATAGAAATGGTGCTTATATCAGATTCATTAAATTATTCAGATAGCAAGTGAACAGATTACCTGAATAAGAAGGGATTTTATCAGTCACGGAGGGACAAGTCCAAACCTATCCCTTCTCTATCAGGAACTGTACACTGGGCAAAGTATGAAAATAATTCAAGAAGCAATGACCAGAACCCAGAAATCCTATCACACTGTTTAACTAGCACTTCTGGGTTCTCTTGAACTGCTTTCTGCCAGCTCAGCCCACTTCAGAGATCCAAAGCTGGACGTTAGAAACAACCTTCAGTGCACTGAGCCTGCATGCTAAAATCAAACCTAAAGTGAGCTTTCACAATCTTCAAATCCAATGAAACCTCGCACTTGTTTGTTCAGCACCCTTAGGGATTTTCTCACCAGGGTTAATTCCTGTTTTAGCCCCATACCAAGCCGAGCTTTCAAAGTGGCACAGAGAGAGCCTCATTAGCCACTTTTTTTTAAAGGCTCCTTTAACCCTGTGTTTCCTTTCACGACTGCCTTCCACAGCCTTTAATTTACAAATACCTTGAATATATCTGGAATCTAATGTAGAAAGGTCTAAAGTGAAGTGCTTGTGCAAGACAGGGTGAGAAACCGAGGAGAAGGAGTCAGAAGAGGATGGATAAGCTGGGAGTAGGGTTGAGGGGGAGAGATGCAGGACTGGGGATGGGTTGGGGGGAGGGTGTGCACAGATTCGGGTGTGTGTGGGAATCCATGTGCATGGTTTGGGGAACAAAAATCGGCGGCGTCTGAAACGGACGTGACTTTTCCAGCCGGGTCAGGTGAGGCACCTGACGCATGCAACCTACCCTGACCAGCTTTTTACCTGACCGGGCGGGGGTGCAACCTCCTCCGCGGAGGCTGCACTCCCTGGCCGGTGGGGAAAAAGGCTGGTCAGGGAGGGTTGCGGACCGACGCGGATCCCCAGCCTGTTCCCGCATTGGTTCCCGTAAGTTCCCGCGTCATTTTTCTCCCCACACCCCGCTTTTCGCACTGGCAACCACAAGCCTCGATGGACGGGCGGGAGAAAGCTCAGATGCTCTGAGAGGGTCTGGGTTTGTGTTTGTCGTTTTTTTCTCCCTAGCTCCTGGAATAACCACCAGGGATGTCCGGAATTCAACCCGAGGATGGTTCCCCTCCGTGCAGGAACTGGACGAGCGGGTCGGAACTAAACGAAACGCGGGAGGCTCTTTTAACCCCTTCCTCCGACTACGACGATGAGGAGTTCCTGCGATACCTCTGGAAGGAGTATTTGCACCCCAAGGAATACGAATGGGCGCTGATCGCTGGCTACATCGTCGTCTTCATAGTGGCTCTCGTCGGGAACGTCCTAGGTGAGTCGAGCTCCCTCAAACTTCGCTTTCCCCCTTCCCGAGATGGGTTTTCCACGGACGGTGGCTGGAAACAGGGGTGGGTTTCGCATTCCCCGCTGAAAATGCCAGGGAAAGTTCAGGCTCCGCAGAAGGGGCCCTAAAATCCGCTACCCCCTGGGCTGGCGAGGGGCTGCGGCGGCTACCGCTCGGGGGTGGGGCCGGTCAGGGGGAGCAGGGCCGGCGGAGCGCACCGGGGCCGCCCGGCGGGATAGAGCCGGCGACTCCCGCCCCTGTCCGCCGGGACGAGGTGCTGAACCCCGCCGCCCCGGCCGGCGGCTCCTCCTCTCAGCCCACCCGGGAGGATGCTGCTCGGGGATCGCAGGGGATATGGAGCGCGTGGTGTTCCTACAGAACAGAGGCGGGCGCGGGATGCGGGGCCCGGGACGGCCCCCGCCCCATGAGAGGAACCGGCGGTTCCCCCTCCGCTGCCGCCGGGCGGAGGGCGCGCATCCCGTGCCTCTGCTCCAGCGGGGAAATAGGGCAGGGGCGAGGCGGCCCCTCCCGGGCGCTCCTTGAGGGAGCGAGGCGGGGAGGTGCATCCCTCGGAGCCAGCCTCCTCCCGCTTCCATTCATCCTTGAAGGAGGCGGCGTGGGCGCGGGGGGTGTTCGGTGGCCGTCTCGCAGGGAGCAAGGGTGCTGCTGGAGAGTGGCGGAAAGCCGGGGGCGAGGCAGGGAGGTCACGAGTGGACTGGGGCGGCGGACAGCGGGAGGTTTACGGGAGCGGGCGGGGGCGGGATGTGGGAGCGGCAAGAGGGATCTGGCCGTCGGCAACCCGCCCGCCTCTCCCCGGCTCTCCTCTCCTCCGCTCCCCTGAGCCCGCTGCCGGAGTCGTTCTCTGGGCTGTCGAAAAAGGCTCTTGTGCTGGCACAGGGGAGCGTGTCCTCTCTCCCCGCAGCCTGGGAGGGTGGCCGGGGGAGCGGGGCAGGCGCTGCTCGTCACCAGCTCCACGTTCATGAATGGACGCGGTGTGGCTGCCGGGAGCGGGTTCCGCCGGCAGCCCCCGCTGAGCTGCGTTCACGGCCATTGGCATTCCCCGTGTCCATCCGTGCTACTGTCATGAACGGAGGGCGCTGAGCCCCGCCCCGCCCCGCCTCATCATACGGGTCTTTCATTCATGTTTTTCAGAAGGATTTGTGCGTGTCAGGGCTGTCATTGCAAGCTTCCCGAGGCGGGATGCAAGTAAGACAGCAGCCAAAGGCAGCATTTTGAAAGGCTTTTTTTTCTTGCAATGGATTGATGCTGCCTTTTTCTTTCTTTCTTTCTCTCTCTTTTTTTTTTTTTTTTTTTTTTTTTTTTTTTTTTTTTTTTTTTCTGTGGAGCGGTGCGCTAAATGCCTGTAAACATCCGCGTTTGCTCGGTCCATTGCTTGGCAGCCAGCTTGGCAGGCATCGTAAAGATAAGAACCCTGGCAAATATGCTGTATTTCAAACTAGGAAGAAAACTGCCCTTTTCATTTTGAGCAAAGACTGTTTTAGAACTACCTGTGCTTACCTGTTTGCTGCCACCCGTTCTGTAAACAAGCTGCCCTCTTGCCTGTAATGGTTCAAGGTCAAATCTTCAGCTGTAGGAGGTTTCACCCTATTTACACTTTTTCCCTTTGAAACCACGAGAAGTAAAGCTTTCCTCTCTGTACGGTGCCAAATAGAGATGATATCGGTGTTGATGTGCAGCTGTTCTTCCCTAGCATTTGTGTATATTACCTTTTTGCTTGGAACAGAAACTGGCATCTGGCAGTCCACCCACCATTCCTTTTACTGAAATGTCCACTTTTTGTTCTCTGAAATCTCTCTTTCTGAGTTATGGTACATGATAGCAAATCTGACAGTGTTTTTAAAATAAACAGAGCAGTACCTGAACGCCTTTCTATCCACTCCTCTAAATCACAGTAAATCATACAATAGATAATTCAGTTTTACAGTTGGACTTAATGATCTTAAAGGTCTTTTCCAACCTAAATGATTTTATGATTCTTCTCAAGCTGTTTGCTCTTTAAACTGCCTTTATGCATGACATAGGCCTTACCCACATAAAACTGCTGGGTTTTTTTATGGGCAAGTTGTTTGTGGGATCTGCAGGTGCAAGTGCTTGTTAGCTGAACAGTCTCATCTTTATTCAAGAAAGCTCACACGGTACTGATTGCAGGCTCAGGTGATGCTGAGGAGAGAAATGGATGTGGTCTAATGCTCTTTCCAAAGAGATTTTTGTGAAACTCTTTTACTACCAGTGAAATCTGATGTAGAACAGCACACATGTTGGTGTCTCTGAGAAGCTGATTTCTCTTGCATGTTCAAAATTAATCTGGGATTTAGTCATGGACCTTTTGAAGAAGAGCAAAAGTGTTTCTAAGGAGAGTTTTAGTGGCTAAGAGTCCCTCACAGTATCATCCTTAATGATGCACTGTGTTCCTTTGCTTATGTTTGACCAGTGTTGCAGGACTCATGTGGCATGTGAAGTCAATACATTGATTCTATTTTGTCCATGTCCTATTCAAATAGCACTTAAGCAATCAGGAAAGACCCTCCCCTTCCCTGTGTGGTACTGAAAATTATATTTCTGCCTCTTATTTTGGTTTGTGCACTCACATGGGACTAAAAGTGTCCCAAAAATAACATCTGTGCAAGTGAAAGGCACAGCAAATCCCTCAGATATTACTAATAAACTGGATTGAAGCATTCTGACAGTTAATTAACAACCAAGGGTAGAATCATAAGGTTGAACTATGATTGACATCTACTGGGCTCCTGAGTGAGATGCACAGTAGGAATTCTACTTATAGTGGCATATAACAAGGTCTGCATTGCTATTTAGCTTTCAATTTAATTAGAAGAGTTGACACACACTGGCTGAGCTGCTGCACAAGCCAGCTAAAGTAAAAACCATTAGCAAGTCTCTGCATTTGAATGCAAGTTTCAGTATTGCATTCAAGTGCTTCACTTTAATGATTCTCGGGTGCCTGTGTTGGCTGCTCACCAGGGATTTCAGCATAAGCCACTGAGAAGAAAGAGATTTTAAGATGGTTTTAAGACGTATTTACATGAACCTTCAGAGAATATGAAATCCAGATGATAACATCAGTATGATTGCCTTATTTTCTTCTTCACTGGTTCAGTGTTTATCTTTAGAAGCAGAATAGGTGTTGAGGGTAAGGACTTTCTCTTTTGTAAATAGGACCAGAAAATTTCTTCTTCTTAATAGAGAATGTATGTTGACTATAAAGTCCTGTTTCTTCTTTATTTAAAAACATCGAATTAAAAACTCTGCTTGAAAATAGAAAAATAGATAATTAAGAAAGGAATGCTATTTTTATGGTGTACGGAGGTCTCTGGTTACTGATATCATTCCATACTGACCAATTGCAGCAGTTAGTAACTGGAGTAAGACCACAAAAGATTAATAAGTAATGTACAACTACATATATTTAACTTCATTTATATATGTGAAAGAAGAATGGGAATGGTCCTTGTTGAAGTAATGAATTTACATGGGTTAGAATTTTTCTAATGAAATGGTTTCTCCTAGGGAATATGCATTCATCAAAATAAAAATATACAGCAGAGATCACTTGGTTTGATCACAGACTGAAGGCAGAAAAAGCAATTTTGTGGCATCCCACCAGCTGGACTGCTGGGCCTCTTGGCAGCCCTCCCCAGAGCTGGCAGAAGCTGAAATCTTTAGCACATACAGCCTGACAGTGCCCAGCTTGAAAGCACTGCTGGCTTCCAAGGCTAAGAGACCAAGCAGAACATCAGTGAGAAATTTCAGAAACTTTCTGTACTCACACAATTTGGTGATAGTTGTTTTTCTTTCCAACTCAGAATGAAACTACATTTAATTGACAGAGAATTACTCTTTTCTGGATAGCTGTATCATTTATTATCTGTTTTACAGTAACTGCTAGTTGTGCTGATGTCCAGAACCAAACTATGGTCCTTTCTTCAAAGAGTTCATAGTCTGACTCATAGAGTGCGACAGCATCCATTTTATTTTTATTCATTGTAGTTTGATTTTTTTAGGGCTAGAGAAGAAAAGGTTTGTGTACAGCTCTAACACCAGAGTCCTAGTCAATGCCTATCAATCAGCAACTGTCTCAAATGCTGCTCTGTTATCATTTTAAAGGTATCCGGTGAATACTGAGGTCTAGGTATACATGCACGTGTTAGTAGAATTGGATGAGTCATGTATTCTCTTAAATAATCTTCATGAATCCTATTTCACTGTTGTAAATGAGGCATAGTTTATTTAATCACATTTGAAATTATTACATTTCATTTTATCCAGATTACTTGGAGAACCTATCACTGAAAGGACTTTATGTTTCTAGTATCATCATGAGAGTCAACTTTATCTGTTGGATGAATAATAACTAGAATGCCTTTAGAATTGTTAAAAAGATACCACATGGGAAATGATACAACATGTATCCATTTTATCTACCTAAGAAATAGAAACTATGAGCTTAATTTGTGTAAATTCGAGTATCAGCTGAAATACATCGCTGTTTGCATAACATAGGGATTGCTCACCATTTTCAAAAATGAAAAAAAAAGTGAAGTGTTTAGAATATTTCTTTGGTTTTAAAGCATTGCTTATTTTCTGTGTTGCATGTCAAGTGAAACCTTCTTTGTTTTTTTTGGGCATTACCAGCTGAGTTACTGTCTGTTGCACAAGTGGAATTTGTCAGAGAAGAACTACGATGGACTGTTCCCCAGGGTAAGAAGAACTAGGAGCTGAGGGTAGCAGCAAGATTGACAGGGCACTGTGCTCACCAATACAGTCCCACTGTGCCCAAGAGCTTGGTAGGTCTGGTAATGTTTACCAGGTTTCAGTCACCTCCCAGCAATCACCAGACAAATCCATAGTGACGAAGCAGGTCTAAGGTTAAGCCAGAAAGTCCAGTCAGTGGATGAGGATTACAATCAAATTCAGCAAGGCACAAGTGTACTTGCAACATGGTCTTTGCCCGAGCTAAGTGTGAGAGCCTGAGCTTAAATGCGGCTCCAAGGCAAAGAAGTGACCCACAGAGTACTCCAATGGCTGTGTTCCCAGCAGCCAGATGCTGCCCTGTACCAGAGCTGGCCTACAGCATGGGCACCTAACCCCTGGGGTTGCAGAGCCTGGGGGTGCACTCAGCCCTGACAGAACTGTGCTCTGTCTACTGGTCCTTAGCACAGTAAGACTGCAAGGATTTTAGCCCAGTTTGTGGAATATAATACTGACAATGAAGAATTCATGATAGAGATTCAGAAATTGTATAAACATGCAAGATATTTTCTGGAGCATGCCACGAGCATAGTGAATTGTATTTTCTTTGTATATCCTAAAGAAAAGTCACTTTTACATCTACATTAGAAACAGACATGGACATGAGAAGGTTTTTCCTAGTGCAACTCCATTTTACAGTGACTGACAGATGCTTTTTTTAAGCATGCTGTTTCAAAATTGCACAGCATTTCAGCTGTGAAGCACACCTTGATTTTAACGATTCATGCACATTTAAATTGAATCAGTGAAGTGTGAAATCTTTTTATCATAGCATCATGTACAGTATGACAGCTATATTATGGCTCTTCCATCTTTAACAGGAAGTGTGCATAAGCATTTTGTAGGCTTTTTATTGTTACTATGGATAGAAAAATAGTTCTATCAATTATTATTATGAAACATCTGGTCAATCAGTATAGCCAGCTCTGCAGAGATGACCAGGTTTGCCAATTAGTACTGGTAATGATTTGTGTATGTGTGTTTGTGTGTGTGGTGGGACACTGTAAAACCAATGTCTGTGTTAATCATTACAGTTAGATTAGGAAAACTTGTGATGGTACCTTTTTCTTCCACCAGAGCTGACCAAATCTGGCATTTTGGGCAGTCTCTTTTTATAGCATAGCTGATCTTCTGGTAATAACTCCCATTTCCATTAGATTGTTAATTGCCTAAGATTATGTGATGTGACTGAGTTAGAAAATGAATCCTTTGCTAATTAGATGGTTGTTCTATTACTCCCAATTGTGATCTGTTGAAATAAGCTTCCAGCACAGAACTCAGTTCTTGCTTCTCTAACACCTGTTATTATTATTATTAATAAGGCAGCACATAAAATGTAGAATTAGGCTGGAGAACATGAGTCGTCCACAGCCCTCAACTCTGAAGTTCTCTTAAGAGCTTCAGGACAATAGAACACTTGGTAGCTAGAAAACATCTCAAAAAATACATTACTGCAAGCAAACTACTTGCTGTATATCTGTTTTATTTATGTAGGCCCTCATTGTCTTTTGTGGGAAACAGTTCCCCATTAGTACATTTCAATGAAGCTGATATTAAACAAAATACTTTGAGATTTCATATGTTCTATGTTATTCAACTATATTTTGTACAGTTTTGGTATTTTACCTGTGTGATGGAACCTACACATATGTACTTGTTTATGTGTGATACGTAGGGAGCATGACCTAACCACCTACTCCTTCTGTCATGTTTCTAAGAATTTGTTGACACACCTGGTGTTTCCTGTTGATAAGGATCTATCACCTCACTGGTAGGCTGTGTAATTCCTTTGCCCAGAGTATTGTCTGTCTTTTCAGCTATTGCATCACATATTCAAGGACGGTTCTTATCTGCTGGGCATTGTTACCTGATGTAGGATTTTTTAAAAATATTCCCTTTATAATAAATATTGCATTAAAAAGCGTCCTTTCTTTGTGTCATTTTTCTATTACTTGTCAACATAAACCAGATTTCATGTTGGTCTCCTTTTTTCAGATTAGATTAGTTATGTAAAAATGAAGTAATGTTTGAATTTAGAGCTTAATAGTGGGTAAGAGATGGACAGTCTAGGAAGTAGTAGATATCATCTCCCTATTCACAGAAGAGATCACTTTGTGTTAGATCTTTTGTTCTCATTGCTAGTTTCAAAAACTGCTAATTAAATATCCACTGCAATATGGTTAATGTGCTTCTCTCCCCTTAACCAAGATCATCAATGAAGTTATTAAAAGACTCATGGGAAGCCTTCCTCACACAAATAAAAAACCCTTAGTCTTAGCCACCTAATTTTTAGACTCTTAAGTCAAAGTAGGAGAATCCTTATTCAGAAATCGGTCATAATGAAGGTAGTTTTAAGGACAACCTTTCTTCTTCCAGCAGTATGCATTGATTCAGCATTTCCACAGGGGCTCTAGCTCTCTAGAATTCCAGTTGGCAGACTATCAACAGCCTTCCTTTAAAGATGATTGTGTTGCTCGACACCCCACCACTCAGATCTTGATTTGCAGCAGGTAGTATCACTAAAAAAGAACAAAAGGGAGAATTCCATATGCAGAACCAATTCATTGTCAGGAGAAAACAATTTCTTGGGGGGACAGGAGGTAGAGAATAAATAATGTGTAACTCAAATTTATTTATCACACTTTTTACCACTGTTTGACTGAAAAATACTGTGGAGGAGTAAAGCTTTTTAGAAGCTTTCTGTCTCATGCATTTGGAGATGTTGAGGACCAGTGCTTACAATAACATCAGTTCCAAATAGCTGCTGGGTGACCATGTTGTGATACTTTAGTCAAACAGTTGTGATATTGAATTATAAAGCAAAATAAAATCATTGAGGTTTAGTATGAAAAATTATTCTTCTTTGTTTACATCCATCTGGGATTAATTACTTATCAAAAGTAAAATAAGAGGTAGTGTCATTCCTTTATATATATATGGAAATGTCAGTTGTTGCTGGTTATGGAAATTACATTTCTGTTTTGCCCAGAAAGTCACACTGAAAGATGACCCAATGAATACGAGGTTGACAAGACTTCTGGAGTGTAAGGAAAACGATTTAGGGTTGACATGTAGAAAACAAATTGACAGCTGACCCAGCAGTCCACCAGCAGAAGAACTGCAGCAGAAGAACTGCAGCACAGTGTTTAATATGCTCAAGACATAAATCTTCCAGGAGGCAAGCAGCTGCACTTTATTCCAGATGGAGCCTTTGTATTGTTTTCATATTCTGCTTGATACACAATGAGCTGTGCTAATTGATTAAATGGCATTACAGCCTCTAATTAAAATGCCTCAGGACACTAAACCAACAGGGACTAGACTAAATTTATATGTGAAAATACCAATCTCACCATATTGTCATATTAGAGAGGTGGTTTTTTTTTTTCTTCAAGAATATAATGAGGAGAAGCTTTCTTGATGGATTTCTAATAGTATTTGTCTTTAATTTTAACTTTGATTTTTAACTTTTTATGTTTCGTCCTTGCTGAGACTTTCCTGCGAGGCTTTTGGGGGAGCGGGATGAGTCCCGAAACAAGCTTCGTTTTGGCAGAACTGTCCTCGCTTGGGGAATGCCTCCACAAGTTTTTCCAAACACTGTCAGCCTGGCGACTCCGTCTGGTTTCCGAGCCTTCACCGACACTGTGTGGCAGAGGAAGGAACAGCAAGGGCTTTGCTTAAAGCTGCTGGAGTCTAGCGAAAGTAAAGCGCCAGAGGTGAGATGACAAAGGGAGAGTCAAACAGCCGCTAGAAAAACAGCTGCTCCTTGTGAAAGCTGACCTGCATGTTTGCACGTGCAGGAATACCTCTGAGTGGTTTTGTAAAATAAAACCAAAAATGCAGAAAATAACAAAGAAGGGTAGGCAGGTAATTAGGTTCCATTAGAGCACTAGCAGTCAGGAAAAGCATGCACAGCAGGAGCCTGTTTCTGAATTACTTCTAAAATTTCTCTCCTGCCTTTTTTTTTTTTTAAATTCTAATCCTCTTTTCTCCAGTGCCTGTGTTAACTAACACCACTTTCCCCATTTTCTTTCTCAGTCCCATTTATAGCCAGGAACATCAAAGGCTGCATAAAAGCTTTACATATAATGTTAAACTGAGGTTTTATTCAATTATTTTTACTATTTCATAGATTTTTTTAACAGAGGTCTGAAGAGCTCAGTTTGGGCCACTACACCATGCCTCAGCTATATAGGCATCCTGTTAATGCTGTGGTGTCTCCTGGGTTTTTTAGGAAGGCTGTTGCTGGCCTCATCTCCTATTTTATGATTTTGAAGTACTTTTTGGTAAAATATACTCCTAATTGATAATTTTTGCTACCTTTCTCATCCTTGCTCCTCTTCTCCAGGCTGATTGAAAAGCTACAGCTCTTCGCTATTTCCTTCTGGGTAGGCAGATGGCATTTCTATTCTACAGAGCTTCCTTTCTCTAGCAGGTTTCTTGAGGGTTTATATGTGAGCTGAGTGCCTCCACTTCTCTGCAGAACTGCCTGAGATGACAATGCATAATTAAAGGAGTGCGAGAAGAGAGTACATAAAATTTTTTTGTTCTGATACTTAACAAGCTATCCTGTACTCAGTGGCATAGTCAAAGTATTTTGTATGCCTATAAAATAACAGTTTTTGAACACAGACTAGAGAATCTTTCTTGATGAGCTGCTAGAGCACTGGTATATCAATAAAGCTATTGTCCAAGACTACTGAATAACTGTAATAAAGTCAGAAAGACATGGGATCTGAAGGGAATATATTGAGGCAACTTTATGTCATTTAGGACCTGTTTATATCTTTATATCATTCTTTCCTATTCAAATGAATCATAGCAAATCCTCGTATCTGTTTAGCCTTGCACTGAAATAAAATATCACTCATGCTTGCAGTTGAAAACAATACTGCAACCAGCAGAGGGCAACGAGGGGGGCAGAAAGCTGACTTGGTTTGAAAATACTTCCTCTTCAGGGACTTTTTTTCGCAATTTTTAAAATACATTCATGGAATGAGTTTCTGGGATATTTAATTAGTATGGTAGTATGCAAACATGCTAATTAAGATTCTCTTATGCTATATGCCATAAAAAGAATGGAAAATTGTTTCGTGCTGCGAAGAGAAGAGGTCAAAAGGGGAAACACACAAGTATAAACAAAGAAATGTAAAGTAACAAACTATCTTGCATTTCTATGCTTGTAAACTATTGAGTTTTTCCACCTTTCGGGTCTTTTGCCCCGTGGATTAGAATTCAAAGGAATTCAGGGCTACTTTTTGTAAATTGGCTTTCCTGCATACTGCTGGACCCTGAGTAGAAAGGGGCATAGGCTTTTATATTGCTCTGAGGAACAGTAATTACTGAAGTTCATCTAAATTCCATCTATGTTAAGCCGGTGTGATCTGGAAGGTTTAGTAAAGAGCTGGGAATTAGGAGTCCAAGTTTCTTATTCTCATCAGTGTCTGATTTACTGTATGACCTTTAACAAATTCTGTTCTGCATTTCACTTTCTTTGTGCTAAAGATGAAAATAATAATATTTCTTAGCTCTCTGGGGTATCACGGGGTTTCAGTTGCTCATACTGATAGAAAGCTTTGAACCCAACATGCAAAATGCTATGACTTGATTTCTGATACCGTTGGCTGCCAGTGAGATTGAATTCACATTTATCAACTTAATGGATTTGTTTTATCAGAAATAATATTTATGTTCAGGTGCTTTCCCCAGATGGGCCAGCACAGAAGTGAGAATAGGCCTGGTCAGAGAGCATACATACTGCTTAAGCCTTTAAGGACAGACATCCATGGCTGAAAACAATGCACATGTCTGAATTAGGTAGAATGTAGGACTGTTGAAACCATAGCATGAGAAAAAAGTAGCCAAACTGTGACTTTTAAACAATATTTTATTTAAATTTTGCCTACTGATAAAAGAAATAAGAAGTACAGCAAACCATTGCCATTTAATATCAGCTTTTGCCTAAGTACAAGACAGGACCATGCTTTCAATATGAATTGCACTCAAGACAAAGAACCAGCCATGAGTAAAAATCTAAATCTCCAAATTTTTAGAGTTAAATACTAAAATTATTGAAAGCGAAATAGTGTTTGTAATTTTTTCCCCAGCATTGTATTTTCTACTGTAAACAACATTCCAGAGGGGCATCAAGGTATTACTTCCCTGTTAGATGCTGCATCTGCACTGTCAGACTATAAGTTATAGCTGTAGTAACTGGGTGACAAAATAGTTATGTTGTAATTATCATACAATGCTATAGAAATAATTACTTTGCTGGGTAACTTAAATCATGCAAGTGGGAAGAAAATACAAATAAAATTATGTTTCCTTTAAACTTCTGATTTATAAGCCTTGCCTTTCAGATATCTGAGGCCACAGACAAGAGAATCTGAAATCCTGTATTCAGGAAGAAAAAAATAGAAGAAATGTATACTGTGGGAGATTTCCTCCAAAACCAGTACAAGAACAGTGAAGAGCTTTGTAGAGGGGTTTTAATTTGCATTTATGAGAGCATGATACATATATAGCAGAAATTAAATTATACGAGCTATAGAATCTGGAACTATCTCTGCAACACACTAAAAGATATGAAGAATATATGTTGAGTCACGAAAGAGATTTTAGATGAATCTTGGAAACCTATATCCTAAAAAGGTATATGATAAAATCACCTTGTTTTGGAGAAACTGAAGGCCACCTAGTCTCTCCCTTTCTTTTTGTCCTTAAATTACCTTTAAATGTCTAAATACAGCCCTCATGAAGAAGTAGTGTAGTCTCAGCTCCTGGTAAAGCTCTGGTAAGATCTTGAATGGGTATTCTACCAATTTTGGTCACTGTACTCTCACCAGAAAGAGGCGATTCAGTCAGAAGAGTGTCCAGAGAGCAGCAACAAGGATGGTTGCAGATGTTCAAGAAATGAATGGGAGTAAAAGCTAAAGAGCTCTGAAGGTGTAACAACAATCTTTACATACATGAAACATTGCTGCTGGGAAAAACTCTTCTTTCTGCCTGTGTGCAGAAAAAAAAGCAATATATATAGCAGCAAAATAAAAGTAGATTAAACATGAGGGGTTTTTTTTCTTAATAAGGAAGATAATTAAACAGTGCAACACATTTAAGAGATGTGTGATATCTTCAAATATAACAGATGTAAAATGTAAACTTGCCAGCAATGGCTCAGTTATAGTCTTGCTGTAGTTCTGTTGCTCTGAAGATTCAAACAAGACAAAATTTGTGGAATGAACTAATATATTTTATTAGATTAACTGATACAGCTGGAAGATAGACAGAAACTTTCAGGCACGTCATCCTTCTTAGGATCTAAAGAAACATCTGATCTCAATAGCTTATGTGCCTTGAAGTCTGTGCATTTTTTTCCAGCTGTTTTAGCTAGTTTAATAAGACAATGGCTTAACTCTAGCTGATTCCATTTTAGATTTGGGCAATCTCTTGAGGACATTTTTAACTCAACTTTTACACATTCCGTGATCTGTTTCATATATCTAAATTAAGTATAGTGCTATATCCCAACAGATTAAGGAGACTTTGAATCTTCTTCTGGATTTGCATGATGGATGAATTATTGTTTGCAGGGAAGACCCTTTGATGTACAGTGAGTTGTACTGTTTTCTTACAAGAAGTATTGTGGTGTTTCTGGAAAATTTTGTGCATTAGTTTTTAAAGAGCTTTTGGTGACTGAATCTAAAACATTCAAAGGCTTTGAGTCTCTCAGGGTTTGTCTTCCAAAATTATTAAAAAAACTTATTTTTAGGCTACTTTCTTAGACTGAATTTTGGCATTTTTAATTTAGTAGCTTATGAATTCAGTGTAATGTTGTTAAAGGACTGATATGCCTCACTTCTAAAAGCCTTTCAGTTTGAAAAAGAGAGACATAAAACATACTAAACAAGCTTTAAAGGTACATCTTATAAAGTGTCTGCTATATTCTGCTTTTGATCATCATCAAAAATGTACCATATTTAATACTGCAAAAATTACTTTTATTTACTTACTCCAGATTACAGACAATTGTTACAGATTCTCTGTAGATGCAATAGATATATTAAAGCCAGACAAATATTTTATAAAATTATTTTTGTTTTGGTACAGTTTACAAGATTATGTGTTCTAGCAATCTGAATTAAGCTATCCTAAGAAAACAGATAAACTTTTACAAATCTAGATTTGTATTGCCATAGACTAGAGCCAACAGATTAAAAAAGACATGAAGAAAGTTGTATGAATAGTTAGTAAACATAAACCAACAGAAAAATAAATTGCTTTTTGTATTGGATTATTTCCCATGCTGTTGTCTGTGGAAAGCTACTGTTTGGGTACCAAGAATCTCTCTACATTTACCTTCTTATTTACACTCTAAAACACGTGGTTCTTGCACCGAAATACATATTCAAATACTCTGTGTTAAAGAAAACACACAAACATTTCCTTAATTGTACAAAACCAAAAGTTTTCCTCTTAAAATACTCCCTAACTTGTCTTTCCAAATTCAGTTTGCATTGCAGTGTGGAAGAACCATCACATGCGGACAGTTACCAACTATTTCATAGTGAATCTTTCTCTGGCTGACATTCTGGTCACAATTACTTGTCTTCCAGCAACTTTAGTTGTGGACATCACAGAAACGTGGTTCTTTGGGCAGACCCTCTGCAAAGTGATTCCCTACTTACAGGTATTATTCTTCTATGTTTGTGTGCACATTACCCATGTTATGAAAATGAGAAAGAACAATAGAATCTTCCTAATAGTGATAATCCAATGAAAGTCTACCTCTGACATTGAAGTAGATATCTCAGAATACATGCTGAGGTCTAAAAGATTGTCCCACTTCTGAATATGTTTATGCTTAACAAATACCACGTTTGGACTATCTGATTGTTAGACTTGGGCGATACACTTTCTGGAACATTTGTCTGATGCTCTTTTTGTAATCTTTTTTAATAATTCAGAAGGCATATAAGGCAATAAAGTCATTAATATTCTCTGTGTGTAGTTCTAAACAGCTACACAAGTGTCCAGAACAGACAATTCAACTTCTGAAGGCAGTCTGAGCTTTTTTTCATGTGTTTAATGATTTTGTATTCTTAGAAATAGTCAGAGTATCCAGGTTCACTGGGAGCTGGTCAGATTGTCTGCCTTCAGCAATGAATGCCACCACTCATTTACCAGTGGACTTAATTAGTTTTGAGATCATTTGCATCAAGATGATTGACAAATACCTTTTCTAAGAATAGGTGGTTGGATGAACGGACTGGGCAAACTAGAATGACAAGTGCTTGGCCTTGTAGTCATTATAATTAAAAAGAATTAAGCAGAACTTGGAATGTATGCACGTGATCATCCTACGCCTCCAGCACCATCCACATTTTCAGCAGATACCTCTATGGCTGAAGAGCCACATTGTCAAGGGCAACAGTTCTCCAGCAGTTATGTCCTCTACTCGATACAACCAAAATCGCAAATTTTTTTTTCAAAGCCTCCATTCTAGTAAAAGAAAATCTGAAGATTCAGTGACATGATCACCAAACATATGGAATGAAAGAATAAAACTGAAGTGAGGTTGTTTCCTATACAGAACAGGAAGTAAAATATCTTAGACTGCCTTAAGCTGATCGTTGTTGTTTTTTTTTTTCATGAGACCCTAAAATTCCATTGTCCCTGTGAAAAATAAAAGGTAAAATGATGGAATATATATGATGAACTAATTCATTGTCTAATGTTTTAAAAGTGGTTTTTCAGATAAAATTTTGTAAATTCCCAGTTGATTAAATTTGCTATTTCAAAATTTGACTTTGCTACACCTACTCAGTTTAGGTAGCGCTCTAATGTTTGAATTGTCTTGTTGATTCTAGTAGAACTATAGCAGAGGAGGATATCTGATGTAATTCTGTAAGTAGTGATTTCAAAAGGAGTCTTTTTCTGGGAATAATTTCTATTTAATGGTTGCAGATAAAGAACTATGTTGAAAACAGAAATAATTTTTAAAACTCTGGGGAAAAATACAATAAATAGTTTTTAAAGCTTGGAAAAAATCCTACATTTACATTTACATAATATTTCTTTTCTTTAGACAGTTTCAGTCTCTGTGTCTGTACTAACACTCAGCTGCATTGCTTTGGATCGATGGTATGCAATTTGTCACCCTTTGATGTTTAAAAGCACAGCCAAGCGAGCAAGGAACAGCATTATAATTATCTGGATTGTGTCCTGCATCATAATGATTCCTCAGGCTATTGTTATGGAGTGCAGCAGTGTGTTCCCAGGATTAGCCAATAAAACCACCTTGTTCACAGTGTGTGATGAGCACTGGGGAGGTGAGTGTGTCATTGACCATACAAACTGAATTTGTACTGCTATTAGGTAATAAAAATGTCAGGACAGGTTGATATGCAGTCAAATCATATAAACATATCACAAAACGTTCTTAATTATATAAGCTTTCCTAGAACTAGCATTTTTAAAATACCGTGAAATTTTTGTGAATTTCTTTTGTATTGCTGAGACTTAAAGTGCATTTGAAATCAAGTTTAAATGAATGAGGCTGACTTGTGTCTTGACCATGTTAATGCTTCCCAGAGGGTAGAAATGTTCCCACCCTTAAATGTTTATGCTTATATAATTCTGTGACCGATGGACATCCCAGGTTCACAAAGACTTCAGTGTTTAGCCTTAAGAAATAACTATGTAAGAACAGAATTTCTGTTTACCTGACATATTGCTTTTGCTAATTGGTGGTATTAACTAGTCTTTATAGATATCTCCCAGGAGTTCAATGCAAATTGGATGTCATTTCAGAATTAAGAAATGTCATCGGTATGGGGGTACTGAGTTAACTTACAATTTGAAATTTTTTATGGACAAGATCACTTAAATAACTTGGTGAATGTAATCAGTTGCACATGAGTCTATCCAAGACTCATTTTCCCTGATTTGTAATTCTGCCCTCCAATCTACCATGTTCTATATCTGAATGCAGCTGTAAAAGGCTGTAAGTGTTGTCAGGGAGTAACTACTTTGTTTCCGTTCACAGCAAGTGGTGTGAGCCATCCACCCAAAGGGTTAAGGCTCAACTCTGGTGGGCTTTGGCACACCTCCAATGCTAACAGAGTGTATGAGTTACATGCTGTGACTCTGACACTGGATATAATGACCATCAGTAATACCATTATTCACACGCAGGAAAATAAAGCCAAGTTTGCCAAAACATATAACTAAAAGGTGCCTGCTTAATAGCCTTGAGTCAGACTAAAACACAATCAGATTCTCTCCCAGAGCTGTCCCTGTAGAAGATTCCAGTCCTGTGAACAATCACAATAAAATACAAGTAGATCACCTGTACTTAATTATCATGATAAATTAGCTTAAACAGCTTGAACTGCCGAGGGCTTTTCCATGTGCTTTTTTGGAAGCTCCTCCTCTGCTAACAGCTTTCACAGGGCCACCAGAGGATTAATGAGAAGACACTGGCTATCACATTCCCTGTTCTTCATCTCCATCCCAGTTGGTCCTCTGGGAGCAGGCAAGGGGGCAGAGATGGCCATTAGCTCACTGGCAGTCTTTGCTGACAAAGATGTGCTGGAAGTTTGTAGGCTAGAGGAAGTCTCTGTTAAGCTGTGAGTATTGTAACTGGTGTTTCATTAGAGAGGACAAATCTGCTCTTCTGGTGTTCTTTTTTTTTCATCTGCGAACAATTTTGTATGCCTGTCTGCTGCTGGATGCCACAGTATTTGTGTGACTATTTTCTTTCACAACATTCACTCCAAATACAATTTCTGTCCACTTGTTTTGGCTGCAGAACTAATTATCCATGCCTTCATCACTTCAAGGTTAGTTCTGCAGCAAAGATTCTTTTAATCAACCTAGGAAATTATGTGGTTCACTAATTAGGAAGTCAGGAGAGCATTTCATCAGGGAATGATGAAATTCCAGAAATTTCCAGATCTGTATTGGCCACTTTTTGATTCCCGACAGGAAAGTGTTGCTTTTGAACTACAGTCTGTAGTAGCCTTAGAACTGTTTCAAAGAGTGCCTCTAGTTTAGTGCTGTGATGAAGTAGTTGCAGCCCACAGATACGCCTGAGCTAAAGCAGCAATTATAAAAACAACCAAACCAAAACCAACAAAACAAACAACAACAACCAAACCAAACCAAAATCCTGAAAACAAAAAAAATATGTCATGTGTTTGCAAGACTCTGCTTCTATGGAGTGTATTTGTCCAAAGCAGGTTATGCCTTCACTTGGATATTTGAAGAGACAGAAAGGGGTATGACAAAGGCAAATACTTTTGTGCATGGCTTCAGAAATGACGTGCAAATGCTCCATTATTTTTTTTTATTTTTATTTCTATTGAGCATAAAAAAACCCCCAAAAACAAAAACATTAAAAATGCATTGGAGTTTTCTGAAATGGGAAGCTTTTCACCCCACTAAAAGATAATAATCTTATTTTTATTCTACTGTCTTTTTAATGAATTATTCTTCTAATGGCAATGCACCATCATTGCTAGTTATTCTGCTGGTGTATTTCAGATATCCATTAAAAATAATCCTCTCCACATTCTAAAAATAGCTTTTCACAGTAACTTGAAAAAACAATCTTTATATGCATTAAGTTACAAGTAGATTGCTCAAATCATGGAGTTACTTAGTAAATACAGTGCTAACCATATTTTATCAATGAGAATAAAATATGACATATTTATACACATCCTTTTCAGACTATAGAGAATAGAGTGTAATTATAAAGATGCTTTCCATTCTACTGAAAATGTCTAAGGACTCTGAGTTCAGCCAAAGCATAGAATATGCAGGTTTTCTACTGAAAAACAAGGTTTGAAATCACAAAGGCCCCCAAACAGAATAACAAAAGAATATGGTAATAGGGTAGCAGTTTGAAAAGACTGAAAAACTTCCTTAAAGCCAGAAGAAAAAATAAAGAGTTAATGTTTTCAAAGAAAATAGTTGTGTTTTTGTTGGATTTTGATTTGCCTTTTTTTTGACTGTGGGAATATTGAGGGTCAAAGAAAGCTAAGTAGGAGGAGGTTGAAGGAGAAAGAAATTCATGTTGCTACAAATAACCTATATTTGTAAAGAGAAAGTGGACTTATAGATATCTCACCTAACCAAGAGACCCTGAGAAAATCCTATAGGAGAGTCAACTTAGAAGAAAGGGATTGTATTTGTGTGTTTACTGCTTTGTTTGGAATTGCTGTTTAAAATTAGGCTACATCTGATAAAATATTTGCATAGCATCACATATACCATATGTACCAAGGATGTTAAACTGTGATTTTTCAAGGTTGGGACAGCAAAAAGGGGGTGCCTAATGACACTTTCCAAAGTGTTTTGGAAGTATATTGTAATTCTGGGAACTCAAGGCCACTGAAACATGAGGTGCTATGGAGGACTAAAGGGAAGCCATGTCCAGGAAAATGTCAGAGATGCTAAAGCAGGACACAGCACTGTACCCTACCCAGACTTAGGATCAGCTGCTGAAGATCACAGAAGTCTCATGAGTGTCTGGAAGGAAGGTCTGATCAGCACTGTGACACCTGGGCTCCTTAACAGTGAAGAAATAGTCGCCTCCCTAACTAATAAGATTTCAAGCATGCTGTTGGAGAGCTGCCAGTGACTGCAAATGGTGCAATAGTTCAGTCTAAAACAGGGCTCAATTTCTTTTTAATTGCTTCTGGCATTCCTGAATGTAAAATTCATTGCCAATTCTAGGCTGAGGGTTTTTCATTTTGAGTACTGTCTAATAACAATATTTTATTTGGGAATGCAGAAGGATCCAACATGTGACCTATGCAGGCGCACTTAAGGAGTCAGAGTTGGCCACATTTCTATAATAGTCTGTAATTGCTATGTTCTGAATTTGATGATAAAGTGCCAAAATAAAAGAAATGTATATTAAAATGAGCTCACCATGTGTTCAAGTCAGCTAAATACATTCTCTTAGAGCTGTTCAAGAAAACTGTGTTAGCCAAAGTGCATTAGCCAAGCCCTTTGCAAATGATAAAAAGAATATGGAGATAATCCTTTCCCAAAACTGAGTTGAATGGAAACAAAGGGAAGACTTTGTGTTCCATTTCCTCTTAGACTACTCATACAATAGTAAAAAACACATTGTCTTAATACCGGAAGACAAATAGCTTGAAATTGCATTAATACAGGAAGCTTTATACATCCTGTTTGTTGAAGTGCTCAGAATTTAATGAAAAACTTGTGGAATATTTTAATGCAGACAGAAGTCAGATTATTTCTAATACTAAGATTATGCTTGCTGTTATTGTGAATTGATAACTCAAGCATAAATATATTAGATTTCAAAATGTAATTTTAGTATTAGCCAACCATAAGTACTCTGACATAGGAACATAATTTGGAAAGGACTGCATTGTGTGGTCAAATTTTTTCTACTACAGGCACCTAACATCCCTATTTATTAAGCTTTATACTCTTTTAGCTGCATTGCTTCTCCATGGGTAACTGCAAAACCTCATAGGTATCTTCCTGAGAGTAGGGAACCTGGGAACTGTACTGATGCTCAACAAACTTGATAGTCTTGTTTTTCCTAATTCCTAAAGAAGCTGTCAAGGGTACCAATTTCATCATGCACCTATGGCTTAAGGGCATATTTTATTTGCTAGACAAGCAAAACCTTTTGAGTCTGTTTTTTTCTCAGTTTGTTCATATATACACATATATATATATATATATACACACAAGTACAGTAAAATTCTGACAAAAATCCAGAAGCTGTAGTTTCAATCTACCTTGCTTCATTGAATGACAATTTGGGACTGGTAGTCAGTGCCGAAAAGGAAGCTTTAGAAAAGTTTAAAATTTGTTTGATAACCCCTGGGGCAGACAGAAGAAAGCTTGTTTTAACTTATTGATTCTTTATCAGGTGGAGTAGTCATACTGTATGAATGAAGCTGACTAGGAATGCTGACCTCAACCCTGTCCAACCCCCATGACCACCTGTTTGCTTTATGCTCCCTTCTCTCTTTTCAGTAAAATAACATCCAGAGACATGAGAATTGTTATTTTATTCTTAAAGAGATGGTTACTCCAGCTAAGAACAATCTCCCCCTGTCCTGAAACCCATTAAGTGACCATGGAAGGCAAAGACACTTTTCTCCTCTTCTGCTTGGCAGTAAGAGGTTCAGTAGTCCCAGTCAGGCAGCTGATATATCACCAGGACCATAGACCGATGTCCAGAGATTGATGTTCTCATTCAAGGAGCCTTTGATAAATGAATGGTATCCAAAGCCAGCCCTTCCTCCTTCTTGTTGCTGTGATTGTCAAACAGCTTTAAAGCTTTTCTTTGGCTTGAGAAGCTAAACAGAGTCATGCTTCTTAGGGAAAAGTTCTGTAAAGGGCTTTGCCCTGGATGGAGGAGGGACAGGTTTCCTTTGATGTTTAGCAGCTGGCACTTTCCAGGTGGCTAAACTTCAAAGGCAAGTGTTAGGATCTTCCTCCAACCTGGTCCTCAGTTCTTTGTAGATAGCTAGGCTCATTTAATGTTTCACTTTACTTGAGTTGCTAAATTAGAAGTTGTAAACTCCAGATGGCCTTTTAAATATGTACCATCCTTCTACCTAAGGGGCCTGGCTGCCTGCAGAGCATTGATGAGGCAGGTGGCACCTCCTTCTGAGCAGAAAGAATGTATTTTCAATTCTGACCTCCCATGATCCCAGTAAGTCACATTACTCCAGTTTCTCCTTAGCCTCTCCACTAGTGAAGCATGCATGTCAGTATTTTCATGCCTACCAGGACTGCTGTGAGGCTGCATTTTCTGGAATGCAAAACCAAGTTTGAGATCATCAATCAATAAATAATCTCAGGTTATCACCAATTATAAAAAACCTGTCCCAAATGGTCTGGCTCCCCCAGGGACATTGATAAGAGCTATCAGCTGCAGCTGTTGGTTAAGAGTTGGTAAGCTGGTTTGCTACAAGATCTTGGAGCAAGTAAGGAGTCAAATACTAATTATCTGAATTTTTTGAACCCTGATCTGTCAAAACTATCAAACGTCACTGGCAACATCTCTATTACCTTTGCTAGGAATGAACATGGGCTCGATATTGCTATAGCAAATTTCCATCTCCCCGATACTGAAGTTTTTCTGTCCGGTGAACCAGCTGGCACCTTCAGGTCCAATGATAATTGTGACATGACTTGAGTCTGTATTTGAGAGTGAACCTGGAGTTAACATGATGATGTTCTCTTCCCTGCTATGAGAGTTATGGACCAAGTCTTTGTATATCCTTGTCTGATCAAACTCTCAGAGATTCTCCTGGCATCACTTCTTTGATATGGTCCACAGTCTCAATCACTTTAAGGGCAGAAAATAAGTTTGACTCACCAAAGTTTTGATCTCAAGCAACTCTTTTTTTTTCCTTTTTTTTTTTTTTTTTTAATTAAAACTGCAATTCGTATGGAGCTTCAATTGCAGATCTTATCACCCTGAAACATGCAGAAAATCTGGAAATTAACATTAACTTTCCTTCTTTACTCTAGTCAAGATGCAATGCTTAGGATTACCATGCAATTTAACTGCTCATGGGGTGCACAGTTTCTCTTCTTCTATGTATTGTCACTCTCCATAATGTTCTTTCCTTTTCTGAGGTCATCCATATATATTAAGTTGTAATTCATGCTAACATTTGGTAATAGTAATCAATATTAACATTTGGTAATAGCAAACGACATTTGACATTACAAAAGAGAAAGCAAGTTTTCATGTTCTGCACATTCTGCTATAAGCTAATGATCAAGCTTAAGATCCAACATTCTAAAAACTCAGTATATTCACAACAGTTTTAAGATGTTTGTATCTAAGCAAAGAACATTCATAAGTTGTCTTTTTAAAAGAGTTACATTGGAAATTAAAACACAATGGTAGCAAATTCATTATTTGTTAAAGCTGAGTCAAAAACAATCCTGGAGATTTCCTAGGTTTAAAGCACTTGAATGTATTAATTCTATTTTTTAAATGTAATCGTAATAATTAATCACTGAGTCTTAATCATATACGTTCTGCCACCAAAAAGAGATTTAACTCTTCTCCCATCACTCCCGTGTGTGCTGTAGTCTGTATTCAGTCTTTATAGGTGAGAGACTGTGCAGTTTATTCAGGGATATATAGTAGCCTTTGCAGAATTGAAACTATATTATACAACCTGTTAAATATGTCAACAGTGAAGTAGGTTGGATATTTAGTTAGCTATTTTTAGATAACCAAATTTTTTATCTTTCACTGTTTTAATAAAAAGCAAAACTTCTGAAAACTTCATACCTAAAGTAATAACGTGGTAAGAAATCAATAATGTGATACAGGAGATCCTTGAGATAAAAACATGTTTCTAATAGAATGTATCTAGAAGTGATTAAAAAAGCAATCTTGATCATAATATTATTGGGTACATCTTCCATTATATCCTATTATGTTGAAAAATACATTCATATCTACATAAATAATTTGTCTTAATGGGATTTTGAAATGTATGTATATTTAAATGCACCTTTCCTATTTGAATTCTCTTTCCAGCTGAGGTTTACCCCAAAATGTATCACACGTGCTTTTTTCTGGTGACATACATGGCACCATTGTGTCTTATGGTGTTGGCCTATTTGCAGATATTTCGAAAGCTGTGGTGTCGCCAGGTAAGTCACTCAGCATTGGCTCTGTTTGCTTGCTGTTGCAACTGTGCAGATTCCCGTGTACAACCTTTTTTTGTATAAACTCCATGGTTTACAGCCACCTTGGATAGGCATTGAGGGGCACTGAAAAGGGAAGGCAGTCAGGCTGAATGTAAAGCCTTCTTACTCATATCTGTGAAGGGCTTAGAAGGAGAGACAGCAAAAGGCAAAAGAAAGATTGATTACAGACAGAAGAAAGAGCTCTGAAATTCTTACTGAAGTACCATAGGTGACCTTATTTATACTGCTTAAATCTCCTGGAACAGTCAAAAGTTAAGACTGACCTTCTCATTTTGTTATTTTTATTTTATTTTTCCTAATCAGTTTGATAGCAGGTCCAATCTGAACTGGGAGACTGGAATTCCCTGATGTGAAGCTGGCTGTTATCACTAACATTTGATATGAATTGTTGACAAATAATTGACATGATTTCTAATGCAAACATTAGGAACCTGGGAGTTTGGATTGATAGGAAGCTGAACATGAGCCAGCAGTGTGCCCAGGTGGCCAAGAAGGCCAATGGCATCCTGGCCTGGATCAGGAACAGCGTGGCCAACAGGTCCAGGGAAGTGATTCTTCCCTGTACTCAGCACTGGTGAGGCCACACCTGGAGTACTGTGTCCAGTTCTGGGCCCCTCAGTTCAGGAAGGATATTGGGGTGCTGGAGCAGGTCCAGAGAAGAGCAACAAGGCTGGTGAAGGGACTTGAGCACAAGTCCTGTGAGGAGAGGCTGAGGGAGCTGGGGTTGTTCAGCCTGGAGAAGAGGAGGCTCAGGGGAGACCTCAGGGGATGACTCTCTACAACTCCCTGAAAGGAGGTTGTAGCCAGGTGGGGGTTGGTCTCTTCTCCCAGGCAACTATCAGCAAGACAAGAGGGCATGGTCTTAAGCTCTGTCAGGGGAGGTTTAGGTTAGATATTAGGAGGAAATTTACAGAAAGGGTAAGCAGGCATTGGAATGGGTTGCCCAGGGAAGTGGTGGATTCTCCATCCCTGGAGGTTTTTAAGATAAGACTGGATAAGACTTAGTGCCATGGTCTAGCAACCATGGCGGTAGTGGATCAAGGGCTGGACTTGATGTTCTCAGAGGTCCCTTCCAATCCAGCTGATTCTATGTTTCTATGACCTGGTTTTTTAAAACTTCAAATTAAAAATACAGGAAAGAAAACAGGAATACTAAACAAAAAGCCAAAACAACAACAACAACAAAAACCAAGCAGGCAAACACACAAAAGAACATTTGAATTTAAGTGGCAAAAAAATTTTTTCAGGAATGCAGAAATGCATTTTGTGGGTATGAACAGTAACCTGTCACACACCAGTCTATGATGCTCTCTGCTGTATTCTGCTTTGTCCAGGATTTATCTGTAGCTGTAGTCCTCTGCTACCGCTGCCCTGTCATTCTGTAAAAGGACAATAATTTGTCATTGTAAAGGACAGTAATCTCCTCCTGGTGGAGACACTATGCAAGATATTCCCTCTCAAATGGCTCTAACAATATTCCATCAACGTGTGAGCATGAATCATAGAATCATGGAATCATAGAATCAACCAGGTTGGAAAAGACCTCCGAGATCATCAAGTCCAACCCTTGATCCAATACCGCTGTGGTTACTAGACCATGGCACTAAGTGCCACATCCAGTCTCGTCTTAAAAACCTCCAGGGACAGTGAATCCACCACCCCCTTAGGCAGCCCATTCCAGTGTCTGATTACTCCCTCTGTAAAATTTTTTTCCTAATATTCAACCTAAACCTCCCTTGGCACAGCTTAGCATCATACCCTCTTGTCCTACTGCTGGTTGCCTGGGAGAAGAGACCAACCTCCTTTCAGGGAGTTGTAGAGAGTGATGAGGTCTCCCCTGAGCCTCCTCTTCTCCAGGCTGAACAACCTCAGCTCCCTCAGCCTCTCCTCATAGGACTTGTGCTTGAGAATCTTTTCTCTCTCACCAGTATGTCTGATACCATCCAAATCTGAGGCTGTCCTGGGCAGGCCATAATATCTACCACATAAGTAGCATTTTTCATGCAGTTGAAATTGGTCCATCAGAGAAATCACAAGTAGACTTTAGATTTCTAAATATACATATGATAAAAGTAAAAATCAAATGTTATACTGACAGAATATATGTCTTGCAAATAAATAAAGAACAGGGAATACCAAATCCACTTTAAGGCATTTTGCTATCATCTATACATCATAAGAGCAATTATTCTCACTTCTAATCAGATTAGGTTAAATTAGAATTGCTGTTAATTGTGCTCTTTAAATTATTATTTTTGTTTTTAATTTCCTACATTAATGACATTAAATAACAAGATAGCTTGAAGGTAAAATTTAACCTTTACAATTTAAGGGGACCTTTCACCAGAACGAAGGATTTCCCTGTGTGATTTTGTAATTAAGTTCAGTCTGACATAGCTCTAATATGCTCTGCCTTGCTGAATCTGTCCTGTATCACTCAATAACTTTATCACCATATTCCTTCTTAACCTTCTCTTCTATACTTTCTTTACAATCTACCTCCTCTCTCAAGCTTTTAACTAAGTAAATTAATGCAAAGCACTTGTTCTTAACCTGCATGTACCTTGAAAATGCTGGTTCAGATTCAGAGCAGAAGTTGAATGACTGAAAACCAATCTCTTTTGTTGGGTTGCCCCATTCCCCCCCAGTTGTGTTAGCTGGTCTACTTGTTCTTCTTCACAATGTTTCTTCTCCCTATGCATCTTGCATGCTGTCAAGGCTAGGATGATCCTTTATTTTTCAGTGGCAAAAAGATAAATACTACTGTAGACTTAGTGCTATCAATTGTGCCAAATTACAGATGTCTCTTTGCCTGGCATAGATGATAGCACTATGTATAAGAGGCTACACTAAGTGAAATTAAAGCCACGGCACATCTATTATTAACTGTGACTTGGCTGCAGGCATCAGGCATTTTTCTAAGTGCAGCAGGTGTGCTGTAATCAGTCATGTAGTACAAATGAATCTAGTGTTCTAAATGTATTCTTTGATAATAGTTTCAATTAAGAAATCATGCTGTTTACCAGAACTTCAGTTAAATGTAATGATCCGATTGCAAGGTACAATAAGCCTTACAGATGTACATGATAGAAAAACCACAACAAAAGGTAGATGTTTTCTATGTCTTAAACTTTTTCTAAAGGTTCTTTTTTAAAATGTAGTGTGTGTCATGTGTGAAAATTTTCAGACGAAAGAAGTTAAGATATTTACTAATTATTGTTACCAATACTTTGTGTACTAGCTCTTAAAATTTCTGATTGTGTATTTCAAGCAGATCTTTGAACATAAGTTTTACAATCATTGAATTAATGATTCACCTTTGTAAAGACAAGAACAATTATGCAACAACTACTGGGGATTTTGACTAATTTATTTTAATTGTTAGCAAGGAAGTAGTGACTTAGAAGGCTATATTCTCTTGTGGATTTTAAGTAGGTTAAAAGTAACTTCGGAACAAATAAATAAGACTGAATGGACTTACAATGAAAGTGTTGATACACAATTTGCTTTAAGCTCCAAGTCTGCTTCAATTTACTGATATCCAAATGCATTGACACTAAAGCTTACTTGTATTAATGACTAGGAACTCTACCCATTTTCATTTTTGTAGTTGAAATATACCCTTCCAATCTTTGCAAGTTGACATTATATTTGAGAGATTTCCTTTCATTATAAACCCCTTGATAATTATTTGAGGGGACAGAGAAAAGGTGCACAAGAAAATAGTTGTCATTTAGTACCTGTTTGGACACAGCTAATAGGCTTTTAGTAAAACATTGAAATTACACAAATTCTCCACAATTATCTTTATAACTGATTCATTACAAAAAAAAGGAAATATATACATTATGCTCCCATGTGTATACTTGTACATACCTAATCATAGAAATATTTATCTTGGAAAATACCCTCAAGATCACTGAGTCCAACCATAAACCTAACACTGCCAAGTCTATCACTAAACCATGTCCCTAAGTGCCACATCTACATGTCTTTTAAATATATCCAGAGATGGTGACTTCACCCCTTCCCTGGGCAGCCTGTTCCAATGCTTGACAACCCTTTCCGTGAAGATATTTTTCACAAATTGGATAATATCCAATCTAAGCCTCCCCTGACACAACTTAAGTCAATTTCTTCTCATTCTGTCTTGTAATACATGAATGTATGTTTACATAAATACATATTTGTAAATCTTTCCATATACACACATACACATGCACACACACTTCTGAAGTGTAATGCTCCTTAAATGGTACTGCTATGCATCTGTGGGTATATAGTTTTTTGGGGGTGGGGTTTTGTCCTGATAATATTCTTGCTGTATTATTTCTCTATTGGTGTAACAGTAGCAAAGCCCAGGTGTATGCCAGGTAAAGACTGAGGAAGAATGGGCTTTTTCAGAAAGGTTCTCACTACAAACTCCTGAAAAGTTAGCAATTTAATATATAGTACAGGGAGACTGCACATTGTATGCAGTCTTAACTTTGATCATCTCTTGCTAATAAAGACTGCTTAAATAACAGAAAAGACCCTTCTACCTGCTCATACAGGTACAAACCAAGTACAAGGTCATGTCTAACTTTTCTGTAGAAATAGACACAATTTGGAGCCAAGATAATGTTTATCTTCTTCTAAATTGTATCTATCTACAATGAAAGCTGATCACTGATTTCTTCAAGTCAATCTTTGACATAATCAGAAGGGAGAGATTTGGCTGAATTTCTTTGCTTTCACCTCCAGTTCCTGATAGAATATGGTTACTCAGTAAGATTGAAAAGGGACAAAAAAAGCTTCTGATTCAAAGTTAGAAGAACGGTATATCAAAGCATCCATGAAAAGCCAGAATCAGAATCTTAGACAGTGTTTTATCTCAGCAGAGCATGCCAAAGACACACTGCAGTACTACAGCCCACAGCTAAGTAGGGTAAATCCCTTGCATTAGGACAGACATGCAGTTGTGAAGCTGATAACTGCTGATTTCAGCTGAATGAGTGGAACCCACAGCAGAAGTGCAAGGGGCTCTGTTAGACTCTTTAAGTCCATAGATACCTCAGTTAAAAAAAAAATAAATTATAGCCTATCTCCCAATCTGCTGCATTGATTTCTTCCTAATTACAAGCTAATTTTGCCAAAAAGTTCCAATAGCTGTAAATCAGGTTTGATGGTGCGTATAAATGCTAAATTAAGGGCTTGTCTGTGCAAGGAAGATATTCATACACAAAACCCCCAACAAATAAACAAAAAAACCTACAACCAACCAAAAATACCCCCAAACCAAAACCACCAAAACCCCAACATAATAGCTTTCTACAACAATTTTGAATGTGCATACTTTTTAGTTTACTTTTTTTTCCTGAAATAAATATCAAAAATTTCATTCTTTTCTGGTCAGTTTGTGTGGATAAGCCCATTTTTTAAAAAACATTACAGTGTGAATTTTGCAGATACTTTTAAACATGAAACATTAAACATGAAATGTCACTAGTCACCCCACACAAAATTGCACTATGCATAAATAAAACTATTATCTACTTATATTATTATATATTATATTATATAACTATTATTATTATTTCTAGCCAAAAGGTTTTCACACTGTATAGCATTGAACACATTATAAATGTAATGGTAATAGAATTCTCTGAGAAAGTCCTTGCTATCTATAGTCTTTTTCATTTGGCTGCAGGCAGGAAGTAATTTTGAAGAACTGAAGCAATATTGTTTTATTTGGCTTGCTTTATGTGAGGGTACAGAAAACAAAAACCAAGATTTTTTTTTTTTTAATAGTATGGTGCTACATCTACCCATTGCAAAATGGCTTTGACTAACTTAATTCTTCCTATGTCTTGGCATTTTTCCATGATTTCCCTCTGTTCATTACTATATATGCATATATACTGTATATTCAGTTTTGAAGAACATTGCAGGGAGATCCACACTTCAGCTGTGATTTCTTTAGCTACTTCATTGTCATGCAGGTTGTATGTGTGGAAGTTTTATGGCACTTACAGCTCTGCAGGCTTTAAATCCTTGTTTTCCAATGCTGAACAGTTGTTTAGTATATTCTAGCAGCATATTAATGGGATATACTATTCTGCTATGCAACAAAACGCTTAATCTAGAACTTTATAGCAACATAATTGCAGCAATGGGGTTGTAAGTGTGATGGTCTGAAGACACAAGCAAGGCAAGGTATGTGGGAAGGAAAGAAAATTTTAGTACATCAGTTTATATTTGTATAAACCACAATTTTTATGCAGTTCTAGTGTGTCTGAAACTGAGTTTGTTTCTTGCAGCTACATCAATTAATTTAATTAAAAACTCCTATTTATCCCTGTGAGCTTACCTTGTGTATGTGAACATGCCTATTTTTCTTGTTATATCTACATATCAGTTTTACAAATGTTTTTCAAAATGTCCCTTTTTTTTTTTTCTTTCTTAGATCCCAGGAACTTCTTCTGTTGTTCAGAAAAAATGGAAGCCTCTGCAGCCCTCAGCACAGCCTCGAGGGCTGGGACAATCAACAAAGTCAAAGATTAGTGCTGTGGCAGCTGAAATAAAACAGATTCATGCAAGAAGGAAAACAGCACGTATGCTAATGGTTGTCCTCCTGGTTTTTGCGCTTTGTTATCTACCAATTAGCATCCTCAATGTCTTGAAAAGGTAAAGTTTATCCCAAAATGTAAACACTTGGTGCAGCTTTCTATCTAAAAACAATCCTCTATTATGAGATTCCTTTTATTCTGGCAAATACTTTTAAAGGATAAGCTTACTTATTGCTCAATAAAGAAATGGAAAATAAGTACACAATTGCAAGAAAATATATATAACCTATCCATAGTACTTAAACTAAAGGCTGGATTGTGGAACACTTATTAGCAAGCTCTTCCTCATGAAAATGCTCTAGCCTATCTCCTCATTAAACCTTGTTATTTACATGGGATTACAGCTTGGTGGCTGTAAATACACCCATGGAAGTGCAGTTACCTAAAGCAGCAGCTGAAGGTTAGCAGCAGAGTGTAGTGTTGTGGCTTGGCTCCAGGGACTGTGAAATTCTGGGTTCAAACGTAAGGCCCTCATGCACAGTTTTTAGACCTTAGGCCAGCCCTTTCAGTTAGCCTGAAATTGTTTTTCTGTGATACTGCAAATATGTCATCAGAGATGAAATTAGATTAGAAGTTGTAAAATTTTTTTATATGATTTCTAATTCAATATAGCCTTATGAAGCTATATTTTCCTTTTTTATCCTTTTTTCTCATGTTCATTTGGTATATAATGGTGTACACTCTTGTTTTTCGTACAGTGCCTGATAGGCAGGCTTTGGTAAAATTACATCTTGTGAGCCCTCTGGAATACCAATAAATAACTGCATATAGCAGAAGATCTGAATATCCTAAAAAATAACCAGCCTGTTATTTGTGCTTTTTTTATTGGAATATTATTGGAACATTTTAGAAATTAAGGAATAGTTTCAATGCTTAAATACATCCCACTCAATTCTGGCCTTTTCCTGTTGCCTAATTTAAGTACTTTTCACTCTCACGTCTTGGTAGGAAATGTGGAGAGAAAGAAGTATTTCCGGAACGCTGTTCAGTAACCTACAACCTGAAATAGAGGAACTACACAGGCTGCCTCAACAGCAGAGTAGGACCAGAGTTAGATATTCACTGAAATGGCAAAAGTGAGATGTGAGGAATCTGGAAAATACTGATTTCTCTGGAGGACAGAAGCTGCTACTGTAGCCTCAGGGTTGGGGCCAGTTACATGCCTTTTCAGTCCCTATTTATTGGAGAGTAGGCCTAGAGCCAGGAACTTCAGTGACATGAGTAGATCAAAAGCAACTTTTCCCATCTTTTCTTGGCTTATCTGACACCAGATGACTTTGGTTACTTGGCAGAAAAGTTGTGTATCTGCACCATAGCAAAGTAAAGTCCTGATGGTCTCTGCTGTGCTAAACCACCAAGACAGGAGGCTGAGGGTTGGGGAGAGGACTTTATTCTCTCAAGAAAGAGAATACTGTTGAATCAGCTTTTCTGTGATACCACGAATAGGTCATCAGAGACAAAATTAGGCTAGAAGTTGTAAAATATTTTTGTATGATTTCTAGTTTTGCAATCTTTCAGGTTTGCTTTTCTCTTTCTGTAGGGTTTTGGGGATGTTTAATCATGCTGACGACAGAGAAACTGTGTATGCCTGGTTCACATTCTCACACTGGCTTGTATATGCAAACAGTGCAGCCAATCCTATTATTTATAACTTCCTCAGTGGTAAGTTACAGTTACCTAGAATTCAAGTTTAACATATAGTTTGAATGTAATGAGCCATAGCAAATAAGATTAATGACTGTGTAACATCAGCTCAGCTCCTCCATGGGAGCTTGACTCTCTTCCGGGAACAAGTTGCCTGAAGTATCCCATTACCTTCAGGCTATCTACCTATAACTAACCTGGACAGTGCCAGGGCCTGAGCCCAAGTGCTGGAATATGACTGTCCATTACATTAATTTGGTAGAGAAGTTCCTGGCATAACTTTGATCTGAAACAATCACTGTTCCACTAAACACTCCCTGGATACTGTCTGGGAGGTAGCACAACCTGGGGGCTGTCCCCAGACAGCATGTTGTATGTAGGTATTGGGGTTTGGAGGCTGTGAGTCTTTAATAGTACTTGCATGACCAGACTGTGCCAACTAGGTTCAAGGCCAAAGAACCAGCCAGGATGCTGTTTACTTACTAGTACAGTTTTGTCTTGGTTCATATTTGTATCATTTGGCTATGGAGAGTAAAATCAGGGCCTAAACTGTATTGCAGCTAAAGCTGCAAAGGATCTAAAGCCGTATTGCAGCTAAATAGAGGGAGGCAAAACTATGTTGATTCTCACTACACATTAGCCCACTGTAATTTTTTTGTGGTGTGTAGTGTGAGGATGATCTGAACAATTTCCTCTGAGCCCCAATAGCAGACTAATGGGTTGTTGAACACTTTGAATCTTCTTTTTAAATATACTAATGGTGAAACACAAATTAGCCATTCTCTCTCATTTCACATGTGAAGTAATGATTCAATCATTTAAACCTATGATTGCTCAATTAATTTTTTGTTATATATTTAATTAACCAACAGACTACCTATGTCATGACTCCATTAATCATTCTAGTTTGTCCATTCTGTCTAGCCAAGAATAATTCAGTCTTCACACCACACCTCACATATCTTCTTAGAAAGGTTATCTTTCTTCTATCTTTCTTCAAGATGATGAAATTGTGATTTCCTACTTCTGCATGAGAAGAGCGTCTGGGTGATTTGCGCTAATTTTGCTTTAGATAGCTCCTTTTTTTTTCTAATCTATGAAGTTGGATGAAATGTGGTTTATAGTACAGGTTTTTTTCATGAGTCCTTTTTATGATTGACAGGGAAATTTAGAGAAGAATTTAAAGCAGCATTTTCCTGTTGCATCTTTGGCAGCCACCATGACGAACGGTTCACCAGAGGTCATGCCAGTACAGAGAGTCGGAAGTCCTTGACCACCCAGATCAGCAATTTTGATAATGTTTCAAAACTTGCAGAACACGTTGTATTGACCAACATAAATACAATCCCATCAAATGGTACTGCACCTATTACCTGCTCTTACTGTACTTGTCCCTATGTCTTTTGATCCTGTGGAAGTAAAATCTAATTGTCCATACAACAATATTTGGATATGAGCACACAGAGAGAAAAAGAGGTTTACAATTAAAAATTGACTATAATAAAAGTAAATTATTGGAAATGTTTTATAGAATATACTGCAACTTCGGTTATATACTGATGAAACAAAATTTCATCACATTAATTTCAAAAGCTGTGGTCCAGTTGAGGAGGGGATAAAGTAATCATATTCTATATAAATATTTTCTTTGGATCCCTACTTCCTTTAGACTCCTAATTAAATAAAGAACAAGTACCTGAAAGTATGAAAATCATCTTCCCTGTCATTGGAGTTTGTTTATAAACAGCTATATTCTATTCTGAGCTAATTATCTGAAGTTGTGGTATATTTCATGACAAAGATTTTAACCAAAATTGTGTGTACAGGTTGAAATACCTGCATGTCCTTTACTATTTCAAATTATCTGCTTACCATGCATTCTGTTGTGAGTTAGGCTGATCAAATAAGAAATTCACATTAATTTATTTTCCAAAATTTTATGTTCTTTTTTCTGTTGGGTAGGTTATTGCATGTGTTCAGGAACAGCTGGGAAGCCACTTTTCACTTACTACGGAGGGAATGTTTATTTTTTCCCTGAATTCAATAGTATTGCCTATATGTATGGCACAAGCAAAGTTACAACCAGGAAACCCAGATGAAAGTGTACCTGTAGATTATGTTTTATCCTTTGTCTCCTATTTATTATAATTATCTTCTCTCTGCCTGTCCTGTGCTCATGGTAGGGGGGTTAGACTAGGTGGTCTTTGAAGGTCTTTTCCAACCCAAACTATCAATGATTCCATGACTGACTTGTACACAGGAAGCTGTAGTGCTCTGCTGGTCACAGTGGCAGCTGGATAAGGAACCACAGGGCAATTTATCAAACAGTGCATATTAAATAAGTAGTAGTAGAATATTAAAATGTTTAAAAGTAAAAAAAAAAAAAAATCAAGGTTTATGCATTAGAAATGCCCTTAGTCTTCACTTAAAATTTGCAAATGCAATTTTGAACAATTTCTGGAAGACCATTTTGTTAATAGACCATCACCTGCATTGTGTCCAGAGAGTGACAATCAGAGGATGAGTCAGTCAGCTACCTAATACAAACAGTAAAATGATCTTAGAATCTTTATTTTTTCTACAGACATCCCAGCTGTGCTCAACCCATCAAAATCAATGGAACTGCATCTCCACATACCAGGAATGAACATGACTTCAAACATAGATGAAGCCATGACAGTTTCTGCAGAAGACACTCTCAACACAGAGAATGTAGAGTGGGATAAATTCATCCCTAGCATAACGAAACTTACCTCGATGGAGTTACAGCAAGGATGACTTTGGATCAATACACTACAACCACCAGAGAGTGGCACATGCTTTTAGGTGTGATACAGACTACAATAACTGGACAAAGGGATTCCTTCAAAATAACTGCCTATTCTATTTTTTCTCAGTCTTATAGAAACCTACTTACCTCAGTATGAGCTAAAGAACACGTCTTTACAAGTCTTTTTAAAGATTGTATTGTATCATACTTTGTAAATACTGTAGATATTTATTTTTATATATTTTAGATGCTGTGGAACGTTCTAAAATGTATCATATAAAGAAATCTAAATATTTGAAAAAAGTCTCAAACATCATTTATTTATATCCTCTTTCTATAAATGATTTCTATAAGTTCTATGTTCATTATGGAACTTTCACTTCAGATTGATTTTGCGAGAGTCCACGTTACTTTTCCAAGCACAGACATGCTTCTGAAGTGTGAACCCAAAGTGCTGAAAGTCACAGATGTTTTCATAAATTTACACTAAAAGCCTTTCTTTTTTTCTGCAGACTTGAGTGCCTAAAAAGTAACTATCTAAATAAAACTTATGTGATGCTCAATGGTGCTATAGGCTCAAAATTCCTGCTCAGGCCAATAGGAATAAGAAGTGTCAGCACCCCTGAAGGACAGCACATTTTAACTTTCGTAGCTCATTTTAGTCCATAATACCTGCAAGTGTTGTTCCAGAAGATCTCTGAAGATCTTTAGAAAACATTGGTTATCTTTCTTGTTTTCTTGATTTCTCTCTCAACTGCCATTTGATACTAAAATTAAAAACATACAATCAATTAACAAATCTATATGCCAAGAAAATGTTGACTTTTTCAACAATTGAAATAAAATATTTATCTCTGGAAATTATAGAGGTGACATCTCTTTGGACTGATAGATAAAGCGCTCACTCATACATTTTCCAATTATGGGATAATCTCCCTGGCCTGGGGCTTCCTACTATGTATTGCAATTTTTCTTTTAAAGGATGGTGCATCACTGGAGACTTAGTCTACTAGATGAATGTGGCCTATGGGTTAGAATAAGGCTAATCTGTCAGATTTACCCTGTGGTACTACTCTTGCTTTTCAGTTCAGATTTTTCAAAAGAAAGGGTAAGATGGGAGGGAGGAATTGCTTTTCCCAAAAAACCATTTGACATAGAAAAAAGTCTCACGTATTCAAATGTTTCTACAAAGGCAATTATTCACAGACTAGATGTTATTTGAATAACTTATGTAAATATTTTTTCTAGGTTTTGCTTTGATCTAATGTCATGCAATGTATTATCTATCATGGCAGCTATAGTTTTATGAAGTGCTTAATCACTTTATGTTTTAGCCTCCCCCAACAGCTGTTTTACTTGACATTGTTGCAAATGCTCCATGGTGTTGAAAGAAAAAAAATTGCATTTGTTTATATATTAAAGTTTTCTATTAAAAGAGAAAAAGGAGAATATTCTTTTTCAATTAAAAAAATAATGAGAAATATCTAAATGGAAAGAATGTTTAAATATCAAATAAAATAATAGGAATTCCTTTATTTCTCTGTATAAGCTTAATGTTTGAGTATAGCTATTATGTCAATGTTATTTCACGAAATTATTTTACTTTGTCTCTTCTAAGAAAAGAAAACCCAAATAATTGTGAAAAGCACAGCAGGATTTGATTTTATAGCTATTGTAGTTCCTTTACCATTAGAAGGCTATTTTTGCTCTTCAACCACAGATAATATAGAATTCTTAAAATGGGAAACAAGATATATTTATTTCTATATAATTTGAAATGACTGAACAAACAGCTGATGAATTAAAACATTACAGAAATAGGAAAATGGAATTTGAAAAGTCCTCTAAGTTTTTCTTCTGTTTTCATATAAGCAAGTAAAAATTTTAAAAAAAGTAATTAAAACTAGTAATCTAGATGCAAAATAATTATCAGCAATCATTTATTTGAGACACAAAATGTCAGTTAAGCCCAAATTTTGGAAGGCTACACTTTAAGTTCAGAAAATGTATTTTTAGATTTTCCTTGAAGAGAGAAAGAATGCAGAAAGTACCTGGTTATCCAAGAAAACTTGGACAGCATAGAAGGGGAGTAGGTATACTTTTCAAACATAAAAGGTCACAGGTCACACATAAAAGACCAGCAAAATTCTTATGCCTTGTCAGGTGTGTTGCTCAGATTCCTGTGAGATTAACAGGAAGGGAAAGGGTACAGTATTTCTCACCTGGGCCAGGACATAAGGAACTGAAAGAACAATGTTAGTGATACTCATGGAAAAGTCCTAATTAGCATCTTTCTAAAGGGGGGTGAACACCACCTGCCAACACAACCTGTCTTCTTTTTGTTGCTACCTTAATGCCAGTGGGATAAATTGTGTTAGTTAAGTCGGTTCTGAGGCAGTTTTGGGCTCTTGCAAGTCTTCTGTGCCATCTTAGAAATGGAGGTTCTGGCCTTAATTTTCTCTTTTGTAACAGAAAATGTCTCTTTTGTTCTCTTTTTTCTCTTTTCTTGTTTTCACTTAGATCTCCAAAATTAAAATATTCCAACATTTTTAGGAATTTCTTTTAGCCATAACTTTAACTTAACAGTACTTTTTATGTGGAGAAAATAAATAAAAAATGAGACATTAACAAATGATTCTGGGTGTTCCTCTGGACAGTTTTTGTTGAGTAAATAGCATATCTTTCAGATACAAATGATACAATCAGAGCTTATCAAAGATTTGAAATTCTAAGGATAGCTGGAGAGTGTTAACTAAGGACTGGGAACTTCCATGGTTATCAAGCTAAAAATTGGTTAAATATGGTTATCAAGATAAAGACTTGGTTTTTTTAATGAAAAGACTTTTCATTCAAAAATTTCTGGATTCTATGAAATAAATATTTTTTATGCAAATATTCATGTTTTTATTTCTTTAGTTTTACAAAATTTGAGAACTACCTAGACTTTTTCTCCTTTAGTTCTGATATGTTTTCAGGCAGCATTTCACTGCAAAGACTCCATAGGCATTTAAAAATCTGTTGACTTCTTGTGTATAGTAGTGGCAGGGGGTTCTTTGCCAGTTTTAGGGACTTTTATTCCAGAAAGATCTAAATATTTAGATACATTCAAAATATTAATCAGATGTATTTATTTTTTAACTAAAATAATCACTGGGAGAAATAAAACAAATAGTAAGCAGTAGTTATTAATGGAGATAGAAATAGCTGTGAGAAGAGAGGGTAAGATTTTAAGAGCAATATGGAATGTAATGCCCTTTGCATGTGAAACAAATTAAAGCATCTTAAAGGAAATTCTGGACTTCTTATCCATCAGAAGAAAAAAGGTGAAGAATGAGCATTTCTTATCCAGTGTACAAATACTGAAAATTATCTGAAAGCTGAACCTTAATTGGGTTTTATTGCCTCTAGCTGTTTTGATATTCTAATATTTCCACTGGCAGGTTAGAAGCATAGAAATGGAGTTCTCATGCCATTGTTTCTGCTCGGCCACAGCAACAGTGAACATGGAGTTTAAATCACAACATATTTGTTTCTGCTGATATAAATTGTTGTGCCATGGTCATTTTGGTACTTTGTCTCTCAACATATTTCACAGCCTTGGAGGTCTGATATCTTGACCTGTTTCCTCCTTTCCTGTTGTCACTGTAGTGATAAGCTTGTGTCCTGCAGTCACAATAAGTGTAAGATAATATCTCCTTCTCTCCACCACCAAAAAGGCTTTTTTTCCCTTTTCTTCTGGACTGCATAGAGGGTACCATCTTGTTCTCTGATATTATCAAAATTGTTGATATTAAAAATCCATGTTATTAACCTGGTGAGTGCTTTATAGCATGGAAAGTACACTAAATATTAGCTTAACTCAGCCCTCACTGTATGATAACATACTGCTGCATGTTATTATGGTTGAAGGCCAAGGTAGCTCTCAAATTGAAAATCTGTCTCGCAGCTAAAATTATATTCATCTCTCAGACCGTTCCTTCTACTTCTACAGGTTTTTCTGTGGCTGTTGGATATACTGGGTGAAGTAATATGTATTGAATACGATTTAAAAACGAACAAATATTCAGCAATTTTGTCATTAGGAGTTTAAATAAATAATGCAATAAAATAAATAAGCTAAAAATCGTGTTAGAAATAAGATTATATGCAAGATTGAATTTTCCTAAGCTAAACAGAAAATAAGCAAAATCTGGACTTGGATTTGTCAATAGGCACAGGATTTCAACCACTACATCTCTTTGACAGATAACCTGAAAGTTCCATTATGGCTTTTTGTTTTAAGCATTCAAGGACCAAATCCAGTTAAAAGTGTTCTGTAGTGAAAATAAGATTTGTGAGTAGCATGGAGAAATCAATAGAGATCTGTTGTTTCCCCCTCCTTTCAGTGCAAAAGTAAAGAGCACACACTGAAGCCAGCGGGTGTATGATTGCATGCATTATGGTTGATTTATTTTTTAATAAGTACCAAATCAGCTACTGACTTTTGTACGGTAAAATCTTTTTGATGTATTTTAGTGAAACTCCTGAAGTTGGACTCACAATCCAGTCTAGATCCAGACTCACAATCCAGTCTGGATCTAGACTAACAACTGGTTAGTTGTTCCCCTGGTCTGAGTCTTAACATGTTCCCCAGGTCTTTTTTCTCCTTAACAGATCACGGTCCTATTCCACACCTGAGATGAAACAAACAAATTCACTTCGAAAACGTGTTGAAAAGTTCTTGCAGCAGATGATCGGACACAGCAACAGGCATTTTCTAAAGAGCTTACAGGCAGCAGCCAAAGACTTGCTCTGTTAGTTTCTCTGGAAATCAAGTGAGAACTGGACGCGGACGGAGCGCCACATCCCGTGGAAAATACCAGTGCCCGGCGGCGGGCGGAGTGCGAGGCGCGGGTGTGGCGGGGCGGGCGGGGCGCTCTGCCCGGCGCGGGGCTCAAGGGGCGGCGCCGCTCCCGCACCTGCCGCCGGCGCGACCTGCGGGGCTGCACGGCCCGGCCGGCCATGGCCGCGCTCCTCGGCCTCGGTAAGTGCGGGGGGCGGGAGGGGACCCCAGCCCCGCCGGGACCCGAGCCTCCCCATAGCTCCTCTCCGTGGGTTCCCCTTTCGGCTCCATCCCCTCCCCTGCTCCTGGGGAGCCTCCCGGAGACCTGTCGGGATTCGCACCGGCTTGGACAGGGTCCGGCAGCCCGGCCCCGGGGAGCGCCTCTGCAGCAGGGCTGAGGTAAGGCACGGCAGGGCGGCGGCGGTGAGGAGCTGAACCGGTGAGGAGAACCACGGATGGGACGCCTTGTCTGAGTAAACAGCCACTTGTTTGCTGACTGGAGAGTGCTGGGTGCTGGCAGTGCTACATAGAGGGCTGCTGACACTTCCTTTGGGTTTGAGTGGAGAAACAGGGAAAATTGACAAAGCTGGCACAGAAGGATTTGGCAGAAGAGAATACAATGAGACAAGTATATTTTTATTTCTGGTGGGGTTTTTGTTGTTGTTGTTGTTTATTTATTTATTTATTTCTGTTATTCTTCCTCTTCTCAAAACCCCACTATTGTAAACTTGTATTCCACTGTCAAAAATATTTTGTATGTAGTTCTTCCCGAGCTCTTGTTAAATTGTCCTTTATTGCTTTTCAACTATATTCAAAGTATATTCAGCTGTAGTTTGCCATTCTCCTTGGGAGCTAGCTATCTTGCTGGTCTTGCCATTGGATAGAAACCACAGCTTTGTTTGATATTTTTCATTATTACCTGGCAGAGAATAATTCTGCAGTCTCAGAATTGGGAAATGTAATTCCTCAGTTCCCATTCTGCAAAATGCAGGTGCTAAAATGTTCTTTTTTTTCTCCCCTTTTCACTTTAGACACCAAATTCTCCAGAACATGGAATTTTACACCTACACAATGAATCAATAGTCACTTGCATAAAAATACAGACATCTGTAGAAATTTAAATATATGTGTCTTCTTGTCAAAATGGGTCCCTATAAAAGTTTTAGCTACAAAGATGCCCTGAACTCTTTTAAGCAGGAAACAGTCAGTATTCCAAACACTAGAGTAAATAACTACAGTGAATGACTAAAGTAATAACTGTAAATTTAAGCAATTGTATAAGCTATAGTGCACTGGATTCTAAAATCATATAGGACAGTGTTTCATGTATACCTCTGGCAGTGTACCCCTCCGTACTGCTAAGGAAACAAATGACACATCCATAATATATCATTAGACCTAGTGAAGCCCTTTCTTAGACTGAATTACCTTCAATCATCGATTATGCTACTCAGCTCTTTATTTTGCAAAAGCATATCCTTGTTTTTGTGGGCACAGGTTCCAGGTGTGTTTGAAATAAACAATAGTCTGAAATAATCCTTAAAAAGGAGCAGGTGCTGCTAGTTGGCTGCTCAGTCAATCCTACTTTGAGTATCCATTTTCAGCCACTGCTCCTCGAAAGCTGTTGGAACAGGAGGGAGACAGCACAGAGTCTTTGTGCTGCAAATCCTAATCAGATGCGTAAATCTTCTGTTATGTCAGTACCTACAAAATAGGCAAATGATCATCCAGCAAAGTACCTTTTCTTAATAAGTTCCTGCATTTGTAATTTTGTATTGTCTTATATAGAGAGTCTTTTTCACTCGTTAAGTATTTGACAACGTTTTTTCTTCTGTCATCTGAATAAATAGTGAGTAATTTCACAGTTAGACCTTTTGGAGACAGTCGCAGAACTAAAATATTGTCTTAATCAGCGGAAATTGTTCCTATGGATGGGCCAGCTGCCCATTCCTCAATCTCAAGAGGCAGGAGCTGTTTCTATCAATTGGTTTTCATGGTTGACATACAGACACAGCCTAAAAGAGTATTTCAGGCTGGAAGTCACTGAAATCATCACCAGTCTTGCATAGATCTGAGAACTGGCAGGAATATGCACAATTGAGGAAGGATTAGCACTGGCTATAATAAGCACATACGGCCTCTTCTTTGGCTCGTAGGGACACTAGATGCTGTTGTACCTGTCAATTATAAAGTATTAAATGTTGCTTTATATTTATCAACATGCATCCAGAAAGTGTTCCCTACAGCATCACTATTATATCACTGGTAAATATCATTTCCAGAAGGGATGTCATCACCTCTAAACAGTACTGGCTCTTTAAGATTATTTAGATTAATATTTTATATGTAATTTCTTACTCTAAAATGTATCATTGGAAAAATTTAATTTCTCCCGGTAGGGTCTGGACAAGTCTTGAAGGAATATTTCATGCCTCTTGCACATGGTGTTTAAGGGATTAAACAGTGCTGGAAACTACTCAAATTCCATATGAATTTACCTAAACATGACGGGGGGAAAAAAGGACGCTTGGTCTGGAAGATGCTGTGTCCTTCAACAACTAAGGAAAACACTCGCATCAGGTGTTCAGCAGCTAGTTTGATAAAGCCTGAAATCAGTGTCTGAAGCTTAGTTTTATAGAAAATAAAGATGTGGTTACAATTTAGAAGTTGTGTTACCATGGGAATGTTGATGAAACCCCAGTTAATTTTTTTTTTCTTTTCTTAGTAGGGCAATTTAATTTTCTACTGATAAGTCACAGGTGGTGACGCTTTAAAATTTTTTGCCTTGAAACCTCCATATCAGTCCTCAGTTTCAAAACTTTTTTATGAAATTAACAGGCTCAGTGCCCTCAGGGAAGCAGATAAAGACATAAACTGGGGGGTGGTGTTTTCAAGAAATAATCTGTGAAGTAAAAACAGAGTGAAGAGTACTCTATTATAAAATAAAATTGCATTTATTGTCTAACAATTGTGTACCTGTCAAATCTTTCACATAGTTTATTCACAGGAATTCCAGTATAATCTAACTCGGTGAGATTTCATGCAAATAAAATGCTGTTTCCTCTGAATTTTATACTGTTTTTCTTTGTGTAATTTATTATGTATCTTATTATTATCTGCAGTAATTTCAATATGTCTGTGCACTGATGTCATATATAGCTATGGTTGATGTTATAATACTGGGGTAAAACAATGCAAAATATGCCACACTGCAACTTCAAAAATTTAAATTTAATTTTCCAGTTGCAAAACTGAGGAAAAGATTTCTTCTGTTAAAAAGTAACTTGACAGAAAACTTGAATCTATAGATAAACTACAGTAAATTATATTTTTGTAATCTATAAAAAGGGAAAAGCTGTAAAGGAAAAAGGTCAGTACAATATCTGCTGTATTAACTATATAACACTGTATTCTGTTTTCACAGTTTTGTTCATGTATTTCACGTGTATATCTACTGTCCAGACTGCTGACTGTCTGCATTTGAGGGAGCAGTGTATAAATGCTGCAAATGGATGTGAGAGTGTCTGGAATGTTGTTGAAGATGCCTGCAATATTTCAGGTAATTCTTTACGGTGTACGCATCTTTATTTTGAGTTGTTGTATCATACATATTCATAGTTTATCACAGTATTGCTGTAGTAACTGAATGAATCAATGAGATTTCAAAGAGAAAATTATGACAACAGACAGACAACTTCTGAAATCCTTGACAATGGCTGATGCTATTTTTACTAACAGTCATATTGTCCTTTCAATACGGTGATAAATGAAATTTCTGCACTATGAACAAAGTCAGAGTCTGAACCAAGTCAAGAAGTCTGAATTCAGCAGAACTTATGCTCTTATGGGATCCAGTTAAACAAAGCCAGTGTGCAGCTGGAAAAAAGTTCCAACTTTGTTTTACATAATTTAGAAGAGTTGATCTGCCCCCTCCCTGGAGGTGTTCAAGGCCAGGGTGGATGGGGCTTTGAGTAACCTGATCTAGTGACCGGTATCCCTGCCCATGGCAGGCAGGTTGGAACGAGATAATCTTTAAGGTCCTTTCCAACCTAAACTGTTCTGTGATTCTATAATCTCACACAATACCCAAAATAATATAGTAGTTACTTAAATTCTTAAATATTGCACTAGAATAAGAAAATAATCAAATAAAGAAAGCCTCAAAGGAAGTTGTGTTTTAGGGAGGCACACTGTAATTCTTCAATGAGTAGTACCTACGTGTCACAGTAATTCACTTGCAGGGGGTGATAGTATGATAAAGTGCAGGTTATGACACAGTTAAGCCTCCTTGAATTGTTAAACAGATTCTCGCATAAATGAGGGCAGAAAATCAGTTTCTTTCTCTGTTTATTGCTCTTCCAATATCTGATGCTTTATTTCCAAATAAACTATGTTTTAAGTAGGGAAAGACCAGGTATTATAAGTTCGACCTGAAACTCATCCTAATCTCTGTGGTTGTTCAGATGAAACTGTTCCTTTCTCCAAAGGCCTGTTATCTTCTTGAACAATTCTTGGCTATCATTTACCACCTCTCTCTTCCTTTAAATCCGTCCAAGACCTTGCTGTTAAATTTTAAGTGTTCATCTTCCAGGTGCTGTTGCACTATAGTCTGATAATGTCATTAGACCAAGCTAGTAATGACACCTTTTTTGACTGCTAAATGTCAAGGGCCTTGATTTGCTGCTACATTGCTACATCAGCCCTAGCAAATGATAAGGGCCAGGGACTCTTTTCTGACTGAATTCACCTGTCATGGGCAGGATGTAGAGGCATCTGTATCTCCATGGAAACCTCCCTTCTGCTTATAATGACATTATTTGAACAGAACCAGCAATATCATGATGCTGTAATCTGTTCTGAGCCTCAGCTGCAGCAGAGTTGACAGTGGGAATGCCCCTCTGTCTGTCTTGATGTCACGACCTGATCCCACATTTGGTTTGTGAGGGAAGCCAGGCAGTAGAAGTTGCTTGGCTTCGTGGTCAATAAGCCATTGCTGAAACATTCACTTGTAGTGTAATCTACCTGAATGCCTCTGTCTGTCTGATTTGTTGTATAGATTTGATGGCCCAAATGTCCCAAGGCAATATTTAAAATAATTAAAACAGAAAATTCTCTGAGAGATCCTTCTTAGTGTGTCTTTTTCCAGATACTTATCTGCTTTGCAGATAAAAGTATCTGAATACTTTTAAGAATAGATGGACTAAATGAAAAATACATGATAACAATTACAACAGTCCCCAAAGAAAATTAGTTTCAGCCCAGGTTCTATTGAGCTCTTAAATATTTTATGTGAAGTGAAACAGTTTCAAAAGATATGGTGGCTGTTTGGAGGGGAAAAAAAAAAGTAGTATTGGAATATGCAGTACTTTCAGGCTCAGGTGACTAAAAGAATGAGCTCTCTAGAACCAGACCTCTTCCCCAAATCACAAGAAGTTGTACTTGCTTCTCTCACATCATTGACAAAGTCAGTATCACCAAGACTACTTGACATAAAGATCAGGTTTTGTGCTCTATCCTATTAATGATTATACCCTGCAACCAGATGAAGTGGACCAGCATAATTACTTCTGTGATCTCCCCTTTGGATGTACTGCATTGTCCCATAATATACTGTTTATCTTGCTTATCATCCTATATACTTATTCATTGATATTAAAGGTATTTGTAACTCTGCCAGAGAAACCATGCAGAAATAAATTCTTCTTGTGATTGCTTGTTTGGTTTTGCATCTGTATGTTTCTTTAGGATAATAGCTTTGGCAAGGACCCTCCAGCAATGCAGAGCACTCAGGTATTGTGTTGGGTCTAGGACAAATTATACTAAATGTGCTTATTAGGTACCGTGATCCCAGAGCATGTAAATTGAGTCAGACAGCCAATGGTACCTCCTGGAGAGCCTACAGAAACAGAGATAGAAAATCTACCAGCAGCATTATTAGTAAGAGTAACATTATACTGTCTGTCATTTGCAAGTCTAAAAACTTCATGGATGAACTGTAGGAATGGAAAAGACCCTTCAGTTCTGAGCACAAATGTGTTACTTGAAGGTAATAGCCAATGGGGCAAATATTTGTTTTGTTAGTTTCTTTATGCAAAATCTAATTACAAATGATAATTACACTCCTACTCTGTGGTATGAGTTCAGTAACTCAGTCCCTCAGACTGTAAACTCAAAGTTAATTGTGTGATTATCAAGACCTCTATCTTTTGCTCTTCAGAGCAGGTCTGGGAACACTCTCCAGATGACTGCCTAAGTCACTCCTTTTCCTGTCAAACTTTCGATTGCTGTTTCCCTACTACTACAACAGCATTTCCAGAGTCTCAGTTTGTAGTCCTCTGAGTCCTATCCTTCTTCTACCTTCTGGGCTTTTTTGGTTTGTTTGTTGGTTTAGGGTTCTTTTTTTCTTCTATTATTTCACTGAAAAAAAATAAATATTTCTGAGCTCTGATTTAATGAGGAGTATAAATTTTCTTAATTTTTCTGAACTGAAAACATCTGTGTTCAAAGAAAAAACCTCAGACCACTTAAATTTTAAGGAATCTCATTTTGAATTAGATTTGGATGAGTTCAATTTTCTTACAATAACAGAATATTGAGGTTGGAAGGGATCTCTGGAGGTCTAGACTGTGGTCTCACCAGTGCTAGAGGGGAAAACCAAGGACTTTTCTCTGCAGTCTTCAACTGCAGTTCCTACTGAGACAACTGAAGAGCTGACTGTGCAAGAACAGAGATTATCACTCTGGAAGTGTCAGCTTCTACTCTGTCATGCTTCTATTCGTGATCCCGTGTACATGAATTATATCATCATCATCATCATGGCTAGGCTTCGCGAACGAAGATTTGGGAAGGCACTATCCACATTTGCTGCAGGCACGCTGGTGGCTTATGAGGCCAATACGTGACAGACATATCCGATTGCAAAAGGCGCAGCAGAAAGACTCCTTAGATGGTGTAATCTGCAAGACACGGTTCTTTCTGCGTTGCCTTTTTTCCTCGACAGTGATCCTGCGTGTGTTCTCGAAGGAGACAGCTGCGTTATAGATGCTGTGTCTCCAGGCCTCCCGATTTGAGGCCAGAGTAGACCAGTTATGGTGATCAATATGGCCAAGGCTGAGATGTTGTTTCAGGGAGTCCTTGTATCTTTTCTTCAGGGCTCCTCTCATGCGGCAGCCAGTGGCAAGTTCACCATAGAGCAGGATCTTAGGGAGGCGGTGGTCCTTCATCCTTGAGATGTGCCCTGCCCATCGCAGCTCCGTTCTCAGTAACATGGCCTCAATACTAGTGACAGCTGCTTGCTCTAGTACAGATGTATTGGTCACATAATCTGACCAGTGGATGTTAAGGATTGTACGGAGGCAGCGCTGATGGAAGCGTTCTAGGAGACGCAGGTGGTGGCGGTAGATGACCCATGATTCGGAGCCGTATAGGAGAGTAGACAACACTATGGCTTTGTAAACGCTGATCTTGGTGCTTTTCTTCAAGTGTTTATTACGCCATACTCTTTTGTGGAGTTTTCCAAAAGCACTATATGCCTTAGCTAACCTGTTGTCTATCTCTCCGTTGATCTTACCATCCGAGGAGATGAGGCTACCAAAGTAATTAAACTGTTGGACTGATTTGAGCTCTGATTGGCCAATGGTGATGTGGGGATGATGGGGGACTTCCTGAGGTGCAGGCTGAATGAATTATGTACTTATAAATAAATCTAATTATGGGTAATGGTTGCCAAATATTAGGTTAAGTGGGCATTTTTTTTGGAAATGCCTTAGAAGCATATGTGTAAGATAAAATATATTACCTAGAACTAATCACTGGTAAAACAGCAATAATTGAAAACCAGCAATAAAATATTTTCTGCTGTTCATCACAACTGAATCAATACAGTGTACACACAGACCAATACTGATAATAGGTTATTTCTACAGAATTTTCAAGAAGTCAGGCAAGGGAACCCCATAAATCTGATGTACTTCCTGATTCTGTCTGTGCTGTTTGTATGTTCATAGCCCCACAACCTTCCCCTCACCCCCGTTTGTCAGCTGCTGTGACTCAACTCACAGCACATGGGGCCATTCTGAACACAGCTTTGTGTCTGACTTCTGACCATGACATGTTAGTGTCATGAACACAGGTGAGCTAAGTGAGACTGGGGTGCTGTATAAGATATACTGGGTTTTGTGGGTTTTATTCTTCTACCTCTATTCACCTCCACTCTTGAAGTGTCCTCGGGATCTTGAAGAAGAAAGTCATAAATTTTGTCAATAAGCTAATTTTTACCCAAGCCCCTCCTGATCTTTGTTTTTTTTCTACCCATGAAATTCGTTCTCCTGAAGTTCTTCTATTATCCCTTACTCACTTCATAAAACATAGATGAGAATATCTGCCCACCTTCTGAGCCTCCATAGTTCCCATGTCACCATATTATTTCCACCCTAGTTTCTTGGTCAGGGCGTATTTTATATCCATGACCTTCAGTAGATCTTCTGATCTCCTTGGCTACTGAAAGTGTGAGGTCTAAGGGTCAGGGTCATGCTCTACTTCTGAAAATGCAGGAGGCAAGTTGAAGATGCGGCTGGAGAGATACAGGCACTGTCACCACCTCCTTTGCTAATACAAGGGGTGAAGTGGGAACTGAGAACTGCAGCTCTTGCTGGCCTGTGACATTCCCCTGTAGCAGTGCATTTTTTGATACGCCCCCAAATCCTCCTTAGCAACAGCAACTGAAGAAAGGGCAGTGCAGACACAGTTTGAAAAAGGGGTGGCAGGATGTGGATGTGTGTTCTGGAATAGCTGATTTTCGTTCCTTCAGGCGCAGGCAAAATGCAGTTTTCTCTTCCAGAACTTTGCTTTCCACTGCTATTTGTGACAGCAACATATAAATGATGTTAAAACTCTAATCACGTTAAATCTTGCCCATGGTGGTAGTGACACATAGCTTCTCACTTTTCAGTTTTACTGGAGTGCGCAGTCTCTGCTGCTCCAGGTTAGTGGGGAAGCAGCAAGGCAGGAAGCCAGACAGCAGCGTTCACAGGGCAGAGAAAATAGCCAAAGTGCTCGGTAGATTAAAACTGATCCTCATGCTGCCCTGGGATCTGGTTGGATCTCATGAGCCATGTACTCCTTGTCTGACATACTGCGAGACACTGTCTATGAGGTGAAGAGAGCAAATGTGCTGGTTTGGGTACCTGCTTATCTCTTTTGACAAGGCAGATCATGGCTTTAACAAAATAAAACTTTCTTAAATGGTATTAAACTGCTTCTTATGTAACATTCTTAAGTAATGTGTAACTTTCTTAATAATAAATAATAAAATACTTTGAAAAACTTTTAGCTCATAAAGTGGAGAGTTGATTGATTTACCTTTGTACACAAACTAGTATATACTCTTTATTACACATACAAGGAAACTATGACCTGACAGCCTGTGTGAGTGTCTTTGTCATTGAGTCCAAGTGCACACACAAGCAGTGGGCTTAAAACTGGGCTGATAAGCTGGGGCTTCTGCATATTTTTTTATGTTAACTTCTCCTTTATTTTTATTATTAAAAAAACCTAAAAATCAGAGTATTCTTGGACTAATTTAAATTTGTTATCATCCTCAGTCAATGAAGTGGTTCTGTAGAGTAGCTGTCCAAGGGTATATCCAAATGGCACTTGTAGGCTCATGCTATCCTGACATGAGTTAGAGAATCTGACTTAGTGCTGACATCTCCTCAGCCTGGGGTTAGCATCACCATTATCACAGGACTAGGTCTGCCATCTGTGTCCTCTCCCTGACACTCTGTTACGTGGCAGTGCCTTAGCCTACACTCTGAATTCCTATCCCTATAGCAGGCACCTCATTTCTGCACAGGACCAAGATCAGTCTCTCAGGGCCTCAGTTCAGGATGTGCCCCTCCACTCCTTTGCACCTTTTCAGTTTGGTCTCTGTCCCTCATCTACTTAGAATAAAAGGTATGCGTTAAAGGTTTTATGTACCTTGTAAATGAGAACAGATATTCTGGCAATGGGTCAGATGAAATAAAAGAAGGGAATATTGTACTCGCAACTTTATTATATTACTCTGAATATTATTTAAAATTTGTAAATTATGACAGGTTTTCAAACAAAATTAAGTGCAAGCCATCTTCTGTTGGCAAAGCATATTATTTTTGTGCTTCAATTGAATTGTTTTATGTAAACATATCACTTAAGTGCTCATAAACATTAACAACGTTATAATTTTAGTGGTGAGTTCTGGGTAATAAGTGCAAGGCAGAAGACACTCTTGGATGTAATAGAATCGTCCAGGTCCAGGCTGATGAATACTCAGAATTTAAAAACTGTGTCTGCACTACAGACAATATCTGTAGCATCACAACTTTACTTGGGAAACAGTGCAGCATTAATAAAGGTAACTAAACACAAAGTTTTAATTATGAAGACCAAACTGAGTAATTTTGTAACCCCCATTTTAACTGGATTCAAATTTCTTTACATATTTCTCAAATCTGAGAATTCCTCTGCCAAATAAGTTTTGTCTTTTCTATGATATTCACACTCCATATGAAAGAAATGCCATATCTGCTTTAAAATAAACAAAACCAATAAAATGTATGTGATAAATTCAAATAGTTTCTAAGGCTCTTGCTCGATCCACTGGAAAGCAAGAGTGAAAACACAATGTGTGTTGAGGGCTACTCATTGCCTGAGGAGGTTTGAGCACCATTGGATAGGTTATAGAGAGAGAGACAGATCCAGCCACGTTATGAAGGGGAGTGTGAGGAAATGGGGATGCACAGTGGTGCAGTTGTGTCACACTGTGTTGCAGGAGCACCTTTACTACATCTGAGAGAGGTTACTGGATGTAGGAAACATAGTCACCACCTTCGTAAAGCTGTACATAATATATAAAATGCATCTTTTAAAATTTCTGTTGTAATCAATGGGCCTAGCTCCTCTCAGTTCATTTTATTATTCTGAGAACTCTTATCCCTTCAGAAAGCCTGTCTGTAATTGAGAATTACTCAGTGGACGAAGAAATTGCAGTTTGTGACCCAGTGTCTCCTGGCATAATGATTAGCAAAGCTGACACAATAGAGCTAAAATCAGCCAGTGAATGAGAGTCTGGAAAGTTGATTCATGGCACTGATCCTTTACTCCCTGCTGGCATCAAACAGCATACATCAAATAGTAGTAGAATATATGGCTTTATTGCAGGGGAAATAATATCCTGATCTGTTACTCCTTTCCCCAAACAAGAAGGATACGTATCTAAAACCTGACATTGATGTCATTTGAGCAGTTGCTTTTGCTTCTAGCAAAATGAAGTAATTTTATATTTTTTTGCTGATTGAGATGACATTTCTCACTAGCATAGAAAAAAAGTTCATATGGAGTTACACTAGTGTTGAGTTTACCTACAAAGGATAGCATATGGTGTTGGTAGGTACTTTCATGAGTAATTCTCCCTGTCTAACTTAAATTGCTATTTCAGGTAATGAATGAACCATCTGCTGGCATTGTGATTTTCTCTTTCCAAATTATGCATTGGATTAAGATGATAATCCAGGATATGTCCAATCTGTAGGTGGTTAAAATTATGTGAAATGTATCCCTTTATATGCAGTAATTTTAGTGAAGATTTCTTTTACTACTGTTTTGCAGCTGAATTGTTAAAGGGGACTACTATACAGATAACAGCACACAGTAAGCATGAGGAAGATTCATTAGTCTGCAAGACTCTGAAATTATTCTGTGTTTACTTACAGCTCAGAATGAAACTAGGGCTGTTTCATTCATTGTATTGCATTAAGACAATTATCCTTTTCCTGTGTTTTGTGCTGACCTGTGATGATGCTCCATCTTCCATTTCATTTATATCTCTGTTCGTACCTATTTGTACAGAATATTTGGAGTCTTTCTCAAGATCAGACACTGAACTGAGTTTTAGGCAGCACAGAAACCCCAAAGACGAAAGGCACTCAGAAGAATTGGAGAACGACTGCCGTATTGCAAAACAACGCTGTCGAGAGGACCCTTCCTGCTTTGCCCTGTACAGGAGCTTCCAGAGAGCATGCCAGGCAGATGCAGCAAAGTGCAGGTTTCCAATGGTCAACCAGGAGTGTTTGTCAGCATGGAAAGAACTGATGAAAACAGTGCTGGGACAGTGCAAGTGCTCAGAGCCACTTCAGATGAGATGCATTAAAATATGGAAGGGAATATTTAACAACCGTTGTTTACAATACTCTCAAGAGAGCCAAGCTTCGGCACCCAGTGGACATGATGACGACAGTGATGATGATGACTATAATGCTGATGTTGATGATGAGAAGAATCTGGTCACTGACACAGGTTAGTGTTATTCCAGCAGTCTGAATGCTTTCATACATAACAGTAGTGTCCACAGTCAGTAAGAAAGGTTTTCTTAATCATTTGCACTTTAACATTGAAAATGAGTTCATTTTAAAAGGCCTGTTTGTTTATAAATGAACTCACAATATGATAGAAAAATGATAGCCTGGATGCAAATACTCCTGTCCTTCAATATGTTAATTTGATACAACCTGATCCAAATCAGTCCATTTTAGCTTTTCTTTATGACTAGAAACAATATAAGACCATTAACAATAATTTTCTAATAGCAAAAATTGTCAGCTTGCCTTGACTTCAGGTCATGACAAGCGGCTGGTTCAACTTGAAAACTAGTCCACTGATGAACACATTAAGGCCTCTGGCTTTTATTTATTCACAAGAAATCTGACTTTATAATGCAGTGAGAAGCTCTAAAAAACTCTTCTTGAGTTCACAGGTTCTATAATTATGTAAAGAATGTTATCAGCAGCCTTTAATAAACTGTGCTTTGATCCCAGAACTTATGAATATATGTAATAGAGGGGTTAGAATTTGTTAATGAGTTCTACTCAGTGAAACTAATTTGTTTTATTCTTGTTCATTTTTACTACTGGCACTATGCAAACAAGACAGCCAATACTTTAAAGTTAAAAAGCTAACCTGAGACATTATTTATCACTTATACCTGTATCTGTGTCTTTTTCTTCTAGACAATATTAGTATGGAAACCAAATTACAATGGGGTTTATCTGCTCTCTCGAAACAAGGTAAGTCTGAATTTACTTATGAATCCTTATAAATCATTTTAGTTCTGTTTTCAGATAGTGTACAATGTACCTCGAGATTGAAACTAGTACTTTTCATTCAAATGAGTGAGCAAGGAGTCAACAGATTCAACATATTTTTAGTTAAGACACTGAGTAGATAAGAACTCAAAAATGCCAGGTAATAATCATGATCCTGTTAAATTTACAGAGGAAAATCTTATCCCATAAACATTTTAGGGGCAGAATTTTTTCGATATTTTTGGAAGGTTTACAGTGCAGTCTAGAAATATCTAAACTAACTTTGAAAGCACAAAAATGCTGTTTATATTCTCTTCTTCATTACTTATTACATAGCCTAGCATAACAAAGGAGATCTCAGCAGTTTTAGGAGGGTTGCTTATGAGGGCCAAGCAGTGGAAGAGAGAAGTATGAAGATTACACAATAGGCTTAAAAGAAGCATTGCTGAAGAGCTGATCAGAATTTTTGGGAGTCAGACTTGTTTTTACTGGGAATGTTGCAGACAGGGTGACTACCGGTCATCACTTGAGAAAATTTTCTTGTGATTTCATTTTAAAACTGTTATTCTTTTTAGTGTACACAACAAATAGAACCTGTTTGGATGTGAACAGGGAGTGCGTTGAAGATGAAGTATGTAACAAACAGTTGTCCCTGTACCTTAAAGTTTGCTCAGTAAATAAGAAGTGCAACATGGAAGAATGTCAAGCAGCCCTAAGGTCCTTCTATCAAAACATGCCTTTCGAAGTTGCTCAAATGATGATATTTTGTGATTGTATCCAGCATGATGAATCCTGCCACAGAGCCAAAGAACTTCTCCATGGCAAGCCCTGTGCAGTTACTGCAGTTCAAGCCCCATCGTGCCTGAATGTAATCCATATGTGTGAAGAGAATGAATTGTGCAGGTTAGTAGTAGAAGTATTTTGCACAGTAAGGTGCTTTTGAATAATGATTTGGTCAAATCGTTTTTATATATATATATGCTATATATCTCATCTATTACAAAATTATTTTCTGCACTGAATCTGCTGTGTTTGATATCTTCACAGATGTTTGCATCAACTGTGGTAATTCCAGAAGTAATTTCACAAGTTAACTGAAAAGATTAATTTTCAGAAAGGTCTGGAATCTGATGTGGGTTTTTCTTCCTCCTGTATCATGACACGTAACACCATTTCTGCTGGACAAACAATACTGTTGCATATTTTCATTACCACTTTCTTCAGATAACACCTGCCCATCTGCACCTTTGCTCTCTAGCAGTTTGCCCAAGTGGTGCAGCAGACCAGATGAAGTTTGTTTGATTAATTGCCTTTTCAAGCACAGAGTCTGACCCTTTGTACCCAACAGCCGTACAACCAACTTGACCTCTTCAGAAAACTTCTGTCTTACTCCCTTTGTCTCCAGCATACCGATTCTTCCAAAAAGTTGGCCTGAAACGTGCACAGACCACCAAACTTAGGAAGAATAATGCCCTTTCAAGATTTTATTTTATGTTTAAAAAACATCCAACAGGATTAGCCCATATTTGTAGTTCTACCTAATTGCCACCATTTGTGGATGGTCAATTGGCCCACTTTGATTTTCAGTTTAGTTACCAGTTCCCTTGTGAATTAGACCTGAATTTTAGCTCAAAGCTGTGCTCAAATTAACCTTCAGTCAGGAGGCCAAAAGATGATTTTGGTTTTGTACAGATTATTTAGGTTGGCGTCAGTGGGAATTACCTCTTTTTATGTCAAAAGAATTGGGCTACAAATGTGTGTCTGTACCTGTGTAAACATGTAATATCATAATTGAAAATTTCTGAAGTCCCCATAATTTTGGGAACATTAATGTTTCCTGGCACTGACAATAAGTGCATATAATGAACAATTAGTCTATTAATTATGGCTAGGCATATCTATAAATCAGGAGATTAATAAAAATAATTCTTAGAACAGAGGTGGCATCTGCTTTGAAAACTTTGCTTGTGTAATGAAAATATTTACAGAAATTTCCTAGCCAGTATTGTAACAGTTCATGCTTTTCCATGTGATTTCCTTATAGCCATTACACAATATCAACACCAAATTAATAACCTAATTTTATGATTAAGGACAAATAATATCTTAATGTACAATATACAAGAATTTACCTTTATCATTCCCTAACATTTAATGTAAGTGCTAATTTGTTTCTAATTAATATATACAGATTTCTTAATTAATTAGTAATAGATGTTTTCTATTGTCATATACAATGCATTAAAGGCCAATTTTATTCCATCCTAAGAGCAAATAAACTGAAGATTATTGATCTGGGAAACAAGTTATTTCTTCTTGTAATTTATCTCTGCTATCAATTAATCTTTAAGTTCAGTTGAATTACTGTACACTTTCCTGAGCCTTGGACATTTTGTATTTTGTTAGCATTCAGGGGGACAAGGGGTTGACAAAAAATGTAGATTATTTAATGTAAAATAAGTTGAATGTTCATTCTTCCTTCACACTGCCCAGCAAACTGATCCACTAGAACAGCACCTAGTGTGGTTTCATTGTGATGACTGGTCTGATTCCTCTGTCGGCATTTTTTCTGAGTATCAGAGACTGCTGGAATTCACACTGTGTTTTGCTGGGGAAATCTCCACAGGTGTTGATTAGAAGAGCAGTTGCTTTTTCTCAAAATCAGAGCAGAAATTAGGCTAGCTATCACTGAATATTGCAATTTTTGAAGGCTTAAGTGGTAACTTGGAAATACACTCTATTTTAGTGGTGATCCTTAAATGTCTTTTCTTGAAATCACAGTTTTTACAGTGTCATTGTATACTTCTTTTCTTCTTTTTTTTTTTTTTTCCCACCAGGAAAAAGTACACATCTTTTCAGTCAAAGTGTTGGAGACACGTGACAAAAAAATGCTATGATGATGAAGCTTGTCTTGAAACTTTAATCAAGGATGACATGCCCTGTTCTGCAAATGCTGATTGCAAAGCAGCCTACATTAGCAACTGGGGCACAATGCTGCACGTGGAGTGTACCTGCCAGAATCTGCCTCCCGTGGAGCAGTCTTTGTGCAAACTCTTCCATCACATGCTTCACAGCAAATCCTGCTTCAGTGAGTTACGTGAGTAACACATAAAACCTCTAAGAATAATTATTTTTAAAGAGTATTAAGATGCTGGCTTTCACCAGGTCTTTACTATGTCTTTGATACCACAGATTTCAGCAAGATTTATAGCTGCAGCTTTTTTTAAAAAAAAGTCCAAAGCCTTCTTGTCATTGGCTTAATGTTGTACTTTGGTACACTGTTTTTTACAAATAATATGAGGCAGGATGTTGGTTTTCTTTCTTTTCTTCTTGGAGTCTAAATATTAGTCTACCTTACGCTTATTTAGCAATAGACTTCATTCCACAGAAAATACTTCAGTTATTTAAATAGGACTTTATATAGGAATGGAGGCTTTAGGATTTGGTCTGCTCTAAAAACGCTGGCCTTAACTCAGATGAAATGTATGCACTTTCTCAGAACCAGTATCACCTTTTATGTGCTAAATAAGTCAGCTACTTATTTTTGTTAAATATAAAGGTCCTTGCCAAGTCTTTAGTTAAGAGAGAATTGCTAATGCAATAAATGGCATTGGGAACAAATATTAATGTTTTAGTCTGAATCAGGAGTGTGTCTTTAGAGCAAAGCTCCTGTTTGTCCCCACTCATAGTGTCAGGGATCACATCGTGGTGTGGTTCTACATCACAGGGTGGTTTTCCTGGATTCCTGCAGCCTAAAACTGAACCTGAGGGTTCATCTGTCACCTCTGCAATGCTCCAGCTACACTCCAGATTGTCTGGTCCATTGACCAGATCAAAGATCAGAATATCCTCCTCTCGAATCTCTGATCTATTACACTAGCTATTTTGCTATATAAATCCTCTTTATTACCTGTTAGTGCATCATACCGTATGCCACTCATCTTCTACATGTAATTATATATATTCTCAAACTAACTTGGGAGAGGTAACTATATCTAAATATTACGATGAAAAGCAATGGCTTTTTCATAGTTCTATCTGATGGACTGCCTTTTGAAAACATATTAATTGTGTGCATTCATTTCATTGAAGGAATTAGCTGCTTTTTTAATTCTAGTGACCAAAATGTTACCACTGATAAGAGTGTAATTTTCTTTCTTGTCACTCAGAGTCTCTCCAGAAATTATGATAAAGTTGCTGAAACACTGCCCTTAATTTAGTTAATCATTACTCAAACTCAGACTCTGAGAAAATATTAAAAAACATATAACAACTCCCCTGAAAAAACAGGGGACACACTTAGATTTGAGACTACTAGCAGTGATTTTGCTTTTGAATGTTACTTGTTTGTTTGCTTTACAGCTGAATTTAATGGTCCAAATGAGTGAAGACGTTGTATTAGTTATTTCTTTACCTACAAAACAAAAAATATGATCCTCATGTCGGAATAATCAAATAATTCCTCATGAGCTTTGCCATTCCCTGAAGCAGCCTCAGGATAAAATGGTTTGAGGTTATTTTGTGATCGAAACTTCCCTAACCTAATTGAGATTGAAGAACAGAAGCTTACATGCTCATGTGCTGTAACAATTTCCTGGTAGTTAAACAAAACTCGTTTAGGGAAACAGGACCTTGGGCTGAGTAAAGGATCAGTACCTACTCTACACTTGCAGGTTATTGTTAATCTTGCTGCTTTTTTTATCTAGATGTCTAGTTGTAATGCAGCTAAACTGATGATGGTGATGAATATGGGTTTTATTATAAGGCACAATTTTAATACCATTATCTGCAAGGCAGCTCAGAGACGTGGAGTGACTGCTGTGTTGCAGAGCCCACCCATCCCCGTCTGCTAACTCATTCATCTGGCCTGAGCGTGAACTTTGGATGACTTTCACTCTTACAGTGGCAGTGATTTTTAACACTGAAGTCTTTCTGAATAGGCAAATACCCAGGGCTAGGAAAAGGGATCTTTACCTCTAGAACTGGTGTGAACAGACCCACAAGTGGTGTTTACACCATCTCATCTTCCTACTCTTGTACGGCACTGCCTTTGCTATGAGCAGATGCTCTCGGGGCTGTGCTTACAGGATTACATTTGCTGCAGACTCAGTAAAAGGCAAGAATTGTGACTGGCTGTTATATGAGGCAGAAGCGCAGTGTGGATCAGTGCCAAAGTAGGATTGGTGTCACAACAGGAATAGGCAAAAATGTCAGTGAGAGAAAGCTAAAATTGAAGCTTCTAAAATATTTTAACTCTGGGTTGTACTTTTGGATCTCACAGAAAAAAAATAAATTGCAGGTAGGTTTCTCTATTTTTATTTGGACAATGTTCCAGGCTGAAAATGTCAGCCTTTCTTATATTGTTTTCATTCCTAAAGGGAATAAAAATTTCTCAGTTTAGAGTTCATGTGAGTGACCATGCACAGTCTTGTATGGTTTAGCCTCCTGCTCTGTAAATTGTTCTACTTAGGTAAACCCTTTATTTTTCATTTCAACAGAAGATGCATATTTTCAGATACATTCATGAAATCATGCCCACTACGAGAATAGGCCTTTGTGAAAAAATTTATTGATGTCTGTCAACTCGGAGAATAAACTGTGCGGTTTGGAAATTACTTCTAAGTACAACCCATTTCTCATCACTTTTATATTGGTTTGATGGGCCCAATTCTTCTGGTGGGCCTATTTTTAAAATAGTTTATGTGAAAAGAGAACTTAAGCTGTTTTGTGGCAGAGAATATTTTCAAAGTGTGCTTGTCCTCCATGAGACAAACTACATGGGAGGTTTAACTGAGATGGGAAAGGAAAAACTGTTATGCACTCATTCAACTTGTTCATTGAGTATCAGTAAACAGTATTTTTTAAAACTCCCTTTACAAATTCTGTGGTGATTATCAAAATATCAAACTGCAATAGTCACCTAAATTATTTTTTTAAGCAATATTTTGAATGGGTAATTTCTTTCCAATATTCAGGTCAAATTTCCATTCAGAAGAATGGTTTTGGCTGGGTAAATACAGAAATGCCAGGGAAGAAGCCTTCTGGAGCACAGCTCCATTCTTCTGCAATTAGTGGTGAGTCTGGGCAAGTCACTCCATAATATCCGTAGAAGTACTCTTGAAATATCCCTCATGTATGATAGAAAAGACTAAAGGTTGGGTCCCTTGGGTGGGTTCAGGCAAATAGCTCGACCTCTTCCTGTCCTGTTCAACCTGGATAGCTCCCTACTTGTTTGGCTTAGCTTATATAACCACAAAATAAAGTTAATGAGACTGAACCAATTTCTCTGATAAGTGGTTTTGAAATAGATGTCTCACGATCACTGTATTATAATTGGGCAAAATTAAGCTATTAAACCTTCCAGAGCCTGACTCTCTGTACAGTCATTAGAGAGCAGTAGTCGTAATGTGTAATACAAATTATTAGCTTTGATGTCATAACTACTTTTATCTCTCTTGACTTTTTGTAGTAGTTACAACAACAAAATTAGGAACCTACAGTAAGTGGTCTGAAAAGGGGCTTGTGTTATGCTTCATCAGACTTTACCTTCTCATACTAAAGAAGGACACGCAGTTGTGGATCACGATATCCCATGGGCTGAAGAGCTGTATCTGCTTTTATTTCAATGCATTTACAGTAAGCAATTAAGCAACATAAAGTTAAAGCCTACTGAATTAATATATAAATTTTCTCATTGTTGAAATAATATTATTTTATATTTTCTTTTGAGGGAGCCAGTTACAGAGTGAGAACACTAAAGAGCTTAATGCACAAATATCAGCTCTAAGGAGAATGACCTGTTCTACCTTGTGGAGGACAGATTACAATACTCCAGACATTACTAAAAATTAGTTTCCAGAACGGGTCATACAGTCCACTTTAAACAGTGGAAAAAAATAATTCAGTCTCTGGATGTAGTACAAAATGAAGGGACTTCTATCCTCTGCATTCTTCAACTATTGCTGAAGTGGGCAACCTGGGAAGTATAATAATAGACTAAGGGAATGGGATTCCCGAGACCTGTATATAATAATAATAATGAATAATTAAGCATTTGGCCGTAGTGTTGGCATTAAAACTACTTACGAATTATGCATGTCATCCAAGTGCTCTGTGTAGCCAGAGAAGAAAGTCAGGGACCCTCAAAAGAAGATTAATCCAATATTTTCAGACTGCATTTTCTGGAAGCATTAACTTCTTTTTGCCAAGTACAGAAGGAGCCTGAATCTCTTGCTGGAAAGAGACTCTAGTGGTTAAATAATGCAAGTCATAATACAAGAAATCCTGCTCTAAGTAAGAAAATGCAAAATGCAAGATATTTCACCTCTGTGCCTAGTTCTAACTGCAGACGCTTTCAGTGGGTAAAATATATTATACATTTCCCTCAGGGATTCACATAAACATTTGCAAAAAAAGCAGCCTGCACCCAGTTAATTCTGTTCCCACTGAAGTCTGAATACTTTCCAAAAACCTTTCCTTGAAGTCTTAACAGAACTTTGGATGGCCTTAGAAAAATAAAAAGAACGCTGACCAGCCTAAACTATACAATAAAATATTCCTTCTATTGGAGCTGTCATGTACTAGATGGGAACTCTCTAAGCCATAAAAGTCTCATAGGAAGCCAGGCAAGGAGAACAATTTGATTCAGGATATCTACCTGATGATAAAAACCACATTGCAAATTGTTTCATAAATCCCACAGCCAAAAATCTAACCCAGTATCCTAGTAAATTTGCTAGTAAATGTGCATTACTCAGGCTGCAAAGGGAGTTATCATCTTCACAAAATATTTATCTTTAATGAAATCAAATCCCAAGAAGAATCTCAGGGTGCAGAGGCAAAACAGTTAAATTGTCAACTATGGCCTTTTGTGTGTGTGAAGGCTTTTGAAGTTATTTGCTTCTTGGCTATTTTCTGCTTGGAAAGCAGGAGATGCAATCTGCTGATGTCACTACAGTAAAATATCAGAAGAAGGCTTTACTTAGTTTGTCACTGAAAGATACAAGAAACTCTTTCACCAGTTGAAATGAATGACCATCTACAGATGACCATGCTCAGAAGAAACTCAATATTTCTTCACCTTTTTCTTAATTTTTTTCTTCAAAAAATAGCTTACTGTTCAAAAAAACAGTAAGATTTCTCCATTCTACTCAGCAGCATTTTGAATCATCTCATTGGGTAAGACTGCTTTAATAAAAGGAGTCTTTCATAATAAACAATAAATCTGAACGTATATACATATAATCAAATATATTTGCAAATAAATAAAACTGCAGTAGTTGAAAAAATATTATTCCAGCTTTTGGTGTAAAAAAATTATACCAGGATTCTGTAAAAATCTTGACTGGATCTAAACACATTCCCATTCTCAGGGGAGAACAGGCCAACAGAGTCATCTGTGGGCTGATAAAACTCTGTTAACAGGATGTGATATGGTCAGAGTCATGACCATGTAAAAGTTAAGGAGACTTTTGCTGTAAGCTTAGGTAGGACCAGAATTTTATGTCATTTTGGAAACATTATCCAAAAATCATTCCATTTTTGGAAAAAAACCTGATAAATCAAAATTTGAAAAATTAAAGTGTGTGAAGATAAGCATTGACATTCATCAGCACAGAGCTTTGGAGCTAAGTTAGGGTTTTTTTTATGGAAGAGAAAGCAAGAAATACAGAACGTTTATTCTGTTCTTGTGAGATACAATAAAATTGGGCTTGACCCAAGACTGTTGAAATTAATCTCATTTTGTCATAAATTGTAGTGTTATATATTTTCTGCTGAGGAGTTGTGCTGTGCTGAGTATCTAGATAAACAAGTAATTGGCAGGGTTTATCTATAATTATACCAACTGCTGTGGGAACTGAGATTAGTTCAGCTCCAGTGACTTTAATTTGTAAGGTATGAAACATTGTCCATCTGACTGTTTTTTAAATGTAGAAAAATGCCTGTGACAAGCTGTGGGCAGCCAAGAAACGTCTGAGCACAGGCTGGCATGATGGTTCGATGAATATGCACTGTGTATACAGAAGGAGGTAGATTTACAATAGAGTGTAATCCCACTAATTGTTGCAGCTGTTGACCCACAGTTACCCTCTACCAAGGCTCATGACTGGAAATGTCCGTGTGTCTGTGTAGGCAGCTCCAGCTGGTGCTTCAGTGGTACCTACAGCCCCAGTCGTCGTGTCCCTGAGGACATCATGCAGATACGGGGACCCTGCTATAGACCTGCCATGAGGTGAGGAGGCCCAGGAGTTTCTCATGACTACAGGCCACCTCCATGGCACAGAGCAGTGACCCCAGCACCTCACAGCCCCATGGAAACGCCAGCTATCCACTTGTGTCTCTATACATACCAGTAGTTTAACCACAAAGAATATATAAAATGCAGAATTAGCTTTTCAGCCACAAAGTTTTGCCTTCTACTGGCCTCACAAATTTCCTTCCTTCTCTGCAGCTCTGAGAAAATACATGTTTCCTAGCATGATCTCATCACTAACATCCTTCTTTTGTTCCCAACAGAACTGTATCGACATCTCTTTTACCAGCAATTCACCAAAACCACAGCATTTTTTAAGATTTCGACAAAAAAAATAGAAAAATTTCATTTCATTTGATCATTTAAGAGTTCTTTTTTAATCAAAATGAAACACCTCTTACAAATTTTTAAGAAAAATATCACAATGTTTCAGTGAAAATTTATTAGCCCATTTTTAACTACCCATGGCTGTTATTCCTAAAAACTTGTAAGGTGTAATGATGTTCCTAGCATTGTGGTAAGTGATGTACTTTAAAAACTTCTTTTTGCCTAAAATGTGTGTGAAATTCACTTCCACTTCAAAAAAGCAGGAAACCGTTATTCTTACAACTGCTCCTGCACTTGTAAAAAGGTTTTAAAAATGACTGTGTGTAAAATTAAGATTCAGAAACTGAAAAAAATGCCTACAAATTACTCTTTTGCAAAAACTCATTATCTTAAAGAAATGTTGTAACTTGAGAGGTGGGCCAACTGCTGATCTGGTTTTTAATATATGTTTTTAGCAATCCTGCTCTGAGAGAAAGATGGACCTCACACCTCTTTCTTCAAAAATTCACCATGTTAAATATCTTTCAGTAGGTTGCTGGTATGTTCGTTCTTTGCAACTTGTGATGGTTCAATCATTGCTTTAATTTTTGTTTTATTGGAAAACTTGAATTTGGGATAGTTTTTTTAAGAAAAAGTGAGCACCATCATACCATAAAAGCCAGGCAAATCCAACCCCCTGTTCAACTCCTTGCTTGCCCTGGTGTAGAATAAATATTCACTCTCTTACTGGAGCTGCTCCAGCATCCAAACAGCCTGTGTTTGTATTACACTGTATGCTACATCTGCTGCATTTATGTAGTGTATACAGAAATGCCTCATTTAGGGTTTGTGTGTGCATATGCACAAACAACACACAAGACATATAATAACTGATAACTTTTTCAGAGACCAGAATTTGGCCTTCTCGCAGCCCAGATAAGTGGCCCAGTGATGAGGCCAGGAATCCATTTCTTCTTCAGTGAATGTTTCACCATCTATGTAAGGTGGAGCAGCTAAGGCTCTCTGCATTTGAGTTTCTACGTAAATAAAACTTATTTGATTGTATAAACATGACAGAATCAGTGCAACAGGAAAGTCACAGAAAGGTCTCGTGGTTTATGTTTGCGGCTCTGCATTTATGCCCTCTTGTCAAGTCATCTAACCTCCACACCTCTCCATACCATGTCCAGGGCTTGCATTACACTCTCAACTGAAATATTTCCTTCAGAATAGTTGATCAAAACTGATGGATTCATTCCTTCAAGAAAAATAAGTTTCTCCTCATTTGGAAAACAAAAGTTGAAACAGCTCCCAGTTTTTCAACAGCTGGAATTTTTAACACATAAGCCACCTAAGTGACTTTTTGGTGAGAAGCCTAAGAGAAAGAGGAAACGGCATGGGAATGGGGCCCAGAAACACAGTTTAAATCTAAATCCCATTTTACATTAATTTGATTCTAGATCAAGTATTGCTGCACACTGTAATTATTGTAATATGTGAAAAAGGAAAAGAAGGCTAGAAAGCAAGTAGGAGCCAGGTCTGCTCTGATACACAGAAAAAAATTAACATTTTAAAATTAATACGGAGAATACTCTAAAACACATATCAGAGTAACAAGCTGTTCCCCTGGAGCAGAGTAAAAGGTAGTGCTACACCTGTGAAGTGCTGTTGGAGCTGGTATTTACTAAAAGAAGTCTGAAAATTTTGTACCAACTGGCAAAGGAAGAGTTATTCCTACCATTGACATACCATTTTAGGTGTTTTCCCTCCTTTTAATTACTTATGTCAAAATTGATAGCTATTTTAGCTTACATATGTATGCATTCCAGTTCAGATCTCAAATCTGATTCTTATTACTGAGAAAGTAAACACTTCATGTCTGTTTTCTGTTTTTTACTTTTAGGTGAAACAGTCTACATTATTGCCTACTCCTCCTGCATAGCTCTCATATTAGGAATAGTCCTGTTGACTCTCCTCAACATCAGGTAATTTGATAGGGATATTAATCACGGGTTCTAGGAAATTGGAAAAGCAGAAAATAAAATGTTTTGACTTGGTTAAGAGGTAGACACTGCGTTTGTCTTTAAAAACAGTCCCAGTGATGGAAAGAACTGACATTGTGGGTGTCAGCAGGGAAGAGTGAAATACGATGCGTATCTACAATGCCCTCCATTCATGCAGAGATCCCAGGCTTTAGGAGGTTTCATTTCCTGTCCCATGGTAGGGGAAGGTGAAATCTGAATTCAGAAATTCTGTGAGGCTACCTTCCTAGCCCCATAGCAGGCAGCAGTAATGCAAAAAGGAAATGAGAATATTCAGGATTATAACATTTAGAAACCAAACCATGAATGCTGCTATTGTAGTTAATATTCTTGCCAAATGCCATTTTTGCTGATAGGATTCTGCGAACAACACCCATCATCCCCACCATCCTCCCCTCCCACCCCCTGCCCCATATGAGAAACTGCCCACACACCAATGCTTGGTAAGAAAACAAAAATGTGCATTCACTTAGTTAAATGAATATGGCCTTTTCTTAAATGATACATTTTCTTGGACCAAATTAAATGGCCAGATTTCAAGAATTACACTGTCAGATGATAGGTAACAGAACATGATGTAGCAGGAGCTACATATAGTGGAGGGGATATTGAGTCAAATTTCATTATTAAATTCAGAGGCAGATCAAAGAGGAATCATGTAGAAAAATGCAGAAGGCAAATCAAGAATATATGGGAACAGAGACTTCCTCTTTAGGTTTGCAGTTACAGGAATATCAGCATATAAATAAAACTCAGATTTAAAGAATACAGAGGATGGAAGAAAGAACAGTGCATTAATAACAATGAAGCAAATTATTTTTTACCACAGTGTTCATCATAAAAAGAGGGGAATTTTGCCACTGATTTCAATTAAGCCAAAGTTCAAACCAAAAGCTGTACAGTTTATTGTTGAATACATGCACATTCTTTGTTTTCAGAGCCTGCAGAACAAAATATGAGTCAAGGAGTCTCTTGCCAGACCATTCTTCTGAAACATTTATGGCCCATTATAAAAGTCACAGATGAACTACTCTGTTGCTTATGCTTTTTAAGGCTATTCTTGAAAGCCAGCCTGTACAGATGCGATAATAAAATATATATTAGAAAAACTACTATAAATTATGGAATTTTGTAGTTAGGAATACAAAATATTTTTATATTTATTAGCTCATATAAAACCTTTCACAAGCCAAAAGAAAAAAAAAGGTAGAAGTGTGCTCTCTCTTATTTGCGTAGATTCACAGATCTGTCCTGAGCTGCACATTTCCTATATTTTTAGATGCACATGGCAGTGGTATAAATGCTGCATCAACAGTGGCAGTCTTTGAAACCTACCCTTCTGATCTCAACTCATCTGGAAGAAAGAAAAAAATCAAGTCAAAAACATTTTAGAGAGCTGATAGAGAGGACGTATGTGATAGGTTTGTACACTAGGCTCCCAGGTACCAGGTACCTGATGTGGTATTTGTAAGGCAGCAGTCACAGGTTAGGCTGCCTGTAATTCGGTGGTGGAGCACTTGGGGGGCTAGGAGAAGATCAGGATTACAACCCCTTTCAGATCTAAAATGACTGTCTGGACTACTGCTTTGACCCCAGAATGTTGTTGCTGGAACTGGTTTTAATTTCTCCTCCAATATGCTTCTTAAAGAAATGAATGAGGTTTGCCACGTTTAATACAGTAAGTTTAGAAAGCATTTTGTGGTCTGAATGCCCAGTGGAGAGAGCCACTTGCTCGGGGCTGAAGTGCCTCCTTCTCAAGAGAGAAGCTATGACCCATCTCATTATCTGTGTTTCCTATTTGTTGCCTCTAGGAAAGACCCGAAGTGCCTTATTCTCCCCTTGCACTGTACTGGGAGTCATGGTCCCTAACACACCATTCTGGATCCCACTTCCTGGCTATGGGCTCTGGACTTCTCTCTGTAGCTGAGTTGTTTGGCTAGATTTAAGCTTCTGTTTGTTACCAGTGAGTGGTCTTTGTCAAATCTTGGTAACAATCTGGTTCTGGTGAGCACAGGATAATGCACTGGCATTTCTTATTCCACTGTTATCAATGAGTAGCACATGTATTGTCTTGTTATAATAGCATCTGATTAATTAATTTTATTTTGAATGTGATTAATTTTAATTTTGTTTGAATTATCACTAACTAAATGTAACTCATCTCCAGTTTTGACTATGACAGATGACTGATCGAGGGCTAGAAATTTATGTGAGCAGAAAAGCAGGGATCTCTACTTTTTAATGTGACTTTTGCTTCTTACTTTGGTAGCTTGTGAAATGATTAGTGTGAGAGCAAAATCTTAAGTGTGCAGTTCTGTTGGGGAGAGGTTTAGAAATTTTTAACAATTATTAAAATATGCATTTTCCCTGTCTTTATCATCTGCATAAACCAAAAAAACTTGTTCTTGTTTTGCAGTCAAATGTTTTGTCATTACTAAATCAGCATTTGGATAAAAATACAGAAAAATGCAGTTATTTCGTTAATTAAAAAGATCTCCTTTGGCAGTCCAGCAATTTGCAGTACTCAGCTCACCTCCCACCATAGAGGTATTTTAAAGTGGTATATTCATATTCTTCATCTTAAAACTGTGAAGGAGAAAACTGAAAATACTGTTGAGAATATGTTCTCATCAGTGTTGGATAAAAACATTTCTTTATGTAGGAAATGTACTTATGACATGAACCTTGTGCTGGTTTTCAGTCTGACTTCAAAAAACAGTGATGCAATGCTGAAGCCTCCATGTCACAAAATTTGAAGAGAGCCATTTAAATACAGATTTAACCAAAATTTAGTCAACAACGAAAAAATCTCGTTCTTAGAAACTTTTTGTTTTCTAACTATCTTACATTTAGACACTAGAATTCCAACTCATATATGTGCTTAGACACACTCACACTCACAAACAAATATATAGAACATATTTCAAACTGAGGGTAAGTATGTGAGTTACTCTGAAAGACAGCAAGATATTTAGTGGCTGTCATGTTGCTTCTGTGATTTTACAGGCTCTCTTCATTAGAGATGAATTACATGCTTAATGGAAAAAGTACATTTCCTCCATTATGCACGCAAAAAGTACTATTGTGATTCATATTTCGTAGTGATACTGCATTCTGTGAATTGTATCTAGGTGTTAGTTATTAAATAAAGGAATTTCTGCTGGGATGATCTGTATTCAGGTGACCATGATTCAACTCTGCTTCATGAACAGTTTTGTGATCATAGAATCATAGAATTGTTTAGTTTGGAAAAGACCTTTAAGATCTTTGAATCCAATCGTGATGGAAGAAAAAGCAGTATTTTTGTAAGAACTTCATCATTAAAAATGTTTCCTCTGAAATATGACATCTTCCCAAATGAGGAAAATTAAGTCTCATTGATGACTTGGAATTCCCAGGACACGGGGTCCTTTGGGGTAAGGATGTGGCATTTATCCCCTTTCTGTTGGTGCTAGGACTTTGCAAAGTGAAGACGTGAAGATTGATAGGGCTAGAGGAAGAAAGCATAAATTTTTGCCTTACAGCACTGTCATTTGAAAGGGGGAATACTGGGTTTGTATTTTCTTTGAGATTGTTTATGCATTTTATCTAAAGATTGTTCCGAATTAATTGTGTAGAGTTTTTGTGACAAGTACACAGGAAGCTCTTTTTTTATGCAGTATTAAAGCTACAAGGCTGTAAAGTCCAAGTCTCCACTTTTCCTGTCTTGCCACAGTGAGTCTTGAATTCTTCAAAATGAAGATTTTTCCTTGGCCATTCTCACCTGTTTGTGTGGTGAGAGAATGAGCTGCTTGGACAGACAGACGTGAGCTTGACCTTTTCAGGCTGTTGTGGCAATCGCATCCAGGTACTCTGAGTTAGATGTCAGATCAAGCTAGTAACACAGAAGATGGATGGGAGTAGCATCAATACAGTCCCCAGAATGGTGCCATAAAACATAGAACACCATTCAGTTCTCTTAAAAATTACTGTGGGTGTCTTTCCATCAGGGAAAATACAAACCATTGCATTCAAACTAGTGAAAATAATTAACTGCAGCTCATGCTGAGGCACTTCAATAGTAGCACGGGGTAGAGAATTTTGCTGTTGACTTTGCCAAGAAATCTCCCTGATCAACATGTTGATGTTCCAGACCATATGCTGAAGTCATTCAGTCTCCCATGAAGTGTGTAGGGAGTCTTCATCAGACATCACTTAGAGGGCACAGATTTCTACTCTGCATTGGAATATGTGAAGTTAGATAATGCCTCATGGAATTTTTTTCAACTCCTACCTCTACTCCTGGCTGTAGCTTTTACTGTTTAGTTAATGCAGGAAAGAAATGTTTCCCTAGTAACTTAAAAGAGATTTGTCTGTTATAAAAGCCCACAGGAATGCCAGATAAAAAGGTAATCCTAAGAAAAAGCACTCAAAATTGATTACTAGGTAACAAAGTCAACACAGGCATACATGTCAGTGACAGCTTATATTTGCTAATGCTGTATATATGAGCTGGTTAGTCAGAGCTGCTGAATCTGGCGTAATACATGAGTATATCAGTTTCAATAAACACTGAGACAGATTTTATCTCAGCTAACACCACATATTGCAAAATCACAAATGCATTTAACCAAGAGGATACATGACAATTCCTTAACAAAATATCATCTCTTTGACATCAGTTTCAAAGGACTAAGTTGACTTTGGCTGCATTCCTTCTGCCTGCTGTGTTATTGCAGCAGTGAATATCACTGCATTACAGCAGGACTGCAGAGAAAAATAATCTTCAAAAATATAACAAAAGAAAAGCATTGATCAGCAAGTCAAGACTGAAAATAAGTATCTTTCATTTACTTCTCCCGACTTATATATCTGTTTAGTCACTTTTCTAGATACTTCACAATCAACAAAGAGAACTTAAGGCAGTGTCAGAAATCATAGAAGAATTCAGTGGCAGAGAATACTGATTTTCAGGTATCGCAGTAACTAAACAATATTTCTACCCCTTAAAATAACTCAGTGAAAAAATAGCTAGGTCTCATACATTCACCCTAACTTTTTGGACAAATATTATTTCATTTCAACAGCACTGATACCAAGCATAAGAATTTTACCTCACAGACTTGGCAGTCTTAATTTTGTGACTCCTTAATACAATAATAAAAGTTTTATGAACTCAAATGACGCTATTAAGAGAGGAAAATTAGCCAAAGCCTCTCTGGACTTATTCTCAAGACCAGAATATTTAGTTCTTCTTTCCATAAACTCTGGTTATACATGAAAATGAAACATTAAAGTGCTGGTCCAGAGCCAAATTGCCCTAATACATAAAAGTTTAAACTACAAACCAAGTGCTGCTGGAAGACAAGAGCACTATCCATGTATGGGATCCATGTCATTGCTTCTGAAAGGCACTGAAGAATGATTATGCCCATAGTAATGGAACTGATCAGCTTGTCCTCCAGAAAAGCACACCAGTCATGCCTTTAGAACAATGTAATATCTTGACTAGCCAAAGAAGACAGTATTTGCTTTTCTAGCTATTGCCAACAACATGGGATAAAGAAAAACTACTGTGAAAGTATTAAAGAAAATTCCAGCAATATGACACTGGTTAGCTGTTGAACCTCCAGAGGTTCAGACCAGAGCACAGACCAGAGACTGCCCTGGGAACTCCAGTTTACATACTCCATGGCCTTGGCACATGAAGATGATCTCCATGTTGTTCTGTGAGATCTCTCCAGTGACTTTGATACAGTGTGCTACAGAAGAAAGTCTCCAAAGCATAGAGGCTTGTACATCTCATTTGTCTCCAATAAGACTTGGTGAGGGCAGTCAGTAACTAGTTCTTTCCTCCCACATGCTCTCAGAGCCTTTTCACCATTAACAGCAAAACAGAGAAACAGCATGTCCCCACATTCCAACAGTGTGATCATGATATTCAGAACTCTGTTGATTTTTCTTGATACCTTTCCACAAATAAAAACATATATATAATTTTTATAATGGCGCAGTGATAAGAACACCTGCTCATGGAAGCCATGATGCAAACCTTCCACAGCCAGAGGGTTACTTCAGGGTGAAGTGACAACAGTGTACTCAGTGGAGGACACTGGTAGGGACTAAAAGAACAGACATCACTACTGATGGGTCATTCTGAATATAAGCATAAAGATTAGGAAGTCAGAAGCACTGGATAACATCATCCCATGGCTTGACATGTTTATGAAGGAGTGTAGCATAGATATTGATCTTCAGAGAAACATATGCCTATTCTGTGAAGCTAAAGATTAGGTGTCAAAATGTTCTGCTCAGTAAAAATGATGCCAACCCAGGAAAGCAGAGCAGAAGCACTTCACATGCCTAAAAAATTTCAGTAGGGAGAACATGAGATGTTTCAGGACTCTCAGTCACACTGCAAGTAAACAAGGATTTTACAGGGATTGCTCACCTGGACCCACAGACCTAAATTCATCCCATGTGGCGTTTTTGGCACATAAACACTAGGTTGGTTTTTGGTTGGTTGTTTTATTGTGGTTCTTTTTATTCTGTGTGTTTCTTTCTGTCTTGTAACAATCCTGACAAACAATCTATTTGTCTGTGACCTCCACCCCAGATTACTATAACTCACTATGTGGTTGAAGCTAAACGTGTGGCTAAAAAACAGGCTCCAGATATGACTGCTCATCTTTTCCAGTGCTCATGTCATTACAGAATAACAGACCAGCTCCCAGGTAGTTTGTAAAACAGATCCAATAATGAACTGAGACATTTTAGCTTGTTCATCCCCATGATTTAATAGGTACCCTGTTTCACTGCATAGGGAGAGTTAAGAGCCTTAGAATTGCAAACTGGACAGCCCAAAAGGCTATGATATGATGTGCTGTGCACAGAGACATATTGGAAAACTCCTCCTCATGGTAGTTAGGAACATAGACTTCTAGAATTCCCACAGAACTGAGCAGAGCTAGTCCTTTTATTCTATAGTCTATGTTCTATATATGTATTTTATTGAACACAAAAATTGTGTTAGTAGTAAACCCACTTATTTTTATCTAATATGCTGTGGTTAGTATATTTAACCTAACCTGGCTGACAACTGAAGCCCTCACCACCCACCTTCAAGGAAAAGAACTCTGCAATCTGTTGCAGAGATGGTTTTCCTTGTGATCTTTCTGGTCTTAGGAATTTTTAATTCCATCCTAATCAATGGCACAACTTCATGCAGATCTACTTGAAAGTGTGTTCTTTTTCAGTTATGTATATAGAGGGGTGGTTAGATCCATTGATTAAGATGCCCCAAAAATGTGTATTTGAATCTCCCCAGGCTGAGCAGCAAGCTCAGTCTCATATCATTTGCCTACTCTGACATTCAGGCTAATATTTAAAAGGTGGTTTGCATCACAGCTGCTTTTTATTTTTTTCCAAGGGCTGACTTCATTTGCATTCTTGGAGAAACTAAATCTTGTTTATGGGGATTAAACCTGCTCACAGGGTCTTGGGTGGAAGAAAATTCATCAGGCCCTACATGAGAACTGCATGCTTCAGCTCAAAATGAGCCAATTCTATGCCTCCACAGAGAAAACTAAAAGGAAAATTTATTGTTAAATGGGAAGGTATTACAGTATTACAGTATTACAGTATTACCTTCAGGGGTAAACGGCACTTAAATTAGGGAGTATTTAGGATGTCAATTCTGGCACCAAGTTTAGGCTTAACTACTAATTATTAGTCTAAGTACAGCCTAAATACTGCTGCAGATTCCTCACTTCACTGGATTTTAATCCATTACAGAATTTTAAAATCTGTGAATGGTTCAAAACCTGGTTTTATTTAAGTTCATGTTTTGATATATGAGCCATAGTGTCTGCTAAATAACAAAGCCCCAGCTGAAACATGGGAAAAAGAGGACAGAGCTTTTTTTGTGGTGATCCAAACACGCATCCAGGGTAGGTCAAGCAAATCAAGATGCTCACAAAGTATCACTATCAGTAGAGCACAGAAAAAAATGATAAGTGGTTCCTTTTGTGTAAACTAGTGCAGCAGAATTCTGTTATCCTAAAAGGCTCATGACTGATGAGGGAGAATATCAATTCATAGCCTACAGAATGAAAAATCAAATTGTTTGATGAGACCTTGGATGAAATTTCACCCCTTCTACTACTATGAACCTGAATGATGTTGAAGACCTTGACAATTTGTTTGCTTCATATAATTAGGTTTTAATAATTTGACGAGAAAAGGCAACTACAACAAATTTAACATACATAACAAATAAGGAAATTTGCATTATATTTGAAGGATCTGGCAGACTGCCACTCACCACAATGTCTTGGAACAAACTAAAGTCATCTATAATTTCACAGATGTTAAACAAAACAAAACTAAAAAAAGTTCTGTTGCTAAAAAATTCTTATGGTGAATTCAGATTTGTCTTCATGTTCATAACACAAGTAACTTGACAAATGAAAAGTAAAGATTCAGATAAATAAAACACAATAGAATGGCCACACACAGCTTGGGATCTCATAAACTACTGCAAATATTTGTACTGTTCTGAAAGTCATCTTGATTAAAAATTAACTATGTATTCACTGTTGCTATCCAGTTTTCCTGAAAAGAACTAAAAATTCATTTTTTCCTCCTCTGTAGAAGAACCAAGCATGTGGTTCTCTACTACAGTCATTTATTTCTTACTTACAAATCAGACAATTCTTAACAAGACAGTACAGTATAATAATTCTTCCCATAATAAAAAAATTATATATTCTATTTTGCTTCTTTGCTGAAGTGGTTTTCTTATGTTTGCTTTCCTGATACAAATGTCCTTGGTCAAGGCAGATGAAAAATGTGATCAAGCTGCAAAAAAAAAAATCCATTTAATTGACAGTCCCAGTATTGAAGGAAGCTTGTGCAACCTTTGAGTTTGTTTTCTTGTTCAAAGCTGTGCAGATGAAATTTCCAGCTTCCATCACTGCATAAAGATTTACTCCCTAAAAAAGAGGTGAAAAATGTTAAGGATAATAAATGTACATGATGAAAATGCTTAGACTCTATGTTTTTTTGCTCCAGGGTCTAATTTTTGCAAACAATGGGCCTGATTCACGTTGTAGGTCAGTAACACTGATCATCAGAGTTAGAGTGATCTACAGAATAGTTACAGCAATTTACGAGTAGTTACAGCTTCCCATTGTTTGGAAGGTTCTACCACTTTGAGAGTGATTTCTTCTCTTAACAGCAGTGGACCAAATGCTGGAGTAATATTTTCCAAACTCAAAAGAATCTGGAATAAAAAACGGGAATTACAACTAGTAGAAGTTGGAAGAAAAACGTAGTGTCTACATATGTGCTGTACTTCTTTATCACCCAGTGCTAAGGAACTTGATGTATTTAAGTATCCCATCTGCAGCTCAGGAAAATGGAGGAAACACACTTGTATCGGCAACTGTGTTCAGGGAGAAACAGGTTCCTGTATTCTCTTAAGTAAACATAATCTCCTTCTTGAAGGAGAATTAATCCAAAATTACAGTTTACATTGCTATCACACCTGAGCAAAAATTTGCAGCTGCTTGATCTGCCCATACTAAAAAACATGTCCCTTGAGCAACCGCTTTTTAACTAACGTAAGGTACATATCAGTACTGCTTAACTGTGAAAATGAAATCAGATTACTGATTAAAGAGGCAAAAATACTTCATTATCAGTCTCCTGGATTACTTGGGTGTAGTAAAAGTTTTAGAGTTAGATCATATAAGTGGTAAAAATACTTGCTCCAAAGGCTGGAATTTAGGAGCCAGTAAAGTTCCTGTAGAAGGGATGCAAAAGGGGACTTTGAAATACCAATACACTGGGCAGTCTCACAAAATTGGGAGAAGGGTGTCACTCAACATTAAAGAGTACAAGGGGTATTGGAGCAGAAATACATTTTCACTTTCAGATTAATGTACTAAAGTTCAGACCAAGACCTGATTTAAATACTTAATCCTGTAATTGGTTCTAGCACTTATTTCCATGTTCTTCAGTAAACTTGGCCTTTTTCATTCTTGGAATTCGCTAAAAATGTTAATGAGAATAGAAATTACTTAACAGAAATGTAATCAAAAACATTTTTAATTTGAAAAAAATGCTTCAGAGTTTCCAATCAGCACCACGTAAAACATTTGGTCCTTACTTAGGTTTAGTTTGTAAAGCCCTATTGCACATAATGTAATATAAAAAAAATTTAATGCATCTGTACTTTTTAACAAGGCAGAAATGAGCAACATACTGCCATGGATATATATGGTAGTTAGATTACAGCAGATGTCAAAATAAACTCCTCAAACTATCCAATATTCATGTTTTCATCACTGTAACACTGCCTAATGTGCTATGTGTTGATAAGAAACATACGTTCACAGTTCACATTCATTAAATGGAGTAATGGAGTACATGCATCTCTTCTTTTTTTGCTTTCTTATGCAAGTGGTGTGAACCAAAGAGGATTACCAGGAGGGCACAATACTTGGCATTGATGAGCATGACTCACAGATGAGAACGGGACAAGAGTAGTGACAGGTGTTTGTGAGGGTGTTGAGCCAAAATAGCATGTCTTCAGATAGATACTCAGAATATACTATGTAGTAACCACTCCATATATCCACAATTACTCCTTGACACCAAGGCATGAAACCAGAAAACAGAAAGAAAAGTGCCTTCAATAGTATCTATGTACTCGGACAAGTGCCTTAAGTCAGACAGAAGGCAAAATCCTTTAATTCCCATGAACTTCAAAACATTCAGCCTGCCAAAGATTAATTTCATGGGTCACTTCTTGATTACATGTTCTGAAGAACAGTATAGAAGAAGAATCAGTTATTATTTTGATGTATCTGGTCAATCTGAACTCAATAATGTGTGGTTAAATACTATCCATCCTTTGCTTGACACTTCGAGTGACTTCAGTCAACAAACTGAAAGTTTTAGTGCGTAGCTGAGATGAACACGAGAAAGTGCTCCTTGCAAATGGACAGCATTAGCAATTAAAATTTCATTTTGTGCCATTACACAAAAAGGAATGTATTAATAGATTTGTGCAATAATGATTTTACAGAACTGGCAATGGTACCAAAAACAACCAACAGTACAAAGACCAAAGCTCATATATTAAAGTAATAACTTTGAGGCTCCAAGTCTCTCATCCGGTAAAACACACTTTATTTAATGGGCCAGAAAGGATTCAAGAAGCAAAGCTTTGTGTTTTTCTTTTGCATAATCCAAAATTTAACAAAACCACCAACAAAGACAACAAAACAAAAGGGCAGCTGAGTGTTTCATGGTGAGATTCTCTCCATGGGATTTGGTATCAACCTTTAGGACAAGCTAGATTCCTGCTTGGACACCAGACCATTAACAGATTAATCAATCTTATCAAGAAGCCTGGAACAAGGTATATTTCATATAATCAAACTTTTTATTTAATTGCTTCATTCCACTATGAGTCAGTTGGAAAGGCCAATGGGTATTTAGCCCAAGGAAAGACTACTGAAAGCCTAAGGTACACAGCAATGTAAAGTGAAATGCAAGATTTGTCCTACTTATTTCAAGGACCTGTGTTGTTTCAAAAGAATAAACATCATCATCATGAAGAAAAGCTATCCCAATGTGTATACAAACAATTCAAAATAGAGTCCACTTGTAAAATGGACACTTGTGATTAAACCTTTTCTAAAGAGGTGTCTGACATCTACTCAGAATTCCCTAAAAAGCAAATGAAAGCAGATAAACTCTTACAGTGAACTCTGTAAGGCACTGGATATGCTTTAACAGTGCTCAGGGAACATACAATTCAGAAACAAGTTTTATAATCCTTTTATGTCAAGGAACTCTATCAGCATGTATACCACACTGAACTGCAGCCTACAAACAACTGGTAAGCTCCTCAGTAAACTCAAATCTTCATATTTCAGACATCAGACATTTCAGTTTCTTTCTGCAGTAGTTTAAATGCAAACCACACACTCTGCAGTTTTGGCAGCTCTTTATGTGTTCTCCTTTGAACTTGACTCTCAGAGTTGTTAAAGTCACTGTAATGCTTTTGTTAGCACAAACACATTGTGTCACATTTCCAGAACAACAGTGTCCAACAGGAAGAACAAAGAGCACACATTCATTGGAGAAGGTAGTATTAATTGGTTCCCACAAAAACAGAATAATTAACTTGCTAACCATGCTGGAGATACTAAAAGTGTGCTCTTGAGGTGTGGATGCTCACTGGTAAGGTTCCCTAAAGTGCAGCTCAGTGCAGATAAGCTGCTCTACCCTCTACTCCAAGAACAGAGCTGGAAATAAAAATTACTGTGAAGCCTGCTAAGCAGTAACAGGTTTTATACAATTTTGAAATATATTAAGTGGATACCTGAGAAATAACAATGCCCTCTGCTTGGACTCCAAACACCACTTTTTTTTTTTCAACTTTGAAGCCAGAAAAATTTACAACAAATTAATAAGCACTATGAACCAAATCCAAAACTGTGACAAAAGCTGAGGTCCACTCAGTCTTTCCACTGTAGAGCTGATAAGCCTTCTGGAGCAATGTCTACAGTATGAATGTTTTGTGGCTACTGAGGCAGAGCAATAACTCAAAGCAGCTGCTACTAAGTTCTACTCTGCTACCATAGCTCCAGGTAGGGAGAGAGAGATTATTCAAATGATGTTAAATACGCAAACCAATTCTACCCTAAATTGCTAATGAAGACATCATTCGTGTTATGGGTCAAGCTATGTCAAAGCACTGAGTTTGCAAAATTTACAGTTGGCTCACAGTATTTTATTGTACAGCACAAGTAATTGGCAGGTATGTATTGTATGTTTTCTAGAAAAGTATTTTTGTTTTCCTTAAAGTCTAAAGTAGAAAGTAAAAATATCTTACTGTATTGATTCCCAGACCATTAAGCATGTATATCACATCCTCTGTGGCTACATTTCCAGTAGCACCTTTTGCATAGGGGCAACCACCAAGTCCTGAAACAGATGAATCCACTACAGAAACTCCCATCTGGAAAATAACAACACAAAAACAAAACATCAGCACAGAGTATTAATTATATTTATTGATAAATGGCAGGCTATATGGATTAGTTACATGCAAAAATGTGCACTTCTCCACAAATGGATGTGTCCCTTGCAGGAAGTTCCTTATAATGGAACAATTAGTCCTGACATCTTTATAAGGTAAGACTCTTCAAACACAGGATATGGAACAAAGAACTAACAGTCCATTACATATGATTTTGACAGATAATTGCTGCTTTAGAGTCAAACAGAGGTTTATGCTTTTTCTCTCTTTATCTTTCAACATGTTTCTAAGTAGCCTGCATCTATTCTTGTAAAGGCTTTCATTAAACCAAATCAATACAATCAATGGAAGTTCTCCTTAGATATAGGTTCTGAGCTTTACTTTGAATATTTTTAAGGGAATACTTGGTGCATGTTGTTATCCTTTCTCATTTTAACTAGTCTTAAATTAAGACTTGAAAAAACACTCAGCTGTCATAAATTCATAATTCTCTGATTTTTATTTTCTTACTGCTGCACCCAAGTGCCTTCTCTCTTCTGATCCTCTCAGCATATTCATGATAAAAAATAGTAAACCAGTTACCAACTCTGCCTAGCAGATAATACTACATTTCCTATGGGATAAAGCCTTCCCTGGAAGACAGATATGGGAGGGAAAAAAAACCTGAGCCTGTAATTTCCACTGATTTGAGTGAGTGCTTGCACCCTCTTCATTCTGTAATTAGATTTTAAAATAAAGCTGAAATTGGGAAGAGATCTTTTTCTGTTACAACATGTTAGGTATGTGAGCCAGGACACTGGGTCTCCCTTGTCAGACAAAGCTTTTCAGTCTTCCCCTTGAAGAAGATCAGATGCCTCTGGAGGCATTCAGGCTCTAGAGATAATCAGAAGCAGACAAGGGTATTAGGCAGAACAGTCATCAGCTCTTCAAAGACACCAGCTTCTTTCTGTCTTAAGTACACTCGAGGGTTCTCCCCATAGGGCTAATTTAGGCAGACATACACCAAAACTGTAGAAGGAGAAGTCAGGCAGACTGAATCAGAATGTAATAACAGCTCAAATTCAGGACAGGAGTTCCACTTTGACTTTGGGTCCAGAGAAATTCATATGTTAAACCACGCCTGTTACTTGCATTTGCAAGTCAGTAAGATCTGCTTTGAGGCCTGGCTGAAGAGAGAGCTGATTTCCCTTCTGAGGGACCTACCTACCCCTGCAAGCTAGTCCAGAACCCCGAGCTTCTCCTTCACAGCCATGCACACAACTAACTGGCAAGGTAGGCAAACAATATGTCCTGCATTTTGCACTTGCTAAGACCCCTATCCAAATATACCCATCAGTTGTTTTGGTTTTTTTTTTTAGTTCCAAAATAAACTTCCCTAATGTTTTGTTGTACTTGCTTCTATTTCTAACAATGTTTTCCGTAGTTTTATCATTGGCCTTACAGGCTCTTTAAAGTTCCAACGTTTCTGGAGGGCAATAATAAAAAGTAATCCAATGAAGTGCTGTTCCAGGTCCTTTTCTTGGACAGGGAATATTATCTTGAGCTAGGTAGCTGCTCAAAGCCTGTAATAAGGACCTCAAAGGAGTTGAGGTGTGTAACTGTGACAGGCAAGACGATATGGTTTAATACTGCTCACACAATGAGAGTCTCTAAGGAGGGATATTGTCCTTTAAAGTACACTAATCTGTGACTTATGGAGTGAATCACCAAAGTACGTTTCATATTTCAGTCACTTGTTACACACTTTGTGTAACCTACCAGTCAGAAAATGTGTTATATGACACATCTGTGTCTAATACACAAAGGATAAGCATTTATGATAGCTTTCAATTGGAAATTCTCTCTCTTTTTGCATTAGCTGCTAAGATTCATGCATTTATGCTGGAAGTCATTGCTACAAGCTCCACAGTGGCAACTTTCAGGCTTGCAAGTGTCCCCTGCAGAGACACACAGAAGGCCTCTAAGTGGAAAGATTTAGGGTATGGTGAGGTTCTGCGGAAAAGGGTATCTGACATGGATGTGCAGGTTGATACAAGCATGCATTCCACTACCATGCCTGCTCTTTCAGTTTAATTTTAAGACTTCAATTAGAAATTGCTGTTCCAGAGATGAGAAGGTAGAAGGTCTTCCCTGTGGTGACTCATGACAGGACCCGAGGGAATGGCCTGAAGTTGTGTCAGAGGAGGTTTAGGTTGGATTTTAGAAAAAGGTGTTGGGCACCGGAACAGGCTCCCCAGGGAAGTGGTCACAGCACCAAACCTGACAGAGTTCAAAAAGCATTTGGACGATATTCTCAAGACTCTTGAGGATGGTGCTGTGCAGGGCCAAGAGTTGGACTTGATGATCCTTGTGGGTCCCTTCCAACTCAGCATATTCTGTGATTCTGTGAAGGAAGTGTCTTTCATGGAGTTTTCCCCAAACCGTAAGGTTATGTCATAACTTCTAGAGCATTCTTCTTGATGTACTTATTTTCAATAACTTTTACATGGTGATAAAAGCTATAGGCAAATAATGTTATAAGGTACATCACAGCTGTTAAACTCCCAAGGAAGATGAGCAGACTCAGAAACAGCTTTAGTAGCATATAAAGAGTCACGTTCTAATCCCAGTGAATTATCTCATTAAATGCTTGTCCTTGTGCAAAAATCAGAAAAAATATCAAGTAAATTGTACTTGTTGAAAAACAGCCAAAAAAAGTTTGCCAGGTCAAAGCTGGGGAGAACCTCTCCCTCTGCAGTGTGTATTACTATCAGTAGCCTGCTCCAGTCAGTGACAGTAAGCAAAACAAAGAAACAATATCCTGCCAGCATTAGAAGGGCATGTTTTCTGAAAACATCATACATATAAAAATTTCTTGATATCCTTGTACAAACACTTGTGAAGCCACTGTAATTCTGCATTTGCAGTACAAGTCTTGTAACACTGGGGAACAAGTTGCTTACAATCATTTGTTTAAAGTGATTGTGAATACGTGGAGGAGTACAGGATACTACAGCAACTTGATGGTAACATGGAACACATATCTTTGTCTAACCACATCTTTGTATTCTCAGGCAGCCTTGTCTGCATTTGATTCAAACTACCTTCCCTGGAAGTTAGAGTAAGCTCAGTCAATTTAGCCTAATGTAGATGCAAGAGCATAAAAATCCTAATGCCTTCTGCTGTCTAAGTAGTGGGAATGGTAACTTCCACATGACTGGCAGTGATAATTGGTCTGTCTTTTAAACATTGACTATTATGGCTGAGCAGAAAAAGGAGAAAGTCTAGTTACAGCTTTACACTGGTAACGTCCTTGGTGTGGTGGCTTTCATCCCAGTACAGGACTCTTAAACCATTAATTCCCAGAAGCAGTGTATAAACATGAAGTCACTAAAATTGCATCTCCATTAGGATGGATTTGCTATTTTAACATTAGGCCAGTTGTAGACAAGGTCTTGATATGGTGTATATAATACAGCAGCTCTGACTGACCTTACAGATCTGGCAGTTCTTCAAATCAATGCTCTTAATACGCAATGAACAGGTGTCTCTGCTTTTAGGATAATGTCTTTAAAGTTCTCTTCACAATGCTTCTGATAAGATGTCCACTGCAACATACAACTATTTCAGCAGCAGGGTCAGCTGAACCTTGTGTGTTGTACAAATGTAATGTGTTTGCTGATTCATGTGCAGAATCACTGCAGTTCATCTTCAGTGTGGCCCCATTCAAAAAAGACCTTAAATAATCCATAGTCCAAGCTCCATTCTAACAGTGCTAAAAACAGATGTTGGAAAACATCCTTCAGCAGTGCTACTAACTAATTTGGAGGTTGATATTACAGCTGAGCCTGTCCAAGCACAGTCTGAAATAGCACCAAATAAATAAATTCTCTGCAAGTCTGAGCAGCTATGAAGCTTCTTTGCTTCTGCAGCCATTAAAAGCATAAGGGACTCTAAAAAAAAAAATCTAAAAATTGACTAAAAATGTAAAACAAGGTCTTTTCCTTCATTACATCTCCAGTATTTGTCAGGCTTTTACAGAAGATAACAAGTTTCGAGCTGTTTAGCAATCTGAGCTTGCAAAGTATTCACTGTCAATAGGAGATCTTTAAAAAGCTTACAGTCTCATTGTCACTTCCTGACAGGCACTAAATTGTGCTGACATTCATGAGAAGTTGCACTGCAGCTATTCCATAGGATATGTCCTAGATGAGCACTCACCCAGCTACTTATGTATGGACATGTGTGAGGGTGAACAATAGCCTGGCTTCCAGGACAACTACAGTGCTCCAATCTTTTTTGACACTTTGCAGCCTTTCGATAATCACTAAATTCCTGACAGTGGTTCCTGAACACCTTCCAAACTTTAGCTTTGGCTAGCTTTAGCTTACTCTCTAGAGAAGGTAGAGGACTTCTTGCTCCTGTCCCATGCTAACTTCCCAATTCCCCAATGAGAGAACAGGGAATTAAATTTATCACCTTTGTAAAACAGCCAATTTTAACAGGAAACCATTATTGCCAGTGAATAATAAATGCTTTATGTTTCTCAGTTTCCTTTACTGCCTCCCCATAACTTCTTGTTGGGACAGTCAGTCTCCTTCCTTACTGATCTTTAAACCTGGCTTTGTCTGGCAGAAGTTTAACTTTGTCCCTCTCTTAAAAATGGCAAAGTCAGCATCAGTAACCCCAGGAATGTATGAGGTATAAATCAGAAGCTATAAACCAGGTCTCTCATAAATTAGGCTTCTTCTAAACTATGAGATTTTGAAATCATAATATCAAGGATCCCAGGTATGCATTAAACAGGCAAAGATTTGTTGTGTGACACAGTCTAGGGGCTTGTGTACCAATGCCTTAAAGATAGGTGCATGTAGGTATGGCAAAGAATCACTGTATTAGTTCAGCATTTGTTCAAGGAAGGGAGAAGGGAGGGAGGAAGAAGTAAAAGGAGGACGCACACACGTCAGGTCAAAGGTTGTCCACACAAAAGGCAGCACAAGAGTAATGCTATTTAATCCTGAAGCCCGGTCAGTGCCTAACTGACACTCTTGGCGTGGTATGGTTCTGTCCTATCACTGTGCCTCTCTGGCATCAGTCTGCTACCCACCACCACTTGGCATGCCATCAGGGAAAACACCTTATCCTGTAGAGATAGAGGTAACCATAGAAATATAAATAACTATGCCAGCAATGCTTCATAAGGTTCAGTGACCACAAAGGCCCTTTCTTGATTTACATTATCAAGTTGTCTAAAAATCAAAGCTTGCCATTCCTCTGTTTTTCAATAAAACAAATGTATGTAAGTAAATGTTATTTTGGTATTTGAGCAAGTAGAAGCATAAATTTCTACATATAAGGCAATAAAATGGGGTAACATCTCTCTGTGGAAAGCCTTGAAAGTTATTTGCGTTTCTTTCCTACTTCTTTTTCTCTCTACTTTTGCTAAATTAACGCATCACAAAAGACACTTTTCAGAGTTAACGCTATTACTGCTGACCACAAGGTGTCACTGTTACATTAAAATATCTAATTTGCCAGTTAATTTCGTTTGAAAATGAATACATTCAGCGGGAAGAAAAGAATTCTTTTCTCCCAAAATATATTGAGATGCAACCAATTTGTGGGCAGACGTGCCACACAAAATAGATCAATACAGCATTCCTTTAACTTATTGCACACATCTTTTCAAATTGCTACTGACATATTTATTATAAGCAAAGCTAGCAATGACATCTAGAGTTAAACTTCCCTAACACTTGCCATCATAAGGCCCTACTTTCAGTTGTTTATTACTTTGTCAGCCTTTAACTGCTGGAACTTATGTTTTCTAAACCTTGTCTCTGCCTCGGGCTGGATTGTTTTGAAAGTTTTAGTGAAAAATGGGCTTGGCTACTTCCGAGAACAAGTTCTGGGGAAGAAAAAATATTTTGTTATGCTAATATTCAATAACTTTAACATGAATTTCTTGGAGATGCTCTTGTAGTTTTGCACTCTCATATTTGGCACAAGAGGGATACTGATCTTAAGAGATCACAGAGTCTGGACTTAGTTACAAGCTTAGGGAAGTTCCACCTCACTGTCAGGACCTAGTCAGTCTGGGGGTTAAAATGCCCAAGGGTCAAGAGACCAGCAGCTGACCATGCTCTTTCCTTCAGCCTCAATAAAAAACTGTGAAGCAGTTTCTCTGAAACTGAGTTTGAAAATCTGTGGGTTTGACTGACAGTGAGTCACCTCCACAAAAATCCTCTCACTGGTGGGCTAAAGCGGTGATATTTGTGTTGAGGACCCAGTTCTTCGGAGAACATTCATGGATGTTTAGGGGGAATCAATCCAATTCAACACGAGACTGGTTCTGAGATTTTGGAAAGCTAATAAAAATCCTGTGCCATAACACGATGAATACTGTGAGGCAGATGTTCACAAACCACTATTTGTATTGCCTATGGAGGCTTATCCTGCTCCTTTTAGGAATAAGTACAATCTTTTATTTACAAAACACCGGGATTTGCTGATGCAGGGCTGTGCACAGCTCGAGCTCTGCTTTGCTAAGGATCCCAAGGCTGCAGGGGGAGCAGGAGGCACACGCCAAGGTCTTGCTGAAACCCATGAAGATGCAATGATCATCAGAACACTGAGCAGCTTTCCAGTCTCCCTTCCTTCCCTCCCCAGGCAACCCAGGGCATTGCCAGATGCTGATGATGATTTGAAGTAAGTAGTTACTGCCCCGGATGCTCTTCAGCGGAAATTTGCTGCTCTCAAGCAAACCTCTGAGGATTTAACAGTTTGCGTACGTGCTATGTCGTGAAATAACCCAATCTATAAATGCGAAATATTTGTTCTATAGATATAAGTTTGGACACAGTCAGAACAGTAATTAAATATACAGAGCAGAGAAAATAATAATCTTGGGATCTGGAGGGAAAGGGAGAACCAGAGAGAAAAGGCAAAGGGCAGTTTTGGGGTAGGCTGGGAGAGAACCGTCTAGTCCAGAGGAGCAAAAACTGTGCCAGGTTGCCTGTGCCCTACATGTAGCCAGTTGACAACCAGGTTTTTCTCACATGCTACATACCAGTGCAAATGAATAAAAACAAAATCGAAATATAAACAAAGGGCTTTGAATGTACAGAGAAGACAAAATGATTACTTAACTTGATGGTAAAGTTACTGAGGGTAGCTTTGGGCAGGGGAAATTTTGCTGGGACTGGAGAAAGCATGTTTGGAACTGCCGACAGTGAAGGTCCAGTGAAGAAAGAAAAGAAAAAAAATCCACTCACTACCATTGAAGGCTCACAGAAGATAAGCTAAGTAGACATGTACCCACTAAAATAAATGGCTGAATTATCTTATTGGCTGAATTATGGGACATCAGCTGAGAATGGGTTGAATGAAGTATGGAACAGGTAAAAATAATTTTTTGGAATTTAGGCTGCAGAGAGAGCACTTCACTGTGAGCTACAACACTGAAAAGTGCTACTATGGAGAAGCAGGGAAGGACACTGGTCTAGTATTTGAAGTGCACGTGACAAATGTGGAACATGTGAATCTATCAATGAAAATGGCAAATCTGACCCAACCATCACAGTATTTGAAAAGGCTCTTTTTTCCTCCATCCAGAGAACACATAACCTAGTTGATATATTTTACATACCGCTTTTATTGGTATATATACCTTCGGAAGAAACTACAAATTCTTTCAGTCTTGTTTTTCTGTCCTGGTTAGCTTCTACATTCATTATCACTCCATATTAGATTTAAGGTTGACCAAAAATAATTTGTACAGTTAATTTTGTTAAATAAAGCCTGCACTTTTTATTCAGACATAACTACTATTTCAAATCTCTCTTAATTCTATTTGCAGAATCCCCTGAGTGAAACAACACTTTATTCTACTTTAGTATGTAGGATATAAGGAGGTTTGGAGATTCTGTTACCCAACATTCATTGACAAAACATACTCAGCATAAAGAAAAGTGGAATTCCAGGACATATGGTAAACTACCCTTAGAAAACACCTCCTGGCATTGATTACATCATCTGGATTACACAGGTGCACATCCATCTTCTCCCATATATGGAAAATAAGAACTGCATCCTCCATTCAAATGCTTTTAACTTATTTACAGCTAGACCTGGAGACAATATTTATCATCACAAAGTATAAAGCCAAATGTCCTTTTTCTTCAGGAGCACCAAAGATTAACAGATTAGAATGTTTTCCACATGTCCACTTTACTGTCAAGAGAATATTAAAGAAGTTTTCCAGCTTCCGCAGCTCAGCCAGATGTCAATGGATCCCACAGTGAAGCAAAATTGGCAGAGTAGCCTTCTCATGACCCCGGCATTGTTTTATCAAGGATCAGTTTAAAAGTATAAAGGGCCATTTCTTGCTGAGATCTGTAATGTTTTTCAGCCCTTTTCCCCTGCAATTACACAAAAGTGCTGACTTTGTTGAACTACTGATATGCAGTAGTATTTCTTATGACTTCTCTCACACTGTGCTGTAATTGCTGTTTATGTTGGCACAAGAAAAGTACCACATTTTGTTTCCACTGTACATTTCCGGACTCTGGTTTCAGTAACATCAGTGTAGGATATTGTACTGGGCATATGTTTTGTTGTGTAAACATTAACTGGTAATTTACCCTGCCAATCTCCACAGTATGGCCTCTAATTACCAGAGACTGAGGGGCTTCAGATGGACATTTCACAAAATATTTACAGCAGCTATACTGCTTCTTTTTTTTTCTTCACTGGTGTTTGTGTTTAGAAAATCACTGCAAGGGAAAAAAAATACACCACCATCAAATGGCATTGTAACAAAACCCCAAACCAAACCGAAATGTATTCATTCCTGTACACCTCATTTTCTAGAGGAACTAAAGAGTAGTTTACCCAAAGAATTAAGGAAAAATCATGGCAATATTGCAGTAAACATGATGATGTAATAAAGTACCAGGTATTTCTGTTTGCTTGCAATTTGATTATTCCCTTTACATCTTTTTTTTAACAAGAAAAAAAGTATATTACTTCTATTGGTACTTTTTTGCTTAAAATTCATTCTCACTAAATAGCCCGTGAACTTGCAAATGGCTATGCATATCCTTATTTGATTCAAGACTCAGACAAATGTATTTAACAAATGGGACCACTAAGGTCTTGTTGGAAAATTTAGCATCTACAGCAAAGATTCAGAACCAAGGAACAACCTCCCCTTAAGAGCTACGGAATATATGTTTTAGTCATTCATCTGTATAATTTCAAGAAAGTAGAACTTTACATTTGTGTAAAAATATAAAGTCTTAAGTAAAATTCCAGGATGGGATTCCACAGTAACATGAGCAAAGAAGGTACAATGAAATAGGGCATCTTTTTGGACACCCTAGGCAGAGTGAATCTTTATTTCAAATAAAATTTTCATCACAGTGTTCATTACAATGCAAGAAACTTTTTAAAAAAGTGTGACAATTTCTCATCTTCTACTGTTCCACTGTAACTGGATCAGTTTTGTAATGCTCATCACATTACAATACCTTATCACGTTATACTGCCTCCTTAAGAATTCTCCCTTCCAATATATTGACTAATTAAGTGGAAGCATTAAGGTGGGGAGCACAGAATGTAAACTGTCTTGCAAATATTTTTCCCTTATTCTAATTGAAGTTCCTTTTTAAGAAAAAACATTTGCAATTGCTTGTCCAATGTATCTGCCAATAGTAAAGCCAGAACACTTTTGTTTAAAAAGGCATTCAACTTAGTACCTTATCTTTTGCTATATATGCACATTATATTGCCTTGCTAAATCTACTATTATTTTGTTCACTTGTTTTATTCTTTAGAGGAAAAGATACTACTTCAAATTAAAAATTCTTACCTATTGTTGCAACTCTCAGTGCAAGCAAAATTTAACTGTTATGAACATTGATGAGGGAAAAAAATCTTTCTTTCTCTAAGTGTTTATGCATTTGAAAGGACTTTGCTAAGCAAATCACATCATTTGTCTCTGGCAATCTGTTACCATATAGCACTCGAAATAAGCACCAAAAGCAAAAAATTAAATAAACAAGCAAACATGCAAGCTGGCAAAATTCTGGAGTATATAAAACTATCATTCACTTATGTTTTAAAATTATAAAATGTTTTTATTTCCGAATGCCTGGCTGTTTCAATCTGTAGTGCAATATCTCAAAAGGGAAAAAAAAAGATAAATTACATAATTTGACTCAGGAGACTGGTTCACTGTTGCTTCTGCACAACACAGAAAGAAAAAATGATTGTCATACTTTCAGTACTACATCAGTGTTGGTTTCTATCTTAGCTGAAGAGTCATCTTTAACTTATTCCACTTATGCAAATGCTCACTTGTTCTCATACAGCTACAGGGATACACCCAACACACTCATTTGGAGTGAGTTCAGAGCTTCAGTCTATCTCGTCATAGCATCTCCAGATTTTCTGGTGTTTAATTTACTGTAGGAAACATCCTAAGAGCTTGTTTAAAGCCACCTGATGTATCTCAGCAATAGGAAGTAACTCTTCCTCCTTCATTGTTTGCTGGATGGTAACAAAATTCCTTCCAGGAGCTGTAAATATGCAAGAATGGCCAGAGGTTTAGTTCCACCCCCTCAGCACAGCTGTCTGTAGAGCTGTCCAGAAAGGAAGGAAGCCTCATCCTGTAAACACTGCACTTCCCTACTGGAGACCCTGGGATTTGTGATCTCCCAAGTCTGTTCCTGCCATGGCAAACTCCTCTGACTCTTGCTTAGGTCTGAAATTCAGGTTCCATGCAATATCCTCTTTTTCATACAAAAACTAGAATAGACACACACATAATGAAAGGTCATGAAAAGAAACAATAATTTTAAGTGGGAACCACTGTAGTAGTTCTGTCCTTATTTTACACTTGTTATTAAACTTGAAGAAAAACTACTTTAGGGTAAAAAGGGAGAGGGAGTCATTCCCATCAAGGAGAAAAATAAACATATCTAAAAGTCATTTCTCTTCTTCTAGTTGATGTATACAGAGTCACAGCCTGATTAAAGTGCAATATGACTACAGGGACAATTTCTAAAAAACAAGTCAAGCAACTCTTATAGAAATAATTTATTTTCAAAATACTATATAAGTTGAACAAGGAATTAAATTCTGAATAAAAACCCGGTTTTAAGGTACTTAATTGTATCCTCACCAGATTTTGAAATTTTTCTTTGACAATTAATTTTAAAATTATGTTGAAATATTGTATGTTATTTCTGTCACTGCTCCATATACCTTTTTAGTGTGCAGCATGTAAGCTCAAATCCCCAGGGACACCAGTAGCACATTCAGAACTGACCACAGCCTCTGAAATCTCAGCTCCAGGGACATCCTCACTACAAATGCCACTAGAAAGGACAGCAAAAGTCTCTCTTTTGTGATGTTAATGCACAGGAAGTTGTGCTCTTTTGTGGCTATATATATATATATATATATATATATATATGACTAAGGAACTAAATGTCATCAGGACTGGAATTCAATTGTCCCCTTTGTGTAACTCTTGCGACAATCCCTGGCACAGCTTTGGCCTGGGCCAGGCAGTGCTCCACCAAGCAATTTCTGGCACAGTCTAGGAACTAGCACCATCATCCACAGTTGGCAGTTTGGAAGTCCCGACATTTTTTTGGAGGGTAAGAATCTGATTTTCTGGATGCAATCTTTTCATAGCAACTGGCCATAGTGCCAGAGAGGCCAGGAGATACTAAGCCTGGCAACGCTGTAAAGGAGTGATACAGCAGCTGCAGGAGTGCAAATCCTGTTCAGACACACAGCCTCTTGTCTAAAATTACCATGACAGCTGATGAGACAGAAATTGAGGAAGAAATGCATGCTGTGGGAGGGGTGCTGAGAAGAGAGAATGGGGTGGGCTTGCAAGTATGGAGCAGCTCTGAGATGAGCCAGTTGTATAGGATACTTAATTGTGGAAATCCCATTTGATTTGTTGTGGAAGTTGAAAGATGTGGGAGAGACAAGCAAGACACCATAAAACTAAAAGGGGCAGGTAACAGCTGTGGAGAACTAGCTTGTCTTTCTGTGAATGAGAGATTGCTTAGGTGATGCTGCATAAGGCAGAAGAAACAATCTTCAGACCAGTGAAAATTCTTCATTTTCCAGTCATCTTGATAATCTAGATTTTTATTTTTAAGAATTGAATCAACAACTGTTGTAAAATAACAGTTATCAGTTCAATTTCTGATTGCTACAGGCAGTCATCTCATTAAACCTACAGCCAGTCACTATCGATCATGTAAAAAAAAAAAAACACCTACCTTTTTTATACATGCAATCCAGTTGAGGCACAATAGAAATATGCATGGGGAATTTGACACTGGTGTGCCCTTACCATTTTTTTAATGCATGCTACAGATCAGTGACTTCAGTTTTCCAGTGCTATATTTTCACAGCTTCTAAAAGTACTAAATATTTATTTTAAATTTGGCTTAGCATTTTGAAAACTATTTTATACTAATTTGTTCTATAAACACCTGAAACCCTTTTTTTGAAAAGCCTTCTTACATTTCCAGCATTTGGAAGTGATTTGTTTCTAGTCCAAAAAAAATTAATGTCTGTCTCTAACAGAAAGAGCTGGATTACTGCCCAGTCCACTTCAGAACTGGATGATGCTGACTCTTAGCCATTTAAATAGTCAAGTTAAACAAGACACAGTTGGGATGATAAAAGGAGGTCTGTAAAAAGACTATTGCTCTGGCCATGTGGACCTACAACTATCAAACAATGACTAGGAAAATAGTGAAAGAGAAAAAAAATTAACATAAGTGCCTAGGAAAACATTAGGATTAAGTGAATGCAGGAGCACAGTATCTGTTCACATCATTCTCTCTTCTTGCCAGTGAGTTGCCAGCACAATATTTACTCTGCTTGAGAACTGACAGAGGCAAAGAATGGCAAAAAGGCCTTACAAAAGAGAATGAAGCAGAGACACTAACAGTCTGTATGTAGTATTACCCTAAAAAGCACCTATAATCTGCTGATTTTGTATCTAAATTATATTCTATGCTATTTTGTGTGAGCCTTGTTTACAAGCACTAATTTTCAAGCCTCTTATTATCTGGAAAAAGGTGAAATAACACAGAGTTGTCTTCTCATATTCTACTAATACTTATTCCTTTACCTTTTACAAACTATAGTCCCTGATATGACAACTAGACAACTAAAGATGCAGTAGAATCTGGTTTTTTTTTTGCATGGAAAGAAGTGCATTCACAAGAGGAAAAAGATGCACAGTAATGAAAGCAATACTTGAATGTATTTTAGGTCCTGATCAACCAAATCAGTATGGCCTTAATAGTGCTAGATTTAATCAATCAGAAAATGATCCATTTTCCATGAAGCTTGACTTGAAATGTACCACTGAAGAATCAAATGTGCAAATGAACACCACTTACAGGATGGGGAACTCGGAAATTAAAGCATTTAAGGTGTGATTAGGAAAGCTTCAATAAAACGACATTCCAACAAAAAAGCAGAAGCATGCAAGAAGGACACAAGCACAGAAAAAGAGCAAACAATATCTGGGCCAAATTATTTTTTTTATAAATCTACAGCTTCAATACTATTTGTACAGAAATGATCTTTGGTTTTTAAAAGCAACTTTGGTTTTAAAACCACTTCAGATTTTATTTCAATAGTTGTTCCAATGATTTCTCTATTTGTATTGCATTTAGACCTAGAGTGATAAATACGTATGAATTCAATGAGATATAAAGAAAGATGTGTAGATTTGCATGTGGAAATCAATGTTTAAATATGTTTCAAAAGACAGCTGAGGTTTGACTGTAAGCCAAAGGGAAGTTTGTCTACTGTTCCAAGTCAGCTCTAGTGAGGTAATTTGAAGATGAGAATAATCTATACCTGATGAAGGATCTCTTTGTCTGATTAGTATCTTGAAAGAGGTTTAGACTTCAGGTTTTTGGTTCAGTAACTAGGGCTGAAAGCTTCTGAAATTCAATCATTATATTAGAGGCAGCTAGAACAATGTAGATTTTTATTATTTGTTAATCCTTTATAATATATGAAGTTTCATTTAAAATAAAAGCCAAAATCCACAAACCCATACATATAGGCTACCTATCAGTATATGCATGTAAACAAATTTTTGCTCACTCTCACTGCTATTTCAGTATCCAATAACAAATACATTGTCCTTCCTATCCTAAAATGTTCAAAAAATAAGAATCTTGAACTAAGTCTACCATTTAATTTTTTCCCCCTAATAATAGTGTAGCAGTTGTAGTAATAGCAGTGATTAATTTGTGAACTATCAAGCTATCAAGTTTTTCTGAAACAGGGATAGAGGTCAAAAATTTTCAGTTCCTCAGAAATTGCATACTATGCACATTCTGCAAAAAGCAGCAGAAAGTAATAAAAATACAGTTACTACTTCTTCTGTACTGATCTGAGGAAAGAGCAAAAACTGGGCTGCTAAATCTTTTGTACTGATCTAAGAAAAGAAGCAGGAGTTGTGCTGCCTGTTCATTTGCTTGTTGTATTATTTTGCTGATATTACCAGTAAAACCAGTACCTATAAAAAGACCAAAAAAAAAGAGAAAATACTAGAAAGCATTGGTCAGATTTTTAGCATGAACACCTATGTTTTTATTTTCTTCCCATATGTAGGTCTGATTTATTCATTTGTGCAGTATGTTTTTTCACTTACAAAAGTAACTAGCTGACTGCTCATAGTAACAATATTATTTGATAAAATGCAAGTGTGTTGCTACTTTACCAAAGCAGACACTGTCTTTTAAGTTTTCTTCCCAGGAAGAAAATGTCTACCTTGCAGCCTGGTAAATTTTCACAATTGACCTGCCATTTTCCTACTAACTTATCTGCTTTCAAATAGAGTCTTATTCACCTGTCATGTTAGCTTTCAATATTAAACAATTCTACTCACTTTCTTTCCTAATATCACATACTCCTTCATGTCTGCTTTTTAATTACTACCTTTAGCTAAGTGCTATGTCATTTTCATGAGAAGGGGGAATAAAAGGAAACAGAAACAAAAAGCAAACTGACATTGTCTAAAGAATTTTGTGTTACTGCCAACAGCTCTTTTAGTTTGCTGACAAGTAATTCAAAAGCACTGTTTACACTTCAAACCCAGAAAATACCTAGGATAAATTAGTTCCTACAGAAACCCAAAGGCAGAAAGCTATAGGAAGACCCTTATTTTAAAGGACAGGCATGTTGTAATAGTCTCTCGCTTTACTTAAAATTATATGTATTCCTGTACTCTTATGTTTGATCCCAAACTTTTTCTTTTGAATGTTTTAGAATATTACACAGATTTCCACTTACAAATTCTGCCAGATATCCTGTTTTTCACAATTTTTCACAAATGTAAAATTTGAAAACCCTAATTTCTACACTTTAGAACAATTGCCCTTAACATGAGCATCATGGTATTGCAAATTATTCATTTAATCAGGAAAACCCAGGACCCACAGGCCCACTGATCCACAACCACAGGCCTAGGATCCACAACCATACTGATGGTGCTTTCCAGCTTGAAAAAATTCTGTTTCCTAATTCTATTTGTTTCCTGCCATTTAGCCAACTTTCCACTTATTATATGCCTCCACGCCTTAATATTAACTTCCAGTACAGGACACTATAAATTGTTTTCTGAAAAATCAAAGCATGTATATCCTTTGTCTTCCTTGGCAGTGACTGCCTCAAAGAATTCCAGCAAAATACTGAAGCATGACCAGCCCTTCCTGAATTCTGTACAGCTATTCTCAGTCAAGCTGTGTTTTCTAATATTTCCCAATCTGACCCCTGAAATTAGTTTCTGGAGATCTCTTCAAAGTCTTCTGCAGCTTCCTGGCATATATTTGTAAACAGCAGAGAAAAGCAAACTTGTCAGGTTTGCTGAAATCTTTCCATTTCTATGCTCTCCTCAAAATAAGAATGCAAAAACATTAACATTTTTTCAATATCCTAAAAAATGTGCATGCTTCATATAGCAAGTCTTTCCCACCTTCACATTGTACTACATAATGACCTCAGAGTGCCAGGCTGCGCAGGTGAAAAGAAGTGGAGAGTTACAGGGCTCAGATAATTTGACTGGGCATGTATGTATTTTGATCACTTGCCCACTCATGTAACTTAGCTTTTTTAATCTCAAAATTACATTCTATACAAAGCTTAAAATCTATTCTGTTTTTAAATTTCAATTTCAAAAATAAATTTTAAATCTTCATAAAAACTATTTGTACTTGTACTCTCAAATTTGGATTTTGCAGTCTGAACCTTGAAAGTTTAATTAGAGGCTTGCTAAATTCTTTCTGGTATTAAATTGGGGATTTTATTTCAAAATTCCTGCTTTCTGGAAAAAGAACTAATAAAAAGTGGTTTCATTTGGCATGTAATCAATCTCATTCATTTCACTGTGTCCAATAAGGTGGAAATGATTACACAATGTGGTAAAAATCCTTGGTCCTTGTCTTGTTTTCTTTAAGTTTGTATTTGATCCCAGTAGTGTAGGGATCAGTTCATATTAATGAATTATGATAGTGATTTGAATTTGATAAAGTTCTATGGGACTACCATGAGATTGTTTCATTTATTGAGGTATCACAGCCAGCCAAAACTCCTCTTTGCCTCGTAGTGTATTCTTTCTCATGTTTGGATATGTGCTATGAAGAAAGACAAACCTATTTCTGTCAAGTACACAAGCTTTAAAGGAAAAGATTTCTGTAACACTTCCATTAAAAACTTTCCCTTTCTTACCCATTCTGTACACACAACAAGAGTCAACTGTCAAGGAAACTCGAATCGTCTTAGATCAATGGTCTACCTTACCAGGGCCTCTGCAGAAGTTTCCTGAGCCATCTTTTTACCCTTCCTTGGAGGTCTGTAATAATTTCCTATAAATGTTTTACTACTTCTTTTAGCTACATTTTGTTTGTCACATTAGCTAACCCACATATGTAATTTTACTCAGAATACCATAATCTCTAACTAGATCTCCACATCACTTCCCATCTTCTGAATTTATCTCTTTGGTCAATTTATACTCTGGTATTTTTATATTAAACCATTTAACTAAGAGCCAGTCATGTTTCTACTTTAAATGTTTACTGGTTTGTTTTCAAGCATAACTTCATGTTCCTCACATTTTTACACAGATTCTCTTCATAAAAGAAAGTTAACTTCATTTTTCTAGGCAATGCTTTCTATTTGTATTACTCACTTTAGCAATGCAAAAAATTACTTACTCTTTAAAGATGGCTAATCTCTCTCCCATCTTTCACTACCTATCCTTTTGCTAAAACAACACACATAAAACTGAATACTAAAATTGCAAGACTACTGCCCTGCTAATTTCTTATACAGATACAGCCTGTCAGTTCTAGATGACTTTGGATCAGCCCCAACCAGAAGAAAATATTCTGGGTAGTATAATCCTGCATGGAACAATGTGATCTTTATAAAAAATCACTTACTGAATCACCAGCACCTCTTTCCACTCCTAGGAGATCTCCCATTGAAGCAATGCCTGAATTAGTGCAGAGTGATTTGTGGCTTTCCAGCTGTCATTCATTAATTCTTAGGAAATACAATATACAATACAATAGTACTCAGCTTGAGGTTGTATTTTGCAATGTCTTAGGAAGAGTGTAATTTGTTTGCTGAATGTTCTTTAAACTTGTTTTCGAACAATCACTGTAGCCTATTGTTTGTATAACCCTCCAAATACATTTCAGTCTTGATGAAATATTGTGTCGGTCACACAGACCCATAAAGGGGGAAGGGTAAGGAATTGTGTCTGTGGAGAGTTTGGGCTATGAAACAGCAGCTGAGTTGAAAACAAGGGGTTTTACTTCAGTGCTTTGCTATTCCTGTACTCTTTGGAAGAAAGTACAGGAAAGCCTGACAGCAAGGGGTAGAAGTGACCTGGGCACTCTGATCCACTGGCTTTGGCACTTCACAGCATGGCTGACCTGTAAAAGGTCCTGGTTTAGAAGGAGTATTGCTTAACTATAATTCACTGAGTAGCTGCTTTGTTTTGACCTGAGACAAGAGAGGATGTTGTGAGGTGCAGACCACATTGGAGGATCCAAGAGCCTGGGGATCTACCTTGAGAATGAGCCAAGGAGCAGCTTACACAAAGCCAGTCAGAGAGACTGTGTAATGCCTGCTTCATCAAGGACTTTTGGCAAAATCTGTGACAAGTTCAGCTCAGCCAAAACCACTGCACACCTTTAGACATGCACTGTAGGAGAACTTGAGCACAGAGGGAAGTTTTCTTCTGGGTCTCAGGCACCCCTGGCTTCCCAGAAATCTGAGAAGTTGCATAGGGGTTTCCTTTTAGGTCTTTTGCTCTTTGAATTACATGTTAATTATCCTAAACTGCATATTAGTTACCTAAGAGCTTTTTTCCCTGTAAGTCTTACAAAGTGATTTCAGCAGTAAATAAAAAAGACCGAAGCAAGAGGTAAACTTGAGACAAAATCACAACAAATACTCGGGGTTAAAAAAGCAGCCATTGTTCAGTGTTTAGTAGGCACCATGACAGCAATTATGCTAAGGAAGGATTTGAAAAAACAGTGCTTCAAGTACTTTATGGCCAACTCCTCCCATGCTCAGGGTTTTCATGCTTTTAGCTATTGCATCTGCAACTGAAGCTAAATGTGAAATTAGCAATTTATTTATCCCATGGTACATACACACACAATTGCAACAGTAAAACTGAGCAAGGGTGAGTGCTGTGAGTAAAAGTTAGAACCGTTTTTACAAGATTTTGTCCTTCACTATCTAATCAACACCTGTGGATTTCCATATTGAAACTTTCTTTGTTCCTTCTTGTGGCTTATATCACTAAGACTGGTAACACAACTGCTGTTATATCTAAACAACATAATATGAGCTCGGCCAAAATAACTAAGGACAAAGAAAAGTTTCACCTTCAAAATGGTTGCCTGAATACAAGGAAGAGAAGATGCCATTAAGTATAAAATAGAACAATAAAGGCCTACAATTTGTAAACAGCTTTTGATTCTGTAACATTCAGTGAAAATGGTCTCCTTATGAATACATGTGCACATTAAGGTTTTTTCAAGATTATATCTTTACAAAGGACTACATTAGAACCTGTAGTCTCTTTCTTGCATTATGTCCTATCTGAAAAATATATCAACATAAGAAAAAAAATCTCTTATGAAAATTAACTATTTCTGATTATTTAGCCACAGATATGAAAGCTGATTAAATAAAAGTTGTTGCTAATCTTACTTGGAAAATATAACTGATTTAAAAAAAAGAATAATGAAGGCATGTCAACAGCAGTAAAATTATCTAGACAATTCTGTGTACATAATTACCAATAATCCGAAATCAAGATGTAATTGTGCATTATTCCATTTTTTATTTAGACACCTTTGTGAAATAGAAATTTTAGTTTAGTGGACCACAAACATACAGCTGTTTCTAAGAAAAGTGGAATCTGAAATAGCAGAAAAAATGTATTTTATGTCCCTCTTTCATCAATGGAATGTAGTTTCCACTGTTTCTTAGTGATTTTGTATGAAATTGAAGGTAATAAATAGACAAGGATTGACATTTTCTGGTAAAAGCAACCGGAGTAATACCTACTGACAAGCTGATGTGAGAGCAATACTTTCTGAAAGTTTAGTGAGTGCCTTTTCCTCTTCCAATGATCTTTTTAAGAGCAGCATTTTTTAAAATTGCACATTTGAATTAAACTAAGACTATTACTATTGCATATATAAAAAGAGAAACTGAGTTACCTGTATGGCTGTGAGGATATTGGCTAACGCCTGGCCATACGTGTCATGACAGTGAACAGCAAGAGCGCTCAGAGGAATTTCTTTCATAACAGCTTCCAACATTTTTTTCATACTTCCAGGAGTCCCCACACCAATTGTGTCTCCCAGAGAGATTTCATAACAGCCCATACTGTACAGGCGCTTAGATACCTGATTAGAAATAGAAAAACATGAAGAGGTCAAGATAAAAGAATATAACATAGCGTCAAAAATATACATTTAAAAATACATACTTCTGTACAGGTTTCAGGTTTTGACCCACTGAGGTGGATCTATCACACACCTTCTATTATTCTTGAAAATTCTCATCCGAGAAGATCTCATAGATCCTCTTATTTTAAATTTATAGTTCTGCTTCTGTACGTGGAATAACCAACCAAGCCAAATGAATCAAAAATTTGCTTTTGACTCTCCCACAGAATCCAAGTAAGCAAAATTTTAACACTACAAATTTTCTGTCAAGCTCTTTCCCAACATTTTTCTCTCTCTGGAGAGAGAAAATGTTTAGTTTTCTTTGTGTATTTTTCAGCTGTTTAGTTTTCTTTGTGTATTTTTCAGCTTATAAGCTGTGCAGGGTAAAGACCTGCCATTTTGTTTGCTTATTACATGAACCCAAGCACATGGCCAAACTAAGACAATAAATAATTAACAAGAAGCCTGATTTTGCTTTCTCTTGGCGCTTAAAAAATCAGTGAAAACTGAAGTTTTAACATGTTGCAGTCAATATTATTTCGCTATATTAATTTTGTTTGCTTTTCATGAAATCAAACACTAAAATACTAACAAAGCAAAACTGCAACTTAATTAACATTCTAGTCTTTAAGTTTTAAAAATTTTCTTAATACCAAACAAAATCGTATACAAATAGATCTTACTTATGTAAGTAGAACCCTAAATATTTCTTTGAGGAGTTTTTTGCACGAGTAAAAGAACTGAGGCCTGGCTTCATAATTTTTGTATAAAGAGAAACATACATTCAGAAGCACAAAATCGTGTTTTCACTGACAATATTGCTTTGGAAATTGAATTCAGGATCTTTCCATCTTATTTTTGTTGAATTTATTTGGAAACATTTCACCTTACTTTCAGCCACTGAAAATGTTTGTCCCCTTTAGGATTCCCCATTGTGTATTAATGACCCCAAAAGACCACTCCACTGGAACAGAATCCCAGTCTAGATTTTTAGAAATGAAAAAATACAACTCTTTTCCAAGACATCTTCAGTTGCACTGCACTGTGCTGTTAAAGCAATTCAAGGACTGCATCAGTGGGATTGCTGTGAATATGTCTGAGGAAGCTGACAAAGTGCTGCACCAGCAGTCTTGGAAGTGGTGGATTAATATTGCTGTTCACTTAATTCAAAGAACAGCTGAAAAAGAACTTCACATTGTCTGAATTGCCCTGCTTAAGGCTTGGAAGTGCTATGACTATTGCAAATGTAGTAAAACCGTGCTTTAAAGTCAGACTCACTGGTTCATATCAACACAAATTCAATATACATTTTAAGAAGGGGACAATCACCAGATTGCAAAAGGGATTCTATCACATGGCATATTTTTATATCATCAACACATGGCAGGCATTTTAACTAGAATACCACTGTAAGAAAGAACACAATCATCTGCAGTCAGGGGTAGATTACATCCAGCTACTCCCCAAACCTCAGCTTTTCTTTAAGATCAGGGTAAAGGAAGCAGATGGCTTTTTTTTTCTCCTGTTCTTTCTAATTCATGATTCTAAGTTTTTCTAGATGAGCGTTTCAGTAATAACTGAGACTATATAAACTGCTAGAAATCATATTGCATTCACTTCTTTTCCATGTTGAGTCCTTAGGTCTTTCAGCCTTCTGAAAACAAAGTTCTGAAAGATGAAAGAAGAGAGGATGAAACTCTGCTAACGAGTTCATCATCACCACTGATGTCAGGATTTAACCTTAAAGTGACTCTTACAAAGAGATCTATACTTATTTTCAAGAAGAAGGTGCATGCTTGGAAGCTGAATGGGTGTGTTTCAAACTGAATTTTCTACTTTACCATAGCAGGTGGCAGCCCATTAGTTATGTCTTTGTAAGTTTTCAACCTGGATTTTTGGGAGGAGGGTGTGGGAGAAGAGAACACACTGTTTTGTCAGTGTAATTAGGATGTGATTATGAGCTTGCAGCTTTGTTGACTGAATGGCATTGTGTTCTGCACCACTGAGCAGTTTTACTATGCATGAGTCTTGTGCTACTAGTCCCCTTGGGAAAACTGCCCTGACACCAAGCATTGATCAAAGGAGCTCTTCTGTGCAAGGTAGTTAAAAACCAAGCCTGTTGACGAAAGAAGCCTGTTTGAGGAACACAATAAGTAATGTCATCACTGCTCTAACTTAAGCTAACTAACCTTCACATATTAGAACAAATTAATTTAGAAATACTGATTACCTTTCAAATTAGCTACTTTTTTTCAAAGATGTGAGTATGTGTGGCTGCTGTGGGAGAAGTATTATCCCAAGTTCTGGAATGTATACTAGAAGAAGATACAGGAGAAGAGGACCTGAAAACCACCCATGCAGAACATAATATATTAGACAAATGTGGACTAGCTGCTAGGGCTACAAAGTAAAAGATAATTGTTTGGATATTCTGCTAGATCAACAAAAATAAGTGATTAAGTGTAACAGAGAAGACGAGTCTATCCCTAGGTGGAAGGCCAGTGTGTTCTGCCTTCAGCCTCTTGAATTCTCTCTCCGCTTTCTTTTTTAACGTCCATTTCAGCTTTCATACCCTCTTTGCCTTCCTACAAAATTTTACACTTGTGTTTCACTCACCTCCCTGCTGGGAAAAAAAGGCTGCATTAAGACATCTTCTTCCTTATCCTTTATCCTAAAGGGGAAAAGGGGGCAGGAAGGGTGGGTGCAACTTACTCAGTCATGGCAGTAGAGCAATTTAAGAAATCATATTGGGGCTGAGTTTTGGCTCATGTATCAATCACATGACACTCACCAGAAGCACATTGTATCAGAGGCTCTACCAGCTGACAGCACAGTATGCTTATTCCAGTATAAAATGGATTTAAAAGAAAAAGGTTATGCTGGGAACCATCCTGGACAACACAGTCTACTGACATATGTGCTAGAGTCTATTTCCTTAAGCATTTCCTACTTACTTTGTAGAGGAAATAGAACATTTTTTTTTTTCATGACTGATATCAACCAAAATACACTATTTTTCTCACATTTGGCTGCACATGGTTGAGTGAGGTTATGCACTCAGTTTTAGCATTAGATATATTTTGTCCTTGTTTTCCTTAATTTTTATCCACTTAAGATCTTTTTATGATTAAGCAGAGAACATGACTTATAGACATTTTAAAATGTATTTTTGATTCATTAAAAAGACAAGCCAGAAGTTTACTCTTACTTCTGCCACTTTAGCTGGTGTGATGTTTCCTTCATATGGGCATCCCAGTGCACACGACACATACCTATAATAGAAAGAACACACAATGATACTTCTGTTTTATATGTATATATCTACCAAATGCATGTATTCATCCGTGTGACACTTAAAAATGGGTTAAATATAATTTTTAAGACAGTCAATGCAGAACAAAGACTTGAATGAAAAGTTAAAATTACATCAGAAGAAAATAGCAGGTTTGTTAATTTTCCTTTTAAATCACAGAATGGAGATTTACAGCTTTATTTACACCCAATGTATGTCACAGGGTGTAAAGGACTGACAATGAAGCCAAGTTGATGATGCTGCAGGAGACTTCATTTTTCTTGGTATTTCCTTATGAAGTTGCAAGAGCCAGCTCAAGTTTTGCCTTGCCTAGCCCACAGAAGGTATTCAGAGGAAGATACCACTTTCTTCCTTGTACTAGCTACTCAGATCAGAGAAAGCAATACATGGATGCAAACAACTTTTAACAACCCCACCATCTCATAAGTCATCAGAACTGTGGTGGATGAGGTAGTTTCCACCCTCTATCTCTGTATTGGCATCTCTGTCCCATTGCCCCAGAAGAATCATAGCTCCATTGCAAACTGTAATTTAGGTAGGCCTTGGGATAAGAAGAAATTGAGAAGCCAAACCATGTCCCTCAGCAGCTACTGGTTCCATAAAGCACAGAAATTGAAAGCCACAACCAAACTTCCATTGTTCAGCCCTAATGCTCTTTTAGCATAAGATTTGGTTTAAATTTCCCCTTTTTAATGACAATTAAGAGCCATGAAATTCTAATTAAACTTCTAATTATTTATCTTAAATTTATTAGGAATACAATTAAACTAACCAGAAACAGCCAGTCAAAATCAAAAGTGAGACTCTAAAAAGATTTACAACAGATTCAGAGGCAGGCAGAGTCCCAGTGGGAGGTTGCTTAATTGCTTTATAGAAGAACAAGAGCCTTCATCGATCTCCTGTCATTCCCTTTTGCTCAACACTGAAGGATATAATGTAAAATTATACACTGTATAATGCAAAAGGGATTGAACAGATGCCAGTTCGCATGTAGTCAAGGTTTGCAGGGTGAAGGTTGTATTGTTTCTTTGCAGTTGAGGGAGGAAGTGGTTGATAGAATGTGAAATCAGGATCAGTGACAGGCAAAAACAAATTGTGAAAAAAAGTCCGTATTTTAATGCATAGAACATATTACATCCCTTATATGAAAGGATGATCTTGGCACACTGGAAATAGCAGCAAGAGTGAAACAAACCTTGAATCTAAACAGAACTTGATTAGCCTTGACAAAGAAATGGAAATTAATTTTGTTTCCATGAAAGTGGTTGGGTCCATTACATCTTGCTCATAATTTTAGTCCAGATGCCTACTAGGCATGATTTCAATTATCAGTATGTCATTATGAAAACCAGCTTTTTTGAAACTTGGCCACAGAATTCATTAGGTATCAGCCCCAATTATAGATGCCACTGTTTAAATTTCAAAATTATGAATTTTCTTATCTACATTAAAGTCAAAAAAGTAGCTACTGTAAACAGTTAAACACTGCCCCAATTTTCAGTGACACATAACTCAAAAGCAATTCAGGATAATTTCCTTATTATTTTTTTATGCATACAAAGTTTTTCAAATTAAACTAAGCATGAAAAATTTCAGACCCAAAGGATTGCTTTTTACATAATACTACAGTGCCTAGAGCTAGTGAATACATACACTTACTGAAATTATTTTCAAAATTAGCCACATCACTTTTTAATGAAGTGATCAAGAACAGTCCTAAATACTAAGTAAATGCAAAACATACAGTACATATGTGCACATGCTCCCTTTATTTACATATATCTTTACAGGTTTCTAATGGCTACATATGTCAGATCAAGAAGACATGCATTTGGTAGTGATAATGTGGCATGAATGACATCTGGAATGGAGTAGGGCAAACAAAAGCAAAAGCAGACCAAAAGGTATCTAGAGAACAAGGGAATACTCCCTGTGGTTCACACCAGCGAGCAGATTGCCTGAGCTCACATAATTCAGCTGGGCCTGCTGGGGTATGAAAGTATGTGGTGACCTGAGAAATCTGCCTACTACAATACACAAATCTGTTTGAGATTATGAACTCTCCGCATACTTACACCATTGCGACTAGACTTACATTTTAAACAAGGAAAATATGATAGATATATCTGGGCATGTAATATTCAATATTAAACTGGAGAAAATAAGGATCACTGAAAGAATTTGACAGGAAAAGAACTTCCTATCAGAGAGACAACAAAGTCCTGTGGACAGTGAAAGAACAATTCTTCAGTAGAGTTCATCAAGAATGATCTTGGCAGAATTTTATCTAACATTTTCATTTAATGAATTGGAATAAAAAGTAGAAACGTGGTGATAACGTTAAATTATTTGGCACTGTCAATAAAAAACAAACAAAAGCACTGAGATTCCACTGAGAACAGACAGAAGCAATAGAAAAGAGACTCAGTGGATGGTAATGACAAAGAAAATGAAATGCTCAAAATGAGGAATGCGCTCCAGACATATATCAGGATAAGCATTTTTAATAGAGGATCTTGCCGTATTCTTACTGGAAATAAGAGATAAAATTTGAGCCATTTGTAGAAAAGTTCATACAAGCTGGAGCATATGCAGAAGAAAATTACCAAAACAGAGCCATGGAGAGAAACAGACAATAAAAATTTAAGGAATAGTCTGGTCAACTGCAGCAAACACTACTGACAAGTCAAGAAGAATGAGGAAAGACTACTGTTTCTGAGATCTTGTCATCAGGGAGTTTGGTGAGAGCTGTTGCAGTTGCAAGCAAGGAACAGAAGCCAAAGTGTAGGAGTTATAGGAGGGAATCACAGAAGAGGGTCCCCAGACAGTAATTATAAACAGCGCCTTCAATGAGTTTAGGAATAAAGAAGAGATAGGCGATGAGATACGATATGAAGAACCAAGTAGGGTCAAAGGTGCAAGTTTTAAGAGGCAAATGCTTGCTTATATTGCAAGTGGAAAAGAGCCAGAGGACAGAGAGAAGTTAAGAAAGAGAATAAAGGAGGGAAGAAATAGGAGGAAGAACAGAACATGGGGTCACTGGGGCAAGTGGAAGGGGTACAGGCAAAGCAGACAAGAAACTTCTGCTGCTCTGACAGTAAAGAAGAAAGGATCAGAGGAGGGGAGAGAGAAGAGAGTGACAGAAAGAAAAGGATACTGTATCTATTTTTCTTAGCAGAAAAAGCAAGATCCTACATGAAGAAAAGCAGCAGAGGAAAAAAGAAGAGTTTGAGCAATAAGTTGCAGAAGCAACTGGGATTTAATTTGGGAATTCAACTAAGTTGGAAAATACAGCTGTTTTCTAAAAAGATAGCAGGACTGAAAGAAAAAAATACAGTGTAATGAAAAAGACTATCCTAATCTCAGGATATTCACCAGAGACACTCCACAGTATGAGAGCAGACGCAAACTGGGAGTTCAGAAAGCAGATTCTGCAATGGAAGTGTTTAATTCTAAGTATGTGCTTAAATCTCTGCTGAATCAAGGCCAGATGTAGCTTAACTACATCTTCAGCATGCCTAAAGAAAAGAGCCCATTAAACCAGAGGTGGAAAGAAGGACCTGCAAGCGAACATATCTATACAGCTGCTTTAGAAACATATGGGTATATGAATGTTTTGCTCACTCAGGTTTTGTGAAATCAGAATTTCTCCCTTTAATAAAAAGTGATAAAAAGAAGTTTTCTACTTGTTTCACCTGGCAGAGTTTACCCAGTCTCTTGCCTGTTCTACAGATTCACTGCAGATGAGGATCATTTGGTCTCTACTGAATTGTTTTCATGCATATAAAAATAAAAAAATAGACAACTTACTGCATAATATTTTGCACAAAATGCTGAACAGCCTCTGGGGATGAAGAGAGAGAAGGAAGAGGAAGAGAGTTTTCAATTTCTTCCAGTAAGGCGAAACCAAATTGCAATGTTCCAGAAATGGTATAGACTGTATAAGGTCCCCACAATCAAGGTCACTAGGAATGGTGATAATCACCACACCAGCCATGCCTATGAAGAGAGAATATAAAACCTCAATCAGGGTAAATGAGCAAACTTTTCTTAACTAAAGGGTGTTAAAAGGAAATGAATCCAAGCAGAAACTGAAACTCCATGTTGTAATCAGCCCTTTGTCAGCTTGTTTCAGCAAGAGTTCCAGAAGCCAGATCCACAGCTGCTACCCACAGCTGGAAGCATGGAGCCTCCTGAGAAGCCAGTTGCAGACTCAGATGCTGCTGTTTCCTGTTTATTATTATAGTGTAAGTTTGCATATAATTTACCATGTTCACTGCAGATGTATTTATTTTTACTGGATGTTTGTGCTAAAATGTATATGCATCTCATTTGGTGAATTCATAATATCGCAGTTGATATATTCTGTCTCTGTGCAAAGCAAGCCATTAGTTGAAAACAGGTAATCCTTACAAGGAAGAGAAGACAGCAACTAGAAACAGAATCTCCAAACCAAGCCCAAAATGTGTAAATAAGGCCAGGATTTTTTCCCACATTTGACTTTAAAAAGAAAAAAAAAAAAAAGAAAGAACCTCTCCATGTATTTAGTACCCAATAACAAGTAATATATATGCTATTCACAGTGAATACTATAGTAAAAAATATTTGTTACTATTTTTAGAATGCCTAAAAAACACTGTTAAATTGTGAACTATGTTCTAGAAAATAACTACTTCTCTAAAAACATAACCAAACAGCTCCAATAATGAAGGGCCACTTTACCATTTGATTTTTTAATAACTACCTCAAGTTATCCATGGAGTAATACATAACATACTAGCAAAGATATTGTATTGTAACCTCATAATTTCATACTGACATTTCAAGTCTGACTTATTCCCTTTAAGAAGAAACAGGCAAGAAATGTATCCCTCCTTTTTTCTTTTTTTTAAACAGCTTTTCTGGCCCAGTAATAATATTTTCTCTCTGCAGGTACAAAAACAACAGGTAAAAGTTGACATAGCGTTATTCCTAAACCTCCCCCCTTACATAGTGCAATCATCCAGTATGATAGAGTTAGTACAATGGCTCCAACAACCTTTTCTTAAGCTGTTCCCAGTACAGAGAAACGTACCAACTCCCCACATCCCAGCAATCTCTGCCTTCATAAACTTCTCCAAGGGACTGTGACCAGCTGGCTTAATACTGTGTAACCCTGTAGGTTTGTTTACCATTTACATACTAAAATGTGTTGCTTCCAAGTCTGTTAAATGTTCATCTACATTTTGTTGTTCCCATAACCTCAAATACAGGCTCACTTATAGTGACACGAAGGTGTTTAATTGGTTTTACTATCTAGAGAAAGGATAACGGGCATAACTCATCCTATTATCAATATAACTGTGACTGTGCTAAACTACACAGCGTAGTCTTAAAAATGGGCATTTTAAAGCAATGTGAAAAAACACGTGTATTCTAGCCTTAAGTATTCCAGAATACCAGCAAATACAGACACCAGTTCAAGTGTCTGTATTCATAAAACACACACTGCTTTGAATTGTATTGATTTTTGCGAAACTGAATTGTTGGAGTTTATGTTATGGTACTTCTAATTACGTATAAAAAATACAGTATTGTAAGGCCATATAAATATCTTAAGTTGTTTAGAATGAACTGTAACAAAAGAAAACATAACATTGTTGAACCGAATTATAAAGATCAGATGGTCTTGATAATCAGAAGTTTTAGACAATTAACATGTTTCTTTATAAACAAAACAGACATCATTATTAGTTTCTGAAATCGCTTGTTATAAAGTATATTAAAATAGAAATAATGTGTTCTTCCACATTTTTTTTTGCAAATAAATCACCAAGGAATTACATACATTGTAACCTGTAAGCTTTATTATAGCATACTATAAAGATAAAATACTAGTATTGCACACAATAGTTTGTTTGGCATCTATTTGTCACAGAAAAACATATTGCTATACTTCAAGTATATCAACCAGTATTTGAATTCTATACAAACACAGGTGTAAGTCAAATATTGATAAATTTCAAAATGTTTTTATGTACTGTGAACTTCACCATTCCTAAAGACATAGGGCATAAACAAAGGAATTACATACACCAGTTCAGAATTAATGTCTGATTACATAGGCTTTCACGAAGCAGCAGCTTTGTAAGGAAATGCTTCTAGAGTTATTTTACAGCAATCATTTGCATCTGTTTTCACACTGAGTCTCTAAACATTTGCCCAAATGGCCTTAGAAGAGCTATTCACACGAAAAATTTTCAGGTCTGGGACATAAATACAGCTTTCAGTTGCTAATCACAGAGAAGTGTTCTTTTAGTAGAGGAAAAAAATTACAACCTTTAAGGCTTATATCCCCTGTTCATTTTTATTAGGACTAAGACAGTTCTATACAGAACTGAATGTTTCAGAGGGAGATAGTTGGATTTTATTTCATTGCCACAGGACACAAAGTAGGTTGTGAGGTACCATTCGCTGAAAAGGAGGAAATGCAAGTCCTTACTTCCTTACTGTTCTATTGTACCAATTTCAATTAATTCCTGTGTCTTTTTAAATTTTGGAATAAATTAACTTGGAAGAATCTAGTATAATCAGAATTTACTTGACACTTTCTTCATATGTACAATAATGATATATTTAACTTAAAAGACAAACCAAGCGACTACTTGCAATTACCATTTGCCACCAATGTTTATCAATCCTGGCTATTTGACTTAATTTTTAACCACAGTAACTTGTGATATTTTTAATAGTATCTGAATTATGCATTAAAAGATGCAAATTTAAAACCAGCACTATTTTGTGTTACTTCACATGCAAGACATGCATAGTAGTAATTTGGTGACCACACAGTTCACAACTGATTTGGCTCAGTGTCTTCACAGAATGTGTCCAAGTTGTTAATGTAAAGTTTTTATGCATGTACAAAAAAATAAAAATAAAACCTCCTTATGATGCTAATAAATAGTCTAACTTCTAAGACCATATGCAACATTTCAACTCTTCATAAACATTTGAACTAATTTAGTAAACATTCGAAAACTGTGGACTGTGCTACAGTTTTAAATGTGACAGCTGACAGCATAAATTTTCTGGATGATGATGGAGTCAATGTTAGTGCAGCTGTAGTAACAGTAAGACATGCAAAAGCCTAAAGTTTAGTTTCAACTGCTTCAGTGCATTTTTCATAAGATTCAAGGGTTGCCAATGATTTATGCTCACTGCATAAATTTTAAATTGCCAGTAAAAATAGGAAATAAAATTTGAACCTCTTAAAATTATTTTTGGAAGTATTTTTCAACTGCACAAATAAGGGGTTAGGGCAAGGCACTAAATTATCCATTTCCTGCAAATAAATAATGCTTTAAACAATAATAGTGTTTTAGAAAGGAAACAATCTCTGTATTGAAATGAATACAAATACAATTTATGCATATTAATATTTTTATTACTTAAGTAATTATATAAAAATATTTAGCCTACAAAATTTATATTAGAAGCCAAAACGTGTAGTCCTGGGAGCTTGCTTGAGGAAAGGCTGCAGGTTTTGGCCATGGTTCTTTAAATTAGCCAGTCTCTAATAGGGTGATTAAAACCAAAGTCCATAGAGTACAAATCTTTGTCCTTAAAGTCCACAGCTTCATTTTCAGTTACCTTGCAGCACAAAGCCTATTTCTTCTATCTGTTGTAATTTACACAAATTAAAAGGTCCTAATCCTCAGCCTATGCACAGGCTGGGATTCATCTGTTCTTAGTGCTGATATCAACGATAATTACCTACAGCCTATGCCATCTATAGAATGACCAGCATTGGATTTGACCTAAGCTCCTTTAGTCAAAAGGATGGATCATCCAGAGAGTGTTTCATCTTATCCTAAGGCAAGTACTTTAAAAAGCACATACAGTGAACCACAGCTTGAAGGCTGCCTAATTCCCTGTAGGTACTACAAGAAGATTTAGGATGACAAGCTCAGGCTTGTGTGGTCATGCTCAGATCTGCCTCATGTTACATCAAGAGTTGTAAACAATATATAACTACTTACAGTAAATAGAAGCCACACAACAAAATAAAACCTGAAACTAACCTGCTTGCAATTAAATAACAACCAGTCAAACCATGAGCACCTATTCAAAATACTGAATGTCAAGAACAACTTGCCACAAAGCCTTCGCTGTCTCAGCATTTAGAGAATTTTGCATGGAATGGGATACCAAAATCCCATTTATTTTATCTGTCACTAAAAGTAGCTTCTTTAGCAACAGCTAAATATGGGATTATAGATCATAGGCCTTATTAGTTAATTTGGTTTTGATTGCTTTATTTCCAGGAAAAAGTCACCTTGGTTGCGCTGAATATTTCTGTGAAATCTCATTTCAAGTTTTTACTTTCTGATTATCTTTTCACAACTTTTTTCATTGAGGAAAAGAAGCCCAGTGTTTTATCTCATTAAATACAATGTAAAACTTCAGAAGTCTACTACATGTACTGCAATTTTTGGGAGGTAATGAACTACTTTCTCTCAAGTACTAATGAAATCCCTACAGTAGTGCAAGCTTTTGTTGGCTGTTACTACCAGAGAAGATCATGGTTTAGTTTTCTAGAATTAAGTTGGAAATGACAGTCTGATCCATAATCTCTCTCCTTACAAGCAGCTGAAATGTTGTAAACAGATTTACTCACTTCCTGGATTTGCCATTCAAAATTGATGCTTCTTCTTTATGTGTATTTTTTCATTTTTTAACTAATTAAAAGTTTTAAGTCCACCTTCTATAACTGTGTTCAACTGCTGAGAGATCTACTATTAAAAAAAAAAAAAGTTCTTCTGAATTCTGTATTTCTATATTCAATCTTCTGCTATTTTTTTCATCAGAATTCCACTCAACAAAAGACAGTACAGTGGAGTTTAAAAGAAAGTAGTGAAGTAGATGGACACTAACCAATCCCTTTTTATTATTATTCCTGAGCAATCATTCTGTCTCAATGTGTCCCAGGGATTCCTGTAACTCTGCAACCCATGAGGAGTGCATCTGAATGAGTAAGAACAGGCAGGAACAAGAATCAATACTTGGTAATTATTCTCTTGAAAACATATCAGTCTAGACTCTGATCCATAGCAATATTTTATTCCTCATTAATTATTATTTTGCCTCCTCAAAATCTCCCTGGGAGGAATTTTTTAAAAGAGTAGTCAAAGTCCAAATGTATGGTGTTAACCAGTTCTCTTTTATCTTCTAACTTATTAGCATGTTCAAAACATTCTTTTCAATATTCTCATATACTGAAATTCATGTTCAATGTATACTCAGAATTATCTCAGTTAGAGTTTTTTGTTATGAAATAAGGCTCCACATTCTGCAATTTAGATTCTCAGCAGGTTTTTAGCATAGTGGCTACTTTATTATTGAGTTATAATACATCCCCCTGGAAAAATACCAGTAGTTCTCTCCTAAACTTTTTGTTTTGTTGAAGTGTAGCATTAGTCCATCATCTTATCTCCTGATGCCAAAATCTCTAATTTTCACTGGATAAAGTAATTCTCAAGCTAATATCATGTGATGAAGATACATGTAGCATTCACATAAATGTAGCTTCTCTTCAACATACTTATCCTCTCTTTTTAGGTTCTTTACTTGGATATAATCCCATAAATTTAATGATTCTGTCAATGGCTTCTTACTTCTGAATGATTCACTTTTCTTAGACATGTAAGCCTAAGGAAGAAAGTTATAGCTGGAGTGCACTTTACATAATTTTCATTCACAACTTTGATCACTTTGCAGTCTATGTGATACTAAGCAGTTCACAGTTGAAAGTGTTCAGTAACACACTCCACCTTGTGTGATAGACTCAATAAAATTGTTCTACATGTACTGTATGAAATTTACCTTACATTTGTGCTGAGGAGCCTGAATCTGAGTGGGAGCACTTCAAGGCATGGAGAGACATTTACTGCACCTGAAGAAACTCCATTTTATGGACTTGCTTGTGTGTTTGATGTATTTTCCCCACTTGGCTGTATTAATCCCATTAGTTTGTATGGCCCTGGACTTGCCCGGGCTTGCCCAGGGTTGTTTTCCCGCCAAAGGTTGTTTAACCTCTCACTTTCCCACTCATCCTGCACTGATTGGCCAAAGAGTGCCGCAGTGCGGGGTGGGTCCCCATTGGCTCCTGACGCTCAGCTCTTCCCAAGTTCCTCCTCCTGTGTTCACCTATCCTGCTGTACCCTGCCTGAGATGCCAATCTCATACTCCTCCCCTGTTACTGAGCCTTTCTGATCCAAATCCTATATAAGTCCCTGCTCTACCTTAATAAAGGGCCATTGCACCCCGACCTTCTACCTTGTCGGACTCCTTTGTGCAGTGTTGCGGTCCTACTCCCTCACTCACCAGACCGTGGCATATGGCGCCCAGGCCGTGGGGCAAGGTAGAAGGTCCTTCATATTGAAGGAACTCCCTTGTGCTCACCGGGGCTCAGGTGACACCTGGAGAGGTGATCACCCCGCCAGTCCTCCTTGGCTGAACGGCAGACTGCGGACCATCGGGTCAGCACAGGTCTTCGCACCAGGCAGGTGAGCAGCCGGGGACATCCCTACTCCCATCCCTATCTCCAATCCCCTTAAGAGAGGAACTGCTACAGCAACGACAGCTCATCTAAAGTCGCTATAACAGCAGAATGGGACTTTCGCTGTCAACCTCTCAGAAATTCGTGTATAGAAAGCTCAAAGATTTCATCATTGAGCATGGTCACCCACTAGATAAAAAATCAGCGAAAGCGCTGGCCAAATGGCTGGATCATAAAGGACGTATAATCTCCAATGACACATCAATAGATGAGTGGCAAAAAATTGGTTATGATGCTTGGCGAGCTAATGAAAGGGGTGACAGAAATGCAAAAGAAGCTTTAATTGCCTGGAGACTTGTTCTGATGGTGCTACAGCACCAGACAATGAACTCGAATGAGAGTCTCTATGAAAATACTTCGAAACATAAAAAACCTAAGTCCAAACAGTTGCTCGGCAAGCCAAAACCCTCAGAAAAGGACAAGTCCTGAAAACCCCAAAATGGCAGGAGGGACGAAGAGGACGAGGCATTTCATCAGTCTACACAAAATGGCATCAGTGATGTGGGAGGACGGTCGCATGTGAAGGGAAGTGAAGCACGTGAAGGTTGAAGGCGGGAAAGGACAGTGCGGGAAACATCGGCACGAGAAAAGCGTAGGTGCATCCCGTCGGCTCCACCTTCGGTTCCACCCCCCAGACTGCCTCCGCCCCCACCTGCTTACATCACCAACCCTCCCACAGATACACTCCCGCGCACGCCCTCTCCCACCAGCTCCGCCTCTTCCCCAGAGTCATCCCCCTTCCGGGGTAGAAGGGAAGAGAGGGGTAGGGCCAGGCCTAGTTCCAGACATAACATCCGGCAACATGGTAGTGCCCATGAGGCCTATACCACCCAGGCCTCTGACATCTATAACATCCAAACCCTAAATAGACAATACATACTGGACAGTCAAACAAAGCAACCAAACATTTGGAAAGCCTTTAGGGATGAAGCGGCTCAAGCCAATGATGTGGAATTCCTAAAAGCCTTCCCCATATATCTAGAAGAAGGCCGTGCCCCGGAATGGAGGCCCATATCTGATCCCATGCTAAAAAATACCAAAAAAGCAATTATTCAATACAGCCTTGGAGCTCCATTTACTGTGGGACTCCTTGAATCATTTTTCTTAGCCTATTGTTTAATATCATATGACATTCAGGCAGTAATTAATGGCTTACTATCTACAGTACAATCATCTGTTTTTGAAACAGAATGGAAAAAACTGATTACAACATACATAAATGAAAAAATGGAAAGACGAAGGATTCCAGTGAAAAATGCGGTGGACATGCTGTATGGTGAGGGTAACTACACCAGCAGAGATGATCAATCGTGCATAGATTTAAGATACTTAGATATCACTAAAGAATTAGCAGTTGAAGCCTTGAAAAAGGTAGCGGATGCTTATGTCCAAACGCCATCTTTTACCCTTATTAATCAAGGCCCTAAAGAGCCATTTGTAGACTTTATTACACGATTGAAGGAGGCGATTACTTGCCAAGTAAAACAGAAGGAGAGTCAGGACATTTTATTTAACAAACTAGTATATGAAAAGGCAAATGAGAACTGTCAAAAAGCCTTAAAGATGTTATAAGATCCTACCGTACTCAAAATGATTGAAGTGTGTAAGAACGTGGGGTCGGGATCACATAAAGCCCGTTTACTCGCTGCTGCCCTCACTGGGCCACAGTCATGTTTCAGTTGCAGCCAAAAAGGCCATATAAAAAAGCATTGTCCTGAACTAACGCCAAATCCTGAATCCCCAAAAAGACCCTGCCGGAGGTGTGGGAAGGGTTGCCATTGGTCCAGCCAATGTCGGTCGCTTACCAATATCAATGGCGAATTCCTACCGCTGAAGAAGTCCCCTAAATTAAAGCGAAAAGTGACTTTTAACTCATTACCTGATCTTCAGCAGTGTCACTGCAAGCACTCGGGAAACGGGGAGCGGAACGCCCAGGGGGGCGCGATGACACAAGGATCCCCTCAACTGTGCTCCATCCTGCACAACCCACTTTCCCAGCAGCCAAAGAATATCTGCCTCACAGAGCTGAGGGATGACCCTCATCCTTAGATTGGATTATATTAACAGTTACGTCCCCTCCACTTCAATTTAAATCCACTCAGCAGCTTACAAAGGTCTGCCCTTCTTCCTTCAGCGTTCAACCGGACCAAATATACTTAATCGTCTCACGCTTGGTGGCAATCGAGAAAGGAATAGTCATAACCCCTACTCTATTGACTGGACTTACTAATGATAAGTGTTTCTGTCATGCTACCACTTATAGAGATTGAAGATCACTTTCCAGTTGCGAAAATGATTTCCACTGATGCTTTAGTCAGCACCATGTCTGAGGATGAAGAAGCCAGGAGCAATGGTTCAATATAGGCAAACTGGACGACCACCATAAAATCGTCTAGGCCATTTCTAACATGTTTTATTTATTTTTCAGAGTGTGAAACCCACAAAAAATCAAAATAGTGGGATTGTTAGATATGGGAGTGGACGTCACAATTATTGCCTCCCGAGATTGTCCATCCAACTGGCTGGCTCACTCAACCGATACGAGAGTCAGTGGGGTGGGCGGTTATCAACAACCAGTCAGAAGTTTGGAAGTCATGGATATATATGGACCAGAAGGCAGACCTGCATCTCTTTGACCATTTGTACTTAATATCCCGGTAACTCTGTGGGGGCAGGACACTATGGAACAGTGGCACCTAAGTTTGGAAACAATTTTTTAGGGGGGGTCACTGAGCAAATGCAGCTGCCCAGACTCACGTGGAAGACACAAGTCCCGGTCTGGGTAGATCAGTGGCCCCTACCTGCTTCAAAGCTGCAAATTTTAAATGAACTAGTAGATCAAGAATTGGCTAAAGGACACCTGGAGCCTTCCACCAGTCCCTGGAACACTCCAGTGTTTGTCCTCCAAAAATCCTCAGGTTCCTGGAGATTTCTCCAGGACCTGCACAAAGTAAATGAGGTCCTAGAAACCATGGGAGCCCTTCAGCAAGGTATGCCATCTCCATCTATGTTACCTGCTGAATGGCCCGTGGTTGTTGTGGACATAAAGGACTGGTTTTTTCATCTCTTTCTCAGTTTGGCTGATTCGGCAAAATTTGTGTTTTCTGTCCCAGCAATCAATGCTTGTGAACCTCACCGCCGGTTCCAGTGGAAAGTGCTCCCTCAGGGAATGAAAAATTCACCAACACTTTGCCAAATGTTCGTCGCTAAAGTCTTGTTACCAATTAGGCTGAAATTTGCGAATCAATCATCTTCCATTATATGGACGATGTTTTGATTTGTGCCGAAACAGAATTGGCTGTGGAAGAAACTCTAAATTTAACGGTCTCGGCTCTAAATTCACACGGATTGGAGATATCCCCTGAGAAAGTGCAGAAAGAGGCACCCTGGAGGTACCTCGGACTCCAAATTAACTCAAAAACTATCAGACCACAAACAATTACAATTGACAAAAGAGTCTGAAATGTAAATGACCTCCAGAAGTTATTAGGAGCGATCAACTGGATACATCCGGTACTGGGGATCACAACCAATGATTTACACCCCCTGGTCAAACTTTTAAAGGGAGATGCAGATCTGTCCTCTCCTAGGTCCATAACAAAAGAAGCAGAAGAAGCCCTTTGTATAGTTGAAGAAAAAATATCGAAACAACAAGTAGACCGGAGAATGGAGGGACTGCCATCCTCCCTGGTAATTATCAGAGAAGAAAGACAGCCACTGGCCATCTTAGGCCAATTTTCAACAGACAACAAAGACTTCTACTTGTGGGAGTGGATATTCCTCCCCCATCAATTCCAAAAAAACCATTGTAACCATAGGTGAAATGACTGGCAAGCTGATTTTCAAAGGACGCACGAGATGCTTAGAGTTTTACAGAAGGGAGCCAAGCCATATTTACCTTCCATTAACCTCTGAACAGCTCGAACAACTGCTGAGAACCTCTGTCAATTTTCAAATTGCCCTTGGTGAATATCCAGGAGAGGTAAAGTTTCACCTCCCTGCGTGTCAATTTATTCAAAGATTGGCCAAAATCCCATTCAAACCGAAAATTATGCAATCAGAAATTCCAATTGACAAAGCAAAAACACTCTTTACAGATGGCTCTGGTAGAACTGGAAATGCTGTCATCGTTTGGCTAGAAGATGACCATTGGCAACAAAACGTTCATAAGGTGCAAGGTTCACCCTAAATCATAGAGCTTTCAGCAACTGTGCATGCTTTCAAAATCTTTCAAAGTGAAGTTATAAACATTGTGTCTGATTCAGCTTATGTGGTGGGCATCGTAAAGAGAATTGAAAATTCTTATCTAAAAGAAGTTTCCAACAAACGTCTATTCGAACTATTAAACAAACTGTTGCTTTTAATCCACAATAGGAGATTCAAATACTATATTGTACACACCCGATCTCACACCGCTCTACCAGGCGCTGTGGCGGAGGGAAACCAAGTTGCCAACCAACTGGCAAGTATGGTGGCAATACCAAATTTATACCAACAAGCTAAACTTTCCCACGAATTTTTCCACCAAAATGCATGATCGTTACAGAAACAATTCGATCTGAAACCAAGTCAATTGAAAGAAATTCTAAAAACTTGCCCTGATTGCCAAGCAGTGTCTCCACTCAAACCCAAAGGAAAAACCTCAGGGGATTGGAACTGCTGGAGATCTGGCAATCAGATGTAACACATGTGTCAGAATTTGGCAAATTAAAATATGTACATGTGTCTGTTGACACATTTTCAAAAATGACTGTAGCCACCGTGCATTCGAGTGAAAAAAATCGGGATGTTAAAAAACATTTTATGTCTGCTTTTGCAAGGATGGGGGTCCCAAAACAGATTTGGTTGTTGGGACTCCAACCAACCGGGTCGTGTGAGTTCATTTTATTAATAAAGCCACACATTCCTGGGTTTAATCCTCCCGGAGAACTCAAATTGCTAGTTATGTTCTCAGCTCAGACTTTAGTTTTGGAAAAATGTGACAAACAGTAGTGGCAGAGAACTTTTAAACAACAGACCTCTTATAAAAGAAGTTACTCAGGCAGGCAAGCTTACTACCTGGCAGATTAGCAGCTAGGAAGAGTATTTAAACTCTAGTACAAGTTATTGTTTCTTAATACAGTGAACATCCTTGCTTGTTTATTCAGTGACTTTCCATCTGAAACATAACCAGGCTAAGGAAAAGAACCCACACATTTATGAGCTATCCTTGGTTGGCTCTGTGTGTGTGAAAATCATAGAATCATAGAATGGTTTGGCTTGGAAAGGACCTTAAAGATCATCTAGTTCCAACTCTACTGTCATGGACAGGGACACCTTCCACTACACCAGGTTGCCCAAAGCCCCATCCAACCCAGCCTTTAACACTGCCAAGGATGGGACATCCACAACTTCACTGGGCAACTGTTCCAGTGCCTCGCCACCCTCACAGTAAAGAATTTAATCCTAATATCGAATATAAACCTACTCTCTTTCAGTTTGAAACCTTTCCCCCTTGTCCTGTCACTACAGTTCCTGACAAAGAGTCCCTCTCTGGCTTCCCCGCAGGCCCCCTTCCAAAACTGGAAGGCTGCTATGAGGTCTTCATGCAACCTTCTCTTCTCCAGGCTGAGTAGCCCCAAGTTTTTTAGCATGTCTTCATAGGAGAGCTGCTCCAGTCCCTTATTAACTCTGTGGCCACTCACTGGACTGTTCCAACAGTTCCATGTCTTTCTTATGTTGAGGGTACCAGAACTGTACACAATATTTCAGGTTGGGTCTCACAAGAGTGCAATAAAGAGGCAGAATCATCTCCCTTAACCTTCTGGCCACTCTTAATGCAGACCAGGATACAGATAGGACTGTGAGTGCACACTGTTGGTTCACATAGAGCTTTTTGTCAACCCCCAAATTCTTGGGTTGGATGAGATGATCTCCAAAGGTCCCTCTCTCAGCCTAAACCATACTGTTACTCTGTGATTCTCTGTGGGTGAGGTATAACTAGAAGTCGGATCTCCCTTTCTCAAGACAAATGTCCAAACAACCACGCTGTTGTGAAAAAAGCGTGCAGTAGCATTACCCCATCACCATTTCTGGAGCAAAGAGAGATCCCAGTATTTATTCCCAGACAGGTTTACAAGCACTTACTCTCTAAGATATCTACCTCTATCTATTTTCACATTCAGGTATTTTTTGAGCATGATGTAGTTTGCATTACTAGTAATCCTCAAGGAATCTCACTGTTGAGTTTCTCCTTGAACCTTTGTACGCCCTTCCACATTGAGAAGGACCTTTGCAAATAATCTTAAGTAAGTAGTTCTGTGTGATGCAAAAGAAAATGGAAATGAAAAACAAATACTGTTCAAGAGTAAGTACCATTCAGGATTATTTTAAGTTTAAAAGAAAGTACTTCAGAGAAAAAAATAAATACTGGACAATTCTAGACTTTTATGTGCTGCAAACTCCAAAAACTTCAATACCAGGGTTTTCAGGATAACTTATATACAGAATAATTTTTTTCTTAGGAGTAAATTTGTTTTCTCACTTTTACACCTTGATGCCACAGCGTATGAAGTGATATATTCTGAATGCTACAATAAAATAAATGTATGTAGGGTATTTTTTTAAGGTGCAGGCAAGTGTTATGAATTCTCAACAACATAAAATAAATTTTATTATGTCATCTGTGATGATAAAAATAAATTTGTATAATAAAATAGGTATCTTATAAACACAAATTTTTTTTCAATTTCCAGAGAAAAGTAGTCACCATTACTAGTTAAAAATGCGTAAATTACTAAATATATTCAATCTTGAAAAAAAATCACAGTAAAGACTATTATTACAAGTCATCTAAAATGTAAAAATTTCGTAGTATACTTTTCTACTGATACCAAACCCCCTGTAACAGTAACTCCAATAATTCTGTATTACTTTAGAATCTTTATATTTACCCACGCACTGGAATATTCATATTCCTTGCAGATTTAGCAACTTCTTCAAACTTTTCTATGCTTTCTTCAATTGAACAATTAATATTCATTTTGCTAAAAGATTCAGATGCTGCGCCAAATACTGAGACTTCTGTAGCTCCTGCTGCAATCTAAAAAATACATTTCAATAAAACAGCATCATAACACTATATTAAAATATTAGATCAAGCACTTAATTCTGTACAACACTCCAGAATTTTAAAGTACATTAAGTATATTACCCATATCTAAAATATAAGTTTAATTCAAATTTTTTTAAGCTATCACATATAGACAGATTGAATCAAATTTTGAGTTCATTCACTATGGCTATTTCCTCCCTCTTCTCAGCAGTTAAGTAAACATGTTTTTAAACTCGTCAATGATAAAGGTAATAAGATGCAGGAAATTACATGAAGCAACTATAAAAATAACAATTATTGATACTTATATTTATTTTTCAGAAAAGGGAAAGATCATATATCAACTCTGAAATATCCATCCCCTGCACAATGTCCGTTCCTCCCGAATTCCCATTCTTGGGAAAGCTCTCTGTGGGCATGTGCCTAGAAGCAGCAACAATAACTAATAGCGATTTCTTTGTTAGATCCAGCTCTAGGATCAAGGGCTCCACTGGTCTTGGTGTCACCGTTGCTATGGATAATATGGAAAATGTGTGAGAGCCTGCTGAGACAGCCTCAGAGCAAACACCAGTCTAGAAAATGTGTAAATGTGGTGACTTAATTCAAGGGGCAATTAGCCTGAGCTTGTACTGAGTAAATCAACTAACATGAGGCAAACTAGAAGGCTGAAAGACAAATGATAGGAGGAGAAAATATTTAAGCTTAGGAGAAGAGTTAATTAATTCTCATTCTCCAGTGAGAATAATACTCTTGTTCTATGAAAAGGGATGAAGACTTTCCCTTTAGTCTTTGCTTCTGCAGGATAAGGTCTAAGCTTCAGCAACTCTTACAGGGACAAATGTTCTTTCAAACAGAGAGGGGAAAATATCATCAAGAAAGAATGCAGGAATCACCTACAACTATTTCTTAATTGTTTTCCTTTCATTATATACAGTATCAAGATATACTGTATACATATATAGCACAATTAATCTACTCATACAAGCTACCACTGAGACAAAGTCATGGCACTATAAGCTGACTATTGATAGCTAAGTTGACTATGCACAGGATTCTGTTTTAACAGAGATTTCATATGCAGTATAGGAACTGAATGATAGACTACACCACAAATATCCACTAAGCAGTACACTTTCCAAATACAGTTTGTCCTCTATCAGGACAGAAGCACAGAAGTATTAAGAATTTTCAGAAAACAAAAAAATGCAAAGATTTGACTATCAATGTTTATGTTTTAAGACTGAACTGCTCTATTTTCACACTTCCAAACACTTCGAGTCTATAATTTTGAGTACTTATTTTGTATGAACTGAAATAATTTAAACTTTCAAAACCTACCAAAATGAAATGCAGAATTGCTATAAAGCATTTTCACATCCTCATTCTTCTTCAGTACTTTCTAATAAGAAGACACTTCAGAAACTTTTCTAGGGCAAACTTTTCATGTCAAAGAAGAAGAAACTGTCTTATTTTTTATATACAAGCATCATTTAAAGGAATTTAAAAAGACTGATCATCACTTCCATCAAAATATACATACGTAGAGCGTAATATCACTCTGTAAATTTGCTCATTTTTCATAATGAAAACTGAGACTTTTCAATTAGCTTATTTCTAAGATTAAATAACTAGTTTATGGTACTGAACTGAATATCTATGAAGGCACTTACAGCAGAATGAAAACCTTGAAGATTAGGCGTGAGAACCGGATACTGGACTCCAGGATGCCGCTCAATGCCCCTCATTACTTCTTTGTGATCTGCCATCTAAAATACATAAATAATTTGTACTGATCAGCAGTCATTTTCTGATTTTATACAGCTAAACAGAAAGTGGCCTAGAATGTGGGTTTGCCTTCATTCCTTTTACAGTGTATACAAAAAGTCTAACAACACGGGTTAAATTGATATTGCACAAGTACTCCTTTTTAAATTTCTGAACTTTTGAGCATTTGAGTTGCAATCTTTTCAGATCTCTATGATTATAGAATCGGAGCTACGATTTCTTTTTGTGTGTATCTGTAAAAATACAATTTGCATCATAAATTGACAGACTTGTGATCATGCTGTTCATCAATTGTTATAGCAACTTTAACCTTACCTCACTGGACTCAACAGATGGAATTAACAGAATAACTGACATTTAAACAACATCCAGATCTTGAAACCTTCAGCACTCTGATAAATGCAACTTCACAATGTTAAGCATAACTGAACTTCAAATACTCAAATTGTAATCAGCCTATTTGAAAAGACTAAACACAAGTCTATCCCTAAAAAAATATAGCAAAATCCAACTGTCTGCATAGTGTAGCATTTTAATATATTTAGAAGTTTCTTTCTAAAGAAGAAAATACTTCTTTACTATAGCAAAGATCAGAGCATTACTTTATTCAAGGATTTGTTTTCCTTAGTCTTCCCTCACAAAAGAAACTCTGCCTTTTTAAGACACTTTTACATTTTTCTCATTCACACTCAAGATTAAACATATTACATGTACTAATCAAGATGAATGAAAGACTTATTGATGTAATACAAAACAGGTTATTTAGGTAAGCACATTTTCTTGAAAGAAGTGGATGGAAAATGAATATTTTTCAATGGTGTGCATTCCTGAAAACAACACAGTTAATAAAACATATCCCTCTTATTTCATGTCTTAAAGATTTTGAGTTTTAAAAAATGAATAGTGTTTAGTTTTTAAATTAGCTCTCATAAAAGCAAATCTCTCGAGAAAACAATATTAAAATGGATTTCTGATTCTTTCCACACTGGTGAAAAGTCATTTGAGAAGTACCATATGAAAAGATATATGAACTACAAAGCTTTCATTACATCTTACTTTCAGCAGATACCTTATTGATAGCTATGTAGTACCACAATTTTAAATACATGATATTAAATTACACCACATTATTAACTGAGAATACTACTGGCAACCTGGAATCTTCCTGTCACTGGCTTCCTACTCTGAAAATTAATGGATTAAAAATATCAGAAAAATGCACATATGCCTCCTCAAATGTAAGCCCAACGTATCTGTAAGGAAGTGGATAGGAAAAATGTCTAATAGCCAGACAACTAACTTCTCATCAGGAAACAAGTGATAGCACAAGGCAACTTTTTCTATCTGCTTCTACTTAAACTAAATCAGTCTGATAACCTCACAAAAAAACCTTTGTTAACACATCAATTTTTTAAGAACAATTTTTCCTTAATTTAATATAATTAGTATCTACATTTCTCAGGACAAGGAAGAATGTTTGAAACCAAATGATTCATTAAATGGCAAACACTGGAACTAAATCCACACTTCACAATTATAGCCTGACTTAAAATACACTAGAAAACCAAAATGACACTTTTTCAACCAGTATAAACCTGCCAGATCCAAAAAAATATTATATGTATTAAATTTGTCCCATTACTATTTTTCCTGTAAGTAAAATCCCATCTTTACACATATTTCACGTTACAAGATTTTAAATTGTAATAAAATATTTCTTTTCCAAATTTCTTTTAAAATAAGCTTCCTAAAGGTAGGTATTTATAATTTTTGGCCGTTTAGGTTATAGGTGTGGGATCCTGTTTTACATGGCACCTTGCTACTGTGGAACTTTTTCTTGTAGCTTTTTTCAGTAAAAAAATCTCTGCCAAGAACAACAGCGGATTGGAAACCATAAAAAAACTTTGAAATACTAAAAAAAGAAGTGAATGAGTGATCTAAACATAACCGTGAATTCTATTCCCATGACCCATGAAAAAAAAAAAAGGAGCTAAGAAAAGACAAAGTCAAGACTGCACTCTCTATCAATGCAATATAATCCTATTTTTTAAATAAAAAAAACATTTTAAGCACAAATTAAGCCATTAAAACAAAGTGTTTAGACATGACAAACTCATGCTAAATTTGGTACTTCTAATGGCTCACAGGAAAAGGAAATAATTAAACAAGAAAGGAAGAAACACACCTTTGCTTTAGACTTTCTCTTCTAATGTTTAAAAACCTACATAAGTCTTTGTTGCAGTTACTGACAAATTTTGATGACATTTGGAAAATCTTAACTTGGTCACTTTTAGCAGATACAATACCATTGCCCCTGCATTCCTGCCAAAGAAATTCTCCATTGTCACTCTTCCCCTTACCTATTATCCTTCCTCTAGACTATTCCCTCGTGATCCCGAGAACACTGAAATAAATCAAAGGTGTCTCTCAGAGTGCTGTACAGTTTGCTTTGCTAACTCATGAATAGGCATGACCATACTATGTTTTTCTCAGATAAAAGCTGTAAAATACAGTCCAGGCCCTGGATGTACTCTCAGTTTAAAATATAAAACTTTATATATATTTTGACAGATGTGCAACAAACACTGTTAAAAATGAAGTATTTTCTCAAATTAATTAGTTTCATGTTTTAATTTGTAAATAACTTGAGACCCTCACTAAATATAAAGCATCCAAATGCTTCTGTGCAAACAAGTGTGTAATTTCATGAAAAATAGTTTAAATTATATAGACAAGTATTTCCTTACTTATATAGACTTCCTTCCTTCCTTGCAGGGAATAATTAATTTGCACAAACAGGACCTACACAGTATACTTTAGGACTAAGCCCAAATTTGCAATGTTAAATCTTACATGAAAAACTGGCACTCCTAATGCCAGTTCAGTTTTGCTGCTGATTTCAGAAAGGCTAGTGTTTCTGCTAAGTTGTACCAAACATAACAATTTTGGACAAATAATGAGCAAATTATTATGATTCATCAAAACTCAGTGTGGCTGCTGATAGAGTGCTAGAACTGCAAAATAAGTAGCATGCCTAACTACTACTCCATATAAAAAGTCCCAAATTTAGATCATTCAAACACATTTCCAAATGTGGAAAATTACATTTCATTTAGTGAAAAAGAAAATAAGGTATGCTACTTTCCTTTTTTACATCAGTGATTATTAGTTTTAGAAGAGTAGAAAAGAAGTAGCAACATTAAATTATATTAATGATTTGTCATCATCCTAAATATCTAGTTATAACTGAATGTCACATAAATGGAATGGCTTTTAAATTGAAATAGTTCTGAATGGAGATGATTTTACATACCTGAGGCACCCATTTGGATGAAACAAAACTGGTCACTTCTACTACAGGCAGGCCTGTTTTGGAAAGCCGGTTGATTAACTCAATTTTTATATCAGTTGGGACTATCACCTACAGACATGGAGAAATACTTCAGTAAAATATTTCATATGATAAGAAACTTTTGTAAGTGAAATGTTCTCAGTACATAATCAATACTTTTTTTTTTAAACGAATTCCACTCACACATTTTATCATAACTCTACTGTTTCCTGACAGTAGGAAACTTCTGCATAAGGAAGGCACTAGGTGGTATACACAATCCTACTCCATTTTCTGTCCATCACAAAACTGTGTAACTGGTTATAGGTCTGGCCTTTAAAAAAGTTATTTGTTACTAACCAAATACTAATCTAGCAAAGAAGTAGCAAAGGAAATCGTAACAATTCAACCAGAGAAAAATGTGAGGAAAAAGCTCCACAGCTGAGGCAGAGTAATTCTATTCTGTTAATACTATTACATCTTTATATTAATAATATTATGAATAAATAATATTTATATTTAATATTACTAACATAATACTACTAACGTGTTTGATATCAGTAACAATTATATATGTGAGCTTATCCTCCTGTTTGTGGAAACAGATGACTGTTTTGATACATGTACCCTACAGTCTCTTTCAATCTTCTTCCTTGCTTCCCTACCACCCTTCAGGCAAATAATATTATCAGAGAAGAGTAATACTTTTTCCCCATGTCAGTTTAGCAGGAAGCATGATTAAACCCATTTTAGTCTTCTATATTAGCACTTTGAGCACAAACATATGTTACAAAGACAGTTAGTGTTTCATGGTATTTACCAAGTACATCGTGACAGAATGCTATTCACTGACAAGACAAATTCCAGAAAAAGAAATGGCAGTTAAGTAACAGAAAGGCTAGTTAGCCAAGTACAGAAAGAAACTGTATGATTTAAAAGCTGGGTAAATAGGAATACACTTTTATTCTAATACAGAAAACAGTTATCAATATGTAAAGAAATAGATATATTTAATAGTGTAAAAGGAAAGGAACTTAATTAGCAGGATGTACATGGTCTACACAATGAAAATAATACTAACATCTATGTCAAAGTACTCAAAAAAAAAAAAAAAGGAGAAAAGTTACCTTTTCATTTTGTAATCCATCCCTTGGCCCAACTTCTACAATCTTTATGTACTCAGGCAGTCCAGATGCTTGAGGTTCCTGAAATAAAAATCAATACTGAAACACAAAACAGTGGAGGTCACCAAGATCAAACGTACAGCTTGTACTTGTCCTCTCATATGATTCTGGGTATAACGTCGTATTGTCAACAGGAAGTTAGCTCAGGGCATTTAAAAATCTGTGAGAACATCTTCCACACCTTGATTTAGGGAATAAAAGTCAAAAGTAGAAGTTAGCTGCGTGAATGCTCCCCTGCTCCTTTGAGGCCACAAATGTTTACTATAAAAATGTATATAGAACCATAAATGAACATTATGTTTTACAGTGAAAAATATTCCCATTTCAAAAATCTTCACAGTGAACAATCCAGTCCTCCAAACTTCTAACTGAATGTTCTCAGTTTAACTGAATAGCTCTGCAAATATTTGCAAAACTAGGCTATAAATCTGAAAAGAACATAGCAGTCAAGAAATGTTGAAGAGATTATTAATGAAAGATGAAAGTTACTCCTCTGAGGATGAAGTTTTTAAAAAAGGATTTAAAGGAGAGCAAGAAAGGCCTCTGGTAGATAAGAAGAATCTTCCAGGTGTAAGGGCAGCTCTGGAAAGGCAGGAAGCTGATGGGGACAGGAGGGAAGGAAGGCAGCAGGCAAGGTCAAAGGGCTAAGGAGAGCATGGGGAACTGGAGGGGGAGGAAGAAGAAATTAGAGTAGAAAAGCAGATGAAGGGAAATGAAACTTCTTTTTTTAATATTTAGCTGCTCTGTTATTGAATCAAGTTGACAGGTGTGGCAGTTAATGTAAACTGGGTCTTTAAATCCTGAAACAGTTCAGAACAGTTGGTTGGATTGACCCCCAAAAGCTGTGTGTCTTCAAAAATACATCCCATGGTCAGCTTGTGGCACTCTTCCTGTGCTCAGAGGAGTGGACAGGAGGGACACAGGCAGCCTTGCCAGGAGCTCTGGAAATGCCCTGTTTTCTATATTGTACTGAATACAGAAGCCAGACCAGTTCTCCATTCCAGTGTTTCTGAAAGCATGAGCTGGGATTAACATGAGCTACCTCTGGGCAGCTGCTCCACTGCACCCACCACCTCTCCCAGGAGTTTAACACCACTGGAAGGATGACACTGTCAGCACACAGGGACGGCTCATACCCGTGGGAGTCGCAGCTCCCCCAAACCAAAGTCACTCCACAAATACAGCCACTAATCTCACACCATCCACAAACAACAGAAAAATCCGTTTTCATCCCTCTCTGGCTAGCATTATCAGGGTTGTTTCAACAAAACGGCTGCTAATTTCTCCTCACAGTAATGAAAAATGAGCATTCCTATGAGCACCTTTGGTTTCTCCCTGCGTTCTTGGTGCCTGTGGGTAGTTTTCTGCAGGACTTGCCAAAATACTATAAACATATTTCAGAGCATTTACTGTGTATTTATCTGAGCCCAGTAAAAGAATGGGAAACAGCTGTATAGTATCTATTTGATCACATGGAACATCTGGTAAGTTGAAACTCTGTCAGGCCGTGCTAAGCCCACACCCGCTGACAGTATAAACCTACTTAAATGTGAAGGTAAAACCTTCACATCTGCTGCATATTGTTTCTCTTAAGTTATTTTTACAAATATGGCACTGCCTCAGCACTATGGGTATAAATCTGGGATATGTCATGATTATCAGATCCTTCTTGTTGCAAGACAAATGCCACAAGTGTGCTATGAGTAGACCTGTGACTAGAAAATGAAGAAGAAGCTAAAGCAGATTATGCAAACCAAAGCTTAATTTAGAGCATGAAAAATGTCCATAAAACTTCGATGGCAAAAATGTTCAATTTCTAGGCCAAATCTTGTAAATCTGACTCTGTTCCTACTGTGGCAACACTTTTGTTGAAATCAAAGAGCTGTACCTGTCTTTACAGAACAGTTCACACAGCTACAGCACGTGCAGTAGCCATTCACACAGCCGTTCAAGTGATACCTGCAGCCCGTGGATTTTGAATGGGACAGAGGTTTGGAAGGGACATTGCAGAAAGACATTCAACTATTGGGTTTTATTTCCCATCTGTGATATTACAGACATACAATTTCTTTGAGCCATAGTCCAGGCCTCTCAGCCCCCGATTTTCTCCATAGCCATCCTGTCCACTAGTCAGTCCCAACTTGAATTCACTGTTCTTGAACACAACACTGAGAACCCCATATGGGATGACTCCCACAAGGGCCACATAATGGAAACTCAAGGCAGTACTACAGACAAATTCATACATTCTTCAAACTAATGAACTGACAGCTTAGAGTAAAACTCAGAAACAACTGGAGACTATAAGAGTACGTGTACCATCTTCTGCTAAAATTAACGTTTTTCTATTCCCTGCCACAGAGTTGAATCAGAGGAGTAAAGGAGTACCTCTTCACCTGAATCTCACCTGTCCTATGAATGACTACTTGGTAATTAGCTGTTGGGACATTCTTCCAAAACAGAAATATGTACTTGGTAATGCCATTGGCAAGAAAAAGGAAGCTACTTTCTGGGAAGTATTCTGATCACAGTGTCACACTTGCAGAATATTTGCACATCACTTAAATCACATCTGAAGAAATCACCTGAGCCATGAGTCACATGCTGTGCCAGGCTCAATGCCATCTGCATTCGCTAGTCAAGCTTCAAACACACAGAACACACTGAAGTCTTTAAGAACTTGGGCAGAGTTTACACCCTTCTCTCTTTACTATCCAGATGGTATTAGACCTTAACCAGCACTTGGGTTTTGTGAACTGAAGAACTGAGTTCCCCAGACTCTAACTGGGGTATTTCAAATGTGCACCATGCCCTCGGGTTAGAGGAAGGATTTTCAGAAACAACAATAAGACAAACTTAGAGAATTTCAATACCTTCAAGTATGGCATTAAATGGCCTACAGATAATAAATAAAAAATATAAATAGAAATAAACAGAAAAATGAAAAACAGTTTTTATATTTTAAGAGAATCAAAAAAAGGTGAACTTTGCAGAAATACACATGTACTTACATTAAACACTAACCATGTCAGGCATATAATTTTGTTTCAGGAAAAATACTTAACTAAATTGAACGATATGAAGTATTTTTATGTAATAAAATATAAAAAGTAGTTACAGCAAATACTTAGGGGTTACTGCTTATTGAATAATACAGTATCTCTGTTAAAAAGTAATGACTACCAAAGTATCATGTTTTAAGTATCAAAAAGGAAATAGTGGACATAAAAGACTAAGAGCCTGGAAAATTTGGTTTTCCATGTATCAAGCCTTGCCAAGGGAGAACAAAAAGCATATAAAACCACAAAAAAATTGCCTCCCTCAAAACAGAATGCAGCCAAAGAGTATTTTTTTAAAAATAGGAAAAGCAAAACCAAACCATTCAGCTTGAGACATTGAATGCCAAATTTCTGTATGGAAACATTCTCCTTTAACTATAAATAGCTGAAAATTCAAGTTTATTATAAAAAATCCTAGTAACTCTTAATTAGAACAGTATAATCTAGTTAAAATAACCATAAATGTAATTAAATTAAATAAACACACTTTTTTAAGCTCTGCCACTGCTTCACTACTTCTAGGAAAGGTGCTGAGGTTCCTTCAGCCTTCTGATTTTTATTCCATGAAGCTCATTCACACGGACAAAAATAGCACTGGTAAATATTACCCAGAGCTGGTCAAAAGTAACTGAAAGGACCCAAAAGTAAGGGAGAAGAATCTGGAGATTCAGGCATTTTCAGTCTTTCTAACCAAAGATGAAGCTCTGCTTCCCTTTTCCACAAGGTGGTGGTCTGGCACAGAGGACAACTGAACAAAGGTAGGTCCATCTTGCACAAGGAAGAATTATTTAGGGCAGCAGTTTTAAACAAGGATCAGCAGGGAGGTGGCATCATAACTCCATATGTATATCTGCAATGACATGGACAAATGCCCAAAAGCCAGGAGAAGGTTATGAGATAAATAATATGACTGCTGGAAGGAGAACAAAGAAAAGAGTGGTCAATCTTCTGAACACGTAGATGTCTCTAAACTTTACAATACACAGAGGAAATAAAGAGGAAGAAATTGAAAATCTTAGTACGTAACCAAATAATGATTGAAGTGGTACTACAGAGACTTGTTTATATAGTCACACTATTGGAAGGCAGAAATAAAATCTATTAATTCCTAAGTTAAATAGGGAGAAAATGGAGAAGATTCACCTGTGAGATATAAATACTATATACAGATATTCAGAAAACAGTGGGCACACCAGGTGAATATTCCTCAGTAAAGATAAGCTGAGTATCCATCCTGGAACTTCTGTTGCATGCTGCTAACATGACTGGGAGAACAGTAGCCAGGAAGGGACCATGACTAGAAAAACCCTCATCAACACTTGAGAATCTTTCATCAAGTAAATTTTTCTTATGATATCACTGTATATGCATGACCTGAATGGCAACACAGACATACCACAAACAAAGCAGTTGTGAGTGCTTTAGACAACAAGACCAAATTTCAAATTCCAAAATACAAAATTCCATTGACATACTAGATGCATTTCAATAAAAACAATATATTAGAAACACTTATGACTATCCATATCTGATGCTGACTGACTAATCAAAAGAATTTTTGCATGTTGTGCTTTACAAGTCCTATCATATTTCTCCATTGTAATAATTTTGATTCCCCCAAAAAAGATTCTTGTAAAACTGAGGATAGAATGTATCTGGCTGAACAGCTCTATAAAAAAAGGACTGGGAAATTAGCAAACTGAAAATAAGTAAATAACACCATGCTCTGAAGAAAAAAAAAAAAATGAAATGGCAAGTCTGATCCTAACCTATAAACTGAGATGTCATAGATAAAATAGTAGCCTGGTACTTAAAGAGTATAAATACTGTGTCTAGTTTTGGACTTCCTACTTCAAAAAATAATTCAATCTCAAATGGAGATTGTCCATGGAAGGGCAAACTATTAAATGCAATTAATCATTAATGCAATAAATCATTACAGAATAAAATTAGCTAAATGCAGAGTTAACTTATCTGGAATAAACCAAATAATTGTTGAGGTCAGACCTGTTGACCTCTGACCTCTAGTTCAAGCACCACTGCTCAGAGCAGGGTCAACTGAAGCAGGTTGTGCAGAACCATGTTCAGCTGAGCTGTGAGCATCTCCGAGGATGGAGACTCCTGGGCAGCCTGTTCCAGTGTTGACATCCTCACAGAAAAAGACTTCTCTGATCTTTCAGCAGAATTTATTGTACTTCAGACTGTGTCCATTGCCTTTGTCCTGTTAGTGGCTTTGTCTTCTTTACTGACCCTACTAGGTATTTGTACATATTGATAAGATCCCCCGACCCTTCTTTTCTCCAGTCTAAACACTCTCAGCTCCCCAAATGTCTTTTCATATGGTAGATGCTCCAACTCATTCATCATCTTCATGGGATGCCCTCTGCTGGATCTGATCAAGTATATTTATGACTCGTTTACTGGGGATTAAATCTATAGGTATTACTTCAGTCCACCTTTTAAAATTTAATTTGTGCTTACAACTTTTATTAGAGGGTTTGTGTGAGCTCATGAAAGAGTAGTGATTTACCTATATCAGAAGATAATCTGAACTGACTGAGAATTAATTCACTGTAGGGATTTCTAGACTAAAGTAACAGCCCTAACATTTCCATTGTAATTTCCATTAATTATTAAATTCTAATCTGCTAGCACATTTCTTAAATTGTTACAGGGCTCTTCACGATGAAAGTCATTCATATGAAAACAAAAGAAAGATGATTTTACAAACAAGTGAATTCAACTAAACTATAAATGCTTATGCTGCTGGAGTGACCAGCTGTTTGATCTAGTCCTGTTTACAAAGAGGACTTTAATGGTAAAGGTAAAAGTCATAAAGTACTAATATATAATAGTATAATAATATAATATACTAATAATAAATAATAAGAAAAACCTCTTTTATTTAGAAAATAGAAATTAAGATTTTTTAAAAAAAGAATTCTGTCAAGTGAGCAGCATTCTGATGAACCAGCAGTTCAAAAGGTAACAAATTACATTAATAAGGAATCCTCCAAAAGCGGGAAAAAAATGTTGTTAAGAATAATATTCTTAAACAAAACTAGAACATTCAAGTCACACTCAACTACATTACTGATGGACATAGTTATAAATTATAAAAAGCAAAGTACCATCTATATATCACTGTTCCTTTTGAAAATCCTTTGTCTTCCAAAGTTACAGAAGACAGGGTTTAAGACTGGTATTCAGCTCAAGGTTAAACCTCAGCTCGTTCCTGCTGTCTAAACATATGTACCTGGAGTCATTCTGGATGACTTCAGAGTTCTGGCCTCCAAGTGCTGCTCAGAAAGGCCATGAGACCCACTTCGCCCATTTACTGTAGGTCTCATTTCAAATCTATTAAGATGTCTACATGCTGCAGGGCATCTTAAATGGCACTAGACACATCTGTTTGTCAGCTGAACTGAGCTCCTAAACAGTTCCCCCATGCAGGTGTATGAAGGCTTGACAGATGTCTAAATTCTCATTGCAGCTGAAGAAACTTCATTTAATACAGCTGATGGAGGCAAAGAGTGATTCCGATCATCACCGTAAGATTCACACCTAGTGGCTGAGGATCTCGATTGCTGGGTTTGTTTAACTGCTGGCAGCCTGAATGCCACTCCAGAAGGATACAGGTCTCCTGTGCATTTTACAATGTCCAGGATATGACTACCCCATAAGGATGTGTCATGTATCCTTTGTATTTCAAATGGCATTAGGCACTTAGGTTTAGGCAACTCAGTCCTGTCCTAGGTCTGCAGTGGCTATCACAGGAACTTCAGATGCTGTAGACACTTACTTATGTCTTAATCACCCACTACACAGACAATCACTGCACAGGTACTAAGTCTGCGAACCAATTTCACAACACAGCACTTCCCTGGTCTTAGCAAAACACAACAAGACATAGCAAAACAAATAAGGAATTCCTTTCTGTATGAAAGAACATCCCCTTCAGACCAAACACAAAATGACACATTTTCCAAAAGATCTACAGAGTTAATAAGTCTAACAGAGGGAACAAGAGAAGGAATTCCTCACTTCCCAGTATCTTTTCTTTTATACTAGAGGAAGAGGTCAACTCACATATAATTTGGATGAAATGCCTGCTTAATATTGTTTTCTATTATTTGCAGTTTATCCTTTTGCTTACAGTGGATGTAACAGTATTCCTTCCAAGACTGAAGAGCTACACTGAACTACTACACTGGGCAAGTGTTTATCCCAGTAGCAATATATAAAACCATGAATTTTTAGCCCATATTCTTTAGCTTTAGTCCTGAATAAATCCTTGATTTGTAACTTTTCATCGATAGCTTTCAAACCCCAAAACTGTGCAAGGCACAGATACAGTGAAATGACAGCACAGAACTTAACTGGTGGTTTTATCTCAGGTACACAGTAATGGCTATGCTGGATAGAAAACCAATAAAAGCAGTATTTCACACTTAACGTAACAATAAAGAGCAAAATCTACTAAGACCACCTATTCATGAAGAAGCATACATAATATAATTTTGACATAAAATACAATTACTAGTGTTATTTCAAATAATAGCATATATCTTATCAACATTTAAGATTTATTAATAATTTACATATCTTATTGTTATTTTTATAACTCATTTGAAAAAAAGCCAGTGAAAGTATACTGGAAAATACGTATAAAAGCAATTATAATGTGAAGATAGTTACAGATCCCCAGAAGCCTTTCTCTTTAGTAAGCAAAGGTAAGAAATGTGAACACTTGAATTGTATAAGTTACACATTTTAAATTGTGATCATCAAAATCATGACATTCCATGCTACATTCTAACCATGCTACCAAGGACAACTTATATGTCACCAGAGAGTCACACGAACACTTCTGGTGGTCATGGCTTAAAATTTACCACATGCCAGCTCCAGTGGATCAGTAAATTCCACAGGCAGATGGCAGGCTACCAAAACTGCTGTTCTAACAGCCCTCCAAAGAAGAAGATTTCAGGAACTAGGGACTGAGTGTCTAACAGAAGGAGCAGCTAATTCTAAGAGTAACTGCAAACCATGTTAAGTTCTCTGACATCATGTTGGATGCTATCAAAAAAAAAAGTAATAGCATTACAGGACCAATACTCAGAAAGGTAAAATCAAGTCTAAAGACTGTTCACAATCTTTGAAAACAAACACCTTCTTTAATATTCGTGTCTGTATTTGACATCAAATCATTCGTAACCTGACCGAACAACAGACCGAATCTGTCAAATAACAGTCTCCTGGATGAGTCTGAATTTTCTGAATTATCACTGACGACTTGACACCTTTTAAGAAACATTTGTTGCTATTTTTAACAAATGCAGAGTACATGGAATCACATGGGTCAGTTACAGCTAACAGTTCACACAATCTAAAAGCAGACAGATGCACTGTAGTCACAGATAATTTTTGATAACTTGCAAAATGATGAAGGAATGTATTACTAGAGTCAGGTGGTAGCAGAGGCACAGACAACCACAGTTAGACTTGTGTTACAATGGAATCATTAATAATAAATGGTACTAGAGACCTCTGTTATTAGCAAGAAGCCAACACAGCCAGTCACTTCAGCAAGAATTAAAAATGTATTTTCAGGACATGGTGTATACATTACCCTTTTCTATTTCCCTAAATGCTTCCCTTGGCTAACAAGAAGCATTTCTCCATTAATCAAGTTGGTTTGCAGCCAACTCACTTTCATCCATATCCCTATCTTGGTTAAAGCCTGGAAAAGCAATTATACCCTGCCACCTGGGCTGGATGAAAAAGATACAGAGAACGGAGATCAACAGCATACTGATGACACTGGAGCCAAAACCTCCCACATTTTCCTTTACTATTATTTATGGTAATAGTATTACAGCGTGTATGGTGTTTTACAGGCAAGACTAACGACAGAATTATAGAAGGGAGAAACAGTGGTGTTTCCACACGCATTGAAAAAGCAGAGGCATGATCATCCTTACAAATCCAACATGTGAAAGTAATTTGCCCTTTATAATACTTTGGGATATCCATGGGGGGGGAAATGAATGTATACCGACAATCCAGCCCATCCACCCTATCAGGTAAGTTGCTTTAAAGGTCTCATTGTCAATAAAAGTGAATTATGCACAGATCTTTAAGAATTCAAGTAAAAAGCTGGAAGTAAATCAAAATTCTCAATTATTATTGTAATCAAAATCACCCCCTGTGTACAAAAGCAGGGCCTAAAAGATCAAGTAAATCATTAATTCAAGTACAGGTGGCCCACCACCATGTTTTCCATAGCTCTCTTTCCAAAAGACACTGATAAAAATCACAGTAGTTTAAAGGTTATTTATTTCACCACTGTTGGCAACTCATCCTTCAGGAGAATTTAAGATTTATAAAGTCCTTCAGAAAAATAACACCTGAAAAGTGTTATCATAATAATTTCTCAATAATAGTAAGGAAATTATATCTTGAATACTACACCATTCTTGATGTTATAAAAATGTTTCATTTTCATAATGAAATTAGTCAAACATGAGTGTATTTAAAGACTATAATTTTATGCCCATTTAACTGAAAATAATTAAAGGCATTGAGAATTTTGCTTATATGAAATTTTTAAAAAATAGATATAAGACCTTATTTTTAAAATAAGCATTTAGAATAAATTAGCACTTTCTATGAGCTTATTAAAAAGTACTCATATAATAATGATATATCAGCTTCTGCTGAACTGGTAAATTTCCAATTTATTACATTAAACAGTAATAAGATTTTAACAATTTCTAACCATGCAAACCTGAAAATAGTGGAGTGGAACAAGCAGAAGATAATGGACTTGTACTGGAGGAACTATGACAAAGACAAAACCAAATTCAGAACATATCACTTTGGACTATTTGAGAAGATAAAATTAAGGGGTTGTCATGGCAAAATGAATCACGAGATTTCGTACTTTTTTATTGCTTTCACTTCTAACCTTTGCACATTTACGAAGATTTTTTTCAAGCCTCCATATTCTGGATAAAGTGCACAACAGAGGAGAAAGAAATGTGTGTTGTTGTAAAATTGGTAATAAGACCAGCGTGAACTAAGCACAAAATAAGTAAAAAATATGTAATAATACTACCATTAGCTGTACTTTTGTTATCTTGACTGAAGGAGTGTTCCAAACTGTGACGATAAATACTGCTACTTATGGAATAAATGGCAATGCAGACATAGCACTCAATAAGCTCAAAATGTCCTGAAATGTTCTTAATGATAGGACTCAATTGGACTTCAAAGCACATGAACTTAGGTATCTACATATTTCTGTCTACAGGTGTCCTAGGTATCCCAGTACAGCTGATTTATATATCCACAAAAAAATGTCTTAAGGTTCCCTAAACACAGCATGCAGGACACAGGACCTGTGCCTTTTTGGAGCTGGAGGTAAAGTAGGATATTACAGGGCATCTTAAGGCAGCAGCAATGAAGCTTGGCCAGCTGAACCAAATCAATTCTCAGCACTGTCAGCAACGGCCAACAGCATATCAAATAACTCAGCCAAACGCTAAGGGCACAAGTCAGATGGCTAATTGCAGGCACCCAGTACATCCCACATGCATCCAACTTGGCCTCCAGCAATTGCACCAGAGGGCCCAAGTCCCTCATAAATCCTACTTGATATCTGCCAACCCTATAAGCCATCTCAGTTACCTTAATGGCAACTCACATGGTACCAGAGAACAGAGCTTGGGAAATGGATTCAAGTCATAAATATCAAAAAATGGCAGGGAGACAAGAGAAAATTCTCAGTCATCACTTGATTCCTCTCAGCATGGCCAACAGCCAGTTGGCTTAGTAGCTTAACTTTCCATCTTCCTCATCCCATTCAGACAAAAGTGAGACACAGCAAGGCCAATGAACTTGCCTATCTTCTGTCTTCTCTTTCCCCAATAAAATCTTCATGTAAGCTGTTTTACTTTATATGAAGCCAACATATAGTTCAATTCAAACTATGTTTCCAGGGTTTTAGAAATTCAGCTGTGATCAGCTGTGGATTCTGTTAAATCTTTTTCCTAATCCCAGTGTCCCACATGATATACCTTCACCATTTACCTTGTTCCCCCATTTCTCACATACTAACACCTATATTTAATCTCATCTTAACTACTTGCATTAAAAGTAAGCCCTAAAGCCACATACAGTTCCTTTCCAGATGCTGCTGTTGAATTATTTCCCCATGGGTTTCACCTAACATTCCACCAATGTCCTCTGGCGCTTCAGTACACACATCCTATGCATTCAAAGCCTTTAAACTTCTTTTTCCAAGAAACTCATAAACTAACACCTTTATTCCCATACAAAACAGCTAACATCTGTGGACAAAAAAACCACTCAAACAAAGAAGAAATGTCTACCCAGCCAGTTTTTTTACCACTGCACCTTTTAGCAGCTTTTGCATGTAATAAATCTGGGGGTTTGTCACAAGAACTGCTGAGAGTGACTCTCATAAGAATATTTAATCCAAATAAATTCAAATGCAATACAGCAATTGAACTTTCATTCATTTACACCAAACCATAAAATAAATCTCCATTTAACAAGGGAATTATTTAAAAATAGTATCAGCTACAACAACATTCTGACAGCAAGTATAATTTCCTTCTTACGACCTGCAGCACCTCTTTCATTCTTTGCAACATTCAAATCTTGTCCCAAATGATGACCAAAATCCTCACCATCGATTATGCCTAACCCAGTAAAAGTTTGAAAAGCCATGAGCTGATTACTTCCAACTTTAATAATTTAGGTTTGAAAGGCAACCCTAAAACTGTCCCTGGAAATACTTTTCTGAAATGTAAGTCATGCATTTATCAGTTTTCTGGTTCCTTTGAATAATAAAATCTGTATCTGATTTGCAATCTCTTATTTAATACAATTTTTATTATTCACTGCAACTTATGTCACTTTCAACATGTTACAAAATAGAGAAAAACTTTCATCTCCACTGCACTGCTTAGTTTTGAAGTGTGCACACCATTTTGACATTTCTGCCCTGAAAGGGCTACACAAGTGTACATTAACACAGCAATAATAAAATACTTCCCTTTTGCTGAAAAACAAAAATGCTGAATAAGCTTTACAGGTATTTAGAACAGTAGGAAAGTCTGATTTTGATCATGTTCTTATCTCAAGAATTTCACATCAACCAATAAAGCAACTTTTCTCAGAGTTTCAACATCCTGATGAGTTTTCCTGTGTGACAGAAGATGGACGGATTAGATAGCCAGAGAGAACCTTTCCTACAAATTTTTGCCTGACAGATTTTTATCCCCATTCTTAATATTTTTCTGTTCTAGCATTTTCTGAGCTTCAGTTAATTGATGAGCCTTACTGACTGCATAGTACTTCATTTCACTGTATGTCAAAGTCCACATCTGCATTATCACGTGCACTGGCATACTTTATAAGGTGGCACACCTTTCCCAGCAAGTTCACAAAACCACACACCATCTTTAATACACATTTCTCTTTCATACTTCATCTATCTTTTTAAATATACATCTGAGGGAAAAGAAGAATGCTACATAAAGTATTTCACCTTTGTTAAATGAATGAGAGAACTAAACATAAACAATACATGAGAATTCAACACAGCCTGAAATACTAAATAACTACTTTTCTGAAGACCCCCTCTGTTTCTTTAAACATAACTTCTTCCACACTTCACACATGAAAAGTTTTCAATAACCTTCAATTCCTAAAATGTCAGAGAAATCACCTTGTTTAAACATCTCAAATACTTATGTTGTGAAAGAACAGGGGGTGTTCTTTGGGACAAGAACCCATCTCAGCTTCATCTCTGCACTGTACCTCCACTGCACCAGTTTCTTATATAAAAGTGAAATTCACACACACACTTTCATAAACATGTGACTCTTTCAATCCAGATGCTGCAAGAATTGGAGCTACCTTTTCCTGAGAAGCACCAAATAATAGTCTTATGATTAAAAGGTAGAGAAAGTAAGTGTAATTTCATCCTAGGTACCCAGCATTCCATCTAAGTGAAAAAAACCAGTAAAGTGTGATCCAAGTCTCTATAGAGACAATTGTTACTACTATTTGTCACCACATCAGACAGTTCGAAGGCACAAAATTTGATTAATGAGGAGCAGTAAATATTTTTCTTTACAAAAACTTCTATGTCTGACCAACTGGTAAGTCTTACAGTAGTCCTATAAAGCACTTATGAGACTTCCTTACTGAAACTAGAAAACAGAAGACCTACAAATTGTAAATAAAATCCTTATTAAAACCTGAGACAAAGATAATGTTCCCATTTATTTCGGTAGGCATTAAATTGGGATCTAGCTGATATTAGGAAATTCACTTATCTTTACTCTCAGCCAAAGCAATGAGAAAATGAAGAAGAATGATTTCAAGACAAACTCTGAAATGATGATTTGACACATGGTGCGTCCGAAATGAGCTGGCATTCAAGGAAATGAGTATCACTGTGCCCACATGTAGGCTTTGAAAGAGATGGAGGTGGGAAAAGTCAAATTAGGATCTTACCAAAACCAGATGTTGGATCTTAGTAGAAATTTCCTGTGCATTTTTTTAATTCCCAAATTTGCAGAGCAAGATCTGTAAAATCCTTTACAACATTTCCAGCTTTATTGTAAAGTTTTAAACTCACTTAATGATCCCAGTATAGCATAAATCTCTTATCAACTAAAATGCTCCTGTTCTCTTTCCACTATTCACAGTCCAATGGCACAAAAGAAGTAAAAGTCAGTGACTCCATTTAGGTCAAACTTACACTTTATTATCAGTCTCTTAACTTCTAACATCCTGTTTGGCACCTCTAACAAACCAAGTACTCAGCCTCTTTGGACTTTTCAATGTTCTTGAGCTCTTATCCTGCAGCATATGAAATACCTGACTGAGAAAAACTGGCATGAGTCTACTGACTGAATCTTCTAAAGAGGAAACTCCTCTTGACTTCAAAGAAAATTCTGGAAAGAGCTCAGCATTGAACTCTCTCTACTCCAGTTAAATTCCGTGGGAGTGTGTTTTATTTATTACCTTCCGTATCAGCATGTATCATATGACATTCATCATCTCTAAATTCAACAAGATACAGCACGCTGATACAAACGGAGTAGTTTATAATTTAATTCTAAATTATAGCAATCTTTTCTACTTTATTCTTCTATTTATTTTATTTTTTGTAATAATTTTGTATGCTTTACATCTTATGAACATTAAGAAAATAAATGTTCCTTGGGAATCTGCAACAAAACTAAACAAAAGTCTCATTCTTGGGACATTCTTGTGATGTATTCACTAAGATAAAGATCCACCTACTGAGTTCTGTACTGGCAAGGTCTCTACATGCAGAAGAATATGAAGGGCTGGAAATCAGGAACTTCGTAGTCTCTTAGTGATCAGTTAGTCTTCACTTACACAAAAGACAATGCAAAATTTAAACACTTTGGAAGTTCAGGATGAAAACACCAAATGAGATAAGGTATGTAGGTAAAGGAAAGAGAAAAAAAAAAGATCTTTGCCCCATGAAATTAACATAATTTCTCTATAATGATTTCATTAATTATCTTTAAATAATGTCATCCTTTTAAAAAGTCAAGAAACAAAACTTTAGCAATATAACGTCCAGGACACCTAGCTTCTTTATTCTTTCTACTTATATGTAACCAAAAATAACTAAAAGAAAAGGATGTAAATAATGATGTGTTTCTTGCATATTGTAATTGCAGCAATAAATTAATAAATTTACAGTATTGTTGAAAGCAATTTTTATAGTACTTTTTAACTACATAAATTAAATAAAAAAATGAAAATAGCCTAAACAGCTATTTAGGACAGTCTGCCAACATTAATTTATTCCTGGAATATATCATTACATGGAAATATAAAGAACGTGAAATACAGTATGTCTCAAGTCTGTTGCTCTGAGGTGTAGCTAAAAGACACAAATAAAACAGGTCAACCATCTCCTCTTAGGTATCACAATACTACAGGACTCATTTTTTATTCTGTAATTTGAATCAAGAATCAACCACCAAAATACAAGTGGTTAAGACAAATACATGTAATTGTCATATAGACTGTGGGGTTTGTTGTTATTCTTGATCACTTAAAAACAAATTTGAGAGGTTTCTACCATACGTTTAAAACATGACAGTCTCTTGAAAAATCTAAACTAGCAAATTAAAACCATAAAAATAAGACACTTGTGTGCATCTCTTGATCCAAGAGTGTCATGCAGGGAGGAGATGAGGGAATCTCAGGCTGTGTGTTTTCGATTTGGATATTTAGGCCTGTAGCAAATAAATCATGGCAATCTAGGCACTGAAACAGAAGTTAGCTGTCTAAATTAGAGGACTCAAGCTTATGTTATAAAACTGACAATAATGTACACAGTGCTTTCCAATGGTAATATCCTGAAGAATTGTTAATAATTCTGGGTAATGCATCCTATATGACAGTCTAAATCTGTGACAGAAATCCTACAAGATAACATAGCACACATTAGCATTATTTGGACAGATTACACCTCCCAGAGTCACAGCCACATCCAGGGGAGCAAGAGACTAGAGCTTTATTTTTTACTTATTTTGCTTTGTTTGTGGTAGGTGTAGGTAGCCCCAATCAAACCATATAACTTCTAATATACTCTTAATATACTATACCTCTTAGTACACCTACCTAGTACACTTTAAAACACAAGGGTCTAAGACAAAAGATGCTGATTACTAGCTGTATTTAGCCATTACCTTCTTGTAGAGTAGGATTCCTCAATTTAAAGTGGCAGAAGATGAATATTCACACCAAAGTTGACTCTTTGACCTTAACTAATCTATTTTCTCCAAAGTATTGTAAGTCATGCAATGTAATTAAAAAACTGGACATGGAATTGTCTGTATTTTACATCACTGACATATCTAGTCCTCTATTCCTTATTGTATAATCTTTAAAAGCTCTTATGGATCAAATAATTTTTACTACTATGGAAACCACATCATACAATCCTTATAGTAAACCTAAATAATACAAGTTTTTCATCCTCATTACTGTGAATAGAAAGCTCCTAAAGAATGTCACCAATGGACAATAAGCTTTCAAATTTCTACTTTAATACATAGGTAAAGTATAGGCATTTGTTTGTGTGTGGCAACATCTTCCTTTATTTTAAGCAGTTAATTCCTTTCCTTCCCATCCTGCCTGCATACCCTCAAGGTCTTAATATTAGATATTAAACAAACTCTAGTCATTTTACACTTCACCTCCCTTTTCACGACCATTTCAGCAGTGCAAGACCTCACTTGTCCCAGCTAGAACTCAATTTCTTGAACATGACTAACCAAAACTGAACAGATTCAGTTTTTTGCAATGGCATCCAACAGTTCCCTGTTTGACTGGAAATACTTGATCTAACATATCTGCAGACCTAACCTGATTTTTTTTAACAGCTGTATTGGCAGCTCACAGTCATCCTATGATTTGTGAATATTCCAAGGTTCTTCTTCAATCTTTTCTAACAGATAAAATCAAAGTTTCTAGTTTTGGTTATTGGTCTCAAAGCACCTAATCATTCAATATCCTTGAATTTCATCCCACTTTTTTACATCACTTCTTTAGCCATCCAGCTCTTCCCTGCGGTGTCCTTTGCAAATTCCTAATACATCAAAATTCCATTTTAACCAACATGAAAATACAACAATAAGTCTGCAGGATGAGACCAATGTCAGTTGTTCCCAGATCATCTTTTCTTCAGTCAGAAGGTTCCAGCTAAGCCAGAGGACAACCACCAGCAGCAGATAAACACCTTCCCTGCTGCTCAGCCTGAGCATTTTACGAAACAGAACACAAAGTAATTACAAACTCCAGTCAAATCCTATGAGTCACCATCAGTAACAACCTTGATTGCTGCAGAAATCTCCATAATAGTGCAACATCTACTCCCACCTCCTTTCTAGGTAGATTGTAGCACGTTTTACGGTTCTGATATAAATCTATGTCTTTAACAAATTCTCATTTGTCACAGCTCTTCTTTAGTAAAAAAAAATTAGACCTTTAATATTAAGTTAATCACATTTATTAATAAAAACTGAAGCAATCCTGACAAAATGAAGCTGAATTATATTCCCTGCATTAAGCATACCACAGTATTTCTGAAGCAAACAGTTAAAAAACTAGGAAACTGGAGAATGATGAACACACTGCCACAGGAATGTGGTATCTCACGGACTAGTCAGGGGTTCAATAACTTTTTTTATGCAATACAGGTTAGTCTAAATAAGACTGAAATAGATATTACAAATACGTAGTAGAAGATTTTATTTACTGTCTATCTAACCATTAGCCCAATTACCTTTTACTTTTCACTTCTCCTTTTCAAAAACTTTGCTACTCAAGCAACCTTATGTTTTAAAGCCAAGTATGGTTCTAAAAATGCTACAAAAATTGTAGCATTTGGTTGGCTAAATGAAACAGAACAAATAAGGGAAAACAAAGACTAAGACATCTCACTATTCACTCTAGGACCTATTATTTCACCTCCAGTACAGCTCCAAGTGGTTAAACCTTGACTTTTACAAATTAATCAGCACAGTATATAACCAAATTCTTATGCATTTGGGATTTTTTTTAGACAAAATTGAACGACTTTATTTTTACAAGAGCCCTGGTAGCAACACCTACATTTTACTTTGTGTTTAAAGAAAAATCCTGAGGAACTCCTGAAAATATTTCAGCATTAAATAAGCTCCTTATTTTCATCACCCATGGAAGCATTAAATGATTTCTGGGAAACTGTTCTTGCACCTAACCCCCTTCCCTATTTTACAACCACCACTTGAGCTAGTATGGTTTCTACATCACATAACAAGGAACTTTTTTTTTCTTTAACAGGATTGGTATGCAATGCACTCCCACAAAACGAAAACCTTTGTGGGTTGTTTAAGAATCCATGTGAGAAAAATGGAAATTTGAACAGATTCATGTAAAGTCACAGCAAGGTAATGCAGAAGCAAATGTTAAAACATTAACAGTGACTCACTCTGGATTTAATTAGTGTCAATGGGCTCAGTGCACTGTGCAGTTTACACTCACATCATTGTGTACAGGGATGATAAACATCAAAATCTGATGTTTGCTGATGAAGACATCTTTCTGTATCCTTGGAGAAAGAAAAATGGGGATGAAAATGAAAGAAAAGCACTGCAAAAATGAAACAAAAATTACAGGCATCCATTCCAATGAAGAAAACTTTTTTTTTTTATTCTACTATTTTCTAGGAAGATGTTATTGCTTATCTTTGACTGCAAACCCTCTCTGTTGCAAAAGCCCTTGAACCGTTCAAATGCTTTGTCTGATGAGGGCAGAGACTGACACAATCAAGTGGCATATGAAGGTATTTTGAAAGAATTTTTTTATAACTTTCAGATCTTTCTAAAGGAAATGATGCACCAAAATGCAGCAAAGGCACATGAACCGAATTATAGTGCTTTGCTTCATGCCTTAATACATAAAAGTCCTTTGATTCTGTTTCTTTGTACCACAATAAAACATTTTTCCACCTTTACCATAAAAAAAAAAAAATCTTGATTTTTTTTCCCCAAAATTTAATGCTGGATGGATACTATTCTCAGAGAAATATGATAGCTGGAAGCTGTATAGGGTTTACCTATACAAAGCTCTATACTCACAACACTATTGCTTTTGGTATTCCATATATGTATATAGGTTTTGAGCAATGAGGCTCAGATTATCTGAAGCAAAATTAGTATGTTGCTAGCTTCCATAGCACTCAGAACATTTTTATCATCTCCCCACCTCTGAAGACACACTGCTATCTAGAAATTAAATTTCACTTCCCGATGACAGTGAAAAATGGAGGATGTACCCCCAGTATACCTGAAAATGGAAGAAAGGTGCAACAAAAAGTTCTTTTTTTTAAGACGTGATTTTTAAACCAATTTTGTTCTAGGTTTGGCTTATGCTTTTTAATATTTGAAGCACCAACTGATTACTGGAGTTAGAGCTGTAATGAATGACAGTTCAGAGACGACATGCCGGTAGCTTCCCCTTCCTTCATTTCTTTCCTTACAAAGCCATGATTAGGACAGTCATGGCCTATGCCGTTCATCTGGCCGCTTGCCCACGTGCCTCTTCACCTACCTTCCTCTTCCACTCCCCACCACCTCCAGCCCCTCTCCACACCTGCCCATAGCTGACAGACAGGAGGGTGAGCAACCTTTCACTCGCCCCTCCAACACAACCCCACCGGTACTCCCAGCACCCCAGGCCAGGCAGAGATTGCAGCTCCTCCAGAGATGCTTTTGGCTCTGCCACCGCACCCCTACGGCCGCAGTAACTCTTCAGCCGCCAGGAGACGGGCCCGCCACACTCGCTTGAAAAATAAAAGCTGCAGGGAGCAAAGGCAATGCCCTGGCGTCGCCAAAATGTGTGTCACCCTGCCATTTTATGGTTTTCCCACAGTGGATGCTCATAGGTGGCGAGGACGCTACTGGGTAGGTTTCTTTACCGCTGCCTCATTGCTGCCCCAGCCCCACCAGCGACGCCCACTTGAGTCTGCACTGCCTGGGAGATGGTGCAACACCGGCCTGGGGGAGAGGGGACGCTGAGACAAGCCCGAAGCTCCTACGGGCACGCCGGGACCGGGGCGAGGGCGGGGAACAGGCGGCTGGCAGCGGGCAGCAGAGGAGCGGGGGACGGCCCTGAGGGGCGGCGAGGGGGCGGCGAAGGGGCGGCGGCGCCCGGCGGGCCCCGTCCTCCCCCTGGCGGCGGCCGCTCCCCGCAAGGCTGGCACCGTCCCGTCCCCTGCCCGCGCCCGTCGGTACCTGCGCGGCGTTCGTGGCCGCGGGCGGCTCCCCGATCCAGAGCGGCTCCCTGAGGAGGTGCTGGTGGCTCAGGCACTGCTTCAGCGCCGACGGCACCGTGCCCATGGCGAGCGCGCCCGCCGCAGGACCGGCGCAGCCGCTCGGCCCGCGCGCGAGCGGCGCCGCGATTGGCGGAACGCGGGCGCCGCCGCGTCCCCTCCCGCGCGGCTGCGGCGGCCGCCGCCTCAGCCGCCTGAACCCCTCACAGCGCCGGCCGCCCGTCCTCGCCTCCCCGAACCCCCGGCACTGGGTGCCCGCGCTCAGGGCGGGCTTGGCCGGCGCCGCGGCAGCCTGCAATCGCGGGGAGGGAACGCGGGAGAAACCCCTGAGCAGAGACGCGGCCCGGGACGCGGCGGGCACGAGCGCGAGGACAGCCCGCCGTCCTGCCCCGCGTGTCCCCTGACACGCCCGCGGGACACGGAGCCCAGCCGGAGCTGGCACGGCTTTAGGCTGAAAGGGGAAAGAGAGGAGCAAGGAGAAGGGACGGGGCTGCTTCCACACCAAGCCGCGTGCCCTGTTCCCCATCCCGGGGCCGAACACGGCCCTGATCGCTCGGCCGTCCGGGTGACACGAGCCTCTATGCGCGCACTTCCATTTCTGCTTTCCACTTGGATAGCAGAAACTTAAGAGCATAGCAAATGGAATATTGCTCAGATTTCAACAACTCTCTTCGCAGCAGCAGGTTATATTTTGTCAACTCCTTCAGCATTCAATGTGTCAGCCAACTTTCCAAACTCCCCTCAAGCGAAATACCGAATGCACTGAAAATTGTTTCTGGATCATTTCTTTTCTGGGGTATCAGGGATTTTTTTCTTAAATTGACTAACCTTTTTCTCAGTAATTTTCTGCAAAAGATTATCAGGTTTACTGCCAAGTCTCTGTTTCAGTCGTTCACAGACAGGCGTGATGCTCTCAAAGCTGCGTATTTTTCTTTTGCTGTTTTGCATTTCATGCGTGCTGTTCTGTGCATCCAAAAATGATGTTTCCATAGCCACTGTAAACCAAAACTGGATGCTGATTGATTGGCTGGGAAATTTTTGTTTTTCAAGGGTAATGATGGCTTCTCAGAAATAAAATATTTCAAATACAATTTAAAAATTTAATTTAAAATATTGCTAGTGGTCATCTCTGCAATTTCAAGTCTGTGCCAGGGGGTTTTTCTACTGATTGCAGTATGATGCAGTTAATATCTTTTCTTCCTTCTTCCAGTAAAATATTTGTGAATTCAATATTCTTGTATTTTTACAGTTCAAAAATCTACTAAGTTTCCATTAAATGCTGACTCTGAGTACTTTGTTTGATCTCATTACCCATAAAATTGGGGATAAAATGTAGAAAAGCTGAGCAAAAAATCAAGCCTTTCTTTTTTGTTTCCCAGTGAGAGACAGTTTACCAACGATGTGGTATACGTGAAGAAAAAACAGCTTTATTAAGATTTAAAAAAATTATTTTTCTTTTTCGCTTTTCTGTACATTTTGTAGCGAGTTGGAAAAAGGATAAAAACTGCAATTGCGCGGAAGTTAGAGAATGTGAGTGAAGTGTACCTTGCTTGCCTGCATACCTGACCTGTTCACAAGTTACTCAAGTACCAAAGTGAAATTTCGTATGGCCTTTAATCATCTTTCTTACAAATATCTCTGAAATTAGCTGCATTGTAGCTCTCTGCAGGTAGCTTAGACATCAAACTGCTATCTTCTCCCTGTTAAATCCCTTCTAATGGTATCACTTCTGTGTCTGTCACTGTTTCTACGAACATAATAATAAAACGTACTGCCAGATTGAATGCCATTTTTGTAGGGCTTAAAGCTTCAGTAGGCTCTTCCACCCTATGCCCACTGTGAATATTTTCTGACACAAATCCACTTTAAGACTCAGAGTGCCAACAAATATGCTGAAAAGAAGCATCTTTATCTGAAATCCGGGTGGTGTTGGGCGGAGAAGGAAAATATAACAGAGATATATTCTAAAGTAATTCCAAATAAACTTTCTCGTGCAACAGTTTCTCACTGTTTCTTTTGTGTTGTACCTCTCATTCTCCCTGGAGTCAGCATTTGTTCTTCACGCTTGCCAATCTGGCACTGAATTTTTCAACTACTCCTAAATCCATGCAAGGAGTTGTTTCAAAATCAAGAGATGTATGAATAAAACATATTCATCTGAAACTTGCATGTTTCTCGGGAGAAGAAGAATTGTGATAATTTATCTTTTGAAAAAAGCCCTATGTGTTAAAAGCTTTAGAGCTAAAAGGATTATTGTTAAACACAAGTCACATAGGTTAGTAGGGTGTGAAAGTATCTCCAAGATTGTATGTTAGCCATACGCAGTCATCCTGATACTGTGTTTGCTTGCAGGGGCTACATAATTTACTCCACCCCACTTTGTGAGTTAACATGGAGGCAAATACAGTACAATATGATGTTTAACCTTGTCTACTTTCAGTGATAATACCAGTATATTTATTAATTGAAGGGTTTGCAAAATCATGGGACATTTCTGGCAGATCTTTCTGGCCTCTCGTAGTGTGGACATGCCCTATGCTGCTCTTTATTTTGATTCTGCATATCTTTAGTTCAACAATGGCATTTTGGAACAACTTCAGTTTACTAGAACACATGGAAGAACTCAGATGTGTTTAGTGGTGTATCAGGATAGTGAGTAGAAATTGCACATTTTGGCTTTTGGCTTTCCATCTGTCTCTTAAAACTATTTATCATTCTGATATTCTTCTGAATTTATCATTGTCATTGGCTCACACTGTGTTCTGGTCAAAGGTCTTAAAACGTTTATTAAAAGGAATGCTTTTCGCTAAAATAAATAATCTCTCATAAAAGTCATGCCACCAAGCCAACCAGATGGGAAGAACAGGCAAATTTGTGTAATATACAGAATAACTTCAAATACTACCATGAGAGATGTTTCTGTACTCCTTATTGTTCCCATACAGTTACACTGGTAGTTGGCAGTCAGATCATTAAGAGTGGAAACATAAAGCTGTTGGATTTCCTGCAGTGTGACACAAAACCTTGGCCAAGAAAGGCATGGTAAAAATAGGTTGATCGTTTATAAGCATCTAAAAGAAAATGAGAAAGTTGTTTAAAGAGTGATTTGATGACAGCAAGAAGGACAGAATCAGAAGCAAGGGAGCTATTCATACTGCTGATAATCATAAGTGCCAAACTGGCAAGTAGCCAAGGTGCCTACTAGGCAGGGATCAAAGACACATATGGTGAGTCTCAAACAACAAATAAGCCATAGAATTCTGGCAAGCATTGAAGGAATAATATGCTCCAGCCCTGACAAAGAAGATGAGGGCTAAAGAAAAAACAATGGGGCTACCAATACTGGATCATACCTCAGGGAAAGCAAAGCTTTCATCATTTCAGTTTTATTGGAGAAAAATGCAGATAACTTCTCACATATGGTAGGTCTGGTTGATCTAAATTGATGGGAAGTGTAACACAATGTTAAAAAATATCCTTTACAGTTGTGGCAGTAAATCAGTGTTCCATTAGCTGTGGCATCATTCAGGGACGGCATTCTTCAGAGAGTTAGTAATAGATTTACTGTGCCAAAGTAAGACTATATCCCAGGTGATAGACACCTGGCATTCGAAACAGACACAATCAAGAAGAAAGTCCAAGTTACATCTTGCCAGATGTTGAATCCTATTCTATGTTCTTTTCTGTTCTTTCACGTATTAAGTCAGATGGCAGGTTTTTTTGCCAACTGCATCACAACGTAAAACAAATAAACAAAAGGAAATGGAAACATTTTATTCTCATGCTACTAGACAGCATTCAATAGGAAAAGAAGGAAATCCTGTGAGTGTAGAACTGGTTTCATAATCACGACAGTTATACATACGTACACAGAGTCATAAAAGAAAGAGGCATATCATTTGCTATGCTGTTTTACATTCGTAAAGGGCCATGACTTTTACACTGGTAAGAATGGTACTCGACAGCCCTTTGGGTCTTTGGGTGGTCTCCAAAGTACCAGCACTACATAGCTCCATATAACTGTTATGAGGCATATCAAAGACAGCAGAGAATTGCAGCAGAAAGTCCTTATTTATGGATAACATTTTCCATTTGAGTTGTTTCCATAACTGACAGAAATGCTGATGAACCAAATGTGTCCTTTGTCTGACTCCATCATTTAGACTGTAATTTCTTTGTCTCTGTGACCTGACCTACCACTCAGCAGTATCAGGAGAAACTATGAGCCAGTTCCTGAATGGATTTTCAAGGTGCTATTACAATATTTAAGAAAATATTTCCTTTTCAGAGCAAGTATTTTGCCTACTGTTACACAGACTTCATTTCCATCTCTTTTTTCCACATAAAGGGAGTTAGTATCTCCATCTCCACCCAGTCTTCTCTGCCAATAAATACTGATGTGATTTCTTATATGGATTATAAGGTGCAATATGCAGTAACCTCTGATTTTCTTCTTCCCTTTATGTTGTTAAGAGCAAACAAAATAGTATTGATTGTCAGTGAGGCCAGTTTTCTTGCTTTTCCAAGAAGTGACCCCTTCACATCCTGTAGGATAAAGAGAAACTATTAGTTACCCTTAGGAAATATTTACTGAATAAAGAGGTGCTGGAACAGCTTTTATGCTATATCCATTTCTTTTCAAGTAAAGAGCATTTATCAGAGTTTAGTCAAAACAGGGTGAAATAACCACCTGGAAAGTGTACCTGCACTGCATTCTGGGAATAGTGCTTTCCAAACAGGAAAAAAGAGTTGAAGACCTGCACCTTTTCTGTTCTCTTAGGGAGCAGTTCTTCTGATTTATTTTAAATACCTATTTTAGTATCAAATGAACCATATTCTATGAACCATATGCAATTTCTCTATTTCAAACTTTTCCAGCAAGTGAAAATCAAGTAGGCATTATCGAATAAAGCACAAATATATGTAGACAATATGAATCCAAAAGTTTCATTTTTCTATTCCTTTTTTGTTTTATTCAAAATTATTTGGGGTACTCAACTTCTATGGCCTTGGCATTAAATTGTTGCAGAGCAATAGTAACAGCTTAATTTCTAATATAATGGCCTGTCTGACACTATAATTTTTCTATTTCTTCTGTCACCAACATTACTCAACTTAGGAAAAAAAACAATTAAGTTTTCTGATGCAGTATAAACTTGCCTAATTTGGCAAATAAGCAGTAAAAAAGGCAGAGTTATTGTTGAAGAGACAGAGCAAAGTTTATGTTTGCACGCAAAGGATGAGCTTGCCAAGGTAGTTTGCTCAAGGTAGTTTCATATGGCAGTCTCATGTTTTTCAATTTAATTCATGTCATTTTGCCTAAATAACGTGTAATTAAAATGCATATCCATAGTAACTGAATGCAGTTGTTAAATTATCAACACAACAAAAACTTTTGGACAGCATACTACTAAATAATGAAAAATAAATTGAAATAGTGTGTAATGTAGAATAAAAACAAATATCACATGCACCATAACACAGAGTAATCTGAGATCACCGAGTAAATGTGTGCATCATTTATTTCCCCAGTTCTGTTTGTATTTAACTTCAGAGTCAGATTGCAGTTTTCAGCTGAGTCCTGTGATGTAAAATCCTCTTTGGTAGTATGCATAAGTTAAGAAAAGAATTGTGGGGTTTGGCTTCAACAGTAAAGACTGAACAAGCAAATGAATATTGTAACTCTAGAAGAAAGGCTGACATAGGAAATACTGGAATGGTATTGACATTCAGCGATTCCCCTTTCAGCATAATAGTAGTAACAGCATAATAAAATAAAATGCTTGGAAAAACTCTCAGGTTTTTTACATCTTCTTTCAGCATCTTCATCACTATTGCAAGATGTAATCGCATAAAAATTAATGTGCACTATTTCATGTCGCAATTGGAACAATTAGCACATTCTTGAATCCACAACATCTTTAACAAAAATTTATTTGTAAACTTCATCCGGGGGGGAAAAAACTGAAATACCTTTAAATTAAAATGCTAATGTCAAATTGTGAAGCCGAATACATCATATTGTTGTTATATTTAGGGACCCACAGTGTTGCTTAAGCAATATTCTGTGAAAGAGAATATTGTTCTTCTTTTTCATAACAAGAATGCCATTTGCATTATCAACCATTCCATGCTAACCTTAGTTATTTCTTTCCCCAATTTAAAACACAGTTCTTCTCCAAAGCAGGTGTTTGTGTACCAGAATGAGAAGGGATTTGTTTCACATGGTAGGTCTGGGGGTTTTAAGGTCTATGTGTCAGCTCATAGAATTAGTGCATTTTTTAGGTTGGAAAAGACCTTTAGGATCACTGAGTCCAGCCGTTTACCCAGCACTGCTAAGTCCATCACTAAAACATGTCCCGAAGTGCCACAATTATGTATCAACACAAAAATTAGCAATTTTCTTAAGAAAATTCACAATTTTCTCGTATTTCTGTTTGGAAATAATGGCTTTAAAATGTGTTAGTGTGGTCCAAGTACAACAGGGTGTTGGTTTTAGCTGGGTTGGAGTAACTGCTTTCATTGTAGCTTTTGTGATGCTCTGTACTATTGCTGATCAGTGTCAAAAACACAGTTTTCTCACTTTTACCCTTTTGTTTCTCTCCTCCATCCCACTGTGGGGGAGTGAGCAAATGGCTGTGTGGGGATGAGCTGCATACCAGGGTTAACCCACAACAAACTGATACAAGAGTCTATCTGCGTGAGATTGCAGAGGATTGAAATAAGTATGGACCGCATTAGTCAAACCTCCTACTTAAGGCACTTAAATCAGGCATTGCAGCATTTATGAGCCTTTAGAGAGATTTAGGCTGCATTTTTGTGCCTTAGGAGTAGGGAACTAGGCATCCACATCACCTTCAGGGAGTAGTTTGGAGCAGTTTAGCTACAGACTTACTTGCTTTTCCACTGCAATTAGGAAAACTTAGTTGTCTTCTAGGCAGGGCAGCATGTTCACATGTTGAACAGGTAGCCACTGAAGTTTGACCAGTAGGAAACATCAAGCACTGACGAATAGCCACAGTTGCTGGCTGAGTTTAAGAAGCCTTCAGAGTATTGAACCCACACTTCCCATTTACTAGGAAACAACCCTAAATGCCAAACCAAATGTTGACACTGGATCACTGTACAGCCAGGAATTTGAGTAATAAGGAATCAAAAATAATGTATAGAATATTTTATTAAGTTCTGTGGTAGTACACAAGTGTTACAGTTCTGAGTTTCCTTTGACCTTGGCATATTACTGGTCCTAGTGCAGAAAGATTCTTAAAGATCTATAGTTTTCCTTGAGGTCAACAGGTAAGAAGACTTTTGGACTTAAGACTATTGGGTTTGGGGTTTTTATTTGTAAAAAGTTTTTATTTCTCTTCTGCACATAGAGAACTTCAGTTAAAATTTTTGAGGTGTTTTGCACCATGTTAAGGAACATAATTTGACCCAATGCTTCAGTTATTATAAATCAGATTTGTTATTCTGAGCTCAAGGAGAGAGCTAACAAAGGTAGTTTGAGTTTTTATACTCCTTTTTCAGTGGGCCATTTGAGGAACATGAGGGAAGGGGAACAGGTCACCATGGGACACCAGAAGGCCCAGTACAGACAGGAAAGACAGCATTGTAGCCAGAGGCAGTAAGACTGCTCCAATGCTTGACAGCCAGGAAGGGCTTTAACTTTCTTTCACAATTGGTCCCAGAGAGACTTTGGCTCTTCAGCCTCATTAACATCCATTTCCTGTTACTTGCCATAGTGTTGTCATCACACATGTTTGTGAGACAATGAACTCATGTTCCCACTGTAAACACAGTGATATTTACCTGTGGTACGTTTGTGTCTGAAGTAGTGACCACTATATTTAATTTACCAAAACTTTTCTGTTACAGAGGTATGTCCAACTGTTTCAAAAAGAACAGGGATCTCCACATCTTGTAGCAAGAATTTGGAGTTTAGCAGCAGTATAGCCAGGAGTCAAGAACATGCCCTCTGTTGTCCCAATGAATATCAGTTTAATTTCTAAAATGTTGAGAAATGTGATTTTCTAGCTATGTTTTGCTCTTTTATATTTGCCAGGGGCTAACAACTAAGCAGTTTAATATTCCAGTTGCTCCGAGCAGATTTTGCTCTTACATGTTGATCCAGCACAGGAAACAATAGTGAACCTACATCTGGAGCCCACATAACTCCGTTCCTGCCACTGGTCCACAACAAACACTTTCAAGGAGTAAAGATTAGTGAGACACTAAAGAGGAGTTCTGGAATAAAAATAAAACTTCATGCTTCTGGGCTTCAGACAATCTCTAAGTATTAGGGTTTAGGATGAGACCTCCTTAATAGAGAAATAATCCAACATCTGCCTACTGTAAGGGGATTTTGCACCTTTATGTAAAACATCTGGTGCTGGCTACCATCACAGACAGGATGCTATGCTTCATAGATTACACATCTGATGCGTATGGTTTTTATAGTATGGATAGAAAGTTCATAGAATACTAATTCAGAGAATGCAAGTTCTAAAGGAATTCAGTTGTACCTGTGGACTATTTTATTTCTACTAAAACAATGATTTCCAGCAAGAGATCATTCAGGTAATGCATATAAGATGCTAATGATGACCATATGAACATATATAACCATGCCTGCAATGTTTGCCTTGAGCTTGACTGCATCAAGACATAAAATAAAATATGGTTTCTATCCCAGTTTATCAAATTGACAGAAGAGAACAGAAATAGGGGAAAGGAAAGGTAGTCATACAAAAAAAAATGAGTTTAAAAAGCCTTTTATTCACAAAAAATGTACAATATAGCCAGTCCTGCTCCTTTAAGACAGAAGCAACTAGGAAAATATGGTAGGAGGGTGCAGAATCTCTTGCTGTTCTCTCTTTATCTTTGACACGATTTTAGGAATTAGTATATTAATTATGAAGAAGTGAATGCATTGCTAAAAACATGTTAAGAAAATAAAGGAATAATCTTTGTTTGTCATGGTTAGATATCTGAACAAAGCAGATCAGGGGAATAGGCGGGGGTCTGTGAAGTTGGAAGTAAAATTCTAATCACAGGGGATAAATTTTACACTGATGAGGGCTCCATCCAGAAAACAGTTGTATGGAAAAGGAAAAAACAGTTGAAGTGTCTTTTCTGCTGGAAAATGTGAAGCAATCAGCTAATTAACGAGTATTCCATGATGAATAATTCACCACCTTTATTCTCATTAATCCTGTAGTCTGCCGAGATAAATTTGGGATCCTTCTGTAGAAATATGAATGGTCTGTAAGGGTGGTAATTATTGTGTTATATTCAAAATGTGGTTTATCTGGAATGTACTGTCATGAATTATTGTGCAGCTGGTACTATAGATGTGGAATGAATATCAAATCACTACAGACATGGAATATAAGAATGAATTAAAGAATTAAAGGAATATGAAATTTTTACTGCCAGGGGGTGTTAAAGGTCTATAAACAACATCAATAACTTGGGCTTTCCAAAGCACAAATCAAAGAGTGAATGAAGTCCATAATCAATGAGATGCATGTTCGGGATTAATTGGGCATAATTAAAATAAGTGGCCTGTTCTAGATATTATGTAAGCAATTCCAACAGAAACAGAGAAAAGCATTTGAAAGATATGTCTATGAAAAAAAATAATATACCTTGCTTAAATAGATAGTATAGCTAGTCTGAGAGAAAAAGTGAAGTGGATATTATTGAAAACGTGTTTCCTGGGAATAATATCTGCAAACAGTGATTCAGCTTTTAAAAACAAAGTTCAAATTATATTCCTGTACCATTAAGAAAGCAAATGATTCCTTTGATTCCTAACACATGTCATCATGACAAATCAGAAAAGTCTGACTTTTCAACCGAGGTTAAATTTGAGCATGTAACATTTTTTCCTTATAACTTAAAACAAAGGATGTATCTCATGACAGGTAGAACATTTCAGACTCATAAAAATATTCTTGTTACAGTGCATATTAAGGCAATTTAATGAGGTAGAGATTATTTTGTTTGCATGTAATATCTTGGAAGCTAAGAGCTTAGCAGAATTCTAAGTAGTACTGTCTATGTGCATGAAAATATAGCTATAAAAGAAAGGTTAAAAATATAGTAATTATTTACCTAGTTGATACTACATGGAATTAGAGAGTTTTACTTACAAGCAGATTTAAATTATTCATCACTGTCTGATTTTCTATAATAACCTATGGATTTCAGATCCTGAGACAGGTTACTTACTAGCTAGACCTTACAGCTGGTGTTTAGTATCTTAATATGAACAGAAAGAGGTGTCTTAATATATCTGATGTAAACAAAGCAATGTTTTTAATATGGATACGAATCAGGTCATGATTTTAGAGGCTTAGTTTCTCCCTTTTATAATGCCGTAATGAATCTCTTCCATCTCTACCACTACAGAAGATAAGACCATATACAATAGCTGAAAAGACAGCAACCATAATAACATGAACAACACGTGCTCAGTTTTGATTTCATAATAGATAACGTCACCTAGCAACAGCAGTGAGGGATGATGTCAGAAGACAATAAAGTTGATGGATATGTAGCTGTGAGAAAATCAACTTTCTCCGGAAAAGGCTGCCTAACAGTAATTATATAAAGGATATCCAGGCAACAAGGGACAACTGACTTCATACAAGATATGACCCAAGACTTTGATAATGATTCATCTTTCTAGGGGGGGCTGCAGGCTAAGTAAACAGAACATCCTATTTCTGGTGTCACTCAGTACTCTGCAGAAGGAAGAGAGCTGGCTAACAGCCGGTCATTGGCCTGGTTCCCATTCCTAGCCATTACTGGTGCACTGGTCTGTACAGAGACATACCCTTGAAGTCTAGCGTCCTGCCCTGTGATGCCAAAATACAATTGCAATGCAGAATAAGTCATCTTGGCCTCAGAAGCAGAATTAAGATTTGCCCCAAAGGAGAAAAAGTACTTCCCCCCCCCCCTTGCAATAAGAAATCCTGAAATCCCGTGTAATGACAAAGTAATTGGCTTTTGTACAGGTGTTACATCTAGGGTCTGGAGGAAGACAAGTTGCAAGATGCTCATTTTTGCTCTCCTCTTGCCCTACTCTAATATGTCTTTACTGATATATTCATAATAGATGCAAAGCTCACCTTTCTTTGAAGTCCACTGTACTGTCACCCCTACTTCCTTACTTATCACTGTCTCAAGAGCAGTTATAGCATTTAACACAGACGTTTCCTACATGAAACTTCTGCCACACAAGGCTCAAATATATCTTACAATGTTATCTGTGAAACTCTGTCCCTGGGATTTTAAACTGCTGCCTCTTCCTGCAGTGTTTACTTCCTCTGTAGAACTGATAACAATAATAATGTCTCTGGAAAGTATAAACTCCCTTTAGAGTGGAGTTTGTTCTTGAGATGCAAGATTTTAGTCACTAATTTTTGTTTATATGAGTATATTCTCAAAAACTAACACTAGAAGCAGTTCTGTGACTGTGATGGATATGCACAAGAAGTTTTTGATCAGATGCAATATTTTTAGTAGCATTCATCAATATATTCAGAAAAAATAGATAATCCCTTGGGCACATTAAGGCCTCCTAGTCCATCAATTTCTTGCTACAGGGATAAGGAAGTTGGCTAGTTGACAGATACAGTGTTTTTATGAGAGGAGGACAAGTTAGAGTAATTAATATTGTTCTGCAGCAGCCAGTTTCTTCAGCCAGTTAATAGAATAAGAAGTTTAATGTTAGGAAAAAAAAAAGAAGAAATATGTTTTGTCTAGTTTTACCAGATTATCTGGTAAAACAAACACAAAATTTGCTTCCTCTGGAATATGATCCTGTAGATTTCCATGTGTTCCTGTTAATTTAATGCCCTGTATGTAGTTTTACAGCTGGATTCATGAGCTGAAGCTGTTAAATTTAATTTCTAGCAAGCTAAATAGCTTATGGTCTAGTTTTATTATTCATATTTCTGAACCTTAAGCACTAAGACATTGCCTGTAGGGATGTTTTAAACCAACACATGACTAATCTGGCCCATGAGAGTATGAGTAAAGGAGGGGCAATATATCCATAGCTGATCCCCAATGACTTTTTCTCATTATTCCCACAGTCAAAATAGTATCATTTTAAAATTAGTCCAATAATAAAGAATAAAGCTTGGTGACTAACCTGATGAACTGTTAAAAAAATTTAATAAAGCAAAACAAAACTGAAAGATAAAGTGGACTGGAAGAAGTCTTCTTGGCATCATTCCTCACCTTTGACAGACTCACCTGCTGTGAAAGGAGATAAAGGGCACTTCCCACTAAGATATAAACTTTTAAAAACCTGATCTGCGAGTTACAGAGTGTGGAAACCAGTCTGAAATGGACCTTGCTCTCCAACTGAAATTTATTTTAAATCATTCTGGAATTTTGCAGACCCATACTAGTTTGGCTACTTATCTTAATCTTAATGACTAAGTATATTTTCCTCAAATGAAGCACCAGTCTTCCTTTAAAGCAACTGTTCTCTTTTATATTTAAAGTCTATTTAAGTATTTCTCAGCAAAATACCAGGTATGCATATTTTCTTCACTAAAAATGACAGGCAAACTGTGGTTCTGTTATTTGATGTATGAGTTATGCTCTAAATTACAACTGCTTTCAATTTGACCTATTTTGTTAAGGGGAAAACCTCCATATGGATGAAACCTCCCTCATGTTGGATGAATCCTTCAGAGACTTGCCACACAAGTTTGACAGAGCTCAGCAAATTTGGCAGGCTTAGCTCCAGAAAGGCTCAGGCTATGATAACCCTGGTGTGGCAGATCAGAAACAAAGTACAACAGGAAAGTGATACCAGGGATGCTTGCTTAGCACGTGTCTGCAATATATTTCTTTTTACAAAGGTCCAGCCAGTTGTGCAGTATTGTAAACTGGCCTCTTACTGTAAAGCAAAAGCGACAAACCTGAAAAGAGCAAGCCACCAAAACATGTGTACAGTGTAAAGTTGAAAGCAAGTCTGAAAAGTATATGTGTAATGTTAGCATAATGAAATGCAACTTTATGACTGTGTGACTTAAGGACTCTGTTTTGTGAGGTGCTGAGCACTCTTAACTTAAGACACATAATATTTTAAAAAAGGAGCTGTGCAAGGCAAAAAGAAAGGCATTTTATTGTGTCATCAGATCTGATTACCCAAAATAACGGTGCTTGAGTGCATATATCCTATATGGCAACCTTATATGGAAGCTATTGAAATTTAAAAGCGTCAAGTCCATTGATCCCTCAACACCTCTAGTGTCTGAACAGATTATTACGATTTTATTCTAAATAACAAGGTTATGTTACAGTAGAAAAGCATTAGCTATCTTGTTTAATGTAAATTTAGAAATCTATATAAATGTAGCAATTTATGCATAGGAAGCATTGGATTTTATAAGCATATGAGTTAAAAGATGATGGTTTCATCATAATTAGTTGGGAGGTGATTCGGGTTCACAGACATGGATGCCTGGTATCTTTAAGCAATGTAGTTAATAAGACATTTGTGTGAGGCTAATAAATATGAAATTAAAGAGGGTGCATGCATTGAATGGAATGGGCAAACATGTGAGACTGTGACTTGTGCCTTTCTAGAATGGCTGTACATCTACTTTGGTTGTCTAACAGGTGGTTTAAGGCTAATATAAAAATAAACAGCTCCAGGCCCTCTGAATTTTAAGTTCTGTCCCATGTTCTGTCACAACAGCTTCTGTTTTGATTTTCTAATGAACAAACCAGAAAGGAAAGAAAGGGCATCCATATATATCACACCATCTTACTTATTCAGCTATGGATTTTGCATAATGCAGCAAGGCGAAACAACTTTTCTGTTTGGTCAGTCTTTTTTATTTTGTATTTTCCATGTGGCAGTGGGGAGTGCCGAAATCTATAATATAATATCATAAAGATTTGGTCTTCTCATTCTGAGAATCATCCGCAGTGTTTTTATTTGCCCAGAATTAATGATTCGTTCTTTTGGAATTATAGATTTTGGGCCTGATGACTTCCATATTGCTACAGTGAGAACTGATTTTGTTGGCTCCCAGTAGTGTCAAAAAGACACAAGAATTTTAAAAGATAAACCATAAAAATATTAAACCTGTATTTTTACATTTTTCCTTTATTTGTATTTTGAAGGGGTATTTTCTTTTTATTGTTGTTTTCACAACAAAGTACATCTAAAATATTGAATTTATCCATAACTCCAAAAGCCCAAATTTGAATTACAGCATATAATACATCAGCAGGCAGTTCAGAAAACTGGCCTTTTTAAACGTTTCAGAATGGCTGGAAATATCATCTGCCAAAAGCACATGGAACACCTCTTAAACAGATGCAGATCAGTGTGCTACAAAGCACACTGAATTCAAGTGCCCTTTAAAACAGTTATCCAGCTTTAAATACAAGCTGAAATGAAAACCAAAAGACATTCATGAGACTGAAACACCACAGCTTGGACTTCCCCAGACTATGTGCTGAAGAAAAAGCTGGACTGTAAAAAGTCGTGAGCTGAGCTTCCATTGACCTTTGCTCTGACTTATTAACCCTGAAGAGTGCAGTGCTTCAGGACTGTAGATAACTACAGTCATGCTTCAAGAAGAGATACTCCAGATTCAGGATACCTGCTAATGTGCATATAAGTAGCAGAGGGGGAAAAAATGAAACATATTTCTTCTGGGTAGTTAAGCAAAATAAAGTGGTTTAGGAATAACATTTCTTTCTGACAATAGAATTTTAAATTCATTTTTTTTAAACTCAGTGCAAGTTCCTTTTTTTGGTGGGTGTTTTCCTATGTTTGTTTCACTGAAAAATTACAGGAGGTTGAAAAAGGGACAATGATCCTCATTTTTGTACTTCAAATTCTTTTCTGTAGATTGAGAGCACAGTTTTGAGAGCAGAGTCTTATTTTTCTGGAGCTCATACTGGAATGAAAAGGAATAGCATGCTCCATTTCTAACCACTTTTTTTCCTTCCTTCTTTGCCCTTTTCCTGTGGTGACAGGAAAAGAAATTTTTGTATGGCCTATTCAAGCTATACCCTCTGTGGAATTATTGTATTTCCTACTGATTCTCACCAACAACAGCAGAAGCAAACCTGTTATCATTATTTCAAGTGAGCTACCTAAGTTATGTCTTGAACTTCTGACATAACTAGAGTTACAGAAAACCAGAAAAAAGTATGAAATGCTACTCTTCCCTAGCTTTACTGTTGATACCATCTTACCAGGTGCAAGATGGAGCCTCATAAATGCACATAAATGTGTGTTGTGTAAAGAGAGACATATACAACTTGAAGTTTAGCAACCCATGTGATCTCTGCAAATAAAAAGGCAAATATCTGGTGGTGTTTTGATTCAAAAGCGTAATTTACTAATTGTTTTTAGAACACCTGTCTTTCACTGCTCAGGTTGTTAACTGCACCTAACTTCTTCCCATAACTATCAATTTCCTACTGTTGGGAGTTGCACTCTGCCAACACCAGTGTATGTCTGCAAAGCACTAGTAAGGAAGGTGTGGGAGCAGGAGGCCTTCAACTTTTTCTATTGAAGGAAGACAGCAGAAGGAATAGCTGATAAAATGATTAAGTCAGAATTCTGACTTCAACCGGTAAGAAATACAAGTCAGAGAATAAGGAAACCAACTGTTTCTCAAGAGAGTCACAGAAAGTTTTACTCTCTCCTATTGACATGAAATGAAGATAAGAGAGCATGTCAGAGAGTGGGAAATAGGTGATTAGCATTTCAGAAGAGCTCAGAAGCAAGAACACGACTGGAGTGAACATGAAGCACAAACATGATCATTGCATTTATTTTTCAAGGACAGAGAAGAAATGTTGTGAGATACTTCAGAGAACACACTAAAGAAAAAATACAAGTAACAAGTTGTAATTGTCCCCTTTGCATGGAACAAGCACCTATAGAACACTTTCAAGTAGCTCTGTTGAAATCAATGACCCAGTGGCCTCATTCCAGATGAACAGAAGACAAACTTCACCGGGGTTTCAGTTTCCACCTAGGTGTGGGTTCAGGGAGCGAGGGAGTGTTGTCAAGGCTGGGGCCAGCTCTTTATTTTGTAAGCAGGAAGGTCCTGAAATTTTAAGATTTTGAATTGCAAAAAGATATGAAGAGGCTTTTGTCAAAATGAATCCATTCATAATATGCATCTCATGTCAGAATATCAATGAAACTGGGTTTGATCCCCTACTAAGGTAGCAGGGGGAGATCTTTTTTGGTTTTTTAGCAGAAGTCAGATCTTTTAAAACCTTCATGGAATCCAGAGGGTTGCCTATACATTTTCTGTAAAAATACTGTGAAGAGAAGATGGTTATAGTCCCTTTCCTGTCCTCCCTCAGTGCTATACCTTCCTTAAATTATGTCACTATACTCCTGAAAGGCTTTTTTCAGGGTTAGAGAGGGAGGAGTTGAAGCAACTATAGGTGAAGGTAAACTCAGTACACAAAGGGAGTGATAACAGTGTCTGCTTTTAACATTCCTCAGCATCCTCTCTTTCCTTGAACAGAGGCCTCCCAGTACTTATTACAGCAAAGTTGTTCTCTTCCTGTAAGCTAAGTTTAAGTTTGATTGTTTCACTATATTGAAGGCAAAATACATACTTTGAAGAAAGCATAGTTCATATTTTAAGGTATTTCATCAGTCAAGACCACAGCTGACCAATACCAAAAGAGCAATCAGGAGGCTAAGGACTGTCAACAAAGAACAGTTCTCTACATCACAGAATCAGACACATTTGCACTCAGTTAACAGTTTGCTTAAAAATAGACAAAGATAAGCCCTAAAGAGTGTGGTGCCCAGCAACTCCATCATTATATATACAATAGCAATGCATTGCAGCAGTTATCATCATGCCTTACCACTCCATTTGCTATAACAACAGAAACATCCACTATCAATTCCTTATTGTGTTTGAACATATTTGGAGATATTATCATAAAGCTGTCTCCATTATATGGTCAAAGGGATGATAATCTAGTTTCTTTTAAAAGTGAAATTTATATAATCTTATTATTTTCTACTTAAATTCCTTACTAAGTGCTGATTAAACATAAGCCTCTGTCATGTATGGGTGGCAAAGATGACTGTATGTCACTTTAACTGTTCTTGAGGTTCAGCAGAAACTATTTTGATGGTTGTAGAAGTTAGCTCTGCTTCACAATTACACAAATCTGTACATAGAGCCAAAGATACAGGAATCAGTGGAGTGCAGGAATGCTCTGGACTATCACCTCTTCAGGGAAAGCCCACTTTTTAATGGCTGGAAGTCAGTCAGGACATAGCTTTTCAGTCCTTTTCCATCCCTGTGACTTGGGGATTCATGCACGCAGGAGAATTTAAATCTGCATAGATCAGCTAATCCGGCAGCTGTTTTGCAGCACCTGAGTAGTGCAAATCAGAAAGAATTAGGCTGAGAAGAAAACTCATAGAATAGCAGGTCACAATTCAGTAAAGCATTCAGCCTCACCTCAAATATTTCCATCTGCAAAACTGTATCTGGAGAAGGCATACAGCATTTACAGAGCACTCAACAAAAGAGTAAACTCTTTGTTATTTTCCATAGCAGCTTTGTAATGAAGGAAAGCACTTGCAGAACAGCAGTAATAACTTTCCTTTTACAGGAGTATAGTTCACTAGAGATGGTTCCCACATGGAAAAGAAATGCCTCAGATATTTTTTAGCATTTCTTTGGCACTTGGGACCTATTTATTACTTCATATACTTGAATGTAATGGCAGTTAACACGCAGTTATGAAGGGGAAGTGATGTAGGATTCTAAAAGATACAAATTGCAGTACATACTAAACTTTAATTTGCTGCCAGTCTCAAGTCCTTCAGTTTTTTTAGGACTGCAAGGCCCTTTCAGAAGTATGGTGGACATGAACTATGTTAGCTGTTGGTTAAACCCAGTGCTGCTAGCTAGCTCACTGGGGGAATAATATCAATATGTTCTCTTCTCTTTTCACGTTCCTTATGCTGTGGAGAAGACATGCGTAAATAAGTGCAGTTTTTATGGAAGTCCAAGTGTACAATACCTGGCCTCCATGGCCAGGTTAGAGTTAGGTCATTTACAACACTTGCATTTGCAGCAACGTGTTCTCTAAATCCTAACAGTTTTAGTGATTATAGTGAAAGTAACAGTAAATATCACAATTAATTATAAGATTCAGTGCGTGATTAAGACACCTGAATTTATATGTCTACATGCACTTGTCTCCATGTGTGCTAGGTGCATGAACTCCAGTGGCAGCCAGCAAAAACTTAGCAAATGCAGTCAATGGAGCTGGAAAAGCCATTCCCAGCTCCAAATACAAAGATAATTAAATCACTCTCTAGACTGTGCTGATTAGATAATTGCTATGACTCAACCTTGAACATCCTTATTGGGATTCGGTTCCCTAAATTTAACATGCCTGGTGCCATTCAAGATGCCATTGTCCCCTGGCTGCCAGCCTAGGGAAGTAGTCCCCTGCAGGCCTGTGACATCTGTGAAACCTGCCACAGGTGTCTTGGACACCCCTGAGTACCTCAAATTAAAATGCTATAAATGGGAGATTATCTTCAACTTCATCGCTTTTAAAGTTTTGGATGCGTAATTACAGATTAAAGAGATACTTCTCTCTCATGGTGTTTCACAGTTTGGAAACTGAAGGAAAATTTTTTTCTTTCAAAAAAACAAGAACAACCAAATACCTTCTATTTAGTCCAGTGGTGGTGGTCCACATCCTGCCTGAGTCATAGCTGAGCACTTTTATTTGACTGCAGAAGTTCCCTAGCCATCATTATAATTTTTCCAGGAGTAATACCAATCAGCAGGCCATGGAGTTACTGACTTTCTTAATCACAGCAGCTGACTAGAAAATGTTTAATTGGGCAGTGAAAAACATTAATTAATCAGAAGAAACTGACAGCTCCTGTTCCATGAAACCTCTGAAGCCTGGCAGGTAGAAACACTGCTAGATCAGACTCTTTCAGCCAAAGGATGGAATTGTAACCCCATTTTTCATCAGTGATAATAGGTACACTTTATACTCTGGAATTCAAAACTAAATCTCTGCTCTCTCTGAGCATTAAGATGGAGCCATCTGTGAATATGCTGAGAAGTAAAATTTGTGATACATGAGCAACTTTGAAATCATAAGATTAAATCTGTAGGAATTTTCTATACTGCATTTAGTTGAGTATGGAGTCAAAAAATCTGTGCTTTAGAGTTAGCCTTCTAAAAATGCATTTAGCTATATAAATTCCTCTTTAACCTCAGTTATCCCAGTTCTTAAGTAACTAAATAATTTGTCAGGAAGGTCATTCATTGTCCGATTATAGCAAAAAGTTGATTTAAAATTTTCAAATTTTAGAGACCTTGTAATGACATGTTAGAAGTGAATTATCACACATACTGTATATAAATCTGTTTTGGATTAATATTTGATTTTTCTGTCTTGTGCTTTAAATCATACTGCATGATAAAAAAGATACATTGAACAGAAAAGCAAGCATATTATTATTTTATTATTTAGTACTGAAGTATAAAACTATAAGAAAATGTCACTGAGAGTTTGCTGGGATGCAGTCAACTCATCACTGCAAAAATAAATACAGATCACAAATACAAGGGAATCTGTAAAATAACTGTGGCTGGTTTTAGATGAGAGCGTCCTTCCACTCCTTCAGTAACTTTCAAGTTGGGAACTTACAGGGAACTTTCAGTGAGTTCCATGTGGCAAATGTAATATCAGGAGAGGACAATATATGGAAACATGGATCTGAATTTTTTTTTGTCTTTTAGAATTACCTGCTGGAAAATGGTATAATTCAGTTACAGTTTTCTTGCCTCTCACTTTAAAATATTTGTAGTTTTTCAGAAAGGTGAAAGCGATCAGGACTGCACTGGCACTATCTAATAGTGATAAAGCACATGAAGTCTAATAAGTTGCCTTTGTGTTCATTAATACAATAATACTACTGAAGACCTTCTCAGAGTTCAAACAGTACATATATTTTGTAAATTGTTTAACTTCTACATATTTAAACTAGAAACATTCTGTGCTCAAGTGAAAAACCAAGGATACAGTCTGAACTGTACTATACTCACATTAAAATGATGAGCATCTTTCAGAAAGACAAAAAAAGGTCTGTTAACACTCTTAGGCAAGAATGGATTAATTTTTATCTTAATCTGGTTTATAGAAAAGCATTTCCTGTTCTTTGATGTGGTATATGCTAAGTGAAAACATCATCCTCTACCCATCAGACTCGTGCAAGTGGTCACTCTTTCTTTTGCACTGATGTTACAAAAGGAGATAGCCTGCATGGCTGGAAGGTATCCATGATATTAAACAGTTCATGGGGCTGTGAAGTGCTGAGAGCAATCATGCAGAGCAACAGGCCACAGGAATGCAAATCATCCACAAAGCCAAAAGTGGAGCTAGCAGGTGGCCTCTCCTATTCATCTGATGTCAACACACTGTTCAGATCAAGCCCTTTTAACATCTGGGTAGGCCCACTATTGCTTTTAATTAAATATAATACAGCCATTCAATGTTCTCGCATACATGAAAATCACACAGTAAAAAGCATATCTTCTGCACACTGAGGGTCACTATAGTTATATAAATAAATAGTACCATTTAACTTAGATTGTTAGGTAGTTTAAATTTCATATGCTTTCTGTATACGACTCAGTTAGAACCTCTCTGACATTTCAGTGACTGACCATATTTCCATGGAAAATGTTCCTGCTCCTTTAGAGGATTTAGAAGGGGGGGAAAAAGCCTTGTAATTAACTTTTTCTACCTTTGAAACATTTCCACTGTAAAAGATTTTGAACAGAAACATTTGTTCTCAAAATTAGTTTACAGAGAGACTTTAACTATGTTAACATATAAACCATGGAAACTGTCATAATATCTAATTAAATTATTACTGACGTTCCAATCAGTAGCAAAAAAACATCTGTAACTGTAATTCTACTACAGAGAAAGTATAATTAAATCAATTCAGTAATGGGTAGCAAACTATTGCAGAAATATACTGCAATGCTTTAGAAAGCTGGAATGCTTCAAATATCTTTTACAAGTGTAATAAACCTTTTTTTTTTTTTTAAGTGGGAACAAGAATATTCTTCTGAAGACCCTTTATTAGGATTTAATTTCAATGCATTTATGATTACATTAGTTCTTCTGTCTGAAACAGACTGGAAAAAATAACTTCCATCATTCAGAGCCCAGGGTAGAAAAGCCCATAAGCATGTTTTCAGTCTATGTCTGTGGAGAGCAAATGGTAACAGCATGCTTCATTTTGATTTCAGGAGATAAGCAAAGTAAAGCACACAGTGGAGCGTTTTCTTGAGTGGAAACATTTTCCAGAATTGGAGCCAGAAATGTGTGACAAAGCTGAAGTGCATTATTGTAAAAAATTGGGAAAATAGATGACTTGGGAGGAAAGTAATGGGATGTGAAGCATTTAATGTAAGGTCACAAGGTCAACTGTTGGTAATGGACTGAGAGTTTTAACGTGAATGATGTCTGCTCGGTAGCTCTGTGTAAAGAGAGATAGATGTCCAACCCCTAATGGGCAGATGTGATCATCCCAGAAGTCCATCACAGTTGCCTTTTTCTATTTCTCCAGTCCGAATAGACTGCATCCATCTGGAATCTCAGTCTGTGATACTCTTTTCCATCCATACTGAGTAGACTGATGTTTGGAAACAAGCTTTGCCTAAATTGGTCTATATTCTAATTATACTCATAACATGGATATTTGCTCTCCCTCCTCCAAAGCTGAAATTATTACTTAAACAAAATTTTCTCAGTTAAGAGACAATAAAACCAGAAACACGTCAAACTTCTGCCTCAGCCACTCTTAATTATAGATGTCAGAGGTTGAATTATAAGCAGTAATGTTTTTTTACTTCCTTGGACATGCTATCCATCCACAAATTCCATTTCATTACTTCAGGTGTTCAGTAGAATATATTACAAATAAACAATGTCTAGTTTTCATTCACTATTCTGATATGAAGCTCCATATGTCTACTAACAGTCACACCATGTACAAGAAAATGGTACCTCAATAGCACTTTCAGAGCAAACATCAGGTTTCAGCTGCATAATTTCTGTTGATTTGCAGAAGACTATATGCCTAAAATCCCTATTAAATGCTTTCAAATTTATGACTATGTAACTTTTCCCAGTGTTAACTTAGTCTAACTTAGTAGGCAGAAGAAATATGTGGTCCAAATATGTGTCTGTGGCTGTGCAAATAAGAAATTTATTGGTCTGCTAGAAGAAAGGAAGTTTAGACAGTGTTGCTCCTACTGAGGTCATTGGCAAAACTCCCATTGACTCCATTAGGCACCATTAGGTCTGCGGGGAAAGAGATTTTCTTTCTCTTTTTTGTAAATAATTCTACCATGGAATGGGTTCGGTTGGGTTGGATTAGATTAGGTTGGATTGGATGAGATTGGGTTGGGTTGCCTTGGTTTGGGTTGGGCTGTGTTGGACGTAGTTGCCTGAATTGAAGAGAGAGGAGGTGGAGAGAAACTGTAGCTTTACTGCAGGCCAGGAGGCATCACGCTGAATAGAGATCTGCCTATTCAGCTGATGGCTATTAAAGAAAAGATATGTAACAATATTGCAAATTACTGCATTCTGATCATCTGGCAGCTGTTATTAGGCAACAAGAGCCAACAGATTTACAAACTGCGTAGTTAAGGAACAGCTATATGTGGTTATGCAGATCAGACACTAGCACTGAAGCATTTTGATGTTGTATAAACAGAAAAAGGACACTCTCCCATGTAATTTTCATAATTGCATAAAATCTGCACAGTTTTCCATGCTGAAAACATCTGTTTCATATATTATTAAATGTTTCTTTTTGAACATAAGGGAATTTAAATATATACACTTAATGAAAGATCTTATCTGGTGACTGTCTTTTTATCACCTTTTTTACCCAAATATGCTTTCTATAGTTTGCAATCTCTTCAGCAAAGACAGAAACATCATCTGAAGTAATTAAATGAAAATAAGTGTTTATTGAAGTATAGTTTTGCAAAATTTTGAAATCAGAGAAAGACAGCGAAAGTTCCAAAAGCTCCAGATTTGTCTTAATTTGTAAACCAATTGGCAATTGTAAACCTATTCAGAATGTTTCTGTTATGTCTTGTAATGAAGTGTAGTGGTTTTGAAAATAAATCATTAGAATAATTTTCATAAATCTTAAGAGTTCATTTTAAAACCCCACTAAAATACTTCTCCTACCAATCTGTTTCATAAAAGTCTTACAGTCACATTAAAAAAATATGGTATTTTGGAAGCCATGTCCTGAGTGCAGATATTCCACCTCGACTTTGTAAGAAAATTCAGCATTTTTTGTGAAATTATTGGTCTCCCTTAGGCACTTCAGTAAAATGTGTAGGGTTTCAGACTTATTATATTGAAGTGTCTACACTTTTTTTTGTATATGTTTCATATGGGAAGTAATTATGTTTTGGAGGTATTATCTCTGTTAGATACTTAGTGGCCTATTGTACGTCTGTCAAATCTATTTTGCAAATATGATATTCTTTGGAGGAATTCTAAGGCACTCATACAGATTTCAGCTGGATTAAGTGCTGTAATGAAAGTGCTGCCCAAGTGTATTTTATACTACGATAAGTACTTATTTCAGAATCCAATTATACCTGTAGGAATATATTCTATGTCTGATTATCTGGGAATGCCAAAGATACATAGTGCTTTGGCAGAATAACTACAACTCTGCTGACTAAGTTAATGCTTTTGAAGAGGTGATTGGGTGAAAGTATTACACACAACCTGAATTTCCTCCTCTGGTCTACTAAACAATGGCATTTACTTGATGGAAGTGAGAACAAGAAAGCTGGTCCTCTCTCATGTGCTCTTCTTAGCTTTTCCTCTACAGATATATGATTGGAAATGTAGCTACTATACCTTTTTAAATTACAGCTGAAGGAAAATAAGAAAAAAGTATGGTGGTCAGGGCTAAGTAGCTCAGTAAAAGCTAGGCTAAGATCCTCCTGCAGTACAAACAAGAATGAAGGAAGAAGAGAAAGAAATTGTTAGGCAGAAGGATGGGTTGCCTTATTATTTCATTGTGAATGTTTTTTAAGAAGCAGCAATCTTGAATTTTTACTCTGTGTTGGATTAACAGTGATTAAGAACAATAAATAACATTTCTATTTGGATTTGTTGCCATTTACATCATTCTCACCTAATGAGAATTCATTGATAGTGTCTTCCTCTTTGAGTGGTAGCAAGTTCTTTTGATGATGGCTTGATGTACATTCAATAGCATTTCACTTTTACTGGTTCATTGGCTATGTGAAGACCTCACATTCAAACAAATTCAATTTACAATCAGTTTGAAATTAATTTAGTTGTTTTGTTTAGATATTGGCTTTATGAGCCATTTAGGACAGATTATGTTGTTATTTATCTTTTTATTATCTCTAAATGTTAAATGATTCTTATAAATTTGCAAAATAGTTTTTATCAAAATAACATTACTTTTAGTATTAAATATGTTGCTGTTGTGCACGTAAAGAACAATATATACAAAATCTGACTGAGAATGTAATTACAGTTAAATAGTATTATAATTTTATTTATAATTATTTATAATTTATTTATAATTATTTATAATTTTGCACCTTTTAATCCTTAAGCAGCTTTACTCTTCATTACTTTTGTCTTTATTATTGACCTTTCCTTTTGTCTTTATTAAAAACAAACTAACACATTCCTTTATTATCATTCTGGCATCTTGATACAGTGAAACATTTTAAACTTTTCAAAGTTTTACAATGTGTTATATGATAGTTCCCACGCAGAATTGCCCTCGTCTTATCTTTAAAAATGTTTAGAAAACTGTATATTTAGCAGATATCCGAAAACACTTACAGACAAGCTTAGAATAGATCTCCAACAGATTCCTTAGTCTGTGATTTTCAATAATATGGGGGAAGGATTTTAGGCAGACTGTAGGTGTTTATTAGATCAATGCTGTTAGGAATAACAGATACATTTTTAGGAACACAGGAACTGGCTGATCTGAAATGCAGGCAGCAAACTTCAAGCTAATTGCAGAATGATTTTAACTTTATTGATTTCACTGAATTAATTAAATTGCTTAGACCATTTGAATAAGGAGGATGCCAGCAACAGGAAAACTTATCAAGTTTGTTGTCCTGAAAGAGCCAAGAGACATGTTTTAGGGAAATATGTTCTCCTAAGGATTGTAGTTCAAAGTTACAGGGATTTTTTTAATATAGTTGAAATAGAATGGAGAACATTCTATTCTACATATTACAGTGAACAACTGCTCTCCTAAGATTCCTCCAACACCTCCTTGCCGAAAGCAAGCCAATGGTTCTGTCAGGCAGGTAGTTAAAGAGACCTTTCTAATATATTCAGGATATCAAAATGCCAGGTGTACGGGGAAGAAAATAGTTTGGAAAGCAGTATAAGGGCATGCAGAGATGAGTTTTTCTCCAGTTGATCCTCTACATCTTTGGAATTCAAACTCCAGTAGAGTGTAATGATGTTCTCTTGTTTGGGCACATTTTGAGAAGAGTATGTTGATGTGGCTTAACTACATCTGACTTGCAGGTGCCAGTTTTAGGAAATGGAATTCATAACACTCTGCATTCTCTATAGAATCAATTGAGAAAGTTAGCCTCCTTGGGAAGGTGTGGATAATGTCAGCCTACATGACTATGAGGGGTACATCTAAAAGAGAGTGTTCGGACTTCTGACCCTCGCACATACTTCACCTACTCTGTAAGATGGATTCAGATGCTTCTGTCATCACCTAAAGCATTACATTTGCCCTTTGGATGCAAATGTTTGGTCTGTTCTTCAGATAAGGGATGACAGTAGTAGTACCACCATTCACATAGTATTCTACTGCCTAGGGTATGCAGCCAAGGTCTCACTTTAACCTCGGGTGGCTTGGATCCTTATCTTCTTCCAGAGGATGAAACCATTTAGATACTGTCCTGCTGAAGGTGCACTGCTGGACTGCCAAGAGTACAAATTTTGGAACCTAAAGGAGATATGTTTCTTAAAATAACGGTGGTGAGACAGTGAAACGTTGCTCAGAGAAGCTGTGGATGCCCCATCCCTGGAAGTGTTCATGGCCAGGTTGGATGAGGCTTTGAGCAACCTGGTCTAGTGCAAGGTGTCCCTGCCCGTCTGCCATGGGGTTTAGAACTAGATTATGTTTAAGGTTCCTCCCAACCCAAACAATTCTATGATTGTGTGAGTGCTCAGTACATAAGATCAAGAACATGATTGCATTTTTCATCTATATGCTTTACACAACATAGACAGAATAAAGAACATAATCTTGATAGCAAAGACTAAACCAGATAGTTTATTATTAGATTATGCTGATAGATTTGGCTAGAGAAATATTTCTTAAATCAGTGTACTGATGGTAATTTTTTCTTCCATGTGACTATGCAGTGAATTTGACAAATATAACCATCATCATTTTCACTCCACAAAGAGTTGTGTTATAACACAGATTACAAGAATCAGAGTACACTCCACTTAATTCTATTGACATTACTAAAACCAGAAAATGTGAGATGATGTCAGACAAAGTTCTATTAATTTTCAGATTATTAATACCTTTCATTTTGTAACTGTCTATGCTAATTCTATGGAAAAGAGTTTTGTTAAATTGAAGTTCTGTAAAAATTCCTATAAAAATTAGTAACTACATCAATTTGTAATCCATTAAGGTAAAAATATCTATAGTGTTCAGAAATGAATCTGGCAATAACGTGTTATCCTTTAACTAAAGAATTCAGTACTTTGCTTCAAGATCTTCTTAGCACTTCACTCATCCAGACTCCTACAAAATCCTCAAGGTACACAGAATGATATATGGTGTTTTGTTTAATCACTGAGCATGTGAATTGATGCAAGTTTTTTAGATGGGAAAAAGTGCTCAGAAGTATACTTTTATGGTCTACACTTCTTTACTCGTGTATAAGCAAACACAGATGAGCCCAACATTGTATATTCTCTTGGTGAAAGAGTATTATAATCAAGCTGATATTCTTCTCATTTATATAAGCATGGGCTTTTTTTTTTCCTGTTTTGGAATCTTCTTAACTAACATAACCCATCTGTGACAGCTGCTGTTGATAAAAACTCACTGAAAGCTGCTCTGCTTGAAAACATCATGTGCTGATTTGGGGTTTGGTTTTTTTCTTTCCCAACACTAAAAAATTATTAGAAATGATTGATTGGCTTTTTAGTCTGGTATTGCTTTGTATTATACAATTTTCTTCTGGTATGTTTGTAGGAAATCTTAATTTATTTGATTAAAATTCATGAGACTTACATGAAGAAAATGCCAAATAAAGTAAGAAATGCTTAAGTTATTAGGTTCATTATCCATGAGTGCCAATTCTAGAAAGAGGGAACAATCAAACTGAGGATTTTTTCAACAATTGGAAAATTATATTAGGCAAATAACAGAGAGTTAATAATTAAAAAAAAATGGTTTAAGAAAATTTTGTAAAGCAGACACAGTAATAAAAGATTACATGTTAGGAAACAAAATAATGCACATTGTGATTAAGACTTTTGGAAAAAAAATCTGAACTTGGTTTGCATCAATGCAAACTATATAGTGTTTTCTATATTTATATTTTATAAAATCACATATTTCATATAAATACTAACAGGATAGAAAAGCCTTTTGTTCTGGAATTTTCTAAATTCTGAGTATCTGAATACGGTATTGGATTACAATTCTTTTATGTATGAAGAAAGTCTGGGGTTTTCATTTTAAAGGAAATTTTAAAAAAAAAAAAGAAAATTGAAGATAAAAGAAAAGAGAAACCTGATGTAACAGCCCTTTGATCTCTCACTACACCAGACAAAATTTCTTCCACTTGAACAAATGAAGTAACTTGATATCACACTTAGAGTGGTCTTCTTTGTTGATTATCACTAGAAGGAATAGGTCACCCTGTTAGCATTTGCTGATAGCAGTATGATAGCAGAGAGGAGTGTTGGGTCCTGGATGGAGAAGAATTACCTTTCATAAGGATGGACTATTCTGTCTGTTGTGATGGACCCCTTTTGGTCCTTCTGAGATGCTTTGGTTTTGCCCTCTTCACAAATCTGAATATCTGAGTTTTGCAGTAAATACCTTTATTTTTTTATTCCACACAGAATCTTTGTCCTGGAGGGATTTGCAAAGCCCATCTGTCTGCTGTTCTGGTCAGAGAAGTAGCTGATTGGGCTTTTGAATGCTGAGAAACATCAAAGGAATGGCTACTATGTGTGGGCAGATCAGGAAGAGTAGTGAATTCAGTACAGCAGAGAGAGCCAGCTCAGTGCGGTAATTTTGGTATAACTTTTTCCATTAGGTGCACAGATATATACTGCACATAGTTGGGGACCCTAGATTGAGTGCTGTATGGTATGGATGCAGCCAAGTCACCAGGTGTCAGAGCTAGAGGATGGTCCCTGGCCCTCCTAAATCACTGAAAGATGGCCACCAGCATTTTGAGGCATGTCCTAAAGACTTGTAGGATGGGTGTCAGCCACATGAGTTTTGACAGCAGTACAGTCTGGAGCCCTGTCAGTGAAGAGACACTAGAGTGCAGCTTGCAACCAGTTCATGTTCCTTCAGGTGGCTGCAGCAACAGCAAATGAAGTTGCCGTTACAGGGCAGGTTGCAATTTCTGAGGTGTTGGCTTAAATCTCAGAAATATTTGAACACATTATCCCTGAAAGAATATTCCTCTAGACCAGCAACTGCCAGTATGCTAGCTACCAAGCTGGCAGTCATGCCTGCTACTGTGAAGGCATGAGTTCTCACCAGAGAGCTGTGCTTTTTAATGTGGGAAAACTACTGCTTGTAAAGCAAAGTATTGGTGTCCTTAACTTTCAGGAAACTACTGAAGGGGCTTGCCTGAGAACTTCAAATAAATGTAAGGGGCACATGTCCCTTACAAACTTTTGAATCTGAGGTGAGTTGTTGACTTGAAACATTTCAGATCAAATAGTTCAATTTCAGCAACTGGAAGCTGGGTTTTATAGTGGAAAGTGCCACGAAACTTTAAATAAATAGAGCTACCACCCCTGCTTGTAATAAAAATTGCACATCCACAAAAGCACACACATGCACTTCCTCAAAAACCTCATTTATGCCCACATGTCTGCTCCTGGACAGATCCAGCAGAGTTGACCAGAGGCAGATGGGAAGAATAGAGAGTTATGAGAGCAAGTATGAATAGTCTGGAGTCAACCAGAAAATGCGACTCCCGCCTCTGCAGATGTTGCTCACAGGTTGTGGCTGTGCAGCATGTGTAACTTGAGAGCTATGAGTAATTAGAATATCTTACAGGTTGTATGTGTGCAGACATGACCAAAGGGCAGCAGCACAGGCTGGACACCACTTCTACTGATAATACGGCGGGTGGCATCATTCCTTCTCATCAGCACTGAATCAGCTTCTCTGTTATATTCCCTGACTGAATGCATAGCTGTCAAACAGGACAAGATCCTCCCCAAGACAGGAGTCGAGACACACAGAGTGTTTCATTGCACCCCTTGACATCATTCCCGTTAGGCTAGGTGCCATTAAGTGTGGATAGAAATGTGAACTGTGCTTCTCAGAGAGTGGGTGGCCTATTTAATGCTTACAGTAGTGTGTGGTTATTAATGTACCCTCTCAAAACAGAGGAAAACCGCTAAAGCTGCACGTTGAGGAGTTTAGGGGAATCCCATAGACTGACAGCTTCAAGGAATTCTCTCTAATAAACATGGGTCCCTAAGAAACAAACCAAATAGTAATATATTATGAAAATTAAACCTACTTTATTAAAAGAAGGACTTTATGATAGTATTTGGACTATTTTTCAGGTTTCTTGGCTCACACTTTCCTTCCTGCTGTTCCAGACTTTCCCACAAGCACTGTCACAGCTATAGGCTTCAACAGCCCTTCATCTACTCTTGAGGTTCTTATAACTTTTTTCCCCCATTAAAAACTGCACATAGAGCTCTTTACTAGTGCCAGTTTTTCTTTATTTTAATATAAAAAAGTAACTTAGACTGGGAAAACTTCTTTCTTGAAATGAGCAGTGACAGCAACAAATGCTAACATAGAAGGAGAAAATACCAAAAATATTCTTCTGTTTCTATTTTGCATACTATTTTTTTCCCCTGGACTTGCACTTATATTGCTTATTGTGTTTCTCTTTTTACAGTGGTGGGCTCACCTTCCTCACTATTCTGGTTTTCAGTCCCATAACTGATAAGTATGAGGGAAGAAAAAAAAAAAAAAAGTAAAAAATATTTGGACAGTAGTCAGATCCATGGCTCAGAAAACAATCATTCTCTGCTTTGGGCAGTGGGGGATTAAAGAGTGGGTGGGTACGTGTTTGAGCTGTTTGAGGAATGTGTAGGTTCTATATGTTGGAACCAATAATCCATTTACTAGTACTTAAATTTGGCTATACAACAGTTGCTCTCCAAATAGCTAAGCAACAAATAGGGTGGGAGTATAACTTTAAATTTGTTCCAATAAATCATAAATAATGTGAGAGACTGTTCTAATACTCTCATCATCATGGCTGGGCTTCGCGAACGAAGATTTGAGAAGGGCTCTACCCACGTTTGTTGCAAGCGTGTTGGTGGCTAAAAAGGCCAATGCGAGACAGGTATGTCCGGTTGCAGAAGGCACAACAGAAAGACTCCTTAGGTGGTATATTCTGCAAAGCACAATTCTTTCTGTATTGCCTTTTCTCCTCAAGGATGATCCTATGTGCTTTCTCAAAAGCATCAGCAGCATTGTAGGTGGTGTGTCTCCAGGTCTCCCAATTGGAGGCCAGAGTAGACCAGTTATGTTGATCAATATGACCAAGGCTGAGATGTTGTTTCAGGGAGTCCTTGTGTCTTTTCTTCGGGGCTCCTCTCTTGCAGTAGCCGGTGGCAAGTTCACTACAAAGCAGGATCTTAGGGAGGCGGTGGTCCTTCTTCTTGGAGACATTCTAATACTCTGGTATTTTGATAAATGGGCAAAAAAGGAAAAGAATCATCATATTATGAATAGTTAAGTCTGCAGTTGGTTGCATTTTAATACCAGAGGGCAGAATTGAAAAGAGGTATTTGCATATATTGTACTCTAATTATAAAACAGGATGTCTATTTAATTTCTTGTCTTCTAGGATCATGACAGAGTTAGTTTTCTGCTCCCTTCATAAAATAAACTGTATAGAAGCATTGTCCGCTGGTCTCTTGGAGACATTTAAAACAGCAGCAAATATCTAAACAATACTTATGACATTGTTCTCATAAGAGTAACAGCTGTTGTCAGGTCATATCTTTCCAGAAAAGATTGAAGACATTTTGTATGTATGTATGTATGGTCAGTCTTCGCAAACGAAGATTTGGGAAAGGTCTTTACCCTTCGAGCCTGTGCAGTGGATTTTTTAGGTGAGACACAGTGTGCGCTGAGCTGAGCCCACCCTTTAATCCTGAGGTTCATCTGCCGGGGCCGAGCAAGCTTGGACAGTGGCAGTGAGGTCCTCAGGATGCAGGTTTGTTTAGAGTGACCTTCTCTTAGATGGATGGGCTTACAGGGCTGACGAGCTCCATCTGCCCGGGGGACTTCCCTGACCGGGAATCGAACCTGGGCCGCGGTGGTGAGAGTGCTGCCTCCTAACCACTAGACCACCAGGGGGCCCCACTGAAGACAGTACATTCACAAAGATATGTTGAAACATTAAATATAACTTTGTATGCCTAAATGTGTTAACAATTTAACACCAAAGTGCTAAAAAGAACATCCTAGCAATAGTTTACAGCATTAAGAAGGTGGGGGGAGTTTCCCTTGAAATGTTCTGTTTCAGTCATCCTAAAAGTATACATAAATCTTGATAAATTTATATAATAGCTTCATTTGATTTTCTTCAAGTCAAATTTTTCACAAAATATCTGGTGTGAAGAGTCTTCATCTGTTCTTTTTATCCAGTAGTTCAGGGGTTAAAGTACTAATCCAGGCAGTAGGTAACGAATTTTCTGGGTTCAAGTATTTTAACCCTTATCTTTAAAGAAGAGCTTGAAAGTTAGAAACCCTTCTGAAAGCAAGTGGGTAGACTCAGCTTCTTCTGTTGAAATGTTGTTACTTTATACTCTAGATCAGGGACCGAAACACAAGCAGCTGACATTTGAGTGAGTAACTTAACTAGAACCAGCATTTATATTACTGAGTATCAGGAACGTAAATCAGCCCTGTCCTACACATTACTGGGTATGGCTCGTTAGCCTCTTCCCTTCTTCAGACCAGTCACAAGACCAATACTGATACTGTCCTGCAGAAAGAGACATCATTAGTTTGGACTTTGTTGCTCATACTCATTGGGATCATGTCTTATCTTCAGTTTGGAAACCACTGGTCTAAGATTTACAGCATTCATCTGGAGGAGGATGATCAAAACTTAAATTTCCATGATTCAGAACACATATGGCAGAAGACAGGATAGTGCTGGAGGCTCAACCCTAGCTTGTTTTGAGGTATGTCTCTCCTGTCACTTATACAGGAATATGTGCCTCACTTCTTAATAATTGGAAAGTTTTTCTGTTGGTAACTTTTACCTTCCATACTGTGGTTTCTGCCTAATACTTCTTGACCAGTGCTTCACTGATCAAGAAATCAAATCTTTTTCTTCCTCTGTTTATTTTAGATCATCCCACCAGGTACACTTTTTAAAGTGTAACATTATTCATTCATTCTTTCCAGATAAACAACATCTTCAAGATCTTACTCTGCTATTCCTTTCTTACTTGAACAACAATTTTTTCCTGAAGTGTAAGGCACAAAACTGGGCACAGCAAGACTTGATCAGAATAGAAGGATTCTATATTCAATCTCACATTAGAAAAGACCTTCCTTGATACTTCAGAAATTCCTGAAGACTTCTTGCTCTGTTGTGATTTACATCCGTCTTATAGAGGCCTTAGAGCCTTGTCCACACTCCTGCTGTAGCTCCCTGCAAACACTGAGTGGGTTAATGATTAATTAAACTCAGATGCTTTGGCTTTTTCTTACATCTGATAATTCATTCTGCCACAACAATCATGGAATTATAACAAAATGAAACAGTCGTTAAGAAAACAGGTTATCCTATGGAATGGCCACTAAGAAGTTAGCAGTCTTAAGGCAAGTGACTAATCCAGCCACTTTTTAGACCTTCCCTTAGCCAAAACACAGCATCAAATGTCTTTATTAACTCAACATAAAGTATCCAGGAAATCATCACGCAGATATTTAGGATGTGAGTATAGCAGGCTGGACAAATAATTGCTTTTTCTGTGTGACCACAGAATCAGAATATATAATGCAGTTCTTATTTCCTCGCTCACTAATCAAAGTAACATGAACTAATAGTTTCTTAAATATTTCAGGAGTTAAAACAGGAATTCATAAGGAATGACAGTGAGAACCATCACACTACATTCTGCCAGAAGAGGCTGGAAACACTTCAAAAAAGAAATAGGTAGAGGGTTTGAGTAGGGCATCTTTTAAGGAAATACCCAAACTACTATATTGTGTCTTAACTATGAGTGCACTGACAGTGGCAAAACAGGGTTATGAAGGGCACCTTAGACTTGTTGTGAACAAAACCATATGATTTAAAGCATTTGGAAATTTCTCATTTTCAAAATTTGTCTTTATTTTTCACTTGGCAGGAACAATTAAAAAAATGCAGGTCAAATTTGCAACTGTTTGACCTCAAATTGTATTTTAAAAAAAGGTTATGAAGGGGTAGAGAAAATTGTTACTGGAAGAAAAAAAAAGTCATCCAACTTCAGTAGTTAGATAGTGTAAGCAGAGCATACATATGAGACTCTATTCAAAGCAAAACACTGGAAAAAAAGCCTGCAAATTTATCATGACAGTATAATAAAAATTTAGACAATATAAACCACTTTAAACTGCTATAAATAGTAACTTTTACTTAAACTCACATGTGGATGAAGTTTTCTTAGTATGGAAGGGCAGGAGATTAAAGATGTTCTGCCAAAAAGCAGGATTAAAAGATAGAGTTCAAATATATACTTAGGGCTGGGAAAGATGAGGGATGGTAGTAATTATTTTAGAGCTCCACCAAGCACCTTTGTCCAATTATCCAAATGCTTTCTTTTTCAGAACAGCTTAGAGGAGTCCAGAGTAGCTGGCTGGCCTATGGAGCAGATGTAAGTACTGTTGCTGGAGATCATTAATCTTATTGTCTTTAAATTTGGTATTCTGTAGAGTGAGAGAAAAATACTACCACTTATTCCAAAATGTTGAGGGCAGGTACAAGAGCTGTATAAGCACAAAGAGACTTTACTTCATAAGAATTTTAAAAATGTATTCTTTCACTTCACATTTTTTTCTTTCTCTCACCTAGACCCCAAGCATGAGATTCCTCTTTCAGAAAAAAAGTTTGAATTGTCTTCCTAAGGGACCCATTTCCCTGATTGCCTCAACAGTCTCACCCTGGATGTCTGTTTTTCTTGAATTCTCTACGACTCTGTATGTGACAGTTTAAATGAACTAAAATATTTTGGTTAATGTGCAGGAATCTTCATAATAATTATTTTAGCAAATACTTTTTATTAAGCTGATCATCTTCAAATCAAAAATATTAAAGAGTGTAAGAAAACTCCATCCAAAGGTTGCTGCTAGCATCAGAAGGTTCTCATAGAAAGCTCATAGAAAAACTTTAAATTATTACTAAGACTGAAAAATAACAACAACAACAATCATAATAATTGAAATTTTCCTCTCCTTTTCAGTATATATGAGACCAATTGTCAGATTAAAATATGAGTAGGCCGTGCTCTAACTTTCTCATTGGTAGAAGGTGGTTATTTATGTATTGAAAAAAACTTAGTTCCAGAGTCCTGTTGCATTTTTTTATTACATCAGCTTCAAAGTACAAAACCCTCCCCAGGGGTTTTCTCTTCATCACTAGAATAATTAACACAATGGTAGCTGTATCACTAGAGCAGTTATTACCAACATAATGTGTCAGCCCTGTATTTGCTTTACCAAACAAAAGAGTTGGGTCAATACAAAATTATTAGCTAGGCCCTTTTATCTTACTCTTTTCACTTAGTTAAATTTTTAAATTAAAATCTTTTCAAATGCAGACATAAGCTTTAGCTTTAAAAGTGCCAAAACTGAAAGATTTTCTTCTTTTGGCTGAAATTTTGCTCTGAATTCATTGACATTTGCTAGTTGTTTTAGTACTCAGGAAACTCCTGTTCTGAATGAGTTTACAATGTCAAAACATTTCACCAGATGTACTTAAACAGTGACCGAGTCACCACTGTGTCTTCTTTTTGATAACCTAAGCAGATTGAGGGGGTTTAGACATTTTCTCCAGCTCTCAAACCGTGTTGTAGCCTCTCCAATTTCTCAACATCCTATGCAAAATGCAAACACCAGAGATGTCTGCAGTGGTTTTTAGTATCCATCTCATGGATGGATTTGGAAGAAAAAAATAATCTCTCTAGTGTGTCAGGAGAACAGAATAGGACAAATATTTTTGGGAAAATCAGAAGTATCGAAAGATAGTATGAACACAGTGGAACTACTCCTCCTTTTCAGCTGAGAATGAGTATAGATAGCAAGAAGATTATGGCTATGTCTGTGGACAATGAAGCAGGTTTTCTGTGAACAAGTTCAGAGCTCCCTGCACATCTCACTGGAAGCAGTATGAAGGCTTGTACCTTTTAAGCATCATTTATACAGCAATGATTTCAGAAAGATGGTGCCTCACTTTCAGAGAGGAGCTGATACTGAATGAGGAAAAAGCAGTTTCTCCCAGGACTGTACTGGTGTACATCTTGAGTCTCACTGAGGAATGAAGGGAAAGATATGGAAATGTGAAACGACCCATTCTTTGATCAAGCATATCTATTCCAATCTCTACATCCCTGTGGATTTAATTCAACACAAAGCATGTGCTGCCTTGAGGGCTCAGTGTGTGCTTACTGGTATTTTTGTAATGGAAATTAAGAAGATGGCCTGGAAATCAACACAATCTGAAGGTACTGGCAGAGGAAGGTGGGAGGGTTTAGTCTTCAGGCACACACTCTTTCGACAAGCCTGCCATCAGTCCTGTCTCCTGTGACTTCTTTGGAAACAACTGTTTCACAGGGATATAAGGTAAGTCTACCATGAGAAACAGCCCAGCATTAACATCCCAAATTTTATGTCCCTGTAACCCCACTACACTGATCTTGCAGACACCTTCCTCTGCACAGGCAAGCTCAGTCACCAAGATTCCCACATCTGTTGTCAACCTTATCTTGATAGTTTTTGTCTTTTTTTAATTCTTTTCTTTTTAAACTTACTTTATTTCTACATGCCTGTCTTATTTTTTGCGGTATTCTCTTCTGCCACAAATGCCCAGAACACGCCATGAAGTACATTGGAAAAGCCTATCTGCCTGGCATGCTCCGAAAGATGAAAAAAAAAAAAGGCTGATAAGAAGAAATACAAATGCAAATATAATCACAAATACATAGTTTTTCTAGCATCACTCTTTTGGAATCATCTTAGAAATTACATGTATGTAAAGAGTGAGATACCTAAATTGAATCATGATCCCACTACTGTGTCAAGTGCCAGTCTCAAAGCCAGTTAAATCACAGAAATTTGTGGCACTCTGTTCGCCGCAGCAGACCGTCTACGCCAGAAATCTGCACCAGAGCGCTTCCAGGAGGGGAAAAACGTCTCGGGCAGGACTAAAAGGAGCAACTCAAAGAGCAGTGGCCACTAGAGTGGAAACCTAATCCCGTTAAAGCCCATGAAGCATAGTGGAGCCAGGATTTCACCCCAGCCTCCTTTTTCCTGCTTTAAGTGTGTGATTTGGCAGGGGAAAAGTTCAATTGAAGGCACACAGTTAGGCTATACATACAACAAAGAGGCAGCGAAGGGGCAAAAAAGAGCAACACAAAGGATTACTTTAAAGTTAGACCTCGACTCCTTTAGCTTTACACAATGAAGGACAGCACACAGGATAAAAGCAGACTTCGTTTTGTAAAGAGATCTCAGGATGAAACAAAGGACTGTAATTGTACCTCCTATCTGCAAATCTGAGGTGGTGAAGGAAAAGAAAGTGGGTGGATGGTTAACAACAATAGCTTGAAACCCTGCTTTGTTAACAGTAAAATTAGCTTGCTGAGAACCTTTATTTTCCACATAACTTTTAACAGGAGCATTATTTTACATATCCCTACGGTAGAGAGGCCATTTACAAATTTGCAACAAGTAACCACTGAACTTGAGTTAATTTTTCTCGGTTTTCTGTTTCATCTGCTTAATTAGTGACAATACATTTGAGCTGGGTTGCTAGCACATATATAACTAAAAGTCTGACAGCATTTCCATTCTGTGCACCTCAGGCACTTTCACACTGTCTTGATTTCAGCCTGTGAAATCAAATCTGGAAAAGGTTTAGAGGTAAAAGTATTGTTTGGTTTTCAAAAAAGCATCTTTCATGTAGCTCTGTTTGAAATGATGAACCAACTAAAATTAAAACAGAAGAGGACTCAATTCACATGTCCTTTTTGTTTTCTCATTTTTGAACATATGAAAAGCCACAGATGGGTCAGACCAGAGATCTGCAGTCAGCTCAGCACCTGACTGCTGCAGGAGTTACAGTAGATGCTCAGAGGAAATAGATCCCCCTACCCTGTCCTGCCATGCCTCCCAGCTACTGCCATAGTATTGTCCCACGTGTTCATCATAGAAATGAGTTGAGATCTGATTTTCTGTTTTGTTTTTCTTTTTCTTTTACAGTGCTTGGCATCATAAAACCTGGTTCTAAGTACAGTTATATTATCAGTTCATTCTGCCATGTCTACAAACCATCTGTGGTGGGGTGCATGGGAACATACTTTTACACTTGAACGTTTCTGTTTGTGTGGTGCTTAGCACCAACGAACTGGTGAGGGCTGTCAGAGCTGCCATACAAAACCAGAACTCACCAGCCCGTTTTAAAAATCTGACAAATTCTTTCTTTTCTAACCTTCTCTGCATTCTTGCAAATGCAAAATGCAGTCTGTCCCTGTCATTTGTTTCAAAACCTGATTGGTTTTTGGCTGGAAGTCCCCTCTACAACTTCACTTTCAAATTCAGACGTAGAGATTTTCCACTCTCTTTTTAGGACTTTTCTATCTTGTGAAGTGAATTTCATTATGAGTTATGTCATGGCAGGTGTTCATCTCCCCTCACCTTCTTAATGCAGGAAGCATATGGGGCATTACCCACAATAATAACCCCACTGAATGTCTCTACCAGCAGTGATGACGGGAAAGCCAACAGGCCAGTCTGGAGTTCCCTTTCATAAGGGAAATTCCACAGGAATTATGGGGCTTGTATAATAATAGTCTTATTCTAGGATATTTTCCTATATGAACTTCATGTTCGGGTTATGGGCTTGAGGAAACATTTTTTTAAAGAAAGAAGTTAACATTTCTGAATAGCAATTCAAGAATATGTCGATTCAGATTTAATTTCAAATTGTCTTGGTTTTGGGATTATAGATTCAGACTTTTGATCTTATCAGATTGTATTTTTTCATGCATTTCATTTTTTAAAGCGTTTTAGTTCATTTAAATTTATTTAGCAGATCCGTCTTCGGAGGAGGAAATCCCAGTGTTATTAAATTCAAGGACTCAAAGAAAGGAAGGTAGAAAAAATATGTGTTACTTGGAAAAATCTGTTGATTAATACTGAAGGGCTCTCAAACCAATTTAAAATTAAGATTAATCTGAATCCATATAATATACAGAAAATCATTCTAAAATTGCAACTTGAGAAGCTATATTTTAGTCCTGAAAAGCTTTGTTTCTTCTGCTACAACACAGGGAGTGTATATTTGCACTCTGAATTATATAAACAACTCATACTCCAAATTATTTTTTTAGAGTTTTCATTAACTGTACAGTAATACTTTTTAAATATTATATATCAGCATTTTTTTGGAATACAAGAGTCACAATATAAAAATGCTATACAAACCATATCAAATAATCACTTAGCTAAAGAATAGATAAATTTTGGGGGGTTTATAGCACTTCTTTCAGTTTTGGAATATTTCCAAAGAATTTTTTGCACCTAATTTCCCTTTCTCATGTAACACATCAGCTAGTCTTTATTTTCTTCTGCTATTGTTTTAGCCAGACCGTGCTACCCATTTCATAGTGTGTGGTATTGTTTATATTCTGCTCTCAGACTGGGACAAAGCAATCCATTTCCCTCGCAGTGGCAAATACAGAATTTCCAGTGCTCAGTGGAAGTGCTATTCTAAGGCAAGTTTCTTGCTGGACCAGACAATGTCTCTACACTGCACAGCACAGATTGAAGATTAGTACAAATGCACAGATTTCACAGTGTTTCCATAAAATTTTATGGCAAAACCAGTCTAGATATTCCCCTACTCTCCTTCTAGCCAAGAAATATTTGTCAAGCAATCACTGAGATAACGTGTCAAAACCAGACCATGAAAACTGCTATTTGTTTTCTCTTCTCTGAAGTACAAAAAGTAAAAAGTACAAAAAAAGATAAAGGCACAAAAAACACAAAAAATTAAAGATGTTTAAAAAGCAAATTATTAAACTGAAAATAAGTATTGATAGCCACTCAAAGATATCTATTAACAAAGCTGAGGGCCTTAGAGACTGTAAATTGGGGTAAATATGACTTCCTATTGGTACCATGCTTCTGTAATAGGGAATGCTGCACCACTGGACAGCCCTCTGCAGTGGCATTGAAGTTATAGCCAATAAACTTGTGAGGAGGCTTACTTATCTAAAGCTGCAAAAAAAATTTTGCTAGTGCTAGTTCCTATGTTTTTGATTATGTATAACTTTCCTCCCATTATATGTGCTCAGGTATTGTAAGAAAGATTTAAGTGATACTGCAGGAGAGTTGAAAATACTTTTATTTTCTTAAAACTTCGGAAAATTATACTAAACACTGTGATTCGGAACTGATGATTTGGAATCCTTTAAAATCCTTTAAAAATGAGGAATTCAAGGACACCTGTATATGGGGATGAAGGAGTAAAAAAATGCAAACTAGCACCACTAACTACACTTCTGTATAAGCCACACTCTGCTTAAGGATACAAATAAGTAGAGCTTTGCTCTGGAGCAGAGCTTGCTTCTTTTGTCTTTTCCAGTTATGAAGAGTTCCCAACAACAATACAAGACCAGGAGAGGAGAAGGCTCCCAGTGCTATATTTTAGTGTAGTGAATAGTTATAACCACAGAGACTGAATGGTATCTTGATGCCAAATCTTAAGGTTTTTTCAGTTTTCAAATTTCACTTCTACTAATGGTTTAACTGTTGCTTCCTTGTAATAGTACACTAATGAATGCATGTCAAATACCTACAGGGAAGATGCAATAGAAATTTGCTTAATCTACTTTAAACACCAAACAGTTACAGATGCAATAAAGTAATAACATTAAAGTGAACAGTAGATTTCAGAAAACAGCATCAATAGTAGATTGTGATTATAAGGATTCCTCTTGACGGACTCTGCTCTCACACAGATCACCTCTGTATGAATTGTCATTGCATTACATTTTAAGAGATTTTTATCCCCTCGATTTTTCTGGATCTAATTAATGCAATGTGAAGCAGGATATAAGTTCACTACTTGAATTACACCATTTCTGACATCCAGTGGTCCTATTTCAGGCATGCAGAACAGACAAAATCAGGTTATCATCAGGATCTAATGTTTTGTGACAATAAGGAGTAAAACATAGATTGTTCACAGAAGGTAGAAACTAAGATGGTTTGCTAATTAAACACCATAGCATTAAAACTAATGTTAGGACTCAAAATTAGTGGGATATGTACCTGATGGGAAGTGATCACAGCCCCAAGTGTGTAAGAGTTCAATAAACATCTGGATGATGCTCTTAGTCATATGGTTTAGTTTTAGATAGTCCTGCAAGGAGTAGGGAGTTGGATTTGATACTCCTTATGGGTCCCTTCCAACTTGAAATATTCTCTGATAATATCAACTCACTTTTGATATAAACTGCTGCAGAAGTGTTTGGTAAGGTCCAAAACATACTCCAAATTGTATTGTAAGCAGCTGTCAAATTGTCACACTGTCAGTCACCTGACATGATTGATTCAATCACTATTTTTGAGCCAATTACAAATACTATTGAAATACATACATAATATGTCAGAAGATGCTCCTGCAAATCACAGAATCACAGAACAGGTAAAGTTGGAAGGGACCACCGTGGGTCCAACCTCCGTGCTCAAGCAGGGTCAACGTAGAGTACATGGCACAGAATTGCATCCACATGATTTTTGAGTATCTCCAAAGAGGGAGACTCAGCAACATTTCTGGACATCTATTCCAGTGTGTAGTCATGTGTGGTCACCTCCTCATATTCAGGTGGAACTTCCTGTGCATCAGTTTCTGCTTGTTGCTTCTTGTCCTATTGCTTGGCACTGCCAAGAAGAGCTTGGCTTTATACTTTTGACACCCTCCCTTCAGATACTTATAGACATGTATGAGGTCCACTCTCTTCTCAAGGCTGAACAGGCCCAGCTCCCTCAGCCTTTCCTCGTAAGAGAAGTGCTCCAGTCCCTTAATCATCTTTGTAGCCCTCCACTGGATGCGCTCCAGGACCTCCATATCACTCTTGTACTGAGGATCCCAGAACTGGACACAGCAGCCCAGATGAGGTCTCAGAAGGGCTGCCAATGCTCTTCCTAATGCACCCCAGGATACCATTGGTCTTCTTGGCACAAGGGCACACTGCTGGCTCATGAACATGTTGTCTACCAAGACCCCAAGGTTATTTCCTGAAATGTCTAGTGTTTTATGTTTCCTAGCATTCTCATCTGTATATCTGGGCTTTACTAGTCTAATTCTTAAGTGTTAGAAATACACTGGTAAATATCCAGCCTCCCTGGGATCCGGTCTCAGTGAAATCTTGCAGCAACGAGTTCCACCAGCTAACCATGACTGGTATGAAGAAACATTTCCATACGTCACTTTTCCAATTGCTGCCAAGAAATCACTCAGTTTTTCCTTCTTTCTTTCAGCCAGTTGATCTTTCTACAGAACAAGGTGATCCACCCAAACCTAGCAGCTGCAACTTGCTGTGATTCACACTGAGAGGAATGTGGTGTTACATGGGATTTTGTACAGAGGCAAAAGCAAACCAAGGGTTTGGAGGATCTACGACACACACCGTGGCTATCTTTGTAGTCAAATTCTAAGTAACCTGTGGAACTAGTTTGCAGTTTGAAAGTGGATGAGTTAAGTGCCACTGAAGTATTTTTTTAAGTGCCACAGTTGTTTTTAAAGTAATTGTCTGTATTCCTTTGATGCACTTTGCCTGAAGGCTAATGACTGTAAACATTCTTGCATAATAAAAGTCTTCATTAGCAGATCGTTAGCGATTGTCTTGGAAGGAAAAAAATGTAAGAGCTGTATGGTTTGAAGGAAACAAAGCCTTTTTTCTTCTCTTCTTTCTTTTTTTTAAAAATTTTTTTTGAGAGTGCTGAATGTGATGATGTTTTGGCTGCTTCTTCTGTTTAATAATGCTTTGTGTTTAACATGCTTTTCCCAGTGACATTATGAAACAACTATGTTTTTGTGGCACCAGGAAGTTATAAGGTTTGCAAGGCAAAAATTGGATGCTTATAATGCCACTGTCTTTTTTTTTCCTTTTCTTTTTTTTCTTTTTTTTTGAGATCAAATTGTCTTCTAAGGAGTTTATTCACATTCTACAGATTTGTTCAAAGTTGTGAAATCTGGCTCAGTCAGTAGCATGGACTACTTCAGTTGCTTTCCCCAGCTCTGGCCAGCTAATGTTAATAGTCTTAATTAAGTGACCGTGTTGTGGACTTTTATGAGTTTCTACCACAAGATATAGGTACAATCATTAGGAATAGAGTCATCCTGGAAAGCACAACATACATGGCAAATGTTCACCCTGTGCTTGAGAGGTTGACTATGAATACATTTATTCCATGTGCTTTTGAGTATAAAATGTCCATTATGTGATCTCTTGAAAGCTAAAGAGTAGCTAATTTTTTCCAAAATATCTTTGAAGGTTTTGCCCTTTTGTTGTTCTGGAACATTTGAAGGAGACAAGTGTGGAGTTTCTTTTTTTTTCCCGAGAAATAAATCTCTGTGGAAAAATATTGGTACAAAGTAATTTTTCTTCAGTCTTATTCAGGGAAATTTTAAAAATAGTGTTAACTGAGTAATAAGTGTAAAATGGAACAAATGCATTAAAACGACATGCGTTAGAACATTCTGAAAATGAAAAAGAAGTACATAAAAAGAGAGCAGGAACTTACAGACCATACAAGACATTAGCAGGCTTTTAAAAATGAATTGTTGATCGTTATGTAGACAAAACTTTTTCTGTATCTACTGCTCAGTGGCAGCACAGATAACCCTTTCCCAAACTTTATTACCTTTATAGTAGTTTTGGCATGGTGTCACAACTGCTGTCAGCAAAGGCAAAAAGCACGCAGAGCTGTTTCACTTCTAGAGATACCAAAGCAGCTACTCCACCTGATATGACCTACCTTTGCTCAACAGAAATGATCTCTGCATGCTCACAAACTCTGCTATTGATTTTACTGTGCCCCTTTCTGAGCAATTTGACATTGTGGAGTGCTAGCACCCAAATCTTTCAACATGGAAGTTCTTCATCACCAAGGTAAGTAAGGAAGCTACAGTTTCAGAAGCTGAAGTTTCTGGCATATGTCAGATTTTAATTATCTCCGTCCTGTAATGACTGCTAATCTCCTCACTTTGAGCCTTACTGTGTCTGCTGGTCTCTGCTTCCTCTATCTGAAAAAAAGCAATGTTGGAGTCTACAACTATCCACATTCTTGAAAGATGCTAAAATATATATTATATTTAGGCTTCATATGTTAAGCTAAGAGTAACCTCCAGGAAGACTTGGTAGCCTGTCTTTCACTGATTGGAGCTGATTTTCCCTCAATGAATTCAAAGTTCATTTGCTATTTTAAGAGAATCTAGTAAGATTTTATTCTATGAGAGGGCAGTACAGTGGGGAAGCAGTGAGGTTTGGGTTGCAGCCAGAATTAGCTGGAGAATTTCTGGGTTTTGGCTGCACTTGCAGCAATAGCAGATTAGTCTATGCTGAGAGATTTACCAAGGCCTGCACAAAATTAGAAAACCAAATCTGCTTTTGGTGAAAACTTCTCTACTATGTCAAAGCCTTCTTGGGTGTTCTCTGTGCAATCCACCACTACCTGTCTCCCTCAGACATCTGATGGCTGGATCATAGCAAAGCCACCTGAGAAGAACATTTCTTTTGATCCTTTGGATGAGTTTTCTTGAACATATGAAAATGGAAACAAAGACAGAGAAAGAAGGGAAAAAGTCTAGAACTTCATTCTCTGCATTGTTTCTCCACAGTCTAGTAATTATTGAAGAGTTAAATGCCTGGATTTTAATATACATGGCAAAACATGTTTCCATTAATATTTGTGAATCACCTACAATTATAAAACAGTTTTGTTGACTCTGATTTTTTTGCCAAATCTCTTCCAGGTGGACTATTTTTTGTCATAGGACTCTGCCATGAACATTTTATGTTTAAGCATAAATTTATACTAATTTATTTTGGGTTTATATCCCTAACTCATTTTAGCTCATGACATTTTTCCTTAATTAAAACAATACAAATCTCAGCAGCTTCTGACAGTAAAGAGAACTGTGGAGTTCCTATGGATAGTGAAAGTCATATTTTTTTAAACAAAAAAGCTTTATGCATATGTCAATACTATTGATAAATGTTTCATGTCACAGTAGTTAGTGCATAAATATCCATTAAATTTTGGGTTACTGTAAGGGATTTCAATCATCATTTCGTAGCTTTTTTTTTGTCTTTGTACACACAATTTGTATATTTGTGTTTTATACTGACTAACTTTTAACAGAGTAAAGGTATTTGCATATATAAGTCAAATTTAGAAATGGGAAACCTGAGAATGCTATTTCATGGAAACAGCATCAGGAAATTGTAGAGAAATAAATATTATATTTCATCTCTGACCATGAGGTCATAGTACACCCAATAATGAAAAGTCATTTATAAACTACTACCTCTGTGGTTTTGAAGGGGGGAGAGTATTCTTAGTTTGCACCCTGCAAATCACAAAACTAAAGGATTCACTCTTATGGGAAGAAATTTGTGAATTATATTAGTCTAAGACTGGATAGTGTTCTTGAAAGCAGGGTTACATTATTAAAATCAATACGTAAATTGAAAGCTGCACTGGGACAAGCGGAAGAAGTTATTTTCACCACAGGAAGAAATCCTCAGACTAAGCAACCTCTTTTCAAAGTGTGATTGTGGAATGTAGCAGCTGTTCAAGATTCTGCTAACTGTGGGAGATTCATGACCAGTAGATTAATTTGCTTTTCGCCAATTATAATTTATCTTACATCAGACTGTTTACAATTACTCTGTCATCTACATGCATTAGCACCAGGTTAACGTGCAAACCATGTACTAAATTACGTCCTGGATAAATCTCTCCTGCTAAATACCACAGTCCTTCTCCTTACTTCCTGAGAATAACCTTTGATCTTCACATCAACAAAAAAAATAATTACTATCTCTGTCTAACCCAGGACAAGTCATTTCACTCCTAAATAATTGCACAGCTGGAGACAGATGTGTTCTTCTCCCTGGGTAGACCCTTCAGGGCCTTCCATGAGGCTTTATATCATACTTGTCATTCGTTTATCAGTGTCCAAATGTTGTACACTGGAAATGTGTGTAAAACATTCTCAGAATTTCAAACAATAACAAGTCAGAATGGGGGAGGGGGGAGAAAAGGCTACAGGAAAAAATAGAAGTCTCCCAGCTGTGCAAACTTAAGTAGCTGTATTAGCAGAAAATGCACTCCAAAAGTCACATTTTTGCCATCCTCAGCAAAAGTGGATTCAAGGAATACGTTATCAAATTTTAAATCCAGTGCCAGACTAATGAAAAAATGTTTCAAATCTTCCTTTAGCATGTATAAAGATATCCAGACTCTGGTATTCTATTCAGAGAAGTCTTGCAATTTTTTTTTTCCCCTCAAATACCTGGTGTTTTCTGATTGGGTTGTAGAACACAAAGAACTCCTAATATCTTTCATTTTTTTCAGTGAAAGAAGATTTTTCTGTTAAGTATGTTTGATTCTGGTTTTACTTTACTTTTACCTTCATGTCTCCTTTAGGCACTGTGGCTTTTTGTTCCTTAATCATATAAAAGACTGTATTATTTTTGTAACATTAAGAAAAAAAATTAAATAAGCAATATGATTCAGAGAAATTATGTATCTGAAATAATTTTTGATGATATAACAAAAAGAAAGAATTTAAAGGAGAACAAAAATAGAAAATACAGATTAATAATAACTTGTGAAATTCAATATCACAATCAATATGACTATCACAATCAATGATATGGCTACTGATATAAAGTTTATTGCAGTTAAGCTTAATAAACATAGCTATATATCCTAGGAGAAATATAAAGATCTTCTAAGCTAATTTAATGTACCAACTTGTATTAAAGAAAATTTTAAACAACATTCTGAGATCAAATGTCGTATGAATTTGATCCAATATGACATGTAGAACTCAAAATGAAAAAGAAACATGATATTAAGTAGTATGAATAATTAATTTTTTTTCTTTAATTCAAAAATCAGTAGGATTCAATTAGAAAATGTCAGTCATCTCTATATGAGGGAAGAGTTGCCCAATTATGTTCATATTTGTTTTTCCTCTTCTTTAAAACCATTTACTTTGTCATCAATCTTCCCTGGTCTCTGCAGGAAGCATGGACAATCCTGGGTTGCTGCTCCTTTGTTCATGCACAACCATTTTCACCTGAGAGTGGCATCTCTCCTAAGTCACTTGAAACATCAGAGTGAAAATAAGTGGGAAAACAATCTGGAGGGGAAAAAAATGAATTGGACTATTTTCAAATGACCATGTTCAATTGGCTACTCTTTCTATACTCTGCTGTTTGAGAAGTCTGGACAGACCAGCCTTCTCTGGCTGAAACAAAGATCTCATGCTTACTGACACTCTTTTTCATCCTGGAGGTAGTTCTATCTCCCTCTGTTAGTAGAAACTACACCTATGAATAAAACGACCAAGCTCACTCTGTGGCTCAAAGGACAGATGGTGATGTCCATAGAGCTAAGTCCACTATGGATTCCAATCTCCTATGCAGAATGGCCTCACCCATTTTGCCTCTTGGAAGCAGTTGTCTAGCACATACCATCCCAGAACAGAGCCTATGAGAGAATGCTAACTAGCATGAGCCTAAACTGTGTCCAGAGAAAAACACTGCGGTTACTAACCAGCAGTTTGGAGATGGACAGCACGATGAACATAAAAACAAGACAATACCACGCTCTGTCCTTGTTTAAGTTAGAGCAGACATAGTTACAGTGACTAAAATTGCCATCCTGCTTAATGAGATATATTTCAAGTGTTTAGTGAGGCAAATGGACAAAATTTTGGTGAGCATTTACAGATCTAATGTGCATGGTCTTACAATTTTTTATAGACAATTCTCAAGCACTACAGACAGAAGAAAACCACATTTTTAACTGACAATCATTGAACAGAACTAAAGCTAACAATGCACGACAAGAAGAAAAGACTCCTTTACTTTTAAGCTGTATTTCTACAGTCATATAAGCAATTCCTTTATTTTCTGCAGTGTAATCTCCTGAAATAGTGAGCTGAGTCTGATGCAGCTACTATGTGAGGTTCTCACATTACATTCGCCAGAGAAATGCAATAAGCTTTCTTGGTCTACATCTCTTTAACATGCCTGTGAATGGGAGGCTTCACAGTGACCACAGGGTTCAGAGTCCAGATTATATATCCTGAACCAAGCAGGGAGTATCACATTCTGCATAAAACATTTTTCAGCTAATATGCCAAGCAATGATACTCTCAAAAGCTTCTAAGGGACTAAAAAATGTAAGTTCTGTTTCCAGCCAGGCCTCTGGTCTGTATAGAGTAGGATCACCAAAAGGTGAGCACCATAACCCCAAGTGTTTGCATATCTCACTATCCCAAAGAGTAATCAGCAAGAGTGAAGTTGCTGTCTCTGGGGTCCAGAAACTGAATGGAGAACTGACTGAGCTAATGAGCAGATAGTGCTAAAGTAATCTGGAAGATCCACCAAAGAAGGCCCTGTGTAGTTGGAATTCATGCCATGAATTCCTTTGGTAACTAATATTTTTGCAGTCTTAGCAAAAATATGGTATTGGTGGTAAAAAGTAATTATGTCAGTGTTCCCTTTTACCTAAAAAGCTGAGTGTTACAGACCAAGATGTGGTTCAGAGCAGCTTGAGGGGAATACAACCCACATCTCCCACGTGAGTTCTTCGACCATGAAGGTAATGACCCTCATACCTGTGTTTTCTCTCCTGTATGATTTGAGCATGCTACTGAAAGAAGAACAATTCTGTCAGACAATATTAGGACCATTTTATCCCAAAATATCCTTGAGAAGAGAAAGTCCACTCGTAGTAGCTAGTTAAGGCATATATGGTTGAGAATGACAGGTTGTTTGGCACGTACCTGGGAAAGTAGGGAGGGAATGGAGGAGCTGCAGGAACAGTCCATGGGTGGAAGATGACACTGGTTGCCCAGACTCTCACAGGGTGGAGTATGCTGGGCTGAATGCTCAGCTAGATTCCAGGAAGATCTGGCAGTGTTGACTTCAGTTCTTGAGTCACCTGCTACCACAGAGAAAATTTGGGATGCACAGTAGTTTATATGATAAGGTCAGGTGATTTGGCCTCCAAATGGGAGGCCAACTTAAACGGCTCATGAGCAAACAGGGACAGATAGAAAAATGAATGTGCAAATCTTCCATTGTTGAAGTGACTGGAAACTGAACCTTCACAACCACTGGGGTGAAGAAAACGTCTTCATTCCTGTGTTTTCCATGTAGTCTAATGTAACATTCTCTGATGTTGGGTTTCCACATCAGGCTGAGCCAGATGATGGTTCTGCCCACGCTTTGCTCCCACCCTTTCTATTACACTGACCTGGCTGGTGTTGTGTTGAGCCCAGTCAGCATGCTGAGAGAAAAGCTACCTTTTGTCACATCCATTTTCTGTTGGATTTACATGCTGAAATGACTCAGCACAGACAGGCCAAACAAACTCTGAAAGGGAGAGGCTCGGACACTGGCAAGGGCTGGGACCTTGGAATAGCTAAGGCAGGTTATACTTCCACATCAGCCCATTGAATCAGCAAAGAAACAGGTGGGGAATGCTTGGGCTTTGCTGTAAGCGTAGGGCGTCAGGCTACTAAACAAGTGCAGCCAGTCCTAGAGCTCTCAAGAGGAGGTATTTAAGCACTGTTATGGAACTTTACTGGAAGAAATTAGACTTCAGGCAACTTGAGAATTCAATGATGCCTATGTTAACATTTATCTGAATTTATGTTTGGATGATGTTTTTTGCAGCAGTTAATTAGCATGTGGTTTCCTATATCAGTTTGAGATTTCTAACTCCTGATATCAAAACTACTTTTGAAAATACGATGGAAGTCCCTAATTTTTCTGGGTATCTTTGAGAATTTTAGCTCTTCTATTTCTAAACCATTGTAAATGCTGTAATAACTTCTATTGTACAAAAGACTCCTGATTCAAACTGCTATATAGGACTAAGTACCATATTATCCAGTACTGAGCTACAGCTTTCTTGGAAGACTTATTATCATTATGAATGTCGTAAGTTCTCTTTGCACTATTATTTCCATAGTGCTAGAGTAAGTGGACATTTCTATGAACATTTTTTTCATTATGTAACTTACAGTGCTTACTTTTTTAACTTAGTCTCAGACAATCTTGTTTCCCGGTTCTTAAGAAAGACATTTGTGGTGGGTTGACCTTGACTGGATGCTGTGGGCTCACCAAGCCACTCTATCATTCCCTTCCCAGCCTGACAGGGGAGAGAGAATAAGATGTAAAATGACTCGTAGGCCAGGATAAAGCAGTTTACTAAAGCAAAAGCAAATGTTTGTGCACGCACAAGTAAAGAGAAAAATAACAAAGTTTATTCTCTACTTCTCATTAGCAAGTGGTGTTCAGCTACTTCTCGGGAAGCAGGGCTCCCACACATGGAGTGGTTGTTCCAGAAGGCAAACACTGTAAACAATGAATGCCCCCCCACCTTCCTCATCCTTTCCTTAACTTTTATATCTGAGTTGATATCATATGGTATGGAATATCGTTTTGCTTAGTTTGGGTCAGCTGGTCCACTTGTGTCCCCTCCCAGGGGGATGGGACAGGGGGGAGCAGGGTGCAGGGGGGAGGAATGTCGGGGAGACAGTGCTGATGCTGTGCCAACTCTGCTCAGCAGGACCAAAACACTGTTGTGTTATCAGCACCTTTCTAACTATCAATGCAAAGCACAGAACTGTGAGGGCTGCTGTGGGAAAATGAACTCCATCTCAGCCAGACCCGATAAAACATTATAAAAAACCCAATCCATAACGTCTGATTCTTCATAAGGTACTTTCATCCAAATCCTGGTTAGACCCCAAGGACCATCCAGCAAAGCCAGCAGTCTGCCACGCTCATACTTTTACTTATTCTTCAGACCTTCTGAAATGTCTGAAATGCAAGTAGTAGCAGTGACAGCACAAATGTGTTAGGCAGAAGAACAATAGAGGATCATATCTTTATGCATTTTTATACATTGTAGTTTATTATTAACCATATCTTCCTGTGGGTGTCAGAGCCTTGAGAAGTGAGAAAAAATCTAAATATCAGGTAAAAAAACACCAAAACATAACAGGAAGGATTCTAACTTCTCAAAATCTATTTCAACAGCAGTAAACTAGAAAAAGTCATTGGAGCCAAAGAGGGAAAAGAGTTTATACTGGCATTCTAATCAGATTTCTATCACTTATTAAAATTCTTAACTTGCAACATATGTCATCATCATGGCTGAGCTTTGCGAACGAAGATTTGGGAAGGCTTTATCCACATTTGTTACAGGCACGTTGGTGACTTATGAGGCCAATACGTGACAGACATATCCAATTGCAAAAGGCACAACAGAAAGACTCCTTAGATGGTGTATTCCGCAGGACACGGTTCTTCCTGCGTTGCCTTTTCTCCTCGAGAGTGATCCTGCGTGTGTTCTCAAAGGCATCCGCAGCGTTATAGATGCTGTGTCTCCAGGCCTCCCGATTTGAGGCCAGAGTAGACCAGTTATGGTGATCAATATGGCCAAGGCTGAGATGTTGTTTCAGGGAGTCCTTGAATCTTTTCTTCGGGGCTCCTCTCTTGCGACAGCCAGTGGCAAGTTCACCATACTCTTGCGACAGCCAGTGGCAAGTTCACCATACTCTTGCGACAGCCAGTGGCAAGTTTTTTCATCAAAACAACAAGAGTAAGATTAGAAATAATAGAAATTAAAGATTTTTTAATTGCCAGTACAACTCATGGGACTAAAATCTGAGCTTTTTGCATCTTTCCATTATTTATCATTGAGATAAATGCTTACTGTTGGATAAATTCTGAATCCAAGTTTTCTTTCTGTGTGCACAGCACTGTATGATATGGGAAAGCTTTATTTTTCATTGTTGCAATGAGATGACAGTGTCAAATCTCTAGGTGATACCAGTCAAATATAATAAAGCTGCTCCAAAATGCCGCAGCTGCAGATCTAGCCCAAGAACCAAAGCTTCGAGTAGCAAAGCAAAGTAATTTACAGTAGTAAAAAAATACAAGCCCAAGCACTATTGTTTTCATGCAAAGACAACGTCAATTTGAGCTGATACATGTGGACCAAACACCTGTGCTCAACAATCCCAAAATAACAGCAAAACTTGTCTGAAGGAGGACAAGGGAGCCCTGAGGTATGTGCTACATTTGCAGTACTTCAGGAAGAAGTCTTGTTCTACTCTTGATCACTCTATATTTCATACACTGTCTGGAAGAAGCCACAAATCAACCAAGCACAGATACATGGTCCAGAGAGATATGGCTTCTTCCATCTGATTTTTACCTATCTTCCAGGGAATTCAGAAAGTTGAAAGCAAAATGTAGAGCTTGAGACCATCCCGTTTTGTTCTGACCTTTCCAGCTTTATGCTGAGTCCATGAACCAGCTAGTTTTATTTAACAGTGCTTTGTTTATTTGAAATAGATAGAGGAGAAAAAAGGCTAACATCCTTTCCAAAGGCCAATCTGTACCCCAACAAGAGACATTTATTTTGTTTATACATGCAAGTAAAGTACAAGAAGAATAAACATGACATGGAAAGGCACACGGATACACAAATGCTGAGAACATATGTTAACACATAGACATCTAAAAATAATTTTGCAATGATAGTGTGTGAAGGGGGATGAAACTTGCAGAACAAATGACGATTCTGGGAAGGGTATAAATCAGTAAAGGGAGAATTATCATGACTTAGAACTTGTACTAAATCTCATGGTTTAAAGTAATATAAATGCAAAAATAGGTCTTCTTAAATATTCCGGGGTATTTTATGACACACTGGTCTGAAAGAACAGATGGTGATGCAGTGAAATGGACATCTTCATTGTCACTCTACGTACAATAAAAGAAGATGTTACATTTCTTCGACTTTGACCTTGAGCTTTGTACTGCCCAAAAGTCAGTGATTTTGCCTTACCTTTCCTCTCTACAAAGTTTAGCTTAGAGAGCAATTCAAAGGAAATGGGAGGTAGATTTGTGGATCAGGTCATGAAGAACTGTGATTAGAAAAGGTGCAGAGATATTTGTATGAAAAATAGGCAGTCACACAAGATTGCCTGCAAGGTTGGCATAAGGACAGATGTGCTAAGAAGTGAGCAGAAACTCGTCAGATAAATAACTGTTCAAACAAGCCTTAGAGTGAAAGGTGGTGAATTTTGATCACCAATGCAAAAAGAAGATGACCTAATGTGTGCTGGTACAACAGGCACAGGTGCATATTGGAGACCATGATGGTGGTGGTGATAGGGTTGCACTTCAAGTGCTTAAATATTGAAGAGACATGCATGATAGAGTCATTAATGTAGATGTATTGAATATGCATTGCAGTTCACCAGCATAAACAGGGTTAGAGCCAGGAAAGTTAAGAGTAAAATTAAGACAAATATGTTTTTGTGGACATCTATGTTCTTCCTTACAGGCTTTTGGTCCCTTGGGATGTTCTGAGTCTACCATTTGTTGTGCAGGAGATGGAACAAATATATGTAGCTAGAAACCAACACAAGAACTAAATCCCTTTGGGGATATCAGCTCACCAATATTTTAATTGAATGCACAGTCTTCTCATTGGAAGCTATTTAAGACAGTTGTCCTCTTTCTCTTGACCTCTTAGACAAGGTCTGCAGTTATATCTATCTTAGTTTTTGGTCTGAAAATAATGAAGAAATGATGACAATGAATATTCTGATCCAGCAAGTTCACCATGATTCTGGACATATGCTTCCAAAGTGAACAATTGTAGATGGCACTGAATGTGCATAAGCCCCAAACCCTTCAGGTTCTAGTGACACTCGATATCCCAATGGAGCTATACAGTAAAGAATATTACTATAACCAACTGCATATACTTCTGTTTGGCTTATTCACTCATAGGTCAATATCATGATGGAAATAAAGATCTACACAACTGCAATGTATATTTAGGCACTTATTTCTGTTTTCTCCTGCCCTGCACCTTGCATTATCATGTAAACCTCTGCAAAGACTGCTACGATGCAAAGAATCATCCCACTAGGTCACTAATCGGAGGAAGTTCCTCTCGGTTCCAGTGAGCCATCAGCTCTGCCCGTTATGTTTTTCGTACTTTTTCACAATATGTAGAAAATTCAGAGAACAAGAATAGTAATGTTTCATAGACTGGGGAAAGTCACTTGAAGGGAATTAATGCCAAAAAAAGAAGAAAAAATAGATAGCCTGAGCAAATAACCTTCTTTGTTAGTGACTAAAGAAGTTCTTTAGGATGGAAAAAATTAGTATCTTGAACTGAAGTGAGCACATTAGAAAAAAAGGTACCATTTTCTAATGAAAAAATATATCAGATAGCATTTGCATTTGTATATGCAAATAACAAATATGCACACACAAGACTATGAATATATCTGAGCCCTTCATTATTATTAAGGTATTTATCCTCTTAATTCTCCTTTGATATTGGTAAATGTTGTTATTATTGTATTACAAATGAGAACTGAAAGAGGCAAACATATCTTTGAAAATTTTGGTTTATCACAAAAAGAAGTGTATGGTAGATTAGAATTCAGGCACAAACCAACAATATCTACTGCCACAAATTGCACTATTCCTGCTCTGCTGAATGTATCTGAATGTCCAAATGTCTCACAAAACCTATTTAATTTCTCTTGTGCTTTATAAATGCAGTACAAATAGATGCAGACATGGAATATTTGTTTTCCAGAGTTTCATAGTGAATCAATGACAGAAGCAGGGAAGCAATCCAGAACTTCTGAGCCCATCTCTTTTTTTTTTGTACCAGAGAAATACATGACTCTGGTTTTCTGCCCTTTAAACTGTATCTGAAGTTTTAATAATTTACATGAAATGAACTGGATATGTGACTTCACGTATCAATCCTTAGCCTTTCCAAAATTAATTGACTAAATAGTTTTGATAGGCAGCTGTCAGTCATTACTGTATTTTCTTTACTGTCCAGACAGAAATGGGAAGAAAGAACCCATATGTACTAGAACATAGCCAAGAGTTAAGTAAGTTTGATATGAAAATGATACAATTTCCTCTAGGAAAATCGATCCAACCACTTTAGTAATTTGACGATTTATATCTTTGTGCATAAGCAAAGGTTAAATAAGGTTAAAATTTACTGGTTGGACTGTATTTATACTGTAGTAGACTCTTCAAAATATCTAGCATACAATCTTGACCTTGGGAGAGACTGAGAAGACAAGTGCTGTCAGTGGTTCTTACTCATACAAAACTGAGTCAGCATTGAAAATGTCAGAAGAACTTTTTCTATTTTCATTTAATTCTCTCGGTGTTTTCATTGGAAATGTGCGTACATTTCAGCATCAGGCTGCCAAAGTTAAGGAATTCTCAGCTCTGCACTGCGTGGTTAACCACTTCACTGCATCTCTGGAGCACTGCATAAAGCTGGTGAGCAGATATGGGATCCTTAGAGGTTCAGTGAACCAAAGATAAAAATACTTGGAAATACTCCTGACAGGAAGTTAGTCAGAAGATGGTGCTATTATAACAGAACTTCTAAGGCAGCTGAGACTCTACAGAATACCAAACCATTCAAGTTAGGATCAAGAGAAAGTAAACCCCAAGTGTAAATTAAAAGTTGAATTCAATGCAAGTTGATGCTCTGCATCTCACTGAATGCACCTTTTAGAAACGTACTCATTGAAACACTTTGATTCTATGCCTCAGCTTGCTTGCACTGTTCACATCAAAGGGGAAATGCAAAGGAAAACAGACTTTCAGTTGCCATTCACAAACTTTTGCAAACTTGTTTGGATGTTCACTCATTTTAGAGACCCTTTAGTGATCAACAACCTTTTTATGTATTTCTACACCATATAGTGTATTTCCTTGCCAAGATGTACGTTCTGACTGAATTGCTGTTGGTATTGAAAACAACCTAGAAATGTGCAGCAATACAGTTGCATGGCCTCTGGAGCAGTATTAGCTCAAATATCTGCATAGAATCACTGTTCTTTGTCATACAAAAATAACATTGAAAACGCTTCCTTTTCTCTTTCTAAGAGAAAATCATGGAGGTTGCCCAACTCTTCATAAACAGAATATTAAATTTTCTGCAATTTGAAAAGATTGAATTGTGACTGTGAAGGAGAAAAAGCTGAAGTTGGTGGGAAAACAAGTAAACAAAAATATAATTGCTAAAACATCTAGTTGCATGTAAATGAGCGTGGTACTTACCCACACAACAAATGGGTGATTAGAAATGTATGAAATTAGAGTAGTTCACAGGAAAGCTAATTGTAGTAATTTATATGATGAGTGATATGGATTCTGCAGGCTTTGGGCTTTGGGTAATTGTGGAAACTAGACTATAGAGAAAAATGCGGAACCATTAAGCAGAAAACATCATAGATGGGTTTACTGTCTGACAGGAATCTCTTCCATGCTGGAAAAGCCATAGTGCCATTTTTAATATCAAGAATATAAAGAACGTAGATGTACATAATGAAAATCAAACGGAGGACAGGTGTTCTCATCATGATCCAGGTATGTTAATGGAGAGATTACCATTCCTGACTGCACTCCACTGCCCTTCTGAAGGATGTTACTGTATTGAGTAAACTTCTAGTGGAACAATCTGTTAAAAAAATTGCAAAAATCACATCTGTGGGCTGAAACAGCTTTATTGGCCTGGCATTGCTTGAAAGTTCAAGCAGACTGCTCTTTGTGAAGGCTGATAGGCCTTAGTGCTTAGAGTCAGAGCGGTGCTGCATAACTAATGACTGTAAGGAGAGGATAATAGCTGTGTATTACATTTAGTTACCTAATTCAAACAATGTAAATACATGCATTTTGCCTGATTTCTGCCTTAACAATTATTATTTGGCTCATTTGTTACAGCTTTTTGAACAGTGAAGGTTGGTTAAGAGAAACGATTCAGAGGAATGAGAGGAAAACATTGTAGGACGTATTTTGCAACACTGCTTAGGTATTCTAGAGTAAATCCAGAGGAACATTGCTGCTTCTACTGCAGCATGTATTTACATCATGGGAAAAACTAAGAGAATGGTAAAAGAGACAGTCAGTTGAAATGGGGTGTAACATGATTGAAGAGAGGGGTCAAATTCTTTCCTGCCAAAAATGAGCAAACCTCTGTGAAAATGTCAGTGAAGCTTCACTCAGAAATGTCAGGAGAAATTTTAACCAGAGTGGGAATTTCACAATGAATACATTTCTATTTTTGAAATAGAGCCATATCTTTAAGCACTTTTATGATTAAATGGAGGCATTTTCAGTGGGCTTTACTGTGCACTGTTCTACGAGATACCTCTCCTGTTTCTTAGCCAGACAGCCCACGTGTCTGCACAGTGTTAGAGAAGGAAACTCTGCAGCTACCAGGCTCCTTTCTGCGAATGTGGGCTTCTGGCTCCTCGTCTGAGCATACTGGCACCCTGCAGCCACAGCCTCATACAGGGCTTCTGCCATCTATGAACACAGTTCTGGCTTCTCTGCCCTGACTGCCACTTCTACAGCACTGGTGTTGGGCTCTGCAGATCAGCAATGATCTTTTTAAAAACATTTTTAAAACTGTTTTCATCATAGTTTTTAAAAATTCTAATTAAAGTTTGGGAATTTCCACATTCAGTTCAGTTATGAAACATGAAATTATTTTCCCATAATTTTAAGTGACCTTCAGCCATATTGTTGTAGTTGGGTTAGAGGAAACAGTAAAAGCATAAGGCTTTGGTTATAAGGAGAAGAAATTAAGCAGTTAATTGTATTCTGGTGTGAATAACATTACCTCACTGTCCAATACGAGTAAACAGAAAGAATCAGAAATATGCTTATGAGTACTTCAAGGACATTATTAATTTTGATAGATCTGTATGTACACCAATGTGTCTGAGAACAGAGATCTGGTCCTTGGATATACGTCCTGAGGTACAGAATATAGGCCCTGCTACTTAGAAATGCTAAATTTTGACTAAATTAAGAGATTTTGAAACATGAAGGGTAACCAGGTTCAGTAATTTTTAAAAAACTCTTTCCTTTATGGGGAATACAAGTTTTTTACTAGCTATATAAATTCCATTTTTAAAGAGGAAACCAATTAGGAAGTTTTGTTTCTTGCTAACTGCACAAATGCTTTTCACAGAAAGGTTTAGTGGAACTCTATGCACTTACCTATGTGGTTTTATCCACAAGAATTCATACCAAGTCAGCAAACCAAGAAAAATCCAAGTGCATGCAAAAAAGAAAGAAAGAGTAAGCGAAAAGATTTCTCAAAGATTCACATCCCAATTAAACAAGTAACTGACTTGGCAGGTCTTGTCTTTGTTCTATCTCTGCAGCATAGTCTACGAAAGAGCATTCCCTGTGGGAGCTGTTAGCCTTGAATAATAAAACAGATAACATGCAGAGAAGGCTGAAAAGAGCCATTGCAGAGGTTAAGGGAGAAACACTAATTTTGGTAAGGAATTCCAGTGTTGGATGTAAAATTCGCTCAAATACAAGGGAACACACGTTCTTGTGGCAAGACAGCTCAGCAACCAAGAAAGTTATCGGGCATGAAAAGCTTTATTTTCCAATTAGATCAGTTTAGGGAGTTTGATATATGTGGCATGTTTCTCCACCATGTCTCATTCAACTTTTGGTCTCTGTGCAGTTGAGTAGCTCCAGGTTCAAGCCTGGCTTTCTCCTTTGTCAAAGAATTTACAGAGGCAGAGATGCCGGAAAGAGCCCCCAGCAAGTTTTCTCCTTACAATTTAGTCAAAAAGTTTTCTCATTTTCACAAATGTTTCTGCTCACAAGTCAGTTGGAGACCCAGAAGAGACCAGGACAAGTTTTACAGAGAAGATTCTGCTTCCACATCTCTGCTTCAGTATTATTCTCTGAGAGCTGCTCCCTAGAAAATATGTTGCTCTCATATCTCCAGCCAACATCTGGCCTGAGAACCCCTGCTACACAGATATGAACACAGTCTCAGTCTTAACACATTGCTGAACTTCCCACTGTGCAGGAGTAAAATGTAAGAAAAGGAAGGGATGTAACACTGCCTTCAATTCTACTGGTGCAGATTTATGACCCTGTTGAAAAGGTGTTCCAAAATCTGCTGCAAGATAATCCTGGTTGGTTCCCTAGAAGTAGCTTTAAAATATAACCACCCCCACATAGGAAAGGTGTGGTCTGTATCCTGCACACAAATAACCATGAAAAGAGAAAAATACTTGATAAATGCAAAATATAGTCCAGGTAACCCCTAGGACTGCCTATCTTCCCTTAAAGTTATGAGCTGCAGGGACCTGAGTGCCAAGTGTATGCATCACTGGCCAAGAGCATAGAACAGGGTTTAGGGCACTGGGACACTGGAGATCTGGTTGTCTTCCTTATACTGCCTCTCATCTGCTTTTCTCTTTGCCTTGCCTCTCCACTTTTCTGTACCTGTAAAGTAGCAATACTAATAACACATACTTCTTTTGTAAAGCATTAACATCTGCTAAAGCAATGAAAATATCTTCATTCATATTAATAATAATAATTGATGGTGCCTATCTGAAAGCAAAAATGTACAGGAAGAGAACAGAAAGTATTTAGCTGGAAATATAGCAGTCAGGAGAAGTGTCTGTGTCATGTGTTGCAAATATGGAAAACAGAATACAAAAGGCCCATTTAATTCGCATGAGATTCCTGACTCCTCATGTACCACGTTTGGTGCTGATTTATTTGAATTAAGATGGCAAGTAAACCTCCTCTCGCTGTTTTTCGTTGAATTTTTGGTTTAGTTTTCTTTTGTTTTTAATCAAGTTCTTGCTCAAGCCCTGTGAGTAAGAATTCAGCAACACATTGTAAATCACATTCTGCAAGTTCTGTGACTGCAGACGAGATAGTAAAAGATAATGCTCTGTATTTCACATGTGTCTGGTTTGTCATTCAGGCACCACATGTCAGATTCTCCCTATACACAGTTGAATGTGTGAGCAGAAAAGCTGGTAGAGATTGCAAACAACATAATTTTAAAGTCCTGATAATTTGAATCCTTTAGTTATTGCTGAAACAATATATTTTGAGTACAGTATTAGCACTTGGAGGTATCATTTGAAGGCATGATTTTTACTACTAGTGTAGATGTTTCACTATCTGCAGTTTAAGAGGTAACAATATAAAAGCAATTTTGCAAAATGTCTGTACTAAAAATTAACTGTAACAATTGGTGATCTCTTGCTTTTCACTTTAAAAGAATACATCAAGTCACTGCCATTTTGTCATGCATCTTAGAAGTAAAATCACAGCAGAGGAAAATATTATTACAGGTTTATTATGTCTCAAAATATAGAAATATATTCCAACAGCATATTTTAAAGAATAATATAACAATAATCTTCAGCTTCTTAGTCTCAAAATGGTACACCATTTTTTAAAAATATATTACTTAATGTACCCAAAATTTAATATCCATCAAATTCCATTCAGAATAAATTGAGTTCAAAAAAAGCATATCCACCCACTCAATTTATACAGAAACCAGTAAATTTTTGAAGACAACCCAGGAATCTAACTGTTCCAAAATGGTAATTCAGATGGAGACATATTTTGCCGTACACCCTTGTGCATAATCTGCAACTAAATGTAGATATGTAGGTAATGCCAGTATAAAATAGAGATGGAAGTGTAAAATAGAACTGTTCTATTAAGGGGAAAGAGTTCCCAAGACTGAAATCAGTACTGCTAATTTATTTTCTTTTTTTAACTGAGTGTATGCATTAAAAGGATTTATGTATTACTCCAAAAGCAAGGTAAAATAAATTAGTTTCTGCAAAAACGGCAGCTGCACATTCACATGCATACACACAGTCACACACACACACTGATTTTATCAGTCTGTAATAATCTGAGATTTCTGAAATATATTTTAAATAACCGGAGAAGTCAGAGTTACATGAATAGACTGTCTAAGGAGAAACTGATATGTCCTATGCATTTTTTAGCAACTCTCTGAGAATTGTTTAAATGAAGCATTTTTAGTGAAGTCAATTCCTGATAAAAGCATATATTATAATTAGTCATGTAATAGAGAGAAAACAGAGTTTCTGTTTTCCCATTTTCATAACAGTAAAACAAAGGGGTGTCCAAAGACATTGAATGTCCTTAATTCAAAATAAGCATATATGTAGTGGTGGTGGAAATGTAATCTGTAATTGGTTATGCAATTCACAACCACAGGATTTGATTTGAGGCCAAATATTTAGGGAGATTAGAAAGTTATTATATGGATTTAAGAATTATAACAAAGTTACAATAGTTAATGCAAAATAAAAGGAACAATATCTCACATTGAGTCTCATTATTTAAACTAATTCCCACCCGATAGAAAAGCAGATGGGACTGAAAGTAGGCTGCAAATTACCCAATGCCTTGTTATGAAAGGTGTTTTTCATCTTTTTCTGAAAACAGCCACCACTAGGGATATGACTTTTGATTAAAGAGGTGACAATTGCATACCCAATACCTTCCCTCACACACTCACAAAACACATCCAGAAGTAGAAGCTAAATAAAGCAAAGCCCTTCCATACTGCATCTTCTGTATATTTTGTGTATATAGTGTATATACTGTGTATATAATGGGAAGGATTGTGTGGTTTTTGTTTGATTTTACCTTGTGGTGCTATTATAAAAATACTTGCCAGAGCAGTGTAGTAGATAAGAGACTCATATTATTAGAGGTAAGAATGTTGTAGTTCAATTTTTAGTGTTAACTTGGAAAGTCCTAGATAAAGGCAAGAGTCTGTCTACACAGAATTTCCAAAGCCTGGAGCCTTTTGCAAACTCTGCAGCTCACAAGCCAAAAAGTAACATACTCCTCCAGTTACACTCATTTTGTTAAAGAAAATAGTTATAACAATTATGTGCAATTTTTTCACTTCTATTTTCTATCTACTATTTATTTACTTAAGCACTGTTCAACATTTCACTTTTTCTAATGGAGCAGAACTTCTAAAAGAAAAAATATGTTTAGTCGAGCAGTTTTGTTTAGTTTTTTTCCCTGTGTCTTTTTCTAAATAAATACCTCGCCACAGTTTTCATTGGCACAATATGACCAAATGTATTTTAGTTCCTTTAACAATACAAAGCCGTTACAGAAGTTCTGGAGTTTCTAGTTTTAAAAAATTCTGTACAAAGGCTTTACCTTAAAATATTGAAACAGAATGAAACAGATTTCAGCACGATCCATTGAAAAACTAGTTTGTGAACTTTTACTGCATGGTGAGGCGACCCATAAAATAAATGGTTCTGAAATTTTGCTCATACGAAAGAAACTATATACTTTTAAATAAATAAAAGCTACTATATACATTATACTGTACAATTAAATGAGAGATGACATGAAATGGAATAAATTTAGGCCTGCCTTTTCATCAGCAAGGCTTATATCTTGACTTTATTACAATTTTGAATAAACCCCTCTGCTTTAGATTATCTTTTTATTCTAGTGACAGCCACATGAACGCACCACCATATTCCTGTATTTTTTTAAAATAACATTGGAACTGTCATCAAAGTAGAGCACGGAGATTGCGTTCAGTTTTGTTGGTGCACAGCATGGCTTTGGTACATGATCAGGGAACATCAAGTGAACCTGAAAGATAGATAAATACATAGCTCATATATCAAACAGAGAGGTAGAAGGACAACATCAGTGGAAAACATGTCTTTGCAATTCAGAGAAGGCTGTGGTCACAAATTTTCCTTGGTTAGCAACTTTAAAGCACAGCTTACCTCCAGAGCATTGCTCTGATTTCAATTGCACGGGCAGAGTTATACAATAAAAGCAGATGGAGAGATAAATGAGGAGAAGTGGCCAAGACAGAAAGTTGGTTTTCAGATGACATTTAGAAAAGAGTTGGAGTTAGGTAACTGCTCAGGAAAACATTTAAACATATTGTGCGTACCGTCTTTGGGGAGGACAGTGCTTAACATGAAGCAAAGGCTCAAGCCCTGAGTCTCACCAGGACCCAAGCATGCGTGAAAAAATGCTTTCCCGTGTTGGGATCTCAGCGTGGAGGAAAATCTGTTGCAGACAGCAAAGGCTGTGCAGGCAAAGGCTCTGGAACTGTTTTTAGCCTATGAAATGGTAAGATATGTGCTCTTAGACAGTATGAGTGCATTTTAGGGGCTTATCTACATATCAGTGGATCCAATTCTACTTCCACTGAAGTAAAAATCAGTTCATAAGGTGGGTGCCAGCTGGACAAAATGTCTGGGGAAAGGGCTGAGGAAGAAAAGTCTTTGTGTTCTCTAGGCTGAAATATATCAATGGAAGGTTAAAGAGAAGGAAAAGAGTTTTGAACAGCATCCCAGAACGAACAAGATCTAGTGGAAATATCTGAAAATGGGGGAAATACAAGTTCTTTGTACTTTAAAGAAGGTTGGATGTAATATTCTACACATGCTGAAGACTTGGAAACTGGGGAGGCCAGAGAAGAGGGAGATGTAATAGAGAGGGCAAGAGATTATTAAGGCATGGATGAAGACTTCAGCAGTAATAGGTTTCATTTGTATGTTAAGTCTTTGTAAATCTGTTAGAGCCATCTGTCTTGCAGTGATATAAGCTCAGAGCCTTTGCCAGACAACAGAGAACAGTCTATCAGGAAACAATTTTTACATAACTGTTACCATGAGAAGGTCTTTTGAAATGAGCAATAATAAATCCTGAAGTAGCAGTTTAGTAAAGGTTTAGACACACACTTAAAAATGGTTTAACAAATGAGCAGCAAAGCACTGGAGAAAAGAATGATTGTGCCTCATCCAGGCAGATGTTTGCCCTGTCATAAATCCTGGTTCCACCAGCCTCTGCCACCCCAGCTGGAAGCTCCATGGCCCTGCTAACCATGGCAGCGATGGTCACAGGTTTTTCAAGTGTTTGTTAGCTACAAATTCAGCACGAGCCAACCTGCTGACCCACTGCCTCTCATGACCAGGAAGTCAGCGCGTCTCCTAAGCCTGATCTGAAGGTGATGAAGAAAGCTTATAGAACACATTAAATGCAGCCTATCTTGTATCTATATGGATCTGTATCATCTGTTTGCCTAAGTTCAGCTACGAAAAAAGGAGAGAGAGAGGTACTGGCCTAGCATTTCTCCCATTCTTATTACAAAATAAAATAGAAAAAGAGTCAGCGAAGTTTGGAGGGGTACCAAGGAACAATCATTTCCCAACCCAAAAAATGGTTTTTTTCAGAATGGTGTAATCAGTATGGCCAGGAGATGAATACATTTAGATTAGGGTGGGGCATATGAATAATTGTTTCCCAAACCATCCCCATGTGCACACCTTGTGTAAATCTGAATTTTGTATAATTTAAACCAGAAAGCATTCAACTACTGTTATCTCATCTAATTTATGTGCAGCTAAAATTTAATTAGCCTCATGATTTTTTGGCTGCATAACTGAATGCATGTACTGTACATGCAGAGGGAAACACAATTCCAAAAAGGCCGTAATAATGGGAAAAATTTGACTATCCAATTTAAAAAATAGGACAAACTACACACATTTCTTAACAACTGGAAATTAATCATTTTTGGACACAAAAGACACATAATAGAAACTAACGTTGGGCCAATTCTTATTTAACAGTCCATAATTGCAGGAGGGAACTCTAACCTGGGGATCTCACTGATATTGGCAACTTTTCTGGACAATGTTTACATAATGCTAAACTATTGCTTTACTGGCTTATTTCTTTTTATCTCTGAACTGTTCTTCATTGTCTCCTAAACACATTGCTGTATTCCTTGCCAACAGGCATTTTCTGTTTCCTTTCACCTGAACCCTTTAACACACTTCTATTTATTTCCAGCCTGACATTTTCCCTTCTTTTTATAAATCTTGCTGACTTGAATTCTGGTGTAGAAGAATAATGTAGCATTGGTGGCTGGACTTGGAAAGGGTGAATAAACAAAAGCTGAATGGAAAGGAAAAGGTCTCACCATATGATGAGTTTTTAAAAATGTCCCTGTCATAGAATCATAGAATCAATCAGGTTGGATAAGACCTCTGAGATCGTCAAGTTCAACCCTTGATCCAACACGGCCGTGGTTACTAGACCATGGCACTAAGTGCCACATCCAGTATCATCTTAAAGACCTCCAGGAGCAGCAAATCCACCACTTCCCTGGGCACCACATTCCAATGTCTGATTGCTCCCTCTGTAAAAAATTTCTTCCTAATATTCAACCTTCTAGAAATACTTGACGATTTTCACAAACAGAATTTGGTTTCTATCAGAAAGATATCAAGCTTCATTTTTGTTTATTTGCTTTTTTGGTTTTGGGACGTTTTTTTGGTGTGGGGATTAAATTTGAGGGGGGTGTTTGGGGTGGTGTCCCAGGATGGTAGTAACTGCACTCCTTTCTGAAGGAGGAAAGGTTTTTAAGGCCCAGATTTTTTATGTGAAAATCAAAGAAAAAGATCATCTTCCATGGACACATCTGTCAGCATAATCCGATGGTCAGGATACTTCGCTATTGTCACTTTATATCAGAGGGAACTTTAAACCCATGTTTCTCTAATTGCAGTTGAGTAACTTGACCTTTCCAGAAACAAATTAGAGATGGCAACCCTTTCCTGTTCTGATTTTGTACTGCTGCTCCCTCCTTGTTTATTATCCCTCATTCCTCTGCTTCTTAATCATTCTGCTAATACCAATGCTAATACCAGTTCTTCAGCCAACATAGGTGAAAAACCAATTTTTGACCAAACCAACCAGACTTTAGCCTCATAGCATTACATTTAGGCATAGTCTAAAGGTCATGATTTCTGTAGCTGAATGCTGCCAGGGTAGAGGAGGCCTAGCCAGCTGCCTCAACTAAGATCATCTTTTTGGCTGCTTTTGTTGAGGCACAGGAGAAAACATAAGAAAAAGCAGAGGCAGAAAGCTGGCTGTGAATCCCCTTTTACATGTACCAGGCTGAGCAAGAGATCCAAACACACTTATTTTTAAATTGCATTTGTAAGCCAGGCATGACTGAACACAATTTCTTACATGCAAATGCATCTGTTTGCAAAGCTTCACATTAAATTACAGTGTAAGTATCTCTGCCAACAGTTGACAACAGAGGTCCATAGAGTGGCCAAGTGTCATCATTTCTGGAAGGTATAGCATGTAGATTTTAACATTGAGCTGCAATAAGCTGAAAAACTCTTGGAAGTCAGACCAGGGGCCCCCTTTGTTCCTAACGATTCTCCAGTAACATGACACAGTACTCTCATGTGTTATCACATTTAAAATGGAGGGGGAACCTACCACAAAGGCCACTCTGAGCAGCTCATCCTCTCCCCAACATAATCATCAATGCATGTTTTCGAAATGGGTTATCATTTACCCAGAAGCAATCAAAATTCAATAGTAGTAAACAGAAGAGTCAGACCCTGAGCAAAGACACTAACAACTGCATAATAGGCAACTCCAGCATAGGCAGAGGCATACCAGAGTCTGAACAATGGCGTGGTTTGTTGCGTTCATGTGAGCATTGAGGGGGAAAGAACACTCTCCATCACAGTAGAATGCAGCGTAGCCCTCTGGTGCAATAATCCAATCCTAAAACAAGAGCAAATAGATCCACTCAATATTTTTTTTCTCACTCAGAGAATTTGGAACTATATCAAACTAAGACTTGTTCAATGACAAAAGGAACTTCAGAAGGTGGCATGTGAAACAACTTTTTTTTTTTAAAGTAATTGCTTTGTTCATGCAAAACAGAGATGAAAATTAAATTAAACTTAAAAATCCATACTGAATACCAGGTAATGAGACCGTAAGGGGAATTAAAGATCAAAATATGTTTGTAGAATACTTTTCCTCACAAACCAAAAATCTTGAGCGTTTCTTGATGCAACAAAAGTAATTAAAATGCATTCTCTTCCTTCAGCATACTCAAAACCATTAACTGTATTATTGCATGAAACTGAGGGTTGCTAGTAATTACGCGTTGGCATGTCAATGAATCATGCATTTTGAATATTTCTAGCAACACAGTATGGGCAAAAGACCACAAGAGGGAAAATATTTTAAAATGTTAATGAAAGTTGTGTGTTTAGTTTGCTGAATTATTCCTTTGCCAGGTAATGGAAGTGCTGCAGGAAGGATGGAGAGGATCAGGTACCTACTTCCTGGGGTTTGTATCTTTTTTTTTTTTTTGTATGTCATTTCACCCTGGGTTTCACTGATCAAATACTGTGCAGTGTAGCTTTGGCTTTCCAGCTGAAACTTTTAACTCTTAAGGTACTTTTTGGGATAAAAATATATTTTCTTTTCTCTATGGCCACCTTGGCCACTATGGCCACTCATCTGAGAACCTTGCACATCTTGGAGCATATCAGAATTTACTGTTTAGAAAAATTAAAAAGCTGTTGATATCTTTAAAAAAATCTGTGATCTACAGAGACATAACGTCTTGCTTGTTCAGTAGCCTGAGTTCAATACCATAAGCCTGCTCTGTGGCCCTGGATGGGGTTATTATGCTTTGAAGACTTGGGAAAACAGCCTCTGCCTGCTTCTTCAGGCTGCTGTGAGGATAAATATACTACAGAATATCAGACAGGATAATAAGGCCATACGAGAATCTGAGCTAGATACATAAAGGATGAGCTGCTACCAAAGAGATAGCATACTTTTTCTCCTCATAGACTTGTTCTGCTCCTGGAGAGTTGTTTTAAAATAATTCAGAGAAATGTGAAATGCAAAGACAGCCATCTCTGAATTCTTGCCTACATATACAATATGTCTAGGTTATAGGTTGCTGATGGCCTTCTTGTTCTTTCTTTATAAAGAGTTCCTTGCTTTCTGGAAAAAACCCCTAGTTCGATGTCTATTTTCTTTTCTTGTAATGCCCCTCCTCTGACTTCATGACCTTTTACTACATTTTTTTTTTTGTTACTGTATGGCAGGATTCCCCAGTTTTCCCCAGAAATTATATAAAATTAGCTATGGTGTTATGAAGACCACTGAGCAGTGATCCAGGATTTACTTCCCTAAGGATCCTACCCCAGTGAAATCTCTCTGACCTGCAGTAGACAGCACTAAACCAGGTTGAATTCAAGTGCAAATTAAAAAAGTTGCATTACTTGCTGTGGGTATTTTGCTTTCATTTACTACAGATTCATTCATATCTTGAGTAATAGTTCAAATTTATCTTTATGTGAATGAATCCAGAACATAAAGCCACAAATGTGTGCAATATCTTTGAGAGAACAGCTGAAAAAGGTAAAGAGATAGTGAGTGATAGCAGTACTGATAGGGATTTGTTACAAGATGCATTAAAAGAATTTGTCTCTCATCAGTGATGTACCAATTACCAGAAAGAAAACAGGGTGTAAATAATGGGGGACTGTAAAATAGATAGTACCAATTGGAACTGATAGGAAAAAGCATTTATAGTCATACCTGCCATCCTAAGTCTCGGAAGCTCACATAAAGTTCATGTTTCTTACATGCTTGCTTTTGCTCGCTCGTGTTATAATCTACAGGAAGAAAATAACATTAATAAATTTTTTAGAAGCATTACTAGAACTGACAAGATTTAACTATTTTTGAGATGCTGACCAAACTGTACAAAGGAAATAAAAACCATACTGTCATTTATATTCCTAGGGTTGGTTGTAAAGGTGATGTTTACTTGGACATGCAGAATGAACACAGGTGGATTGATACAATTTGTGTACACAGGCAAAATAAGACATACAGCATTAGGGGAAAGAGGTTTACATGATGTCTGTTTGCTGGCTAGCTGGGTAAGACCTCTGATAATATGCACACAGGTAATCAAAGAGGACAAGGAAGAGCCTGATCCAAGATATGGGGAAGTCATCTGCATGCTGGCACAGTTTCAATTGCCAGGTAAAGAAAGTAGCCCAATTCAAAAGATAAATTAACAATGATAAAAATTGTCCTGAAACAACAGAATTTCCCAAAGTTTGTAATTTAAACACATAATAGGACATTTCATATGCCTTCATTTTTTACCATATTTTCTGGAAATATTCACTACTTGATGACTTTAGTTGGTAATACTAATGTAAACAAGTAGATTAACAGGTGCTTTTTAAAGGACTGAAAGTTTCTGGACTGGCAGAGTTGTGTCAGGATAGGACACAGAGAACCTTCCCTACATGCTTCTCCATGACAATCGTAATCCTGGAGAAATTCTAGTACTTGTTCCTTACTGCTCCTTAGTAATAGGAAAGGAAGGGAACAGGGTCATGCCTTCATCACATTATCACCACAGAGCTGGTTTATAGAGCTATTCAAGTGATGCCATAACTGAGGTATGCAATAGAGCAGGGAGTACAGGTTGTCTCCTCTGTTTCCAATTCAAGAATGCTTAAAGTGAATTTTTTGGACCAAAATAACCATTCTGGAAAGAAAAAAAAGTTCACCAAAAAAATTCACAACAACAAGAAAAAGCAAACAAACAAAATCCCATAAGACCCAAACAAACAAGGAAGATATGGAAAAAGAAACAAAGTCTTCAGTTCCAGGAAAAGTCATTTCTTTAGAAACATTTTTTTTAACATTATAAGCCCTGAGGCTGGAATGGGAATGTCTCTGAAATTATCCCGAAAAAATCAGGATATTTAAGAGATAGAGGCCTTTTCTCACATAAAATGAAAGGAAGGGAGTTCTACAGACTGTGAGATAACATATGTAGTTCTTCACTATCCTTACAGAAAACTCTTCCAAATATACAGCCTAAAGGAACTTTTCTGCAAATTTGACAACACCTTCTCGTCAGCTGTCTTGATCTCTTCTTTCATTGCTTCTCTGGGTTCTCTTCAACTTCTCTGTGTCTTTCCGAAGATGTGATGACCACAACTGAGCACAGTGCCAAATTAAGTAAAGTAATTATTTCATATTATTTCCAGATTGTTTTCTAGTAGTATAACCCAGAATAGGAATTTTGCAGCAAAACCACACTGTCAAATGATGAGCTTCAGAATCTTTTTTTTATATATTCCTGCCTAGTGACCTTAATAGTCTGTTGTAGTTGTACAAATCAATGGATAAAAAGCAGATTTTGGGGGTGAGGATGTTGATGACACCAGCAGCCTGATGGGGCTGCAGCAAACATAGTACAGTACAGTCAAGATTCTGAGGGATGACATCAACAAGAGCATTGCAACCCATTGCAAGTCAAGCAAGTATGGCACGAAGCCACTGTGGCTGACTAGAAAACTCTTGACTGAACTCGAATTCAAATGAAGCAAAAGTAATGTGAAATTGGGATGAACTACACAGAAAAAATATAAACACATTGCCTGGGCATGGAGGGACAGATATTAGGAAAGCTAAAGCTTAACTGGAGTTGAAACTCGTGAGGTCATCAAGCAGTACCTTTATAGGCACATTCGTAGCAAAAAGAAAACATGAAAAAAATACAGATTTGTGTTCAGTAGAGTGAAGGACCTGGTGATAAGGACTCAAAAAGGTTAAGGTACTCAATGACTTCGTCTCGTTTTTTACTCGCAAGATTTACCCTTAGGACTTCCGAGTCCCTGACCCTAGTGGCTGAAGTTCTATCCATAGTAAAAGAAATAGAGTTAGGAATTAGTTAAACAATGAAGATACATGAGTCCGTGTAAACAGAAAGGATGAATTTCAGGGTGGGGAATGAGCTGACCAACATCATTGCAAAGTCACTTCCTGCCATTTTTGAGTGTTCATACACTGGAGGATTTTTCCAATGATTCAAAATGGAAAATGTAACGCCCATCTTCAAGAAGGCCAATCAGCTTAACCTCAGTTTCTGGGAAGTTTGTGGAAAAAATTCTTGTGGAAACTGTGTCCTGGCACATGAAGAACAAGAAGGTGTTTGGGAACAGTCAGCATGAATTTACTAGTTCAAACTCTGCCTTACCAACCTCATTCTTTTCTGTGATGGGCTGACAAGTTTTGTGGGCTTTTGAAGAGCACTGGGTATTGTTTCTTGTGTTTTTAGGAAGGTTTTGGATATCGTCTCCCACAATATCCTAGAGTCAAATTGGTCAATCCAACCAATAACTTGGGATAGGTAAGACTACACTGGATGGAAACTTGTCTAGGCTGCTGGGCTCAAAGGGCTGGTATCAGTGGTACAAAGTCTGCCTGGCAGCTGGTTACTAGGGGTCAGCACTGACGCCAGTACTGACTAACGTCTTCATTAGTAGCTTGGACAATAGAACAGAGTGTGTTCTCTGCAAGTTAACAGAGGATACGAGATCTGGGAGTAGTGCTGAACCATCCAAATTACCAATAAAAGGTGAAAGATTCATAAGAGATTCAACAAGATGTCACTCAAAATACCCACACAAATTTTTCTCTTATTGGTAACATGCTCTTTGAATAGGTTTTTTCTTTGTTTTTTAAACAGTCTGTGTACCTACTTTCTGTTGAATACACATAGGCCCCAGTATGACTCCCAAAATTGTGTCAAAAGCTGTCCACAAGTCAAGATATGTCCATTTGTAGTACTAAATAACCATCAGGGATCTAAAGTTAGGCTTTCTAATCTATAATACCTCAAACCCTCATCCTTTTTTAAAGATGAACACTTCATTCTTTCCTATGGTATTTTCCTAGCCCTTCAATGACAGTCATTAAAAGATCTCTGCAGATAGCTGCCATCTCAGATAATCTCAGTTGTCCCAGGTCATGCTGAGTCAAAATATACACCCACATCCCATGGGAGTTCTGTGTCTTTCTGCAGTAGCAATTAGAAGGAACACAGGATACCCTAAGAAATCACAGGTTTTCAAAAATCTGTATGTCTTTAATAAAACAAAAACCCCTAAATCATACTTTGTTCTGAGTTGCCTGTAATAATCCAGCATGTTCTGTACACACACTAGAAGTAAGGTGATCAAGAAGAAGGTAATCAAAAGTAAAGGAACTTTAGCTTTAGTAAAACAGAACTGTGTTTCACTGATAATTCTTTACAAGGATCTATACACTCATTTTAACTAATATCAGTGCTCATAGGAAGTAAATATTGAGCTTTTCCCTCTCAATTATTAGTGGGAATTTAAAATTCATACATATAGAATATAAGTCACTTTGCAAAAAAAACTGACTAAAACATGTGGAAAAGATATGCATGTGAGAAAGTCAGAAAACTGGTTTTAAATAGCACTCAAGCAGGCAAACAAATGAAAGCTGAAGATTTTGCTTTTGACAGCTTTCTCTGTTACACATTTTTGTATTTGAGAACATGAACAGACGTTTTAGTGCCAGGATGTAGCATAAGTCCTTACACTTACAGGAGAAAGTCTGAATAATAAATATATAAGTGGTTGCACAGATGTCACCATTGTCTTGATACTCTGGATCATGTAAATATAGGTTAAGTAGCAGTGGATGAGTAGTCACACCAGAACACCTGATAAAATGGTATACAGACTGCAAGCCATCTAACGAAGTCACCTATGAAGAAAGTGACACTTCCTTGAATTCTATCTTTCATATAAGACAAATTTTGTGTGTAATGTAACGTTTCATGTAAGTATCAAATGTGACATTTATAATAGGATCTGATGCCAAGGATTCAATTTCACATACTGTAGCTTCAAGGTCCATATGCTTATTCTGTATAGAATCAGAACTATAGGATATTGTGACCTAGAAAACATTGTTCCTCAGCTATTCAGGGACTGCAGTTGGAATCCAAGCCCCTGCATAGTAGGAAGAGCTGTGGAAGGAGGGCAAGAAAATATATATACAAGAAGTTTCAAGAGGACTTTTTTTTTTTGGCAGGGAAAATAGAGGCATGTAAACATGCCTATATGTATTATTCCAAAGTACTACATTTTTAATTAATTAATGTGACATAAATCAATAAAATACAGGAAATGTAGGCTTAAATATTGTTTTCTGGTTTTATCTCACTGCATTATGAACAAAAATTATGTAGCTTTGTTTTGCATTTTCCTGGTGTAAGTCAATACTCAGTATTTAAATCTGGATATTCTCTAGTGCCCAATTACACTGTAACTCTTTTTACAAAAGGTTAAAAAATTAAAATTAAGCCAACTTTGATTTTAAGGAAGAGTTATGTCTTGTCCTTTGGGAACGAGTTGTCTAGTTTGGGTTTGGGTTTTTAATAATTTTTTTTTTCTACAGTTTGACAAAAATAAAACTGGGCAAATAATAAACAGTTCAATCCTCTGTGCACAGCAGGCAGTTGGAGTCTGAATGCTAAGATTAATTCTGTCTGTCTTTATACTACATTGAGGTCATCTTCTCTTGAAGTTCTTAGCAACACAAGGATGCTGATTTTATGACTCTGCATCTTCATGACTAATTCAAAAATTGTCTTGTCCATTGGAAGGGAAGAGCTGAGTTGCCCAGTGGAGCTTTTTTTTTTGATGTGCTCAGAATACAGTAAAGCTAATTTCTGAGGTCCAAGAACTTAAAAAAGAAAAAGGCAAAATACAAAAGGCAGGAGGCAAAAGGAAGATGACGGAAGGCAAGGGTAAAAGAGGGAAAAAAAAAAAAGAGAGGAGAAAAAAGGGGGAAACCCTCAAGAAACAGAAAATTAAGAAGAAAAAAGCAAGAAGAAAATAAAGACATGACTTCATAGTGAAGTTGAGATTGATGCATAGAGAAAGGTATAACCAAAGCCTGTGACAGACAAATGGTAACACACCTATCTGGGTCTGACTACGTAACCTCTGGCTTTATAGGTGAGCATTTTTCACTGTCAACATCTGTCTTACATGCTGTAGGTACACGATTATGGAACAAGCTTGGAAAAAAATTACCTCCATCACACAGTGACCTTTGCCCATCATTGTGTCTTTTGTGTCAAGTGTCTTGCATTAGGGAGAGAATAAGAATTGAATGTAGTCTATTGAATCTTCCATAAAGATGATGGCCAGAATTCTTTGGTCTTTTTTCCCAAAAACTTTTGCATTTAAATATGAAGAGATGAAGACATACTTTTGAAGTGCTGCTCATTACTGGAAGCTGTAGAGAACTTGGAGAATTAGCCTTCTCTCACAAACCCGAAGGGATGCAGCATATCCCCCACTTCCTGGGGCTTATGAAGAGGAGGTAAAGGGCATAGCTTTTCCCTGATAGCAGGGTCTCCACATGGAGTCTGATAAGATTCAGTGATTGAAGTAATAAGAACATGTTCTCTTCTCTATGCCTTTTTTGCACACTGGAGCATCTGGATAGAATCTGTACATTGCCTTTGTAGCCTTCAGCAGGCTTATCCATGGTATTTAATGAGTACTGTTGCAGTAGCTGTTAAAAGGAAAAGTGTTGTGAATCACTTGTAGTGTGAAAAGTCCCATCAGTGATCATTAGCAGCACTCAAATAAAAGAAGTTTGTTGATTTGTGATATGGGGATTGTTGAGGCAAACTGCAAGGCAGGAGCATGGAAGCTGATTTGCCATGGTGCAGGAGCTACACCTCCAAGAAGTTTTGCTGCAGAGAATGTTGCCATTTGAGACTGTAGTGACTTACCTACCTTCAGCTTTGCCATCTATTCCAGCCTGTCCATATCTTGCTGCCTCCAACTCCAGTCAGAGGTCAATGTTCCTGATTTTGATGCAACTCCATATGCAATTGCTTCTTAACCTGATTTTGTTTTAACAGTATGGTATTCTTGAACTGCAATCTCTTTTGAAAGAGATCTGTCATGGATCAACATATATAGTGATGTACCTCTACGCTTATATAGACCTTGAAGATGTTAGGAGAAAATTTGTTTCATTATGCACATTTTTCTAGAGATGTTCTGATTTTTTTGTTTTACAGCAGCTCTGGAGCATGACTGGATGGACGGACAAGGCTGACATATTTTGAGACTTTCAGACAGCTCTTCCTGAGGTAATTCTCATGTCAATGCAACTTGCCAGCATGTGTTAAGGCTGAATTTTTCCCAGGTTAAACCATCAAGTAGCTTGTGTTCTGATTTCCTGCCATAATCAAGAAGGTTTAAGAAATCTGTTCAATTCTCATTTCCTCATGCACTAGAAACATAGGATTCAACCTGAAAGTGTGATATTTATATTTAGGTATCATGTTTGTACCAGGTACTTAGATGATTTACCTGTCACCCAAAATAATGTGATTCTCCAAATTAGTAGACATTTTTCAGGAAATATGAAAAATTATTTAAATAATTTCTTTGACTTCTTTAGCAACTCAATAGCAACTTCTGGTTGTTGTGGCAAAATTTATCCTTCTGCAAAAGATCAGGGAAAGGCTTTTGTATTACATTAGAGGAGTCTCTAACCTGCCTCTGTCAAGGTTTTGAGATGGATATAAGCAATGCATATTGCTCATAACGCTTCTCCTCAAATAAGTGAATTCCACTCCCAGGCTAAATTCCTTCTACTAAGTAATGATTTGCTTACACGTAGACATCCATGGGGTTTAGGAATAGCATCTATATTGAGGTTTTGATATGCTGTTACTAGATCTGCCATGCTTCTAGAAAGATACATTTTCACACCCTGTTTCCAAAAAGTATAAATGTTTGTTCAAAAGTGAGAATATTTAGAATGCGGCTTTATGACTCCAGCTGGAGGGAGTATTTCAGGAAAGAACTGGAGCAAAACTTATTTAAGGCTCTAATGGGACTAAGACATTTTCATATGCATTATTGTCAGGTAGGTATTACCTACTTCTCAGGTAGGTAAGGGACCAAATTGACTCCATTCAGGGATATACTGTGCATTTACATCAGTACATGTCAGTTGGTCTAAACTCATAAACCATTTACATTTTCCCAGATTGGTTAAGCTTCCTCATTTTCAGTATTCAGATTTTTGTGTTACTTCTTGTCTTCTTCAGCTGAGAGAGAGTTTAACAAAGTCTAAACATTGTCCCTTGCTAGGCTTCCTTGACAAGTAGTTGAGGTGCAAACCTTCTCTTTACTGTCTACTTTTTTGTTAAGAATAGCAAAGAAATCATCCAGTTGCCAAATGTATAGGACTTGTTTCAAGCTCAGATAGAACCTTTCTTAAACTATTTGGTCATTTAACCCTCGTGGAGCCCATGGTACATGTAACTGACCTGACTTACAGAAGGTAGATCATGCTCAGGGTCAACATAACAAAAGAGGACTGGGAGCACAGTTTCTGACAGTTCAGCCAGTGAGCAGTATCTTGTTGAGCTGCTGTGACTCCATTCCATTTGAGCAAGTGCCCACAACTCCTGTAAACAGACTAGCAAAGCATAGCTTCATCTTACCCCCAACACTTGGCATCCTAGAAGACTCCTGTTGACTACTGGATTTGTTGCGGTTCTGATTTTTCCTTTTGTTGTTGGCTGCTCGGACAGAACGGAAAAGCACTTCACTTGCCTTGAAGAATGCAACCATGAATGGTTGCTTTGACTGAGGCCCATGTCTTCCAATCAGGCCAGCAGATTTAACATTGATACTTCGACCTATAAAGTAATGGAAATTGCAAGTTAAAAGGTGAACTTCTGCCCCACCTTAAGCCACAGTGGGAGTTAAACTGCTGACTGAAACATACCAAGGAATTCTCCATAATCCTGAATTTACGTGATTAAGAATCCTAACAGCATTTTGTGTAACAGAATTTAAAAGACAAAAAAATTCAACCATTTGCAGAAGTTTCAACAGCTTTACAGACAGTTTGTAATTGCATAAAATTGCAGTCTCGGTATCCTATATATCTTACTCATTACACAGATATTTTAATTCAGTCTCATGCACACATCTATAGAACTCAAAAATAAATGAGCCCCATTAAGGTTTATTTGCTACAGAAAGGATAATGTAATGTGGTCTTCTAATCTTTGCATCATTTCACTGTGACATGTGGAACCTTATATCCCCAAAGCAAATCAGTAGTAAATAGAAGTGTAGATAATAAATATGCTTCTGCTTTAAAAATAAGTATTGTACAGTGTTACTCAAACTGATGTTCATTCACCAGTAAAGGTAGGAAGCCATTCAGTCTTTCAAGAGAAGAGAGTTTGAAATATGTGCATTATTGACTCTGGTTCTGTTCCCAGGGGATTTGCATATTTCTTTAAAATATTTGTTCAGTCAGGACTGTGTGGTAATCTCACTATATTATGTGGTCTAAACCTTACCGAAAGAAAGGAAAGCAAAACAAGTCAGTGAAACTGCATCAGTGACATTTTAGCAAATAAACCCTTGCTCTTAACAGAATTTATTTTGGCAGCATAAACACTTTTGTGCATACGTGTATTGTGCAGAGCCCTTCAACCGTCAGAAAATGAGACAGTGTCATGTGAAGTTGTGCAGCTGTGCTGGGTGGGGGACACAGAGGTCCTTTAAATGAGGAGGTGTGGGCACAGGCACCGAGTGCGCTGTGCGGCATCAGGGCGCCTGAGGATTCCTCTAAACCGACTGGAAAAGTTTGCTATGCGGGTGACGGAGGAGCATCTGCCTGACAAACATATAATGCCGTTAACTCAATCATCCTGAAAAAGAACTTGCAAACTAGCATAGGAGTAAACCTTATAGAAATAAGCATATAGGTTTCCTTTTCAAACACAAACTTACAGTGGCCGCATGCCAGAGTCTATATTTCTTAAAAAAACTCTATCACTGGCTTAAATGAAAGAGGCAGTTTGATTTGTGGTTAAAGTAGTTTCCATTCTACTTCCACTGTAACAAATGTATTAATTCAGCTCAGACTTCCTCCTTCTGGCAGCCCTTTTGCAGTAAAAAGAGAAATTAGAAGTTCCAGCCAAATACCATACCTTGAACTGACCCACTTCAATACATAAACACTTTTACAACATGTTTATTCAGGTGTAGCACTTTAAATTGGTTTAAGATGTTTCCAGTGACAGAGAGCCCAGCAAAGGCAAGAGAAGAACTGAGAAAGTTAGCAGTTATGGAGCAGAGTAATTGGCAACATATTCTGAACAATTTTGATAATTACTTTTTTGACTGCAAGGGAAAAATATATTTGTTGAAGCTTCTGATTTCATTTTAAATGGATTTTTAGTCCTGTGTTTCTTTAAATCATCTTTTCATGTGTTTGAGTTACTATTAAATAATTCAGTAACATTAATTTCTATATGTTCCAATCTTCTATTGCAAGTCAGATATGAAAAACTGTACAGACTATTCTCTATTCATTGCAACATGGACAAGCTAGCCTCTTACCACAAAGTTCCAGGTTTCCCCTCTTTTCTAGAGGGAATATTTTTACTATTTTTCTTTATTTTTTGTTCCAATGACTCTCAGAATTTTAATTTTATCTGTAAAACATTCATGCCTTACTGGTGGACATTTTAAAAATACTATTAGATTTATATATTGAGGACTGTAAAGATGTGTGAAGCTTTTCTGAATTTAAATCTAGGTTCTCTGAATTTACAATGGTGGATATTGTGTGCGAAGCAAAATATTCTTCAAACCAATGTGAACTCCCTTTAAAATAACTTCTAATATTATTAAGTTTCCTCTGGGTTTCCTTTGGACTTCAGCAATGAGATGACTATTAAGATTCCAGAAGTTAAGGCTTACTTGGTTATCCAGGATATAGAGATATACCATAAAAAATTAATCCTGTAACCCACAGCCTTTTTACACAGAGAAAGAGCTTCTGTGACTTTATTCCTTTATTTGTTTGATCTTCTAAGCAGCCAGCATGAGTTTTTAGAACTCATTTGTTTAATTCATGAATAGTATACGCACTGAATCTGCTTCTAGTGCAGTCAACAGGAAAACTTTTATTGACTTCTGTGGGTTCATCATTAAACTTTTCTCTCTCAAATTTATCATATACTTTAGCTTAATTGCAACTTTTAGAAGACAAAGCAGTCAAAATATACACTACCCTTAAGACACTATATTTCTTTCAAGGAGGATCTCTGAACTGTTTGGTTTGGAAATTCAAACCACATATGTTGTCTCCATTTTAGGTTGGTTCTTTGCAAAAGAAAGTTTTTACCTTCTATTACCCTTTATTAAAAAAAATTAAATTGTGTATATGTGGGAGATTTTCTTCAGTATAAGAACACAAAGCTTTGCCCCTTCCTGAGCAGGAGGTATTTCAAAGTATCCTGCCTCTGAATGCATCAAGCTTTCTGCCACACCAGCAGTTCCACCTGTGTGCCCTGGTCTTATTAGGTAGTCCTTACCTTTGTAGTGTGAATTTCAGAGTATAGTAAGAAAAGCTTACTCTAACCTGAACTGCCCCTTGTAGCAAAAAGTACTCATGGGCTTCATTTTCGTAAATGATTTTAGTCTATCATTTCTTGTAGTGTTTAGAAAACTCTTGGCTTCAATGGAAATTGAAAATCCAGGTCTCTCAGGCATGCAGTTGTTCCACACTGTGGTATTAGAGCAATATTTTCTAAAATCAGCTAAGTGACTCAGGTTAACCTGCTTAACTGCACTTGGAGCTTCCCCCAGATGAAACTTGTAAAACCAAAACAGCAAGGTGTGGGTTTCTGCTTCTCTTGAGCATCTCTGAACAAGAATTGAATATGGTCAAGCATTCTGAAAAATGGGTTTGTTTTTATCCTTCCATGTCTTTAATTCTGAGGATTTCAAAGATTTTTCTTCAGATTTTAGAAGAAAAGAAGAAAGTACAAGAAACTAGAAATTAGCTTGTGCCTACTCCACTGAAGCTAGCATCTGCAATTGCCCCTACACCTAGGGGTTAAAAAAAAAAGCATAACAGATGGACTTACTCAATGTTGTGACCGCCTGAAGCCTTTTTTATTCTTCACATTCTGGCATGAACTTCTCAATCCTACTATGACAATTAATTGTCTCTTCGTCTCTTCTACATATTGACAGGTATATTCAGAGACTTAGACTTATTTAAAGCATTATGCTCCAAATTTACTGAACTCCTTATTCTTTATTCATATGATTCTGAGTCTTTGTCAAGATACATTTGTTTGACTTGGCATTTATACTTATTTTTGGCTTTTATAATGTTTGATAGTAAAGTGCCCTTAGCAGTTTTATAAAAACTTGCATGAAAGTGCAGGTTTGACTCTCTGAACTGAATGAATATTATTTCTTTTCTCGTTCTGTCTGTTTCTCTTCTCTTCACATTCTGTCCCCTTATAATAAAGGAATCACTGCTGCAAAAATAATTGTGAAGTTCAACTTATAAAAAAGTCCTGCCTCAAGAATCCTGATGATTTTGTGCTTTTCTTTTTTTTTTACCTACAAAATAGGAACAGCACTTAAGGTGATAACTGCAGAGCTGTTTGCTGTGTCACTGTGTCTGCTTTTATGCTGTCCCATGCAGTCATATCATACAATTCTTTTCATGAACTGATCAAGTTCCATCTTAAAAGTTCATTTCCCCCTCAGCTGCTCCAAATGGAAATGTGAGAGCTCTTCAAGCTTTCAATAACAATCTGCCCTGCAGTCCTGACCTGGAAACATCTCCTTGTTTTTCACAACATTCAGAAAGCTGACTTTTTCTGAGATCACCAGTGCGGATACCAATGACAGTGGTAAGATTTGTGTCTTGACTATCTCTTCTCAGGAAGTATATATTTTATGTAAAATATTGATCAGACACTAATTTTGCAAGACCTTTCAGCCATTATGCATCTTGGCAGGATTTACGCTGGCAACACAGTACAATGAGTAATTCCAAAATCCATTATTTTATCCTGAGTCATCAGACTGCAGCAAACCACTCATTTTGTTATGAAAAAGCAGCACTTATTTACTTTCAAAAGTGCTCAAGAAGCCACAAAAAAACGTTTTACAGATTAACCACTACTTCTATGTCACAGCAGCTATTTTAGTAATAATTTCACATATCTGTAGTTAGAAATGAAAAATGTAGTGATGGTGAGAATTCATTTCAGAACAGCTTACTGAAAAAAAATTAAAATTCCAATGCCACACCTATGGTTTCCTCCTTGTAGGGAGTGACATCTGAAATGAGGATTGGGAAAGGCCTTTTGGAGAAAGACCCAGAGTATGCAAGGTCCAAAAACATCTAATATTTGAGAAAAAAACTGCCTTGAGGCTCTGAGTCTGAAAGCTCATGAAGTAGTTTTCAAAATTAGATAGAAACTTGTGGCTTCTCATGCCTGAACAGTGTTCTCGAGAGCAATGGGACTTGAAACAAAAGATTTGTGGTAGAGTTTGGCTACCTAAGCATGAATGAAAGCTTATTTTAAAAAAAAAAAAAAAAAAAGAAAAAACCTACAACACATATGTGACATATGTATATATAATACATCCTCAACACTCCAACTCCAAAGTATTTGTTACTGTCTCTACTGTATCTCTACATAAACTGTTAAGCAAACTTTTCCTTTGGTGGACACATTTATCTATATCAACATAAAATATGTTTTTGAAAAAAGTTTTATGTGTTTTATTAACTCTTCTGCTCCCTGGAGGCTTTAAGGAATTCTGACAAATGGGTGGTCTTGGATACTATGCTCTGCCTTTTCTAGGTCTCACAGCTTTAGTCAGCAGTAAAGATTCAGCCTTTGTTTGTCAAATCTTACATTTAGTTGGTTTTATTCAGTTCAGCTGAAGGAATTTTAAGTATCTTTTTTGTTGACTTTGGTATTCATAAAGCTCTTGAAGAAAGCACTTGGAACGTATAGGGAAGTCTGATATGCTGTATAATGTGGCAGTACCATATATGCTTACATAAAAAAATCACATGTAATTGTACACAAAATCACTAAGTAAGTACTTGATTTATCCTTTCAAGTTAATGTACTTAAACTGTGAGAGGCTTGTGGGAGTCCTAGGTCTTTTCTTCACCACTAAAAAATGTGTTCAGGAAGACAATAAAACAAGGAGAGATTAGATTAATTGGTCATCCACCAAAGAATAAAATGGATAAAAGCCTTTCGAATGGAATGAAACACAAATGCCATTATCTCTAAAATAACGGTGTTGAGAAGTAGATGCATCCTTCATCTGTCTAGGGAACAGGGTGGAGGGGAAGTTGCACAGCTGTACAGCCAGGACCAGTGTGCACCAGCACGCAGTGGTGGCAGAAAACAGAGTAGGAGCCTGTTTCACTCACCTCCTTGATTCTTCTGCTTAAAGTCAGGGTGCCCTTATAACCGAGGGTCTGCTCACTTGCTACAAGCCGACACAATGTTGACTGTATTTCTGACCCAGCTGGAAATGATGGTTACACCTATCTGAGCAAATTATAGTGCTGGAGCTGAATCATCCACTCTGCTCAGGGTGAGAGTGTGCTCCTCATGCACTTATATCCTGTGCCAGCTCCACCACAGGGCAGTGCCCAGCACCTCAGGGCAGTGCCACAGAGACCTTTCCCATGAGGACAGATGCCATGGGGTCACCCTGTTTTGGAGGCTGAGAGAATCATCCCTTCAGCTTGTTTCACATGACAGTGTTCTTGAGCATGTTTAATTTACTAGTGCAATTTTGGCCAAAGTCAGCTCTGAACCAGAACGTATGTAGCTGTACTTAGGCAGTGCTTGAGCCCAAACTTATAAAACCTGCTGAGGGGCAGGATGTATTAGCTTGGGTTCAGTGCTGTGCTAACATGGCTATATGGCTTCCAGATGGCTCAGAATTTAGTCAGAGCTATTGCCTGCCAAAGTCCATATGTATATCAATATAAATACATGTATCCTAAGTACCCCCACTATAAGGACAGTAATGAAGGTGATTTTGCTTCTGATACTTTGCCTTGTAAATACCAGATCCATCAAGAGATTTAAAGGTAACAACCCAGCATCATCTTCCAGAGTACTTGATGGCTACAATGGTCATGTAAGTTAGGTGCCAAGGTTGTCTAAGGGCAGCTGCGTGATAAGACTGGTAACATTTAGGGTGGTAACAGTGAGGCCAAGACCAATGTAAAATATACATCCAAGTACGTGAAGAAGCCAGTATGCTGCCACAGGTTTCTGTGGGTTGAAAGCAAACCAGCCATTCTATGCAATAGTGAGGATATGGTCCTGTTGCCTTTCTGAAGGTTTAGTAGGAGAAAGGGACCTTAGAAGAACCAGGCTGAAAGGAAAAGAGGCGAAAAAAGAAGAGCATGTTTTTTAATTTCTCCCCCATCATCTCTGGAGAAGAACCTCACCTATCCTTCAAGCAGCATGTAGGGTTAGGATCCAAAACCTATTCCAAGGGACACGCATCAGAGTGTACCCAAATACATGCTGGAGGAAGAAATGGCCTTCCCCAGGTTCCACTTGTATCAAGGAAGCTATTTCTTTCAAGTTTTTCTTTGCTCTGAGGAAAAAAATCCTGCTGCTTTCCCACCTCAAACAGCAGGAATGCCCAAAGAAACCTTCCATGGAACTACGTGGTAATAAAAATCATCTTAATCAGCTTTGGCTTTTCAGAGTTGCAATAAAAATCATCTTAATCAGCTTTGGCTTTTCAGAGTTGCCAACATGTTCTTCCCCACCGACATGCTGGTGGATGGAAAATAACTGAGAGTTGCAGCAATCTAATAAAAGGCAAGAACTACATGAGTGTGGGGCTACCCAGGATGTTGTATTGAGAGCTCTGTATTTGGAACCTGTTTTATTCTGTGGGTCACCAACAGTCATTGTTACATGTTATCTCCTTCTCCCATTTTCTATAAACAATGCTAGATTCTCTTCAGCAATGACATAAACAGAAAAAGGGCTACTCTTGTAGCTGTTTATACTCCTTCAGCAAAAGTGATGTTTAGACCATTGCTAACTTCCAATTATAAAAATGCTAAATATTAACAAAAATATGCTGATTCACTGGAACATGTTTTAAGTCTCAGGAGACTTATATATACAGGAGAAGTTTTGCATAGAGCTTTTTGAATTGTTTCTGCATCTACACTGATTTTATGCTGCAATTCATCTGACACCCGTGCATCCATCAGTGTGAAAAAGATCACCTATTGTTTTAAACACCGCAGAGAGTTTTGGTGTCAAGAGGAGGGAATTGGCTGAAAGGGGATGCTGCAGAATGTTGAGGAGACATTAAAAAACAGAATCAAAAAACCATGATCCTTAATTTACCACAGCCCAAGAGAAACAGTGCATTATATGTTGACAGCTTCCATATGTGTCATGCAAATCTTTATTCTTACTGTTCAAAATAAAACATCACATTAAGAGAAAAAGTGTACATTTCATGTTAAAAAGGGATGTATGATACCAAATACTGTCTTGAAGAAAAAAGAAAACACATTCCAATGTCATGCGGCTTTTTGTACTTTTTCAGGACTTTCAAAGGGAGAAAAATATGAATTACAACAACCAGACATTCTTCCAAAGTTGTTTTTTCACACTGTTATATTAAATAGTTACAATTTCTTTTTATTCCTTATGTAGACATTATTATTACTTATGCACCATCTTCAGGGATCCAAAGAAATATATTTACACAAGTAATTGCCTAAAAAGTCTCTGAAAGATAACTATAAGAAATTATTTTTAATGGTAATGATAACAAATAGTAACACCCTGGAGTCTCAGCAAATATTGATACCATGTTTTAAAGGCGCTTTATGAATAAATCTAAAAATTAGTATGTATTTACAGACTTGATTATCCAGGCCCCTAGTGGCACCTAAATACCTCAAACAGAGATCCTCTTAACAGAATCCCATTTAGTTTAATGGTCTGTTGCAATAGAAAGGTTAATGGATCAGGTCTTATAAATATCTCTCCAGTTACAGAGGCAGAACTCCTCTACCTCCTGTGAACTCAGCTGACAGCTGGAGGCATGGAGAAACATCCTTCAGACCTGCAGGGCCTGAAGTTCACTTGAGCCAAGGGCAGTTTTTTCGGTTGATTTGAACCAGTCTCTGAGCTCTCACAGAGAACTGGTTGGAGGGAAGGTGGGTGGGGTTTTCTGGGTTACAAACCAAGTCCACTACACACTGAGTCATATATAAAAATTCATGTTCCATCTGTACATAAATGTGTCATTCAACTGCTGGTATTTCTAATAGCTTCCAGAAGTAACAGCAACCCAATAAAAATAATCAAAGCCTTAAGAGCAAAATTGTAAGACTATGAAAGGATGATTTTCCTTATGCTAAGCTGAAGTGGTGCAGCAGAGGTCTTCCCTACAGTTTTGAAAACTTTAGTCCCTAGAAGGGCACTCTTCTTGCATGAATAAGCTGAAAAGGGAACAGAAAGTGAGAGAAAAGGGGAATTCCCTCCTCAGTCAAGCAGCTGTGTTGAGAAAGTCAAATAAGTGAGGTGCAAAAGGTAAGGCTGCTTATGGCTTTGGAATTTAAAATAGAAAATTATTTACCACCTTTCTGATCTTGGGAGTAGGACAGGGGAAATATTTACGTGAACTATTCTTTTACAATTTCTTCAGTGCATTAACCTAAAAGTTTCCTTTTACCCATACAAACTTTCCTGCTGTTTACTGAACGGATATAATTTTGAGGCTAAAACCAGATGATTGGTGGTTCCAGGGTTTCTTAATGAATGTCTTTCATGGATATTTAATTTTCAACAATTTCTGTATTTGAATCTCCTCGAAATAAAAAAGCCAAGGATGGAGTTTATTCTGGAGCAGAAAAGTTGGCCAGAAGGCAGTCCACCTAATTTGGATGCCTGATGGAAGTGTCACCTCCTCAGAATTTTAAGGGCTTTAAGATGGCCTCACAAAACTAGGCTGTCTAAGAGATCCTCTCCCCATACAGCCCAAGCTCAGGTGTGGTGCCTACAAATGCTGATTGAAGGCATCAACAACATGGTCTACGTTGCATTGCTGCCTCCCTTTTCCACTTACTGTACTCCTACAGTATAGGTAATATTAGATGAAATGGTCATCTGCTCTGGTGCAAGCCTGCCAACTCTGTTTTTAAGCATCATGCCTAAAGGACAGTTTTTGCATAACTCTCCAGCAGCAAGGGCACTTGCTGAAAAAGTGCGAGATGCTTTGTTCCCAGCCCAGCTGAGCCCGAGGGAGAATTTAGATCAAAACCAATGAGAAAATGTAGACAGAACAAAGAAAGAAGAAAAAAATATTAATCCTTACACCAGGGTTTCTTCTGCTACTCATTAACATTATGTCAACTGAGGTTTAGATTAACTGGCATCATAGATTCTTTGACCTCTGACATAAAAAGCTCTATGACAAGAAAGAGCTAAATCTGAGAGTTTGCTTGTAAAGTAGTATAGATTAAGTGAACCATCACAGAAAAAACAGTCTATAAGTCTCTTTTTATTAGTTTCTAAAGAAGTCTAAGTAAAGAACATTTCTTCTAAAAATATTATTTTGCATTGAGATGCATTTTCAATTTTAATGAACAGCGTAACTGTGAATAATACAGTAGCCCAGTAAATTTGTATTAAAATCCCCACAGCTCTGACTTCAGTTTTGATAGTGGTTTTTCTAATTTTCAGTTAATTAAAATTCTCAATATTTCAAATTTTTAACCCATTTCAAGATTAAAAAATTAATAATATTATTTTTTTCGAATTACAGAAAACCAATTCCCACATTACCCCATTGTTAACCTTTCTCCAATATCAGTATCAGCAGCTATGAGATACCTTCTGAACTGTCCTGAGGTTATCTTGTAACTTTCTCCATTCTTCATCCCAGAAAATTCTTTAGAAACTTCCTAAAACAAAAATTCTGCAAATCTGCCTCAATTTCCTGAATGTAATGATCAGTGGAAGAACATTAAAATGGAACTTTGTTTTATATGTAAGAGTTTTCAAATATGTAAGAGCTTTCAAACCTCATTTAATTTTGCTTGATTCAGTCAGCTTTATAATTGCCATATTCTCCAGAATTAAGAATAATAGGAAGTTTGCATACCATAGCTACAGCAGGATAAGACCTTTGTTCTTTGCTTATAAGCTCTCAGTGAATTGTCACCCAGTCAACTTAAAAAACCACAAAACGCCCATCCAGAAAAGATTCCTAGCAAGACATGACAAGAGCATATAGAGTTTTATAATCTACAGTTTCAATCTTACCGTCCTCTGTCTCAGCGCAGAGTTGCAAACCCAGATTGTTCAGTGGATTAATCACCCAGTGATTGCTGGTCACAGTAATGTCAAAGACAAACCAGCCCACATCAGAAGCTTGAGCCTTTCTTGTGTCTAACAGGAACAAGTCTGCATCCCTAAGTTAAAGAAAATGGAGAGTTAAGGCATTCAAATATTATTATTTTTTGTCCCTAATTTTCTTGCTGGCAATAACTTCTTGGAGTCTAAATGAATAATCCTTTGACATATCCTCATCATGACACAGTACAACATGTGCTGTAGCTAACAAGTAATTGTTACGTATAATAAAGGTATTTTCCCCAGGAGGCCTTTCTGAAATGAGTCTCAGCATGTAAAAATTACAGCTACGGAAAATCTGAAAAATCCAGCTTCCTGATAGAAATGCACAAAATATATAATTGAGGCTGTATATAAAGAATTCATCTTTCACCATTAGAATGTCTTAGGAAGATTAACTTTTGCAAACCTTTCAGTGTAAAAGACAAAATGTGTCAAAACCTTGTTCCAATTTCAACTAAAATTCAAAGGCATAGCATTGCTAAAATGATCTGTTGTTAATAACATATGACAGCAGCAGTATGCTATGATAAAACATGAACAGATGACAGTTCAGATCATTTCCTATTAGTGTTGATGTTTAGAAAATATTTCTATATCAAAGCAGAGATTATGTGTCTATTAATGAAGTAATTATTACATTTTAACTCTCAGTTCCCTGATATAGTCTTCAATTTGTTCCCATGAAATCTCCCCATAATTCAGAAGGGTTGCTCAGACAAGTTAGTACAATTATGTTACTAAATTTTTACCATGGGTCATTTATTTGTTTTGTTTTCAGATATCTCCTAACACAATTGGTTCCAGAACAACATCTGTATTGCAAATAATTTGCTACAATGACCACACTAAACCCAAGATATTTAACTCTCATCAGTTTCGTTGTACATGCTTCTACAAAGCAGGAAGCATTATTAAAAACTGTTTTCACCATTTAATCTCTTAAACCTAAATCTATAGCTATAGAAACCTATTTATTTTCTTCCATAAATAGTAATCAAAACAATAAGATACAAAACCAAATGTTTTATTTTAAATTTTAACTGTACAAGTCAACTAAAGACAGTCTTGGCTTACATAGATCTGGGAATCGTGTTGTTGCTTTACAGACAGAATGACTACATGCTTAAATAGGAAGACAGACAGAAATAGTAGGCTTTGTGTCTAAAAGTGGGTTTAAAATACCTGTGGTCCTGTCACTATATTTTTATGGTGTTTAATTGCAATGACAACTAAGAAAGTTACTGTCTTACCTAGATTAAACACCATAAATGCACCTAAAATGTCTGATACTGAAAAAAAAATCATCTGTATCCCTTGAAGCTGTGGTTGCTCAACACTGAGGAAAATAAAGCCAAATAAGCTATGACAAACATATGTTTACTTACATGTATATGTAAGATATATCTCAGAATCAGGTTAAAGAGCTCAAATATTATAAAGGAACATTGTTTTTAAAAAAGGAATTGAGGGGGCTTTCTTTCAAGTCACCATTTTTTTTCTTCTGTTAAAGGATAATCTTTTGCTGGTCTTTTATCACTTCCATTCTAGAACTGTGCTAATGACCACACAAGGAGAAAATAATTGCATTCCCCCTCTGGAGCTAACACGAAGAAAATGTTACAACTCCAAAGAACCTGATCTACTCTGCAAGCACTGAAGAAATTAACAACGTACCACAAGCTCATAAATAGTACTCTCTGGAGTCTTAAATGCCAACTTTTTTCTCTAATAAGCAGTTTATCAGAATTTTAAAGTGGAAAAGTTTAATTCTGACTGTAATAGTCTTTGAGATGTTTATTTATAAATGTTTTTGTATCACTCAGTAGATTTAATAGAAAACTGTAAAATTGCTTGGAAAATATTAAAATATCACAATGATATAATTTCACACTTTTCTCCTCCTCGAATACATAATTGTTTTCTCATATAGATTCTTTCCATTCCAAGTTTTGCTGGGACTGATATGAAATGTTCTCAAAAGCCAGGATGCACAACGTCTCACAAGCCAAATCAAAATAAGGTACTACTACTACTACAGTCCAGAAATTCTACTGAAGGACAAATTTCCTCTGTGGATCTCTCCTCAGGGTGATATTACCACTTTGCAGTGCAGCAGAAACTCACACCAAAGTGTCTTTGGCATTGGCCAAAATAATAGACTCAAAACAGGCAGAATGCTCCTACCCATTAACTCTGCAAATGAAACTGAGTTGTGAATACCCAGAGAAAACCAGAACTGATCCTTGAAAATACATAAAGTGTCTCTGTACCAGTGCTAATTATTTAGCCTACATAGCACTTTCCTACAGAATTCCAAAGTATTTGACAGGGAAAAAAATAGCTTCTTTTAGAATTGATACAAACATAGGGTGAAAACTTGACCCCTGAGAAGGTAGTGAGAGCTCTGGGATCAGGGTTCTCCCATTAGCTCATGTCATTAACTCAAACTTCTCATCCCATTTTGTGGCATTTTTAATTTTAAAATTCTCCATTATTCTGTGAAAAGAAAAAAACTGTCACGCTTAAAACAGCTGCAAATTTTGTCTGTAACTTAAAAAATATTTATGTTTAAAAGATTGCCCACAACACATAATAAAAAAGTTAGTCATTATGTCATAAATAGCCTGAAATGCAACAGTGAACACATTCAGGCAGAATACAGCTGATTTCCTTTACCTTTATGGAGGCTGTTTAAGTTTAGTATCTAGTCCCAAATTACCAGTTGTCTACAGGAGAAATGCAACCACAGTCAAGAATTTCAGCAAAGAGGCTGTGGGCAGAGCATCTGAGAAGCTCCACATGTCAGGGGTCATTCAAGGAAGTAAAGGTGGAATAAACCATCCATATGTTCCTTGAAACCCAGAACAGTTCTTGATCAGATCAAGTCATGATTACTATGTAATAGGCCATCCTGATAATGCTGTTTCATCTCACACCTCATTTCAGAAAGCTGCTTTTCTATCTTAATACCACTTGAAGATTCCCTAATGTGGAAAGAACCCTTGGAGTTTACTTACATTAGTGGCTAGCTGCCATCAAATCGTGGACTATATTCACTTTCACCATGAGAAAAAGTCCAGGTAGGAGTACCTTGGCAGGTCTGTGTAGGAAAGTTAGCCTACCATGGGCTGTGCTGTACATGCTTCCTTGGGAAAAATAGAAAACTTCACTCCCAAAGACTGGAATTTCAGCAAACTCCAAGGGAATTAAACACACACACATTTGAGTAGCCATGATGCCACAGAGACAGGAAAATGCCTGAGACTACAGCATAATCCTTAGTTTGCAACTTGGAAACCCTGAACCCTGGCCACTCCTTGCCTAAAAGCATAGCAGTGCTGTGTTTGGGATTGCAGAGCCCTGTCAGACACTCATATTTCCTGTTCAAAGCAAAGAACCCTCACCCACTCTCTGCATGGGCAGATTATTTGGTGACCTTGGACATAAACCTGGAATAAATTACATTCAAGATCATTTTAATTCTTTCTCAGTGTTTGTTGTTGTTCTCTAGGAATTAATATTGCACAAGCCACGGTGATAACAAGGATGCCTTACTAGGTGTACGCTCATGATCAGTTATTGTCTCCCTACTTAAGAAACACATGAGATGGTATTCAACATGTTATGTGTTCATGCTGAGCGGGTACCTGTTTGGATACTCCTTGATGATCTGATATATGCTAATCTGAATGGTTTCATTCTCAAAGCGGCTGTTGCTTCGATCTTTGTATATTCGGAACTCGGCTGCTGTCACTGCCTCTCCATGCGGGATCTGAGTAAGGTCAAAGCGAAACTCTTTATAGTGCCTCCGCTGGTGGGAGAAGTCCTTGTCCCTTTCAACTGTGAGAAAAAGAGTTCAGTGTAAATTAAAGACGTGAAACGAATGCCCATTTCCCATGATTAATGGAGCTTGGGAGTAAACAAACATGACAATATAAAACTGCGCAAATAATAAAACCACAAGCCCAGACATACTTCCAGTTAAAGGAAATTCCACCAGCCCAGTGTCTTCAGTTCAAAAGAAAAAAAAACCTTGGTGGTTTTTATATAAATTCCAGAAGTTGGAGTGGAAAGAATATAAAAAAAAAGCTGAAAGGGGGCATGTTGTAAACTAACTAGAAATATGGACAAACTAAAAGCTGTGAAAGGATTTAGGACTTCAATGTAGTCATAAGCACAGCAGTAGCAATGTCAGAGCTTTGGAAAACACTAATTGCCACTAATAACCAGACAGATGAGAGGAATGCTGTTCATTTCCGTTTAACATAACAAATTTTAAAGTGGTACTAAAGTGTACTGCAACAACTATATATTTAAGAAGCAGTTAAGTCATATAAATTAACACAAGTTGTACTCTGATGGCATACATGTCATCTTGCCAGTGTCAGAAGAAGGAACCATGAGCCAAGGCTGAGTGGTTCTGACATCTCAGCAGCTTAGGAAGCACAGTCCTGGCTTGAGAAGTCCCCTCAAACCTGGGTGGGCAGATGCAGGCTTTCACTGCTTATGACACTGCCAACATTTAAAGTTAAAAAGTAAACCTCATTATTGCCTAATTCAGAATTCTACAGAATGTAAGAGGGAGTAAATAGAGGATTTTAATTTACTTGAATTTATAACTGGTTTGGGTCTAATTCTGCTGTCTGCTGCCATTCTGACTGAGTTAGGAGCAACTTTTGCAATGGAATATATGCTTTGATGTGTCAACGGAAACTACAGGCCACAGTACTGGCTGATGAACAGTATTAATCCTTATGGGATTAATACTTCAGATTTTAAGGATGTGGAATGAAAAATGACCCAGGGTTTCCACTGCCACAGTATACAACATATCATTGACCTGTGAAGAAGCTGCGCTCCACTGGAAGACAGAATTTCTCTCTTCTGGAGAAGTTCTACCTGCCTTGTGAGATAGGTGTTTCATTTTACTGATGGTGGACAAACCTAAAACTCAGAGCTGGGATTTGGTTTAGATAACCAAATGGCTGCACCCAGCTCCACTAAATGCTCCCTGCTGTAACCCCTGCTCTTTTATTTCATTTTAGTCCTCAGATCTGAGGAACAATGTCAGTTCTGAAAAAGCTGTCATTGGGATTACTAAATGCTACATGTATAAATAATGTGTAAATTATTACAATATTTATGTATATTTATACCTATATGCTCATATATAAGTGCCTCCCAAGAAGTTTTGTCTACATATACAATGTGCATGTGTTTGCATGTAGATACATATAATTATAGAATTTATATATAAAGCTGCATATCTGTTTATTATAAAGTATATGTTGTCTTACAAAATACAAATGCACTAAAAGAAAAAGAAAATATCATTTTGAGCTTGCCATATTAGAGTATAGTTACGGACATAATAAAGTGAGAGCTATTGAAGGAAAAGTATTTAACGTTATTTTCTGAGCAGTAGTTACTAGTTAAGTCACCTGTGGTCATATAGTAGTCCTTTGCAGTGTACTTTCCTTTCACCCTTTCAAAAATGTAAACTCTCTTTGTTTTTATTAGCTTTTTTTTCTTATGTACAAATCTGTGTTGCCTTAAAAACCACCAAAAATAAAATATATAGGATATAAGAACACTTTATCTTCAGTGAAAATTAACTTTCTCCTGGCTGACAAAAGGAAAATTGTCTGTTAACTGTGAGGTTTACTTGGCTCAAGTGCATATTTAGCTTACTTGGGTTTGCCATGGAACACTATGTTGCAAAAGTAAAACAGAAAAGAGGTGGAAGCATGTGAACTGGCTGCTCTGTACCTGAAGATGAATGGGCTGCTGCTGAAGAGAAACAGGATGCAGTCTATTTAGCAGCTCCACTGACCAGTTCTAAACTGTGGGATATATACAGAGATCTGACTTGAGGTTTGGGAGTTGTTGCTTTTTTTTTTAAATGTCCATGTAAAGCCTTTCATTTCAGGGAGAACTTGGCAGAGATTAGCATATGCAAAAGCACTGAGCCAAGAGGCTTTTTTTCTAGTGCAAAGAGTCTGCTGCAATTTTCTAAGGTTATAACTGAGCATTTCAAAATTGACGTGGAACAGATATGTCAATAATCTTCAAATGAGACTATATTAAAGACAAACTTAATGTAGCAACTCCATATGCATGTGTGACTAAGCACTACACACTATGAGTAAACACTGAAGGATTAGACACTGAATAAAAGCGCCTAATGCCGCTACATAAATAGTGCCACAATAAAAGTTTAAATGCCACTAATCCTGGTCTGATTTATTGTTATTTGGATTTGAGGTTTCCTTTTGTCTAGTTTCTACTAAGTACTTTCTAATTAGCAATATTAGTTTAGAAACAGCAGTTCTCTCCCTGTATGTTATAGTTTGGACACAAACCTCTCAAATACCTTTCAATTGCATTGGTGGGGTTCTCTCAGGACCACTCATGACTGCTGAAAGAATATTGATAGTCACTTCCTCATGGGCCTGAAATTAATTATTACAACTCACACAGATAATACTTATCTGTGTTTTCCTGTATACCCAAGGAAGACACAGCACTGTCATCTGAAAGGGACATAAGTTAAAAATTTCCTTGGGTCAAGACACCCTTTACAGGAAGGCCAGGACTTTGCCTGTAGAAATGAAGGGTTGTAGGAAACAGGCACCAAACGCCAAGAAAAACCCTGGGTCTCACTCTCTGCAATAAAGCCAGAGAGGAGATCCCACTCTCCACAATAAAGCCAGAAACTCTAACTGCAAATTTCTGTTAGCCAATGTACAGAGCAAAAAAAATTTTTTTCAGAAGTAGACAAATTAAAATCTTATATAGTAAGCTGTAAAATAGCAGTGATGGTGGTGGTGATGTTGCAATAATGACTAGTGGCTAGAATGATAGCCAAATTAAAAAAGAAAAATGTTATTTAATGATATTGAGTATTTTAAATCTGAAAATAATAAACAAATCTTGATCCCCTCTGCATCTAATAAATGTTTTGTCAGGGAAGACTGTGAATGCTCAGTAGAGAACCTCTAAGATCCTTTGTCCTGCTGAAATAGCATGAAGTGCAGGGAGGCACCATGTCTCAAATATTTTTATTTCACAGGCGAGAGCTTTTCAACCCTGGCAGCCCAAAAAATACAGGTTAAGATTTTTAAGTATTGAGTACTTCCAGAGTGTTTTCATGTCATTCCAGCTCTGCTCAGTTCATCTGCCAAAACGCATCTCTGTGGGACCGATTACAGCCTCTAAAAACCGATTCACCAGAAAATCAGTAAGTATTTTTTTTAATCATTAGAAGAATACAATTTTTCTAAGAAAAATAACTAGAATATTAAGCTTAATGCTGATTACAACAAAATTCTTCATTTACTCTGATTGCTCAGGTTTCTTAGCATCAACTTTTAAAAATGGTATTTTTATACCACCTGAAACTAATATATGCAACACTATGCTTACATCAGACAAATCATGGCTCAGGGGAATATCACAAACACCTGAGTGTAAAATGGGAAAGAATGATATTTTCCACCCATGTGGCAAACTGATTAAATGTTCATACTGTATTAACACTAAGTCCAACTCTAAGTAGAAAGAAGTCAAATTTATACAAAAAAGGTATTTTGGAAAAGAAGTCTTCTTTTACACTGAGAGAAAAATATCATGCACTGATTTTCATTAACAATATATACGTAATTTAAGAAAAAAAAGAACTACTAAAAGCCACCCAAAGCACATATATGGATGGACTACTGTCCATATAACAAGTAATCAATAATTTATCAATTCCACTATAAATGTCTGATTATGTTGACTCAGCTTAAAAAACGTAAAAAGTGCTAGCAATGAGTTTAGGTCATAGTGCATGAGGAACTGTTAGATGTGTTCTTTCTCCCCACTGATATATGCTTCTCTTTTCCTGAAGATATTGGTATGTGACACATGGGGAAAGTGAAAGCTGCTTTGGCAAACCAATAACAAAACAATGATATGCTGTAATATGCTGATTTTACAGTATAAGATCCCAGAATCACAACTGGATTCACAAATAATGAAGCCTCACTAATCAACTTAATGTCACTGTTTAACTACTAACTATACCTGCCAGGGCAAAATGGAGGGTCTTACAGACTGGGTAACTATAAAGGGCCATTTACACTAATCTCACTGAATTTCACTGTTTGACTCGAAATTCTTTGTATAAGTACTAAGTAAACCAGTCAGTTTTAATCACTTCAAGGTGATAAAGGTTACAGTAAGCTGATACACTACAAACGACACTCATTTACATCTTGAATATAATTAAATGATAGTTTATCTACAGTGAACACTTGTGGTTATCTGACCAAAACAGGTCAAAGGTTCCAGGCGTTTTCTCCTGAAATTACTCAGTGCTGCCTCTAATGACTGATAATTGAAAGCAGAGACTGGAAATATCAAATGTGGTAGGTGACAGATAAGCAACAGATTAATGCAAGTACTCTGTTACAGGACACTAAAAGGTCAGAGGCCCAAGGAATTAGCTATTGTGCTACTGTGAAAAGACAGACATCAAATAGCTGTTTACCTCATTCTTGCTCTTCTCTCCAACATTCAAATTCTAGTAGCATAAATTAGACTGTTTAAAGTGACTCACTTTTTACAAAATAAGGCAGCAAATATTTTGTAGGGTATGTGGGTAGGAGGAAAGTGATTCTAGAGAAGCATACAGGGGTAAAAACCTCACCAAAATAAAACAGCTATACTAGGTGCAAATATTTAATGAAGTGCATCTGAAAGAAGTTAAGAAGTATGTTCCTCAGAATGTCATTCTCAGTTGAAGAGATCAGATAATAGACTCTAAAATATACATTTTAAAGTTTTGTAATGTTTTAGGCTTTTAGATTGTAGAAAATGAATATCAGCTTTAGAAAATCAGATTAAGATTATCTCGGCAAGCATATCTTTCATCTTTTTTACTCTGGAAGTCCTGAAAACATAAAGCCTAATTAATATTGAAGTAAGTGGTAGCCTTTTCATTCTGCCTACTGGTCTTTGAATAAGTACTACAGTCTTCTAAAAAAGGTTTTAAATCAAGTGAACTTTTAAAGTCCAAGTGGGAAGAAAAATACCTTCCCAAATCAGTGATTGAAAAAAAAAAAAAAGCAGCAGACTATGATTCTACTTGTCTAAGCACTATTGATTTACTAGGTTTTATAGAAGGGTAAGAATCCTGATCTGGACTCAGGAAATCTATTTTGAGTTAGACATTGAAATTGTTAAAAATAGTCACCTGTGCTTCAAGCATTGTTTTGGACACCAGAGGCAGCTGCCTGATACAGTCAGTGGAGAAACAATACTGTTTGTTAAAGGTCAACTGTCTTGTACCAGCAGTAAGCAAAACAGAGGAGTTTATCTACATTTCCCCTTTAGCCCTCTGCAGCTCCAGAGAATTGGACTAAGAGATAGCTCTTGTTCAGTCAAAGGACATTTCAATCCTTATCAGCTGATTTCGATGACCATATCCTAACTGTCGGTATGCTGAGTTGCCCAGCAGTGGAACATCCTGGACCATTGCTCAGAAGAAATGCAGGGGATGATGGAAAAAATGAGAATTGAGTAAGTTTTTGTTCCCACATCTGATTTTTTTAATTCATTTGACATTAGACATTTACCAGATAATCATTCAGCTAAACATTTTAACTACAAAACTTCAGAGTTATATGCCCCATTGCTTGTTCTCCTTTTAGTACCAAGTATTTTATATTCCTTTTTACCCATTTTCATCAGGAGAGCAAGAGAGCGTTGGTGCCCTCCTGGCTATTCTGTAGCCAGTAGTAAGGGAAAGGGGGTGATTTGCAATTAATAACCCTTCTTTTCCCTCCCCATCTGCCTCCTCAGGCTGAGGTGGCAGGTTTCAGTCATGTATGTCTGTGTTTCTTGGGGAAGTTCAGAATTTATCTTTCAGAACTGAGATCTTTTGGGAAATCATCTCTGATCAGGCATATAAGGATCACAGAATATGCTGACTTGGAAGGGATCCACAAGGATCGTCGAGTCCAACTCCTGGCCCTGTACAGGACATCCCCAAGCAGCTGAGAGTATTGTCCAAACACCTCTTGAACTCTGTCAGGCTTGGTGCTGTGACTGCTTCCCTGGGAGCCTGTTCCAGTGCCCAACCACCCTCTGGGTGAAGAACCTTTTTCAATTATCCAAACTAAACCTCCTCTGACACAACTTTGAGCCGTTCCCTCGAGTTCTTTCAGGGAAGAGATGATCAGCACCTGCCCTTCCTCTTCCTCTCTCTCACAAGGAAGTTATAGACTGCAATGAGGTCTCCCCTCAGTCTCCTCCAGGCTGAACAGACCAAGCAACCTCAGCTACTCCTCATACGGCTTCCCCTTGCTGAACTTCATACGGTTGGTGATTGCCCAGTCCTCTAATTTGTCAAGGTCTCTCTGAAGGGCCTCCCTGCCTTCCAGGGAATCAATAGCTCTTCCCAGTTTTGTATCATCTGCCAACTTGCTTAGTATCCCTTCCAGTCCAGCATCCAAGTCATTTATGAAGATGTTGAAGGGCACAGGGCCCAAGATGGAGCCCTGTGGAACCCCATTAGTGACAGGTCACCAGTGATCAATATGGCCAAGGCTGAGATGTTGTTTCAGGGAGTCCTTGTATCTTCTCGTCGGGGCTCCTCTCATGTGGCAGCCAGTGGCGAGTTCACCATAAAACAAGATCTTAGGGAGGTGGTGGTCCTTCATCCTTGAGACGTGCCCTGCCCATCGCAGCTGCGTTCTCAGTAACATGGCCTCAATACTAGTGACAGCTGCTTGCTCTAGAACAGATGTATTGGTCACATAATCTGACCAGCGGATGTTAAGGATTGTACGGAGGCAGCGCTGATGGAAGCGTTCTAGGAGACGCAGGTGGTGGCGGTAGATGACCCATGATTCGGAGCCGTATAGGAGAGTAGACAACACTATGGCTTTGTAAACACTGATCTTGGTGCTTTTCTTTAAGTGTTTATTATGCCATACTCTTTTGTGGAGTTTTCCAAAAGCATTATATGCCTTAGCTAACCTATTGTCTATCTCTCCGTCGATCTTACCATCTGAGGAGATGAGGCTACCAAGGTAGTTAAACTGTTGGACTGATTTGAGCTCTGATTGGCCAATGGTGATGTGGGGATGATGGGGGACTTCCTGAGGTGCAGGTTGATGGAGGACCTCTGTCTTCTTTAAGCTGACTTCCAGCCCAAAGAGCTCAGCAGCATCTGCAAAGCAGGATGTTAAACGCTGCAGAGCTGCTTCTGTGTGGGCAACAAGGGCAGCGTCATCAGCATAAAGCAGCTCCCGGACAAGATGGTTTAAGGTCTTGGTGTGGGCCTTCAGTCGCCTTAGGTTGAATAGACTTCCATCAGTACGGTATCGAATGTAGATACCGTCCTGATCATCGAGGTCTGCTGTGGCCCTTTGGAGCATCATGCTAAAGAAGACGGTGAATAGGGTAGGAGCGAGAACGCAGCCTTGTTTCACACCATTCTTAATTAAAAAGGGCTCAGAAAGTGTGTTGCCATATCTGACTTGGCCGTGCTGATCCTCATGGAGTGAGATAGTAAAGTAGATTGAGTAGTATCAGGGAGAGTGAGAGAGTGAGGCAGACTACTGGAATTGCACCCTGCCTTCCCTGGAACAGGCACAACAGACAGGATGTATGATAGGGAAGATTCCCTACCCTCTATCCAACTGGTTGAACACAGCAACTGAAGGGACAGGAGGCAATGGAAAAAGTTCCTGCCCAGCACACCATCTCCTCTGGTGACCACACCTGCGGCTGCCCGGGCACAGTAGGTGTGAGACTCTGCAAGTGGAACTGAACAACAATGAGGATGGTGGTCCATCTAGCTTGGAGGTGCTGCCAAGGTTAAGTCAGTCTACACTTTGCATCAAAACTGACTCCATAAAGAAAAAAAGTAGGTCACTGCCATAGGAGACTCCCTATGAAGCCTCCTTAAAGACTTAAAGGGTTAGCGATGTGAAGACAAAGCTTCTTACTCTGGTACTGCCCTCAGATTAATATCCATTATTTATTTTTCTGGTGGCCAATGATGAAGCTGCAACAAGAAGAGCAATCAGCAGAGACTTCAGAGCCTTGGGATGACTGGTTAAGGGATCAGCAGCACAAGCAGTGCTCTCTTCTGTCCTTCCAGTAGCAGGGAATGATGAGGGAAGAAACAGGAAGAGCCAGCTGATAAATAGCTGGCTCCAAGCCCAGTATCACTGGCAGAACTGAGTCAATGATATTAAAGACCTTTTCCAACATAAATGATTCTATGATTCTGTGATACCTTACATAAAAAACATAGGCGGGGGTTGAAAATAAGTCCCCAAAATTACATTCCACACGTACCTTATCTTAGACAAAAAGGTCATTGTCAGAAACTTAATCCACATTCTGATCCCCCTCCAACTGAAGCAAAACCATTTCCGTAATCAGTGGGGATTTTGCTTAATTAGAAAGGGCGAGTCTGCGGAAATTTTTCTTTTTTTCTCTTACAACAGTTCTGTTTCTTAAGAACTGCTTTATTGCAGTACTGTATATTTGAGTTTCTTTTTATTTATTATTATTATATTGGTTGTATTTAAAGTAATTATAGAAATACAGATGTGGTTTTGAAAGAATGATATAAATTATTTTAACATAAAATACACTTTCTTATTAAAACACAAAGCAGAAAGTTTGATCAGTCATTCTGAAGCTAGTTACACTGCTGTAAAGCTAGTTATTTCACTAAATTCTTTCTTTTCAGATCAGCTACTGACATCAGTGAGTAACATTTGCCTATTTTGATTGACTAAATTAAGGACAGTTTGAAAATCATTTGATGAAATACTATGCAGCCAGTGACAGTTTTAATAAATGAAATATTGTTTATTGAATCGAGACGTTTGATGGTAGAACATGCCTTCCATAATTGAACAGAATTACTGACCTGTATGAACTGCAAAGTAATTCAAATCAAGATAAATTCAATGAAAAAACCCTTCCACAACTGCAACAGAATCTAAAGCAAGAATAAAAAGAAAAGGCATAATAAAAAATCAAACCAACAAAAAAAAAAGTTGCCTGTCCTTTTTCCAAGCATATAGTACGCTGATTTTCTTTCTTTAACCTTCAAAGAAATGCATTTCAATATCCCATACTTTATTAAAAAATAAGTTAGAATATTCATGTATCTTAACCAAGCATTTAGTATTACATCTTTTGAGAGCACAGATCAAGTATTAAAATATTAATTTCTTCATTTTGTTGTTGTAGCAATAAAGACCTGATAGATTCTTACCAATTAACAAAAAACACTTTTGAAAAACTCAAAATAGTGTAAAACACTATCATATTACTAAGGTGGACTTTGAAATTCTGTGATTTTTACTTTCTAATCCTCTTAAAATGTACATACAATGCATTCAACTTTAGTAAGTGGTAGGCAGCAACTTGGTAAATAATGAAAATTACAAACCAATAATAGAATAAAAGTGAATATTTAAAAGGATAAGTTTCCTTTTTTCCATCAATTATTTTAAGAATTAGAACTCAGTTAATAATTAAAAGCTTTCAGCGTTCCCTCTGAGAAGGAAAGAGTTCCCAGCAACCACATAACAGTTCCTGCCAGCAACTTTTATAAGCAGAGACCTAAAGAAATGCCTCAATCAAAGAGGCATAACTGTGCTTGGCTTTCTCACACATAATCTCCCAGGTGATCTGTACACTGTGAGATTATCCATGATACCTTCTCATTACTTTACATTAAAAAATTAAATAAAATAGATGTTTTAATGAAATTGCTGGTCTTCATTCAATAGCCAATGTTTTGCTGAAAATTTCATAGCTAAACATGTGTTATTCATTCAATTTACTCTTTTTCCAAGTCAAATGCACTTGCTCAACAAGCCAAAACAAGTGCTGCACTGCAGCTGCTCCAGTAATAATTAAATGCTGGAAGGCTTTCAGTTGTTGATTCAAAATAAGTGGAAAAGCAACACGCAGCTTTTCTGATGCTGGTTTGAACACGGCCAGTGTAACTAGAACAAAGAGATAGAGTTTTGGAAGTGAATACATAAATATAAGGTATAAAAGATAGTTGGCTAAACAATTCCTCACAATCTACTTTTTCTGATGATTTCAACAGTATAATGCACTGTATCCTTCAACCTCCCAAATGCAAAACTTTCATTCCAGTTGTTTAGCTGTAGCATGAAGCACAGAAAAATACAACTGCACATATGTGCTTTTTCATTTTTAGTAAGTAAGGACCCTGTGGTTTCCTCATTATTTTAAGTCACACTATATTACAAAGGTTCTCCAATCACAAATACCTATGTTAACCTAAATCTGATAGATTTTCAGTTATTATCAGTTTCATCAGTGATAAATAAATCTTTATTTGAAAGAACAGATCAGATCAAAGTTTCATCATGTAGTTCTGAAATAATACATCATGATAAATCAAATACATACAGATAAATTAGCTAATCCTTACACTGGCATGCCTCAGGTTGCTAGTTTTGTCTGCTTTTTCAGCGATATCTATTTTGCCTCATCTTTGGTGAAGCCAGTACATTTTGATGCCATCTGTCAATAGACTTCCATTTTTTCCCATGTTTAATTTTGGTTTTCTATAATCAGATCATCACAAAGAAAACTAACAATTATTGCCAGGTTTCTGACTGTGTGTGAAAGTCAGAATGTCAGATCAACACAACCTCAAGGTTAACAAATGACAGAAGAAAAGATCCCTCTTGGGTTCAGCTGCAGTTGAACAGAAACAAAAGTTATACCTCTGGGATCCAATGGTCAGAAAATAGGTGTAAGTTATAACTGTTTTGGCACTGTAAAAGTATACAGATGGAACATAACTTCTGAGGAGGGTGAAAGGGCGTATATCATCATAGGACGACTGGCAGGGAAGGAAAAGCTAAACATTAAAGCACACTCTATCTTCCCACATCTCCTTAGTTCCTGCCCATATTAACCCTCTGCACACTTCCACCCGCTGGTGGCAAGTCTCTCTACCGCTTACCATTCACACTAATAAACTCCATCTATTTTCTAACATGGAATTTGTTGGAAATACTTCCACCAAAGTTTTGTTTGCATGCCAGACTGGGTACGAATGGATAGGCAGTATTTTCTGCTTAGGCTGTGCTCACATCTGAGTATTTAAATATTACCCATACACTGACCAAACATTCCACAAAAAACAGTCTAGCTGTAACAAGGATGAGGAAGGAAACCCTCAAAAATATCACATTTAGAGAGTAGAAAAAGGCTTCATTACATATAAGAAATTAAAAATTACTTTGCTAGGCTACATCATAGACAGGATATTAACTACATTCACAAAAAATAGCTACTTGCAGGCTATGTGCTTAGCTGGTGTGCCAGCTTAGCTCAAATGAGTTCAGAGGTTCTCAGATTTATACTTTGGTTGCACAAGCATATACCAGGCTAATCACTGTACTGACAGTCATCACCATAGAATTAAAAATGTAAAGAGACTGGAATTTCATCTTTTATAAACTGTTACCACTTGTTTTGAAGGTTTGTCCTATGCATTCTTCCTGTTGGCCAACACCAAGGACCCAACTAGGAGACTCTAAGTAGTGCTGAGAAACAGAGCAATAGAGCCAGAAGCACAGCAGAGAGAGGCCCTCCCAGACATTACACCGGAAGCAAACAGGAGGAAGATGAGGAGGAAGAGCAGACAGGAGACTGGCCAGCGGTGGTGAGGAATGGTACTTTCAGGCAGCAGGTTTTAACAGCCAGTTTGGGAGCTGGCTGTGATTTTAACAGTCTGTTAATACTGATTCAAAACGCACCCTTTCCTCTGCAGCTCCGTCAGTCTAATCTGACAATTATTTCTTCTCACAAAGAGAGATTGTTTCACCCCCATATAACTGCTCATATGGAATAGGTCCCCTCAACAAGAAGGAAAAAAAAATGGACTTTTTTCTTCCTGAAGGAAGTTTAAAACTTACTACGATTAATGAATTTGAACCTCTTTCAGGGAAGAAACTCACTGACTCTTAGTGAATAAAATATCTCTGGGTTAGCCATCCAGCATTATGCCTGCGTTACCAGAGGAAAGGAAAGCTAATCTTCACAAACAATATTTGTGCCATGAAAGAGCTTGGATTAACTCCAGGTGATGTGACAGTAAGTCGTTATCCCTCACAGTAGATTACTTTGGACAGACCTGGGGAGAGAGGCACAGGAGTCTCAAAATGACATAAAAATCAAGAAAATAATTTCCAAAGTAGAAAGAAAAAGTATGACACTTTGAACACACAGCACTGTTCATTCAACAATTGTCTGATGCCAGATCATCACTCCTCTCCAAAAAAAAAAAGTAAGAATTATTGATACCCAAGTATAAAATGAATAAGGTCCTCATCCTTTGTAGTTACTCTATCACAGAGCCACAGAACAGCTGAGGTTGGAAGGGACCCTAGGAGGTCATCTGCTCTAATCCCCTGGCTCAGGCAGGGCCACTTAGACCTGGTTGCCCGAGACTGTGGATATGCTTGCAAAATTTCTGCATTTCCAGTATTATTCCACCTGGGACTGCATTTCTCACATTCCTTGCCCAATTACTTACGAACACAATAAGCAGTCCGACTGTAGAGGTGTGACGCATTTCTGGAACAGCAAAGACGGTCTGAAGCTTGTACTATATGCTGAACTCATTTGTCTCAGACAAAACTTGGGCATCTTTCTGAGCAGAGCATAAGTACAAACAGGGAGTGGGAACCTGACCACCAACATAGTGCTAGTACAAATGCAATCTTTTTGGTTCAACACCACTAAGAATATCTCACATGCATTTTACAGCATCTGATCAACCCTTGCCTTTGTACATGTATGTGCTAAACTTTTGTTTCCACCAGGGCTAGAAGTGACAACTGCCCTAATCTTCAGGGATAAGCCTGGGTTTTTATCAAGTAAAAAAACCCCATCTGTTCATCCCCCAAAACTGGAAGCATCACAGTTTCTTCTTTTGGGGACATGGTTTCATTTCCATTTTGATGAAAACATGGTCCCTACCTGTGGACAAGCTGAAGCAGCATTGTTAACTGGAGTTTGTGGTAAATCTCACAGACCCAAGCTGATATAATATTAGTAAAAGAAGTTTCATTACTGTACAGCAGCAGATGGTAATGTAAACACAGAATGAACAGGACGGTAATGTAAAAACAGGATGAATTTGTTTGGGAGCTGTGCCCACGGAGCCAAGATTTTAGTTTGTGTGTGTGCCTGTATATTGATTCAAGTCCTGTGACGAACCCCTTTTACATAAGGCCTGTCCTGTACACATACATATGCTAGTAAGTACATCCTTTGTATTTTGCATTTCTAAGGAATACATAAAAATATGGAGAAAGCAGAACACAGCTGCTGGGAAACCAAAATGGTGGCAATATGCTGTTAATGACATTATTCTCACCACTCTGATCCAGTGAATTGCAACATGAACTCAAACTACTTAGAATTCACTCCACAGCATCAACTACCTCTGGATTTTATATTCACACACACACACACACATATAATAAAACAACATTTAAAATATATTTACTTACATTAAAAATTTGATATATAAAAAAATGTTTCTCCCTGTAAATGTGATCTCATTATGATATACAACCTCATTAAACATGATTGTTAATTCAATAGTTTAAGAAGTGATGAAAAAAATATTACTTTTTGAAGACCCATAGTGTATAGTTATAGGATATAAAAAAGGAGCTAACCAAGGAATCAGAGAAAAGGAAAAACTGTTTTCTGAAAGAGTACCTAATTTTAAATTACCATGATAAACAATACTATATAGTGGCACATTATACTACCTCTCAAAATTCTGAAAAACAAACCAGCCCTCCCTGAAAGTCATCATATGTCATTGTGTGATTTCAGATATACTTATTATTGCTTAACTCCAAAGGGGATTTAAACATTCTGATCTTTCAAATACCTTATTATGACATTAAACAAATTCTGTGTTTTATTTTTAACCATATAGGCTTGTAACTAAAATCAATACATAAAAAACATTTAACTATGTAAATGTGATTTTGTCTAGTTGAACCGTAGGTTAAACCTTTGCTACAGGAAAGACAGTACTTTTAGCTTTCGTAATACTGTTCAGTTCAAGGTGAGCTGAGGGCAGTACTGTGTAAGTCTAGAGGCTCACCTAAGTAACTTGTCTTTTTTATCTAGAGTATGACTCATGTTGGATGACAAACAGTTACAATAATGCCATAATTATGTGCAGTTTACCACTATAGACAATTAATTCTTCATGGCACTTCATTCTCCAATAAGTCTAACTATCAGAGTTTTAATAAAATAAAATTGAAAGTATATTCTTTTGCCTTGTGTTCCTTAAAGTCTTGGGACTGGACCTTCACTTCATAATAATAATGTTATAGCTTCTATTTCCTTTTCTCTTCATTCATTTTAGGAAATCAAGTTTACTATAATCTTATAAATCAAATTTATGGTAAGTGAGCTATGGAACAACAGCAGTAGAGGAAGCAAACATGTATGTCTCATCATTAGTGAGAAGCAATATATTCAGTGCCATGTGTTTCAAAAGCCATCAGCTATATGAAAAGCGTTGTAAAATAAGAAGGATTTGAAGTTGCTTTCTGAGCCTTTGGAGTGCCCATTTTCAAGAATCTTTCAGCTCTTTCTGGATGTTAATTTGTTTTGCTGCAGCTACAGGGGATAATTGCTGCTCTTTAATGAAACTTAGATGTGCTCAGAAATCATCAGTGCACAGAAAATCTCATAGCAAAGATTACATAACTCTCAAAAAGCTCATGGGAACTGGCGATTCTATGGAAGCATAACGAACTCTGAAGTTTTGCAAAACCACAGAAAAACCACTTGTGACAACAGAGGGTTGTCTCTTTTATATCATCATATGTGAACCTCAGCCCTTTCAGTACTGTTGATAGGTCTTTCACTCCTTTCTTGATTTCTTTGGAGAAATATCCAAGCAGTCAATCAGAGAGGAGAGGCCCTTCTCAGAACAAAGAAAATTGTGTGATTTTATTCACAGGAGTACCAACGATCCTATATGGATCCAATTTTGCAATCGACTGGACAAGCCACAGCTTTTATTGACCTAACTGCGAGATTACTCGGCACCTCATACCACTGAATTCTGCTGCTGTTTTAGTCTTCAGGTCTTTGGAGCAGATCCATAAACTCTCCTCCTTATTTCAAAATGTTACAACAGGATGTAATTAAGTACAATTAACAAGGAGGTCAAACGGTCATCTGATAAACACTGGTCCAAACAGGCAGCTTGAAAGGTCAGGGCTGGTAAAGCCACATAGTATAGATGGGAAAGAATATAATGATTTAAGGGGGAAAAAATCCCAATGACTAAAACTGAAAAGATTTACATGCTTTCTATATTACATATACAAAACCATGCACACGGACTGATATGTGTGCACACATGCGTCAGAGAGGCACAAACCTAAATTCTGAGAACAAGAGGTAAGAGGTATCCATACATCCCCTCTCTATTGCACCAGAACACGAATCTCAGTTTTTGTGTTTAAATTCCAGTGTTTCTTTTTCATTATTTTATAAACTGTCTATTTTAAGAACACTATACTTGTTGTCCTTTTAGAAGGACTTTTTTTAGCCCTTTCTAAAATAACACTTGAGATCACTATGATGAAATGGAAGGTGCTGTGAGATTCTTGGGAACAAAGTATTTTACAGAGTGAACAGTTAGAGTAAAAAGAGGCTTTGCAAGAAGAAAGCTATACCAGTTCTCTGCAAGGCCAAAGAATGACAGTGCACAGAAATGAAAATGAACACAGAAATATTTGCCCATCCTCATTTTATGGACTGGAAAACAGAGGCACACTGTTTTCATTCTCTATCTGAGGCTCTTCGAGTTTTTCCTGTTTGGCTGCTCATACATTTCACTCTCTGACTTTCAGGTTTAGGCTAGTTGGGGGCCAGGACAGACTCACTGCAAAGCTTTTGCACACATGTCATATGTGAAGCAGCAAGGTAACCTGGGCAGGAGCAGCAGATTAACCTTTGGGATCACTAGCATGTTATGACTTGTAGTTACTGACAGATATCCCAGCTGAGGTAACCTTGGGAACAACTTTCCCAAAGCTGTGTTCCTGCTGGATCTCTGCCATCATAAATCACCACAAAGACTACAGTTGTCATGGGGTTGTATGCTGGGCTTGGACTCGCTCCCATAGCATTATCATCCACACTACTGTTCTCCCACTCTTTCAATTTCTCAGGTAATGTTTTTGCAAACTGCACCACTAGAATAGCATGGCTCCAGGCACCAGGTGCCATCAGGCACCCTGCCTGCTACTCCAAAATCAGAGTCCCTGCTTATTCAGCATTCCTGCTGTTTCTTTTTTCTCTGGTCCCAAAACAGAACAGAATTTTTTTTGCCAGAATTTTGCTTTTTGCCAGAACAGAATTTAACACCTCTGGCTCCAAAAATGGTGCCATTCACAATTGTAAAAGTCAAACACAATATATTATTGAAATTATTTTGCAGTACATTATAGTTGCATACTCTACCTGTATTTCCCCTCCACTTTTAAAGGACGAATCTTTTAAATGGATATGCTTAGGCAAATTGCTCTTAGTTTATAATAGTTACTCTGGAATAGGGATACAGTTAACAAAGCATAAGAATTTAGTTTAATTAATTTGACTACAGTCAAATACCTATGAATTAAAACAATGATAATCTTATTTAATAGACACAAAGGGATATAATTACAGAATCATTGAAGTTGGAAAAGGCTCATGTTCTCATGGGGTCTGAATAAGTAATATTGTTAAGTAAGGTAAAGATAAACCTAACAGAAATTTCACATATTAAAATTTCTTCGTCTTTCTGCTTCTCCTTGAAAAAGAGAGTTAGGTGGAATTTTGCTTCTGCAGTCACTTGTTGTCCAGCTATGGAAACATTTCATGTACCAACACTAGCTGTCCTGGTTAGTTTTCTAGGTTCTGACTCATTAATAATTGTTGTCTCAGTTTGCCCTGAATTACAGCGGGGAAAGAAAGTAAAACACATTTTGGTAAGGTACGACACACGTCACCAAGTTGTGGTTGATAAAGTCAAGTCCTCGATCTATTGCACCAGAGCTGTTGTTCAAAAAGAGCTGGAAAATAAACGTTTAAACGCACCTTTTGGAGCATCCTTCAGTAAGAGTGGGAAGTTTCTGAGTGGAGAGCTGATCTGTAAAACCTTTCCTTTTCTACTTGTTTTATAATCATATTTTGTATAGAAACAAATTCATAACTCAGTACAATACACAAACCAGCTCCTGCTTGGTGTACCCCACCCACAAACTTAAATAATGTAGTTGTCAGGGTTGACAAGGTCTGCCTGCTATAGCATTTTTGTGTTTTATAGGAAAGTTTAACCAGGGGTGTTATTTTAAGAGATGAGCAAATGGGGAAACCCCATGGCCTAGCCAATAAATATGAACTTTAGGTGCAATGGAGCACTCATAAATATGACTCAGAACAAGGGGATTCATTGTTTCTCCTGACCCCTTTTAGCTGCTCCTCTGATCTCAGCCTCTCTGTGTGCGTCATGGCAGCTCTTATCCTTTAACCTGTGGTTTTTAAAAGCTAGCTTCTAAGTTATTTATGGCTGCAAATGTTAGTAGCCCATCTGTGTACTCCCTGCACACACATACTGAAGGGTGGGGGGAGCTGCATTTTATTTTGCAGGCATGAAAAGTTTTGCCCAGGAAGCCAAGTGCCTGGGGAGGTTGAAGTAGTTTGTATGCCACAAGGGATTGAGAAGAAAAGAGCTCCTTTTGCTTTCAAGGCTTACTGAGAGAAGAAACCCATACCTCGACTCATTTTCCCTTTCATTTGTACATTGTCTATCTTTACCATGCTCCTTGCCCTCTATCTGTCTGCATGCAACTTCTTCTCTCTGCCATAATAAACTTCCACTTTTGTAACTCTGCAGGCATGGGAAATGCTCTGAAGTGCTACAACATCATGCTGCACGTGAGGAACAGAGGAGTAGGACTAAATCTTCCAGTAATACAAGTTCCTGCAGAGGCTGTTTTTCTGTTATGGACCTTACCCCATGCCCAGCAGTCCTGTATCCACCCTCCATTGTTGGCTGTTACCTACTGGGAAGAAGAGGTAAAGCCTGGCCTGTGCTTTGCCTTTTTTCTCTCATGCCTGCTCTCATTCCTTCCCTCTCCGTTTCCCTCACTGTCTCTTAATCTCACCACTTCTTGGCCTTTAATCCTTTCTACAGCCAAATGTCACTGACATAAAACTAAAGTTCAGTGACCCTGCCTAGACTGTGGGGGTTAGAGACAAGGGAAAGGACAAGGAGGAGAGGATAAGAAAAAGTGTGGGAAATAATTATAAAGTCTGGTAGCAGCCAAAGCCCTCCTGAAGCCCTGGGGAGCCTTTCTTTAGCTGGAGGCTGCAATTGGCACTTCATAAACTGTTCATTCTCAGCTATGTGGAAACACCAGATGACACCTAGAATGATCAGACTGCAATCAATCAATTTTCTGCAAAAGTATATTAGTTTGTACGCCTATGAAAGCAAGCTGAAAGGAACCACCATGGTTAAAAAGAGAAGAAAAAGGAACTGACCCTGTTGTAATTACCTCCATAACTCAGGCAGCAAGTAGGCAGATAGCCATGGTAAAATTCTTTGCATAATTTAACACTCAAAGAAAATAATAACAGGAGCAATAAGTGTGGGAGATCACATAGGTGCCAAGTTGTCCTGTTGTCTAAACAAACAACCCAGACTTTAGGGAGCACACCAAGAGGCTCTTCATCCAATCCTAATGCCCTCCACACAGAGGTCTCTCCGCAACTCTCCCTCTTTCATGGCTAGAGTCACTGCAAGATTGCATTTTCCTGGGAAAATATGCACTGTACAATACATACAATCACCACAACCCCACCCAAAGTCTGTGTTTAGTCTGGAAAGGAGCGCTTCCTAAAGAAGAAGCAGAACTGGGTCAGCCGTTCTTCCCAATTGGAAAAATATTAATAACAATATATTTATATATATCCATAAATATATGTAGCTTTTCACCATGCACGTCTAACCATCTGCTAAATCAGTTTCTCTTCAGTTATCTGCAATTTCTTTCAAACCTGTCGGCAAGGAAAGTCAGACAATGTTATACCCCAGTTAATGGAGAGCTTGACAGTTTTTTGGCTAGTTAGATACAATAATTTACTTGGATTTAAAGTGTTAACTTTGGCAAAAAAATTAATTGGCAGTTATAGAAACATTATTTTGTTAGGTGATATTTATGGATCACACACAAACCTATTTTGAGGTAGAGCTATATAATTCATAAGACTCATGTAACTTGAGAGATTTCAAAGGAAATATAAAATATTTCAATATAAAACAACAAATGTAGTATAATTCCAAAAACGAATATGGAGAATATTTCTTACTCAATATCAAAAGCAAAATCTAACAACCTGCTCTGTCATCGCACAAAAATTGGTTAAAACTGCCTAATGAATTGTAAGGATTGGATGAGGATTTTTTAGGGAATGTCATTCTGTGGGTAAAGTCCTTTCATTCTAGAAATGAATACTTATTTCGCAAAAAACTCTATTAATATTTAATTTGATAATAGAAAATTATTTCATAATTAATATTTATTTCCAGTGTCTGACTGAATATCTAGGTCACAAGAAATTCATTCCACTCACTGATTGGGTGACAAAAATTTTATTAAGGGGAAAAAAAAAAAATCTTAGGATTTCAAGATGTCAAGTGATATCTAATTTGGATGAAGGTTAAATGAGACCTGCTTGATCTAATTTGCTTTAAATTTTATGTTAAAGAGCGAAAAATGACATCTTAATGACTTTGGGTTGCCGTTCAAAAAAACTTCACAAATGTTTTCTCATTTTTTTCTCAGTATTGCTCCCATTCCAAAATTAAAGACATGGGGTCTATTTGTTATTTAACAAGTTTTATCTCTGTAATAGCATCCCTCTGTTCAAGGCAAGATAATAGCACTATTTCTATCGCTTCAGTTAAGGCTGTGTCAATATTTTCATTAGAAGTCTGCATTTTACGAACTAAAACTGTACTATAGACAAGGAAATTCACCTACAGTTAAAATTACGACAGCAACATCTGATATCCGGTGGAAAAGAAAGAAAGAAAATATGTTCATTTCTAAGCTTTGAGGAGAAAAGTTAATGATCCCAGCTCCCCTTCCACAGCTCCTGGCATTTTATAGTTTAGCACTCCATATCCCTCACTGATGATATGTTAGCTGTGAGTGGAAGGTTGTAGAAACTGAATTAGTTTAATTTAAGAAATAAGCTACTATATATGCTCAAGGTCTGACTGTAGTTAGGAATCCTTTCTTTTTCATATGTAACAAAAATACATTTGTGCAGGTATTTGTTGTGGATCAATATATTATAGACTTCTCAAAGTAGCTGTATAAAAAGTTGTTCTATGCCACATTAGCATTCTCCAATGTACACAATGGGCTGTAAATCTTTTGAATTTATGTATTTGCTTAGTGATTCAGGTTTTAAAAAAGAATATGAACTTTAAGACAGTGTACAAACTTGGAGTAGAGAAGATGGAGAAATATGAACAGCCCTCTGAGCCTCAGACCAAAATTTCCGTTGATTTCAGTGTCTGATTTAAGAACTGAACGCAGCACATGTGTCTTGAGGATTATATGATTGTGGAATCACATTATGTGTGAAGAAGAAAAGCTGTCTTTCTGGAGCGTACCAGTTACTTTAAAACCCTCAATAATATCGTATCCTTCTTAGCATATGTAGGGCAGAGTCACAAATTTTATTTCATGTTTTTGAGATTAATTTTATATGGTAAGAAAGAAAACATAACAGAAAACCACAAAAGTTGTATGTATTTATCCCCTATTTTATAGAAGGTTCATATCAGTTAACGGGAATATGTGAAGAAAGCAAATAGACTTGCTTATCTAACGAAACAATCTGCTAGGAGAAAAATTGACAGATGTGTTGTAAACAAATGAAAATACAGACCATTTGAATTGCATGAAAAGGAACACTTAAGCATAGTGGATTTAATGATCACTTTGACGACAATGGAAAAGTCAATATTTTAAATGTTTAAATGTAGTTTACAAAAGTGCTGCTGTTTCTCCAAGCTTCAGATGTGTACATGTTTTTTTATTAAATCCCCCTCTTTCGGTGAGAGGTGAAGAGTGGGAACACTAACATTTATCTTAGAAAAGTCCTTCCCTTACTAAATTTTGAGTGAGTAGAAAAGTGAGTAGGACTACATGAATATTATTTGCCTGTTCTCTGAGGAACAGGGTATCCCATATATGTCATTTTGGGAGACCAGCCAAAAAGAAGATGCCAGAACTCTAAACAGTCAGGGCTTTGCAATAATATAATAAAATATAATAACAGGATAAAAAAACAGCCAGTGAGGAAAACAAAGTTCTGAATTTGTAGGTGACATAATCACATCTTTGAAAACCCCAGTGTGTTTAGTGGAGGATTTATTCTTTGACTGTTGGACCAAACCCAGTTAACTCCTCTGTTACACTCATCAATATTTATGGAGAGTTGCCAACACACACGGTCTTATACAAAACACAGGACAAGACATAATCTCTGTCTTGTTGTATCTTTCAAGAAAGAAAGAGATGGAAATTCTGATATAAATTCCAGTAGAAAGAACAGGTGTTTACAATTTTAACTTCAGGAGAAGTAAATGCATTCTTATTTTTCTCCCTGATTGCTTGACAGAATTATGATTGCAGTTCCCTTGATGATTATTTTCTAATTTTTTTTTGAAAGTTAGGCAGTTGCAACTCTGACAGCTTGATTTTTAATCAAAATTAGCATATAAGTTTCAATTTTTATTCTTTAATATAAAATTATTTCTCCTTGTCTATTTTTTTACTTTACCTTTTAACCTTATTCAGTCTTTTCAATTTTATGCTTAATAATTCCTATCTAACATCTCAGCTACATAGTTATTGTTTTAGTACATATGTCTTAAATTTTTATAACTGGCTACAACTATATACAAAGGTTTCAATTTAAAATATCATGATGATTAATAGAGTTTTATAATTACACCTTCTGTAATTAATTGTGTGCAAGTATGAACATGGTGAATACTATTTTCAGAGCACATTAATTTGATGCAAGTTGACTGAGGCTTCAAATCTAAAACCAGTTGATTTATTACTATGCTGCATCAGCATTTATTGATTTTAAGGTACAGCATTAGCATTCACTTATCACTGCGTATTTTTCCCCATTCTACATTAAAAGAGCTTGCCCTCATCTGTCACAACCTTATACTGCATAAATCATATAAAATGATCACTTAGTTCCATGATTTACTTCATTTTAATGCTAATTATACTGAAACATAGGATTGTTTAATAAAAATGTTGAAGTTAATCTATATTGGTCATCAATATTTTTTACATGTTACATGGTAGAATGTGTGATAAACCACAATATCCAACATGTATGGAAGGGCATTTAAAGTGAATTAGGATTTAGACTAACTTAGAGCTGAGACACATTTTAATTTTACAGATGCTGAATAAAACCTGACATTTACACAGTATTTTCTTATAAGTTAATGGTGTCTATTAATCATAATCACTTGAAAAATACAGCATCTTACCCCCAGTTTTCACAGTTTAGAAACATAAGATGTGCTTTAGCTTCTCAGAATTACTTTCTTAAGGCAACACTGGCTTCCCAAAAAAATGAGTCAAATATTAGAAATTTCCCACCCAAGGTAAGACACTCAGTGGAAACCCGCATTCTTCCAGACAGGCTTTGTACCTGAGGAAGTGCAGAAGGATCAGCCTAGGACATATCTGACACTGAGCTTCAAAGACTTCTACTTATTCACTGGAAGAAGTCCTCTTGAAATAAAAGACATTTTGTGAAATCAAAGGCTGGGTCCCATGTAAATAGTCCTCAGGGCTGCTGATTGAATTGTCTGCGACATATTTACAGAGGGTATTTCTCAGGACACATAAGAAAAATTTTTGCAGAATCAGCACCTTGACTAATGCTGCGGAGATCAGAGCATTTCCTATTTTCCTGTATTATGTTGCCATTTTAAATTCAGCTGACTCCAGATACTCTGGGTAAATCGAGGCATGCAATGTTGACTTAAAAGTAATCCATGGGTAATATGTAACTGTTTCTTAAGGACAGGGAACACATTTTCAAAAAAAACAGATTCCATTTTTTCCTAGCCTGCTATTTAAGGAGCAAGAGCAACAAGCAAATGTATTTAGAGGTGTGGACGTATGCTACCCTTAAGGAAAAAGATCTCAAAATTGAACATCTCCTTATCTGCCAAAAAAACTAATGAAAAGTGATTTTATTAATACGAGAACTAAACTATAGTGTGTCACTTTCCTAGAAATTTAAATTATTGAGGATTTTAGTGTTTGGGAACATTTTTAATTCTGCAGCAAGGATCACAGACATGATAGACATAAAAGGTACAGAATGTGTGTGATAATCTGAAAGTATTTTGGAACATGTACTGTTGTACTGAAAGTATTACCCTGGAAAACAAGAGTTCATCAGATTTTGTACCAGTTTATTGAGAAAATTCAAGATTTCAATTAAATTTCTTGCTGTTCAGGTCAAATGAGAAGGGTTTTTTAGCCAAATTTATGAGTCCTGAAGCATTTAAAACACTTATAAAAACAGTAAATGCATTCCATGAATTATTTGCAACTTTCTAAATGAGATTTAAGTTGCCTTTTAGTAAAGAAATCCGTAGCTGCTTTTTTAAACTACACTGTAACTGGTAAGCATGTTTATTATACTCAGAAGCCAACCTAATTTAGTTTTATCAGGTTTTGTGTCTGAATTGATATAATTTTCAAAAGCATTCTTTGCTTGCATGTTTCTGGTGTTTAATACTTTACTTGTTATTTAATTTATTTATGACACAGAAAATAAGAACCATTGCAGACTCTGAGCACCATGGCAGTATAATAAAACACAGTCTGTAGTTATTAAATAGAAATAACAAAGAAACAGCAACAGATTATTTAAAATCCAGCCATCCAGCTGAAAAGATAATAAAACTCTGACTCTAACCAACAGAAAAAAAAACACTAAATAACCTAAGAATTTTTTTTAAATGGCTTAACTTTTCCCTTTTCATAATTTTCTAGGCTTTAAAATATTAACAACTGATGCTTGTTCGTGTGTGAGTTTTAAGGAAAACAGTGCGGGAAATAACTGAGCAATAGGCATAAGCGTTTGATTTTTTGAGATTACAAAAAAAAAAGGAGTTAGTTGGCCTAAGGCTAGAATTTTCATTACCTCAATGAAAGAAAGAAAACAGAAGCCAGCAGAGGGGAGTTATAGAAACTGACTTTATATAAACAGTGAGAAAAATCCTTTTTCCATGGCCACCTACAATGTAGCTACTTCACCATCAGTACGATTTTTCTTTTACCAGTGGCACAGCAGCCCGGGCCTGATCCTGCCGTTTTAGAACAGGTTACAGTCTGGCCGGGAGGTTTGCCCCTCACAAGATCTAGCTAACAGTTTTTCAAAGAGAGTAGAAACAAAAAAAATTACACGTACCTAAATTGACAAAGCTCATGACCATGTCAGCATCATTCAGAAAGTTGGTGTCGTGCAGGCTGGCTAAGGGAGGATTCTGTGTGGTCAGGGGGATCATGCGAGATAATTGTATTCTCCGTGAATATCCATTTGGAGAGGCACGGTATCCTTTCCGTATCCCTCTGCTCTCCCCTGCCATTGATCCCTTTAGTGAATATTCCAGCTCCTCAGTATTCTCTTCATTTGTCATGGCATTATACAGGTCCAGCATGAAGAGGGGTGCAGAAGAAGCCTGCTTTCCTGGTGAAAATGGTCTGGGTCTGTGAGGTAAACCCAGGATAGAGAGAATCTCTCTCTGAATCTCCCTTCTCTCATGGTTCCGCAGCCTCCTGTAAATAAAACTCGAATGGACATGATTGTCTCCTAAACCTCCCTGTGCGTGACCCACCAGAACCCAGCAATTCCAGAGCAAGCCCACGAAAGCTTTGAGTGCAGTTAGGTTCATCTTTGAAAAGAAAAAGAACAAAGAAAAAAAATCTTTTCTCCTACTTGTTCTGAGTTCCTATGAGGTCTGCTTTCCCAGTAGCTGAAAAACAAAATTTACCTATTCTTCATGTCAATGTCATCTCTAAACGTAACATCTTTGGTGATTCCTCTCCCCCCACCCTGTTTAAATATTATGGAATGTGTCAGGTTGCAGTTATTTCTAAGAAAGCTGAAATTCAGACTTCCAATTTTCCACTGTTGTTATCGGTTTTTCTGCATTTATGGAGCAGAAGACCAGTATTTTGTCAGCTGACCTAGGCATTCCTATATAAACCTTAGACAACCAGGTCTTTGGTGGGGAGCTGTATTAGCAAGAGCTGTTCTTCTGACACATTGTAGTTCCCAGAGTTATCTTCCCTTGTTATTCTGAGTTCTTCGTACACCTTGCGCTCTTCCCAAGATAAAATCCTGAGTCACAGATTTGTCTTGATCTGTACCTTGGTGGTGTAACACATGTTTGTCCAGCAGCCTGGTGACAACTTTAACATCGTTTGAATCGCTTGAGTGTAAAGTAATTCTAAAGCATGTACTAATCAAATTAATGTGTTGCCATGAATTTACTCGCAAAAAATAACCTTCCGTAAATCCATTCAACCCTTTTCAGCTTCTGAACTGTTATTTCCAACTGTAGCAGGCACAAATATAACAGCTCTCTTCAAGAGAGATCTAAAGACTAATGTAAGCACAACCCTGCTGGGAAAGAAGAGGCTTCTCATTGTAATTTGAAACGGGTATAGCAAAAAAGTCCTTAACCCTTCTCTTGCCAGACAGAGCTTTAAATCTCTCTCTTCCTCTCCAGTTTACAGTAATATACCTAATTTTGGCTATTGGCTGTTTCTTTCCTAACAGCTTGCAGAATCAATTTTAACTGTAACAATTTTAAGACATATGGATAGCTAAAGGCATGGCATAATAGAGAAGCCCTTGTGAGTCTTCTTATGAGTCTATAGTTTAGTAAACTTCAATACAAAACTATCATAACAGACTAAAATAGCATCTCACTAACCCAAGAAATGTTTATGTTTTAGATAAGTTTAGCAAACAAAGGTGAATTTTTTGGTAAATTCTGTAGGAAATTTTGTTGGTGAGGCTTGATTCATTCTTTTCTAAAAATGTTGGGAATGCAATCTGAATGAAACAAATTTATTCAGCAAGCAAGATTTCAAATTGTGCACAGCCAATGTTGTAATAATGGATATAGTCACAACGTTCATAAACTGTAATTTGCAATGATAATTTATTCAAAGTACATTTTTACTCATACATTGTTATACTACATTTCCCAGTAAATGTCAAAAGCTAGGATTTAATCCCATAGCCTGCTATTAACTGGAGAAGGAAACAGCCTAACTGAAGAAATAAAAATATTAAATAGATTTTAAAGCTGCTGCCCGTGAAGTTAAGGTTCGACTTAGCATTTTTCCTCAACCAGTAACTGGTGTTTTCTTCTCACTGAAACAAAATCACCATGATGAATTTCATACTGCTAAGATTATTGGTGGTCATTTTCTCTTGCTCCTATGATTTGCCTTTAGCCTTGAGGGGATTTTCCTTTGATGAAGGGGAGAAAAAAGGGACAGAAAAGATTTTTGTCAACATGACACTGAGGAAAAAAACAGGTATATAAAATCCATCCCATCAGGTTTTCCTTTACATGACACCTACTCAGCAAATCACACAATTCTTGAGTAAACTTAGGAGTGTGACAGCAAGTATAGTCACACCCTAAGAAGCAAGGAACAATTTATCTAGTACATTAACCACAAATGAGTTTTTCTCATATTTGTAAGTCCTAGCTTATATTTACAGTCTAGTCCAGACATCATTAAAATACAGCTGATTTTGTCATAAATCAACACATATAATGAAACAATGCTTCTCCCAAGGAAGGATTTCTCTCATACTAGACCTGCTGAATTAACACTAAAGTTAGGAAGCTATTTAGCAAAAGTCTTGTTCTTCTCAGCAGAAGAGCAATCACAATCAGAAAACATTTTCTTTCCTCATTGAGGTTTTCCATTAAAATCCATTTGTTATAAGAAAAGTATTATTTCCTGGGTTTTTTCTTCCTTTCACTTGCTCTGCTCAGACAATTCCAATGGTACATAAGACTTCACCAAACATATGTCTTTTTTGAATTTGGCCATCACATATCCTGCAACAAGGTTTCTTCCTCTTTTCCAGCAATACGTTTCCTTTTTTCCCTAAGCATTTGTAAAAGCCAGTGGATTGATTGCTCAGAGGATTTAAGTCCTCAGCCCATCAGAATTTCCAGCTATAGAAACTTCCTATATTGTCCCACTAGGGTGTCTGGAGGTCCACATTTAGTTAATCTTTTTGCATTAAAAAAGCCAAAAAATGCCCTCAAGTTTGAGGATGCTTTTATGTAGTAAACATCTTTCCAGACAGAAACTGAATAAGAACACATATAAACTAGTAATCATATGTTCCATGAAAACAGCTCCTGTTATTTTTTGACATAGCCACAACTAAATCAAGTAACCTAAAAACAAAGGATTTATTTTACATTAACCTACCCTACATTGAGACACTAAATGTCCTTGATTGGAACACAAAAATAAGAAATTTTCATTAATATAAGTACAATGTCCTTTATTATAAACCGCTGTTTCATATACACTCATTGCTAGCATTATTATCTTATACAGGGGAGAGAAAGCTCTAAAACTGAAAGTCTTTGCTAAAGAAATGAAAGGTATCTGCAATTGCTCATATATTCTATTTTGTATTTCCAACATGAAACAACATACTTCTAAAGAAAAAAATAGAAGTCCAACATGTCAAGATACACAGAGATAGACCTTCTTTCTACCCCAGATGCTCAACCTGGTAGTAACATAAGAAATCACCTTGCCAGCCCTTAACCAGTCCTTTAAAAAGAACAGGAAGACTAAAATTCCTCCAGAAGTGAGCTCCCATTAGGGGTAGATATCTGACACAGGAGCACCTGGAGAACAGGGTTTCAGAGGCAGGAAAGCAGCAGAGCACCGTGCAGGCACCCCTGGCAGAGCGAGACAGGAAACAGCTGCATGATTTCTTAAACAATGTGGCATGAATGCACATGGTGAGTGAATTCAGAGCTCACTGTATTTATATTAACCTAAACAATGTTACAGCAAACATCATAAGGGAAGTAATGAAATCTGGGAATCCAGATCTTGCCAATCTCAGATTCCAATGGATCACCATTCACTGTAATGGTGAAAAAAATTGGTGAAAAAAAATTATAAGAAGAAAAGCTACCCAGCAGGTCACTCTAATCATTGAAGGTGAAAGTGTTTTCGTGGGCAATGCCCACTAAGCAAAAATATACAAAAAACAGCAGATAGCTACTGAGGGCAGAATCCTTCCGGTTCTCAATATCACATCAGCTGAGGGCAATTCCCCACAGCAATGATTCTCTGCAACTATTTGACAAAATAGACTAAAATGTAGACGTTCTTTAAGACATTTTCAGTCTAAATCAGAAACCTATGCATGCACACTGAATGATTCTGCTGGCTCTTTCCCTTCTTAATGACCAGCTAAATTTGGCATTCAGATCAATATTATGCATCAACAGATGATCCAGCATTAAAAATGTTTAAGTCTGCCCTTGTTATTTCTCTGCATGGCTATTGTTGCAAAAAGTACATGGAGAAAGACTTTCATAAAAAGGTTTCATGAGAGCAGAATAATTAATGGTTAAAACTGCAGATTCCTCAGCAAAAAGAAAGCAAGTAGTTTGGACTCCTCCTGGTGCAAAAATGTGACACTGACACTGCAGTTTGGCAAACCTGTTATACTACCTGTATCTAAGTCAGATTTACAGTCATATAGACTGCATGAGGTGTATATTTTAGCCTTTGGACATGCATATGTCTGGATGTTTCAAATGTCCAATCAACAAAACCTGTATGATAGCTTCCTCTTAGTTCTCTATTTTGTTTTATTGGGCTAGATGTTGTATGACAATTGTATTCTTACCCTACCAACATAAGAAAGAAACACAAATATATTTTTCTGAATCAATGAAAGATGTGTCTCCTAATGCAAAGGGAATTCCATTTGTAATGGACACAGTGTGAAAATTGGTAGAATTAGCTGCAAAAATAGGCAGTTGAGGCATAAATTGTCATGTTTGTAAATGTTGCATATTGATATAATAGAGTATTATTTATTTATAGAGAGAGTATTTCCATTTTATGCTGCAGGAAGAGGAATGCTTTGCTAAATAACATACTGTGTGGAAGTGTTCAATACTTAGATTATAGTGTTATTTATTCAGTTACCAACCAGTTTCCTGTAGAAAAAGAGTTTTTCATCCAGGTTTACAGAACCTCAGGCAAAATCACAAATCAGCCTAGAAGGTAAGAACTTTTTTACTGAAAGGGCTCCAGCTTTAAATATAATAACGTGAGAAGTTTTTTTATTCATAGTACATGCACAATGTTGTAAATCTATCAGCACAGAATACTCTGCAGCATTGAAATTATACTTTTCTTTAACATTAAGAAAATTGAGGAAAAATAATTTAGCAATCTGCCTGAGAACTTTTTTGGAAACTTTTGTGCTCAAGAACTGGGGAAAAAAAAAAAAAGAAAAACTTGTTTCACACATATGCTTGAGAGTATGTGAACTGCAAAACATACAATTAATAATATGATCCAACATCACAGTGTTGTCATTTGCATGATTTACAAACCCAAAGAGCTCCCAGAAATCCCCTTTGGTCTACAATAACCCTCTAATTAGCTAAAAAAAAAAAAGAAAGAAAGAAAGAAAAAAAAAAAGGACTGGAACTGCGCTGAGGCAAACACAAAACACTTGGACTAGAGCAACACTTGTAAGTAGCAAAGCACTTTTAAAGAAGATTATTCTTGGCTCAGCTTGTAGAACGGTTTTATTGTGCCCCAGCTGCCAACTGGTACCTGCTGGTCTCCTTGTTCTCTGGCTGCATGGCCAGAAGTATCTTGTGCTGTTCCCAGACTGGCTGCAGCGCTTTTTCAGGGAACCTCTTCTGCCGCTTGCTGAAGGTCTTTTTGTTTTCAGCTACAGATACAGATAGAAATTAATTCCTAAATGGATGGCTTCTAGATAGCTGCACTGCACTATTGTTCATATAGTGAAATACTCTACCAATCTAAATATAGGAATTACTTCTTCCCTTGAGCATTTTGCTACTGTGTTCCATAGCCGTGGCTTTAGCACCTCTACTGGCAGTGGGGTGATGCAGCAGTGTCTTAATCTCTAAATTAGTTTTGGGGGTTTATACCTTTTTCCTGTGCTTCATTTTATATACACTCTTCCTCACTTCCCCATACTTACTCCCATTATGTCTCTCTACATTTAGTCTGCCACTTGGATATGCTGCCTCTGATCCCACATGGACTTTCTTTTCAGCTTTCTAAACTTTAAATCTTTTTCCCCCCACTATCTCCATTTTCACGTTTCTTCTTTCCCTCCCCACATATCTGTAGACAGATGTTATTTTCTTCTTTTAAAATTACTTCCTTTGTTTAGCAAAGTTTCCCCTTTAGTACGAGATCAGCTGGCCTCTCAAGCAGTAAAAAAGGAACTGCTGCTCCAGTGCTTTCAATTGAAAGTAAGCACTACCATGAATTATGCAGTCCTTGAGAGACTAGTAATCTCTTGCTGTTGGAGAAGGATTGTGAAAGAAAAAGATGTGCATGGGACAACTGCTAGATTATGCACACCCTAAAATATTTGGTATGTGCTAACTGATCTTTCTACATAGAATCATAGAATAATTTAGGTTGGAAAAGACCTCTGAGATCATCAAGATCACCATTAACCCAGCACTGTCAAGTCCACCACTAAACCTTGTCCCTAAGTGCCACATCTACACATCTGTTAAATACCTCCAGGGATGGTGTCTCAGCCGCTTCCCTGGAGCAGCTTTTTCAGTGACTGGCAGTCCTTTCTGTGAAGAAATTTTTTTATCTAAACTCCCCCCGACACAACTTAAAGGTATTTCCTCTTGTCCTGTTGCTTGTTGCTTGGCAAGAGAGACCAACTCCCATACCTCATTTGAGGTAGTTGCAGAGAGTAATAAGATTCCCCCTGAGACTCCTTTTCTCCAGGCGGAACAACTCCAGCTCCCTTAGCCACTCCTTATAAGACCTGTGCTCCAGATCCTTCACCAGCTGTGTTGTCCTTCTTTAGACTCACTCTGGCACCTCAATGTCTTTCTTGCAGTGAAGGGCCCAAAACTGAACATGGGGTTTTCGGTGTGGCCTCACGACTGCTGAGTATAGGGGGACAAACACTGACCTGGTCCTGCTGGCCACAGTATTGCTGATACAGGTCAGGGTGCCTTTAGCCTTCTTGTCCACCTGTGTACACTTCTGGCTCATGTTCAGTGGCTGTCAACTAGTACCCCCAGGTCCTTTTCTGTCAGGCAGCTTTCCAGCCACTCATCCCCCAGTCTGTAGCACTACATGAGGTTGTTGTGACCCAAGTGCAGGACATGGTACTTTGTCTTATTGAATCTCATACAATTGGCCTTGGTCCGTCAATCCAGCCTGTCTAAACTCCTTCCTACCCTCCAGCATATCAACATTCCTGCCCAACTTGGGGCAAACTGACTGAGGGTGCCCTTAATCCTCCTGTCCAGATCACTGATGAAGATTTTGAACAGGACTGGTCCCAGTACTGAGCCTTGGGAACCCCACTAATATCTAGCTGCCAACTGGATGCAGCACCGTTCACTACCACTCTCTGGGCCCGGCCATCCAGCCAGTTTTTAATCCACCAAAGAGTGCACCTGTCTAAAATGTGGGCTGCCAGCTTTTCCAGAAGAATATCATGGGAGGCAGTATCAAAGACTTTACTGATATCCAGGAAGACTATATCCACAGCCATTCCCTCATCCACTAGATGGGTCACCTGGTCATAAAAGATCAGGTTGGTCAAGCTGGACCTATATTTCATGAACTCCTTCCTGGCTGGGCCTGAGGCCCTGGTTGTCCTGTATGTGCCTTGTGATTCTGTGAAGATGATCTGCTCCATGACCAGTATTTACTACAGCAGTCTGTTCAAGCCAGAATTTGATAAGATGGCAAGGCAAAGGAATGAAGTGAAAAGCCAGTTTATGCTGCTGGTCTAGAAACCCTTTATGTAGCCAGAGGCCTGAAAACATGATCTGCATGATCTTAAATAGACTAATCCACATCTCTTGTAAAGCAGGCTTTGGCAAGAGAAGCATGATTTACATTGCAACTTTAGCATCTGAAATTACATTTTAATCTAAACATGAAAGAGATATATGATCTTCATTTTTGCTTCTTTAGCTTTACTACTTTCAGTCCTTGTTCCTTAGCATTTAGACCTTTAAACTGGAAAAAACTATATTTCCTGAAGGAATTCTAGTTAAACCATGCAAATTATAAGACAGCTACAGATGCTGACTGAGACTGCAGAACCGTCTTTTCCTTGGGAAGTGGATTCACAATGATATTTTCATAGGTTTTGCTATTTGTTGTTCAGTGCTACTCATCCAAAAATGTATCTGTCTCTCTAGAAACACAATACTGAATCATAAAAAAATCCTGAATTTTGTTCATTAATAGTTTAGATTAGATGATACACATGATAAATATACTTCTGCATAATCCAATCAGGTGTACCTTCTCACAGTGATTTCTCAGAGCAGATGCCCAATATCTTCTGTGTTTATTTTCTCCTCTTTATCACTTTTTGGTGATAAAATGTACACTGGGACAAATCAATGAGAATTTTCTGTGACTTCGGGCAGATATTTTCTGTATAATTCCATGAGCTTTTCTAGAAGAAGCAGAAGCAACGGGTTGCCAGGAAAGCTTCCACCTTTGAGATGCTGTTGACTCCAGCTCTGACCACATCTTCCTCTGGCATGAGAAGGGGACTGGAAAGGGAAGGTCAATCTCATGGTAGAAACATTTTGCAATGATTTATTCTGAGGCCTAAGGTAAACTAACTTCTCATTTCTTCATCGTAATTCAAAGTTAATCAGTCTTCACTATTTCTGTAAAGAATTGTGAAGTTTGTCTTCTTGTATTTATGGTCCTTCAAAGAACTAAAATTCTCTGCTTTTAAGCAGTGACTGATCCTCTTAATGAAGATGAAAAAAAACATGTTTATATTACAGAATGGCCAGAAATCTCAAAAATCATGAAACTTCTGGCTTATTTAGTGCTCTCCTAAAAAAACATAAAGATGATCAAACAGATTATTTGTATTTAAGAAAAAAAAAAAAGAAAGAAAGAAACAAAACTTTTTAGTCTAAGAATTTATTTTCCAAGTAAGTTACAATCTAAAATCATGTTTTATAGCTACATTATAAATTGCTTAAAAATGGGGTTTATAATGGAAATGGTGACAAACTTAACTATGGCAGCACTAGCAGGCGCCAGCATAATTACAGTCTTCTCAGGACATAACTTATTACAGGCTACACAGTAGAGCCAGTATTTTGTATTTTAATTAAGAAACCTGGATTTTGTTTGTAATAATTGACTGTTATGCTGCCCCTCTTGCCAGGACACTCTTGTAAAAGATACTTTTGCCTCTAGTAGTCTTTCTTTGTTAAATATTTAAAATACATTTTATATTTTTGACTGGAAGATTGCATGAATTTTATAGGTCATTATTAACTGTCTTTTGATGACTTCAGTTGTTCTATATTTTTTAATGGAGACTTTTGTTCCTCTAATCTATGACCAGAAAAGGTTTATAGTTTAGGTCTCTCAGAAGTATAATATTATATAACATCTGTATTATCTGCCTAAATCTGTACCATGCAGACCTTCCGTAAGAAAACATGTTCTTTGGTGATGGTCTCCTAATGCCCTAGGCAGGTACTACAGACTCTGTTACCCAGAGATAGACTTAGACCATCTCTATGCTGCTCTGACAAGGGCATCATGTCATCGTGTGGCATCTCTGCTGAGATGCTACACCGAATTTCAATTCCTGGCACCAAGCTGTATTTCCTACTTGCATACAAGCTCCTTGTATGTTGTGTAAATAAAGTGGCACACAGAAGCCTGAGAAACATTAGTTGTTTGTCAGCAGTGGAGGGAGAGCCAGCCAGGCAGTGGGGTGATGCCACATGGGTTGCTGCCACCTCTCAGCACCGCAGACCCTCAGCGGCCGCTGCCACCCACACTGCCCTGCCTGCCTCATCCTTGTCCTTTATGTCTGCAGCCCTTGCTGCTACAAATATTCTCCCTCAGTTTTCTGGCTTTGCCTTTGTTTCTTGGTTTCTTTCAGTTGTTCTTCATGTTGCAGAAATGTGTATCTCCCACAGCCAACAGTGACAAATGGCATCAGCTCTTTACATGTATGGTCCAAAAGTGCTAGGTACCTAATTCTGACAGAAAAAACATGGACACAATTAGATATTCAGAGAAGGACCTTGATATGCACAAAATTAAGTAGGTCACAAGAGCATATGTGTAACTTAATATGCTGTAATTTAACAGGCACATGTATAAATGAGATGTATGGAAGCATTTAGCATTTTTAACTGAAAACAACATATGAATGGAAGCAGTTCAGGATAAACAGAATATTTTTCTTAAATTATTAATTTTTCTTCTATGCCTGACTGGAACTGAGTACAGCAAAGACTCAGCTGAAAGAATTGTTCACAGTCTCTTTCTTTCTCTCTATCTGGCCTCAGAACAATGCTGTTCTAACAAACACTATTCAGTCATTTTCCTCCAGGACTATCTACCAACCAGAGAGATTATCAAAGTTAATTATGTCACTTCCTTTCTTTTCTCCAACACACTTCCAGACTAAGAAAAGAGACAAAGGAGTGAGCCTTACCAGCAGATCTCTCTACTTTCTCCTACAGAAGTTTGCCTCCTTCCAAGGGGAACTTCAACAAGTCTTCACTGCCTTTGGATCTTCCAAATGGAGCAGAGGGAAAAGATCATAGGAGGTAATCTACCACTACATGGCAGGGGAGATAAAAAAAAAGCTAGAGAAAAGAGGACTTGTATTGTGATTTTCTTTTGGGTCCTGAAACAGTTATCAGTATTACATTACCAAAGACTTAAAATTTTGGCCAAACACATGAATGAAAATGAAAAAAATATTTTTTGTTTTTATCTTATGTCCTTGGAGAACAAATCCAAAGTAAAGAGAAAGTAAAGGGAGAAATAAAGAGTAAGAAAATTGATAGAAAATACACAGAAATTATACCACAGATATTTCTCAAATATCTATATTTGAGGTTTCAAATATCTCAAATATCACTCTTCACCAACTATTTATTAGGCGGCATTGATTTCAACTGTGTGAGGAAAAAAGGCTGGAAAACATGCTATAGCGATAATGCTCAGTCAGAAAAACTGACGAACAAGCAATAATCTGTGGGATGACTGGAAACGCTGGATCTGAGTCTAGGATGCCCACATCTAGCCAAGGTCCTCTGAGGTCCCTAGGAACAGCAAAATCTGTTTCATGCGGTGGTGGATCATTTTCTGGATGCTGACTTGCACTCTGCTTTTAATTATGATAAAGAGGGGAAGCTTTCAAGGTGAGATTTCAAGCAAGTTCCAATCAGCTGTTGCTATGGGAGGGAAGGAGAACCTTTGTTCAGGTTGTCCAGGGGTAGAGGCATTCAGCACCTCCCAAGCAGGGTTGTGGAGCTGAGAGCAAGGAATCAGGGTGGGGTGCAACCACCAGACTTTAGAAAAACCAGTAGATTTGAGGACTGCTAATGAACAATTATTGCAGTAGGTGCTGCTGTAGGTTCAGTCCCATAATTTTTTCTCTGCTTTGGTTGTATATTAAAACACCTTCAAATGCAGCTCAAGCAATATTTCATCGCTCAGAAAATGAGAGGAACCAACAACCAACTTTGTGTGTGACAATAAAAAAGGAAAAAACTCCAGCCCCATCATCTGAATCCTTTATCCAAACTGACTAGACTGATTGCCTTGACATCATGTTTATCAATTCCACATGTTTTATGGTGTTTGAAGCCTTTTTCCAATTCCCAGAAAAGGATGCCTACAGAGGTGAAAGCAGAAACTAGTAGAGTCTATCTCTAATCTAGTTTCTCTGCTCTAGGAGTATGTGTTTGACTGCAGACCTTTGTTACTTTGTGCTATAGCAAGGAAGTTAATAAGGCCTTTTAAAAGCAGCAAAAAAAATGTGAAAAAACCCATATATTTCAGAAATAAAACCTATAGAAAAGGAGATGTGTCATAAAAAGCAAATAAAGTATAATTCTGTCTTCTATGGTCAAGAGACAGAAGTCTTTGATCACCAACAGTTTTTCCTCTTGAAGCATTCTGCAATGCAAACCTGTTATTATCAATATTTAGGCTACTCAAGAAGCAAAGAGAGATAATACTATTAGGAGTTATTATTGGAAAACCAGAATTAGATATTAGCCTTACAAAAATGATACATAAATAGGAAACTAATGAAACTAAATCTCTGCTACCAGATATCAATAACAGAAAATCTGTAATAGGTAGAATGAAATACTAAGAGTTTTTTATTGGAAATATAATGCTATTTTTACAGGATTTGTCAAAACAGAGCTTTCTATACAAAATGTACAAGAGCTTAGAGCAAAAGCTTAATTTTGCTTACCTGACAGTAAACCTTTTCTGTCTCATGTCATGTGTAAATAGAAGGGTCATTAAATCTGAGAGTGCAACAGGAGCTGAGTAACAGGATTATGTGCTTACTAGCTATTGTCAATATATGTTCAGGTTCTGCAGTCATCTTCCATTTGTTCTCCTAATGCACTGTGGAGCATGACTTCTTCTTAGCTGGAATTGTTCTGGTGACTTCTGTCATAACATTGGAATGAGAGGAAATGTTGGCCAAATCATGCAGGCCTTAGTCAGGCAGTGCACCTAATTAAGTCAGTGGGAGATTTTCCCTTCATATGAAGTGTGGAAGTAGGCCTGTTTTCTTTATTAACTCACAGAACACAGTTCCATGATTCCTATATTCTTCTTATTCTTCTTCTTCATCTTTTTCTTTCTTTTCGGTGTGTGTGTTTGCAGTACTGGAGGATGGTCTGAGCATTGTCTGGCAGTTTAATGCAATAACAATCCTGTCCACTGTCCACAATTACCAACTCCATCCTGTGTAGGGGTGGAGTCAGATATAAAGGTGTGTGTTACAGCAGACAGGCAAACTCATTCTAACTACCAAGAAAATGTACTTTAGCCCCATTGCAGCAGAGCACTCAATCATATGCTAATCAGTTGAAAGGATAACTCAAATACTCCAAATTATGAACATGCTTTTACGGCTTGTTGCATCACACCGAGAGTGTTTGCACCATTAGCTTGGATTAATATTAACCATTAGCTTGGATAAATATTAACCAAAGTCTGAAAGAGATGAAATGGGAGAGAGAGATTTAGGGCAAAATGACGTTCCAAACACTGCAACATTTTAATCATACTGCAATATTTTAATCTTACTAATACTTTTCAAATGGTTTTTTTACTATCACCTGCTTAACAAATGAGATCTCTAATTAGAAATTTAAGTCTCTGATCTTCAGTACTAATTTTTTAAAGAAATAATCTTGTTTTTAAGTCATCCCAAACCATTCCACTTGCATTGAAGTTGCCTTCAGTATTTCAGTTTCCTGAGCTAAATACTTAGAATATTCCAAGGTCTTCTGTGGTTTTTTAAATTATTTCTCTTACTTGATGTGGATGGCACAATATCCATAAAATCAGAAACTCTTGCAGTTGCATGAGGCAGCCCCAGCTGCCTGTGGGTGATGACCAAGTGAGCTTACCAACACTGCTACTTATCAGATTCCAGTCTAGCACAGCTTTTCCACAGCCTTTCCATATACCTTTCACCTTCTGAACCACAGGCTTGCCCTACTTTTACCCATTGACCTGCTTGTAATGAAATAATACCTGAAGTCTGAGAAATATTTGTATGATAAATTACTAAAGAAATGAGTGCTTTGTATGGATGATATAAAATAAGTTGATTTTTAGTCACTCTGTTATTTGATAAGAGGTAGTAAGAGGAATGCATCAAACCGGATAACTTCAGGCATTAAGAGTTAAAAGACAGTGGCTACAGAGAGTCACATTTGCACAAATGCATACACAAACAAGACTTAATACTTGGAAAATTATTTAGAATTGGAGATAATCATAAGTCTGTTAAAAGCAAAAGTAGGAGAGAAAAAAAGGGGAGGATTCCAAGGACATCTAAATGAGAAAATTATGTTGTATGGAAATTTTTTCACTGTAGCTCAGGAAAACACAGGGAAGTGTGAATAATTAATCAGTGCAAGTTTCTCAGGAAAAAAAAAATCAGAGTTGATGTTTTAGACCAAACCTTTGTGGTTCCTATCACTGCAAATATGTCATCCTTAGGTTACAAACCAATACTTTTTGTAGAACCTTGAAAAAAAATTAACAAGTCTCCACCACCTCTTTTAATGGTAGTATGAGGCAGATACTAATGAAAGTGGTTCACTTCCATGCTCACTAGACATATTTATCAAAAGAACCAAGAGTAAAAGCAAAGATATCCACACATAATTAACTCAATAAATGAGAAGTGAAGAAACAGAAGTTGGCTTTTACATAACATTTATACTTGTCAGCGAAGTTTGCACAGACACTCATTTATATTTCTTAGTTTACCTCCCATTTACAGCAATGTGAACTACCTGCCATTTTATTTAGATTATTACTAGCTGAATAAAACAATCTACAAATTGCCCATTATTTACATATCCTCTTATTTCCCATGGAGGCGGCTTGGACAACTGGAAACTGATCTCTGTTATTTTTCATCTTAACTTCACCATTATAGTGCCCAATTTGGTTTGACAGAAACAAGCTAGTTCCCTGTTGGTGACTGTTAGGGAACTTTGTAGGACAGACAGCAATTTGTCATTGGGGCTCATATCCATCCTGCCTAATGGCAAGCACTGCATGAGGCTCCAAATTATGATCATCGTAAGGCTAAGCTCTCCACAGTCAAACCAGAGAAATGGGTCTAGGCAGGATACATTTCATGCCTCAGGTGACCACACCCTTCTCAAGAAATTACAAGCCACTAGAATTCTGTAGTCTGTAATTCTCCTCAAAGGACAGCATTGCTCCCCAAACATTCCATCTTTTCTGTTTAACAAGAGCTAGCTGTGTAAATGATTTCATAACAAACAATTGTCCAAGGATTTCTATCATCTGTTTTTCTATCATCTTTTCTCTAAATATAGAGAAAAGGGAACTAATGAAATATACCATGTCAACAATCTGTGGTAGCAGATAGCATCTATCTGACTTTATCCAATGCATCTAGAGGTCATTTTCAACATGTGCCATTTATTGTTCACTGTACAAATACCAATGCATCACTCCTAGCTAAAATAACTGCGGTACCTTTACAGATGGAATATGCCTAGAAGACAGAATAATACTGAAAATTAACAATGTCTCATAAAAGTCACTGACATTTTGATTAAATTAATTGAGGAAACTATTTATTAAATATCTCAGTGAATTATTAAACCTAATACATCAAATATCTAAAATCTATAAATAATGAATTTTAAATCTGTCAGAGTATGGGTTAAATATATGATATGATAAATATTATTCATCACTAATAATAAATTTTCTTAAACAATCTTAATCCTGCTTGCTGGTTTATGCTAGAATAATATATGGCGAGCACTGCGCTTTCACTTTGAGATTGGTTTTTTATAATAATAGAACTCATGTTTTTGGAGAAACACAGATTTACAATCAAGGAGACAGCTATATGACAATCTTGATAGAGAAGCTGGTCATACTGTGGGCATATTTAATAAAGAAATAAATCAAACATTAAAATAATTCTCTGAGGAAACTTACTTCATTTGACAGGAGAAATAAAGGTTCACCAGTAACCATAGTGAGTTCATATTATTGCCATTGTTTTTATAAGTTGTTGCCATGACTTTTTTGACTTTTGGGCTAGATTGGACTTAAAACACAACAGATGGCTACAATTATGTGTCTGTAACTCTTTTTTAGAATAACTAAACAGAGCACAATAAAATAAACAGGCTTATATTCCAAAGAGACTCTCACATTTAAGAGGGCTATACATGGTTATTAAAAAAAATTAAAATCCATAATATTCTAGACTCTATATGCAATAGGAATAAAGCATAAATGAGAAGTTAGTTTCACAATGTGCTGTATTCCATAGGCACATGATTCATATGTATAGTCTAATTCTTTTGACTAGCAATTTCAGGAATAAAATGAAGTCAGTATATAATTTTGTGATTATTTGGGGTCCAAGTGTGCATTCCTTTCAATGGCACAGGTTCCACTGGATTTTGTCTCAACAAGAAGTACTAGGCCAGGCTGTTTGTAGGGTAGCTTTTAAGTAAGTACAGCTTAATTTCAGTATTTATTGTCTAGAATAAGTATTGAAGAAGCCTTTGGATCAATTGCTTCCTAAAAAGACATTTATTTGATTACCTCATGATACTTCAATTTGTGTATCAGTGGACTTAGTAAAGGGGAAAAAGCAAATTTAATAAGGGGATGGAAAAAGGCATGGAAAGGAAGAGAGTACTGACTAAACAACACCCCACTGAATCAACAAGTCAACATTATTTTGCCCTTAAGTCTTTGTTATGTAACAGATTACTTTAACAGAAGGCACTTTGAAAAGCCTCAACCACTCTGTTGTACCCTGAAAAAAGCAGGGTATTTCTGAATGGAATATCAGAACTTTCTAGCATTTGAACTTTCTAGCATTGTTCTTTGCTATTTGATTTTTTAAGTGAGGCGGTTAATTAATTTCTTCTGTATAACTTTTCAAGCAATTAAGGCATTTCTAATCATAGATTTTAGACACATGTGTAGGTTACTCAACACTTTGGGTATTACTAGCAGCATCTTGGTCACAGTCTGCCTGTGTTGGCCGGCAAGGGAACATTCATGGCCTGAGAATGAGCCTTTCTGCTCCTGTCACACTCCAGGTTGCTAAGTCCAGCCCATACAGCACATTCCCAAAGTTCTGTTTCCCATCTATGACTGAGTCAGCAACCGGGGTTTTTTTTCAGAAATCACTGTAATCTGTTCAGTGACTACATGTACATACCTGCAAGATTGATATATCAAGCTGAAGTTTTGCAAGTTAAAGTCAACAGCTTTGCCCTCATCAACAACATACCTTAGCTGAACTTCACAATTTGTGTATCCTGTAGACAAATGCAGAGCAGCAGGGACTTGGACAGGTCTGTCTCAAGCATCCATGCTCTATTCATGTAATCATCTATTTCTCCTATGGAAAGCAACCATAACTTGCCCAATAGGAGTACTGTGGGGATCTGGATCTCTTAATGGTGCAATGTCTTCATTTCTTCAGATTTGTGTTACTCTAACACATTTAGCATATTTTCAAAACCATCCAAAGAGCTCTGAATGGACCACACTGAAGAGTTTTTGACATGATGGTGGCAGCACACTGAAGGATCGAGACAGTTTGTAGTAAAATGTCTCCTTATCTCAAAAGATAAGAAAGCATTTTCTTGATTTCAGTCCTGTTGACTCAACAGTTCTGATTAATTTTCTCATCTTTTATTTCTTGTTCCTGCTCTACACAGCTTTCAAGGGACACTTTTTACTTTCAAAAAATGACATTTTTCAATACTTATCAAGAGCAAAGTGAATTTTTAAAGTAAGAAATTATCTAAGCTGTGAAAGCAAAGGTGACAAGCATGAGAAACTTAGACAGCATAATAAAAGCATGATAAATCACAAGATACAAGCAAGATGTCCAGTTCAACGAAGCCCTCCAGCATATGCTAACCTTTAAACACACGCAGAAATTCACTGAGGCCAATTCTTCTTAAGCACTTTATTGGATCCAGGATAAGTTGTAGAACACAGTAAGTAACAAAAAAGGGCAACAGACATGTCATATGTTTCAAGATTTATTTCTACATATTTACCAAAACCTTTTATACAAAACAAAGTCATTTTGCCTTCATGGTGTCCAGAACTAATTATTATGTTGATACCAAGCTCATATTTGCTGTAGTGCTCTAATTTTAGTCAGAGTAAAATTCTTGGTAAATCTAAATATAGACAACTTATTCAGTCTGGCTTTACATATATTCAAAAATGCTGAGGAAAATGGGAAAAGCAAATTTGCTGTACCACTGACATTTGATTCAGAATTGTTGTGGAAAACTGCAAAGGGTAAGAGGCAATAGTACTGTTTAAGGTTGGGTAGATAAAGACTGACTGATTAAGTTTAATCACCAATAAGCATTTTAAATTTGCAATTCGCTGTCATCTTGTCAGTGTGGTTCATAGAAAAATCTTTGCTGAAGGATATTCAGATACACTGTAGAGAGTCATTTTCTGCGACTGATATTCCTTGAATTATGAAGGAGTATAGCTTTTGCTTAGTTTGGTTCATTTTTCAGTTTAATATTGGTTTCTAATATATCAAACGTTTTGTTCCTTACTTCAACAGTTCCTTTAAAGTCTTCTCTTCATTTTAACTCTGGTTAGTTAAATGTTTCTAAGAATCTTTATAAGCTGATGAGGACTACATGAAAAAAACACCGAAAATGCCACATGAAAAGGAAAACTCCAGTTCCTTCAAACCAAATTCAATCAGCTGGTATTAAAATCATGAACTCACCACTTTTTTTATGAGAGTAAAGTTGACACTCGTGAACACAAATACACTCCAGAAATTTTGTTTTATAAGATCTGATGAAAGATGAAACAGCAAGGTCTTAGATTTTTTTAATAGGTGAAGAGATAGGACCACATCAAAGTGTAAATGGGAATTGCCAGGTTGGTGCAAAGAGTTTCGGTTCAGTCTTGCCACGCTGTTTATATGAAACTTCTTTCTCCTACAAGAAAACTGATGGGGGAGTTTTCTACAACTTGCCCAAACACTTCATGGAAAGGAGATTAGTTTGGCTTTAATTTAACCAACTAAATTGAGTGTTATTACTGGAAACAGCTCTAAGCTTTTCAATTCCCCTAATGAGGTCCAAACTTCTATGGATGCTATCACCTGAGACTACTGTAATATTTTATTTGGATTTAAATCTTTAACTTGGCAGCACTGCTGCGTCTCCGTGGACACCTCTCATTTTAGTTTTATATTCTCCCAGGTGGTTGATTACTTATCCCTGTAACAGGATTCCTTTTCATATCGAGGAAGCTCTGACCTCCGTTCCAGCACTGTACTGAAATTTTAGCAGACACAGGATGTTGCTTTTGTTTGTTTTGTTTTGCTATCAAGACCAAACAACCCATTATATTGGATTTATTTGACATATTCTTCAAGGCACCTTAATTTGCTGAGCTTCTTTGATTCTTAATGTCATTTGGAACTAATCTCTTCTGCTAACATGAAAGCAAACTAGGAGCCAAGATTTTTATGGGAGACAGGAAACGTATATTTAAAGGAGTGCTGTGTTATCTTTTACAGCAACAACAAAGGGAATATAGGCCCAATTATACCCCCAAGTGACACAGTTGATTTTTTAACTGGTTTCAAGTGTAAGTCTTCTTGGAATATTTATATGGTATCAGCAAGAGCATTAAAACCTGCATAGAACCACAATCCCAAAGCAACATTACCATCTGCTAACCTGCCCAGAACCATAGCGGATACCTGATCAGTTGGAAATGTCATTAAAAGAAGTTATTTCACAGAAGGAGTTTCCCTTTGTTTAACACTTTCACTCTGTATTATGTTTAAAAATGGAAAACTAGAAAAAAAAAATCACCTAGGCAATTTTTCCAACAGTTATTTATATATATTCAAACAGCTTATATATATTAAAACATACACAAGAAAGGCTATTTCTAGACATTAATACCATTCTGTGTGACAGACCTCACTGAAAAACTTCCGTAAAGTAATGTAGAGAGTAATGGCATTATACTATTCAGAGAATGTTCTTCCAATTTAGGAATGAAATATGTTTATTTAGCCTAATTGGTCTCTATGAGCTGTTGAGGTCCAGTTGACTTCTACAGTGCTGTTAAGATATTGATGCAATAATCATTTCCTGAGACAGATGATTTGTGAAATCGTAGATCTGAAAATGTCAGCTGAGAAGGCAAGGTTGAGTTCATTTAAGAAATATAGTTAACAGACAGCAAATTGCTTCTACAAGAGACATGAGTTAAAACAAAGAAAACAAGTTTGACAATGTTTGTATTTTCTGCCTGATAAAAGGATGAAGAAGTGAGAGAAAAATCCAAAATAAAGGGCAATTTCCAGTAAGTTACAAAATAATTTGTCTGTGTCAGGGTATCATTTCAGTAGCTTAAGGTAATACAGTGGGCATCCTCAAACTACACAATAGAGGGAAGGGCTTCCTTTGAAAATCAATTTGTGCTTTGTTCTTCCATATGCAAGCAAGAATTTAGAAGTTTTTTGGGTAATGCTAGGGTAGTTTTCTCTGATTGCACTCTTCATGAAACAATTCTTACAAGAACACAACCTCCTTCTAAGGCTCACAACAAGCTAGAGAGAAAACAGCATAGCTAAATTCCAGCAACATATCGCTGTCTTGTATTTTGGTGTTTCCTTTCATCTAAATAAATCTCTAAAACTTCACCTTGACAGAATAAGAGATTTATTTCATTCTTAAAGATATGTGGCAGTTCAGGAGTTTTTAAGGAACAATGAATTCTTATTCAAGATGGACCAGCATACTCCAAGGAAACTGCCTTTTTCAAGAACTGGAACATAGGATTGTCACTAAGCTGCGGGAGCTACTCTGGAGATTCTGCCTGATGCCAAAAGTACTGAGGTGCCTTCAGGTACTGTCAGGATGTCTCCTTTGTCAAGCAAAACATTGTACCTGAAACCAATTTATGCTGAGAATATGCACTCTTTTGTGCTCAGCCAGCCCAGTTTTCCTTCTGCAGAACTGCATGTCTGATTCTCTCACTGGAGTCTTCAGGTCAGATTCAACCAGATTAGAAATATATATGAGCTGGGTTACCCCACCCACTGGCAGCAGATTTTAAAAGACAGAGCATATATTATGCTTAAGAAAGCCTATTCAGGGAGCAGCACGCAAGCAGCGGCTGACATAGATGCAGACATCTGAAATGGGGAGTGATGAATCCAGCCTGCTTCTTTCCCATCTCTGGCCACAGTCCCATGGACAGAGGGCAGTGTGCTCATTCATGCTGTGGGAATGCCCTCCCTGGTAGACCTGTGATGCATAGGTATGCTCCCTGGAGACATTCATCCAGGAAAACAAAGGAGATTATACAGCCTATGTGCAAGAAAGATTTTGCAAAGGCCTGTAACACACTTTCCCATGAGTAGCAAAGGTCATATTCTGACTCTAAAATGCCTTTCCCTGCCTGTTCCTTCTCAGTGTAATTTTAAATCCTAACTCCAGAGCACAAGGCAGCAAGAGCCATTCAGAGAAAAGATCCCAGACTTTATTTTATTTCTAAAAAACATGGAACAAATAACTCATTTTCCCTAGACTTTCTTGGAAATGGCTAAACCATCTTAGCCAAAAATTTCCAAAAAGTTTGGCCTGAGGCACAGCCAGGATATAAAATACTACCCTGAAAAAGTGTTACAGTTCAGAAAATCATAAGGGACTGAAAAATGAGGGTTAGAACTGGCAATATTAAAAACATGGGTGATTCAACTAGTCTCAATAATAAATAATTTGCATAATATGTGGAATATATTTTAAGTCACAAGGACAAGTTAACAAACTGTCAGCTAATTAAAGCAAACTGAGGTCCAAGTGTTTCGGAAACTTTCTACTGATACTCAGCAGTTCATCTGTTCTGTGGATATAAATCAGTAAGGTAAGTTTTGCCTAATTTAAGGTCTTTGACCCCCTTTTGCTTTCCACTGTCTGTTTCAGAATACATTCTATTAGCCTCAGCCTGAGAGGTAGCTAGGTTTTCAGTGTTTCCAGTCTGCAGAAAATATTGAAGCCAAACTTGTATGAAAAACATTCACAGTAAGTGGTTGCATTAACAACTGTGAAGCTTTTGTGATGCTGAGCATCAGACTCGATGATCCCTGTGGGTTCCTTCCAATTCAGCATATTCTGTGATTCAGTGAGAGAAACACTTAGGGAAAAATAGGTCAAAGCATAGATATACATTTACATACATGCATGTATGTAAGAGAGAAGTAGATTTCTGTGTATATGTGAAGTGATACTTGCTGCATTATTCAGTGAAGATTCCAGCTGCTGGAGCTGCAAATGCACTAGGAAGAGCTGGCAAAACAAGGATTACTGCCTTGTCACAGTGTTGTACCTAAACCATGTTAAACTGAATATCCATGCAAATGTTAGTGAAAACTGTTACAGGGTAAAAAGCTTGCCAACTCAATATGCTTTGTATCGACAAAGCACTTAAAATACATATAGTATATTATATATACAGACTCAAAACATGATATACATTATAATGGAAACACTGTAATGATAGTATTTGCATCAATTTCATTGTACTTTTGCAGCTTATTTTGGATAAGTAGATTTTTCTATACAGAAATTTCTACAAGCCTTTCAGATTTCAATTCCACATAAGTAACAAGAGAATTTTGTAATCAAACTTTTGCAATTTAAATTTATCATGTATTTGTGGGACTGTATACTTACACTGTGGGACTGTATACTCAAAGGAATCTGGATAATATATGCCCAGAAAAACTTTTAATAAATAAAGTCTCTGCACTTATTGGAAAAATCTAGTATTTAAGTGCAGTAATTCTGTATTTTGTTTAAATTGCTAAATATTCTGGTCCAAAGTATTTTCTGCCATCTAGTGGGGAAAGCACCTCAGAGGCTGGCTTCAGGCACATGGCTTCCCCGATGCTCAGAAGCTGCAGATAAATATGTGCAGTGACTGGAAAAGCAAGTGTAACTGCTTTAGCAAAAAAAACCCAGGCTCACTTCTGAAATCTTCTTCAATATAAGTATTTAATCAGAAAAATTGTCATTAATATTGGATTCTATAAATGAAAAATTTAAACATTAGATGTGTTTATTACCATAAATTTATCTCTTGAAGTACTTCAGGCTATAATTAAAGTTAAGCATACTAGGTACATACAAAGAACCAAAGTGCCGTAATATCAGGCAATCTGAAGGAGGAATTCAGAATAACGACTTCAGTTTCAACCAAAAGCCTGAGATGGCTTGCTGTAAAAATGTTAAGGATTAAAAGTCAATGTGCCCATATACTGGTTAAAACCTCTCCCAAATAATGGCCCAGTGCTTTGAAAAATCCTCTCAGTTTCTTTTAGATTATCACATCCAGTATGTCCAACCTAAAAAAAAATATTTACTCCAGCATAAAGAGATGAAAATTTTACATGTAGTCCAGACAAAACCAGATGACATCATAACTGTAGCATATCTAATCATTAGTTTTCTTCTTAGCTGGTCTTCACAGAATCAATTATGTTGGCAAAGACTTCTAAGATCATTGAGTCCAACCTATGACTAAACACCACCAAGACAACTAGACTGTGGTACTAAGTACCAGTCCAGTTTTCCCTTTAACATTTCCAGGGATGGTGACTCCATCACCTCCCTGGTCAGTCCATTCCAATGTCTAATCATCCTGTCTGTGGAGAAATTCTTCCTAATGTCCAACCTAAACCTCCCTTGGCACAGCTTAAGACATGCATGTCCTCTTGTCCTGTCACTATCACCTGGGAGAAAAGGCCAACACCCATCTGGCTACAACCTCCTTTCAGGTAGTTGTAGATCCCTTCAAAGGGATTTAATACCTCAGATAAACAAATCAGAAGTGTCAGTCCTAAGATGCAATATTATTATTGTATTTACAAACATAGTCACAATTCTGATCTTGAAGTGTACCCTGGAAAGCTGTGCTGGGAAATTTTGTTGGAGAAAAGCGACAAGAATTCAGTAGAGCTCCTACAACATTCCTCCACGTTCCCACAGTCAAGCAATAAGGGAAATTACAGCTTAAGTCCACAAAGACTGTGCACTGAGAAGGGCCAGTGCTGGATTCAGGAGCCCTGAATTCAGCAGAGAAGAGGTTGTTCTGATTCACATCCAATCAGAATAAGACTCACAGTTCAGACCTATCTACACTGGACTTTTTATCCTCATTGTGCTACTGACTAGATAGGTGTTATTTCTCTGAAATCTCTCACTGACACCAGAACTGGGCTAAATCTGGCCACAAGGCCTCACCTGCAAAATGAAGGTGTAAGAGACCCTGGTATCACAGCAACAACCATTATGAAAGGGTTTGTGTGCTGGGTTGGCCCCGGCTCCCTGATAAGCTCATAAACACCCATATGCTTACTCCCCCAGTCGAGTGGAACCAGGGAGGAAATAGGACAAACAGGAGTGAGAAAGCCTGTGGGCTGAGACGAAAACAGGGAGATCAACTACTAGGCTCTATCCTGGGCAAAAGAGATTCAACCTGGGGAACTTAATTTAATGTCAGACAAAATAAACATTTAATAACTGATCGAGATACTGGAAAAAATGTAAACATCAAAGAATAAAAAGGAAAAAAACCACCATCCTTCATCCTCTCTCAGGCTCAGCTCCCCTTCACAGGCATCTCTCCTTCCCTCAGCTGTTCTCCACGTCACTCCTTCCCTGCAGTCCTTTCTCCTCCTTCCTTGTTCTTGCCACAGGTCCATTCAGTCCCTTAGTGCAGGTGATGGGTGGTACAGGGGATGTGGTTTAGTGCAAAGTGGTTCCTCTCTGCTACTCCCTCTTTCTTTTATTTTTCCTGTGCTCTGGCATGTTCCCTCCATGGGCTGCAATCCCTCTGGGGTGTGCCTCTTCTGCTGTAGTGTAACTGCTACTCCTCTGACCCTTCATTCTCTCTGTTGTCTTTTCCTTGGTTCCCTTCTCCTCCTCTCTCTGCCTCTCTCTCTCCCTGTGTGTCACACAGTGGCTTCACCCCTTTTAAATAAATTTTCCCAAGGTATCCCCACCTCAGCTGTGGGCTCTGTCGTGCCCTGTGGTAGGTACAGGTTGGGGTCTAGAGGAGCTGACTAATATTAATCTAGGTTTTACTTAGTTATCTTCTATAATATTGAAAGCAGCAGTAAAGGAAATCATATATCCTACATGGGAAGGTTATTTATTACAGTAAAGATTAAATTAATCCTAGAGTAAGGCTAACCAGGCATGTGTATGCTGCATTATTTGTTTTCCTTCCCGGGGGTCCCTGGTAACCAAAAACATCAGGGAAATATTTGTTTATTGTCCCTGTCTGGCTCAAACCCACATTTTTTTAAGGGACACAATGGTCTAGGAATTTATTCTAAATCTTGCAAACAAATACAAAAACAACAGCAAATCAAATATATTGGCTGAACTAATTTCTACTGGATGACAAAATATTTCTGCCTTGGGTATGACAGCAGTATCCAGCTCTCTGCTCTGTGGCCATCTTGTCAACTCTCTAATCCTGAAACAGGGACAAGAAAAACACCTGAAACTCCCTTTTCTGAACTTTTAAGTCCCCATATACTTCCCAGCAGCTTCTTCCAGGAACAACTCTGTTTCAGGTCATCATGTAGGGATGGGGGAAAGCAAATTCAGCAGACACAGTGCACACCAGAAGATGACTTGAATTAGCATTGAAATGTTCAGATGAGGATTACCCAACTGCTCTGCATGACAAGGGAAAAAAAGAGTTGAAACAAACTGTTCTGTATTCACATCCGAACTTCACATATTTCTTCTAACAGAAAACAATCAGGAGAAAAAGGAAGGGACAGCCAAAGCTGCATTAGCTTATGTCTCAAACCTGCTATCCTCTCAAGTCACACAAGAAGGTACATTTTCCACTAAGGAGCTTCTCAAGCAATTTACCATAACTGTCATTTACAGATGTAACATTATAGAAAACACCCAATTTGTTAGTGTACCTCAAACCTACAGACTTGTTCAGAGCATACTTAAAGCCAAAGGTCATCACAGAAATATTTGGGAGATTCATCTGGCATGTGAATACCTGCTACAGATGGTACAGCTCATGCTTGATTTAGAGCAGAGACTTAACTGCTGATTATTACTATTTGCTATTTTTCACTGGAAAAAAACCCCTATATGTTAGCTACCTAAGCAGCTGGCCTGAATTAGGATTTTAACTCCAGAAGAAGAAATATAGATGAGGAGAGATCTAGATCTGGCACTAGCACAGCAGATTAGGAACAGCACTCTAGTATTAATATTATTTAAAGATATAGATCATGATAAGTTTACAGCTAAAACACACAAAAGGGAATCCAGTTTTAGCCAAGCCTGTAGAAAAAATACTATTCTTTTTAATATTATCAGATTCATTAAGACTGTTATTTGGTTAAAAATCCAAATACAAATAAACTGAACTACCTTGTCACCCAAAGCTAATTACAAATCTTTAACAGAGAAGTATGAGTAGCTACTATTCACAGATAACATAATGAAGGAAATAGATTAAAAACATTTTTTCCTCTGAAAACTACGTAGAAGCAAAATAATAACAACAACAACAACAAAAGAACAAAAAAAAAAAGAGAGACTGAGAATAATAGGTAGAACTAGTTTATTCCATGATCTGGAAGTTTTTTCTATTTATGCAATATGTTTCTAGATGAACTTGTAACTTCGATTTTCTATTTCCCTCAGAGCATTGTTAAATGTAAGTGTTGCAATCATGTCTGATATATTGCAAAGCTTCATAAAATAAGAGTTTTAAAATTTATTAAAATTGACCAAGAAGAAAAGGGTGGAAACAGAAATCAAGGCTTCAAGGCTTCCATTCTTAGCTTCTGTCCCAGACGGAAAGGCAGTCAAGTGAGAAAACAAAATGTGTAAGTTTATGCCTTGATTAACTCATTATGATTCCATGGGTGTATTGGAAAAACACAGAATGCTGTCTTATTTAAAATTATAATGTGATCCTAGAATTAGACATAATGTTGCAAATCATCCTGATGAAGCAGAAATAAAAGTCTATACTTGATCTTAAACCTGACATTTTTTCTTGATTTTTTGCCTAATCAAACAGCTTAATTTTTTCTTACTTATATTTATAATTAAACAGTTTTCATTTGTACCAAGTTTTCCTTCTTATTTTTCCTGACTCACTAGCATTCAGGTGCAAAGCATAGTTTAATAGGGATAAGACAAATATGTCCTAGTGAGATGGGGATCTAGGAAGTCTTTACATCAGGAGGTGCAAACATTCATTGTGTTTCCACACTTGTGCAGCCATATCTTTATATTCTCATACACAGCAGGGACTAGTTTTCCTTGAAGTATTAATTATCCCAAAAGAGAATGTAGAAAAATCAGAGCAACTCTAGCTTTCTGCAGCATGTGCCAAAACGTTTCTCTTTGTTGAAAATTACTATCTTTTTAAGGATCAGCTTTATACTGTGAGTTCCCACCTGACTGCAGAAAGCAGTTTCAGGATAAATAATAGGAAGAATTTTAAAATGCAATTCACTAGAAGTTTACTTTAGACAATTATTTTTTCTAAAGGGACTGTAATAACTATTTCGTAGTTTTTTCTTTGTGCAGTGCATACTGTAGATTACACATAATAAACAGTAATAACCACTATAAGCAATAGCATAAACTGACTTTTAAGCTCCACGAGAGTCATACTGAACAAGAGTTGGTCATAACTGTATTTTTAATTACATTCACTTTTTAATTACCATTTAATAAAACAAATGTCTTTTATAGTACTGCCTACATCCTCTTAAGCAATCAGTGTAATTTTTTTTCTGTACAATCTTACCAAAAAGGTCACAACAAAAGTAAGCCATTAAGTTATCACAGATAAGTCTGGAAGTAATTATGTAAAGCCAAACAAATCCTGACAGATGAATTAAACAAATCAAAGTTCATTGTTAGAAGAACTAGAGCCTGACCCAGTAACCTCATGTGTTTGTTCCTCAGATTCCATGAGAAGAGAAAAAGAAGTCCTCAGAAACCCAAGATAAGAAAGATTAGTATTAAACATGTTTATTAGCCTGGCAGTCTTTCATGGCCAAGGAGACCCGGACCCCATTGTACTAGATATTGTAGAGGCACAGAACAGCAAGTATAGTGCCATTGTTAGAAAGTCACTCAACTAGTTCATCTTAAATTTATCCAAACTAGAAATCAACTGTTAAAAAAAGACAACTTTTTAAAACTTCATTAGAATTAATAAAAAAATTCTTTACATGGAAATTCAGAAGCAATCCCAAAATTATTCTTGTGGGTCCCGTCTAACTCAAAATATTCTAACTCTGTGATTCTGTGATTGCTCCATTTCTTATCAGACTTGATATAACTGGGGGTTGGGTGTAGACTGAGTTGGAGGGGTGGGGGGTTTTTGCTTGCTTTTAAGACACTAGAATTCTATTTACACTTCAGAAAATGTATGTTTTTAAGTAGCCCATCTTTCCTTTCTTTTTTTTTTTCAGATTGCTTGTATTTGTAGTAGGAGAATCGTTTTATGATGCCTACCATGTGACAAATGTGATATTTGAGGAGTCAGTTTCACTAGTTTTCACAATACCATGATCAACCTTGATCAGTGCTTATGGAAGATCAGAAGACATATACTAAAAGACTAATGCAAACTCAGAGTTGCTTATTATGAGATCAAATGAAAGCCGCTCTTCAAAATCTGCTGTTTAATCAAACTAGAAATTAGGAAACAAATCTTTACCTAATTTAAATGAGCGAAACATCCCTTAAAATCTGTCTGGGATGAAGGTCTGCTTTTTGTATTTTTAAACTTCCCTTTGCACAAGGTACATGCAGTAAGAATGCAGCACCTCAGTGCATTGAATGTCTTACTAATATAAGCACAATTTTTTTGGTAGGATTATATTCAATTTTATCTCTTATCTTAGAGATAATACACGATAGATATTCCAGTCACACAGGGAACTGATAGCACCAACATGTAAGTAGTCTCTGTAGCAATTGAAATGTATTATTTCCATTGTGTGAACTCACAAATGTTCTGAAAACCTCTATGAAAAAATTGCATTGAAAAGTACTATAGGTTTTAGTTCATTGAGTTCAATAGGTTGATTCCAGGAAGTAAGTATAAAATGATGGAAGACTTTCTGTCCAAGGACATTAGATTTTAAATAGTAAAACTGACATATTCAAAATTTTGTACACCAGATGGCAATGTATTCCTAAAAATGGCTGAATGAACTGTTTCATGGAGATCATTAGATCATTGCTGCTTATTGCTGAGTACTTAACTTGTCACTGGAAATAAGACTAATCCAGAAGACATTGATTCAACTGCTCTGATGAGCAGATTCCACTTGACTTTCCACCTGATACTCTCAGTAAAGACCTTTCTAAAGGTTGAAATTTCCACTTCCTATTTTAAAGGCCAATTTTTACTATTATATACTCCAATTGCTTAAGTTGAGATTTCAGGTTTATATGTTGTATTGTAGGCACTTTTTTATTTGAGAATTTCTCAAGCAGTCTAATGAAAAAGGATTCTCAGAACAAAAAGCTGTAGTAAAAGAGCATTAGTGTTCAGCTGCAAGACAGCAAGTCTACAGGGGTTTGCCTGACAACATTCAGCCTTGTACTAAACCTTGTCATCTCAAAAGTTGTCAAAGAAAGGTGTCTAGCAATATTCAGTAGAAGAAGAGTTCAAGGCATATGTGAAACCCTAAAAATTTCCTTCTATGTAAAAAAACTTTAAAAATCTTGAATGTATTTCTTGGATTTTTCTTCTCAGCAGTAACACAGTTACTAGCTAAAGCACACTGGCACAAGCTTTGTGTGGTGACTGTATGTTTTACAATCCTTTAAAGAGAGGTTTAACCCTAAAAATCAAATTAAGTATTTAACAGAATACCATAACAATTAAAACTGTTTCTTACAGAAATTCCTTTCTTCATCTCCATGCATTGAATTGTCTTTACCACTGTTCTTCCTGTGGCAAAGAAAAATGAAGTGAGTCTTCAAACATAGGGATGAGAACTACATCATTCCCCACAAAGAGAAATCCAAACAAATGTTTGTTCCAGTAACCAAAATTACACCATCTCCAGATACCAACATTTCCTTTACAGTTCATGTGATCTTTGTCTTTCAGTAGAAGGGACTTAATGTGTCATCAGATACTGAGTGTGGATCCAAGCTTTTTTTCCAGAGTCTTGATCAAATCTCAGTTTTCCACAGTCATTGCTGGGAAACTCCCTGATGGTCTCTTCCAAGGGCCTCATATTAGTCAGGCAGCTGGAAGCCAGTTTTAATCCTGCTTATCACAGGATTTTCACTGTTCCCCTGAAATTACAGGTTCCTGTCTTTCACCTTTTACCAGTTCCACCCAGCAAAACCATAGCCCCACTTGCCACAAATTTGTAGTTGGTCCCATATCAGTCCCATTCCAGGAGAAAACAGAAATCCTGCTTTTTCCTTAGGGAATCACTGCTCATCTTGTGTCTCAGGTGTTACCCTGATTCATAGCACATTCCATGCTTTCACTGAAGAACTGCAGGTCTCATTTGCTTCCTAATTTATACCATAAGTATGGGCTTTACTTCTGCTTCTGCTTGCTGAGGGATGCATTGCTTTCTCATTATTTCTTCTAAAAAGAAAGGCATATCAGGAGCAAGGTAGCTTGTAAACAGTGTGGGCAGCCTGGAGAACAAAACCCCAGAACAACATGAGGAGATACTCAAAATTGGTGTTGTGCACATCTCTACGTGTACTGATGTGGGGAGACATCAGCCACTGAATCAAAACCATAACACTGTGGTGGGTTGACCTTGTCTGGATGCCAAGTACCCACTCAGCTGCTCTAACACTCCCTTTCCCAACCAGACAGGTGAAAGAGTAAGATGGAAAACAACTCACGTACTGATCAACGAACTGACCCTCCTTGCTCCTCAGGAGCTTCGTAGCAGCATCCAAGTCAGTCTAGGGATGCCGCAACAGATTGCATGGGTGGGATCTCAGCAGTTCTTTTTGCATGAAATAGTTCTAGGTCGTGTGAAACTACAACAGATAAAGTAACAGTAGAAACAATTTTGCTAAGAATTAAAAGGTACCTTTCCAAATGTATCAGGTACCCTTCAAATTTAATGATTTTGAGACTAATCTAAATCAGGATTAATTATGTCTTTAAACTCACCTTCCTTTCAGAAGCAGTCCATTCCAGGAGTAAGAAACCAGGAACTATTGTTAATGTCATGATGTACCTCTCTCAAGTCATGACACATTTGTAGAAGGAGGAGCTTAGGAAAAAAACCAAGAATGCATACTTTTAAAATGAAAAACTATGCACAAAGAAATCCACTATTTAAAATCAAAACAAATCCTCCCAAGCCCCCAAGGAAAAACATTTTCAAAAACACATTCATTTTCCTCCATTTTTTTGCATATATTAACCAACATGGTATTTTTTTTCTTACTGTTTTTCTCTCAAAGTATCACTCTCTGTTATTAAAAAATTGGGCTCTGAAACTGAGTTGCATGGGATGCCATTCAGTTTTGCTAATGCAAGTGCTCGTTCCTCCTGCTTACTTTGGACAATAAACAAATAACTGGGTTTCACTGATATGAAGCAATATATCTTACCATTATTGGCATAAAAATGCATTTACAAAATAAATTTTATGCGCTTGGACAGTGGAAACTACATATTGCTTTCAGTTAATGTATACATATGTTGTCCATATGGCTACAGGTTTTAAGCCTGTCCTGAAAACTCACAAATGTTTTCCAATAAATCCTCTCTGTTCTTTCTAATACAGGGATTTTTTAAATTTTTATTTAAAAGCTAAATATTTTGAAAGCGTCAATTATACATATTTGAGGACTATACTGTACCCCACTGTGAGCTGTAGTTCATCTATCCTGATTCCTCTGACCACTGTGTTTTAAAGAAGATTTCTAAGCACAGTTCTAGAGCCCCTGGCACAAGCCAGGCTGTAAACAACTGTCTCATTGCTGGATATTTTACCAACATGAAAATTGCTAGTCTCCTTTGAAGTAAAAGCAGAAAACTTTTCACTGGAAATTATTTTGCATGTGAAATGTAAGTTAAATGGTACTCCCTGAAGTTATTGCACTCTGACCTCTTAAGTTTGCATGAATCATGGCAGTAGGTTCAAGGGCTTGAAAAACATCTAGAAGGAAGCAAAATTCTTCATTAACTGAATTCCACAGTCCATGTGAATGCTGTAAATTCCCTCTTTTCAATTTCTATACTATTCTGAGTTCCCTTAGCACCTGCATAAGAGTTCACAACACCCATGAAGTGAAACCTGCAGGGAGGAAATTCACTTTGCCAAACATCACACTAAGAGAAAGAAACAGACACCTCCAAAGAGCAATTCTGAATAGGAGCAATGGATAACCTTTTATCCATTTTACAGTAGTGTCCCACTTTGGCATAGGAGTCGGATTTAAACATTTTGAAGACCTTCCTTTCTTTTAGCATTCTCTATATATGGGAAGACAGAGAGACTACTCTCTGTCTTAGGGAGATGCCTACAATTTGACAACACAGAATGAGCAATATGCCTCCTCCCCAAATATATTCTAGTAATACAGACTATGTTGCACTTTCATGGCTTTAGCTGAAGATACTTTCAATGATTAGTGGTGATATTATGAGAGTCTTTGTCAGTGGAGTGTAAAGCAATATCACACTTTCCTTTACAAATAGAGTAAATGTTTCCTCAGGCACATTTTGTTTCTATTGAGATTTAAATAGGTGTTTAATTGAATGAAAAATGAAAGAGAAGAGCACATTATAGTGCGACCAAGTATGTCTCTATAACAATTTAATTCTAGTCTTCAAAACCCATGTGAAAAGAGCAACCATCATCTACAGTAATATTAGTTCTTGAGTATTCCTCTTAAAAAATGTGCAAGGACTGCTCTGCAAATGCAAGTTCAAACACTAAACATCTTGATATAATCCAAAATTAACTCACAGTGATACAGAAAAGCAAACACTGAAGACCTATTTTTATCCTAATCATTTGGGACATTGCTGACATGAATAAGAGGATCCAGCTGCACAAAGTTTTTCCTACCTTTCAGGCACTGGTTTCTTTAGTAATATTGGGTTAGAGTTCCCTGTATCCTTATTTTGCTGCATAAGTAAAAAGCCTAAGTTCTAAGCAATCAGCAATTTCATTTAAATCACCTTATCTGGGAAAATATTTATTACCAAATAAAACATTGCTAGTAATAAAAGTATTGATCCTGCTGCTCAGGGGCATGGTTTCACAATGACATCCCTCAATGCAGCTGCTAGTTCAGAGCTCTTGGCCAGAAAGAAGTGACCCTGACACAGTAAATACATCATGTGGGTTAGACAACTATGTTATCTGTATTATGCACAAGTGTTTAGTGCATAATATATTAACTGCACATTGTTAAACACATAGCAATGGAAACTTGCATCTAACCATGTATGGTAAATTGGAGTTTATATTTCAGTTCATTTGCAAAGTATGGGAAGAGGAAGAGCCTACAATAAACACTTGTCCACTTTGTTAAACATCATCAACAAATGATTCAGCAGTGCAACTCCTATTTAAGGGTATGTAAATGTTGTTATGTACAGTCTAATGACAGAACAAATTCAAATAAACCAGGGGCCTCTACACACTTCTCTTGTCTCCTGGCACTCTTCTCACTGGTGCCCACATACAACTGCATTGGCCTACTGCTGGGAACACCTATTGTCCAGGGTGTGATTGATTCCAAGCACAGTAAAGCAAACAGCGTTATCACTCAGCAGAGAATACACTTTGCCCATAACAAGTATTTAAGAATCAACAAGAGGAAGTACTTTTTCACACAACACGTAATTATATTTTGGAACTCATTGCCACAGGATGTTGTTAAGGCCAAAAGCATAAATGGAGTTAAAGAAAAGATTAGACAAATTCATAGAGAAAAGGTCCACCAGTGGCTATTAAAATATGATGGTCCAGATGCTGTCTCTAGCTTAGGAAATCCCTAAGCCATTGATTGCCAAAAGCTAAGGAGAAAGGGACATATAACAGCAAGACAAGGCTCAGTGCTGGTGTGTTATTCTTGTATGAATACTTAGTAAAAAAAAATAAAATAAATAAAATAAGACATATAGTATACTCTGAATCCCACCCTACCCACAAACTTCTGATCTCAAGGTAACCAAAACTTAAAGAAATTTAACAAAGATCTCATGAAGTTGGTGGAAATGGGCAGATCAATAGAAGACAGATTTTTTTTTAATGCCTCAAAGTTGCAGCATCAGTTCAGCTTTTATTAAATATCTACCCAAGACAAATATGTAGGAGGTTCAACTGCATTGAAACTGTTTGCAGAACTATGTGCTACTATAATTTATAAATACTGCATAACTTATTACAATGATTGCAACTGAATGAAAGCTATAGCGAAGTATAATGAATACTTAACATTCAACAGAGGAGAAACCCTAAGAAAAACTACCCTTGAAACAATAAGAAACAAATTTGTTTACATTTGATAGAAAAAATTAACCTTTTGCATTGCCATACATTTCCAACCACATACCACAAGGTCACATCTGCACCAAATGTTCTACTCCCTCTCTTTGAACTCCTTTGAAAGGTTTCCTTGGTCTTTTTAAAGGAGTGTAAAAATGGCTTCAGACAACTAATTCATGATCTGTTTCATTTCTTGTCAAGATTTCCTTCCACATTATTAGGAGAGACTCAGTATTTAGCTAAACAAAACAATCATGTTGGAAAAAAAATAATGATTCATTTGAAAAAAAACATGGTTCTTGGCAAGAAGGAAAGGAAATTAATAGGACACAAAGGCAATAACTGAAGTACTTCCTTATAGAAACAAGCCTGCATGAATGTCAACACTAATTCCTTATAGTCAGCACAAATAATATGAATTGTATTAACTCTTTGTGTGTTGTACAGTATATATGGTAGAACACTCTAGACAAAAACATTTGAAACAGTCAGTGCTGGTTCATGGCTTAACCTTTTATCCAGGAAAACATCATCTTGGCATTCCTGAGAGAGCTAGAGAGTCTATAAAAGATAGAAATAAAAATCTGTCTTGTTAGAAGTTATTGCCCTTTTGGGGAAACCCTAAACCTGAACACAAAGCGTCAGTACAGGAAGACTACAATGCTTGGCTGGGAAACAAGCATGCCTGTGGGATTGCTTTCTTGGATTGACTCTGCCTCCAGTATATTTATTTCTGAATCTCAAAATTTTTAGCCAATAATGGTCCAAACCCACAATTTCATCTTTAATATTACATCAGAAGTGTTTTATATACTGCCCAATTTATTTTATAAATAGAAATAAATCAACAACAGCACCCTGAAGACCAAACTTATTACAAATGGCTCAGTTCTAAAACTTTTGCTTGTAGTCTCAATGAGTTTAATAAGGTAGTTGAGTATGTTTAAGTGTGAAGGCTCAGAACACCCTGGAGAAAATGAAAAGTGGATAATTGTTTCTAACGTATCATTTACATGTTGTGAGCTATTCCCAGTTGTCCACAGGGATGTCACTCCTTCATGCCTTCAGACTGAGAGAGGTAAGGAGTCTGGATAATAACCTGACATTCAGGGAATACTGAGCACTAAGACTTGTTTGAGATAGCAAATATTTAAATTTGTTTTACAAAGTAACGAAAATTACATCTGCAATTTGCCAATAGAAAGAAAACAACTCTTTTAGTGGAAATTTAATAATGAAACAATTTTAGGAAAATAACTGCTTCAGTGCCTACAGGGCTCAGTGAATGTATCACTGCCTGTGCACGAGGCAGGCAGCTCAGACAGCCACGGTCTCGTGCCAGCACGAGCTCCCTTGCCCTTCTACACTGCAAAGCTTCCATCCCCACCCAGCTGGTTAGAAGGAAATATTTGATTAAACCTCAAGTCCATTCACTCCTTAATGTTCAGCATGGCAGTACTTAGGGGAAACCACACGTCACTGAGATAAATATCTCTTAAGATACTTCCATATCATTTGACATTGATTTCAAAAGAATGTCTAGCTAAAGTAAAGGCATATTAATTTTAACTTCTCCAGCAATTGTATAATTGCCTGATGTAAGCCCATTGGAGTCTACTGGAATCTTTCCAACTGCTTTAATATGTCTGGAGATAAAATACATCAGTTGAACTGACTAGGTAGTAACACTGGGGTAGATTGCCTGGGACTCGAGATGAGCCTGCCGTGAGTTCCCACAGCTCTTCCCCCAGACAGTTCTCCGACTAGGAAACAGCAACAGCTATACTATGTTGCCTTTGGATAAGGCAATAAGGCTGTGACTACTGTGTGTATGCTGTGAATTGAAGGCTTCCTTATAAGTGTTTGAAGGATAGATGCTAATTATTTTCCAGGAGCTTAGACTAATAGTATAGACGAAGACATAGGAAAAAACGTCTAAGTCAGAATGTAAACCTGATTTACATGATTCTGTTTCTCAAGATATCTTTCTAAAATAAGGGAAAACATTTTCATTCTTTTTCAATAAAACAAATAATTCGATTAACTTTTCCTCACAAAGGCATCCAGTGCCATTTGGGATATTCATTGTGGTCTTGGAAGCAGAGGAGTGTTCTTTCTTTTGGAATAAATAATGCATTTAAGATAATCTAATTCTGAATTACAAAGAACAAATATCAGAGCATAGTTTAAGTAATCAACACTATCATAAATAGGTAATCTCATCATGAATGCCATTAATTTAATAGAGACATTCCTGAGACACATACTGGAGAAAAACTGAAGTACTGCCATCTCTACTTTCCAGCATATTAATGCTAAACCTGAAAGAGAATGTCAGTAGAGGTGATTTCTCTCATTGCTGGGCTTACCTGGCCAAATATTAAATTTTACCCAAGCAGTCACATAAAACAGCAGATCAGGTAACACCTTCAACACTTACAATATGTTTTAATTGCACCCCCAAGAAATCTTCAGTTAATTACTGAGTGCTCAGTTCAGGCAAAGTCATCTAATGTACAGGTCGGGTGTGAATATGTAAATTACAAGGTGAATTCATCTTCACTAATAAGGAAAAAAATGTAAATTATGAAATTTTTCAGCCTGATGGACCTCTATACAAATATTCAAGTCTCTATGTACCATCTGCATCTGCAAACCTCTTTCAAAATTTTTCCAAATAAGACTAAATGCCACTGAATTTTAAACTTCTAAAAGCTTATGTCCCTTTTGTAAGGAAATGGTTATTTTAAAATATTGTAATAGTTCATTTCAACTGTGCTTGCATTCCTTTTTTTTGTTTTGCATCCCAGAGACTGACTTTAAATAAATATTATAGACTACTGTTTGAAGCATTTATTAATTACCAGCCCAAAGCCTTGAAATCCAATTATATAAGACATTAAGCTATTAAAGGAGGGCAACGAGGATGGTGAAGGGCCTTGAGGGGAAGCTGTATGAGGAGTGGCTGAAGTCACTTGGTCTGTTCAGCCTGGAGGAGTCTGAGGAGAGATCTCAGTGTGGTCTTCAACATCCTCAAAAGAGGCAGTGGAGGGGCCAGTACCAATCTCTCCACCCACATGACCAGTGACAGAATGCAAGGAAATGGCAGGAAGCTGTGTCAGGGGAGGTTTAAGTTACACATCAGGAAAAGGTTCTTCACCCAGAGTGTGGTTGGGTGCTGGAACAGGCTCCCCAGGGAAGTGGTCACAGCACCAAACCCGTCTAAGTTCAACAAGCATTTAGACAATGCTCTCAGGCACATGGTGTGACTTTTGGGGTGTCCTATGCAGGATCAGGAGTTGTACTCCATGATTCTGATGGTTCCCTTCCAACTCCACATATTCTATGATTCCACAGCAAGATATTTTCAAAGAAACACACCTGTCATCCTCTCAACTTAAACTGAAGCAGCTATTAGTATCATAAGCTGTAATCATTTTTACAAAAGTCACTGATCAACATTAATTTTACAAAATTACTAAATAAGTATGGCATCTAGATTTGAGAAACCTTTTTTTTTTTTTTTTCAGGCACCTTACAAAGCAAACTGAGATATAAAGTTTGCATTAAAAAGGATTCTTCCCATTGTCTTCAGTCTGTTTCTGAATTAAACTATGTGAAGTCAAAGAGACCCGATCTTGCAAACTGACTTAAACTGGAAGACAAGAATTAATTTCACCTATGTACACACTACCTTCACGATCCTGTATGTGTCCTTTGGACCCCCTAACATCTTCTGTCTACACTAACAGCACCCTCTAATGTATACTGGCCCCAGCTCCACAGGTCCTTGTGCCTGTTTATGTACAAGCCACTCTACTTCACACTAGGCACATCACGGACTTTTGCACAGACTACATTTTAGATTTCTGGGGTCTCTTTTTTATTCCGGGAACTATTTTCAGGCTGAGGTGAAAACCTCCAGTGAGGTTACCCAGTAACATACATATAGGTGACAATGTTGTGGAGTTCTGTGATTGCATGCCCTCCCTCAGAGGTAGGCCTTCAGTCAAACTGTCTTTTGGTGGTCTACATGACCTCTCTCTGAGTGAGAAACATTTTAACTTGCAAGAAGAAAGCCATGCCAAATGCAATGCGTGAGGGAACGTGTTCCACTCCAAAACAGATGTTTTTAAGCATGTGTGCTACATTATCTCTAGATAATTTAGGAGAGCCATGGAAAGAGTTATACTGAGAAGGTAGTTGTACAGTACATATGTTTGCCCCTGTGGGCACATAACAATTGAAGATCACAGTGTGATCCTATAGAACATCAGCTCAGTTTGCCAGGAAACTATTATATTGCAATGGATCCTTGAACCTTGTTAATTTTACAAAGTAGAATGGAAGAAAATTACTCATCTTACTCATTGCTTCATGGAAATGGGCAAAACCAGTTAGCACTTTTAGTTAAAATAAGGTTGGGGTTTTTTTTCTTCTGTGAACATATGTATCACCAGCTTCAGGTTCCAGTTACACAGATCCATTTGAACAGGATATAAAACTAGAAATAAAACTCGTACAAATACACCAAATTCTGACTGAATCAAAGTAGGTTTTATATAAATATTTTTCCCAAACTATAAATTATTCTAAGGTTTGAACCAAATCCAGTTTCCAGAATACTTAAAGGTTGGCCCCAGCTTGATGGAACGTGACCAAGAATCACCAAAAGATTGGCAAAACCTAGGGAACCTAGCTTGAGAATAAAACAGAAGCAGAAGCCCAGAGTGGTTCACGCCGATAAAGTGTCAGTGTATTTCACTGTCACCGAGACAGTGACTGCCCTCCCCCCAGCACTGTACTTGCTTCTTTAGCAGATTGTAACTTGTGTACATCTGAAAAACATTAATGGCAAAGGATTGATGAATGTTATCATAAAATATAATGTTTAACCAAAACAGGGTAAAAGCATTCATATGACAAAAAAGGAATTTATTGCAGTTATGATTATTTTGGTTACGAATGAAAGTGCCACATTTGGAAACATAAGGAAACACAGCACATCTGGGATCTGAGGTACTTCTCTGTACATGGCACTTTTAACAGACGTTCCAATTCCGCCAGTTCCCACAACTCCTTCTGCACACGGCTCTGATTATCAACAATGCTGCCCTGCTGCAAATCAGGTGACTGACATATCTTTGCTGCATAACACAAGGCAGCAGCACATAGAAATCTCATTTTCTGTAGGTGTGAATTCTGTTACTCAAGTACTTGCGTTCCTGACCCATTAATATCTAAACAGGTCCTGAAGACATAGTGTAGCTTTAGTAATGAACTGGGTCAGATATTGTCTAGAATATCTAGCAATTAAATGGTACTTTTTAATTATTAGATTAGAAAAAAAAAAACCATAGGTAAGTACACTGATAGTAGGCTAAAAAGAGGAAAGTAAAGGTGACAGAGTAATTCTAGAGTGTAAATGTAACCAGAATCTCTGAAGTTAAAGTTAGGCACAAGTCATGGAAATTGCCTGTTAGGGATAGTTGGAGAAAAGTATGCATGTAAGCAGAGACTCACTTTAAAACAGCCTAGTAGTCAAAAGGGCTGGTTGTCCTTTGAAAAAGGAATGGAGTCACAGCCATTTTAGTGTGAGTTATTGTCATAAATAGCAACATCACCTTCACCTTTCCATCATTATGTATCCTTGCACATCTTTGAAAAAAGATATGAAGTCATTTTAATGCAAGAAGAGTTGACACAGTCCCTTCAGTTTGGACAAAGATAAGAAAAGGGAGATGTTCTGAAGATCTATAAACACATGAAATATGTGGAGAAATTGAATAGAGAAGCACTACTCACTGTTTTTCTTAGAATAATAATCAGGGAGTACCCAATTTATTTACCAGGCAGAAAGTTTAAAACAAACATAGGAAGTAATTTTTCACACATAATTAAATCACATGCAAAATTAAACTGTAGAACTCGTTTTCACAGGATGTTTGGAGGTCAAAAGCCCAAAAGGTTCCAAAAGGCATTAAAAAATTCTCATGGAGAATAGATCTGTCAGAGGCTACATAGCACAATAGTCCAGATGAGACCCACAGTTCAGGAAGTGCTTACAACCACTGATCATCATAAATGAAGAGCTGACTCCTGGGAAATGAGCAGGTTTAGCATACTGTATTTCTATTAAATTTATATTAAATGTCTGCTACTGGTCACTGCAAAGTACAAAATAACAAGCATGATAGACAGATGATCTCATTCAATATGGCATTACTTCTTTTATGCTTGTTATTTATATGAATGAAAAATAAATATGGAGTGATTGCCATTTTGACTTGGTAGAATCTTAAAAATAAATCGAATTGATTAAAAGACAATTCAAGGTGCACAGTTATGATCAGATCCTCCCTGGAGCACCATGACTAGAAGAGTTCCAGTTTTCCTCTTGGTTAAGAATTCAAGAGGAAAAGACTATGTCCCTTTTATGCTCCTCCAAAGAAGCATAGTTTGAAAGACCTATGTATTTCTCTAATTCCACATAATCAGCTTCCAGAAGTATTGTATGTATTTTTCACTCTAGTAGTAAGGAATTGACAAGTTTTCTTATCCTTATAGATTGCATCATCTAAATAACTTTCTTTAAAAGTAAGTTTTCTTCAAAGATCCTGATTATATTTATGCAAGCTGAAAAGAACAAAAAAAAATTGAAGAAACAGACATTGCTGCATATTGCCATTACTGCAGGGAGTGTTTCAACTGCAAAGCAGCATAGTTATAACTGCATGTTCAAAGAAGACAACATACATGAGCTTAGACCACATCAGGTTAAAATACAGTCCAAGGCTATAATAATGTGTCTTAGCAAGGAAATTTCCAGTTCTTCTTACTATGTTTAGAGAAAGAAACACTATGTTTTAACATCAGGCAGGAAAGTAAGTTTCCATAGGCAACAGCCACAGCAACAAGTTACAAGATGCATTTTGGTAGCCAACACATATGGTAGTTCTATTAGCTTGGAGATTTCAAGAAAAATATCACCAAAGATCAGCTGCACACAGGAGCTGCTTAATTTTGTGTCAGCTACATGTACTTTTTTCCAACTCAACAAACTGTGCAAATAATTTGGCTAAAAATTAGATGGTTCCTGGCAATTTTAAGTGCTCAGAAAAACATATGTTAAGTAACTTTCTAGTTTGTTTTGCCCTCAATGTATTTGAACAATTAAAGAAAAAGAAAAAAAAAGGAAAAAAAAAAAGAAGAGGAAAAATAGCAAGGGTTAGAATACATTAGAATACATTACAAATAAATAATCTTCAGTATTAACTAACAACCAATTCTGATGAATGAGGTTATATATAAGTTCTGAGGACTTGGATTACTGTAACTGTGTTCTGAGATCACTTTTTGATTTTGATAGGTTTATGACATTGTCTTGTTCCTTCATGGTTAATTTGGAATATTCTATGACAGAGTGGAACTATGATGTAAATTCTTGCAAATTAGGTAACATTCACTTTGGTTAATAATTAGAGATATCAAAAGGAAACTAAAGCTTTTTGCTGCCATGTCACCAGCAAATAGTTTTACTATTAGAGCACCAGCTATTGCTTTGAACAACAGTAGCTATTAGTTTCAGAAGTAGATCTGAGTATCAACTATATTTTCATTTGATATCCTGATCTGACTTCAACAAAGCTAAAGCAGAAGGGAACTAGCTGTACAGAACTCTAAGCAACCAAAAGCATAATGGTTCAACTAGCATCAAATATGAGAATGATCTAATTGAGTTTGTATAAGGCCACAAAATACAGATGTTTGTAGCAGATCAAAAAGCTAAAGGCTGTTTTGATGCACATTTTGTACAGGAACATGTGATGTGTATGGAACCTTCTAGTATATTTATTACTTGCCCATGCCCTTCCTATTTTCTTCTTCTCTCTCCTCTCCCTCAAGAATAACATAGCTAGAAAATTAGATTTGTGTGACGGAACTGTGCCCTCCAATGATGCAAAAGGTCAATAAAGTGAAGCTTTCCCAACCTATCATCTCTGTTACTTCTGCCTTAATTGGTGATGAGTGGGTTTATAACATTTAACTCAGTTTTTCTGTTCCTACTCTTGTCTGTTGCTCCTGAGTATCTTTTCTGTTTTGTTTTCTGGTCCATTCATGTCTGAAATGTATCCAGTATTGCAACCTCTTCATCAAATTACAGGAATCTATAAAACATCTATAAAAATAAAATTGCAGAATACAGAATATTAATAAAATCCAAAATTTCTGTCATCACATGAAATAGGAAGCATGGTCCATAACTAAAGGGTCCTAAAAATTTCTGATCTTATGGTTCAGCAGCTTGATCTAACTTCAAAGTTGGCTTTAATTTCCAGTTGGCTCTTCTTTGAGCAGAAACACCAGATTACTTCCAGAGATCCTTTCTAATCCAAACTACTCAATGTTTGTCTGTTCTGCAAGCTAATTCTGGCTACTAGCATTCACTAGACCTCCCAAATTACATAATTATAATAATCACTTATTTGTACGCATTTTCATAATCACTACCTTGTAGAAACATACTCTAGGCTCCAATGAGCATTTTTCTCTCCATAACCACCTAAAGAAAACCATGGAAAAAGGTAAAGTGAAAAGGTAGTGCAGAGGAGTTTCCTGTCAAAGTTACAGAACAGGAAAATGAAGATCAAAATAATATGCAAGGACAAAAATGATGGGTCCTCAATGTTTTATTGAAGGCATCTCTTTGGTAGATCTTCCACTGCCTCTGTGCAAGCTGTGTTCAAACAGGGATTCCAATAAATACAAGGATCTCCTGATGCAGACTTTTGAAAGACTGTGTCTTACATGCACTGAAAGTCAGAAAGTAAAAGAAAAAGATCTGTTGCAAGAAATATGTATTTGCCCGAAGCAGAAGAAGATCTGGAAGTGTGAAGGCTCTTGCTTATCTAGGGACTCTGAAGCAACTCCACCAGGAGAGAAGGAATGTGTCTGCTCCTCAGGCAGGAAATGCTGCTTGCTTAGTCCCAGCAGCCAAGGCCAACAGCCGATAGCTATCTTGGTGACCTGTAAGGAATCTAACCTAATTATTTAAAAAAAAAAAGCCCTAAGGCCTCTGCTTCTTCTTTGTTCTGGTGCTTATACATTTCAAAGGGCAGTGCTTCTGGGACTCAGTGCTGAGGAAGCTGGAAGAATGATCTGCTGACTTGTGAAGTATCAGAAAGTACCACTGTAAAGGGCCCTGAGTCCACTAACAGAAAAGCTGCCAGGGCTCATCTGAATCACAGACTACTCCACCACATTGCTAACCCACATATGGGCTGATGGTTCCTCTGGGACTAAAAGTGAGCAGATCAGAAATCACTAGAACCAGAGGCTCACATTATATTCTCCTCAACTCTTTCCTAAGTATGAAAAGGCTAGACAATGACTGACCTCTTTTGGATAATATGATATATACACATGCTTTCAGGGATAGAAGGGCAAAATAAAAGCAGTTAGCAGAGGAAAGAGAAAATACACCCTGTTTATGTGCATACCTATTCTGGTAGTACTTTGGCTTCCTCCTTTATGCTTCAAAGGGACTGCTTTGTAGACATGGTGCAACACTCAAAAAGAAAGGAAAGAAACTTTTTGGATACAGTCATCCAAAACTCTTGAAGAAATTTCAGTCACTGAGGATTACTGATTAAAGTGGTGTAAGAGTCAGAAAAAAACCCAATGGTAATTTGTCAAGTTGCTGAATATCTTACATACTAAGCTTTGCATCCAAAAGCAAGGAACCCTAGCAAAATCTAGAAGCCTTCATATTATCAAAATTATTACCTGATTAGAATAATTGGATATAGCATTAACAAAGATTTCAGTTGTTCAGAAATAAAATACAGCAGGAAGATGATTTAGGTGTTACTCAGAAATGCATGCATGCAGGATTTAAGGAAGAGGGAAATAGCAACCAGGTTCATGATAAGGACAACAGTGATTGCCCACAGATACCTAAAACAGTAACAAGTGGACAAAAGCTTTTGTGGGGGCAACCAGTGTAAACATCCAAAATAGAAGAGCAGGTACTAATGAGAGCTATAAAATAGAAAGGGGAAATTAACACTCCCATACTAGTTAGCTAATGATTTATTAACTTTCCCAGGCAAATGGGTTAATGACTTCCCTAGACAGCAAGGTCAACTGGGATGAAGCTGGCAATGTCTAATCACATGAACTGTCTTGCTGTCTAAAATCTGGTGCCTATATGTGCAGGCTCACTGAGAAGGTCTTTAGAGTGTTTTAACTTCTGAACTATACCTGGCAATTATATGGGAAAACATCAGTCATCATGCCAGGGAATTTTCAAGCTATTCACTGACAAAAACATTCACTGGCAGCATTTCACTTTCTAGTACAGATGTAGACAGAGAGAAGGGTTCAACTTGCCTGTTTTTAACATAACTCCATTGTAGATGTTACTCCCAACATAGTAATCCTTAGTACTAGGAAATGAAAACAGGCATTGTTAGAAAGGATTTAATCTAGCCTAATTTGGACATTTACATTAAAATCAGAAAAAAATCGCACCCTGTTTCTCTCTTCTGACAAGCTCAGATACAAAAGCCTGCAATGTTCATCTCTACATATAGTCAGGCGAATTTCACACAGAGGAGAAATGATCAAAGTGTAATGAGCAATTCTTGGTAACAAAATAGAATGGTTGTTATCTTGTTTTCCTAAAACGGGCAGAAGTGAGTCAAGTATTAGAAGGCAACTCTTGTTAGGGTGACCATGAAATTACCAGGTTATCACTCATCGTATTTATTTCAGACTATTCCTGCAATTTGGCAAAGCCATTTTGAATTGCAACCATGTTCTCTCTAACCTCTGCCAGTTGTCCCTCTTCTGAAAAAATCTTGTTTTTCTACAGTGCCCTAACCTCTGCCAGTTGTCCCTCTTCTGAAAAAATCTTGTTTTTCTACAGTGCCAAGTACACATTACACATGAAAATTTAGGTACTACGCCAAGGGAAGAGCTGATTTGACTTCGCTGATATGCCACCTTAAGTGCCAGCTAACACAAACATTTATTTGACTGAAAGTCTCTGTAGAATTTTGTATCTGCCTCACCATCCACCATACTTCCTATTTTGTTCTTGACAGTCCCATGTGGGGGAGACCAAAAGCCTATATAAACAAGCTGTATCATAAATGATGTTTCCCCTTGTCCATTGTACTACTTGCTCCCAAGGAAGAATATTAAATTTCTTTGAGATATTGACAAGCAATGCATTTTTATCAATTTACTATTCTCTCAGCAAATAGGATCCACTCAAAACTACTTTTCCTTCTATGTTAAATGCAATTTCTTTGCCTTTTGCCAGTTGTCTAGGATTGCTTGGCCTTCCACGAGTTCCCCAAGAAGAGTACAATGAACCAGAAATTGCTTCATCTTGTTCCCAAAGTAAGCTCTATAGTCTCATATCATAGAATCACAGAATCAGTTGGGTTGGAAGGGACCTCCGAGATCATCAAGTCCAACCCTTGATCCAGTGCTAAGTGCCACATCTAGTGTCTTCTTAAAAACCTCCAGGGACAGAGAATCTACTACTTCCCTGGGCAGCCCATTCCAATGTCTGATTATCCTCTCTGTAAAGAAATTCTTTCTAATATCTAACCTAAACCTCCCCTGGCACAACTTGAGACCATGCCCTCTTGTCTTGTTGATAGTTGCCTGGGAAAAGAGATCAACCCCCACCTGGCTACAACCTCCTTTCAGGGAGTTGTAGAGAGTGATGAGGTCTCCCCTGAGCCTCCTCTTCTCCAGGCTAAACAGCCTCAGCTCCCTCAGCCTCTCCTCATAAGACTTGTGCTTGAGTCCCTTCACCAGCCTAGTTGCCCTTCTCTGGACCTGCTCCAGCACCTCAATGTCCTTCCTGAACTGAGGGGCCCAGAACTGGACACAGTACTCCAGGTGTGGCCTCACCAGCGCTGAGTACAGGGGGAGAATCACTTCCCTGGACCCGTTGGCCACGCTGTTCCTGATCCAGGCCAGGATGCCATTGGCCTTCCTGGGCACACTGCTGGCTCATGTTCAGCCTCCTGTCAATCCAAACTCCCAGGTCCCTTTCTGCCTGGTTGCTCTCCAGCCACTCTCTGCCCAGCCTGTAGCACTGCATGGGCTTGTTATGGCCAAAGCGCAGGACCCGGCACTTGGCCTTGTTGAACCTCATCCCATTGGAATCAGACCAACTTTCCAACCTATCCAGAGCCCTCCTGCCTTCCAGCTGATTGACACTACCCCCCAGCTTAGTGTCATCTGCAAATTTCCTAATGGTACACTCAATCCCCCCATCCAGATCATCAGTAAAGATATTAAACAGAACTGGGCCCAACACTGATCCCTGGGGGACACCACTAGTGACCGGCTGCCAACTGGATGCAGCACCGTTCACCACCACTCTCTGGGCCCGACCCTCCAGCCAGTTCCTGACCCAGCACAGAGTGCCCCTGTCCAAGCTGTGGGCTGCAGCTTTTTCTGGAGAATGCTGTGGGAGATGGTGTTAAAGGCTTTGCTGAAGTCCAGATAGACCACATCCACAGCCTTCCCCTCACCCACCAGGTGGGTCACCTGATCATAAAAGGAGATCAGGTTCATCAGACAGGACCTGCCCCTCCTAAAGCCGTGCTGACTGGGTCTGATCCCTTTGTCCATCCTGTAGGTGCCGTGTGATTGCACAGAGGATGATCTGCTCCATAACCTTGCCAGGCACTGAGGTCAGGCTGATGGGTCTGTAGTTTCCCAGGTCCTCCTTCTGGCCCTTTTTGTGGATAATATATTAATCTAAATATTCACTAACTGATCTTTTTTCCTTTCATGTCCCATATTCTTATTAACATTACTCATAGTAAGAATTTTAATAAAATATTTTGTTTAAGCCAAACTTTCTATAAACATGTTTTCTTTTTTGTCTCTTGAGAATTTTAAGTCTATTTGAATCTTCTTCTTTCAGATCCTACTCCTGTGTACTTTTGCCTCACACTTTCCCCTCCTTTTAGATCATAGAAATATGCCTTTTCCTGCTTGCAGTGGGATGTTTTCAATTTTCCAGTCATTGTAGAATATTTTATATTTCTTGTATCTTACCATATTTCCCTTTTTTCTCTACATCAGTATATTATCAGACATATCCTCAGAACACAGAGGATACGCCTTATATTTAGAGATAAAACTGACATGCCTTAAATATATAACTTAAGGTATTTTATGCTGCAAAATTAAATACAGAAAAAATATGAAGGGTTTATTGTTAAAAGATGTTATCTGAGACAAAATGCATTTGACTTGGATGATAATATTAATACTTTATAGTATATATGGACTGCGTAACACAGAAGTCTCAAAATACACCACAGAGAAAATCTTGTTTAGTATTTTCATGCTTTTACATAACAAAGTATGGTTTGGGGAGGAAATAGAAAAAATACAAAATTTCAAACAAAACAAGACATGGCTACATGACTGCCAAAATCTAGGCAAAAAAAAAAATCCATAAAAAGTAGCTACAGATTTTCTTCAGTATTTAGCAGGACAAAAATCAAAATGCAGCTACAGAAAAGTATAACAAACAGAGTGTACATTCAGTATCCTTGTCAGAATGGAAAAATTCCTCTCCCGTCCCTCCAGATCTCCTTCTAGTTTAACATCTGAGTGAGAAATTGGACAGAAGTAAAACAGTCTTTGCTTTTTTCATCACAGAAATGATGTGCCATTGTCCTAAAAAAGATGAAGAAAATAGCAACTCCCTTCAGCTACTAAATCCAAGTGGTTTTCATTTAATATAGATTCTTTCTCATAATTAAATAATAAGTAATTAGATACTTACGTATGGAATTTCTCAGCTAGTTTTTTGTGCTATGTTATTTTAAAAAAGTTTGGGGTGAAGCACAGAGTAAGGCTTTGGGCCTTCTGACTGCCTTTTTAAATATATTCCACTTGTGTACACATAGGCATCTTATTTGTTTGATTGTAATAGGTTTATCTGCCTTCTTGGCCTCTTCCCCACCTCTTTTGTATCTTTTTACTGAAAAAGCTTTGTTTGACTTTTCAAGAATGAAAAAACATACCAGATTGTGAAAAAAAGGAAACATAATTTAATATTCCTTCAGAATGGAATTGTAGGAAGAATTTTTTAGGATGGCAATTATTAACCTCAGGTGGAGCTTTCTGTCTTTTATGTGTATAGTAAGTTAGGGCCCTCATTTGGGCCCAGAATCAGGACTGGAACTGGCCAAACCCACAACACATTTAATCGAATGTTTCACTCAAAAGCCTCAATGCTGAAATCCCCCTTAGCCAGCCACTGCTGATGCAGAGAGCAGCCCAGACTCCGCAGTGCCGCACTTTCCCCTTTGAAGTCCCCCAAGTATTTAGACAGTAGTGATACTGCTTCTTAAAAACAGATGTGAAGTTGATCTGGTGCCTGAAATCAAGCCCTATCTCCATCATCCATGTGAGGGAATGCCAAGAAGGTTTTAGCAAAAAACAGCCTTTCTGGCTTCATGACAGGGTCTGTGCCTAGCCCAGACACCTCCAACCATCTCAGGTGCCCCTGGGGGTACCATGCTCTCAGAGCTCCCCACGCTGCCCCAGGAGGGGGGCAGAAGATCCCCTGCTTTACTGCATGTACTGTCAGTTCAAATTTGGGTTGTGTGGGAGGGAGTATGGAGGTAGCAGCTTTGGCCTGAAGGACTCAGTGGGCTCCAGCATGCAGGATAGTAGCAGCAGAGAATGTGCCAGGAGCTCTCTGACACCAGCAAAGTGGAGAAACTCGGTACATGGCTTATTTCTCAGCCAGGCAGGTTGCCTGGGCTGGGTTGTCCCCTGCAGAAATCCTGACATGACCCTTGTTCAAGGATCCTCGCCACAGCCACATCTGCCACTCGCAATGTCCTTCAGAGCACAGCAACCCATCTACAAGGTCTGCAGCAGCACCCATTGTGCCCAGGCACTAGGGGAAACATCCAGGAATCAAGGAGTTTCAGCCCTCTTCACTTCAAGACACTCAGGCTCCCAGCTAAAACACCAGGTTAAAGACTACCCGTGAATGCTTTCACACCTTGTTTAACTCATGCCGCTCTGTAAACTCTGTACCAGTGTGGGAGCACAACACAGTGGTCTGACTTTTAAGACAGCGCAGCTGGGTCTCTCTGGGACTTTTAAGACAGCACAGCAAGCAGTGCAGCTGGGTCTCTTCAAAATCTGTTTCTGTAGGCAATGGGCATTCAGACGTCTAAACTTCTCTGGGGGCAGTAGTATTTCCACCTCCCCACACAACTTCTGGGTAGGTGCCCCCAGCCTGCACAGTTCTCTCCCTCCTACTCCTTTCAGGCATATTGAACCCTTCAGTCTCAAGCAGGAATCAAATGCTCTCACCTGTATTTTGAATGAGTGTTTTCAAACATAGCCCACTTTATAGGAAAGGGAAATAACAATCATATTGGTAGGTATCAAGAGAAAATCTTCACATGTCTAACTTCAGATGTGGCTAATGGGATGGATGTTTTGCTCCCCTCCCCAGCACTGAGGGGGTTTGACAAAGCTGTTATTATACACTGTTTCACATGTACCACTTTTGACAACATTTATACCACTAATTAGACAGCCACAAATATATATATAAAGCACGTACACATGTCTAGTTTGAAGCCCACAAGTACTTCCAGGTCTAATAGCCTCAATGAGTTTATTTATCTACTTGCATGTACACATATGGTTCACCAAATCAGTGATCCAATGGATAAGCAATAACAAAAGTAAGGAAAGGAAGTAATTTCTGAGGCTTCATATATGTCATAGTTTAGTGACAGCCTCTCACACAAGCTGTATACAGGTATCTGCAAGCCAACCATATACCACATACATATATATGGTACTTCTTTCATATGTATATATATACACCACATATGTGTAGAGGTATATATTTATGTATATATACACCATATAAATGTGTATACATATATATACACACACATACATATATACAGGCAGGTATGCAGGCAGGTGAACTGAGCCTCAGGTGGGTGGACTACATGGCTTTCTGAATCTAAATGTATGTGAAAGACCTCCTGGATGCCAAGCTGAGGCCCTCCACAAAAACAAGAACTGCAAAACAGAAATTAAGACAGAAGAGAGATCAACTGATTCCACTTGTAACACAGATGTGAAAGTATAGAAATCCATCCCTTAACCTGGAATTTCTCTGACAGTCTTAAGGCAAGTGGCTCCTGAAAGACACTGAAAAGCTGTGACAGAGGAAGGGGAGAAAATACCCCCACTATTATATGTAGAAAGAAAATGAGCAGATGAGGTTGTCTGAAAACAATGTGCCCAAGTGTACAACCATATGTCTTTCTTTTGATGATCTAGCACAGCAAATATGGTTGCTGATCATCAAGGATATGCTAGAACAACTCCCATAACCATAAAATAATTCCCATAAGTATATTTGCTATAAAATTAATTTCCATTTGTCACCACCCAGTGCCCAGTGCTCTAAGGGCACTTTAACAGATGATAATTATTTAAACATTTGTTTTAAACATTTAGATGGAGGAACATTTTGTTATGTATATATAAAGTTCTGCAGGATCCAAATATTTCACTGGAAATTGAACTGTCACTTCTTCTAAACACAGTATTTCTCTACTTGGCATATGGGCACAACAGATGGAGTAAATGTGAGAAATGGCTGTAACACTGAGAAAAGGTGGTCCTCAATTTTGACAAGTTTAGAACTGACATTAAGATTTTCCTTCTTGACTTCCTTGAAGTTAATGGCACACACCATTAATGCATACATTGCATAATCTTGCAAGGAACAAATGTTCATATCATATGCATTGACCAACAACCTGGTCTAGTGGAAGGTGTCCCTGCCCATGGCTCAAAGCCCCATCAAACCTGGCCTTGAACACTTCCAGGGATGAGGAACTTTTCTGGGCAACGTGTTCCAGTGTCTCACCACTTACATTATATTGCACATTTTTTACTGCAATTATATTAGACTACATTATATTGCACAACATAAATTATATTGCAGATTATATTGCATCTAGTTATATCTCTAGCCAGCTCTAACTTGTTCAATAAAAGAAACACAGCCTCAATTTTTAAGCAGCAAAGGAAGGGATACACAGTAAGGAGTTTAAGCTGTATTTGCTGTACGGGCAATGTTAGAAACCAGCTTCAAACAGGCAAAAAGTTTATTTGAGAATGACCATTTCTACTATCAGATTCTTCCAGCTCTAGTAACAGCCACAAAATAGAAAAAAAGCAGTGAAGATTTCCCCTGTCGGTATCTCAAAGCCCCTTCCCATGACAAAAAGATTCTCCACAACACCGGTTATTTGAGTCCTTCTGTTCAGCACATCTGTTCAGCAACTGCCACCTCCTCTCAGCAGTCCTATCTCACACAACTCAGCAACCAGAGAGAACAATCACACAGTGGTAATGGATTATGCACACAGCTCTCAACAGCCAGGCTATAGGCTGCACATCTGCCAGTAACTCACTTTATACCTCAAGACCAAGAAAATACTTGGCTTTTGCATCTCCTTTTTACAGGAGCATTGCAACTAGGAGAGACTGAAGTAGAAGAAAGATGTGGATAAAAACACACACAGACAGTGTGATACAGCTTAAAAAAAAGCAGAAATGTAATATGAAAAAAAAAGAAAATGAAAGTGAGATTAAAGAAAAAAGTCATTTGCAAATAGAAGGGAAAAAACCCCAACAAATAAAGTATCACAGTATCACATGAAAGGAAAGAACGAATATACTGTAGGGACCCTGTGAATGGATCCCTTATACATGGATGTCAAAGTAGATAGGCTATGAATGTGACCTAGAGGAGGAGAACAGAAAGAAAGAGAAAGAAAGCCACTTAAAATCACGACATTTCTATGGATTACACTTTGGAGGAGATCACCCTACAGATATTACCTGGCCTTTAAAACACAAAAAGCAAAGACAATCCCAACCCGAAATGAAAACTGTACTTCCTGTTTCTTAGAGTTCACACTGTAACAGTATTAACTGTATAAAATTTATAATTTCAGTGGAATTTGCCTCTCTACTTTTAAGTGAGTGTCCTTACTGCCTTCTACTCCGCTTAAAAGCTGAGAGTTAACTTCTTCTCTCTTTTATCACATCAATGCTTCTTCTCTAATCATACTCCCATGCTACATGTAACTAGAAGCGGAGATGAGGAGGCTTCTGTTATTTTTAATCCAGTTGACTCCAGTCAGCAGGACATATATTTTTATACCAGGAACCTGGCTAGATGGCTGCACAGCACTCTCACAGTTATAGAGCCTATATTGTCCCAGCTAAATATATAAATAAAATATTCATTCCACAGCCAGAAAGATAGCCACCACTTATTAGCTGTTTACCATTTTTTTCAACTGGTCTATAAGGTCAACTAGTTTGCTAACAATTCAGGTGAAAACTAACTCTTCCACAAAGACACTTGTTGAAGGAAAACCTGTCATAACCAAAGATGCATCAAAATTCTCCACATGTTGTCTTGTCACAGAGCCATTCTTTGTTACCAAAAACTTTCAACATCCCAAAATTCTGAGTTCTGATAACTGTTTTCTAGTTTACTGCCCCCTCCCTTTCTCTGTTATAGCTGGGAACTTAGTTCAGCTGCATTACATTCAGCAGCAACATCCCTCAGCCTGCTGGGAATTAATCAATTAATCTCTTGTCATTCTTACCATGTGCAGGTGCAGTAAGGGCTCAAGCTTGTGACAGACAGGAGCTGGAGTCTCCCCACTAGGAGTCACTAGAATGTTTACAGACATTAACCCATCCCCTTATCAAGCATAGCTCCAAGACACTTCTTGTTAGCCGATCACCATTTATACATTAAATACTGGCTTACTCACCCTTCATCCAGCTTTTAATAAAAAATACAGTAGTCAGAGCTATGTTATCAATTTCTCAACCAGTAAAACTTGTTATAATGATTTACTAATGAGTTACTATCAAAGTATTACTCCAAGGTTTCTCGAGCTTTTGCCGGTATGCATGTAATATAAAGGAATCCTTACAGCAATTATGTCATTGTGAGGAAAAATGGTATTAATCTCCTTCTATTTTGAGCTTTATAAAATTTGCCTTCTCATGGCAGACCCTGCCTGAGTTTATCCACTAAACAAGTAAGTTTTCCTACTTATTATCTACTACATCTACCTGTTAAAGGAACACTGATAGTAACTTTTAATAGCTGTTTACTTCTGCCAGTTGGTATTTTGTGGGTACCACCATTAGACACCTACGTATGACTACAGTGGTATGTATGCCTGTTGGCATATGGCAGGTACCTCCAAAAGACACTAGTGTGCACCAAAGGTTTGATTCATAATTTAGCAGTGATTTGTTTACCATGAATACTAAACAGTAAATGAGTACTGAACTCTGTGTTTCTGTTAGCTTGAGTAAGAATAACTGCCCTTGAGAAAGCTGTAGGCTGCTGCATTCCTGGATGTGAGAGATGCTCTGGTGCAGGTGGGAAAAAGAAAGTATAGGGGATTTTATGAACGCCTGTTCAGCCCCTTCCTCTGGAAGGCAAACTAACTTAGTTGTCCAGCACAGACGGCTTTGGATATTCAGTATGAGCTTTATGTGACCAGAACACACAAATCCAGGTTCTTCTTCCTAAGTTCTACATTTGTTCTTTTTTTTTCTAAGAAGTATTGTGAAAGGACTTACTGTGTATATAAAAAAATCTCTTTAAACTTTCATAACACAAACACTATTAAGTGCTAGCATTTGCCTGCCAATTTCCAGAGCAGGAGTTAGATAATATCAGGATGGGACAGCTATTACGATCCCTTGAATTCTCATCCAGAACTTTGGTCTCAGCTTCTGGAGATTCCTGGTGCTCATCACTGGCACATTCATCTTGAGCTTTCACTTCTGGGAGGTCTGTCACATTTTATCTAGACTGTATTTTCTCATAATTTTCGATAAGGACAAGGAGAAGCACAATTCATTCAATTTGTATTATATTAGAATGAAGGAATAAAGTGAATGACCTTTTCCTTCTCCTTCATTTGCTACCCAGCCTACTGTACTGCTTAAGGGTTTTCTTCAGGTTCCATCTTGGCTACATTAGAGGCAACATTCACTCCCACATCAGTAAAAGCCTTGCACACCTTGAAGAACCATGCTCCTGTTAGAAGAGAGCTTTTTTTTTCTCCATCTCTCAGGTAGCATTATGTTTTTCAACAGTTCAATAAAATTATTGATTTGAAACACAGCTTCTAGGCATTACTGGGGGTTTTGCATTATATTAAATATGTGATTTCAGTGTGCCCCAGAGATACTATGAATTTTTTCATGCTTTAAAAAAGGAAAATCGCAAAACAACAGACGAAACACTCTTTGGAGTTTATGAACTTCCAACATGAGAAAGACATTTTGCAGCCATTATGGACATACGAGGCTGTAACAGCCAAATGGTTAAATTTTCTGATGAATTCTCACCTACTTCTTCCTTAAGTGGAAGAATACTATATACTTTTAAAAGCAGAAAATTAGGAAAAAGTGTCAGAAAATCAATACACAGCACTTAAGTAGTTCTTTAAGCCCATGGCAGACAACCAAGCTTCCAACCCGCCAATATACCTTTGGGAGAGCTGGCTGAGTGGCCATACATCACTTTTGGAAGAACATCTTCTAATGCATCTTTTTCCAAGAAAGAAAAGCATAAAGTAGAATAATACAATACACTGGAATGTCACCAGAATATTTTTTGATAGCAAAAAGCACTTTATGGAAAGGTAGCAAATACTGAGAGGGGAAAGATGTTTGTAAAGAAAAAGTCAGGAATTGCAGAGTAATGATTTCCCCATTATAAAAATGCACTTAAGATTCTTTAAGATACATAGGTAATGTACACTATAAGAAAATCTTGCTTATCAACAAAACAAATAACTCATAAAATTTTTTTATATTAATTCAAGTTTTAAACATTGCAGTATCACCCCAGAAGGCAATAGTTGTTAAAATACCTCTTAATCCATATTCAGCAGAGACAGTAAACCCTTTTGATTTCTCATCTATGTGTTCCCCCTACAGAAAAAAAGTTGTAGTATCTTTTCACAGTGGTTTGATTCAAACTGTGTGACAGTTCCTGACAGTGTTCATTGCCAAGATAGTCAGATGCCATTAATAAGAAATTCCATTTTAATGCACCTTGAGTTTTCTGAGAAATGAGATGCTCTAGTTCTGAAAGATGCACAGCTAACAATTCTCAGCTCTTCCTCTAACAGGCTGACCAACCTTGATATTTACTGGCTACATCTCAAGCTGACAGTGACTCCCTGGCTCTGAAGCAGTAAAAGGACTGTGATAGTTCAGTTCTTAAAAGACTAGATTTTCTAGACTAGATCACACAGTCTAGAATGATGGGATGACATCCAGAGGTACCTGGACAAGCTTTAGAAGCTTATGAGTTTAAAAGGACCAACTGCAAGGTCCTGCACCAGTGTCAGGACAACCTCCTCAATACAGGCCAGGGGATTGACAAATTGAGAGCAGCCCTGCCAAGGACTTGGGGGTGCTAGTGGATGAGAGGCTGGACATGATCCAGCAATGTGCACTTGCAGCCCAGAAAGTCAATTGTATACTGGGCTGCATCACAAGCAGTGTGGCCAGCAGGTCAAAGGAGGTGGTTCTGTCCCCTCCACTCTCGAGTAGAGTGGAGACCCCACCTTGAGTGCTGCATCCAGCTCTGGGGTCCCCCAGCACAAGAAGGACCTGTTGGAGTGAGTCTAGAGGAGAGTGACCAAGATGACTGGTGGGATGGAGCACCTCTCCTACAAGGAAAAGCTCAGAGAATTGGGATTGTTCAGCCTGGGGAAAAGAAGGCTTTGGAGGTGACCTAATTGAAACCTTCCAATAACTAAAGGGACCCTGTAAGATAAAGACTAGTAACAGGACAAAGGGGAATGGTTTCAAACTGAAAGAGAGTAGGCTCAGATTAGATATTAGGATGAAATTGTTTACTGTGAAAGTGGTGAGGCACTGACACAGGCTGACCAGAGAAACTGTGAATGCTCCATCTCTGGAAGTGTTCAAGGACAGGTTGCATGGAGCTCTGAGCTCTAGTGGAAGGAGATGTCCCCGCAGGAGGTTGGAACTAGATGATCTTTAAGGTCCCTTCCAACCCAAGCCATTCTATGATTCTGTGATTTTATTCTTTTACTTTCTATTTCCATTTGGATGATTATGATATCTTTCCGAGAACGATACATATATGTACACAATATATGTACATATATATATTCACCAAATAAATCTGCACATGTGGAAACCATCTGTGACATCTGGTCTTTTACTAAATCATATATATACACTCACAGAGAGAGAGACACATCACTCCGTATGTATTTACTACAAACCTCTTTAAGAAGATCACGATTCTCAGAGGTGAAAATTGCTGAGCTCCAGCAATAAGCTTTCATTATGAAATCCAGTTCCCACAGTAATACTTTGCAATTCTGCATCTTTATGTCCAAGTGTATGCCTCAGTATCTGCGAGACAATAGCAATCGATGAGCATAGTAAAGTGGTAAATGTTAAACCTACTTTATGCACACAGAGATATTATGAGCTGAAGTTATATTAAAAATTTAGTGTAGTAGATCATAGTTCCTCTACTGACACCAACAGGCACTAGACCCACCAGGAAGTCTATTTCTTAACTAAAAGTCACACAGCAAGATACTATTAAAAAATGTCCAGAAATTTTTTTTGCATCCTACCCTCTGCTTAAAAATTAGTCCGAGATCCAGTTTTAAAGTCTATCATCAAGAGAGTAAGGAAATGTCAGTTAAGAGAGTTTCTAGTAACTGTTTCCGGAAAATATCTGATAGATAGACGGTGACATGTTTCACTGTGATTTTTTTAATTCACAGCTTCTGACTGCAGATCAACATTTGCAAGAACCTTACATAGTTTGCATCAATCATAAATAAGAGGCTCTCTCCTGTGGATCATTAATCTGATAATACTCAATACTCCAGTTTATACCATACTGGGTTAAGGTCTCTGAGGTGTGGAATGGGGCAGCACCCCCAGGCTGGTCTTGACTGACAGCTTCTCCAGGGTTTCCCAATGAGGTTCACAGGGGCTGGGGTATGGGGCAGGGCATCACCTCACCTTCATGAAATTTGACCTGTCCCATTCCCCCCCAACCCCCTCCCCCGAGTTGGTCCAAGCCAATAATTAATACAATAATCCAGTGTCTCACAATGCTTCTTGGTCAAGATCAGAGAGGTCATCTCCAAGGGGGATCTTACAGTAGGCATCTGCTACTGACCTCCAAATCAAGACAGTAAGACCAATGGAAAAGTATTTGGATCACTTAAACAAGCTTTGGGTCACAGAACCTGGTTCTTATGGGTGATTTCAACTACCCCACATGTTCATTGAAAGAACAATACAGCAGCTCATGTCACCCACCAGATTTCTGGAATGTGTAGAGGACTGCTTCTTCCTTGTACAAATGTTAGATGTGCCAACCAGGAACAAGGTACTGTTGGCCCTGCTGCTCACAAAACAAGAAAGTTTGCTTTGTAATATCTCAGTTAGGGATAGCCTTGGATGCAGCAATCATAATACTATGGAATTTGGGATCCTGCTGACCATGCTGAAGGTTAGTATTAGAACAAACATTTTAAAGTTTAGAAGAGGAAATTTCAGCTCTCTCAGAGCTAAACTGTGAAGGATTCCATGGGAAGCTTCCATGAGGGAGCTAGTGAGTGCTGGGAGCTAGTTTCTAAACTCTCTTCCTAGAAGAACAAAACCACTTCATCCCCTTTTAAAGATAGGGGAGTAGCCAGAGCAAAAGACCACCTTGGCTTAACTGTGAACTTCTGAGTCAGCTCAAAAGAGAAGCATTCCAGAGTTGGAAAAGTGGACAAAAACCTGTTGAAAACTACTGGGTCACTGCCAGGGTATGCGGAAATGCAGACAGAAAAGCAAAAGCTGACTTCACACAGAAACTGGCCAGACATGTAAAAAAGAAAGGGACAATTAATAGATGCAGATTGGAAATCACACGTAGATGCTCAGTCAGTCATTCAGAAACAACCCTCTAATAGGACTAAAGGGGTGACAATAGCACTACTTTTAATATGGAAGCTTGATATACATGTTAATTTGATCAAATGAAATCATACCCAAAGCTACCAATCAAACTGGCTGAAAATCAAGAGTTTTTTCTACAAGTAAGGAATTCTGGTTTTCTCTTTGTATTCACTGCAGTCAGAGGTCCTCCTGACTTTCTCTTTTTGTTTCTGGTTTTGCTTCCTCTCAGACTCACCATTCCCACCATCATACATCTTACTGAAAAATGTGTGTTAAACGTGGATTTAAATTAGCATGCAGTGTGGACAGCTCAGAAAGGTTCTACAAGTATGCTGGGATCCTGATTCCTTCCTGTCTGTTATTGGTACTTCAGCTGAACAGCCGGTGTCCACCAAGACTCCGCCCAATCCCCCCCAGAGGGAGAAGGAGGAGGGAAGGGGGGGAGAAGAAAAAAAACTTGCAAAATCGAGGCTGCTAAGAAAGGCAGTTTTATATTTATGCAGAGAAGAAAAAAAACCTATAAGCACTATACACTCAGGGAAAACTAACAATAAAGACTACTTCCCCACGAAAGGTGTTTTCCTCCTCTGAAAACAGCCATCTATCCCGTGCAACCATCCCAGAGGAGAAGAGAGGGAGTTGTTTCCTTCTTGTCTCTTTATATCTGAGCTGACATAACATGGCATGGAGTATCTTATTGGTAAAATATATATCAGGTGACCTATCCCAGTCCCATTTCCCTCCCAGGGAGGGTTAGAAACCCATTACACTGACCTAGCAATGTTTCACTTCCATTTATCAAAAAATAAACCGTGTGAGATTGAACACAACAAATTAAGAGGTTTCTAGATTATTTTTTCCACAAATTCAATCAATGGTTGCACACAGGTGCAGTCTTATATTGTGTACTGAGAATCACTTGTCTGGGGAGAAAATTTCATGCACACTCTAATTTCTGAGGTCCATGTCAGCTGCTTTCACGAATCCTTTTGGAGGATTTTAGACTAGATTTTATGAGATGCTAATGATCGCACTCCAGTATAACCAGGGTTGTGACTTGGCTAAGCTACTCACTGCAAGCACCCTTCCACAGGCCACAGCTATGGGCAGGCTGCAGCCACCAGGCACAGTGCAGTTGGTTGCTCTGGCACCACAGGCATCAGGAGCCCAGCAGAAAGGTGCTGCTCCAAGAGATAATGCTTTCTTCAGAGAAAATGGAAAGACGCTGGAGAGCAAAAGCACAGCTGCCAGGTGGAACCACCCCTCCATGTTTTACAGACATCAGTCTGCTCTGCAACACAGGAGAAAGGTGACTCTTGCAATTGCTCATCAAACTACCACCAGTTCTTTACAAAATTTTATTTTACCTTGAATGTCAAGCATATTACCACTCTCTGATAGTAGGACAACAGAAAAACAACCCATTAGAGAAGTCACTTATGAAGCGTCACTTAAATTCAATACAAGATTCTGCCTTAATTTAAGAAATGGATTTTAAATTGTCATAGGAACTGCGGCTTTGCTCTTTATGTAAAAGCAAGCAATACAACTCATTAGCAAAGCTTACAATGAAAATTACACACAGCTTGCTTAAAATGAAAAAGGAAACAGCATAACAAACATTGCAACTGGTCAGCCACCAGCTAGACCTTTCTCCTTGTAAACCTGCTTCTTCAATTTGGCAATGCAGTCCTTGAGGAGAAGCAGCAAAGGGTATATAACTTAATACTCCATTACACAGAACTGTTACATTGGGGTGGTGCAAACATTTTTTAATCTTTAATTTTGTCAAATCATAGCTACTGTATCATAGCCAGCTGTATCAGTCTTTCGTTCTTTTTTTATTTTTAATGCTATTTTCATGTAAGTTGAATCACCTACATGGAACCTTTAAATCTTTAGTGGCTGACAGTACCATCTTCAATAAAACCTTGACCCTTGAACGAGTAGTTCTACCCTTGCCTTTCACCTTAGTTCTAAGCACAGTTGCATGGCAAAATAGATGATATTTCTTCCATGATTATCCAGATATTTATCTTAATTTTAAGAATCTGATATAGGCTTTCGCTCACAGAACATCTGGAGCTATGACATATGAAATGTATGCAAGCCAGTGAAATTCACACACGTATGAAGTCAAAGCCAGCCACATTCTTTCAAAATCAAATACTGTGTATGTTGGCTGCATGTGAAAAATTTCACAGTAATTTATACCTGTCCAATGCCATTTAAGACCTAATCCTGCTCCCAGTGGTGTTTCCAGCAATTTTGCAAAGGACTTCAGTGGTAAAAGGAGAATGATAGGACACTTAAATACTAAATATCAAATATTACAGTTAATTCCTATTAAAACTCTTTCAAAACAGATGATATTCAACCAGTGCAAGGTATAAAAAAAGTCATTGGGGTTTTGGAGTTTCTTGTCTAAAGGAATGTATAACCTTTGGGTTTGTTATTTATAATGTTTATAATATCTATAATGTCAGAGGTACTTTTGTTCCTGCTTATTGGATTATTGCTGGTCACCTTCCTGAGATTTGAAAGACCATAAAAGACAAGCACCATATCTATTCTTCTAAATTATCATATCACAAATTAATAATTTGGTCCTTTTCTAAATGGATCTCTCCCCACAATTACACTAAAACATAGTGATGGATCACAAATTCCAGGGGGTCCAACTGGTCCAGGCATTCCTGGAGTACCACGATCTCCATCTTTACCAGGCTGCCCACGCTCTCCAGGATGTCCTTCCTTACTCATACCTGGTGGACCTTCAGGACCTTAATAACACACATGCAATAAACAAATAAACAAATACATGACTACTGAAATAAAAACAAGAGCAAGAACAGATCCACCCCTCCACACACACCCCTGCTCTTTGGTGAAGTATGCAGATAAAGAAAACATTTCCTGAAAAAGACACTCCTTGTCACAAACTGCTTATATGTTTATATACACAACATGATACCTTACTATGATTTTTTTAAAAGCACATGGAAAACACTTTAAATAAAAATAGCTTTTAAAGGAAAATATAAAAATCTGCTTTAGCATACTGTTATACTTTACATAATCTGGAACCACCATCACATGAATCAGTCCCCCTATTTCTATTTGTTACTCTGGATTTGGATCAGGCCCTAGTATTTGTTCCAAACACCCAACTCTGCATTTTTTATACATACATTAATGTTAGGAAGAATATATTCCCTCATTAAGCAATGCTGACATGTCACATAATCATATCAGGGCTCAGTTTTTAGATAATGGCTGATTTCAGGATCCATCTATCAAGAAACAGCAGTCTCTCAGGTACCAATCTCTAAAGACATCTTATATTAAATTATATATTATATGACAATTTATAAGGGCATGCAAGAGACAGGCATTAGCCCTAAAACATATATGGCAATTAAGATATGTACAAACTACTTAAGTTTTTCCCAAATTACACAAACACTTATTTTGAAATCAATAAATTATTAGCATGCACTGAATCTGCACAGCTGAACCATCCCTCACCTGGAGGTCCTGGGGGGCCTTGGATCCCAGGAACCCCAATTCCTTGATTGCCTTTTGCACCGTTTTTCCCTGGCAGTCCTGTGAATTAGCAAACACAGGTATATCTTTGCACACTACTTTCATCCAATGAACTAGGAAGTCAGCATTTGATAATATTAATTGAATAAAATACCTAATATTTCAAAAGCAAATAACAGGATGTAAAACAAGCATTTTCTTGTAACCCACACAGTGTGACTGGGTTCTGAATTATCCTAATTTCTACTGAATTTAGAGCTGATATAGCACTTGTTAAGCAGACAGTCGCTATGAGCTGAGGGAATAGATGATAGGCAATTAAAAAAATTTGCTGTCATTGCTTTCCAACCGGCAAAGATTTTAAGAAGTTGTATGAAAGAAGTGTAAGTTATTCACCATAGTCAGTGTGGAATACAGAACATATAGACAATCTTCTACAACATACAGCAGAATTACATCTCCACCAAAGAAATACTGAGAGTGTAAAAATATGAGCTCTCTTACACTTACAACCCAGTGAATTCAGTTTCTTCATAGAGACATATACCCATTTTTCCAACTCTTATGGAATAGCCAAACCTGTCAGTGTCTGCTTCAGAGGAAAACTGCACATTCTCCTATTGGAGAGGAAATTATAAAAGCACTACAGGCAAATCTTTATTACATTCCAAATGAATTTGATATTCTAGGTCACGGGTAATGTCAAAAAGAAAGTAAATATTTACCAACCATTTGTCTGCTTACCCTTGGCACACTACTAGTTAGCTGTATTTTATACAGCTTTCCTGATTATTTTGATCCTACCAGTTACCAAATTATGGACTTCACCCAGTCTCTTTCTCTAGTCCCAGACTACATATGCATACTTAATATAAAGTCTGCAAATACACCACAGAAATCAGTTGGAATGCTTGGACAGCTGAGTTACCTGAATGTATAAACCTTAGCTTGCTTAAAAGGAATCCAGAATGTTTAAGAAAAGCATAAAGAAAGGAGTAAAAATCCTTTTGAGATAAAAAGAACAAAAGGACAAAAACTCAGGAAATCAGGGGGAGTCTAAAAGTTGTCACATGCCAAAAATCAGTGCAGTTAGTAAGAAGCCAATGAATAAATACTGTTCCTTAAAATAGCAGAAACAAACAAGTTTGGAAGAAAAGAAACTAGAAAACATGGAAATGCATTGAAATCCATGTCTAAGCATATCTGATCTAAAAAAATAATCTAACACAGCTAGAAACATTTACATGAGACTAAGAACTCTCTAAAAAGATCAGAACAGTTTGACTACAGTAGAACTGAACACTAGCTACCTTGTTGAGTTCTCTTGTATTTTCTCTTCTTCTGTCATGCGTTCCTTGAAAGCAGTGAAACATCCACTCTGCACCACGTTCACAATTACACTCTGTCATAGAAGCCCAGCCATTCTCTTACTCCACCCTGCATTAACCCCATTCAAAACTAGAAGGAGAAAACCAAGTCACAAAGACCATTTACACCATGATGTATGCACACAGTACCTCTTGTCCCACGAGCCCCAGGGCGACCTGGGATGCCCATCAGCCCTGGGATGCCATCATTCCCTGGTAAACCAGGAAACCCTCTTGGTCCTTCAGGGCCTCTTGGACCTGGTGGTCCTGGAAGTCCTGGGGGAGCACTTTGAGACTGACAATGGTTACAGCTTTGTAATCTTCTACTCTGCAGGATGGCAGGCAACTGGGCTGAGAGAATTCAAACAAAAAATTGCTTAGAGTGTTGAAACAATAAAAGTAGTGCCCCTAACCACAAATCCAAAATCAGTTTCATCTCTTTAGAGAACAAGATACCTTTAGGTATAAGATGGTAAAGTATGGAACCTGTGGTGTGGAAATGTATCCACACCTGCAAGAAAACAAGTGATAAATCGGCAATATGGAACTTGCTTTCAAGAAAGAGACTTTACAATTATCAGGAAACTTTTTTAGCACTTCAAACAAGGAAAAAAACAGTGAAGAGGCTTTCAAACTTACTTCTCAGTACATCTGAACACACCTGTCGAATAAATTCTTCTGAAAATTCTCGTGCCTGAATTGAACAGAGAACAGTTAAAACAAGAGAGATCATGCATTTCTTTGTGTTTTTTAAGGTATTCAAAATTACAAGTTTGAGGTCCTATACATACAGGTTTTCCATCTGATCCAGGTGGTCCTGGGGGTCCTCGATCTCCTGGCTGACCTCTGAGACCAGGAGGTCCAACCAAACCCTGGACACCAGATTCTCCTTTTTGTCCACTGATGCCTTGAATGCCTGGATCTCCTTTCTCACCTTTCTGGAATGAAAAATCCATGAAAAGCCAGTCGTATCTTCAGCGATCATCTGGAAGCTAGGCAGCATCACAAAAACATATTCTGAGAAAATCTTTATTGATGATCTTCATAAAATTAATATAAGTTGTCACTAAATATTACTTGATATTGATGAGACGTATTGAAGTTTTGAGACTCTTTGGTAACTGTTTCAGATACAATTACCCAATATAACTAGAAAGAAATTACCTTTTTTTAACTTTAAGGAACCATTTAACTTACAAATTACTATTTGAAAATTAGTAATCATCATTAACATATGGAAGAAAAGGCATTATTCTCTTTTTCATGAGAATTAGAATTTTTTTCACAGTATGTTAAGTTCCTTAGGAGGCTGGAAAAATTAGAGATGAAATTCTGGCATCACTGAAGTTCTTGGAAACTTAGTGTAATTATCACGCCTTTGACCCCTATGTCTATAGTATATAAGACAAAGGAAAAAATAGTTTGATTTGAGTTAGCAATTCTTTTGTTGGGTTTTTTTTTTCATCTGATTGGTAATAACTATAATCCATTTGCTTCACTGGAAAAGGTTAAAATAATACTGGAAAATAGTTTGATATATCTTCATCAAAGCAATGGTTCTTCTATGTATGGAAACCTACTGCAACAGTTCATCTGCAGTTCATGTGCAGAGTGGGAACCCTTTCCCCACTCTGGAGCCAACAAAACATCAGTACAATGTAATTTGGTATATGCCCAAGATTAAAGTCAGTATACTACATTTGCTCCCTGATGAATTTTTTCCTTCCATTTCTGCACAGCTTCTGCATAATATTATCAGTTGCCTCAAATTTTTCTTTCACTCTTTACAACTATTTTAGATAGAATTGTGGGAACAGGACTACTATACAAAACTTACTGAAACATATAACAGAAGTTTAAGAAATTATGAAATAGTCGTGCATACAGTCTTCATAGACTTACACCGAATTTTAAATTATGGTATTTATATTATTTTGTTTAATTTTCTCTATTACTTATCAAAATGCTTCAGAATAAATCAGAAAAATTCAAAGCTTCCTGGCTTGGTCTAAATTAGTAACAATGTCCAGAATTCTCCATATGAATTACTGCAGGGTAGCAAGCTTCAAATTCAGTACTGGATTACCTAGTTTTATGCAGAGAGCTAGGCACTAAAATCAGATAGGCAGTTTATCCTCTAAAAAAAACACATAAATGAGACAGGTATCAGTCAGGTGCCTAAAAGTACTACTGGAAAGATGACCTGAACAGCAGTCCATACCTTCAAAAGTTATACACTAATTCAGAACTTTCTCCAAAGCTGTAATAGCATTTTATTTTTTTGATATTGTCATCTTGAATGTTGTAGTAACAGAGAATTGATCCTCTTATTACATCATGTAGATTTGTGCTTGTTCATTTCTTACAGAATTACAAATTACATAATTACAAAAGTGGTTTTTCTCCTTTAATATGGTCAGCAAGGCTCAGAGATAAACACATGGAGCATATGTAGCTGCCTGTGGCTATACTAGAATAAATGTGCTGAGATCTGAAAACCGTTCTGTTCTTATAGGTAGGAGTTGTTTGGGTTTGGTTGGGTTTTTTTGTTTTGCTTTGTTTTTAATTACTTTTACAGCTATGGACTAAGTTTACATAAAAGACATCTGACTTGCAAATTGATCTATTTGAACTAAATGAGTTAGAAAGCATTAAGAAACAGTGAAATATTGGGAAAATGGCATCTACTGTAGAAAAACACTAGAGGCATGAAGCCAGTATAAAAATACCAGGACAAAATGTTGGAAGCATCAGCAGAAACTGCCTGAAGAACTTGCCAAAGAGTAAATGAAACTGCAGAGGGAACATTTTCTGCAGTATATCTTGGTCTTTTAACGGTCAACCACATCCCAAGTGTGGCCTTGTTTGTTGACCCTTGCTACTGGAAAAGAAAACTTAAAAAAGGAGATGAGCTCAATGAGTGCTGAGAATTACAGGCTGAAGAAACTTTTTATTGAGGAGTCAGAGTCTAACAAAAAATATACTTTATGAAAATAGAAAATCAACTAATTCTATAGGTTTGATAAGTAAACACAACATCATTATACCTTAACATATAGTAAGAAAATTATTAAAATGAGTTTTTCGTAGAAATATATTATTGCCATGATTTAAAATATTTAAAGAAGCTAGTTCAATAATATACAGTTTTGGTAATGATTTAGCAAAACAATTATAAGTCAAACTGTAATTTAAGTATTTCATAGAATCACAGTAGCATATGAAACAGTTTACATGATAAAATGCATACAGTTATTTAATTATCAGAATTGGGCTTCCTCCTAATGTATCCAGCTATTGATATGCAACAATGCTTTAATGAAAAGGGTTGAACAAAGAAATCTCTAAATAAATTTGTACTCTGATTTCACTAAACAATGAAATAAATAAAAAATAACCAACAAAATCAATGTTTTAAATACCAATTTTTTAAAAAAATGCAACACAAAGATTAAAAAGTTTGGCCATAAATATATATACATTAGCCAAACACAAAGGAAAAAAAAAAAGAAAATATGGGACTTCTAAAAATATCTTGGAGAGTAACAAATGCAGCTTCTCTTCAGACAAACCACGAGCACTCCAAGCAGCCTTCATAGAATCATAGAGCAGACTGAGTTGGAAGGGGCCTTAAAGATCATCTCATTCCAACCCCCCTGCCAAAGGTAGGGACACCTTCCACTAGACCAGGTTGCTCAGAGCTGTATGCAGCCTGGTTGCGGACACTTTCCCTTATGCCCCTCAAGTTTCAGGCTGAGCTCAGTTATTCTTGTATAGACTTAGTCGTAGAGAGAAAAAATTCTACCCTGCATTTTCTGAGTCAGTCTCAAAAAACAGAAACCTCTAAAAAAAAATACTTGTAAAGGCTTTGCTAGACTCCTTTCCATTGGCTTTGAAATAAAGGCACACAAAGAAATCTCACTGGTGACAGTTAAAACACACAAGACAAAGAGCTCATCTGTGGAAATCCTTACTACAGACTTTTATAGAAGCTGAAAGTAGAGTATATCAGCAGAGCTCAAAAGGAATTAGGTAAACTCAACACTGTCATTGAACACAATGGTCTTGATCTCTAACTTATGTGCTCCAAATTTTCAGACTCCCCCAAAAAAGGGAAGGGGTACAAGAAGGATCTTCTTTGTGTGTCCTGTTCCTTATTTCTATATTGTGCCTTTCAATTATTGGTTACTGCTGAATAATATTAGAATACTATTCCGTATTTTTATGAATGTATTTTTATTTTGCAGTGATCATAGAATCTCTGGGTTCTTTTCCCTTTAAGTATTTCCTTTCCTGAACCAGTTTTTCTCATTGTTTTTATTGGTTAGTTTGTTGGCTTTTTAATTCCCTTCAAGTATATACTTGGCTTTAGTTATTTTTAAAAATATTTCATTTAATTTAATATATATTTCACTACATCTCTTTTTAACTAATATTTCTTTCTCTTCTCGATATTTCTCAATTAATTTCTCTTCTGTTGCTTATAGACATCTGAGAACAGAAGCAAGACTATAAACACACATTTTACAGATCATATAATTTGTAGAAACAACTGGAATAATTTTGTAATATTATATTTGTCATTACAAAAATACTTACCTCTCCTCGTTCTCCATTCAGTCCTCCTACTCCCTTTAAGAAATAACATGAAAAAAAATTTAAAAAGCAGGTTGAGCCAAATTACTTGGCATCCTTTGTTTTCAATAATTAATCACAAATGGCAATTTTTAAAGATTCTGTGATTGCTATTGCACAAAAAAACCCCTTGCATATAATGATGAAAAATTTATACCATGGTGAATGAACAATTCATTAATGCCTTTAATATCATGTACGAAGAGGATAAGTTGTGAATATATCATACATATTAAAAACAAATAAACACAACATAGAGACAAAATCTTATTCACTTTAGAAAAGACAAAAGAAATAAAATTTTGTGTTCTAGTAAAAGAAAACTCCTGATTCTACCTGTTTAATACTGTCTTACTATGCATAAATTAATTTTAGAGCCTTTTAAATAGAAACTCAGTGGTAAGCCAGATTTTCCATGGTAGCAAATGATTTCGGAGTCACTTCTGCCAAGTGCTTCAATAGTGTTACTGACCATTAAGTTCCATGACAAGTTGGCAGTTCACTCTTCTGATACACTCTTATGTGCAAGGGAATCTGTATTGTATCTTTAAGAAGTCTTGGAGTCTTGAGAAACCTTGGAAAGACCTAGTGTTGTCTATCAGAAGTATTTGAATTACTGATTTTTTTGGTTGCCAACCAAATCAGAAAAGCATGGGAAACAATTTTAGACTCAGTCTGCATTATTTTTTCAGCTTTCTCCAAAAAAGAAAGCAAGCAACAGCAATTCAAGTTGCATCATTCTATGGGAAAAATAATGTTCCCTTTCACTATCACTTTGTTTTGCCTCATGATTAAAAAAAAAATATGAAAAAATTGTATATCATTTGCAAAAGGAAAACCCAGAACGTTTAATTATTTGTAAAATGTTAGAGTAGGACACTACATTTGTTTAAAATCAAAGACTGGTCTTTTAGTTTAAACTATTTCTTTTAAAAAAATCTGCTCAGCTTTAATACTGAACTACTGTTAATCTTCATATGCCTGAGAGAGTTAACTAACATACAGTCTAGATCTCCTGCCCATACTCCACAGGAATCAGCTCCTTCTGGCTAGACAGGCAGCTGTATCGATGTCGTAATTCTGAAAAAAGCAACTGTGGCTTCCTTCCAAGTCTAGTTTTAGATATGTACCTCTAACAAATACTTCTCTGTTTAGACACGACAGAGTATGCAGTTAACAAGTATTTATAAATACTAATAGTCATTTTCTGTGGTACAACAAGATAGCCAACTATGACACAATCAGAATACACTGGCCCAGAGTTAAAGAGAAACAACTGCATCTCACTGATTTGCAGCTGAAACAGGAAACATCTGTAATTTATGAGCCCAGAAGATGTCAATAACTCCCAGTAATGTCTAGGAGATAATGAACTGTATGAAAATGTAGCATGGAACATGCAAAATCTTAACATTGCATGTATTATTCTTATAACCTTTACATAAAAGCCACTTTGTGCTGTTATCTGCATTTTATATTATTTATAGCTATTTTATAAAACTATTATATAATTAAGGATTTAATACAATAATAAAAAAAATGCACTTATGGTCTGTTTCTCAAGATATAATATCCCAGAAGCACAGAAACATGCAGGCTGGAAGTGATTTCCTTGGGTTCAAGTTCCTTTGCAGAACAGATGCAACTTGATCAACCCAACACGCTGCCCAGACAGGTTTTGCCACAATGTCTGTGAGCAGCCTGATCCAGTGTTTGACCACCCTCAAAGCAAAAGGCTTTTCCTCTAAAGCAAGCTGGGATTTTCTGCGTTCCAATTCATGTGCATTTCCTCTCATCCTTCTAGCATGCACAGCTGAGAAAAATGTGGCTCCATCTTCTCCATATCTGTTGTATTTGTTATTTTAAAGACATTAAGATTGTTTAAGAGGTAATTTATATAACTGTGTAATCATGGGGTACATAAATATATTTCATGTGATGCAAAGACCTATCCATGTTGATGGAAGTAGTGTTAAGAAACAAATATGAATTGTGGTCTCAAACTAGGATCTCTATGGCTCTCTTGAACTAGGATCCCTATTTTAACAGTACCTGTAAGCCTGGATTTCCTTGTCTTCCTTTTTCTCCTTTCAGTCCCTTAAGAAAAGAAGCACATTTTCTTAAAATATACATTTATCTGGTACATGTAATTAAACTATGAAAAATAACACAAAGAGTTAAACCCTAAAACATCATCCTAACCAGGACAAATCAATCTGAAAACTTACTCTTCAAGAGATCAAAGCAGAAACCGTGCAAAAGAATACAATTTCTACTCTGAACATAGAGGAACCAAGTCAGGATCCGAGCAGTGACATCACACTTTTTCTTGTAGGTATTACCATGATTTTAGATAACAAGAAAGAAAATTCCACTTATTACAGTACAGTAGGTAGGCAGGTAGTACAGTAGGTAGGCCTGCTCAGGCCCTAGAAATGCAGTTGGAAATTCATACTGGGTATACTGGGCTGATTTCCATGAAGGAGAGTTACTGCTGCTATTCAAGCAAACTTTCTATGGAGCTTAATCTTAAAAAAAGTGCCTGAATTAACACCTAAAACTTGTATTAATAGCGTTGCCAGATGATTTCATTAGGAACAAAGTTGATATACCTGGATACCGCTGTCACCTTGGTTTCCTTTGTCCCCCTGTGAAATATTAGAAGAAAAGCCTCCATTTCAACATGATTCATCTCAAAGACATGTAGTCTGTGTTTAAATTTAACACATAATTACAAGAGAAGCATCTAATAGCTTTTATTTATACTGAATCAAAACAAGTCACTTTATCCCCATGTACACAAAAACTGAGAAAACTCCAGAAAGCTATACTAAAAAAGGAATTTGTCATGGAAAGAACTATCAAAAAGAAAAGTGGATACTCACATACCAAGTAAAAAATTAAAAAATATGACATAATGAGGTGGAAAATCCAGCAGGGTTTTATCCACTCAGTGCATGGGAGTGGAGAGGATGCAAGCAGGGAGGGAGGCAGTGTTTCTCATGGGTTAAATTTCAGCTGAATGCTAACCTCAAGTATGCTTGCCTTCACCCACATAGACTAGAGTATAACTAATTTCTGTAACACTTCCTATAAACACACTGCATGCAGAAGTTATACATGACAATACAAAGTTTTTTTTTTGAATGGCAACCCTCCTATATTTAAATTTAATCAAAATATTTAAGGACTAAGTTCTACTTCCACCCACTACTTTTGACTTGAAATGTTTATAGTAAATAACTGGGGGGGAACTGACAATCAGACGGTGTAAATTGTACTTAAAAGTTAGTTATCTAAGTTTATCAACTTGACCGAACACCATCTAATTGATACTGGAGAGAAACAGTCAGTGCTTGAAAATTATTCATTCCAACTAACAATAGAGGTATAAAACACGTACTCTCAAAATGTGCCTTTCTCTCTTCATTGATTGAAAAGGAAACTTAAAGTTATGGGAGATGGCTCTTACTCTAATTCTGACCTCTTAAACCCTTGTGACTCTGTTCAAACAGACATGAATCAAAACATTGGGCCAAGAACATAGTAGCTCAGGAAACAAAGACAGATCTTTGGGGGTGTGCAAAACTGCATTTAGTAAAGAAAAGAATTAGAATGAAAATTTCTGGCTTTGTTTTGTCAGTTTTCTTGTAAGAGCCAAATGTTTGGTTGTTTTCTGGGGAAAAAAAAATTAAGTTAATTGCTAAACAGTAGCAAAGAGGACACTTCGCCACGGCAAGTATTTTCCTGATCAAAAATCCCAGAACATAAGACATTTATGCCAACTGTATTCGATTGTGTTGTACTTGAATGTCAAGTATTTTGTTGGTTTCAAGTTTTAAAATAATCTACAGCTGAAAGGCTTCACTTGTACTGTCAGATGCCCAAACCGCACTTTTCTTCCTGAATAATTCAAAAGTCTGTCATACTTATGACATGTAACTCCAGTTAACTTGCATCTTTATATAAAACGAATGACTTTTGCAAAAGCTTCATCAGTTAAAATTTAGAGAAGTTTCATAATTTTAACAAAATCACCTTTCATAAAATCAGCATTATTGTCTTGGTACACATACCTTACATAATCCTTAGATACTGAAAATGAATATATAGTGATAATGAAACTAATAAACTATTGTTATGACACTGACTCCAGTCACTCTTCCACTGGTCTTTTTGTGCTCTGCAAATCCCTGTCTCAAAACTGGTCAGAAGACTAACTTTTCTATGTCTTTTGGAAAAACGTAACTCAGGTTCCATTATCACATTTATGTGAGATAACCTCACCTAAATTTGGATCTCTCTCTAGCTTCCACTGACTAGGGACTTGCTTCAGATATTTAAACACAGGTATTTAAGATGCTCTATGCAGTGCAAGGCACCTGTATATATGTGTCTACTGACATGCAAAGTACTCTAGTATACCTAAGACATTTATACATGGCTGGCATATACAATACTGGACATATAGGAAATCTGTGCTCTTCTGGAGCAGAAGCTGAAGTCTAATGGAATACTTCTGTATGGGATTTTCATAAAACTTTAATTATAACACCACTCTCCTATCTTACTGCTTCTTTATCCTTAAACTTTTCTTTCCCTATGGAAATGAAATGCCTGATTCAACTCTATTTCTGTAATGCTGTACCGGGTCTGGCTGAGACAGAGTTCATTTTCCCCATAGCAGCCCTCACAGTGCTGTGCTTTGCACTGGTGGCTAGAAAGGCGTTGATAACACACCAGTGTTTTGGCTGCTTCTGAGTAGAGCTCCCACAGCATCAAGGCTGTCTCTCCAAATCCCGCTCCTCACCACTTATCTTGGGATGGGCAAGATCTTGAGAGGAGACACAAATGCAGGCTAGGTGGAGAATGGATTGAGAGAAGCCCGGTAGAGAAGGACTTGTGGGTGTTGGTGGACGAGAAGCTTGACATGACCTGTCAATGCACACTTCCAGCACAGAAAGCCAATTGTATCCTAGGCTGCATCAAAAGCAGTGTGGCCAGCAGGTCAAGGGAGGTGATTCTCCCCCTTTACTCCACTCTCATGAGACCCCACCTGCATCCAGTTCCAGGGCCCCCAACATAAGAAGGATGTGGACCTCCTGGATCTAGTCCAACAGAGGGCCATGAAGATGATCAGAGGGCTGAAGAAGAACCTCTACCATAAAGACAGAGAGTTGGGGTTGTTCAGCCTGGAGAAGACTCTGGGGAGACCTTACAGCAGCCTTGCAGTACCTAAAGGGGTCCTCCAAGAAAGCTGGGGAGGGGCTTTTCACAAGGGTCTGTAGTGATAGGACAAAGGGGAATGGCTTTAAACTGATAGAAGGCAGGTTTAGATTAGATATTAGGAAGAAACTCTTTACTGTGAGGGTGTTGAGGCACTAGAACAGGTTGACCAGAGAAGCTGTGGATGCCCCCTCCCCACAAGTATTCAAGGCCAGGCTGGATGGGGCTTTGAGTCACCTGGTCTAGTGGATGGAAGGTGTCCCTGCCCACTACAGGAGGGCTGGAACTACATTGTCTTTGAGGTTCCTTTCAACCCAACCATTCTATGATTTATGACATGGCCAGGGCAGCTGACCCAAACTGACCAAAGGGATATTCCATACCATACCATGTCTGCTCAGCAACAAAAGCTAAGGGAAAGGGGAAGGGGAAGACATTAATTATTATGACATTTGTTTTCCAGAGAAACCTCTATGTGTACTGAAGCCCTGCTTCCCTGGAACTGGCTGGACATCACATACCGATGGGAAGTAGAGAATAAATACTTCGTTTTACTTTGCTTCCAAACATGGCCTTCCTTTTGCTTTATTAAACTGCCTTTATCTTTACCCATGAGTTTTTTCCCATCTTACTTTCTCAAGACCCTGCACTGATGAAGAGGGGAGTGACAGAGCAGCTTGGTGGGCACTTGACATCCAGCCAAGGTCAACCCACCACAAATGCCTTTACATCAAGACTTCATCCTTCAGAAGAAAATTTTCATGATGCACATATTGTTGCTTTAAATGTGTCCTATTCTCTAATAATAATGACGTGTTTAGAGAAAGGATTTTGTTTAATAATGATTACTTATAAGAAAAGCACTTCCAATAAAAGATGCAATTAATGTAAAACTGGAAAAAATACTTACCTTTATGCCTGGGGTACCAGGAATGCCTGGGTAGCCTGGTTCACCTGGAGCACCTGGTACTCCTAGTTCTCCCTGAGTAATACAATAGCTCTGTGTCAGTGATATGCTGTGTGCAAAAACATATATTGCATGTTTTCTCAAGGCCACATGATACACTTTGGTTATGATATTTCAAAATTTTATAACTGAAGATTAGTGAAATGTCTGGAAAATTTGTGAAGGGATGTTGAATACAGAGAAGCCACAAAAGAGGTTCCTAATTCTTAACCTCAGTTTTCCACTATCTATTTTTATTAATTGTCTTTTAATACAGTTCATGTTGATGTTTCAATATTACATAAAAAATACTATCTGAAGTATTGGCAAAGTCTGCAGCTTTGAACTTAATGAGCACCTGAGTTACACTGCCTAAAATCTAGCATAAAATTAGTAAGAATAAGTAATCAAATGGATTCTGATGCAATTTGATGTTAACTACTGTTTTACCGTGACACAAACTGCCTTGTAAAATAGTAAATAAATCCCTCCTTTAACTAGAGTACTTCCAGAATCATATTTACCTTGGCTCCTGACGATCCTGGTTTCCCCTGAATTCCCGGTTCGCCTTTATCACCCTATATAACAATTATGTAAGAGTGTGGCTGATATCATCATGCTTTGTCACATGTGCTATGACCAGCAAACATAAACAGACACTGTTGAGAAACTGACTTTTAAAAACAGGCACAGGTAGTGACTGAAAGGCTAAAGTTCTATTCCCTTATGGGAAGCCTGAAGGTGTAACTTTCTTTCAGGAAAGATAAGATACTGATGATAAAACATGATTCGCCAGCCTCTGCTCACCAGTCCTGTCCCTACCTGCCTCATTTCCTTTGCCCAATCACTCCATATTTGTGCATACTGACCTCACATTTCCATCCTCTTATTTAATAAAACCCTGAGAAGCCTAAGATCAGTCCAAGTCAAAATATTTATTTATGTTTTCACTTTTATTGTAGCTTATGGAATTAGGCATATATTCAGCTTGAGGTTGTCATTAAAACCTAATAATTATTGACTACTTCATAATGCCCTTTAGTAAGAATGAGCTTATTAAGAATGATTCTCTAAGAACCAGTTTATACTGTGAATGAGATAAATACACAAAAAAAAGGCATTTTTCACCAAAAAAAAATAAAGCTACTTAATTTTGAGTCATTTCATAGGTATTCAATCTTCTAGACAATAGCAAACACTGACCACTTAAAAAAATGCTACCTCCAGTATACAATTTTAAATAAATGCACATGTACTTTTGGATATAAAATAACGTATGGATGGAAATGGATCTAAATGTAAATACATCGTTTGGGAAATAGATTCTGTATTCCTAAATATTCTCTAGGACACACAATTCAGTGTTTATTGACCAAAACTCATCTTGGAGTAAATTAAAAGGTTACACTACGCAATCTGAATTTATAGTATTTATTTTAACTTCTGAGAGCATGGGTCAAATTAGTCCTTGCTGTTGCTGCAGTACAATCAATAAAGTTACTTCTGAAATAAATTTGGTTCCTTGGGTGGAAAAAACAGCACATAACATTATTTAACACAATTAAAATATAAGTAAATGTAACATGGGAAGAAAGTTCAGATATATACTGAGAATTATCTGACTCCCAGCATTGCAGAACGTTTTCCAGGTCTGCAGAGCTGAAACAGCCTCATGACCATTCCTGCAATAGTTCCAAACATCATGGGATGACAGGCACCATTCACTGAGTTATATTAACCTCTCTTGAGACTGAAATACCATAGAAAGTAATACAGGAAAATCATACAGCTACTCACCAATATTCAGTACACCAAAAAGTTAGCTGCAAAATCTATAAAGCAGTCATTTATCCAAGTCACATTAACACAAACACTTACCTTAGGTCCAGGAGCTCCAGGTAGACCAAGTGAGCCTTCTGGTCCCATCAAACCCTATTTATTTATGAAAAAGGCAGAAACATCTCTGTACTAAACTAGAGGAATAATGGCTTCAGTATAGTATTTATAGTATCATTATTCTATTTCCATAATGAAATAAACAGGAAATACAATGTCTTTCATCATATTACTACACAGGCTATAGTTCTGATACAGTACAATGAATTATTCAGACCTTCTATGGTCTAATGAAGGGCTACGGTGCAATGAAAAAAAACCCATATAGAAAAAAAGAACAGTGCTGTCATAGAACACTCCTGAGAGAAAAAAATTCTGCAACTCAAAACATTGTCTGTAATATGTCCCTTAGCTATAACTGAAAGTAGCACAAAAGCTTCTTGGTTTCCATTTAGTGTTTCCAAAATCAGCAATACTGTGTGTGGCATTTCATAATTCTCTTTCTTCTTTCTGACCATGTATCCCACAAAGATTGCCAGGCCTTGACTCCTTTTGCAAGCTTTGTGGAGATTTATCAGGGGGGGCACATCTTTGCATCTTCTGCAGAATCTTCAGGGTTGAACTGTTCGTTCAAGAACCCAATAGCTTCTGCCATTTCATATCATGACACTTCAGCACATGTACAAAGTCAGAGCATCACTAAAACATTCCCTTGGACTCCTCAAATGGAATCCATTTGAGGCATGTTTAGCTGTCTTTGTTCCATACATAAAATAAGAGCTAAGGGATGTCAAATCATCAAAGGGCTGGTGCTCTTAATTTCTGTTTAAAGCTAGTCTCAAGATGCATTGCATCAATAAAAACAATATATCATCATTGTTTTATTTGTACTTGCATAAATACTCTGAAAGACAATATACTATAAGAGTGTACTTTAGACACAGCATAAAATAAAAGCACAGTAATACAGAAAGTCAAACAATTAAATAAGGCCTGGAAATCTAACTTGTCAGAGATTAAATTTTATCAATTAGTCCAAGTGATAATATTTTCAAAACTCATTGTTACTAATGTTATTTAATCTTTGTTTTCATAGAAATCCAAATAACCACCTTCCATTTAGTACTAAATGTTAGGAACAATTCACTCCCATGACGTTATCTCAGACCTCTTTCAAAGGTTACATGGAATTAAAACCATGTAATTTGTTAACAGAGATTACAACTCAGCTTTGCAAAAAAAAAAAAAAGAAAAAATTCTTTATTTGCTAAAACTGAAAGGGTGTCTGCAAATAGGAGAGAAAATTCAGAATATCTGGAACAAAAAGTAACTCTCTGTAGCCAGGGTTTTCAGGATTTCATCAGTTTTCTGGCATTTCACCTCTGTTTTACTATTAACCACACATTAACACAGGTTAACCACCAATTAATTCAGGTTTCTTTGCTGATGTATGGTAAGAAAGTTCTGGTCACCAAAATTTTCCATCAATAAATACAGCAACTTACTCTTTAGGTCAGAGACACGGGTCTGTGAATACAAATAAACTGTATCAAGCACAAGACTAAAACTTGAGTAACTTTGCTGCCAGTGTTCCTCAGTCTAAGACTTTCCCCGCTCAGTCAATTGCACATGAGAAATCTAATAAACTTCAATTTTTCTAAATTAACACAATATCATACATTGAATAATTTCCAACACTTTCCTGAACTTTCCTGATGCTTGTTCTTACTTACACAGAAAATCAGTCTTCTTATCAAAGATGATATAGCTAATCTAGTGTAATCTATTACTTGGTAAACAGAAGTTTACTACACCCTACCCCATTTCTTTCATAATTTGGAATAGAATTACAAATTCTTCTCCAGATGGATTAAAGTTTCTGAGGACTGCTTACACTCATAACCTAAGAGATTGTGTATTCCCATAAACTATTTGCTTATGGACTGCGTTCAGCATCAACTTTGTTACAACAAGACTAACAAAATATTAATTTGGTTTTGTAACCTAACCTTGATTATATTAATGCTGTCTTAATTCACTTGCACAGGAGGTGTGCTTCTTCAGTTTTTCTCTTTTTATTTACATAGAAAAATAAGTTTTTATTAATTTTCATTTCACTGTAAGGTTTAATTCAGTTTGGCTCTTTGAAATCAAATTTCATATTATCTATTGACCTCCTTACTTCTGAAATACAACGCTCTTCATTGTGTGATCTTTTCTGCATTCCTTGAGGACTACCTTCCTTTTCCAAAAACCACTGTGAAATTACAATTTTCTCCTCCTCAGATTTCTGTTCTGTTCTCATTACTAACACATTAATCAGTAGCGAAAAGTAAGCACAAGTTTGGGGAGGTATTGTGGGAAGGGATAAAAAATGTGACTGGGGGTTTCTGGCTCCTTTCACATTGCCACCTCAGAGTAGCCCCGAGTTTCCAGTCATGTAACACACCGAGAATCTACCGTCTACCACTAGATCACTTCTAGTTCACTCTCACATCAGTCCTTGGGTTACAGAAGCAGTGTATGTTCATCAAAAATGTCCCCCGCTCATTTTATCTTATATAAAGTGGAAATACTAAATGTAAAGAATAGCTTTTTTTTATTAATGAATCAGCTATGTGTATATATCCACACTGACATGCAAACATATACTAGAGAAGGTACATAAGAAAATATATTTAGTATAACCAAAGGTCAAGCATACATCTGCAGGAAAGGTAGAAATAAAACCCAGTTGTCCTGGTTTCCTTTCTTGCTCTTTCATTACTAGGCCGTATTTAACTTCCTTAATTAAAAAAAGCTAGGAAGACAACTACATGAAATCAGCATGTTGCAAGAAGAAAACTTTCAGATGCAATATGAGAAAAGCTTGAGAACATAATCTGGAAACTATTAAAAGAGAAGAGCATGTCCTGAATAAAAATGAAGAACAATTCAAGGACATAAAATGTATCATTGCTCCCCTATTTTCCAGAGCTGACACTATTTATATTGCGGTAAATTAATAAATTGCTGGTGTTGGCAATGTAATAGGGATAGTTATTTCTGAAGAAGAACTTGTTACTGAATAATTTTCCCAAGGTATTAATAGACCATCCACAAGCTTTCCATCTGTTTTTTCTGGAACAAACATATTCAATGTGACTAATACAAGGAAAATCCCACTATCTTTTCTGGTTGAAATTCCCTAATGCCGTGTAACATATTCAAATATTCCATGCATCAATTTCCTATTTAATTTATCAGGTGATAAAAAATACATTAAATGACTTAACAGGAAACAGGAATAAATTATTTTCAAGTGTATCAAGAACCAAATGTTATTTATCTAAATAAAATTTGAAGAAAATATGGTAGGTGAGTTAAATAAATATGTATACTTTGCAATCCCACACGGCTTTATTACAGCTGATGATATAGCCTTCCCTCTAGCATTTTGTTCAACTTTGTTCAGAAAAAATGGAGAAAAAATTTCCATCAATAGACAATAAAAATATTTTCACTGTACTGCTTTGCTGGCTTCCTGAGAAACTGAAGTTTCTTCTATTTGGACTGGGCACGGACAAGCCCATACATGCACAACATATAATGAATCTCAAGATAAGGCAGTAAGTAAAAAAATCAAATGATTGTTCAATTATTGTCAAATATTACAACACTTATATATGCCATTCAGCTGCAAACCAAGAAGTGTTACCTATTTCTTCCCTTGACAAGCGATACTATTTCTGTAGACTGAATACAACTGCATAAAATCTCCTTTACTACCATATGGTTCAATATCCTAAGAAAAACCCCAAATTTTTAGAAGGTTAAAGCCTTTCAGTCATGTAGTGGTCCCTTGTCCATACAGATAATAGCATCAGTTGTAATTCTCTACGGTATTTACTTTATTATAGCAGTAATAGTTCATACTGATCTGCTTGAGGTTGAATATAGGCTGAAACGTAGGTTCTTTAATTAGCTAAAAAGTTGTAGCAAACAGCGTATTTATTATGTTAAACTATGTATCTCCCAGGAAACTCAGAAGCATTTTAGTCAGGAAAGAAGATAAAATGTCTCCAGCACAAAAGGCAAACTGCAAAAAGACATGTTAACAGTGAGGATGATTAGTAATGGAACTAAATAAACATGGTTTCCTCAATAGAAGAGATAATTATTTTTTAAAGGCAGCATAGGTTCAACCAATGATGAAATTCCTATTAATTTAGGAAAGACCTGTAACTAGTTTTAAGCAGGTGTCCCTTTTGCCTTTAAAAGTTCCATTTTTAAAGTCTACATATACTTTCACCAACTTTCAGAACAATTATTTTGCTACTGTGATTTCTAAAGGACTATAAAGAACACAGAAATCACCCTACACAGACAGTAACAAAAATGTGGTAACCCAGACTGTCCAAGAAAAAATGAACTATTTTCAGTTTCCCTCACTGAAAACAAAAATTTCTCTTTAAGCAGTTTGGGAATTCAGTGATCTCAGCTATTTTCACAGTCTGTCAAAAGAGCACTATCACAAAAGCATCCTGAAATTCATCTTCAGAAATCCATTACACACTGTGACAATATTTAAGTCAGAATTAACTTTCAAAATAAATTTACTCCAGTACTTTCAAAGTCAATTCAAATCTAATTAATTCAGAGGCTAAATTCAGACTAATCTATTGCTGTATTTATCAAATGTGCAGTCATTTTAAATAAAAATGGGTATATAATACCTGTGGAGAAATTCAGAGATTAGACTTAGTCTGATCATATTTTCCAACCTGAAAATGCAAGGTTGCTCCTGTATTTTCCATTGCTTGTTTATTTATGACAAGTAGAGAACGACAACACCAGAATTATTTGTCCATAATAACAAATTTTTGCAAACTTACAGTATCTCCTGGTGACCCTTTTGCTCCTGGTTGACCTGGTGGTCCAATTTCACCCTGTTTTTTATAGAAAGAGAAGAATTCTGTAATTAACGTATGCACATTTAACAAATTTTTTAGATATTCTTTAATTATGCAGGTTTAGTAAGCTAAGATTATTTCTCAAAGTATTGTAAAATTAGTTTTGTTACTTTTAAAATATTCATTCCTTCTGAAATAGCTGAAATAAAACCTAATGATTTTTGGACATGTCACAAAGAATTTGGAGCACATCTCCATTCTTTTGTATTTGATGTCATAAATCCTCACTATGAAAACTCTCCTCTGAGCACAGACTGAACCCTTATTTTGGAATGGATGTATATATATGTGCAGGTTTTAACTGTGTTATGAACAATTAATACCTTTTGTCCTTTGAGGCCTTGATTTCCAGGGATCCCAGGAATTCCCTGAGAAAAAAAAGAAACCTTTTAAATATATGGAACAGTTTCAGCAGAAAATATATGTCCTCATAAATTTAGCACTTGCCATATAATTTGGGTTCCAAACATGGGCAGAAATAGAAAATTAAAAAAAAAACCAAACCAACAAACAAAAAACAACAACAACAAAAAAAAACCCCAACAACCTCCCCTAAAACCACTAAAAAACCAACATACATACAAAAAAACCCCCCAAAACAAAAAAACAACCACCAAAAAAACACATGAGAGAAAAGAGCTTCAGCTGTAAACATGCAAACTATATAATCTGGGGTAAAAGTGAAACACTAATATTCCATTGCTCCCCATTGCTTTCGTTCCAGGAGTCTGTGTCTGCCACCGGGCAGGCTCACATGCTCCTGCTTGCCCAAAAACCTGGCCTGACACAGGGAAAGAAACCACTTTACATTATCCATAAGATTTCCCACATAAGTTAAAGCAAAAGTCCTGGTCAACAGAACCATCCGTATGACAAATCATATTTTGTTATCTAAAATACAGTGACTGTAAAGAGATAGCTATAGTCGTATTTGAGATACACCAGCTTCCACCTCCATAAATATTTGAAGATCTCTGCCATTCCCTCAGCATCACTGCTTATTCAGCCCTATAGTATACCTCACATTTTTCTTACAGTGAGCATTTAATTGAACATAATTCAGCATTAAAACAAAACTCTGTGTATGCTTCAAACTGTAGTACATATTCAGCTAGTCTATTTTTTCTCTCAGGTAAAACAATTAAAATTTGTTGGACAAACACTGTTCTTACTGGTACCATCATTAATCTGCAGCAAGAATTTGGTTTAAAGACTTTGCATTTTAATCTAACATTGAAAAGAATATGCTGCAGTGAAGACAAGAGGACCCACCAAAACACATGCATTTTATGGGAAAAAAAAAATAACATGAAAGTAACAACTGATAGCTTCCTTATGGATTACATCTGTGCAAAAGATAGTTCCATTCTTTTGCAGTTTACACCCACTTTTAGTTAATAATGACCCCACCAAGCAGAAACAGTTCATTGGTCAATGGCACATGAGTTAACAATGACAACTTCAGCATTTTACAGGTCATCAAAATTCCAATGTACCTATCATTTAAAAAATACATCAAATAATGTAATAAAAAGAACTTGAAAACAATGCCTCATTCTGAGACTTCTACTCGCATTACGTAACATAACTTTTCTTGCTTAACTTTTGTCCAAAACTCTCCTATAGATCTTTTGCACAAATAGAGAGATAGGAAATAAGGCTTATTTGTCACTACATTTAGGAACTTCCAGACCCGCCCATGAGTTCTCAGTATAATTATTTAATATAACAATTAATTATTTATTTCTGCAGCTGTAAAATATAAAACCAAATTATGACATCTGTACCTGTAATACAAAACAGAATTTCATACACACTGAAAAAAACCACCCACTAAGCAGCAACCTTCTCGTCCTGAAAGGATGTACCAAAGCTTTCCATGGTTACATCTCTGTGCAATTTGGAGAGCTGAGAGAAGAGAGTTCCACATACTCATTCAACACAGCAAATCATTTACCACTACATAAGCATGCCTAGAAGAAGAAACACAATGTCCTGTCAAGCTGTGTTGATCTTTCTTGGTTAAAATAAATTGCTGGTACAAGACATTTAACTTTATATTAGTGACAAAGATAAAACTCCAAGAACAATAACTGTAAAACTAAGTCATATTTCCTTTCTTTTTCCCTCTTCTTCCCCTTCTGACTGAGTCTGCACTACTGAAGTATACAGAACTTAGGCTCTTATTTCAGTGAGAGCTGGTCCAGACCCTTAAAATTCTCTTATGGTTCATTGACATTCACTCAGCTAAGAATGAATCTATCACTCATGCTGATGTAAGTGATTCCCACAGTACATGCGGTGGAGATTTTCAGTTACTCTCCACATGTCAGTTGGCACAAAAAGAGGAGAATGAAGTGGTTGATTTCGTCATAAAAAATGATATTTCCCAAAAGAATTATTTTTCTGTGTAGCTTCCATGGTTCAGTAATTATAAAGACTAATTTCTATAGGATCAGCTCCCGAATGCCTAAAAAATTAAATTTGGTTCCTTCTCATGATCTATCTCAATCTATTACTTTCTTTTACATGGATAATCTCTGGTTAAGCCCATTAGAATTATTTGCACTTTCTCAGAAGACAAGGTTAAAAAGTAGTTTAGATATCATGAGTTTCTTCCCTAACTTCCAGGTCAAAAGCCAAATCAAGCTTTGGAAACGTATCTTGTTCCTAAACAGAGATTTCATATGCAGTACAAATCCTCAGAATCTGTGCATTTTTTCAGTCCACCATGAGTAATGAGGCACTTTTTTTGTTATGTTTAATAGGGTGACAGAACTAACTAGTTAGAACACTACCTAAACTGTCAAAGAAACCTTACTTTAGTTATGAAAAAAATGTATGTTTATTTTAAAGTATACTGCAAAGCGACCACTTTGACTCCATTTGCAAGATAAAAATGTCTTTTTTTTTTTTAAGAGTATATTGCAACTAAAATTATTACAAACGCATGTGTTTAATCAAAACTTAATATGAAACACATTCATCATGCAATTTTTCTGCCACTAAGGGAAAAACAATGTTTGGAACTGTTACAAATGGGAAAGCTGCCACTCACTGGGAGTAACAGAATCAATGCTATGGAATAATTCATGATTCACTGGCCTACAGAAAAAAAAAGTGCCTTTGGGGATGTCCTTTGCAAAGCTATCAAGCAACATTTTGTTCATATGAAATAAGAAAAGGGGTTGTAATTCTAAATTTTCTTTTCCTTGTCTTTCCAGAAAACACATGTTAAATGGCTTGTACTTATCATATATGCAGCTATAATACCAAGAAAATGTAGCATTACATTTCTAGACAAATAGCTAAAAAATCAAAGCATCTACTGTGCTGTAGTGATTTCTGTCTTTATATGAGTTGCATTATCTTTATACTTCCAAATCAAGAAATTTGCTCCCCTTTTACTTTTACATCCAACTTCATTTAACACATTCAATGCTTCTTCACATTTAAAAATTAAGTTAATCATAAGCACTGCCTTATTTCTTTCAGCACCATGAATCTAACTTTGTCAGTTACCTTTAATTCATCCAAATGCCTTCCTCCTTTATCGGAAATTTTCCCTTAAATGGGAAGTCTTCCCTTACACCATAAAAGCCTGTAATATTATTCATTTTGTTCACCCTAATCAGCAAGTGCTATAATCACATGAAATTTAAAGCCAGCAAGAGATCTAATTCCTTGGTTTAAAATCATATCTATTCTAGAGATTCTCAGCTGCAGTTTTATCACACACTGCTGAGTTTGTGCCTAAAAACTAATGTGATCATGTATTAGTCTGGCAGCTAACCAAGATTTTTTATTTATTGAGACACTGCTGTCCTTACCCTTTACTCAGCCTCCTTTGCTTGTTTAATCATTTGTTTTCCACCCCGACTCACCCCTGTGTACCCAGGAAGAAGCCTGTCAGCTTTCTAAGCTCTGGTTACAGACCAGGGGAGGCTTTGCAGGGTACCCCCAGGACCTAAAGTAACATTTGAATGCCATGTAGATAACTGAAATCATCTCTGGTGTCACTGAAGGTGCTGTGGGACAGCATATCTACCCTTTGAAAAGTTGCCACTCTGCTCTAAAAACTGTGTCGTGCAGGTCAGATGCTGCAGTTGCCCTCATACAACTCCAAGGGCTCTTGGTGCCAATTCCTAGGAAACCAAGTCCCATACACCTTTATGTCTACTTGTCTGTCTCCAACTTCATGGCAGAATGAAGCTCATCTTGGTATAAAACTCAGTCCATGGATGCAGTCTTTCTCAGCTGCAGTATTCCTCAGCTGAAGTCTCCCACAACACCAGGACTTCATACCCAAAAGTATGAATTTGTTTCTATTGTGATGATGAGCTTCAATTACAACACTTATAAAATTCTGTATAAATATTCTATTTTATCCCAGCTTTAGCAATTTAAATAAATCTTCCATTCTTTTATACTATCTGGCAGACAGAATGGATTTAACTGTAAGAGCAACATGGTTTCATAATCCATGGAAAAATTTTCTTGTAGCTTTCTTTAATCATGAGGTGTCTATTTTTGTTTTGGATTATATCAAACAGATGGATTATCTTCCATGCAGCCCCACAAAAAATCCATTAAGGAAATTGCCTGAGGCTTTATATGCAGGTCAACTAGGTGTAAGCATTTTTACTTAAGAAACAAGCTACGTTTCTCAAAATACTTACCACTTTTTCTAGTTAGTATCATGGATTATTTGTATCCCCGTCATGTTTACCTTTATGCTTGCAAACAGTAGAAAAACCACATGCAAAAACTTTTTCCAGAACAAAACAAAACCTATTTTACTCCTAATATTAGTATTTATTAGCTTATTCTATTCTTCATTTTCTGCTACTGTCTTTAATATTCCCCACCTCTTCAGTGCCTCGTAGGACAGTACGGCCTATTATGCAAAGTAGGAGCTTCTAGGCTACAGGTAATATATCCACAATCATAAAATTCTATCACTGGAAGATGCAAAATTATAGAGTATTTCCAAAAGCTCTTCAGAGCAAACTGCTTTGCGGTCAATTCCCCAAGCAGATGTAGAGAACATTAGTATAACTATCTTTATGATCATCATATTTTTTTCTGATAAAAAGATGACTCTTCTAGTGTATATGCATTCTCTGAATTATGTTTCAATCCAATCGTTCCTCCCACTCTGGAAAATCTGCAACTCTGCTTCTGGGAAGACACTAAAGGACATTACAAATTTGGATGAAAGTACAATAGTCAAAATGCTTCATAAAAGATTACAGCAAATCCTTGATAATCTTAACAGAATGAAATACACAAACCAAATTTAGATAATGTATAAAACTTTCTACTGGGCAAAGTAGCAAAATATATGGAAAACAAATTCAATGAAGCCCCATCTGCTACTACTGAGTAGTTGGAATTAATGACAAAAAAAAAAAAAGGCTAAATACAAAGAAGCATTCCTACAGACATAATGACTATCCACCAGACTAGCATAGCAGCTTTAAATTAAATTCAGGAAAGGAAAAGGCATTACCAAGATATCTGCAGTTATAAGACCAGAGTTTTCAAACACCTCAGCAAATCAGTTATTAGAAATAGAACACACATGCTAAATGTGGAACAGCAACCCCTATTGCATTGCCAACAACACAGACCTTGGAAAACTGCAATTTGAAAGCTGGAAATATTAACAGAAAATGAAAACTGTGTATATATTTTCACAGGCTGAAATTGGTGGTACTGTTTCTTGTAAACAATCTACAATATAATGTATCAGACCTATCAAATCTGTGGATGCAAAGGTGGGCACACAAAATCAGAGCTCCCAGCCCTGCAGGTGACATGACGACGCCTTCCTGCTGCCTATCATGCTGGCATCAGCCCTAGAGACTGTGAAACCCAACATCCAATCTGTCTAAAAAGCTTACAGACTTCTAAAAGATGACGAACTGACTCATGTTTGACACTCACATGTAAACACACTGATACTCAAGCAGTTACATGCCTTCAAAATGCTTTAAAATTTCTCCACTACTTAAAATATGGAGAAAAACTTATTACACCATTTGAGCACCTTTCACACACAAGAAAGGGAAGGTTGACGACAGCAGAACCTCCTCAAAGGGCAGTGACTTCTGATCTGCTCCTTGCACCCAACACGTAACCAACAAGTTCTGTTCACACAGGTCACACAGATGCAGAAGGACACAATTTTTGGCCATATCCCTTTCCCATAGTAAGGAACCATTCAGTTAAACTAACGATGACTAAGTGCAACAAATCATGTATTTTTCTTTTTTTTTTTTTTCCATAAGCTGCATACTGTGAAATTGCTCACAAGATGCAGCAAAAGAAAACAGTAAAACTGTGTTCCAAAAAGGACTGTAAAATTCCTAGAGAATTGGTCCATTGCTGGCTATTAAGTAGGATGGGCCAGCATGCATTTTTGGCTAAGGAAGTCCCAAAAGCTCTGACAGACAGAATCTAGTAGTAAATAATAGGTGAAAAAAAAACATTTTCTACACACTTCTATCCATTCTCAGAGAAAAAGTTCTGTGATAATTCCTTTAGTCTGAGTCTGTTTGCAGTCATTACCTGTTTAAGAAATCGCTAAGAAAAGTTGGAGCAGAGATTGGGACCACAGCCTTTCAGAGTACAAAGAAAGAAAATCACACCTTGGCTCACACAGCAATCACTAAGACTAAATTTAATCACTAAAACCAATTACTAAAGCAAAAACTAATTTGCACAATAAAAACCAAAGGTTGTGTCCTAAATGGTTTAAAATATTAGCAGAAACATTAGTTAACCTTACAAATGGATTTAAATTCACTCTGATTGAAGATTAAGTTTTTGTTTTGTTATGAATGAGAAGCCAGTCTGTATTGCGACAAGACTTTCCATAGCTTCAATTCACAGTAATTTCAATAGGTAAGGATTAAAAAAATGAAAATACTCACTGTACCAAATTTTCTTACATTTTTTAGTGCTATATTAACTTGAGTGCCTGGGACTTGAGCATCAGCTTCTCAGTTTCACATTTAAATCTCTTTGTGGACAGGAACTGTCTTTGCTGCTTCCTAAAGTGAGGTGAACCAACTGATCTCAGTTACAAAACTATCATCATCTTTATAGCAAAAGTATTGAATAGAAGCAATACTAATGTGGTTTCTCGGATGAAAGGATTCGTAAGGCTCACAAATAATGCAGATCTCCTTTATTAAACTTCTCTGTATTTTCTCCTAAGTCTACACTGCAAAGTACGTGATAATCTATCTTCAACAATTGACATGACCTTGCACAAGAATAATGCAATGCTGTTGATCATGAAGGACACATGGAAGGAATATAACAAGTACTTAATTACGTTGACAGCCCAACTACCACTTGAACACAAAAAGAAGCCATGTTTTAAGTTCTTTGTTTATTTTTCTCCTGCACATTTTCTGGAGAGGTTCAATTCAAATTAATTTAATTAATCTACAAACCTAAACTAACCCAGTCAAAACAAAAGGGCAATTTCAGAAGAAAAAGATCCCTCCTATTTGAGACAAATATTTAATGATGGGATAGTTTCATATCAAAGAACAACCATATCAAAGAAATAGACTAAATATGTCTACTCGACTATATGAGATAAAATGAAAATTGTTCTGGATAATTATCAGAATACAGACCATAGATTTGATGCCCGGATACAGCACTTGAAGCTCTGAAGGAGTTACAGCTAGACTGCTTCATATCACCAGCCTGACCACATGAGGCTGTAACTCAAACCTCCTGGGAGGACACAGGTGGCTTCTTTGATGTTGAAGAAGAATGATAACTGGCTAGAAAACTGGCTACACTGTTACTACTCTGTTAAAGTTGGATCAGAGGAAGGAAAGTCAAACATCCTTTTGGTAAACCTCTTTCTACTTGTGGTTAAGGAACTTGTCATAAACATGTTGGGAAGCACAGAATAGAACAGCAATGTGCAAATTAAATCAACTGAAATAATAAATATTTATTGTCTGCTACAGTCTAACTGAGTGTCCTCTTTATTCATAGCCTGCTCTTTATGTTTGGGTTTTAAGTACAGTAATCAGCTGAGGGAAGTTTCTGTTTAGTCTTCAGAGTCATTGGAAATTCCAGCACATATTTATCAAAGCTGTAAATGAAAATGCTAATTCTTAGTGTTCATAGTGTATTATGAAGGGAAGACAGAAGTATTTAGGGGATATGCTAAAGGTATTGAGACCTCTCTTCTTTTGATTATGCCCTAGCACGAAGATTTAAAGAGACACCATTCTTACAGAGAAGAGGGCACTTTCCCTAGAAACCTGAAACACCACATCTGCAGATGAGAATCTCTACAGATGAGAATTTGAATATATTTAGGAATTCATCTTTGAGTCATACTACTAAGATACAAATCACACTTTATACTACCATTATGTCAAAATGCAGTGATACAAACCAGTGAGAACTGATACTGCATGTGCCTAAAAATGAAATCTGAAATTGCACTATGAGGCATTAGCCCCTATAGCATTGCCCATGACTATGTGGAATTACCAATGGCCAGTTTAAAAAGTTTAGTCTGAATTTTGCATTTATACACCATAAATGGGGGGAAAAAGTCCTACACATACTCTGCTTTTATTCATCATAAATGATTAACTTAGAGCTAAAATTTTATTGTCTTAAAAATATTCAAAGACTCAAAACATTTTTATTTTGCAGCATATGTTAAAATAACACCAAAAAATCCAGATCCATCTTGATTTTCCATAGCTTGCTTCTGAGGCCTCACCCATTGAAAGAGCAATAAGCACAGTGTGTAGTGATTTGCCACTTAGGACATGCACATCAACAATGCATTTTGCAGCATAACATGTTCCAACAGACATGACACTTTCTGTGTGATTATTGCTGAGCAATAATCTTGAAGAAAATTCCTGTGAATTACAAACATAAGTAATACAAAAAGGCCATTCTTATCTGGGATCTGGCAAACTATATAAAGAGAAAAAAATGTATTGCATCTCGCTTGCTTTTAACTCCTTTTAAATCCACAAATGGGACGTTACTGGTGAAATACCTTCTCTGTTACAAAAGAACTTTTTTTTTTCCCCTGTTTTTTGCTCTTTCTCTCCAATAAACTGAATAAATGTTACGTCAATTATTTCAAATACTTTGTCATATTGTATTTTGGTTAAAAGGTGGTGTATATACAAGTAACTTGGGCCAAAATCAAGTGATGATGCCGCTGCCCAAGAGGGATTGTTGGGTACTTTGGCTGTCAGAAGTTCATTCAAATTCATAACTATTTCACTAAACATTTTTTTTTCTGATCCCAGTAATAATCTTTCTGTTGAGAAATATACAAAATCTATTTTGTTAAAGACATAATTTCAAATGTGTTATCTATATTACAGAAGGATTTGACAGTTCTTGACATATTCCTTGAAAACTGTGGGAGTTGAGAAGAAAACTGTAAGGCAAGAATAAGGGAGAGATATTGTTGTTTCAAGATTAATCAGCAGATGTGAAACACTGTTTACTGGAAGTATAAACACCAACTTTCCTGGCACTAAAATATACAGACACCAACCCAATATATAACATATACCAGGGCCAAACATTCTCTTCAAGTCTCTCCTTCAGAAAAGTCTTTCTTGGCTGCATGAAATTAGTACACTAGTTCAGGAATGCCCTAAGTATTATTATTGACATCAGGTGGATCCAAAAGAATGCAAATGAGTCCTTTTTTAAATATTACATGTCAAAGGAAGTGAATGTTAAGCACTTTAGATCTTTTAAGATCTTTAGTACTCGTTCTCTTCTTAGCAGAGTGAATTAACTGATTGATTATGTGTGCACATGCATATACACACACAGAGTATATTGTTATAATTCCTTAATTTAAGCCAATTCAGCAAACAATCACATTTTTAACTGATATTTGGGAGAAAAATTTCTGATAAAGAATACAGAATCAATTTACAGTGCTGTGGATTTGTCCATTCAATTTCTCAAAAATCTCCACTTGAACAAGTCAAGTAATTTTTAAGAATGTCTTCTTTTTTTTTTTTTGGTCCAAGTAGTAGTATGTTAACTAATATACTTGAAATGTATCTGTACATCATCTGCTCAAAGTAACTTAAAAAAACTCATAAGAAATGCTTTTGAATAAGTAACCTGACTTTTTCCCACATAATCAAGTTGTATAGCTATAATGCTCAAATACAAACCGAAATCTCTATAGAAAGGCCCACTCCAATATTAATAACAGGAAAACCTAGTTTCTGGTGCTCAGAAAAAAGGTAGTGATGTTTGTAAGCACGTGCATATTTCAGTCTCTGCACCTGATACGAAGGCCTCTGGTTTCCTAAATGCACAAGCACGTAAATGGGCAAACATTTATATGTATTTTTGAGGAATATTATCATGAGAGATGATATCTGATAGGTAACGTACACATCCATACCACCAAGTTAATTCACTCTTAGTTTCAAACCAGATCCCTAGGCTCCATCTAAGCCAAGTTGAAAACATGACAGCTGAAGGCTGAAGCTACAGTACAAAATGAGTATTATCATTCCCTCAATGGGAAAAAACCACAGGTGGAACATGTGTCTTACTCTACAGACAGTATAAGCTTATGTCAAAGCACTCATCTGGGAATTAAAGCTCACTTTCTGGTACAGATAACCAAGAAGTATAATACAAGCTTAAAGTCTCCATATAAAAATTTCCAATAAATACTGCAAATAATTTTAATTAATTCTAATTTAATTAGAAGAAATTAGACTCTTCAGAAGAACTTATGGTTTTGTGTATAAACAGGACTAATGCATTGGAATCAGTCATGGAATATAAATAAATAATCACTACCGCTAATTTTGTGCTTAGAAGTAGTTACTGAACTCTTTAACAGTGCTGCACCTTCAAGTGCTCACTGCAGGACAATTCTTTCAGAATCACATTGTTTTAACAGTCCTTTTAACATATAAAAGATTAACAAATTATTGAGATATATTTTAACAAATGACAAGCATCTCTTTATCGTAATACAGCTCATCAAGTCAGTAGTGAGATTTTAAATTGGTACAACACATTGGTTAAAGGTATTTCTATTGCTGTGTTTACAAACCAGTTGCAATGGGGGAGGAATGCTGGCATCTAACTTCTATCCGTATATGAATTAGCAAGAAAAGTGCCAGGGTAGCCATAAAAAGGTCACTACAGAATACAAGCAGAAAACAGACTACTCTGAGTACTATTTATAACTATTTATAGCATATGCCATTCATGCCCATAGTAGGTTTACAACTAGAGTTCCTTCTATATTTCCTTACAACTTTTAAGAAATTCCCTTTGTTAACTTGACATTTATAAAATAATCTTAAAGAAATGTCAGCAAGGTACACCACCTCTTCTCTGCCAGATTTTCCAAAGTTATCAAATAGAAAATGGCATTAACTGAAAAAATAAAAAATAATTTTCCCAAGTCTCTGTAGACAAAACAAAACCAAAAAAGTTACTACAATTCTGGAAAATTAATATAATTAATGTAATTTCACACTGTGTGAGAAAAGAAATTTAGAAATTAGAAATCACAAAGAACCGTCAGAAAGTGAGAATTAGATGGGTGAGAACTGTTAGCTTTACAACTTAGAAAAGCAGGCATTATTTTCCAAGTGTTAGGTCAGTGGGTCCAAGCTTCTTACAGCATTTATTGTGGCCCCAGTCCAGACTGAATTCAATGGGAATCTTTCCATTGACTTCAACACACTTTGGATCAGCAACTATACTGTCATGTTTTATATAATTTTTGTCAACTGGGAATAATAAAGTAACTCAGATTAGCCTGTGTGAAATTCTAGAAGTCTTTATTACCTGCTCCATTACAGCACCACTTTCATATTTATCTTCTGAACAGCAATTAACTCTGCTATAAACGTAGCATGGAATTAATCTAGTTAAAATAACTTATCAGTCAGAATGAAGATAACCCACGTTGCAAATAAAGTCGGCTAAAAATACGTCCACCTAAAGTGAACCTAAAAGTTAACTTGACAGAAAAACCTGCATTCAGTCTAAAAAAATGTGTTTGAGCTTACAGCAACCACTATGTAATTAATGAATGATCGCTGAAACTATTACCCAGTCAAAGCTGTCATCTCCGCTTTCTCAAGTGAGAACAAGACTAAAAACATCTGTTATAGTAGCTCCAGCACTCAGAAAGTCATCAGCAAGACTCTTCCCTGTCTATTTCAACAATTCAGAAATTAGAAGAAGGAATAAAGATATAATAATGAAAAAGCTAATTCAATTAACCAAACCTACTTGGAAAGAAATAACGATGACTGGCATATACCTACCAAAATCAGCTGTTTATATATTAAAAAAACCACCCCAGCCAAGTAACAATTTCACTTCACTAATAAATGTATTTAGAGGTAAAAGCCAGAAAAAAGAAATAAGGTATTTTTCTGAGACCCACAAGACATCATCTGCAGAGAAAATGGTAGTTCGTACATCTGTTATGACTGTAATGCTGACACTTTTGAAAAGCAGGCCAGCAGAGTTCAGCTTCTACTATCAAGGCATCTCAGACTAGTGGATGAACATCAGATCTGAAACTAAGAATTTTGATAAACTCACACAACCAGTTTCTTGAATCTCCTGATCTCTTTTATCTTAAAAACTGACAGGAAATAATTTCTTCTTTATATCTACTTGCAAAGAGAGTGGTCCTTTATAGGACAATATAAAATCAGAATGAGTATCTATGGAACATTTCCATAAATAATAAATTCACACAACACATGATCTTTTGAGCACTAGAAATATGACAGGATCTTTTTAATCTACCAGAAGATTAAACATAGACATACAATAATTAGAATAGTTGCATAAAAAAATAAAGTAACACTTTCAGAAAGAAATTTTTTTCATTAGGCCTATTGTATAGATACATAACAGAATTTTTAGGTTTGTTTTTATCTGAAGCATTTCATAACTCAGTATGTAAATGCAAATATAAAATACAAATGCTGAGTAAATGTCATCTTATTAACTAAAACTGGTACAAACCAACATAACATCAACATAAAGTGCATCAAGCAAAACATTACATGACACAGAGAGAAAATTAATAACAAAAAAAATTACTTTGATCTTCATGTCACTACATCACTACATCAGGAATCTTCTTTCTTTGGTTCCTGTTTCTATCAATCTCAGTAGGGCTCTAGATACAGTAGAATTACATTAACTTTAGGTTTGCTTTCCAAGCATACAGGATACCTGGCTATACCAGTTTATTTTCAGGATTTCTGCTTTATGAACAAAATACTGCAACTTCTGTTGTATCTTGTAGTGTACCATGAATACACTTCAAAAAGAATTCTACTACCATTACCTGGCATAAAACACAGATTTTTCCAGAGAATGCATTGATCTAGATCTGGCATTCCTGATGCAGTTAGGAAAGATCAACAGACAAAACAGGAGTACAGGCATAACAGTGGGAGTCAGGTCAAAAGCTGAAAGCAGTGATACGTTGCTATCGCTGGCACAAATAAGGCCACATCTGAGGTCTTGTGATGTGACCTAAATATTGAGGGCAAACTCTACCATTTTAAGTGTTTGCAGCTGTATTTCTGAAAAATATGATTTCTGGAGAGTAAACATGAGCAGTTGCAAATGCTCAGACATATTACTTGTGGCAGGAAAGCATATGCTAGGCTTAGGAGAGCACTACAAATGTCCTGCCAGCTTTACCCACAAGCACTCACTTCAGAGTTCCCATCTGCATAATTGTAAACACAAGGAGCTTCCACTGAAATCAAACTCTGACAAAACTCTACCTTTGTTAAAAAGGACAGTCAGGCTGAAATTAAGCTCACATAAATCTTGATTTATTCTATAGTTTAAACAGTTGGCCCCTCAAAAAAAAAGAAAAGGCATTTATCAAAACAGCTTGTCATCAGTAAGATAGATGACTAGCCACTAAACTATTCAAGTGACAGCATGGCCCTTTTTTGTCATCAGCAAAATGAGCTTGATTACTACCTTTACTAAATGCTATCTAAATTATTCTGTCCATACTGTCATGTTACTCTTACGCAGAGTGGGTGGAACTGGGATGGCCTGGTTAACTTAAGTTCCAAATAATACTACTGAGGGAAAACAACCACATACATGACTTGGAATTATTTACTTAGCTTTACAACCTACTTTTTCCTGTTTACAACTTCGGGCATTAATAAGAGTAATAATATACCAGAAAGTATTCTGCCCAAAAATTAATCACACCTCTCAAAGGCTAGAGGGAATAGGAGTTCAGTGGGTGCTCCATCTTAGTCAGTTGCCCCTTAGACGCTGCCTCAAGATGCATTCATTTCACAACCATGTTCTTCCTGCTAGAGCAAAAGGGATCATAAGATGGCTATTTCATAAGATTTCTATTTCTAAAAAGATCAGCTTAACAAATTAGGCTATGTCTAACACTAATGTGGCTGAATAGAAGAAACAGACTATCTAAATGTATGTTTGTATGAGTGGGGTATCCACACAACCTGCCGAGCTGTTCCAGGGCCACTAACCGTGCATGTGGCTGGTTAGTGATACAGTCATACAGTTTCCACAGTACAACCCAAGGCCTGTCTTGAGCTTAGGCACCCTATTTGGCTATCACAGGGAGGGCACAGCAGAGTTCAATCCCTCTCTTCCACATCAGTACCACAACTCCTAGGGTATCCCAGTAGAGAAGATTACACTGAATTCCACAGAAGAGAAGCAGAGAGGAGTTGCTTACATGTTACGCATCTATTCAATTGTACATGTTATGTTCCTCAATGTACACACTGGAGCAACAACAGGAACAATGGAAGCAGTAAGTTGCACAAGACATCCCTCATAGCCCTCAACAATCCATCCCACTTTCCAATGGATGAAAGCCAATTACCCTCTTGAGTACGGGCACCCATATATCCCAAAGCTGAGATAGCTTTTGTTTTCCACAGCCCAAACACACACTTTTATCACAAAGTTGCCACACAGAAATGCCCTTTGCTCCTCCTCCAGGCTCTAAATAGATGGGAGCACTATGTTTACACATGCAGTCTGGTGCTACACCAGAGGCTGGTGTAGCTACATCTGGTGCTACAACAGAGGCAGATGAGCAGGGATGACTCAGTGTCTTACATTTCTTACTGTTTACCTTGAGGTAATTTCATGGTCAGCATTTAGACTTTCTGCTCTTCAGAACCTCCACTGACTATAAATGAAGCATACAATGCAATCTGACTTGCCTTTTAGGATTGTTAAAGTCTTTTGTAGTTGCTTATATATTGGAAGTCTCCCTCTATATTACTTTGTGGTGATTTTCAAAGACTTCTTAGTAATTTTAATGTCTTAGGTCTGCCACTTCATTTCTCTTTAAAGCAAAAATATGGGACTTATGTGCTTACATTGCTGTTTAAAATGTTATATTGTGAAGTATTTATATTAATTTTAAACCAAAATATATTTCTTTAGTAGATACAGGTCATACTTAACCAATTTTATCAGATCAGAAAGAGAGCTGTTACAGTACTAAATATTTAGTTTTCCCTAGGTAAGAAATGCCTTTTCCTTTCCATTTTTTTGACTAATTTAAAAAACAACAATCACAATGACCAACTAACTACTTTTTTTTTTTAATTAAAAGAGACAAAACAAGGCTACAGACAGAATTCATTTTTATCTCAACACATTTGTTATGGTGTACTAACCAAAAATATACCAAAACCCCTTCAGTTGTATTTTATGATTTTTAATTTCAGTGTTTTTTACATATGATGATACCACAGACTGTAAAAGGTTAAAACACCTCACAATTATTTGGGGCAGAAAAAAGAGGAAAAAATAAAGCCACGGCAGAAATTATGTGCATTTTTCACTTAAGCCAATCACGTAGAAGAAAATACCTTGGGAATGATTTCCCAGTGCTTCACAGTCTACTCATGGAGTTTCAGAAAGTTTTTTGTGAATGTATATTAAATGTAAATTAAAGAGTTTGAGAATTTTTCAGCTGCAAGTGTTATTTCCTAGTTATCAAAACTCTCCACCAGATTTCAGTACCATGTAACACATGTTGCCTCATTATATTCAACACCACAAAATTTCTATTGAATGTATAAAGCTGTATCTCCTCCTCCTAAAATTCAAAATGTAGCAGTGCTCCACCAACTGAGCTCCATTTACTGCTACTGGCCTACAGAAGGATTACTGATGGCTTGAAGACAGCTGGCTGTCTCTCACCACTCAAAGCTCTCAGTTATTTCTACAGACATCTTGGCTCATCTGCTTCAAGCAGCCTGATGGCCTTAAAGAGAGAAACAAGGAAACAAGGAGGACAAAGCCAAGCCAAACTATCAGATATAAAGATGAGGAAAAATGAGCTGCCCTGAGGAGCTGCCCAAATATCAGTAGAGGAATGGTCTTTGGAAATAAGTAAAACAAAAATGCAGCAGCATGTTCTCCAGCTAAGCAAGAAGAACAGACCTATACAGGTAATATGGACAGTGTAACAAGATGCAAGGAAGTAAAGACCAATAAAACTGGACAAAGGAAAGGGGGAGGTAGACAGTGGAAAAAAATAAACTTTAAAAGTACTATTAACAAGTATATGAAAGAAGATAGACCATGTTGCAGAAATGAGAGTTAAAATCATCCAGAATCTTTTCTTGTGTAAGTAATTATTAAAATCCATCTATATCATTATATCAACAGGAAAGAAGTCAATAATGAGATAATTTTATAACATATATACATATAAGTATATATAGCAGCAGAATAGTTAAGAGTCCCTTCTTTTAAGGTATCTTTGACTTTAAGGGCTTGTTTATTTTTTTTAATAAATTCAAATCTAAAGACAAACAATAAAAGAAAATAAACAAGCACTTTTTAAAAATGGGCATATCAACCAATTCCAATCAATATGAATGAAACATGAAGTATAACAGCCATTGACTAAAAAAACCCTCAAAACCCAAAAAACCTAATAAATCAGTACATAAGGATATGTCAGAAATTCAATCACTTACAGGCTCTCCACGATGTCCTTCTAGGCCTGGAGATCCAGGCTGTCCAACTTCTCCCTTTAAAATAAAAAAACAACAAGAAAAAAAAATTTCCTTTGCATTATAAAAATAACTATTTCAAATACTGAATTATTATTTTTAATATAAGTAAAATGTCAAACAAATACACAAAATCAAGGTTTCACCAAATAAACATCTCTTGAAAACAGTTTAAAACACACTAAGAAGTGTTGTCAATCCAATATCCCCTCATGCTGTGTCCAACAGGCAGCTGTCAAATAGTTTGCAAAAAGAGAGACAATTGTCTTTTCAATCAGAACAGTAACTTCTGGTTGAAGAAATGCATAAAAAAATAAACTGCTACTGTCTAACTGTTAGTACAACTAATAGTCTGGAAAAATATTTCAAAGCACTTAAGAATACAGCAGTACCAGAAATGATCAAATCTTTATGCCCTTACTCAAAATATGTACAATACTGTTCTGAAAATTTAAAGAATTATTCCAGAAATGAAAGCACATAAAACAAATTAAAGATCAATTAAATTATTATTATCAATTAAAGATAAATTAAAGATCAATTAAAATATATACAAAATAATCTCACAATAATTAATTTAAAATTATAAAAACAGGACTGTAAGTAACAAGGGGTAGCATCTGGGTTTCAAGCCATGCTTTTCCCACATTCTTTCCTGGAATGACTAAAAAAACAGGAAAGTTCCAACAGAAGTTTCCTTCAAAGACAGCATGTTTGTTACTGCTCTGAATTTGATTATAGACCCAGAACAATGTTTTATAGCAAGCAGATGTTGAAGTCAAGCTGACAAAATATTTCAACGAAGAATACAGCTTCTATTAGCTGTATTATAAAATGAATAAAAACTAATGAGTACGTCATATTTTTTTGTACAATACTTTTTTTTAAAGAAAATGTCTTCTGGTTTAAATGCACACATGTTCACATAACTATTATACTGAAATCTCTGTATATTTTTTACAAGCATAAAAACAGATCAAAGTACTCTCCAAATTCATCCTTTAGCAACATAATGCTTCACTCTAAATGGCCACCAGTGACAGTCAAAATTTTATGCTAACGTTGTGTTGACTGTGACTTCTACCTGTCTGTGTTATCAAATACTGTAAAAGGAAAAAATTAATACCTAATTTTTTTCTATGTTCTATAGTACCAGAAAAGGAATTCCTCCACCAGCTTGGCACTGATATCTCTGTGTGCGTGTGTGCATGTGTAGATATACATATATAAAAGGGAGGATTCGTTTCACGTAAATTCATGGAAGGTAAATAAGCTCCTATCACAGACAACAGAAGTCTAGTCTGGACAATTAATGGAGGACTGATTCAGCTGATCAGCCACCAGAAGCTGAATTCCACTGTCCACACACAGATATTTGGTCATATTAGAGATACCCAAGGGTGTCTTGTCTAGGGTCCTACTCCTACTCCAGAAAGGCACTGGCTTTCTATAGGACTTATGTCATATTTTTCAGCTCCCTTAGGATGCTTTGGACACTAATACATTTCAAATGCACCACAGGCCTTTTAAGGACACAACTAAACTGGTACCTATGAGTCTGCATTCTTTGACTCCTCTGGCATTACCACTTAGACCTGTGTTGACTTCAATGGCTACATAGGTAGCTAGTATGTCCATGGACACAAACTTAGCTGAGTGTTTTAAGAATGTCTGTTCAATTGTCCTTGCTTGACATATTTGCAAGAGTCGGAAATACGTTTATATTAATAAAGACAATTTGTAGGTATGTATCAATGGGATTTGAAGATGAAAATGAAATTAATGTAGGAATATTTAAAACTAAACCAAGCAACAAATAAAGAAAAAGTCCTTTAGTATTGTAGAAATAATCTGCTCTTGGTTGCTGAAGTTAACTTAAGAAAAATGAGCAATGAGAATTTTTTTTCCATAATTGAGATTTACAGCTTCATTTACTAACGTATTTTAGTGTGGTAAACGTAAGGGTAGTTAAAAAAAAAGCAGTACACATAAAACAAAGTTACTCCATTAACTTTTAGCACAGTCTCATTAGGCCTTCCAAGGAGAACAAATAAAACAGGAAATACTGAGTTTATCTATCATAAAAGTTAAATTTTATACATACTTTCTCAAGGCTGTTATTTTAGATGTTTTCTGCTAATAAATCTTTGAATTGCAGGATGCTCAGTTATACATTGAAGTTGGGTAATTTCCCGGATAACAGTGCTGTAGTGTTGCATGTAAGTCATAACTCATCCCTTTAGCTTCAAATTAAGACACCTACATATGCTATTCTATCCGAAGATGTCTAGGGACATGTAAGGGCACTAAGACCCCATTACAGTGAACAAAGGCTCAATTTAGCTACCAAATCACAAATCATGGGTGCTATTTGAGGTGCTCTAGGGCAGCCAAAGTTTCCACACTGGGCTGGCAGGTACCACCTAAAGGAGATCTACGCCCTTCTAAAATGGCACTTACAGGTCACCTTGGTTACCCAAAGAGGAGGAAACAGGACTGAAAACTTACCAGTAAAGTCACAAAAGTTATAGCAGTTAACAGTCAGCATCTTAGTGACTTTAGAAGCTCCATTTATTATATTTACTAAGAGCTTCACTCAGTTGTCACCACACAGATGTGGTAGAGCCATTGCCTGCTCCAAATAAGGGTGATAAATTTTTCACCTTGAAAACATTCAAGGATGGAACAAGGTGAACAGTTGTGCAGTCTCCACTGAGGTTACCAAGACCCAGCTGAGCAACCTGGTATGGATTCAGTGCTGTCCCATTTGTGAGCAGGAAGCTAGTCCAGCAGATGACTGAAATTCCCCCCCAGCCTGAGAAAACAAGCCTGGGATGCTGCTGGATCCACCTTGTGGTAGCTGCTGCCCGAAGGGTTTAGGTCTCTCATAGGTCTTGCAACACATCTCCCTGCTGCAGCAGATGTCACAGATATGCCAACTGCACCCCCAGCTGCTCTAGACAAGCATGGTCACGAAATGGAAGACTCAGATCTTCAACTAAAGCAACAGGAATTTAGACAAATGCAGTTAAAAGTACACTTGTACTTTTTGACACTGAAGTAACATTACTCTGGAGCAGCCCTAAATACTTTCCTTATTACTAAGAAAAGTATTATAGGAACAACGCTGCTGTTTAAAAGCTTCTTTAAGTCAATTCAACTGAACATTTACATTGCATATTATTAATTTTTTTTCCTGTGAACTTAAAACTGATACAGCTGAAGTCCACCTTTTCACAAATCAGAAAAGCGCAAACAAACGCTTGGCAAGAAAAACATCCAGTGAGCTCACACACTGTGACATATATTATAGAAATATCAGATCCTGTAGTCTTTTTTACAGCAGACAGATACTCAATGAACTTGAAAAACTGTTCTAAATTCAATATAAAGGGCATTGCACAGTGAAGAGAATACGAACACAAACATTCAATACTGAAAGTGGTTTCCCCTAACTTTCCTGCATCTCCCTTCAAAAGCAATTAATTATGTTCTACAGTGTATGCTTGTTTATAAATCTCATTAAGAGAGTTAGATAAACACAAAAGGATAAGGAAGACAACGTATAAAGAATCTCTAAGGATACACTCTTAATAAAAGCTTTGCCCCGGCTCACAAAACAACTGAAAACAATGAAATCTGCTCACTGCTGCAGTAAACTTCTGCATTTCCTAGTACCACATGTTATTTTAATTTCCAGTAATTCTCCACAGAATAAACGGGTATATTTAGACCAATAGCAATGCTATTGAAGACTTTGGCAAGATACGAATATACATTTCTACCTACCTTGAAACCAGGACTTCCCGGTAATCCATCTTTCCCATTTTTGCCAGGGTCTCCCTGTAGGAACAGTTACCAGTAATCAGTATGTGAATTAACATGCAAAAGTTAAAGACAAATTGTCTTCACAAAACTTACTGATCGGCCAGGCATTCCTGGAAACCCCGTATCACCCTTCTCTCCTTTTGAACCCTGAGAAAAATAGCAATCAAAAAGTAAGTTATGCTCAATGTTTATGCTGCAAATTCAGTATATTTAACCTATAATTAATGCATTTCTAATTTTGAAAATGTACAGGAGATCTGTTTCTTTCTTAGTACAGTCAGCTGCCAGTTAATAACTACCCCGTTACAGAAACGTAAATATGTTTGAAAATACAGAAATGCTAACACAGACCCTCTTTCAAATTGCTTAAAACTCCAGAGCAATAAACACATGAAGAAAATATAAGGACACATGAAAATGTAACTGTTAACTCTGGATGGCCAAAATATGCTCACTGCTTTATATAAATTACAGATTAAAATATCTCTCTTCGTGGCCACTATAAGCCTCACTCCTTTCGTGTGCTCCTCTCCTCACTCCCCTAACTCCTCTCCCTTGCTCCTGTTTGGTTATACATACATTTCTATGTATTAAAAAGTACAGACTTCTTTGCAATTATTACATATACACCATACATGGTGTGTTATCCCATAGACGCATTTGCAAAAAATATATGCATTTTGTGTTACATGAAACTGAATTACACCAACCCATTAACAGGATGAAGACAGTTCTCTAAACATGCAAATACGCAGAGAGCAAGTTTGATAATACTAAACATAAGTACATCCAGTAACAACAGTGAAAATTTTTTTTGAGTTATGACTGCAGAATTAAATTATCTGTGAATACATATTATAAAAATAGAAATGATATTCTATAGGGTTCCCATGCCCCAGAGCTGGCAGCAGAGAAGGAACGTGAGAAGGAAGGAGAGCAGAGAGCTGTTGTGGACTGACCACCCCACCCTGTTCCTCATTCCCCATCCAATGAAGGATGGGAGTTGAGCCTGGGAAAAAGGCTCAACTGGGAGAGGTGTTTTAGTTTTTGTCTTTGTTTCTCACTATCCAAATCTATTTTACTTGTCATTAAATTAAATTAATTTTCCCCAAATTGACACTAACTGGCAGGTGATCTCCCTGATCTGGACCCACAAGCTTTTCCATCTTATTTTCTCCCACCATACTGCTGAGAAGGGGGAATGAGAGAGTGGCTGGAGGGACATCAGCCAGCCAGCCAAGGTCACCCTATCACAGATACCAATAACATTTTGCTTTAACTTATAATTACAAGTTCACTTGCCTTTTTTCCATATATTCCTGGTTCTCCTTGATCTCCTTTAGGACCCCTTTCTCCCTAGACAAAATGTGTGTGAATAAGTTAATTTTTAAAATAGAAGTAGTTATATAAAGATACATATATGAAGTATACATGTATAACAGACTCAAAACAAAGCAGGCAGAGCTCCGTGTGATATAAAAAATATGCCCAAGACAGTAAACGCAAATCCTGAATTTTCCAAGCTCTCCTAGGGGGAGAAGCCCAGAATGTCCAACACTGATAGTGAGGCAATCCACAGCTTGCAGGCTTTATGTTTCTACTTTTTATAGAAGGTACTTTGTGATTCTGGTTGCTTCGATATAGGTAGGAACCTAAGTGAAAATTCAGTTCCTTGAAAAGTGCTGCACTTTTTTGAAGACCTTATTTAAAAAGTTTAAAACACAAATTTGAAAAAACTAAGAAATATATCCAGTTAAATACTAACATAGAAGAAAAGAAGATATGGTTGATGATGATTTAGAGAACACACACATGAACTAAACTTGCTGGGATAGACCAGAACTATCCTTTAAAATGCTGTCACCCAAATTTAACAACTTAAAGAAAATAGTATAATTATATTTTTATTTTTGACACATTATTTGTGATGAAGAAGGTTCTAAGTAGTAGTAAAATCAAAGTAATTAATATAAAATCCCATAGAGTAGAAAAAAAAATAAAAAAAGACGCTTTGATACCTATGTAATGAAGTCCCATGGCATGTATCTTCCCTAAATTTCAGCATCATATCCATTGATTTTATGTAGGTCATCAAATACACTGATAGTATTGTATACAGACTTATTTTTCCCCTAAATTAAACCATAGAGCAACTTGAAACACAGGAATACTGTAACAAGACATATTTCATTTCAACCTTTGGTGCTGGCATCCCATGTAATCCAGGAAAACCAGGTAGTCCACTGTCACCCTAAAAGAGCAAACATATTTTAAATCCTTGTATCTGAAATAGTTGTAATGTACTATAATAACATTCATATCCCCATGATCAACAAATAGTGGAAAGATGTTATGTACCACCATATCAACTTCATAACATTGATGATTGGTGAGAGTTTGTTGATCTTCAAACAAGATTCAGTACATAAAAGAAAAAAAACTTAAAACAATCATTAAATTTTACAATAAATTTTACTGTAATTTCTGAATAAATTTTATGGGGATTCAAAAGTAGCAATTTAGCTTTAACAAGATGTAAAAAAGCTTTGAAAATCTCTGTAGGAGCTGTGATAATTCTACCATCCATTCCTAATCCCCAAATAAGGAAACTCCATAAATCTGTAATGTCTTTGCTTCGACCTGTTACTGAAAATATCAAAGACCTACCAACCTTATCAAATTTCTCACCAGCTTACTCTGCATGAGTGAAGTATTAAAAAAATAAGGAATTAAGTACCTTCTCTAGAAACCAAACAAAATTAAACCAAAGTAGACTGACATAAAACAACTTTGGCACTTTGACAAATGAGTTCTTATTTCTGTGGAAGACAGAATACACTTTGGTAAAAGCAGTTGGCAACTGAAAAGACAAGGTAAATCACCAGTTCTTTTTATTGTTTTCAGAAGTGTTAGATATCAGGAATTCCAAACTTTTGCTGGTACTGTTGGTACTGAAGATATTTAACTGACAATTTGTCTGCAAGCTCCTTTGAACAATTACAACAAAAGGCTAAATTATAACTTCTCAGTACCTGACTTGAAGCAATAAAACCAAGCTTTGTTGCTTGTTTCAGGAGACCAGATTCACTTCACATGGGACAAAGAGCCAACCCCAAAATCATTTTTGGTCAATCAAAATGTTTTCTCTCTGTTAATGTCTAACAATACATTTCAATTTGTTTGATCTATTTCAATCATAAAGAAAGAATAGTAAACTATGCTTGGGAAGCTGTTTCATGTAATATTTCAAGTTCTAAGGCAAAGGTTAACCATGACAACATATCTCAGTGCTGTTTATCAAAGCCATTCATGTCTAAGCAGATATGGAGAGTTCTGTCATATATTCGCAGAAGACAGAAACACAACCACAGGAATGACAGCTTATAGGTTAATGCTATCAAAATATCTCTTAACAAATAAATATTGAAAACAGGTGGAACGGAGTTCAAAAAATCAGCAAAGCTTATAAAATAAACACTTTGTGCATCCACTGCTTCTTAATGAAAAAGATCGGAGTTTCAATTTCTATTCAGAAATGGTGACTCAATTATTGGATAAACTAAAACACTTGGAAATGGAAACAGTTTTAAATTAGTTGCTACAGAAACTTTACAAGTAATGGGATGAAATTATGAAATGAAAATTTGGGCTGAATTTCCAGGAAAAAAATTCTAATGGCAAGATGTATTTTACAACGGAAAAGTTTCCTGAAACAGTGGTGGAAGCCCTACTTCTTGGCACATTTTAAACAAGGCTGGACTGAGCAATAGGAAATATTCTATCTGTCATAACACTGCACTGCCAGGAGAATAGAGTTTTTCATCAGCAATATCTTAATTTCTACACATGGCCCAATACCCACTGATTGATAAGATTAACATCTAAAATCAATTAGACTGAGATGACTAAAGCACAGAAAACATAAACACATTTTTCACCCCTAATCGTGCATTTGAGAATTCTGCTGAACAGTGATGAATTTAAGGACTTGTTTTTAATATTGGGAACTTCATAAAGGAATTCTAAGACTTGTTGGGAAAACAAGCGTTTGTTTTGCAGAAAAGGCTTTTAAGTTTTAATAAACCAAAACCAAAATCATTTTATCACAATCAACTTAGAACTTTTCTAAACATAGGGCAGAAATGTAGGCATGGATATTTACATATCAATGAAACTTGGCAATGCCAATGGCCAGTCTATTCTCTGTGCATACAGAAGATCCAGAGTCAAGTTTATCCAGATTATCAGAAGGGAGTTACATATAAGCTTCCACATCTGTCTGTAGCTCCAAGCTACTGGCTACACCTCAGCTAGAATTTTCCACAAAAAGCTTTGGTTTCAATTAGTCAGTGTTTTCTGATAAAAAGTGCCATCCAAAAATTCCTATGTAGGTCATCTGGATGCTTACTTAAAGAGAAAAAGGGTGAAAAGAGTTAAAAAGAAAACCATTCTGACAGAAGTCTGTATTGTGCTTCCAGGTACCCATACTTAGATATGCTTTTCTAAATATATAAGTTATTCAGTCCAGTGAAGTTGCTACTGGCAGTACTAAAGCCTATATGACCTTTATTAAATAAAGCAGATCAGATTCAGAATTTAAATTTAGGATTCTTAATCCTTTCTTATTACCCTTCTAATAAACAATTCCCACAGAAGCTTCATGTGAAAATACTGATATTATTAACTGATACTATTACTATTGTTTGTTTGGTTTTTTTTTACCTTCGCCCCATCTTGTCCTGGCTCTCCCTTGATACCTGGTAAGCCACGAGGTCCCTAAAGTGAGAAAAAAATGAAAACCAGCTCAAATACTAATTCAATCTGATATAGATCAAGACACAGAAATGTGATACAACATGACCCAGAGACCAATGTGTGAGCTGGCTGATTACAACATTTTTGTAATTGTACACAAAGGCAGAACCAAGCCTGAAATGCATCCAGCATATATGAATATGGTAGGCCATCATAACCCATGTCTCAGGAGTACAGAAACTACTTTTTGTTCTAATCAAGGACAAAAAGAATGTCACACAGGCTGTATTAGCCCAGGGATGTCCCCTTCAAATGTCCATCAGACAGCCTTCACATATGCCATGTTGCAGGCTCGCTCCCGGACCCAGCATTCTCTCAGATGTTTAATTCAACAAACTACCAAGTCCTTTACTATCAGCCAGACTGGAACATGCCATAAGTAAAAAACAGCACTGGTTTCCAACAACTGTCTCAGTAAGGACTACTAAATTTATACAACAAAGAAAGAAAATTAATTCTCCTCCATCAGACTGGACTTTATCTGATACTTTGTTTTAAACATGTGCATTGAGGGTAATCCATCTCCATGACAAGGCTTCAGATCAATGTTAGTGATTCATAGAAAAATTGAAGGAACTACTCTTTGACTTCTGGACCAGGACAAAAATGTCTAAGCTGCAGCTGAGTCCATCTTCTACAGGCCTTACCTAGCACCGATTAAATTTGCCAGTCTAATTGTCAGCCTACCTTCAAATCCCAAAGCCATTCACCCATGGATGGTCCCTGATTTCATGACATCACTTGAGCCCTTTTCAAACCCCAACCTCAACTCTCAATGAAAAACAATGGATATTGAGAGAGACTAGGCAGGATTTGTCTCAGATCTAGTCTCAAAATCTAGGAATGAAACAGCAATTTACCTGAATCCCTGGAGTTCCTGGGATACCTGGAGTTCCTGCTGATCCCTGATATCCCTAAGGAAAAGAACCAAGACTTGTGACCTTTCAAAAGTCACATAAACAAATTTCCAAACACCTATTTAAAGAAAAAACAATCTTCCTGCTTACTAGAGAACTGTCACAGCCCTGTCATTGTAGGTCACAAATTTTAGCAACTGCTACTACAATCATATATTTGGGATTTACACTTCAGCCTTCAAAAGCTTTCATATCTGCATCTGAAGTTTGCAGCCTCCAGACTTTAGTTAAAATCAGTTATTTTAGAATTGTTACACAAAAGCATAACAAACGTATTGTTTTATTTTCAACTGGGGGAAAAAAGAAAAAAGAAATTAATCCACATATGTTGACACACTTTTTCTCTCCCTCTCTCTCAAGAAAAATAGCTGAAAAATGTCAGGAGTTTTAAAGGCTCATTCCTAGTTACAGAAACCAGCTTTAACAAATAAGGTATGTTCTAATTCATTATGCAGCTAGTTTTGTAATATCTCTAAATAATAAAAACTTCATTCTAAATACTAAGCACTTAGCTATGAACTTGAAGGCATATTACAGGCTATGCAAATACAAAAAATTATTAGAATGACTGGGACTATGAAAAGAAATACTAAATAATTCATAAGTTGAAAAGAGAATTTCAGGAATGCTTTACTAGAAATCAACATTGGCAGAACAAGAGAACCTCTACAGAATCCAAAATATATGTCTAAGTTTTGGTAGATTTGATTCAATTACTACAGCAAAGATAACCAGATTTTATGCAAAATGAACAAGTGCTTTAAAGAATCCTTTAAGAGAGGCAAGTTACTGAAGAATAAGAATTTTACATAGCTCCATTAAAAATATGTCATTCCAACGGAGAAAATTAGCTACCAGGAGGGATTTTATTGATAAAACATTCAAAATAAGAAGAGAAATTGTTCTATAAAACTCTGAGGCTATTTGGCTCAGACATTTCAACAGGCAGACAAAACTAAATGTGATAAATCCCATTAAATGGACTATCCAATTTCAAATACCCAGAATTTGATCTTGATTTGAACTGAGAGAACTAATAACCCTATTTCTAAATGAGTTTCAGTCTTAAAAACTTAGCACAAAATTTAATGGGGGGATTACCACGCTAGTAAAAAGGGGCTAATAGAACCTTTGCAATTCAAGAAAGGCAACATGTATGTCTGATATCTTCTTTAAATCAATCAGAGCTTCCTGGGAATAATAAAAAAAGCTAAAATTATTTGCTGGGTTAGATAGAAGAGAGTCTTTGCTGTGCTCTCTTCCCAAAAGACATTTGAGCAGATGACCGATGAGCCAGCTGGTAATGTTTAGTACAGAAGTAAACAGAATTCTAGGTCTCTGTCATACATGGATCCTCTATCAAGCATTCCACTTCCACTGCTCAAGCCAGTTCTAACAAAATCAGCTTTAACTTTAAATGGTATAGCACTCCCAGATTGCTCATAGGCCTCCCAGGTAGCTGAAATAATTCACCAAACCAAAAAATGCCTTTAAAAGTGTATCCCTTTTTTTCCTTCAAAAAAAAAAAGGTAAAAGGTTTGTATGACTTTCCGTAGGATATAATTATATATAAATAAAACTCTATTTCATATTTTAGATGTCTGCAATGCAATTTCCCTTCTCCCTCTAACTGAGAAGGGAAAGAAGTAGAGGAGTTCAATTTCCTGGCTGAACTGAATTTTGAAATTCACAACATGAATAGAAGATGGCAGAAGAGTTTTCAGCTTACAAAACTGCATATTTAGCTCAGAGCTGCATATTGTAATGAGATTTCAACACAAATCAAACACATTGTCAGTGGGCTCTGTTAATGGAAAGCTGGAACAGAGAAGATTCAAAAGGAAATTTGCAGAAAGTCACAAAAATGAGAATCGGTGTCTGGTAAAAATCACATAGCAATTGTTTGAACAAGGTAAAACCACATGCTGTAAAAAGAAAACTGGATTTCATACAAACTGAGCATGTATTTGTATCACTACTCCTTTTGCAGTACGGATTATCAATCCATATGCTAAAGCCTACAAATTTTTTGCACTAAAGTCAACTCAAATCCTCTTTCCCTAACTGCAAAGCCCTCAGAAGGAGTACCTATGTGACACACATACATATGCTGCAAGAACGGCAGTGCCACAGTTGCCACTTTATGTAAAAGGGACAAAAGTGAAAATTCCCTTTATAATTGACACTGCTGAGTTCAGGACTGAAGGTTCACTTTCAAATACAGTGAAAGCACTACATTTGCCACAAAAAATAATACTTTTTATCTGGGTTTGGTCTTCTCTCATGAACTTCTCAGAAGACACACAAATATTGTGAGAAGTATTATAGTTAACTATGAATTTGATACGCAATTTAGAATCCAGTTCCCTAAACACAGGCAGCACCTGTCATTTGAGATTCTTTGGACACCCACCCAGTGGTAGAAGACAGTGGCACAAAATATTTGCCCACTGTCTTGCAGTGTGGGCAAAACAAAATACCTTGCAGCATAAAAATCCTATACTTGCTGAGTAATACGATAATTTAGACACCCTGTGTCTTTGTACCCATTTAAAGAATAAATGTATGTGCCCTCACTGGCAATATCAATAACTAAAATCCTGCCAGGCAACAGAAATTATAGAAAGTACTCCATGTGTTTGAATTAAGTGTTTTAACATTTCTCTGAGAATTTTTTCTATCGTCTAATGTTTTTGCCTCAGGTCCTTTCTCTTCCTTTTCTCAAGAAGCTTTTTTACTAACATGTCTAATACCTCAATATGTCTGTACTCATGTGGCTATTGCTTTTCTTTTTCCTGCCCCTTTGGACATGTGGATCAGTCAAGTGGCCCTCTTCAGCATGTCTGCTTGGAGTCTGTGCCTTACTCCTTTCTCTGGGACTTTCTTAAGCAGTGGTAACTCAGGAGCTCAGAACAACAGTCATCTCTCTCTCCTCCCTCTGTTAAACAGCACAGCGCTGTAGGACTTCTGTGGCCAACAGGTCCAGGGAAGTGATTCTTCCCCTGTACTCTGCATTGGTGAGGCCACACCTGGAGTACTGTGTCCAGTTCTGGGCCCCTCAGTTCAGGAAGGATATTGAGGTGCTGGAGCAGGTCCAGAGAAGAGCAACAAGGCTGGGGAAGGGATTTGAACACAAGTCCTATGAGGAGAGGCTGAGGGAGCTGGGGTTGTTCAGCCTGGAGAAGAAGAGGCTCAGGGGAGACCTCATCACTCTCTACAACTCCCTGAAAGGAGGTTGTAGCCAGGTGGGGGTTGGTCTCTTCTCCCAGGCAACTATCAGTAATACAAAAAGGCATGGTCTTAAGCTGTGCCAAGGGAGGTTTAGGTTGGATATTAGGAAGAAATTCTTTACAGAGAGGGTAATCAGACATTGGAATGGGCTGCCCAGGGAAGCGGTGGATTCTCCATCCCTGGAGGTTTTTAAGATAAGACTGGATGTGGCACTTAGTGCCATGGTCTAGTAACCATGGTGGTAGTGGATCAAGGGTTGGACTTGATGATCTCGGAGGTCCCTTCCAACCCAACTGATTCCATGATTCTATGATTTACTTCTGCAGCTCACCAGAACTGCCTCTGCAGTGAAGCCCACACTGAAGCAAAAATGAAGGGCAGATCCAGCATTAGATCGGAAAGGTAGCTAAATGAAGCTTTTATCTTCCAACATAAATTTGAGGGTGATTCCTGATCAAATATTTATTATCATGTAAACATTATTATGGGAAAAGTAAAAAAGAAAGTTTTCATTGGCTTGTATGTTGCCTTTTTTTGGGTTTGCCTTGTTTGGTCTGTTTATTATTTCTCCATTTCATTACACTTTCTTCCATTAGCTACTCCATCATCTGCCAAGGCTTTCATAACTCAGAGCCCCTACCAGTACATTTTACACGAGCATGATGTTCTCAAATACCTGAGAGGAAAAAAGATCCATCAAGATCATTAAATAAATGTCATAAATCCAGTTTAAAAATTCCTGAGCTTCAGAGTGTTGGGAGATGAGATGATGTACTGAGGGAGTATAACTTCCTGCTCACTGCTTAGTTGTTCATCCTTATCGTATCATCTGCCTTTGGTTACTGCTGTCTAAACTACACAGCTGTAGGCAGCACAAGTCGGCATCAGGCATCGCTCCAATTTCAAAGTGGTAGGTCTCAGGGAAGCCATTACACAACTGTATTAGAATGGAGCAATTGTATTTCCTCTCATAACAACAATGTCACAGTTTTACTGAGGAATACGTACTTTTCTGGAAGTGAAAGCAGCATTTTATGGATGAATTATCAACTATGCCTATGAAATTTTCCTGAGAAAAGTAGCTGCAGAGTTTAGAACAACTTAAATCCCAGGCAAATCATGCAATAGCACAGGGAATTCTATGTATACATAAAAATATTATCCATTTTTATTCCAAAAGCACTGTTGATTTGGCCTTCAGTTGGTCACCAACTATGAAACTCTAGATAGTACAGCTGTAAAAATGTACTATATTTTTTAAAAAATATATTGGAATGATCAGAAATTACTTATTATGTGAGGCTTTGATACCTTATGAACTTTCTATCTACATATATCAGTAAAGTCAGTCTCATCAGATTAAACTGCTTATTGCTTGTAGATACTGTAAAGACAAGGCAAACTGTTCCAAACTTTCATGAATCAAACTAGATGGAATACTGGAAAATTGTCCAGATTTTCCAGCTGCATGGTTCACAGCTCAAAACTGACAAATAAGTGGGGTTTTTTTAAATTTCTTTCAACAGACTGATAACCTATCACCTCTATTAACCACAAGTTATTGCTGCACAGACTCTGATCATTTATTTTTCCCCATGAGTTTTTCCCCAGTACATAAAAAGTATCCTTTGGAATAAAAAATGGCTTTATGACCACGCAGGTAGGCTGCTGAGCACTTTCAGGGCCAGCAACCACTCCAACTTTTTCTTCTGGATGAATAATGTCCATTAAAATAAGTTTGAGTTGAGATTCAAATACTATTTTTACCCTTCCACTTACTTACCAGTGCTTTTCTCTTGACTAAACATTTTAATAATTTCAGGTTCTGAATCACATTTTTGATTGCAAAAACTGTATTTTCATTAATTATTATGCTTCTCCCTTTCAGGTTTTTTTACAGTAACTTCAACTGATCCTTTTTGTATGTATCAGAAAATAAACAGAGGTGGCAATTAAAGGGAAAAAACAACATATGAACAAAACTAATAAAAAGAACAATTAAGAAATTATTGAAAATTAATTATGTTTATGTTCACCTTCCCAAATATTACAGAAAATAATTTTACTGGGTAACGCCAGGTGAATAATTATGTTCTGGTAAGACTGAAGGTATTAACAGGAATTGTTTTGAATTTTTCTGGACTAAAATTAACTTTACATATCAGAACAATCTAGCCAGTCCAAAAACAATAAACTAAATTTTCTTTGATCTTTTACCTAAAAAATCAGTTACATCACATCAACATAGCTAGGCTTCGTGAACGAAGATTTGGGAAAGGCTCTATCCATATTTGTTACAAGCACGCTGGTGGCTAAAAAGGCCAATACGAGATAGACATATCCGATTGCAAAAGGCACAGCAGAAAGACTCCTTAGATGGTGTAATCTGCAAGACACGGTTCTTTCTGCGCTGCCTTTTCTCCTCGAGAGTGATCCTGCGTGCGTTCCCAAAGGCATCAGCAGCGTTATAGATGGTGTGTCTCCAGGCCTCCTGATTTGAGGCCAGGGTAGACCAGTTATGATGATCAATATGGCCAAGGCTGAGATGTTGTTTCAGGGAGTCCTTGTGTCTTCTCTTCGGGGCTCCTCTCTTGCGGCACCAAGTTCACCATAGAGCAAGATCTTAGGGAGGCGGTGGTCCTTCATCCTTGAGATGTGCTCTGCCCAGCACAGCTGTGTTCTCATCAACATGGCCTCAATACTTGTGACTGCTGCTTGTTCTAGAACAGACGTATTGGTCACATAATCTGACCAGTGAATGTTAAGGATTGTACAGAGGCAGCGCTGATGGAAGCGTTCTATGAGACGCAGGTGGTGGCGGTAGATGAACCATGATTCAGAACCATATAAAAGAGTAGACAGCACAATGGCTTTGTAAACATTGATCTTGGTACTTTTCTTCAAGTGTTTATTACACCATACTCTTTTATGGAGTTTTCCAAAAGCACTATATGCCTTTGCTAACCTGGTGTCTATCTCTCCGTCAATCTTACCGTCCGAGGAGATGAGGAGATGAGGCTGCCTAGGTAATTAAACTGCTGGACTGATTTGAGCTCTGATTGGGGTGAATGGTGATATGGGGATGATGGAAGACTTCCTGAGGTGCAGGTTGATAGAGAACTTCTGTCTTCTTTAAACTGACTTCCAGCCCAAAGAGCTCAGCACCGTCTGCAAAGCTGGATGTTAAATGCTGCAGAGCTGCTTCTGTGTGGGCCACAAGGGCGGCATCCTCACAATCTTTTTCAGCGTGATGCTCCAAAGGGCCACTGCAGACCTCGATGATCAGGATGGTATCTACATTTGATACTGTACTGATGGAAGCCTTTTCAACCTACGGCGACTGAAGGCCCACACTAAGACCTTAAATCAAAAAATCAGTCACATATAGTAATATAAATGCATGCCTAAAACCTTTCTCAGAGGAAGTCAACATTTTGTTGACTAGTTATACTGTTCAGAGAAAATGAATACCAGATAGGCAAACTGGAATAACTTCAGAGTAGAAAATAAAAACGCGTTTGGGAACAGAAACCACTGACTTTGCAGGAAAAGTTTTTCACTCAAAAGCCACTTGATTAAATAAGATTGACTACACAACTACCTGTAAGCCTATGGTGCTTTCTGAATTAAGAGCTTGCTTCTCAGAGTTCCCCAGGTGATACAGCTAAAAAGATTCATATGAGCATAGTTTCCTTAAACAATGAAAATCACTGACAGCATAGAAAACATACAAGTCATATTAGCAAATACATAAGTAGAACAGAAAGACAGTGAGAGGAATCTGTTTTCCTGCACAGTGTATCTAAAGGATCTCCCACCATTCACAGCTAAAAGCTTGCCTGGAAAGCACTCAATAATCTACTGTAAGGAACAATAATGTACTGGCCAGACCTGCAGATGATCTAATAGTTTTGTAATTATGTCCTTATAAAGAACAAGTGCAAAAACTGCAGCTGGTATTTCAAAAACATTACTGAGTTAATAAAGTTATAGGATTTTGCTGTAAGCATTTCAAATAACATGAACTTCAGCAAAGTGGTAACATTTCTCCTTTAGTAGGGCTTTTTGATTCTCATTCTGAGATACTTTTGTTAATCTTTTTTATGTTCAGAGAATGCCCATCTATGCAAATTATGACTCACTCGCAGGAAAAAAGAAGCCATTAACTGCCAGTTTACAAAGTTACAGAAAGTCTAGAGTATCAATTTATTTCTCTTTCATAAGTCATGCTGTTACAAATTTCAGTGCCTATGGGAAAACATATAGCATTGAAGTAGAAACCTATTCACAAAAGTATGAAACAGTCACAACAAATTGTTGTAGTGGTTTGGACTTTGTTTTCCCCCAGAGGATAAGAAAAGTGGTAGACCCCAAGGGGTGGAAACCCCTGGAAGTTTTGAAATTCTGTCCAATGAGCGCTCCTGCAAAAATGTAAACATACCACAACCAAACGGAAGAGAAGAGTTGTAGTTTGAGGTTAGAAGAAGTAGCCATGTTGTGAAAGCCACGAGGAGAGGGCAGGAGCCCTCTGGGGGGCCTCTGCCCCCCCCCCAGCCCCAGTTGGGGGCTACAGAGACTTGGAACAGTGTTAAGCTGGACTATGTGTCTGTAGCTGTGAGCTGGGGGATGTTTTCCATCGTGAGTGAGCAGAGACAGAGCAGAAGCGGTGGCAGCGTCCAGAGGTTATGGCTAAAAGCCAACTGATAAGACCTGAACCAGAGACACAGCAGAAACAGCATGCAGCCAAGGAAGACTCAGAGTTGCTCAAGCCGAGGTAGAGAACCGGCAGCAGAGAACAGAACTAAGTTCTACAGAGAGAAAGCTTGGGGGTAAGGACTGCAAAACTCCCCTAAACTTCCTTGGAGATCCCTCCAAAAATGGAGGGGGGTGGACTCTTACTGATTAGAAGTCCTAAATGGGTAAAGGGGCTAAGAAGCTCGGTCGTCCTGAGAGCTCAGCCAGGACGGAGTGTGTGGAGGTTGACCTTGAGGCCCTCCCTTGCTGCAAGCTACAAAGAAGCTCTCAGCCTGAGACAGGGCACAGAGGCCCTGCAAGGAGCTTGAATCTCCTGGAGATACCAGACCGTCACGAAGACCCCCTGCGTCTTCGTGATATGACGTGGTGAAACGACCTTGTCTGGGGTGACGAAGCCCACGGAAGATCCCTCGGTTGGTTGACGACGGGGCCGAGAGGAGCTTGGATACCTCCCTCGTGAGTGCTGGCAGAGATCCAGCAACAGCTGCATGCATGAGAGAGACATGGACTGCTATTCTGAAGAAGCTGCTGCCCTTTGAGACTGAAAGGGATCTGTCCTTCTTTCCGTCCTGGACTTTTATTTGGAGGGGAGAAGAGATCTGATCCATTGTAAATACTTATGTCATAGTAGAGATAGCTAAGGTTGTATATAATGTATTGTAGTATTTATTTGTAGTCATTGTAATATATTCCCTTTCCCCCATTCTGAGTCTGGTTGTGTTTTGTCTGGAAAAACCCATCTCCCATTAGGTTGAAATGTGGGAGGGGGAACAGAGGTAGAGAATTGGATTTTGGGCTATCTCAAACCATGACACTATTAAAATTTTATTACAACAAAAAATTTTAACCTTGAAGACCAGACAAGCCATTGCCAAATCTGTCATTTTTATTTTAGGGACATTTGTTATTCATCTACTTTTTTTCACTCTTTACCATCCTAGTATCATATTAATGGAATGGTAGTTTAAAAAGTAAAATCTAGGGTAGGAGAAATATAAGTATTTTTATATGTTTTTATACATTTTATGATGTATGTTTTAACACATAATGTTCAGAATTGAAAAACAGCTATATTTTAAACATTTTTCATTTATATCTACATATTTTGATGGACTACTTGACGTAGTCTACAAAGAAACTAAACATAGCAAGCTTAAACATGAGTAGCAATCCCTAAGAAAAAAACAGATAGGATTTTAGCTGCCCTGAAGTGCTTTCTAATGAACCAGTTCTTAAGGAGTAAAGACTGAAGGTGGTAAGTGCTGCAAAATTATGCAAAGACCAACAGGAGCACTCATAGCCTGTTCTCTGATTTAGAGCAGTGTCTAACTCATATTTACAATACTTTAGCTTGAAACAAAAATAATACGATTAACATATTCATAGAACCGCTACATGCAGATAGCACTTAAGTGACATTCACAGTTTCAAAGAATGAAGACAAAATCATCTAAATCTGAAAATCTGGTATCCCTGCTACCTGTTTTTTCTCCTGTTAATTTTACATTTACAATATATGACTAAGTTTTTAGTACTCACAGGCTTACCATCTGGACCAGGTTGACCAGGGTAACCATGATTTCCAGGCTGCCCAGGGTCACCCTATGGAGAAGCAACATGTTAACACACAAAATATATGAAAGAGCACTTCAAAGTTAGTACAGAGCAACCTTAACCCTACAACATTCCAAAAAACAAGCCCAGATACCTGCCACTGTGGAGTAATTCCTACACTGAAAGAGAACTGATATTGTAACCCTTCTCTGGGAGAATTCCCCCCAGGACTTGGAGAAGTGAGCCCACACAGTTACAACGCAAGTTTGACCCATCATCTCAAATGCTTTCAAGCTTTTTAACATTTTAATCAACAGAAATAAAAACAATTTTCATCAAATGGATGAAACAATCTTTATTAAAATCTTGTTAATCAAGTAGTTCTACTTCAAAGAAAACTCCCGTTTGCTTTGTCTGAGTCTAATTCCTAAAACAAAAGCACTGGAAAAGTAGGTGCCAGGACTAAAACCTGCTAAATAATATAAACTTCTCCCCACACACTTATGGCTGTCTAAAAAATATAAGGCTGTTTAGATTTCTTCTTAAAAGTCCTTTGCAACTATTTTTATAACCTTTGCTGTGATCATGTCAAAGTAAAAGAAAATTTGGATCCTCAGAATCATGTTTATAGCAAGAAAGCAGGAACTTCCTATTCTGTCCTCCTAGAGTATTGACTTTCTCTGTCTATTTTACTAACAGCCTTGATGTGAGCTCAGCAAAATCCATTAAGACTTGATCTACTAAAACATTTTTCTTCTACAGGAGTGTTAAGCAGGTACTGATGTCTTCAGCCTGAACCATCTACTGGTTGCAAGTCAGTTATAGCTGCAGAATTGTTATAAACAGGGAGGACATTAAAAGGGAAACAGGAAACTAGCTTTCAATGTGACTATGAAAAAACTTATTTTCACACATAAACCACAGAAATGTAACGCTGAACTAAATGGGAAAGGATATAGAATAATGTCCCTTTAAAAATGCCTAACAGTTACTGTTTGCTAAATTAATAATAGGTTACCCAGAATTATTGTGATCCAAATTAAGGAGTCCAGGTTTGGCATTTGATCAATAATAAATCTGCTTTCAAATACACTATTTAAACGAGGAAATTTTATGCTTTAACTTGAAAAGCTTAAAATATCAGTTATTTTTTTTAAATTGTTTTGATTTCATTGGTTTTATTGTAGCCCATTAATATCACAAACACAGAAATAAAGTTTAAATTTATATGGTTCCAGAGTTCAGTATTCAAAAGTTAAGAAATATCATAACTAAGATAACCTTTTCAATTTTAAATTGGCTTCCTTTTCACTCTTTCTGCAGCCTTCTGGGTTAGGCAGCATCTCGTCACCTGTATTATTCAGTTATCCCCAAAAAAATATTATACTGCAATTCTGCTGAAAGATTGTACATGAAGCAGCAGTCTAAAAAAAATTGTACAGGTTACCCTAATTCTGACACTTCAATACTCCTTCATGCTTTACAGGAGTAGTTTTCAATTTTTTTAAATGATAAATAGTTTATTCTCTCTCTCTTAAATACACTAAAAAGAAAAAAAAGGTAAAAAATCCACAAAAATTCTATTACATGAAATAATAAATACGATCTCCATATTGTGGATTCCAATTCCCTCATCAGAAACCTTTACCACTGTAACAATAAGCCTTTTGATTTGAGTTAGCTGCAGCATACTGTAACCTCATACAATGAGAGTAGAGGGCTTTTTATTCATTTGCTTAATGAAAGACAAGTGGTCTGGGGTTTTCTTGTCTACACTTGTAAGTAACTCTGTAAGCACTGCTTAGCACAGTTATTGAGAAAGATACTACAGCAAAATACTAGGGATTTAAGTTTGCCATGTTAGACATTTGCAACTCCAGTCTGGTTCTCATTTTAGCTCTTCAGCACTGAAGGGACATCATCAGAACAGCTGAGGTGGAAGTCTCCCAGTAAGCATCTATTTCCTTCTTTTACAAAGAAGGAAAAAACCCTCCCAATAAAAAGACTTTTTTTAGCAAATCATTTAATTCTCAAACAACTAACAGTGCAGCATCATTAGCTGAAGAGTAGCAAAGAAACATAATTTTGCACCCATGAACATCTTCCTTAAAAAACAGAAGATATATTTGTTTTATTAGGAGTTATGACAGCAAAACCTGTCCTTGAGGATCCTAATCACTATATCCATGCACCAGAAAACAGAACTAGGAGAATTTGCCCCTACTTTTTCAATCTGCCTAATTATGACTGGCCAACAAAAGATCTGAAAATAAATAAAATTAAAAAAAAAATACTGTGCTCAATAAGACAGAATAAAGACTTACTTTGGGGCCTGGAGGTCCTTGCTTTCCTGGTGGGCATATGCAGGGGGCAGGTGTTGAGCCTACATCACTAGGACCATTCATGCACTACCAAGAGTTAAACCAGCCATCAATACATATGCCAAAAGCATTCAACAAATATATCATAACATTATATGAAGCTGATTTTCCTTAGGTTGGCTTTAACTTGGGTCCTGGTTTTCACTCCTTCATTTGGCTGGAACTTCTGTTTATCTGAATATTGCCCTCCAACTAATTTTCATGCATGATTTCACTATTTTATCCAGAATAAAAACAAACAACGAAGTACCAATACTGACTGGGCTGATACCTCTAACTTGGTGGGGGTTTTTTTCACAAATATTTTGTCATATAGTTTGATAATTTTAAATCTTGCAACATGAAAAACTCTTCTCCTAAACCAATTTATATTAATAATTTTAAGTGTGATCAATTATCAAATATAATCCAAAATACAGGTACATCTGTACTAAATCCATATGTGGAAGTAAAACTCACTGAATTCTTTTTCACCCAGGAAGTTCTTAGAGCTATAGGAAGGCAAAAATTTAAGAATCCAAGCTACAAAAATGCAGTTTTTTATTATCTAAAACACTTTCCATAACATTTTACTCATATTTTCTAGAATAACTAAGATTTTTTTACACAGTGTTCTCTGAATAGAATTCTTTCCTGGGGTCAAATGATTGATCAAAAAACAAATCCACATTTTCCTTGCAATGGCACCAATTGGAATTACAAGGAAGGTTAAGGAAACTATCTATATCAAGCCTTCAGACAAGCTCCTGTTCAGGGAGCTCCCATGAGCACCATGAGGGTAACAGCTACCTGACTGTGGGTATCCCCATCCCTTGGTAACAGTATCCAGCCTGCAAATAGGAGCAACTGAATCGAACTGAGAAAAAAAATCAGGCCACTTATTCTAATAAGCATGCATTTCTTCAGAAAAATTATTTTGAATTTATCTATTGATGAGAGTTCAATTAACGGAAATCCAGTACTTTTAAGATTAGCAAATCTCTGCTCCCCTTTGAAAACAATTATTACCTAGAATAATAAGAAGCTTATATAAAGTCAAATACTACCTTAAACTGAGTTTGAGTAGTTTAGGATCGAGCCTACCTCTCCATTCTGAAACAAGAAGAAACACAGTTTAAGAGCACAGGAATAGTTGTAAAAAGCAAAATCCATTAATTTTAGATTAATAACACTATCAAAACCAATCATAACTTTAAGGCTGTAACTACCAAGATATTGTAATTCAAATTTTTAGACTTTCTCAGACTTATGTGCAGCTGCTATCAACACATATGAAATAATTTTAGCTCATTTTGTTGTTAAGCTCAAAAGGAGCTACCAGCAGCAATATTTAAAAGCAATGACAAAATTAGAATTAATAAACCATGTCAATATTGACACAATTAATGTCTACGCTTGGGTCAAATCTCTTACCAAGAGTAACTTCTCATCAAAAAACTCCTCTGCTTATTCATTTATGTCAGAGAATGTACCAAAATATTTCTGCAATCTCTGATCTCCGCCTGAATTCACATCTGGGAAAACACAGAGCAGCACAGCAGCAAAGCTGACTTTTTCTTGCTGTCCTACACGGCTGAATTAGACTTTGCTATCAACTGATATTTTTTTTTTTTCAGTATCTGAAACACCACGGAACAATCCACCCCCAAGTATTCCAGCATAGCAAGCACAAAATTGTCTGTCTTAATGGTTTAGTAGCTACCAGTAGCTGCACCATTACAGGAATTTTCTAATCCATGTAACCACCATAGATTCCCTACACACTCTGTGGAGAGAGACAGCTTCTTATGTTCTCAATTTTCAGCATAAGGAACCTCTAGAGAAGGTCATCTTTCTCCACGGATCATAAAGGAGCTTAAAATTACTATGCAGCCAGGTATCTCTAGGAAAGGGGATGAATTTGGGCTGTAATTAGTACATACAGTCTCTGCTTATTTCAGCAGTTCTGAAACAACCACACCGACAGAATACAACCACAAAGTGCATATTCCTCCTTGGAGATCATGCAACATTTTTATTTTCTGAAAAAGTCCAGAATTTCATGGGTAAAGTCCAAATTTAACTAAAAACAATAGCAAGTGAAACTAAAATGTCAAAAATCAAATTTTTGGCTTGGACTCCTGGCCAAATAGCAGAGAATGTAAGATTTGACAGACTTTTTACTTTTTTTCACTTGCTTTCTTTATGCAAAATATTTTTCATTTGTCATATCCTACTTTTAATTTGTAAAGAACAAAAAGAGATGTGGTGCAGTTAACTAGCCAAATACTGTATTTTGTTCAAGATTGAAAGCTAATTTTACAAAAGTGTTCCTGAAACCATTAGTTCTTGACCTACACAGTCAGATTTCAGATCAGCTAATAATCCAGCCACCTACTTGTTGCTTAATTGAAAGTTGTGAGCTTTTTCAAAAATAATTTTAATAAGGATGTTGACTGCAATAGACACACTGGTCCCAAATGAAAAGAAGAAAAACAGACTAGCTGGCAGCCTGTGCCAGTCTGGAAAAAAAATAAAATCTAGATGCTGAAGATTCCACAGTTCTATTGTCAAACCAGCAAAATGGTCCTGATACTAAATCAAATCACAACACAAAGAATATGGGCCTACATAGTAAAACACTGGTGGCTGATAATCTTTAGCATAGTTTGTTTTAGACACTAAACAAAGGAGAGTATTTATACATGCAGAAGGAATCTGAATGTATAAATCAATCTCCCGCTTTTATTTTGAGATGGAAACTGAATGCTTAAATCTGGCTCCAACTGTCAGACATGAACAGTTTCCAAAGCTGTTCGCATGTTTAATATTTTATTATATTATTAACTGTAAGTAAGAGGACAAAGAGAGGGTCAATGGATCCCCATAAGTTTCCTAATTGTGTATATAAATTATAAAATCCCGAACAGAATTTTATTTTGTCTTATTCACAACATACTTCTGGAAATCTTGACAACATTTCAGATAGCAGGATATTTATCACAGACCACAGCACAGATATTTCTGACAGGAGGAAGTGATTTAGAAATACAGGTTTTTCGGTTATGTACCAAAATTTCAGAGTCTAAATGACCTGACAAGAAGCAAAAAGTATATCAGATAAGTTAAAAAGTCGTATTTAATGAATTCTACACTATTGTGACATAGAAGTTTTATTAATATATAATGTTTAAAATCTGAAATTTTAACAAAAGATCCTGAGATTCTTCTACACTGGTGTCAAATTACACCATCAAATATCTAAACTAAAAAAACTTTTTAAATGCTTTGTGAAAAGTAAGGCTGAAAACAGACAAGGTTTGTGTCACTTGAGATTGCACAGGTAACAAGCATGTGTTAGCACCAGCTGAAAAAACATAATACAATTTATTTTAAGACTTCATTAAGTCAGCTTTAAACAGCAATTTGTAAAAACAACCAAGCAGTTCTCTTCATCTATCATACTCACAAATCCTGGGATCTCACAGACTGTTTCTCTATTATTTTGCTCTGGGTCACAGTAGATTCGCAGTTTTTGTATATCAAACTATAATGCAAAACATAAAGACTCTTTAGAGCTCTGTGTGTTTACTACAGTTAAAAAATCAATTAAAGATATAGAAACATTTTTAGGCAACTCACGCGCAACCAATTAAACATACTGTAACAGAATTATTTAAAGCCAAATAATCAATCCAAGATATTTGTTTCTAAAATAACAGAAATCACTGCCCTTAATCCTTTGCAATAAATCCAAACTACAGTGGCTGCCAGTATCATTGCAGAAACAAGTTACAAGTGCAGGGAAAAATAACCTTTTTCTTTTTTTACCTTAACAACCTAGGATGATACTCCTGCACTGACTTGCCTGTACTAGATGTAGGATTAGTAAATTCTGGTGAAGCATTAGAAGCACCTCTGATGCTTAAAAGAATTTTATTTAGAGTTTAGCATACAAATTAAATCTTTAAAAAGCAACCAATAAAAACACTGGCATCAGAGAAACAAAAGTTCATGCCATTCTGCTTTACTGCTAAATTCCAAAACCATGAAACTTCTGACAGTTTTTCTAGCATAAACTATCGTGATTGCAAAGTGAGGAGAAAGAAACTTCATCAAAATTTCGTTTTCTCCCTCTTTTACAAGCATAACCCATATACTGATGGAAGGAAAGCACAGAGGAAATTCCCTGCTTTCAGACACTGTTTCTCGAATTCAGGCAACCATGTTGCATCAGTTTTGTCCGCAAATGCCCCTTGAAATCAGTGAGGCCATTAAGCACCCATCACACATGCTGAGTCCTCATGGCCATTTTTGTTCTCTCTTTAAGTAGTAGGATTTTGTATAATAAATTTCAGTCTACTGTAAATTAGAAGAGTAAGCTCAAGGAAACAGAAGATGCCAATGTAATATTAATCTACAGTAGAATTACTGGATTATTGTAGTTTTAGCATATGCTTACCTGTACTGTTTCCTCCTTTCCAGAATACTTTCCTATTTGGGTTAGGCCACTGATGTAAATACCTAAAACGGGATGTAATGGCTTAGTTTCAATTTCTTGGCCATCTATATACAAAGTTACAGAGTCTTCTGTTACTAAAAGACGAATTTGATGCCAGCCTTCATCAAACAAAATCTAAGGAAAACAAAGAAAACAGAATTGTTTTAAACAAAATGTCTCCAATTTAAATAACAATAAAACTGCATTTGAATACTTAAAGTACTGTTGGTGGTTGAGATGATCAGTGTTACAGGTTTTACATACAAATAGTCGTAAACTGTATAGGCAAAAAAGTATTGCCAAGTCATACCGTAATTGAGATGACAATCAGTAATAATAAATCCCTATTTCAAAATTATTTTATAACTCACATAGATCTCTTTAGTCTATGATCTTGAACATGTCCAAACCTGTATTTGTTCAAAATATGCAGCCTGAAGTTTTTTTTTTTCAGCAGTGGTATAATGACTCAAACCCTTCAGATCACAAACCATGGTGAAAACAAACTGGCAATTGAAAGTTTTTCGACTTAATCTCTTATGAAAAAAAAGATGACATGGCAGAAAGGATCACAATATTGCAATGAATAAACCAGACATTACTCTACAAAACCTCAGGTTTCTAAAACTTGAAAATCAAACAAATTATATAATTCTACAAGTAATAGAAAGCAAGAGATATCTTTAAAGCATTTATCTCACGGAGCTTAGGAATAAAATTCAATATGGGAAGGAACATCTTCTTCCTGAGCCTATCTATTAATTTCAAAAACAATCTAGCTCTTTAACCTAGCCTAGCCTAGATGCTAAATTGCACAGAGATTAATCCCACACTAAATTGGTATTAATAAGAGTAAACTGAAATACACATCTTTCATTAAGTAATACATCTTTGTTACCTTTTTTAGACATACAGAGAGATTAGGCTTATTTCACTTAATAGTAATACACCCTATAAAAGTACCTCTGTTTCTATTTTATTTTCTTACATAGATTGTTTTTATTTATTTACAGTGGTTCTCATTACAAGATAAAACAAACAACAGATCAGAATATATAATCTTTCCATTTTCCAGTTAAAGAGATAAATTATCATAAAGGTTTATTAAATAAAAAGGTTAATTAAGAGCATATTGACATTTATATGGTGCTCAGAGACATACAGCTCTAAAAAAAGCCATGAACTTATTGTTCTCCATAATAGCAGTGCAAGCACAGAGAAACACAAAAGAAAAAAACCACAAAAGTTGTGTTTTCATGGTGAAGTTCATGGATACCTGGGACTGAAAGAACACGACTGATTTGTCACTGTAGCTCCTAGAAACATTTAAATATTAATTTTTTGATTGACTTGAAACTGAATTTTTTAACAATTTCCAGTAAGTCAAGTTTAACACAGCTTCTTAAAAAATAATAAAATTTATTTCCCTTACTAATAATTATAATAAAGTAGAGGAAATTTGGAAAGAAAAAAGCAAAAATTCTCCATCCAATAACAGAAGAATGAAATACCTCTCCCTAGGAAAAGTTTAGTAATTAAGACCTATTCCTTGGATAGGAGTCCTTCCTTCACAAAGGATTTAATGTGAAATTCCTTCAGTCTGACTTAGAGTAGGGATTCAAATGTAGGCCCCCCGCTTCCCAGGAAAGTTGAACCCATTTGGTCATGAAGCACTCCAGTGGTAAATCCTTCCCACTCTTTGTCTGCTGAATCTCTGTTCACTTAAATAACACTCCCCGTGGCAGGAATGGTGATCTCTGGGCTGCATATATTCCTATACTGCTATAAATGCATGAGTAGAGACATTCAGTCTCTATCCCTCTGTCTCATCTGCAACCAAGACAATCTTTCTTACAAGATTTGAATATTTCACTGGAAATTATTGAAGAAAGACTGAAAGAGAACCTTCAGATTACACTAGAAAACAATACAACTGGTTTGGACAAATGGGGAATATGGAATAATGTGTATTAAATAAGTATTCCAGCATGAAGATAACATACTCCTTACCTTTACATGAGGTGCAGCAAAGTAAGAACTTGGGTACCATTTATTAAACTTGTTGTAGTGAATGATAGTGTTTTCTCTTCTCCGTTAATAGTGACTGATATCTGTGGTCTCTTATCCAGACTCAGAATTCTCCACAAATCCCATGTCTTTTTTACTTTAAATCTTTGAGTGGAAACAAACACATAAGATGGAGGGAGACCTTCTGGAAACACGTTCCTAAGTAAGGGAGAAGAGGGGAAAAAACAAAACAGTACTTTAATATTCATATAAATCTTAAAATAACTCTCTCTCACTTAAAGCAAAAAAAAAAAAATTACTAAGTATAGAAGTGTATTTAAAAATTTCATACCTTGTCAATTCTGAGAGGTCAACACGTGGTGTTACTTCATAAGCTTTTGCATTAGTTGTTGGTATTGAATTCTCTCTTTTTAACCTTTTTCTTCACACCTAATCCTACAAGAATGTCAAATCCTTTTTCATCTCGAGCTGCTACTGGAATTCTTGTTGGACAAACAGATTCTGCAAAGTAATAAATGCAAGGATAGTTCAAAATTTGATTTAAAACTTTCAAAAAGTAAGCTTCAACCTAACTAATTTTTTGTATCTGCCTTTCAAGAAATAAACAGAGAACTGAGAACTGTCAGTTAAGTACAACATGAGAGAAGACATACACAGAATTCTCAGGGACCTGAAGCAAGAATACTAAGATGTATTTTACTGCAATTACATTCACATACTATTTTGAATTGTCACTAAAGGTAGTTCATTGGTATTACAATATCTGGCTAATAAAAATATTGAATTTAATTTCTGAAATTATATGGTTTCAAAATTCTATAAAATTATAGATGTTGATTTCCACAGTGCACTAATAATTTGGATTCAGCATTCCCCCCAACTATAAAATCAGTTTGAAAATGGACAAAGGTAAAATTATTCTTTCTTTCTGATGGCATATTGAAGAATTACATAAAAAATTCCCAGTCAGGTAGACATTTTTGGGTCTTCTGGACCATTTTCTGGCAGGGCTATTTTGATAACTAACTGAGCCATTATACAGGATGCAGAAATCAACGGCAAAATTAAGAACTGTCTTCCATGGAAAACGGGGTCATATTTCTAGTCCATAGTACCAGCCACATTACTCTTGAGCCTATTCTGAAATTTTGTTTTTACAATTTTCATATGCTTTATTTTCCTTGCTAAAGCATGAAATAACTTTTTGATGTTAACTCGCAGTATCTACCACAAAGGAACTTTTCTCTGCATCCTCCAGACATACTTTCTGAGGTCTGCATTGTTTTCTTTTAAATGCACTCCCGACACACAATCTTTTTTATTTTTTTGCTATAGAATATTGATACTACAGGAACATTCAACTTTCAGAATAAATATTAAATATTCTTAAATATTTGGGCATGTTTAGCAAGTCTTTTCACCCTACAGGTACCCTAAAACAAACACTAGAGGTAAAAGGTACACTCCCAGCAAAATCCACAAGCCAATTCCTAATAGCAATACTTGCTACAAGAACCAGCAAACCTCAGCCTCCTTTGTCCAGAAAGGAGATATTGTCCCTGTAGTCTTACATCTACGTTCATATTATGATGAATTTAAAATGCCATACAGTAAAAGCTAGCTTTTTTTTAGACATTTAAACAAAGACCATGAGAGAGTATTGCAAATTTCAGGTAGCTTCACGTGGTTGATTGCAGACAAATCATTGCTGCTTGGCCCTCATGGAACTTCCTCTCCCACAGTCAAAGTGAATCGTAACAACTTGATAATCAGTAAGTAAATAAATGAATAAAATCATTCACAATTGAGTATAAAATTTACAGTTTACTAGTCTTGCAGTTCACTTGCTAAAGACACTGTGGTTAGAATGAAGCTGCCAAGTGTGAGAGGAGGCATCTCAGTGCTAACGTGAAGGAGTGCACGACGTCAGGGGGAAGAAGCAAAGGGTCACTTCAAGTGAAACAGTAAGTACACGTTTGTACAAGTAGCCAACATCACAGATTACTGTGAAATATTGCAGCTGAATTTTAAAGGATACTAGTTAATTCTGAATTTGATGAAATATATGTCACTTCTAAACTTATTCAAAGAAAGTATTGTGTTATTTAGGGGAATTTCTCTCTGCATGAAAGCTCTATTAAAGAATTTAGCAGCACTTAGCTAATTTTTGGACTGATCACCTTATTACATCAGCCACAAGGAATTATTATGATTTCATTTGATGTATCAAGAAATAACACTAATATCCTCAACAAAAGTATCACCATATTTTTTCAATGAAGTCCATACTCAAAGTGAGAGCAAACAAAAATATTTTGTTTCTTACTAAGTGTGGAAATATGGTAGAACTGAAATAGAACTTGCATCAATTCTTGATAATAAAATGTCAAAATAACACAATATAATAGAGTCTGAGTGATACATTTTAGAAGCAATTTGCTATCTTTTTTATATATATATGGGAAAGCCATTGTTTTACAAAATTAACAGAAAACTCAATGCAGTAATGCTGTTAGTATTCTAAGGCTAAAAACGCACTTTACCATGTTCATCTTGCCTATAAAATCCCTTCTAAGAAAGATCGTAACAGCTTGGTACAACTCCATGCATCTGCTTCGCCTGGAATGCTGTGTGCAGGTCTGGGGCCCCCCACACAAGAAGGATGTGGACCTGCTGGAGCAAGTCCAGAGGAGGCCGTGAAGATAATTAGAGGGTTGGAACACCTCTTCTATAAAGACAGGCTGAGAGAGGTGAGGTTGTTCAGCCTGGAAACAGAAGGCTGAAGAGAAGGGAGATCTTAGAGCAGCCTTCCAGCAGCTAAGAGGGCTTACAAAAAAGCTGCAGAGGGACTTTTCACAGGACAAAGAGAAATGGTTTTAAAATGCGAAGTAGTAGGATTAGATCAGATATTAGGAAAAAAGTCTTTACTGTCATAGTGGTGACACACTAGAACAGGCTACCCAGAGAAGCTATGGATGCCCCATCCCTGAAAGGATTCAAGGCCGGGTTGGATGGGGCTTGGAGCTACCTGGTCTAGTGGAAGATGTCCCTGTCCATGGCAGGGGGGTTGGAACTAGATGATCTTTAAGACTGCTTCCAACCCAAACCATTCTGTGATTCTATGATTTTTGCCAAGAGTCTTTCTTGTGGGTTTTTCAATACATACTAGAAGAAGTATGTATTCAGAAGAACTCCTGTTTGTAATGGCAGGCTATTCTCTCACCCGTCAAGAAGAAATGCTAGACTGTGCATGAGTATCAGTTGCAACTGGAAAAACAACAAAGTAAACCCTATATTCTCAGCAGTATAAGAACTGCTCAACTGTTTTAGTGTTTCTAAACTTCAGCAATGCAAAAAAAAATTAGGCTTAGCGCAAAAGGAGACATATTGAAATTAAATACATACTGGGTTAAAACATCATATCTTTCCCAAATATACCTCTTTGCGTGACAGGGAAAACCACTCCAAAACTTCGGGGAGTGATTTTGAGGCCAAAATGAAAGAAGATCAGAGTAAAGATTATCAAGTCCCTTGTTTCATTAATCATATATTCTGCTTGTGAAATTAAGAAATATGTGGACAGAACAACATTTTGCACGCTTAAGATATTTTAGAAGCACTTACCTTCACAGAGTTTCTGTTTTATAACTTCTTTAATTCTTGATATTGCAATATAATCTTCAACATAAAATACGTAAGTTGATGAAGGTTTGTTGGCAATAGCTTTAAGTTCATCCTCTTCAATTTCTGAGCCAACACCAATAGCAAACAAAGTGATTTTATTTTCCTTGCTTCTGCTGCTACGTCTTTGACTTCATCTTGGGACTTTCCATCAGTGAGAACAACCGCTATTTTGTTAAAAATCTTGAAGATTTTGCAAAAAGATGGTCATAAGCAAACTGAATAGCTCTTCCTGTTCTTGTATTTCCTCCCAGATAGTGTATGGACTCCATTTCCCTGATGAGGTTCTCAGTGGATTCATGAGTTCCAAGGGGAATTTCAAGTACAGGGTATCGCTGTACTGGACAACTCCAACTTGAATAAACTTTGGCCCTATGTCAAAATTTCTTGTAATATTGACAAGCCAACTTTTGATTATTTCAAAGTTTTCTGGGCCAACACTGTAAGAGCCATCTAAGATAAAACTAAATCCGCTGGAGCAGTTCTGCAACCTAAAAAATAATAAAAATCAAATAATATTTTAATGAACACTTTCACTTTCTCTTTCCAGAGTAATGTTTTCACTATTAAGTGCTGCTTGTATTAGGATCTATATTGACAAATACATTCCATTAAAAAAAAAAATCAGAGGAGTTTATTGTTTGTGTAAGCCACACAGATCTAACCTGGTATCTGAAAGTCTAGAGACGAAAAGGAATTTTATGGAGTTTGAAAATTGCTAATATGGAGTAGTGAAAATTGCTGCATTGAGAGCAAAACTAGAGGAAAAAGAACTCACCCTGAAAGTATCATAGCCAGAGGAAATCTTCCACATTCCTTTATTCAGTCACTTTATCTTTCAAAAACTACCTTGCTTTAATGTTTTCTTTTCTATAAACCAGATTTAGAGTACAAAACATGGTTTGATGGGGTTGAGATTCTAATTTTGGACAATAGCAGGAGGTCCTGTCCCAGAACTGAGGTTATCTCAGCTTCCATTCATGGAATCTTTATTTTTCCTTATTCAGTTTCTCACATAACATTAAGAAATGGCTTCTGAAGAAATGAAACACAATACTCAGACATAACTTTAAATCAAGATTGGAGCTTTACAGTTTCCATCTGCCCTCTTGAGCACTTCCAAGACACAAAGAGAAATATAGATATTCCCCTCCTAAAGGAGACATATTTAAGCTGTTTCTCACATATTATAGGATTTCACTAGGAAAATTATACTGGAAGAAAATCACCATCAACATCAAAAATGGGATACTAAAAAATTCAAGGTATTCTTTGAAGTGGCAGTTATCTGAAATGCAAAAATTAAGACCTACTTGCTCTTGTTTCCCCAACTTCAGCTGAGATGTAATCATGAAGTAGCAGAACTAACAGCATCTGAAAAATGTTACGATCTGTGCCATGTGTATTTATTCTCAAGGTCCTGAGATAAAACTAGATGGAAAAAATGAAAAGAAAATACAGTGTTATGGTATTACAAAACATACCCAAGCTTCTCTGTTTAAAACTGTGCATGAAAAATAACTCTGAATCGAATCTGCAAGCCCAGATGTGGCCACCCTGCAATGAATCAGTAGGTTCATTCACAATTAGGTTATATTCCCAGCCATACTTGTCCAAACACTATCCCACTCTGTAGTCATTATCAAAAGACTTGACAGCCTGATTCAAAATGTAGCAAGTGTTTATGTATGAGATACTGGTGGGGAGGTGTTACTTCAGTCTCAACCCACGCACCTGCTACTTCAGGAAGTCTGGTACAATTCCCCCTTCTCTACCACAGGACTGAGACTGTCACCAGGAGTCAGGGTCTTAGTAAGCCCCAGCCCTTCCCCAGCAGAGTCGAGTGCTGCAGACTGTGTACTGGACATCCAAGATTATATAAATTATATACATCTTCAACTTTTGATTTTTTCCCCTCTGTTTATGTCTCCTTTGTTATGAGGGTTTATGAACTATAATCCCTGTGAAGCAAACATGCAATTTGGTCTCATATTGCTGTTATAAATACTATTTGACAAAATTACTTAAAGTAAGCTATGTTCATTCATTATGTTTACTGCAAAAAAAATTATCATAATGCTAAAGATACATTTTGAAGTACTGTATTAGAGGTCCATTAAGTTTAAAGACTCTGAAAAAAAGTATACCAAATCTCTTCTGTATTCTCTCTGCTCATACTTCAATGTAAAATGAAATTTTCAGGGTCAGTATATTTCAATGCCCTTCAGTGTCACTAATGTAAGTCGAAGAGGAATATTTAGTTTTCTGACTAGATATAAAAGACTTTGCTTTGTCAGTCATGTTAAATCTATTACACATAAGTTTACCACTAACTTTCTTGCCATTTTTTTCAGCCCATTTCCTAGAATTGAAATGCTTTCTTTACATAAGGCCAAGACTCCTTCTCTTTCACATTTTTTCTTCTAGTCATAAACCTTCCTGATGCCCACAACAAAAATGACCTAGACATCCACCTTAAAAAATATAATTAAAATATTTATTACACAACGAAATTAGAAGTCCATCTATCAGGCAGGGGGTGGGGTGGGAAGAAGAGGAGGAGGGAAGAAAATGTGTATTGTCCGTTTTATGTTGCTGATCTTCACTTTGAACTCTTGAGGGTAGACAAGGTGCCCACCGCATGACCAGTGATCAGGTATTGGCAGATGTCTGAAACCTCTGTAGTGCTGGAAAAGACTGGTCTCCAAAAATACACCAAAACACAAATTAGCATGCCTACTGCAAATGCCTCTTCTTAGGAGAAGAAATAGATACATGGAAATAAGAAACCATTTTCATTTCCAAGATTAGTTAAAGGAGTAAACTGAAGAGAATGCCACTTAATCACTATAACATACTGAGCAACCATCAAGCAGCCAGTAAGTTGTTACCTGCAACAAAATTCTACAGCAATTAAACATAAACCTTTTTCTCTGAAGATGTATCTACCTGACGTGATTTTTAGGAAAATGATATGAGAAAAAAGGATTACATAATTGTGGGGCCAAGTTGTAGGGGCAAATAGAGAAGCAGTAATTTCAATGTCAGGTTCATTCATGGTAGATTCATTATCTATGTTTGCCAAATTAGAAGATATGCCACAAATCAGTAAGTTGATTTACTCAGGTATTTCAAGAAAAAATTTGCTTTTTTCCACTGTTTATAGCACTCATTCTATCCAGAAAAAAAAAAAATCTCCACAACAACCTCAAAAAATGCAAAAAAGTCAATTTCCAGGAAATGCTACTCCTATCTAATATAATCACCTGAAGTTAATAATGCAAAAACATTGTTATTCTGTTATTAATCTCTCCTTCGGGTTACAGGTAATTGCAAGGTAACCCCATACTTTATTCATACTACCTTGCATCAAAATGGGTGAAAAACACAGATGAAGCACTTTGGGGTCTACGGGATAGGACATAAGATGCACTGTTCCAATGATGCTACACAAATACTGAGATATCATCTTCATTCAAACAGATTAAGTGGCAGTTAATCAATTTACCCTGATTATTTCAGACTTAATGGTTTGTATGACTGATTATTTAAAATCCCTTCAGCCTTTTCACGGTAAGTGTTTACTGAATGGTAAAAACACATCTCTCATGAGGCTAGATTGATCAATACCAAGAAACATATGAAATTAAATTCTATGGGGGAATTTGAATAGCAGGTAACTGAAGGACAACTGCCGCTTTTGGAATATAGAAAAATTTCACCCCATAACTGAAAAAAAATAAGACAGATTTCTGCACAGAGAGCACAATGCTGACCGTACCAAACTATAAATCCTAATGATTTCTCCCACCAACAACTCAAAAGAAAAAAAAAATTATAAGGAATAATTTTGAAAAAGAAGACTGAGCAAAATATCACAACAGTACATAAACTAATTTTGCTGTGTGTCACCTCTGACAAATAATAAATGATTATTTGTGTAACACCCATAGAATTATGTAAAAGAAAAATAAAAACAAGTAACTTAGTGACTTCATTGCATCAGTCTTCACTAAAAGGAGTACAGGGACAGTTACCATTAATCTTGCAGTTTTTTTTTAATTAAAACAGCATAATAAATTTTAAAAATTATTTTAACAACATGCTGCCTGCAACACAGAACTGGTATGTGCTCTGTCATGAGCACAGACACTTCAGGTCAGGTGAGGACACTGGGATCCTGCTCACTGGCATTGCTATCTCTTTCACCAACCCTGCAGAAACCATTAATGCCTTCCTTAAACTGCACCAGCCCTTTCATCTCTGCTCATCCTTCAGCAAGAACTACCCACTGGTACCTTCAGGGATAGAAGCTACAGAAAAGGCAGATACTCAGAGCTGGCTCAGTGGCAAAGGGAAAGCATGGGGCTGCAAGGAAGCCCTGTCCCTCTGAGGAAGGAGCTGCTCCACAGAAACACTAATACTTCACTATGGGAGAGGTACATGTGAAAATAGCATCTACTGACTGTCCTAGAGTAGAGAAAGCATCATGAATGCTACAGTAGCCATCAGTGTATGTCTTTAATGCTGAAAGACATTAAAGTCATGAAACTGTGACATCACAGCAAGATTTCTTTGGTGAAAACTGTGCTCCAACTTATATTTCTTAAAAAGAATCAGTAAAATAATTGGCAAAACAAGCTTATCTGATTCACAGAACCAAACTGTATTCCCTCGACAGATCATTTTTCCATCTACTTGTGAGAATCCTTCTGTATTTTATTTACAACAAAGCCTGTAGTTGGGAAATTCATTTTAAATATAAAGTCAAATAACTATTTAGTAGTCCAAAATGGACTTACTAATAGAACCCAAAATTTAAAGGATAAACCCAAAACTGAAGCAACTGAAGCCCAGGACTTCTCCACTGACATTGCCAAAAGCCAAAATTCATCACTACTGATCATGTCCCTACTATTTTCAGTTTTTTAAAGAGAAACAGAGAAGAATGTTGTCTCTGTGGTGGTCTATGGAAGTGCTCACTGCTGTATCCTCTGCCCTTGAGAGCTCTGCTGGTGCTACAAGAAATCAGGATCCTTGTGCCAACCTTTTGTTGTTGGAGCTGTAGGAGCTGGGTCAGATTGTGCAGGGAAGGCACTTGCTCCTTATTTCCTCTGCATCTGCAAACAATAGCCATGACGTAAAACAGTCTATCTCAGACAGAGGGATATCAATTTATGTAAAGGCTCTGCTGATGCCTTAAGGTCCATCTGGGTTTTTTGATTTTTCTAATTTTTATAAGCTTTATAAGTAGTTTATAGTAGAAGTAGATTTAGAAGCAGCAGCCCTTATTCCTTTACCCTTAGCATAGTAACTATACACATTCCCCAACCCTATCACCCCATTCCATGCTCCCCATATCAATTCTACCCCTGAATTGCAGTAGAAATGTTTAGTCTCTTTTTAAGATTAGGTCTTCTGTTTGAGGACATCTAATCCTGGCCTGAACCGCAAAAGCACAGTCAAGAACTGGGTGAATATATGCCCCTTGTACTCTGAAGAAGATGATGACTGATGAAAAGAGGGTCTTGAAAAGGCCCTAGCCCCAATTCCCCAGGGGTGGACTGAGGGTGGATCAGGGCAAAAGCCACAGGGTGGAAACATCTGGGATTGGACAGACGATATTATAAATTGTGACATCTGTACAGAGGGACATGCGCGCGTCTTGTAATCTTTATGCCTAGGCACAAATTAAAAAACCCTTTCCTCACCTCCAAAACTAATTTGCCTCGGAGTTTTCTTCTCCCTGAATTTTCCTTAGGCAACACTGCTCTGAGATCCTGAAATGAGGGGCTGTAGAGTACACCCTATATTTTTGAGCAATTTTCATCAAGACTCAGGCAAGTTTCTGTGCATATCAGAGGATATGAAAGATAAAATCCTAGCAATGCTACTAAGCATCAGGCCCTTGAGCCATGACCAACACAGTAGTAGTGTAAGACCCTGTTCTCCACCAAAGCAGAGTTGGCAAAGTACTATTTCTGTCTTCACCAAAGGCAGGAAAGATAGTAGAGTAAAACCTGTCTGCATCAGCCCTGTGAATGCATGGTCAGAGACAGCTGACAGCCTCCCAATGCACATTCAGTTTTGTCACAGGTAGGAGTAAAATTCAGTGAAGTTTGGAAATTGTGATTCATCAACTCACCCACAGGCTGTGTCATTTTAGGCAGCTTTAACCAACGGCACAGTTCCTACACCTTATTTCTTGTTTTCTTCTGGGTGCTGCAATTTTCCTGTGCAGTAGTGTTTGTGCCAACAGGGTCACTGAACACTGCTGACTGGGAAGGACACTGAATTTAGGTTTCCTATACAGTGGACATGTGATACAGCCATTACTGAAATCAATAGACTCTACTCAACTCCTGAATGAATTCAAGACTGTCAGCCTGTTACAGACGGCAAAGGCATGCAATTCCCAGAACAGCTTTGCTACACAGAAGTGCACAGAGGTTCAAACTACAGTATTTCCTGTATGAATGCACAGTAGAATAATTTCACATCCAATTGAAGTTTTCAGTAGGAAATTTAGGTGCTAAGCATGTTAGGGAGTATTTCCACTTTGCATTTATGACACCTAAAAGCAGCACCTTCTGTAACTCAAAGATCAGTTTACTGATGCAGTCTTTCCGTAGCCCTTTTTTCAGTGACAAGATAAATATATCATTTTACTCTTTCCAGGAATACTCTCTGAGGAAAGTTTCCATTTAGAGCAATTTGAAATTTTACAGAATCAAAAATTTTTGTTCTTCAGTGCAGTTTTGTCACTATTCAAACTGGGGAATGGAGAGACACACATTTCTTTTCTCTGAGAGCCCTGGCTTCTCTGCCACATGAAGATTTCTTACTAAGAACTACATTGAAGAACTACACTGAAAGGAGGAGTTCCTTCTTTCACTTCCATTGCTAGTTACTGCCTAAGAAAGTCACGAATAGTATGATTTTAACCTTTCAAGCATTCTGAGAAAATAATCAGACTAAAGGTTATATATATTATCTAGCCTTCCAAGTATAAATTAACACTTCTCTCATATTGCATCACTGCATAAACATCTCATAATTCAACTAGAGATATTAGGTTTGGCCTACAAAGGGACAAATACTAAGACATTACAACAATAATGACTGAGAGGACATATAAGAGATTCTTTGCATTTCCAAAAATTATGCAATAGTACAGAAACTGTAGAGCAAGAGAAAAGTAACCCTGAAAATTGTGATAAATATGCATTAAATAATGTGGAAAAGTAATGCAATATTGCATCACCTTCTTTTTATATTTGCTCTCAGTTTTCAAAATTAATGGGGTTTACAAATAAAATGTTAGGGCAATTTACATTTAACTATTTATTCCTAACTCTACCTTATGCTACCAGTCTTAAGCATTCGAAAAGTCTATGAGGTTATTCTAAGTCAGTTTCTTTTACCAAGTAATTCATCTGAACCTGTATTTATTTCAACTTGGATTTCAGTCCATTCTGCATTTTTTCCATATCTTGTTCTTCTTCATTTGTTTTTTTGGTGGGCACAACTAATGAGATTATTATACTTGCAGACATTTAAAAGGGTAATAGCATTTCCTGGGAAGGGTGAGGCTGTGAAGACATCATTAATTTAGGCTCAATTTGCACATACATTTAAGTACATAAATGCAAGATTGCATATAAACAGATAAAATCTCCTACAGTAACGAGTACATCAGTATCCCATCTACCATTTCTTTCTATTTTTATGTTGGAACAAACTCTTGGCATAATCAGCAGTATAATTACACTCATACCAGCAGTGTTCTACAACATTAAACATATGACTATAGTTTTTATTAAGAGGGGTCAAGAAAGAAAACCATATGTTTAACATATTATGAGTTTTCTTTCAGCTTTAATAGTAAGTACTAATGCAGCAATGATGAAAGTAGCTGTTAAATGGTTTCCTTCTGGTTAAGCAACAGCTGCATTAAGTCCATATAAGGATACATGGCAATACAAGTACACAGAGTAGAGTACAGTTTGATATATTTTATTTCCTAACCCTGAAACCAAGCAGAAAGCATTTACTGGATTCTCTTAAAAAGAAAAGGCTAATGGGGTTTTGCTTGGTCTGTCCACCCCATTTCCTCCACCTTTGCTATCATTCTTTTACAACAGTAGCAAGGGTAAGAGGCATAGTTTTGTTTGCCCTCTCTATAAATCTAAAAGCCTACCTGACAGACAGACTAAAGAACAGAGATCTCCAAACAGAGCTGGAGAAACACATGAAAAAGTGAGGACAAACGTAGGCAAAGACCCCTTGCAGCTGAGTGAGTATATCAAGTCCACAGCTGCAGCAATGGGAGCTGTGCAGGGCTGATGGCAAAGCAATCTAGGTTAGCTGAAAGTCAATGTCCAAGTGCCTGCAGAATGTGGATGATACTGGAAACCTCAGAGAAACATTAGCATCACATCTCGTCCACATTTTCAGAAATCAATCTCACCTGCCTCCACACAGACCTCTGTGGTCCCTCAAGTAATATACTAGCATGGTCTATTCCTGCTGCTCAAACATTATTTTGCATTTCCCCTTCAAAACTCAGTAAGGGCACTAAAACTACTTCAAGACTATTTTTGATATTTCATTCATTTTTGCCACAGCCAAAATTTAAATATTTCATTAAAAATAGTTGACTTAACAGTCAAAAAGAGCATTGCTGAAACTACTGATAATGCAAACCACGTCAATCTTCACTCCAGAAGACATTTTAGGGATAGATAATAAAAAAATCCAATGGGCCAGTACTTTAAATGCAACTATTCTTCAACATGATTGGAATTTCCATGATTAGGGGTATTCAATATAAACAAAATAAACTAACAGGAATTAATACTACATGGTAAGACTACACTCCATATTTATAGCTTTAATATATATATACTGCATAAAGTATTATGCAGATTATATAAAGGAGCAGAGAGGATTAAAGAATTTACCATCTTTTCAGCAGATTTTGGAAAGAACGCTTTTATCAATTGTATAAAGACTTTACACCAACTTCAATGCTGTACATTGAAGACTAAAGCAAGCAGTTGATATATATCATAACCCAAGCAAAAAGACATTATATTTATTAAAGCAAATAATTCCCTTAACTGGGATGGGCTGACAATTTATTTTTCATATGATTGGAGTAAACCACACAAACTCACAGATTCCCCAATCTACAGCAGAGAACGTCTGTATTCATGCTCCAATATCTGAAGTCACAAAAGACTTGTATTTTTAAATCCAATTTATTCTGGCACTTTACATTTTGTTGGATTTATTCCCACTCCAAGAGAATGCTGTTCCAGGAGCCACCAATTAGTTACTATGAGTTAAAGAAAAGGAAGCTTACCACAGCATTTGAACTACTGGACTGACACACAGACTGACTGGAAAACAAGTATGAAGATGGGCAACTTATGTAAGTACCACGCTTGGCATCTCAGAGTTCTCGGGCTGTCAACCAATTAATTTGAAGTCTCCCTGGAAACCGTGATTTCATCCTGTCCTGCGAAAAGCCTGTGCTGTTATTCCTCTCTTATCAAGCATCTTGAATACCACATAAATTTCTCTCCTTGAACAACCCAAGAAAAACAAACCAGCTAACCATTAGGATAAAATCTGACACTGAAAATTGTACAGTTGAAATTGACCTTGCATGTGATAATAGGATTCCACATAAGAAATGTTTCAACCTACTCCTACAGGAAACCAGAAGTTTCCAATGTGGAGCATGCACATGTACAAATAACTACGTTTACCAATAGAAAAACATAAAACAGTTTAATAAAAATTACTACCTGGTACAATAGTTTGGGAGAGCATTTTGTCTGCACTAAGGAATGTAGTGTTCAATTGGGCCAGTGCCTTCCGTTGAGGCACACATAACTAGAAATTATATAAAAAGTTATATAGAATTACACATAATTATATATCATTTAGCAATGAAACCACCATAGAAACTGGCTCAAGTCTGAGAGAAAGGTACAACAATCTCTAACAAGTGTTGATAAAAGAGGCATAAACGCAACATAAAAATGGATTCAATCCAAATAAGAAATTCTAATGCAATTAAAAGACTACTTTAGGATTATGTCTAGTTGACAAAAGATACATGGAATTGCTCATCCAATTGCTGTGGTCTCAGATTTCTCAGAAAGGCAAAACAGCTGAGGACTCAAAAATATTGGCAGTGCTACCAGATTCAGCTAGGTCCTGATATGTCAGACACATTTCTGCCAATACCTCCTCTGTGGCATTTGCAGCCACATTAGAATCTAAATCCAATTTTCAGGCTTCCCCCACCCCTTCCCACAATTTATCCAAACACCAAAGAGAAAACTTTCAGGCCAGAGACTTCTATACGGGAAGGGGAAGCATATATACATTTTATTTACACAAATAATACTATACAAGCTAAAAAGCAACTATATGTATTTACACTTCTATCAGTCCCTCTGAAGCTTCTCCTTTTAATTTTAGTCCAGAAAAGCCTTTCAAGGCAGATAGGTAACACAGCCTCTCTCTCGTGGGAGTGTTTAGGGAACCTGAAACACTCCCCCACCAAACCTCCAGTTGTTGCTGCAGTCTTGTCTTCTTCATGAAGTCCAAGATAGCTTTGAGTCCTTTCTCCTTGGTTCTGTGTCATTTCTGCTGTGTGATCTCTCTCTCTCAGTCTCATACCTCGGTTCTGTAGGCTGCTGTAATTCAGTCAGTTTATCATAGCGTCTTCCAAGTCAGTTTTCAGCTGCCCCCAGTCAAACCTCGGCAGGGCAACTCTCGAGTCTCTCTCTCTGGCCCGTCTCCAGTTTTGCCTGGGATTCTTCTCCCTGGCACCGAGCTGCTTGGTTATCAGCCCGTCTTCTGGCTCAGCTTCAATACTAAGCCTTGCATCCACTCCCACTAAACAGTGAGAGGAAAAAAAAGCCCCCTAGCCTTGGCCACAGGCAGCTCGGTCCAGTTATACACTGTCCCAAGTGCTCCGTAGCCCAGCTGCAGGGGGGGGGAGAGGGCCAAGCCTCCTCCCTCTCACCTCAGGTGTTGTGAGTCGCATCCCTCACAAACACTCACTCCAAATGCTGCCTCTAATCCTGCTGTGGGCTGCAGGGCCTCTCCTCCACCCTTGGAGGGGGAAGGAGGAGGAGGCTCTGCCACCCCTTCGGCCTTCTCACCCTCACACAGCAGCAGACACCAACAGAATTGCCAGCAGCTTCTGGTGATTGTGTATATATGATTTTCAGCAGCAGCGAACAAGAGGAACAGTGACTGGCCCTCCAGGGAACACTGCCCTGGCACCCAATCATCTCTGGGCCCCTCGCTCTCAGGTGGCCAATCTCAACCATGACATCCTCACACACTTCTTTCTTTTCCCCTTAAATTTATTTTCTTTCCATCTTTTATTTTGTTCTCCACTTTTAGGAAAGGGAAGATAGGGTTGGCTTAGCTGTATTTGCAATGTGATGACTGCAACATTTACCTTGAAAATAAGAGAGACGCAGTAAAAAATACTCAATAGGTGATTTAAATTAAGTTTACTATGTGAAGGAAAGAAGTCTATGGGCTTCATTTGCATCCTTGAAGTAAAGACCAGCATCAGAAATAGAAATTATATTTTTCTGTCTCCCTATCTTTTTCTTCTATTCCTTTCTCCTGTTTATCCCTCAAACAGATTTGCATTCCAGCACCAAGCACATTAGTGTTATTCATGTATCTTTTTCCACAAATTATACTTAATGCTACTATTAGTTTTCAATTTAAGTACTGTCAAATGCTGGAAAGGATAAGAACGATGCCATGGACGCCTGCTTTGGTCAAGAAGGTTTCAAACTTTACTTGAAAGCTTGGTTTTTTGCAATTCTTTAACTGTCCCTCTTTTTCCCTCATTTCCAGAAACATTCGATAAAAGGTAAATCAGATTAAGCTCTTTTTTTCCAATAGCAATCTGTAGTCACAGGAAAAGCTGATTAAACTACCTGTTCAAGCTTCAAAATTTGATGTTATTGTTTTACACAGCAGAATGAATGGATGTTCGTTCCATTTAACTTAGTACAGCCTTCAGACTACACAGAAAGGTATAACGAAGTAACTGACCTCTAAACCATTTGATTATATGTTAGCATTTTAACAACAATATATAAATTCACTGACATCAAATGAAGAAGAATCATAGAACAAACAGATAAAAAGGATTTTTAGGTTTTCCAATTCTATGTTCTTTAAATGATAGGGTTCTTTTTACTTAGTCTTACTTTAACTGAAAATATTGAAAAAGTCATTCAAAAGAGGCTGTGATGGCTGAAGGAATGGAAATACTAGAAATTCTAGAGGAATTTAGGACCTAGGCTAGTGAAAACTTTGAAAGAATTCCAGTTGTATTCAGGGGAGTTAAATCAAACCCTTAAGATTTTAAACAGTTTTTTGAGGGAAGAAAAAAGAAATTTAGTACATTCATGCTTGAAGGGGAAAACATAAACATTTACTGTTTCAAGCATATCCAAATGTGGTACTTTGAGAAATACTCGCAGTTCCAGATATAGTATGATCCCAAGCAAAAATTAAAACAATGCACAATTTCCATGCCCAGCTGCTTTACCACTGCAAGAAGACTAAAGATATTCCAGCGAGTATTCCTGATCACTTTCTTTACACTGTGATGACTCTTACAGCCCATTCTATGAAGACAATTATTTTTATTACATTTATAAAGTATAAAGCACCTTCCTGGTCCTAACCATACAGTTTTCATTCAGTCCACAAAACAACTAAGGACACAGTAGCTGAAGAGTTGAGCAACTAATGAATGGACAAATCACACCAAGAAGGTTTTGCTGAGGTGCAGGGTGGTCAGAAGGCCAGGGCTGTCCTGCACTATCCAACCCATGTCTCTGGGTTGGATATTTCTCTGCTTTCAGCATTGTTTCACACAGATAAATAGCATTATGAAAAAATACTAAGTAAGCCAGAAGATCAAACTTCTCCCTGGGTGTTGTACATCATTTTCTGACATAAGAAAAACACCAGTATTTTCCAATGTCCCCGGCAGGCATCTCAACAGGGAGCTGTTTTTTTTTTTTCATTTGGTATGCTTGTTATTGCAGGATCCCAGATTAATTCCCTATTTCTACTCAAAAGCCTTGTAATTCTGTGGTGGGTCGATCCCAGCTAGAGGCCAGGTGCCCACCAAAGCCACACTATCACTCCCCATCTCAGCTGGAAGTGGGAGAGAAAATATACCAAAGGGCTCATGGTTTGAGATAAGGGTAGGGAGAGATCACTCACCTGTTACTGTCACAAGCAAAACGGACTCGACTTGGGGAAAAACTAAATTTATTAACATTCAAATCAGAGTAGGATCATGAGAAATAAAAGCAAATCTTAAAACACCTTCACCACACCCCTCCCTTCTTCCCAGGCTCAACTTTACTCCCAAATTCTCTACCTCCTTCCTCCAGAGGCACAGGGGGATGGGGGAATAGAGGTTTGCAGTCAGTTCATCACACATTGTCTCTATTGCTCCTTCCTGCTTAGGGGGGAAGACTCTCATGCTCCAGCATGGGGTTCCTCCCTTGGAGACAGTGTTCCACGAACTTCTCCAACATGAGTCCTTCCCACAGTTAATGAAACTGTGGGTCCTCGGTGGGATCAGAAGTCCTGCCAGTAACCTGCTCCAGAGTGGGCTCCCTCTCCATGGAGCCACAGGTCCTGCTAGCAGTCTGCTTCAGTGTAGGCTTTCCCACAGGAACACAGGCTTCTTTGGGCATCTGCCTGCTCCAGAGGGGTCCTCAAGGGGCTGCAGGTGGATCTCCGCTCCACTGTGGACCTCCATGGGCTGCAGGGGCACAGTTGCCTCACCATGGCCTTGACCACAGGCTGCAAAGGAATCTCTGCTCTAGCACCTGGAGCACCTCTGCCCTCCTCATTTTTCAGTGGCCCTGATGTCTGCAGAGCTATTCCTCTCACATATTCTCACTGCTCTCTCTGGATGTAGCTGCCATTCCATCCCTCTTCTTCACTACATTATCGCAAAGGTACTACCACCATCACTGATGGGCTCAGCTTTGGTCAACAGTAGATCTGTCCGGGAGCCGGCTGGTATTGGCTCTGTCGAACATAGCGGAAGCTTCTCTTCTCAGAGAAGCCACTGCTGTAACCCTCCCAATACCAAAACCTGGCCACAAAAAGCTAATACAACTTCACACATCCAAACATGGATGCTCTATTTTGTCCCAGCCCTTGAGCAACAGTGTATATTGAGGTGACTATGGAATAGTGACACCAAAAAAAACCCAACATCTCTGAAATAACCTACATAGAATAAACTGATGGCAATGATTATTCTGAATGATCTAGGAAGCACTGCTGTTGTAGATATCCCTCAGTGCCTGCTAATAAACCTGTTTCTGATTATTTAAAGAATCACCACCAATGAAGTAATTTAGCTCCTTGCAGGGACCAGGGGAAGTGGGGAAGGAGGTCAGGAGCATTGCTACAGGTCACTGAGAGAGAACCTAGACCTCAGATGTCTGAAGGATTCTGGAGGACTCCTGAGTCCTGACGACGCAGAAACTGCATGTAGTCCTGGCCAGTACTGTTCTGGGGTTGTGGGAGCCTAAGTGGGAGACAGGAATAAAACCAATGTCTCTTCCTCTCTCCCCCAATCTCAGCCTCTCTACCTAAATGCAGAGAAAGTGCGCTTTTATTCCATGTAATTCTTTAAAATTTAGTGGTGCTTTTTCCCCTTTCACAACTAACTAGCTCTTCTCTTTCATTGTTTAGGGGTCAATGTTAACATGTTAAAAATATTCCCCACATCTTTGTGTGCTGGAATTTTCAGATGTAATACAGAGTGATGTATCCAGCTAAAAAGTATCTGTATCATAACTGCCTAGATATCACATTCCTGTTTTATGACGAGCCTTGATGATGCTGGGGAGTGATTCTCCCACTACTAAGCTAGCAGAAACGTAAGTACCATCTCATCTCTCCCCATGAAAAAGTCTCTGAACCCTATAATACTGCTTTAACCTTTTACCTCCTCTATCTTTGCTTTTTCTTTTATCTCTCTCCAGACAGTCTGGGTTACTGGCCACTTGTTTCATTTAATCTTCAGACATTCATTAATCAGGTTTTAATAGTGCAATAGTGCAACTCCAAATCTCCAGAGCACTGTGAGAACTACATTCAAGACTGAGAGTTGTTTGGTTTTATAACAATTCCAACAGACAGGGACATCCAAGTTTGTTATACACTTGGAAATTCTTAGAAATCTCAGTGTTCAAAACTGCAGAAAATTATCCCTCAGCCATTGCAGACAATTCCCCACAAGCTGGCATCGTAAGGATGGAGTGGGGGTGGAAGGCACCATCCTGTTCCATCTTGCTAGGTGACTCATGGCAAGAAGGCGAATTCCTTCCTCCCACTCTATGACTATGAAGAAATCTTCAACATATGGGTCAGAGAGTTATCTGGCCCCGAGGGATGAGATTTGCTAGTATACTCAGCAGTGATCCCGAACAGTCATAAGTACTCATCACCACACACCCTCTTAGGTTTGCACAAGGGAACCAGAACAAATAAGGCTCCTCTTTTGAGCATAATTAAATATTATTTACCAGAAGACCTACCATAGACTACTCTGACAGATTACTTATTTACAATATTACAACCCATACACTAAACAGCCAAAGACTTTCCCTTGAGGACATGGTTTAGCAGTGAACATGGTGATGGTGCTGGGTTGACAGCTGGAGTTCATGGCCACAGAATCACAGAATATGCCACGATGGCAGGAATCTACAAGGATCATTCAATCCATCTACTAGCCCTGCACAGGACCATCCCCAACAGTCCCACCATGTGCCTGCGAGTGTCGTCCAAATGCTTCTTGAACTCTCTCAGGCTTGGTGCTGTGACCATTTCCCTTGGGGGCCTGTTCCAGCACCCAACCACTCTCTAGGTGAAGTACCTTTTTCTAATATCCAATCTAAACCTCCCTTGACACAATTCAGGTAATTCCCTCAGGTCCTGTTACTAGTCACCACAGAGAAGAGATCAATGTCTGCCTCTCCTCTTCCCCTTACAAGGAAGTTGTAACTGCAACGAGGTCTCCTCTCAGTCTTCTCCAGGCTGAATAGACCACGTGACCTCAGCCACTCCTCATACAGCTTCCCCTCAAGGCCCTCGAGAGCAGAGCGGGACAATCCCCTCTCTCGACTGGCTGGAGATGCTTTGCCTGATGCCCCTCAGAATATGTTTGGCCCTTCTGACTGCCAGGGCACTGCTGACTCATATTCAACTTGCCATCGACCAGGACTCCCAGATCCCTTTCCATGGCACTGTTTTTCCAACCTTAACAATTTTATGATTCTATTCTGCCTCTTTCATGCCATTCCACTTGCAACTTTTCTGTTCAAGAAAACAGTGCAAACAGTTCTGTTCTTTGATTTTTTGACATGAAAAGGCCTAGAGTTTATAAATAATTCAAGTGTGTCACATTTCTGAATCAGCTAGCTTGAGTTAAATTAGCAACAGGTGCATTAAATGGCCATTAGAGGTTAGAGCAGTTTAGGGAACATCTTTTCTTTCAAAAGATCAGATTAATTTTTCCAGAGTAATTCCCGTATCTCAAAACATACAAGATATGTGTAACTTATTTTCCATAGAGTCCATTAAGAAATGTCTACTGCTACCAATATAGGTTGCAAAAGAACGAATAAAACAACATGGCACACTTATTAGGACCTATGACAAGCTGCTTACACTGTATATTAATGGTATTGGACAGGCCTGAATGAAGTACAGGTCGCGCTTTCTTGAATAAACAGGTGTACAGCTCACCTTTCAGAGGAATACCGCAAATTTAAAAAAGCAGATTTTATATTATCATAAGTTTTAATAAGAGGGTTTTTTTTCAAAAAGTGAAAGGAATACAATATGTTATTATTTGTGCCAGAAATTTGACATTTCTGAAGATGCCAGATGCATTTTCAGACATATTCCAGAGTTATTTAACTTGAGATGAGCTTTTTTTAAAAAAATGTCAAACTGGTACTCTTAGAAAATGTCAAATCAGTGCTCTTAGAAAAACAGGTAGATTTCAGGTTTGTTTAAAAAGATGAATTTATATACAGAGGGAATTCTAATCTATTCTGTGTTCCCATAACACAAAATCTTGACTATCACTTACAGTGTTTCAGAGCAAATGCTTAGAGTGTTTCCTGGGTTTATTTTGGCACTAGAATGACTTTGTATTCTGGCACTTGAATGACTTTCAGAATGACTGTATAAGGGTCATCTCTTTCAAAAAAAAGTCTCCTTGGAAGAGTCTCTGGGGTATAGTATCAACAGTCAAAGATGGTGTGTAAAACTTAAACTATAAAAAACTGATCCACTGACTCAAATGGATTTCTTGCCTCTGAGCGTTATTCAAGATGTGTGATTAGATTCTCAGTTCTTATTTGGGCTATATAATTGATCAGAATTCACAATCAATTTAGCTATAGTTTAGCCATAACAACTAGCAATGATAACTAATCCATATTAGCATTGCCTTATATCTTAGATCTTTAAAATCAAATGCTGTCCTGTATGTTTTAGAATGAACTTGTTAAAGATGAACTCTATTTATGCACATGATTACTGGTCCTCAGATAGTACTAAAGGTGAAAAAAGGGAACAAACAAATAAAGCAAGCCAGTTTCTTCTCAGTCATATTGTAAAATAAACTTCCGTGACAACAAGACCAGATTTAAAATATCAACCGGTGAAAAAGGTATAAACAACAAAAACTAGAAAATAACCACTTTAGGAAAAAACTGTCAAAATTTCTATGTCACAAAGGTACATAGGATTATTTCCCAGTAATTGTCATAATAAATATTATTATTTTCCATGGTATCAAAATATTCTTTACATCTTGGCCTATTCATTTTCAGGAAAGAAAAGCTATTTCCTGTGTATTCAAACAAGAAAATAGGCTAATGATTTAAAGTGATTATATATTTACTTCAGGTATCAACAATCAGTGCTTAAGTTCTATTTTGGTATTAGTGTAGCAGAGTTTTCAGGATGAAATCACCATATAACAGAATTTCACCGCACTGATTTCTGAGCAAGATTTCATTGCCTGCAGTTGTCCAACTTTTCAAAGGCATCCTCTAAGTAACTCTGTAGGAGCAGAAGACATATATCACCCAGCTCTATTTAAAAATCAGACAGTGACCCATGAAACAAACACAAAATTGCATGTGGTCAAGTGTAGAAGAGAGAATCAGGTTTTCTGCAAACGAAATGCTCTGTACTGGACAGCTCCAGGATGCTTTTGTTGAATGCCTTTACTTGCTACTCTCAGGTACCATCAAACCATGAGCTACTAATAACCCATGGTGAGTTCTTAGCATAAGTCGGTATACTTATACCTATATAGAGAAGTAATTCTTCTTTGCTAGAAAAACCTCATCTGAGGGCAGATCAGAAAAGAAAATAAGAGATAAAATAATGGAATGCTCTTACTCTTCAGGAAATAAAATTAAGCTTTACTCTTGGTACTGCTTGGCTTCCTTGAAGACAGCTATGTGCTTCTGAAAATTAGGTGCAGCTGTCCTCTCTTTTGAGATCCTTAACGAAATCCTCTGCACTGTGGCTTCCCTCCCCTTTTTGGCAAAATTGTCAATCTTCATTTCACCCCAGTCATGAGCACGCCATGGCCATGTGGGCCTCTCTGCACAGCAAATGGACTTAATCACAGGAGCATGCAATTAGATTCCTTTCTCCTCATTGAAAATTCACCAGGGAATAACAAACATAAAAACCTCCATTGTCCACGACCTTTAAAAAGAATTTGCTGTTATTCCTATTCAGCAAATCTTCTTCTCCTTCCCTACCCCTTATTCCTTTCCATGTAGTAAAACAGCAAAAAACACCTTTATCATTTTATCTTCTAGTATACTGCAAGGGTATATTTTTTACAATTTAATATACTGCTAGCATGTAGCTACATTTTATCATCAGTAATTTCTCATGGCTTGTGTCATTCTACACAGGACCTGAAAGATTCTCAGTTTTATTTTTCAGGGATAGGAAAAAATGCCTCCAGGTCTCTTAATTGCCTTTATTTCTCCATTTTCTTTTTCTCTCAACTTCCAGACAGAGCTATTCAAAAAGCCATTTAATTTATTTGGTTGGGGTTTTTAGGCAAAGTGACACCTTCTGAAAGACAAATAGGACTTCTTTTCAGTAGGTAAGAATTTCAGTTTCCTTCTAGTAAGTAAGACAATTAGGTGTTTTGCCTCTGAAAATTCCCCTCCACATATTAACACCTTTTATTATTGCATTTCCACATCACCTTTCCTTTGTTTTAAGTTGCTATGAAGGGCTGCACTCTAGCTCCAAGGTTCTTGGCTGTACTTTCCCACATTGCTCTACCTCATGACTTGACAATGAACCTCATGGTATATCTCAGCAGTTCTCTCACCCAGTTCTGTTCCCTCCTAACAGAAATGTCATAAGCATTGCGGATACCATTCCACTCGGGGAAAGAAGGCACACAGCTCCTTACCAAGACAACTGACATTAAGTTTGGCTCATATTCTGCCAACAGTGATCTACTTACCCCTTACAGTCCTGTGCTATCAGGGCCAAGATTTTAAGAGCTGGAGACTCTCATATCCAGCTCCCATTGGCAATCAAACCTCTGATAAAATGAAAGTTCAACATTATGTAACTTTCCCATGAGTTTTGTCTTGGGCATAAAGTCTAATCTCAGAGCCACTTCGACAGAGTGCTTTTTTGTTTTGAAACTTTTCCCACAGTTGAGAAATAAATGAATTCACAAAGCTAACAGTTCTCCATGGTCCACTCCCGCCTCTACCATCTTCAAGTCATGTTCTGCATAATTCACCCACCCTTTAGGTCATTGCACAGATGCGTCCACTCCCTCCTCTCCACATAGGACACTGCAGCTATGCTTACAGTATCTGTTTTCTCCTCTGCCTTTTTATTTAACTGGAAGTATTATTCTATCTTCCCTATGTGCAATGAGGAAAGGGGAAACAGTGGAAAACCAAGGTCAGATCCCAAGTGCAAGTAAGGAGGAACATGCTGATCTGGTCAAGGAGAGCTGCAATTAAAGAGATAGTTATTTAAACAGCCTTGCTTAGATGTCTCTCTAAGGGAGTCTGTCTGGGACGCAGCTCCCAGAGAGACACTCAGGAGATGCCAGGTGGTTAAAAGACTAAGAAAAAGAAATTACTACATTTGGGGACATTGAAGGCCGTAGGTACTTTACACAATTCTGCACACTTTAGTGAGCAAGGGTTATACCACAAGATATTAAACTGAGCTCAATAATCTGGTATTTTATAAACTGTACTGTTTGTATCAACAATTATATCACATAGTTGTATCACTATGCAAAGTTATCTTGACCTCTCCACATGTGATACTGCAAGCTCTTGTGGCATTACAGAGATCATAAGGGGTGAGAATTAGCATTACCTACTGAGACCAAAGGAAGCACAAGTACTCTTGACAACAAAGACTTCCCAAGTGTCTGCTAAAGGCTGAGCCTAGATGTACTCTTGCTGTTATACCAACTGCAGCACTCTTCATTTACGTGTCTTCAAATCACCCTAATTAGGCTCATTTTTATATGCTGAAACAGTTTTGACTGAAAAAAAACTTTTGGAAATCATTAACTCTACTTAATGAAGAAAGTACAGATTGTTATATTTTGGAAAGTACAAGCTGGCATGCTTTAAAAATTGTTGGCTTAATTTCAAAGTAGAGCTCTGGGGTTTTGGTTTTTTTCCACTTTCTGTTGATGTAGGATACAAATCAGTTCAGGCAAGTTAGAACATGTTTTATCATCACCATGGCTCGGAAAATTTACACAGAAAAAAAGGGAGAAAAATACACAAAAAAATAGCTTTGGGTAGAGTAAGTGTCTTTAAAATATACAAAAATGCTCTGACCTAATCAAATGGCAGTGTTAATGTACACTACAACCAAAGAAGTTGGGACACTCTTCATTCTGACAACTCAATTTCTCGCTTTCAAAAACAGCTTGAAAAAAGACACTTTTCTAGCATGTTCCACAGACAAAATCTTTTTAAAATATCCTATAAGTTTTGGCACACAGCACATATAGAGCTGTGAATATGCCATGTCAAGACAGACACATTTAGAGCCCTCCAGATAATGTTCTCAAAACATACAAAAACATATGAAAATGATCACTTTTTCATTCAACATCTTTTAGACCCACATACATACCTGCACACTTGTAAATAAGTAGCCCACTTCTACCAGTAGACTTTACCTGCGCCAAAAAAGATGGGGAGGGCAGAGCTACATCCCAAACTGCTGATTAGCACCTCGTATTTACACAGTACTTCTGACACCATCTCCAAGGACAGAGATGAGTGTTCATGAGGCAGACTTGCTATACCTCTGCCATACATCTCTCACGTCACTCAGGACTCCACAAGAAGCAAATCTTGCTCTTTATGATTACTGAAGCACTGTCCTCACCTCTGCATAGTCCCCTTACCTGTCTTCAGACCTCCCTTTACCACCTTCCCAACAGCCAGAACAAGCGACACTGAGATCCCCAACCCTTTTCCCAAAGTCTGGAAGGTATTGGCAGGGGCCAATGAAGAGGGAAAGAAAAAATGTTAGCTTGAGAAAAAATGTATGGCTGCAGAGGTGACAAGAGGCACCCCACAACCTGGGACAGTGCAGAAGATAATGAGAAGAACTGGTCTGGATGGAAAGTGTGAGGGAATAAGAGACCCTGCTGCCACAAAGCTCTGTCAAACCCTCCCTGTCCTAAAAATACCCTGAGCCCTCTTCATGACTCTGTCCCCTTGTCAGCTGCCAGAAGACCCCCTACCCCTAGTCCCACAGCCAAAGGGCCCTTGCAGTCATTTCCCAATCCCTCCTGCCCCAGAGGACCTGTGATTGATCCCAGTCCCTCTTTGTCTTCCCCTCTGCAATCTCCATAACTGTCTCATTTTGCCACATCAGTATTTCTTTCTGTCGTTGCTAAGAAGCCTCCAGCCTCTCTTTGTTATTAGTTCAAACCAGAGCTTCAGAGTAAGCTACTAGAACTAATCACAGAGAGAAAAATCTTGGAATACAAAAATCTGAATTATGAAGAGGCCTAAAAGTATAAATATTCAAGGTGGAAATGTAGATTTCCTATGTGTTAATGCACTATTCTTAACAGGCTTACTTTGAACTGACCAAAAATTCAAGAAAAAATGTAAATCTCACTGGCATGAATGATAGTTTTATTTTTAACCACATAGAGTTTAAGCAAACTTCCCTGCAATTTTTGCACGTTCTTAGTTATGGAGAATGGGTCTCATTTCAGTGCCTGTGTGTTTTACTTAGAGTAGCTATTAACTTCTCACTTCTTAAAGCCTATTTTACTACAGCATGAAACACACTGATAAAAAGATTTATTACTCAATCCAACACTGACATTGTATATAAAATTCCAAAAGGTTGACATGTATTTACTTTGTACTCTTCTTTCCACTCATAGTATTATGCAGTATGATCAACACTACTCATCTCCCTGGTTTCTATCTGCTGTTAATCATGAATAGTGTGCCTGACATCTACCCTCGAAGGCTAAATCAATCAGTGCTGCTTTAAAACAATGCCTGTGCAGATTAATGGTAACTTGGAAAAGTTTCTTTTGTAAGTCTCACAGTACCCCAGTACCACATAAACTAGAGAGAAGGAAAAAGTGTCTCAAGCCATTTTGTCTATGCCCCTACAGGTCTAAGTTTTCTTCTACCATATACTGCATTTTTCTGCAGCCAATCCAGTTCTAAATGATGCAACACAGAAGCCTTGCAGGGTTCAGCCTATTTTTAGGGGTAAAAACAGGGAGGAAATGTCAAGCCTTGATTATCGGGGGGGTGGAGGTATTTACCAAAGCAATATATATTACCATGGTGCAGCAACCTCCTTAACAATTTTCTGCTCATCCCTAAATTTTACTCTGGACTAGTAGTATTGGCTATTTACAAGCAGACCTGCCTGATGGAGCCACCTCCAATCCAAAGATCTGAGTTTGGTTGCCATGGGTGGTCAAAGAGGTGCAATGGATTCTCCAGGCAGAGGATGCACAGCAGCCATCAAACCTTACACCCCGATATGCTCCAGCCAAGGATGTGTTGCAGAAGGACAGGGTGCTGAAGCACATGTGTCTCTATCACTAAAAATTCCAGTTCTATAGGTTATGCCATTTTGTGTAACTGGGGAAGATAAACTCTTCAACAGCCTCCTTGTGACCATCACCCTGGCACAAATGGCAAAGTTGGCCTTTCACTCCTGTCTGCTCACCCTTCCTAAAGTCCACATCTTCAGATACTTCAAATACTCACTACTGTGCTAATGGGCAGATTTCACACATTTTTAACACACAATTTGGATCAACAGAGCTTTGAAATGCGTCAAGGGCCTCACGGCACTAACAAGCCTTTAACCGGTCCCTTCCCACAGCCCAGGAACCCATGTCAGCCCCCTGGGGCTGTCATCCCCTGTCCCAGCTCCCCAAAGCCCAGCCCTGCCTGGCCATGGACCCCATAGAGCCAGGCCCCACCACAGGCCCATGTCACAGCCTGGCCTCAGTCCATCCCCAGGGAGGTGCCTGATGTGCAGGGCTGGGGCTGCCCTGGTGGGGCAGTGGGACAGGCCAGGCCCATCCCTGCCACCCCTCCACGAGGAGCCCCTGCTGCTGTGCCCTGACAAAATTTGTCCTTTCTGATGATTCAGAGAAACTCTGACATGGTCCAGTGCAACAAATCAACATCATAAAAACCAAAAGTAAGACATTTTATAAGGCACATCTTGATCTCTTCAAGCACTCTAGCCTGCCACACCACTGTGGGTGTGATGGGAGGCAACTGAGACTAGCTCAGTTGGTTAGAGCATGGTGCTAACAATGCTAAAGTCAAGGGTTTGATCCCCATAAGGGCCATTCACTTAAGAATTGGACTTGATGATCCCTGTGGGTCTTTTCCAACTTGGAATTTTCTGTGAGAAGGAAGAAGCAGAAGATACCCCAGGAATAGCACATCTTCAGCAGGATTACTGGGCTCAGCTCACGTCATGCCAGGTCAAAAAAGAGAAAAAAGGAGGAAACAAATTCATGTTAATAATACAGATGACTAAGAGCACTGAAAAAGCCTCTCTTTCTATAAAAAGACACCAGAAAGATTGAGCCAGCTTTATTCAATGCCTCTCTAAAACAGCAAGAGCAGGGACACCAATTAATAACAAACAGAGACAACCTCGAAATAGAGGTTAGGCCTTGTCTGTTCCCACTCTTATAGAACCGGGATGTTCAAAAACCTTAAGTCATCCTTTTTGGGACTAAGAAGCTAACTTCACAAGTAGCTGCAGGAAGTAAAGAATGTGGTAAAATTGTTAATATAAATAACATGTAAATTGATAATAACAATACAAAGAATAACACAATAAAAGAACAAAAATTGAGCAAAGCACCAAAAAGCTCTAGGTAATGGAGATAAGGGAAGAAAACCACAAAGTCTCATTTCAGTCAACTATTTCTGTAATTAGTTGGGCTGATAATTGGACCAGGCAAATCCTTGTTAAAGGGTTTCAAAGTATGTTTAAGAACTGAATTATATTCCGAGTCATTTCCAAGATGATGATCACAGCTAAGATACAGATAAATTAAACCAAAGCATTCTGCCTCATGGACTCTCTGAGAAACACTTGTATTACTGAGGATCTGAAGGAAACAACATGGTACAATTTGCATAACTGTACTTCAAAACTAAGCTCAAATCTCCTAAAATTTACACATAAACCAGTTTACCAGTTGTGATGGTGCCAAACCAAGATGTGATGTTCTTGAACAGCTCATCTACAACTGTTCTTAGACTTTAATGGCAAATGCAGTTTGAGCAGAAAGAAGAATCACAAAATCTAGTATAAAAATTTGGCATGTGAGTGAATTACTATAAATGGATTACTGAGCCATGTTTACCTTACAAAGCTGGTTCTTCGATATGCATAATCATCATCAAGAGTGCGAGTTCACAGGCTGGCCTCCGGGTAGCCTCTGCCACCCATGGAGCCTTTAAGGAACCTGAAGAGGTCATTTAATGTCTCTGACAACAGGAAGCCACAATCACCTTTGTCATTAGGATTTCCAGTAAGTGATTTTTTGGACAATCAATGTTCAATTACCTGTACAGTTACACAGGACTTTCACTACTGATTTAACCCAATGTGTCCTGCAGCAGCTCAGCATGCTGGTTCTTGTTATGTCTCCACTAGATGTGGAGAAGAGTTTGCTTCCCACCACTCTGCAGCAACCAATTACACAGCTCAAGATTGTTATCACATCTCTCATCAGTCTTTGCTTCCCTAGGCTGCAACATTCCAGTTCTTTCACTGTCTTCCTATAGGTTATGTTCTTTAGATCTCTGAACACCTTTGCTACTCATCTTCTAACTGGTACGACTCTGATGGAACCTTGGTGTCCAGAGTCCTAGGTAGTACTAATGATACCTGACACAGACCCTAAAGTCACAACTACCAGGAAGTGCAACACTGTTATGCATCCCCGAATATATTTCTCTTGATTTTGCACATCTTTAACATGCTGTATCCTATCAAAGTCTTCACGCTGAAAACTAAATTTCCTAAGGAAACTGCTTAACACAGTTCTTCAAATAAATATTTTATGCTCATCCTTTAGTTCAGTATTATGCATTTGAATAAATATTTGAGTGATATTGTATAATAAGCACCCCCACAATAAATAAGATTTGGGGAAGACTTCCAAGTTTAATAATTGTGACAGACTCAGAAGGCTTTCTCAGGTGCCTGAAAGCTGGAACATTTTCAGAATCAACCAGTGGACTGGTTTTCCAGCATGTGAAATTCTCAAACCAGAGACCAGATCCTTTCAGCACAGTAAGTAGCATGTACAGCTAAGCCTTACACAACTGAAAAGCAGTAATCAGAAATGGCCCACAGAGCAAATTTCTCTCTCCAGGTACAGAAGCAAGTATAATTGCAGTTATTACAAACCCTTCTACTTTACTGATTATTCTAAAGTCATTACTCTCTTGCCACAAACAACTGAATAAGTTGATCCGCAAAGCCATTAACTTTGTGCAAGACCAACGTGATGAAAGAATAAAGCAGGTTTCTATACAGCACAGAAGGACATAGCGAGATATAAATGATTTCATCTCGTGCCAATAAACTAAGCAAGGATATCATGCTAGTCCAATCTGCTGCACGCACTGCAGTCAAGTTACAAAAAAACTCCTCATCAGTGACACAGTCCAAGGTCAGCTCCCTGCTGAGAAGGCACAAGTTTCCTTATCTCAGCCCCGCGGCGCCCACGGTCCCCACGCCCGGCTACCGCGGGGGCAGCCCGGCTGCGGGGAGGTGGCAGAAGCCGCCCCGAGGGCTGCACCTGCCCGTGCCCCTGCCCGCGCCCCTCCCCGGCTGCCCCTCCAGCTGCCCCGCGGGCAAGGAGAGCCCCGCAGGGATGCAGCCCTCCGGGGAGCCCTCTTGCCCCCGGGAGCCCCGCTGACCTGCCGGCGGCCGCACGTCGCCCCTCCGTCGGCCGCGGTGCCGCACCTGCTGCAAGCTCCCCTCGCTGCTCTGGTGCGGCTCCGTCCCACGCCCGCCCAGCCACGGCCGCCCCGGCCCCGCACCGCCCGCAGGAGCCGCCCCGCGCCAGCACCGCCCCCTCCGGTCCCGCGCTCTGGCACAGCCCTGCCTGGGCTCCGGCCAGCGCAGGACGCGGCCGGGTTCGCAGTTTGGCTGCTCCTCGCCGCACCTCCTGTGCACCCCTGCCCCCCGAAGTGCCGCCCCCGCCGTCCCGCACGGTCCCCGGTAAGGGGTCTAATAGGTTTTCCCTGGTCTGTGAGACAATGCCGACCGCCGGCTGCATCGGGGATTAGCAAAATGTTGGACGCAAGAGGGAAAGGCCAGTAGTTTGAAAAAGCTTGGTGATGATGTCCCTTTCATTTCAGAAGTGCTTGGCTTTGAGAGCTTAATGCAAGATTTGGTACTACTTGGCCATGTCCCTCAGCGTTCCTGTTGCACATGTGGTTTTACCCTTTATTAAGTGAACCTGTCCCACAAACCTCCAGTAATCATCACACATCCCTTTCCTCTGTGTCTGCAGTACCATCACCCATACCAGAGCTCAGAAGCAGAAGCTCTGTTACCGTCTGTTCAAAACCACTGCCTCCCTTCCCCGCACACCTTTGGACAACACATGCTGCAAGGTGAAGGTGTTGCAACCGAGGGATCCAGATCTAATCCTGCAGCTGCAAAGGCAATGCCAGCATGGATATCTTGAATAAATTCCTGTCCATCATCCAGCACTTCTTTTCCAGGTGAAGGGGAAAATTGTCTTTTGTGAGTCCTGGCTTCAGTGACTGTTGTGTTCAGGGGTCAGACTGGTGGGAACACTTTGGGAATTGGATGACCAGACAGTGAGCACATGACTTTCATATGTGGAGAGGTGTTACTAAAGACAGGAGCTGGTGTCCCTCATCACTTTCACACGAACTTCAGGAACCTCCCCACTTGAGAGAGGTGCGGCAAGCCTGCCTGGCACCAGCGAAGCAGCATATAAAACCTCTGGGGCCATTCCCTAACTATTGCTTATTCACAAGTTGTACCTAGATGATGTTCCTCATGTCTCTCCCTACACCTCCATGAAGGTTTAGGGGGAATCTTGGAGCTGTGTCACATGGGTCCTGTCCTCTTGTGAAAGAATGCATATGGAGAAAACCATTCATTAAATAAATGCCTGCCTACAATGGGTCTGAGCCTGATAGGGTAGGAAGGGGAGTGCAGCTTCCCTAGTTCTCTGTGAATAAGACACCTATGTTAGGAAACAGTGTGGGTTATGGATGCCAGCAGTCCCAAGCAGAGGCTCCTTGCTCTCATACTCAAGGTCCTTACCCCCTCTGCCACTGCCATTTTCAGGATTTGAGGCCAGCTTGTCTTCTTGATACTAAATGTGCTTCTCCAAGACATTGTGGGCTATTTGCACTGTGGGCACAGAAGTACCCATGACCCTTTCATCTATTTTGTGATCAGGGTGCACATTACTAAGAGATCTGATATACCCTCTTTCCATAGCTCTTTCCTGCTTGCCTTATACCCATGCCTGCCTACAAGGTTGTGTTTGCATAGTTCATTCAGCTAGGAGACAAATCTGGGTTCAAGCGTAGCCCTGGTATGCTTTAACGTGTTGTCTCTTTTGATGATTGAACAGCAGCAGATTTTTGTGAATGAATAAGGCAGTGTCTGTGTTGCCTACTCACACACAAAATTCAGGCAAACACTTCCACACTTCACAGAAAGAACTATCAACTTTCAGTTAAGTGCAAATAAGACAGAAATTTTAAAAATCAACCCTGCTGTTGTCTGCCTACTCAAACACAGCAAAGGATCAAAAGATGCTTTTCATTCTAAATTGTATCACAGGAAGGCACTATTTGGGCACATCTGAAAGGAATATCTTTGATAGTGATTCCTTGTTTGCCATCCTCACTCTGATCATATTTGGAAAAGTGAGTACTCAGCAATAAACCAATTTATATCTCAGCTTATGATGATGCAGTTTGATTGCTTTCAGTGAATTCATTCATATGTATGTGTGTGTATATATAACGCTAAGGGTACACAAGTATACTTTCTGTATATTTTTTTCCAGTTTAGAAGAAGAGCCTCTAAAAGAGAGATATTTAAGGGATTCCGTGAATGAATTTTCATAGAGTAGACAATACCTATTTTAGCTTAAAAACTTCATGAAAAAACTTCATAACTTTTAACTATACTACAGACAGAGTACATAATAGCAAATGCCAACTCTAAGAGGATTTAACTCTAACAGAATCAATATTTTTCGAAGTGTAGCATCTCTGGCTCATTGTTTATATGAAGAGAATATTTATATTGACATCAGTTTCCCACCATTTGTGTCCAGTGCGACTCCTTAAACATTAATCATTTATAAGCTTTGACTACGTTCTGATTAACAAATCTATGTCCTGGGAATCAATTTAGAAATGCTATATGTATAAACTTTGCCTTCAGCTGCATCTACAATTAAGTCTGAAAAACTGCAGTAGTAATGCAGCGATCTCAATTGCAACTAGCTGTCATATGACTTAAATCTACCAGTGATAACCCAGGCTTCACTAAAAATTCTTTTCTTTAACTTACACAAAAAATGGGATAGAAGGGTCAGTCTTTTCAGCCCATAGGTTGGTCATGTTAGGAGATGATGCACAAAGTGCATATGAACACAGCCTTGAGTAGATTGTTGTGTTGCCATTATGTTTATTCATCCATTAAGATTTTCCTATCATTAAATTATTAAAATGGTGAATTTTTAGCTGATTACATATCAATAACATTTTATATTGTTTCCTAATGATGAGTCTGAAGAGGGGAAAAACCCTATTCTTATGTAAAACATAAATTGATGTGGTGCCCAGTGGGGCCATGCAAAAATGAAATTTAATGAAAATGCAAACTAAAGTCTAAGGACAAATTGCATCCAAATTAGTCATTTTGAGGTCTCTGCTACATTCCTGTCTAGCTTCAGGCAATTAAAAATTGTGTCATCTTTGTCCCACACTGTGAAAGTTCTCAATGCCTTTCTTTGTCTCATGATTCTGTGGTTTCAAATTAAGTTTCTGGTTATTCTAGAAACAAGTTGCATTGGCCAAGGCTATGTAGATACAAAATTGTTTCCTTGTGGAAACTCTTAGACGTTACACTAAGATAAATCTATATTACCTAAATATATTGAAGATTCAAGTTTTACCACCTGAGATTAAGTACTTTTCAAAACCTATTCTTCTGTGTCTATTGTCCTGCTGAAATAGAAATCACATTCTGTAGCCTTTGTTCTTCCTTGCTCAAGAAAAATTTTAATTTTTCCATTTTTTCCCCAGTGAAGTTTTAAGGGATAGGATAGATAGTATCATAGCTATGCTGCGTTAACTGAAAAGTTTGGAAAACATAAAATGTACATTAATAAACAGTTCATCATTACATAGGCTTGCTTCTGTAATGATTTACCCACTAGTAGCTTTACGTGGTGTGCATATTGATGTGTTGTATATTAGTATTTGCAGGGCATAGTCCTGAGGATATCAGTCATGGAGGTAATGACTCATCATTGAAGAAATCATATAAAGATCAATTCTCTCAAGCCCCAATTAACCATCCACAATTTCCCCTTCTTCCCTCACAAAGGCAACAGAGGGCCCTCTCCCATGTCCTTCAGTGATCGACAAATGGAGCAGATGAAGCGGAAAGGTACAAAAGATTGGGCATGAAACAGCATCTTTTAAATTCATATACTGTTCTGAATAATGGTTAAAAACCCCCACATATTTAGATTATTTCCAATTAATAGTTTTCAGGTCATATAATTTGATTTACAAGTTGATTTATATCAACTTCTGTATTTGTTACTAGCGATCTCACACAAAATATCTATCATACTATCTATCTATCTATCATGATGCTAACAATGTCAAGGTTGCAGGTTCATAAACCAGTACAGGCTATTTGCTTAAGAGTTGGACTTGAGGATGCTTGTGGGTCCCTTCCAACTCAGAATACTCTGTGATTCAAGATTCAGAGTATTTTTTGCTAGCTTCAAACATCATTTCTACTTTTCAGGTTTGTCTGGCCTGAAGTTTCAGTGAAATTCTGTGCCTATGATTATTTTTATCCATCCCTACGCTCAGCCAGTAAATACTAGGAAGCCAACCAGGAACCAGTAATCTCAGAGATAAGTGTTGATGCTGAACCAGCTCAATTTACACCTGTGTATGGTAGATAATTCTCATGGGATCAACCCCATTCTGGTGAATACCAATAGTTCTTTACACCTCAGCAGATGCCCAATACATAAAGTGTACTCACACTTCTGATAATCATATGCTTGCCTGTGAGTGCCAAATTTAGTAAGAGTTTTGGCTGTCTTTAGGACACCAGGATCACACCTCACACCTTAATGAGGGTGCATTCTAGACAACTTCAAACTGTGTAAGTGTCGTGAATGAGTGTTTTAAGGTTGCTTAAGGAATCACTGGCAAAGGTATCAGCAAAAACAGGTTTAATATAAAAGCGACAGGACAACCAAGTGTGACCTGGAAAGGAGGAGTGGGGAGATGCAGGGAGGAATGCATAACCACAGCAGGAAAACCTAATAAATATGGGATCTGTAGTAATCACACCACTTAGAATTTATGCTATGGAAAACTAGCACTGCAAGACATTTACTTAATTATGCTGTCAGCAAACATATCACATTCTTAAACCATCTCTGCAAGAGCAGGTTGTATTTTAAGGGACAGAAATTCAACAACCTTATGGCAAACTGATGTTTCTGTATTTTCCATCAATTCTCCAATAAACATACTTTGGTTTACCATATTGGCATAGTCAAGATTCTTCATTATCATAGTGAGAGCGGGGACCAGGGTCTGATAAAAGAGAAACTAGAGCTAATGTGTGAGAATAAACAACTGAAAATAGTAGTTGGAGCCCAGGATTTGCAAAACAGAAGCTTCCACAATCTCTGTCATTGAAGCTATTGCTTTAAAAAAATATGATTGAAGAGTTGTATTTCCATGCTTTAAGTGACAGCTCTTCATAGCTAAATGATAATAATGTAGGTACTCTGAGCAACCTATACAAACACTTAAGTTGGGTGTCCACTTTAGGAACACTGTCTCTTTACATAAACACTGAGGAGAGGCTTCTCCAAGGACATTTAGACTAGTTTTTATACTTTATTAACAATACAATCTGGAATGAAGTTACATAATGTGAATAGCCCTCATGGAGAAAATAGGTCTTTCAAAAATGGGGTTGTACATTTGATTTTCAGTAACTGTAGTCATTCATCATGGCTGGGCTTCGCGAATGAAGATTTGGGAAGGCACATTTGTTACAAGCACGCTGGTGGCTTATGAGGCCAATACGTGACAGACATATCCGACTGCAAAAGGCACAGCAGAAAGACTCCTTAGATGGTGTAATCTGCAAGACACGGTTCTTTCTGCGTTGCCTTTTTCCTCGAGAGTGATCCTGCGTGTGTTCTCGAAGGAGACAGCTGCGTTATAGATGGTGTGTCTCCAGGCCTCCCGATTTGAGGCCAGAGTAGACCAGTTATGGTGATCAATATGGCCAAGGCTGAGATGTTGTTTCAGGGAGTCCTTGTATCTTCTCTTCGGGGCTCCTCTCATGTGGCAGCCAGTGGCGAGTTCACCATAAAGCAAGATCTTAGGGAGGTGGTGGTCCTTCATCCTGGAAACTGTAGTCATTAACCCAGAAAAGTACTTAAAATGCACAAAAACTTTCAAACTTGGAAAATAATAATTCCTTTGCTTCACTGCGTAGTGCTATGTTAGTTCACTAGGCTCTTCTACCCTTTTAGACCTTATTTTTAGACCTTAAACTGAAAGAGGGCAGGTTTAGACTAGATATTTGAAGAAATACTTCACTGTGAGGGTGGTGAGCCACTGAAACAGGTTGCCCAGAGAAGTTGTGGATGTCCCATACCTGGAACTGTTCAAGGCTAGGTTGGATGGGGCTCTGAGTAACTTGGTCTAGTGGAAGGTGTCCCTGCCCTTAAAAGGGAGGTTGGAACTAGATGAGCTTTAAGGTCTAACTCAAATCATTCTATGATTTTCAGAGTACCACACTGAGCATAACTTAAGATACAGAAACTGTTCCCGTGTATATCATTTTTGTTTAGTCTGGTTGTACAGAAAGTTCTCCCAGATAAAGTCACTCTGATTTGACATGAGAAAAAAAGAACAAATGTAGGATTACTCACAGATAGGAGACTGCACGTAGCAGATTCCAGTACTTCAGCGCACTGTGTGGGAACTTACTGATTCAACAGCTGTCCTGTAACTCAGGCCCTTTGCAAACCACACCATGAGCTATTTTGTTCTCTTGTGAATTAATATAATCCATATTGATTAGCTCTGAACTGAATTTAGATGTGCTGTAGGCAAAAATTGTTTAAAATTTATTTGCACTGGCTAACACTCCAGATTTTTTCTGTGATGAGATCATTAACTTAAAGCAGCTTGATCATATGCAGCTCCCGAAATCTGATTTTGACCTTGTAAGTTATATAAGAATCACTCTAGGAAGTGCCTCTATGGAGAAGTATTTCATTTTAGCAATGGTTTCACTGGTTTTGCTTTGGATATAAGGGGAATAAGAAGAAAATTCTGTCCTGCCTCAAAATGTTGCCCTGCCATTCACAACTTCTGCACAAAAAAAGAAACAAAAAAGTAAGTTAGGTAAGCCTAGGATTTCTGGTCTAGCACATTCAAGAAGAATTGAAGCAATAAACAGCCTTTAGATAGGCTGTTTAAATATTAGCTCCTTTTTACTCTTAAGTAGTAGATGATTTTAGAATGGAAAGGCTGTAACTTAAGTAATTGCCTAACTTGCTGTTTTTACTGCCAGCAGAAGACAGGATGCACAGGAAGGCAGCTAGCTGATTGGGCTATTCCTGTAAGAGTCTGTTCAAGAGATGGAGTCTGAAGCCTGAGGGAAAAATCATTTTACAAATGCCTCTTGATGAAGAAAGAGAACACAGTGCATAAATAATCATCAAGAGTAGCAAACAATGAACAGAAGCTGCATGGAAACTTCATGCATGCAGTTTTTTTTCAGAGGCAAAACACAAGTAATTGTCAATGTAATCAGAAAATACTGAAGGACTTCAAGGTGCAGAAATATCACAAAAATATTACTGGCCAGATGAGTAAGAAAATACATTTCTTAACTGGCTCCAACACATGTGCAGTAGACTGGTGCAGTAGACTTTAGAGGCATCAGATGGTAAAACAGCCTATGCTGAGGATTGCCACCTTACAGGAAAAGAAGTTCTGGGGTTGCTGGAGGGCTGGAAGCAGTTTCTGGAAGGAAGTGGTCAACCTCAGAGCTTCTGGATCTCCTGTAGCACTTCTCTACAGACACCACGGCTCAGAAGAGGCAGAGCTGTTGGAGTGGTTACTGACCTGCACAGAAGAAGCAATGCTCAGGTGGTAAGGTTGAAGAAATTATGCTTAATACTAATCCACTGCAGACAAGAAGTGCAGCTTACTTTGTGTGCTTTATTTCATGTTAAAGTGTTTTGTGCTATTATAGTATTAACACTTCTAATCAAGGTGTTTTGGTAAGGGATTTGAACCAACTCATGGGAATCCCCAGAACTCAAACAGAGTAAGGTGGTTTCTGGATAATACTTGAGTACTCAGTGTCAGTATGAAAAAACGTGACCACCTGAAGCAATAGCCTTGCATGCAGAGTGACAGGAGGACATTCTCTCATTACTCTCATTCTGAGCAAGGGCTCATAATAGAAAGATAATAAATCATCCTGAAAGTACATCTGTAAGACTAATAAACACTCTTTGAAACTGGGACTGCTGTTTTGCAGAATTTAGAGTCAAGCTGGATGAAGGACTGAGCTCCAAGGAAAATGAATGACCAGAAAGAAAATGAATGACCAGCTAAAGAAAAGGCATCATGGGGAGAGTGTACAACTGGGCTGGTGGTTCAGAGCTTCTTAGAAAGACAGAACTCAAAAGCAGTGGAGCAGCACAAGAGTCAAAGAAATCCGGGAACCAATCCCCCAGGACTGTCCGTAGAAAGCAGTGAAAAGAAATGAATAGAGCAATTATTTTGTACTTTGTGTCCTCCAAGTGTAATGAAGAGCTGAGCACACATGATGAGGAGCAGCAGTAAAGCATAATTTATGGAATATTGCTGGGATGAAGCAGCCCCACTCCCATTGGATTTCCTAGCATATCACATAGTAGTTAAAAAGAAATTCAATTTCATGTTAGAGGATGGCTTGAAGCAATGATCACCATGATCTTCCACACTTGTAATTGTATCAAACATCTGATAGAGACATGAAGGGACATAAAGATTTCTCTTTACAAAAGTCTTCATTCACAAAAAGGCCAAGATCATTCACCTTATTATACAAGAGAAAAAAGGTAAGGAACAGAATATATTCACAGTTTAAACTCATTGAATACATAGTTATCCTTCAAATTGAATTATCATTCAGAGATAGAAGGGGGAAATAAAAACAGCTGTTACGATAACCTGTGGATTGCTTCAGTGGTGCAGAATTCCATTTAGACTCTAATGCATGAGGGACATTTCAGATGTTTGTGAAGAGTATAATCCAAGTTTCGAGGATCAAAAAACGTCCCCACATCCTTAAATGACTTCATCTGTTCCCATAAAACATGGGTGGAACATCTGGTAGAAATGGAAAGTACTCCAAAACTTTTTAAGAGCCAGGGTTTAAATTTGTGAGAAAAAATGCTCATTTACAAAGGATCACACAATTTTCCTGGGACAAAGAGTCAGTGATGGTGGGCTGGAACCTTGTGTCCAAAAACATGGAGAGTAAAATAATGGAGAGTTCCTACATTTGTGAGGAGGGCACGGTGACTTCTAGAGCAGCTTTGTACATTTTTTTTTAGAAAGAAGAAAATCCAAGCTACTCTTCTGGACTGAGAAATAGTCAAAAGATTAATCCTGAAGAAGAGAATGACTTCTAAATTATGCTGTGCCTGGCTCATCCCAACTATTTGGCATATACCTGTGATGAGTCAAAGTTGGGGTTTTTTAAGTTTGTTCTTTTAAAAAAAAATATTAATGGTTAAGTTCTACATGCACAGAACAAAAATTGTCAAAAACCAAAAATTAGAGAACTACAAAAGTTCATTTATTTGATTCCTATGGTGATCCTCTATTTTTGCCATAAATTTACTTACTGGATACAGAACTCACAGATACATAGAGCAGAGAATCTTGAGTGACTCCGAGGATGTTCGTGAATTCACAAGCTGCCTAAACATACATTCAAATTACACCACTGTGGTGGAAAAGTGAAAAGTGTTTAGTTATTTAGATTCAGCTACAGACCTAGTGAGAATAACCATCCCTACCTGGGGATGACTTCTAAGAATGACACTTTGTAAAGTGGATTTTCAGCAGCACCAGAGAAGGCTGTCAGCTAACCAAGTCATATGTGGTGCCTGAGCAGCTTTGCTCTGCCTCCTTTAAAGAAAAGTCCACACAGCAAGTGGGAACAGTCGAACAATTTTAAGATAGATCCCATCAGTATGAGTCCAACTACAGGCTAAACCAATAATCAAGTGCATCTGATGGGGCAGATGACTGTGGCTGCATTTGTCAGAGGGCAGACTATATAGATCCTTAAGGGTATCAAAAAAAAAAAAGTCAGTTTGAAAAATGGATTTCTCCTTGTTATTAAATGGTTAATGAAAGTTAATTAAAAAGTCATCCATTAATGTTAATTCCTAAAAAAATGATAGCTTAGGGTAAACTGAGGTCATGAAAGTCAATGAATCGTAAACAGGGAAAAAAAATTCGTGAAATCATAGTCCCTACCCTAAATAATTTCCTTCAGATATTTGCCTAATTTACTCTTAAAGACATACAGCAATAAGGAATTCCCACTTTACCCAGGCAATATCTTATCAATTTTATTTAACAATATTGTCAAAAGCTTTTCTTCTTATCTAACCTTATATTTTTTGTATTGTGTGTTATGTCCACTACTATTATCTTATTCACTTTTGACTTCAAAGGAAGATCATCTTTAATATTTTTTTCAGTATCCCAATCTTAAGACCAATAAAACAGTTCCATTTGCTATGTTCCTATATTTGCAAATATCAAGTATAGAATCATAGTTTTCATCTTGAGAGCAACATTTTTCTCATATTAATTAATAATTAATAACATTTAACTTTTTATCATGACCTATGTACCGCTGTCATTAAAGACAGAGAAGCCAAAACAAGTAAAGGCAAAGTCAGGCATTGCAGAATATTGCACCTACTCTATAACCTAGTCAATACTACAAATTTATTCTTCATGTAGAGAAAGAATTTATATAGATGAAATCTAGCCCTGTTGAAAATCAGTGACAGTACTACCATATGTTTCCTTAGGGCTACGATTTCAAAAAGGGGGATTTTTTCCCTATCAATCACATTTAAACAAAAGTTCACATTCCATTTTTTTTCCTCCCTCTCTCTCATTTGGTTTTTTTGAAGCAGTCTCTTCTCTGCTGCAGGTATCATTTTCCTGGGTTTGCCTGTGTTCAGTTTTTTTTCAAAAACCTCTAAATTGTGAGCAAATGAGAAAATAATGTTAAGCAGCATTACATTGTTACTTAAGTAAACTGCCTGGTTTATGTTCTACCCTTTCATATAAAAGTTTTATAATTGCTAAAGTATAATAGAAGTTTGTGAAAAGTACTCCCATCTATCTATATTATACAATTTATCAACTCAAGATATTATATATTTACTTTCTACTGAAAACTCATATACATCCATAAGTTTATATCAAATAAAGTCCAACTCTTCATTTTGAGTACAATCAATATGAGCGCTGGGAATTATTCAAGGTGTGCATTGTCTTCCAGTAGAAGATTTTATAACTGAACCACAGGGTTTTTTATTCGTATTCTAATGCTACATGTTTAAGCACACAGTTTTTATTGGGCTTCTCTTGCCAACTCCAAGAAACAGGCACTGGAAGTTAATTTTATATGGAATACTTCAATTTCTAACAATCTGTCACCCATTCACTTAATTTAATGAACATAAAGACAGCTGTCAAAGTACAATAAACAGGGGAATAAGGATATCACAAAAATAAGATAAAGGAGATTTTTGTCAAAGGATGTTATAAATTTAAGTAAATCAGAAGTGCTCAAGGCAAGTCTACAATTCAATGGGTATTTTTAACAAAGATAGCTGGAACAACTCGAGGATATCAGACTACTGGCATCTACAGAAACAGCAGTTTTTCCCTTTCAGTCTGCCTAACACACACAAATTCCCACTAAGTGGATTATTCCTCCTTCTCTTTCAAGAGCTAAAATGTGAACACAGAGCCAGAAAAACAAGGAAAACATGAGGGGAAGATAGGAAAAAAAAATCAGAAAAGAGTACATGAAATGGAACTGCATTTGAGGAACTACAGACTCCTGAAATGGCATGATGCCTCAGTGCTGCAAGGCGTGCCTTGCTCCCACAATGGCTCACTGCAATGGCTCAGTGATTTTCTGACTCCTTTTCTGGAGGAGTCTTTGGTCTGCTGGACCCTGAGTGGTTCAGAGAACAGGCAGGAGTTTTCTTTCCAGTTCTGTAGTTTCAAGTGCTACTGCTCAAAGTATAATCAAGACCATTCTGTTATTACACAAGTTTCAGCAATAAACTTGTGTCTCTAGCATAAAATCTGATCACAGTGTCTTTGGGAACTTGATTTCTGGAAACTTGGGAGGCGAAGCAAGAATAATACTTTCCTTCAAGATCAACAGATAATATGCTTGTCATCATCACTGTTTATTGCCCTTTGACATATGGGAAAAAGATGGTAGCTCATGCGTTTTGTAACACTGAGCTGTTTTTCCTTGGTAGTACATGCACCATGCTAAACTGGCATCAAATATTTAAAGGCATGGTAGTTGAGAAGTCAATACTCAGCTTAAATGTGTTAAGATGGTCCTTAGAGAAAAACAGAAGTGAAAATTCTTTTAGAAAGGATGCAATTTTACATCACAATACACTGAATTCTATCTTAACCCAAGGAATGAAAAGGGGTGTTATGCATAGAAGCTGAAAAAAAAACCCCAAGCCTAAACACCAAATTGCTGTTATAAATGAGCCAAATGAAGGTGACTGCCATTGCAACTTCTCAGCAGCCCCAAAGGGAGGGAGGGCAGACAAGATGTGGAGGTGGAACTGCAGGGTGAGTCATCCTGGGGTTCATTTATGGAAAGGTCAGTGGGGAATGGAACAGGGACCAACTAACATTACTCAATTGCTCTGTGAGTTAACATTTCCCACACCCTGGCTTTTTTTCCCAATTCCAGCATGTCCTTCCACTCAACATCCTTTATTTGGAAAATCTAGACTGTTTGCTTGGAAAATGTATATGCTCAAGTTACTAGAAGCACTGCATGTCCAAAGCTCATGTCAGCATAATACAATGTCCCTAAGACCATAACTTCTCCTGGGCTAATAACAATAGCTCATGAGTACTCTGTTCATTTTTTATGTAAATTAATGACAATTAATGACAAGGTTGGCTAAACCTTAAGTTTCTGCTGTTTTTTTAAATAGTAAAGGGGGAAAAAAAGAAAAATAGCACAGAGGATAATAAAGATAATTCTGTGTGTTCCACAAAAAAAAAAAATTTCCATCCCAGCAGATGAGTGTAGCACATCTTAGATTTAATTTTCCTTACCACAGAAAGCAAAGGTGAAAAATAAATATATTTGACTATGTGATATTTAAATACAGCAGGGTACTCCAAACATATATGTTTAAAACTAAAAAAGATACCACAACAAACAAACAAAACCCAAATAGTAGAACTCTCTTCTTGTATATTTAATGTCTTCAGGGGCTTTTTCTTTGTATTTTAAGACTGTTAAATTGGTATTCTCTTTTTCTGCAAGCAAATTTTATGATGAGCATTTTACACATCATCAAAATTAAATATTGACAAAATGTGCTTAAGGTTAATTTTCTGAGGTGTTTTAGTAATATTCCAATTTCCATTCAGCTTTCAAAACTGGCATTTTCTAAGTGATAGCCAAGAAATATTTTGATTTTTTTTTTTTTTAACAGCGCTGTGGTCTCACTGTGCCACAACTCCCAGAACTGAGACTGGCTGGAAGAACTTACCCCTGCCAATAAATCTGGACCTCAATAATGCTCAATTCTTCAGTGAGTGTGCCCAGCAGACTAACTTTCTTACTTTATATCTGGCATAAAAATATACAGACTATTGAAAAACATCCTTCATTCCCCCACTGCTCTTACCTCTCTGTACCAGGATTATTGCTCTTCAGTAAAAATCCTCAACATGGCAAACACCTTACTGCATATATCACACCTGTTTGCAGAATGCTTACTTTTATTCAGAAACTTCTGATTTTCAAAACAAGTTACGTGTAAGATTTGTATAAAATACAGAATTTTGTGTATTTCACTGTGCGTGTTCAGTGAAATCATATCTTCATATTTTTGCTCAAAGATTAGATAAAATATAGCTATAAGCAGTTTTGTCTAAAAATCTATACTATGCTGTCAGAAAAAAACATGTAAACGTTTATAATGTTTTGTACCTCTAGCAGTAGCATTCAAAGTGCAGCAATACTGCCATAATTAGTTATAAAAAGGGAGTAAGAGTCATGCCAAAACAAGATTCAACAGTTTCTTTCATCCAATTCATTCCAGAAATTGCAAAGTTTGGTGTCAAATAGCCTGGGCCTGATATAGCTGACCTCATTTTAGTTACTACAACTTGGCATTCATTATCCTCTAAAGAAATAATACTAGAAATATGCTATTGGGAACTACCCTTGTAAATTAAAAGCATTTCAGGTCAATTGTCCTACACGCAGTTAGACATGATGCTGAGCTCAACCCATCCTACCACATGTTCTGCCCACCTGCTAGGCAATACATTTTTCTAAGAGCCACAGTCCTCACAGCCTCACAGTAATAATAAAACACATAATAAAGATGTTCTTGAGCACTGAATTTAATAGGGCAAAAATATTCATGGAGACTAACCATACTGGTTACTCCATCGTTCTCCCACCCAGGCAGTGCAAGAGACCAAGAGCTCCAGAAAGAGCAGAGAAGGGGGAATAGAGTGAGTTTGAAGCAGGACAGTTTGGAGAGCAGTGAAATAGGCAGATATAAAGGACAGATTTTGGCAACAAGGCGAAATCCTCCGTAAAAAAAACCTAAACAGTGACAAAACTAGGTATATTTCTTTCTTACAGATCTTGTAGAGAATGCATTCAAAAAAAAACAAAAAACCACCACACCAAAACAAACCATAAACCAGGGGCTGAACCAAAATAGTATATTCTTATAAACCCTCAGGATCTCTTAGGTCACTTAGGATATGGGGACTTTAGAGCGGACAAAGGAATTATGTTCCATTATCATAACAAGATGCGCACACATATGTGAAGCATACTGGATAACAATGTTAACTTGGGTTGGTTTACTTTTGACAGAATTACACATAAGACAGGAACATGTAGAGTGTGCTTTAAATTTATTTTTATCACAAAATTTTCAAGGATAAAACTTACCTCTTGGTTCTTAGTTGCTTTCTAAGTCAACTAGTCCATAACTCCTGCCCCTTTACCTCCATTTTCACTGTGCTCACCTGAAACTTGTAGGCTACTAACCATATTGGGTTGCAGGTTGTAAATCACTATTAAATTTGTCAGCTTCCCTCTATGTCTCTTAACTAGTTGCCCACTATTTTACAACTGGTCCAACTCCTCCCTTAAGCTGACAAATCTGCCTTAAGTTACAAACCCAGGTAAAACAAGGGGACAGCTACTGGTAAAAGTGATTAGCTCAAGGACCTGAGTCACCTGGGAACATGCACCTTTGGAAAGGATTTTCATTGTCCCAATACTAAAAATTTCTTTTACATACGGCAACACTAGAGTAGACAAAGGTTTAAGACACCTCCCTCTGTAATTTTTCCAAAGCAGTAAGTTCTGCTTAAGGAGGGAGTAGAACAGCAAAGCCTCCAGCTTCAGCAGCAGCATCCTGCACCCAAAGGCACGGGAAGAAAAAGGTGAGAAGGCAGGGCAGGCCAGGCGCTGTTCCCCTCTGAAAATGCTCTCCTGTAGTTGGTGAGGGGAAAAAAAAAGAAAGAAGGGATGAGAATGTGTGCATGCAGAAGTGTATTTCTGCCTACACAAAGAAAGGGGAAGAGAGTAAAAAAACCTAATGTATTATCTCATGAGATATGTTATTCTCAAATACATCCAGCTCAAGTGTCAGATTCATATAGTGCTGCTACAAAACAGTTTAAATAGTGGCTAGTATTGTATGTCCCTCTTATGTTCCTTATGTTTGAGTAGGTTTTTTTCTGATCTACTTCTGCCACCCAGTGGATAGTTCGTATGAAAATTCTCCTTTGTGTTTATTTTGAAAAACGTCCTAGAAAGCATGACCTTTTGTGTGTGACTCTGAGCAGGTAGCTAATATCAGGGTCTCAGTGAGCACCTAAATACCCTGCAACATAAATTTCAGGGGCTTTGGTGTGTTTTTTAATACCGTGGTAGTGTATTCCCTCCCCACCCCCAATATGGTTCTTTTATTCCTCAGTTTCACAACTTTGAAGGAGAGATTAAAATACTATTTTGCCATACAATGCATTGTCAAATAAAACAGCAGCTCAAATATCACAAAATAAGAACACCTAGAGCCACCCACTGAAGTCAACACCAGGTCTAAAAGCTGTGCCTAGGGCAGTATTATCTACTATGTGCTTTGTATGATTAGCTGAAGCAAAGCTGTGTTATAAGAAATACAATCGGTCTTGAACTGGACCTTTCCTAACATTAGAAAATTTTACTTTCCATTATGGAAAATGTTCCTATGAAGGACATTTTGCATTAAAGTCTAAATGAAAGTCATCTTCCATCTAAAAGGCTTCTTGGAACTTATAAAACTCATATAAATCAATGGAACAACTCTAGCTGTTACTTTATCTTCCATCACAAATAACAGTTAAAAAGGGAAGGCATTATAAAAGACACTGAACAAGGTCAGGCTCTGAAATCATCACCTAGCTCAGCAAATCTTTATGTGTAATTAGCCATAACAGCTGTTTTATGAACAATTTAGTGTTTACATGACTAGGACTCAAAAACAAGCTCATAGTAAGTCTCACTTTTTTTCACCCATTACACATTCAGACAGAGGTCAGTCTATGGGCTGAACTTTATGTTCAGATGGAGAAAATGGAGATGTTAAGACTACCATTAATCTAAAATATAAATACATATTGCTCTCATCCCCATTCTCCCAAATGAATAATAGAGGATAGTCTTTTTAGGAGAAATCATTGATACATGCCCCGAGGGGGGATGGCGCCGTGACACAGCAGGGACAGGTCCAGAGACAAGGTAGAGGTGCAAATGGAATACTTTATTGAGGTGTGACAAGGTTTTATGGGTTTAGGTGGGGAAAGGGCTAGAACATGGGGTGGAGCATGAGACAGACAAACGGGGGAACAAATCGGGGTAGGGACACAGGCAAAGGGGGAGGAACATGGGAGCAACCGGGGAAGGAAAGGGTGAATGGTAGATGTCTCTTCTCTGCAGCTTCTGCAGCCTATCAGAGTGGGGAGCGGGAGAACAGGGAGCAGGCAAACTCGTGGCAAGCCCGAGCATGCCCAGGCTGTGCACTGTATAGTGTAGTACAATGAAACCATATAATAACAGTAAAGTCCATATAATAACTGTAAGGTCCATATAATAAAGTCCTGTCAATTGCTGTATGTTTTTCTCCACTCCTGGAACCTCTCCCATCCTGAATCTTGTTCCTTTGCAGATATAGATCTGATCCCATTGCATATGCTTAATTTTGTTTATGTATGTACATATTTTTACAAAAACTGAGTCACATAATGCAGTTTTATTTTCACTAGCTGTCAGTCATCAGTCAGTTGAATAGGTTGTCATAGTTTTGCAGAAGACCATGGCCATAATGCACACCTTCAAGGTGTGTGGTGCATCCACGTTAATAAATAATTTTTTCATCTTATTTTCTTCAGCCAACCATTGTATCATTCAATTTGACTCATTTGAAATTTTTGCCTCCAAAGTGGAAGAAATTGCTCCTGCAGCATTGCTGAGATGAGCTGAAGATAGCGAAATACATTATTCGTGGAATAAATGTCATTCAGTGCAGGGCACTGCTAGCACACACACAGCAATTCAGGGCAGACTACACTTTTCTTACTTACTTCTCTGACTTCTACTTGATGCAGAAATACAAATCTCCAAGACAGATACCTTCAAAAAACCTGGAAAATTCTCAACTGCCTCGTTAAAGCAACTTGAAAAGCCCTTCACTCTCCAAGACCCGCTCCCCTCCTGTGCCTTCCTGAACCAGCTGATCCTTCCGACCCATTGATTCGTGATGCTCATAACAACAGTCTCATGTCACTTAGAGAGATGTGTCTCGATTTACCTTGCATCTCCAATGAGAAAGTTTGGAAATGGTTGTTAATCCCAGCTTCCTCTCTCCTTTGATAGTCTCACTGAGAAGAGTGATGCTAAGAAGACCAGAACAGAGGGATGTGTGCTAGCAGCTAAAAGGATTAAATCTCCATTTCCCTTTGTCCAGTAGCTTCAAGTTTATACAGTTCATCAGGGAAAAACTTTAGCTTAAGTTGGATGATAGATCTAAAGCTCAGCTATCATTTCCACGGCAACAGATCTGGCAGTCAAAACAGTGAATGAAATAGCCTCTAGGTTTTATGAATTTAACCATTCCTGAACCCCATGGTCTTGTTTCTTGAGATCTCACCATTGTCTTCACCATGAGCTGTGGGAGAATCTCTGCTTCAATGCCTGGAGCATCTCCTCCCTCTCCTTCTTCAGTGACTTTGGTGCCTGAAGAGCTGTTACTCTTACATATTCTCACTCCTGTCTTCTCTGGCTGCTGTTGCCTAGATGATGTTTTTTCCCCCCTTCTTAACTGTGTTATCTCAGAGGTGCTACAACTGTCACTGATGGGCTCAGCCTTGGCCAGTGGGTCTGTCTTGGAGCTGGCTGGCATTTCTTCTATTGCACAAGCTTCTACCAGCTTTTCACAGAAGTCACCCCTGTAGCCTCATCAATACCAAATCCTGGCCATCCAAACCCAATAAATCTGTATTTGTTTTCTCTGCAGGTAAACAAATTCCTTTGGTTCCTGTTGAAGGAAATGGAAAACTCATTTCAGCCTTAGTTCAGTGAGAACAAAATTAAGTATAACCTTACACCAAATAAAGTCCTTCATGCTCCATGTCACTCAGTGCTTCAGATACACTTAGATTTGCGAAATGGGCATATTTTTGTGTCCCAGTACACTTACTCTCTTGCCCAGAGTATCCAAGAATAATATCCTGACATCCTGGATAAACCATCTGCACGTTTCTGCAGAGGGGGCAGCTGCTGACATATTTCTTCTTCATGCTGTCTGCAAAAGTTGAAGTTTGTTCTAAGAAAATACTTTCACACACTCCTAATTATATGAATTTCTAGAAAAAGTAGTTCCTGTAGTTAAGGAGCTTTAGAAACATTAGGAAAACAAAGTAGAAACAGCTCCATCAAAAAACTCCACCAACATTCCACCTAAATTTCCTCTAATTATCTGGTTAACAATGTTTGGCTATACTGCCCTCTTCTAGTATCCAGCTAAGGCTGAAATTATGTTTATAGTCAAATATTCAAGTGTGGTCATTTTTAAACAAGGCTTTTACAAAAAACAAAAAAAAAAATTACAAGAAATGTCTGATCTTATCTAATTGGTTTAATTTCCTTCTAAAGTTAAATTCAAAGCCAGAAATCTTCCCTAATGCATTTTCACTGGCATGAGGAATAACTGTTTGCTGGCTTTATTCCCATTCTGATTCTTCTGATGTGTTCATTATAATGATTTCCTGTTGTGTAAGCTCAATTTTATCTATCTTCTCCTCACTCTAAACTATTTGCTATTTTTTGTGATACTTTAGCTCAAAAAGAACAGCACAACCCCCAGGTAGTCCCATGGATGGAGCGGTGCCAGTCAGACCACTGGCTCCAGAAGCACCTTTCTTACCAGGGTGGCCTTGGCATCCAGTCTTTCTTGTCCTGCTTCGTCTATGGCACCTTCAATGCAGTACTTTGTCTCCTTTCCTAAACAAGTAACTCACTTTTAGTAGCACTTTGTAAATTATGACTGCCAAACACCATTGGAGCAGTTGTTTAACTCTTCCTGGCTTTATTCAATTGTTTTTGCAAGGAATTCATGTGAGATGAATACAACAGGATTAGAGAGAAGGGAACAAATAGATCAGAACCATTACTTTACTTGCAGTTCCTTCGATGCCTTTTCCTCCCTTTAAAATAAAATAAAAATGTTGGTATTGCATTTAATTTCAAAACCCAGTTACTTCCCACTGATTTACCTATGAGCAAGTGTAACCAATATTTTACAGTTTATTAGTATCTTCACTGAGATCCAAGCAACCTGCAAATTATCCATCATAATGACGAAGGTAGTGGAGGATGGCTGATATTTTATTCAGAACATTTAGCTGTACAAAATGAAAAATATAATAAATGTATGTGGTTGGCAACAAAATACAGGAGAACAGCAAGTGTGAAAAGCTCATAAAAATTATAAACATGAAAACAGTTAAACCAGTATTTTGAGTTTAAATCCATTACAAGCATGCATAGCAAACTATCTTTTCATCTCTTTTAGCAAATATACCTGGAATTTTCCCTAGAGCTAGAAGGAAACTTCTTGCATAGAAAACAATTAGAATAGCATAAATGCTACTTTTTTTTTTTTAAATCTTATTTCAATTTTTCCACCTCAAATTGTGTGCTTCTTCTCTCTGATATTCATTAAGATAATGCATCTAGCTTTTAAGTGGCAAGTTTAAATTGTAAATGTCATAGCATTTTAATACATACTGTATTTATATATTTATTTCTGTTACTTGATATATTCTCTTCCATTTGATATATCTGTTCCTATTACACATATGGGAAAACCTGGTCTCAAAATGTACTGTGACTTACTCAAATCTATTCTTAATTCATAGCTGGCTGTCAGAAAACAAGAATTCTCGAGTTCTTGTTCATAGGCTTTAGCTACAGCATTTCAAAGAAGAGATGGTGAAGATGGGCATTATTTGACTAAAAATTGAATTGAACGAACTGTTAGATATTCAGGACTGCATTATTCAAAACCAAGAGGTATCACTCAGCCTCAGGCAAAAGATTTACACCCTAATGAGGTTGTTACAGCTGTGTCTATGTCCCCAGTTCAAGCAGAATAATCCTCTCCACAACTCTTTTGACCCCAGTTTTCAACTTACTTCCTGATCCTTGCCCTAGTGCATTGTCAAAAATCCCAGAAGCCCACTGCCTTACAGGTGTGTGCACACTGACAGCACAGCACAGATGGTCTGTGTGTTACAGACTTTTTTTTCCCTACAGCCACATGCATTTACACTTAGAGATTGGACATGTTTCCAACTAGCTGCTGATTTGTTTTCCGTATCTGTTTACCACTGAAATGTATTTCCTCTCTTCTTTAGCCTTAATTGCCCTGTGCTTACTGTACTGTAAGAAAAAAAATATCAGAGAACTGTCTAACTCTCCATTTAAAGCAAAGCCTTCTGAGAAACTGTCTTCATATCTTCTGTCCATGTCATGTCTGGTAGCCCTGCAAACTCTGCAGAAAGCAGGAAATGAAAATTAGGCTAGTTGTATTTTGTTGCTGCTATCCATGTTAATCTAAATGCCAAACCTCACACATATTCACGATTGATTGCAAATCTAGCTTACCTGATTGCATGTAATTAGTAGCAATTTAAACTCACAACTGCCCCAGGGAGATTTGTAAATCCTGGAATTCCAGGAATTGTTGTCATTCCTTTCCAATCAGTTGCTCCCTACTTACATACATATTTAGGGATCTGTCTGACTTCTGTGAAACCAGCTACCAAAGGAAGAAAATGCAAAACTTTCACTCAAACACTTTTTGCTGTGTATTTGTTTCAGCGGCTTTGGTGGTCCATCTCACAGTGCCAGCCAGTATGGAAAGCACAGTTAGCATATGCTTCTCTCTGCTTCTCTTTCCATTGCTCCCAGAGCACATTCAGACTAAGAAGCACCATTCCCAAAGCTATTTCAGAGGCCAGTGGCCACCTCCCTACCTATAAGAGTGCACTATTAGACAGCTCCACAAAGATCCCAGCAAGGCAACTAGTTTTTCTGTATGTGTTAGCACATATACATATATGATAAGATCCATTGAAAATTCAAATCTAGATTAAAAGAGAAAACATACATCAATGCACACCTTCTGTGAAAATGAAACAGACTATCTCATAAGGGACAATCCCAAACAGACTACGGAACGAAACATCTCCAAATTACGTCTGTGAACATCTGTTCAAGAAAAATGAGCAACAAACAGATGGCAAGCAAAAATTAACTCTCCTCAAGCTGTCACAAAAGTTGAATATATCCAGAGCATTTGCAGATTAGCAAACTCTCTGCCATGAGCAACAAGAACAGGCTCTCCAGTACAATGTACAGCACAAATTTCAGCTGTAAAGGACTACGGTAAAAGTAACCAGAACTTGTTAATGAGGAAGATATATAGATTGTTTGTGATCTTGAAAAGCTGTATGGAAGTAAAGAGGCAGTTACTTCTATATTTTCTATCAATATGAATCGGAGCTTCACTGGGAAGAAATGTTGGTCTTCTGACACAGAGTTTGTAGAATCAAAGACAAAATGGTAAACATGTTCTGAATCACTTTACAGCTGGCATTCACAACAGAGGATGCTTTGGCTTCTTTTGCTGCTCTTTCACAAGCTGTCAAAATAAGTTGTGTTTAATAGACCTGTTTAATTCATAATCAATAAGAAAAAGTTGGATCTGAGAGGAAAGCCTCAAAGATTGTGCATAGCTAGTCTTGTCATCAAAAGCAGCTGTTTCCAGGCTTCCTTAGCATTTGCACATCCTTAGCCTGGCTATACACCCTTTCCTGGTCACCCAGAACTCCATAGGTGCATACCAATTTTGATTTCCATTCTTTCATAAGTAATTTTCAGCCATACAGAAGAGAAGATTCTGCCAGTAGGCCAGTGAAGCCTTCCTCCTTTATGTCTTTTTATTAATGACAGGTAAGTAATCCTCTTCCCACTGGCACAGTTCCAGGCTCAGGCTTAGAAAATGGAGCAGTTCTGTTGCCCCCCAGAAAAGAAAAATGGAGCAGCAAAGTTCTTGTAGCAGTTTTTGTGCTTTGGATGACCAGAACAACCTGAAATAGAACAGTGCCACAGAAATGCCTAGGAGGGTCCAACTTCAGCAACTGGTGACAACCAGATCCCTGTTTTCAAATCCATCCCCTCCCTGCCCTCTCCTCAGCCTTTTCCAGTCCCGTTGCCCTTTGGAGGAAACCAACTTTGTGCCAGATTTACATAAAGTGATAAAAATGTGGATGGCTGACAGATATGGAGTTAGCTAATAAACAAGGGCAGCTTTGGTTGCTAAGCTGCTTACAGAATTTGGTGGGACTGTATTGTATTTTATTTTTATAAAATACAATTAAGTAAATCAAAATTAAGAATTCAGGTTTTGATTCTAAAAACTGTCCTTAAGGGAGCATTTAGCAAAGACATATAAACAGTAAGCAAGTGAGGGACCATGCAATACTTACTTAATATTAACAGCCAAATTATTTACTTTAGGAACTTCTAACAACAAGTTTTGAACAGTGAGCATTTCCTAACTCTGTAAAATGTATTAAATGCAGATTTGTAAAGGAGAGGGGGCAATATGGTGCAATGCCAAAAGGAAGCTTTGTCATCATCCATTGGGACTTTCTGCCACTGACCATTCAAGATTCTGTAGTGTCCCGACCAACTTCTTACACCTGATTTTGTAAACACAACCACTGCCATTTAAAAAAAAACCTTTTAAAAGCGAAAGAAGGACTACTGCATATTTTTAACCCTTTTCTTAGCAGCACAGATAGCTAATCGTTGGGGAAACTGAACAAATAAAGTACTGTTAAAATATGCTTTAATCCCCATTACTGTAGATACTTCTTAGTATGGTTAACCACCAGGCATATTGAATCACACGTTCATGAACTGCAGTAATTAAAATTGTAATTAGATACTCATCATGTGAGACTATAACAGGAGTAGAAAACAGTGATCAATAGTTCACATGTACTACATGTTGCATTGTTAGGAGCAATGTTTCAAAGAATGTAAGTGGTCAGGCCCTGGTCTTCAACTTCCCAAGCCACCAAGAGCATCAGAGCCCATTGCAATGGAGAACCACACAATACTGGGGCAGAAACTCTTGAACAGGAACAGATGCAAGCTGGTAAATCCACTTACACAGTGCTGCACTGTACCGATTGAACAACTCAGGTTCACAACAAGAAAGTGGAGTCATACAGTGCTGCCTCCAGCTGCCTCCTTCTGCTTTTCCCCACAGAACCAATCAGCCAGCTGCCATACAGCCAACTCACCTGTCACTCAATTAAGAATTAACATTAAAAACACTATTTCAGAATTAACACGAATGAACTTCAGATATCTCTGTATTCCCTCAGTGCTGAAATTCTTATATTTTGCTTCCATTGTTTTATACAGTTGTCTTGTGTTTTCAGTTAGAATTAGGTTGGATGATAGCACACTGGATTATGACCTCCCCTATTTCCTGACAGAAACTCACTTGCATACATATATGTGGTTATGTACATGTACATGTATGCAATATATATATGCACATACAAATATATAAGATGCACGTGCATGTACAAGTATACTGCCTGCATGGGCAAACCCGGCACTTCTAGAAAGCATAAACCTGCTAGTACAGACAGACTCTGATCTGTGCATAATCTACAGATGGGGTCCAAATTGGATGCTTTTCACATCCAGCACTTGCCCAATGCAAAATGATCTGAGCTCACAGCAGCAGTGGTTTTGCAGGGGGTTTTGACTGTGTTGCAGGTGTCAAAAAGTCAAAAATGCTTCAAGGCTTTTAATTCTGACTACACTAGATGTGTCAGAGACTGAAGAAAATTATTACTGGCTCAAAACAACTAAAGTATGGGGTGGGAGGGCATGGCAAGTTCTGCATTGGTGAGACAGGTCACTGCTCTACACCCTGCCCCTGGAGCCTCTAGTCCAGCCCTAGAATGGCTATCAAGTCACTAGCACATCAAAAGCCCCATCAGGGGTGTACGAATCGCCCCAGGATACCAGAGCAGATAAAAGCAATAGCACAAGGATACATGTGGTCACAGCCCCCCATCTTGGATTTTATAGCGGCTGAGACCACACTGATCCAAGTGGTGACTATTAATCTTTCTCTGCTTCTCTCTCTCCCTCTCTCCTTCTTCTCCTAACTTCCTCTTCTAGAAATCTGAGTAACTTAAAGTTGGACAGGTTAGAGTTTGCTAACCTGAGTTAAAGTTTGCTAAGTCAACATTTCATAAAGTGCCTTATTTTAATTGAATTGATTTAAAATTTGCCAAGTACCCTATTCTACCTTAATGCTCTAAAGTTAGCAAGTAAAAGTTTGTTAATCAACCTGCTGAGAACTTCTTTGTGTTCTTCACTGTGCCACCTCAGGGTATCGAAGTACCTAAGCCCCTTTTAAAAAAATCCATCTCAAAGAGGGAGCTTAGGGCTTTACAACATGGTGTTGAAAAAGGAGAATATGTCTGGGTGAACTTGGATATTATTTGCTCTAATTAGGAGTTATTCTTTGGGTATGGATTTAACTCTATCTATGTTATGTATTAAAATATGCAAGAGTATTGCCAGAAGCATGTCATCAAATTTTAATATACGTTATTGCCTTGTAGTGAACATTTTAGTTTGCTATAAAAGTTTTAGACCTTATAGCTTAGTATCTCCAAACTCCCATAAACTCAATTTCTTCTTGATCTCCCTATCCGACTGAATAACAGCTGTCAATATTAGACACAAATGCATTACCTTTCCCCAGGAACCTTCGCCAGTAACATAGCACACTGCTGTAGAGACTTCATTGCAATTCATGTATCTTTACCTTCCTATAATGCTGTATATATGTGCTGCTCTGGAGTTTTCAGGTTCACACACAGTACAGCCATGATTGGAGTGAATCAGCCATACACAGCAGCACTTTTGGGAAAGAAATGAAAAATGCTTCTACATCTAAAGACAGAGAAAGTTTCAATCTCTCTATTTTTGGGGCAGAAAAGCAGAAGATAATTCAAAAACCATGAGTAACCAGAAACAAGTTTCTGAAAGTCATCAGGGAAAGCTCATCACCAGAAAGGTGAAATTCTCCAGAAGTCCTGCAACAACACCAATTCAGTATTCACTCAGCGAGAACAGAGCTGTCTTTGAGTCACTGGTACCACCACTTGCACACCAAGGCTTTCCCTACCATAGGACTACTACTTTCAAATTTGTTTCTCAGTTTTGAAAGCATGATTGACAATCCCTGCAGTGGCGGGGAGACTCGCTGCATAACAAATTAAAGGTGTTTTATTATGTTTTCCAAACAATTATGTAACTTCAAGCAATTTCCATATTTTCATACAGACGGTTTCTTAGCCTAAGGTTCTGCGGATTCTAATGAAGTTATGCAAAGGAAGCATCTAATATTATTTGTAATAAAGGTCATTCTCCTCCTTCGTGTTTTTATATTTACCATTTACAGATAAAAAATTCAGATAAAAAACTTGAAGAAAAAGTGACATAACTCCTTGTCAAAGTACTAATTTTCTCTTTAAAAGTTAATGTTAGCTTGCTTGGTATTGTCACAGCCAGACTTTTTAAAGTACATAGAATAAAAAGCAAAATATTCCATCCAACATGGAGCTTTCTCAGACCTTTCTCACCTTAAATAACTACTGTTGCCTGAAGAAGAAAAGTTTTGTCTATTAAGGAAATTAAAAGAAAAAGTAATCAGAGCCCCATGAAAGTAAAAATCCACTAAAATTGTACAATTGTGCCACAATTCTGACAATTCTCTACTCTATTGGATCACTTAGAACTCTGCTAGCAATAGATAATTGTGTTGTATCATCTTAAGTGAATGTATTATTGGTGAATATTGTTAAATTACTGCGCTGAGGCACAGCCCTTTCCCTTCACCTTCTCGTCACACCCTGAGGCAGAAGATTTTGAAGACAAAGCCTGTGCAGGCAGGGAGGAGGCAGTGGGAAGTGGAGAGAAACAGCCCCTGTCTATGCCAAGTGGAGGCAGACAGCTGGGATTGCAGCATGCAGCTTTTGGGAATGGCACTTGGTCCTGGCTTTGCTTTTGTTTTTGCTGTGTGAGGAACTGCAAAGCTGCTTCTTCTCAGAGTGCATTAGAAAGGCTGTAAAGTCCCAAAGCAGAGCTGCCTCTTGGCAGACACTGCAAGCGCAATCACCTAAATGTTTTGAGGCTCCTGCAATTTCCACATCAAGCAGGACCTCTGCAATTACTGTTGGCTGGGCACCCGCACGCCCCTCAGGAGGTGACCTACCCAGCACCAGGCTGGCTTGCTGGCACAGCAGCTCTAATCCATTCCCAACTACCAGTCCCCTTCTGAGCCCTCTCCACGGGCAGCACTCACTATAAACATCAGCCTCTTCATTTTGACAAAAAAATCATAGTTTCCAAATGTTCTTGCTTTATATGCCAAGCGAGTGAAGGCCTAAAACTTGCTCTTTCTGTCTATAAGCTCATTTCAGCTGTGCAGTCATAAAAAAGCAGCATGTTCTTAGATAACACAGACAATTAGGGGGGACTGGAAAGCTAATATTAAATAATCACCAGTAAAAGCAATCATGAGAGGAAACCTGCACTACCAGGAAGAGAGCACAGCCTGGCTGTACTGGGAAACTCCCAGCAGTCTTCCAAGCAGCCTTTATCTATCTTACAGTGATTTTCATATTACTGTAAGGCTACCTGAGAGACACATAAAATAATTACTTTTAACTACACATGCTATGACATTAATTAGTAAACAAACCCATGAGTAAAACAAACCCACAAACCAAACCCCTCACCCTATTCTGCTCCTGACACACCTTGTCACCATGCAAGCACTGTGTCCATCAGCCTAGTGAAGCTTCTGATTTCATGCAGCCTCAGACACTGCTCTGCCACTTAAACTCATCCCTCCATTTTATCCAGGACCAATAGGTCCCCGCACAAACAAGATTTCAGGTGCTGTGGAGAAGCTGCAGTGTCTTCTAATCAAATACTAACTAGAAGGCAATTACATCTCTGCTGATTTCAACAGTAAATTAATTTTCTTTTTCAATTGAAAGTTTAGGTCAAATATTCAGTGTCTGCAGCTTTATCAGGAATAGCATTCTTGATATTAAAAGTATACTACCTAATTTTCTTCTAACTCCTTTTTCTCTCTCTTAATTTCTTCCATTTAGATCCACAAAAAATATTTAAATTAATACAGTAAACGCTTTCACAAATTCCAGGCTTGGTTAGTAACCACAACACTGCGTTTGCATATAGAAAGGATGCCGCCACTACACAGAATTTTGTGACCTGTTGGTGGTCAAAGCATGAAAATTTCCCTCCTTTTTGAGCTGTATGGTCACCACTAGAGGGAGGAGTTTGTTAAATACTCTAATTTCTTCTGCCGGAAAAACGCTGACTAGTTGTAAAGACCTCTTAAGAGAGATAACTACGTAATGAGAAAGAAGAAAAACAAGTTTGCCACAATTAAAAGCTCAATTATTTTACCTCCAAAAATCAGGGTTTTTTTTCTTACTTCTATAAGATCAATAAAGGGGGCAGGAGGGAGGGCAGCAGAGAGCCTGCCTGAAGATTGTTAAAAATTCTCAGTAAAAGGGTCTGCTTTTGGCAAACTAAAAAACAAAAAATAAAACACAAAAGAAACCCCAACAAACCAATCCAAACAAAAGCCAACAGCAAAAACAAAAAACCAAAACAACCCAGTGAAAAGTCTCACCAGAACAAAAATAGAAGGATACTGACTAATGGAAATAAGACATTCCTTAAAAATGACATAAGGAGCAGTTCACATCAGGGATGATGCAAAAAGGTTCACTAGTAAAAAAGGTAAATAAACTCTCAGAAAAATAACCAACTAGTGAGTCCCACCAGTGAACCAGTCAACATCACACACCATCAGGTACCTGGAGGAAGCAAAGAGTGACCCAACTTGCTGAGCCACACACCAAAAGAGGACTCATCAGCTGATGGCTTCAGTGGCAAAATATATTCATTTCTGCAAGTATTGCTATCCTCACTTTTGGGGATAGAATGGACCCAATCTAACAATCAAACAATAATTTTGCATTATTTTCTTTCTTGCTCAGTGCTTTCTTCTACCAAGACCATCAAAAGCTTTCCTTGCATTCTTGACCATCTGAGCATGAGTCTTTGATCTGGTGTGGTATAGAAGAGACCCAGAGGTTGCCTATCTGTCAGGACGTGAATGACAACATGGGCTTTGCTGTTAGAACTGCGGACTTGCCATAAACCCCACCCAAGCCACAGATTGCCTTTCACAACCTCAAAGGCTGAAATGATGGAATACTCAGATGGGAAGCCCTTTGGATAAGCCACACTGTAAGAAAAATACATGTAAGGGCTGTTAGAATCTGCCTGCTGACAAATGCAGAAAAGATCCATTCAATAAATCACATTATTGTTTCCACATAACTATTTTAATGACCCTGTAATGCTGCAGAGATGCCCACAGCAAGAAATGTTGAGGAATACATTTTAAGATGGGAATTTAAAGGGTTTGACTGCATGAGGCTTCCTGAGACTAATTACCCATGTCTCTGGAAACTTCAAAGAAGAAAAGGTCACTATCTAGATTTTTATCTTGGACAAACTTCTGCAGAAGACACTAGGGCCACTCTCCCTGTGGGGCTGTGCAGCACTCAGCACTGCTCTGACAGCTGTGCAGCAGAGCAGGCTGAGACTACCAAAAGCAGGTTGCCCACTTACCTGATCCTTTGAGGTGGGTTGACTTCCAACACACTCAAAGTGTGTGATCTCAAGGTGCTTTTATATGTATTGATTGCAATTAACACAATTATTTGTTTGTTTAGTAGTGTCTTGTCTCCTAAAAAAAAAACCAGAGAGCTTGATTTATAACTTAGGTAGAGTTTTTCCCATGCTGCATGGTAGGATTTCTGTAGTGGTCTACCTTTCATGAGCTGGATTCTTCAGCTGTGCCTATCTAACTTGCTCCAGAGAATCTGAATCCCTGAAGAAGTTTGAACATCACAATTTGGAAGTATTTTTATTACTTTCATTTGTTTGATGTGGGTCCACATAAACTTGCACTTGGTAGACTTTTCTGCAAATCTGTTTGAATTTGGTGGTGGAATTGTTGTTTACAAGTAGCTACTTATCCAGAAACACTGACCTTGTGAGTGCTGCCAATAGAAAATGTAATTGTTGTGGTTATTTCCTGGATTATATTTTAAAATTGTCAGGTTTGGCAACTCAAAGGAATGAAGATACTGTTCTTCTTTCCAAGAAGGTTTGAAGGCCAAGGTCATGCATAACTCTGATGCTGGCAATCCCCACGGGGTGTTGGCTGCCCCAGAGGAAGTCAAATAAAGACAAAATTATGGACCTGCTTCCTCATTGCCTACTAAAACTGGAAGTTTAGAATGGTTTTAACAGGAGAACACATAGTCCCAGCTCCTCATTTTCTGAATCTCCACCTAAATTGATCACTTGATTTCTCCTTTAAGAAAGTTCAGCGTAATTTTTATTATTTTCCTTCTTTTGGCTACCTGGTACATTCTACAGAAAATGCACTTTCAAACCAACAGGCTATTGGAAGGTATTAGACATTTCCTTCCCCAGCTCTAACAATGACTTCTTGTCCTGGGAAAAAAAGTATCTACTCTTCACAATTGCTTGTTCCATAGGTAATTAGAAATAAAAGTGGAGTGTTTTGTCAGGAAATGTGTTTCTTATCCAGCTGCATGAAACACAATTGCATCCACTTGCTTAGTTTATGTGTAGGCTTCAGTTCTGTAAACTTAGCTGCAGTGCCTCTCTGCTGCAGTCCACGGTGTCTTGCAGACCACAGGCTGTGGCAGCACTGAATTGGCTGTCGAAATCTTGAAGCCATGCATAGCCCTCAGTAATCATGTTTTTGTACTGATATCCAACATGTTATACCAACTAAAGGAGATTTCAGAACACATTGAAAGACCCACTCATAGATTTAGAAACAAATTTGGTGGATTAGTTTATAAAATAGCATAATCTTTGGATGTTTTCTGTTTATTTTCATGAGAAAGAAAACTATTTTAAACTTAAGCTTTGCACCTTCATTCAGGATACAATTTAAGTGCAGCAGCTTGTGGAACTTGTTGATAGAGCTTTAAACTAGCTTGGAAGGGGGAAAGGGACAAAACCAGGATGGCCAGTGATGAGCAATGGGATGATGTGCCAAAACTTGAGGAAAGGAGCACGAATGGGATCCCTCAATCTGCTTCGGGGTGTGAGCTAGTGTCACACACCTAGTGTGGTTCCTACACCAATGCAAACAGCATGAGGAACAAACAATTTATTTTCCTGAATTTAATTATCCAGACATGGATTGTTTTCTTCTGCATAGGAAGGTATGGTATTAAACAGCTTTATTTCTTGTCATTCTCACCTTAAGAACCAGCCTTAAAGCTGCTCATGCCAGGAGGAGTTTTGCTCTTAACTTCATTTTTAAAATATAAAGTTCAAAATTTCTCGTGGCAAAACATATCTCAATTTGTTCGACTGCTACCTACAAAGCTTACTTTAGGACTGCAGGGAGGTACAGAGCAGACCCTTAGAGAGAATATGTAAAGGTCAATGAGTTTCCCACTAATCAAATCATTCCTATTCCTTCCAGTTCTGATCCCCGTCAACAATCATCTGCAGCTACCTCTTGTCAGATCCGTGGTGTTAGGTTTGCAGTGGTAAGATCCGCACCACAGAGGGCTGGTGCACGTGTGTAACATCTGTATACATATGTACCTCTTGGAAAGAAAAAAAATGACTGGTCATTGACTCCAGGAATATCCTCCAAAGCCCCCCTGGGCATGACATAGAGACAGCTGAGGCATTTTAGAGTGCTTCCAGCTGTGTGACTCAAACTTTGTATTTGAGCACAGCCATGCCCTTCTCAGCATCAAGCCTGCAATTGCTGAGTTTTCAAACAGCCAACCCACATTATCATCTTCCCCATCAGCCTTTCTCTGTCCATTAACAGAAAAAAAGTAGAGGTGTAAAGAGTTATGTGTGTATTGAAATACACAAATGCTTATCAAAACATGGATAACAACATTAATATGATATTAGGAAGTTGCAGCAACAATAACCATATGCATATGGAGCATAGTGCTTTAGACACTGACAATCAGATAAATAACAACACATAGAAATCACTTCCTAAAATAAAGATCAAAGGACTTCTCAAATGCTATTTCAAAGCCTAGCCTAAAATATTCTATTAGTATACCCAGTTACTTGTATATTTAGTACAAGGAAATGTTTATTATATCACTTCATACTTATTATTAAGTTATTATTTGCTAAAGTATGTGTCATCATGGCTGGGCTTCGCGAACGAAGATTTGGGAAGACACTATCCACATTTGCTACAGGCACGCTGGTGGCTTATGTAAAGTATGTGTATATTTACCTTAAAAGACAGACAGCACATTTTGTACTTGATATCTTGGGGGAAAAATGCTTTTCATATTCCTATAACACCACATTTTAAAAATCTTATATGAACTGGAGTTTAACCAGTTGTTCCTTTTTGTATTCCAATTATTCTGAATAAAATCATATGTTGTTATGGAGAAAAGGGAGAGAAATCACATGCAAAAGTTGCTCTTAACACAGCTAACAAAATGCTGTGCTTTAGTGGCAGCCAGGAAGAACAGCCATCTGGGATGGATATACTGCAATGGGTAAAATTTTTGCAATACAGGAAAGCAACATTACAAATACAAACAAGAAAAAGCAGATCTTTGACATTTGGAGACGTAGTAAGGTAAAACTTGAATCAGGAGAGTAGCAGAGTGGCTATCAACTGGAATAAAATAAATCTAGCACTAAGTAGCCTTCAAAGTACTGGAGGTTGGAGCTCAAACCTGCTCTGTCATAATCCTTTCAATTATAACACTCAGCAACTGCAAATTATGTGAACATTTAAAAAATCCATGGGCTATCCACATACAAATAGATACCACTAAGTTTCACAGAATCATAGAATCACAGAATATGCTGAGTTGGAAGGGACCCACAGGGATCATAGAGTCCAGCTCTTATCCCTGCACAGCACCATCCTCAAGAGTCACAGCACACTCCTGAGAGTATGATCAGGGTTTGATTATTGTGGGGTTAATTTTTGTTGTCTGATAACAATCACACCTAGTTTCTCGGACTGAAAACAAAAGATTAATGTTTCTTGTTCTTGTTTCCACTTTCTCTGTTTCATACTTGAATGTCAGAACAAAATCAGTGGTGAAAAGCTTCATAGCCAAACCCAACAACTGTCCCTTGCAGGAGTGACTCAGCTGGATCTACGCTCTTCATTAGAAGGATGGAAACACAATGAGTTCCAAAGGAAATACTCTGTCACCCCATGTATCAAGCCTGTGGTCATCGGAAGTCTCCCGTACACAGGAAAATTCCCAGTCGTAGGTACACAGTGACTATTCCAGGCTTCTTAGCAACTCCAGTTCTGACCCGTGTCCATGCAAGTCTGCTACTTCTTTCATTTTTTTGCAAATCCCCATGCCTTCCACAGCTATCCTTTCTCCACTTCCAGAAAAATTTTTTACCCTTCAGCCCCAGTGACTGCCTTAATCTCCCATTTTGATAAAGTGGTTCTTCCAGGCTATCATCTCAAACATTATTCAAACTAGAAAATATTTTGATAGTAAATGTTTCTAGATACAATACTGTTATTAGTCCTCTGCCAAGGACTACAACAGGCACAAAGTTGCTAATGAATTAATGGCAAGGTCAACATGAAATCATTGATATAAACCCCAGAATTTATATATAATACCTAAGCACAAAATCCACCCATAGGCATAGATTCCTGCAGATTCCTCACATTCATAGATCAAAATATTACAGGAGTACAGAAAGGAGGAAATCTTTCCTATTTCCGAGTATCTATTAATAAAACTCCACTTCTGTATTGCTCTTTGTTTATAGTAGAAAGAGTAAATCCCTCTGTAGTCTGAACTCACATCAATTTCAGATCCCCACCCTCCCTGGCAGCAGATGGGTCACTGATATACCAGGCAGATTGATCTTTAAGATTTTTTCAGTTTAAAATCAAAACCATCCAATTTTCACTTCAAAAATAACACATGTGTAATGTTCATTTCAGGTAGAGCACAGAGCCTCAATTACATCTGAAGTAAAAGGGTCCCAGGGGCACCCATGTTTGCTAAAGATGTGCTGTTGCTGGTCCAGTGGAGGGCAGCAAAATATTTACTAAAGATATTCCTCTTTTAATGTCCTCATCACTGAGTTGTCCCAACAAATGACTTCATAAAAACCTTCGAAGGCTTCAGTACTCCATTTGGTTTACAAGACCTTACATATTTGTTTATTTTAGTAAGAAGTAAGTTTTTAGAATATTTGAGACTATTTTCACATCAGAGATCATGCCTTAAAACAAACGATGCTTCCTGTATAAATAACTTTGGTGCTCCCACTCTTCCCAGAGCTAATGACATCTATTTCAAGAGGAGGAGGCTACTGCTGCTCTGCCTCAAAGCCAGTTAGTCTGCTCTCTGGAAAGCTTGTGTAAATGGTTTAAATGCAACTGCAAATCTCCAGCACAGCTGTATTGGCATGCTGATCATCTTGCATCATTCACTTGATCTGAGCACACTTTATCTCAGGTTTTAGCTTAACATAAAGGGGAGTCAGCAGTACTAATGTAATAGTTTGAAGATTGTCCTAAGATGGAAGCCAAATTAAAAAAAATAAAATATTTTAATGAATCTGTTAATGGATTTTGTATAATGTATAATCTGAATATCAAATATATCAAGTTTACATTGATTTTTCATGAAAAGCTACTGATAATAACCTTCCATGTAGTGACAGACTGCCTATAGAAAGACTGCTAGAATAAAATAGAGCTTGTCTAAAAGCCTTCAGTCTAAATCCCAAGAGCTGTAAAAGGTCTTTACTTAAAGACTACACATGTGCTTTACAGCTTGTAAACAACTGCCTTCACGAAATGCTTGGGCTATCCTCCTGGAAGTGAGCTCTCCTACTGGTTTTTGTAATGACAACGAGGTAGAAGGCAGAACAAAGAGTCACCACAGAATGGTTTGGAGTCAGGAAGGGTACAGAGGCAGCTGCATTGTGCCTCCAGCATCTGCTCACTCTTTATACTGAGCTGGCGATACCTGTGCCACAGAGCGGCTCCAGCACTGGAGTTCACCCTGGTAGGAGAGGGGAACAGATGCTCACTTCCCAAGGGTGACAACTGCTGTGCTTCTGGCACTGTTTTTAGGCGGTCAGTTCAGGAGCTCAGGCTGAAATATTGAGGAGCACAACACTGAGAACAATGCACACATTATGGACAGAAATTTGAACCATGCAGGGGATTTTTCTTGGCAAATACTGGCAAAATCCAGTGTTTTAAATTGTAAATTTAAAAGAGCTATCAGCTAGATGAAGGTATGTATCAGTAAGTGCTTAGATAACATAGTAAGAGCACTGGAGAACCCCTCCTACACCATAAAATGGACTGTAGGGAAAAAACAATGAAATCATTCCAATTATATCCCTGGAAATCCAGAACAAAGTAGCCTATGAAAAAGTGGCAATTCTCAGAAACGGAAAAAGTTTTGCTGTGTTTCTCACTAAGAGTTTGGCAGCTGATAATACTGTCTACAGTCAAGTATATACAGTGAAAGTGAAGAAAATTATCATGCACCAGAACTGCTGAACTGCAAAGAACAGGGACTGCAGCTGGGGGATGCAGCAAGCTACCAGGGCTCTCCTGCAGCACTGTCGTTCACTCAGCAACAGAATATGCTTTAGACAAGGTAAAATTCTTGATAGCTCGGTGAAAATACAAAAGACACAGGAGATCACTTAGTGAGAGGTTGGATTTCAGCCAGGAAAGGGGAACACACTGACAGGACACACACACACACACACAGAATTTTTCAGAGTGTTATTCCTAACTTAAAAAACTTCTAAAGTAGCATATTTCAACATGAAACAAATTACCAACTTCTCTTGGAGCTGGATGAACTATCCATAAGAAAGACTTACCTAAGTAAGATGTCAGTATATACAATACATTTTGAGTAGTTACAATGCACAAAGTACCTGCATCTACATCTAAATTATACTTCATGCTTGTACCTGGCTCTGGCAAATTATTTTCACTGGCACATGCAGTAGTAAATGTAAGTACAGAACACACAGTGCTCGTAGAACAAGCACCAGCACCAGAGTGGAAATCTTGCAAAAGAAATGTGCTCTGCTCTACAGCATGTAGGGATTGACTGAATAACTGTCCCAGATCGTGTCACGTTTGTAAGGTCACCAGGGCTTGCTGAAGAACAAGAGGACAACCAGCATGGGTTTCATCCAGTGCAGTTCTTCTCAACTGGAAAACATCAATATTATTTCTAAAGCATATGGAGCTGTCTTAAGTGGTTGTTTACAGTGGTATTTATTGCTATGGAGCCTGATCAGATGGAGAAGTTAAAAGGAACAAAGCAGGAAAATGAAACAATAGCAAAGAGAAGGAGTGGCCCAGTGCACACAATAACCAGGTTCACAGAAGCTAAAAAACATCTCACTGACCTGGCTCCCTGGGACTGAACTGTCCTGCCAAGGTTGTCAGAGAGACACCCATGCAAACACTGGAGCTGGTCTTTGCTTTCCAGATTTGCTGGCTTCCCACCAGCCCTGGGAGCGTCACCCTCACAGTGTGTTCCCTACTGCTTTGGCTGTGAGATTCCCCTTAGCTTCCACTGGCTTGTCTCTGCCTGCTTACTCTGGCCCTTTTATAGCACTAAGAGCCACTAAAGGGTCAGGAGAGTCTTCTCAGGCTTGTCAAAATGCACAACACTTCATAGCACTGTGATGAGAGTGAATACACAGTTTCTTCACAGTTGGAAATCTGGCACTGCATACTGAGGTGTGCCTTGTCTTGGCTATTACCTGGCCTGGTTCCCCAGTGTCTTCCCTGCCTAAAAATGCCAGATTACCTTCACCTTATGCAAAAATATGAGAGATAATGCCTTTTATTCTTCTACTGGCTCCTGGCCCCCATCTCTATGACTGACTCAATGCTTTCTTCTTATATTTCTCCTTTTTTAATTCAATATTTTTGCCAGGGCAGTGGGTGGCTCACTTGGAGCAACAGCTCTGACCTGGAATATAGCAAATTGACTGTGATTTAAAGTTCACCTGGGCCCTCTGGTGGTCTAGTGGTTAGGATGCGGCGCTTTCACCGCCGCGGCCCGGGTTCGGGTCCCGATCAGAGGAGTCCCCCGGGTAGATGGAGCTCGTTAGCCCTGTAAGGCCATCCATCTAAGAGAAGGTCACTCTAAAACAAACCTACGTCCTGAGGACCTCACTGCCACCGTCCAAGCTTGCTCGGCCCCGGCAGATGAACCTTAGGATTAAAGGGTGGGCTCAGCTCAGCGCACGCTGTGTCTCACCTAAAAAAATCCACTGCGCAGGCTCGAAGGGCAAAGACCCTTCCCAAATCTTCGTTCGCGAAGACTGGCCATACACAAAGTTCACCTATAAGCACAGAGTTCTGATCAGCCCAGAACATATAAAGCAAAGTCTAAATACGTTAGCTTTTATATATGATAGCCCTGACATCGCAGACTTACCTGTATTACTTCCTGGGATTTTCCAGGAACAAACACAAAATATCTGCTAAGAGCCTCTCAGTCATAACTATCCCTTTAACAGGGGTTGTAGAAAACAAAACGAGAATTATTATCAAAGGTAGCACAAGGTACTCTTTTCCTGCAGTGAGAGATTAAACCCACTGGAAAAAAATACACTAGGTACAACTACATCTTAATAAACAGCTTGTGAAGAGCCCAGAAACGTGCAGTAAATAAGGTAGAAATAAGACACTTCTTGCATTTGATGGATGTTTGGACAGTTTAGCATGGTTCTGTTCAGAAAAATACAGTTTTCCTGTCCAGCAACAGGAGTCCAGCAGGGCCAAGGACAGCAAGGAGGCAACGAGGGCTCCTGCCCTGGTACAGCAGCTCTTTACTGTCCTGGGCTCTGCTTCCTGAATTATACACAACAGTGGTAAAGCTGCAGCTGGGAATAGAAAAGTAGCTTGTCAAGCAAGGGAGCAAACGATGGCTGGGAGAGAGGCACTTCACAGCTGGGACAAACAATCTGGGTATGTGCAAGAAACCAAGAAGCCAGAGGTCCCGAAGAATGGCAGTAGAGCAACAGGACACAATGCCAATGAGCTCTGCAGGGACTCATGTGCTAAATGATGGCCAGGGTCTCCAGGGGGGAGGGAGAGAGAGAGATGCCTATCTCACAGCTTTTGTACAGGCTTGGAGTCTAAACTGCAGAATGGCTCCTTTGTCTCGGCCCCGGCCCCTCGTTAGGTCTAAAAGCCATGAGGCATGCAGCCAGATGGCCAGGGCAGCTTCCAGGTCCGGGCAGTGGGGGATGGGGAGAGGAAAAGAAGGAAAGCTTCATTCCTTAAGTTTGCACTGATCCCTGATGCTTAGAGAACAAAACTCGGGGGAGCGCACACAGCCTCAGTGGGTACCTCAGTCTCTGACAGCTAGAAGGCAGAGGCACTCACAAGCAAGGAGGAGAGCTGGGGATGCACCTATAGACATATGGTCTTAGCTGCTTAGATCTGCTTTGAGAGATGTATGTGATTTCAAAGCCCAAATGGTGAATGGGATCTCCATTTTCTTACCACAACACAGGCATGCTAGGAACAAATATAGTTTTAAAAGAAAGACCCACAACCTTACGATCCCTGAGAGCCATCACTCAGGGAGCTGCCCAAAATAGAAACTGTGTTGTGGGTGCCAGAGGCAGTGAGGCAGCATAACGAAGAAAATGGATGAAAAACAAGTGCTGAGCAACAGAGAGGTATTTTTGTATTAACCCTGCCAAATGGATTATTTATACCCTCATCTTCTTCTGTTGGTATGACTGAGCTTTTTAAAGGAACGTTACAGTCAGTTTCTTCTGGTTATTTAATGCGGCAGATAAGCAGTTCCACCAACCTCTGGCTGCCATCCCGTGCATATGGATTTCAGGATAACTCTTAAGGAAGGCAGAAAGTGACAGTTTACAAACAGATATTCTGGGAACAGTGGGGCATCAGGACTATCTAGACCGTAAACAGACCTTAAGCAGTAAAACTACATTAAACACTGAAAGTGTGTAACTTCGAGACAAACATCCATGGCATGAAATGCTGGTTAGAGGAACTGGATCCTGGAAAGGAGTGGAGATGACCCAAAGGGTCTTTGCTGTCCAAGGGATGTCAGTGAAAGTTCATGGGAGCTGGGTGCTTTGACATAAGCACACAGAAGCACTTGGATACCAGAGAAAAACCCGAAGCAGCTAGACTGCAGAAACCACCCTGAAAGCTTCTAGGCAAGGTCGTCTCTATCTTGAACAGCAGCATGTGACCAGCAGCACCCACAGAGCTAACACCTACCTGCAACCCATGCCTGCCTTCATATTCCTCTTTTTCCAAAACCCTGTAGCCCCTCTTCTGCATTACCAAAATCCAGGTGTCACTCCCTGAATTACTGAAACCACCTACAAGGGATGAACAACAGCTTCTGCCTTTTTCTCATTAGGTCTGTTCATGTATTGGTGGAAAAATGGTCATCCTCAAATGTCCATAAGAGACTATGCAGCTCATGACTGAAATAAACCCTTTCAGTCAAACTTTGGATATTAACATAAATAGTATGTATGTATAGATATTTATTTTACAGAATCCTAATAATGGGTTCCTACCACCTCCCACTTCTCCTTTCAAGAACCTCCAGTGCTTGGCTATCTTTCCTATTAGAATAGTTTATTTTCCCTTCAAATTTAACAGAAATCTCCCCTACTGCTAGTTTAGAACATTGTTCTTGCACTTTCCCCACTGAAACATCATATATTCCATCCTCCTTAGAGTATTATTTAAAATATTTTAACAAACACTGTTATCACACCTCCCCTCAGTCTTCTTTTCTCTAGACTAAACATCACCAGTGCCCTCAACTCATAGGACATGATTTTTTTAAACCTCTGTCATTCTTTTTCTTTGCTTCTGGACTCTGCCCAGTTGGTCGAGATCTTTCTTGGAAGCGCAGTGTCCACAGAATCACATCTGAAATTTATCAATATGTTAAATACTAAAATAGTCACTTTTGACAGCTTATTATACAGTACCCCTGACATTACATCTCACTGCTGGATTTGTAGTTTTTAACTGCTGGGTTTTTCCCCTTCAGGCTTTCACTAGGGAAAATACAACTTGGAATGTTACTAAGGCAGTTGGGGAGAGCACTGCAGACTCCCAAGGCAGAAATCTGATGGCTCTGTGTAGAACACGAGGTCAGATGCCAGAGTAGACTTGAGGTGCTACCTCTTACTAGTTTATACAGACTTGATAATGAGTTTGCACTCATAGCAATGACTCATAGCAAGGTGCACAATGCTGTAAGCACAACTATTTCAGTGAGAGTATTTCTGTTACTATTATAGTACTTTTTGGGTTGTGGGTTTATTCTTTTAAAACTAGAATTACTCCTTGAGCACTAAATTGCTTCTTGATACATTGTTAAAATTTATACCAATAAAAAGCCTAAGGAGGAAGAAGTACAAATAAAACTACTTATACACACAAAAGCATATGCTGGGACAGATACGCTGTTTTAAAATGGTAATAGTTTCCTAACTTTGTGAGGAGAAAGTTATGAGTATGAAACAACCATCACCATAACAATCACAGAAAAGAAAATAGTATAGTACACAATTTAAGACTGATGTTTAATTATTTGGTGTAATTAAACTTGCTATAATTAAATTAAAGTTGTTTAACTAATTGTTTTAAGTATTTAGTGGACTCTGTGGCAGGATCTACAAAAAGTGTTTAGTTACTTTTCTTGAGTACAGAGATCTGCAAAACTTCCTCCACTGCAGATTTGTTGGTTTGGGGTTTTTTTCCTCCTGTTTGGTATGAAATTTAGCATTTAATTGCACTTTTTAAGTTGGATTATAATTACCTACCAACTTTTTCTCAGGGAAGAATCTGACTCATACAATCTGGCATCATCATCCCCCCAGGACTGCACGTTTGTCTCAACCAGCCCAGCTCTATAATAAAAGCTTTTAAGGTTTTTCCCTTTCTTGGTTTGTCTTATTCTCCTGACCCATCTCCAAAGTTTCCTTCTTTCTGGGAATGCAAGAGCGTGCAAAATCTGCACAACAATACCCATGTAACCAACCTGCTCTTCCTCACAATATGTAGACTACACAAGATATTACTTGCATTTAATTTTGCAACACTTGGAAAATTACCTACATTTCACATCCTAAAGTATCTTCATTTGTCCTTGTCAAAAAGGCAGGTCTCTTGAACTTATTCTACCTGTCAGTCAAATTTTTGTAGGCTTTGTACCAAAGCCATTAAGCTGCTTTGTTTTCTCATTCACTATGTGTCTCTTTTCTTCTTGATCTCTGCTACTTTCTTTCTGGTCTTGTCCCAATTTATGGTCTTTTTGGTTTTGGTCACATTTCTAAGTGGAGATTCATGAGGAGCCTGAGTCAGAGTTTAGAATTAGCAAACAGGTGGGTTAGTGGACACTGAGGAAAGATGCTTGTGGGAGGGAGAAGCATGATACCTGCACTAGTCACACCATTAACATCAACACTCTTTACTAATTGGTTTGTACCAGATTACTCTGGGAGTGGGTTAGATTCCTGGTTTTAAATTGTTGTATACCCTCACACTCTAACTTTAGAAACTGGCTCAGTTACATAATGTGAAGTTCGCACAAAAACCGCAAAGATCTTCCACACTTGGAAGCTGCAGAGAGCAACTGCAGTAGGGAACCCACCCAGGTCTTGCACCTAACCCAGGAGACTTGCAATCACCCAATCATCTTGTCAGAGGCTGACACAAAGAGTAAGGTTTTAAATTCTTAGCTAAACCTACAGAATCTCTTGAGCAACAAATTTAACAAAAGAGAACTAAGCTGAGTAAGCAAAGAAAAAAAGGAAAACTTTTTTCCTTTAAATTTAATTTGCGGTGCTTACTCCACAGAGAGAAAGGCATCTGTGTTGAACAGGCTGGAGATTAAATTTTCTGTGGTCAGCGTTTAGCTTCGAGTCTCCTCTGGGAATAAATTTCATCCAAGGAAATGACGGCTGCTCAGGAGAATGAAAACCCTTGATACTGTATGTAGAAGGAAGAGAAAAAAGGAACATGTTGCATAGACATCAAAATGGCTTGTGGAGATGGAAGGGCTCAGCACAGTCAGCGCAGCGCTGGAGCAGACTCGTCCAGCAGCACGTGTGGGGTGTCCAGCTCCCGTCTGACAGTGCTCCCAGGCCAGTATGCCCCCCAGTGCTAAAACCGCATTACTGGGACAACCCTGTCTCTGCAGGTAGCAGCTGAGGACAGGGGGATTGGTGCTGTCTGTGCACCGATCAGACCCTCAGGAAAGGGTTTGGGGCACATCACAGCAGGCTTTCAGCAATGCTCCCTGGGGATAGGCATCAGTGCTTGGGAACCACTGGCCCACAGCCCGCTGTGTGGTTGTTGTCTTGTGCAGGCAAAACGCACACATAGATGATCCGCTTCTGGGACAAGAGAGATACTGATAGCTGCTGGTGCTACCTGTGCTAACAAGCTCCTTCAAAGATAGTAAGTGTATCAATAGCAAAAAATTGAAGCCACCCGTGAAGAAAGAGGTGTCTAAATAACCAAGGATGCCAGCAACACCTTAGGATGAACTGTCAAGCAATTCCACAGCCTGTAATTTCACATTTTTACCCAAATCCTAGATGACAGGGCAGCACAAGCCCTGCTTCCCAGGAGCATTCAGTGGTTTTGCACAGAGCAGCACTGCACTTAATCTGTCATCCAAATTCTTCGTTGTTCTTGGAAAAGTCACCAGAATACCACGGGAGCAGCTGGCCTAATTGCTTCCTTTCTTTACCATCTATGGATGCTTCTGTCAACCTAGCCTCCTTTACTGGACTGGGCTTCTTTACAGCTCCTGACCTTCAGCCTCATGAGAGGGTTTGAGACATCAGCTTCGCTGTCCACTTTCCCCTATAGTTTTTCCACCACTCTCTGCCCATCATGGTCATTCAAAATAGTTACTCTTTTCCCCAACTCACCCTGCTACTCAGGGTAAAGTGCTGTTTATCTGAAGAATGGTTTGGAAAGGTTATTTTCTTCTTCAATCAGTCTAGTGTTCTTTTTTTTTTTCCTTCAGCTTTCCAGGTATTTTTTTTTGCTTGACAGTTGAGTTTCATGTTAAATTAACTTTTAAATTCCTAGAGCAAAAAATACTTTGGTGTGAAGTAGATATGGCATAGAGATCACCAAAGTCCTATGAGCATCCCACCTCCTTCCTCATTCCTAATATTCTGCATTGTTTTTACCAGTAATCAGTATCTAATCTAATCAATATCTGTAACACCTCTGGTAGAATATCACTCCCCACAAAATAGCATTAGAAATAGCAGCAGAATTACTATAGAAATAGTACAGCATTAAGTCATTTGCTGGACACAGAGCAGGGTTAAACAGGTACTGTTTTTCTAGACTTCGTAGTGGCCTTAATTAATGACCAGCAATGAAATTTTTATAGTAAAATTTTTATTTACCTTAAGCTCTCCTTTTCTTTTTAACTCCAAGAGTAGACTTGTTTCAGATCCTCAGTCCAACCGCACCATGATCTGATTCCAGCAGAGGGGATACAGCAGTCCCTTCAGCCAGTGGTGGTGACCCTTCACAGTCAGTTGGGATTGGGATGACTGCAGCATCCCTCGGTCTTGGTAATTTTATCTCAGTCCTTTGAATGCCAAGAGAAAACTGGCGAATCTATCAGGAATGCAGATTTCTCAGGCCTTTCTGCATGGCCGGTGAAATTGTGCTTAGAAGATTCTTCTGACAGGAAGGCTGTTGGAAAATGCACAGGACAACTACAGCATACCCAGCAGGACAGGACACCCTTTAGCATATTTGAATAGAGACAATATAAATAACAGAAGATAACCTCAACCATTTTTTACTGAGTACTAGTTAGAGGACTTACATCTGCACTAGCACCTGAAAGCTATAACAATTGATTTTTGTAATGCTGGATCTTTTTTCCCCACAGCAACCACACCAGAACAAGGCAAGTTGATACAGACAGAAGGCATAGACTTAAAAAAATAGATAAAAGTCAAAAAGTAAAGAAAAAGTAATTAAATATACACTTGTGAAGGAAAGTACTAATCAGAAATACAGTGTTAGTGATCCCATAAAACTCTCCATCTTCACATTTTTCACATATTTAGCTCGATAGCAGGTTGCAAATGAAGGAGAACGTTTGTGAGACAAACCAGCTCTCATACCAACAACACTTTTTCTGAGTATCTCTAAGAATATAACTGGAAAAATACGAGTTATAAATCTGGCAACATAACTAATTTTATTTTTAGGCAACATACAGTTCTTAAAAACATCAGTGGTAATGGAAATTTCTTTATGAGACCCACCTTTGCCCTTACTTATTACATATGTCAGTGGCTAGAATAAAATAATTTTTCATGTGTTTATTCTATTAAATTGACCTAGAATAGAGTGATCTTAATCTCTGCTCTTTGCTGGTAATATTTACAATGCATCACATGGGCTTATCTCCTTATCTCCAATTATACTTTTGATCCTACTTTTCTAAACATCAATTTCATTTGCCCAATCTCTGTTTCCTGCAGCAACCAAGATTACCATTCCTTCTGCGACATCTCTACAAGGGAAGGATTTGTATTCACAGGAAACACTGCTTCCTAATGGAAAATGGTTTTCCCAGCCACGCTTAGGTAACTGAGGTGCAGCACCCTGCCAGGCAAAACATGATCTCTTCCATTTGAAATGATCTTTAGGCTAAGCAGATATATACAAAAGTACTAAACATAGGATCCAAACACAAGACTTTAGTTTCTCTAACTATTATTTCTGAACTCTGATGAAATTCAGAACTTCATTCCTAGAAATTATCATTGCTCACATTTTAGCAGCAGAATTGGAGCAGCCTAAGTTGTGGATGATTTGCAGCTGGGACCCCCATGTTTTTTTACAAACAGCTGGACCCTTGTACCCCTCGAACTTTGCAGGCTTAAGCTACATCTAAGAAATATGCTCAGTGTTAGGACTGCAGAACCTGCCAGAGATGCAAAATGCCACCTGCAGCATTTACCCAATTTATTTACTTTAGTCTCATATTACTTGGTGCAAGGAGAGATGTGTTAATTATCCAAGGTTTGTTCTGGTATCAGAAAACAAAGGAGTGTACACAACTCACACTAGAATGGGGGAAAAAAATGATCATTTTCCATTAGCAAATACGAAAACAAGTGCATCTTTTGTTTTCTGTTAGAACAGGATCCAGATCAGGCTAGTTTATATGACATTCCTGAAGGAAGCATGCAGCATGTCTTATCAGATCTAGGAATGAATCCCTGAAACTAACACTTGCCACAAGTGTTAAGAATTCTTGATTCTCTGTACTCCAAGGGATTTTTTTCTAGTTTGCTGATAAATACTATCTGACAATGTCTGAAATCTAAAATTCTCTGCTTGCAGAGGGATGACACCAAGGATGGCTACATCAGCCTCAGTAATGTGAAAACCTCATCCCCTCCATAGCTGAGTGCCATGCACAGCTGGCTCCTGTTCTGGCAGCTGACTAGGCTGCCGAGCAGCATTAAGAGGCATTTTGGGTTTTGTCTTGCAAGATCTCTGCATGAGGACTACTCAGCACAGAGGCACTGCCCCAGTAATCACCCTCTCTAGTCTGTGTTGAAACCATTCCACACAAGCCAAAGTACACTTTAATCAGGATTCACTTCCAGAGCAATCCTGTTAGCTTAATTAAGTCTTCAGCATTCCAAGAAAAGCAGTCGAAAGAAGAGCAATCCTGCAAGCTGGGGGAAGAACCATCTACCCTCAGCCTGCCCCTCCAAAAGAACTGATCTAGGATAACAAAATGTTTCTGCACATAGCAGCAAGACATGAGATGTGTGTCAAGCACAAGAAAAATGGTTATAAAAACTCGACATGACAGATAAACATAGAAGACATTAACAATAGCCAGTTTTTCATAGCCTGTTTAGATCCCTTGGATAAGAGCAGGCACTCGATTAACCAAAAATTCTAGCCAATAGCTGATGTTATTTCAGCATTTTTCAAATGTTTCAACTAGAACCTTGTCAAAATAAATGGTGGATTTGTGCTGTATGTGCTTATATGGCAAGGTTGATCCATGCTGATACTATTACAATGTTGTAAAGCATAAAATCTAGTTAATGGTTTCTGCCAAACCATGAATCAGTTGCAAAATAATGACCTGAAGTATGTTCTTTTTTCCATTCTCTAATATTTCTTCACAGCACAACCCAAACAATTGCTCATAATTAAACTGATTGGAGAAGCAGACACTGTCAGGAAATACACTGCTGGCACTGTTCCTATAGCACTTCATTGTACTGAATTTAGAACAATTACATCAGTTCCTTTCATTTTGCAGAAAAAGAGGAGGGGAACTGCTTTTTATCTTTTGCTCTCTACAAGCAAAATTAACATTTATCAAATCTCCTGAAGCAGATTTGCTTCTTTTTAATCAACAGCATTAAGTGTATCCCTGCTGCCTTTTCCCACCCTGTTTCACCTTCTTTATGGATGCTTTGTATTATTAGTATCCATCAGGGTATTTTTCTAGGAAAGCATAAGTAGATTAGCTTTTAATAATGGAAAGACAGAAAATGAAGCATATACAACAAGCAAGCAAAGGTACAGACAGAAAATGGAGTCCACATTTAAAAATAACATGACCTATGACTTCTTCCCCATCTATGGAGCAAGAGTTGTGTGCATGTGTTGTAGAGCAGAATAACATCCTGCAGCACTGGAGGGAATCTAAAGCCAAATTATGCTCTTGAGCAGACATATCCAGTTCAAACAAAATTTGAACAAAGGGTTTGCTGATACCTGTAGAGACAGGCAAAAGAACACTGCATAAACCGTCCCTTCACCTTCACAGTAGTTTTGGGCACCACACTAGTCTTAACTCCCAGCACTCTAGGAACTTTTCTTTCCTGCACCAATCTGAAAGCATTCAACTCCATTTGAGTACTACAGCTCACCTCTCTGTACATAGATAGTAGCCACATTTAAAAGGTGCTTTAGCCAAATGAATGACCTCTATCACAAAGAGTCTTGTTTTCAGTTCCCATGGCCACCTTGACAGAACAGGCAAGGGTTTATCTTCATTCTGCAGCGCCTGATCTACTGGGCAGCTCACAAAGTAAGAGGATGGGGTATTCCTAGAGCAGTTTCTTGCTCCCAGTGGAACATGTGCAACTTTGGGCTTGCAAAAAGGCCAGTCACAATCTGGCAGTCAGTTAGATACTCATGTATTCAATTAAAGTGCTTTTTCTCTCACACATGCCCAACGATGTAGCACTTCCCATGAGTGGCTGTGAATAGATCTTTGAAGAGGTTCTCACAGAATGAATGTACCTCTGTTTCCCCCAAGTGCTGAATAGAGGGCAAACTTGGTTCAGAAATATAATCTATATTAGTATATTTATAATAAGCGAGATCTATGCATTCATATCTCATTCTTTATCCATGCAGACTTCGAAACAAAATCCAGAGTGCTTTTGGGCAGGGGGATGGGGAGGAAAGTACTTGTGAATAGAAAGCACTGTGCAAGGAATGAGGAAGATATGGCTTGCAGTGCATCTTGCCTTAAGAAAATCCCTATGTTTCTTTGCCCTTCTCTTTCATGGTCCTGTCTTGTCTACCTGTATTAACAGCTCCCTGGGAACCATAGCCATGGCTGATGCTCCTCAATTCAGTAGTACTATAAATATCAAATATCACTAAGAATGAGATTTTGTATGTTCTAAAGATGAGATTAAAAGTCACAGAATCAGTGAATTGCTGAGGTTGGAAGTGACCTCTGGGGATCATTTAGCCCAGCCCCCCCACTCGGAGGATGGCCAGCTACAACATACCACTCAGGACTATGTTCAATCAGGTTTTTAATATCTCCCAAGAATGGCAACTCTGCAGCTTGTCTAGGCAACCTGTTCCAGCATTCAACATCTTCACAGCAAAAAGTCTCCAAGTATTCTTCCTGTACTCCAACTTGCACAGGATACCACTCAGAAGAGCCCACCTCCACTCTGCCTCAATCAGATAAACATCTCTCTCTCATTTTACAAAAAAATACTTCAGTCCCTTCATCCCTATGGTAATTTGCTGGGCTCCCTCTAGTACCTCCATGTCTTATACCAGGAAGCCCAGAAGTGGACACAGCACCCCAGATGTGCCCTCACCAGGGCTGAGCAGAGCACAAGGATCCCCTCCCTCAACCTGCTGACAATGCTTTTGCTAGTGCAGCCCAAGAGACTGTTGGCCACCTTTGCCACAAGGACACACTGCTGGCTCACAATCAACCTTGTATCAACCAGGAGCCCCAGATTTCTTCCTGCAAAGTTGCTTCCCAGCTGGTTAGGCCCCAGAATATCCTGGTGCTTGGGGTTATTTCTTCCTAGGTGCAGGGTTTGTACTTCCCTTTGGTGAACATCATGGTTCCTGCCCACTGTTTCTCCAGCTTGTCAAGACCCTCCTGAATGTCAGCAGTACCCTCTGGTGTATCAGCCACTCCTCCCAGCTTTATATAATCTACAGAGCAAGTTGCAGACCCAAATAAACATAATGTGGATTGAACTAGGAGAGGTTTAGATTCAATATTAGGAAAAATTTGTTCACAGAAAGGTTTTTCAAACGTCAGACCAGGCTGTCCAGGGAAGTGCAGGTATTTAAAAGACATGTAGATGTGGCATTTCAGGATGTTGTTTAGTGGTGGACTTGGAAATGCTGAGTTAATGGTTTGAGTCAATTATCTTAGAGAACTTTTTCATCCAAAATCATTCTCTAATTCTTTAACAGAAGCAGAAGTACATTTTGACCTATCCCCCTAATGGATTCTGGTTTCATGGTTTGCACAGTCCCAAAGCTGCTGAGGCCACCTAGACTTGAGGATCACAATCAGCTCACCCATCAGAGGCACAGAGGGGCCACTGTGCAGAAAGGCCATTTGTCTTGTTTGTGCTGCATCGTGCCATTCTCAGTCACGAGGATAAATCAATTACACAGGAAAATGAAGGAGAAATAGCAGCTGCTTATTATAGAAGTGCAACAACTCAGATACAAGTAAAACATCAGCATTTAAATTGTTTTTTCATTTTGTGAACAATCTCCTTTTGCAGTTGATTTTTCTGTAGAAGAAGTAGGATGCCTACTTTCTATTTATAACTTTGCTGGGAAAGATTCAATGTTTTGGTTTTATTAGAACACTGTTAAAACAGAAACATTCCAGAGCCCAAAACTGAAAGATAAATTCATATTCGTGTTTGTGTTTCCCTTGAGCCTGTGTTCCCTAACAGAAACACTTGATGGGCAAAGTGTAGTATAACTTTTGACTTGTACATTTGTAACTAACACATCCAATGCCTTCTCCAGCAGATAATACCCTATGAGTAAACACTGACATTTAGCTATTTTTGAAATTAATCATAATTTAAATTTCCAGAGAAGCTAGGACATATTTTCTGACAAGGAGTTAAATTTAGTTTCCTAAACAGACATCATTAAATAATGATGTGCTTGAAAGAGAGGGATATTCTTCTCAGTTTGAGGACTTGATGAAGAGTATTGTGTGCCAAACCAGTTTCCTGATTTGCCAGCAAATTTCCTGAATATTCCCAGCCTAATTGCTTAATCTGCTTCTCTGTTTCCTATCTGCAAAGGTGGCATATTCCTGCTTCCCCTCTTTCCACTCTTTAGATGTAAAATGGTAAGAGCAGAGTGGTACTCTAAAGAGGTTACAGTTACCAGAACGAGGGACCAGCAGTGACACAGTCACCGTATGTTTGTATTTAGGACCCTCCCTAAGAGCGCTGCACACTTCTGCCCTGAGGATGGCTTTGGTACATGCTACCTTTAGAAACAAGATATATTTGAGCATTTGCTCTTTGGACCACGTTGTTCAGAGTAGTTCTAATTTCACCAAGAGGTGTTTTTCTGCTCTCCCATCTCATCTGCTTTTTAATTTTAAACATCTCTTTGTAACAAAAGTCAGATAACATGATATCTCTAACATAAGAGAAAGTTTGGAAGTACACAGAATACTTACCCCATTCTAAATCAACCGCCTGTTGGCCTTAGGAAAAAAAAAAGAAAAGGAAAAAAGACAAGAAAGAAGTGTTTCAGTACTTTCTGGATTCCATTCTCCAGGTGAACTATATGCTAGGAAGAGATATGTACAAACAGGAAAATACACCCTAAGGCAAACCATTAAAGTTAGACTTGCACCTACCTGGATTTTTCAAAGTACTCCTATATATTGACTTTTGCATTCTCACATTGCTCTTTACTTCTTGGTTTCATTCACCATATATTCAACAGAAGTACCAAATAGTCTCACATAATTTTTCCACCCAGAACCATGAAATCCAGGAACAAAAAAACAACCCCCTCTGAGCAAGAAATGCCATCACTATTCTGCCAGCTTGGCTTGTCATCGCTGTCAATACAGCTTTAGTGACAGAGGAAAAGTGCTGGCAGACTGCCATAACCACTTCACCAAACCAGACAACAAAGAGTTAGAGATTTGAGAGGGTAGTCACCATCAGAAGTGCTGGAAACAGAACATGTTTTGTTATACTAGTGTTTATTGGAAGCATAGCATCACCAAAGCATTTCTGAGGCAAACCAAGACTAGCCAGGAAACTATCCCATATGGTATTTTTCATATTTCCAGTAACTTGACTTTTTTTTTAACTACAAAATTATCACCAACACAAGAGCTTTATACTGGCTTCTTACAGAACTGTGTCAAAAAATACCAGCCTAAGAAATGCCCCAATATCATCCAGTCTGATATTCTATCTTGTTTCTTCACACCATTTTGCAGCATCCCTCTAAGTAAAAACCCCCCAACGTTGTATCAGCTTGAAGAAGCACTGTTCACCTCCTGCTATACTGCCAAAACAGAGCCCTGCCACAGAATAGCTCTTGCAAGATACATTAAATCTGAGACTCCTTGGGGTTTTTGGCCAGTCTCCCCTCCTGAAATACTAACTGAAGAGTAACCTGGACAGAAAACACAACTAAACACTGACTTTAAAAAAAAAAATAAAATGGAACTCGATTTTTAGCCATCTTTCTCCAGGCTTGATCAAGTCAGTGATCAAGTCAATCCTAAACTAGCCCCCCACCCCAATGCTCAGAGCCAGGAAAACAGCTTTGTGCTGCGGTACTTCTTGCTCGCACTTTAATTGACGTGTCTCTTGGCTATTCCTACTTGAATTGCGCACTTACTTCACACTTTAATTAGGAACTGTGCTTTAATTTGCTTTTTCTTTGCAATGACATTTTACCACTGATAGAGCATCCTCGGACAGGATTGGAACTGGGACAAAACCTTTTGTCTACAGGCACATGGATTTCAGCCTTATTTCTGCTATTCTAAGAGGCATGATTAAATTATAATTTTTTCTGACATGCATTATTAGCTAGATCTTGCCAGCAATAGACACAGCTGGTGCTCCAGTCTGAGACTACAGATGTGAGTTTGCACAGCACAATTTACGACGAAAATGTTTTCTTGCAAGTTAATATCACAACTCAGCGATATCTTCTTCTCACGGATTTTAATCCAGCTGGTTTTATCTCCAACTGTACCTTCCAAACCATGTATACATCCAAATGATTTCAGTTTGATAAGCTGAGGCAATTAATTGAAAAACAAACAAACAAACAAAACAAAACACCACCAACCTGCAAAACTGAACTCTCCAAATCATCACTTGATGTTAATACAGCTGCCTAAAATATTGCCCATCCAACAGGTGCTTCTGAATGTTTTCCACACTTTAAACATTCACAGCCTACATAATCATTGCACAATTAAATATTTTTTCAGAGTTTTTATTTTCTTTTTTTAACAGTCAAATGAGATCACTGTGCCTGAGTTCAAACTCCCTCAACATCATTTGAGATGAAAATATTTGCTATTATTTATGTAGTATTGGAGACCACATCTTATACCCTAGAGTTCAATAACACAGCATTCAGGGCCAGAGACTGACTAATAATATATAAAGACTCCATGAAAAGACATTCCTAGACCCAGTAGGCCATATGTCTAAGACAAGGAAGAACTTCCTTCATCTCTGCCATTTTGATTGAAAAACTCAACTCCAGTTGGTAATACCCCTTTTTAATTTACATTTTGCTATTTAGGAAATTCCTGACTAATGGTCTACTTCTATTAGCGTTTCACAAAAGCATGGGTTAGCAGGGGGAAATAAACCCTCTTTATCACAGCTGTAGCAGAAGCTTTGTTCTCATGAAACCAGGCCACCAAGCAGCTGCCTGCCCCTCGTGCCAGCCCTGCCCATAGACAGACCACAGACATATTTTGTTACTCTCCTGTCACCAGGAGGTCAGTTTCCCCCAGTTTAAGGCATCTCTCCTGCAATGGGGGGAAGAGGTTGGTTGTGGCAGCCTAATGCCCCTCTAGCCACCTACTGCCTAACTGAGAATTTGGGCTGGTACTGACCAGGGTTATTTTATTGGATGAGATCACTGCAACATTTTTGGAGAGCCATGCAAATATTACTGGAAACAGAGTGGGACCTCAGAGGACAAAGGAACTTTCTCACGTGGAAATCTTTAAAGCTATCAAATATTAAGTGCTCATTCAAGGGCTGAAGTTTCCACTGGTAACTAAGAAGAACGTTTCTGTTAGTGAGAGCTATATTAAAATTCTCTTGCATCATTAAGAATAAAACCCTCTTCAAAAATCTAAAAAGATTTAGTAAGTCCTGATAAGCCAGAGGGCATAGAGGGGCAGGAAAATCAAAAAAAAAGAGTGAAATAAATGCCCTGAATTGCATGGAGATAAAAGATTAGTAAAGATAATTTCTTCATTAGTTCATCTCTCAGGTAAACACAGTATGTGCATAAAAAAGAAATCCTATGCAGAAGTCTGTGTTGGTGAGGCGACCATTTCAATGGACTAAAAGAAGGTTTCCCAGCGTCTGAAAATGCTGTGGTCAGGCTCACGCTCTCCCCAAGCATCAGTAGAACTAATGAGGCATCACCTCCCGACAGTCACCGCCAGGCCTCTCGGGTGAGGAGGCAGCTGTGCCTGCACAGGGACCATAACCAACAGGTTCAGCCCAAGTTCAGGAGCTGGGGGTTGCACACTCTCCTCACCATCTGGCCACAGGAAGCATCACTTTGCCTTTTGTTACAGAGCCACATACATAGGCTGAAAAATTCAGTTTGCTCATTTTAATAGGAAATGCTGCAGAGATGGTGTACAGTTCAGAACAACTGTATCAAGTATTTGCAAATATACTCTGCAAGGAAAAAACAATACCAATGCATGGAAACAGCCTTCGCTGCTAGTGTCTTGCCTTCCTTAGGCTTGCCTAGCTTATTTGTTGTTTGTTTATTACATCTCATTGTATTTTTACAGAAGATATTACATTTGCTTTAAAATGAATATTTATGTTTTACCCTTCAGTTCAAATATATCAAACTGTGCTCTGGATTAATTGGTGACTGAATGGATAGCTATTCAAAGAAACAGTTACTTAATTATTTTTATTTTTCTTCATTCCAGAAAGGGCTATTAATGCATGGTCCCACTCAATTGTGCTTATTTAGAATGCAAATAGGAAAAAATAAAACCACCAAAAAACAACCCCCCAACGACAAAAAAACCAACCAGTAGTTGGTTCATATGAAAGTAATGAATAGGTCATGTCTTTTGAAAAAAATCCTTTCTGTTATCTTCCTCTGATCCATAGGACACTTGAAAAGAGGAGAAACACAGCAACATGGTATTATTTTCAAGGACTTCAGTTTTTTTAATGGTTTAGGTCTTGAGGATGTGCATGGTCTGCCAGTGTCCCATGAAAGATGCGTTCACTTCCACTGGTGCCACTGGACCCCTGGAGGACGAACGATTTGAGAACTCAAAGGAAACATGATTTGCAGCTGCCTCACAGAGATAGATGTGACAGGGAGCAACACAGAAACACACTGCTTGTACCTGTGTTTGCTGCCAAAGGAACACAGGAATGCTCAAAATCTCCTGAAGTATGAGAGCGATAACATGACTGGATTCTCCACCCATTTTACATGGTTTGCATTTCCTGAATGGGACTAGAAATGGTGCTAAATTATATGATGGCCCATGCTTTGCACATCCTTAAAATACATTTAATGCAACAAAAGGGTGTGTAAGTCGTAAAAGCTAGCAGCAGAACTTCCAAACCACTCAAGAAAATCCTATTCCAGAATAAACTCACTAATTTGGGGTGGGATTCATTCTACTTGAATTAGCCATTTAAAGGTTAGTTGGCCAAAGCTGAGCTAGTCACTGTGGGATCCCCAGCATCAGTGGAAAGCAATGCACACCTCCCAAGAGGCATGATGAATCACAGAAACACAGTGATGCTTTTTTCCAGAGCACCCTTCCAACAGTGTGCACTTCAGGAACTTCTGAGCCAGCGTTTACAGCTTTGTGTTAAAACCTGTCAAGGGCTCCACTGCAGAACTCTTTGCTCTGTTAAAACTGACCACCTTCACCTATGCTCTCTCCCCTAGCTTTCAACATGCTATTTACCCTCAGTAAGACCTTTCTTCTGATACCATAATGCTTAGTTCTTTGAGAACTTGTTGGGGTTTTTTTTGCAAAGCTACATGGTCAATCTCAACCCTTTTCCACACTAATTGATTTTTGCAAGGACGTCCATGCAACTTCCAAGGCACGACTTCTCTCCAAAAGCTAAGCCAACTCTTCCACTGTATATTTATTCAGGTTTCTACTAATATCTCATTTACAATTGCTTTTATCATTTTTCCAAGTCTAAACTCATCAGCAGTTTCCATGAGCTTAACAATACCTTTTAATAAAAAGCATCCATTATATATTAGACACTTTTTAATCCTCTCATGCTCACATGAGACAAGAGGACTCCAGATAGCAGCTTAGCTACTTCAGCCTTTGGTGAAGCCTGCCTACTCCCTTTACCTTCTTTCATTGTTTTGGTCTATAAAGCTTCAAATCAGTGTTGCTGAAAGTCACATCCTCTCTTCTGATCAGCAAACTTTGAGTTTCCCAATATTTTTGATATCTATAAGCCTGTTTTTCTCATCCTCAGTTTGAACTGACTTGTGTCCTGTCCTATGCTTTGATCATTGGCTTTTAAATATAGAGATATTTCTTTATCATATGAACTCTGTGCCTTTAAAAATAGCCCAGACACTAAAAACTCTTCCATAGATCATTAGGTCCCCATTATTCCAACTTAAATTATTCTATGATTCTATGACTTGGAAGAGTCATAGAATCAAGCCTCAAAAAGAGGAAAAAAAAATTAATGGTGTTGGATATTTTTCAAAATGTTGTAAAGATCATCATGACCCCCACAAAAAGCTCCACATCAGCTTTCCCTGTCAGAACAGAACTATCACCACTCAGTCTCCTACTCCCAGAGAAATAAAAATTATTGGAGATGCTGACAGGGCCTGATTTATGGGTTTGGGTTCTTACTCATACTCAATCATCCAAGTTTTAAGAACACATCTATTAACACTCTCATACTTACTCAGCCAGAATTCCAGCTAAGTTACACAATTCACCTTTATCATGCTTTCCTTCAACCTTCCAATACAAAAGCACAGTTGGAGCACCCCAAGCTACAATTCAGACTATTTGAAAATTTTCAGTTTAGAAGAACTACTTAACCATGAAAAAATAACCCCCAAGCCTCCTTTAGCTTCAGGTCAGATACCACTTAATTTGCAACAGCCAAACTCTGAACAAGTCTTAACAGAAGGACTTAAAAATACCTCAATACTATCAGCCACTAGCACCATTTTCATGCAAGTTATGTAGAATTTAAGCTGCTGCCTCATCCACTATTTCTGAAAAGCTCCCTTTTCCTCTGCAATGTTTCTCTTTCTAAGAAATAGAACTTCTTTTTTATACAGAGATGAGTAACCCACCTGCATTTAACCCACCAACACTACTGGAAAAAAAAGCAAGAAACCAAACCAACCATCTCTCCCACCTCCATGTCTGCAAACAGGTTATTCAAATTCAGCAGAAAGAACTATTAGGGAAGCACATTTTCTTTGTTCTATAAAATTCCACTCACACGAGGATATAAACCTCCAAACATCACCACTCCCTTCTACAGACCACAGTCAGAGCAAACATCTAGCTAAATGCCTCTGGTCTAGGATGAGCTTGGGTGATACCACACAACCAAAGAACTGGAAACACCTGGAAGCAGTTAGGGCAGCTGTATTGAGATGCAGCAAATGAGGCAATGCTGATTTTCCATCCCTGTGGTTATTTACAAAATGTTAACAGAAAGTGCTCAGCAATGTATCTTCTTGCCACATAGAAACATATCTAGTGCTACAGCCCCTCTCTCGATGCTGACAGTCCTGTTGGTCCTATGGCAGACATCAGCAGCTACAAGTTCAAATTCTGCTGCTGTCTATGGTGTGGCATAGCTGCTTGCATCAGAGTTTATTTTTAAGAAATGCTTTAATTTTTAAATTAAGATTGCATATAACCTCATCCCTATGCTTTTGTGAAGAGATGTGCTGGAGGCAAAGCCTGGATTACTGTCATCTATTACATTAACCCGTAAGTAAGAGGCTAACAATAAACTGTAAACAAAGCTGAGGGTGCCTAGGCCAGGAGTCTAATAGTGAATCATCTGCAGATTTCAGAAAATTCTGTGGACACTTTCCCAGTTCAAAGGCAGTAAAACAGAAAGGCAGAAAGCTGAATATGACTGAAAAAGTATCGGAGCCTAAAACTGAGCCAGCTTTTCCAAGTGCTAAATATACATTATTCAGTTAACAATATCATTCTCATAGCCATAGGCTTTCCAACCCTGCTTCTCTCCCCATCACCTCTTCTTCACTGCGCAGGAGAATCACAGAGTATACACAGAGTCTAGGCCACACTAAATTGTCTTCTACTTATGGTCATCCAACAGGTTGGGTGAATTTATGATCAACTCCTGTTGTTAAAAGGAAGGTAATAAAAGGGAGAAAATGCATCTCTGATGACAAGGTTACGTGGAAACTTATGCCGCTGAATAAGGTGGGGATGTGGTTGAGGGACTGATCCTCCCTCTCTCATTTATGCTGGTACCAAAAAAAGAAAGGCTTTTTAAATAGAGGAAGATGGAAATCGAATACCACTTCTTTCTTTACAAAATTAGTTCACTAAAACTGAGCTACCTATCACTTATTGGTAAGCGCACAATATGCCTTTTTCATTAAATTCTGCTAATTCATCCTTGGGTCACAGATGTACAGAGCATCCAGTGTTTATTTTCAGACTTTTGTCAGTACCTTTGTAACACAGGGAACAGAATTTTGGAAAGTCTCTTAGTTTTGGGAGTTCTTAGTGTCAAACTAAAGTAGTTAAATAATTTTTGGAAGAAGTTAATTAAGTAAGGTATAACATCTGGAGACAGATTTAGGGTTTCAACAGATTTCCTAATCCTATTTAATTTACTATTAAATGGATTTCCAATACTGGATGATTCTCTCCATATAATAAATGAACTTCCCCACTTTTCCAGTTCCATCCTCCCCTGTTTTGCAATCACCAGCAAGCCACAGTAATCTACCTCATCCTTAGATTCTTTTAGCTGGATTGGATTTCTCAGTGGCTGGTCACAGCTCTAATATTTTTGTAAAGTTAAAATGTAGCAGTACAAAAAAAAAATCCATAAAGTTGCATAATTAATGAAGCATTATAAATATATTTAAGCTAAGACCACAATATACAAGGTGCTTCAGGTACATGCCAACACTACCTGAAGTGTGGCAGTGTGTGAAGTGGAGTGAGCTGCTCTGTACATTTATGATACAAGGAACTGAACTATGTACATGTTTTTGGCAAAGGAGTTAGATTTGTCATCCCTATGCCCTCCACCATCAGTCTTTTGGTTACAAAATGCACCTAGAATGTCACAGTGGGCACCACCTCTTCCTACGGCCCCTCTCCATGCAAGTGCCTAAATCCTCTCCTTTTCCTTTCTCCTGCTTACAAGTAGAGATGCTTCAGTGACCACCTCTAAATGTAAACAACTACTCAAGGGTGTTGGGGGTTCCAAAAAGTACTGAAGTCATCCTGATCTATTTGAATGTTCTAGGAAGGCAATCACTGGACAAATAGCAGCAACAGAAGTGAAAAATGGAAAGATAAAGCACCACAGCAGACTGACGTGTTAGTAATCACTAAACACATGTGCCAATTCCCAAGACACAGCAGGACCAGTTAGTGATAATTTTCCACAAACCCTTGTTCAACTCTGTGTTGGAGAAAACCCTGACACAAATGGATTTTGATTGATTCAATTATCTTTCAAGTATTATTTTGTTTATCTGTTTCTTATAAACTGATCGTGTGAGTCAACTTGTGAGTCTGCAGTAAGCTCTTGTGACAACTCAGAAAATATCACCTGAGTAATACCGCCACTAAATGTTAGCAGCAAATGCAGCTATCACCAATACCTGCATGGGATCAACTGAGCTACTGTTTCATTGTCAGCATGTTGCAGGACCAACCATAAACCAGTCCTTCCCTAAAATTCCTCTGCTAAATGTATGTCTTTTTCTGATATATGAACAGTCAGGTTTAGACTATTTGGTCTGCATGTTGGCCAAAGTCTATCAGAGTTTTCTCATATTATCAAAGGGCATTTGAAATTTCTAGGGATTCTGTCACTACTTACCACAGCATCTATCCAGCCATGCTACAGCACTCCCATTTGAAACTGCATCTTTCTTCCAATGAAATTGAACTATTAGTCCTGTCAAAGAATCCTTGAATGGCTAACATGTTTCATTGACTAACAGAGCAAGTGAATTACTCTTCATGCCTTTCAGACATGGTATATAAATGACAGAAGTTTAATATGGAGAAAAAAATTGTTGACACACAATAACTACATATAATTTCATGTGATTCGATATGTGCAATTTAAGTGTTTTATTAAAGAAACACAGTAGCTAACCAAAATCTGATTGCTGATAATGGGAAATAACATTAAAGCCTGTGTTCCTATGGTAATTATTGGTTATCTGAAATGGTATATGCCCTAAAATATAACACAGAAAATTACCTTCCTGTGAAATAAGAAATACAATAGAAATAAAGTCAAGGGACATGTTTATTTCGGAGCTTTCTGCAAGCAAAATTGCTTTGATACAAAATGAGTTCAATGATACAGTGCTACCATCCACTCAAGCAAAAGAAAACCTCACATTTACATGAATGCACTTTATATTGATATTCTTACAGAATATATCCAGAATGTGTCTGGCCTCATTGAAAGCAATGGCACAGAAATGCTGCAAGGTATTGGAGTATCATATTATTGGCGAGTGCTTAATTAACTCTGTGAGTTCTCTGAGAAAGGCTGTATAAATAAGGGTACTGTGAATGTGGGTTTGTATTACTTAGTAGTTTTGATGTACATCCTTTAGTGTTTGCTTAGTTAGCTCAAAATGTGTAATTGTGTCTTTTGGCTTTTAGTATTCTCTTTTTCTTTTTTAAAGAAAAATCATGAGGTATCCTTTACTGTTAACTAATAACATAGTGATAGGCCTATTTTATTGAGATTGCAGAGACTTACTGTACATTCAGTACACTGTACATTCGGCAATTATTTTTAGTGTACTTTCTACATGTTACTGTGTACAACTGTTAGTTTACATTAGAACTCTTTCTCTTTCTCACAGGATATGGCAAAACCAAAAACAAATCTGACAAAAATTATACACATAAAATAAGAAGACAAATACACAAATAAGGCCATCTGCAGAATTAAAAATCCACCTCTTGCGATATTTCACAATAATTTCTACATAATATTTTACATCTTATGAACTTAAATACTTAATGCAAAAGGAAAAGACTTTTGTGGAGCCGATCATATTATCTCTTCAAGGACTTGTCCAATTTGCTGGCCAGTGGCCTTCTCTGGGGGGTTGGAATTTTAGAAGGCTTGGCTGATCCTGGCCGAGAACCTGCTCGGGGTGTCGGTCTGCTTGTAGCAGGAACAGTCTCTGACATATCTGAGCACACAGACTGGATTTCTGAAATGTCAAAGTCAGATGCGTCACTGCCTCGGCGGCTACTTGACCTGCTGCCAGCCTTGCTTCCTGCTCGGCTACCAGGTCTGCTTGGAGTTCTTCTGGTTTCTGGAAAGAGAGAAGCTAACCATCAATATTAAAGGTAAGGTTGGAAAAGATGTGCAGGTCTTTCCTAGGTCTTTAACAACCCCAAAAATTCCTTATTGCACAAACTAAACTTTAGACCTCTGCCAGGCAAGTTAAATGATGCTGTATCTCACACTAAACAGAAGGAAATTCAAGATCAAACACTGATACATAGTTGATTTGTCACCAGCACATCTCATTAAAAATGTGTTATCCTGGTTTTCATGACTTACTAGGCATGCACTGTACCTTCACTCAACAGTCAGAGCCTTTTCTTTCCCCTGCCATTTTCTCAGCTATGAACTGAAAAAAAAATTAGTATCTGGCCTCTTCATTCTATCATGATTTCTCAGTATATGCACCTTGGAAATGCAAATTAACATCCCAATTTTTAAATTTTTTTAAAAAAATTTTAAAAAAATCAAACTCACACATTTGAAAGCTGCAACTAAACAAGGGCAGAGTATACATTCTCCCAAACAAAGGGCTGAGTAAATGAGCCCTCAGTAAGCCTGCTAAAGTAAAAGCCTGCCCAGACAACGCGCCATGAAGAAAAAACCACAACAAAGAATCTTAAACAGAAAATCATTAATGTGGTTTTTCAGAATTTTCCAATTACTTATTAAGTATTTTTGATCTTCACAAATCTGGTTCCTTGCATGTGTGAAGAACACTATATTGAAACTGAAATATTAGGTGGCTCATTTTTTAAAATCACCTGTAATTTAAAAGACATGTACTCTTTGATCAGGATTTTCCACTGCTGCTGAGTATGCTTTGCAGAGCCTAAGATGAGAGGAAAAGCCAGTAGAGCTATCTTCTGTTCTAATCATCCATCCTTCTCCCTTATACAGAGCTGCTGTGAGGATCCTGGAAGAGCACAGCTTCACTGCTTTCTATTTTCATATACTGATTTAAAAATCTGTATGGGCTATTCCATTAATAAGGTCACCTACAGCTGCTCCCTGTAGTTCTTTCAAAAGAAATGGACAAGTAATGATTAAGTGAACCCTTTGCTCCATCACAGTTGAGCATAACTTGAATACTGTGAAGAACTGGACCCTTTCTTTTTAAGTAAATGCTTCTTCCCCAGTTCCTCAGGCAGATACATTGGAGATACCATTGTCAAGAAGACTGCAGTTACAAATTTGCACATCCAGAGCTGAGCGTAGCTGCTGTGCAACCATGTGAACGGAGGACTATTACCCTGATTATGTGCACCCTCAGTAATGAGCAGACAGTAGGACTTTCACTCCTTCCCACTCTTCTGACATCTCCATCAAACCCTAATGTGACCCTAAGTATTCAGGTGGAAAACAAACCAAGTGCTAGATCAACCTCTAAAGTCAAGACACTCACCTGCAAACTGAGCTCTGACTCTGGTAGCTGCTGTTGACAGGATGCCACTGTCTTCTCCAGATTGGAAACCCTTCCCTGATAGATATCCTGGCAGCCTAAGCTTACTTCCTTGAATTGGTGTTCCCTATGCAAAGCAAAACACAATAAACAAATGTTGTTTTCAGCTGAAGATAAGGACTGGTCATAGGTGCTACATAGTTTAGAATATGATCATCGTAACATTCACTGTAAATCTGAAATACAGTGGCTCTGGTTTGAGCCACTATGGACATTTTTCATGATGTGAAGTTTTGAATGTTCCTTCAGCAGTTTGTATTTGAAGTAGCCAAATATAAAAGACCAAAAAAAAATTATTTTAAAAGTTTGTTTAAAATTTTGTTTGTATCATAATGCATATAACAAAAGAAAAAAGCTACCTTATAATTAGTCAGGCACATAAGATTAGTTGATGGTACATCTTGAGGTTTTATGTCTGCATAACTTGACTTTCCACCATTCAGACTGTGGTTATAGGTGATGAATACATTTGTTTTGCCTTCAAATTATTTTTATATTTGAAACAAGGCTACCAAATTTCAAAAACCTTTTGCTAAGAAAAAAACCCAAAACAAACAAAAAAATCAACCCCCCAAAAACACAACCAGAAAAAAGGGTATAGGACTAATTAAAAAAGTTTCAGTTGTCATTATCTGTCTTACATTGTCTGCAATTTCTCTACTCTACAGTCTTACCCTGCCTGCTTTCTTTTTTCTGAAATAAAATGAGTCTTGATTTACAATCTGTCCCAAATAAAAAAATTTCTTTCAAAACCACAAGAATTAAATCCTCATATCTCAAAATGCATATAACACACTAAATAAAGTGTATGCAAATTGGAGAAAAACTACAGTATTCACAGTAATTAGCACAAAAATACTAAGTAAATATCCAAAATATAAAACCAGACCGTGAAGTGTGTTCTGTGCCTTTGATCCCCATACCATAGTAAGCAGAATTAGGTACTGAAAACCAAAATCCAGAGGAGTGTGTTGGGAGCTGCCTTGAGCTAAGAACCAAGCAGAGGCCTGGTAGGAGCTTTCCTGGCAGCTGCCAGCTCAGACCACGTCTGGCACAGCTGAACAAAAGAACACTGAGATGTTAGGGAACAGACAATCTGCTGGCTTCAACAGTGGTCACAATGTTAAACTTTCTTTAAAGCCAAGTACAATGCTTGACGTTCAGCTAGACACACCCTGGGTATCTCTCTATTATAAAGACACTGTTTGGGAGGATAAGGAGAAAGGGAACACTTTCTATTACCTCCACTGGAGCTGCTGCACTCTGGGCAAGGCATTGGGGTAGAATCACTGGTGCGAAAAGGAAAACAAGCTCGTTCTTTAGTTTTGCCCTAAGCCCAAATGCATAAAAAATGTAAACTTATAAAATAAATAATGGCTCTCTTGGGCAGAAAATGCTGCAGAATGCCTCAGAAATCCACTGCAACTTACCCCACCCTGACCATTTCATTTATAATCTTAAACTACGGTGGTTTACATAAAAGAAACTGACTGAAACTACTGCTAGTTGTAAGAGCAGATAAGAAATACAGTGCCTCCATTTGAAATCAGGCCAACTGCTTTCCTGTCATTGTAATCCAATGAAAACAACACCTTCCCATGTCTATAAACTCTTTAAAGTACCATCAATTAATCTTTCAATGCAGTTACCAGCTAAGAGATGGAAGAAAATACATGAATATATTAGAAACTGACAACTGACTAAACTCTGTGTTGGTAATCATTCTAAGCAACAGCCCCGTGTGCTTGAAGTGCTGTAAACACAGGCACACCTGCAGTGCTCAAGTAACACACACAGAAGGAGGGAGTGAGAAGTTCATTGTGCATCTTTCAGCAAAGCCATGCTGAGGTTATGTAAACTTCACACCAGAAGGTGTCACAGGAATAGCCATAGGCATCAAAGTGCAGATTTGTGAAAAGCAGATACAAGAGTAGTGGTAGCAAAAGGTTTCCCCTCACTGAGCCCTCCACCTAACTCAGGGCAAGAGTAACTCCCACAAATGACACATACAGCTGCAATCTTTTCACTGACTGTAATGACATTAGAGGAGACACTTTGGCTCCAAGCCCCTTCAAATTTTGGTCACACAGCCTAATTGCCAGCACAGTCCTAACTGCTATACTAGCAATTTCTATGTAAGTCATGCTGGTTTCCTGTTAAGTCATCAAATAGCAATCTCATTAGAGCAACGATTGGTCACTGTTGTTGGAAGCATTTATATATCAAAGTCAGTCTTTTTTGCCACCTTCTTCAAAGTGATTGGGTATTTCTTTATTAGTGGTTTTGCACTAGAGATCACGATTTATTAATCTTGTTCCTGCAGTTCAGGAATATTACAGTACTTTATGAACCCAAAGTAAACAATTTTAGGAAGGAAACATGTAAATTATATTAAAATACCTTTTTTTTTAAAGTACTTTAAAAAAAAGATTTGGGGAAAAAAAAGGGAAGAAATAATTTGACAAAGGTCTAAAATAAAGACAATGCATTAATGTGCACAGGACGTTGCAGCTCTGAAGCACTGAAACTCTAGCGGCTGTTAGTGAAGGGACAGTTTTAGTGAAGGAAGGTCATTAGACTAGAATCTCTGTCCTTACTGTACCTCTGCAGATGACCCTTGATAGTCTGAGGATTCTGATGGCTTAGAAGGAGTTGATGTTTTGCTGTTTGTCAACCATGGTTTACCATAGTTGCGTATTAAATGATGGGGTGTCTGTATGAAACAATGGTAAATCAAAATATGAAGGACAGTAGATGGAAAACAATGTCATGGAGAAGGATACCCAGGCTTTCATAGGGAGATCAAGTCTCATAGTAGAAATAAAAACTAAGCAGAAGGAGTTAATGACAAATGTTCTCAACCAAAGAGATGGTAGAGCTTATGTTTTAAACAAAATGGAGAAGTTTGTTGCTCTTTCAGAGCAATTCCCAAACTGCCAGTTAGCTCATGTGGCACCTTAAATGTGGACTTCTTCTATTCCCATATTGCAAACAAAGAGTAGAGGAAATACATTGAAAAGACTTCTCAGATCCTCCCCAGACTATGAAATAAAATGGAGATACTTCTTCCCTATGAGCTAGGGAAAGCAACAATATTACTTGAGCAAGGAAAAAAACCAAAATCTATACCCCATTTGTTAACTAGTGCAGTTTTGTACGCTTCTCCTTACCTTCGGTGTACTTGTAGCAACTCCCTGTGCGGCAGCTGCCTGGCCAGCTTGACTTGACAGAGAAGTAGATCTGTTGGGAGAAGCACCTCTCGAAGAGGGTCGTGATCTACGGCCCCTTGGTCGGAAAGCTGCCATGCTCTGACTGGCACCATCTGCCAAAATGAATTTTTCACGCAGCTCCACATTTGTCCTCCCTTTAGCTGCAGAGAAAGGTGTTCCATTTAATCAGATAGGAAAATTGTCACAGGCCTGTTTATGGTCATTTTTGCCATGCCAACTCCAACACATTTTAACAATAAATAAAATGCATTATTGTGTAATGCATTTATTTTGGACACAGAAGAGTTATGTGCAGAACTCGCTTATTCTAACACTTTATGCCAGCAGGAATGAACCACTGTCAAAGGAAGTCAGCGTGATAATGGAATGCTCAACGTGCTAAATCTTTGTTAATCAACCAACTATTAATACATAGACACAACCTGATGAGCAGTTTTGCTATCTCTACAGCTATTTATAATAAATAATACTTGCTTGGATGTTCCAGGAGAAATAGCTAAGTACAACTTACAGGAAAGCAGCAAATATATTTATTCAAGACTATGAAGTTATGTAGTTTGGCAACATGCAATGATGAACATAAAACCCAAACTATGATGAGGTAATTGGTGGCTAAGCACTCACACACACATACAAACACACATATGAGAGGATGTTCTGCATGAATAGATGCAAGACATGTTAGCGTTTAACTGTATCAATGTGAATGACAACTGTTTTTGAAACACTCTTCAAGCGTGTCAAAAAATTAGCTTGCAAAGCACCAGCCCATGTAGGAACATGTTAAGCTAAATATGACGGGTGAAGCACATTGTTAAAAGTATATATATATATATATTTCTATCTTAAAAAAATGGGAAGGAAATGAAGAGAGAGAAGAAGAGGAGAAGGAGACAAAGAGAGGGATTTGCCAACCTATAGTAGGCTGAGTGGTAATTGAAGAGTTTGATTCCGAACGTAACATTTTACTCCCGTGATGATGAACTAGAAAAAATGACACAGGACATGGGTCACATTAAAGAAAATCGTTAGCAGGAGAAGAAATCAAGTACAGCAGCTGCATATGCAAGAGACTTGGAGCACCAGGCCAAAAGACAGGACTTGAGCAAAAGCTGTCTCTAAGTGCTCTGAGGCGAGCTCTCAAAGGTTTCCTATGCCAAAAGGAAATAGTGCTTGGACAAACAGCTACAGTCTCAAATATACTTGTGTAACAACAGTATTTATCTGCTGACATAAAGAAGTAATACAAGCCAAAGTGATTTTATGTAAATAGGTGCAATACTTTTAAAGCTGCTTATGACAACAATTCTTTAAAATGTGATTTATCTGAATACATGAGGAGCACTTGGTGGAAATAAGGATTTGCTAGGTGAAGAGGTCAAGGAAAAGTCTGAACCTGCACCACTGGCATTCATGACTAATCTGCATCACTGACTTCAACCAGACTAGGATTAGGTACCAATGTACAACATCCACCATCTGGATGATTTTATAGAGCTTGGTGTTTCTTTAGACCCACTGCTCTGCTCACTTATTTCCAAGAAAAAGGAACAAAGTACTATAGACAATACTGATGATAGTAATAAGGAATTCCAATAAATTAATTAGACAGTTATTAAGTATTATATCTCTCAGCGTCAAGCCAAGAACAAATTGCAACAGTCTACCCCGTCAATAGGCCTGAGAAAAATGTTTGGGATACAACAGAACTAACCAAGTTAACCCTTCAATGAACTCAGATATTTTGAGGTACACTTCATTTTTTACTACCCTGTACTTTTGAGGAATAGGAATAGAAAGCTATAAAGTAAGGATGGCTCTGCAGGCATAAATGATTTTTCCATAGTGCAAAATCAGATGCTAAATTTCAGGTAGATTTGTGGTAACACCAATAAATGTAATATTATTCTTACATTTAATAAACAATATATGCAATAAACTGGAAAGCAAAAGGACTATTTTTAACCCTGCTAAAAAAGTCAGATATGTCATTGTAAAGTTATGACAGTGCTTTCATGATACTATGATGTTATGGGTTTCAATATGATAAGAAGTTTTGCGGGTACCTTTCAAGCCTGTAGACAAAGGTTTTTAGGCCTTAGTGGTACACTGCCAGTCCTTACAAGGGTTCTGTTCATTTTGCATTTAATAGGGGGTTTATGGTAGCTTCTTTTTGGATTTAACACCCTTGACCTAGCATGACAACTGCTACAAATACAAGCTCTCCCCTCTCTCGAGGTCTGTAACAGAAACTTTCCAAAGTAGAAGCTATATGAGATGGCTGACACTGGAGAAAGGTCTACAGAACAGCTGTGTCACTGTCTTCACTAGCTCATTTGCCATTCCTGAACCCTTCTGTGCTGTTCTCACACTATTACAATATTGATTATTACTACATTCTACAGAACTCCTAAGAAGTAAAAATGAAGTAAATTTAATACTGCAAGTTATTAGGATGGTATTACCTAGCTACAGAACATCAGGTCACTCTGAAAATAGTGAACATTACTTTCTGCAATTTTACTACTCTGGCTGCTATTTGACTTGTGTCTCTTCCACTTCCTTCACAAATGGATTCTTTCCTATCTCCAGCTGTTCCTCCAGAACAGTGCCAGACAGCCTACTTTCCCACTACAGAAGTGAGCTTTCCACTGCTGTGTACTGAGAATATAATGCACCTGATACAATGTTCTGGAGTGCACAGTGATAGAGCGCTCCCTGCTTCTCTGGAGCACAGAGTCCTCCAGACCAGAACATTTTCCACTTGCTTTGTATAAGGCTCGGGGCTCTGCAAAGTGGTTCTGGGGAGGATGCCAATGAAAAGAAAGGGGTTACAAAGGTAGAGACTGAAAGACTAGGTGCAGCTACTGGTCAGAGAAGTTTCTTATGGTGGTGGTGGTAGTGTTACTCATCAGTTAAATTGCCTTATTTTGATTTACTGCCTTAAAACTTCTCTCTTGCTAAGAAGGTTTTATTGTAAATTTCTGTGTCCTACTTCTGCCAAGTCATACAAGCAGCTTACATGGCATAAACTCTATCTGGGCTAAGTTCAATTCTTAATTAGACCACTTTAACACTGAAGGAACTGTGCAGAAGACACCACAGCTATTCCAGACATACATTAGTGCAACCAAAGAGGATCTCAACCATGGGATTTAAAGTTTACAAAAACGTGACATTTAGTGAGATGATGTTTACAAGAACTGCATTTTATACAAGTCAATCTCCATCTTGAGACAATGAATGGTGACTGCATTCAAATAATAATAAGCATGTTCATTTTAACAGTTGCGTTACATACCCCGGCAAGGATCATTTTTCACTAAGAACTCATCGAGTGCCATCCAGCCACCTCCAACGCGAACCATGACTGTACTCCTTAAGATACGAACAAGGCGCAGTTGTTGAGAGTCACCAAACTGCAATAAGAATCAAACAATAGTCTGAGGTTCTCAGTCATTCAGATGCAGTTCAGCACTGACAGGTTAAAAATCAGACACTTAAAAAAGTTTATTTTGATATTTAATTATTAGTAAATGCTAAAAAAATCAATTTATTTATGCAGATTATTAAAGCTGTTAAGATTTCAAATCAGATGGCACTGCACTAATCCAAAGAAGATGGCAGAATGTTAAGAAAGAATCTCAAGTTTAATTTTATGCTTGATTCTCAAATGTTTGAGGTCATAAAGGAAGCAAAATTAGTAATACATTATTTAAATGGTTACAGTCTGGTTTTGTGTAAATTAATGAAGACCTATTTGCATTATTTCACTGATAAAATCTTAAGCATACTCTCTTCTGCAACAGTCTTGATTTTTAATGATGTCAGCTGAAAGAAAGGCAGCATCACTTTAAACAATCAGTATGTGGGCTGGAAATTCAATGTGTTATGAGTGTTGCACAGTTCTATGAATTGATTCATTTGTAGGAATATTTTCAGATATAGCACTGACACTGCTCACCTATAGTAAGGTGCATGTGAGGAAAGGAACATTAAATAAGCAATGAATGATTGATAGCTATCATTATTGTCCTTTGTTATAAACTGTTTGTCACTCCCCTGTCTACACATCAAGGTTCCTCACAATTCAGAGACACACAATAACCTGTTTCATACTAAGTTCTGGTATGAGTCCATTTTTCCCTTGGGCTGATGGCCAGGCTTAATGAATATTTTGCTCTTGAAACCTGTGTAACAAAACCTGTACACAGTACCTCCCTTCAAAATTGGATCAAAGACAACATGACCAAAATGTTGACCTCACAATCTCAAGAAAACTAACCAGAATTCAGTATTTTTTAGCCAATGCTACTAAAATATTTTTATACCAGATCATCAGGTCAAGTGCAGTGTACTCTCACGCAAACATGCAGAGCACTCGCTAAAACCAACAGGAGTTGAATGCACCTTTGTAAAACAATCTCTGACCCTTGGAGTAGGCTGGCCATAATTCAACTGTACCTACTTGCTCCAGTGAGGGGACTGAAATGCTTTAAATGCAAACCACACAAACGTGCTCCCTACTTGTTAGATGACTTTAGTTGTTTGGTACTACTTAAGCCAAGAAGAGAGAATAAGTTTAAAGGACTATTACTTTTAGGAACCAAACAAAAGCAAAATTTGCTGCTTAATTCAATAATAAATTGTATTTGCGATAAGTAAGAACATTCACGTGATCATTATTTGTAAAGGTTTTTTAGTAATGGATTCAATATGTGCCAAACAAACAACCATTTTATATACGGAGATCAAAGTTTTTTAAAAATGGCATCTAAATTGATGCTGTTTATTTTCATTGGCTTAATCCTACTGAGAATTTTTTCTAGATTCTGAAGATTAGTATCTTTTTTCTTTTCTTTATTTTTCTTCCCATCCCAGCTTAATTATTCAGTTAGCCTCCATCAGGCAACTATATCAAGGGTCAAATACAATGTCCTTTGGAAACTGCCCACGTAGCTGCTGTTAATTCAGACAGTGGGGCTCCTGGAAAGCAACAGAAGGCATTTCTTCGAATGGTAACTCAGTTAATTTCCTTCTTAAAATAGCCAGGATACCAACTTTCCTTACACAGTATTTAACATTATTTCAAATAATCAGAGCTAAAAGCATAAAGGAGTTTAAGCTACAAAAACTCCTGCTCTTGACAATAGCCATATAACGTCACTGTCACTAGGGAAGCCTCAGCTAACTTCCTGTGGCTGCTTTTTACCATGGTACTGTTCTGCACCAGTAAGAGATGCTCTCAAGAAATGCTGTATGTTTCCCAGATCTGAGAGTACAGATGGCAGATAAGAGGATTAACATAATTTCAAAGTCTTTTAAAAGAGAGACTTGTTCTATATGTGAAAAACATTTTCAATTATTGTTTAGATATATTGCTTGAGGCATGTGGTAAGATTATCCACTGCTCTGTGCTTTCTTCTATACTTCAACAGCCTTTGCAAGTAAATAAGAGTGCGCCCACATTTGCAAAATCTTTAGATTTAAAATGGCTAATGCTGTTAACACTAACATATCCAGAATGTATTACACATATTGTCTTTTTAAAAGCATAAGATACTAATGGTATCTAGTTTGCATAAGGTATTTCCATTCTCACCAGGCAAATATGATTTAGCACTTTTGGAGGCTGTGTATCAGTATGTACCACAGGAATAAGTAAGGACTGGTTAGCATTTCCTCCCTGTACGGCTTCGGTATGACTCACCAGTGACCCAGCTGACACAAAGTATGTTTAAACACAGCTCCAGTACATTACAGACTTGCCATAGCTCTTTGAAAACACTTTGGGAGAGGGAGTAGTCTAAACTGGAACAGCAAGTTTATTTTGCCTATTTCCAAAATACGTATTTAATGATTCTGTGTTACTACACCAAATACCACAAATCAGCCAGGTTCTTAACCAGTCTGCTTGATTCTACCTTTTTTTTTTTTTGCAAAGATGAAAGTATTTTTTATGTAATTTGCAATAAATAAGTGATATGACTCTGGGATCTGTTTACCACAATTAGCCTTTAATCTAATGGCCTAAAAAAAGATATTACAGAATTTTGAAGGATTCCACTATAAAGATGAAAACTGATTAGATAATAGTAATCCCTATAATTACAGTTTAAATGCTCAAGATTTTTTGCTCTGGGAATTGCTGCTGACCATTATCTGGTTCCTTTAAAAGTAATCTCCTTAATGAGAAAAATTGCCAAAGAAAGCAGGTGAGGGATTGTAGAGGAGGGATCCTGAGACAAGGAACGCTCCATAGCATTTAAAGAAATACCACAGCTGACCAGCAATGAATTAGCTGAAGATGAATGGATGGCAAGTAGACTGACCATTGCAAGCTTAAATCACTATGCGTTAGAAAAAAAAAGAAAAAAAAAAAGGGGGAAAAAAAAGAAACTTCATAACACATTCCACTGGTTTATACCTGATTTCCCAGGAAGAACTGATAAGAAATGAAAAATGGAAGAAAGACACGATTAGTTTACAGGAAATTCTCTACATGACTCTAGAACACATGCAAACTAACACATTAGACACTCTAAATAAAGTATCTACTTGAGGGATGAGCAGGTAGCTAGCCATCCAGAGACTGAATATGGAAAATATTCAAGGCCTCTGTTTCCTTCCCATTGCTGTTTCTGTGGTCTTTTAAAACAATCTACAAGTATCTATTAATCTCTCTTAGCTGAATATCACATATTCCACTTGAAATTGTTCTGGTTTTTGGATCCAGGGGTAGGAGATCTTTTTCCACTATGTGATATTTATTTTTCGTTACTAAAATCGTTCTGCAGATATCTAACACTTTGCCTAACCTTCAGAAGTATGTGTGTTCCAATAAAATGACAAGAGAGGGTAAAAGTGATTGAATACACTTTGGTAAAACATTTTTTAAGTACAACACAATACCACAAGAAAACAACAATCACTGTTTCCATTAAATTAATGGAAAATCAGCTACAGTTTAAACACTTTGGGCATCCAGGGAAAAAGACTGGCTTCTAAGGAGATACTGTTTGTATGTATTTATGTGTGTGTGTTATATGCATGCAGTTAGCTTTTAAAAATTCCTTATAATTAAAAACAGCTTCAGTAGTTTCAGCAAAAATAAATACAAGCAGCAGCATTTTTCCATATTTTTAATCTATATGTTCTAATAAGAAAAAAACATAAAATGTTTTAAAGAAAAGATATAATTGCCATAAAAGATTCCTGTAAATCAATATAGCTTAATTCCTTGCATAAACCATGTCATATGAAGAACACTGAAAGAACTGATGTCCTTAAAAGACTTACCCTGTACTTATTATCCCCAATCTGTTCCACTTGAAACCGTTTTGCACATTTACATTTCGCTACCTGCCTTGTAACCTGCAAAAAACCACAACTGGATAATTACTTTACTGTAAATATCACATTTCTAAAGACTTGTGTACCTAGTAATCTTCAAATTATATAGGAGTGAAAGTAAAATGAATTATTAAAGAATGTGACCCCCGTAGAACAGAATGCAACCTCAGAAAGCAGAAAATATACCTCATCTTCAATTTTGTCAGCATCTGTGAGGGGCTTGTATGCATCCTTATTTGGATGAAGAGCTGCTACAAATTCATAATAGTCAATATATCCATCACCATCTCTATCAAAAATGTCTGCAACAGCACTCATTTCAAGTCGGCTTGTTGGGAACTCTGCAAGACAAAGACAACAACAAAAGCTAAATTTTTTGGCTTTTCAAACCCATTACAATGAAAGGTTTTATTACAAATATTAAAAGGTTATTAGGCATTTGGTGACAGATAATGTCTATCAAAAAAACCAACGACATTCAAAAGAGTGAAGGAATCTTTCTGAAAAAAAAAAAACAATCTGGATCTCCAGCGTTACCTGGGTACTGAATTAAAACGAGTATCATAGTGTGGTTTGAAGATAGACACAGAAGTGAGGGCACAGATTAAACTGTAAGGTATATGTTGGGGGTTTTTTTTAACATTTTGATCTTCAAAGTGCATAAAATACCACAAATTAACAAGACAAATTATTAGTGAGGACAGGTCAAGCAAGCATTTCACTGCTAATTAAATCTGAAATGCCAGGCCTTCCCAATGCAGATCCATGCATGGTGTTTTGTGAAATCCTTCTTTAGATGAAGTTCACTGCAGCAAAATATTAACCCTCACATAGATTCTCAATGAAATGGTGAAAGGAAATTTCAAGGTGATGAACAGTGATTACATCATGAGGGTTTAGCAGTCATAACAAATTGATACCAAGTTAAATGGGTAAGCTATTTAACCTCTCGGTGATACGAGGTTTTTTTCCATGAGTTTCAGTCACTTCATGCAAAACAGCAATGTCCATGGAATTGCATTTCCTAAAGCTGGGGGAAAATATATAGACTACAATATCCTCCTACTGACTAACTGTGAGATGCTAAAAGCAGCCCAATTCCCAGTCTTTTACTGTTCAAAGCAAAAGTGTCCATGACTTGAAGATAAAGGATTATTTTAAGAAGTAGGACCTTATCTGTTATGAGCCTGTTGCTAAAAGGAAACATAATCACATACAGACATGATGTGGAAGACTTATGTTACCACCAGCTGTGCATAACTAATGCATACCAATCCATCAGGAAAGCTAGGAAAAGTCCCTTCCTAGTTTGATTGCTTGGCATTTTGACCCTTATTATATAGGTATATGAATATAGTCATGGTTTATGGAAACACTGGTTTCAAAAATTACATGGTTTCCTTCTATAATAGAAATTATCCAATGCAAGTTCTTTGATAAAAACCATATGATCATATGATCTGATTCTGAAAATCATCTGTAGGTTCATTTTACTACTATGGTACGTTTTACCATTATGAGTAATGGATGAAAAGTAATTGTTGAAGTAGCTACTGTACTGTAGGAATAACAATCCAAGTCCAGTAAGCCAGCAAACTGCTAGCTAGACAATAATATAAATCTGTCATTTGTAACCTGATTCCCAATGTAAAAGAACTAGAAAGAGTTTCTAGAATCAAGAAATATTTTCAAGTAAAATAATTATAAAGTAATAATAATTAATAAATTCAAAAGGGAAATCTGCAACCTTCTAACACAATAAACCTTTTAGTGTACATTATATAGACAATAAGACTTCATGAGGTGTTTGTTCCAAATTCAACATAATTTTAAAACTTACTTGAAGAAAGAATTCCATCGATAAATTCCTGTCTTGTAATCTTTCCATCTTGATCTTTATCAATCCTCCTAAAGAAGTCCATCACACGAGACTTCTTATGGTTCATCCATCGCATGTATTTTTTCCTCCAAATATCAAAATCAAAGTTGGCAAATTCTCTCAGCTTAATAAAAAACAGAAAGAATTTTTTTTCAGCTGAAATCCATCAGTCTAAAACATCAACGAGATAGAAACCATCTGCGTTTTGTTGAATAACTAGTTCTTTGAGGACCTACATAAACATTTTAAATCTCTTAACTCTCCTCATTTAAAATGATGACAGCCTTTAAAGTACACTACAGCACATGTATCACAGTGTTTTCAGTTAGCTGTGTCATACAATATAACACAACAAATATGGAAGTTGTTTACAGTATTGACAATTTAACCCAGGGTAAAGAATATTACGCAAAATTTATGTATATTCTGTACAGTCCTTTTCTGACCTCTTCAAGTCTGTCCAAAGCATCATTAAGTTTTCTTCTCCTTTCCAAGGCCAGAAGCCAAACCTGCTGCCATTTGCTGACTAAAAGGTTTACCCGTGGATTCTTGGTTTCGATTTGTGCCTGAGTTGCTGATGGATACATGCCTGGTGTCGGGGAACGCTTCCCTGTTAACACATGATAAAATGCATAAGTCTCACACAGTTCCAACAAAACAAACATTCACGTGAAGGCTACTTGACCCTCCTAAAATTACTCCTTCCTGTCCCAAATAAGGAGATAATATCCCGATATGTAATGGGATTTTTTTCTTTTTTTTTTTTTTTTCACCATTTTTGGGGAATGATCAAATGGCGGTTACAGTTGCTTTTGTCTAGCCAGAAGCAGCTAGTAGTGGCTCCACTGCATGGGTTAAATTAAATCTTTGTGAATCTCTCAGAGTTGCAAAGTAAACAATCTGATTTTAGAAGCAGGTTCCATGTATGGGTAAGTATAAAACACAATGGGTAAGTATATCTAAAAATACAAAAAGCAATTTCCTCACTTGATTCACTTTCCATTCAACTTCACTAAATACACATCTTATTGGATTCATATAATTCCATAGACAGAGCACAATTTTGGCACTAAATCTTTATGGGAAGTTGTTTGCACTTTCAGGTAACAGTAGGTTTGCAAAGACTCAATATGTACTTGCTCTTGGAAGTTTAATAGCACATGAAAGGCTGCACACTTTAAAAACAGGTATTGATGAAGATTAGAACAAAATTTAAAAATACATGTCTGCCATGAGAAATTTCCTCACAATGAAAAATGAGAGATAATTAGAAAATCAGCGAAGAGAATTTCACCCTGTTTCATTCAAAGCTAATCAAACTTATTAGATTATTAGCAATCTGTAAACTTTATAGATAAAGAAACGGTACGTGTAACCCTCCCCAAAATACATCATTACTTACTGCCTGCTCTCCCCTTATCAAGGACAGGAATATGAGATTGTACTGGCGTGGGTTCAAGTGCTTTTCTTTTATGGGTCTTTGTAACTTTATCCACATCAGGTTGTTTTCTGGTCATTTCCTCCATGAATGTCTACAATCAGATACAGGTGATATTAATTAACAATACACAAAACTAACTACAGGAATGAAAAACATATAAAAAAGCTAAACAACAAAGTTATAAAGAAAGGCACAGAAAGATACTTATAATGCTAAACTCACAAAATAGACACAGTTAAAGGTTTTGTAGACAAGAAAAATAGGCAGTATAAGCTTTTAAAACTACTACGCCCTGGCTGCTAAAGGAAGCCTAAATCCAAAAACAAGCCTGTCAAACTCCTTTATTAAATGTATATGGTGAGGTGCTATACAACAATATTTTGCCTCTGAGTACTTGCTGTTCAGACTGCAGTTCAGAGAAGTGACACAGCTCTGGTGTGTAAGCTGGGGTAAATCTGTGAGCATTCACTGCACCAGCAGCTCCCTCTGGTACTTCATAAACAAGATTTTGAAACCCAATCAGTGAAGCCACACTGCAACACTAGTTCTAAGGTGGCAGCAATGTAATATATTTCATGTGGGTTTTCTTTTATTCTTATTATTATCCTTCTTCCTCTGGGGAACTGTAGGTTTGCTTTTAGAACAATGCGACACTAAATTTTTGATTGGTTGTTTTTTTTATCTCTGTATTGAATAAACTACAAGCACATCGTACACATACAAAACACATGACCGAGTATCTGAAAAGGAATTCAATTATGAGAAAAAATAGTTAAGGAAATTCACACCTGATTAAGAATCCCAGCTGAGATGTGAGCACCACTTAAGCGACACTTAACATTCCTTACCTGATGTTCAGCTATAAGCGCTTTAACTTCCTCAATCTCCTGGGGGATAACCTCTTTATCTTTTTCAGTTAGTGTGGTCTCTGCCCACTGCAACCAGGACAGCAAGGCTTCCAGCAATTCCTGGTTAGCAATAAGTCCAGCCAGGGCTCCTGCCAGTCTCTGTTGATGTTGTTTAGCCCATGCTACAACCTTGATAAAGGAACCAATGTGTGAGTAGGTGCACATATGAAATTCTTCACAATGTATTTAAAATTGCTCTATTGACTGTAAACCCAGAGCTACCTCTTAGGCCTATTGATGTTTGAACATCAAAGGTGTTAAATGTAGGGGCTGATCACTAAAAGTAGCTAGGTAACTAGAATTTCTAGTTCAACACACTTTTTCCACAGATATTCAGGATTAGGTGCTGTTAAACACAGTAACTAGCACTTTCAGGCAACATATTAAGAATTATAACAGACAATATGTGTAAGTTTCTGAATCACACAGGATTTGGCATCCATCTTCCTCCTGGGCATTCTTAAAGCCATACTTCACTAACACCAGTATTTTGTTTTTCTTTAAACTTAATATAAAACAGAAAATACCACCTTAACAGTTGAGGGTGGTACACACTCTGCAACCTACCTGCAGCCACTTCAATAATTTGAAAATCTCTAGATTAAGAATACGTTGGACAGAAATCCTCTCTGATGCAATCAGAAAATCCTTCACATTTGCCCTGTATTTTCTGTCCTTTGTAACTTTTAAGCTTACAACTAGAAACTGTTGGCTTTCCTCACTTGGGAAGTGTCAGACAGTATTTCCTTTAATACATACAAACAAGGAATCTTGGCCATCTGCTTTAGTTCTTAAAGCCCTGCAAGTTTTGAAATAAAACCTAGGGAAACATGGTATTAACATCCATCCCCATAGGTATTTTAAATGTTTAGTTCTCAACAGCTGGATCTTTTCCTCCCAGTGTAACTACCATATTAGTTGTCAGCTATGTTCCAATCAAAGATAGACTGCTGCAATGAAGATGGTTTGACATATACTGACCTCTTCAAACCTGGCTCTGATGATTGTTATCCAGTGCTTAATGGTGGTGATGGAGTCTGGGTGGCAGATAGCCAGAATAGCTTCTCCCATACCTGTTGCTTTATTCAGTTCTGCCTTTTTCTCTTCCAATTTCTTCATAAATTCCTAAAGCAGAGGTAATAATTTCAATTAGATGCTGAAAAAATTTGCAAGAGAAATTCGAGTGCATAATCTGGACGGTCAACGAGCCTCTTGATTGCTCAAAAACATTCAGCTTGCAAAAGGCAAGTTTAATTTGCATGAGAAAAACTTAAAATGTTTAAAAAGCCTGTTCCACAGAAAGTACTAAACACAGCTCTAAAACCTTTATCCCAGCTTGCCACTCCTTAAAAGCCTACCACTCTCAAAATACTTGGAAGACACATACCCTTATTAAAAAAAAACAAAGGAAAATCACAGCATTTAGAAATGCTGTAAACGAACTATATGATGGTTAGAATCACTACCAGCAACATTTCAATGACTTGGTTTGTCAGTTACAGAAATTCTTCATAATAAACTATCAACCTCCTAGCAGAGGCTGGAAATGCCCAACTATAATTACACGCTCAGACAAGATGACAGAGGAGTTCAGGAGCAGCTATACTAAACTAACACAAATGTGAAAACTCAGCAGCTGAGGGGGAGAGACACAGCAAGAACAGAGACAGCTAATTAACCATCTGTTTTCAGAGGCACTGCCATGTGGGAAAAATCTTGTAAAAGCAAAAGGATGTTTACAGTTTTAGGCATCCAAGCTCATAGCCATTGTTATTCCTATGATGGCAGGACCACAAATGGGTGCAGGGGGGAACCAACAGGAAAAAAACTGACGGAGGACTTTTGCCATCCTTTCTATAGCTTGCATTGCTTTCGCCATCCTTTCTATAGCTTGCATTGCTTTCTATTTTTTTTCCTTTTTTTTTTTTCCCCCCCAGTTAGTTATTTTTACTACAATGGTTTTACTATTCTGCCTAAATGTTCTCTTAGTGAGAACCCTTAACTGGAACTGCCAACATCTCTCAGCGTCTAGTTGAATTTTTTTGAGCCAAGTCAGATCCTAGAAAATTCAAAATCACCAAAACATTGTAAAAATAGATTCTTCAACAGGTCATAATGACATTATTCTGTACCTTAACAAAGTATGAAATTATTATGAAATAAAAGTGTAAAAGACAGTCTCTTCAACTTTGTTCTAGAGGGCTGGAATATGTAGGCTCCATATTTAAAGAGATTTGTTAACTGATTTTGATTTAAGCTTAAATTATTGTCAGAGTTTAAGACCCAATCATAACAGCAAACCTCCTCTCATAAAAATGTGAGTCCTTAGAATATTTCAGTTCAACATAGTTTTGGAAAAGTTGAAGTGGGTTTTAATGAGATTACCAAAATAAGCCGAGGCCAGGAGGAGAATGAGCAACTACATTGTTTCCCCTGCCCAGCTATACTAGAATATCTCAAAAATTAAATCTGTGATGCATTACATACAGCGTATTAAGCTTTCCCTCAGTAAGGGATGAACTCAGTAAGGGATGAACTCAATTGTGTTGAGCTCTGTGGCAATCCAGTGATACAGACACATTAACAAGAGAGGAGATGGGATGCGTCTCATTCAGCAGTGCAGTGTATTAATCCACTATAGATCTCAGTCCCCAGAGAGGAGGACAAGTGACAGAAATCTCTGGCTGAGTAGAATTCACTAAATCATGTGCATTATTCAAGAAAATAAAATCAGAAATAGGCAAAGATGGACCATTTGGATAAAATATTGTTGAGAAGAAACCTTTCAACACACAACTGAACACAAATGCAGCAAAACTATTTTACAAGAACCACAGTGACAAAAGGAATATATATTTCATATTCACGTAAATAATTTCAATAATGTATTTTTATATAAATATTGCAGCATTATAATACATAATGGTATATGGTGTAAAAGGAATACATATTCCTTCTTCCCTGATTTTCTGTTTTTTCTTCTTGAAAGCTAATGTTATAAGCTTAAAAAGAGAGATCACTTATTCAAGGAAGACTGAGTGAGTGGTAAAGCAGTAGTGCCATAATCTTTCTTAGCTTAACAATTTCTCTATTTCTTTCTATTCTTTAGCCTTTTAGAAGAAAATGTGTTTGGGAGAACCTCTTACAAAGCCTACTAAAAAAATTTAAGTACAGTACAGCCACATCTAACACTGAGGCTGGTTGTGTTGTGCTAGCAATCATCCTTCCCAGCTGGACAGGGTTTCTCAGAGACAAACTCTGCTTTGCTTTGAGGTTCGAAGTTATGCTTCAGCTTTGGCAGCACAATTTGGAACTTTAGTACAGAACTGTTTTGCTAATCCATCTACAGTGCAGAAGAAGAAATTTAAGATTTTTTTTTCTAATTATTTCAGTGGACCTAAGATTTCACTCCATTCTTTTCTCTGTATTTAGAAGATCAAAAAATCAATTAAAACGGAATGGTGAACCACATGTGGACGACAGGCAGCTAAAGACAAATTTCAGTGCATCAGAGAGATTAGGTTGCTACTGCCAACATTAGTCATACATTTGATGCATACATACATATATTCCCCAGCTAATGAATAGTACCCAGTTTCCAGGGCCCTAAATTAAAACTGACAACTTTTTCAAAATATTGCATACTAAGTACATTGAAAACTCCTCTTGGAACTGTTACTACTGCACTTACAACAAGTTTTGCATGGGCTTAAATGTGGGTGTTTGTAGCCTCTTGCTTGGAGAGTGAAAATATGACCTCTCCTCTCTTTAGTTAGGCATTTTCCCATTTCATTACTGCAAAGTTAGTTTGATGGCCCACAATGTACTTTCTTCAGTACTTATGCCACTGCAGTATTTCAGTACCTAATGCTTATGAAGTATGACAGCACGCTGTTTCACCATGAGAAAAGGTTAATGGATGATAACATCATTCCGCTGACATTTACAAATGACCTCGAAAGAAAAGTATACGCCGTTTTGATCAATGGTGCTAAGACGACAGATATACTTTTGCTACTGTAGCCATCTGTGTTGTAATTGCAGGCACCATATACTGCACAGAGGGGTCTGAATCTGTCTCTAAATGTTTACAGTAACTTTCTAAAGGCCCATTATTTCCTCAGTAAGCCAAGATGACTCAAACAAGAGCCCAAAACCAGTATGGACATTAAACTATCAACTACATTAAATTTCTAGATTCTCTTTTATAGAAAGAGTTTCAAAAACCAACACTGGATGCTGGATATAACTACATGGGACAGACTGCCTCCTTTCTTCTATTTTACCCTCTATCAGACCAATTAGAATGAAGAGGATCCTCTTCATTTTCTTGCTTACCCTGTGCTGCTCTATCAGCGTACGCAAGGCCTCTTCATCATCTGGAAGGATGCCATGGAAACGAAGAGCCTGCTCTGCCTCTGCCAGCCACTCCAAAAGGACATGAACAACAGAGTGGAATTCTTCTGCCTGTTAAAATACAAAAAGTCATGGTCACTCATGAGGGGATCTGACAGACACGCTGCAGCTTACACAAGGAGACTGAGCCCACATTTAGAATCATTAATCACACAGCAGTACTGGCACATTATCTTTCCATTAAAAAGTCAATGATATACAGTACTACATTTTCATAACTGTAAAAATAGCTCATGCTTCTCAAAAAATTATAGGAAGCCTAAAAGCCTGTTCATGCTTTTAGCCATCTGATTTATAGTGTATTTGCAGCCCAGTTGTGAATGTCATGCCTTTACACTGACAAATTACAAGGGAGGTGCTTTGCTTTCAGGGACCAGCTGGAAAGATGAGAACTGTATTTTCTGCACAGCCTAAATCACCAGTTAAGCAAAATGAATTGACAGCCTGTGGGAGAGTGACCCTTTTATGTCTGGAGAAACAAGAAAGATTCACCTTTGGGCACAGCCATATTCAGACACAATTAGAGTTTGAGGTAGCTTTGGATTGTGTCTGCTGAGAGACTGGAGAGCTGGACAAACCCTGGGAAAAGCAGAGCAGGAATTTTGTACACGGTGGATACACTGCTATTGGAGGAGCCCCATCCTAGCATCAGTCCAAGCTAGTATATCTTCAGAGAGCTGTACATCCATATTATCTCAGGTTTGGAAACAATACAGATAGATCTATTTGTTTGGGATTGGTACCAGACAGTATTGACATACATAGACTGTTCTAACTCCTGAATGCACTCAGCACAACTATCTTTTCTGCAATGTAATTCACTGTGCATTGCAATTGTGCCAATGTAAACAAGTTTTCAATACAGAAATTTATTTCTTTCCAGTAAGGCACAAAAAGCATAAATACGATTGCAATCTCCAGCTTCTTGTGAATGGGGCATAGTTCTTAATCATCCTTCATGCTTGAGTGCAACTTCAGTGATTTCCTTAGATGGTAAGGTCTTTGAAACATTTGTATTGCGTTTGTGCTAGAGACTAATAATAACTTTAATAATAAATACTAAGAGGCACTATTTATGTGCCACGGTAAAGGGATGGAGACAAGGTAAGCAATGCATGAGCAAGAAATTAGTATTTTCAAATGAAATGGAAGTGAATGACATTAAGTGAAAATGAAATTACATTTTTGGTAACTATACTGCAAGATATTTTCACTAGTTCTCACAGAGTACACGTAGTGACAGTAGTATTCCTTACCTGTCGAAGAGCCTGTTCCAGTCGTGTTTGCTTGGATACTGACAGGGCACAAACTGTCTCCCAGCGAGTGCTCAGCTCCTGCATTTGGACTTTGACCCAGGAAGAGTCATCACGACTGCCTTCTATCAGCTCCCTCGCAGAGCGCTTCAGAGCCTGGACACTACTTGTTCTTTTTCCCAGCTCCTTCTGGAAAACCTAGGCACCATCAAATATATTTGAAATGTTTAACTCATTGAGGCATACTTATGCAAAAAATAACAAAAAACTACTGGTTATGAGAAGAAATCAAATGAGAAGAAATGTTCACATTAGTAGATGGAACAAGCTCCAGTTACATAAAGGAAGCTCTTAAAAGAAGATAACGGCAATTATAGTATACCATGCCACTGACTACAACTTACTTGTGATACACAATGGGATTTCAGAAGCAATTATTGCAGCCTAATTGCAGCCAACTGATATGGTTTGAAGCTGGCTCCCTGCCAAGTCTCCAAACCTTACCACAAGAAGTCCCCCGCCTTCCCCCAAACCTCAGGGAGAAGAGGGAGAAAAAACAACTAAGAAAACCCGAAACAAGAGAGAGACAGCTAAAATATATTTACACTTATATTACAATTATATACAATTGAAATATATACAATTTCACAAGGGAAAGGGAAGGGGGAAGGGAAAAGGAACAAAACCAAAATAATATATATATATATATATATATCCCAATTAGTAGCCCAAAATCTATTCACTAAAAGAGTTAGCAAAGAAATACCTCACTACTCTCCTTGGGACAACCGAGAGTCGCTCTGGAACGATCGCTGCCAACCTCCGTCTCCCAAGGTTGACAAGGCCTTACCAGGCCTCACTCCCCAACACGGCAGACTCAACAGCAGGGAACCTGCACCTCAAAGCCACCGGAAGGAAAGAGAGCAAAGGCCTCTCCTCCTTTCTTCTTATAGTCTGGCTTACGTAAAAATCGTAGGGAATACTGGGTAAATCTGGACCCTTCCTTGGTTACAAACTGGTCACCAAGGAAGGCCTAGCCCAAACTACCACAACAACCCATGTTTCCAAACACTTTTTTTCATGAGGGACGAAATCTTCTCAGCGGGGAGGAGATACTGAAAGTCAGTGGTGGATGAACAGAAGGACCTTTACCTCATGATCTTCCCAGGCTCCAGAGCTCTGCCTATGTGTTGCCTTTGCAATACAAGTAACTTCAACAGTCATTTCTTCTGACATACTGAACTGCAAAACTGGGATTCAAAGGCAAAGTCCAACATCTCTTACTTGCTCTCATCTCCTAAACCATTTCAGTAACAAAATACTGCAGCTTTCCAATGCAAGCTTCCTGGCTCATGGTCTAGTTGAAATCTGTGCATAACTTAAGCATTGCAACTACTTTGCTTGATAAATATACAGCAGCCCCACAGGTCTGAAAGGCTGCTGCAGTCATGACAAGTGCACTGGACATTTGGTTAACAGATGGACTAAAAAAAGAGCTGTCTGCCCCAGAGTTTTCCGGTAAAACAATTTTTGCCATCTCTTGCTCATAGACACACATTTATAAACGCATACTTGTGATATGACATGATATTCATAAATACACAGGACAGCACCATTAAATGGACTATCTCAATGCTGAGTTGATTACGTTTGTGTTACAAATGTATTGTTGATTACATTTGTGTTACAAAACTATTCCGTATTTCTAAAAATTACAGAATAGTCAGAGATAAAGACAGCATTACAATGTTACACTTATGAGCAGTACAGTAATTAAAAAAGTATTTTTGGAATTACCTTGTGATTGTCAATCAGGTTCATCACTAAATCAATGTCTCCATGTACTGGCTGATCTTCTGCTAGTTGAGGTTCAATTTTGTATAACCAGTCAATGAGAGCTTGCAGAGCATCAGTAAACTGTCCCGAAAATAACAGGGCTTCCTCCAGTTTATTTTGTCTGGGAGGGGAAAAAAACCCCAGAACACACACACAAAATAATAATTTATACACTTTAAGAACACATTTTCAGCATAAAATAACAGAATCATAGAATCCTGACAGTTAGAAAAGACCAGCAAGATCATTAAGTCCAACTGTTAACCCAGCACCACTACATTCACCATAAACCATGACCCCAAAGTGCCACATCCACACATCTTTTGAACACTTCCACGGATGTTGACTAAGCCACTTCCCTGGGTAGACTGCTTCAATGCTTTACAACCCTCTCAGTGAAGAAATTTTTCCTAATATCCAGTCTAAACCTCACTTGGTACAATTTGAGACAGTTTCCTCTCATCCTGTCATTTGTTACCCGGGAAGAGACTGATCCCCATCTGACTACAAACTCCTTTCATCTAGAAAGCAATAAGGTCCCTCCTGAGCCTCCTTTTTCCAGGCTAAACACCACCAGCTCCCTCAGCCACTCCTCATCAGACTTGTGCTCCAGACCCTTCACCAGCTCCATTGCTCTTCTCTGGACACACTCCAGCATCTCAAGTTCTTTGTTGTGAGGGGTTCAGAACTGGACACAGTACTCAAGGTGTGGCCTCACCAGTGCCGAGTTGTCAGAGACTGAAACATTTAATGACTTACACATTCTAAGATCACCAAAAGACTTTTGCAAACTGGAAAGAAACAGCTGCTCACCCAGCAAAGCCCACCCCTCCCTGAATACTGCCAAAGGGCCTTCAAATCAGGTAAGGGGGTGCCATTGTCCAGCCATCCTAGGTGCAGATGAATACCTGAAGCTACAAACTGGATCTCCAGATAACGGAAGAGGCTAAGAAGAGGCAAATCCTGCAAAGTGGGAGAATCCCTCTTATCATGCCAATGTCTTCCCTTTACATAATTCTGCACATCTAGCCTCGGCTATGCACGTCAAATATCGGACCATGATGGATCCTGAATGATGCTGACACAATAGGCAGCTGCAGCTCTCTTACAAGATGTCAGAGAATCAGTGACATGTCCCATGATACTATCCATTGTAAAACTCCCCGCCCTAGGGAGGTACAAGGCATTCTCACCTGAGCTAGAAGTGTATAATAACTCATAACATCTTTGAGTTCTGGCGAGGGGGCTTCCCCCAGCCCCAACAGATCAAGACCACCACTTCAACCAATAGACTATCAAGTTTCATCGCTGGATCCTGTGGGTGGTGACTATATATAAGTCTTTCCATCCTTATCCTTTCTTTCCCTTTCTCTCCCTTATGTATTTCCTTAAGTGTTATCTTTATGCTTTAATATTGTTATGCTTTAATAGTGCTATATTGCTATGTTTTATTGCTATAGGTGCTTTAACATTGCTTTGCTTTAACAGTGCTATACTGCTACGCTTTAATGTTGCTATATTGCTATAGATGATAACACCCAAAACAGCAACATACCTGTTTACCTTTGAAACAAAATTTTTCTTAAAATAAACCCTACATATGTATGTTTACAAACACAGATTATTCAGTGTCATTTCACTCTAATCCACCCCAAGGGATTTGTTAATAAGAACCCAGGTTACCCTCCCCTTCTGGGGCAGGCTGCAACACGAGTACAGGGCAACGATCACTGCCCTGGTTCTGCTTGCCACACTATTGCGGATACAAGCCAGGATGCCATTGGCCTACTGGGCCATATGGATATGCTGCAGGCTAATGTTCTGTCAACCAGCACCTCCAGAGAACTTCAAACAGTTTGCCTTTTTAAAGGACTCTTCCTTCCCCTCCCTCCCCCTACCCTTCTTCCACACCAAAAGGAAAGCATGCATTTACAGTATTTTACTGCTTTGACATTCCTAATTATCAAACAAGCTAGCCACTCTGGTTTTACTTTTACACAAGAAAACCCAAAACAGAAGCCAAAAGAATTTTCCTAAGCATTTCTCTTATTTGATTAATAACTACAGAGTTTTCATTTACCTTTCCACTGACTTTCCACAAATTGTATCCCACTTATCCCTTAGTTCACTCAGCATATCGTCAAGTTTCAAATTGTCATCAGCCAAGGTGGTTTTCTCTTTCAAGGAACGTCCAGTTCTATTTGTGGTATCATACACAGAATGTTTGGCACCAAGAGATTTCTGGAATTCCTACACATATGGAAGAAAAGGAAAAAACCCATATATCATCAACTGCTTACAGGCCATTGTTAATTAATTTTTGACATACTATTCGCAATGTTAATTATAAATGTTGCTGCAAGAATATTTTAAACTTACTGCAAAATTTCTATGCTAGTGCCACAGTGCACCTGAAATTACGTGGGGCTTGACACTGGCAGACCCCTGCTTTTTGTCCTTCTCTGGAAATGTAGCTCTATGCCTACTGGAATAACTTTCACAAAACCCCTCCTTCGGTGAGGGCAATGATTCCTGTCCTACCATAATATTCCCAAATTTCAGCAAGGGGTGCCTGGTAGTGAAAGAACTGCTACTTTGGGAGCCATTAACTGAGCATTCTTCACACTACATTCTTACAAACTAGGATTTCAAGCCACTTGTAGAGCTCTCCAAGAGCTACAGAGGTTATTCTGGTTTAGCTCAACATGGGCAAGCTGGGAAACCTCCAACCACAAGCCTTTAACTCTCTTAAGATTGAAACATACTGTAATTGGGAACAACTGTATGCCACAGTGTAGATCCAGGCACAAGAAGTCAGGTGACAGCCCTGTAACTCAGTTTGTGCTAGAAATCAAGATCACCAGCAGGTTTCTGTGCCCAGGGACTTTGAACAATGACAGTGACACAGCAGTTGCATCTGCCTGCCAGCTCTGACAGGTCCTTCTGCACAGACCCTCTGGAAGCTTTCCACAGGCACAGTGGAGCACATAGAAACATAGTTCATCTGATACCACAGAGGAATTAACCAACTGATAGAGTAAATAATTAAATAAAGGAACACTTCCAAAAGACAACACCAGCTCAACACAGCAGCTTTGAAATGGCAGAAATGCTTGAAATATTTTCGTTCACATCTTCATGAACCACTAGCAGGAAATCAGTTTAAAAAATCAATAAATCGCAAGTGTGCTTTAAGGAAACTCATATATAGAATCAAGTATTCTTTTTTTCCCCCCTTTTTTTCTGTTACAAAAAAAGCAGCAACATCTACCTTGCAATTTAGTTTTTCCTCACTGTCCTTTTGTTTTCCTCATATAAAACAAGGAAACAAACTTCAGGAAAGAATGTAATTGTCAAGTTAGCACTAGAGTAAAAATAAATAAGATATTCAAAATAATCAGCTTTTTATAAAAGTTCCTTCAATATAAACAATACATCTATGCTTCTTTTATTTGATGGGGTTTATTAACTACTTAACACTACATGCACAGTGTTACTAGATTTGCACCAAGAAATACAATTAAATTGTTGCCAGAGAAGGATCATACAGGAAAAACAGATTTAAAGGTGAGCAAAGGGTTGCAGTCATGCAGTTCATTCCTTGAGAGACTACATCACATCTACTTTCATTTGATTTCACAGATGTGTAACTGAAAGTAGATTTTAGTTTAAGTTGCCAGGAGCAGACAAGTAAGTTAATTACTGAGACTACACTCATCTAGCTACCTTCCTTCTAAGGAAGATGGGCACATACAGATAAAATTAGCCAGGTTCATATAAATTTACTGTAAGGAACACTCAGCATTAGCACAGGAATAGACTGGGTGACCTAACATTGCTTTTTCCATTCCTGACTCCTAAAAATGAAAAAAAAATTCTGATAAACAGACCATGAATAACCCCCAAAAGTCCCTGGCAACACACTAGATATGAGTGAGAGAGAAAACATATTATCTTGGCTTTTCTTTTTCAGGGACTTTTTTTTTTGGCAGTAACAGCTGGCAAAAAGCGAGTCCAAATTATTGCTTACAGCACGCATTCAATTTGGATAGCAAAATCCTTAACTAAATAGAGCAAGGAAACCTTCAAGGCTGGACAGAAAAGACAAAGACAGACACGGGGTATATGTGGGAGTGGAAGGAAAAGACTCAAAATACAAGGAAGGACATTGCAGTGCTGGGAGGTTTGACAACTCATTAAAAAACAATTGAGTTGATTTCTTGAGGGGGTGGTGTTTGAAGTTTGAAGTCACAAAGTTCACAGAACTCCCTCTGTCACACACATTCATCTTTTTTCCTCCAGATCACCAGTTTCAATCCTTATGTCCCTGTAGCACATTTCATCCCATTCCTTAACAAGATTCAAGCAACTCAAGCAGAAATGCTCTGCAGGCATTTTATATGAAAGAAGCTATATCAGTGACAGAAAGCATGAGTCTGCCAATCCACGTGAGGAAGCTTGGGTTCATAAAACCTGTAGGTATAAGGTAAATATCAAGCTTATCAAGTTTAACATTTCTGAAGAGGGGAGAAGAATACAAGTAGGATAAAGTCCTGAAAGGACCTCAAAGCAAAGTCACAAAGTGCTGACCACACTCATTAGGTAAATATATATATATATGAATATATAATGAAAAAGAGGAGTGAAAGGATTAGAAGATTAAGAGTCAGAGGAGACAAGAAAGACTGTCCTAACAGCAAGATTCCCCCTTGCCAATTCCCATCACCAACTTCAAATTCTGGCAACAGCAGCAATCCCAAAACAAACTAAATTGCAGAGTCAGCATAACAGAATGTCAACGTAGGTTTTATCTAAAAGTTTTAACAGCAAACACAGGTAAACTACTTTTGCTTGACCAACAGTCAGCTTTCTCACAGTAACAAATCATTAATATACATGACAAAACTTGTTGGAGGTAAGAGCAATCACCAGAAGCTACAGCAAAAATAAAAAGTTAGATATGTAAACTTTTGGGAATATTGTGCAGAATGAAAACACAGGAGTAAATAGAGAACCATAAAACTGACATGAAAAGTAAATATGTGCCAAAATGTAGAAAAATGAACAGTCTTTCAATACTCTGATGAAACTGCTCCATGAGAAATCTTAAGACACAATCATATCTCTGCGGATTCTATCACTCACCCACTCGGTTCTCAATAATATATTATGCCAGACATTTTAGAGAAGTAAAAATTAAGTAAAGACTACTTTAGCCTTCCCTTTTGCTCTGTGTCTGCTAAAATTATCAAGCTTTTACATTATCATTACATGTCTGAAAAGCCAGGTGAATGAGGGAGATTTTTACATTTTCACCTACAACAACTGGGTTTGTGAAAAGCTGCTTTCAGAATTTGGAATCTCATGAAGAGAAATCACCTGTGTTATTAATACTGTTACTGTACTTTCTAGAGGATTTCATTATCATTTCCACTTGACATAAAAAGCAACTGCCAATCAAAATACAAGATTATTTTTCAGTTTTGAATTCATCCTGCAGTATTAAAAGGAAAATCTCAACTCAAATAAGTGGATGGTAAATTTTTGGTATAAATACTGAAAGAAAGCCCCTTCAGAGATTCCTATTCTGAAAAGGTATAAATTTGCTTTTCAGAGTTTCCATGATCCTGTATTATTGTCTTTCCTCTTCATTGTTAACCATTCCCCAACATATCAGGTACCGTGAAAAGTGCTTGGTTTTTTTTTTCACTCAGCCCCTCTTAAAACACCATTTAATTTTATGTGAATAAACACTCCATTGCAGCGAGGCCACAAATCTACTTACTTTGCTGATTGAACAGCACAAGGCTGATAGACTCACCTACATTTCACTTGGCACTTTGCATTTCATGACTCACCTTATGCTGTGCGAGCTGCATTTTTATTTTATCAGGGTCATTTGCAATTTCAAGATCTGAGTCCAGAGATTTCTCTGACTCTTCCAGCCATTCCATAAGTTTGTGCCAGGCTTCATGGAACTAAAGAAAAGTGAGATTTGCATGGATTTTAAAATTCACTGGTTCATAAAACAGTTCAATAACATTAAACTCCAACCAAGATTGGCAGACTTTGACAAGATTTGATGTGTTTTTTCTCCCTGGTCTCTTAAACAGAACCAGTTAAACCATGTGCCCACTGTATTTAGCTTCCCTTCTCCTAACTGAATTAGCAACCTTTAATGTACAGGATGTGCACACATAGTATGCATCTGTCAGAGACATACTGATAACATCTGTTGATGTGTTGGCCATTTAGATTTCTACATTTTTAGTAATGGATAGTAAATACAGAAAGAATGGGGATTAGCTATTGCTTATATAGGACGATAGCAGTAGATCACTGGGGAAAACTTCTGTCTGGATGACTGCCCGAGATTTTCCCTGTAACACCCCTGAGTGCTCTCATTATATCAAATGCTATCTTGATGGGCAAGGAACAGATTTTTGATCTTCCTTCCTGTTTTGACGAAAAGAGCACTTTGGGGAAGGAAGCAGGGAAAAACTAAAGATTCAACGAGCTTTCACAAAGTGGCATCTCTTGGGGTTTTCATTTTTCTAAGCTGGTCATTTCTCTCTCTTTTGAAAATTCTTCTTGCTTGGGCTGCCTACACATGAAAGCACAAGAAACTAGTTCAGAAACTTCTCAAGGCTCCCGGACCCTGTTGTTCAGGGCTGTTGATTAGGCCTTGACACTGGTAGCCGTCAGTACTCCTTCAACACTCTACACAGAAAGTTGTCATCTTAATAACACTGTATTCAGCTTTGTAAATGGATATTGAGATGAAAGCCATCTCATTGCAGAACTGTTGGGTGTGGGAATGCACAAGAGAAATGGCTGGAAAATAAGTAACGTGATTGGCTTATGGGCTAATTTATTGCTCAGAGAACTTCTTGCTCTATGAGCTGAGTGGTGGTAGTGGTGAACATGGGAACATGGTTTGGCTGTGAACATCACCAAATCTTGAATGATCATGTTCACTAGAGTAAAAAGAAGCTAGAATTTCCTATTGCCATTTAAACAGATTACATTTCTCTCACACATTTTGCATCTTCTCATTTATCTTTCTCGGTGAGGGAAACATGTATCTAAGGAAAAAAACACGAATGCTTCCTAGTGAAGAAAACTGTGAAAAAAAACAAACATCACCTCTCCAGGTTCATAAGGAAATAAATGGAGACATGTTATCACACAGAAGATATTGGTCCAGTAACTAACATAAGAGATTGAGTGATAAGTGATGACTAATAAACAGGCACAACACAGATCCAAGAAGAAAATACTAAGGAATATTCCCACAGATTAGTGAAAAGGGGTCATCACATTCTTTGAAGTATATGGGGTTGATTGTGAAACTTCTTTCTGAGGACAGATGGCACTAATACACATCTGGAATCCATGCTGTTACTTTCTTCTTTCAGACTGTCCTGTACTGCAGACAGAAGTCACTGCTCGGGTTGAAAATGACGCTTTCACCTCCCAAATGAAGTGCTCTATGATTGAATCACAGAAATTGCTCCACTAACTCAACACTGTCTGTTACACTAAACCCAGGCTTGCTTTGTAAGTGCTTTAAAGCACCATATTTGTCAAGAATCTGGACGCAATTACAGCTAAGTTCAAAGAGCTGTAAAACAGCTGTTGTCCCATTACCTGTTTGGCTCTTTTCCTTGCATCATCCAAAGCTCTTCCCCTTTCAACTAAGCGTTGAACTACTTTTTCCCATCGGCTCTGTACACTAATAAGCAGATTCTTAATAAGGACAACGTCCTGTTTCTGGCTGAAATATTTCAAATGCGTTCCAGTTTTGTCCAATTCTATGATTTGATCTCGATGAGAGTTCACTTCTGTGGCAAAAACCTTGGGAAAAAAGGGAGAAAATTACTCAATACTCTGTTGCTGGGTAAACACTGAAAAAACTCAGTCTGATAAAAAATGATATAGTGAAAAAGACTATAAAATGTAATTTTAAAACAAATTAAATGTTTCTCCGAGTGCCAGCATTATAGGGTTCATTTGGACATTGTTACAGTATCTCCACAGAGTGGGAGAAAAACATTACACATCTGTTTCTTTACATACCTTGTGTTCATCAATTTGAAATAAGACAGTGTCCAAGATAAGACTTGGCCGAGAAGCTGCAGTTAGAGTTTGCTCAGCCTGAGTAAGCCAGTTGATGAAATCTTGAAGTGAGTTGTGGAACTCTGTTGCTAAACTGAGGGCTTCTTCCAGTTTGGTCTGTAAAGATAGGTCATACTTTAATAGCAGTTGATACTGTGCAGGGGCTTCGGCCAAGGAAGCCATTTTAGTTCAGCACTTTGCAGTAAACCATTTTAGTTGAGCATTTTAAAACATTTTTCCAACTTAAAGTTTCTGAGTTTTAAAATAACAGCCTACATTTGAGCATATTCAAGGAGATGAATAGAAGAGTAACAACACCTCAAGGAGGTCATCAAACTTGCATTAAACAAAGAATAAGTTTTCCTAGACCACTTCTTTTTATTAAAGCTCAATTGTCATTTTGGTGTTGTCATATGTGTGTTGCATATCAGTGAAATCATGCTATTGTTCCGTTAGAACAGAAGGTAGTCACTTGAAGTAAGTGGTAAAAGGCCAAGAGTTTGGGAATTTTAAGAATAAATGGATAAAAACTAGAAAAAATAATGCAGAAATTCTGTACCGAGAAGGAGATAAACTTGAACGATCATTGAGCCTCTCTCCTGTCTACGATTATTGCAATAAAAACCGGAAAAGCCCTAGTCCTACTACATGAGCAGTAACAGTATCAGTTAATGTATTTGTACAGAACAGATTTGAGCCATTCCCACCCATCCTCCCCCTTCCAAGTAGGGGTAATTAACTTCTTGAAACTCATTTTTCTCAGTACTTTCTAAACATTCTGCCTGTCTCTACAATTGGTTTAAAATATAAAAGATCAAGCAAGTATGCATGCATAAAAGCACTGATCATTAACACCCTTAAACACATGATTTACACTTCCATCTTTATGTAAAAACACATACTTTTCTTTCACTGAGCTTTGTTTGCACAGATTCCCATTTTTCTTTTAAGTTATTTATGTCTTGCTCAACGTTTGTTTCAGCAGTCTCTGGGCATCTTGCAAGCATTTGCTGGCCTTTCTGCATTAGACACTTATATGTCTCCTCTTTGGCTTCAAAGGCAGCACAAAGTTCCTGAATAAAGAAAGCACAGAAAAACAAGTAAGGTAGAAATTCAATACTCTTTCTAAATGCCAGTATACCATTTATTCCTCCCCCAACATTTAGTAGGTATGATTAAGACTAATAAAGGAAACATATGTAATTCATAAAACCCCCAAATGAGCAAAGAAAGGGCCCAGTTCTTCAGGAAATGGGAACTTGTATTGTCTGTCAATGTCTTCTCTGAGATCCAAAGCTTGGCAAAGAAAGTACTATGCACTTATTACACAAGAGTTGCTACAGCTTGGTTGGTTTTAAAGTCCATCTGTAGCCAAAACACAAGAAGTGTCAGCATTACACAATGTGCTGAAAGCCCAGACCTCCAACATACACCTTCAAAAGTGGGTGGGACAACTTGGGAGGGCTGTTCTATTGTACATTGTCTGTTTTGGCTGTATCTTCCTTCACTTGTTAGGCATGAGCACTGAAGAGATTTCAGACATAGAAAACAAGATGGAATAATAACGGTAACATATGTTTTACCTGTTCACCATTTTACTAACGATGCATTTTTAACCATTTTAAAAGTAAGCTGGCAAGAGTCTGGGACCTCTCATGCCTCACTCTCACTCAAATGGGCACATCCAATATTTCTAACAGACAAACCAAAATTCACAAAGTTGCTGCAGACGCCCAAATGACGAATGCCTTCCAGGAGATGAGGAATAAATGGCTTGCAAATAAGAGGAAAATTACTTTTTCCTCTGATTCCCAGGAGAAAAGCCCAGACCAAACACTTTCTTTGGATTAAGAGATAAGGTACGCAGGGCTTGTACCTGATCAAATAGGAGGGCAAAACAGGAAGCAGGTTTGTTTAATCATGAGCTTAAGATTTTGACAGGACAGAAAGCTTCTTTGCTTTCTTTCTGAGGACTGTGAAAAGTGGCGTTGCCTAGTCTGCTTCCTCCTACACTCTCAACCTCCCTAGAATATTTCTAGTTTCCATAACTCCCCAGAACATCTTACTGTCCTACAGCACAAGAACCCCTCAGAAGTAAACACAAGAAGCACAGCACAGGTGAGACAAGGCAAGGCAGGCGTGGTTCCAAACACAGGGGCTGGGCTCAGCCTGACACAACAGCCCATTACAGTTGTTAATTTTGCAGTACAGTCACACTCTCCAAAGGCCAGAAGCAATTAAAGTTATTTTCAGGAAGAAACTGAGAACAATGATTGTTTTAAGAAAAGGAGAGGGATGTTCTGAGCAGCACTGGGACAGATAAAAAGGCTTCTTTTTAAGCCTATTTCCTACTGGTGCCCTGTAACGTCTCTTCATATCTTCTGTTTTCCTGGAGTTGCCTTAGCTGGAAATGCAGCCCAATCTCAACTCCATTTGTGAGCTAATTGTGGTTGAGGGATCTTTTATTCATATCCGTAGAAACAGGTCTTATACACAACAAGATGGTTCATAACTTTATTTCCAAAGAGAAACAAATCAAAACATAGTGCAAAACTTCCTCCTTCAGTTTCACGTCAGAAATGGTTTGTATCACTTAGGACCAAGTTTGAATTTGGAACTTATGATGACCAGTAGTCAACATGACACTGGCCTCAACATTTCAGCCACAAAAAAATAAAAGAGGGAGAGAGAACTAACACATATATGCACATAAGTTTAACTAAAGGAAAATCAAGTTCTTTATTTTAAAGGTTGGTAACAGCCAATGCCTGAAGTTATACGATGGCCACCAGTATAGTAACAATCTGTTACAGTGTTCATGTACAGTTAGGGAATGATTGTACATCTAAAATACATATTACTGGGAACAGACAGACTTGGTCCAAATATAATACTACATTCAGTTTAAAGGTCCTTTAACTAATCAGTCTGTAAGCATTGTAGGTATAGAACGTTTGCATAGCAAAAGAATATAGTAAAGAAAATCCTGAAGCTTTCAATGGAAAAATTTTGGGTCCTGATCTAAGTCCAGGATGAAAAAAGCAAAGGGAATTACAAAGGGAATTGTAATTATATCCCACCCTCACAGGGGATAAAAAAAAAAAAAGCTCTTTTCTTCCTTTTTTTTTTCCTTTAAGACAAAAAGAGAAGGATCAGGGGGGTTCAAAAGCACAGGATTATTTCTGTGTTTTGATCTAGCTTCCTGTTATAACTGATTTTAAAACTGTAAATTAAGTTTCTTTCTCAATTATAGTTACTGGCAAATTTTGGCAGAAAAAGAGGAAGGAAAAAAATGTGCTCCATGTTGGTGAGCAATGACCTTTAGCATCATTCCAAAATAAAATCTTATTTTTAATGCTTTGACAATGTAGCATTCTAATGGAAACTGTGTCAGGTATATTCGAGTTCAAGGACAGTTCAGTAAATACCACTGTTACATCTGAGCCAGGAGTTCAGAAGTTTAGATCACCAGAAGTTTATATCCTGGCCTAATGGCATAGCATGATTTTACATAAATGGAGCACTATGAACCACCTTCCTTTGAGTTAAGAGATCAAGTTTAAGAGTCTTTTTTTAAGCTCTATGGTTCTATGGGAGCAGAGAAATCCATAGAATATTTCTTAAAGAGAAAGAAAGGGAATAATTCAGGCATCCTGGTCAGTTCGACATTTCTAGTTAAAGCACAGGCTCTATGAGCCAGTAGCCCTTCTTACTTCTATGCTAATGATGTCAGCTGTGGTTAGGTAAGGAATAAAGGATCAAGTCTCTTAAGTCAAGGTTTAATAAATGTGGGCCGCTTTTAGGTTCATCTTCAAATCTTAGAAAAAGCATTAATTTACTTATGGGGTCAGAAGAGAAAAGAAAAGAAATCACTGAAAAATCTGCAAACATCTTCTGTTTTTCTTTCCAAGAATAAGGATGCAAAAGCTATTTTATTTGTCTCAACACGATTAATGGTTCAGCTTTGGGCATATGTCCCAATAGACTACTAAACTACACCGGAAATAAGTGCTGTTTTGAAGGTTATTAAATTTTTATAAGATACTGTACAGACATGGTGATATATAGAACGTGCTCCATATGTACCAAAAACACTCTTGAAAGATGGTTAGTTCTGAAATACAAATTGCAAAGCATTCTAATACTGATACTTACCATATGTGCATTAAGCTGCTCTCTTGCTGTTTCTGGTAAGCCTCCAACAGGTTTTGATGCCAACAGCTGACGTTCAGTATCTGTCAGCCATTGCTGCAGATCTTCAACTTCCCCATGGAAACCTTGTGCCTAAATTACACCATATCATTTTAGACCTTACTTAGAATGTTCTCCATTCTAATACCAGCTTAGGTGCATAAGTAGACTGGCAACAGATTTATTCAGATATTTGTAATGATCAAATGAAACGAAAGGGGAAGAAAAAAAAAAAAGAAAAAAGCAGACCAAAATATAAACTAGCTCGATTCAATCTGAAGGATAAAACCAAAAAACATGGAAATCTTGAAAGTAAGCTAAATGACCTACTGTGAGACCAATGTTTTCCCTGAATAATATACCAATACAGAAATTTCACCCTTTAAAAACATGTAGACCAAAAGCTGAAGTCTTGTTTCAGCAATAAAAGAGACAGAGGCCAGCTGCAGAAGATACAGCTGGATTCAAACATTCTCCAAATTCAGGGGTGTCTGCATTACGGTTTTGATTTAGGTAAACTTCTAATACGTGCATCTATGTATTTCATGTAAAAAGACACTTTTTCTGAGTTATTTCTATATTTGATCATTTCCTGTTCACCTGGATCAAGGCACTGTCCAGCTGCTGTTTCCTTTGTTCTGTTTTTTCCAACAAGTTTTGCCAGCGCTGATTCAGGAGTTCCAACTTGCTCCGTAAATTACTTGCTTCTTCAACAGCACTCGACTCAATCAGGTCATTTCCTGCTTTTTTAACAGCTTCCACAGTAGACTGATGAGCTAAAACATCATTTTGTAGCACCTACAATTGTAATACAGCATGTATCACTGGCCATGTTGGTAAATTACTGAATGAAGGCAATCACAGTGACTGAACTAGTTGCAGTCCACTGACAACAGTTTAACATCAGCACAGGTATTAGCAATGAAAGCTAATAACTAAGGCCTCATCAATCAAAAGCACTAAAAGGACCGTTCTGCCAAAATGCCAAAGTTTATTTTTGTATCTTGGAAAAAATAATATATTCCCTCTGAATATACATGTTTCTGAAATTATCAAAGGTTTCTAGTAGCCCTAGGGAACAGTTATTTCTTCACTTTACTTAAGTTATGACATGCTTTTCTTTAATATGATTTTTCTTTGAATACTATGTGCCCACTGTGCTCTACAACAACCTGACTGCCGCAATATCTTTTTATGCATTTCATGGCTCACTTCACATGAGTCAGGGTACTAGGACACTTGAGCTGTGCTAAAATCTGGGGAATGGTTGTAGTACTAACACCACACGAGCTTTTCCGTCTGCTTAAAAACCCGTTATCACCAATCATAGTAAAAGCACACAAGGCAAAAAGGACATTTGGGAAACAAATCCTGTTTTCAAAAGGACAGGGGAGGAAAAGAAGGCTTTAATATAGAAAAAAAAGAACAGAAAGAGGAAAATAAATAAGAAAAATGTTTGGGAAGGGAATGGTAAACCCTATCTAAGAAATTCAAGTTCATGACTACTAACTTCTATTGGGTCTGACTCAAACTTACCTCAAATGCTAGCATATGGAAAAAATACAAAGCTAAATACAAAGGAATTGTAAAATAAACTATATACAGCACATAATGAAACAGCAAATCACAAGTAGCCCTTGAATACAAAATACCCATCACATTTACTTTAATTCTTTTAAGCTAAGCACTAGAAGATTATTATTATTTTATTCTCCTAATGGTGAAAAAAGGGATATTCACAGAAGCAGACGCATCTTTATCCCTTCCTTCCTGCTGAGACTCACTAAGAACAAGGTCTATTCTTTCCGAAGTTATTCAAGGGATGGATGTTTTTCCAGGCTACCACAGGATGCACTACTGTGTGAACTTTCTAACCTATAAACTCTGTATTATGAAAAGGAAGTAGATTCATTCATGTGTTTGCTGAAGTCCTTCATCACAGACATAAATGATGTCTGGATGCTTCTTCACTAGTAAAACACTTCCATTAGGTACAAATATAAAAGGTTCATGGAGCAGAACCTGGTTTTGTAATCCTATTTACTTTGTTTTGAAAGGGCCTGTTTGTAACAGTAGTCACATAGGCCATGTAGATATTGTGCTCTGCTCAAATTCCAACTAACCACACATAAGCCTTCAGAAGCTGCATAACTGCATTAACACAGACAATGAAAATACCTTAATTATCTGTGTACTGTCAATTTCAATCAGTTCTTTCAAAATCCAAAATGAACTCTGAATACTTTTCACATCGTATGCAGGCCAAAAATTAAATGGCAGATTTAAAAGGAGGGGCTATATGAGGTTAGATCAAAATCCTCAAACCTAGAAAGAATACACCATCATGGAGCGCAGTGTCATACAAAGAGGCAGGGAAGATCTCTCGCTCCTGGGAGATACTCTTCAAAACAAAGAAATAGTGGAAGCATTCTTCCATGGGTTCCAAAGTCACAGTGAGGAGTAAAAATACTAAACCAAAAAACTAAAAAGTTAATCCTACATTGTAAGTAACAAAGAAAAAAAGATGAGGGGTTTAGAGATTTTCATAGAAGCATTCTCAGTGTTAGCTGGACCCAACTGACATACAATTCTGCTGAATTCAGAACAACAAATGGCTACGTTCTGAGAAGGAAGAAAGAACCAGAGATCTGCAACAGTTGTGCAGTTTGTGAAACCTGGCTTAAACAAAAATAATCAAAGAGTGTATTGCTTCATGGAGAGTAGCAGGTGCAGTAACTTTTGAGTTACCTAGGTCAAATGAAGGTGATTAGAGGTGGAGACTGGGGTGAGCAGCTCTTTTTTGGCTAAAACCTATGCCACTTGCATAGCATATGCAAGAAAGGAAGGAATGTGGAGGAGTAAGAGGAAAGATGCTATTTATTCCAAGCCTGCATTTCAGCTATAATCCACATCTTGGAAATTTACGTAGAGAATTATCAAGTTTTACAAGACTCATCCCGAAGATAAATATCAAAAGAACATTTCAGTTAATATTCATTATAATTACATACATGATGTTTGGCAAGTTCAATTTCAATAGCCTTGGGGTCTCCACCCACGGGTTTCTGTTCATTCAGCAGGTCTTCTGTATGTGTCAGCCATGTCAGTAACTCGTCCAGGGCATGCTGGAACTGCCCCAAGGCTAACAAGGCACCTTCCAGCTTGTGCTATAGTAAAAATAAAATTTACCATAAAATAGTTTCACAGTGCTATTGAATTGTCTTATATTACCATTAGTCACCATAATCCAGAGCAGAGTCCATGCATATGATAGCATAAAAACCAGGGAGAAACAGTTATCCAGCACAAGCAACTGCTTTACAACTAAAACTGGGTTGGCAATTCCACTGTAAAGCCTTACATTCCAGGCTTAAATTCCTGACATTGGAAGAAGCCATGCAACTAGGGCAGAGTTAAGTTTGAAGGTTCTCTCATCAGGTATGTCAGTAGTTTTTCATCACTAAAACATAATTTCAATATAAATGCAATTCAGTGCACGATCTTTTTAAAATCTTTTCTTTGTCATGGAATGATTCAGTTTAGAAAAAACAGTACACTACAAAGCACTGCATCTTTAAATCTCTCAGTTGGATAATATATGGAAAGAACACTGAAATAGTTAAATATTAAGTTGTTGGGGTTTTTTTCAAGTGCTCAGTTCAGCAGCTAATATTAGTTTTGCCCATATAAACATGTTTTCAACTGCTACGAAACAAAATAATAATGATTCAATGGGCAGTGCTGATAGAGAATTTAAAAAGGGTTTTTTTAAAAAAACCATAAAAACTCCTCAATGAATTGTAAAATTCAAATTCTATTACATATAGTTCTGTAATTTCCAAACTAAAAGGAATGTGTAAATATAAACACTATACATAACAAAGATCTTTTTGCAGAAATCTGAGTCATGAATAAAGCCCCCACCTCCAAGCATATTTACCTGTCTACTTATAATTTTTTCTTCTAGACTGTCCCACAATATTTTGAGCTCTGAAAGAGGGTCTTGAACCGTGTGCTTGTCACTCTCCTGTGTTACCTTCTTCAGCAATAGTTCTGCCTGATGGTTTAGTCTTTCCATTTCTATCTGCTGCTGATAAGCTTCTGTCTTAAATTGCTATGGTAAATAGAAAAAGAATACAAATAAATGTATCACAAGCAATTCTATAATTCTATGTTCTAGCTCTTGTGACTGTAATGGGATAATGCTTTAAACTTCAAATGGAATTATTCTTCAAAAGAACTGAAAGCAATTTTCCTTTACTAGAACACCCTCTTGTACACATAACTTGTGCAGCAGTCTGAATACAACCTGCACACATATGTTTTTCCGAACTATGTAAGGTTATGATTCATTTGAAGTTACACCATAAAATAGATAAAACGACCTACCCACAGCCAACAAAATCTACAAGTGAGCAACAAAACCAAGAACATTCTCTGATTGTTATACATCCCTGCTTTTTAAATACAGCATAACAGCCTACCAATGTCAGAGGCATATTCAGTCACAGATCCAGACCCATGCAGATAGGTTTCTAAGTTAGCCTGAAAATTTTATTTTCACCTTACTCATGTACTGGGAATGTCATGACCTGTGTGAGCATTTAGATAAAGCCTATAATGGCAGAAGCAAAGCTTTGGAGGCATTTGCTTAGAGCCTCAAAGAATCTGTCTCATTAGAAACTAGAAAACATAAAGGTCATAGCAAAAGAACCCTGTACATAATAACCTTATAGCTTTTGAAAGAGAATGAATGATGCCAAAAGTATTTCTGGGCTATCAGATTGTATTAAAAAATAAAATGGTAGTTTCACCAAAATTTGGAATAGATTTTAAAATTAAGCACATTTTAAAATGAAAAGTTTGCAATGAAATATTCGGAAATTTTCACAGAGATTCTTTTTTAGCAGAAATTGAAAATGAAAATTGCTTTTGACCCTCGAAAAATACTAAACAACACAGATAAATGCATACAGATATAAATATAAAAGAAATAAATCACTAGTTCATACCTTAAGTTCCTCAGTTTGCTGCTTCACTGTCTCCAGATCTGTTCCAACTGGGGACATCGACGCTAACTTGCTGCCAGCAATGTCTACCCAGTCAAATAGTGCCTGAAAATCACAGAAGGAAATTCAAGTCTGAGCAGAGAAATACTGTCATGTTTGAAAGTTGTATTAAGTAAAACATCAGAACTTTTTTTTTCATTCCAGAGAAGGTATTGCTGTGCTCTTTAAAAGAAAATAACTTTCTCAGCAAAAACATTTCTTTTGCAATACAATAGAACAAATGTCAAGTATCCATGTAACAATTACAGGAATGTACAAGCTGCAAGACTGAATGTACAAGCTCCTGCTTCTATTAGCAGCAACATTCTCACAGAATTATTCCTGCTGAGTTGCACTCTACTTCTTGTGTAAAATCTGCAATTTTTATGAATACCCTAGAAGGTAAATACAAGACAACTCTGTTCTGCAGTTGTTTGGAGTGAAAACGGAAGGTGATAGATAACATGCCTTAAATGAGGATTACAAGCAAACTGTTTTTGAAGAATGTTATTTGTGTAAGAAACATGGAACTACGCATTCAGTATATATTAGGTGGTGAAGGACCATAACTGAGCTAGAATGAATCTCCATAGGATAATGCAGTTATAACTTAAAAAAATAAGTGACATCTCCCCAGTTCTGATGCTTTGTGGCTATTTCTTTCGCTCCTGATACAGTGCAGAACCCCAAGAATATTTCACATAGATTAAGAACAGCTGCATCAATCTGCGTAATTGCACAGGATAAAAACCACCTCTGCTAGGCCCTTTTCCTCCTGCCTATTATGTGTAGAGATATCATTATGAAGAAAGGCTTAGGACAACTTGTTGAACTTGCCCACTGCTACACATCTCCCTGAGAAAAGGAGAACTAACCCCAACACACTCAACACGATGAGGCAGCTGCAGTTAACAATATGTCCACAATACTTTTCATATTGTCTATTGAAATGAGTGCAAGACAGCACTTAAATTCAGTTCTTGCAAAGTACCAAGCTTGTAGGATGTACAATGTACAGTCAAAGGAAATAGAAAGCACTTAAACCAATGGCTATTTTCCTAATTGTCTAGTCAATCTCTGCACAGTATGAACATGGGAGAACTTGGAGAAAAATACTAAGTGAGGATGCACTGCAAAACAGGCACGTTGCACTATTTTAAGCAGTGTTCTGCTGCTTGATCTGCACCAAATACAGAAGTAACTGCTCTCAGTGTCATGTGAAATTTAATTTTAACGATTTTAATGAACCAAACAAGACAGTAATTTCACCAAGAAAAAAAAAAAAAAAACATCAAAAAAACTCCAGCAGCTCATAAAGAGAAAAGACATAGAATCAAAGAATAATTTGGGCTGGAAGACCTTTAAAGGTCATCTAGTCCAACCCCCCCTTGTGATTTTTTTTAAACTTCATCAGTTGTAGGAAGTACAATCTACAAGACATCTTAAAAAAACTGAAAAACTGCTGGAAAATTTACCTACAGATTTAAATCATCTTCTAAAGTATTGTGATAGGATAAATTATACTGAGTATAATGGTCCAGCAACATTATGTTAATAATATTTTATGTTTAAAATATAGAAACTTGACTAGTTGACCTACAAAAGAAGTGGAATAAAATTCAAGTCCTTTAACCGTCCTCCATTCAAAAAAAAAAAAATAGCAGCAAGCTAGAATATGGACTTGTAATCTGTTCCTTTCAGATCATGAAGATGTGTCACAACTTCAACTTGCATAGCATATGAAGCACTAACTATCACAAGAAAATGTGAGCAGGATTACTAAGAATGTGTGCTCTCAAAAACCCTCTGCTCTTATCAATAAACAAGGAGACATTAATTTTTAATCTAAACACAGTGCAATATACGGACATGAAGAAAATACACGTGAAGAAAACAACCCAGCAGATTTATTCTTTAATGCAAAACCCTCCCCAACAAAATAACCCCAACCAATCTTGAGAAAAAATACCTGCCTCCTGAAGAAAATAGTCACTACAATCAGAGTGATACATTACGTGTCACCTACCTAATCACATAACGTTTTTTACTACAACCACATTAAATAGCATTGACTCAAGACTGGGTTAGGTATATCACATCATCTTACCTGCAGTCCATCTTGGTATTGAACAGCTGCCTGCATAGCTTCAGCAAGCTTATCAACCCGTTCTTTCCATGTTTTGTTTAGGGCATCCCAGGCAGAATTCAGCTGCAAGTAAGTGCAATTTAGTCCCATGGACAAAAGAATTTTACCACTGTATAATTACCATTTACTAATTCTTCACTGATCAATAACACTAATTAACTGAGCATGAATAGTTCGTATTCATTCCATACTAATGTTCTTGTTCTCCCTATCACTGCATATCTAGTTTCTTTCAGAATTCACTAGAGGTTCTGGATTACAAAAGCTCTAACCTTCAATACTGATTGAATATTTTTATTAACATAGAAATGATAGTTAAGAGAGGAAATCCTACTAAATCATTTAGAGTTGCATCATTATAATAAAAGTAGCTTAAAAGAATAATACATTGCAGAACACTAGAAAAATTAAAAGTACTTTGTAGTCATCCAAACAAGATTGTCTCGGTTAAGATATCTCACTGGGCATAAACCAGATGTATCCGAAATTTATTCCAGCATTACTTTTGCAAGAAATAGTCATCTACCATATTAATCAGTGAGTATTTAAAAAAAAAATCTTTTACAGAAAAATCAATGTCTTTTACTAAAAATCAATGAAATAAAACAGTCAGTACATTCTAATCTTATCTAAGATTCATTTACTCAAAAGGCAAACCCTACTTTACCATAAGAACTTCAGGGTGTCTCACTTTTGCCACAAAATTTTTATTTTCAAAATTTGTTGGGGGCATGGGGAATATACCAATTTCAGCTGAACAAGCATCTCACGTAACAGACCTAAGCATATGCATTTCCCATACCTCATCTATACTCTTGTTTACAATAGGTTTGTCAGGCTCTCCACAAGCAGCTCTAAGTTCAGAGCCAAGGCTCACAACTGTTTCTAATTCTTCTTGTAGTCCATCAATTTCTTCTTTAGCAGCCTACAAAGAGAAAAAAATCCAACACTGCTATTACTAAATTTAATAATCTATGTACAACTTGCTTTCAAGATAAAACACAGCAGAATTCCACCTTTGTTTTCTTTCAGGTCGCTTGGACTTACAGTTGGACGCTTAAAATACAAGCATCCCTTTGAAGTATCAGAGTGAAATCAGCTGACATCAGTCTAAATTGTAACAATGGCTTATGATATCATTTTGCAGGAGATGGAAAAAATAAACAGGAAGTTTTAAATTAGATTTCTTTAATCAGAGTGTCTTCTTTGTCAGAGGTTATCATTCAACCTTTAAATCTTTAACTATCAGCATAAGTAATTACAGGCTTAGAGGATAATTCATAGAGTATAATACATTTGTACACCTTTCATTTAGATGTTACAGAGTACTCAAGGAATCTAAAGTATGTATAACTTTTAAGAGTCTTGGTGACATGGTTATTATACATATGTTTATAAACAAATAAGGAAATATAACAGCAAGCACATGTTGCATGCTTATTGCAATTAAGCACTGATACATGTTATTTACTGTAGACTCTTGAGATACCATTATTGTAAATTTCTACACAATTATCCCTCTTGGTCTCTAACAAATAACATATCCTCCTATGGTATTTCATAGTAATTCTGTTTTTCATCTGCATACCATAAATAAAGTACTTCAAATGAACAAATTACTTTCTACTGACCTCTGCAGCTTCTTGCTGTTGCTTGACTACAGATGGGTCAACTCCAGGTCCCTCCAGTTCTCGAATAAAGTCCTGAGTATCTTTAATAGTAGCTACAAGAGCCATATGATCACACCAAAACTTTTCAGCTAGTTCCATTACATCCAACAGTTTGGCCTCCCTTTCCTCAGTCAAAGTCTGGATGTCTTCCCAAACTAGGACCATTTGGTCCAGTTTATCTTGAACAGCTAAACAACAAAGGAACTAGATTACTACCTTGGCAAATAATTCTTGGTCATAAATCTCTCTCTAGTTCTACAGCAGAAACATATGTGTACATTTTTAAATTTAGACTCTAAAATTGTTTCTTTATAGGACTCCTTATAACGTTAAGTGGAAACAAACACTATGGCCTTTAAAAATAAAACAAAGGTCATATCCACAATTAATTATTTTAAATGAATGCTTTGCTTTTATAAATCTTTAGCAGCTTCTCCAGAAGAACACATTCCCCAGATTAGTGGTCATCAGAAATGAAGAATTTTATATGCTGCAGCTTACTGCATTTCCACTACGTGAAAGTTTCCTCAGTCTACTACCTTTAGCAGATATATCCTTATCAGTGCCTTCTGAGCGAGCAATCATTTCCTCCCCTCTCTGTTTAAGCGTCTCATACACTGGCTGAAGTTTTTCCAGATCCACAGATACATTCTTATTTTCACTGATTTGCTCTTTAATCTTCTCAACCTCTGCCGAGATTGAAGGTGGCTGCCTCAGACGTTCAGCTATGCGTTTCAGACTCTCAAGAGTTGGATCTATCTTGTCATGAAACTGGGAGGGGGGTAAAGGACAGAAAGAAGTGGAAGAGAAGTTAGAAAAAAAAACCCCAAACACGAAAAATGGCATCTGAAATTCTCTTGGAAAAAGGTACTTTAAAATTATCATCTCTATCAAACATATATATGTGCAACTTACAATGCCCCCCTCCTGGCTCTGTTAATACGTAAATTGCAAAAATAACCTTGCAAAATGGTACCTGCTGTCAAATTTAAGAATTTTACTATTAAGTTGGTGTTCAGTCCTGAGACACTTCCTCTGAACTACAGCAGAATCTACTTGTACTTAGTCCTGTGTAATTCATAAAGTAGTGGTAGCTTATTTTAGGGAGAAATGGCTTTCTGATTTCATCATTTAGAAAGATATTTACCTTACAATTAAATACATACATTTTCCTGTTACAACCAACATACCATCGATTAGGGCTTGATATGTGAGATCATTCAAAAAGACATTTCTTAGTGGACAGGTAGTGTTTGCTCGTGCAGTAAAGGTATGTGACCTTCTGAAACTGAAAGCACACAATAGTGTACATAGGATATTCATCCATGTTTGACTGAGCCCAGGTAGGTGCTCAGAAACTGAATTACAGCTGTGTTAATATGGTTCAAACTCTGGCATAGGTCCAAAGTTAGCCTTTACTAATATGCTTTTGGATTCACAGAGATTCCTAAAATCTCACACCACCATGCCCCTTTTCGAATTAAAGAAATCCATAAATCGCGGGTGCATTTAATGACCCTCCAGGATCTACAAAAAGCACTCCTGACAACACTTGGGAAAGGTGCTAGAAAGAGCACAGCAAAACAAGATTACCTTATGTGAACAAATAGCTACATCCCTTCTATTCAAAGGAACATAGGCGATATAAATGTAATTACTTTTTCCCACCACACAACCCACTTCAAATCAGACTTTGTGACTAATGTTATGGCACTCAGTGTTTTTGTTAGAAGTGTGAATGTCATACGAGCCAGCAAAATGTGTTTTGAAAGATAAGTAGCCTTCCCACATTCAAGACTTCTGAAAAACTGATTCTGGCAACAAAACCTTACAAAAATTATAAAAACTGAAATTAAATTGGCAATATTTAGGTCTAATTTTAAGACATATATTATATTTTTAAGTTGTCAGTGCATTCAGTGGCCCTCCTTGTACTCAAGCTCAATGAATGAGACAGTGTTTTAGAACTTAAAAGGAAGAAAATTCTACCTCAATATGTTATTATGCCCTTCTGTTGATACATAATGCAATTTAATATAATTTAAAACCTGAAGAGTTAAATAATTATTTTTCAAGGAATGTCTAGACAAACATTGACACAGACATCATAGTACAGAGCTGTGATAATATATATTTATGTATCTTAATAAAAAAAGAAGATTATATATAATTACATTCTGTAGACATTACAATGTTTTGCTTTGCCATTTGCATATACATTTAGGTATATAAAATGAACCATAAAGTACTGCATAAATAATTAAGTATTTTCTCAACATCTGATTATATTTTAGGTGTTACCAAAGAATGCATTTCTAATTCTTGCTTTCTGTACTTAGCCAGTATGTTGATGTCTATCACATACAAAACAGGGACTCGAATACTAAGTAAATATCTTGATTTTCAAATAGGCAGCTCCAAATATGGGGAGGACTAAGCATTTCCGACATAGAAAAACACAGGATCTAAATAATCGGGCATCTTTCAGAGGTATGAATAAGGGTTGTTTAAAATGTATATACATTTTATATATATATACATATATGTGTATATATCCATATGTTATATACATATAACCAGTTCAAAAGCAGGATGACATGTGATGTCACTTATTTTTGCCTCACATTCTTAAACTCAGTCTCCAGGGGCTAGGAATCTGACATTAAGTATAACGACCTGACAAAAATTATTTACAATGTAGACTTGATAAGCACTTCGAGGTGTATTTCTTTATTTAGTATTTAAGATCTTAAGAGAATATAGCACTTAATTTCCAGTGAACAGGGAAAAAAGGGGAATTTTCTATTAAAACACCAGTATAAAACAAAGTATTTTTATTCAGGTTTTTGTATGGGTTTATGTACAAAGTTTTACCAAGTTCTTTTCTGAAATTTGGGGTTGAGTAAAAGAAGTTCAGTGTGGATTTAATGGCAATTAACCCAAAAATTAACAGTCGCTAGAGTGCAACACCTGACAATCCTCTATTTAGGTTCATTTCATAGGGTGGTGAAGCTATGAAATGAAGATGCTACATTTGTGGACCTGACCAGAATTTTATGCTGATGATGTTTTGTGAAGTCTGACTTTGCTCGTAATACTTTTCTGTAACAGTTTCAGTGTATATTACATTAAGTTCCTTTGGGTCTGCAGTGAAGAGCATATGCTATTAACACTGCTAAACTACCCTCTAGTTCCACTGGTAACTCTCTGCTAACTTCAGTTGCCTATTTCTAGAAATAACTGTACTCAAATTAACTGATCAAAAGTGACATTCATTTAAAAATTAAGCATCAGCTACTAACAGACCAGTAAGAGAACACAAAAGTGAAAATAAAATCCCACATTTTTAGACTTCTTGATTTTTTACTTCAAAATTAAGTAGCAATAACATTTTTCAGTTGCTACAAAGTCATAATACTGACCAATATATAAAATTATAACCTCTCAAGAAATAGAAAAATCAATGCCATTAGCTGTGACATGAACATTTGCAGGCCATTAGGTTGAAAAATCCAGGTGAAGCAGCAGTTTAGTCTTGATATATACATATAAAATGACAATGTGTATTTTTCCATTGAATGAACCCAATTATATTTTAAACTTAAATTGATACCTGGGTACACTGAGAAATGGCTTCATCCAGTGCCAGTGCTCGCTTTTTGACATCTTCCTTGATTTTACTGTAAAGAATGTCAGCTGCCACATATTTCTCTTGGATAGAAAAACCTTCTCCTGGGCTCAGCTCCAGCAACTGAGGCCCAGTTTTGTTCATCTTATCTATATGAGGCTTGTGCTCAGCGATCAGCTCACGCAGTTGCTATAACAAATGAAACAACTTATCAGTTTCTTATGCTTGCACCACCACATTACAACTGTCCACACTTCCAACACATCCAGCTGGCAAGAAATTCTAAACAAATACCCTTCATCCTAATATAAAGCAGAAATAAAGTTAATGACTGCTTTGCCAGTGATCATTCCCATTCCAACAGAGAGCTATCCAGGCATAAAACATCAGAATTAGAGACATGCTGGAAATGCCTATGCAACACTCTGGTAGGACATATGATTACAGGTAAAATATAAGATGCTAACTATGCATGTGATGCTAACAACAGACAGTCCTCATCATATTTAGTACCTATAATAACAGAAATGGCAACAATATTCCAGACATGGGCGTAACACCACCACATGTATACTTTTCATGTTGATACTGGTCACTTGCTGCAAAGCCTTTCATTGAGGAACATCACAGAAAGAGGTACTGCATTTCAAGAAAATTAATTCAAATTATCCTTGATTTAAGAAGAGGAAACCAGCACAACAGAGAGTCAAAGAAATAAGTGAAAGGACAAAAGGACATGGAAGGGTGATCAGTAGAGGCTTATCAACCTAGTTTAGCAGTCTCTGGCCACAAGACCCCTCTGTCTTCATAACAGCGCTATTATTCTACTGACACAATGTTTAACAAGTAATTAGTAAGTGAATTAAATTTGACCTCTCATCGTCCACCCCTGAAGTCAAAACTGTGCCAAACATTGAGCAGAGGCTTGTGGAAGCGAAATGTCATAATGTGTCTTCCAACTTGTCTAAGGGTTTCAGATTTTCTTCCTTGCGCCCATAGAACTGACAAAAGGGAAAGAGTTTTTTTGTGGGAATAGCCCCATCCTTCCCTCATTTTATTTACTTTCTCATATTTTACTTCCCTTTTCAGAAAAATCCACTGTCTTGCGAGGCACTGTCCCTCTCAGTGCTGTGACTTTCATGTGTTCTATCCTACAGCCCCTGCACAGGGGTATGAGAGGCACATGCACTGTTCCTCCCAGCTGAGAGTTTGTTTAAATTAATGAAGACACAGAAAAGGGCCTATATCAGTCCCAGTGTAAATAAATTCTCTTCTCTTCAACTACGGTCCTTCCCTTAAAAAGAAATCCTGATACTGGCTTGCTTCCTTGCTCCTCCCCAGAAGAACAGAGGTTGAGAAGACTGAAAAGACAGTGACCATGATTCTTCACAGTCCAAATAGCAATGAAAATATAACCCTCCCTTGATTCTAACTACTTACTTTGAATGTAACTCTATTTGTATACCTTGCCACAAGAGAAATAATGTTGATTAGCAGGGAAAAGGTGAAACTAAGAATAGTTTTAAAGTTTTTAGAAAATAATTGCATGTGTTTTACTTCTGAGCACAGAGATGATTTGACACAAGGCCACAGGAATGGACATTTCTGGGTCCAAACCTTATGCTAATACTCTGCCCACAGCTCATTTCAAACCAAACTGACTGCATGTTACTCACACAGAATCAAGTCTATGAATTTCACAACTTGGAACAAAGATAGTCATCAGTAAATACATCAGAACAGAAATGTTAAGTTGTCAATTCACACTGAAAACGACCTTTTTCCCTTCTTCTTCTTTTTAACAGAACAATGAATGATTTGGTCTTCTCCATGATCTACTATTGGGTAAACAATTCCAGTAAACAAGTGTTTAGGAGCAGATTACATGTTAAGAGGGCCTAACATTAATCTTCTAGTTAACAAACAAATCTCAGCTAATGGCATAGCCCGGGGAAAACGCAAAAATAGAAGCTCATCTGAAAGGCCTCTCATGGAAGCAGCATGATTAAAGTAGATGAGGAACAATCCTGCAAGTAAAGCAAGCATGATATGGTTTGTGGTGACTAATCAAGATAGCTTCTAAAGCTCATGTTATATAGCTAGTCTTAACAGAACTTGTTTGTTCATTCTGGACATAATAGGAAGACAAATGAGCGAACCCAGTGTTTACCAGTACATAAGAGTGGCACATTTCATCAGCTGGTCTCAGAGTAAACAAGACTATGAAGCCAGCCTTCATCCTATCTAACTTGAGTCACTTAATTGAGGCAGCTAAAATAATCAAAGAAAAACTATGCTAGCAGGGAGAGACAGGTATCTCCAATGGCCATACAGATTTTGCATCTGCCAAAACATGCATGATTTTTTTTAACCTCAGTGGGATACATCTGATTCCATGTGATAGTAGTAGTCACTGTTGAGATATACTAATTTTTATCCCAGCTGATTGTATATCCATGTAAGAGAGCCCACACAGTGGCCAGTCTACAACACTGTTGCCTCTATTTTGTGATGTTATGGTAAACAATTATTTGTTTTAATTAGTACATAACAAACATTCTTGACATGAGAAATTATTTGGCTGGATCCAAGCAAGCAATTTTTCGCTCTCTAATTGTCCACCTTCCTGACTCAGGTAAGTGTAGTTTCAATGCTATGAACAAAATAAAAACCAAATTTTTTATATGTGCATAAGACCAACACATGTGCATATCTGTATACAGACTGTACCCCCTTTTTGTTCCTCGCTCCAACAACTCATGCCTGTTCTTTTTGTTTATGGGTTTGGTTTGTTCCAATACTGACATTAATGTGTACTTTTAAATATACTTCTTAACTAATAACTTACATGCTCAGTTCTCTCAGTACAATAGTAATTTTTTTCTCCTTTAGCCTTCTTTTATGCTTATACATCATTTGCTGCCTTCTCCAGAGACTCTTGTTTGCATGCACAGTTTCGTAAACAGTAGAGGAACGATCGAAAATATATTTACTTCGTATTATTATTTTAAATAATAGTGTTTTTTCAACAGAAGAATATCTGTTCGGATTTTAAGCATTTTGCAGAGTACTCCAGAGTTTTAGCAAATTACTTTCTGGGGTTTGACTCTTCATTTTTCAAAACTGGCAAAATACTTACCCTGTGTTCTTCTTGTTGTTGCTTTAAAGTTTCATATTCAAGGGCTGGTGCAGGAAGCTGAGAGATGATCATTTCTGTTTCAGTTAACCACGGCCAAAGTTCTTCATAAGTCTCCCAGAACTGGTTAACCAGGGACTGAGCCCGTTCCAGCTGAAGGTTTCTCTCTGAGTTCATTTGACAGACTGCATCATATTTCTGTAAGAGGCTTTCCATTTTTTTCTGTAAAGTAATATTAATAAAAAACCCCAATGTATGTTTTTTCCATGTGTCCACTACCTTCATTTCTAAACAGTCTTTGATAATCATAGCACCAATTCACAGCGAACCAAATTTTAGTTTTGATAATGTTTTTACAGTATCAGTGTTTAAAGTGGACAGAATCAATAATGTGGCAGATTAGAATTTGGCAGAGTACTTGCAAAGGATTTAGAATATATTTAATGATACTGTAATTTACAAATAATACTTTACTCATAGGGCTTCCAGTCAAGCTGCACATGATCTGACTGCAGATCTTAGCCCCGCTTCCTTACTGCAGATGCTTATCTTCAGTGACACTTGGCAGAAATTAAATTTTCCACAGCATTTCTGAATCAAAGCAGCATGAACAATACACAAAATCTGTTGGGCTGTTGGGTTTGGGGTTCTTTTTTTAATCTGGCAAGAGAATAGTTTATACTGTTGTGCTTGTAGTTCACAAACTTACAAAAGCAACCATAAAACATTATTTTCCAGGTTAGCGTATATTACTTAATGAGAATGTACTAACATTAATAACATAGATAACAGTGATAGAACTATAAGGTTTAAACATTACAAATCTACTGTATTTGGGCATGTGATGATAAAAGAAAGTTTCAACTAGCCATACATTTTTCCTGTGGAAGACTGCCCATGTTATCAAGTTTATGAAATATTATATATATGACAATGCATATAAATCCTAGCCTTGATAAAACTAGACATATAAGCAAGCCTTTGAATGTGAAGTAAAGAATTTTTTTTGGCTGAACAAGCTATTCTTTCCTTTGTTATGTCTTGCACATAAATTAAATAAAGAGATGCTATCCAGAGGACAAAATCTAGTCTAATACACAGATATACAGTATTTTTGACAAATAAAACTATTTAATAGAGACTCCCACAAAACTGCTCTCCCTTATGACTACAGTTTCATAGATAGAACTTCTCATCTATTTTAAATTCACTTAGAAGCAAATCAAATTTATTCAGAGTTCTTGTAGCAGAGAACAATTACTGAAGCATTGCTGTTCAAGGAGGGTGGTCATCGGAAGGACTAAATTTACACAACATATTCAGCCTCACCGTAATTTAGCAAAAAAATCCCAACCACACAACTAATCCTTCTTAAAGCCAACAGCCAACACAAAAAATCCATCTGTACATGTTTGCAGCCCCAACATTAGGCTCTGTGCGTGTGTGTAATAAACAAAGGCATAAGAATGCCTTTCATGGGCTGTGACAGTCAACAGGATAGAATAATCTTGGCAAGCGAGGCCTATACGGAAATTAGCAGAAATGAAAGTAAAAATTCACACTGAGGTGCACAGCCATTGAATCCAGCACAGAAACGCCCAGAGTGTCACTGACCCAAAAGAACTCAGAAGATAAACAGCCAGATTCCACACACCATCCCAGATGACTAATACCTCTTCACTCAATCATCTATAGGCTAAAATACTATTTACCACAGATGTCTAAGATGATAAATGGGGCTACAAATTAGTGTCAGGCAATGAAGCAAGTACACAGCGTTTGCTCTTTGAACACCCTGAAGGAAGGAGAGGGATACACAGCAGCATTTTCTCTAGTACTACAATCCTCTGACTAGAAGCGATTGTAATTAATGCTTTCTCATTAGTATTTCAAACAAGACATTACAGGAATAATTCTACTTATATATTGTCTGCATATCTACCACTGTAGTTGCAATTTAAGGAATTTTACCTTCATCATCTGTTTCTCTTCCTCAGTGCATGTTTTCATAATCTTATCCCCAGATTTAACAAGTTCATCTATGGTATCTTTGTGCCTTAGAATCTCCATGGTAAAAGCCTTGAAACACAAGAAAAAATGGTTAGAATAAAAAAAAATATATATGGAGCAAAAACTGGGGTTTGAAGTTCATTAATTATGATGTACTGAAAATTAAATCATGCCAGTACATTTTCTAGATGGAGAGTGTGCCGGCCAATAATTAACATGACAGTTGGAAATGCATTTCTTTTACCTTTTGAACTTGCAGCTGAGCCGTGGTCTGGTCTTGCTCAAGCCTAATATCACCCAGAGACATCAGTTTCTTTTCTGTTTCTGCAGTCCAGGCAAATTCAGCATCAGCTGCTTGATCAAACTAAATGAGGGAGACATGAATTAGTTCAGCAGTTCCATAGACATGAAATTAGAATAACTGTTTCAAAAATTTTAAAGAAGACTAGAGAGTATACTTTTGAATTGTTAGAAAGACACTGGCTCACTTTACATTTGAGGTTTTTATATAATGAAATACAAAGCCCAAAACGGTTCTGAGGGATTGTAATACAAGCATCTTAATTCATTAGAATGACAGAGCAACAGAAGCAAATACTTTTTTCCAAAGCCTACAGCTCTCCAGCAGTCATAAGAAAATAAAAAAGGGTTATAATCTCAGAATTTTAACTAGACTGTTTATTTTCATTTTATTCTACCTTCACATGTCTTTTCCATCTCTCTGTTTATTATTATTGCTAGTGTTGCAATTATCCTGAGACACAGATATTTGATGTTACCCTATTAATCTGAAGAGCTGCTTTGGTATTAAATGATCAAGGCAAAACAATCCCAGTTCAACTAAGTCAGGGCAAAAACCTCACTGAATTCAGAGAAGGCAGGACTTCATCCAAAACCAGACCTCAGATTAAATGCAAAAATTTTTTATGAGCATTTAGGTGCAGCCCATCCTTTCCTAAATGATTAATTTCTGACTACAATCACCCAACATTTAAATGTTTCAGAAATTACCTCAAAGCACTAACGTAATCAGAGGACTTAAAGGACCTGTTTCTTACTAATTGGTAAAGAAGAGCATGAAGAAGAGAGCGTGGGGATCTAAGTCTTCTGAAATCTAAGACCACATTAAAAGAAAAAAAAAATCACTCATTCTCTCTTCAGATCAAGTTTATAGGCATGCATCTTAGCATACATAATGTTGCAGCTCAACCAGGGCAGCTTTGAGCCTAAGCCATAGAGAAATATTACATGGATGTATCAGATGCACAATGTAGAAACTACTAAGAATTTATTTTTTAAATTAGTCAAAACTCTGACCCCACTGAAATTAGCTGACACTAATATGGCCCCAAGTTATTGTAAAAGTCTATCAGGACATTTTAGGTCAGAAGCTGCTACTTGTGTTTATTGATACCCACACTTTCCTCAGAAGTCTCTTTCTGAACACTCTCAGTTGCACTTGTCTTGAAATATGCTGGTCTTACGGCTGTAGACTATGACAGCCCTACTCTTTAACATAGCTGTAGTTCATTTTAGTCACTAAATCAGACTTGTCTTAGTAGTTAAACATGAGTTCCACAAAAACAAAAGAAGTGGTTCGGAGATTTCATTCTTTATGAGTCAATCTTTTTCAGCCTTTATAATCCATTTGTTACATGAAAGAACACAACATTCTTTTTCACTATATGTCATTTGTCTTTTAAAGTAAGAGAAAATAAGTTTTGTCCTAAATATTGTGACTTCCTAATATATGTATGTTCTGAAACAATCAGTACTATAAACATCAGCATGAAGCACATGTACCAGTGGTAGTTAAAGCCTGGTTTTAGAAACTAGAGTACATAACCAAGCTCTTCAGAAGCCTATCTATTTATGACATAAATGTGGAAGGTAATTTCAATTGTGTTACATGTACAAACTAACTGCAGTGTGACTGCCTGGTACACAATATTCATGGGTATGTAAGTAATATTGGAAAATATTTAACGGAAATAACAAAATCAAGGCATGACAGTGAAACTTCTAGGTTAAATAGAACCAAGAAGACACAGAACTCTAAACTCAGTTTTCTAAGGGTAATTTGTAATGCTTAAAAACAACATTAAGGAATAAAAAGCATAAAATTGGTACTCTCTGAACCCAAAATTTGAAATGTTTTCTTCCCCTTAAGCATGACAGTTACTTATAAGCCCTTCAGTCACTATGAAATGATTTACTTAATCCCATCCAGCTTAACCAAGCATAGTTCATTGTGGTACTTATTCTTCCAATGAGGAATGACTGACTTCTGAATGTGATGATGCTGTGATTTGCTCCATGAATGCTTTCTAAAGCACTCTCTATGGCTGCTTTAGAGTGAAGAACAAGTAAGCCAAAAGTAGAATATGACTTTGTGTTTCTACATAGCACTCCTTCACTAGGGGATCCCAACCAATGCTTTCAGTATTGAGAAATGAAGATTAAACCATGTAGCTAAATTTCTGTCTAAGATAAATCTATCCATCTGGGAGCATTTTGGTCAGGTAGTTAAAACCCAGGATATTGCATTAGTTCTATTAAGCCTTCCAGCTTCCATTCACAACATGAAGCACTATTAACCATCCATATAGCCTACCACATTTCTCACCTTGGGCCAGTAACATCTAGCACAAAGTCCACACTACTCCTATTAAATCCTCGTGCTCTTAGCAGCTTTGCCCTCTACCCAAAACTTCTTAATAGTACAGGTACTTGAACAAGTTGCACAGATCAAGTTTACAAAAACACTAGCTTGTCCAAAAATGCTTTTTATTTTGCATGATCTAAATGGAAAGTAGCTTATCCTTCACAGGAAGCGCACTAAGCCACCTGATACTTATTACAGGATATAGTGTATAGGAGTTTATTGTGGTGATGTGAGTTGGCTGAAGTGGAAGTTAGGGATATGCAGGATGAGGGTGCAATGTGCCCTTGCAACACTACCTAGTGGAATAGCAGCTCTGGGCTTTTCATGCCTGGACCTGAAATTGCTGAACTTGTGCTAGAGGATGCTACATACTCATGGAATTCAAAAAATCTGAAGGAGAGCCAAAATATACTCTCCTATCTCACCCTTATCCCTCACTTAAAAAAAAAAAAAAAAAAAAATCACCCTTCGTTTTTGAGGATTTGGTTAGTGAGACAAGATAATATTCATAGCAAACCCCTTAAAAAGAAACAAGAAGTTATTTTTAACCTCAGTTAGAAGAAAATCTGAATTACTGCCAGTGTCTTTTAGTCGGCTTTCGGCAAACATTGAGATTATCACACATGCTTTCTCCATGTCCTGTTACAACTGTTTATGGGAACTATTAGCAGAAATAGAAATCTCCACCAACACTTTTATGCCTGTAAACTGTAGGCAGACACTGGAAAACGATACATTTATAAGCAGGCTTAAATATGAGACTATTTAGTGATGAAATTGGAGTTCAGTTCCCAAAGTGAGAGTTTCTGTGCATGTACAGAAACCTCCACATATTAAATAACTCAGTTTTTGAGCCCCAAGAAGAAAAGCACTGTAGACAGGAATAAAAGCAATTGTTATATAAATCCTCCACTACAGCTTGAATAAGATAATCCAACTTTTAACTATGTAAAGTGCAAAGGAGCTAGACAATCAGTTGATGCTAAAAGGTGTGGCAAGCCTAGAGATATCAGTGTTGCATCCAGTAAAGTTGGCTCAGGATCTGGACCATATTTTACTTAACACAACATGATTTACAAAAGCTGTGGGCCATTCAGTTCTTAATTAAACAAACTCCCACTTAAGAAGCCACAAGATAGAGCAATTTTCGCTAAAATACTGATGTTTGCACCAACAAAGAGGCAGAGAACTACAACAGTGTACAGATTGACAGAGTTCTGGTATTCGTATCTTAAAAACGGAGTCCCATTTCATTCAAATGGGCCTTTTGCTGCTCAAGCATAACAAGTTTTGGCAACATTATTAAAGGACATCTTTCATTCAGGTACCCATGGCCAGAGACTGTTACGGCCCAAAGAACAGTTTTCAGTACCTGCTGGGATCTCAGGATGGCAGCATCAATCTCATCCACCTTCTGACAGATCGTGTCACTCACTAATCTGTAACGTTCGTTGTCCTCTGTTATCATCTTGTCAAGCCCCTCTCTGGCTCTCCACGGCACCAGTTCCAGGAAGGCACTGCCAACTTCATTCAGAGTGTCCAGTAAGCCTTTGTTGTTCTTTGCTTCTTTTTTCAGCTCCTGAAAAAGGCCATTTAAAACAATTAAACCATTTCAACATGGTAATATATGAATGGAATATACACAGTTTGCACATGTTTTCATTCTATCAACTATGAGTCAAGAACTGAAATGTTTTCCACACAAACCAAAGGGATAAATTACCATACTTATTTTCGACTGAGCTATATTAGCTTTTTGATACTGTAAGTTGTTTGACAGAAAGGTGGGTGATCCTTAATGAGAATTTTCAACATAATCTATCCTAAATGTATTTGTCCAGTCAGTAAGACTGTATGAAATTCTTTGCAATTTTGTAAGAGTTGTTAGTACTTCATGAAGCAACCAAAGAAAGTAAAACTAATGGATGGTTGCAAACTGCAACTCCATAATTAAGTAAATCACCAGCAAGTGAAATCAGCATGCATTATAGCAAAATATGAGGAATTCAAGTGATTTCTTAAATGAACAATGACTGGATCAAATTCCAAGCACATATTTACACAAAGGAATGAGTCTTTACCTGTACAGAACCCTCCCTACTGTGGTTTCATTACTTATATATATATATATATATATATATATATATATATATATATATATATATATATAAAGAAATATAATGGATTTTTTTTAAGCTTCCCCTCCTCAACATTTTCTATACTATGCAGCTTATATTACATTTTTTCTTTTTCAACAAATCTAGTTTAACAAAATCAGTAATATATTTAAAATGCTGACTTTTTTATACTTTACAGAATTTTATCCATGCCACAGCTGAAGAACCAAAATAACTCATAAGCTGTCAAACAAAGTCTTCCCAGTATTAGGCAGCTCCTTGAAAAAAACAGAAATGTTGTGCTTCTCTTGTGCTAAAAGTAAACCTCAGCCCAACTGCATAAGTGATTACAACAGATGACTCTGGAAAGGGAGTAGATTCTTAACTACTGCAGCGTTTAGTCAAATGATCTGATACTGGAATCAGTTATTCAAAAAACATTTTTATGTCAAACATAAGTTAACACATAACCTTGTTGAACCACAGAGCAATAAATATTGCACAGATTCTAAAACCTACTTTTTGTCTTTCTTGTACTTGGCTTAATTCTTCACCCTTGGGTATCTGAGTTTCATAGGAGAGTAACTCCACCTCTACTTCATCAAGCCATTTGCTGAGTTGCTCATGAGTTGAGTGCAGTTGACCTGCAAGCTGCAGAGCCTGCTCCAAAGTCTTGGATACATCAGAACTCAATTTTATAATGTCTTTGTACCTCGCTTTAATGCCTTCCAGTTTATCTTGAACGATGACCACTTCATCACCTAAAATATGAGAGGGATGTTATTTCCCATGATCACAAATATTAAAAAGAAAACAAAAAAGAAAACAAAAAAAGGCACCAAATCCCAAACCCCACATATTACAAAACCCTCAGTATTTAACTTATAAAATAACCCAAAAAACACAAGGTCGATCCTCAACTCTTTTAAATTACCCTACCATCACTAAAGTCCACAGAGCTACAAAGTTTACCTCAGTTCAGGATTTGTCCTTCTGTCTTTTTTCTGCTTTACTAAACTATTAGAAAATAAGGAGTTAGATCCAATATTTAAAACAAACGCTCGTTAAAAAAATTCCCCCTTAAATTCACAATACTTTTTTATAAAAGACAAAAAACCTTTTAAAAGGGGTATTGAAAATGTGAAGAATAAAAAAAAAAAAAATCAAACAGACTTTTCATTTCAGCAATATTTGACATCACCATACACCCTCCTTACTGTCCATTTGAAGCACAGATCAAAAGGCTAAAAGAAAAAACAACGTATTGAAATTTATTAGCCTATGTTCAGATGTCATTATAGAATATGCATAATGTCTAAGTTTGGAGAAAAGGATAACACCAGCCCCCCAAACATATGTATATCTCAAAGAGTTCAAGAACTTTAGAAGTACAGGAAAATCTGGACAGATGTTGATCTACAAACCGACACGTTGTATAGAACTGGAATGCAACTTTTCCCACAGTATTAGCTCCAGTGGACAAAGCTTCTCTCTTGCACTGAAAGGTAGTTTAGTATCTCGTTCATCGGTGAATGCCTGCAGGGAATTGACTGCATCCACTGCCAAACAGCCTTCCATTATGAGTAATGCCCATAGCTTGCTATTAGGAATGGAATGCAGGTTCACTAGAATAATTTTCCACTAAAAATAATAAAGGATTCAATGACAAAATTCTCTACAGGCAAAAAAGGACTTTTGCTCACTTACATTAGTAGTAAAATTGGCCCCAAAACATGCCCTAGCTTGACCTCAAACCTTTACTAAAATAAACAACTATAATTGCTTTAACCAGCAAATATGAACAATATTTACAAGTTTCACTTTAATTTTCTCTTAAGGACCTGCAAGTACAAGGGACAAAAAGTATGACAAATCACAGTTTTATGTAAGTTCTCACCTGTTGTTTGCTTGAGAAGTTCTAGGCCATTTTGTATAGCCAAATCAACATTTTGTTTTCTAAGAAGAATCTCTTCCTGAAGATCCTATGACAAAAGGCCATTTGTGTTAGCAGAGACATAACAAAATATTCTTTTTTGGAATAAGGATATTGACATTTTAAACCAAATACATTAACGAAAATAAATGAAGTATGAGAATATAAATAAAATTTTAAAATTAATTAAATAATAAATGAACAGAAATCAAAATACCAGTAGTTCAGTGTGCTGTTTCTCAAGCAATTCTGTGCTGCAATCTTGGACTGACAATCTGTTCAGTTTATCATGGATTTCATTCAGCCAGTTCATCAATTCAACTTCGTCCTCCCCAAAAATCTGAGCATTGCTGTAAGCTTGCTGGAGAAGTTCAGACCTGCTGTTGCTCTTCTCTTGAATTTCAATGAATCGTGCCTGAGAAGAATCTAGCTTTTCCTGCACCATATCTTTATCTTCCCTGGAGCTCATAGTCTTTAGAGACTGACCAGTGCTAATGGCCTGATGTAAACTCTTACTGTGAGCTAGGACATCATCTTCTAGGGCCTATATTTTATTTTAAATAATGAAAAATAATGGAAAACAAAATGAGAAAAACATAAAAGAAATGTGAGTGGAACTCAATAAAAACTGAATGAAAAAGGACATATTGCCAACATAAATATATAAAACTGAAACTACAGGGAAAAAAAACAAACCAAACAAAATCCAGTATGGTAAAACACAGGTATTCTGCAACAGTTTTGAAAGTTGTGCTTTACAGAAGCATTGAAAAGAATGACAAAAGCAACTGAGTGGTTTGTATCTTACTTTATGCTGAGCAATTTGTTGCTGCAGTTTGGAGGCCTGCGTTCCAATGGGTTCTGCATTTGCAAGCCTCTTCTCTGTGGTGCTCAGCCACTCCACCAGTGGTTCCAGAGCTTCGTGGAACTGCTGCGCTACCACCGAGATGCCTTCCAACTGACGGTTCCTATCAACAAGCCAAGGGAATGGTTATTTTTTGTGATTAAGTAAGTTTGAAACAGTTAAAAAAAACCCCCTCCCTTGAATCCTTTGCAAAAAACCAGAAATAATTTGGTCTCATTGTAGGAACCAGTCACCAAATGAAACAGAAATACATCCATGATACTCAATGAAAAGCAAGGTAAAGTAAAAATCAAATAAAAATAAAAAAAAAACATATCTGAAGGCATTTGAAACTCTTTTAGCCAATATACTAGTTTTGCTAATAAAAATAATATAACTTTATTAATACAAGTTTTGCTACAAATAATCTAGCACTCAATTCAGCTAAACATTGTTTAATACTCAATTAGGATAGTTCTCAAGTTTCTAGCTGTCTTAAAGCACAAAGTTACACTCTCTTGACTATTATGCATGTTTTAAAGTTAGGCAAAGCCTTTACTGAACCAGAACATACTGTCATGCTTCCTCAGCATTGTAAAATATCTTTAAACATTTGTTCAATGATGTGAACAGAACTATTTGGCTCTACTTTTACATCTCTTGTTCTGGATAAAAGCTCTCAGTGAAGCTAGTGAAACAACATTAATAAAGCACAGAGACTTGACCTCCAAAATAGAAAAGCAGTATCTAAAACACTTCTGGTTCATATTATTACATTTCAAAGGAGACTCTTGATTAGAGAAAAGTCTTCTCTACAATCAGTGTTGAACAAATGTCATTCAAGCAGACTTACAGGAGAGATTCGTCCTACATGAAAAACATCACAATATTGTCTTTCAAATAAGGATCTCATTCCAGAAAAAAAGCTATGTTTATATGTGCTTTCCAAGGCTTATAAACAAGGTAGACTTGACAGACTCAGCCATGGAACACTCTGTGAAATATTCTATGTAGTCTTCAAAATCATCCTCAAATTCCCTCTTCATTTCCAGAGACCAGCCAAAGAAAAATGGAGACAAGCTAACAGACGGCTTCGAAAAATGTGCAATTTCATTTGTAATTAAATATCACCAGACTGGGAGGATAATATTAAATTAAACATGACATTAACAATTACCCCAGCTAATGAGTCATACTCCTTCAATAAAAAAAATAAAAGAAAGAAAGAAGGAAATAATGGTCTATTAGTGGTTGACTAATTAAATAATCATATTATTAGTACGAGGTAATAAAACAGGTTCAACTAAAGAGAATGAGTAGGAGATAGAAATGAGTTCAGTGCTTCTCAAAGCGCCAACACAACCATTTGTTCTTCATTGTAAAGCTTCACAGTTCACTTTAATTCATTTTCTTCAACTTTCCAAATCCTTTCTTATTCTCAATTATATGTCTTTTTCAGGCTACTTCTTATGTACACTCTTCTTCTCTCCACTCTGAACAAGGCTGTCCTTACCAAATCCCCACCCAGAAAACATGTTTAGTAACCTTTTTAACAAAGACTTCTTCAAAGACACTTTACAGATCATAATTTTACACGTATTTTATATACTGACAACAACTCACAAATGAAAGTCTTTGTACACAGATACTATGTGTATCGTTTTTGTTTTCTTTTTTTAATAGGAACTTGAATTGGTCTGCAATGTCTTTTAAGACAGTGTTTTCTGTGTTGCTAGAATATATCTATATACTTTCATGGTCCTTTTTCTTCTTGAAAACTAAGGGAACCCCAGCACCTTGCACATATCAGCAACTGACAGTATGAGGATCTGTAAGTTGCAGAAACTAATTATGTAGATGACATTAAAAAGGGAAGAATTGAGTATCCCCTCTTTGTAGCAGCAAGTCAGGATTCTGAATTCCAAGGGTATATCATTATTATTTGTTAAGTGTAAAATTTGCACTTAATTCTACTGCAGAACAGGTTACTGCATCAAGAAACTTGCATTCTAATTAATTGACAGAGATAAAATGTTCAGAAGACATATATCCAGTTAATTCTAGCAGATTGTTGCATCTTAGACTAAACCTTTTTTACAGGTTTTTGGTCTGTTCAAGTCACTTCTCTCCCCTTTTCCCTCATTATATCAATATCAAGACAATATAATGTAATGCAATAATGAGAATTATAGTACTTCACACTATAGAGAACTCGCACTGTAGAGTTCCACATGCTGCTTCTAAACATCAATACTATTTCTACATTTTTCTTATCCATAAAAGAATTTCAAATACCTTGTTTCAGCTTTACTGAGCAATGCATCCCACCGACTATCCAGGAAACTCAGCTGTTTCAAGATTTTCACTCTATCAGCAGGCTCTGCTGACTCTGCAATTTTCTCCCCTTCACGCTTGATTGCCTCAACAGTAGGCTTGCGGTCATCCAGCAACCTCTGGAGAAGCTGCAGAGAAAGCAATCAAGCACTAGGGCATTAAGAAACATTGCAATAACAGGAATGTAAAAACAGTAGACTTCCTGAAAAGAAGACAAAAAACAAACAAACAAACAAACAAAACCCCAAAAACAAACAAACGACAAAAAAACCAAAACCAAAACAAAACCACAATGCTTACATTGTGATAAAAGCGTGAACAATGCTAATCAAAGAGACACACACGCCACACACATCAACCTCTTCCCCTCCCCAACACATGCTCATTTTAGTTTCTCAATAGTTTTCCTAAGAACAGCAGTTTCACAAAGCCCAATCAACATCCCTGATTTCTCTGGGCTAAATATGTGTGGCAGCCCAAAGAAGGAATATATAGAGGAAAAAGTTCTACTTAATACCATTGAGCGAAATAAGCTATTTAGAGTATCTGTTACATTTTATAGGAACATTTATGGAAAAGCTGCATGCCCTTCTAGATTTGGCATCACAAAGGTAATTCTGACACATAGAGAGGAAAATAGATATAAAAACTATTGTATAATCAACTCATCACTTGTTTGAGGTACAATTGAGTTCACTGATCTAATATGGGAAATCAACTCCTTCGTGAAGAATAACACAGACTGCTGTCTACAATTCTCCCTTCCTCCATTCTGTCTTTGGTAACATTAACATTTTGCATCTGCAGATATCCCAACATGACAACCTGTACTGACCATAACTTTATATTAAATCTGTGGGTGGTAGTGGACCACACAGTCCAATTGCATGAACTATATGTTTTATCAGCTACATTAGCATTCTTTTTTCTATAACTATTATTAAAAGTTGCCAAAGTTGATGACAACGATAGTGCTTATACATTAGCAGAGGCCATTTCCCAACTGTGTTTCAACTAATTACCAACAACGATCACATCAGGATCAAGAGCCAAGTATTTAAGTCCGCAATCTGCAACATCATCTTGGAAGTATTACAATGAAAATTTACTAGTTTTTATTTCCTACTTTTCAAATGGTCAAATGCTGGATTTTACGCTTGCTCTTTTTCCAATGGACCTTTAACAATCCTTTCCAGAAAATGCAAATAATTCTAACCAGACCTCAGATTGCACAGCATTACTCTTTATCTTATGTCCCAGAAGATGAGCACTTCTCTCAGCACTGGACAAAGTCTTGAATTTTGAACAGACGGCTCCTTAGAAACCTCAGCACACTCCAGTGTATTATAATACACTTGAACAAATATTATGCTTTGTCAAATACTGGGAATTTATTCTCATTGATCCAGTGGAAGGAGAGAGATTCTGAAACCATTTCACTTACTTTCTGTTCTTGTATTTGGGCCTTCACAACTTTGAATTCAGCAGATGGCGGTTTCTGATTAGCCACAAGATCTTCTGTATCAATGAGCCAGCTAAGCAGAGATTCAAGGGCATCCTGAAATCTCCCACAGTGGAGGAGGGCTTCCTGCAATTGCGCAGCACGCTGGGCAACCTAAAAAAAAGTAGAGGATCTCACCTATTCTTTTTATTGCTATGAAATAATTAGCCAAAATCTGTAGAACACCTGTCAATATCACTAACAAATACTCTCATTTCTGTAACTGTTCATAACAACACTATGTCACAATTTCGCATTAATCTCCTGGGTCTGCAGACATCCAATGAAAAGAAGAGGTAATCTCCCAGTAAATCAGCCTGCTCTAGTAATTCCTTACAAAATAGTCCTGTTTTATACAGCTACAGTATTATGAAGTATACTGACAGGATGTTTGTGTTTCATGGTCTGTATTTTCCTTATAGAAAGAGCAAGCCAGGAATCCAAAGTAGCAACTCTTAAAAAGGAATAATAATGCCATCAGTGGGAAGAAAAAAAAAAGGAAAAGAGAAGGCAAACAGGTGAACCACAGGTATCTGTGGCTCTGCTGCATCACTCCTTCAGGAAGAGAGAGCAGAGCAAGGTGAGCACCAGTTCTACTTCCCACTGGTCTCATTTTCCAACAGCAGCTACTGCGGAAAGAAAACTCCTGAAAAGCACAGAAAACCATCTACAGCCAGATTTCCAAAGCAGTGGTACCTTCTGATGTCTCAAGCAATAAAATCCTTAGGGCGCTATAAACAAGCCACCAGTCACACAACGCTGGGCTGTATCACTGCTCTGTGCACTGTGCAGGTACAACAGTGTACCTGAGCATACACAACAGAGTCAAAAAACGGGAACAAAGACTGAAAGCTGGACTAGATGATCTCCAGGGGTCCCTTCCAACCTCAACCATTCTGTGATTCTGTGAGTCTTTCCTGAATAAAAATCCAGGACAGACCTATAGAAAGTTTGACAAAACCTTATAAATGACAGCAATACCTCTAGCTACTAGTGATACCTTACCCTTAGAATTATGAACACAGTGATTGTGTAAAGTAAATATAATTCATATCCTTCATGAATATTTAATTTCCTGTATTTTAAAAGACGTCAGCAAGCAAAGAATCAAATGGCAGAACACAACACAAGTAGAATAGTATACAAAATAATAACCTTCTTATTAAGAGTCTTCCACCGGGTGTTGACATCTTCAAGGTCATGTTCAAGGTTTTCTGTGTTGGTACTTTTAGCAGCACTCTGAATAAGGCCTTGGCCCAACCAATTTACCTCCTGTTGTTTTACTTGCAAGGGTTCAATTTCTTCTTTCTGGAATACCTGCAGTTGAAATCCAAGACAGACATGAAACATGATATCTTCTGACATAAAATGCACCTAGTGTTTCCATGACAGTATGCAATTAAAAAAATCTTAAAATCATTGTCTAGAAGAAAGGAAGCCATTCCTCATGAGGACCTTCCTAAAAATATTAATAAATCTAAACAGAATAGACTTAATCTAAACAGAGCGAATGAAATACACGATAGAGGGGAAAATCACATACACTTCCATGGGTAATTTTAGATAGAAGGAAAAGGGGCAGAGAAAAAGAGGGGCAGTGGAAGTTTTGGGGGGTAAAAAAATGGCACAGACCAAGAGAGACAACTGGGCATTTTTTCCAAATTAAGACAGAAGCCAAAGTTTAAGTCAAAGAACCAGTGAAGAAAGAGATATTTTAAGGTCGGGTTTAGGAGATTATAATGGTAACAAGCGAGGAGGAGGCACTACAGATGCCGTTGAACCAGTATCCCAGCAGACACCCCAGGAAAATGGGCTTTCATTCAAAGGATATTCTTGCAAATTGCCAGGGCTTTGACCATGCCCAACAGCAGTTTGAGCACTTTTCTGTTTGCTTTATTTTACTCTTGCAGGTATTTAAGCTTTTTTAGAGCCAGATTATTATAATTAGCAACAGCAGTGTAAATTTCCATTTGTATTCACCAGCATTAAGCTGCACTGACACAAGCGTCAATGAGATCAGAAAATGGCCTGAAGCCCCTGAATTAATTACACAGGCCACTGAAAAATAACCAATGAATAAACAATGCTAAAGAATGCTCAACTTTTGACCCTAAATCCTTCAATTTCTATAGCAGCATTCATTAACAGTTTTAGTGTACACTTAGTGCATTCAAAGCAACCTTTCTTAGCATCCTGAAAAGCAGGGATCACTCTGAAAGTACCAGCAACTCTCCTCTTTTGCACCAAAGACAGTGTGGCAAACGACTGCTTTTAAAGCTGCAGACCTCAGGTGGCTGAGCACACTTCCACCAGCTTGACAAGTCAATCTAGAGGCTACAGCAAATACCCTAAACATGAGGGGTAAAACAATTAAGGACCCCTAACAGTTTTGTCCTAAAAAAAAGAAAAAAAAAAAACACACAACCCCCCCCACAAACAAACAAAGCCCAACAAAACAACAACCACCCCCACCCCCCGAAAACTCTAAGACTGTGGTTACATGAAAATTGAGAGTATGGAATGAGCTGGCTGCTCCCAGAAAAAGGAAAACGATTGTGTTTTTCTTGACTGTAGGGTAGGGAGGAGGCAGAATAATATTTCCATACAGAATAAATAACAAATTCTTCTTTTATGTGCCATAAAGCCTCATCTTTTGAGAGAAACATCCTACCACAGAGAGGACTGATCTCCATAATCTGCCCTTTAAAAATGCACACATTCTTTGTGGAGAGAAACTTAAAATAAATTACAATTATTGCTGAGGCCAAAGTTTACCAGAACAATTTAGCAACAAAGCTTGAAGTATCTCAGATTTCAACCAGAGTGGGAAGAAAAAGATTACAGACCCGACAAACACCCTTTCCTTATTACAAAGTTTCACTTACTCTCTTACCTCATCCACCACTCACAAAGCACTGCAAGATTCAGTGCTTGTAAAATACTACCGTAAAGTCAGATTTGCTTTCTGGCACGCAAATGCAAAAGGCAGCTCTCAGAAGAGGCGGTGAACCTTTAATCTGACTGCCTTGGAAACCACAACTATCTGATACTGTTGCTTATACCTTGATGAGTAAGGCTATTCAAGCTGAACACAAGGGCTGTAGCTGCCCTTGAATGGCATTGCCTGTAGCCACGCTGTGTACAGACACCGAGCATGGAGGAGGCACTCCAGTCAGGAGTAACAAGCACCAGCTGGACAATAAATAACCCTGCTCAAAACAACTGGAGTAAGCACCCCTCCCAGAATTTGCCCCCAGTTCATTTTCCAGACTGACCATCCCACCTGTTTTGGACACCCCATGTGTGTTATGCAAATGACACTGATTACTGCATCTGCTTAATTAATAATAATAATAAAGTTACAGTTTTACAACAACAATAAAACAAAGTTTTAAACAAATATCTGTAAGGTTATATTACAACTATTTCACAAATCTGTGGATTTTTTTTTTATTACCTTATTGGACAAGAGGCCATTGCAGACTCTATCCAAGGTATCTTGAATGCCAGTAGTCCAGATATTGCCACTTCCCCCTGGAAAAGCTTTTGGGCAGTTTACAGTACTATCTAATTCAAGCTGTTGTACAGAAAATGACATTTCATTTGATCCTGTATGTGCTACACTGAATTCCTCCGTTTCAGATAAAATTTCATATTTTGCAAAATCCAAGTCACTAGTGTTTACGGCAGCATTCATGTAATAAACATGAGGAGGTGCATCATCCACACAATCCTCCTCTACTGTTGTGACTTGCATTTTAGTTTTTTCATGAACTTCATATGCATTTTCCATTTCATTTTTGCCAAGGCTAATACCTCTTCCATCACTTCGAAGAGGATCTTCATGTGACAGAGGTTTCTCTTTGAAACCTTGTAAGTGAGAGTATTTCCCCCCCATCTCTTCCTGATCACTCTCACATGTCTGTGCATTGCTTTGTTTTACTTTTCCAGAGGGTAAAACGTCATGCAAAGGCAATCTGCAGCTTTCTTTGACAGCGACATTCGTGCTTGCATGCAGTGGGGTTTGCTGCTCTCTGCAAATTGCTGGGATATGTGGTCTGAACTGACCTACACCATGGATATCTTCTGCAGAAGACAGACTCCGTATTTGAGTTTGATCCCCTGATAAGAGTGTATCTTGTTTATCTTCTCTTTCTGTTGGAGGGCTGCATAAACCAGAATCATCCTCTTCCGAGGTAAGAGAATTCGTACCCCATTTGCATTTGCCCAGTCTAGCTGCCTCTGACATATCAGCAGTTTCGTTAAAGGAGCTTTCACTTTTATTAGTGTAATCTGAAAAGTTGGGTGGAACAAGCATTCTCCACGATCGTCTGTTCTCCTTCTTTTCTGTGTGAGACTTCACTTTGGGTAATCCAGCTGTCCGAATTATATCACTGTTCAGTTTAAGAGCATCAAAGATCATTTTTTCATCTAACTTGTTAGCTTCACGGCTTCGGAGCTCAAAAACGCTGGAAGAAGTAAGGACACCATTGGAGCACAAAGTGCTGATGTCCAGTGTTCTGTGACTGTAGGGTAAAGTCCGGTCTGTGAAGTGCCTCGAAGAGAGGCTGCCCTTGGAGCCCGAATCAATCTGTTCATTCAACCGCACAGTGTCATAGATAGACCTCTGGGGAACGTAGCAGTCCTCAATATTTAGATCTTCATCTTCTTCCCCTTTGCCAACACATGGAGGATTCTGGCGTAGACAGTCTGGCCTGCTAAGTGGCTTCCCCATCTCCAAAGTATTCACACAAGTACACCACTATGCCTCTGTTTTCATGGATTCAGGAGAAACATTTAAAAAACACTAGCAGTCTGAAGGAATAGTAAACTTGCCCTTAGCATAAGATGCATAGACACAAAATATACATCATAAGATATGAGGTGGCTGAGGTCATTCATAATCAGTGCATCCGTTTAAATGTGACTTTACCTGGATGTGAGGTTCCACACCCCCCAAAATATAAAGTGCTTCAGTTAGAAAGTAACAGAAATTTTCCAATGTCACAGAAAAACAAATTATAGCAAAAACGAGCAGTAGCCAAATATTTTAAACATTCAGTGGAAGTCTTCATTTATTTTTCCAGGTCAGCATCTGTATCTAAAATCTCCCAAATAAGCCTTCCAAATGAACAGGCATTACAGAAGGCAGTACATTATCTTCTGTAGATGACTGCTTAACTGTAATCCATTTAACTGGTTTGCAGGGTCCCATCTCCTTTATAAATAAAACATGGTGCAGCAACTTGTAAAGACAGAATCCACAGTGGCTTGTATAGTCCTGACCAAGGCACGGAGAAAATCTTGGGGTGCGGGGGGTGGAAATAAGTTAAATCCAGAACAGTAAGAATAATAAACCAGTCCTTTACTTTTTTGGCAGTAGCTATAAATAACCTTGATCTGAAAGGCAGCTTATCCTTCTCTTGTACCAGGCTTGTCCGTGGTGCCTCCACAAGTCCCAGAAGAAAACATCACTTTCTAGCAGCCAAGCCGATGCGTCCTTTGAGCAGACCGTCGGAAAACGAACGTTTCAGACCGATTCTCCCATCCTGGAGAGCTCTTTAAGGCAGCTGCAGAGCAGAGCAAGCGCGGCGCGTCCCCCGAAGGCACGGCAGGTTTACATTCGGCAGGTCCCGACTACAAGCTGCAGCTAGCGGGCTGCCCTCGCTCCCTCCTCCTCATTTCTGAAGCGCAGCTGCGAAGAAGTAGGCGAGGGAGGGAAACCCCCGTGGCGGAGCGCTGGCGCGTCCCGCCAGGCGCGGCCGCCCAGCGCCCCGGCTCGTCCCGCTCCGCGCCGCCGGGAACGCCCCGCGCTGCTCCCCCGGCAACATCTGCTACCGGCCCGCCCGCTCCCGGAGCGCCGCTCGGGGGGCTCCCCCCGGGACTCCCCTCCCTCCGTCCCTCCCCGCCGCCTCCTTATCTCCTCAGCTGCCCGCCCTCGCCTCTCGCTCGGTGCCGCGCAGGGGGCAGGCAGGGGCAGGCGGAGGGAGCCTCGCCGCCCGCCCGGCGCTGACATCACTCCCGCCCCAGCCCGCTCCTGAGCGCTGGGGGAGCGGCCGGCACGGCTGCTTTCCCGGGAGAAACTCTGGGGAGGAAGGATCGCTTTGAGTGCCGCCCGCACCCCATCACCCCGCCCGATAAAGCCGTCATTTCAATGGACGCCTCCAGACCAAAGTTACACTGGAACTTTACCTGCGTATTATTAAAAATAATAATTAAAAAAACACACAGAGTCGTCCCGTGTTTAGGTTAGGTGTTGGAATAGTTGCACATTGCTCCATCTGACATGCAAAGTGAGACGCTCAGTCCAGTTTTGACTCTCTTCAGTCTGGTTCCTGACTCTAAGGCAACAGCTTAGGGTGGCAGTGGCTGAGGGGGCAGCCACCACCCGAACAACCCAGCTCCCACCAAACGAAACATTAAAGTATCGGGAAAAAACTATATCGGCAAGACCTTTTTTTTTCCTTTTTTTTTTTTTTTTTTTTTTTTTAAAGGAATTTATTGCAGCCTAAAACCAGCCTATCAGGACAAAGATTCAAGTTTTGGACATTTACATCTTTTAAATACAGTTCAACACGTTGCACCTACACTTCTAGCTCACAGTCATGGGAGCTGAAGGGTTGGGAGTCTCACAGGTAATTCACCAACAGTACAGAAGGAGCTGCCATGATCCAGCAGCTCTGCTCCAGTAGAAACCATACCCCTAACGACCTGAGCTGCCGGTGTGACTGGAGCTATCAGTTACAGGGACAATTCAGACCTCAGTTTAAGGACAGCATATGGCACTTAGTGCTAAAACAGCACAGTGCATTCACTACAGTCAGCTGGAGCTTTCCGCATTAAGCAGCAAGCAGAATACACTGTATGCAAGAAATACAAACACACCACACCTCATGTTTATTGATTTGCTTGATAAATAGTCAGCTACATATCAAAACATTAAGGTCATGCAAGACAAATTCTCTCTTCCTCCTCTCTGGTGAGCAGCCATATAACATTGAAATCATGCTAAACAGATACTCACTTCTGGATTCTCTACCTGAGAAGATACTATAATAGCAAAGATGAGAAAAGCATTTAGAGGTCCTGTCATCATGGCTATTCTCACCCAAAACACCCACAAACAGATCCTTACTGAATTCAGAAAGTGCTGCATCATTTTGTAGGGGAAGTATATAACTGAAATTAGTTTGTATTTGTTCAACAGCAAATTTTATTAACAGATAAAAAATACTTTACCATTTTTCACTGTTTATACTGAAAAATTCAATATGACAGATCAGCCACTGTCAAAGCCAATACTTAAAAAAAAATTTAAATAGTTGCTTATATTACCTTTGCTTTTCAACAAAGACCCTAACTGCAGTAGTTAGGAAGGTTTCAGTATCTTATTCCAGCATCTGTAAACCAGTGCATGGGTTATGCAACATTTAGCTCAATAAGAAACCTGATTATTCTTTCAATATTATTTACCTTCAAAACAAAAATCAGAAGACAGACATGCAAAACTAAGAAAAGACATATAGATGTGGCATTTAGGGACATGGTTTAGTGGTGGACTTGGCAGTGCTGAGTTAATGGTTGGGCTTGATGTTCTTAAAGGTCTTTTCCAACCTAAATGATTCTGTGATTCTATAACATAAGCCAATTAAAATCTTAGTTCAAGCTCATTGGCAGGAATACTCAGGCTAGCTAAAAATTCCCACAAAGCCCAATTAGACAGCAACCTCTAATTACCATATCTACTTTTGTTCAAAAATAAAAGCAAAAATCAAACAAACTGTATACTGATGAAAGTTGTAACAGTGCCATGTTGGTTTTACTAAGAAGAATGCCTTTTAATGGCAGTACAAAGAATTGTGCAAAGGTTTCAAGCAAGATTCAACTTTGGGTTCTTTCTCTATTTCAGAGAGAAACTAGCTGCAAATGTCGCTTCCACTGCAAAAATGTTAGCACTGTGCAGCTACTGAAACCCAGAGTGTTCGGTTCAGTCCATTTGCACAATTCTTTTTTGTTTTGCTTTTGAAGAATGGTGGCAGACTCAGTGTACCTCAACAAACCTAATTTACTGAAATTTCCTTTCAGGACTAATCTACACATTGTAGTACAGACTTTGGGAAAAAAATGTCTTACAAAGCTGAGTGAATTAGCAATTAATTTTGTGTGGTTTATATTGAGACAAATTTTTCATTTGATTATACTCTTCCTGAAGTGAAGTAAGAGACATGGTTCTACTTTCAAATTAACTACTCAGGAGATTTTCATTTACAGAAAGCAAATCTTGTATCTGCATTGTAAATAAACATTGTTTAACACTGACAGTAACTACTTTCAATTTAACACTCTATACTGACTGGAATAAGTAGATTACAAATAAGAAATATAAATAAAACAAGTATGCATATGTATTTAGATATGCATATATAATTCAAGGCCAGTTGTGGGGTTTTTTTAATATGCATTTTAACATCGTGTACTCTTTGTACATGAAAATTGGTCAAACCACATAAACCACCTCTGGCCTATTACACGAGATCCTCCCCTGAAGAAAGTGAAGATTTCATGCGAATACACCTATACCAAAGAACAACTCCTTTGCTTTATTCTTGAGGAATAGAAGTTGATTGTAGTTGACCACAGAAGCTAAAGCCATAAGGAGCCAGACTGTGTTTTTGTGGCCACAATCACATTTTCAGGTTGTGTGTGTTTGCGTACGTGCACAAACATGAGTAAATACACCACAAGTAGAGCAGGATTTGTGGGAGCTAGTCTCCCTACAGTTTGCTGTCTCAGGTAGAAGGGTAAAGAGTATGAACAGATAGATTACGTACTGTAATTCTGATATGTCCCAGTAGCACTGACATCAAGTATTAGGAAAGTTGATCCTTATCCTCCTGCTATCATTCTCCCTTCACTACATCCTCACCTAATAAAATTTCCCATTCTGGTCTCCCTATTTCCTTTCTTCAAAGGCTCCTCACTCTGCTGCTTTATTTCTGCATTTGCTCTTCATTTATTTAAACAACCCCTTCATCTTTCCTTCTTCCTCTACCTCCTGTTTAATGGCACTGTGTTTTTACTCATAAGCAAAAGCATGGCCTAAAACAGTTGCTTCAAGCAAAACAGATTTCTAAGCTTATAAATATCTAACATAAATACAATCCCAGAGTAGACTTTGGGATATAAACATGTTGCTATTACTGTTCTTCTTTGTCTCCTCAGGTTTTTTGGTCTTCTTACTATACCAACTGTTGTGTTGTGGGGACAGTGTCTTCCCACAAGTCTGCACAGACCAGAGAAGGCTCTTACTCCCAACCTGTACAATTGCTGTGTCGTTTTCAATGCATAAACAAACTATATCACTGACACAACACACAGAGAACTGGGTTCTTCTACCATCTGCTCATCAGGCTGCTACCTCCTAGAAGCATTGTTCTTTGTAGACAAAGAACCATATATTAACAAAGACCTGAAGCCGCACCTGAAGTTTGAAAATGTAAGAAATGTCGTAAAATCTCAAACTGGCTACAACTGAAATCCTGGACAGTCAGTGTAGGCAACAATCACAGCAGGAGCTGTTGTTATTTTCCAATATCCAAAGTGTTTTACAAACCATATACAAAGAAAAGCCATTTGTTTCTTTTTGAATTTGAGACAGACTGGCATACAATTTTAATCCTTCCAGTCTAATGGAAGGATTTACTATGTAACTATTTGTTCAAGATTTTCATCTCTATTTATGCATTCCAAAAGATCATCAAAACTCACAGTAACTTCATTCAAAATTCCCAGATGAAAGTTTTCTGGTTTAGTTTTCCTTTCTTAAACAAGCAAAATGCACCCTCTGTTGGGCCAGGCATGTAATGACCGGCTGCACAGAGTGTCTGAGCCTGGTGTTGGTACCAGAGGACAGTGTGAGAGATACTTGCGTACGATGCGAGCAGGTGAATGATTTGCTGTGCTTAGTGGCAGAGCTCAAGGAAGAAGTGGAGAGGCTAAGAAGTATTAGGGAAAGTGAAAGGGAAATAGACTGGTGGAGTCATACCCTTTCAACCCCAAAGGAAGTCCAGCAGGAGACAGTGAAGCCCTGCCCCTCCTGCCATCAGGCAGATGGAGCAAACCAACTAGATGGGGGAGAATGGAAACAGGTCCCCAATCGGAGAGGTAAAGGAATCCCCTCCCGACCTCCATCACCTCCCCAGGTGCCCTTAAAGAACAGGTCTGAGGCCCTGGACCCAGTCAGGTACAGGGCAGTCAAGAAGAGGATCTGTCTAGAGGGTCTGCAGGTTGCACCTCATCTACCAGATGAGGATACAACCACAGCTATAAAGGAAAAAAGAAGGGTAGTTGTAGTTGGTGATTCCCTTCTGAGGGGAACTGAAGGCCCTATATGCAGACTGGACCCATCCCATAGGGAAGTCTGCTGCCTTCCCAGGGCCTGGGTGAGAGATATTAGTAGGAGACTCCCTGAACTAATCTGGCCCTCTGACTATTATCCACTGCTGCTGGTCCAGGCTAGCAGTGATGACATTAATGAAAGAGGTACCAGGCTAATGAAAAAGGACTTCAAGGCACTGGGTCGATTAGTTATTAGTTAATGGGACAGGAGCACAGGTGGTATTCACCTCAGTTCCTGCAGTAGCAGGGGTGAATGAGGAGAGGAGTAGGAAAACTCACCTTATCAATAGGTGGTTAAAGGATTGGTGCCACCGGCAGAATTTTGGTTTTTTCGACCATGGGGCAAATTCTATGGTACCAATCCTGCTAGAGTCAGATGGGCTTCATCTATCTAGCAAGGGCAAAAGTTGTCTAGCCCATAAGTTGTCAGGGCTGATCAGGAGGGCTTTAAACTATGTTTGAAGGGGGAAAGGGTTGAAACAAGGCTCTCCGGAGATGAACCTAAGAGTGGAAAGTCAGAGTTAGAAGTGCTACCAGCAGGCCAGCTGAAGTGCACGTACACCAATGCACACAATATGGGTAACAAACAAGAGGAGATGGAAGCCACTGTTCAGCAGGAAAGCTGTGATGTAGTTGCCATCATGGAAACGTGGTGGGATGACTCACATAACTGGAGTGCTGCCATGGATGGCTACAGGCTCTTTAGAAGGGATAGGCAAGGTAGGAGGAGGGGTGGCTCTGTATGTTAGAGAGTCTCTTGACTCTGTAGAACTTGAAGTCAGTAAGATAAGGTTGAGTGTCTGTGGACCAGAATCAGGGGGAAGGCCAACAAGGCTGACATCCTGGTAGGAATCTGTTACAGACCACCCAATCAGGATGGATGAGGGTGATGAATTATTCTACAAGCAGCTGGCAGGCATCTCAAAATCACTAGCCCTTCTCCTTGTGGGCGATTTTAACCTGCCGGATGTCTGCTGGGAACTCAACACAGCAGAGAAGAGGCAATCTAGGAGATTCCTAGAGTGTAGAGAGGATAATTTCCTGCTCCAGCTGGTAAATGAGCCTACCAGGGGTGGGGCCTAGCTAAACCTGCTGTTCACAAACAGAGAGGGGCTGGTGGGAGATGTGGTGGTCAGAGGCCTTCTGGGGCACAGTGACCATGAAATAATAGAGTTTTCAATACTCAAGGATGCAAAGAGGGCCATCAATAAAACTTCTACCCTGGACTTTTGGAGGGCAGATTTTGGCCTACTAAGAAGACTGGTTCAGAGGATACCTTGGAAACAGCCCTTGAAAACAAAGGGGTCCAGGAGGGATGGATATGCTTCAAGCAGGAAGTCTTGAATGCACAGGAGCAGGCTGTCCCAGTGTGCCGAAAGGCAAGCCAGCAGGAAAGACATCCAGCCTGGCTGAACAAGGAGATTTTGAAGGAAATTAGGGGAAAAAAGAGAGCTTACCGACTATGGAAAAAAGGGCTGGCTACTCATGAAGAGTTTAGGAATATAGTTAAGTCATGTAGGAAGAAAATTAGAGAGACAAAGGCACAATTTAAACTCAATCTAGCCACTTCTGCCAGGGATAACAAGAAGTGCTTCTACAAATACATCAGTAGCAAAAGGAGGGACAAGGAAAACCTCCATTCTTTGTTGGACATGGGGGGAACAAAGTCATGAAAGATGAGGAAAAGGCTGAGGTATTTAACACCTTCTTTGCCTCAATTTTCAACAGTAAGACAAGTTGTCCTCAGGACAATTGGCCTCCAGAGCTGGTAGACAGAGACAGGAAGCTGAATAGCCCCCCTGTAATCCAGGAGGAAACGGTTAGCGACCTGCTGAGCCGCTTGGATCCTCACAAGTCCGTGGGACCAGATGGGATCCACCCAAGGGTAATGAGGGACCTGGCAGAAGTACTCGCCAAGCCGCTCTCCATCATCTACCAACAGTCCTGGCTCACTGGGGAGGTCCTAGATGATTGGAAGTTGGTGAATGTCACACCAATCCACAAAAAGGGCTGCAAGGAGGACCCAGAAAACTACAGGCCTGTCAGCCTGACCTCAGTGCCTGGCAAGGTTATGGAGCAGATCATCCTAAGTGCAATCACACAGCACGTACAGGATGGACAAGGGATCAGACCCAGCCAGCATGGCTTTAGGAAGGGCAGGTCCTGTCTGATCAACCTGATCTCCTTTTATGACCAGATGACCTGCCAGGTGGATGAGGGGAAGGCTGTGGATGTGGTCTATCTGGACTTCAGCAAAGACTCTGACACCGTCTCCCATAGCATACTCCTGAAAAAGCTGGCAGCCCACGCCTTGGACAGGGGCTGGGTTAAGAACTGGCTGGAGGGCCGGGCCCAGAGAGTGGTGGTGAATGGTGCTGCATCCAGTTGGCAGCCGGTCACATAGTGGTGTCCCCCAGGGATCAGTGTTGGGCACAGTTCTATTTAATATCTTTATTGATGATCTGGATGAGGGGATTGAGTGTACCATTAGCAAATTTGCAGATGACCACAAGTTGGGAGGGAATGTTGCTCTGCTGGAAGGCAGGAGGGCTCTGCAGAGGGACCTGGACAAGCTGGAGAGATGGTCTGATTCCAACGGGATGAGGTTCAACAAGGCCAAGTGGCGGGTTCTGCACTTTGGCCACAACAACCCCCTGCAGCGCTACAGGCTGGGCACAGAGTGGCTGGAGAGCAGCCAGGCAGAAAGGGACCTGGGAGTTTGGATTGACAGGAAGCTGAACATGAGCCAGCAGTGTGCCCAGGTGACTGAGAAGGCCAATGGCATCCTGGCCTGGATGAGGAACAGTGTGGCCAGCAGGAGCAGGGAAATGATTCTTCCTCTGTACTCAGCACTGGTGAGGCCACACCTGGAGTACTGTGTCCAGTTCTGGGCCCCTCAGTTCAGGAAGGATATTGAGGTGCTGGAGTAGGTCCAAAGAAGAGCAACGAGGCTGGGGAAGGGATTTGAACACAAGTCCTATGAGGAGAGGCTGAGGGAGCTGGGGTTGTTCAGCCTGGAGAAGAGAAGGCTCAGGGGAGACTTCATCACTCTCTACAACTACCTGAAAGGAGGTTGTAGCCAGGTGGGCATCAGTCTCACTGCTTACATCTATAGGATTTATAAATCTTTCTGATGAGCACTGGAAATTCATTTATTATAACCTAAACCAAGCACATATCTGTACTTCATTTCAGCACCAAAGCTCAGTTAACACTCATTATCACTGTAATGCATTTTTTTGAGCTGGACAAGGATTGCTTACTGGCATATTATAAAAGCTACACACAGAAGCTCCACAGTACATTTTGGATAAGCATGCTACAGCAAACTCCCAGTATAACAGGGGGCTCATTTTGCCTGTTTTCTTTTTACTAGGATGTTTCTAGGTAAGGGTGGCACTCAGTGAGGTAAAACTGGACAGTGTATCAGAAGACAAAATGGCAAAAAGTAACATCTTAAATCTACATATGCTGAAGCCTATACCCATGTGAAAAAAAACCCTAAACTACTCAGATGAGCAAAGTGAATGTGGTCTAGTATGTGAATACTGGAGTCTAAAATTCACACCACTGTGAAGAAAAAAGTTGTGTAATACATGGACATCAAATAGAGACAATACACAGTTTCCCAAAAATAGAAAAGGTAGATGGATTACAGAGGGTAACAAGATAATGAAGAGAGGTGAAGGAGGAACTGGAGTGCAGGAACTAGGAGCTGGGATGCAAAGTTTGCAGTATCTGCCAAGTTGAAGCAAAGAAAAGCTTTTGAGGACCCATGAGAAGATACTCATTTAAAACAGATAAAAAGCATACAGGCAGAACAGACTGCTGTGAAACAAGACTCCTCCAAGGTCTGCATGTAACCAATCTCTTTCCCTATGATGTTTAATAAAGTTGTATTGTGGTAAAATACTTTATAGTAGCAAGAAAGCAATCTTCCTACCTTGAATGTATTCAGCTGCTGATTAATTGTCTCTGTTTCCATTCCAACAGGACCTTGTGACTCTTCATGTTCTTCAGCTCTCCCAAGAAGATTGGAAAATTCTTTTAGCTTACTATAAAACTCCTCAACACGGCAAATAGTATCCTCTACTTGATCTTCCCTGGCTTTTGCTCTGTCTAGTAGCTTCTTGCATTGTTTATTTAAAGCTTCCAAGTCTCTCTTTATACCAACAAGATCAGGAGAAGCTTCAGCTTCTGTGGCTAGCATCATTTTACAATTTTTATTAGCATTTTCATTATTCATTATAAGATCCTCCAACTTTTTCAGGAAATATTTTAAGTCCTCTCTCTGTGATTGCAATACCTTGAGATCTCTCCCCACTGGAGCCATGCTATCAAGTTCATCATCAAACTCTGCAAACTGAGAGAACATCTCTCGGATGCTGTTTTGGAAATGGCCAATTCCCTGAAGTTTTGTCTCTAAGAATGAGCACCTATCTTCAACCTGCTTGTTCACTGCAGTGTATTCTTGCTCCAAAGATTCAGCTTGGAGCAAAAGGTCAGAAACACCTGCTGAATCAGAAGCTTCTACTACTAGGTCTTGGGCAAGCTTTTTTGCTAGATCGACATGAGGCTTTAAAGCTTGCAAGGCTTTCTGCTGGGCCTGCATCATTGTCAGGTGTTTGTTGCTGAATGACTGAGGTCCAAGTGAGTCATGAGCTTCCAGATGCTCTTTGGCACTTTTAAGCTGTTTTTCAGCTTCCCTGGATGATTCCTGAAACTCTTTCAGTCTTTGTGCCATATTTTCCAAGCACTCTCTCTTCTTATGTAACTGTTCTGTAACCACATTCACATTCTGATTCAGTACCTTCATTTCTTCTTGAACAATTTCTTTATCTGTTTGACTTGCCCTGAGCAAACTTTCAGCAGAATTATTTAATAGCTCCACCATCCCATGGTGTTTATCCAGGTCCTTTTGCCACACCCTCACCTGAGCAATAGAATTCTCTATTTCAATAGGGTTTATGCCAACTTTTAATTCACACAGGTTGCTTTGGCACTTCTCTATCCACGGCTGCAGATTTTCTACATTCTCCTTGTATTTGAAGGCTTTCTCCAGACAATCTGTTAATTTATCTTCCCTTTCTTTTACCTGTTTATTCATTTCATCCCAGTTATTTCTGAGTGTAGCAATTTGGGATTGTAACGCTGCTTTGTCAGCTCCTTGAGTCTTCTGTAAAATACTTTCTCCTTCTGCAACAATTCTTTCATATGAACTAATCTGATCAGTCATTGTCTTCTTAAATTCTTTCTGCTCTTCAATTAGTGATTGCAAGACATCAAGTTTGGCTGACACAGGACGAGCCTGGTTCAGCTCTTCTTTCTTTTTGCTTAGCCAGGTCTGAAAGTCCTTAGACATTTGCTGGAACTGATGAGAAGTGGTGTATGCTGACTGAAGCTGCTGAACATGGTTATCTACAAAAGAGAAGACATTACAGAGATTCATTTTGTCAGATCTGCTAGTATTCAATGGAAAAAAAACCTAATATTGATTCTATTACACAATTACATAATCATTAATGGAAGGAAAGCTAGTCCTTTGAATGTGGTGTTTGACTGGCAGACAACCAAGTCAACAAACCTTTTTGCAAGGGACAGACTCATGCCTATAATACAGCAGAGCAGTGAAGGCATTAGAACATGAATCAAACAAGGTAAGCTTAGCCAATCTATGTCTACATGAATCCCCTTCAGGCAGATTTTGGGGGTAAAAACAACACAATCGTGTTTTATGGTATTATGAAGTGTAAGCACAGAGAATATTAAGTGGTCTAACCTAGTAGTGTCTAACTCATGGCCTGCAGGCAATATATGTTCTTAGGAAGATCCTTCGAAGTTCCTTGAGACCAGAGGAAATTAAAAAGCTAAAACTGAGGCTGCTAGGGACAGCAAAGCATGATATCGCTTGCAGTGTATTACTTGCTCAGTTCTGTGTTCACAGGGTAAGGGAAGGCTGCAGACTACAAGCCCCCTTCTGTCACAGGCAGTTTTATACAATTGCCACTGTGTTTCTCCAAGACATTAAGGGGTTCTTGCCTAAAAATTATGATTTTGGCTTACATCTGCCCCAGTGAAGTTAGATAGCTCAATGAACAGCATCCTCTTTTGGTATTCTAATTCAGTGAAGGTGAGGAAGGAAGGAAGAGATGAGAAAAGAAGCCCTGCTACTGTACTTCAAATTCTCTCCAAAACTTTTCATTAGAGATCCCAAGTAGTGTTCTTACTTTTTCAAGGTATGGGGACTCTCACAAATTCTACTGTACCACTGCTTGGGGAATGGACTAGATAGAGAGCTGGCATCAGGCTCAGTTAACTCAATATCTCTATCATAAAGTCATGTTTAACTTTATGCCTTAATCACTATTTTTCTTTAAGTAAATACTAACCTGATTTTTGCTCAATATCCTTAAACAATTTTAAGATGCCATCTAACTGTCTTGTAAGTTCTGCTTTCAAATACTCTTCCCCAACTAGTGTTGACAGCTCTTCACAAAGGGTTTGCGCGGCATTTATATTCTTCATTTCCTGTTCTATTTCCTCCTTCATTTCTCTAGCAATTTCCAGTTGTTGTTTCACAGCATCAGGTTGTGTACTCACAGCCAGGCTGCTGCTTAGTTTATTATCCAAGGCACTTAGCTTATCAGATAGACTTCTGAGTAGACTTTGATACTCTGTGCTTTTCACAATGGCTTGGTCAATTCGGTCACATCTCTTCCTCAGCTGGCCAGTTAGACTGTCCCATTTCTGTGCCACAGCTGCCAGTTGCTCTTTTACAATTTCATGTGAGGGTGGATGTTCACCAGGTCTCTTCAGAATCCCTTCACCAGCCATAGTTAACTGCTCATATTGTGGCTTTCTGGTGTCAAACTCTTTGAGCAGAATCTAGAAAGAAAGAGAATTTTAAAAAGCATTTACCTCATGAGAAAAAGAAGAAAAGTGCTTCTGACAAAAATCATGTAGAATTTGTTGTAGCTAAGCTCTCTAATCAATCTCTGACCTTAAAAGCCAGTGAAATAAATGCACCTTCTATACATAAACTGTGTTGTTTTCAAGCATTTACATCAAAGAACCAGAAAAAAATGAGGTGAATTTACATATCATCTGATGGAAATTCAACCAGGAGATACAACTAAACAATGAATTCTGTTAATATCACAGTAATTAAGTAACCACACCAAGTAAAGTAGGTGCTGTTTAGTTTCAAGCAGTGTCTTCTTTCCCAGACAGATAAGATAGAACTTCAAAGAAGGTGTATTCTGACATAATACTGCAATGTATTATTAAAGTACAGAAAATACCTGGATAATTCACAAAATTACTGAATGTGTACTCTGAGACCTTTAAAGTTTATATCACTGGTTTCTGGTATTTTTTTTTTGACAGTAAGTCACAGTGCTTGCAGAAGAAGGGACAAATATAATGCTTTTACTTTACAGAACATTCCAAACCCTTTCTTTTTAAGTCAATTAGGTTGAACTTTTAAGGACTGTTAAGTGATACACTATGGGTTTATGCCATCAGACTAGATTTTTGAAGCACTTACAAACCAGTATTGAGTCATTTTCACATAAACTTAGAACATAGTTCATATTTTAAGCACTTCATTTTAATCAATAATTATATTGCAACTTTAATAATTTTTTTGCAAAAAATATGTTTTTTCTCATCAGTTTAGATTACCTGGCAGCAATACAAATGTTTGAAATTAAAATTTCTACATTGTGCAACCTCATCTGATTTCACTTTTGTTTCTTTTGTCTGCAGTTTGCTGTACTGCTGTCAGCAAACTGCTCCACTCTTTCATTATACTTTCTTCTGTCCTTTACACTCTTGGCCTCATATCTATCCACAGTAATGCATTCCACTTGCCTTTGTATTTTTGTTACCTACTGGCACAGTCAATTGAATAAAATCTCAAAAAGCTAGTTCTAAGCCTAGACTGTAATAAAGAATGACCATAAGATGTCAAATTAATAAAATTCAAAGGGATATTTTCATTCCACTCCAGAGAAACCACACTATGGTCAAAACAAACAAAAAAAAATCTATCAGAGGATCAGTATCTTCTCAACATTTTTTCCTTTAGCTGTACTGATCTCTCTTCACTCCTATGATAATTTTTTCTTGTAATTACTGTAGTCAACTATGACTTAAGCTGATAAACAAATCTAATGGATCATACTAACCACTGTCTACTCTAGATGCAAAACAGTATTTTGCTAATAGAAAAATACCAGAAGAAATGGAAATCAATAATGTATGTTGGCACTACTCACCTGAACCTGTTGCTTTTGTGTATTCAGCATATTAGGATCAATTGATAGTGGTCCTAGCACACTGACCATCAGCTCTTTTTCTACAAGCCAGTGCTTTAGCTGGGCTTCTGCTGTCTGGAACTGGGTCAGGTAATTTGATGACTCCTCCAGTTTTTGTTGTCTCTCAGATGTAACTTGATTGAGCTCTTTCCATTTGGAATCTAACAATGATAATGTTAACATATTGCATGCATATTCTAGCAGATGGGTTGTCAGACAGCAGACTATATATGAAACATAAAGAGAGCTCTCTCATAAGGCTTTTTGCTGATTAACTCCAGATGCCTTATTGTAGTGACTCGGCAAATATATCTTTTAACAGTCAGACCCATATACATTTGGATGAAGGTCAGACACTTGTGGAATTTTTAGACCAGTGACTATACAACATGTAATAAAACTGGACTAGCATATTACTAAATGAAATACCCCCAAATTTAGGCTTTGGTCTCAAATGACATTAAAGCCAGAGGGCTGTACTCAGTTATAACTCAGGTACCTGATCTACAGAGACAAATCTTCCTGCTTATTCAGTAAAAAAACCTCATACCTTTATAAGGGTTAGCAGAAACCCTAACTTAGGCTTCACCTTTGAACAGCTGTCTGAAAAAGCCTAACTCTTTCAAACTCTCTCAAACTCTTTCAAACATCTGCTTTCAAAGCCTGTGGAGTTACCTGTCTCATTTAGACATCTAAACAAGGTACCTAATGACAGGCAATGAGAATACTTCTGCACACAGCTATTTCAAAAGTACTGTGTGAGCTTAGGTTCACATCTATGCCAACATATGGTCTTTTCCACTCGTGGCAAGTGGCTTCCAGAGGAGACTGAGTCTTACAGTCTTGCAACTTTCCCCTTCCCCTCTGTGAAACTGTCAATGCTTGCTCAGTCAGCTCTGGTATCTTGCTGATTCTCCCTGTCCCTGATCTTCATCTTTGGTTTTTTCAGTTCCTTTTTGCTGCTTCAGTCTTTGACCTCTGCTCATTCTGTATTAATTCCCTTTCAACATTACAGAAGATCTCTTGGAGATCTTACCTGCTACTTAAACTTTTCAGAGTTTCACTTAAAACAGGACAGACTGGAAAAATCCTCAGCTTCGAAGTTACTGTTGGTGTAGCTATAGAAATACCTATCACTATGGAACAAGACTGACCTATAATTTATTTAAAATATGGCAAACCTAAAAAGAATCTTTAAAAGCTTATGACAATTATGCACTGCAATATCTCAAAATCTACTGTCCAAACATGGTCATTTCCCCCTTTTTTTTTTGGCAAAATGTATAGAATCAGTTTTAGAAAACAGCAAAAGGCTACCAAACCTACCAAATGACAAAAGCCACTATTTAATGGGGAAAAAAAACATGTAAAAGAGCATTACCAACAACTCTAACTGTTCTTTACATGAAATTAGAATCAACTTAATCTGTTGTATTGTGTAAGAAGAATAAAACATGTATCTTGAGCAGCAACTGGTCAGTCAAGCTTTAACTGCAGATAAAAGGTAAAGCCCTCTAAAGCAGGGAGTCAAGCTATAGCCTTTCTCAACTGCACTGCTACAAATGCAAAGCCTGTGGACATCACTGTCATTACTCCAGATCTATACTCCTGTTAAGGGAGTTATTTCCACAGAATTTAAGGGGTAGGAGGGAGCAAGATACTAAAAATACTAGTGACTGGTAATACATTAAAAAGTTCGTAATAAAACAACTTCCAAATCACTGAGCTATGATACAGCTTTACTGAAGTACCTATTTTTTCCAATGTTTGTCTCCACTTAGGTGCCTCAGGAGAGTCAGAGTTCTTCTCCAGCAGCTCTGTTACTTTGTCCTTTAGTTCCTGCACTTTATTAGCACTTTGCTTTAATTCAGTTTCAAAAAGCTGCAAATTTAAGTGATAAAATAAATAAATAAGAGACTAAAGAGGAATGGTAAAGTTTGAAGTCCTTAATATTGAGATGCTAAGCATGAAGATAAACAGTAAATATCTAGCACTTATATACTACTTTTCTGTTATGAATTTCAAAACACCTTATAATGGTATATGTTGCTGGTCAAATTTTTTTGGAAGAGAGAACCTGAAAGATTTAAACTACATTAATAATTATTGCTTAATTTGAACAAGTAACAGAACTAGAAGAATTCAGATAAATAAGTTCCACTAGGTCCCATCATATTCACATATATTTGGAATCTGTTCATGTACAGAAGGCAAACTGACTACTGCAAAGCACAGTTCACAGTAGAAATAACCCCAATAGCACCAACAGAGAGGAGTGTAGTGTGGCCTCATTACCTCAGTAGAAATCCTGCTATCACAGACAGACTGTTTCTTGTAGATCTCCTAAAACCATAGTTTAAAGAGAACCATAGCTTAAAGTGAGGCCTAACAGGAGACTGACATGCCTCAGCAAATCCTAATTCATGATGTTCTTGCAGACAGAAGTGAACAGTTCTTATACAACTGGCAAAGGGCTCTTATACGAATGTTCTTAAGTAACAAAGCTTGCCCTGGAGAGCTGCTTTTTAATTATCCAAAACCCACTAAAATAAACACTGAACAAACTGTACTTCATTTAGAACTTCTAGTAAAAGGTCCAACTGCATTAGATGACTCTTGCCTAAGCACTCATTCAGTTTTCCAGCTATTTGTGAATATTCTTCCATTACTACACGAGGGATAAGATGCTCATGTTAGCTTTGCATATTCTCCGTTAAAAATAAAGAGCTAGTTTTATTCCACACTTAGTCTGAATTTTAAGATTGAATGTTATCCAGCTCTGTGGAAAGTTGGTAGATGTTCAAGTTAATTTTTAAGGATGACCCACCAAATATAAAAGAAACTCAGTTAAATCAAATTGTGTTCCTTGTTTAAACACAATCACAAGCAAGGAATGAATTTCCCCTATGCATTACATTTCCCTTTATAGATGAACCTTTACATGTGTAAACATTGTCCTTCATTGCTAGGGAAGCATATGTCTCCAATGCTGAAACAGGACAGAAGCCTACTGCTGATTCAGTTGTTTTCTCAAATCAGCTAAAAAGTGGGGAGGAGACTGTTGTGCAGCTATATAACTTAACAAGCATGACAAGGCTGCTGAAGAGAAACACTGCCTTGGAAGAGACATAAGCTGCTGCAGCTGCAGAGACCAGGAGGTCTGTGGAGTGTCAGTGAATCAGCAGCTGCAGAAACAGCTTTTGGACAGATATAGCCCTTCAGATATTACAAGTAATCTAGTATATACCTTTATACCTCTAAGGAGATCAAAAAAGTTAATTGCATAATCAATAGAGCCTCACCTATTTTAACTGTCCACCAAAATTACTATTTTCTGACCTGCAAAACTGGTTCTCTCTGACACACTGCTCCTTTCTCCACTGACACAGTTTGCCAAATTTGCTCTAAGCCTGACTGACATGGTTACTAGGATCATCTAAATACTCTCAGCAACATTAAGCTAGGCTGAGATATCAGTTATGTCATAGCATCTGCCCAATAACCAATAAAAAAGAGTAAGTTTTTGAAGGCAAAAAATACCTTATGTTGCTCAACTTGGGCTTTAACCGCTTCACTATCAGTTGGAGCAGCTTCCCAATCCGATGCAGTTTTATCCATTTTTTGCAACCAATGCATCATTGAGGTTGATTCTTCCTGAATATTTTGCATTTTTGAAAGCATACTTTCTAGTTCTGAAATCTTTTCATTCAATAAAACTCCCAAATCTTCATAACTGTGATTTACATCAGACATAGCTTGTTGAACAGTTGTCAGTTCTGTAAAAGGAAAAATGCACAAAAACTATGTTAGAAGTTACAAGCCCTTCAAACAATATCGCCTGGACTTCTAAACAGTACTAGTTACAATAGCTAATAGTCCCCCGAATAAGAAGTTGCTGAACATGTTAGAGTGATTTCCAATTCACTCTACATGTGGCAACAGAGTAATACCACGGTAGTTTGAGCAATCTGATTTAATACCTTTAATCTCCATCGCTGGCAAAATCCTGGCAAGAATACTCTTGAACAGACTAATACCTACTATAGCAGAAGGAATTCTACCTGAAAGTCAGTGTGGTTTCAGAGCCAACAGGAGCACCACAGACATGGTATTTGTCCTCAGATAACTGCAAGAGAAGTGTAGGGAACAGAACAAAGGTCTCTATGTAACCTTTGTTGACCTCACCAAGGCTTTCGATACCGTGAGCAGAAAAGGTCTGTGGCAGATTTTGGAACGTTTAGGTTGTCCCCCCAAGTTCCTTAAAATGATCATCTCACTCCATGAGGATCAGCACGGCCAAGTCAGATATGGCAACACACCTTCTGAGCCCTTTTTAATTAAGAATGGTGTGAAACAAGGTTGCGTTCTCGCTCCTACCCTATTCACCGTCTTCTTTAGCATGATGCTCCGAAGGGCCACAGCAGACCTCGATGATCAGGACAGTATCTACATTCGATACCGTACTGATGGAAGCCTTTTCAACCTAAGGCAACTGAAGGCCCACACCAAGACCTTAAACCGTCTTGTCCGGGAGCTGCTTTATGCTGATGACGCCGCCCTTGTTGCCCACACAGAAGCAGCCCTGCAGCGTTTAACATCCTGCTTTGCAGATGCTGCTGAGCTCTTTGGGCTGGAAGTCAGCTTAAAGAAGACAGAGGTCCTCCATCAACCTGCACCTCAGGAAGTCTTCCATCATCCCCACATCACCATTGGCCAATCAGAGCTCAAATCAGTCCAACAGTTTAACTACCTTGGTAGCCTCATCTCCTCGGATGGTAAGATCGACAGAGAGATAGACAACAGGTTAGCTAAGGCATATAGGGCCTTTGGAAAACTCCACAAAAGAGTATGGTGTAATAAACACTTGAAGAAAAGCACCAAGATTGGTGTTTACAAAGCCATAGTGTTGTCTACTCTCCTATATGGTTCCGAATCATGGGTCATCTACCGCCACCACCTGCGTCTCCTAGAACGCTTCCATCAGCGCTGCCTCCATACAATCCTTAACATCCGCTGGTCAGATTATGTGACCAATACATCTGTACTAGAGCAAGCAGCTGTCACTAGTATTGAGGCCATGTTACTGAGAACGCAGCTGCGATGGGCAGGGCACGTCTCAAGGATGAAGGACCACCGCCTCCCTAAGATCCTGCTCTGTGGTGAACTTGCCACTGGCTGCCGCATGAGAGGAGCCCCGAAGAAAAGATTCAAGGACTCCCTGAAACAACATCTCAGCCTTGGCCATATTGATCACCATAACTGGTCTACTCTGGCCTCCAATCGGGAGACCTGGAGACACGCCATCTATAACGCAGCTGTCTCCTTCGAGAACACACACAGGATCACTCTCGAGGAAAAAAGGCAACGCAGAAAGAACCGTGTCTTGCAGATTACACCATCTAAGGAGTCTTTCTGCTGCGCCTTTTGCAATCGGATATGTCTGTCACGTATTGGCCTCATAAGCCACCAGCGTGCCTGTAGCAAAAGTGGATAGTGCCTTCCCAAATCTTCGTTCGCAAAGCCTAGCCATGAGTGACATGTGGCAACACTACATCTGAATGAGCTAATGTAAGTTCGTATTTGCAAGGACTTCTCATTTCACAGAAATCAGTTTTTCAATACATACAGTTACATAAACACCTTTCAGTCTTTCTACCCATTGTTTTTTTAGTATTTTAAGCACCAATTCCCTGACAAAAAGTTAAACATGCTAGGCTACAGTTCAGGTATATAAAGGTCTTATGTAAGTTCCTTTGTCACAGTGACACAAACGTATATAAAATGGGTGGTTTTGTATACATATACTTGTGTATATGTGTGTTGTGAGTGCTAGTGGGTGTTAAAATTTCAAACCCCATAGACACGTATTAGGCTTTTCTCAAAAGCCATATGTTATATCAAAATAGCTATCCTGTATACATTTATAAAAATATACCTTGAGTCACCAAACACAGCCAGATTTAGTCTGTCTTCAAAGAAAATAATGACAGGTATTGTTATAATTAATTTTAGTATCATTCCCTAGTCAATATAATTTTCTTATGTGATGGTGATGCGAACAAGCAGATTTATGTACAACATTAAAAAAATACTTCCATATTTATCAGCAATTGGCAAGTACATTTCTTTATCACATGCTGAAATTTTTACTGACCTTTATTTTTCAGGAAATCCTGAGTTCCTGGAGCTCCTGCTTCACCATTTAATATTGTGCCACCTGTGGATCAAGAGAGATGAAGTCTCATGCTTACTCCCACCCAGGAAGACCACACCCCAGCATGGCATTTCCTCTTCAGAACAGCAAGATACATAGCTATTACTACAACATTAAGAATAAAGAATAAAGCTCCAGCCAGCTAGTACTGTAAGTGGTACCACATATGCACAGCATATGCATTGCACATGCGTATGTTCATATGTACTTAGGGCACCTTTACCCACCAGGGAACTGGTTGAGACATCATCCCTGGAGGTATTTAAAGGACATGTAGACATGGCACTAGGGGCATGGTTTAGTGCTGGACTTGGCAGTGCTGAGTTAATGGCTGGACCTGATGATTTTAAGGGTCTTCTCCAACTTAAATGACTCTATGGTTTACCACTGTACCTCTGCACAAAAAGCTCTTGATACCAGTTGGATTAATCCCTCCCTATACTGTCATAAGCAAGACTTCAGCATGTGCTCCATGACAAGGATTGCACAGTGGAGTCCTTACTGTTAGACTTGAAGTCCTTACTGTCACTTGGAGGCAGCCACTCATCCAGGCATCCCTACTAATTAAACATAATTTCAGAGCCTCTGGAACCAGAGCTACATAAGCTTTCTAAAACATTGTCAGACCACAGAGCCGGGGCACGTGATCATGCGCAGAGAACTGCAAGGAGAATCACTTCCCACTCTCTTGTACATATGTATTCCCAGCTGAGCAATTAACAGAGAAAGATTAATGGTTTCCTTGGAAAAGGCTATGCATCCACCCTACAGTACCAGCTGGACAGTGAGGACCACATTAGTGGCAGCTGGAGGATGGCAAGAGAAAACAAACCAGATAAGAGAAGTCACAGGCCCCTGCCAGAGTCTTGTAAATCTTCATGCTCTATTAGCTCGACTTTAGTATTTTTAACTGTGCTAAAGTGAAACACAGTAAAGCTCTTGTCTAGGAGGGCAAATGCTCTAGCCTGAAGGATTACAGCTGCTCTTACATGATAGTTATTTAACTGTTTTTCTATCTGGATGCATAGAAGTAGAGAAAGAGGCAGAGGAAGGAGCCCAAATAAGGTTCTGAAATGTTCCTTGAAAGATTTTTATTAAAAGTTCAAACAAAAATGAAACCACAGGCGGCTACTACAAAGAGATGTGAGAAAGGAAGTGTTTTACTTTTTCCCACTAGGTATCCTTTGGCAGTCCCCATCCTCCCAGTGCTTTGCAGATGACCAATGAAGGCCAATCCACTTGAATTTATTTCCAGATCTAGTCAGTTCAAGAATTGACTGAAAATGTGCTTATGGTCATTAAAACACCCAAGGTACCACATCCTTGAACTGTAGCTGGAATGATACTTAGAAGAATAACTCGTTTCTGTAAAACAAATTAACATTTAACACTGGAGTACAGAAAATCGTGGAAATAGATTTGCTGCCTTTAAATTCTGATTACCAGTAAAAAAGAATTCAGCTGAAGGTCTAGACTGGAAAAACATTTTGGCCCAGGAAAATCATGCTGGGATATGAAGTCACTACACTTCTGTGCTGTTGTTTCAACTAAAACACTGACTAGCATTAATTACACTATTATTTTGGGACGAGTAGGTTTGCCTAGGCTCACTTTTTAGGTAAATCATGTCCTCATTACTCTTCTAACAAAAATTCCATGACTCTACAAACCCTTCTGTGTTTGTCTGGTATCACAGAATAGCCTTCTGGCCATTAAAGAGATATCTCTGTGCACGTACATCAGTATTTGCAAAAGCAAGGTTTGTATTTCTCCTGCTTGCAGACTTGAAGACAGTGAAGCACTGAACACTGATCAGAGTAAGTCAACTTCTCAGTATCACAAGCTTTCTGGGGTGAGGTGAAGGCAACTGTGATACTGATATTTTGTTCACTGAGAACTACATACCAAAGTAACAGCTTTAGGACCTGTTAATCATTAACATCAGAGCAATTTTACACAATTTTGGCAGAGTAAAACAATTAGAATGTGTGTTGAGTTACTACAGCAATTAGACAGTTTGAATGAGAATCACAGCAAACAATGGTCAGAAGAGACATAGCTAAATGACTTCTCACAAGCCATAATATTCAGAATGCTAATCCAAAAGTGAAATATTTTGATTTTTGTCTTAAAGGTTTTAAAAATTCCTGAAATATAAGGCTTACCTGATTATACAAATGCATACCTGACTTGGTAACTGCTCTCAGTTTTGCAGGAGAAGTCACAGCAGTAATTAGGTTACACAGCAAAGTTCCTCTGCTATTCATTTTCTGCAGTTCAGGTGCTTTTAATGTCCATTCATCTTTTAAATTCTGGTTAAGACAGATAGTAATTTGATCATTACAAAACTGATTTCAGACTTAAAAGATTTATTGTAAAGAAAGGAACAACTCTGCTACTTGGGAATCCCCTGCAAACATGCAAAGGAAATGTGAATGTAAATGCAGACTGCAAGTTCCCTAATCCCAATCACTATGACTGCTTACACCTTAAATCAGATTTCACTTTTCCTCTACAATAGCTTACCAATGTATCTTCCAAAGGTTTCTTTAACTCTTCTGTATTCAGGGAGGGTTGTGCTGCTGGAATTCGTTCTGTGGTCTCTTTTATCCATTTCTTTAATGATTCTACAAGGAGCTCAAAAGTATCCATTTGTTTCTGACAAGATGATACATCCTCTTCTCTAGACAATTAAAAACAATTAAAGGAATGATAGTATTCCATCTGATAATTAAACCAACTGATATTATCAATCCAATATTACTATTCCTAAATTCAAAGTGTCACAAAAGCTAATGTTAGGGATATAAGCAGAATGTACAAAATCTAGTCTTGCCGTAAAGGTAACTTATATGGAATCTTCTATAATTTCTCCAGTTTTCCTTTGCAGTTTGATGCCAAATGGTACTCTAAAGCAATATGCACAAGCAGCAATTTCTGTTCTATCAGAGAAGGGGAGAAGGGTTTTCTTAAAACTGCCAGGACTCCTGTGAATGCCACAAAATTTGAAAAGTTACTTGTCTTTACAGTCCATATTAGTGCTCTTGAGCCAGACAAACTACAGAGGCATTTTCAAATAGAATCTTTCTCTTTAAATAAAACCCCCTCACTTACTTTGGTTAACTGCAGTCTCTTGAGATTGCACACAAAAGGATAGCAGTCATCACAACATTCACACTGTGTTATTAGCCAAAGCAGAAACACTTGGATTATTCAACTTACTTTTCCTTTATAGTCTCCTCTACCTCTTTGAATTTCTTAGATAAAGCATTTACTTTTTCTGATACCAATGCTTTATCTCCAGGAAGAGCATGGAATGAAAGTTCTTCAAGAAGCTGCTTCAAAACTTCCAGATCCTTCTTGTGTTGTGCCAATTCTACACTAGCTTCCTGCAAAATAGGATTACATTCTTCATACTAGACTTAACAATCACTAGTTGAAAATTAAACTCTTGATTTTAGCTAACCAACCAAAGCTGGGAAAAAAGCATACCTTATTTATTGTTCAATCACTTAGAGGAGTTAGACTAAAAATACACAATATATATAAATTGAATGCTACAGTACCTGCATGTATTGAGACACTTCACTAACATCTTTTCTTGGTGCCTCTGTCTCACTGAGGGCCTGGTTCTTCTCATCCAGAAATGACTGAAGTTTTTCTGACAGACCTTCAAACAACTCCACTTTAGTCTTCAACTCCTCCATTTTCAGAAGCTTCTCTCTATGCTTGTTACTCGCTTCAGAAAACCGTCCTGCAAGTTCACTCATTTTAGCTTGCAGCGTGGATGCAGTGGATGGATCTGCTGTTTCCGTGAACTTCTTCACTTTTTCATTCATAGTGTTTATACTGCTTTGGCGACCCGCAATGTCTTGTTCCAGCATCTGAAACAAACAGAACTGCTTTGCACTCCTTATAACTAAACTTTAAGAAGTAAACCTGGTCCACCATGTAAAGCAACAAATCAGTACAGCTAGACCAGCAGTGTAGATCTATTTCAGCTACAAAAATCCTTATGTGCAGTTTTACTTCACATAACAGTCCACTTTAGCAAGTATTTTGAATCCATTAAAGGTGACAAACTAAGATTTTAATTTTTTTCTTGAAATCTGCATTATGAAACATAGGTTTCTTCTTTCAAAGAATGCTACTTACAATGCTTTTACTAATAATATCCTGAATAGCAGCAGAATTCAAAGGCACTTGTTCTTGTTCCTTAAGGCTCTTTTCAACTCCTTCCATCCAATCCAGCATTTCATCCAAACCATCTTGCACACTTAGGGATCGTGTCAGAGTTACTTGAAGCTTCTCATTCCTTTCATTCACGGATTTGGATAAATTGTCATACCTCTCCACAATACCATCTGATAAAGAGAAAATAACTTCAATATTTTCCTCTAGTCAAACTAAGCTTTTAACTTGTTTTACCAGTTCTTACCAGTTGAGTCAAAAATTGCTACATCAGAACGAAGAAAAAAATATCAGCTTCAGTCACTAATAATGCAGAATCAAAGATCAAAATCCTCAAAGAGAGCAAAGAAACACACAAGACAAGGGAAATGAGGGAGCAGCTTACAGCTGTAGTGCCCAGCTTTAGAAACTGGTTCCAATGAAGCTCTAGCTTAAGACAGCTGTAGACTGTTACCAAGAACTAAAATAGCAGGTTATTAAGACAGGTCTTCTACAATTATGTCTCTTGTGTTATTGTGAGAGCTGAGAAGTTCTTCCAGGTGTTTCTTCGTTAGACATTCAACACTTTTGAGATAACTCTCTGAAAGTTACAAGCTCCATATATCTCCGATGGAGTTTCATCACCAACTCCAGAGACAAGCCTACAGTTGTTTTTTTTTGTTGTTCTGCAAGTTACTTTTGGGATTCCAGTAAGAGATAGTTGTGTGATACACAGAGAGAGTCTTCAAACTTTAGACAGTGGTGAATGTCATGCTGTGCTACTTCTCACAACTGGTAGGGAAAAAGTACTGAGTGTAAGTGTTAATGTTTTGGTGGTGGTAAGGTTTTGTTAGTCACAAGTTTTTTTGCCTGTATGAGAAGAGGCCAAGGGCTGCCCCATGAAAGACACAGATGATTTCAGCCAACTACGGCTGACCTGCCAGAAGGCACAGCTGATCTCTTCAGCCAAGCTGGTGGTGCCTCTCGAAAATGTGTTTAAGAAAGGGGAAAATACTGCATGGGACTGAGAAATGAGGGAAAAGAAAGTGTGAAAACCAGCCCTGCAGACATCAAGGTCAGACAAGAAAGAGGGATAAGAGGTATTCCAGCTGCTGGAGTGGAGATTCCCCTGAAAACTGTGGAGGAGCATACTGGAGCAGATAACCACAGTGCAGCATGTAGACGACCTCATGCTAGAGGAGGTGGTTATTTCCTGAAGAAACTGCATCCTATTATCTCAAAAGATTTCAGCCTGTGGCGAGGTCCCGCACTGGAGAAGGGGGAACACATGAGGAGGAAGAAGCAGCAGAGAGTAGCTGCTGCGGACTGACCGCAGTCACCCATTTTCCATCCACACTGCACTGTTTGGCAGGAAGGATATGAGTAGTTGGGAAGGAAGGAGTGACAGTGAGTCTGGAAAAAAGAGCGAGGTGGAGGATAGCATTGCTGTAATTTGTCTTTGTTTCTCACTTTCGAAACCTGCTTTATTTGGCAATAAATGAAAGTTAATTTTCACCAGGTCAAGTCTGTTTTGCCCATGACAGTAATTGGTAAGTGTCTTTATCTCAGCTCGCGGGCTTTTCCATCTTATTTTCTTCCCCCATCCACTTGGGCAAGGGAAGTGAAAGAGCAGCCAGCCAAGGTCAACCTCATCACAGTTAGTTTCTTAAAGCCAGAAGGAAATAACTTCTCAGCTCAGTAAACTTCAAATAACTGCTTGGAAATAGGTAGTTAAAGTAATGTTTCTTGAACCTGAACATGCTCCTTCCCACTGAAGAATTTATGATCCTCAGCAAATCACTACATCTGCTTGGCAATCCCTATTTCTGAAAAAAAAAATAATGCAAAAATGAAATGACAGCTTTTAAGTGAAAAAGCATATGGATCAATGTAGGAGAGAGACCAACAATGAAGTTGCTGTGTTGTAATGGCTTATGACTCAACAAAACATGGTCTTGAACAGTGACACAAGAATGTGGAAGCTCTGTATTTTGTCTCTTCCACAACCTGCATGCAGACACAAGTGATAAAAAGAGGTATTAAGAAAAGCAAATATTTTACCCAGAGTTTTCTGAATCTCATCTTTGTCTGGTGTCAACTCTCCCCTTGTATCCAATAACACTTCAGCAGCTTTTTTCAGTTTTTCTACAGCAATTTGGTGGTTAGACACTTGTCCCTGAAGAACCTGTAAAATTCCACTATTATCAGTTATGCTTTTCAGTACAGTTGATAGTTACATTTGCAAGGTATGATACATCATACAACCTAAACTTAGTGCTGGGAATAAACTAATTCAGTTTCTGACCTCTCCCTAAGAAAAATCCTGATGGGTGGCTCTGACTGCTGTTGACCTTCTGGCCCTTGTTTAGTTCATTCACCATCTTTTTTGTCTTCTGTTTCAGAATGCTTGTCTGACTCAACTGATTTCTTGCATGTAACTTCAAAATGTGTCTTTTAATTAATTGTTTCTAAAGACCACTTGTACAGACTCCATATAATAAACATATTTTTCAACTCAGCGTCCGACAACAATTTGGGGGAAAAACATACAGTCAGCAGCAGCAGTTACACATTCACCACAAGTGGTATTGACAAAGGATCAGGTTGACATCATAGTGTAAATAGGAACAGCTTGAAACAATATGATTGCCTTCACAGACAGGAACTTCCTGGAGTCAGTGTCACTGAATTTTTCCTGCGTTTGTCCATCTAACCAAGGAACATATGTTTAGATACTAGCACAGCCATGATTCACTCCAGAGTCAAAGATAGTAAGGATGAATCAACTTCTAAAAGTGGCTTTGTCTCTCCACTACATCAAAGTACTTTAGTGTAAATAATCTTTAAATTATTTTAGGCCTCTGTGCTAGGTGCATCTCTGTATGATGTACGTTTGTTTTTATTCACTTGCACATTATACAAGTCCAAAATGAAGGTACTTCTCATTTATTTTTTGATACACACTAATTCAATGAATATATGAAGCAAAAGGTAAATGCTATGTACCCTGCCAGGACAAAGAAGACATGTCAGTACATTCAACAATGGCCTTCAGAGCACAACCACATCACAGTACATCTTGCTGACCAAACTGACACAATGAATCTCAGAGAGACCTGAAGAGGAACTTCCCTTACACTAGTACTTGTGTGGAAAAAATATAAAGGAAAAAGAAAAAAAAAAAAAAAAAAGATGTACCAGAAAACTTTGTATGCTGGCAGAAGGCAAGCAAGCTGATGCCAGAGGCTCTGAAGAATATTCTGAAGAACAGTTAATCCCCATAAAAGGATTAGACCTCATCATGCTGCCAAGATCTGTGTCTAGCTGGGTTATCAGCTGCATGTGTTGGCTACAAGGGACAGCTTTAACTTGCAACACCTGACTTCTTCAAAATACTCTTTGTTTTGCTTTCATTAATTGGCTTTATTTCTTCAGCCTCCTGTTTTTTCTCTTCCTTTGAATCTTTTGACAAGTTGTACCCTCTCCCTTCTTCCCAACTCATATTCATTGAGTGCTCTTTTGTGTGGAAACTAATCCATTTAGACATTTCATAAAAAGAACCCCAGTACTCACTCCTTTTGTATTACTTCCATGAAAATTTGCATTATAGAGAATAGAATTCACTTTGGCATAAGGAACAAAAAGTTTAAATGAAGCTTCAAATTGTGATTGGTGTTATTCTCCTCTTCTAGCACTTGGAAGCACAAATGTGCCTAAATTGTTTCATTGTTACGAGTCCAAAACTTACACTTTTAATTTGTTGTCTTAAACATAGCTGTTATTTGTCTCCTTTTGATGTCATGCACCAAAGTGTTGGGCAATTGCAAATGTGGATTTGAAAGATACCATAGGTAAAGGTAACTACTGCTCAGGCTGATGTAAGGGAAATGGTTAAAGCATGGGCTTTCCAAAAGCCATTGACTATGATTTGTCAATAATAAACATATCCAGCCTACACTGATACTCCACAGAACACAGATAAAACAGTGAGGAAATGCCGATCCAATAGCCTTGCTCACTGAAAAATAATCTTCAGTTTGTTTATATTATAGGTGATGGAATGTGTTTATGAAAATATGAGTCAGTTCAATGATGCCAGAGTGTATGAAACTTCATATAAATGACCTTATACTTGAGTTCCCAAAGCTTTCTCTAAATCTACACTTCATGCAGCTAACTGCAGTTTTACGTTCACAAGCTCTGTCACAAACTTTTTTTTGCCTCTGCTAGGATTTACATAAAGTCATGAGTTACATGCTCGGTGGGAAAAAATAAAAAATACTGTTTTTCTGTGCAGTGCAAATTATGTTATATTCACTCTCTGCAGGGTATATAACACTGGATGCAACTGAAGCAGGCAAATAGACTACTCACATCACACTGCTTATCTGGTATGATCCCCTTCATAATGAAGTAACACACAAATGTGAACAATAAAAATCAAGAGTCACAGACAACAACCAAATGGACTTCTCTATAAGGAACTCTATCCCAAGCCCTACTCCAGTAGCCAACTGTAATCACTAAATCCTATCTTATTCAAAAACTTTCCAGATTTTGCTAAGTGATATAAAACACATCTTGCTTTCACCACTGCTAATACCGTCTTGGTACCCCTTTTTCTTTTCAGTGCTTCTCAGGTATCACCCTGGACTGCCAAATTTCAGAATGAGAAAAGTTGCATGCCCACATGAAGGGCAAGAATTTGGTCTGCAGCCACTTGGATTATATTAGATTATCCTGTTTTTCAGACAAAAAGCAGTTCCTTTTAGGACAAAAGTTCTTTTGCTTTTTAAAGCTTTTCACCTTGGTTTCTTCAAGTTGTCTTTGGAGATTTTTGGGATCCACTGCAATTGGCTCTGATAGTTGTTTGTTCACAGCTATTTCAGAGGCCTGGAGACTTGACAAAAGTCCAGATGAGGCATCTTCATAATGCTGGTATTTATCCACCAGGTCTTTAAGGTTATTTCCAAGGATGCTACACTAAAAGAGTAGAAAACAAACAAGCAAATACCCAGGCATTAAACTGTGTGCTGCATTTCATACCAAAGTCATACATTCCTTCCTTCCTGAAATACTGCATGATTTTTCCTGCCATCATCCCACTGTCTACCTGATTTCTGAACTAAGACATGACAGCTGGACCGGCTATGCAGGTCTTCCCAGTTTGTGCTCCTGAAAGGTGATTTAGGATCAATTTACCGACACAGGTGGGAAACTGGAATCTAACCCATAGCACTAGAATAAGAAGAGCTTCAGGAATACTTTTTGGTTCACCAATGTAAAGATTCTTTATCAGCACTCTGATATCAATAATGTAGCCAGTGGAAACCACAAATTAAAAAAAAAATCAGGAGAGATATGTACATTCATTAAAATACAGACAGTGGAGTATTGCTTTCATAAATACTTTACCTGCATAGTGAATCCAAAGTGATATGGCTTGGTACTGTACATATGCTTTGTTTTGGTCACTTAAAAATCTCATCTGAACAAGATCCTATTAGTCCTATACATCAGCATGCCCCAAAATGTCTACAGCAAATTATCACATAAAAATGTCAGTGGAACTCTTTCAGACTTTCTGGAGATGGTTTCACAAGCAAAATATGATTGTATCAAGTCATAATATTTACAAACTGTTATATTAAATATTTATACTCTGAACCTTCCAGGCACTTTACTTTAATGTTTACATATGGTACTCGGTCTCCATCTGGTGGGCAGACATAGAACACATTCATTTACATAATGAGTTAACCAAGAACTGACTTTGAGATTTCTTCAACACATACGCCTATAAAATCATGTCTCACATATGTGCAAATGCATATATATATAAGGAAGAGCAATATAAGTATTTATGAAAAGCAAGAAGCTTTTACAAAAGGCAAAAAGGTTACTATAAATTCATTTACCACTTGGAAGATCTCACTAATTGTGGAAGATTTCACTTTTTAGAATTCTGTCCTTCAAGACTTGAAAAGTCTATTTTGCTCTGGATAATTACTGTCAAATATTTAAAGTATGTCTACTATAACTCTACTAAATCTATATATGGAAAGGACAGAATTTGGTAAGTTGACAAATACGAGACCAAAAATCAAGCTGCTGGTGTAGTGTTTTTATGTGCATAAAAAAAAGCTGTCTGAAAATTTTGCAATGAAATCTTTACATTCATACTCAAGACTAATCCAGTAAACCAACTGCAGAAAATCTAACAAGCTTTAGCTTCCCTGTTCATACAAGTTGAATGGGAAAATGAAAACAAGCTTTTGCAAATGAAGAGCTACCTTCACATACTGAGAAAACAAGTTTTACACTGTTTTTGTAATCAAGCAATCAAATCCATGTCTTTACAGAATTTATACTTCTGACCAAAAAAACCTTAAAGAGATAAAAATTTCCAGACAAATATGGCCACTGTTGCAGACCAACACAGTACCAGTGGACACTGAAGTTCTACTAAGGAATTTGAACCTATGATCTTAGAAAATTATGAAATAGCATGGTCAAAGGATACTGACAGCAACTCTCTCTTAAATGGTTCAATTAATAATTATTCCAAAAGTTCAAAATTCTGGAATATTTTCAATATTGAACAACAATGTGTTGGTTTTTTGAAAACAGCTGGAAATTTGGCATGTGAGACCAGTTGGTGATGTTTGTCTAATTCTACCAAACAGATTCCATACATGAACCTGGCACAGAGAGATAGATTATCTTCTCTCTTTAAGGTACATAGAGGATTTTGCATTGCTAATTACTCATTAGTTAGAGACTAATCTCAGATTGTTAAGGATAGAATGTTTACTTGGCAGAGCAGCAGAAAAGAATTTCTGTCTTCAAATGACTGTGTTCCTGCATGCCTAGAGCAGACAACAAAGGTCACATTGGGACAAACTACTTCAGGATACAAACCGATTTGAAATTTTGCATGCTAACCTTGGCATAGTTCCTCTCTTTCTGCACCCATTTTATTAATAGGAAGCCAAGTGAATAAGCAGCTGTAGGAAATATTGCAAGTAACATAAAGAAATGTTATCCATCTAAAAGTATTACAATTTCTTTCCACCCCAAAATGTTACTCAGACATCCTGTACTGCCACAAATTCAGAGTTTGTTAAAGGCTTGAAAGAACAATGAAGAAATCCGGTTCCATTTGTCCCTTATAACACGAAGTAGAAAATTTCATCCATTCAGACGTTAAATAGTCCAGCATTTGACTAAAGCAGATCTTCTAGAAAAGCATCTTGTTCTGTTATCTAACTTTGAGAAAAAAAAGAATTTACAACTTCCCACAGTGTTTGTTTCATCAGCTAACTCCTGGTGTACAAATTGCTAAATCAATTACAGTAGTCTTTCCTATTCAGTATAAATAAAACTTACTTTAGTATAGAGGGATTTGAAGCGATCTGAGGCACTATCCAGTTTATTTTGCACTTCAGTGTACGTTGCTGAAGTATCGATGCCATCTTTGTCAACCTTCACACCATCTCTTTTGCTACATGACCTTGCAGCATCTAAAACTCTTTGTCCAGAAATTGTAATATACCGTAAATCACCTTTGTGAGATATAACATCTTCTGAAAAACTCTTCTGCCTTTTCAGTTTGATCATAATACCACTGAAGTCAGAAGCCCCTGCCTCCAAATTGTCAAGTTCTTGTTCTGCCTGCTGCAGCCAGGTTTCAAATTCACTATAGTCTGCATCAAATTTCTCCAGTTCTTCTCTTAGAGAATGAGTCAATTTCATTTTCCGTTCTGATTCGGCTAAAGCAGTCTCATACTGAGCCTTCAGCTCTTTCATGTTCCTTTGCATCTTGTCTTTTTCTTCGGGGGAAAGGTAGTGCCCTTGTTTCTCCAGCAGTGCTTGAGCAGACTGAGTTGCTACTATGATAGCTTGCTGCTGTGAAATAATTTTCTCATGTTGAGCCTACAAGAAAAAGAAGAATAAACTATGACCAGCACCTTCTCAGATGGTTCCTTAGAAAAGGATATGCAAAACAGTCTATCAAAATGATAAAAGGCTTTTCTAATTTTCATATTATTTATTAAAAGCCCATGGTTTTTTCAGTAATTTAAGTCACTCCTGGTCATCATAATTCCATGCAGTTTCAAAATTTTTACACAACATTCAATGGTAATTTTTGCCAGACACACAAGCCATGACTAAATGGATGTCTTCAAATAATCACTGCAACTCAGCAATACCTGGATGTATATATAACACAAACATTTTACCCTATAGTTCTAAAAGACAGCATTGCGGAGCAAAACTAGACTTTATCAATCTCTTTAACCTTTTTCACTAATATAAATTATTTGCTTATTACTTAGCATTTATGGTAGTGTGCTCAGTGTAATATAAATTTTCCTGTTTCTCTGTCTCAAAATGGGATTTAACAAATACAGCATTCAAAGGTAGGTAACTTTTCAAATCAAAACTGTCCATTTCCTGTTACTTATATTGTAGCTACCATTACAGACAAGCAGACCAAAATGAGTGAAAGCATCAAACATAATATAGATACTTTCTCCTTACACTGAGTGAACAAACATTATTACCTGGGGTTTGAAATTTTGTTTTTCAAAATCAAGAGGAGTGATTCTTATCGATATAGTTAGTCACAAAGCAAGTCCTTCTGACATGCAAAATCAAGACAGAGTCTATGCATGTAAATTTTTCAATCTGATAAAAAACGTTAAGCCACAGAACAGTATGCCAAATAAAAACCATGATTCAAATATATTCTTTAAAAAAGTTCTTCATTCTTGAAGGTCTTCCATTCTCATGTAAAATAGAGATGAAAATAGACTGGGGTTTTTTTTCATGAGTACAGTGGGCAATTTTTCAGTAGGCACTAGGTGCAAAAAAGAACTGTCAAAAAAGTGGAAGCAAAAACATCATGTACGCAAAACAAAGTATCTTATTTTCTTAGGTTGCTTTGGGGGGTTTTGGTTGGGGTTTTTCTTTAATATGAAAGGAAATCCAAAATAGTATCAGCTATAAGCATAATAATTTTCAATAAAATGTCCATCAACCCACACCTAAATGTTCTGGGTATCTTGCAACAACCGGTGAAGTATGAATTGAATACTGCCCCCAATTTAGGAGAGGGGGGCAGTACATACAAGGCCATACAGCAGGTGAAAATCAGCAAGGCAGCTGGGGTTGATGGAATTCCACCTGAAATCTGGAAACATGGGGGCCTTGCACTCCAGGCTAAATTTCACAAGTTCGTACTACGCTGTTGGGAACTAGGTGAACTACCATCAGACCTTCAAGATGCAGTCATCATCACCTTGTATAAGAAGAAAGGAATTAAATCAGACTGTTCAAATTACTGGGGTATTACTCTGCTCTCCATTGCTGGCAAAATCCTGGCAAGAATACTCTTGAACAGACTAATACCTACTATAGCAGAAGGAATTCTACCTGAAAGCCAATGTGGTTTCAGAGCCAACAGGAGTACCACAGACATGGTATTTGTTCTCAGACAACTGCAAGAGAAGTGTAGGGAACAGAACAAAGGTCTCTATGTAACCTTTGTCGACCTCACCAAGGCTTTCGATACCGTGAGCAGAAAAGGTCTATGGCAGATTTTGGAACGTTTAGGTTGTCCCCCCAAGTTCCTTAAAATGATCATCTCACTTCATGAGGATCAGCGCGGCCAAGTCAGATATGGTGATACACGTTTTGAGCCCTTTCTAATAACTTATGGTGTGAAACAAGGTTGCGTTCTCGCACCAACCCTATTCACAGTCTTTTTCAGCATGATGCTCCAAAGGGCCACGGCAGACCTTGATGATCAGGACGGTATCTACATTCAATACCGTACTGATGGAAGCCTTTTCAACCAAAGGCTACTGAAGGCCCACACTAAGACCTTAAACCATCTTGTCCGGGAGCTGCTTTATGCTGATGACGCCGCCCTTGTTGCCCACACAGAAGCAGCTCTGCAGCATTTAACATCCTGCTTTGCAGACGCTGCTGAGCTCTTTGGGCTGGAAGTCAGCTTAAAGAAGACAGAAGTTCTCTATCAACCTGCACCTCAGGAAGTCTTCCATCATCCCCATATCACCATTGGCCAATCAGAGCTCAAATCAGTTCAGCAGTTTAATTACCTTGGTAGCCTCATCTCCTTGGACGGTAAGATTGACGGAGAGATAGAAAACAGGTTAGCAAAGGCATATAGTGCCTTTGGAAAGCTTCATAAAAGAGTTTGGTGAAATAAACACTTGAAGAAAAGTACAAAGATCAGTGTTTACAGAGCCATAGTGTTGTCTACTCTCTTATATGGATCTAAATCATGGGTCATCTACCACCACTGCCTGCGACTCCTAGAACACTTCCATCAACGCTGCCTCTGTACAATCCTAAACATCCACTGCTCAGATTATGTGACCAATACATCTGTTCTTGAACAAGCAGCAGTCACAAGTATTGAGGCCATGGTGCTGAGAACACAGCTGTGCTGGGCAGAGCACGTCTCAAGGATGAAGGACCACCGCCTCCCTAAGATCTTGCTTTATGGTGAATTTGCCACTGGCTGCCACATGAAAGGAGCCCCGAAGAGAAGATACAAGGACTCCCTGAAACAACATCTCAGCCTTGGCCATATTGATCAACATAACTGGTCTAACTCTGGCCTCAAATCGGGAGGTCTGGAGACACACCATCTATAACGCTGCTGATCCCTTTGAGAAAGCACGCAGGATCACTCTCAAGGAGAAAAGACAATGCAGAAAGAACCATGCCTTGCAGAATATACCACCTAAGGAGTCTTTCTGTTGTGCCTTTTGCAACCGGACGTGTCTATCTCGCATTGGCCTTTTTAGCCACCAATGCGCTTGTAACAAATGTGGGTAGAGCCCTTCCCAAATCTTCGTTCGCAAATCCTGGCCATGATGAAATATTCTGGGTTTCTCAACTGTAAGTCAACAAACACCAAAAAACTGAGCTCTTATTATTTTAAATGCTTCCTTACCTGGAAAATCTATTTTTAAAATGGTACGTTGTGATTTTATGTAACTCACCCTTCTGAAGCCTTCAAATACTGCTTCACCCATGTATTAAAGTTATGAGGAATGAAGATAGTAATTTCAGTAAACTACCATTTGCAACCACTGGCAATCAGTGTTTACAGGTGATTCCAGGGGGATGCATAATTTGGCTATCACAAAGATATTTGGAAAAGTCACATAAAGGGTATGAGTTCACATTGCTACTTTTTGCATTTTATTTACCTGCATTAATTTATCAAAATACAAAATAATAATAGACTTACCACAAAGATTCTTTACATTTAGCTGCAGGAAACAACTATAGTAACAGCAGAAAAGCTAACAAATGTGCAATACATTCTAACTACTGAAATTCCTACCACTATGTATCACAATCTTCCTAGTGTCTGTTCCAAAGCCCATGACAGATGAGATTGAATTCACTTATGTTGAATAAGAACTAATATGCTTAGCACTTAAATATTGAACACATCCAGTAAAAACAGTACCTTGACTTTCTGATACTGCTGGTTCAGGTTATCATCTGTGCTTTTTACTAGTCCATCCACCTGAGTTTCAATGTCTGGCTGCATTTCCAGCAGATTACCATTGACATCATCCTCCTCTCCTTCCAAAACTTTCACATCTCCTTCTTCAAAGTGTGTTCCATTCTGTTCTATAACTTTCTTAAATCTCCGGCCATGCTCCGCTTCCTTATCCACATTTGATAACCAATCCAAAAGATTTTCTATTGTGTTTTTGCTTTCTTCCAGCTGTTCTATGGCTGCAACCTACATTAAAATTTCACAGTTTCAGTTTAGAAATCTTCTTTAAGCATCATATCATATGCAAACAGACCATTTAAAATACATTAACATTAAAGAGAATTTTTGATTGACATAGAAGTTGTTGTTTTTTTAATAAGAAAATAAACTAGCAGTTCATTAGTTACCCAAATGAAATATGATTTAATCTCCCTACAGTTTATCAATATGTGTTGGGTTTGAGTGGCCAGGTTTTGGTATTGGGAGGGCTGCAGAGATTGCTTCTGTGAGAAGCTGCCAGAAGCTTCCCCCGTGTCTGACAGAGCCAATGCCAGCCAGATACAAGATGGGCCCATCACTTGCTAATGCTGAGCCCACCAGTGATGGTGGTAACAACTCTGGGATAACATAGTTAAGAAGGGTGTGTGAAAAACTGCAGCCTGAAGAGAGGGGTGAGAATATGTGAGAGGAACAACTCTGCAGACACTGAGATCAGTGAAGAAGGAGAGGGAGAAGGTGCCCCAGGAGCTGGAGCAGAAATTCCCCTGCAGCCCATCATGAAGACCATGGTGGGGCAGGCTGTCCCTCTGCAGCCTATGGAGGTCTACGGTGGAGCAGAGATCCACCTGCAGCCCATGGAGAACGCCATGCTGGAGTAGGTGGATGCCTGAAGGAGGCTGCGACCCCATGGGAAGTCCATGCTGGAGCAGGCTCCTGGCAGGATTTGTGACCCCGTGGGGGACCCACACTGGAGCAGTTCCTGAAGGACTGCAGCCCATGAAAGGTACCTACGTTGGAGCAGTTCTTGAAGAACTGCAGCCTGTGGGAAGGACTCATCTTGGAGAAGTTCATGAAGGACTGTCTCCCGTGGTACGGACCCCACAGTGGAGCATGGGAAAAGTGTGAAGAGTCCTTCCCCTGAGGAGGAAGGAGTGGCAGAGACAAGTCAGTGATGAACTGACTTAACCCACATTCTCCATCCCCCTGCACCAGTGGTGGGACTGAGGGAGAGAATTCTGGAGCTGAATCTAGGAATAAAGGAGGGTGGAGGGAAGGTATTTTTAAGATTTAGTTTTTATTTTGCATTATCCTATTCTGATTTGATTGGTAATAAATTAATTTCCCCAAGTCAAGCCTGTTTTGCCCATGACAGTAACTGGTGAGTGAGCTCTCCCTGCCCTTATCTCAACCCACAAGCCTTTCATTACATTTTCTCTCCCCTATCCAGCTGAGGAGGGAAGTGACGGAATGGCTTTGGTGAGCACATGGCATCCAGACAGGATAAACCCACCACACAAGGGTAAATTGCAAGACTAGTCCCACAAGACATGTAAAAAGTTTGAATAAAGGTATGAAGTGGTTGCCTAAAAACCTTTTCTGTTTCCTGCTTAATCGCTGTTGTCATAGCTTTATCAAGTTCTTTTTTGGATTCTTCTGCCTTCTGGCTAAGAAGCAAACACTTTGTCTTAGCTTCATTCAGTTTCTGTTCCAGAACAGTCTTGTCTTCTTGTGACAACTTTTCTCCATTCTCTTTCAAGAAGGTTTCAGTATTTTTCACAATCTCTGCCAGTGTCTGGGCACTTCTTCTCATGTCTTTTTGTATCTCCTTTGAGAAAAAAGAAAGCACATAGAAGTAAGTAAATTATTCACCAGATCCGTCCAATTAACTTTATTGGAACTCTCCCTTTTCTGGGGTAAGCACCATACTGGTCCTTTCTAACTTGGGAAAGTATATGATACATTACTAAACTGCAGATAGAATTATTAAATTTAAAGACATCAACATCTGACAATGTTCTTGCGGTTCAATTTTTTTTTTTTTTTTTAAATTCCAAGTCTGTTGGCTTACACTGTTATTCAGACTCAGGCCACTTTTTTTCCTTTCTTTAGAAGTTAAAATACTGTATTTCCATGATGGAGAAAAACATATGTCTTATGTTGTAGAAATCTGCTACATTGCAGTTAGTGAGTCTCCTTACAAATTCTTTCCATTACTATCCTAACAGAAAGCTGCTAAAAATAAAGCAACTGAATAAAAGTTAGAAAATTGTAGTTGTCTTTCCCAGTTGGAAGTTTTCCCATGCTTTTTTGTTTTGTTCAGGCCAGGAATGGCATAAGAATACTTTTATTTTAGTTTTAATCAATCATAATATTTTAGTCTCAGAAGAATGTTTGCATCCATTGAATTTCACAGAGGACAGATACTTAGTTTCAGTTTATCCAAAGCAGTTTTCCTAGTCTGCCTCCCAGTTATCTGAGAGGAGCTTTAATTATAACAATTTTGCTGTTGAGCACATTCACCCAGTTACTGAAACAATGACATTTTTTATCTTTATATGCAGTGTAACAATCTTGGAGCTGCAAGACAGAATATTTGATTCTCATTCTAGACTAAAGATTTTGCAGCAATTATGGAATAGAGTTAGGCATCTAAAACTGCAGCTCATTTTAACACTTCAGCAAGTATATTAGAAAGATTTTCCTGGGGACACTGTATCAAGACAAGATGCTCCTCTGACTAAGATCTCTGTGCTCCCTTTCAAACAGCTCACTGAGGAGGAAAGCTGACTTGACATATAAAAGACCTTTTTTAACATCTATTCCCTCTTAAGACACACTTTTTCAATGGCAACTATAAGAAACCAGACAGAAAATAACAACTCATCTGCTAGGCAGTCACAGATGATCGGGAAAAAAAAAAAGGCACCATATGCTGCATCAGTTCTTCACTCCCCTAGATAGTCCATTTAGGCCACAAATTCTTAAGACAGGTAAGAGATACCAGAGGGGTATGAATCTTTCCACTAACTATAAGAAAACTTTGACAAATTAGATGTATCACTTCGAAGAATAATAAAGCAAGGCAAGACGAACAAGGAAATTTCTGCCTTTATAGATTACTAAACCTGACTCGGAGTTCTACAGTATAGCCAACTACTACTAGGAGAGGGAGGAAGAAGAACACCAAGTCCTTCAGTTCTTTAACTATCACAAACTCAATATCAGTCAGGACATAGTCAAAGCTTATAGATGACTGGTAACAGCTGAAGAGCAAGGAAAGCAAGCAAACTGAAAGGGCTTTGTTACATGAGGATACCAAAGAGATTACAAGAAACACTAATAAAAACCAGAATTCAAACCAAAACAAGAGTGAGGCAATGGAAAGCCTCAGGCAAGAGAAAGCCTTGCAGCAAAATTTTTCAAAATACTATGAACAGGAATAAACACACCCTGATACCAGTTAAAAAGCTGGTTGAATTATTTTAGCATAACAAAACTTGTGATTTTATCACATTTGACAGGAACAATCTTAAACTAATATATTAACAAAATTCACGCCTGCTTCAAGAGTGCTTCCTTAAATGTGCAGCACATACTCTTTATTCTGGTGTCTCCTCATTTGGAAGTTTCTGTTCTCCCACTGGTACATACTGGAGTGTAGTCACGGGCAGCAGTTTAAATGCAAGCCACTAAGCCTTTACTTTCTGTAGGTCAAACAAATCTGTTTTATTCTCCTCTCACATGACAAGTCTTGTTACTCAACAAAAGAGTCTAGTCACTCTCCTCTGCACTCAGTCTTCTTTAACTTCTCTGACTAGAATTGTGCCTACCTCCTGTTTGGTCTGGCATTGTTCCAGCTCAGCCTTGCTGTCTCCAATAACAAGAGACTCTCGCTCTCCAATGAGTCGATTTTCAGTCTGCGTAAGCAAATCACAGATTTCCTGCAGTTTCTCTTTGCATTCCTGCTGCCGTTCAGCCACATCCTACATTAGAGCCAAGTACAATTGAACAATAAAACAAAAAATCCTCACTTCAGGAATCAAGAGACACACTAATAAGTATTAGAATATCTTTGAACATCAATATTGCAAAGCAATAATTTTAAAAGTATGCTGTAAACATGATAGCAGTGGTACAAAGAGCAAGATGAACATACAGAAGTTATGGATAAACCTCAAATATGTTGTAAGTAAAAGAGACCATGTTTGATGGAATTGCCCAATAGTAGTCTGGCCATGCACATATGTGAAGGATGAAATCTCCAAATGACAAGAGTGAAAATCCAGTTTCTTAACCACTTGGAACCTGTGATAAACACTATTAATTCTGAAAAAAGGACATCAAAACAGAGGTTAGTTGTGAATGTGAGTTAGCTCTTGTTGGTATGCAAAATATGTTACCTGAATAGAAACTGTGGACTTTTTAAGCAGTACAGTAGAACAAAACACGCAAGCTGATTATTGTTACAAAATCCTAGAAATCTTATCTGTGCCTTTCCTATACTCAATTTTATGCTTCTTTCACAAAATATAGTGGAAACAAATGTTCTTAGAATGGCAAAATAATACAAAGTCTACAGAATGCTAAGGCACTTTTCATTATGCATAAAATGGGGGCTGAGGTGGTGATTCTGAGTCTTAAGAGTGCTTCTGTAAGAGGAGATGTAGTTATGCTGCAGTATCTTATCAGCCTCCTTTTACCCTACAAAGGCTGCTTGCACTTGCCAACTGCATCCATGCCAGCTGAAGACATAACTGTTACAACTTGATTCAGAGCTTTCCCAGTGCCCATGCCTAGAACTGCAAATATCTTGGCTGATTTACTCATATGTTTGTCCCTCTAACCTGTCTCAGTCAAAACAAGCCATGGTAGCCAGGATTTTAACAAATCTGGTTCTTTAACTATAAAGATAAGCACACTACTATAAATATAAGCAGACAACCTGGCCAATTAAAGGAAAAGAAAATCAAGACAGAAGTGATAAGCAATGTTGTGATAGTAAATTCAGTGATTAATATAGCTCAGACCAATTACTGATATAGCTGCTAAAGAAACAACACTTGTGAGAAACCTCAAGTAAATTTCTCTCATGGCTACAAAGAGTAGACCCATGTCTCTCCATAATCTAATATGCTGTTTCTGTGACTATACCAAGAAAGGCAAAAATGATAATTCACCAAACTTGAGCAATACCAACTTTGTAGAACTACAAATGTATCTGTAGTAAAAAGGGAAAAGATAGGAATACACTCAATACTGCATGCTAGTATTCAAATTCCTCATCCATAGACAAAACACTTAATGCACATTTACACAGAAAAGCAAACCTTCTGAGCACCCAGCTCTTGCACTGCCTGTAACTGAGTCTCTAAACTTTCCACTTGAGTAGTTATTGCTTCCTGTGCTTCCTGAAAAGATTTCTGGGTGGTATTTAAGAGCCTCAGCAGCTGTTTGCTCTGACTAGGAGAAAGATCTTCAGCATGTTCAGAAATGAAAAACTGAACATCAAATGCAGTGGACTCCAGTTGCATTTTTTCACAGCTGAACTCTGCAGCATTGTTCTGTAAATGAAGTGAAGGGAATTACTAGCAATGAAGAAAAAAGTCAGTACAAATAAACCACAAGTATCCCTATCATCTTTTCTTAGCCCCTGTTCCAAAATGCTTTTGCTAGACAGTTTGGTCACAGTAAATCAAAACTCAGCTATGACATTAGAATTTGTGCATGGTTTCTCTCAGGACAGTCTGTTTTCAAGCAACAAATAATGTGATCTTGCACATCGCTATTTCTTTACTCTCTCATGGATGTCTCACAACTGACTGTCATTCAACTATGGAAGATTTATGACAAGTTAGGTGTAACATTTCAATGTTCCAGGTCTGAAGACCCAGAAATGTCAAAATATTTACTTGAAATCATTCTTATTTTTAAATTCACAAAGAGAAGTCCTATTCCTAGCAATGGGGCAAATTCTGCCAGTAGTTACATATTGTGGAACCCCTATGAGATTACCATGTATACCAGAACTTTATTAAAGCACATAAAAACAATTAAAATAAGTTTTATTCATATATACAGAGGTGTATGAATTACTAAAAATTTGATCTGATTTGTTTTTCATGATGATGAATTTATGGAGTGTGTAATGAAGGGACTTTTTATCCTAACTTGTGTTCTCACATATAATTGATTTGAAAGGTAATTAAATTTCAGTAAAGATTCTGAACCTTATGCATAAAGATCCAATCACTGAAATATTTGTATTATAAATTAGATTTCCAAAAGTTTCAGATTAACGAAAGTAAGCAGAATCAATAGCTTTCTCAGTAATCCTAACTTTATCAAATGTTTTTTGCAAGGGAAAATGCAAATCAACAAGATTTTATTACTGGATTATCAAGTAGTTGTTTCTTAAGTAATTACTTCTAGCCATCTGTTTAAGTGATAAAGATTAATGAGCCTGAATACAAAACCTAGCTAATAATTCATAGTAAGGACCAACATTTATCAGAAACACCAACACCTGCCATAAAGAATACTTACTTTAAATAGCTGTAAGCTTCTCTTCATCTCCTCTATATCATTAGTATTCATGGTGAAGTCATTCATTATTTTACTGTTCTCTGTGATCCAGTCTGAAAATCTCTGCAGTTTACTTAAAAGTTGCTCGTGTAATATTCCAAGCTTAGACTGGAAAGGGAAGTTGTATATTTATTTGGGCTCCTGGAGTCTAGTCACACTTTCTACCATATTGAATTGAATCGTACATGTATTTTTATACTAAGATGAAACAAAAGAAAGCAAAACCAAATTCCTTCATTTTAGCCCAATTACCTTGAAGAAAAGCAAGGTAAAAACATACATTGATAAAAACATACCCTTTCTGAGTCAACAGCATAGAGTATTTGTTTTGCTCGTTTCGAAGATGTATCACAGACCACCAAAAATGCTTCCTGTAAATAGTCATAGCTTATCTTTAGCTCTTTAAGTTTCTCTTCTGGAATATCTCTGTTACAAAACTTTAAGAATTCTTCGGTTAACTTCATGTCCTTTTTTAGGACAATTGCAAACGTAGCCAGTCCTGATTCAAATGACTATGAAAAGAACATATATAGAATGGATTAAGTTACTAAGAAAGACATTTTAATCTGAATTACATTAATTACATTTTAAGTCTCTTTTTGTTTAATCTAAGGGCTATTCCTAGCACCCATTACTGAAGTACAAGCATAAAGGACATATTACTTACCTCTAGCTGCTTCAGTTCATCTCTTAGTATTTCCAGGTTGTTACTAACAGGTTGCTGGTTATCTAGGTGGCTTTTCATATCTTGAAGCAATGCCAAATGTCCTTGTATTTTCTCTATTAACGTTAAACATTGCTGTATTCCATCAAACTGAAAATGAGTTTTAAAAATAAGAGAAGGTTTTCCAAACTGATAGAATTGAAAATTAGCAATAAAAGTCCTTGGGTTTATTATGATTAATTTTAAATTTATCATTTAATTTTTCAACCATTTTTCCAGTTCAATTATTCTTTCCAGTAATTGGAAGGATTCATGCAATTCCTTTAATATAGGACACTGAGAACATATCAGCTGTTGTTACTCACCATGCTAGTGTGGGCATCTTCCAGGACTGCTTCATTGGTTTTGAAAACAGACTCAGTAAAGTCTTTGGATGGGCTGTCTGTCTTCTCATGCTCCTGGTCACTTTTCCAAGCAACAGTTGCATTATCCGCCAATGTTTTCTCTTTAGCAATTTCTGATCCAAACTCTGATTGTTCTGTTGAGAAAAGAGTACAAAGTCCACCTACTTTTCCTTTATCCTCATGTTCTGTGGTGGTACCAGCAACCTGTGAGCTCATAAGGAAACCAATTATCAGCTCCTCTAACTTGCTTGCACTTTCATCTCCAGGTGAGATTTGAAAAATCTCCAGAAGTTCAGAAATAGTCGGCTTAGGAACAGGAGCTTTCACGTCTGTTTCATTCCTCCTTTTATCTACATCAGTCATCTTTTGCTTGCAGGATTCCTGCTTCAGAATATCATGAAGAAGATCAGGACTTCTGTAATCAGGCCAAAGCAATGAAGGAGCATCACTGTCCTTGGGCTCTGTACACGGTGTGGTAAACATTAATGCAGTTCTAACAGAACTGCTCGTTTGCTTGAGATTTGACCCACTAGACTTTTCACTCACAAGCTGGGTGCTTCCAACCATTGTGAGTAAATTTTGCATTAAACTTTTGGTATCAGAGTAACTTAAAGGTTCAGCTTCCTGCTTGCAGTAAGCACATCCCATTTTCAATTTCCTTTGTAACATATTCCGTAAGTCTTCCATTAGTGTGTCAGATATTTCTGGTGATTGTGAAATACCTTCCTTTACTTGAAAATCTTTGCAAGGTCCCGTTTCCTTTTGCAATGACTCCATGGACATTTGGTTTTTGAAACCATTTCCAAGGGACAAAGTCTCACTGGTCATGAAATTTTCTCCCTTTTTGTTTTTCAGCATCTCATATTCTTTCTGGGCACCATAATTCAAGTCAGCCCCTATGCTACTCAGAATTGCAGAAGAAACATCAGTGGTATGGGTAAGTCTCCCAGAAGATAGCACTTCACTTTCATCCCCTGATTCTCTGGCATCCTCAATATTTCCTAAAGCATCTGGTTTTATGGGGGAAATTTCACTGTCATTGCTGCTTCTGTGTTCTGAAGAGTCTTTAAGAACATTGGCAGTATTTTGACAGATAACTCTCCCTGTTTCTTTGGTTATGCTAATTTCCTTTGGTTTCACTGTATCAGTTGGGGGGAAAGAGTAAGCATTAAATTCACTTGAATGCATTTCTTCTGTATTTAGAAGTAAATCCTTTTCAATCTCTATACCTTTTTTCTCTCTTTCTGTGTCCTCAAAACAGGAGAATTCAGTTTTATCCAGTTCTGAATGGCCACCTTCTTTTATGCCTTTTGTATATTGTTTTAAAGAAGGAGGAATGTTAGCATTCCTAAATTCATCTGATCTTGCAACTTGAATGTCAAAGAAAGCTTGATCAACAGTTACTTTTTCTTTACTCGCAACAGAAGTTTCTCTATCAGCTTTAATTACTGATGCATCAAATATTTCCCCAAGGCTTTCCATCTGAATGGGACTTTTACTTAGTCCCATGATATCACATTCCTCTATAATATTTACTCTATTTTTACTTTCTGAAAGAATTTCCAAACCTCTTCCTATTTGACCATGCTTCCAGCTGGTGACTGGATCTACTGGGTCCCTAAGTGAGCTATCATTATCATCATTCATGTAACGCATATCTATAGGGAATTTATTGTCCATTTGGGATGAACTTTCCTTTAGTTGTTCCATATCATTTAATACTTTTTCCTCTGCAACTACTGCTCCTTTCTGTCTTTGCCCATGATTTGAATCTAACATTGGCACGGTACCGTTGTCTTTATTCGTGCTATCAGTAAAGCATTCTGAGAGAAGCAAATTTGACCAAGTACTTTCATCATTATCAGTAGCTTGCTTTGTTGTCAGGTAGGTTGTTACACTGACATCAGATTTCACAATACCATCAAAAAGCTGAGAACCTGGAACCTTAAGCCATGTTTCATTATTTTCTTCACTTGTAGAGAATGCCCATTTAGTGTCAAGGGTATTTTCCAACTGAATAGGCTCAGTAGTATCTTGTAAGATGTGTTTATTTTTGACATAAGTCCCATATTCATCTTCTGTTTCCTGCTGTCTGTCTTCTTCACTTGTACATGAAATATCAACATATCTTTCCTCAAAAGCATGTGACATTGATTCACATTTTCCTGAAGACAGATTTCCATTTTCATGGGTAGACTGGAATTGTGAAGTATATCCTGTCTTGTGGCCTAAAGAATAGCAACAGTCATCAATATTCTGATTACGTTCATTGCTTCTTTCTACATCTCCTAAGGAAATTAACAGCTGGTCACCTTTATCTACACACTGATGATGTGAATAAAAAATATCCATTTCATCTTCACTGTCAGAATCAGTGTCAGAGTCATCATAACTATCATAATCCTCCTCATAATCTTCCCCCTCCTGTGTACCTTCAGATTCATCCTCATAGGAATCACTTTCTGCTTTCATTTCAACTTGCTCATTTCTGTCTTGTACATCTGCTTCATACATCTCCTGTAAAGAACTTATGCCTCCCTCCTTTCTTCCTTCACTCTCCACAGTAACTGGTAACTCTTGCTCCTTCTCTCCAAAACTTCCTTTTCTTTCCCTTTCCTCCTTAGGGATTCTTTCCATGGCTTTGGCACTTGCAGAAGCTGTACTTATGCTCTCAGGTTGCCTTTTCCCATTTATATGGACATTCTCTTTAGCATTAGCTCCAAGTTCCTGAAAAGAGGTGGTCTCTTCTCTTAGGGCTATTAGACCACCTCCCTCCTCCAGAAAAACGAATGGAACTGATCTTCCAGCCAGTTCTGGCTCTGGTGTATCATCATCCCCCAACTTCAAGGTATCAAATCCCTTATCACCTTGAGAAGTGTCAGAGGAATCATCATCATCAATTTGAGGAGTGTTATAGACATCACTGTCATCATCATCAGCCTGAGGTGTTTCATAGGCGTCGTCATCATCCTCATCAAACTGAGAGCTGTCATCTTCAGAGGTTACCTCACCACACTCTTGCTGCAAGCAGGTACTTTCAAGCTGTGGAATGCCATCACTCCCATCTACTGATGAGTCAGAACTAGTGTAACATGGCACTAACCTGTGGAATGTAAGATCACTTTCTTCTACTGTCAGCCCTCGTGCAGCGCTGTTACTGTCCCCCATAGCTGGTCCATCGTGTATAACAGTATCGCCAACCAACAAAGGCCCGTGGTGCACGTCTCTGCTGCCTTCCAGACACAGTTTATTCTGAAAATCAATACAATCCTCCAATGATGGCCTTCTATGTACATAAAGATAGCCCTCTAGGGATGGTCTGTTAGGTACATCAGCATATTCCTGTAGAGGTTGCTCACTGTGTCCATTGTCTTCGAACTGTAGTGTGTCACCACATTGACAAACAAATTCTTCTGGAAGTCTATATACAGTGTCTGCACTGATGGATGAACGACTACTCTGAAAATCGTCTTTCTTGCTGTTATCCATTACCATTCTGCTACCATCAGCTTGCAATATGTGAGGCCTGTATTCTGTGCACCTTTCCAGCTCTCTCCAGGTTTTCTTATCTGACAAATCATCCACATTCAAGGAATTTTGTAGGCTTTTATCACTCCTGTTTTCATTACCCAGACTGTCACCCATATAAATCTCTTCCTTCCCTGTTTCTGAAATAAGACTTCGATTGAAGTCATTTGGAAGATACCCCTCAATACTTCCTGAATTCGCCTGCTGATTGTTATGCTTATACAGTTCTGTCCACTTAGAAACCTCCAAAAAACCTCTGAGTGCATTTCTGTTCATGGAATTTTGAGTGTTACTTACTACATTTCTGAGTTCTGCAGGGAGAGTTAACAACATCTCCTGTGTATATTCTGATTGCTCAGTGTCAATAGCATTGCAAACATCTGGTCCGCACTCATGGAGATCTTCTTGTGAAGGTATGTAATTCCCCAAATCACCAAACTGATTTAATTTCCTGCTTTTAGAAGCATTCTCAACACCCGAAAGGTCACCCTGAACACTGTCTGCTGACTTTAGGTTAATTCCTTTCGAGCTTACATATTTGTTACTTAACTCCATTTCTGACACACCAGCATTGTATGCAGCACCATCACCTTCCAGCAACATATTGATTGCTTCTTGCAGTTGTCCATCATACAACAAAAGTCTTCCTCCAGTGTTTGCATCCATATAACTATTTACCATCAGGTAAGATATGAATAGTTTCTTAGCTTGATCTAAATTATGACACACAGGGTCATCTGTGCCACAATCTTCATGTTCCTCCTCACAGTCATGAAATACAGATGGCAGAAATTCATATGTTGATAACCATTTTGCAGCATTTTTACAAGGGGACTTTAATTCTTCTACACTGGGCATTTTATCTGGTAAAGTCACATTGGTCAAAACAGATACAGTATTGCTATCTATGATCCCTGATTCTGCAGCCTTCTCAAGACTGATTATTTCACAAGTTTCTGGAATGTAAAGTGCAGCTATTCTCTTTCTATCATTCAGTATTTTGAATGCCAGCTCATTTGTTATCATATCTTGGTGCAAAGAAGTTGATACAGGGAATATTTCACCAGTGTGAGGCCAAATTAATCCCACAAAGCCCTTCTGTGCTTCCAATACCAGCAGGGCACTGGTAGATGATATTAAGTTGCATTGTACAGCTTCATCAACGGTCAACCGTTGCCCTGAATTTTGACAAAGGATTCCACCCGTCTGAACCTGATGTGTGAGGATCCCGCAAGCAGTGTCCTGATCTATCACCCCTTGTCTCACGGCCTCTTCCACAGTCATTCGTTTCCCTGAGTCAGGGTCAATGATACCTCCAGACATTAACTGAGCACCCAGCATCCTGAACATTGTTTCCCGATCAATGAGCCCTTCATGGGCTGCCCTCAAAATAGTTATCCTCCTTCCACATTTTAACACAATTCTACCTTTTTCTTGTGGTTTCACAGGTAGGAGTCTTAACCCTGTTTCTTCATGTATTATGCTTCTATGAATCATCTGTTCAAGGGAAATTTTCTCAGCACAGTTGGGGTCTATGAGATCTTTACATGTGTCTTGTCTTTCCAGGAGTTTTGCATATAATGTTGGAGAAATCAGGTTTCTCTGGAAAGCACTCTGAAAAGTCAGCTTGTCTCCAGTAGATGGCAAAATCAAATACCCACTTGAAAGCTGATTCTCAAGAATTTTAATAGCCAAAGGTTCTGAAATTAGACCTTGTTCTAAAACTGAAACAACTGGAATATTTGATAATGATGATTCTGAAATAAGCTTTTTTGCATTACTTAATTCCTGCAACTGCAATAGAATCTGCTCATCAATTAAGGCATGAGCTTTAGCTTCTTCCAAATCATAACACACTCCTAACTCTGGAGAAATGATTCCAGAAAAAATCAGCTGGTTCTCGAGCAATCTAATTCCAGTGTCATAGTCAAGAAAACCTCTTAAAATAGACTGAAAGACTGAAAAGACTTCTCCAGTAGTTTGATCAATGACACCAGCAATGACTTTATTCACCTAGAAAGGAATATAAAAGAGAAGATATCAATATTTTTGGACTATATATTTTAAATTTTCTTTTGATTTTGAATGCATGATAAGCAGAAAAACATGTACTTACCAGGCCTGGCGAAATGCTGTGAATGTTAGCAGCTCAAATGCGCAAGTGATCTATGTCAGTCACTCAATAGCACACGATGTGATAAAAGATTTAAAGTCAACATGCATCTGTGAATTGAAAACCTATGCTTTGCATACATACATAGGGTTAGTGAAAGATAATAGAAGATATGATCGCAGAGTGAGCAAATAGAACATATACCTGAAAGGCAAATTTTCATGCTATAAATGTCTTGTGAAAGGTTAGAATATTTGGAAACAGTATGTGATTCAACACAACCATGCTATTCATGTTTACAGCATACAGCACTTCTGTATATACACTCAACAATATGGAATCAGATACTCTAGCACCAAATATTGCATTTAGTTTGCATGAAAAGCATGAAGTCAGTTCCGCAACATTATCTGAACTCATTACACAGACACTGCCTGTATATGTATATGAGAACACTCCTTTGCAAGATAATTTTTGAGAACTCCATATTTAAAACTAATATCCATCAATAAATGTATTTGTAGTGCCTCAGAGCTAATCATGTTATGTGTTCCCATTTTCAAATGTAGAAAAATTTTAAGAAAAACTGAAAGTAGAGCTCTTCTAGGACATTTCTGAATTATATATGGGAGAGATTATCATGTTATTTTATGGTGTCATTTTTGCAGCAGAAACGCAGGTTTATTTAGCAGTCAAAGAATGGCTTTTAAGAGAAGAGTTAAGAGATGAATGATTTGTTTATCTTTCTTCATGCAAGGCACACATTATTAAGACTCTTCACAAAAGAAGTCTGATGAGTAGAATGTTCATATGCACAGGTGAGGTCACACACAGTATTTTACAGAAAATACATAACACCTTCAGTCAACTAAATCTCAAGTTTCTTCCACACACTGTTAGTTGCAGCTTCTTCTTTTGCTGATCATGTGGGGTTCGAAAACCATGCAGTAAAACTCAAGAGAGATTGAAATCTAAGTTTCTATCTTGTTACCTTTTCTTCCATCTTTTCATCACTCAGATACTGCGCTTCCTGCAGCTGCTTTAAAGCTTCATTGGATAACAAGCTGTAGCTCTCCTGGAGAGATCTGACTTGCTTTTCCATTTCATGTCTTTCTTCATCGGTCATTCTATTATGAAAAAAGAAAGGATCTCTTCGGGTAATTCATAACCTATTGGAAGTGATCTACCTACCTTTACTTAAAAAAGTGGGGCAGAAATTGGTACAAGTAATCTGGAAAAAATACAGCCTAATTATGAAGATGGTCAAGAGTGCTACAAACTGCTTGCAGGTATTCAGGAAAAGAAGCATTTAAGCTTTGCATGTGCCTTTGTCTACTGATTCTCAAAGACAGGTAACAAAACTAGCAAGCAGTCATGAGATATTTCAGCAATTTAGTATCTTAAACAGTTTTTTTTCAGACACAGATGAAACAACCTTGTGACATATAGTTCAAGTACTAATTTGTTATGAATTTGTAAATTATTTTGACTCCAAATAAAAATTCAAATATCTAATATTTTTAAGCTGACCAGAGGTATATAAAACAAGCCAAGTTCTTGAAATTGACAAAACTGCACCAAGTTTCACCAAACAGGAAGGCAAAAAACTCCCAAACTCACATACTTGCACATGAAATGCAACTGGAACTGTAATACAAGGACAGGATTTATTTTTAACCAAACAGTATGTATTGATTCAATTAATTTATATTATTTGAAAAATAAAAAATGGCATACTTATCACTGTGCTTAGCTAAAAATGACTGAGTAGTCTGCAGAGCTTCAGCTATTTGTTCTTTCTTGGTTGACATTTCATGCAGGGAAATCTGAAAAAGAAGCAAACTGTGTTCAAGACTTAACTATGTACATAAATAAAACAAACAAACAACATAGTATTTCTGTCTGGAACTAATCTCAATAATGTAAGAGTTGGATTTTTTTTAAATACTAAATCCTTAGAGCAATATTATTTATTATGTAATTGTATCATTTACATATGGATAAGTCATTGTGCTATGCCTTTTCATTAAGTAACCTGTTTGTATTAGAAGACTATCAAGCAAAACAAACAGAATTTATTTTAAAATGTTATTTGTATGAAAATTAACCAATCATTTAAAATCACTTATAGTTGGCACAGTTTATAGCAGCTTTATAAAGGTATGTATACAATGGTCATGTTCAAGAAGTTGCTCACCAAAATGAAAGATATCTTTTTTAACATATCTTTTTTAAAAGACCACAAGCCTTCATGAAATACAACATCAGAGACAAATGCAATATCAGATGGCTGAAAAAATGAATTATTTATTAATATTCTCCCCACTATCAGTTCTGTCATCCCCACTAAAGCACTCATTGTGGCAGGGGAAGTTGTGGGAATTTAATCTTTTAATTTTTCTGAGAAACTCCCTGCAGTCATTTTGGATAGATAAAGGCAAATTATCAAAGGGGAGTCTGCAAGCTGGAGATACGTTCAATGCAGATGCTAAGAGAACTTTAGCAAGGTGCTTGGGCCCTGCATTCACCTGGGCCTGGACTCAACCAGTTCTGTCCTTGACTGCATTGTGTTAAAGGGCCTGAAAAGTCTCACTTTGCAGTCACCACGAGCAGGCCACGATCTCACCACTTGTGCTGCTTGTACAGGAACCAAGAGAAGCACTGTATGCACTACACAAGAACGTGATGAGAGCAGGCTGAGGTAGCCAGTGGGATCACAAGCTCCACTTTACTCAGGAAACCAGTGTCACTGTGGTTGCTGTGTGCACCCTGTCACCACTGGTACCAGCTTCTCCTCCCAGGACATGACTACATCTCACAGCAACCATAATGTATTTCAGCTATCAAATCACCACTTTCGCTGCTGCTACCTCAATAGGTTGTTTCACAAGAGAAGCAAACACTCTCAGCAAACACTCTCAGTCTTCCACAGCAAGGGAGCGTGTCACGGAGGAAGCCAAGGCAGCTAATTCACCGGTTATTCACTGAGGGCTCAGGCTGGACAGGGGAAATGACACCCACAGGTAGTGTGGTAAGCTGAGATGCCCTAAGGATTGAGCACTGGCTCAACACTGACGAAGGTTTGCAGCATTATCATTAACAAGGGCAGAAAAGGAGCAGCACTGAATGTTTTTGCAAATCCTGATCCTAACTACTAGCAAGTTACCAATCAGTATGCTCAAATCAATACAAGCTTACTTCGTCCTATATATATATAGGCACAAACTCAGAGCTTGCACTGCTTCTCTATGAACAAGCAGTGTGCTGCGTCTGGTGGCCATCAGGACTGCAGGTTTGCTGACCTGCCCAACAGCAAGCTTGATTTACACACACGCTGCTCCAGTGGGTCTAACCAGCACCTGCATGGGTCATCAAAATAAAAACACAGGAACAGGCTGCAAAGAGGGCCAAAATCATGTGTGCAGGACCACACATCAGGTCCTATACTGAGGTATGTGGATAAGACATCACTCTGTGCCTGTGCTGCTCACTACACAGGCAGACCTTCACCTACTGAAATCTTTTTAGGTGTCACTAAGCTATTTCGTGGGACAAGCCTAGGAGGGGAGCTCCTAAAAATTATAGGAAACTTCACAGATGAAAATTTATGGTCAAAGTTACAACTGTACGCAGTGACAATGTACCTGTTAAATACAAAGGCTTCAAGATGGGCCACTCCAGCAGCCTGTAGTGCGATAATAAAAGCCTCAGCCAACAGCTGTTGTACTTCCTAGGACAGCAGTTTTTACTATTTCTTAAGAAGACCCATCTGAATATCTTTTCAAAAGCAAATAAATAGAAACCTGGCTTTCAGGACTGTCCTAGCAGCTTCCTCCTTCCTGGTTCTCAAAGCGCCAATCTGCCAAGATGCACTGACCCTCTACAAAGGCTGAGTTATGGTGTGCAGTGTCCAGTTTCTCTAAACTGATATTCTGCAGTGTCAGAATACATCACACACTAGATCTGTAAAAAGCAGTGTGAACTTCTTCCTGAGTAACATGCTTGTGTCCCTAAACATTGATGTTCATGTACCCAGCCCTCCACTCACAACCAAACGTGAAATTACACCTTGAGGAAAATGTGGATGGAGATTTGTAAGAAAAAAAGTATTTACGGAATATTTTGGCAAAAACCTAAAAAGACATCTGTGTACCTGCTGCTTAGGCAAGTCTGTCTTTTCAGCCTTTTCTCCTTCTTCTTTGCTGAGTGTCTTGCTGAGGTTTGACACCCATTTTAGTAAATCCCCAGCTTTCTCAACATGTTCCTTCTTTTCCTCTTCCATTGATTTCTGAGGAGCACCACGAATTGTAAGAAACGTAAAAGTAAATTGTTGAAATATGTAACATTAACATTCATACAAACACAACTCTACCATAATGTCATTATTATCACATAAACATAAAATGATTTCTTTTTATTTATCACCACATGCATTACTATGACACTTTGATGTAGGAACAAAAATGTCACAGAGAGATTAACAAAATAATACCTCAAATGATTTGTAATTATGATAAAGGTGCTTATTCATACACACATACAATCATTATAAAATTATTGATAAAAGGAAAAAGCATAGCTATCCAGCCATTACTCAGCAAATAAAAATCTAAAAAAAATTGCATATAAAGTATCTTTGAATTGCTGCCTTTGCATTACCCTCAGGTGTGGATATGTACAGCCAACATAGGATAACAGTATTTTGCAATATATGCACATGGATTACTAAATTATAATTGGAAAAATACATTGCCTTTATGTCTACAGAAACAAGAACAATAACAGTAAAATACTGAGACATTTAATTTTTTTCTGCACAGAAAAACATATTCCTTTTATTATAAGTACAACCTGTTAGTAGGTGGACATTTATCAATACTGAGAAAACATGCTTAAGCCCTTCCATGTATCACAAGTAAAAATAAAGGCATTTTATTTAAATGGACTTTTTTTATTTGATATGCAATTGTAATTCATTTGCCTATTAGAGCATGAAAACATTTCTAAAGAAAAAAGGTTACCTGGAGTGAGAGAAAAACTTACAACTTTACAGTGTAAGTAGCCCAATGAAATTAATGAAATACCAGTGTGAGAAAAAGTACTTATGCATGTGTGTTTACTGCACTGCAGACTTAATCCTTGTATATTTTATTGCCACTTTTGTAAAATAAATGATATCTACAAACTGATTTGTAATATTAAATTAAGTAACAGGTCACATGAAATACTGCACTGTGTTCATTCGCAAAATGGGCAATCTCTTTCAATCTTTAATGTAAGGATATGATCCTTGTCTCACCTAAATCTACCCACCTTGCACTAATGTTAACTTCACCAACCTGAGTATAATTTCTCATTCACGCTACCTGTATGTAGGTAATGTCAGAGAAGGCCTTCAGGGAAAGACTGAACACATAGATTGCATTTTGAAATTATGAATCTGCCTGTCTATAAATTTCAGTTTTGCAATAAGTAATATCTAATTCTAGTTTCAGTGGTTTATACTAATAAGTGGTTTGTAACAATTAGTTTTACAGCAATTCATTATTATGCTAGAAAACATTTATGATTGTCCACAAAGGCCACCACATTTCCTTAACTTGAATGGGTTTTAAAGCAGGGCCCAAAATGAGTACTAATATCTTTTGCCTACTACGAATTATAGTAAAGACTGGAAATTCCTGTTTTTATGGGCTGAGTTGCTTCTAACAACCGCAGTCCAGTGTGGCAATCAAAAACAGCTCTCTCTAAAGCTTCTTTATAGGTTATCTTCTTCTTAGTTTTGGGGCATGTTAAAACTTTAGCCTGCAATTTTTCACCCTTCATCTTTGTAGCTGTGACAGCATCAATAATACCACTCTTAATTGCATCTTCCATTGTTAACCTGGAATGAGACTTTGGATCTATCAAGCCACCAGTCAGGTACTGATACTCCAGGCAGCGCATGCCCATTTCTTTGTCTATGGCATTTAAATGCACAGCTTCAACAGCTGACATAACAGTGTTCCTTACAGGATGAATGATCCCAGTAAAGATCAGCTCACACTGCTGGATTTGCTTGGCACAACCATCATCAATTAACTCCCTTTGCAAAGCTTCTGAAACACTGTACTTTTTCCCAGTAAATGGATCAATTATACCTCCTGTACTAACCTGAGCTTCAAGACATCGAAGGGCAGTAACTCTGTCTACCAAGTTTTTACGTGAGGCTTTCAAGACTGGAATTCTTTCGTTGGTTTCAGAAAGCCAGAACCCTGCAATAGGACTGTTTAAATCTTTATTTGGCTGTGAACTGCTAACTAAAATATCACCAAACTCATTAACTGTGATTAAGCCCTCCTTATATTTATCAACTGATGCTCTGTCAATTCTACCTTGATTTAAGGTCTCCTCAATATTAAACTGTACGCCAGTTTTAAGATCTGTAAGCAAAAGAAAAGAATTCCCATCCGAGTCAAAACACGTAGACTCCTTCCAATCAAATTCCTGTTTCGAAAGCTCAAGATATGTAGCTTTATCAATACATTTCTTTTTATAAGCCTCGTATGATGTCATTTCAGCTCCTGTGTTGACATCTACTACAGAAATTTTATGACTTTTCTCTGCTGATGGACTGCTTATTTTCCTTTCACCAGCTGGAAGCAGAAAGCATTTACTGCTTACACTGAACAAACACATTTTCAGCAAATCACAGTAGTACATAGCTTTCCTGTTATTTGGATTGTAAAAACATTTTGCATTACTAGAAGGTTCATGCAAAAATTTTAAAATTGTGTTATTAAGCAAGCCAAGATGCACGGCAGTTTCTGGAGGTACACGAACACTTCTTACAGGATCAATTACCCCCCCACTTGCAATTTGAGCCTCAAGGATATTTTTACCTTTTTGTCTCTCTAAAAGTCTAGCTTCCACAGCCTGAAACACAGAGAGCACTTTCCCAGAACAGCAATAGCCCAAAACAGCTTTCTCTGCCTCAAGCAGTCTACTCTTGAATTCACTATCTGCAAGCCCTCTAACAACCGAATCATCAACAGAGAATTTCTGACCTGTTGTGGGATCAATGATGAAACCAGTAGCTGCTTGGGCCTCTAAAAATGCTAATGCCACTGCTTTTCCTATGATTCTTCTCTTTGCTGCTAAAGCAAAAGAGAGTATCTCTTTGCTGGATTCAAGGTACAGCCCAGCTATAGCTGTAGGTTTAGTTAAAAATTTTTCAAGAGTTTTCTGAATCTCATCAGTAGTTTTCTGCCCTGAAATAAGCTGCTCAGCTGTCAGCCTGTCTAAAAGTTTAACTTCGATCAACTGTCTGGCAGTTACATCATGTCGGAGACCTTCAAATTTAATAGCATCATACTCCTCTGTAAAATATTCCTGCTGAGTAGCATCATCAACGGTTCTCAAAATCTCTTCCCCTAAGAAAGAGTTCATCTTTGCAAAGTCTTCTTTCCTAAACCCTTCGGATGTTTTGTATTCCTCAAACATTCTCTCTTCATTACCAAACGTCTTGTCATTTTCTTGGTTTAACGTTGTGAGTTCAACATGCATGTCATAGTGCTTGTTCTTCACTATCTGTAAATAGGAATTTTTTGACACAGTGAGAAATACAACTTCAGACTGTTCTGTACGTAATTCACTCCTAAATCCACCACCAGAGAAATCAAAGGGAGAACTTGAATGCAAGTCAGAAAGGAGAACTGCTACTAGCATTAGAGAGAAAAGAAACACAGATAGTTAGAGTTTTGAAGTGCATTTGCCATTTTAAATATTTATTCAATAACAGGAATATGACTAGACTAAGCATCAATAACTGTTGTTGCTACTATGTGAACCTACTACTGTTAATCAAAGCTTATTTTGACCAATAATGATACAATGATGTATGTGAATTTCTATTTCCAACACAAACTTTTAAAATAATGTTTCTTAGATATTAAAGAATCTGGTACTGAGGTCTAATGAAAAGCTTTTTGTGTTGCGTAAGAATGAAGGGGTTCCCTTCACCAAGGTAGGAACATAAGACACCTTAGAGAGAGTAGTGATAAAGTATAACTAAAAACAAACAAACAGACTATAATAAAGAGCAGACTAGGAAGGCAAATCCTCACAAAATGTAGTGTGTACCTCCAAGGGATGCAGTTTTACCACTCCTAATTCATGTTTTGTGTCTTCTCCATGTCTAAGAGTTTGTCTGGAACTGTGTAGGTTCCTGTTTCTCAATGTGTCCTTTTCAGTGGTTCCAGATATTTGGCTTGCTTTATCAAAAGTTATGTGGAACTGTGTACTCATTTGTGAAACAAACTCTGTAAAAGACTGTGAGCTTGAATCTTCTAATGATTGGTTTATGGTTGACATCTGGAACTGCACCTCTCTCGGTATTTTATCATCAGCACTCATGTACAATGTATTTTCTTCTATTTGATCAGATTTAAAACCTGATCTCTCCTGTTTCTGCCTTAACAAAGGTGAGCTTGGTTTTGTATGTGGAGGAAGCTGTTCAAATTCTTTAGCTGCAGCATCACTCGGGTAATTGAAATCATTCCCTCTTCTCTCACAGCTCAATTTAAATCCAGAATCTTGGAACTTATTACTTTGCTGAACTTCATTCTGTAACAAAAGAAACCTGTGTTCACTCTCCCTGACCTGCAGATCCATTTTCTGTTTCAAGCTCTCAACCGTGCGCTTCTGCACTTCCAATTCTTCCTCAAGTTTCCTGCACTTCTGGTGATAGTCCATTTCAGCCTGCTTCCCTTGCTGTAGTTGTTCATGACATTTTTTAAGTCTTTCTTGCAGATCTTCCATTTGCCTCTTGTACAACATGATGTTTTCCTCAGCCATATGCTTTTCCTGCTGAAGAGTAACACATTCTAGTTTTATGCCAGAAATGTCCTTTTCTGTGATGCTATGGGATTCTAGTAATTTTTCAACTTTTTTCCTAAATTCCTCTGCAGAGTGTTTAAACTTAATGGATTCTTCCTGAAACAGAATCATCTTCTTGCGTGCCATCTGTTCATCCAGAGTCTTCTGATGGAGCTCATCCTGCAATTTTTTTAATTTGTTACTTAAGTCTTGTATATGAGTTTGTTGTAGTTGAATCTTCTGCTCACTCACTCTCTTTTCCATGGTTAGAGCATTCATTTGAGCATTTAAATTTTTAACCTCCTGGTTAATGGTTAGGGTGGAAGCACTTTGTTTATCACACTTTTGTTTATATTCACTAGCTAGGTCTTTTGTTTTTGCTAGATCAACTTCTAGGCCTTTAATTTTACACATGAATTCTTGTTCAATTATTGTTTGCTTGTGCAATTGTTCATTTGTTGTGTGCAATTGTTCTTTGAAACCATCTGCTAGGGCTTTTAATGCCTCATTTTTCCTCTGAATATTTTGTTTTTCCAAAGCCATCTTCTCTGATTCAGACTGAATTTGCTTCATCAGTAGTTTTGTTTCAGTATTCCATTTATTAAGGTCCTCTATCTGTCGTTTCAATGTTTCTGACAACTGATTGCTTTTGGCTAATTCATTCTTAAGCATCTGAATTTCCTGCTGGTTTTCTTTCTCTACTTTTGTTTTTTGAAGCAACTGTTCCTTAATTTTCTTATATTGGTCTTGAAGATTATTTGCTTCTCCTTTGCATGACTGTGTTCTGTGTTCAGCTGCCAGTTTCTCTTTTTGAAGAGAACTGATTTGTGAATTTAAATGCTTGATAGTGATTTCAGTTTTTGTCTGTGACCTGGTTAATTCCTCTACTTCTCTTTTTAGCTGTGTCTTCTCTTGCTGAACAGTTTTCAGCTCCTCCTGATAGTTCATCTTAATTTTCTTAAGATCCATAGCTTCTTGCATCACCTCTTCAGCTTTACCTGTGGCTCTCTGTAGCTGCCTGTCCAGTTCTTTCAACTGTTGCAAATACCCCTGCTCTACTTGGTCTTTTTCCTCCAACCTAATTTTTAGGCATTTAAGTTCACTGTTGACTTTATCTAGTTTTTCTTTTAATAAACGAGACTTTTCTTCTGTTGATGATTTTTGAAGCTCAATTTCATTCAGTTCATATTTCAGGTCTTTAATAGTTTTATCAGCTTTTTTGTTAGCAAGGGTTAAGTCATCTATCTTCTGTTTAAGCTCTTCTACTTTTTTGGCTTCTAGTTTCTTCTGGAAACTTGTAATTTCAGAGTCAGTCCTACACTGACTGCCTTGCCCAGCAGTGAAAGTTGGCAGGGAGGTTTCTCGAGTTACAGAGTATCTTCCTTCAACAACTTTCCTTCTAGCTTCAGTTTTTTCTCTTTCTTGCAGCTTTATTTCTGATAGGTTCCCTTTAAATTCAAGATCTTGTTCCATTTGCTTGATAAGCTTCATAAGTTTCTCCTCTCCGTCTGTTTTTTTCTTCAGCTCCTGCATTAAGGTTTTTTTTTGTTCCTCTAAATCATAAAGATTAGTATCTTTTCTTCTTAGAAGATCTTCCAAGTTTCTTCTGGTAAAGGCACTTTCTTCTATTTGATTTCGAAAAGCACGGAGGTTTTCCTCCAGTACACTTCTTTGAGTCTCTGCCTGAAAAATGAACTGCCTTACACACTCCAGCTCCCGCTCTGCATCTGCTTTCTCTTTCTCCATGCTCTCTAGATCTATACGACACTGCTTTGCCTCTTGCTCAGCCTTGGTCTTCTGAAGACACATTTCTTCCATGTCCTTTTGCTGCTTCTTCCGCTCTTTTTCTGCAGCTTCCCTCACTTTAGGGAGCTCCTGTTCCACTTGGATTTTTTGCTTCTTCATATTCTCCAGCATCTCCTCAAGTGTTTTTACCTTTCCTATGAGTTTTTTATTCTCGTCAATTGTGTTACTTTGCTGTGCCATTAGATCTGAATATGCCTGACGTGCTGACGCTTCCTTGTTCTTTAAAATCTGTAAAAGAGTAAAGGTAAGTTGGAATGTACTTTTTGTAATGCAACATAGGAAACATAGTAGGCTCTTCGAAAAGCAGAAGGGAAAATACTTACTCATATATAAGGTATGTCCAGAAAGTAGGACGAGCAGTTCCCACCACCATCACCTTCTCTTGAAGGCTTCAGGAAGTTACCATTAGCCAAATATGAAACCCTTGACAAAGACATTCACAAAGCAAAGAGGTCCTGAAGGCTCTCATTTCAGTCAGATGTCTCTTAGCAGTAAGCAATGCCAAACAGCTCACAAAGGCTTCCTCTCCAAACAAATAGGCAGAGCAAACAGTAAGCCAAACAGAGTGTGCAAGAATCCTCAAGAAGAAAAGTGGTCTACCATTTGTGGATCAGTTCAGCAGAAACTGGAAGAAGGACTTGGGCTTGCAAGCAAAAATAACACACACGTTCTGAACTCCCCTCCAAGAACAGAAACAGTGCAACAGCTCTAGAAAGAGAAGTATATAAACCCCAGCACGTCTCTGATCCACAGTGTGCTCCACAGTCCCAACGCCTCCACTGGTGCAGCCGGGGGACTGGTAAGAGCACAGCTGCTCTGCACTGTAAGCACAGAAGTATAAACATGGCAATTAGGAAAATCCTAGTGAAAAAACTAGTTGGCTAGTAGTCTCCGTATATCGGCAGATCCAGGGCAAGTCTTACAAGTAAGATGTGCAATCACCAGTAATAATATGGTTGAAGCTATACATACCTTGTCCTCATTAGCACTATTATGGTGTTAAGATACCAAATATGAGCTAACATGAGGTAAGAACACCTCTATATTCCTATGATCATAAAAAGAGGGCATGAAGGGTAATTATAGCAACATTTTCAAACAAACAGAATGTCGGGTTATTTAAAATTTGCCAGATTTACTTGATTCTTCACATGATATATGAAACATTTCCTAAAAGGCTAATGCAAAGGCAGCTTCCTCAGTTTGTCTCCATATTTCTCTGTATTAAAATTTTGAACAGCCCCCAATGGAAACAAAATGTTTAAATTGATTTGTTATCAGATCTCTTATGCTCCCATAGACACAAAATCTAATGTATTATGCTTGAAAAAGAAGAACTAAAAATACAGATACAGTCACAACCTATATCTTCTTAGATTTCATTTTTGCTAATCAACATGGCTGAGCATCAGCTGGGTGGAGAAAAGGATGGCAAATAGTTACACAAAATAAATATAAAAATAAATGTCTAAGAATTTTAAAATTAAGCATCTCAAAATGCACAGTAATTGATACATAATTCACATATTCATTGTTTAAATTATGTTCAATCAACCTTAAATCACTTGACATATTTTGAGATTCAAATGTTGATTTGGATTGATTTAGAATCATTCTTAGATTAACTGTTGCATTTGCATTGCATAAAAACTCTGGTACCTTAATAATAATTGCGCTTCTTTTCTCTTCATTATCTTTGTCTCTTTTTTTTTGCTTTTCTTTTTTTTCAAATGAGGTTTTTTTCCCTAACTTTTCCCAAAATGTCTTCTGGAGTTTAGTGTTTTTTCTGGGCACATTTGTGCTATGACCCTCATCTCTACCGATCATTTCTGCAACTAGCAATAAATTTTTACATTTCTGACCCTCTTCTAACCTGTCTTCTCCACTCTGCTTCTTCCCACTTATATATATGTTGCCCAAACCATAAATGTTACCCTCTGATATTTTCTTCACACTTAGTTTCTCATCTTGACTCAAAAGCTTTTTTGTTAATCCATGTTCTGATACTGGAAAATAATCCTCGTCTCCAGAGATAATTTCTGAGAGGCTAAAATCTGCATTAAAATCACCAGCATTTCCTAATAATTCTGTACCTAAACTTTGATCATTCTGCACTGGTGACACTTCAAAATCTAATGGATAAGATTCAGAGACTTTTTCTGCATAATGAGTCTCTGAAATATTTCCTGAAGAAACAGCTGAAATTTCTTGCATTGTACCCTTGGCTTCATTTGGATTTAAATTTGACTTTTCTAGGATTTTGTTTTCTACTAGGAAATAACTTTTATCCAGAGATTCTCTCTGCAGTTTGACAGTATCTGTTTCAACATTACAATAAACATCTGGATTGCTCATAGATTGCAAATTTAACTTTGTTTTTTCACTTCCACTGTGCACTGTCAGGTCTCTGAAAGAGGATGCAACTTTCTCTAAAGATGTTGCATCCCTTGTACCTGAAAGAGAATCGCCTTTTTCATAACACACGTGAAACTCTCTGTCTTCAGAGTTTAAAGTATTGTGGCTATTGTTTTCTGTAAGGCAATGTTCTTTATGCTGACATTCAAAATGAGGTGAAAAATGTTGCTGTTTGTGAGGGCTGATACCAAGGGCATGCTTTCCAGCTTTTGGAGTGACTTCAGCTTTCTTCATTGTTAGCTCAAAATTAGTTTCTGATTGCAACTCACACTCTTCCTTTGTTGAAACATCACTCCCTGCCTTTCTTGAATTCTTTTTTCCTGTGGTTTTGTGTATAATTTCCACTCTAGGCAACTCCTTTGATATTCCCTCTGTTTTCCATCTCTCTCCATTAACAATTTTCTCATTTAACATTTCACCAGGATCATTATTCACACTCACACAGACCTGAGCTGAAACAAAAAATTCTTTTCTGCCATTTTTTTCTTCTTTACTTTGATTACCAAAGTCCCTTAAACTCTCCTGCTCTCTACGTAGCTTATTGTCTCTGTTGCCACTAATGCTACTTTCTTGACCACTGAAGTTTAAAAGTTGCTTTAATATTCTATCAATTTTGATTTTATCATATCTGTCTACATTTAATTTTCTTCTATCAATTTCCAATTTATTTTCTGTGTGTTCAGGTTTACTGGAAGAGTTATCTTTTTGCAAACATTTCACATCCATCGTGCATTCATTAGGTTTATTTTCCTCTCTCAATTCAACAGCTTCATTGCCATCCAAACGTGGAAAGACTTCGGCTGACTTCACAGGTTGCTGGAGTTCACTCTCTTCTGGTAAACTCTGAGCATGACAGCATATGGATTAAATTGAGATATCACAGAAAGCATCTTTTTTTTCCTTATTCTGTACATTCTTAATGCCAATACTGAGAGTTAGGAAAGAAGATTGGCATGAAAGAAAATCTTGGAACGATCACAGACTTCAGAAGTCTGATCCCAAAAGAAAAAAAAATATCATCCCTCCTTTGAAAAGGATTATTATTTTTCTGATTTGCTACTCTGATTGCAAAGAAAAAAACCCATCATATTATTTTGAGACTGGAAACCTGCTTAAGTTATCTTCAAAGAAGCTACCAAAAATTTAGAAGGCTGCCAGGGAGTGGATGAGGAGGGAAGATGGGGAGTATTGGATTTCCAAAAAAAGCAGTCATGGAGACTCAGAGCAGACTGAAACTCAAAACGTTTTGAGAAATTCCAATTGTTCTTGAAGAACATGAAGCCTATTGACATTCACAGGTTTCCTGATCCTTGTTCTTTGCTTGACTTTTTATCTTTGATGACATTAACTTTATAAGTCATACTAAATCTTCAGTTATGATGGTTACTTATCAACAAATATTATGTATTTCCATCAGTTTGCTCCACCACTTGATGCACAAAGATGCAATGCTGTTAGTGTTACAGTTGGTTCAGACGTAATTTAATAGCAAGAAAAGCCAATAAAGACAAAGCCAGTACCAGAATTATAGAACTCTGTTTTTTTCCTGTAACAATAACATTAAAATTTATACCCATATGATAGTGTTCTTCAATTTAATCCAACTTATAAAGTTTATACTAAAATAATGTAGTCCTTAAAGAATGATTATATATAATCTCTTCCAGAAAGAAAGATTTCAAAAGAAAGTGAAGAATTCAGAAGTATTTTTTCTCAATTATTTGGAAGGTTGACTCTCCAGGAAACATGTATTTTGAATACTTTGTCAGTCTAACTTCAGTAACCTACTCTTGTTAATAAGATTCAATACGAAGTATAAATAAAATGCTGTTTGACCCCAAGGAAACAATGTGGTAGAAGGACAAACGGAAAAAAGTATCTGAAAATGTCAAAGACATTTCAGAAATTAATTAAGAGGGCATCATACCTCCCTGTTAAAAGAACTTCCTTACATGTTGTTAAGTGGACTAGAATGCATACTATGGAATATTAAGAGGCCTACACAGGACATCAACAGTGCATGCACAGTAAGTTTGTCCTCATCTTAATGTCTGCATTTATACAAAAGATCAAGCCCTAATATACTAAAGTATTAAAATTGAATGTATGTAACTACGTCTCCATCAGAATTTAGTGAATCATATGATCCTTTTAGCTGGAGGAACTGGCAACATGTATGGATGGTATGGAGCTACATTCCTGCATAATGTGCACTACATAACAAATTTTAGTTTTGTGAATCATTCCAACAGTTATATTGCTGTTTGTTTGCCTAGATGTTCTATTTGCTTGATTGACTGACAGGGAAGGACCTACCTCTTCCTCCTCCAGTCTTTTCAAAGAGTCACCTGCAAACTTAATGTATTGGGTCATCAAGGTCACCAAGGCAGTATAACGAGTCCGTAAATCCATGAACTATAGAGAAACAAAGGAGGGGGAGAGGTATGACAAAGGAAAACACTCCAATTAACCTCAAAATAAGTGATAAATACTAATCTAGAACCTATCCCAATTCTCATCTCAAAATTCTGATTGTGGAAACCGAAGTCCTAAGTTTGATTCCAAAGTTTAATGCCATCAACAGGGTCCACTTGCACTAATAAATCCTAGGGATCTATGAGGAGATCCATAAAGAGAAGAAATAGAAGACAATCTTTTGACTTCACAGTCATTTGATTCTTTCCCCTCCAATAACAGCTCATAAGAGGGGCAAGCAGTGCTGGTCACTATTCCTCTCTCTTACAGTTATCAGGGAGGCAGATTTATCTCTCCCACCCAAATGAGGCTGATTTGCCTTGGAATCTGTCAAAACGTCCAGACCTGGTAAGTTTTACCTTAGTCAAGATGAACGCTGACCCTGTTTACCATGATCAAGGTCCAGCCCAGAGGTAGTAATGAATAGTTTTCCTGAGGTAAAATTCTCATACAGTTTTTTATTATCTGGATTACTTTTGTTCATCAACTGCAATATACAGCCTTGTTGCCTAAATACAGCACAATGACCAAGAGAATATTTATCATATCATGTATAGAGAAAAAAATAATCTTGCTTGGGTTATCCTATTTAATAATTAATAAATCCAAAAACCTACTCTTGTGCTTACGCTCTTTAAAGTAAAGACTCACATTTTCCTGTCACAAGAAATCCATTTACCTCTTGAATAATGAAGTCTGATGAGCTTTGTATTCTTCGGCGCTTCACTGGAGATTTTTGTTGGGAGTCAACCATAGCTCTGTAGGTCATGGTCTGTAACTCATAGTCCTGTAAAAGAGAAAATACACTAAATGATTGGCATCCCACATGATGCTGACACTAAAACAATAGGATTACAAGTGTGATGTTATTTGTTACCTTCACAGCAGCTGAGTATTGCTCTGAATACTTCTGGCATTCGTCTATTTTGCTTTGTTTCATTTCAATCTCAGAAACCAGCATCTGTAAAATATGAATCTACATTTTTATCTTAAAAAGTTATTTTTATTACTATTATAATTAACATTTTTACTTTATCTGGCATCATCTAACATAAGTAGATGCTTATCTAACATCTTTTTTATCAAACGTTTAATATGCTCCTATCCAGTGTACAAGTAATTATGCTCAAGCCTGAGCTTCATCAGATTTATGGTACAAAAGAAGTGAAAAAACCTGCCAGCTTTAATGGGTGGTGAGTGAACTTAAAACAAAATCAGGAATACACTATTTCATGCATATAATTTGTTATTTTGTCTCTTACTCAAGTTGCATTTCCTTCTTGCAGGAGACAGCTGTTAAGTTTAGGTCTGCTTCCATGAAAATATTTCTACATCCATAAATACCAAGAGCAGTACTGAATACAAAATTATGTGATAAGGAGAGTCCAGAATTTTTAAGGTTTTGATCTTCTTTGCAGATTTGAGGACCAAACAATCTGGTCTATAAAATTACAATCATCAGTGGTATACCCATGGCTGCATTATAAACATAAAATCATAATCTCATGATTATTTGGCATTTTACAGTAAGGGCTGATGGATACAAGCACCTCATAATAAACAAGACTGACATCACTGGGTTAAACTGATATTATAATTCTTTGGTCATTACAGCAGTGCTTTTCCACAAGGACAACCCTTTCATACCTTATGTTGGTTCAACTGTTTAGCCAATGCTTTGCTATTTTCAGGATGTATTTCTTGAATCTTTCGCTGAGTATCTTCTACTTGTTGAATCCAAGTGTCCAAAGAATTGTAAGTATCTTTATAATACTTCAGAGATTTATTAATACCTTCTAAGTCACGCAACCTGATTTTATTTTAGAAGATAGGTAAAGGGGGAGAAGATGATTATTAAAGACAAAAAATGCAACTTTAAAGGGTTTGAATGCCTTAACTCTGCTACAATTCACACGTTAAACATACTAAAATAAAACTCAAAAAAAAGCAAATTCACTTCTCAAACACCAAGGCTCCCAGCTTCATGAAGCCTTTTCATTTGTCAGAAAGGACATCCAGGAAAGATCCTACTACAGAAGAAGCTCTGCATATATCCCTTATTAGTGTGCTCATCTACTTGAAACTCAGTGAGCACAGGAAACCATAAGGAAGAGGGAGGGCTCTGCAACAGCAATCAATTCTGTTACAAGAAGTCAGAGTATTTCAAATGTAACCTATGGGACAAGAAGAAGTATGCTGTGCTGGAGTTAAGTAGCAGTAGCATATACTTTGTGCCCACAAAACAACAGAATTACACTAAAACTGAAGACTGCTAATGTGTAAAAGTAATCAATCTTGTACGGCCATTTTTTAATCATGGGTTTGACCTGTAAAGAGAGTTCTGTGTATTTTTTCAAATTCATTTTCATACTGATAGAAATACTGACTTCTTCTTTCATGATCCTTATACTGTTACACATTATCATGGTGTGATTTTGGCAGTTGCTCTGTGCAGAGCCAGGAGTTACACTTGATCCTTGTGGCTCCCTTCCAACTCAGGATATTCTAAGATTCTGCTTAAAAGATCATATAAATATGACCACTCAACACTGCAGGATAAACATACTTATTACACAACTTTTTACAGTTTGACTAGGAACGAATACTTGGAATCGCTCTAGCATTTTTCTCAAGATACCAAAAAGAGCAAGCAAAGGAAATTGTGTTACTCAGGTTTCATACTTAAGCATGTTTTAAAGCTAATAACCATGAAAAAGAGAAAGGATCATGGTAACTGCAGCCAATATTTGTACATATTTTTGTATAATGATCATCAGTGTTAAGCTGGTAGGAAGCAGCAGAGATAACATTTGCAGAAAGCAGCCTCTTTACAGCTCTGTGCTGCAACTACCACAGTCTGTCTTGTTTACACCAGAAGCCACTATGCTTTAACAGCCATTTTTCAGCATAGTCTATTCAGGATGGAGTCCTGTGAGGAAAGCATGTGGTTCATGTTTACTCTCTGAGGAAATAAGGAAATTTCAGTAAGTCATAAAACCACATTTTTCATCAAATGATGAAAAATTAACTAAATTAGTTAATTGCAAGTGAAAAACTTCAGTATTGCACCTGAATGGATATTCACCCCTCAGAAAAGAAGGGCAAAAATGTGACAGGTTGTTTTGTGAACTTTTACATCAACAGCGCTATCTTCAGTGCTCTTGTTCAGGTTATCTAAAATGACAAACTGAAGTACATTTTAAAGAAAATAAATTCAGACTGTATAGTACAGACTTTCTCAACTTGCTTATATTTTGTCCTTCAGTTTCTAGAGTTCTGTTTCCTTTACATATAGGAAACAAAACTGTAGAGACTGAAGTCAAAAGTATTTCCTGGAAAGTCATGTATGGACATCTCCTTCAGAACTACAGGTAGGTGTGTTCTGCTGTATCTGCACATCTGTATAGGCTTGTGCATTTGAGTAACACTTTTCAATATCAACTTGACAGTAAAGGTTTGTCCTCAACTGGATATTGAGGCTGCACACATACACACACACACACACACACAAAAAAAAAAAAAAAAAAGAGGCACTTCGCCAAAAAGCTATTGCACCAAAATTATCACAGAAGTCAATGGAAGCTAAGGACTTCCAGACTTAGCACTTGAATCATCAAAAGCAAATTAATATGAGTCCAATCATAACTGATGAATCACTTCATCAGTTTAGCCTGTCAGAACTAATTATGAGGAGAAACAGACAGTATTTCCATAGGACTGCCAGCCACTTCCATAGGCTTTTTCTGTTGTTTTTTTTGAAGAAGAAGAAGAAAGAGAATGCATCTCTACTATGCATCAGTAAGTTGTAAGTAAATAATCTTGATCATCTTTTGGTGCTTAATAGTCACAGACAATGCCTGTGGAAAAGTCAGGCAATGATGTCAGCAGCACAAAAGAGGTATTTGTCTTAGCAAATTTCAAAAACAGCTCAGAAAACTATTCAGACCTGTTTTAGTATGAATTTCTGATTGTTTTTCCTCAGAAATAATAAAATCAGTATAGAACATGAACAATTTATAATAAAAAGTTACACAAACCTATTTTCAATTTGACAGTGAACATTTTGCCACCTCTCGGCCAACTGGTCCACTTTTTCTTTATGCCAGTCAAAGTCAAGATCACGTTCCTTGTGCATTTTAAACATCTGATCACTGATCATCTTTGCCTTCTGCAGTTCATCCTCTAAGGTATGGAATGTTTGTCTTTTTTCATCTACTTCAGACCTCCATTGCTAGTATATGAGAAATGAAAAATTGTAAATAACTCATAAATTATTACACTATTTTATAAATTAGTATTTTACATGAGTAAAATGTATAAATTAATCAATCAAAATGTTTTAATTAATATTTTACTTCTGCTTGCTCAAATACTCAAATGGTACCAGAATGGGTCTGTAGCAAGTTTGGCTGCCGCATGAGAGGAGCCCCGAAGAAAAGATTCAAGGACTCCCTGAAACAACATCTCAGCCTTGGCCATATTGATCACCATAACTGGTCTACTCTGGCCTCCAATCGGGAGGCCTGGAGACACACCATCTATAACGCAGCTGTCTCCTTCGAGAACACACGCAGGATCACTCTCGAGGAAAAAAAGGCAACGCAGAAAGAACCGTGTCTTGCAAAATACACCATCTAAGGAGTCTTTCTGCTGCGCCTTTTGCAATCGGATATGTCTATCACGTATTGGCCTCATAAGCCACCAGCGTGCCTGCAGCAAATGTGGATAGTGCCTTCCCAAATCTTCGTTCGCGAAGCCTAGCCATGATATTACACTATTTTATAAATTAGTATTTTACATGAGTAAAATGTATAAATTAATCAATCAAAATGTTTTAATTAATATTTTACTTCTGCTTGCTCAAATACTCAAATGGTACCAGAATGGGTCTGTAGCAAGTAACAGCTATAAAAATGCAAAATAATTCTTAGTAACAGCAACCCCTAAGACACGTAGATCAAAACAGAGTCATCAAATTAACACAATTACTTCATAAACTACATCTTTCAAAAAAATCATTAGGTAGATGCCAATCACTCTAACAAAAATAAGCATTACTCATAGTTTGCAATAACAAAATGAGGTATATACAGCAAACAAAAAATGCTTAAGTTCAATCTTTCCATTTCTCAAAGATATATGCCCAGCTTCCTAGGAAAGCCTGATTAGTATACTATAGCAGTAGTAGGAATGCTAGTGCGGTCATGTTTATATAACATAAATATAACTCTATGTTTATGTTACCTTACGTATATGCTACCTTGTGAAGAGAAAAAATCTTACTGCAGCATTAAGTGCCACACTTGGAAGTTCAAATACTTCACAGCATTTCGTAACAGCAGGAACATGCTTTCAAACTATCCAACTCCTAATGCTTCAAAGTAATTTTTTCTGAGATGTCAATCCCAATGAAGACTAAAACTAAATGCACAAGCCAATTTTTGATACACTACACAGTATAGCATAACCAAGTCAGGCGTTACAAGATAGATACTTTTTGTCTTATTTTTTTATTTGCCCATGAGAAGGCACCAGCAAACTCTTACCTTTAATGTACCCATCAGGTTTTCAATATGGTTTTTGTCAGCCATTACTGCCTCTTCTTCACACAACTTAGTTTCATAGTGTTTCACTAATGATTCTGCCGTTTGGGTGTTCGTCAGGACCAAATTTATAGTTTTTAATCTGAAAAACAGTAATCTCCTGTTAACTGAACCATCAATAACAACATTCAACACACTTGTGTTCTTCAGTCTTTTCATATTAACTCCCCTTTCCTAGATCAATATTATTCATACTAATATCTTCAATTTATTTTGAAGAGAAAACTGTGAACTAAAATGTGTGATGGAAGATACCCTAGTACATACTTATCTATGAAAATGGAAGACATGGAATAAACTTGATTCATGTTTTGAATAACAACACTGAGCTCAGAGCGCAGGGTAGGGACTGAAGGTGAACCAGCAGCTTGACTGAAAAACTCTTCACATTTATCTGTGATGGCTCCCAAGTCATCCTTCAGTCGATCCAGTTCTTTCTTCAGTTTCTGTAAAATGAAAGGTGACTGACAGTGCTTTCATCCTACATCAACCTGATACATACTCTACATATCACTATCAGTACAGGTATGCCCTTTGCTTGCTTTATGTGGACAACATAAAAAAAAATGAAAAGAAACAAATGTATAATAGGGAAACTAACAGAATCACCATTTACTATCTTCTTTTTCTCATAAACCCAAGTATAATGTTTGATTCGTCTTTACAAGATGCAGTGTAAACCTCGCTGGCTACACTCAAAATACCTGCATATATTTGTTTTTAAATAAAACTCTTCCCCTAGGTGAAACAGACTTTCTCAAAGGCTCACCTCTTGCTCTGAAATCCTAAGCACATTTTCATGTACATCATCCCTTTCCATTGGTGTTCGGATCTGCCGTATTAACCGCTCCTCACAAGTCTCTAGCCGTAGTCTGATATTTCTGACTTCAGAGATGTACAGATTGTAAATAGATTCTTCCTGCTCCTCTGTTGAAAGAAATAAGGTACATATTAGAAGCAAAGTCATCATGACGTTTTCAACATATTGTCTCATGAAACACTTCATAAAGTCATCGTTCTACAAGGATTGGACTCGATCTTTACGGGTCCTTTCCAACTTGGCATATTCTGTGTGATTCTGTGTGAAGTCTTTCTGTGACTGGCTGAAATACCATCAGTTTCCATTGGAATTTTGGTTATAAGGAAAATTTCAGGGACCCTTAATTTTTGCTGTTATTAGATCATCTCCTCACCCACAAAAAACTTTTGTCTGTGGCCATGCATCCCAGGTACAGGCATCACCCCTATGCAGACTTTGCTAAACTCAGTGACTGATTCTCTCAACCAGTGATATCAGGTACCTTAAATTCTCTCTTTCCAGTGCACAGGGTAACACATCTTTCCTGAAGTGCAGTGAACTATGCTAATAATGCAATCAGCTTTGCCCTACTGTATTTCTTTAAATTACTGATTTACTCAACAGTAAATCAGAACAGACATTTTAAGCTTTCTATTCTCAATGCATTAAAAAGTACTTTAAGAGAACAGTAACTACAAGCATTTTGTGAAGCTAGAGAAATACCTAGGATGCTTTTCTTGCCTTAACAGTCTGAAAAAGGTTTTAATTCTGTTATGAAATCAACAAAGCAATCAAGTTGTATTTCCAGCATTCAAAAGCAAGAAAGGCATGACTGAACAGTGAGCTGTAAGGTACGTAATAAATTCTCGGGTGTAACATTTTTTGTAGTACTCTATATATTAAGTAACACAACTATATTTGGTACACAGGTTAATATATACAAAGTTAATACAAAAATTAGAGCTTCAGTACAACATAATTGTGCCCATTGTTAAAACAACTCTCTGTTCAAAAGAATTGAGGTGATAACAATATCAATATGATAAAACAGGTCTCAGGATCAAGAACTAAAATCTCGTTCATGAGGGCATCTTTCTAGCACACTAAACTAAGTTTTACCTCTTTCTGCAGACTTAAGAAGCTCTTGATAGTATTGCTTGCAAACATTAACCTCCCTTTCCAGCTGTGCTGTATCGGAGCTTGTAAAGATTTTGGATTCCTGGCTGTCTTCCAAAAAATCATCAAAGCGGGACTGCAAATTGCTTAAAACCTGCTGATGTTCACCTGGCAGCATCGTCTTTATCTGCAACAGATTATAAACCCAAAGCACAGTCAGAGATGATGCATCACTCACACAGTTCCCCTTTCAAGTCACAGATATGTATGAGAATGAAAAAATGCATTATGGAGGAATGAGTGTTCAGCTGTCCTCAGCTTGAAAGACTAAATGTTGCTTCACAGTTGTTCCACTGTTAGTCAGAAGCTGTAGTATGAGGAAATAATGGCCATCTTCAGGAAGATAAACCTTAGCCTAATGAAGCTAATCTTCCCATAAATGCAGAAAGGTAGACTATTGCAGCACAAAATGCAGAATTTAGCTACTGTTCATTGCTTTCAAGAGGTCTCTGCTCACGACAGGAGACCAGGCTGCAAGCAGTTTTCCTAACACCACTGCTCTGCTTCTTCCCCAAAGGTAGCTGTGAAAAGACTGCTCAGATCAGGGCAGAACATTGCACACTGGTAACCAGCATGGCCACTGCTGCCAGTTAATCCCACAAGGAAGATGAGGATTGCTGCAAATCACTGATTATACATTTCCAGGAAGTGTATCCTATGACTTCCTAGCAAATGGTTAAGAGCCCTTCCTAGTCATAGCACATACCGAGGCAACATTGCCAGCTCTAACAGCTTCAATTTCATTTGTCAGGTAATGCCAGGACACCACACTCTTCATGTTTACATGTGACTCATGCCAAAGGGCCAGAACATTCTGAAATTGCTGTTCAATCCTGAAATATGAAAAAATTCCAACTTTAGATCAGGGTAACACACGAAAAACTAAAAAAACCAACAACACAAAACCACCCTGTAAGATATTCTTTTAACCCAAGCTTCATATAAATTAATTTTAACAGAAAATAGACAGTTTTATTTTGTCCCTACCTGTTGGCTGTATCTATTGCTTCTTTGTTTGGGGGAGGAACTGTAAAGCATACAGATGGAACCATGGCCTCATTACCACTTGGGCTAATGACTTTCCATTTAGCACGATGGGAGTTGTTTGCTAATACACACTCATCATCTTTGTAAATAGTTATCTAGTATTAACAGAAAAGCAGAATAATTTGATGAGCCAAGCATTACAAAATAATCGTACAAAGCACTTCTGCAAACAGTGTCTACAAATAAGCAACAGAACAACAAAACCAATGTTCCAACACAGGGATTTGCTCTTGTTTACTAGGGTGGAAGAAATTTAGAGCCCAGCTTTCTCTAGAACATGGCAATTAACAAAACTTTAGCTGAATTTTCACATCTGTAATTGGTTTGAAGAAACTCAAGTTTCTAACCTCAATTTGTCTATAGTCACAGATGGCTTTAATTGGGATGGATGTTTTGAGTACACAGTCAGGGTTTCTTGGCTTCAGCTGAATTATTGCCTTTGCTCTTCCCACAAGGCCTGCTACTGTGCTCTTATACTGCAAGAGTTGTTCTTTTTCTTCCTAAAACAGTTAAGAAAAGAATACGTCATAAGAGATGGCCAGAATTCAGTGTTGCCTCTTTGATCCTGTTAAGCTTTACTTTTCCTGACTCCTACTGTGTATCTTAAAAGTAACACATTTTACAAGAACAAAGTATCTTTCTGTAGCCACTGGTTTCCCGCATCTGGCATTGTAAATATAAAGAAATAAATAATACTGTGTTTTAAAGTTGTGAAAAACAGTCTTTGCAAATGGATAAATACAACTATTTATTTATAAGTTCTGAAAAATGAACTATTTTCCCTTCACTTTAAATGAATAATCTTAACACATTTTATATCCAACTATGATTCTACACATTTCTGGTTTCATTGTAACTCATGTTAATAGGGTCCTCGAATTCTTACCATAGACTCCTGGACAAGGTCTTCCAGCCTATGAACACTGCTTGATCTATCACAACTGTATTTTCGGTATATGGTATCTTTCAAATTCTTCAAATATTCCATGGCTTCTTTGGCATCACTGAAAAACTAGGACGAGATAAATACCAGAGTTATTTTTAAACAACTTAAAAAGTATACAATCAGCTACACCAAAGTTTATTTCAAGTGCTGACTTTTTAAAAATAACCTTTTCTAGTTGCTTGAAGTGACCATTGCACCACACATGCAGAGAGATTCATGACCTCATGTCTAAATGTACTCTTCAAGAAGGCACACACCAGTTATTCTTGGTACTATATAAATGCAAAATTAATTGAGCAGTTATTGAACTTTAGTTAATTACTGTTCCTGAAATGCAAAAATTTTCTGAAGTCAAGCTTTCTTTGGAATTACAATTACTTCCATATATAAAGAATATAGTGTAGAAACTAGCTGCAAAATCCAGGGAGCAGAGGGGCAAACATTTTGTGTAGAAAGGGAAGTGAGGTGCCACACTTGACGGTTCTGCTTGGGCATCTGCACCCCCAAACTAGGGTCCTGGTTAAGCACAGTTGGGAAGAGAAATGCCTTGTGACAATCCTCACCCCATTCTACCCCTTAAATTTCATTGCTTAAATCCAGAATTCCCATTTCTTATCCTGACCAGTAGGAGCAACAATTGCTTTGTCTTCTACAGTGGCCTTTTCCTCACTTTGGGCTTCCATCCTTCTCAATCCAAAGGAATCTTATCCCAACATCACCTTCTTTTTATTTTCAGTCATCCAACCCAGAAGACACTAAAGATTACTCTTTATAATTTAAATATTTTCAAAAAGTAGATTTTTTAGAAGCCAAAAAAACTAACAAACCAAAAACTCAGTAACTGAGTTCTGCATCGTTTGCTGAGTGGATGGATGACAATCAGGCAAGCAAATGAATGTTTCGTTGGACCTGTCTGCTGTCAGGGTGTTCTCTGCTCCATTTATTATTAATACTGTACATTCTATTTCCTTCTGAGAAGTTCTGGAATAACCATCTAGAATATGTTCTCCCATCCTCCAGTCTACATCATCTGCAGAAGCTGTATTAATAGTTGTTATGCACAACAGGGAGAGAACATGGCTTCTTTCTCAGAGCCTCCACCTCCAGCTGCATCACTGAAAAAAATCTCAGGCTGGATTTTTACCTGCTGTGACCAGATACAACTGTAGTGAAGAAATACAGGCATGGTAACACTGTGGGAGTATAGCTCATCATCTAATGACTGTACATGACAAATGTCAATTCTACAACTACTGTGAGAGAACAACTAGCACTTCTGGTGGAACTTTTTGACCATGGACATAACTTAAAACATTTCACATTTTTATTGATTTACTTTCTTACCTCAAAATATGCAGCATTTTCTCTCAAATGTTGTTCAACACAGTGACAGAGCTGGAGAATCCAGCTCCATTGGGTCTGCATTGCTGCTCTATAGGCCTTTAAGGAAGAGAGATATATTTTAAAAAAGGAAATTACAATTAAAACTTGAATACCTTTAGGAAACGTGAAAGCAACATAGCAAACACAAGAAGCTAAACTTGACCTCCTCACCCTGGAAAAGCAAGCTGCAGCAAGGAAAATTCCCATTAGATGTGATGAAAAAAACCCCTGTCACTACAGCATAGTCAAACATAAGAAAACTTGCCCAGAGGGATGTGAAATCACCATCCTCTGGCCTGGTCAGAATTGGGCCAAACAAATCCCTGACACTGCTTCAAGCAAGAGCTGGAGTACAACTCCAAAGGTTCCTCCAGTCTAAGCTCATCTACAATTCTGTAGCTCTATTTACTCAATCAAATTAGATGCATTCTTTCCTGGACATAAATCGGATATTAAAGTACCACTGACTACACAATTAAAAAAGAAATAATCAGGGCTCTCTGCAATAGATAACTTAGTGTGACACTCGCGCAGGAATTTAAAGCGCCTTCACCAGCAGGGGGCGCTCTCGCCTCCGGGAAATCAGCCACAGGTTTCGGATTTTAAATCCGATTCTCAGGGAATTCAAAACAGCTTTTCCATTGGCTTCAAGGAATTTCAAAATGATGCATTAATGCATAGGTTCTTCTGTAGAAAAGGATTTTTTTATTATTATTTTTAATAAATATCTCAGCATAGCATTACTGGAGACAGCATAACCTGCACAGTCATTGTCACTGTAGTGGCCTGGTTTCATAATATGCATCTTTAATATATTAGTATATTACAGTGATAGGAAACCACTAGAATAGCATATACTTTTAAGGAATAGAAATCCCCACATTACATAAAAAGTCATTTATTACTGAGAGAAGGAAGGAAGGGAGGAGTTTTCTTCAAGTTTCCAATTTAGGCAGATGTGAACTCACTGAGCTGAAGAACAATAAAAATCCATTCTTTCTGACTTTTTTTATTCTTATATAATAACTCAGCTATTCACTGTTTCAATGTTTACCACCTACTGCCTGTATCTACTCTTTTCTCGAAGACCTACAAGTAAAAACACTTTACATTCTCCTTTGGAAACATGTTATGACCCTATAACAGCTACAGTAAATTTTCTGTACATGTTGCATAGAGCTTGATTCAAGCCTGAAGTAAATCACATCACCTGGTCGTATTTTTAACATCCAAACAGGTTTCATAATTCACTGACAAATAAGTTATGAAACCAACTCTAAATCATAATAGGAACCTGCAGGTAGAGTAAACAACCAGAAAAGCTCTCACTGAAACTTCTTTTAATCCAACAGGAAAGAAACCACATAAGGACTGTTCTGTGCCTCTCCACTAATGCAGTTTGTATCAATAACACTAAAAGCTGCGTGCATGACCAGAAACATCTGTACAGACCAACTCTGAAAATTTTAATTTTAGAGTTTAGGGGAATTTCATCTAAGCAATCCAAGATGTATCCGTAACTTTATAAAAGTGTTTTTATTTTTTGAAAACTGGAATACAGATATGAGAGAGATGCTGAAGAAGAAAGAAAAAAAGGCCCTTTTATTTAGAGTCTTGTTTAATTTCCTCTAAGTTAGCACTTCCCTTCTTTTCCCCCAAAATTAAGCTCTGTTAAATCCCAAAACTTTTGCTGTTTCTGTGTTGTTTTTACTAACTTACTTCAATGGTTAGCCTGGCTGGGTGATTTTCAAGAAGCAACTGTTCAGCTATTTCTTGTACTGATCTTATAACTTCTTCTTTTTCATCAAGTTCTCTCATTAATTCCTTTTTCCAGACAAAGAAAAAAAAAGTATTAGAAATCTCTTAAATTATCAAAGATTACTTAATTATTCTCTCTGGATTATACTAACAATACATACTGCATGATATTCCTTTTTTCTTGTTATATTGGAGTTTCTCTCACTCCAGTCATATGCAACCTCTTCCTCTTCTTTTTCATTCAGCCATATCAATTCTCTAGTAGCACGAGACACAAAATTGTGAAGAGTATCTAGATGCCTTTCCTGATTTCTCGATGTGTTCTTTATTAAAAAGAAAAAAAAAATATTTACAAGAATCAGAATTTAAAGTTCACCCCTTATGAGAGATTATGCACACTGAAAAGCTGGACATGGAAGAGGAATGATGAACTTACCAAGAGCTTTGAATACTGACTCTCCAGTTTGTGCAATTTTTCCACATAACTGAGTTTAAGAGGAGCAGTCATTTGGATCTGTATTTGGCATATGAGATCAAAAGACAACAGAAAGGTTAGATATGTTAAACCACTAGATATCAAAAGTCATCCAGAGATCAGAAGTAAAAGTAAGACTGTGAAACCCAAACATAGTTCTAAAATTCAACATTAGTTTATGGGTCACCCAGTGAGAAATTAACCAAAGAAATAAAGAATATGGTGCAGTACCTCACTCATTTTGGCTTCTTTAAGGCTGGATTCAAATTCCTCAATAGCTTTGTGGACATTTTTGTGATTTTCCAAATGGCTTTCAACACTTGGCAAATCTGAACCCCATTCTGTTCGATCAAGTTGCACCTTACAAAAAGGAAGAAAAAATTAGCCATGTTCTAAAGTAAACATAATAATTAAAAGTGGACTGTTTCCATAAAGATGGGTACCTGCATTTCTTCCACCCAGCTCAATAGGTCCTGGACAAATTTCATGTTCACCTCTTCTTCTGTTAAATTCTGATCCACAAAAGCTGATTTCATAAGAGGTTTTCTGATTTGCATCAGTTTGAGTGTTTGCAGAGTCCCACTGTCCACTCCTGTCACATAGCTCTGGATTAACCGTGGTGGGATGCCTGGTGGGTAAGCGGGAGTGATGGTTGGTGTCAGTCTGGAAGTAAGACCTGATGAAAGGCCAGATGTCAAGCTGGAAGAAGTCAAAGTAGGTGTTAAACCTTGGGTCATTGCAGCATTTAATTCAGGGGTTAGGTTTGTTGTAAATCCTGAGTTTAGGCTTTCAGTTATTCCTGATATCATAAGCTTTGTCTGCTCTGTGGTCAGTGCATGCCCCTTGTTGTACACAGAAGAACATTCAGTCCGTAAGGCCATCAGTTCATCACGAAGTTTTGCAACTCTATTAAAATAAAATAAGAGAAAAAATAAATAAAAATAACTTCAATGAATGCTTATGATTAAGGTTTATCATGCTGAACTGATTTGAATAGTGATTTGAATTCACATGATCTCTTACACTTCAGTCACACTTAAATATTTATAAAAAAGCTCTTCTATCAGAAAGTACAGGATATGTCAGCTTATACTTCTATACAGATAACAGATGAAGAAATCAGGCAATGACTAAAAAAATCAGCATGGTATGGGCACTAACATGCACTATAAACGATTCCAGTGAACAATCAGCAAACCAGAAATCTTGCAAGATACTACATGTTGCAGTAGATCAAACACTTGCAGTTCACTGCCAAGGAGCTATGTGCTTGGTCTCAACCAGTGCAGGATGGATCCTGAAAAACTTTAGAGCCACTTCTTCATAAAACTGAATTATGCTGTTTAAATGCTTCTTTGTGCCAAGACTGTACACACTGCCACAAATAACTTCATGTTACCTCACTTATTACCTGTTAAACCTATAGCTATCACCTAAAATCTTGCCCCCATTTAAAAAAAAATCAAAGTTAGTGAATTCTAAACACATTTTAGGTACAATAACACAAGCTAACATCTTTACACACAAATATCTAGTAGACATTAAACATTAAGACATGTTCAGGGGAACTACTTCATTTTCACAAATAAGTACAAACAGCTCCTCTTGTCTTCAATATTTGTGGGCAATGTACCCATCAAACTACCTGATATCTGGGTGCCTAGTGCCAGATCGATAAATTTATCCACTGACAGAAAGAACTGAAAATGTAAGGGGTATCCACACTTAGGACATTTATTTGTTTACATAAACACACTGTAAAGTACCTTTGAACAAGCTGGTCTGCTTGATAGTATTTTCCATCAATAAGAATTTGGGCATCAACCACTTGCTGACGGAGAAGGTTCTCAGATTCAAGAATATAGCCAGCTATCTCTGCTTCATGTTGGAACTGGAGCCCTGACTCTAATCGCTTGGTGTCCTTAATGAATAAGAGAAAGTCATTAAGCCTTGCAGCTAAACCAAAGGGAAATCAGCTGTAAGAATTTCTAATTTTTTTTTTTTTTTGTAAAAACTTCTTCTGATCTCGAAACAATTGTGAAGGATTTTATCTAACTACTGACAAAAAGAGAAGGCAACACAACCTACTCTAGGCAATTTGTGGTATTTTCTTGAAGAAATGCTATATTAACAGTACAACAAAAGTAGCAGCTATGAAGGTTGCATTCAAAAATCCTTAGGAGTTTATTTTTTTTTTAAGTAGTCATTGTACTGCTATAAATTCATGAATACAGACAAGTAAAATCACTGACTGACTTACAGACTGCAGAGCGTTCCGGGCAAGTATCAGTTTATCCTCACAGCTCCGGCTGTCCCGCTGAATTCTGTTGGCAATTTGCTGCAGCATTTCCAACCTAGGTGATGCCAAAGTTTTTCAAAAAAATCAATAAGTATTAAAGTTATTTATATTTACCAATTGTGTTGTATGACTTTAAAAACAAACAAATGAATCAACAGCATCTAACATAAAGCACAAATACATATGCCAAGTTACCTGTTCCCTTCTAAGGTGCCATTACCAAAGCTTATACAAGATTTAATCAGCGTGGGACCACAATTAACAGAAAGGAAATTCTCGTTAGAATCAACGCTGGTTCGAGTACTAGTACTGTTGCTAAACAGTGAATCGCTGCTATGATAGCTATAACTACTGCTATTCATTTTTACATCCAGAGCACGGTCCTTCTGGCTGTTTACACTCGCTGAAAAATGAAAATATAAAACTCCTACAAAATGTACAGCTTCTAGGGATGTAGTTCCACTACTGGCTTTTGAAACACCTAGTACTCCTCCTTTAAATAGGCTTCAGTACGCACATTCAAAACCCAGCAATTAATATTCTGCCAGCTTTTCAAAGGATTGTACCTGGGGCTATGTATGCTACCTTGCTTTTGGCTTCTCTACCTTGCAATAAAGCTCTGCAAGTACAGACTAGGCAGCAACATCAGGGCGTCTCTAGGAAACAGACATGCCAAATATTTTATTTAAGTGTCACTAAATAACTACAAAGCCAAGTAAGAACTAAAAGAACTCTTTGCAGTGTTTCTCACTCTTCAATGAAAAGTTTCAAAAACAAGCAAAGTGTGAAATCCTCACTCAACAGTTCAGTACAAATAACTTCTAGGTTGGGCTGACTCCTTTTTCTTCAAACGGAAATGCACAATAAAACTGGGAGAGTATCATGGTTAATCAGCTCATAACAATATAATCTGAGACACCTGTACACCATCCAACCCACCGTTACTACTCCACTGTCCAAGCATGCATGTTTACTGAAAATTTCCTCTCACGTTCTTCTACATTCACAGACAACTGCTTCTTGCTGCTTTGACCACAAAACAAGTAAGAAAAATCTGATCACTGCTCTTTCCTTTACATTTTAACTCAGAACCTGGGTTAGGGGTGATTTTTTCAGTATTTCACCCCCTGCTTTTAGGATTCCTGAACAACCACACCCACCCCACAAGGTGACTGTTTACACAGAAGAGCACAGCAAAGGCACAGACACACCCCTGCTGCATGCCAAACTCTGCTAGTTTGGCACTCAGTCTGGCACTTTCCTCACTAACATCATAATAAGTTTGATCCCATACACCAATCTGGCCACACATTGTCTATCCATGTTGATACTTTCAGATGTGTTCACCAGACTTGTAGGTAAAGTTTTATTACTTACCAAATTTCAGTATTAGAGGTCACATTTTTGCCACAATCAAATTTCACCCCAGGAATTGTATCAACACCTCATATTAATGAGATGCACTAATAACCAATACAACAGATATGGATGACATTCTTGTGCCCAGAACAACAGATAATCTTAACTTGTTGACTAAGCCAGAATCACTTAAAGAAATTTTTTCTCTCATTTTACAGGGACCACCACGTGTAGTGACTATCACTCTACGATCTGTCACTCTGTTTACCATTCCTGAAATACAGGAAGGAGTTTAGGTTCACATTTGTTTACCTGTGCTCCATCCATATGAATAAAAAATAAATAAACTAACATCTTTTACACATTTTCTCAACAAAGATAATAGAGCTCTCTGCAAGTATGAACAGAATTTCTACTGGTGAAGCCAGACACTAACTTTGCTTTTGGCATCTTGGGACAGATTAACCTACAAGACCTAGCAGGCTGTATTTCTGCTGCTTCTTTCCAGTATTCTGCTCTGCATAAAGCGGACAACCTCTGTATTGCAGGGGACAACTTTGTATTCCTCTATAGGAACTTGTTCCATAGTAGGGTGCTGTGAATCAACACCTCCCACTGAATCTGCTGTTTCAGTCATGCTCTTGCTTTTGTAAGTATGACACATATTTAACTAACTTTGACTGTCATTGGGATCTTCTCCGGCTGAAATCTGTCTCTTTCTGAGGAATTCCTATACAATGATCCGGATTCTTCATACCTACTTTAAGGTACCTAGGAGCAAGGAGAAGGATCACCCTATTGTCACCAGAAAGTCAGTGACAGGATTCTCTAGAAAGTGATTCAGATCTTAGGTGTCTCCTTTGGATGCTTAAAGTTAAGCAAAATGAATTCAGACCCAGGTGTCTATATCTACCCACATGCAGAAGCCCCAAAAAGCACTTAACTTAAAGAAAAGAGGGTTTTTCCTAATTAATGAACGGATAACACCTGTGTCCACCACAGAACTTAAGAAATACCATTAAAAAGGAGAAATGTTCTCAGATTGCATCAAGAGTTTAATTATGCTCAGTAATTTGCTAGTATGTTACTAGCGATGTACAAAACAGTGTCACACATCCTACTACCATGGAAGATGACTATGCATTTTGCACATCTAAGTGTTTTGTGTGCTCTTGAGAACAACTAACTCAAACAATCTCTAAACAGGATGTTAGCCCACAAACTTGTGCAGCAAGTGAAATACACATTTCATGTAAAGGATGAGGATGGTGCTTATTTGAGACAGTGAACTGATATAAACCCAGCTCTGACTAACTGTACAAAGAAGGTGGCTATATTTGTGTGTAAGTGCTTTGATGATCTGAGGCACAGATACTGTTCATCTTGACCGTCTGAGACCACAGAAGTTATTTCTGTCTGGACCTGCCTCTATGAAGCAGGTAAAGAACTTCAGGCCTTGAACAAAAGTAGAATTACTTGATCTAGTAAAATAACGTGGAATTTATCATGGAAGAAGGTATTTAAAAATTTCAGTATGGGTTAAAACAACAGAAAATACATTAACCAAGCCTGTCCAACGTTCACTAGCGTACCTCTCCACTTCAGGTCGAAGAGTCTTCTCTCTTTCCAGCATGGCAATAATAAGCTTTCCCCATTCTTTTTCTATATCATTTGGATGGTAGCCTTGAGAAAGTTTGATGCGTCCAAATTCTATCCAGACCTTAACAATTCATACATATTTGTTATTTTAAGCCACAGAAAGGGAACTTCTATACATTTCAATGCATGTTAAAACTTACCTCTAGCAGTTTATATAGACGTTTAATTTTTGATTTATCTGCCTCCTTTGGTGGAATTTCTGTTTCCTTAAACTGTAAATATTGATTATAAAGTGCCTACAGAAACATAAAAAAACATCGTCAGCTTTTACTTATAGTTAATATAACGTTCTTCTTTAAACCCTCTCCTAATATTCTTCACAAGCTTACCTTTATACTGTACTACCACAGTTCTACAAAAAATGATCAGTGTCAAACTAAAGATTTGCTTTTGGTTGTTCATATGTTAGTAATGTATTTATTTACTTCGAAAAGGTCAAGAAGTAGTACTGCTCTAGAGTTGCTTTAATTGAATAAATCAATAAGCACATCATTTGTTAAAGCTTGCTTTGAGTCAGTAACGTAAAGTGTAATTCCAACAGAAAGTTTAAGCCATCACATCTCACCTTCAATTCCACAGGATTGTTGGGAAATGTTCTGTCAGACATTATCATGACATGGTGTCTGATCCACTGCATGAGGTAGTTCACCATATTCTGATATTCAACCCATTTGACTTCCACATCCTGCCAAAGCAAAACCCAGATTACAGAACAGATGAAAATCATCTGAGACATCATTTCTCCTTCAGCTTTGAAGACTGAGGTCTTCACACATATAAAAAGAGATTTTGAAATCCTGCAATTCTGAAACAATATTTACTTGCTCATTACAGCCCACTTTAAGTTTCCAAATATATGATTTGGTCCCAAATAATTCCACTGAAAACACAGTATTTTCTAGGTTAGTAAACTTGAGATTGATAATAATCAGAGAGGCAAAATGTATATGTCCATGACTGAAAAGTAAGAACTATGAATTGATCTTTTTCCAACTTCAGTTATATTGTTTTTAGTTAAGCTCTTAGCACAGATATTTTCATGTCCACAATATGAAACAGCTAAGACTCTAAAATCTCAGCCTAGAAAAATCATGTCAAAGAAAAGTGTGACAGCAGTCCTGCGGAAGATCCAGCTAACATTCTGGATCTGAAATCCAGAATTTTATTAATGATGCACAAATATTTTTCTCTTACTTACATTTGCACTGATGCCTTCACCACCTTCTGGTACTTTGGGAAATGCATCATAAAGTGATGACACATAAGTTATTACTGACTTCTCATCAGGTGAGGAAACATCGACATCTAAAAGAGCAAGACAGAACACCACTTTATCACATAGTTGTAAGAATGCCCGCAAATATGCTACAACCTGCAGGCAGATTGAATTTTATTTTAATGCTAGGGGTTTTGCAACAAAGCCCTCTGCAACTCTCTTACCTTCAGGATCCAGAAGTCTGGCAACACCAAGTTTTTCTGCTACAAAAAAAGCATGTTCTAAATTTGCAAGGTTGCTTTGAACAGCAACGGTATTCATGTCTATCAGGTCCGGCCTGTCAAATAAGAACAGTAACACTTGGTTACAACTCTTTACCGGTTTGAAATCACTGCTGTATTGGTAAATCAAACCAAGAGCATGGATGGATATAGCAACAGTTTTCATTAAAAAGGATTTCACTAAAATCAGGTGAATAGGCTGAGGTCACTGCTAATCGAGAAACACAAGCAATTACAACACTGTAACTTCTCTATCTACAAGCTAAAGTTTCTATCCATCCCTTGTATCCATCTCTATTTTCTTATGCATATTTATTCATGTGCACTGCCATTGTATTATGACGCCTTGTCCTTTCCACTGCACTTGGGGGGGGGGGTTGAACTCACTTTTCTCTTTTACACAAGGCAGTTAATTTCTAGGGCTTTTACAAGTTTTTAGTCATTCCTCATCAAATTCTTCACCACGTGTCAGAACCCACAGAGTAACAAAGTTTAGTCACAAAAAATATCACTTTAACCTATTCCTGCTGAGCTTTAAAGTCTTCAAATGGCGGACACTGACATTGAAGCCCTGCTTTCAATTAAACACTGCTGCCAGTTCTCTTATAGAAAACTCTTAGTCCTTGCACTTACACATTCACACCTTCATCCTGCTAAACTCCACTGCCAGCCACAATACGTTTGTTTTAATGGAATGCTTGTCTTAAGCCAATCTTACCTGTAAACATTTTTAAGGCCTAAAAGTATTATCCTGTACCAATTCTGTATCAGCATCATTGCTTTAATGTTTTAAATTAATGTAAAGTTTCAGAATCACAGAATATGCTGAGTTGGAAGAGACCCACAAGGATCATCAAGTCCAACTCCTGGCCCTGCACAGAAACATCCCCAACAGTCACACCATGTGCCTGAGAGTATCATCCAAATGCTTCTTGAACTCTGGCAGGCTTGGTGCTGTGATCAGTTCCCTGGGGAGCCTGTTCCAGTGCCCAACCACTCTTTGGGTGAAGACCTTTTTTCTAATATCCAACCTAAAACTCCCCTGACACAACTTCAGGCCATTCCCTTGGATCCTGTCACTGTCACCACAGAGAAGAGATCAGTGCCTGCCCCCCCTCTTCCTCCAATGAGGAAGTTGTAGACTGTAAGGAGGTATCTCCCCATTTTCCTCTGCTCCATGCTGAACAGACCAAAACTACTGTTGTCCTTTTAGCTTGCTGTGTAGGACTTGGCTTTTAGATTTTGCAGTTCTCAGTGCAGAGTATGTTACTCTCTGCCTCTTTCAGCACTGGGAATTCTGTTAGCCATAACACCAAAAAGAAAGGGACTTCCAAAGATGCTGAGCAAAAATTCATCCCACTGAAGCTAACCAGAGCCACAAGGGTCTGAAACCTTTGCTACTGAAATCCTACACTACTGAAAACCAGACTCACAAAACACCAAAAGAAAAAAAATACGGCATACAACTTTTAGTGAAAAATTCAGTTCTTTAATTTTCTCATTTTTGTTTCTAGAGAAACTATTTTCTTATCTGTACATAGCAGAAGCTTTAATAATTGCAACAGATAGAAATAAAACTGTTAAATATCACATTGTTCAAAATTAATGATAACATTTCATTTGGCAATACCCCAAATTCCCTGGATAATGAATAGTATTAACTTTGGGAAACTCAATACAAGCTTGTCTTTGAACTAACTACAAGGACACTGTAAATAAAAATCTATTCCTTTTCAGCCATTTAGAATCACTGGTTTCCTTGTGCTTTTTTGAAGACAAGCCTATAAGACAGATGGTAACACAGAACCCATTATGTCTATAAAGAACATTCAATTAATAATAAAACTTTAGCAGTGCAAAATAATACTCCTAAAGCAGTGGGACTTTCCACTTCCAATATGCTTAGTGGAAGTATGATCAAGCTCACGCTATTCTTCTCTAAATTTCAGTGCAACGAAAACAATGCAATGAAACCAATACCATCCATTGCTCTTAGCAGCACAGAAAATTAATGAAAAATAAAAGACAGTGTTAGAAAACTGAACACTCCTGTTTCAGCCATAATAATAGAGATGGTATGAGTAATAATGACTGCTTTAACAGCAGTTTTGAAAAGACAATCAGGTTCCTCTAAGTGTAACACTGTTGGTTTGGTTATTTTTTCTCCTCCTGCCTTCTTTAAATTTGTTTCACGCTTGATAAAAATGTCCCAAGAATAATCTTTTACGCTGCCTGTTCGATTGCCAACTCTCAGAACATGAAAGAACAAGTTGTAAAGGCCTTGACTATTCCCCGAAAACAAGCTGCAAGCTGCAGAGACACTGACACAATAATCTCCTTAGAATAAAGCTTTCATTTAGATGAAGAGGTAACATTTTTCTCACTGTGATATGGGTAACAAAATCAATAAAAACTACTTCTCTTGCATAATACATCATTTTACATCAGTGCTGTGGCTTCACTCCCCAGCTGAAGAAAAGCCTACTTTGTGAGATGCCTCCCCATCTTTTAAACATACTTTCCCATCCCTGCAACTCCTACCAGAATAGGGTTATTCCAGTTTCTCCTTAAGAACACAGAAAAACTACAATGAATACTGCTATTTTCAGTTAATTATACACTTAGCACATAGCATACTGAACTAGATTAACTGGTCTTTATTTCTCTAAAGTCTTGATCTAGAAGAAAATACTACAGAGAACGGCATTCGTGTCTGTCTTAATAGTGCTTGCCTTCGGTTTTTGGAAGCAGACAGAAAGCTACACAGCTGACTGAGAACTAGCCTACTGATGGGTTACAGAAGGGCAATGACAAGTATTATGATTTGAATGCTAAAGCACCTGGTACTGGCCACAGCAAATGCATGCTGCTTGGGGCCTGGGGCCTACTCCTCTGCAGGTCACCCCTTCCTCTTAGCAAATAGTAGAGGGATACCTTGCAAAGCCACAGGAAAAGGAGCTTTCCTCCCAGAGCTCAGTAAATGATGTTTTTAGCCCAAGAAAAATGCATCCAAAAAACATGGCTCAGGAAATCAGATTGCCACATTGTTCCTTTTGTTTAGTAGTGGGGGGGAGGGAGTCTCAATTTAAAATAGAAAAAAATGTCATTTTTATGTGCCGTAAGCTCGCAGAGATACCTGTCCACTAAATGGAAATACTACTAACTGTTGAAATTGCTGTTGAGATGAGTATCCTTCTAATACATATTTATTTAATTGTATTAGTTGAAGTAAACATTAGATTTAAAAGCATCATCTATCATGGCAAACATTTTCATTTTTTAAGGCTACAGAGAAAATACATGAATTTTGTAGAAGCTATTTATCATGTATTATAAATATATTTTATATCAATTTGCATAGCATTATTAAGTGATTTTATGCATAATCAAGAACAAATTAAGTGCACTTTAAGGAACATCCAATGACTCTACCTTCTGTCATAATAGTGTGAGTCATCTTATGGAATATTTTTCAGCAGGCTGGGGCCTTGCCATGAGAACACGTACATAAACATCCCAAACACTAGTTGAGTTGGAACATTGCATGCAAAGAAGATGCTTCTGCTGCAGCCACACCTAAGTCAAGGGGTTTGGCTTCTACACTGAGAGTCTTTAATAATTTTATTTATAAAAAGACTGATGCCTGCCATTTGAGATCTTAGTGTAGGTGTCAGAAATTAACACGATTTGTATCAGAAGTGGGGGGGAAAGGTGTGATTAATACCACCTCAATTAGGAAACTGACAAAATTATGATCAATTCAAGAAAACAAATGCCTAACACCACAAAGAGAAGCAAGTAACCAATATCTGCAGAACAGCATAAAGAAATTAAGGGGGTTATAAATGCAAGTTACATGGTTCAAATGCAAGTTTTCTATTCTGAAAAAACTCCTTGAAATCAAAGAGTTGTACATAATAAATAAAGTTAGGTACATGTAGATTTTCTCATTCCTAGAGCTTAATACCTAGAAAAACAGTTCAAGATCCAAACTAGTAGCTACAATATTTGCCCAATAAAACAAAAGATTAGGTTTGACAGGGATTTGATATCTCAAAATGGAAAAAGATGTTTAACTGAACTTTAATTTTCCCAGTCAATGATAAAGAAATCACATCCTTCTCCTCACTGTTCCGGGATGAGTTGCCCAAGTTACAACAGTGTTTAACTTTCCTAAAGCATATATATACACATCAGAGGAATATTCCACATGAAAATACTGTTACTGGGTTCAAAAGGCTGACAAACCTGAAGTTATTTACATGAACCATCTAAGCTGTTTAATCTGGATGGCTCTCTTTCAGTCAAAAATCTGCATACTGCCTGAGTAATACCTGATATTAAAGGGTATTTCATTCTTCGCTTATATTTAGCAGAAATACCAATATTGTGAGTTACCAGCAGAACTCTCAAAGAAAATATGACTGAAGATGCAGTGAAGTGTATCACATCACTATAGTCTAATTAGCTTTTCCACTGATGCAATCAGAAAATGCTTATAAAATTAAAAAAGTACTTTGTTTCATTGATCATAGACAAATGAAAAGGATGTGTGTCAGAAAGACTCATGCATTTTTCAGGGATGCGAGGACTACTGGAACAAAATAAAGACCATGCCAGAATACACAGTCATAAAATAAAATTTGAAAAAAGACAAGACAGACTTCTGAAACAGATAGGATTCAACATGTATTTCAGGAGAGAGCACAAAAAATATATTATCATCTATTCTGAAGATTTTGGTTAATGGCAGAACATTGCAAAGAAGGGAATTATAAAACACAAAATATTCATGTAAAGTCTTGTTCAAAACAGCTTGCCAAAGATTCAGAAAGACTGAGGAAGCAACACAATGAGAATGACTGCTGGACTTCAACTAATACATATTGTTTTTGTGACCCACACACTTCTATGGATGCCTCATGTTTGCATATGCAGTGCTCTGTACACTGTTTAGATCTAATTTTAGTGTTGGAAGTACCCTATCCTAATACACATGCCTATCATATTTTCCTGATCCTTTTTCAGAGATGGTCTGATCACTTAGAGAGAAGAGGAAGAGGAGAGTTTCTGCTCAAAAATGGCAAGGAGGTATGACTTTGTAGCATTGTAGAGGAACAGATCTCCTTTATCATCAGAATCAAGGACCACAATGTGTACACACAGCATAAGGTTCTGTAGCAGGTTTCTTGGTGTCAAAAACCCCATCCTGAATCACTATATCCTAGGCTTCCCCCCTCTCAGAAGCTCTGGATTCTTTACAAAGCTGTGGATTTGTCTCAGAAGGATCTGTATACAAAACAATCACATGCAGAGTTTTTCTAGCTTAGTTTTGCTATTTGATTTATGTTTAGGAAAGATACGTTCAGACTCAGACCTTGGTACAAATGTGAGCACCAATTTCCATGCCAACATCTGCAACTGGCAAAAGTAAGTTTTGAACCAGATGTCCAAATGTCTGAACCAGGTGACCATTCTTGCCTCAAGCTCTTTGGTACTGGTCCAGGGGCTCATGGGTCTGCCAGATGGGTGGTTATGCTCAACACTCACAAACAACATTTGAGTAAAAATCTAGAAAACTAAACATGAAAGATACATCATGGACCTAAGTGTGATGAAGCACCTAAATGAAGAAGAACAGGGTACAGCTGTCCTTCAGAGGAAATAGTCAGTCAAAAGACAAGCAGGACTTCCAAACTATGGTTACAACACTATTTAGTGAAGTTGTCCAGAAAAGGAGTTGCAAAGAGTGATGTGCAGGACAAGTCTGATGAAAAGTAATCAGCCTTGTGCATTCACAGGATATGTAACTATCCACTGTCACTTTTATCAAGAATGGTTTTGGTTCTTTTTAACAGATTCACCCAGACAGGACAAGAAAGAACAAAGAAAGACTTGAGAACCTCCAGCTTTTATACTTTCCCAAGATCACAAGGTCTCTATTACATATAGACATGAGGATGAGGAAAATAACAAGTGGTGAGATTCAGCTTCGTATTCAGACACTGAAATTTCGGTGTCTATATGCCAGTGTCTATATATATTTCACTATAGTCAGTGGAAACCCGGCCAGTACATCCAGTGCAACCTATCTAGCAAGCTATCCAGAATCTAAGAGCTCCTTCAGAGACAGCCAAATCCACTCATGGTATCAAGTAGAAGTTTTGATAACTGCAAACCTCTCATGAAATGTTCTTCCTCACTGAACACACATGACTTGAGATTGACACTCACAGAAAAATAAAGCAATACTGTACATTTTAAACTCAGAATTGCTTAACTGGATCTCACAGACTTTATACCAATGATTACTGCAGTTTTGTTTAGGGCTTCTTGAAAATGTTCTCATTCAATTAATACAAAACAAATTCATGAAAGCTACCAAATTTTACTACAGTAACTACAGAGAAGTAAGGTATGTCAGATCTGGTAGCTCATCATTCAACATCTGACTGGAAGTTTAACGGTGAAAACCAGTGCAAAGTATTCCACAAAACCCTTGTCTTGGCCACCTGACACAGACTATTTGAAGTAACTTACATAAATATTTTACGACTTTTTAGAAATATCTCCTAGGGTGGCGAGACAGGGAAAATATTTCATGTAACTTCAAATGTGAGACTAAAATGACAGTTCAACCATGTTACGATAACATCTTCAATTACCACATGAAATGGTGATACAAAAATTACCCCAACGCATCAAACCAGTGGGTGAAGCTGAGCAGTGCCATCATGGCAACACGTCAGAATTCAGAGAAAATTGAAGTTTTCTAATTGAAAACTATCATTATAGCAAAGTTTTATTCTTACAACTGCAATAAACCAAAAAGCATGCTGCTGCATACAGTTGCATATTGTTTGTTCAAGTATGAGGCAAATACTTATCTCAAGCTCCACAAGTCCCTACCATCAATATCATACTGTATTAATGCATTTTGCATGATCATTATGACTTGTATTCTCTTTCTGGTTTTATCTTGTGTTGGTGTGACAGGAATGCCTGCACTATACTTGATTTTATGTGTCTCTACAGATTTCGCTCAACACTTCTATAAAGATGAACTATAAAGATGAACAATAATGCCTTTTTATTAGCTCAAGAGCTGAAAAATTTTCATGTGATCTGAACTCTTCAGCTCTCCTTTGTGTATTTTTTCATAATTTTTCACCTAAGTTTTCAGACACAATTAATGAATCTGAAAAATGTATTGCCAGTGATGGTGCAACAAGGGCATATTATTCACAGATACATTTCCTGTCTGTTCTTCAGACATCCCAACATATTATATCAAGACTTCCAATTAAAAAATTAATGAGTGTTTTAACTGCACTAAAAATAAGGAAAACAAAACCCGTCAGATGCCCTAACTTATTAATTTAGCCCTTAACAATATACACAGTTCATTCCTTCTATTGTGCATGCCCTTGATTTGATAAGCACTGAGTTTAATAAACCTACTGAAGCCTCCTGTCCCACCTTTGTTACCACTGCAAAACTTTACCTGCAACATGCCATACCAACTGATTTAGATAAAGACACAATTAAGACATTGTACTATCAAAGACCTATTAGTTAAATGTGGAGTTCAGCTTTAGCCATGCAAAACAAACCCTAATCATAACTTGGCAATAAGTTTGCAATGTAGGTTTCGAGATCAGTACACACATGAATGAAATTAGAAAGGACCTGTCAGTCCTTTCACTAGCTTTAAAAACAGATTTTACATTCTCTTTGTACTAAGAGCTGTTTCTGTCATTACAAAACCAGAAAGGGTGCAGTAACTTTGCCAATTTTTTACTTAGAATAAAATTTAAATAGGAACAAGGCTCATAGCTGTTAACCTCAACCCACACTGTGCAATCTACAGAAATAATCATAAATAATGGAGTGTTTGAAAACCAAAAAGACAATGAAGAAACCCAATCAAATTATTTTTCTGTTCTGCATCCTAGGAATACTCCCTCCAGACCACAGCAGCGATTGCTTGACACACTGGCTTCCCAGTGGCATTAATACAGTTACCAACAAGGAAGAATGGTGAGGTACTGCAATGAGTTCAAGCAATTTCCTAAAGGCTCCTTGTGCCATCCTGCCTTGGAGGCAACCATTTCTCCATGTGCCATAAATTTGCCAAGGCATTGCCTGAAGACCAAGACCTCTCCCTGTGCAATTTATCATGGGAGCATATGCCACTGCTGCTCAGACACCACACCCTTTCAGATAAAGACTTCCAACACCCTTAGATGTCTTGGTCTTGCAGATCAAAGAGTAAGAAACACATGATACACAAAAAACTACCTTTTCAATCCAAAGCTTTACTTTTCGCTTTTTTCCCATTTGGCCTAGGCAAGAGAAAAGTTTTGATTTCATCCCAACATTTTTTTTTTCTGACTTATTGCAAAAAGGAAACTGTTATTCAGCTGCTACTTAGCAGTAGGATCCAGTACAACATACACAGGGATCATTTTAAGTCCGGATCGGAAATTAATCAATCCAACTGACTGGAAGTCTTCCATCTAATACCCACTAAGGCTAACCACCACCACAACACAAGATATTAAAACTGCAGGCACGCTTCCAGAACTATTTTAATAGTGCCTTTACCAAGTGCCATCACAGAATTCTTCTGAGTGCATCCAATTAAACTGCAGCTGAGGTAACTTGCTATTTCTAAACTCATGAGAAATATACTCAGGCAAGTAATATTAAAAGCATGTCTCCTTGTCAGTATTTTTAAGCATCTGCAATGCAGTTTATTTTTCCCCAAATTGCCAATTCTTAATGCCAAGTTTGCTTCTTCTACATAACCAAAACTACTGAAAACAGAAAGAACCACACTCTTCAACAATGAGGTGGGTGGGAAGGGAAAGCACCACAACCAAATTCACATTTTCTTATTGTTAAAGCTGGGTAACAATAAATTACAAGTCACAAAACAGCAAGCCAAAACTAGCAGACCCACCTAATCTCTTTATTTAAAACATACCCCTTAGCATTTTAAGGCTTGACACTGTGTAATATTTAGTTTCTTTCTCAGTCATTCCCCAAGGGTGTTAAACGTGTTTCAGCAACTTGAGGCATTACTATCCCTCCCCTTAAGGAATGTATTCATGTCAGTACCTGATCGGTTGCAACATGTTTTAACATCAGAGGGATGCCATATGCACTGCCAGTCAGGAGCTTAGTGTTCAACTAACTCTACATACATAGCAAATCATCCTGGGTAAGATTGAAACAGCTTGTTCTAAACCAAAACAGTTATTCAGCAGGCAGGAATATAGCTTGCTCCCTGGTATACCACAATCCAAAAAATATCCACTTAGTAATTCTGAAAGCATACGGAGTTAGTATACAAATATTTCAAAAGAAAAACTCTGTGACCCTCTCTCACTTTATGTAGCATTTATGGAGCTGTCACACTGCTACTTCCTCTGGGAACATGCTGCAGCATCTATTCCTCTTCCTCCCACATGAAGCGTTTAGTGTACCTACACTCTTTCCATGCCACATTCACTGTTAGCCTCTCTTCCTCTTTTGTGCAGGAACAGTAGCCATCTTCTCCTTGTTCACTCTCTAAAACTGTATGCAACTTAAACCATAGGCATCATTAAGGTTTTGCATAAAGCTTACCAATAGCAAAGGCTCCTCTGGATCAGATCCCCGCATTTCTTTAACAATACAGTAAAAAGGCATTTTTCTTGTGCTCTATCACCACCTTCCCTCTATGCAGCATTTCTAATACTTTAAATTCTTGTAAGGGGATGCCAAAATTTGTAGACAACTGTCTGCATGTGGTCTCAGCAAGCCTGGGTATAGCATTACATGAAATAACCTCAATTGTTTTCTTGTCTTAAACCCTGAAACACTACAGTCCTGCTTGCTTATCAGACTGCTGCTCAACCTAAACACAGTTTGCCGCTTTTTCTCCTAACTAGTCCTTCAAATTTGGTATGGTTGCTGAAACTCACCTAGAAGTCCAGACATAATTGGACATGTCTATGCTGAAAGTGTACAGAAGGCAGATCAAGGGCCCATAACCTTTAATTACTTGTCTTTCCCATAGCATGACCATGGTCTATTGTGATCACAGTCTCCCAGGCAATACACGAGCCCAATTCAAGGGATAACACTGACCTAGGACTCAAGGGGCTGCACTCTGTATGGGGGACAGAAGGAGAGTTCGGCCATGCAGGCACCAGCCCTGCTGTATCACTTACCCTCAGGGCTGGAAAGCAGGGTCTGGACCCACTTCATTTACTAGAACAGACCTAACAACTGGGACTAGAACTTAAAAAACATGGCTTTATTTGAGAACTAAGATTGTAGGGCTTCCTGGACAGATGCTTTTTCACCACACTGGCACCACTGGGGCTACTCATTAAATGCTATTATCTAGTTACACAAGCACATACTACACCTGCTGGAATTCCTTCTGTAAATGCTTAAAGTAAAATTACCTCTCTATTATAAAAGCTGTGAAAATACAAAAATAAAACTTAAAAAAGAAGTGCACAGGTTTTTACAAAAACATACACGTATGACATTAATCTTTTTCTGTCCTCCATACTTCATCATTTTCCTTTAGAAAGTAAGATGAGCTGGTCCATCTGTTTTCTGGATATCAGTAGCCATTGTCCTTAATGAAGTGTCTACAGATAACATTTAATTGTAAATCTTACAGTTATTATTTTTGCTATTTCCTGAATTCCATTTTCAGACACTTTTAAACCGAATTTTCCTGTAGTCCGTAGGTACTAAAGGTTCAGGGCAGTCTGAAATCAAAAAAACTAGTTTGCTACTTTGGTATAATTTTTTATTTGAATTTGCTTTACTTTGAAATAAATGCATCTGCAAAGCATAATGTAGATCTATAACTCAGATTACTAGTTCCAATCTGGCATGCAACTCCTACTGAAACAAGAGCAGCCTTCACTCCATAGACACAAACTGTTTCTATATATAGGGGGTATAACTGGAATAGAGTTCTAAAAGATCAGTGTTTCTTTTTCCTGGGCAAAAGGTATGTAGAGAGAAAAAATGAAAACACAAATCAAGAGCATTTACCTAAAACACAGCCTAGTGACTAGAAATACATGAAGTGATAGAGCTGCAAGATGAAGATCCCAGGGTGTATAATGCAGTATCTCCAGTAAAATCTGGGCATCACATGCTAACTAAAATCAGCCTCCAACCTCTAAGTCTGGCTGACGAGATTTTGCTATGTGTGATATAATGGCACGAAAGAAACATCATGTACTTTTGAAACTGCCTCAAGTCAGATTTCTTCCAACACAACATATTGAAGCAAATAACACACGTCTTCATTGAAAAGTTAAGCTGTAAGAGGCAAATAATAAAACATATGAGACCTACAGCATATTTTTGAATCTCCTGGATGTATCTGTAACTTTCACTAATGGCCTGATCACACACCTGAAGAAAGGTGTGGAGGTTCAAAAAAGAGTATGAAAACTGATATATTTAAATAAAATCATACCATTAACAATTCTGGTAATGTTAAGTATTAAAACTCACTTTTTAATGTTATAATTTGATTTGGTCTTTCTATGTAAGGACAAGTATTCCCACAGAACAGAGTAGATTTAGATTAGATGACAGGAAGAAATTCTTTACTATGAGAGTGATGAGGCACTGAACAGGTTGCCCAGACAAGCTGTGGATGCCCCATCCCTGGGAGTGTTCAAGGCAAGGTTGGATGCAGCTTTGAGCAACCTAGTATAATGAAAGGTGTCCCTGCCCATGGCAGAGGAGTTGGAACTAGATGATATTTAAGGTCCCTTCCAACCCAAACCATTCTATGATTTTATGATTAAAGCAAAACTCAGGGTCTGCAATGGAGCCCCCCCCCAAGGCAGTTCTTGAGGACAGCGTGAAGCACGGTTCATTTCCCAGGGATTTAACCATCTACAGGATGTAAATGGAAGCTTTATATATACTCTTCAAAAGTTCAGCCAAGTAATCCTTAATCTTACTGTATAAACACAAACCGCTGTAAACTGTTGAAAACATAAGGAATCTTCTCACATGAGAATAAATTATTCTTTTCTAAATTTGGTGGGGGGGAGAAAATAAAGTTGTATATGGAGCCAAATACCTCAAACAGAGCAATTTTTTCCTCTCATTTCTGTTATTCGTAAAATTATTTTCCTTGATTTGAGGAGCACTGCAAAATGACTGGCAACTCATTCATACTCTTAATGGAAGTAAGAAAGTAACTGAAGACCTTTATAGTGATGCCTCAGAGCTTTTTGAACTTTTTTAACTTTTGCAGATTTTAGAAGCAGTTGTGTAGTAAATGTAGATTTGAATGTAGCTGTATTGTATCCCTTACCCTGTAGCATAATGTTTACACATATCCAACCCTATCACACCATTTCATATCAATCCCTCTAAATTCCGTTAGCATGTTTAGTCTTCTTTTCAAGGTAGGATTGTAGAAAAGCACCCTAGGCCTGGACCAGAAGATATCACACAGACACAGCAACTCTGTTCAAGCCCAGAACTTTGGAGGAGCTCCAAGGACTGTATGTGCTGTGAAGAAGATGAAGATGAGGAAGAAGGGGTCCCAAACACCCCCAGATCTAATTCTCAAAGGGGTGTGTCACGGAGCAAAACGGGGGGGTGGGCAGATCTCGGACTGGATGGACCTTATTATAAAATGAATTGGAACCACTGTCTGGGTGAGCCCGCTGCTATGTGTATTCCCCTGGCCTGAGGCCTAATTAAAGGACCCACTCACTTTATCTTATCTTATACACTAAATTGGCCTGGAGTCTTTTTCTCCACTGTCTCTTAAGACAACAACAGAAAGCTCTGACAACCTAACCCTTGTTGCTCAACAGGACAGAAGACAAATATCCTGCACTTGCTCAGGAGAGCAGGTGACTGACTTCAGTGCATGTGATACAGCACCTGCACACTGCCCACATCCCTTGCTTGACACTGGACGGGGAGCACTGCCAGCATGGCTGTGGGTGCAGGAAGGACAGGGAGACAGGAAGGCACCTGGATCACCCACTGAACCCACCAATCTCTGCCAAGATGCTGCAGTGCGTATTAGTTAGTCATGACAGGGAAACCCTGGCCTTATGGGGCTTCTCCCATGCTTCTTGGAGGGAACAGGGAGATATGACATATCCATGCACTATTCTTGCAGTTCTGCATCATAAATTTTAGCTAGCTTGCATCAAAAGGTACTGGGATCCTCTGTCAAGACAGAAAAAAAAAAAGAAACAATTCTAACCCACCATTAAAAGCAGGCAGGCTGCCAGCTCCACCGAAGGGAGAGGCTCCCTGCCTGCTGGTGCATGAGTCACAGCCCAGCTCATGGCCCAACCCTTCACAGCTTCAGTAATTTCCTGAAGTCTTGAAGCTGGTGCATACTTGCAATTTAAAAAAATCATTTATGCCTGGAGAGGAGGTAATTATGACCTGCCACTCCCGTCCTGTCACCTAGAACCAGATAGTGACATCTCCCTGTCTCATGGACAACTGACTGTGGGGATCATTTTGTTCTTGTGTAGTTTGTATTCTTGATGGTGTAGCCAGAAAAGGCCTCTCAGCCTTGGTGTCAGGGCTGTGAGCATGGGGTTTGCCTGTCTGCAGCCAGGTTCAGCTGAGAGGCACTGTGACTCCTATCCTCTGAGAGCTGCTGGTGCTCTTACCTCTGGCCTGTGGCTGAGCTGTGGCCCCTGCAGTGGCGCAGCCAACCAGAGAGCAGCACACACGCCAGTCCAGCCTCAGCACACCCCCAGAAAGGTCCCTGATGCCAAGGGCTGGGGCAGCCCTGGTGCCCTCCCTCAGCTGCCCTGCTCCCAGCTGGGGCAGTGGAACAGGTCCTGGCTGCCAGGCCCTGCCCTGACAGACCTCCTTGGGGAGCCCCCACCGTTGCGCCCTGGCTTGGGTAAGCATGTGCTCTCTATCCAACACACAACTTGCTGTGGCTCAGCACAGCTGCAATTCTAGATACACGCCTGGGTATTTGAGCCTTCTGGTTATTACTGTCATAGCACAAAGTGTCACGCCCTTAAAATTAAGTCCGAGTCCAATTAAATCCCTTCCAGGACTGGAAGTCGTCATGTCCCACCTGAAGAGCCCCGTCCCCCATTCACAGAGAGTAGATACTCCTCCCAGCCCAGAGTGCATAGTGCTTCTCTAGGGAGAGGTATCTCCAGTTACACAGAACACCTGGTGCAGGGGGGTTGCCACACTGCACCATGACTGGCAGGGGGGTGTTCCACAGTGGCAGCATCACAGTCCCACCCAAGCAGGCACAACTGCTCATCCACCCTGATCGAGTACACCAGCCAGCAGCATCTGCAGGATGCTCAGCCTAAATTCTGAGACCACCTGTGATCCATGAACTGGAAGCTACTCGAACAGATAAACAGAGCAAATGGAGAACCACTGCCAAAAATGTGCTGAATTTTTTAGTGTTTAACATACGTATTGCTCAGAACACAAACTAAGCTTTAGAAGAGCTCTCTGGAGTAAAACACTGTAGTTAAAAATATCAGATGATTGTTTAGGAAGATCATTCCTATCTTGTGAGCAATAGCTGGAAATTATTATCTCTGTTTTAATGGTACAAAACAGCAAAGGAAAGAAACATAGAAACTCACTAAAATCAGTGGAAGAATCTCACTGATTTAATCAGCACATGGAATCCAAGAACCTGTAACCTCTCAAAGCAAAAACACGTTAGATAAGCACGGTAAACATTCCCTGGAAGGACACGGGATCCTTATGTGGAGAAGTTATGCTTACAGGAAGAAGATAAGCTAAATGGAAACTGGCACAGAAGCACATAAAATGGGGACTCTGCTCCTCAACCAATGAATCATTTGCTTTGTGCAACACGCTTATGTCAAAGGTGCCCGTCCTTCCCCACTAAAACACTGTGAATGAAACCCATGGAGCAACACCAGAAACACTGTTCCAGCAAAGCAACTCAGTCATACCCGAAGGCATTAACATTCATACAGCTGGAGGACAGAATTCAAGTTTTTCATTATTTATTAACTGAACTGTACCACAACTACTAGTTGCTGAGCTGTAAAGGCTACACTGCTCTATGTAAGATGTATGTAAAAGCTACATTGCTCTATGTAAGATATGAAGAAGCTCTGGAAAATATTTTCCATTATTCCATCTCATTAAACTCTTTGGTTTTTTCTCTCCAATCTCTTTGCATATTTCATATTGTTTATTTTTACAAATACTTGCCTGTGCTATGTTCATTCTTTTGGCTGCTCTGTCCTGAAGTAAAACAGTCTAGTCTTTTGCCAGCTATTTCCTTTTGTCTTGCCAATGTTACTAAAAGAGACTTTCTTGCTGGCATGCACCTCCTCCCCGACTGGCTACCCAGAACAGAAGCATAGTCAGAAAAAGACCTCATTGATTCAGATGCAGCTTAATTTTACCACAAAGTTATGCACTGCCACAGCTAACTTCTCTGGGACTTTGAGCACTATACGTGATGCTTACAGCCTTTACACACAGCCTGTGAGGAAAAGGTTGCACCTGCTTGACTCGTCTCACATTTTATTTCAGTGTCCTAATCCCTACAAGGACAACGTGTGTTATGTCTGCCTAGACTTCTTTCTGTGGTTGGCCAAGTAGTCTCGTGAGAGGAAATCCAAGAACAGAATACTCTGTTGGAGGCTCTGTTCCCTATAGCTGCATGAAAACACACCAAATTTGGCTTTACTAGGGATACCCTTTCACCTTATACCAAGGAAATTGTGTACTCTTAGACTTCCTTATGATATGCTCCAGGGCATACAGTACAAACTACATATGCTATGATAAAACCCAGAAAGCTTTGTGTAGTGAAGGACAAGTCAGTACACACTAATTAGGCCAGCAGCCAGAACACTCTCCCATGTGGTCCTCTAAGACACAAACCTTCTTATTCAGTTCAGGAACCAAAAAATACACAATAAGACAGAGATGCTGCCAACCAAGAGGGAACACTGAGCACAGCAATGACTAAATCTTGTTCCTCTGACGAGCTAGATACCAAAGTCAGCTTCTTCAAGAGAGACCTGTTCTCACTTCGAACCCAGAATTAGAAAGCCTCTCCTGTCAGCAGACATCTTCAGCTATATTTCAAGTTAACATACTGTATCCTTTAGCCCGTAGTCACAGCCAGCAGTGGCTCTAACAATGCCTGCTTCACTTTGTAAGAGTGTAGTCACACAAGCATACAGTAGCACAAATCCCTTCTCAGACTGAGAACATTCAAGCCAGCCATGAGGATACTCTGCCATTTTATAGGAGATGCATCTCAGAGTAGATCTGGGCTTCAAGCATAAACACTGAAGAAGCTCTATATTCCAGGGACATGGTAAAGCCATACAAGGGATCTCAGACATATCCCAGGTCATGCAGTAGTTGACAGCTTTTCCCAGCAGCACAATTGTGGATTTTGATGATCAGTTCTGCCTCTACCGTACCTTTAAATATCATTATGACAAAAAGGGACTGTGGAGAAGATTGAACTCTGGGAACATTCTTCTTAGCTGCTTGGAGATGCCCCATGAGAGATGCATAGGATTCATGGAGATACTCCTCTGAGGAAGGAGGGGCATGCAAAGGATAACGAGGCATCCTTTGGCAGTAAATCACCCAGGAAGAGTCAGTGTCATCTCCACAGCTGTTACAGGCATAAACCACAGAGCCCCCTCTATGTGCACTAAAATGCTGCAATTAATAGTTTCTGAGAGAACAAATGGAGTACTTGCCTGTATTTATGAATGATGGCATTAAATAATCTTCCATCACGCCAGCAGGTAGTGAAATTTTCACAACGTATTCCAGCATAACCCTCCGTTGTTTGCTGCGACCACAGGAGCAGTCTCTCTTTAGCAGACATGTCCTCTGACTCTCCAGTAACATGGATATCAGATATCTAAAATAAAGTTAATATAAACATTACAGTTACATCTAACCCATAATAATATTTAAAATATTGCAGGAAATCACTCTGAATTGCTGAAGAATTTATTGTCTGTTATCTTCATATATGAATATGATGATTATTCATGTACTATATTAACACTCATATTTTATGCTCACGTACTCTTAGTGTCTTCAATATGAAATACAAAATTCATAGCTTCACAATTTTCTTCAGTTAGCCAGTTCTCAATCTCCTAATTTCTGGGGACAATATAATACTATTTCATAATGCAAAATACTTAACTATGTCTATTTTATGGAGATAATATAATCTATTTTTATGTATAATACTTATTATACATAAATGCTATATAATTATTTATAAAATGTAATGTGTTTTATATGTATATAGTCCCACCTATACAATAGCCATATTTACATTATTCATACACTTCATTTAGCTACAAACTTCCTCTCTTAAAAAAAGTTAATTTACAGTATATGCTGTTCTAAAATTCCATAACAAAACAGTCATTTAGAGTGAAAGCTGATAATAAATGCTTTAGGACAAAATTTTCTGGGAAGCATTTTACAAATTACTGAAAGACTGACAGATTATCAATAAAAATTTTGTCAGATAAAGAAAGCTTCTTTTCATATTATTTAAGTATTATCAACATTTCTTACTCTGAACATGTCCACTAGGTAAGCTCACTGTTGAAATTTTGGATGGCTAAAACATTAATTTAGCTCATTATACGAGGATCAACAGGTTGTACTATTTAAGGGTTATCAACTTCATGTCAGGGAAAGCAAGCAAATATTGGGAATTTTACATTCAAATACTAATTTATAGTACATTAAATTATAGTACATTAAATTTTCCCCTAATGAAGTTCAGTCAGTTTGCTTAGAAAACTACCACTATATAAATATGTTGTCCTTCTTCTAAGTGACCACCTTTTACGACTTATCCAAACAAGAAGAGATAATATAGAGTTATCATGAAGAATGCTAGGAACCCAGGTACTACAAGGAACAGTATAAGCACCAAAGTACTGTAGCTTAGCCATTACAAAAAGCAGGCAGAGGTGCTTAAGCAGAGGCAAGAAGGCTTGAGACAACACCATGGTTTGTGGGTGGACACCAAGAACCTCTGTGAGCCCACCTGGAAGAGGCTGCCCTGCCACAAGCATACACCCAGCACTGCAGGGAGAGACAGATCTGCTCTGGCTCTGGAGCCAGCCTGAGGCCAGGGCTCAGGGGAGGTTTGCCCACAGACAACTCTGGGTGCTCAAGTTAGCTGCAGAAGAGCCTTAGCTTGAGCTGTGCCAATTCCAGCAATACTGTTCTAGTGTAAACAGTTATGTTCATGAGGTCAGATGGAACGGTCATAACAATGTCTTCTGGCCTCAAAGTCTCGGCACACAAAGATATCTTCTGTTTGGGCTCTGACAGGGGGAATTTCAACAGGCTAGGCTGGAAATTACTGGGTTTCCTCACATTAGAGCCACACAAAACACAGTGCCAAGAAGAAAGAGATGTAGCTTGCCTACTGATGTTGCTATGTCACTGCCTAAGATGAGGTGGTGGGAAGCAGTAGGAAGGAGGTGACTAAAGAAAGAGCCTTGGAGATCTCAGGGCAATGGAGCTTTCCGTAGTGCTCACTACAATTTCTGGTTTACCACCTTTCACACTTTTAGGCAATGATGAGCATCTACAGCTAAACAGTAAATTGCAAGTAACTTTAATGTAGGAAAAAATTAATTTACATTATTTTCTATTCAAGTATCCACAAATCAAAAGTTGTGAATACAGTTCTTCAGATATGTAGGTAAGGGAAAAATACAGGCACCAATGCTAGAAAGCAAAACAGTTTTAACTGTTCAACTAGCACATAAATAACCTCAGAAGATTTGAGAGCATTTTTTGCATCCTATTGTCTCCAGTTTCAACACTGCAGGTTTTTAAGAAAGAAGAAAGGAAAAAATCACCTTTTTTTGTTCAAAACACAGAAGAGAACACATGCAGTTGTGATTGTTTGTAAGTTTCTAGATATCAAAATCCTGCAAAGAGTACTACATGAAATTGCAAAAAATACAGACGGGATGAGTTGTGTATGTGAAGACGACAGATAATCCAATGTGGCAGAAGACCAACTTAAAATCACTCTGAAAATTTTCTTGTAAAAATGCAGGGAACTTATCTGTAGTGTAAGACCTTTTTTCTGTGGGTTAGTTTTCTTGTTTGGTATTTCAAAGCAAGAAAGCAAACCAAGTGTTGTTTCAGTAGCTTTAGTTTCTATTCATCACAGAACAACCAGACCACAATATAAACCAAGTCAACCATTTACTGCTTATCCGGACAACGCTTCTGAAAGAGATGATGTCATCTGGAAGTGCCAGATGTCTAGCAAAAAAAAAAAAAATCCCCAAACCCTATATTTTTTCCCTGTCATTTTCAGAGTCTTCTGTGTATAATCCTTAATTATCAGATTTTTTAATATACTCTAGCATGAGCAAGCTAACAACATAATTTGCTAATGGTCAATCCTTACTGCTAAGTTCAAACGCTCAGTCTCCTTCACGGTTAATTGACCAGGGATGGCTATGTACATTTCAGACTGCACAGAGTGCTAACACAGCATGTTTGAGTGCACATTAGATTCCTCTGGAAACAAGTAATTTCAAATATCAAGGCAACTTCTGAAGGTCGTACTTGTATCTGTTGTTACATACACAAACACAAAGAGAACATTTCTTACTCTGAACATGATCACTAGGCAAGCTCACTGTTGAAATTTTGGATGGCTAAAACTTTAATTTAGCTCCTTAAACGGAGATCAACACGCTTTTTATCCAAAATCTTCCAAGCACCATTCACTACCCTGGTTAGCCATCTGAAGAAAAAGGAATAAACTAGACTGGGTTTAAAAACTGAAACTACTTTTCGCTCATGGAGGTAGCCCATTTCACTACAGGTTAAGGAACACTAACATCAGCCTGAGACCTGAAACAGCCTGAGCACTTATGTTCTCTAAATAAAGTATTTCAGACTCCAAGGCTAACATTTCAGACTTTCAAAACACGGAATTAATATTTTTTAAAAGTATAAAAATACACTGAGGGAAATGGTGAGTCAAAGGGCTATATTTTATTACACTTACAAATATAAGCACTACTTTGCAAGATGCCCTAATAACTTGAAACTACTTAACAAGTAAAATTCTACCACCACAAAATAAGGTGTCAGAGAGAGAGAGAGGGAGAGAGTGTGCACATTTTTCCTTTGATAGCCCCATAAGGATAGTATAGATACTCATTCACAACTGTGCATTACCATCAATATTTCTAATATCATTTTCCATAGCAGAAAAACAGAAGGACTATTAAATTATGAATACTAGAACAGAAAATAAGTTAATGGGCAATCAAATCTTCTACTAGTCAAATTTTGTCCTTCCAAACAAAATTTGTGTGAACCTTTCATATCTCACAAACCTATCATTTACTCGCTGTAAACTGTTACTAGCGGACATTTGTTCATTAAACGTGGAACAAATTACTGAGTTTGCACGAGTTTTAACAATTGTTTGCTAGAGATCCAGTTCTCCAAATTATCTCAAAGCTTGTGAATTAAAAGTTATGCAAGAGAAAGCAATGGAGGTAATTCTCTGCACATCCCTTCTATTTCAGGATCAAAGTCTTAATTGGCACTAAATACTCTCTTGCTTGTCACTGGGAGAACTCATTCACTTCTGCTATGGCACATGCTTTTTCTCAGCCTGTCAGTTCTCTTTTCATCACACAGTATCAAAAAGCCTCAAGTTCTTTCCTTCCATTGATTTCAGTGATACAGTTTTGAGCCCAAAGAGCAAGGTGGAGAAGACTTTCCAAAAGAAATCAGCAGTGGTGCTGGATTTCTGTGACTCATTTTTACACTGCAAACAGAAAACGACCAGAACTCATATAGATAGTAAGATGTCTTTCCTCTGATTTCATCTTATCCTATATGTTTTGAAACAAGTCTAAACTTGACTTAATGTACTTCACTGCACAAAAATATATAATGGGATAGAGATGTGATGTATACATGTACTCAGATGTCACCTAGCTTAAACCAGAAAAATCTGAAGAACACAGAGAAATACAGAGTGCAGCTTTGAGCAAAACTCTTCAAAAAATACCAGATGAGTTGAAGCAGATAGGAAGAGAAAATAAAAATGACAAAGATCTAAAAATATGTGACCTGTTAGGAACACTGAAAAATTATGTTTATTTAGTCTAAAGTAGGGAAAACCAAGGGGAGATGTGATACAGTCTTCAAATATGACAAATGCTGTTGCACAAAATAAAGAAAATAAATCAACTCTTCTACGAATAGGGAAAAAAGTAATGATAATAAGCATGAGAAGCTTCTGCTAAAACCACTTTTCAATAGAAAAGACAGATAAGCAATAGAAAAATCACTCAGAGAATATGTGAAACCACCAATAAGGCAGACACAGAAGAACAAGTGTCAGTCAAGAATGGTTTTCATTAAGCTATCTTGCCTTTGGGTACAGAGATCACCTGTAGAGCTGTCCAGAGTCTTTCCAGCCCTAGTTTTTTAGTTCCATCAATGATTACAGATCTCCTTCATTCATGAGCATTTAAGGTAGATTACACCCGTTTCTTTTGAGTATTACAAGGAAGTAAACAATACTGTGCCAATAAAGCAAAACTCCTGACTTTTGCACCTTTGCCCTGCAAATCACATTCCAGAAGACCAACTGGCATTTCTCTCTCATTTGACTGTTCTACACGAATAAATAAGACATGATCATATGATGGTGGACATAGTCGGAAGGTATCTTGTTATCTTACAACTATTTGCAATGACAACTGCAACAATAAACAGAGGGCTACTTAGCCAGAAGTATTCCACTGAATATGCTGATCCCAAATAATCTACGTTTTTTAACTTAAAAATATTGCCTTTAACATGACTCTAATACATGTGCTTGGTTTTTTTCTTCTTGTAGATTATTATTAGTCTTGTAGATGAGGTAAGAAAAACACTGCATCAAACCCTATGTAGATGCATGGCAACGAAACAGCTGAGGAACTTGCTGCCAAGACAACAGTTGAATACTGGAAGTAGATGAATGATTCTGTTTACATATTAGATTTTTTTTTGAAAAAAAAAATTTACATCCATAAATCAGAACTGAAACTTCCACAAATTATCTTGGAAAAACAATTATACTGATAGATAATATGATACACTAAGTCAAATTCAACAGAAGCTGACAACCACCAAAAACTGGTGGTAACATGAGCTGGTAGCTATCTTTTGCTGATACTGAATGAAAGCCATGTCTTGTTTCAACACATGAAATAGCAAATATCACAATGGCAGTATCCTCTGTAGAGAAGTTGAAACTACAGCCTTGATTTTCTCTACCTGCACTCTACCTGCACTGTCCTAAACCATCACTGAGAAGGGGAGCTGCTGCAGCAAGCCTGTTTCAATCTTCATTCACAACTTCTTGACCTTAACTGCCATCTGCTCTACTACAGGCCTGAGTTAGAACAATACCAGAGCACATCTTCCTTGAGGAATTCACCATCCTGTATTAGGAACAAGAGCTGTAAAAATTAGGCCTCAGCAGAGAGTAAGAAACTTTTCTCAAAGCTATTAGTGAGCAGTCAGAAGCAATGCTTCAGAACACCCCTCTAAGCTGTTTTGCAAACAGGAAAACAGAGATAATTGCAGCAGCATATATTTGAACACAAAATCATATTTTTTTTACATGAATAAGAAACCATGCCACAGAAAGAAACTCAAAGAATATGTTTCAGTAGAGGGGACTATGCTGTTTCAGAGAGTAAAACATCATATCTCTATGGCAGTGCAAATCATCCAGCTGTACCAATGAGTTTCCTGTGGCCTCTGTTTGAAAAGCCATCATGCTTTCCATTATCTCAGGCACTGTGTAAGCTAAGACTAGATTACAGGCATAGATAAGTTGACAAGGTGAGGGAAGGCTACTGATCTCTGTAATAATGGCAAAGAAAATAGTAAAAATTGAGATTGGTAACTGCAAACCTTGTGTGTCAGCTCAGGCTGGTTGGTAACAGGAACTTTGTGGATTTGCATAAATAACAGCTCTATTCAGTATATAAAAGACAGAAATGTAAGACATTAAAATGCTTGGTTAGTTCTCAAAAGCAATCAGAAAGAAAGTGACCATGACTTTGTAAAGTAATTAAAGTCTGTAATCTAGTTTTTCCTGTATTTGTTTACAGGTCAAACCTTGGTGCTCTTAAAATTACTTACACTGAGAATCTTGGGTTGAGAAAGGAACTGAACTGAAAGTCAGACATTTCAGCAACTGAGGCATTTAGCTTTATGTGTCAGTAGTTTTCATATTCATATCATTATGCAGTGTTTTCTCAACATCAGTGTTGATGTAGGTGCTCAACAGAAATCTTCTTTTTTTCCCTCCCCTTCCTCTGTGGTAACGAGAGTTATACTCTTGGTTGGAGTAATAACTGCAGCAGTATTAGAAACTGTATTACTCTCATTACACAGGAAAACACAGCCATGTTTGGCTGAACAGACAAGGCCTCATACCCTCTTACTCAGCAATGACGTTTTGTTCAAATCAAAGAACATTCCTAAGCCCCTCCTGAATTCCAGCTAAGATTAGGAGGGCAAAGATCTCCATGTGTATTAGGAGGCTATTTGTACTAGTGTGCACTGCGTGTTGTAATTGGGTGTGTTATCTATGTTTAAAAACTAAGCTCAGACAAAGTATTGTTTGATTTCTGTTACAAAAGGAAATTACAGAAGCAACAGAAGTTTAGTTAGATCTTTGCCAGAAATAATACCTTCGGCATATGCCCCTTCCCTCTGTTCATTCAAGTCAAAGCTCAGGTGTCTCTTTTGAGAAAGGGGATTCGGTTTTAGACCAGATCCTGCTATCAGCATTTGACCCACACATACAGATTTCAGTTGCTCTGATATATGTATGGAATTGGTAAGCATGGATACCAAAAATTTGCTTTCCTTCTGCAACTAAGAATTTCTGAATTCTGCAACTAAGATCATGTTTTGGTTTCTTTTATTGTAAAAATAAAATAATCCTACCCTTAGAGGAATATGGAATTTCAATAATTAATATTAATAGGTCATCTAGACAGTTTGGGAGGAAAGATCTTTTAAAAGAAGTGTAGAGAATTATTAACATGATTGATGTTCACTTGTTCTATTTGAGGCTGTCTATGTAGTTCTATCATTCTTCCCTTCCTACTGGTCAGAACTAAAAAGAATTAGAAATATGCCTTTCCTTGATACAAGACCACCAAGAGTTGGTAAGAAAATTTACTGCAGATACTGAATAAGAACTCTCTAAAATGCACTCCACCTTCTAGCAACATTTTAACATGAAAATCTCTTTCCTAAATTAGGAAACAGATAAAACTATAGACAGAAAAACAGTACACGGATATATCAATGCTCCTAAAGTACAGTTATTAATTAGCCTTTGAAAAAGGTCAAGTGATATGTTCTGTCCTACAACTAGCTGTAGTATCATAGCATGGGTAAAAGGTTTATACACAGCAAAGTGAAGATATTTTTGTAATAGAAAAAATATTGTTCAAAATCTTATTCTGAGCTAACTTTCAAAGATAATGTATTGCACCAAAATATTTACCTTGCTCCTGTTTGGCGGAGTGCTAAATAATGCCTTTTCTTTTGTCAATTGGGAAAGCATAGCATCAGGATAAAAGCTCTTTTGTTCAAGTAGTGTATCACTTTTGCTTTCGGAAAGAAAGTGATGCAACTTTGCAGACTTACTGCTTTCTGAAATATCTTCAGTGATCCTGCAAGAAGTTATGTTTAACTCAGCTTCTTCATGTTGTCTGCCTAAAGTGTGGATAGCAGAATCCAAGGTAGTTGTTTTTCCATAACAAAGACCACTAGATTTCTTCAGGAATACTAATTCTGTCCTGTTGCCATCCTCTGAGTATTTCCTTTTACCTATACAGTGTTTCTCTGAATTCCTCTTGTCTTGTTTCTTTAACCAGGACTCTGTTTCATCATACTTGGTGAGCCTCTGATTATCACCACGAAAGCTCTCCCCACAAAGAGAATCACTCTTTGCTTCACCTAGTAAAACTTTTGCTTTAACAATATCAACTGAAAGGTCTGTACTCACAGGCAGAGCATTACCAGCCACTGTCACTCTCCCGGGGAAGGAATCAGCCAATCCCACACCCTTCGGGTGAATCTCAATGTTTGCTGAAATCTCCACTTCATATTGTCGTTTTTCTTCATTTTCTTTAACGTACACTGAACTTGATCCCTCCTCTGTCGATTTCTTTCTTCTTTTTCTTCTGAAATATTTTCTTCCAGGAGAATGTTTATCTGGACTTAAGGGAGCTTTGGCAGGATCTAAACACTGTTCTTCCTTTTCAGCCCTCACACATCCACAGACATTCCCCATTTGGCTTTCTGTAACTCACAGCCGCACAGTCTCATTCATTCCAGTATATATATATATACACACTTAAATCCTCCTCAGAAAGTTAAGAACTGCTGTTGACACTGTAATTTCTTCCAGACTTCACATCCATCCGCCTCAGTACGTAGCCATTTTGCTTATGAGAAATGCACACGCAATAAACTCTGTGGCACAGTGCCCAGGCAGGGCCTGTGTCTGATTAGACACTGTGGCTTATTTCTGGCCACCAATCCTCTTAAATAAACATCACTGCTTCAGCATTGGGCTGTAATGCTGATTGCTTTTCACAGAGATGACATAGCATTTATGAGCAATAGAAATTTCTCACATGCCTTTTAACTTCTCGTTTCACTTAGCAACTTAAGCAAGACAAAGTAGAAAAATACGTAGCAACCTTTGAAACTATTAGCTACACTCCAAATCCAAAAGCAAGCAGCACAGTAAATAGCAGGGATTTAGGTAGCAGATTTGTTTTGCACTTCATATGTTTTTATCGCATATCCAACGATTCACAAATGGGAAGATTAAACTAAAGGATCAGAAATTGCTCTGACAGCTTGCTGGAGGTCAAATTTTTATTTGTATGTGGAGTTTTCATAGCAGCCGATGTGATTTTTCACTGATTTGTCAGCTATAAATAACCTGCTGCTTCAATGCTATCATACAAGCACAACAGCTTGCTCAGGGCAGTGATGCTGCGTACCAGGGCTGAAACTTCGAAACAGTTAAACCTTCTGGCAGATAAAGGTGAAACAAATCATAAAAGCTCATTTATCTAGAAAACTGACCTTAAGATTACTGTTTATAAAAATGGAGCTTTATCCTTCTCCCATGCTCTTGTAAGGCATTTCTATGTAGCTCTGAATGTAACAGCCAAGAAGCACCTATGCCTAAAACTAGGTAGAAATACACACTTTTAAATTGCAAGCAAGTCTAATCTCCAGCATACTTTGTTTGGAAAAAATCTTTTTAAGCTTCCACTTTTTGTTATGGATACGTGAAATCTACTAAAACCAGCACACATCAACAAGGGCAGATGTGTATGATTTCTCATGCTGAGAAAGAACTGCCAAGTGACTTGCCAGGCATTATCAGGTGTTACCATTGAGTTTCCCAGGCTTATTTGGAAAGGAATTGCAATAACGAAACCCAGAGACTTTATCCCCAGGGGCCAGTTCCACCGAAGTTTTACTAACACATTTTACTAACAGGATCTAGAATGAATAATACAGCAAAGAACCAGGATGTGTCTCCAAAGAATTTCCAAGAATACAGTTCCTCACTGTTGCCTACTCTCAGGGCACTGAGGTAAAATTTGACAGTAATGCTTAGAAAATTTTGTACTGTAACATTACAGAATACAGTGACAGATGGGCAGTTATGTACAAGCACAATATTAACATGTTTCTTTTCAAAGTAAACATTATGCTATGACTCTTTCATTACCTCAATTTGTATTTGTAGCATGCTCAATGTACAGATGCACTTACAATATTTACTCCCTTTACCGAAAATGAAAAAGCTGTATTCTAGTTAGCTTAGAAAAATTATTTTGGAAAAGTGACTTTCAGCTAAGGCCAGAGGACTCATTGATTTGAAGCACACTTCCACATGAGCCTGAGTCAGGTCCTGATGTGGCCACCCTTAATTAACAGAAAAATACATTAAAAAAAAAATCTTTGTGAACTACATCACTGTGTTTGTACAAACAAATGGCTTTTACACATAAATATATACTTCTGTTTCTTCTCTCTCATCAGTAAAGATTATTCAGGACTTCGCAGTGCAACAGGCCAAGGTTAATTTCATTTTACACAAATATAGTTTCTGTTTTAACAACAAGATGTCTAATAACAATAAGATATGGTTAAAGAGATCATAGCATAATAATATTAAAATATATTAAAAAAAATACTATCTTGGTAAAGCAAAAATTATGCAAAATGTTAAAGACAAGTATCCAGCATTTGAGTGACCGACTGCAAGTCCTTATGCTGTCTTATTGAAAATGTATCTAAACAACCTACCACAAGTACATTGCCAGTGTTCGCCCTCCACAAACTTCACAGGGGTTAAGAACTTGCTTAAAAATACTTCAAAATTTAAATTTCCATAGCAAGCATATATTTAAATTAATACACATGAGCACCGAGGCTTCTATATTAGACTATTTAACTGAGCTTTAATGAAGTGTGACATAATATGTATTTCCTTTCAACTGTTTACATCTGCTTAACAGTCAGCATTATACCACCTTCTTTCAAAGAGAAAATGTTCCTAAAGCACTCTCTGTTATGTCCGAAGTCCTGTAGATTCAGTGGCACACTGACTGTTGTAAAAAATTTCAAACCAAATCTAATTCAAGATAGGTCAGAAGAAACACATATTTTTATTTTACAGCTGACTATCGCATTTTGTAATGCAATCAGTAATTTAGAAAGTCCCTGATCTTGCATATCCTCTTTCATTAACACCCTAAATTTTGAACACTTTTCCTTAAGAGTAGGTAATTCAATTTTTCAAAAAATCGGGGGATTCTGAAGTAGAATTTAAAAAAAAAAAAAGAGACAGCAAAAATAAAAGAATCAGTTCTGAAACACTAGTTGTAAGACCAGTGCTCCCAACAATCCTGCCTTACTTCTGCATTACAGGTCATAGCTGGTATAACTACAGTAGTCTTAGAATTTAACCATTTCTAAATATTAGCTAGGAATAAATCCATTCCAAGTATACCTCTACAGATGATTAGTAGTTTTTGTGCCTTTTGATCTTCCTAGAAATAGGTAAGAAATATGTATTTTTGAGACTTAATAATCATTTTAACAATACTTACCAGCTGTTCCAGAGAAGGCTATCATCTCTCTATTAACAGTTCTTTCTGCTATTCCTTTTTTTTCTCCATTAACCAAATAGTACCTTTATAGTCACTTTAACTTTTTAAGTAACTTGAACCAAAGTGCTCTTGAACAGATCAGGGACAACAGAACTGATAAATTACATTTTTATCAGTTGTGAGTTTTTTTATATAAAAACCCTAAGCAAAATAATTTTCCATGTTAAGGGAAGAGGATAATAAATGAAAGTGTGAGTAACTAAAGACAAAATGACCACTTTCAGCTAACAGAAATTCTATAAAGCAATATATCCAAAGGAAAGAGACACAGGTAACACGATTACACTGCAGACTCAGAAGAGGGAAATTGAAATTTATTCTAAAACCTGTCTGCCAGAGCATAGACAGATGATATTCTAAAGCATTAAAAGAGAATACCACTGAAGCCTATGAGAACCATCACAACATAGCAAAGACCACACCAAAGGCTTTGTCTTAGACACCTGACTAGAACTGAATAGAAGCTCAGCAATAGTTTAAGCCAAAGATCCAGATGATCAAAGCTGTTACAAATACTGCTATGGATTGTTCTATTTCTTTCTTTTTTTTTCCTTTTTTTTTTTTTAAACAAAATCTCCAAAGATGCAAACTTATACCCACCAATGCTGCAAAGTTTTATGGGGAGATTAGCGAAAAACTTTTTCTGGCACAAAACCCCCTAAGAAGTATAACATGAATAAAGGATTAGACCAACACTTGTCTGCAATTTGACCTTAGAGACTGCTTAATCACAAACAAGAGGTTAAGATTAAGACATGGCAAACAAAAGATTAACACTGAGACATGAAATAGCTCACGCTGATTTATATGGGTTTGCATTTAACCACAGATATTTGTAATTTGTCAAGCACGTCTGTGACTAGGAGATGCATTATGTTCTTAACATAGGACAGGTGCATTACCCATTATAGTGGCAATGTTGTTGAATATCTGTATTTGTTAGTCTGCAAAATGATGAGACCATTCATCCTTTGTACACTAATTTATACTTTACCATTGGTCTCAAATAGTCAGCAATTATTGTAAAGGAGAAGTTATTCCACTTTGTCAATCAAATCATGCCAGGTATCTTTTACCAAAAGCTTCCTAGGAACACATTTCAGGTAGCTTTGTATCTAAGATCCCTTTACCCTCTTTTTTTGTGTGTTTATGTAACACAGCAAAAGCAATGGAGCATTTAGCATAAAGGGGGCATATCATTTCATGGTACTAAAGCAGCATACCAGATAACCAGCAAGCATTTTGTTGCACAGCCCTAAGGTCACATGCAAAATGACAGAGAGATAAACATAAGCCAAAGAGAAAGTGAAAATTAAAGTACACAAGATAGAGAACAAGGGAAAAAAATAAAGGCTTGCCAGCACAAACAATTATAATTGGAGCTGTTTGAGCTGTACTGGCAACCACTCCTCAAACTCTGAAAGAGCTCTTCAGCTTTCAGCCGAACCATCAACAGGAGAGGTTTTATATCCAGTGAGATGGCTTACAAAAAGAGGAATTTGATCCTTGGCAGTTTTATGGCATTAAGGACTCTTAATGCTTCTCACCCTTGCCGTGTTCCAGATGAGCCTCAGAAATTCCAAGAACTCATTTTCTTACTTGAGGGTTAGCACGTTTGGGTATTTTTAATAAATTGCTGAAGAATTCCAGAAGAGACAACTAGGAGTTCAGTTGAGAAATAAAATACCATGAGAGTATACTCTACCAAATGCTGAATGGTGGGGAATGCTTCTGCAATGGCTAATGACGGGTAATTGCAGCTCCCAGGTGGAATATGCTTTATCCTACAACAACTTACAGTCATAGACTGGACAACTGGCCACATAGCTCCACCTTTAAATCTTTGAGAAGATCAAATCTTGAACTGTTCTAGTTATTTTAAAGCAAAGGCAGAGTAAACTTCAATCCTTGGTCTGCAGGGTACACAGCTCGGGCAGGGCAAGATTTAGAGTCAGGTGCCACTGGCCATCTGTGGCCAGCAGAAATGGTTGCCAGGAGAACAGTGAGTGAAGGTCAGACCCATATCTCTCAACTACACATGGCCACCTCAGGAAAGAAAGCAGCATGTCCATTGAATGGTGATGCCTAACATGGGATTTAACAGCAGAGCTGCTGAAGGAGAGGAAGGTGTACAGGTCTCAGAACATCACATTATTCCTCCGTCATCTGCACATCATTTACTGGAATGGGCCACCACAGCTGAGCTGCCTTCTCCTCTGGCCACCCTGAATGAAGGCCACAACCTTCATGACCAATGCAAGAGTGCTGCAATACCTATCTGCAGGCTCTGAAAACCTATCTGCAGAAAGGGGTATCAGCAACTTGAGAAAGGGCTGGGTAGTTGTTCTTTATCTCAGCCAAGTCATCTGCAAGCAAATCTACCTTTCTCACCTTGTTGCCCAACATTGGTAAAAGTTTAACTGCTGATGCTGGACCAAATGAATAGACTGCTTGGGGGCAGACTGATCAAGAATAACTTTTTCTCAAAGGTTTATGGAGAGTCAGCAGCAAAAAAAAAAAAGGATTCTCTGGCTGGCAAGAGAAGTGTGAAGAGGTTACATGTGCCCCAAGGAGGCCTGAAAGAAAGCACTCATCTGGCTGTAGGGAGCTGGACGGTACTGTAACATCTGGACAAAAACATCACTGAGCAGAGCCTTGAAAAGCACCATCCTGCAAAGAGGCCTGACAGTAAGGAGTTAGAGAGAGTGGGAAAAAACGTGTTTCACAGCAGTTTCCGAGCTGGAAAATGATGATGAAACTGAAATAGAAAAAGTCTATTGAGTCATGACTTCAAAGCTTCTGAATTTTTTTAAGGCCTTACTTTACAAAGGACTAATTTTAGGTGGCTAGAAGTTTAAAGTTTCACATTGGTTTGGCATGCTTTTTTCAACCAAGTGAAAATTATTCTAAATATTTAACATTTGTTAAACTAAACAATGCTTGCAGTGGTTTGAAAAGAAATTATCACCAATTTTTACCAAAATTAAATCTTACTAAAATTGTGGTTACATATTGAGGACAAATGCTACTTCCATGATTGAGTTGGTCATCTCCAATGTCATCAGTGAAAATATACTGGGTGTTGAAGGAGTCCATTAGAGTATTAATTTGGATATTTATACTTACAGCTTATGATTATACAAAATACTGTAATCTGATTTAGCATGTTCTACAGGTGCCAGGAAAATAACTTACAACACTTACTACATTACGAAACTGAATTTAAACTAACCCACATATTATTACAAGCATATTAAATGCATACTTCGAAAGCTTGCCTAAATCCTAGCAACATACATGTCTTGGGGTTTTTCAATATCCACAGGACAAATGATTTTATAACATACTCAACTCAGTAAACCACCATCTTTTCCATATCTTTTACATAATTACTTGGTACACAGAAGAATGTACAATTTCTGGACTTATGTAACTGCAGAAGTCAATGGTGTAACTCAGAACAACATTTATCTAATTATGGGTACCAAGTCACAAAGCTATAACTATCTTTAGACATAATTCAGATGCAAGAGAAACATAATCCTCAGATGTGTATTATCTTTTATTTTTGTTCATCATGTGTTTCCCCTAAATCATTCCTAAATTCATTCCAATAATCAGAGGGATTTTCTATTTTGAGGAAATATTATCCTCCAGATAAGGACCATGATTCAGAGAATCAATAAGCCACAAACAACAGCCAAAAAAACCCTCTGGCATCTTGACTACTTCCCAGATTGCAGTGTTATTAGAATACACACAAATGATGTGCAACAGAGCCAGTAACATCACACAGCAAATAGTTTCTTACACTCACTGAGAAATTAATTACCTTTGCAAATGCTAAAAAAAATTTAAGGGGTAATTCAGGTTAAGACATCCCAGTACAGGTGTCTACATATTCATGTTTACATGCTAGCTAGGTTTTGAAGAGACCATTTTATCCACTAGGGGCAGGATTTGGTTTCCTCAACATGGGCTTCTGAAACTCTTTGAGATATCCTCCTATATCCCAATTGGCTTCCAGCTACAGGTCTGGAAGAACATGGCTCTCTCACAGGTCTGGTGTCTCATCAGAGAACCCCTCATGCATATCCTGGATAGTCTAGTACACCTCAGATATCACCCAAATGCCATCTGTTTTTAGGAAACCAAATCAAAAGCCCTGGGGATCTTGTTAGTACAATCAACCGATTGAACAGCAGTGTTTCACACCCTGAATCAGAGACATAAGGAAAAAGCCAATTAACCAGCTAGAACATTTGTAACACTTAAAACTACCTAAGATATCTACATGGGATAGCATATACAGCACACACACATCAGAACACACTAAGCACCGATGCTGGACAACTGAATAGTTCCGTAAGTGCTCTAGGCATCTACTTCAAGTGATCTGAAGTGCTCCACCAACCTCACCCACCGTATTGCCTAGCATTCCAGCCATCACATCCACTGCTAAACATGTTTACCACAATTTAAGAAGCAGTTTATCCTGCCTGCTTTGTCTCTTCCCAGATGAGAGTGGGTTTCCCATAAGACCTATGTCATGTTTCTCATACTTGCATGGCTGTCTCATAAATCTCCAACGACAGAGACATTTATGTTTAGTCAAACAGAAGGAACCTCTAGTAGCTAGTTAGTTGACTCACTCTGTAGGCTATACTAAACGTATAGACTAAATCTCAGATTATTCAAGGTTCAGATTATCAGATTACAGGGACAATTTAGACACTTAATGCATAAGAACATAGCTCCCCATAAGCACCTGGACTTAGGTGTCTTAATGTCAAACTGAATCTGATCACAACTTTCCCGATAACTAGAGGATTAATCCATGCACACTACATTAACAATACATAGTTATTATCATGAAGCTTTTATCTCTTTGTGAAGACTCCACTGTTAGACTTTTCTGTTCAGATTTTTCCCTCATTTGAAATCTAAGTGAAGATAAAAAAACTACGTGAGGTGTTAAGTATGCACATTCTTCTGAACTTCACATTCTAAACCTGAATAAGCCATGTACAGGTGTCAATGACTGACACCAAATTACCATATTCTTCAGAAGAAGTGGTATAGCAGTAAATGTCACGCAGGCACAGACTAGTACAGAGGGTGCCCCTTACCTCACTTTACATAAATCCCTTCTGCTTTCAGTGTAGGCACTGCAGCCATTAACAGCAAAAAGACAGAAAATATTTTTTGTTAAAATTCTATTCTTCAGTTATTTCATATTTACTAATGAAGTTTAATATTTAGTCAAGAACCACTACTCATTCTTAAAATTATTTTTTCACCATTTTTTAAAGATATTATTTTGTTAAAAAACTGATCACCAAGAGGGAAAACCCCTTCCTGCTGTACATCAAACACAGTAGAGGAGAGGTAATCATCCCACTGCACTCAGAATTGGTGCAGCCTCACATTGCGAACTGTGTGCAGGTCTGGGCCCCAGAGTTTACAAAGGATTCGAATGTCTTTGAATGTGTCCAGAGGAGAACAACAGAGCTGGTGAAAGGGCTGGAAGGTATGTCCTAAAAGGAACGGCTGAGGACTTTGGGTTTGCCTAGTTTGGAGAAAGGGAGGCTGAGGAGTGACATCACTGCTTTACAGCTTCCTGAGGAGTGGAGAGGGATGTGCTGAGCCCTTCTCTCTATTATCTAGTGACAGGAGGCTTGGCAATGATCCAAAACTCTGCCAGGGGAGGTTTAGACTGGACATCAGGAAGCGTTTCTTTACTGAGAGGGTGGTCAGACACAGGAACAGGTTTCCTAGAGAGGTAGTTGGTGCCCCAACCCTGTAGGTATTTAAGAGGCATTTGGAGAGTACCCTTAGCAACATGCTTTAACTTTTAATCGGCCCTAAATCGGTCAGGCATTGTATGTCCCTTCCAACTGAAATAGTCTATTCTGATAGATCTGTAAGATCTGAATTGTACTTGCAGACATTTAATTGGCAATTATTGTGGTCAAGATATATTGAAGTAAGTGTGTTTCAGGTACAATCTAAATGTTTTAACATACTTCATATGGAGCTAGATACCTTACAGGAGAAAATCCTTGTTACACCAGCTCACCTAAACTAGTTCTTTTATATAAATGTTTTTCCTTTTCATTAATTTTTACAACTGTAACTAAGTAGTAGCTCTAACTTTCACTACTATTTATAAGCACCCAAAATTGTGCCAGATGCCCTGTGCTTCAGCTAGTGAGAGAAACACAATTTCAGTTCTGCAAAAACCTATTAATCAGGTTTAGAAAGATAAAATATACATCAAGTAAAGGCTTAAATTCCGCTAACAGCTTCTATTAGGAAGTTGCTAATAATTTCTTAAAATACAACAACATTCAATCACTGCCTAATTCTGTATGTCATACTTAAATATATTTAAACCCAGTCTTTTTTCTCTCCATATAACTATGTGGCAGCAAAGACTGACACAATTAGGGGAGCTCTCAGTCTTTGCTACTGGCTAAGCTGTGCACCCTGTGCACCCTGTTTAAACCAGGGCCCCACTGTCCCTATTCATGTTTCTGCTCCTCGTTAGGATCTGCAGAACGGCACATTAGATCCTAACAGCCTTTCTGGGTTTTTCTTTTTAAGAAATTTTTTCAGTCATAAATCCAGTGTGGAACATTCTTAAGTGAACCATGCTTTTTCTGTGTGATTGTGTAAATATCTGATCTTTTAAAATGCCAACAGTGCAGGGAGTTTATCGCTAACAATGCTGCAGTCACTAAATGGGAATTATCTGTCATCTGAATTACATCATCCACAGCCATGGCCATTATGAAAGCCTCATTTTGAGGAGCAATTTAACACCACACACTGTAAGGCTGCATTATACTGTACACAATCCCGCCAGTGTACAACAACCAGAGTGCCACCTAGTGTGACCTGCACTACCATCACTGGGGCTAGAAACAAATGCTGACGTGTTACGAATTGCTCTAAGAGGCTGAAAGCACTGCTTGCTAAAATACTCATATCAGCAGAGAAATTCAGATCCTGAAGACAAAAACCTTTTTGATATATTTTAATACACATCAAAAGAAGTCTGTGGAATAAAACACATCAAAAGAAGTCTATGGAATAATACAATACCCGTTTGTCCAAAAGCTGGAAGGAATATATCAACTATTGTCTTTAATGATGTTCAAAACTGAAGCTATTTTTCTCTCACTCCACAAACAGGTAACTAGCAGACAAACATCTTGAGGTTCAGTTTACATTATAAAATAAGATACATCATCAAAACCTTCAAATATACATTAGAGACGTAATCTATGGAGTCCTGTCTAAGCGGATGCGTTCATCATAACTGTATGCAAGAATATGACCAAAAACATACTGTCAAGCAAAACTAGGCTTACCTGAAAGTGCAAAATTATGGTCCATATCAACCCCAAAGTCAATTTGGGATTCCCATCTGTTATATCATCATTTCTGATGTTAACCAGTTTCACCTGCCATCGTAGAAAGAAAATACAGACAAAATTGAAATAAATATGCCACAAACACATACTGCGTTACACAGTATGATTGTAAAGGATGCACTACTCACTTCCTGAGCCTAGTCTGTTGGGGATTTTTTAATTCTCAAAAGCATTCTGGCTCTAAGCAGCCTGCTAGGAATTGCCCTCTCCCACTCACATCAAGCTGGGAAGATCCTCAGCTGTCACTAGGCCAGCAGATCTGCTCCCCATGCCAAATACCCTTTTCCTCCATTCTTGTCAAAAGGAGAAGGTATGACAAAGCAGGGAAAGATAACAAGAATATAATGATCTGTAGCTGGTGTATTAGTCCCAGGGCAGTGCTAAGCCCTGGGAAGTTAACACTGTCTTCCTTCCATCCCACACTTTCCTGTGCCAGAGTAAGAATTCAGCAGCAGGAGAACTGGCTTACTAAAACACAATGCTCTGGCTTAATAAAACTAAGAATTTAGTACCACATTTAAATAACCAATGGCTTAATGACAACAATTATTATCACTTCTGATGCTGCACTCAATCACAGTGCTATAACAAGAAATGGTTAACAGGATGAAAACAAAAGCTGTTATTATTGCCACTCCCATAACCTCGCACTTAAGAGTGAGTTCAATAATTCCATTTTCTTTGTCATATTTTAATAATTCATTTAATTTCTCTATTTGTATTATGTACCCATATAGCCTAGCAGTTTAAGATGAGTCAGCTAAAAGGCATTTTATGCCAACATTAGTAAAGTTACATGCACATGCTTTTGAATATATACCCTGTTATCAGTTGAACGAGCAAAGGCATGTCCTCCTCTTGATTTGCTACAAAATCTTAACTATTTTGAAGGAAAAAAAGTGCCAAACCACTATATCTGCAAGAAAGACAGTATATTCCACAGTTCTGGTCTAATTCTCAAGTCAGGTTTCCAAATTATCAATATGTAGGATTTCTCTGCCCTACAATCACAATAAAGCATTGGTTTTGGAGGTTATACAGCCAACCTGAGCAAGTTACCTCCTAAATATGGTTTAGAAACACCTACCAGAGGGATGAAACTTTAATCAACTGCAAGTCTCAGTGACAATTTACCAAGAAGACCAAAGCCCTATAAGCACTCCAGAATACAGTCATCTACACAAAACCATAAGGCTAAAGAAAACACAAAAATCCTCAGATCACAATCAACAGCTGTGTGATGGAGTCTTGTGGTTCCCATCAACACACACGTTCATAAACATGGGGGTGATCTGATCCTATATCTCCTGCACTTTAATATACATGGTCTGCTGTGTATAAATAAGGCATGGTGCAGCACAAGTGCTGAGGTCTTGCTGCATAAAAATACCGGTATGACCATCATTTCAAGTAGCCACTCATTTACTTTGTAGTGTTATTTGTTCAGTGGCTCACTTAGGTTAACAGGAAAAGTTTGCTTTGAACTCAGCAAAGGGAGATTGAGTTCTCAGTACACATATACTCAGTGACCCAAAAGACAAGTTTGCAATTTCACTCAAAATACAAAAGGACACTTAGTTTTATAACCAAATAAGTATCTATCTATGTTTTGCTAACCATAGATAAATTCAAACCTTTGAAGTAGCAAATAATTATTTTTTTATATCAATCAATCAAAAAGCAGATTTTCAGTGTCACTTCATTGGAATGGGATGGGATGGATAGGGAGAAACAGTTTTTCCTTCCATATTTTGGATACTTTTTTAAATTGCTGTTTTGTGAAGGGAGAAAGCAAGAATGCTGTAAGCATTTAAAAGAATTTAAAAGCAGTAGCAGAAAACCGCTTAGCAGTGTGGATTTCAAGTGTCTGGCTTAAAGGAGATACAGGTGAAATTAAGACTGGATCTTCCACAGTCCAGGTACGTAACTCTGCTGCCTTTCTACAGGACCAGTTTTGCTTTCATCGAGATCAAGGTTCGAGATTTTCCCAAAACAAATAAAATCAAAATAAGGAATTCCCATACAACATTCTAATTTCCTTGAATCTGCATTTTGCAATACAAATTAGACTTTGAACAAAACTGCAAACCAGTTAGTGTCTCGGCAGCATGAAAGACAGTTCTCCTTAGGAACTCACACACAATTTTCTCCTCTTTAATACCACATATCACACAGAGTGTGTTGTTATTGCTCAGAGAAGGGTGGTGCAAAGTTAACTTTGCCACATCTTGCTTATCCATCTCAAGTATGACATAAAGCCAAGCCTACACAAGCAGCTGTTACACAACATGCATAAAAGACAAAGTAGGACATTTTTTATTTATTAGCTATAGGTGACAAAATTTTCATGGGTTTTTTTTTTTTAATTTTCATCATACCTGGCGTTTTTTCAAATAGTCCAGTGCAATTTGGACGTTCTGGAGTCTGTGAAAACGCATCCGACCTTTTTCTCGGGGCTAAAATTGGAAAACAATAGTTGTGAGATTTTCTCATCAGACAAAAGAACAGTCTGATGTAAAAGATACCGTGTAGAACATTTGAAGCACTGCAGTTTTAATGAAATCAATACCTTTGGTGGGAAATTGTGCTTTGAATATTTTTTTTTAACTATAGTTGAAGCTTTTTAGCAGAGTAGATAGCAAGAGAGATCAGTGGTTCCCAGCTGCAACTTTGATCCATGCAGGCTGACAACCATTCCCTGTAAAGTACTATTAAGGCCAAGAGGGCTATTACCTACAGAAACTAAAGTGCAATTTATTATTATAAAATATTCACAGTGTACTAAGCAAAATGTAAGTAATGTCATGGACCTTTATATTGTTCTGATAAACTCTGTGATGGAAAAGCTTACCTCTGTATGCAACTTCATGACTTAATGGTATGACTGCATAATCACTATGATATCTACACATATTTTTTTAAAGCATCTAATAAAGATAGTATCTTCGTCCAAACAGAATAATACAACATATACAGTCTTAGAGCATAAGTTTAAACTCTTGACTCGAGTAGAATATTTTAAAGTGTGAAAAGAACTAACAAATCACTCTTCCCAAAGCAAAGTCAAAACCATCAAGAAAAAAACTGTAAAATAAGCACAAGCGGTGTGTTAATGGAAAAAATGGCAAAACTGCATGCAGTTAGTGTAAAATTACCAAGAAGAAGAACCACACAGAAAACGCATACTTAGCTGTCACAGACCAGCATGGGAAAGCAGTTAAACTTATATCATCAACATCATATCCAAATCCTTCTATTCTTCCTTATTTCAGATTTTTCACAAACGTTCACAGCAATAAACTGAAGCAGACTATAATTGCTAGAGAACAGCCATGAATATGAGTATTTCCTCAGATAATCACCACAAAACACACAGATAAGCCCAATCCCTCCTCAACTGCCTTTTTTCCCCCCTGTGGAGTATGAGATGCTTGCCAAAAAGAAACGGAGGAAAATGGAGCTGAATAAGGAGCAAAAACTGAAACACGGAATTTTAATTTCCATTATATAATCTTCTATTTAGCCCCTTGTTTTTCACACCTATAGCTCAGGATCAAGCATTGCAGTCCTTGTTATCAAGTAGCTTCAACAGAGGGAACAAAGGACTGCAGACCTGGAACTTGGTTTTCCACAACAAAGAAGGTATAATAAATCCCCATCTATATAGTTAGGTATAGCATCTCAGAGGGGAAATATGTGTTTTTTTAAAAAAGTGTAGCCTTTTGAGTTATGTTACGTTCCAGAAAAAAGCACACAAATTCCACTGAAATCACAACTGCAAAACAACTCATGGGAGCCAGGGAGGCACTCAGGCCCTATGATAGCAAGTTGCTTTAGCAAATGCCAATGATGCAAGGTCTAAAAAGGCATGAAACAGCTCACTTGGACTAACAAGCACTTGGTGTTTTACACTTTTTAAGTAGATATTTCCCTTCTGGATGGACAAAATACGGTGAAACAATAATTCGGTATTTATTTCAAGAAAGATAGACTCTGCAAACTATCCATATTCTTAGTAACCACTACCCAAAGCTGTAACTTCTAATCTATCTGCTTTGATAAAAATAACTATTATGTGTGGTAAATTTTAACAAATAGATCTGTGCATCTGAATTTTCTTATTTCAAGATGTTATCCAACATTATGTCACGTATACCACAGGCACGGTAGACTGGTGCTTCTAATTAAGACAAATCGATAATTTGCTATTGACTTCACTAAGAAGAGCAAGTCTTTGTCTAAATTACTTGTATATGGACAATACTATTTGCAAGTTTAAAAAAAAGTCTTAGTTTAACAGAATTATGGTAATTCCCTATCTATTATTAAAAAAGCTTATAACATCTCGATAGCATTGTCCAGTATACATTTGCACCATGGTTTTTTACAGTTTAATCAAAGAAAACAAGTAAAAAATCTTGAACATTTTCATTTCAGCTGTTCACAAAAAGGCTAAATCAAAATTTGTCTTTACCGTACCTCCGTCATGAACACACATATCCTGGTTTACCAACACAGTTTCTTTTGTCCTTTCTACAGCCGACTACTGCAGCACACCAAACTACGAATTTGCATTAGCAGACACCACACTTCAAACACTACATTAGTACAGTTATGGGGGTCGGCACCTACCCCCTTATCCTCATCCTCCACATCCTCATGCTGTTCATTTGCGCATGCTTCTGTTGAACTCACCAACCGTAAGGTCTTCAAAAAATCTCGCTCTCTTGGCTAATGAATATAACAGACGGGAGACAGGACAGCAAAAACACAAGACAGACCACAAATGAAAAGAAGAGCATGAAAAGAAGAACATAATGAAGAGAACAAATACAAAGCAAGGGAAGTAATGCTCACAAAGAAAGGAAATGACACCTGAGGAGTGTGTTAGACAATTTCAGGGACATTTTATCCTTGTTATTTGTCAGTTACTCCCTTTAATGCAAAAAGATATTAAGCATCCAATACTTGTTAAAACAAAAATTGGAAAGAAAAAGAAAGAACAGAAAAAAAATAGTGCATTACCCTACTAAGAAAGGAAGTCTCTCTGACCACAAGAAATGAAGAAACAGATTGCATTCCCCCACAGAATTCACAGTAACATATTTTACCAAGAGAAATATAACTTGTGTCTTTGGTATCTGGTCACAGATTACAGAAAATATCAAAGAAACCTCCAGCAGTCAATACACAAGGAGTTAACAAACAGAGAAAATGCATAAACAACAATATGGAATCATTGCATGCTGATCTAAAAGCTTACCAAGGTGTCTCCAGAAAGGACTTCTAAAAGTGAGATCAAGTTATGTCCATCTCTTAGGTCTTCATATAGGTCATTCACATGCTTTCGAACCTGTATAGAAAAATGCAAAAATTAAATACAAGATCCCCATTTATACCTGAGAATTCACACTCATATTAGCATACATCTTTTAATATACAGATAAACCTCAGATATACCTCAACATTGCTTTCTAAATTTATTCACATTCATGACAAATTTACAAATCCAAATCAATTTTAATAGGCAAAATTTACTGCTACATCTGAACTCACACAGTTCTATCACACCTTATATGATTTTAATGAAAAGAAAAATAATATGAAGTTACAGGTAATGAATGCGCGTAGCAGTGAAAAAATCAGTATCTGACAATTTAAATTATATCAGATACCCACCTACTAAATAATGACAACTAAGACAACAATAGCTAGATCCAATGAATTGTAAAAAATACACACGACATATATCTTATCATCGGCATGCACGTTCACTGCAGTCAGGACAAAAGTAACATACTTTCTGGCCTTAAACTTATTACTAATCAAAGCATACCATCCACCAATTAATAACATGTATTGTCACCTCAGGTTTCCCAGTACTTAGTTTTCCCGACTCACACATCCGCCTTATCCACCATACCAAAGAAATATGACATTAGGTTGATCTAGTGAAGCCAAAGACATGCACAGGCCTTCCCACCTGCCATGCCAGCGGCAGAGGTTAATGCTTCCTACACCCAGCACCACCCTTCCACGAGCAGACACCAATCCAAATGATCCCCTCCTGTGGTGTCCCCCAATAAATGGTTGAGCAGGGCTGATAACCACCAGACTCTGCAAGGCCAACCACAAGTGAGGGAGCAGGTACAATGACAAGAGACAGCCAGAAGCCCTAGCTTTTCTGACAGGCACAACAAAGCTGGGAGATGTCTGTTCACAGGCGAACTTCTTGTTTCTTAGCATTAGCTTAAATGAAATATTTTTAACAATTTCGTCCAGCAGCTCTTTGAACGTGACAAAAAGGACCTAATTTTTCAGAAGAAGAGATTTTTGATATTGCCAGATAGGGCAGAGGTTGAGGGCTTCCCAGCTATAATTTAATGTGAGTTCCCAGGTGCTCCCATTGAACCACCAGACTCAAAGCTTCCTAAGCTTTGAGAGAATAAAATGCAACATCAGAAATTTTCTTTATCACCTATACCACAGATGAGCTGTACTTCCAATATGAGATCTATGGGACACTGACTGCCAACATTTCTATATGTATGATGAGGGCAACAAGAATCGACCCAGATCTTTGACTTTATATGAGAACTCTGCTTACCTGACTTTCAGGGGAATTTCTGTTGAATAAATAACTGTCTCCATACCTAAGCTTAGTTTCAGAAATGCTTTTGTGTTCTCAAGTTTTCTTATTCCTATTTTTAAACGTGAAATTACCCTAAAATCTGTTTCATAAAGACCATGATCTTAATTTAGAGTAGTATCACAACATATTTATGCTTGTGCTGAAGACTAGCCAGAACAAGTCATTTAGAAGAGTGTTCCATAAGGAATTACAACTGATGTTTTCCAAAACACTTATACAGACTCTGCATAGACAGTCAAGTTACAACACAATATTCTTATATATACATATACCTAGCTTTACAAACTCATGTACATACAGTATCATTTTAATTTTAGTTATGAATTTTTTAAAAAATTCTGCAAACAATTAGTGTAAAAAAAATTCCCAGAGGAAATTTCTCTGGTAATACTGAAGTACTGTTAAGCTGAATGAAGAAACAAAACAGGTGTTCTGCTATCACATCTGTGGTGAAAGGCAAGAAAAGGGAAGCCATGTAAATCACTGAAGTCCCTGATACAAACAAGTTGATCATGGTAAATGCTTAAAAGATGAAAAGCACAAGCGTCTTTAGTTTTCAACCCAAAACAATTGTGACTTTTTAATTTTACTTTCAAAGAACTATGCCAACCTGAGTGCTAGGCTCTTCCTGACAAAAGCAGGCAAGTTTTTTTTAAGATAAACCCTGTGAGAGGGTTGCCTGCTTAGTCCCTCAGGACATATCACTCTCCACTTCCCTTTGGAGAGCAGAATCCCAAGCCAGAGCAGATTCACAGTACACGCTGGTGGCCAGAGGGATGGAAGGACATCAGGTTAAGGACAGAGGAATGGAGTGTACCTCTGAAAGACACTGAAAGAACTGTCTGTGCAACACCAGGTCAACGCCTACACTCTTTTCAACATACAACTCAGGGGAATTGCCCAATATGCAGGTATCTGAATTGTGGGATAAGAAAATATTACCATTTCTGCTTTTATTTTCCATTAGATGCAAGATGTCTTGCTATCCTGCTAGTTTGTCTCTCACAGCACACATCTGTTGACCTTCTGTTTGTTTCTTATGCTCTGAGGTTTCCTAAGTACTACAGAGACAACCATCTTCCCCAGCTTATCTTTCTAGAAATCACAGATGCTTCAGAGATGAACTCACACTGGCTATGAAGAAACTGGCATAGAGCTGTCAACACAGGAAAACCAGCAGTACACCTTATATGTCTGTCTTAGTTCTGCCACTGGCTGACACTTACTGTGAAGATTAATTATTTAGGACATACTACGTCAGTCATCCTGGTACAGCACAACATAACAAGGAATTTCTTCCATGACTCTGAGCAGCGGATGTGCACCTAAAACTATGTATTTGAGCAACTGATGTGAGCAAACATGTTCATTCAAAGCAGCAGATTACTTCTAAAAGAAGCATCTTGAGCTTCTCAAGAGATCCTACACTGCCACTTAAGGAAAAGCTTGCAAAATCACCTCTCTCTATCACTTAGGCAACTCTTGTCTCTCAACACATATAATGAATTCTTAGATCTTGAAACTAACAACAAATATAACTAGTTCATTGCTACTTAACTGCCATATTTAGCCTTCTTCAGAACAGATAGTAGCACAAGTACTGGATGCAGATGGGGTTCCCTGGATGGATGTGTGAGGATCTGCTGATGCCGTGATATTTCGTAACGGTTCTTGTGGCTTTTCAATAAAATCGCAGAATTGTCAGCCCTACATTTTGCAAGGTCCACATGCGAAGTAGGTTACAGGTTGCCTCAAGCAACTTTCTGCAATATGCCTATGTGAGTGTGGCAGATTTGATAATATGGGCATGAGAAGAAATTCTTTAAGGAAGATGTGGGAAACACTGAGTGGCTGAGGGGCATCTGACAAAACTTAAAGAGAAGCAAAATGGCTTCATCATTGAAAAGGAACGGAACGAATGTAAGGCACTGTTTCAGAAGTGATTCATCTTCTGATCTTCATCTTCTGGCATGTATACTATATTCATGGTAAGGAAAGCTCCATTCTCCTTGATATGAGCATAACATATTTCCATATTACCCTTTTCCAGCAAGCTTAAGCTTTGCAGTCCAGTGCCCTGGGGAATCTCTGTGCTGCCAGTAAAAACCAGCTTTTAAAATTGTAGCAGTCACAGAGCCACAATCTTGCCTCCAGACTCCAGTATGTGAGGCACTTGACAAATGAAGACCGTGACGATGGCTGCCACCTCCAAAAGCTAGCAATCTGACACCCCACATAACTCACACAGCTTTATCTTACTGTTCAGCTGGCACACCCAGCTGTTTTTACAATCAAGTTGCTATCAGTTCCACCCTTATGTACCATTCTGCTTCTGCCGTAGAGTACCTGGCCTGCCAGGTTTAGCTTCCTCCTCAGGGGGCTGGCATTGCAGCACATGTCATCACTGCCTTCAGTCTGCCTGGTTCTTGCTCCCGCCGACAGAGAAGGAAGACGTGATTCAGCTTCCTGGTCACACATCTGTAGGGCTGGTTTATGTTTAGGGGCCATGCCACTTGGCCTCCACCTTCTTCTCCAGAAGGACTGAGGTTTGCATAAGTGCGGCCACACTCTCACAGATATCTGTCCTGAATACCCTTACACATCTCAAACAGCCCCAGATGCCCATGCTTAGTGAATCAAACTTGCACCTAGTGATCTCTGGTTTTGCTATGAGTCACAGCAAAAAAGAAGCCATAGGACAATAGGACAAAGTGCAATGGTTTTAAATGAGCGTAGATTTAAACTAGATATAAGGAAGACTTTTTTTACAGTGAGGGTGTTGAAACATTGCAAGAGGTTTTCCAGAGAGATAGTGGACACCCCATCCCTGGAAACATTCAAGGTAAGATTGGATAGGGCTCTGAGCAACCTGATCTAGTTGAAGACGTCCCTGCTCATTGCATGGGGGGTTGGACCAGATGACCTTTACAGGTCCCTTCCAACCCAAACTATTCTATGATGATTCTAGGAAAACACAGAAAACACAGCTTTTTTCTTATTCAGAAGTAAATATGGCAGAAAAATAAGACACACAATTTTGTGTATACAGTGGGTGCACACCCAGCATACATGTAGATATCTCATAGACTTTTGTGTTAGGGTGCAGCATGTTCTAGACAGGCAACTAAAATGCAAGGACCGCTGATTTTGAACTGAAATAGTGTAGGAAGAAGCAGAAACAAATATGAATGTGCTGCAGAATCTAAAGTCGAGGTAAAAGAGGCAGGAGACAGTATATAATCAGATGGGGCAGGAACAACTATAAGTAACGCCCATGGACTGCAAGCCACCAGGAACTCCCTGACGGAGGTGAGACAACCACTGTGGCCCTGGCAAGCTGCACAACTTGGAAACAAGGCAGAGTGCTCACACACTTGCAAAATTATTCATTTTTTACAGGTTAGGAAAGCGGACTACAGTAATCAAATATTTTTCTTAAAAACTCCAGGAGTCTCCCTATCTATATTATAAATAACCTGAATTGATCATTATAAGAACATGCCAAATTAGACCTTTTCTTACCACTCCCAAAACAAGCAAAATTAGAATTAAATCCAAACCACATTTATTTTGAATAACTGAAGTTCAGTTGTCAAGTCTTTGTAAATTCAGAGTCATTCCCAGATGTTATCGAGAATTATAATATTAGGGATCCAGCTGAGCCTTTTCAGCTCACATTGCCCAGGAAAGTTTTTTCAAGTACCGCTCTCCTCATTTCTGGAAGCAAAGTTAATCAAATGCCTGGCACAAACATAAAGCATTACTGCTTTTCCAAAGGAAAATGGGAAAAGGCTCAAATGTTAGAACTGTAAGGGGGGTGTTTGAGAAAAAAAGGGTCAGGCCTTAATTACCACTGAGGTCACCGGTAAGTCCAAACAACAGCTGGCACAAGGCCACCATGAGTTTCACAATAAATTTCAAATTTATTCTTTAAGAATCTGACTCAATGTCCATGAAAAAAAGATCCCTTAGGAGTCCCATTCACTTCAACTACAGTAAAACAATTTTCTCCAAGATAATAGACACAGATGGTTAAGGGCTCATATAATTACAGTGTTCCACGGCAAATGCTGTCAGCATTCAGATAGCTGAAAAATTGCTTTGGCCATTGCATGAGATCCTGACATCCTGATGAGTTTCCCTAATGTTTTAACTTCCTAAAAACATACTTAAGCTTGTTTTAAAAGGAAAAATTTTATTAAAAGTGCTACTCATGAGGAAACAGTTTTCTATAAGTTTTGAAAATATGTATGGTTTAGTCCTTTCACCTTTGAAATTAAGGAATCACAGTGACAATTCTAACAGCATGGTAACAAATAAACCTATGCCATGGGAAAAGAATAAAAAAAAACCCTCATATAAAAAGATGCATTTACGTAAAAAAAATAAAAGTTTACTAAGCCAACATATGCACCATGATTTCTGATTAACACTCTAAAATTCTGAACAGGTTGTAACAAGATCCACGCAGCGTGTAACTGTCAAAATATCAGATTTGTCAAAATATCCCCATGTGACTGATCTGCCAAGCAAGTTGCTTCTTTAAACATCTTCAAGAGTACTTATTTTGTTCTACAGACTTCTTAGACTCTCCCATGTATAGCACGAGTGTTGCTTGACATGCTGCAGGGCCACTGTACCTCAGGTAATTTCCACCCCAACGTTCTGCGTGGCACAGGAAGGTTCTGAGCTGTGGTTCATGGCCAACCTGATGTCACTCCAAGAGGTCAGGGAGCCAGAGCTCCATGCAGACTGGCACGCACGCTGACATCCTCCCCGAGTCTCTCATGCTTTTTAATCTCCTTACTCTAAACCCAAAATTTACTGCTAGGAAAAAACCAAACAAACTCCACATACACACGCTGGTCACAATCCCTGTTTTGCACTGAATCCCACCGTAAACTTCACTCATTCTGTTAAAAATAAACAAGCACACAAGTTCTGGGAGAATTTAATCACTGGTTAGCCCTGCAGCAGTGACCCCCGGTCACAGCTCTCCACAGGGGTGGATGCAGAGCGCAGTCAGCCCAAGCGCTGGGCTGCAGATGGTGCTGTTCTCCCACCTCCGCGCGGGCACACATGCTCCAGCCCTGGACACTCACGGTCCAGGACACCCCAGTTTGCTCCCCCCGCCGAACAGAGGCCTGCAGCCAGGGTTGGTAGCGAGATGGCGCAGGGAGAAAACTTGTGCCAGGTCTCTTCTGTGTGCCTGTTCATTCGTAAGCAAAGTCTGGCAAATCCAGTCTTAGGCCTAGTGGTCCATAACTCATTTTCACTCTTTTCTTTTGCTCAACAGTCTAATAATCCACTCTGCAGGAAACAATTCTTGTGGTTCATGGAAAATAAATAGGTCTTTATTTCACAAACACAAGTAATTTTTCTGTTTTACTTCATTTCTGGATATTAATTCTCACAAATAGCAGACACAGATAATGTTATTCCATTTCATAAAGTTCCTTTATGATTTTACTAAGCTGCATTTAAACAAGTCTCCTGTACAGAACGAGTTCAACAACCCTGAAAGCATAATAGATGTTTTCTAAATAAAGATTTATCCTTGATTGCATCCTTGGATTCATCCTTCACTTTCTCATGCGGCCAACGCCCTACACTCTATTAACATGATAACCATGACACCCTTCCAGTTCCACCCGCCTAACACGCTGTTCTTGTATTTAAAAGCTGAAATAATTTGCTTTTTTTCCTCCACATTAACCTTCATATTTGTCCCAGATAACTCAATCATCCAGTTAATCCATTGCTTTCACATACTTTATTTTGCATCTTGCCCCCAGTCTTCAATTATTCCACTTCTCTGGATAACTCTATTAATCATAAAAAAGACACCTGTATGGTTTCAAGGTAAATATACTGTTGCTCATGTAAAAAAAAAAATAAATCCAGCCACTGCTAAATCTTGTCCTTATATTTTTCTTATCTTACCATATTTGGTTTCATGAAATGCATTCCAGTATTTTCCTGAAACCCAAATCAGCAAGTGTGCAAGCAGATGCATAATCTTACATATATATCAAACACTAGGACATAAACATGCACATTCAGGAGTCCTTTTGTGGATTTCAGTAGTTGTGTGATATTTGAAACACCATTATTGTACAGAACAACATGAAGCAAATGTTATAAATGTCAAAAATCCTTCTTTGCACCTCCTATGGGGAAAAAAAAAAAATTGTTCCATTCACAGACTCAGAAAATGGGTAAGGCTGGACAGGACCACAGTGCATCATCTGGTCCAACCTTCCTGCTCCAGAAGGGGTATCTTAGAGCACATTGCACAGGGTTTTGTCCAGATGGTTCTCGAATATCTCCAGTAAGGGAGACTCCACAACCTCCTTGGGTAATCTGTTCCAGTGCATGGTCACCCAGACAGTAAAGAAATTCTTCCTCCTATTCAGGTGGAGCTTCCTATGCATTAGTTGCTGCCTGTTGGCTCTTGTCCCATTGCTTGGCACCACCAAGAAGAACCTGGCTCCATCATTTTGACATCCACCCTTCAGGTACTGATATACATTGATAAGGTCATCTCTCAGTCATCTTTTCTTGAGGTTGAACAGACCCAACTCCCTCAGCCTTTCCTTGGAAGACAGATGCTCAAGTCCCCTAATCATCTTTGTAGCCCTGGGCTGGACCTACTCCAGGAGGTCCATGTCTCTCTTGTACTGAGGAGCCCAGAACTGGATGCATCTCAAAACTTTTTGAGGAATGGGCTGAAAGGTTCTCTCCAACCAACCCTGGTTCAGCCACTCAGAGTACATCCAGAGGTTTCACTCTACTTATTCATTATTATTATCACAGCACTACCCTCACCTGGCACAGTCTTGTTCATCTGTTCATGAATTTGCATATTGGGATCAGCAAAGCCATCTCAGCGGAGCCCATGCTGTGTAGATTCACAAGCAGAAATGGGTATGTACTAACTTAAAATGGGCATCTACTCCATCACTGCTACAATTTAAAGTCCTAAAATATAGAGAGATGTCCAGTCACCTTTAGTATCTACTTCACCAAATTAACCTTCATTCTGTAGACAGCTCTCAGTGAGCGCAAGGGAAAGATGCCACATGTGGCGTATGTCATGCAAGGTCCCATGAGACTCCACACATGCTCCTAGCCTATTAACCCTTTTTGTACCAGTTTTAATTTCAAAGCAGAGTATGTCCATCTCTCTTCCCTCTTTTGGACCTCTGCAAAATCCTTCAAGACTTTTTTTCAGTGCAGAACACTTTGTTCAGATGTGTTTGTATATGAGACTGAAGATATTTATAAATTTTAGAAAAACTAAAAACAACAAAAAAAGAAATGTGACATAATCTGTTTAAAGTCTCACTTGAGACATCTATTCTGACCTCTTTTAAAAATATTTTATTTACAAATGTATAAATACTGATTAATGAAGAATATAAAGCAAACATCACTAAGCTTCACTTTACACCACAGCCCACTGAAAGAGAGCATTCTTACTGGAATTGTAGAACTGATGTAGATTGAAAACACTAAATTAATGAAAATACAAGCTTTGGTAAAGAACTTGGCAGTGATCAGTTTGAAGACTCAAAAGTTGAACATTATTTCACCAGAGAGGGGTTGTGCCTTACAAAGCAGTCACAGAATAGTACAACTCTATGGCTAAAAAGGACTGAATAGATCACCTCACTCGACCCCGTGTGGTGAAGTTTGAGTTTGGCTATAAAACACCAGAGCTGCTTCTTTAATTTATTCTTGAAAATTCAAAGGAAGGAAATGTAACACACAAAACGCATATTTCCAGGTTTTTACTTCCTTCTCTACACTTACTTGCTTCTCTGACAGGGACATTTTTGCTCGCTAATCTTCAAACTAAATCTTCCATTAACTGAAATGAGGTTTTTTTGTTGTCCCTTCCCCTAAAGTCTGACCTCAGAAAACATTTGTTTGCCAGCCTCTGCATAAACACCTTTTACATACTGCGGACACGCTATCATGTCTCCCTTCAGTCTTCTCAGTTTCAGACTAAACAAAGTCAGATTATCACAACCTGCCCTTGATCTTCCAAGAAAACTTATCTTCTTACTGCTTTATTACAAATGGCTGCAGACCTCTTGTCCATGCAAAGATCAGAAGTTACACAGGCAGGCAGAGTTTCACAGCCACGTGCCCACAAGCACACCAGCGTGTTCATGAAAAGGCTGAATTACAAGCTGCCTCTCCATCTCCTAAATGCTGTGCTGGCCCACAGGCAGGGTGCAGAGCTCATGTATAGTTCCTGGAGCTCCCTGGTCCTAAGCCAACACAGTCCTGCACAGGTGATGGACCCTGTAAGATTCATGGCAGGGCAAGGGTGACACTTGTTGCTGACATGACAAAAGGCCTGAGCCAGAGAAAAGGCTCTAACAGCTGCAGTGTTAGAGAAACAGACGTATCACTACAAAGATAAAGTGACTGAGTTCAAAACGTCACTTGAGGATGTGGCACAGCAAGGGCAGAAGGCACTGGGATCTTTCCTGTGGGTGGAAGGTCCTTGTTCATGAGTGTTGCCTCTCAGACCCAGATGATGCTGCGAGAACACCTGACAGCAGCCATGACAGCAGCAACAACCACCGGCACTGGTTCTTCCCAGTGCCAGTTCTAGCTGCAGTTGCAGCAGTCATTGATGGCAATATCCCAACAAGCTGTATCTAGGATCCTTTCATTCAAATTTTGTGGCAATAGTATGCAAATGAGACTACACGTGGTAGCATGTAGAAAAAGTGTAGATACACCGTGTACACCACTTCCTCTTTGTCCATCTGCTTTCAAAGACCCATTGTAACATAGTCTCCCCAGGGAGAGAAATTACCCTGAGAGGTCTATAACTCCTCTTTCTTTTCTTCTGTTGGGGATAAAGGTATTATGCTTACTATAATTGCAGACTCCTAGGAGTCCTCAGTCTCTTCTGAATTCTTAAACAGAATGATAAAATGCTAAAAATTATTTCCATTAGTTACTAACTATTGGGTAAATAAAGCTGTTCAACCAGAAAACATATAACTTATCTGAACAGTCTTCTTTCTACCTGTGGACTTCCATGTCACACTAAGTTCCGCTGGACTTTATCCCACCTTGCTTTACTAACTCCTTTATAACAAACCTTTAGTCCTGCTCCCCTTATTTCCACTTCTTGTACAGCTCATCTGTATTTCACACATCTCTTGAAAGCAGCAGTATATTCTATAACATGCCTCCTATCTGTTCTACCTGTCAGCAACCTGCCTTTGTGCCTCTGACACAAACATCTACAATGACTGCCAGATCTCCTGCATTTCTCCCTCTACTGTATTACTACCCCAGGAGACCCTACCCACTGCTTTTCCCAGTTCATTGTCCTCTCTTTACTTCTCACTTCTCTCTTTGCTTTTGAAGATGAGCCTGGGATTTTGCGACACTTGCTTCCTAGTTATCTTTCTGTTTTAAATTTTGAAGCAGTCCCTCCCAGCCAGTCCAGACCTATCTAACTAGGCAACTTTGACAGCAACTTTTTGAACTTGACAAGCTGAAGATCTCTCTGGCTGGCACTTCACTCAGAAGACACAGAGGCAGTCACCCCAACTTCTGCAGCAGGCAGGGAACAGAACAGTGAGTGTGCCCTAATCTGGTTTGCACACCTGCTTGGGGATGAGCCACAGAAACACCTTTTTCTTGAATAGACTACTGAGGGCTCCTCTGTAGGTGTTCAGATGCAGAACTCTACATTGTTCCTCCTGTCAATTATGAGGATAAATGTTTTTCCCAACTGCTATACAGTGCTCTCCTTCTGATGCCAGTTGGTGACCAAAAATCTACCATCAGCTTCCCTAATCCAGTTCAAGACTTCCAATTGACAGCAGCCACATTCACCTTTTGCTCTGTTTTATCTTTGGCCAGAGACAAGCCAATGTTTCAGTTATAATGTGCATTCATTTGTCTCCACCCCTTGTGCTTCCAGCTTGCTCTCGCCTTTCGCAACCTTTACTACACACTGCCAAATGTAACTTATCAGGGAGGAACTGTTTAAAATATGCAAATGTAATGCTAATAACATCAAAGAGACAATAGATCTGACTCCTACAGCTTAAAACTAGCTCTGACCAGAGGCAATACACTCCAAACATGCCTGAAGCAGGTAAAGTACTAAAACTGGCAGCTAGAACTTTATTCCAATTAAATTCAAGGTACTCTAAGTAGAGACAGATTTTGAACACTATGTGACTACCTTTAAATTCACCGTTCAAAACACCATAAATGCCTTTAACAGATAACATGTTTCTGTATAGGAGAAACATGTTTATTCTGGTGCCTTCTTAGGTCCTCATGCAGTCACACATCTACGTTACCTCAGGGCAAGCCTTGCTTCCCAGATTATATGAAATATTGCTGTAGAACAAAATACTTAGTTAATGTTTATAATTAAATGTTTGAAGTTGCTCACTGTCTGAAGTCCACAAATACTACTCCCACTGGAGCCAATGGCACACTTACAGTGGCTCCAAGGGAGCTAGATCAAGGCATAGTACTTCTAAACTGATATATAAATTATTATTAAATACAGATACATCAAAAGTATATAGATAAAAATAATTCCATGCATAATTTAACAATTAATTAAAAAGCCAACACCTAATTGCAAATGGTAGAATTTCATCTCTTGCAATCTCTAAGGAATAAATAATATTAAAGAAAATCTGGGCTGAGAGCTAATTGCAAACAATGAACACACACAAAGAGAATTAATTAATATATTAATATATTAGTCTATCACATGAAACATTGATTCTAGTGGTTTTAGTCCATCATGCAGTAATCACATAACAGCCTTAATTTGCCTTATACTCATTCTTTCATATATGATCACCTATATAAAAAAAAAAAACTTTAAACCCAACATACATAAAAGCATATGCTCAACTGGTACAATAGGACTGCATGCCACAAAAATATTGATGTGCTCAAGTCATACTGTATTTCATGCATATTTAATTTACTGTTTTCAATTACTCTCTTTCCTGTGACCAATTAGTCACAAAGTCTAAATTCATTAAAGACTATCAAATAAACTTGAAAGCTTTGGTGCAGTTTTTATTGACTTGAATTTGTTTGTTTGCTTCATTGATTGATTGACTGCAGAGAGTTTTTTGTGATGCAATTTATCAGTAGCCTTAAAGCTTGTACAATTTCCTCCTCTTTTGCAGCTTCAACTTCTGGCATTCTGGCACTACTTTTCCTCACTGTCTCCTGGTTACCTTCCTCTGCCATCTAAATTTCCATTACAGTAAAAAAGTCATGAGTTTGGCTTGCTGAGCAGCCTTGCAAACAACTATAGATTATACTAAGCAGGTGAAAGATGTTATGTGGTTTACCTCCAAGTAGAAGACTTTTGAAAGATTTGTATGCAATGCAGCATGAATAAATTATAATTATACATATTTCCAGGGAAAATAACAAAATCAAAAACTTCTTTACGCCATTAAATGATGATCTTCTTCAAGAGTTATTTTTATTTATTTTTCAGAAGGAGCATGTCTCAAAGGTAAAACACACTTCAAGACCTTTCAGAACAGTCCTGAACATACAATGGCAAAAATTTTAGGAGTAAAACTGGTATATTCTTTTGTCTACCAGCAGACAATGGGCCTTCTGGAACAACTGAAAAACAAAACAAGGAGGAAACACTAACATTTTGGCTGCACCCAGTGCCTAAAGCAAGCTGTGGGCCACGTTGAAATGTGATTTTACAGAATTCGTTCCCAACACAGTTTGCAGCAGTTGTCAGAATAAACTCTGAGGAACACATAGTAGGTTCATTTAGATGCACTAGCACAGCAAGGAATCTTTGTCTTATTTTAACACATGGGGAAAAAAAAAAAAAAAGAAAAAAGAAAGCAGGTTTTCTGAGTATGTTTCAAAATCTAGAGGTGTTAAATTGAGACTTTTTTAAGAAGTCACTACCATAAGACTAACACCAGGTTCCTCATCCTTCAAATATCAGTGTAGATCTACAAAGTGTTCATTTCTAAAAGAAGAGGTGGGGAATTTTAAATGACATCTTAAATGCACGGCTAAAAAGAAGATACTGAGATACTGCGGAGTAGTGCTATCTAAAAACAATAACTACTAGTGTTCGTAAAGTGCCAGTTTTCAGCAAGGGAATGACTGTGCTTTATCAGGAATGGTCGGTCATGCTGCCATTAAGGTCATACCTGAACATCTCACAATGCAATCGACTCAAGAAGCCATTTGCAAACCCTGTGCTGCTTGAAGGATTCACAGGAATCAATAACTTCAGGTTTCTATTCTGAATTATTCATTCAGTCTTTGCACAACAGAAAGCTATTCTCTCTCTAATGCACTATCACTGCAACACAGTACATGATTTTGAACACTAAGCTTTAAAACAATAGTTTTAAAAGCATTTTGTCCTGCTACTTATAAATGCTTCTTGCTCATAAGACCTTCAAAAATTACTTTTGGAACAACTAATGACTGTACAGGGATGCTGCCCATTCCTCCTATCAGCAGCATGCTTCTCCCAAGGTCCAGTCACTCAAGGGTCCCAAAAGCCAACCCACCCTGTCAGTGCCATGAAAAGGACAGATCTCCCTCTCCAGGGAGCTGCTCAGGCACCCAGAGGCCCATATGGCTGCTAGAAGGTCAGACAAGAGACTCTCTACAACCTTTTCCTCCATGAGAAAGATGATATTTTCCTTAGTAGGAAGATACATGGGTGTTCACCATACCACTAGCCAGTTTTTGGTTGCCTTGCCTTCAGTCCTAATTTCTGGTAAAGAAACTTAGAATATTTCAAAATAACACATTTAATTTGTCAGGACTAAGATCTGGTACTACAAAATTATTTTTAAATTGATTTGAGAAAGGAATTGAACAACAAAGAAGAATTTGCCTGCTTTTACTCCTTTTTCATCATCAACTTCTTTCATTTTCTGACTTTTATCTCATCTTCCACCTGTATTTCAAACCAGTCTCACTCTTTGCTTAAATTTTGGGGTTTGGGATTCAAAGGATGTCAGGAAGAATTTCTGGGCTTTCCTGGAAGCTGGATTTCTCTTTAGGTGATTTAGAACTATGCAACCACTACACTAAACCCCTTGCTACCACAAATGTACCTTTTCTTGTCACATCAAGGATTACTTACTGTCTAGCAAGTACTAGAATTTAACATCTTATTTTGGCAGCAGCAAAGTGAAATGCTTGCTGGAAGCAGAGGGCAGTTCAGACAAGAGAGGAGACCTCTACCCCATCACCACACTACTTTGGCATGTGAGTTTCTCCCTGGAAGCTCATACCACAGCAGTAGCAGAGTCTAAAGTCCAATATCTCACCTCTCCAGCCCGTATGTCAATAAGACACAGAAGATAACATTTAAACTGGAGCCCCACATCAGACAGTAAACAGTAGCCTTAGCAAGGCCAATGCTCTAATCAGTCCTCAGAAAATCTGTTATCAATTCAAAAGAAAAACTTCAGCATTTAAAAAATGTAGTGACCGTCCACTTCATCTTAAACTGTGGAATTCAAAGATTCAACAGCTGAATTTTGCACATAATACATTAGGTACTTGTCTCTAAAACTATGTATATCAAAATAATTAGCACGAAATATTTCTGCAATGACTATGTTTCTAGTTTAGCAAAGCACACAACATGCCTTACTAATCAACTAAGCTGTCAACAGACTAATCTTACACACTGAATTTTAAATACTACACACTTACAGGCTTTGAATCCAATGCAACTAGAGATAGGCAATGGAGAGTAGAATGGTAAATATTTACAAGTTACTCAGTGAATCACAGACAGATCAATTACAAGAGTGACAGTAGGCTTCTATGCCGACCCCCAAAGAATTATGGTAACTAGTAAAAGCACCATTTCTGCTGACCTGGAAAAAACCCTCTTGAATACACCTTTATAAAGGCACAAAGGTCTGGTATTTTCCCAAGGAGTGCAGGAGAATAGAAGATCAATTAAAATGAGTGATGAAGAACTAAACAAGCAGGGAAAACATAAAAAGAGATGAGAAAAGAAAAACAGAGAAAACCAAAAAAACAAGTAGGGGACAGAGAAAAGAAACAGGGAAAAGAGAAAAAAAAAAAAAAACAAACAAGAAAGAAAACAGATGAAATTAAAATGTGATCCGTCCCCATGCCCATAGCAGGGTCCTGTCCACATATATGGTCTGGTGTTATGATCTCTCATAACTTCCACGATCACCTTCATCTTTTCTGCTTCTTGTCGAACCCTACACGGCATCAGATAAAAGCACACCGACCTTTTTCGATCAGTGGAACAAAAGCACTTCTGAGACACAATTCACTTCCCCTTGGGGAGATGCCTTATGGGTAGACATCTATAAGGGCTTCTTCCCTCTGCTACCTACTAAAGAAGCCCGAGTAACCAGCTCAGATAAAGCTATTGAGATGCCTGAAATGAGACAATTCCCACCTTCATTTGTGCGCAACGAGTTATGCGCAGTGAATGGGTAAACATGAGTTGCATGTTTTGTACTAAATCCAAGGTACATGAAAACTAGGGCTCAACTTCAACTTAATGCATTGACCAGGACAGGTCCAGTATCTCTGCTAGAAATTCACTCATTTATTGTGCTCTTTTTTCTACATTCCCTCCATTATATAAAGTTTTCTAAATACACTTTTGTGTCTTAAGAGAAAGCATCTGAAGGTTTGATTTTAATTTCCATCCAAGTCACTGTTCTAGAAACAATACTCTAAGAACAGAAATTTGACAACTGTATCACCAACTGCTTTCAAACTATTTCCAGAAGATAAAGCTGAGTTGCTACATAAATTCCGAGTTAATGGAAGAGCTATAGTCAAACTATATTTGTATAAGTTAACGATCCTTTACTTGAATTCTAAAGTGAGCAATCCAAGATGAAAATCAGTGCCAGCAATACACACAGACACACATTATCTATCTGTATCTATACCTCTGCAATCACCCACAGTGAGAACTACCTGAAAATGAAGGCCTAAGGCCACTGACATTGGCAAGCAAGGCAACAGGATTTAGTGTGAGCTCTTTACTCTGATTTTCTTAGGGGTTTAGAGTCTAAATCTTTTTTAAGCTATTCCCAAGAGGTTGACAGTATGGAAATCATGACTGTGCATGTTTCAGAAGGGTGTAAAACAATGGTATATAGAAATATCGTTATCAGTACACTGCTCTTCTGTAAAAATATGCACTGTTTTTAACTTGTATTAAAGCATTGCTCTCCAAAAATCTTCAGACAGGCTTTTCCCCATCCCACAGACGCATTTTTAAAATGCATCTTTAATATATAAAAAGATTAGTAGCCTCTACAAACATGACAACAATTACCCTCAGTTAGAAGAATAAATGCCTGATGGTTAATTTGGATATTGCATTTTACTGCCAGGTACTGGTAACCTTCCTGGATGTTTTTTTCTTTAAATCTAATTTGTTTGAACTACTGGACAATGGATACATTTCTTACACCATAAACAGGAGGCAAAATTCAGAAATGGAAGGCTGCAGACCTGCCTTTTGTCTTTTCTCATTAGCAAGTAGAAGACTTCTGCAAGGACATGGGGCCACTTCGATGTTTCAGGATTACAATGAGGAGGTATGTGCATAGAAAGGGTCCTTGGAGTAGCTGTTTCTATACAGCATGTTTCCTTTGGGTCTAGCAAACCCACAAAGGAAAATCTACTGGTATGAGCCATCCTGTGACTGCAGACTCACCCTGCTCACAGAAAGGTGATATGTTACTGCTCTAAATACAAATGCAAGGAGATCTTTCGAACAGTGTCTGAATAATGTACTCATTAATTAAATCTCAATTCTGACAGTTTGCAGATACATTTTTATTTAATGTGACTCTTACATGAATTCAACCTCGGAATTGGGGGGCATATCAAAGCAAGTTATGTTAAATAATCATACAATCTGTTTCTCCAAAGAAATGTCTGGGCTAGACAGCTGGCACTGAAACAGCAGATTAAATTTAGAACTGAAGGGCCATACAGTGAAGGTGAATTCAGCTTTTAGTTATCTGTCGACTAAAAGCTGTACATGTTGTTAAAATAATGTGCTTTGTCCCTGAAGCAAAGTTCACTGCTATTCAAAAGAAAGATATTGAAATGTGAGTTTTGTCTCTAGAAAGCTTCTATTTCTAATCCACAAGTAGCATACGGATGCCATAGGATGATTTGGACCTCTCTTTCTCAAGGTCATTTCCCCATCCACAACATGGTACTTAAAATACTTTTTTTTTTCATTTGCCTTAACTATGGTACTACAGTCATGACATACTAATTCCAGAAAACAGTCAAGCCTTAAGAAAGAAATCATATCTCTTAAACTTCGACTCATTTTAATTTCAAATTCAAATGCTCAGTTAGATCACCTTGGGACATTAGACAACAGCATTTCAACTCCCCCACGACTACTCAAAGACAAAGCACATGCATAAACCTCACAATCTGAGATCTTCCTTATATGTAACACAGCTGCATCCCAACACCAAACGTAGTAAAAGACACAATTGCTGCTGTAGTAATCAGTCATCCAGACATGACAGATATAACTGACCTTCATGAGATGCTGATTTATCCATTTTGTGAACGTCTTCTTTTGTACTTTGTCCCGCTCGTCTAGAGATAAAAAGGAAAAAGAAAAGGGTTTAAAAGCTCTACAAGTGATGCAGAAGATTTTTTTTATTAAGAGATTTATAAAATTAATATTCTAGTAGATTTATAAAATTTAAATTTTCAAAAGCTCCAAAATGTCTAATCGAAATAACAGCACATAAAAGTTTTTGCAGTACATTACAGTATATAATGAAAAAGTTTCTTGAAGCTCCAGTTGAGTTCCTTCAGGATAACGGCCCCACAGGTACAACAGCAGCACAACTAATAAAAATATAACTTCCTAGGAGAAGTCAACCGTCAATCAAATTGTACTTAAAAAGTCATGGTAAACTTTTAAGAGCTATAAATACTACTCATAGCCTCTACAATCAATTAATTACTAAAGTATTAGGCAATGGAAAATCTCTTACCACATGAAAGCTAACTTTTTTAATCACCATGCTTTTCAGCTGGAATATCCCTTGTTCCAACACACAGGGATGAGTTACAGTCAAAGTACCCTCCTTTAATTCTCTTTAAAATCCAGATATGGGACCCAGCCACTTTCAGCAGTTTGCTCCCTGGCATGGCAGTTAGCATCAATGATTGCCCACAAAACAGTGTGGAGACAGAAGTAATAGACCACGGTAAGAAAGCATCCCACTTATGGATAGGAAGCATATACATGTATTCTACTCAGAGGAAAACTAACCACCACAAGATTTATCTCCAGCAACCTATGTAGGGTCACGAGCCAGTACAACTGCTACAGAGCTCGCTCACAGTCCCGGAGCTACCCAGAGCAGGAGTCACGGGGCATTAGGACCAGGACCATCTGTGCAAGCCTAAAATAGCAAGATTCCTTCTGACCCCATACAACACAACTGCAGCTGTTTCATTGACTCAGGCTATTTGCAGTGTGGTTGAGAATGAGCAGTGAGCTCAGGTAGCAAAACAAGACCCCTCTGCACCCACTGCCATCACTAGAAGACTGATTCAGGTCTTGTATTTTACATTTAAAAATACTGTTTTCAGGTTAGTCAAAGATAACAATAAATAAAAATAAATTGACTGAAAGTCTTTCAAGTACTTTCAAGTTTCTGGTGTGATACTGAGGTCTTTCAAAACAGCATGACATCATACAAGAGTACATGTTGGGCCGAACTGAGCAATGCATGCTGTTCCTCCACGTGAGAAATTACTTTTGGGGAATAAATGCAAAAACAAGACAAATAAAAGCCTGTGGAGCCTTTGTATAGTCCTCTCTTATGTGACTCACAGACTTTCTACATGTTCATACATATCTTTGCATTTAAGAGCCATAGATGCACTTTTTCCTGTTATTTTTTCCAATTCTTTTTTAACACACCTATCACTTTGATAGCCACAGCTTACTGTGACAATGAGATCTTCAGGCAGTATGTGTAGTTGTATATTTGGCTCTGTACAGAATAGTTGCTGTTTCCTAAACCCCTTTTCCACACCACTCAAGATCTAAGCTACTGGCATATGATTTTTTCCCCACTTCACAGCTCTACACTTTCTTATTCTACTTGAAGACTCAAAAAAGAGGAAAAATAGAAAAACTAAAGAGCAAAGCTGCACTACTGGGAAAAAAAAATAGCAGATTAAGAGAATTTTTTGCTATATACACTTCCCTATAGCCTTCATCTAGCAAGACACCATTTCTGACATCAGTTATTTATCCTAATAAAGTGGAAGTTCTGATTTAGTAGATATAGAGAATAGAAAATCTCAGAAATAAGAGAAATCTAGAAACACTTTCACTTTTGACTGTTCCATTATGAGCAGCTCTTGTAAAAGGAACACAAGGTTTCTCAGCTGCAAAATTTCACAATGTGTACAATGTGTCTTTTCTCCTAAGGTAACCTCATCTAGTTTTGATCACACAGAAGTTTACATTTTGGGAAATGTTACTGTGACAACAGTTAAAAAAAAAAAGAGTTGAAAAAATCCACTTGTATTTTGTTAAGACTATGAAGTCACTAATAGTTTCAACACTATTTTCAATTAAAATGCCAACATTCATAAAACAAGTGATACTTACTACTCTTGTTCCTTTTATACCTACATATGTATTACACAAACACTCACAGAGAAATTCTGTGACTGACAGACACGAATGTACCATGAGGAGGAAAGCTGACACCTGTCATGTTGTGAAAAACACCAGAATTAAAGGAAGGAAAGAAAGTCACCAAAACAGAATCACAGAATATTCTGAGTTAGAAAGGACCCACAAGGATCATCAAGTCAAACACTTAAGCGAACAGCCCATACAGGGGATTGAACCCATAACCTTGTCATAGTTAGCACCAAGTTTTAACCAATTCAGCTGATCTCAGTGTCACACCACACTGTGATTTTTATCAAAGAACCAAATGCTTCCAGAAAGGTAAAAGCATACTAAGAGGAAAATACAGTGCAACAGTATTCAGTGTGCTCCAGCTCAGAGCAGAACACACCAAATCAAACTCCCCAATTGAAGTAAAAACCAGGGAAATTACTAAAAAAATTAACACTAACTAAGGAAAGAAACCCTCAGAAAGCCCCTTGAGAGAAGCTTCCCCCCAGAGAGCTCTGCCCTGTCCCACAGACAGCCCTGCCGCCCTGCCAGCCCAGCTCCGGGCTGCATTACTGACCCATGCAGCACATGACTTCCACCAGACTGGCACTCTGGTCCTTTTCATCTTCATCAGACTGTCTCATTGCCCCCTCCAAAAGTTCAGAGCTTCTTCTCTTTTCAGGGCAAAGGAGAGCCAAGGAGTGACCAGGACTTCTAGCTGACACAAAGTAGCAACACCCCTTTTTAAAAAAAAAACAGAAGCAAACAGCCCATGTGCTGTCAGAGCAAGCAAAACTGCAAGTCCTCTGGCTTTAACTCAAATAAGAAATAAATTAAGCATCTGCATTTGTTTGTTTGGAACTTTCAGGTGCATTAATACACATTTGAGTGCAAATGCTGAGCTTTCCAAACCAGGAAGTCTGTTTTTAATTCTACCAGCAGTGAACAGCAAGGAAAGAGCGTCACCATGAAGGCAGCAGCAGGAGTGCTGTTTAAGCCGAGGTAATTTAAGAATGCAGGTAAAGCAGGAGCTGCAGAAAGAAAGGACATCTTCCTACATGATCTGTTATGTAGATCATCACAATAAACCCTCAGTAATTAATTAATCAACTTAAGTTTGTCTGCTTTTACCTATTATTGCAGACATTAATGTGATGTATCAGACAAACTCAAAGTCTCCTGTACTTTATGTGCCTGGAAAGTGCCTCAACAAAATGTCTCCAGTCTTAATAAACTGACAACCTACTTCATGAATCTATACTACAATACAGAAGCATCTAAAGAGGCTCCAGATTAGAGTATCTGCACTTAGAAAACAGTTGCTGCAACTAGGGTCTCTTGCTCTGTGTTCTTGTCATTCCTCAATCCCAGGCACAAATTCAGGGGCCAGGTCCTTCTAATACCAATATGAATCTCTATCACTTACATGGTTCACAGTGTCTGGAAATCAGGACAGTTTCTCTGGAAGAGAAACAGAACTATACCAAAGGTGACACATGGCACTGATGCCTCTTCAGTGGTCTCCTAGGGAGAATCACAAACCCACTGAGGCTGGAAAAGATCTTTAAGATCATCAAGAGCAACAGTTAACAAACAACTAAATCATGCCCCTAAGTGCCACATCTTCATGTCTTTTAAATACCTCCAAGGATGGTAACTCAATTATTTCACTGGGCAGCCTGTTCCAATGTTTGACAACTGTTCTGTGAAGAAATTCCTCCTATGTCCAACATGAACCTCCCCAGGCCATTTCCTCTTGATCTGTGACTTGTTACTTGGGAGAAGAGGTCAACACTCGCCTCACTACAACCTCCTTTCATGTTGTTGTAGAGAGCAACAAGGTCTCCCCTTAGGTTCCTTTTCTCCAGGCTAAACAACCCCAGCTCCTTCAGCCGTTCCTCATCAGACTTGTGCTTCAGACCCTTCACCAGCTCCATTACCCTTCTCTGGACACACTCCAGAGCCTCAATGTCTTTCTTGTAGTGCAGGGCCCAGAAATGGACACAGGATTCAAGGTGCAGCCTCACCAGTCCCAAGTCCAGAAGGACAATCACTTCCCCTGTCCTGCTGGCTGCGTTATTTCTGATACAAGCCAAGATACCGCTGGCCTTCTTGGCCACCTGGGCACACTGCTGGCTCATGTTCAGTCCTTGTGGATCAGCACACGCAGGTCCTTTTCCACCAGGCAGCTTTCCAGACACTCTGCCCCCAGCCTGTAGTGTTGCATGGGGTTGCTGTGACTCATGTGCAGAAGCTACTGAGTGCTCCACTCTATCTGAAGGCATACATGAAATCTTCTCTGAGCAATCACAGCAGATACCACCAGCTTGCATGAGCAAGCTTGTCTCCACTTCTCTCCACACCAAAGTAAAAAAATGCAAAATAAGCGCAGCAATACAAACTCCTCAGTTTCCAGATAAACTGCAAATTTCTACACCTCTTTCTCTGATATTTTCACCATTAGAATGAAGTCTGGAATTCCTACACCTAGTGACAGACTTACCAAAAACAAACAAAAAAAAAATCTCCTTTTCTTCGTCAGCTTCTACTATTGCTGTTATGTTTGCTTCTCTGCTGATATTTGTTTGCCTGTATGAATGGCCAGATAGTTACCAGGTTTTTCTATTTTTGTCCAGGTATTTACAAAAGCCCTGAAAGGCATTTTTCCTATGTTTATATAAGAAAGCTCATATGACACTCATAAAACTCACTTATATTTACATTCACGTATCAGTGCACTATTTTTCTGCATAAATTGTTGTTATAATACCTATTTATATTAAACTCAAAAAACTGTGTTAAAAGAACATTATTAGGGTTGCAAAGGGAAGCGCTCAAAAGTAGAGTTATAATGAACTAAAACTGTCTGTGAAACCTTAATAAAACCTTCTTAGTAATATACATTATATTTAATTACATGGTCATTTAGTATTTTTTAAAGAGATTACTGTCTACATCATAGAAGAAATGCTACTCATTTAAGGAACAGTTACTCAATGTGTTTCATGTTGTTATAGAATATGAAGCACCATACCTATTCACTCATCATTTTTCAAGCTCTGAAGACAAAACTCATTTCACAACAGGTTTCCCTCTGGTATTCCTAAAATTCCTTCTGTAAGCTGGACCCTGGTGCTGAAACATCACCTTCAAAAAACAGCCAATAATTAATGTATGAACTCTTGGGAAAACATTTGGTTTAGGACATTACCCAGAATCACAAACTACGTAAGAAGTAGGGGATATATCCACTTCTCCAATCTTGGAGGCTCCTGCTTGACCAAACTTGACCTTAACTTCTCACAGGCCTTCCATGTCTGTACCAAATATTCATTCTTGCTTGTTAATTAAGGACCAGAGGACATCCAACAAACTCACCACAATCTGAAATAGTCTCCAGGAAGGTAGCATCTCAGTTCAAACAAGTCTAGTTTGGAAAGTTAAAACTACATGGAAATGACAGGATCTTTCATACCACAAGTGGGTATTCTTAACTATCGCTGGGTTTAAACTACTCCTACCTGTAGGCCTTGTATATCAATTCTTACTATATGAAACAATAAAAGCAGCCTTTCGTCTTGCATGCAGCAAGCTCCAACAGAAACTCCATGACATCCAGAAAAAGTGGTGGATCGATCTAGCTGAAAAAACTCAATTATGCGCAGATAAAGGTGATCACAGAGGATTCTACGAGGCCTTGAAAACAGCATATGGGCCTACATACCTGGTCCAAAGCCCTCTACTCAGCGCTGATGGTCAAACACTTCTGACAGATAAAACCTCCATTCTGAATTGATGGTCTGAACACTTTCAGACTCTCTTCAGTACTAGCCATGTAGTCCAAGACTCAGCAATTCAGTCCATCTCACAACAACCGGTGAAGAATGAATTGGATAATGCCCCCACTTTAAAAGAAACCCTTAAGGTCATACAGCAGGTGAAAATTGGTAAGGCAGCTGGGGTTGATGGAATTCCACCTGAAATCTGGAAACATGGGGGCCTTGCACTCCAGGCTAAATTTCACAAGTTTGTGGTGCACTGTTGGGAACTAGGTGAACTACCATCAGACCTTCGTGATGCAGTCATCATCATCTTGTATAAGAAGAAAGGAGTTAAATCAGACTGTTCAAATTACCGTGGTATTACTCTGCTCTCCATTGCTGGCAAAATCCTGGCAAGAATACTCTTGAACAGACTAATACCTGCTATAGCAGAAGGAATTCTACCTAAAAGCCAATGTGGTTTTGAGGCCAACAGGAGTACCACAGACATGGTGTTTGTTCTTAGACAACAGCAAGAGAAGTGTAGGGAACAGAACAAAGGTCTTTATGTAACCTTTGTCGACCTCACCAAGGCTTTCGGTACTGTGAGTAGAAAAGGTCTGTGGCAGATTTTGGAATGTTTAGGATGTCCCCCCAAGTTCCTTAAAATGATCATCTCACTTCACGAGGATCAACACGGCCAAGTCAGATACGGTGATGCACGTTCTGAGCCCTTTCTAATAACTAATGGTGTGAAACAAGGCTGCGTTCTCGCACCAACTCTATTCACAATCTTTTTTAGCATGATGCTCCAAAGGGCCACTGCAGACCCTGATGATCACGACGGTATCTACATTCGATATCGTACTGATGGAAGCCTTTTCAACCTAAGGCGACTGAAGGCCCACACCAAGACCTTAAACCATCTTGTCCGGGAGCTGCTTTATGCTGATGACGTCACCCTTGTTGCACACACAGAAGCAGCCCTGCAGCGTTTAACATCCTGCTTTGCAGACGCTGCTGAGCTCTTTGGGCTGGAAGTCAGCTTAAAGAAGACAGAAGTTCTCTATCAACCTGCACCTCAGGAAGTCTTCCATCATCCCCATATCACCATTGGCCAATCAGAGCTCAAATCAGTCCAGCAGTTTAATTACCTAGGTAGCCTCATCTCCTCGGATGGTAAGATTGACAGGGAGATAGACAACAGGTTAGCAAAGGCATATAGTGCCTTCAGAAAACTCCATAAAAGAGTTTGGTGAAATAAGATCAGTGTTTACAGAGCCATAGTGCTGTCTACTCTTTTATATGGTTCCGAATCATGGGTCATCTACCACCACCACCTGCGACTCCTAGAACGCTTCCATCAACGCTGCCTCTGTACAATCCTTAACATCCGCTGGTCAGATTATGTGACCAATACATCTGTTCTAGAACGAGCAGCAGTCACAAGTATTGTGGCCATGGTGCTGAGAACACAGCTGCGATGGGCAGGGCACGTCTCAAGGATGAAGGACCACCGCCTCCCTAAGATCTTGCTTTATGGTGAACTTGCCACTGGCTGCCGCATGAGAGGAGCCCCGAAGAGAAGATACAAGGACTCCCTGAAACAGCATCTCAGTCTTGGCCATATTGATCAACATAACTGGTCTACTCTGGCCTCAAACCAGGAGACCTGGAGACACACCATATATAACGTTGCAGGATCACTCTTGAGGAGAAAAGACAACGCACCTGGTAAGGTGCACAGTTTAAACACAGAAGATGAAAGATAGTATGTGCATAGAGCAAGGGAGATATATGGTCCACACGTGAGAAGGAAGAATTATATATATATATATATATATATAGTTAATAAGTCTAGATAGCAAAATCTGAATAAGAGATTTTCAGATCTTCAGATGAGATAATGATGGTGTTTCACCCTGTTGAAAGAACTGTCAAAAAGAACCCCAAGATGCAGCAGGACAGACAAGGATTACTCAAAGGAGTAATCCTATTTAAGAAGGGAGTAATACGACTTAAGAAATGCAAGATAAAATGAACATTGTTAGGCATTCATAAGTAAGGCACAAACTCCTGAAATGCATTGTCTTACTGAGGCTCACTTAAAAATTATGAAAGCCTAAACCCCTCTTTTAAAGTCTCATTTCATTCATGTTAAGTTCCTTCATCTCTCTTTCCTACTTTTTGCTTTTTGCCATTGCTCCATCCTTCATGATAAGCTTCAACTACAACTCATCTGACTCATGGATGTGAAGTTTCAACTACCACTGATGTGTTCCACACATACATAAGGAGGCATGAAAGATATACAAATATATCTGCAGATATACAAATGCATTTTCAGAGAAAAAGATAAGGCACAAGGTGCTTCTTTCTCACTATGCTACTCCCAAATATCTAAAATTTGGAACTGATGCAATGCCACAGAGGGTTAGTTATGCAAGAAGGATATCCATCAGCACCAGAAGAACCTAAGGGAAAGTGCTCACATCCAAAATATTTATTATTTATGTTTAAACCCTTGAAGAAAAACTTGCATTATGTGCTGGTGTTTCCATCACTGCTTGCAATCTTTTAACCACAACCTGCCCAAGGATGGGAAAAGTCCCACTAGATCCTTCTACTTCTACCAAGGCATACACTACCAGATGCTCTCAGAGAAGGACACTGAAGTCAAACTGTGGGTTCCCCAATGTGTCACACAATCAACTGCTATCCTCACAAACAGAAATCGACAACTGATATCATCTACCCTGTGTTTTTCCAGAAAATGTATCCCACTCTATTACTGCCCCTCTGATGAGGTCTGCACTGATATGGCAAGGTTCTTTCAAAAGAATGGCTCCTCTTCTGCATAGTCCTGTCAGGCAAATCATCAACACTTATAAAGCTTCACTTTCATGTCTTGTCACATCATATATGTGCATAGTTATGGAAGCATTTCAAATTTACTGCTATCCTGAGCTTTGCATTGTTAATTCAAATAGCAATGAAATATAAATTCAGTTTAGGTCTTCTAATTTTTCTGGCTGTTCCAGTTATTCTGTAAGAATTTAAGTCTCTCTCCAGTTTCATTTCCTCTGAAAACCAAACAGATTTCTTATGCACTGGAATGAAAGGTCACATATACAGCTGGTCTGATGACAAAGATGAATCACGATAAAATTTCTCCCTATTTATTCTAAAATCTGATGCCCCATCATGCTCTATTTTTATTAACTCCGAACTATATGCACCAAAAGCTGAGGATGAACCAGAAATTATGTGGTTTTCCTGGAATTTCAGTCAAATAAGACCAAACTAAGACCTGACTGTGCATTTACCAACTCAACTTTACTAAGTAAAACCCCCATCAGCTCCTATGTCATTAGAGTTCAGCCTTCATGAAATAAAAAACAATCAATGTTTAGAACCTCTGATATATTTTTTAAACAGAATATTTTTATTTCTCTTTCACAAAACAGTATTGCATATTTTACTTGCCAAATCATTTTTGTGGGTATGCATTCAGGTATGAAAATGCAAATGTTTTCAGAAAAAAAATCTTCTTTTAAAAAGTGAGCAATGTAATCTGTAGACTGAATGTGAACTAAATTTGGCAACAGACATAAACGCATCAAAGGCTGGCAAGTGCTCAATTTTATAGAAGTTGGGAAGAAAATACATATTAAAAATGACAAAGACTGAAAATAAAATGGGAAACTTCAGCATTTTTTTGCGTTACATTCAGTCGTTGCCCATCAAGTGGGCTTCCTAATGAAGCTGTCTTGACAGCAACAGCTGCAAACAGAATCCAAAGATATTATCCTTTCATCTGTGTTTTACTTGATACATATTTGTTCACCCAGCTCCAGTGAGCAGCTTCCCAGTCTTGCAAATGAGGTAATGAAACAAAAATGGAGATTAATTGATGGAGAGAAGACTTAAAATATAGAAGTTAAAATCTTGTGATCTGGGACAACACTTATTTTCGAAACTCTGCAATTCATCATAACTAAGTACCAGGATAATCTGTTTGATTAATATGTCTACCTATTAAAATCCAAAATTAATTGCTTTGGAATGTTAGCAGTATACTTCCAATGAAATTAAAAGACTTGGGAAATAAAGTCTTTAGTCACATGCAAACTGTTCTATTTGAGGCTTCGCAAAATACGACGCGAAATACAGCGCTCTGTCTGAAAGATATCTTGCTCTAAAAGAAATTTTGACTCATGCCCACAACAATCTGTTAATTGATTAGACGGGCTTATCAAGTTCTCAAATATAGAGTCAACAATAAAATCATACCATTAGCTGCATCGTTCCCTCCAGATACACACACAGCAGTTCATGTTTTGTTTCTTACACAAAAGGCCCAATTCCATAAGCAAACAAGTAAGTACAGTTTTCCTGAGTCTATGTAAGGTCCAGATCTAGCAGAACTCCATGAAGCAACCAGGAGAAGACTTCATTGGAGTCTGGGGATCTCAAACTACCCAGACATCTTAGGTACAACTTGCCTCCTGGCCTCATGGAAGACCTCAGGCTCCTGCTGACAGACTCTGGACATTCTTTAACAAGCTACTTTGGGTAACCGCAGTAAACCAGTTGTACCTGAGACCATGAATTCACACCCCAGGCCACAGACAGATTTTTCAGCTTATGAACAGCTGCTGTGGTTAAACTCTTACCAGTTTCCAAAGTAGCTGCTTTGTAAATATATCAGATCACACATGACAGCATGAATGTCGGATGTGTTTGAGTAACATCAATATTCATAATCCAAATTGACATAACTGATATCAAAAGACATTTGCTGAAACAAATAGACAGAAGGCACAACAAATAATATTGTTCTATAGTTTGCTAAAAAACACAATAAGACTTTTTGATATTTTTGGAGGTCAGAGTTTAATCCTAATTGCAGATGAAGGAGCAACCAGAGAACTTCCATTGCCTCTGACAGAGCTATGACCACCTTCAAAATCATATCCACCTTCAAGACCATATGCAGACAAAACCACATAAAAAAATCAAAACTGTAAGAATGATTGGTTCACCATTTAAGCTTGTGATATTCTGTAATGCACCACACCTCAACCCTACAAATGCAGGTGAACACGAAACCACAATAGGCAGTAAATAAATGATTTGTTCTGGAAACATTCAAAAATTTGCTAATTGCACACCCATCTGGCTCAATAAGAAACTGCACTCAAAGTCTCACTTGGACTATTTTCTGCCACTACTTTCCATCTATGCTTGAAGCAGGATGAACAATTCAACTGTCCTATGCCTAAAACACTGCATTAAATCTCTGCAGGCTTGCCTGGTTTTACCATCCTATGCACAAGGTGGCACCTAAAACTTAAACTACTGGAACAAGAGCTATACTTCTGATATGATTTGCAGCAACATAAATTAGGGATTTCCACAACAGTATGGAAGAAATATTGCTATATGTGTGCACATACATCAAAATCAAGAAGAATCCCAAAGGATGATTCATAAGATCCCAGGCAGCCAGCCCTTTGTAGCATTAGCCTAGTTAAGTAGCTACCTCACATCAGAAGAGAGGTGCGAAATAAGCTCAAAAAGCAATTCTCTAGTGTTTTCCAGTCCCAGCAACGAGTGTTCCAAAAGGTTTAGAACCACAGAATAAACAAGGTTCCCAGCCCCTGAAAGTTGATAGCTGAAGAATTAAAAAGAAATCAACAGGACATACAAGCAGACCACAGGAGGTACACAAGGATATAATATTTCAGTTAGGAAGGAAAAAAAAAAAATCAATATAGCCTTCAACTTCCTTATTTAAGCTTTTAAAAAACATCATTAACCAATTCAGATTAACTAAAGTCACATAAGAAAACATTCTTCTCCTCTGCAGCACTACAGAGCTACTTCTTTTGTGCCCAGAAAATCACTCCTGGGCAAGTACTGCACTAGCACAATACCCTGTGAACAAAACTCCCAAAGCTCAGTGACCTCCTAATGTATTTCCTTTTGTGCAGACCTCTCCCTGAAGCCCTATAGCAGGACAGAAGTTCAACTGTTGTGAAGAGCGCAACAAAGCAAAACAGCACAGATAGCAATGAGCAGTACTGAAAAACTATTATGAGAATTAAAGGTTTCCAATTTGATTCAATTTTCAGTATTATTTTACTTCTTCCCTTTATATGAAAGAGAACACCCATGTGCAAACATCAGCTCCAGCTATCAAGGCACATAAAACATTCACATAGTCCAACAAAATATTCAGCAGACGTTACCTTGTCCTGCAAAGTATATTGCAGCACCCCTTGACTTGTGGCTGGATCACCCCATTTTAGATTTTAAAAGTCTATTAAAAAAAAAAGCAAACCAAAGTTTGGGTGGTTGGTTGTTGGGGTTTTGAGTAATCAAGGAAGTTCTGACATAAATTAAAAAGAAATTATACACTGTTAGATGACAGCTTATATATTTTAAAATGTTGATACAAATTTTAGGAGAAATCCCACACTGGAAAGACATGCCTCACCAAACAGCAAAGGCTTATGAGACTAAAGCCTATTTCATCAATCCAGTGCAAAGTCAGGTCACAGCAATAAGCATCACTGCACTAAGAAAACTGCAGTCATTTTCCCCAAGCCCCTGGAAGCCAGCAGAGATCTATGCTGACTTTGTGTACTACTGTCCTTTGATGAAGTCCTCCTGCTTTGCTTTTTATACTCTCCCTTGGAGAAAAAGCAGTGGGATACATTCGAAGAAATCCATGGAAAGGTCCTGAGAGAAGAAAAGAAGACCCAGAATAGCATTCCCTTTGCAAACGGTTCAGTCGGCCTTTCAGGTCCTGCGCTTCCATGACTGTACTAACTTCAGACTGCCTCAGAGTATGAAGAACTGGAGGGAAAGCAGCAATGTTTCCATGTGACAAACACCACCTCTGAACAGCAGGGTTCATAGTGCTATTTTCTCAGTACCACCTTAGACTCTGATACTTTAATGTAACATACGAAGTACATGAATATACTCACTAACAGAGTCAAGAGAGCTTGAAAAGAGGGAATATGAGCAGAGACCTGTGCTGCTAGGTTTGGCTAAATCAGTAGGTCTTTCTCCCCCTCTGATCCTCACACACTGTGATACACTGATATTCAAGGAGATTAATTTGGTTTTTCATGTGGTATCAAAATAACAGGAACACGAATCAGAATCACTGAGCATTAGAAAAAAAATAAATCTCACCAGCTGATGTTTACACCACAGACATATACGATATTGCTCCTCATTCATCTCCACCAGCACACTCATCCATTGTTCTCCCTTCAGTTCCATGAACAATTAAAGATTCTCCTCCACCACAAAGAAACGTAAAAATAACTACTAGCGTGTTTTCTGTGTTGTAGGAGGACAAAGAAAACACACATGCTCTGAAACCACAGACTTGTAGAAATTTAATGCCAACTCCCATAAAAAAAACAGTAAAATATTAAAATAAAAAAGTATCCCAGCCAATTTCATTATAAGACTTGGCCTAAAGAAAACAGTCGACTCTTAAAACAAGTCTACAATAATTTGGAAGTTTCATTGACTGCTTTTCTTGATTATCACACAAACCCAAAGTAAACACTTCCACTGAGTTGAACTGTTGTGAGTATATTTTGTGTATCACAAAATATCTACAGTCCTAATCCACTTCATATAGACTTACCTGTTCTTAATGAAACAAACAACCCACCCATGCTAGTAAAAGAGGTAAACCACAACTTCATAATGTGGCTATGCTGGTGCAATTAATTTAAGTGTAAGAGCTAAGAACTCAGAACAGAAAAAGAAATAACAGTGCTAATTTAGTCACACATAAATTACCCTGCAATAATTATCACTCTTTCTGAAAATTAATTTCCACATATAAACAGCTAATTAAAATGGCATATTTTATTAAATTAGTCCTTTCCTTCCCACATTCATGGCCACATGTACTGATTAAGAAAATACAGTAAGTACCATTTGAATCATCCATTATGATGATGCAAAATTTATCAAGTCCTGATATTGAACAGGGGCTCAGCGGAGCTTTGGGATGATATTAGGGCAGGTCTTCATTAAACTTACTAGAACCACCTAAATGCCAGCCTGTTAGGAATTCTACTCAGAGGTGCAGGCACCAAGGCAGCAATGAAGGAGCTGGGACACCTTTGCTCTTCTGATCCCCTGGAGTTTGGGACACCTAAATTCACAAGGTCCATGGACTTCTGACGACTTTATATGATTACTAGCTCTCTGCTGTCCCATATATAAGACAAGTGTCACCACAGATTGAGATTTTAAGGTTTCAAGGAGATGAAAGGGTCACTTCTGAGAACTCACTGCCATGCATAAAGAACAGCTGATAAGGAACACCACAAGAACTACAAAGAAAGGGAGTTTTGAAAATGGTATTCTCTGAAGAACAGGAAAATTTAAGGAATGAGAAATGATACGCCAGAGAGAGCTGTGAGTGGCACTGGAGATAAAGACAAGAAGCTGATATGTTAAATAGTGGAAGAAGAGGATTCCAGGACAGTAATATACAAAAGATAATGATTTCAGTGAACACACACGTTGAGATGACTTGTTCAGTTTGGCATTTGGAATAGCAAAAAGATGGATCCTGTGGCAGTCAGTACAGGACTCAGACCTCTCTGGAGATCAGCTTATGTTGCATGCACAGAAAGAAAGGTAAGGTTCCAGAAACACTCCGTAGTCTGACACTACAGAATAAAAGCTCAAGAGTCACATGTTTCAGCCTTAGTGACTGTAAGTGGTCTCAACTGTGATCAAAATAAAAAAAAAAACAAAAAAACACAAGGTGGCTGAAGTTGGTTCAACACAAGGTGGGGAAGTTTGTGGATCAATATAACAGGAAGTTTTATTTTGGCTGTATTTCACCCAAGGGGATGGTAAGGCAAACAGGAAATACAAAAGATGGGGCAAACCATAACTGAATCATCTTCATTATAGCAACAGATAAAGTCACAAGGATGCATAAAACCACCCAGAAATACTAAATGGGAGGTAAGACCACCAAGGGGCCAACACAGTCTCAAAGGAGTAAGGAAAATAAGGACAAGGAGGACTCCATTCAAGGGAAAGTCACTGGAACAACCAAAGAGAGAGCAAAAAAAAGAAAAGCAAGGGAGGAAGGGGAGCACAGTTAGTTGTTTCAGTGTAGTCATGGAGGTCAAAGAAGGTGAAGAAGAATTTAAAACAGCAAAGTGAATACACAGTTCTAAATGTGTCAAAACAGTCTCTGGAAATAAACAAAACAGTAATATGTAAAATCACAGCTGAATGATGGATTTTATACATTATTTAATATTTGCAGTATTTAATATTAGATCTTTCTCATAAGTCCAGAAATAAAACCAGTGGCATTCCCCAGAAACTGAGTAAAAATGTAGTCTCTGTTACAAAGTCTGTTGAAACAAACAAACAAACCAACCAAGCCTGCATATGCATCTCAGCCCCACTACTCAGTGACAAAACTCTTCATTTCAGAGAGTTCACAATTCTCTTTTCTCCAAGTTGTTCTTTGCAAAGCAGAAGTTACTAAAATAGCCACATTGCTGATGTGAAAGAGAAAGGTGGGAAGGTTTGTAACCTGAGATAACCTACTTAACAGAAGAACTATACCTAAAAAAAGATATAAAGTACATTTAAATTGATGCAGAGCCTTACTGGTTTTATGAAAGATTCAGAGAGTTTTGAACCCAAGAGCATAAATCAAAAGTTATTAGCAAAAATTAGTAGCAAAATGTACACTTGTCTACTTAGAGGTATCATTTTACATGTGGCCATAATCCTATTGTCGATTTAAACTGTCTCCTTCTGTATGTGACCATTTGAGTCTGCAAAAAGCAAGTGCTGATATTCTGCACTCTGAAATTTATTAAGTGAATTTTGAATCTTGCTTGGAGCATTGCACCTTATGTCAATAAATGACATAATATATCTAAAGCCTTCTTCAAAATTACATTAATATCACTGGCTATAAATCATCCCCAACTCTGTAGGCACAGTACAAAATACATAGATTTTTTTTCCTCCTAAGACTACTCCTTAATACCTCTGCTCGGACAATCTTAAAAACTAAAACAATAGGAACACAATCCTATTGTGTTCCACAGAAGTCTACAGTATGAAGGCATCCAACTAAAGGAGTCAACAGGCTTTCTTCTTAAGCAATGAAGAAAAACAAGCTCTTTCAGGACTATCTTTGCTCTGTTAATGACAAAAACAGACCTACACAGCTAACACATTAAAATATCTCCATCTGTTCCGAAGAACCCAACTGAAAACCCAAAGGATACTCCAACTATTGAACTGGAAGTGAGCCTAAAAGAAAAACCAAAACATTTTAAATCACTTAAATTTACAAATGTTTCACTTTGCAATTTGTACAATTAACATTTTTAATCCATTCAACATGTTTTATTACTGTTAGTCTTAAATTATTAAGTCACTTGAACATTTTCAGTAAAAGGCAAAGTCAAAAATCAATACAATTCTGTTTCTAGATACAATGTGTACAGACATTACTTTTTTTTTCAACAGCAAGGAAGCTTCAATTATTTGAAAGGCTTGTGCCCACAAGCTGGGTGCTAAGAGAGTTTGAAGGGGCTTTCAGCACCCTTCAGATCTGGAGAACAAGAAGCACACAAATGGTTTGCACATCTTGTCGTACCTTTACATCATACTATGACAGATTCCACTATAAACTGTACTGATACACCGGTTACTCCAATTCTGCTTCCAAAATCGTTGTACCGGAAAACCCCAAAAGATCCATCTTCCAGATTTAGCTGCCCAGCCAGAACCAGAAAGGTACTCGGATTTCACACGAATTATAATACCAAATGAGTGTGCTTGTATAACACCTCTCTTCAGGAAGTGACTGTACTCTTTTATAAGTTTCACCTCCCTTTGCTCTAAAATAATTAATTTTGAGTCCTTCATCCCCAAAGGCTTCAAAATAATCTGTAGCCAAATTTTCAGTTTCGGTCTTACTCACATGTTTTAAAAACCATAACATATAGTCCCAAGTGAGCAAAACAAATAATTCACTAAAAACCCAACAGTCAGTTTCTGTTCTCATAGAACTAAAATAAAGCATATGCTGACTTTTGTGGTAGCTGACTTTCTTCAGTCCTGTAATCTGAATTTTTGTCATATTTCATTTAATCTGATGGAGAAGGATGGAAAGCAGTACGGAAGAACATCAAGAATCACCATTTTCTCTTGGAACTCTTAAGTCTATAATAATGTACTTCAAGCTCAAAACCAAAAATTATAGGTAGACAAAAATCATGAAAAACACAACTAGAACACAAATATTTCAGAAAATTCTGAGTCCTGGGAAGAACTCTAAGTCAGACTATAGACTGATCTACCATCTAGTCATTGTGAGGACTGCATTCTATGTTGCCTGGTTCTGTCTAAATCTTTAAAGATCTAAAACTCAGTTGGAGATTTGTGCTATAAGAGGAGATGAAATATAACCTTAAGAAGTCTAATGTACTCCAAGACAGGGAACACACGAGCCAACAGAGACGGGATGACAGCAAGGGGGACAGGCTGAGTGACATGCCACCTGTCTGTCCCAGGCAGAGGGATTGATTACCACCACTGGAGTTGCCAGACCAAAATTTGCCTCTCAGTCCAAGCTAGGTTATATTTTTAGTATTTGAAAATATTACTGCACTATTTCGTCCTAATAGCTTTTTATTATCATTGCAATATAGAATTAACAGTGCTTTTATACACAGGGATTTCACACCCTAAAAGCAGAAATCATATGCTAAATAAGAACAATCATGAACTTAGCTCATGACCTGAAGACCTTGCACCCTGACAGGCAAGCACCAGGTCAAGGAGGGTTCCTGGCATGCAAGGTTGTGTGACAGAACTGATGAAAGGAAACCAGGTGACAGCAATGACCACAAAGGAGGAAAGGGGCTCTCAGAACAGCCCACAGCAGCAATAATGCAAAAGAAAACTGAACCATGTGTTCACCCATAGAGAAGATCTGCCTTCCCACTTACACTTGTTACTCAAATAGGAAAGAAACACATCCTTCAACAGATGGATGGACAAAGTTGCCAGAACCACGCTCCTGAAACCAAGAGCAAACCTCTGTGAAGGCTAACAGCACAAGGACTAGGTTGTGCAGGCCTGTTCTCTTATATGTGTCATTGTATATGTAATATAAGGCTTTGATTTGTCCTTAATACTATGGTGACATACAAGAAACACCACAAACAGAGTTGAGTTTGTTAAGCCAAAATAGATGTTTTGCAGCTTGCAGGCAAGGCCATGACCAAACCAGCCAGAGGGAATATGGAAGGGCATAAAGGAGGTCAGGTTATGGCACCTGGTCACATAGGTCAACCACTGAGCAGGACACTCCCCAGCTGAACTGCTACATTACCCACACTACCTTACTAAAAACAAAGTCACGTGCCACTTAAGAGTGTCTACATTTCTCCTAGTCCTTTAAAAGAAGAAGCTCTTTTTTTCCTCCAAAAGCTAAGAGTCCAAAGCTTGTCTTATAAACCACAAATAGTTACTGCCTGAGGTAAAAGGATCAAATGAATTACTGTCTGAAATTACTGTAACAAAATAAGATACAGTCTGCCTAGTCACAAGATGTTGACAAGATGTGAAGTACTTGATTTTACAGTACTATATAACAGTGTAATTACAACTTGGGATGGAGAGAAATTTATTTTCAATTGCATAGGATTTTGTTAATGCCACATTCTACACATCAGGATTGTTTTACAGTTGCTGCAGCAAATTCAACCTCACAAAAATTGTGTTCTTTCATGTAAGGTACAGGTACAAAAGAGTAACAGACCTGATTAAATGATCCCCTAGAAAATCAGCAATATTTTCTGCCAATAACAATGAAGAAGGTGTGAATTAACTTCACAAAAGTGCTCCATGAACCACATACAGACATGATCCAGCAAAGCCCCAACACAGAGAACTTCTGAAACTGTTCCCATACCAGAATGGGACCATATATTTCTTAGCCATTAATTGCTAATAGGAATATCAATTTCTGTGAGTCACGAAAGAATAGTAGATCCAGAGTTCTACAGACTAGAAACCTGAAACAAGGAGTAATTCAGGCAGATGCTGCAGCAGTCCATGACTTAAAAACCAGTAAGCAGAACAAGATCTTTCAAGCAAAAGTCCAGGACATTTGTGCTACAAGAAATACTTTAAACACTGTATTTTATGACTAAAGAAGTAAAGACTACTGAATATTAACAATCAAAAGGTAAAGAAAACACAAGCGGTAAAAAGGTAAAAAAAAGCTGTGTAACAGCCAGGCTTGGCACCACTGTCTTTGCAGAGGCAAACGTTTTATAGACTAATTTCTTAATGAGGTTGTACCCCATCACAAAAAAAAGCAAAATTACAATATTTATTAACATTACAAATCTTAAAGGCTGGATCGGAGACCAGTTTCCCAGGCAGATCTGTATTTTCTTGGACCAATTACACAGTGCTGAGAACTGCCACCAAAATCTCTGAGGGATACATGACAGTGCTACAGATGGAGAAGCAGCTCATTCAGAAAACCATGATTTTGTAAAGCATTATTTAGAATAGTAGCCATAGCAGAAGTTCTGGCTTCTACAAAAATACGATTATTTATGAAGGAACAAATTCCTTAAGATTGGCTCTGACAGCGTTCCTAAGAAGGTTAAAAAAAAAAAAAGTGAACCCAAGTCTGTCTTTAATTGTTTCCTTCAGGCCTTCACTGGACTGACTGAACCAAATCAGCAGGACTCTGGATGTGTTTACAAGCACAATTCTGTCCATGAGTGTCAAGGATACTTTTTTTTTTTTAAATCACACAGCCTACAGCACAGATATTCCTCATTTTCTGAAACTCATAAGCACTATAGATGTGATGGATCTTGACTCTCCAAATGCCACCCTAGAACAGCTGCACAAAGCCTATTGACTAATATGGGGCAAGAATGTCACTCTACATTTAACAGTTCCAGTTACAACACAATAGCAATTGTTAAAATATTCACTTCTAGGCAGCTTGCTGGGTTACAGGTTTCAATATTTATGGTAAATAAAGTGAAAAACTCAACTGCAGGGAAAAAAAAATCAGAATCATTAAGCAAAAATAAATTCATGCTTGCAATGTTAAAAATAACACAGATGAGTCATGGTTACCAATAGCAAATGGAAGCTCATGCCCTGTTCAAAGTGGCTAGCTTAGACACCTTCAGAAAGAAACATTATAAATATACAAACACACCCAGTTTCAAAATAAATCCCTTGAAAATAAAACAAAAATCTGAAACTTTAATTAGAAATCAAGTCATAATAAATGAAAAGCAGTAACATGTCCCTTGGTATCTATTTAGGAAACTGCCAGTACAATGGAGGACTAGTGGACATATTAAATGTTCTCACAGGAAAATCTCTAACTTGCACTGAACACACCTAAGTAAGTAGACAGTTAAAAATAAGCGCTTTAGTATGAAAGAGAGCAACAACAAAGGCATCAAAGCTATTCACGTCACCTCCCTACAGGCAGCATGCCCTCTGCTCATGCCTGTAGGCATCAGATAAGCAGGTGCCAGGGTACTCTGATGGTTGCTCCCCATTATTTCACTGGGCCCTGTCTTTGCAATACAGCATGAGCTGTATTTCACTTTTCGGTCTTCACACAACTAAGTGAGGCAATAGAAAGTTAGAAGACAAAAGACAGGGAAAAGACAACATATTTTATTGTATTTCCTTGTTGGTACTACAGTAGTGATTGATTGCCTTCCATCATGCAAAGTACTCAAAAATATAGGAATGGGCACCTATTGTAATTTTTTTTTTTAATCTTTAGGTCACACTTCTGCAAGAACTGTTTCAAATTAAAGCCCCTCCAGAGAAAAGTTTAAAGGAAGTAAGTGAAAATAATCTTACAGCTCCATCTGCACTTCTTGTACCACCCAGTCCATCAGCAATGATTACAGAAAGTAAAGTAAGATAAAGCAACACAGTGTCTACTCAAGAGTATATATATATATATTTGTAAAAGTATATATTTATTTTATACATTAATAAAAATATAAATTTAACATATGTACATATAATAAAAATAAAACTCCAGGTTGTTATGCAATGGGATCATTGAAGAGAAATGCAATTCCAGAATGAAATAGGAAAGCCCCTTCTCCACAAATCTTTTTTCAAAGAACTTCTCCCTCCAATATTACTTTTAGCATAGGATTTTATCATTTTAGTAACTATGGTGCAAGGCCCATTAATAGAAAAAAAAATTAAACTGGTTTGGGAAATAATCAAGACAGATAGCTGCAGTTCAGCCACACACTCAATCCTCATTCATTCAGAAGATTCCTACAAGGCCCATGCTGCCTCAGAATCAGGTACAAGCCCTCTGAACTAGCTCCTAGCACAAGCCTTGATTTCCATGATGTTGCTGGGAGCTTTGTTGTAACTTTTTTAACTTTGCAATTTCCAAAATGCTGCCTTTTTTTTTTTTCAGTGATACTTCCAATTCTCACACCTACAGAATAAATTGGAAGGAGAGAGCACCAGCTTCAGAAGCAGTCAAGAAATGAGATAAATTTAAAAAAATATTTTAAACTAATCTTACCTAAGTTGATGAACACCATCACCTTATGTTATTCCAGTTTAAACTGAACGTACAGACAAACTAGATAACAGTGGATTAAGATCAATGAAAATAAATCATTCTTCTGGAGCCAGCTTCTCCACATGAGGAATCCTGTAACTGGGCATATAGACAAGCCTTTTAAACCCTGCAGTTCAATTTTAATGACTGCTATTAACACTTAGTTTGTTTTAAAGACCCATTCATGTAGTCTGGTCCACAGTTGGTCAGATCTAACTGTAAAGATTTGTTGACATTTTTATCTCAGATTTGCAACTTTCATCCTACCAATTTCTATTCCAAGTCAGAGTGCTGATTTGTAATCATATAGTCTTTTAACTTAAAACTGAGGAAAAAATATTAAACTAGTCCAATACTAGGGTCTTCTCAGTAGTCTGATGAAGCAAATTATGACAATAAAAAAGGTCTTTGCCTGCTATACAGAACAGCCATGAAAGTAGGATGACACATGCTGTCTGCAGTTCCAATGTATTTTTGGACAGAAAAACTGAGCGCAGATCAAGTTTTCCTGGGCTTGGCTTCCAGACAGTATTCTTCAAAGCCCTTTCTCCACCTACTGCTGCAGCTCTTCTCATTCCTCCTCTGCAAGTGCCTAGCTTTCTGTGACTCTTCTTCCTTTCCCCCCCACACCATCTCCTCCTTCTAAATGTCCTATTCCTGATCTCCTGCTCCCCTCCACTGTACTATTTCCCCCTCTCTGTTTTTTGCCAGTTTGATGCCCCTGTCCCTACACTATTTCATCATCCCCTCATTCTTGTTTTAAATCTCTCCATCCACTGCACTCCTCATCCAAAGAGGATGTGCCTCTTTTCCTCCACTTTACATGAAAGTCAGCAGAAAGAACAGATACAAGAGACAACTTTGCAGATCTAATGTAATTGAGATGCTCAGCATGGAAACATCACAGCTCCACCTATAAAACATGGATTAACCATATGTCCTAGAGGTGAGTGTGAGACAGTCGTGCTTTGCTAAAGCCAACAGAGAAGCTCTTGAAAATGATGTCACATTTCATCCTAAATTTTACAGCCATGAAGTTGTAACTGTCTTAGAGCAATCCTTTTAATTATTTTTTAATTAGTTGCAGCACAAAGTTCTTTTATTCCTCATTTTAAAAGCCAATATTCTCCCATTTTCTATAAATTGTTTAGGTGTTTACAGCATGTTAACTTCATCTCCTCATTTTAGTCCACTGCAGCAGAACATCATCTGGCTGCACACATGCTGTTATTAAAGATTATGGCAGCAGTGTTTACTACTAGTAAACAAATTGATTTGTTTATGTTTGTTCTTCGCCACAAAAGCTAAACTACTTTAACTCATGATCCCTCAATCTCTCCAAACTCAGCTCTTTTCTTTGCAGAACTGGATAATACCATTTTCTTTGCCTTTTTCAACAGCTTTTTTTCTGCAAGTGCACTTGTAAACAGAAATAACAGTCCTCTTGCACTTTTCTAACTATGAAAACAGGCTTCATTTAAGGGAAGGCTTCTGCCATTGCTCCCTCTAACTCTCACCGTCTGAGAATTAATTAGCACAGTGCCAATATATGGTGTCAGCTCATCCAGCAACCTGTCAAGTCCCATCTCCAGCTCAAGGCAGAAGAGAGGAAAAGGCGACAGCCCTGCTTGGGCTCCAGGAGTGACAGGGTGAACAAACCACCCAAGACAGAGTGAAAGGTTAAAGTGACCTTGTCTCACTGCAGCTGTAAAGCAGATCACACCCTGAAGAAGAAATTAAAACAAATGGAAACATGTTCTGGTTGAAGTAGTCCAAGAAGGAGAAATTACTTCATCTTGGTGCCAGAAAGGGGCATCAAAAAGGACATGGACCATTTAAATGATCAAATCCATCTTGAACAAAACCAGGAGGTAATCTAGGTGACTACTGCACCATGTCTGCTTCTGTCTTTGGCTGTCCAACAATGCTACAGCTGAATTGGCTGCCAAAGAAAAGAAATCTGGAGAAGTTCCTGTTGTTAGCTGTTTGTTTGGTTGGGGGTTTTTTCAACTTTTTTCCTGTCAGGGCATATCTGGAGCCAGCAACAACCTGGGTGCTGAGGCCATCAGGAGTTCCCCATGGAAGGGGCAGCAGGTCAGGGATCTGAAGACTGGCCCTGTTGTGCAATCCTGGGGCAGGAGCTGCCATGGGGCTTGAGCCATGGGCACATGGGGGAGTCCTAGTGCGGGTAGACCCTCAGGACTGGCAGTGCCCTTGGGGCCTGGAGGTTCATCAGGTCCTGGCTGGATGCACTCCAGTGAGCTGCCGGTGAAAAGCTCAAGTATGCACAACTACCATTTCATCTAAACAGTTTCAGCATGTCAGACAGTCTCTTGTAAGAGACATTTTAAAGTTACAAATAAACATGTAATGGCACTCCACATGCTGTGTATGTGAATTTGTGTATTAATGCAAGCTATTTATCTTCTGCAATGATTGCAGATAAACAGTGTAATAAACAGTACCTATCAACACAGCTTTCAGATGTCAAAATACACAGAAACAGTAAGTTAGAGAGTTAAAATTTTACAAAGTATATACTTCTGTTTTCATTTAAGATACCTTGGTTCAAGAACTGGATATTCATAAGTATGATTTAAATCAATAGCCTGCCAAATCTTTCTAGTTCTCTTTTTATCCCATCAGTCCACACATTCCCAAGCGCTTCGTTTCCTTCATGCAGAGGACAGATGTATCCTCCCCTCCCACCTACCAAAGTGGCACTGTAATACAAATATTTAAATAATAACAAATGGGTGTGCCTTGCATCCATGCAATTCCTTTGCCAAAGTTAAATCACCACTGAAACTGAGATTCGCATCACTATTCAACAGAAGCAAAAAAAAAAAAAAAAAAAAACAACAAACCAGGCCAAGAATGATGAAAATAAATGGACTATCACATTCCAGGCACAACTCAGTTTTTCCTCATGCTCTCCCATAAAAAAAATTAGGAAGATTCATATGTTTTTAAAACTATTTTCTTCTTTGATAAGGGCAGCTTCTGCATCAGCACAGGCTCTTACCCTCCACGTCACTGCATAAGGAACACACTAAGCAGTCAGCTGCGTTTTTCCTCTTCTGCAGCAGCTCCCACCAATAATTTCACATGACACATACAACACATTCATCATGTAGGCTAAGATGAAGCCATGCTGTTGTTATTACTTTTAAACTGTTCTTCTCTAACTTGTTTGGCACTAAATGGTTTGCCTATCACAAAGAAAAGATCTTTATGGGTCAACACCCTCGATGCATCACTTGAGGAATGGTCTGAAATACAGAGAAGACTTCAATGTGCAAATGCTTGTAAAACATTACAGATTTAAAAGCACAACAGAAATTTCTTCTGGGTGGCAGCTGTCAATTCAACCATCTGAGGCTTAACAATGAATGTTACTGCAGGGCAGATTTACAGCTGACTTCAGTCACAGTCTATTGAGCTGGTCTTTAGAGAAAGACATATTAAGGAAAACGCAGAATTCTGATCTCAAATGAAAAAACAAGGAAGCGTCACATATCATATTCGTGAGACAAATGCAACAGAAAGGTAAGATATTCATGACTCAATTCGTATTAAAGTTCATCAGTTTTACATTTAACCCCTTAAACTTCAGTGACATGAGAGTTTCCCAGACATGTTGCACCACTGTGAAGCATAAGCGTTTATTTAATGACTACACTAAATACCAAACAATTCAAATAATCTCAGTTAATATTAATATGAACAATTAAAACCTTGTATACTTCTATTTTCTTAAAAGTTTATAGTCCAAACAAAAGATCCTACAGTCAAACACTTCCGTTAACCTCTGTGAGATCAAGACAGATATTTTATTTATATAACAGATACTTTATTTATATAAATATAACGGTCTGGGAGCTGACTGTGATTCCAAAGAGGAAAGTACCACCGTCATTGTAACAACAGCTGTGCAGCCACAAAGATCAAACTATCCAGAGGCAAAATCTCACTCCCATGGCCATGGTATGACAAGCATCCTAAAACGCTTTGGCATTTTCAAAGGGACCACCAAATCCAAAGATACAGGCCTGATGACCTAGAGGGAGTACCCAAGAGGGGTAACATGAGAATCCAAATTCACAGCATCTGACTTCTGCAGAAACAAAGGTTTAGCTTTGGTTTTCAGTTATAGCCACTGAAAAACACAGTGACAAGCTGTGATGCTTCAGAACAAGAGTTATATATAAAGTGAAAAATAATAGCATCAATTTTTAGTAGTGGCCTTTTGAAGCAGCTATGAGTGATGACTAAGACAATAAAAAGCAGTGACAAGTATAAGCCCACCACAGACTTCAATACTATATTTAAATCATATTTTTATGTCAGTGTAATACTACAGATGAAAATTAAAATCTTTTGAGTTGACAGCTGTGGAGCAAGAGGGGTTGTATCTCCCCAGTAGTGAAAGAGATTGAAGTTAGAAACTTGAGTTTCAAGTCCTTCAGCTCCCACTTCTGTTGTAGAATACAGGAGACAAACAGCAAGGAGGCAACCAAAATGCTTCCTGACAGAATTCTCCCTGTACAGGTGGCACCCACAGGGGCTTTGCATGTCCAAAACAGAGACCTAGCAGAGAGACATCTTCCCTTATGAGTATTTTTCAGGAGTTCCTCTCTTTCTGTTACATTTTTTGTGAATTATTTTTCACACTGTGTGATTCCAAAGGTGTGTTTCTTCCATAACAGCAGACCATTATCTTTGTGTACCATTTATATTTGTCTGAATAATCAGCTATATAGTCTTCATAAACATTTATCACAGTAGCAGCAGCAGTGAAAATGAGAACATCTACATTACAACTCCTCTTTTGGGGAACAAATGCTCTCCTCCATTACAGGAAAAGAGGATTCAGAAGTATGTAGGGAACCACCATGATCCCTTGATACTGAATTGGCTAGTTTTATTGTACATCCATGCTTAAACACAAATTATTATACTAAAGACAGGGGAGAGAAGGCTTAGGAATGCACTCCTTAATTGTTGCTTAACTGCTACCAAAAAATAGGCAAAATGGAGTTATCCCAGCTCAACAGAAAGGAGCACAGCAGACATCAGCAAGAGGATTTAAGCTACAGAGCTGCCCGTCCTCTTAAGTGAAGCATGCGAACTTTCTATAACAACTGAAACAACATAAATAAGCAACATAGTTACATAGTCACCTACTTCCGATCAACTGCTAGTTCACATAAGTTTACCTTTTTTCATTAGCAGAAAGGGAGCAGGTAACATCTGAGGTGACTAATATCAATTGATGTCACGTTATCAGAATTTGTACCTGTACATTTTTGCAGATAAACAGTTAATTGATATATAGAGTTAATAATGTAGAGAAGTCATGTTTGGAATCTGCTACAGCAACCAAGAAGAAAGCAGGATTTGAAAACAATCTTGGAAGATTTAATCTTCAATATTTTTAAGCCTGTCATTTGAGTACCTAAAATTTGGGTGCCAAAGCAAGCAAGATTGATTCAGCAGTCTGATTAAAAAAAAAAAAAAAATTTAAAACAACAAACAAAAAAAAACCCAAATAGCAACACTTCAATGTACATTTGTGTATCAATATAATATTTAAATCTTAGGAAAAAAGTCTTAAAATTCTCCTGTGAAAAAATGACAACTCATTTCAATTGAATAAATTCACCTTCTCTTTTACCAATATTAATGTTGTTCATCTATTAAATATGTCAAACGACCAAATAGTGGTTAAAAAAAATTCTTCCTAAAGTTTTACTTTGAGGGCAATTGCCAGCATCCAGTGTTATTTCAGTAGGGACTGACTTTGTGAAGAAAATAAGTAACATGGTTTAAATGTACTTTTAAATAAATCCCTAAACCCTCTCATAACCATTAACTATTAGCACCTAATAGCATGTTATTACACTCACTGTCTCTCATTTTCTAGAAACAATAAAAAAAACACTGTTCAACATCTTTAATGTAGAAAGCTGGGTGGTAGGGTTAATATTATTAGACTCTTAAGTTTTAATAGAGTGGAAACCTGGCATGGGTCTCATACAGTTCAGGATGATGGAAGAGATGCTGAAATAGCCAGAGAATGAGATTAATTCCGTGTTCAGGAACCTGATCTGAGCCTCTTGAGCCATATGCAAGGTAGCAATGCCAGAATGCAATACGTGTTTCCACCAAGAAAATGGATTCAGCATATCAATAAATCAGAGAGAAGCAAAAATAACCAGCATCAACTTTTCCCTTCCAGGGGTGAGAAACTGGAAAACACTGAGGCATCTCATTATAGAGCTTCCAGAATCAGAACTGGTATCAGGAAGCACATTGCTAGCAAAAGAAATCTTAAAGCTAAGCAGCATGAATAACAGGGCTGTGTTCTGCCAGGCAGGCCAGCTTCCTGATTCATACTCCCTCAAACTTAACCCCCAGCCCCTGAGGTGCACTCTTCCAAAAAGCTCTTTTGGTTTTATTAGTATTTAAATTCTAATTCAAATCACCTAAATGATGACCTTAGGTAAAGGATGCAACTGGTAGCAGTTGAATATTGGTAGTTCTCACCACTAGTACAATACTGCTACTTCTCACTAAGCAGCTGGGTATCACAATGAGCACCTGCAATAGCTTCAAGCAGTCTTCCAACAGAATTATGTTTCTAAAGCTAAAATAAAAACACTAACAGGAAAAAAATGCAGGCCTCCATGATCACTACAGATGAAGACTTAAGCTATGAAATTGTAGTGGGTTTCTGTGGCTGGGTTTTGGTAGCGGGGGGGCTACAAGGGGAGTTTCTGTTAGAAGCTGCCAGAAGCTTCCCCTATCCGATGGAGCCAATGCCAGCCGGCTCCAGGATGGGCTTCCTGCCACTGGCCAAGGCCGAGTCAATCAGAAGAGATAGTAACACCTCTGTGATAACATATTTAAGAACAGAAGGTTGTTGCACAGAAGAAATTCCAGCCAGGTAAGAGAGGAATGAGAACGTGGGAACAAGGCAGACACCAAGGTCAGTGCAGAAGAAAGGGGAGGAGATGCTTCAGGTGCCAGAGCTGAGGCCCTACAGCCCGTGGTGCAGACCATGGTGGAGCAGCTGTGCCCCTGCAGCCCATGGAGGACCATCGGGGTGCAGAGACCCACCCGCAGCCCATGGAGGAGCCCTTGCTGGAGCAGGTAGATGCATGAAGCAGACTGTGACCCCATAGGAAGCCCAAGATGGAGCAGGGTCCTGCCGGAGACCTGCAGCCCGTGGAGAGCAGAGCCCACACTGGAGCAGGTTTTTCCCAGGTAGGACTTGTGGCCCCTGTGGGAGGCCCACGTCAGTACAGTTCATTGGTGAAGGACTGCACCCCATGAAGGAGTGACCCACGGGACAGCAGTTTGAGAAGAACTGCTGCCTGAGGGATGGACTCACGCCGGAGGGGTCCATCATGGACTGTCTCCCATGGAAGGGATCCCATGGGAGCAGGGAAAGGACTCCTGAACAGCGGCAGAAACAACAACTGATCGTAACCCCCATTCCCCATGAAAACACGGAAGGAGGGATGGGGAAAAGGTGTTTTTAAGACTTTTATTTCTCACTCTTTGGCTTTTATCTTGTTAGTAATAAACTTAAGTACTATCCCCACTTTGAGTCTGTTTTGCCCATGAAGGTAACGAGTAACTGACCTCTCACAGCTCTTATCTCTACTCATGAATCCTTAGCTGTTTTTTTTTCTTCTCTCTCCTTTGCCCAGTTGCAGAGGGAGAGTGAGAAAGCGGGTACCTGGTATCCAGCCAGGGTCAACCCACTACAGAAATAAATTTCTTTTGTAAGAACTATAAAAATCAAAAGTTCAATATTTAGCATAAAGATGTGATTTTAACATTATGCTTATCTTCAACAGAAGTTGACTCTTCCAGACAGCAGGTGAAGTGAAAAAATGGACTATCCCTGGAAGGTCAACTGATTCCACATCTGTGAAAAGAGGGAGGAAGCCAGCTCCACCATCCAACAACATAAAGGTCTCCCAGCAGACCCCAGATATTTACCATCAAGAACTGTTACCGCAACTTGACCAGCTGAACTCAACTTTCGTGTTGGATCATGAAGGAAAGAGAGCTACTCAAGTAGATATAATCTATATCACTTTTAATTTCTGCACTCTAAAACATAGCTGAAAGAGAACATTAAGTCTACCCCATCTTTGTAGAATTAGGACGACGTTGCCTATTAGGACAATGTTAAGCCAAATTGAATGCTTAACTATCCTAAGTAGAGAATTGAAAATTTTCTCATGCTGGAAAACAATAGAAAGGATGGCAAAAGACCATTTTTTTCACCACACAGGAAGCAAAAACTAAAAATTAAATACCTCATATCTATAAATCCTTTCCCCTCTTTGAGAAACTATTTGGGTTTTTTCTTTGTTAATCAATTATATTTGTGTGGTCAGAAAAAATTACATCACCTGGTAAAAACTATATCCATTATAAAAAAGAACCTCTGATGACAACTTCTGCTCAGTACTACCCTAGTAGACTGATGTTACTGTTTATTCAGAACTGTGCAGGCATATTTAGTATGTGAAATTCATAAACGCAGTTAATACACAGGTCAATTATATGTAGAAGTGCCAAAACACATTTTTCCTATTTACTGCACTTCAATGCTGGCTCACAGTGAGTTATTACTTTAACAGTGGGGTGCTTTTTTCTCCTTAATTTCCTGTTTAGAATGACTTGTAAGAGTAACTTACTTTCTCCAGCCAATTTGGTCTCCTTGATTCCTTCAAATAAACTAAAAAAATTACTGAAATAACAGTTACTTCACCAGTCATAAGATCACACTGCTCTTGCACCACAGCAATAGCTACTAGACACTGCAAAAAACTTAAAATGTAGTACTATCATTAGATTAACAACAGTAATTTATAAAACTAAAATGAAAAAAACAGAGCAAGCTTGTTTTGAACCTTTTGGAAGTATTATTCTGCCATGCAGCTTGTGTGGTTGCCACAAAACACAAGAAAACCTCTTTGCAAGGTCTTCATCCACAGTCCAACAGAAGCAAGAAGTCAAGGTTCATCCGGGACACACAGGTACCAAGGAAATGGAAAGGAAAAATAATAAAAAAAGAAATTGAAGTATACAAAGTCCACTGTAAGCCTAGGTAATCACCAGGCTTGTAACAAAAAAAGGATGACTATCATGGTGGTTTTCTCTGTCAACCTTAGTTATTGTGCTTTGGCACAGTATGCAAATCAGTTGCAGAAGCAAGAACATTCCAGTCTCCAGACCAATAGCAACAGGCTGCAAATGATTTCCCAGATGCAAGGAGAAAGATTTTTGTATCACATCTAGTCATACAGAGTGCTTTTTCCAAAGGTATGAGGTAGATCAGTTCTTCTTGCCAGGAAGCTCAGTCTGGCAGGCTCTGACTTTTCCAGCTCTCCTTTAGCCAACAGTAAGGTCAAAATAAATTTATCACATTTACCTGCCAGTTTCTACCTTCCAAATTTCCTAGACCTTTCAGTAGCATATTGAAAATTCATTACTGCAGACAGCGGAATGGGAAATTAGAACACCAGTGTCCTCTTTACCCAAAAATGCCTAGTCTCAACGTGCAGCAGGAGGTAGTGCCACTGTGCACTGGCACAATAGTGTAGTGTCTAATATTTAACTGGTCAAGTTCCAAAGTGGTTATTTCAACTCAAAATTATAGAAAATGCAAATATACATGCACAAAATCTTTTCTTCTTTCCTCAAGCACAACCTGGGAAGTGTGGGGAACTGTTTAGAGGACCTTAAAAATAATGTCTTTCATGGACATGTTTGAATTCGGAAACATTTAATTCATTATTAATTAAACATTAAAGCATGTTTCTGTGAACATAAGCAAGAGGCTTTTCCTTGCTGAGAAGGAAAGGAAAAACGGTCATAGACAGGAAACAAACATCTCACACAGCAAAACTGTTTTACTCCAGTGCTGTCAAATCAACTACAAGGAAGGGACAGTGTGATTTTACCCTCAAATCTAGTCGCAAACAAGCCTGTTAATCGTTCATATCAGGCAAGGGGGCTACCGTGGTTACAAGAGGTAAAGGTGCTTACTACAGGACAAAAGAAAGTACTGGGGGAGGCCTGCAAGCTCTGTTGCCTCCATCTGAACAATTTCCACAATTTTTCAATTTTCTGGACTATTTCACCTTGAAAACATCTGACTCATTTTTTCCACTTTTGAAAAGTCAACTCTTTTGTCAACTGTTTTTATTCTCAAAGTACAACTACTTTTAAAACTCTGGACTATCCGATGCTATTGGAATAGTTTTACTTTCAAACCATCTTAAGAAAATTTAAAAAAAGACCACATCTTCTTGTAAATACTTTTAGCAGAATTACAGAATATAATCCAGGATTATCACACCAAGATGAAATACAGACTAAATAAGTCAGCATGATGCATGCACTCTCTTTGCTTTACCACATTCTTTACCTTTCAAAAAATAGCCAACAGAAATATTATTTCAAAGTTTTCCCATTTATTTTTCATCAGAAAAACAATAAAATCAAATTTTACTCTTTGGTGCCAGGTATCTGGCATATGACTAGGAAAAATCCACAATCAATAAAAAGTGTTGAACAGTTCTCCTTTTATAAATCCAGATATTTACAAGGTCAAGTTTCAACTTCAAATAAGGAAAATCATAATAGATCTTTTTAGCAGGTATTATGGCTCAGTAATTGTTTTTTTCCCAGTATGAAGTAATTGCATCATAACGCTATTACTACAAAAACACGTAGGAGGTTCATGACTTAACAGCCTTAGAGAACTCATTACTAGAAAATGACACTCCTATACTTTGAACTTGAGATTATGTGCTCGTTTCACTAAGGTTTCTTATCTTTTGTATTATTTATATCTGGTTTCTTCTCTGCTTATGGCATTTGAGGATTATTTGTTTTTTATAAAAAGATAATTTCTGTTAGGAAAATCATATGCAACTTTGGAGTTAATGACCATGAAATGCAAGTGAAATAATTTAAGTAAACAATAATGAGCATACATTGTCCAGTCTTGTGTTATAGATGGAAAGGGATTTTAACCACTAATTTATGCATCTGAAACATTCTGCCATGGGACTCCATCCGAACAAAATTTTGTTAGTGAAGAATATTAAAGGTCCTGGTAATTTTTGCCCTGACAGCTAATGGATGCTTATTATAAGAAGTGAATTCAGCAAGCCTCTTATCTTGCTCAGTCATACAACTATGGAAGGTCAAGTCTTGTTCCCAGGCCCATCAATCTCCAACTGGATCTTCAAATTCCCTGGGCTGTTTCAGGAAATTAATCTGCAATATCACCTAACCTTTACCAATTCCTCATATTTTATTTGTGCCTATTAGATTTTCTTGAGTTAATTTTACATCTCAGAAACGTGTAAATGGAAGCAACACATATTATGAAATTGGATTAAAAAGATCATATGGTAAACATCTGAGTGCAAAAAATTGGAAATTCTGTTACAATAGAAATGTCTAAAGTAAGAAAACACAGTTCTAAACTGTAATTAGCAAGAAGCAACCAGGAGTGTTTTAGAGAAGCTGGAACTTCCCTCAGCACTGGACCACAAGCCCTGAGGAACTTGGGGAAATAATTGTTGTCTACTTGCCTTGTCCAATCCCAAGCCTCCACTCAGACCATATCTGGATGATGAAATGCATAACCTTTTAATCCTAAAGTACGTATGAAGTCAGATTACCTACCAGGTAAGAATCAAAAATCATGTTGAGGTCACCAGGTTTCCCTGTTTCCTTCTGGTAACCCATTCCAGTCATTCTGAGCTTGCACACCTTTTTATTCCCATTAGGGGAACTGAACAGTACTGAACTGTGTTGATGTATTTTGGAAATCACTCAGAATAAAAGTTAACATGAAACACAAAGGAACATTCACCCCATTTTTCCTCCGTATTTATCACAGTGCATAAGGAAAATTCAAGGCATATGGAAAGTACAGTGGTTAATGAAACTGATGTTGTTATTATTAGCCTAATAGAAGGAGACTTCAGCATGGAGTGCTAGTGACTTACAAGTACATTTTACTATTTACATTAGTCATGTTTTCTTCTGCTTCAGTCACCTCTTTTAAAGATTATTAAAAGCTGAAATTCTCAGGGGTCTTAATTCTACGTTCTGCGGAAGCACAGGTCCCTCTATGAAGGGGTACAAGCACTCCCTCACAAGCAAAACAAATCTGGAGCTCTTAGTGATACTGTAAACGTGCAAGTGGAAAATCCTAAACATACAACTCCTTCCTTTGGAAACAGAAGAAATTTTTAACAGCCGGAAATTTTCTTACTGTTGGGGAAAATCTAAGTTTGGCTACTGAATAACTTTCTCTTGCTTCAAGATGGAAAAATCTAGTATTTCTGGACGTCAACTGATGCATGAGTTTTCCTTACAAAGCACAGTTCTTCTACTGCTAAGGCACAATCGCAAAAACAAAAACACATAAAAACTGCAACTCAAATCAGGCTCAAGTTCTTTTGTCTCCATCTTACAGTTCTCAGAGAACTAGGTCTAACATTGCATTGTTGGTTTGTTTTTTGTGGGTACAACATTTAGATCAGCCACAAAAATTTATTTTTTTTAAGGGGGAAAATGTCGGTCATACGATTTCTGCAACCACATCCTACATTTCCTGTATTCAACACCACAGTGGACGATGCTTTACTAACCAAAGGACAGGCTAGATCCCACCAGCAGTAACTCTTGTGCAAGTGTTGTGACTTTAGAGTGGTTGTACTGAAGACAAAACTGAGAACTTGCAGAAGTTAGTCCTTATCCACACTTTTATTTTAAAGGTAATTGACCAAAACCAAGGGCAGGATAATGATGGATTTCCAAATACTTGTTAGCATTCTGAAAGAATAATTGCCCATAACAAGGTAAGCTGTAACATTCAGAATTGCCATTGGTACTTTATAAAGCTTTATAACCACATGAAATGCAAGACTTAAAAACCTTTAGAAATATGATGCCTCCTCATGTAAAAGAAAATGTGAGCAAAAACGCAATTAAGAATGTTTGTCAGCCTATAGAGAGATGTCACTCGAAGATTAGTGGCATAATTAACAATTCAAGGTGTTCTGCTACTTTTCTCCCACATATATGAGCCACAATCAAAAATTTTCTTGTGATAGTTTTAATAAAGGGTCAGTATTCACAGTCATAGGCAGATTTGTTTCTCAGGAAGGAAGCAAAAGCAATTCTGCCTAGGTTAGCAGAGAAATATCATCAGGTTTTCATGGTTGGAGCTTTACATATTGGAGACTTGTTTCTTCATATTATGTTTCTAAAATAAATACCCTGATGGTCTTCGAACATCAGCTGCTTCCTGAGCTCAAAATTCACCATCACCACCTACTTCTACAGTCCTCCTCTAAGTTCATCATCCTAATGAAATAAGCTTTGCAGACATCTGGCCTTAAATATCCTTACTGAAACACAATCATGCTCTCATGTTAACTCAAAAATAGCACGTGAGATCACTTCCTCAAAATAAAGGTTTTGCTCTCCCACACTGTTACCAGCAGACTGATACCAAGTGTTGTTCAACAGCCATTTCAAGGCTGAATCCACTGGTTCTATTTAGGCAGCACATCGTCTGTGAGTGGGCTTTGCAAAAACATAAAATAAAAGTTTCCTGATTTTCCTCTCCAATATCATTGTATTTGTCTCCATCATGTTACACCATATTAGTCACCACCATTCTTAGATTTTCAGTGAAGGAGGTCTCGGGTCATCTGCTGGTGACCCCTCAGATGATTTCACTACTTTTTAGGCTACATCTAAGTGATGATCTTCAAGTGATGACTGAATTTAGATACCTCATTACAGCAGTGATCTGTTCAGCTCCCAGTGTGGGAGAGTGCTTTTTTATTTGAGAAACTTCTGCATTCCTTTTCACAGCTTTATTTCTCACATGAAAAGATTTCCATATAACACGGCTATTTACTTGCTCTTAAAAAAACCAACTAGATAAATAAAAATAATTATGCTCAACTAATTTTCATTGCTCAACTAATTTTCACATTTTGCCTACAAACTTCTATTAACCCTATGCAGTGACCATTTCAATCATCCAACGTAATTGTAACTCCAACATGGGAGAAAAAAATAATGTTCTTGTCTTTGTGACTTAAGAGTTGTTTCCTTTCCACTAAAGACATCATCCTCTTCTAGAAGTGTCTGTAAAGTGCTTTATTATGAGTATCACATCAGCAATCAACACTGCATTGAATGAGGTCTTGTCTTCTGGGGCTGGGTGGTCACACAAACTCACATGCTTTCATAGTGTTTTGCTTTAAAAAGATATTTAATTGATCAATGAACACATTCCTCATACTTCAAAAGTTTAACCTAATCCACAAGATGCAGTGGTAGTATAAAAGAAACTATTGACTTTTGTAAAGTAACCATTGCCTTTGATCTTATCTGCTACAAATTCAGTTATCCCACATCATTTCTGGAGAGCCTGTTTTGTGCTGCTGGGAACAGGAACAAGATATCCATGTCAGCATTTCAAGTAGGAGGTGATCGCTGCAACTTGGCTCCCACAAGCATTTGATGCTATTTCAGATTACAGAAAAGTATTAAGGAAAAGAAAAAGTAAATGCTGATTAAGAAATAAAGTAAGTATGTACAAACTTAGTATATATTACTTAAAGTTTTCTCTTTCTAGTCTGCCATATTTCCAGTACAGTTTCTTAAATAGTTCTATTATTTTACTGCTCCTGCTACATACAGCTCTACAAGCATAATGAATACGCCACAGTAAAAATAAAGCTTTGCAGTATATCCTGATATTCTTAGCCTAGATCTGTGTATTTACTACAGCTTTTAGATCTTTTTCTGCTCTTTTGGTCTTTTAAATGCATTCTAGTTTGCTGAAAAAGCAATCATTTTATCTATTGTTTGCATTTTCATCTTCTGTTCATTTTGTTACATCTTTACGTTGCTCAAACAGTGTTGGCAATTCCATGTAATTGTGAGGTTCAGCTGCCTTGAAGAGGGGGAGTATAAAAATTTTCCTAAAGTCAGTAAATCAGCCAGCAGCATCTAGAACTGGAGAATCGGATGTTTCTGAAACTGTTCTGAATTCAAATCCTGCAGCTCAAAACATGTGTGCCATCATATTATACATTTTTTGATGTACTGATATACAATATGCTCTTTGGTCATTCTTTTCCCCCCTGCCTCTATCAACAGAGTTAACAAGCTGAAATTAGTGCTAACTCTAATTAATACCCTTATGCATCAAAATCTCTTTTTCTAGGAGGCTGATGCTTACTATTCAACTTGTCTAATCTGTCAGAGGATACAATGCAAACCAGTGCAACTCATTAGCTTCATATCACAGTGAAAACAATGACTGGGCAGTAATTCAATGTCACTCTCCATCTTGTGTATTATTATTGACAGTGTTCTCCCCTGAGCTAGGCTAACTTGCCAAAGGGCATTGTGAGCAATTTAGGTTTTCAGGAAAGATATAATGGAGGAAAAATGTATTTATCTGGCTTAAGATAAATTAAATGTTGCCAAATGAGTGAGTATGAACATAAAATTAGGCATCCAGGGTGAAGTGAATATAAAGAGAATCTCTGTATCCTACAGCTTAATTAGACAAATATGTTACAAAGTACTATATCATATACCAGTTGCAAAGCAATGGCACCAAACAAGTATAATTTTTTGGGAAGGGAGACAAAGGAAATGTGCATGAAATAGTTATTACGAACATCTAAAATAAGAAAAAGAAATGTCAGCCATCAGGCCAAGTACATATACCTCGCAATTCAAGGTACACTAAGCACATACAAAACCAACCACCATGGTATAGGGAGCTTGTATTAACATATAAACTGCATTTAAATAAATAAATAAATCCGAACACAAGAGGATCCCTTCTAGATTTTGTTTCAGCTATGCCAAGTGACAACACATTTGTAATATGCAGTCTTCTGGCTGCACTTCCACAGGAGTAGGTCAGTCATAAAATAGATCTTTTATCCATCCCACTGTGTTACTTTACCAAGCAGAAAGAAATACCAGTGTACTGTGTGTTTGTCGCTGGACCTGATGCACTATATATGCACAGTGAGACAGCACACCGATTCCCTAAAGATACCAGCCATGGCAGAGGGACCACAAAGCACTGACTCACACCACTTCTGCAGTTTAATACATCTATTCCAGATCTCACTAAAAACAAACCTGTACAAAACTCTCCACACGTACTTCTTTCCGCACAATTCAAAACAATTTATGTGGCACTTGGCCACATCATAAAACCACATCAAAAGCTGGAGCATCCCACCAGGAGAGTGTGAGGTGGTGATCAGGGCCCTGCAGAGAGCAAGAGACATTTCAGGGATATCTACGCTTCCTAGCATTCAACGGAATCCAAAGCACATTCCCATGTTTTTTTGGAAAGGTCACAATCCCTTAGGCTTGGTAGCTGAAAACACTTATGGGCTACCACAGGATTTCCAATAGGCTGTCTAAATTTTGTTGATGATTGACAATCATTTGCATGTCACATTCCATGTCCATGCATAGCAGAGAGTGACTGGCAATTCCCAAGTACCAGAGACAGGCTAGGTGATTTATCACTTTTTTTTTTTTTTGCAGTTGCCAAATTAGTCTTTTTTCCAAACTATAAATGCCATTTTGATATTTAAGAAATGTTTTTGAGGAAAAAGAAAAATCCTTTTTCCATAAACTAATCAAGTGAATATTTGGAATACATATGGTCACTACATTTTAAAAGATGACAATTTAATGCTGCACACCTACAGCACGTTTGTGTGTACACAAGCACACAAATAAGTGCTCTCTGAAGAACTTCTAAGGAAGCCTTAAATTAGTTATTCTGCTTTAAGGAGATAAGTTACTTTTAGAAGAAAATAATTATCCTAAATTTTGAGAAAACAAATTCTTCCATACAAAGAAGGATTCAAAAATCTCCTTCCATACAAATTGATGGTGTTTTTAGAAGTAATAAGTTTTGCCTTAAAGAACTATCTTTTCATTATTACACAAACTCCTATTCAGAACAAACATTAAGGAATATAACCCTCTATCAACATAACCAAGCAAAATTAGTTTTGCACTTTTCATAGTCAACTCTGCCAAAGGCTACAGGACAGACCATAGCAGCACCATACAATTCACAACCATTTCACATTCTTCCAAGTTTTTACTACAACAGAATTCTGCAAATACTGATCATATGTAAGGCTTCAATGTTAACTATTGTAGATTTTTAATTATTTGCTTTTCTCTTCTTAACTAGTAGCTACATTTCCACTGCACTTCAGCCAACTCCAGTATGGACTTGACATATTTCAACATTCAAGGAACTTTTCTATTACCAAAAATATCAAAATCTTACTAAAAATATATGCAAGTATTAGTGCATATTCCTTGCCCATCAGACCTAGGAAGAAAGCAAGCACCTTTGTTGTAACCTACACTTCATAAACTTTGCTAGTTTCTCAGCAAAGTAGCCAATTTCTCAATGCTCATACATAACTTTCTTGACCATTTAAGCATTGTTTGGTGCATGTAGTAGTAGCACCAAACCTTAAATTTATATCTTTTTTCATGTTTCAACCCTTCCTGAAATGTCTTTGGTCTAAGTTTGCTTATCTTATGCAATGAAATAGTCACTTGTAAAATATCCATTTAAAACACAAATTTAATTCATACTTGCAAAACAACAACTTATAAAGAGGTCAGGAAAAGTATCCAAGCTTCTTATTCAAGCTGATGGAATACTTTCTCAAACAAATAAAAATCATAAATTAAATTACACTTATTAACTTGGAAAATTTCCTTATAGATTCATATTCAGAATAAAAAGTTTTTGCTCTAAATCTTTATGCACCATTTTTCCAATCTTACTGCCATGAATTCTCCTTAAAATAGGACATCAGAATTTAGATTGCTTAACTATTGTGACTAGACGCCAACTGTGACACTTATTATACCCTAGTAATTATAAAAAACTAAACTTGTAACATTTTTTTAGGACAGTTTTCAGACTACCTCCATCCAAGCAAATTAAACACCAGCCTGGTGTTCCTGGGCAATGGAATTAAATCCCTGAATTCTAGTAAGTTTTTGACAGAGATAGCCCTAGTTTGCTTTCAGCTCGTGCCAGCTGCCCATCTCCCAGACTATTCTCAGGCACAGTTCAGGGTGAGCATGGGTCATGCACCATTCCCAACAGAGCTTGGCTGCAGCCCAATCTGGGGAAAAAGAAAATTTCAGAGTATGGATGAAGGGTCTTCCATAGCAGTTGGCATCAGCGTCACAGAACTGTCCTGATCACACTAATTTACTAGCACTGATGTAACCCAAAACAAGTAACTTTTGCCTCAACTTTTTAACCCAGGTTTCAAAGTACCACAGTGACTGTCCTGAACTCCTTATCTTTAATCCTTGCAAACATCAATCATGTTGTCTGCTGCATTCTGGAAAAGGAAATGCCTTCCCAAGACAAGTGGGGTACTGTGAGGCCAGGCAACAAAGGGACACAGAGCATATCAGATATGTCACAGTTACTCCGAGGCAAATGTCAGATGTGCCTAGAAGCACAGTGCTTGTTAAAAGAAGAGTTAGTTACATCCCATTTCACCACTAAGCATGAGCAGACACACGAGGCAGATAATACAAATTGGCTCACACACATCTCTCGTTTTATCTTAGTCTAGAGCAACTCGTCCCTTTTTGCAACACCACAGAGAAGTCACAGTCCTTTCAGATGCAGACAGGCAGTGCATAAACCCATGATGCTTGTGAGGCTGGGTATTTCTGAGCGGTAGAAATGATCACATGCCCTGTGCCTTACTAGACTATTGTGTACAAAACTCTCATACTCTGTTGCAAGTGAGCCAATGTAATTCTCACTGCACGACTGGCCAACACCATCCTCTCCATGACAGACATGGAAGAGCCATTTCAGCTGTATTGGACAAGTAGCAGCTGAAACATTGCTCTCCTGAACTCAACATCCGATCCAGCAGTTCAACCCAAAGCATTTTGAATGTATTGCTGAGCTCTTTAGAGTCTACACCACATTGCTACTGCACTAATTCCATTTCTCACCTATCTTTGAAAGTGCAGCAACCGGTCTCCTGGAGTAAGCCCTGATATTCAGCTGGAAGAAAATGTTACCCGACAGCTGGCATCTTGGCAAGATTAACTAGGTTATGCACTTTAATATCATCTATGAAGACACAGCTGTGCCTTCTTAACTTCCACATACCAAAACAAACAGGGGAGGCAAAAATCAGTAGAAGAAAATCAAAATCTTGGGAACATTAAACCTGTTTTTATTTCTTCTATACTAAATATCTAAAAAGAAGGGAAGTTTTAGATGAAAATTCATCATTCAGAAATAAACCACAGGAATTTCATGGTCCTGGTGAAATGTTGTTGCTTGGAGACTCAGGTAGAAATTTGTTACTGAAGTAAGAACTACCAAAAATAACTCAAGTGATATTTCATTTGGCATAAGGTCATGAAGGCAACATTCAGAGACATGTGAGGGGAGATTCATAAATTTCAAAGTCACGAGATCCCAAGATGACCTCACAGCAATGGGCTTTTTGATAGTTAGGAGAAGCTTTGCATAATGAGATAAGGACAAGATGCGGAAAAACGCATCACTGGGTGGCAAGCTGAAATGTACTTTAAAAAAATTGCTTTTAACAAAACAAATGGTCAAGGACTGCCAGTAATGAAGTCGAAACAAGACTGTTGAAGACCCTGCAAGAATCTCTTCCATACTTCAACAGACACTTGAATCTCATCTATCAGATAAACATCCTGGGCCTATACACAGCAGTCCCTCTCTGAGTACTTAACTAGCCACAGCCTAACACATTTGCTGCAGCTGTTGCTGCAGGTACTCCAGGGCTGGTTGGAGTATCTCCTACATTACAGTGAGACATCAGATCACAACAGGCAAGGAAGCACATTGGTATCCATAGGGATGGAATAAAAACATCTTCTGTCCACCTGAACAACTCGAACTTTGCCCTTTGGAGCAATATAGGATGCTGCAAAACAACCTTTAAGGAACATGTAACAATGTTAGAAATAAGCACCCTACCCAGAGGGAAGTAAAATTGTATGGGGGGTTGGGGGGAGGGAATGAGTGATGTAGTATACACAAACAGATTCAGCAGCAAGATGTTTATTAGTCCCTGCTGAAGGGAAGCCAGCAACAGTGCTACTGGCGACTCCAAAGCTTTCACAGTTGTCTTAATACTGGGCACATTTCAAAACACCTGGAGGATGTGAATTGGCTACTGCCCCCAGGCCGGCCCTGCTCAGAGGTTGTGGGGTTGCCCCCTGGGGGCAGGGTGTCTTCTGGTCTAATTATCACACTGGACTGCCAGTCCCTTATAGAGCAGCCTGCATTCGCTGCTCCCCAAGTTCCTCAGAGTTTCCATGCTCTTAGCCAGACAGCACAGTAGAAGGTATTATGGAGAAGGGAAATCACTGATATCTTCCAAATCCTCACTGCTGTTTTATAAAAACTGCTCCAGCTGCCTGCCAGTCTGATTCTGCTGGAATTTTCATAGTTTCCTATCACAGATCTCTGTTCTCAACAAAGTGAAGGACATTATCAGTGCTTTCAGTGAAGACATCCACATCCTCGAATGGCCGTGTCATAACCTCTCTTGGTATTCTTGTTGTTGACAGCTCTACATTTTATATGGGTTGTCACTGTGGAATATGTTAGTGAAATTTCTCTGGTACCTCAGGAAAGTGTTGCCATACACTGAGTACAGCTCAGTGTTTCATCCTATCCTTTGAATCTTTTATGAATATAAAAGCCATCAATGAATAAAAAGCAATGATGACTTTAGAGGCACAGATCAGAACCTACACTTTCCTCTCCTGCACACCAACCTATAACTTTCTTTCCTTTCAGCCTTTTTACTCCTACATGCTTACCCAGTAACTCAGTTTTAAAAGAAAAATATTATATTCTTACCCAAATACCAAAAAAACTCATGCCATTCTGGGTTGCAGATAATCAAAACTCTTCAAGCTCAAAGAGGCCTAAAATTACATCTAATTCTCAGATACTCAAATCACTGTTATTCTTATGCAAATTAACACAGAATCAGGATTCAGTTTTGGATTAGGTTTCCCCGGTTTGTAAACCAAAGACAACATTCAGGCAGTTTGCTATTTGACTTTCAGCATATGGTGAACCCTAGGCAGAGGACAAGAGCATCATCTCTGAGAATGCAATTTGTGAGAAGACACAGATACACTAATACTCCTCACAGTTCAGATGCATAAAGAAGTTGGCAGTGGTGAAAAGCAGCTAACTTGGACCACAGTATGACACATCCCAATTTAGGATTTAGGACTGGATTTTGTCCTTTGTCTTCTGCATGGTTTTGTTGCATATGCCCATACCGCTAAACATCACTGAGTTTGCTTTAAGGCTTTAGTACCTCTCAGACTTCATTTCTTGGTTGCACCAGACAAAGGAGCTTTCTGTGCACTGGGTGGTCCGAGGGGTGGGTATCAAATCACCATAACAACACAATGCAGAGCATTTCTTTCAAGAATCATAGTATTTTCTAAACATTAACTAATTATTTTTCCAACTAGCAATATATATGCATGGAGCATGAGCCTCTCCTAGCTCCTAAGAGAGATCTTCCACCCCCCTAGTGTCTTGTTAAAGTCACTTCTCAGAACCTTTTAAGTTGTGCAATGAACTTATTCGATGGCTATTCCTTCTCCATCACAGGATTGTTAGGCTGAAGTAATTAAGCACTGCTAATGATAATAATAAAAGCCATTATTTTCAAGCACACATTTGATCTTCCTGTTAAGTCATCATGTAAAGGCAGCACATTTATCTCAATTTTTCACTTTCCCTCCAAGACTTTACATACTCTATATTCTCTAAATGTTTTTCTGAGATCTACACTACTGATGTTACATTTTAGTCCAATCAGAAATACCGGGGGGGTGGGGGGGTGGGCAGGACCAAACAATAAAAAACAAGTGGGGCCCCACAGTGCTGGGCTATGGGGAGCTGGAAACCAGCCCTGCTGCAGCATCAGTAGGAGGTTCATTCCCAGGAGGCTGATGTAGGGTCCCAGACTGTGAGATGGTGGGGGAGCCCGTCAGGGTGGGCTGGGACAGTCAAGCCCATTACCATCCTGAGGGCCCAGACAAAACCAATACTAACAGCAACCATGATACCGATTTAAACATAAAAATAGTTTTAGCCTGATGTCAAAAGCAAAAGGGGCCCAATGTATGCGATAAAACGTTCTGCTTGCAGATAAAACTGCTGTCATACTAAAAATATCAGCAGCAACTGACACTCAAAAATTCCTGTTTACAAACTCACAGGAAGAGTCAAATCATGAAAGATGCCACTCTTCACAAAGCAGCCAACAGTGCCCATCAGGAAACATTCAACATGGGCAAGACAATCAGAAGAAGAGGAAAATATAAATATGTAATTACCAAAGTTAATAAAAATGTCATTAGAGCCTTTGAAATCAGAAAGAAATTCTACTGCTAATTTTAAAAGGTTAAATCTTGAAATCATGATTCAGTTTTTGTTTTGTTTAGTTACCTCAAGATATAATTTAACAAGACACTTATCTGCATGGTTACTGAATGTACTGTCAGTATTTTGGACAATAATATCACTAGTATTTAATAACAAGGATGGCACTCCTTATGACATCTTCAAGTTTTAGAAAAATTTTAAAAGATCGATATGTGGCTACCAAACAGCGGAAAATCTTACTGCAGTTAAGATTTCAAGTGTCAAAAGTGATGTTGGATTTATAAGGGCCAACAGTAGTATCTTTAAATTATTTATATTAAAAATAACCCTGTTTTATAGTTATAAAACAGTAAAGCTTAACAGGTAAGTGACACAGAAGCAGGAGTAACTGAAATCAAAGCAACATTGCCCAAATACATATCTTAACAGGATAAAACAAGAAAACATTAGGGTACTAAGGGAAATTTTTGCTTTACAATACACACGTGCTCCTATTTTTCTAAAACTTTCCTATACATGTACCATAAACACGATTAGAAGATGGAGGGAAGTTATAAAATAATTTTTAAAAAATGATAGAGAGTGCAGTGTTGATCCCTTTTCACATGAACATTAGGGAGTATAATTTACTTTGGTAGCAGAAGGCTAGTAATCTAAATGTCCATTGCTAACAAGTAAACAGACAGTAAAAACAACTAAAGCAGGAGACATAGTACCTATCAAAAAGAAAGGAGAATTTTTTTACAAAATCAGACGACAACACACATGTTCATGGATGATCAGAATCAGAGAGGCAGTGAGACCAGACAAGCCACGGCAATGGCTAAGTATCTGAATGAACTCTTTACTGAGAAATGACCTAGTCTTTAAGATGACAATTTGTTTTTCCTCTCACCACAGCCTCCTTTACAGAAAAACTACCAAGTCCCACCACAGGAAGGAATCTCAAAGAATAGGTGATGTAGCCTCACAGGAAACCTAAACACATCCACCTACAAGCATTACCAACTACCATCAACTTACTACAAATTCAGAGAGAACTTAAGGTGTCAGAGAAAAAAACTGCTTACAAAAACTTACACTAAAATACATCACTGTTCTCCAAATTATTTGTAAGAAATAAATGAAGAAAGTTGAGAAATTATTGATATAACTCTGATTGGTTCCAACCAAGAGTAACTGGAAAGCATAAATTAAAACAAAATAACCAAACCTAAAAAACTGGGGAAAGTACTTGCAATATAATGCCAAATTCCCATAATTTCTGTCACGATAAACCAAATTCCTCCATAATTGTTTGACATCCTCTGAGTTAAAGAAAAATCTGAGGTGTGTGTATGGGTGTAAATACACATATATGTACTAACATACACATATATGTTTACATATATATTATATATATGTGTAAATACAGGAAAATTTGACACATTTCCCAAAGCTTACTAAAACCAACCAGGATACAGTACACAATAGTACTGTAGCCTGAAAAATTACTTGAAGAATTCTGGCTGCCTTCCAGTGAGAAGAATGGTGTGGTTTTCCAGAAGTCAACAATGCATTCTACATTTATCACAGATTTGGAAAAGGCAGTAAACAAAAAAATTCGATTTTGTCTGATAATATAAATGTGTTCAGACTGGGAGAACTCCAAAATTTTAAGACTCATAAACTAATTTATTGAAACTAGAAAGATTATTAGACAATGGCAAGATATGAAATATAATTTAAACAAAAAGTAAAAAAATACTGGTAATGAAAAACAAGAAGATAAGCATCTCTGAACTACCAAGACCATCAGTGGAAAACTGTCTGCTAACTGCCCAAAGATCAATAAATCTTATACTTGGTATTCAAGAACTATCTAAAAGAAAAAAAAAATCAAAGGGAATTCTTAAATACATATCAAAGACATACTACTTAAAATAGTAATGCAACAAAAGTACTACATACAATCACACATCACAAAGAACATCAATAGTAAGAGGACTGAAGTGCATGTACCACCATTAAATGCTTTAGTACTATGGCACAAAAAGAACTTACAAGTATAAAGAAATTGTAGAAGCTAAGATTTTTAACAGTGAGATACAGAACTGAGAGCATTTTAGCTGAAATACAAAAAACCAAAATGAAAATACCAAAAATGTTAATTAGACTGCTTTTTACATATTTGCTAGACTGAAAAAATCAAATTGCAAGCAGACTCCATTATTTCATATAGCATCTAAGCCATTTGTCAACACTAACTCCTAGTCATGGAGATAAATAGTGTGATAATCTGTTTATTTACTAGAAAGAAAAAAAAACCCAAACAAATCAACTTAAAATTATTTATAAGTCATTAAACCATTACATGGAAAACACATCTTCCGAGTTTCAAATGCAGTTAAGATACAGAAAATATCTTGGTGTATTTCATAAGTAATTAACTTGGTCACACACACCAGGGAGGGGCACTGCTTTCACTGGCAGTGCAAAACCACACTGACTCAGCCTGAACAGCAATGCTCACACACCTTTGTGCAAGTCTGAGTACTGAAACCAACAGCAAAAGAAATACAGTCATTTCAGACTAAGTGACCGTACTAGTGTCGGTCCCCTTGGTGGTGTTCCCTCTCTTTGTACTTTCCCTGAGAGGCATTAAACTCTACACTTGAAATTCTCTTCCAGTAGGACACCAGCATGTCAGTACACAACCTGATACTCAAGTCCCAGTCAGGCTTTATCCTGATTCTAGGAACTTAAGTTCACAGGAGGAACCAGCACACAGGCACATAGCCTGAGAAATCTCATTCCACACACATACAGTTTTTACATTTGATTAGGACAAGGAAAAGCTTAAAGATTTCTCTACAGCTTCAACTACAGTTCAGGGAGTGAAGCCCACACTGCTTTCTGGGACCAGAGCGAGTGCTTCGGGGTGCTCTCTGTGCCAGTGGCAGGTAGGAGGAGAATGGAATAAAGGTCTTCTCTTTCTCCACCATGGGAGGGAAAGACCAGCCTGATGAGGAAGTACAATTCACTCCTCTGCAAAGTTGGTACTGGAGAGTTCAAGTGTGTCCAACGAGAAGCCCCTCAATGCAAGTCCATCTTCTGCAAGCCCTTCGTAAGTGCACACCCACAAGGGATCCAACCTACAGCTAAAACTTAATTTGAAAGTTATGAAGGAAGGAATAAAGGGGAACCAAGGGCAGAGTAACAGAATCACAGTGGGTCTTCCAGATGCTAGGAACAGAGTCTTTTTAAAAAGATAAAAGCTTCCCCCAACCTCCAATGAAGTATGCCCCCAGAAAGGCAACTGACCAAAGATCAAAAGTGAGTAGGCTCAAAGTGTATTGGTTGAGGAAATGCAAAGAAAATATGCAACATCCAGCACAAACTATACAAAGATCCATCAACATTTCAGTCATACTTCCAGATCTCCAACAGACCATTCACAGTGTTGGCCACTGAAATGGCTACAAAAATCTAGGCACCAAATTCAAAGTACATTTAAAGCTTAGAATAAAAATGATTCCCCATTTGCTATTTTTATTTAAACATATCCTAACATTTTTTATTAAGTTGCAAATTATTGCAGAGACACACGATCTCAGAATTCTTTTAAAGAACTTAATTCTTTAAATTCTCTTGTGGTTCCCAAAGCAAAGAAATGCTTCAGTATGACAGTTAAAATATCAAGGCATAAATATGCATTGTTTTTACAACACTAATGTAATCTTTATAAATTAGATTATAACTTAAATTATAACTGTTTTGATGCTGCTCAGTCCTACTGTACATCCACTTCAAACAGCATGGAATGGCTGGATGGCTGGACTCAGAGTAATCCAACGTCTACAGGAAATGCATATCCCAGAGTGCAAAAATAAATGTACAATTTAAGTAGAAACATATAATGCTTACAAGAATCAGTGTGATTTCATTTAATACAATTTGCAACAGCAGAAAATGAGAATTTGGGTTGATATTCTCAGAGGTAGGCTAGATCTGGCCTCACAAGAAGTATATGGACTTCATTAACAAGGGCTCTATTTTAAAATATTGAAACAGAACAATGCAAAAGTATCCTGTTGAACATGGGAAAATTACAAGGTAATTTCATCAAGGGACATAATCAACTTTGGCTTTCTTCCTGTAGCTTGTGTGTGTCTGTTCTTCTCTCCTTTAAAGAGATACGGAGCCAAATGCTGCTTTAACTCTAGTGTAAACTGGAGACAGACAAAAATTTCCTGCAAAGAAGAAAAACAGAAACCTATCCCAAATGACAACAAATGTTTCTCAGCAACTATTTTGTTAAAAACTGAATGAAGAGAGCAGAAGACACAAAGTCTGAGAAACAAGTCTGCTCAAAAATACAAAGGAAAATTTCTGTATGTTTGAAATATATGTTCTTTTTAATTCAGAAATCAACCTTCTTTCTAAAAATTACAATTAATTTTTCTCCAGAGAAGTTTTCATGTTTAAAACTTTTCAAAAACTGAATTTTAAATGCAGAATTAATCTGTAATACATGGTATTATGAAATGGTTTTCAGCATGATCTGAACAACATATAGTCACTTGAGAGAGAATTTCCAAGACACAAACAGTAGTGAAGCACCTAATTGCTGTTAGAAGTCACTGGGACTAGTAATCACATTGCTGTGTGTGCTTTTGAAAACATCCTAGTCTGAAAAGCAAACTACCTTAGCAACAATACCTCATTCCCTGAAGTTATACATAACTACACAGCAGTGTCTTCTCCAGACAAATGCTCTAGTCATTTCCTAATTTCTAGGATGTAAGGTAAACCCTTTATCTCTAGATTAAAAATTTATCTAAAGACAAAGTAATTTAAGGTATTAAATATTTACAAACATCAATAGCTAAGTTCCTGACTCACAGTAAACTTAACAGAGGTTTTGTTTGAATAAAAAGCACTGCATTGCAAGTGCTATTTATCTTTCAAAAAAGCTCTTTTGCTAAACCACTCAGGATGCTTTAGTATTATCATTACTGCAAAATGTCTGTCCAAATGATCACACTCATTTTCTAATGCTGCTTCTACCATGCCTAAGAGACCTTGTCACATGAGGAACACCCCGAGGGTAATCTGATCAGGCAGAAGCAAAGTCTACAGGCAGACTTTGACAGGATATTCATTTCAGTACCCAGCAAGAAACTTTCCAATGCTACTCTGTTCACCTATAGACTCAAATTGCCCAAAGCATGCCTCTGAAACCTGTATATAAAGGGTCACACTTTTACCCATTTTGTGAACTAAAACATACACACATCTCTCTAATCCCAGTATAGAAGAGCTCTACTAATTTTAGATCCACGTGGTGCAAAGTGTCATAGCTGTCAGATAGCTGGATACCTGAACCTCAGGCCAAACTAATTTGGTTTTCCAACACCATTAAGCTATGATCCCCATTTAAGTGCTGATCTATATTTATATGCATTGCAGAACACATCATTAAATCCTGTAATTTCACGTTAACTATGAAACTGAACAATCAAGATATGTTTAAAAGCAAACAAAAAGTTAAAAAGGGACATGTGGCTATAATCAAGTTCATGATTTTGGCCTATGCCACTGGAAAGCCCATCAGAGGCCTAATCCTCCTTGTCTTACAGAAATAGTTGCACTAATTGCGTGATTGTAACATGCAGAATTTAACCCTCAACATATTTGCCTAGAATCTTCATCCTTTCATAGATTTACTGGAAGCTATTATCATCTTGTACAAAATCCAAAGAATTGATAGACTAACATTTGACAGCAAAATGATGTACTCACCAGGTATCGTAAAATTAAAACTGGAAACATACTGACTTGCTTTTAATGTCCGTACAGACAAATAGGAACACCCTAAAGAAGGGCTGATTTCAGCCAGGAATATGCCTTATCAAAGGCTGAGCTATTACTTGAGCCCAAATCTTGGGAAGAGACTTGCATGAGTGGGTTTCCAAAGCCAGTCTTTCCCCACAAAAGCACCAGAGTCTGCCTACACAGATCAACTTGTAAGATCTGGCTATTAACATGCCCTTCAGGATTTGACCAGTGGACTGAAGTGTCTTTGTAAGCATTGTTTCACCTGTTTGAAAGCTGGGTTGACTGGAAGCATTCAGTACATGAATATTTTCACCCACTACAGAAAATCAAGGCTTTGTTAAATTAAACAGCTTTAATGATGTTTTACAGGAAACATTTCAGGCATGCAGCAATAAGCTGCATTCATATTTGACCTTTACAAAACTTTATTCTTTTAACGCTGAACTTATAAAATACTTGCACTTAAAAGCATGTGAATAGGCCCATTTTTATTTTACGCACTTAATTTCAAGTACATGTTGAAATGGTGGAATAAATTCCTCAAATCAGGCATGTTCTAAATAGTGTAGAGGGAAAAAAATAATGCATAATCTGGTTTTCAAGCACAGTATCACTAGAAATAACCCAGCTAGATCACAGCTCACAATTGCAAACATCTTAAACAAAAATATAAACTGAGCAAAAACAAGCTTTTTAACACAGTAATGACTGAAGATTATTTTCCTTTTTTCCCCCCTCTCAGTTTTCACTCTACAAAAAGAATGACGAAATATTCCTTTGAGCTCTATTTAAAGATGTTGCTGACTCAGTGGGAATTGGGAAGTACCAGAAAAGCAACGAAGCAGACCTTTCATCTCTGCCCCAATTCACCTACCAAAGATATTTGAACTGATAGCCAAATTCTGTCTGTCTTAGTCAACCCAACAGGTATCTATTAAAGTCATGGAGAAGCAACTGTAGTTTATATATAACTCAGCTTCAGAAACTGCTGCCGATATCTTGAGGCCTTTACGCAGACAAATCTCACTGAATTGGTCAGATTCAAGTTCTTGTTATTTTACTCCAAGACCTCTTCAACTTTGCTCAAGTGAAGAGCTCATACAAGTCAAATCAGCAAGATCTGGTTCTTATTTAGGATGAAATGCACCCAACAAGATATCCCATCTCCAAGCACTTTGAAAGTTAAAACTTTCTGCTTAAATAAAGAGGATGTTGAAACAGAGTAAGACTGCAGGTTTTATATTTTTATGTAGCCTGAGTTGTCCACTAATTTTGGTTGACTTCAGGCAGCACAAGAGCTATTATGTTTCCATCTCTAATTGAAGACATTTTCTGTTGGCTAAAATCCTTTCTTCCCAGGAGGCTAACCTGCTGTAGGAAATGTACTAGGAACACGGGAAACAGTGTCTTGTTGCTGAAGATTTGCATGGTGGCAAAGAAAGGATTAGGCGACATGCAGCTGGATAATCCACACGTGCCCTCCACTAATCAGCAAAAAGGACTTTCCCATTTGAAAAAAAAAAAGTGATCAGTTCCAAGGCTAGTTACTACCAGCACCTCAAAGAAGTCAGAGAACACCATCCACAGTGGAAATTCCTTGCAAAACTAACACATATCTGTCATCAGGTTTTGTTATGCCAAAGAAGGAAAAGAAATTAAAAGCACCTAATCAATCAGGATTTCCTTCTATGTTCAAAATCAGAAGCCCTGAAGCAGGAGATTCAAGTAGTTCACAGATGAGAGCCCAAAGAGCAAGATTTCTGCTGACTGAAAATTCAGGTCACTAACTTCAAAGTATAAATGAGGAAATTTAGAAATTCACAGATTCTGAACCCAGAAGCACCTGTCAGGGCCCCTTCTGTCTTTTGCTCTAGGAAGCCACCTCTGAAGAAGAATATCTCTGGACCAAGTCTGATACCGAACACATGTAAGACCCTCCAAATTCCTAAAATACAGCAGCAGTTCATTTTTAGATGTACAAAAACCATTCTGTGTGAATGCTCCCTTCCTGAATTCAGCTCAAAGGAGCTGCATGACAGGCATCTATTGTTTTTATCTTAATTCAAAAACTGTACCCAAACAATGCCAGAACAGCTTTACTTGACACTACCATCAATCAATCATTAGAAAAAACTACATTGCTTCTGAACCCTACACAAGCAATAAAATGCATCAGATGACCCGCTAGCTCTCGTCCATCTCCAGCATCATTGTTCTCAGAATACAGAACCAGAGCTGTTTGCTGTCTTCAGCTGAATGTGTAGTATTACAGATCTTTTAAAAGCAAGAGAGCAATGCCAATAGTGAAACACAATGTACCGAAGTTTAAACAACCCAACCCAAGTTTTGCTATCCCCAGTCCCAGACTTGCCCTCCTTCCTACAGAGACAGGGGCTATGCAGTGAGCCCAAAGTACCCAAAGGAAGCCCTCATCAGGCACCTGATCCAAACAAAATATTCATGTGATACCTTTCCTAGCATTAACAACAATTCAGTGATGTCCCTGAACCGCAAGGCTGTGTTTTTCATGGGCAGCCACGTCAAGCTTCATTTCCTAACAGATCTGTTTCCTATAGATGTAGATATATAAATCTACAGCCTTAAAAGGTCTGCATGGCCAGACAACCCTATATATTTTAAACTTTTAGAGCTTACATGATTGTAAGAACATTACTGAATAACTGTAATTTATTCAACATTTAACTCAATGAATTAGCTCTTTTTCAGATACCACAAGCGCAGTCATTAACAGATATGCCCATATCAATAAGGATGTCAAGGGAGACAACTTAGTTACCTAATTGTTCAAAATGTTGCAGCAAAAAGAAGATTGTTGCAATTGCTATTCAAATAAATGTTACTACCTCAACTGAAAAATATATTAAGAAGTTTTATTGAAATTAACTAACCATTTCAGAGGGATGATATATAGAAGTTGATTGCCAGTGTATAACTTCAGATTTATAGCAGAGGAAATCTAATGAAAATACTGCATTTACAGCTTAAAATGGTGATCTTCAAATATTTAATGCTCAAATAATGATGATCTGGAACAATGCATAATTATGCCATTGGATAGAGGTGGCATTTAATGTTTTAACAATTAAATGTATATGAAATACTACTGGACATTTTCTTACTTATCAAGAAGGCTGTGGCTAACAATTTTATTAATTTTGTTCCCAGGCAATGGTGAGATAGTTATTCTTGCTGCTTTGTAAGTTAAGTTCTTTACAACCTTCTAGAGTCAAATATAGTTTGAGACAAAGTCGAACCTTTAGTTATAATAACAAATATTTGCCCAATTTCTCATCTTCCTATTCAGTCACGAACAAGATGTATAGTTTATCTGAAGCATTTTACATATTTCACTGGATATTTTATTGCCACTCTCACAATAAAGGCTTTGAATGCTTCAAGATGCTACCAATAAAGAAGCTTTTTTTTTTCCCTCTGAATAAGTAGCTTGATTCAACAGGATTTCTAAATCATCTGAGATAACACGACTTCTTTTCTCCACCAAAATGCTTCATACTGTCAAATATTTACTACATGAATCAATGAAAAATAAATAAAACATTGACAACCAGCAACTGAGTGGACCAGGAATCAGAAAATAACACTCTCTTCTCCCATAGCAAACAGCACTTCTGTGCTATCTCAGATTTAGCAAACAGTTGCCTAATTATTTACTGTCATACGATCAGCAGACAGAATTTCGAGACACAAATATCCTGCTTTCAACTGTTAAAGCAACAAGGTACTTGGCATTGCAAGGTCTTCAAGATTGTGGCCTACTTTGGCTGCAGAAAAGGATGAAAAGTAAAATTTCACTTTTCTACATTTGAAAAGGGCAGCTTTTATCTTCCTCAATCAACGTCTTAACGATGCAGCATCACAGATCCCAAGACTTCCAAGACAGGCAATGAATTTTGTACAGCTGACTCTGCTAGTTACAGTACTCAACAGCTGGGGCATAGATAATCTGGCACCCTGATAATACCCTAAATGAGTATGAGAGTGTTCTGCAGACTGTAACAAGGAAAAAAAAAAGAAAAAGAAAAAAGAACTATCAGCATTAAAATGATAGATTGGAGCTCGTCTTATAAAGTCAACATGATTTGCATTCAATTAAAAAAAGTTACTAAAAGAGGTGTTTACAAAAATGAGAAATTCAGAGAAATGGCACTCCCTCTTCAAAGCCTGTATTGTAGCAATTCTTTTCTGATTAGATCAGCTCCCATAGCAAGTCATCAGAACAACAATCGCTGTAGTGAAGTCATAGTACTGGGACTCGAATGGGAAATCATGACTGGCTTGGAAACACATTTTAAAAAATAATGTGTTTTCCAGGTTTCCAATATATCTTAATTAAAACAAGTCCAAATCTTTACCTCTGCTCCAAATGGCTGAATAAAGTATACCTTGAATAGCAAAACACAGCACACCAATATACCAAATATGACACGGAAAACTAAGACAACAGAAACTAGATCCTTCCAAATAATTTCAGGATTTGGCTGTCACTGAAAACAGCGTGTGAATGGACTCAATATTACCACCATAACATTATATACTCAAATACTTTCAGAATGTGCTTATTTCTTATAGATATGTAAATTAGTTTTTGGAGTTTAACTAAAATCCTTTTGTTCCCCAACACTGAAAACTAAATCTTTCAGCCCTTTTCCTGATAAAGCTCCCCTTGAAATAGGGGAAATGAGGCTTAATCTCTTTCCCAGGTTTTTAAGCAAGAAATCAAAGGTAATCCAAAGCATAATAGCAGTGCTTTGGGTTAGAACCAGAACAGAAAAACAAGTTTTCTCAGTGCTTATTTACAAAATAAACAGTCCATTAGATCTAAAATTCTGCAAAAATCAGTTCAGCTACATATAAACTGATGACTTAAGAAATAGGGGAGAATGGAATGAAGATGTGCTTTTGAAGATGAGGGTAATCAACAAATGGTAATTATTTCTCTCAACTAAAATGTCCTAATGCATTTCAGTACAGAAACAGTGCACATGCTCCATAGCTGCATTGACACAACGGGCAACAGACACAAAGGAGTCATTAGTCAATACTGTTAATGACACATGAAATTGCAAGTGACATCGGTACAAAGTAAACTCGGATTTGGCAAGTTCTCACAGTCAAAATAACCATGTGTAGAGGGTTTATTTTTCAAAATATTACCACTAGCAACCTGGAATAAGTAAAATCAGTTATCAGGATCTTCAAATCAAGCTGTATTAAACTATGCCACTCCCATTCCCATCAGTGGAAATCATTTAACAAAAACCTTCAGAACTGACTGGAAACATACAGCTGAAAAAATCAGATATGAAATCTAACCTACCTCGTTCTCTAATATTACAATAGGACTCAGCACTGCAAATATCAGCGTATGCTGTGACATGCTGTAAAGACTATTTCAGGGATGAAGATTCGGTCTAAACAGTTAACTCCATCCCTTTCGCACTTGAATTAAAATCAGTCCTGTAACACTTTTGATAAGCTTTTTCAGATTTATTTCTAGCAAATGTATTGAAAAACAGCAATGAATCATCCAAACCACTCCTTCTGTTCTGATGCATTTAATAAATCAATGTAATTTACATTTCTAGCAAGATGAATTTAGCTATGTGTATCATTTTTACAATAAACGTGGTTTTATCCTTATTTTTCTATATCTGATGAGAAAACTCAGGTGCTACAAGAACTAAGCTCATTCTTTGCCCGACTACCAAAAAAAAAAAAAAGTAAATAAATAAAAAGGTAAAAATAAACCGAAGCTTTAAATACGAATGCACATCGAGACGTAAATCACTGTGCCCGCACTGCACTTGAAAAACAGACTTTTAAACACACGAGAGAGCGTGTCACCCACTGGTGAGGTGACACGGTATTTCAATTTATCGCAAAAGCCGCCCACGTCCGCCGCCTCCAGATCAACCCAACTCGGGGCCACCAATGTCCCCACCTGGCCGCCAGCGCCAGAGGCTCCTGGGTCCGCAGCCGCCACACCCGGCGGGGCGAGCTGCCACTCAGGCGGCTGCGGTGGCACAAGGAGCGCTGCCCTACCTTTGTATCTCTCCAAGACATCTTCATAGGCTTGCAGGTACTCTTGCTCCTCGGCGTAGAAATACGCGCCGGGGGAGAGGTAGCCAGCCATGGCCGGCAGCTAGCCTAGCCTAGCTTAGCTTAGCTTAGCTTAACTTAGCCTAGCCCTGCCCTGCCCTGCCGCCCGCCCGAGCGGCTCCGGACAGCCGGGTAGCCCCAGGGACGGCACAAGAAAAACCCCGGCAGCAGCGAGAGGGAGGCGGGTGGGGGGCGGCGCTGCCAGCCCGGCCGAGGAAACGCCCCCCCCGGCCGCTCGTGTTTCGGTGGCCGCCCCTCTGCGCTCCGCGAGGCGGCCCAAGCCGCAGACCTCGGCTCCAGCCCCATCGCCGAGGCACCGCCTTCGAAGCCGGCGAGCTCTCACCACCTCCCACCACCCCCCGTGCTTTTGCCCCGGCCTCCTACGGGATGAGAAGGGCGGCGGCCGCCGAGGCAGGAACGCGGCGCCCGCGGCACTGACGGGGTTGGCGGGGACACTGTCACCCTGCGGCGCTGGCGCTGAGAGGCCGCAGCGCGACGGACACCGCCGGGGACTCGCGGGCAGGGACCGAGCAAGAACCCCGGCACCCGCAACCAGGCGGGGCGGGAGCCCCCGCTATACCGGCGGAGGCGGGGGACCGGCCCCGCCGCAGGTGTCACCGCCGCTCGCCCGCCCCCGGCCGCGCCCCCACCGCCCCCTGCCCCTGACCCCGCCCCGGAGCGGTCCCTGCTGCCCTAGCCCCAGCCCTCGGATCCCCCGCCCTGCGCACCCTGCCCGCTGGGCTGGGCTGGACCGGCTCAGCAGCTTCCCCCCCGCCCCCACTCGCGGCTGCATCCTGCGGCTCGGGGGAGCTCGGCTCCGCAGCGCGCCCGCTGCCCCCTCCAACAGCGCCGCTAAGATGGATTACCCTGGGAAATGGTGTCCCGAGAAGGGACCTACCGAAGCGCACACAAAAGGGGGGTGGCTGGGGGGAACAACAGGGGTGTTCCCGGGGAGCACCAGAGCCTGCTGCATCTTTCTGGGATTCATTTACAGGCATTTTCCAGCTCTCGCCGGGGAGAAGCGGACCTCCGCCCTATTTTCGACAACATTTGTCGCTGGGCCGCGGACCAGCGCCCGCCGGCGTCTCCGGCACACCCGGCGCTCCATCCCGGTCCCGGTCTCCCCCGGGCGCAGCCCCGGCCCCGAGCGGACAAAGAGCGGCTCCTGGTCCCCCGCCCGCGCGGAGCATCATCGGCCACCGCCGCCGCGGCCTCTCCGCCCTGCGGGCGGTCCAGCGCCGCTTCCCCCCGGGGCGGGCGGCCTGGTGCTCCCTCGGCCTTGCGGGCCGGAGGAAGCACCGGCACCGGCTGAGCCGACCCCCGCCGCGGCTGCAGCCCCCGGCCACTGATGTGTTTTCGCATGAAAGTTTAATAGGCGCACCTGCGCGCGTTTCGCCTCTCCTTCCACACGCATCAGTTCACCCAGCCGGAAAACGCGGCCAAAGAGCTTAGTCACCGCCTGGCGGGGCTGCGCTCTGAAAGGGAAGGGACGGGGGTCCCTCTACCCCCCGGCCGCCCCCTGCCCGGCCGTCCCCGGCCGCGCCTTACCGGCGATGCGCAGCACGGCCCGCTCGGCGGGGTCCAGCACGGAGCCGCCTTGGATCTTCCGCTTGGACCGCTCATGTTTGGGCAGGTTCCAGGGCAGCGTGTCCCCCGGCGCCGGCGACACCGTCCCCGACCTCTGGCTGAAGTCCTCCTCATCGGAGAAATCGGCGGAGGACGACATGGAGCATCGGTAGGACGCGTTGCCGGAGCTCTGCACGGGGAGACAGACAGACAGACAGGGTGCGTGGGGAGCGGCTCGGGACCGGGGCCTCAGGTGGCACCGCCGAATACCCGCCCCGCGTGGCGTGGAAAAGCATCTCATGGGAAAAGGAGGATAGGAAAGAGGGACGCCGCTCACCATTGCCGTGAATTTAGGGGGGAAGAGGGGTGCGTATGCGGAGTGCCGAGGGAGATCCTCCAAAAAATATCCGGTCTTTAGCAGGTGTGCATTTGGAGGGATGTCTGGGGAGAGCCGTGGCCTGCGGCTGGGCAACCAGCTCGCAAATGAGCTTCCCACTTCCCCAACAATAAACCCAGCAGCAACAACAGCCGAAAAAAAACCCAACAACCTTCCTGGCTACAGATCGATGGCGTTTGGCTCCCCCGCCAGGACAAGGGGAAGATTTGCCATCCCCGAGTTGCTGGTGAAAGCGTTGATGTAAATCCGCCCCCGGGGCAGCCCCACGCCGGGCTCTTTGTTACCGGCCCGGGCCCCGCAGGGCCCCTCCTGCCCCGCGTAACCGGGGCAGCCCAGCGCGGCTGGACAGGGGCAGAGAGAGAAGGAAGGAAGGGATACGATTTCTCAGAGCAGCCCCTTTGGGTAGCAGGGCACCATAGACGGCCTTCAGTTACACTTTGCGAAGGCGGCTTCGGCAAACAAACGACTGATCTCGCCATGTAGATTGTATCCACCTTCAGGCTTCCCAGCTACCCATAAAAAGAGTTCTTCCAGAAGCGTAAATAAACACTGATGCAGCGCAGGAAGAGGGCTGTTGCCATTTCTGGCTTCCCTGTTTAGAGTGAAGTGGGAAACAGAGATGTCTGAAATATAACATTTCAGCACCATGTTGAAATTTAGAGTACATTATTATACACAGGTTATCAGGACACAGTGGAGGGCGAGGTGCTATTTCTCTTCCACTGCATTTTCTGATTGGAGAGACTTGTGGTTTCTACAGGGCATTTGACAAGAAAACTACAGATTTTATTTGTGATTCCTGCAGGATCTACTGTGATAGTCTTTCAAAAACGCAACCTGGTGCTCTTCCAATTATGGTGTTCATTTTTAGGTGTATGCTCTTCTCAACTTGTTGAGGTGTAGTAAAATCATAGAATCACAGAACAGTTTGAGTTGGAAAGGACCTTTAAAAACTACCTAATTACAACCTCCCTGCCATAGGCAGGGACACCTTCCACTAGACCAAGTTGCTCAAAGCCCCATCCAACCTCGCCTTGAACACTTCCATAGCTTTTCTGGGCAACCTGTTCCAGTGCCTCACTGACTTCATAGTGAAGAATTACTTCCTTATATCTAACCTAAATCTACCCACTTCCATTTTAAAGCCAGCATATTTTGTTATGCAGAGGCAGCCTCATTCAGCCATTCTAAATTCCAGATTTTTTTGATACTAAGACAGCTAATATTTTAGGCTTGTCCTGTAGTTTGTTGGGGTTTTTTTAGTTATTATTTAGGGGCTTAAATGGTACATTTATGTACAGAAGAAATTTGTATGGTGGCTGAGATCTGATAAAACTTATTGTTGCTGTCTGAAGCTTTTTGCTGTCAGTTATCATAGGGGGTATTTTACCCGTTTTAAAACTCAGAACCTGCATAATCCAGAGGAATAACATGATGCACTCTTTGCTATGCATAGAGGTGCCAATAATATACAGTTAAATAATCTGCTATAATAAGAGGGGATCTCTTATTAGAAGTTTTCCCTCCTTCACTTCTATCTCAATCCTCTTTTCTCTTTCTGCAATACTTCCTGGTGAAGTTCTAAAGGGGAGAGTTGAGAGGGAGGGAATGAATACCAAAAACACAGTTAACTGAATTCTTGTTCACTGTATTGTGATGTGGAGAGAGCAAGAGGTAACTTCAGAAAAACAGAAACACGAGATGTCTGATACCAGCTCTGATTGCTTTCATAATTAGTTTTACTGCAGAGACTATTTTTCTGTCAGTTTGTATAAGTTAAAACTGTAGGATCTCATAAAGCATGACAGTCACATACGGGTGTCTTCCTGATGGGAGCTAGAAGTGTTTAGCTTGCTGCAAGGTATAAAGGGCACTTTGCTGTACCAGGTGTGGCTACCAGGGCTCCTGATGTGCTTAGTCAGAGATTAGGTTCCTTGTGGCCTGTCCTTAGCTCCAGATTTCGCCCTAGAAAAGATTTTGCCTTTAATCCCAGCTCTAAACATCCTGCTTCAGGCCTGCACCTTCTTTTGGCTGCTCAGCAAACCTCTATATCTTTGGATCACAGAGACCCATGAAGACAGATTTAGCCTTTCAACTTCTTCACCTTCTTAATTTCTAGCTTATAATATGAGAATTAAAAAGAGCCCAGACAAGGTGTTGTGAGGATGCTACAGCAATAGTTTGTTAGTATTTATGTAGCAGCTTGGAATATGCAAGGACGAAGCACAATAGCAGTTGTTATTGAAGCTTTTGGAAAAGATCTTTCAACTCGCAGATTTATCTTTGAAAGTAAGCTATAAATTTTATCCAGTAGGATTTCCTTTTCTCAAAAGAGGCCTTCATAGCCCATTCTTACTTTTAATAACACCTCCTTATACCCTTAGAAACCAAAAGCACTGTTGAGTGGTCGCTCCATATGCACCATCGCTCTATTGAGATGTCAATTTTAGGGAAAGGGAGTCCATCCTTCTAGTCAGCTTTGCTCCAATACTGGAAGATAAACTGTGTCAGAAAACCCCACTCACACTGTTATGAGCATTCAAACTGAAGAGGCAACGGTAGAGCAGTCTTTGGCATCTATGTGTATTAGAACTAGCTTTTAAGTTGTCCTACCTTACTTAATGCATGAATTAACAAAATTAATGAATAAAACCCACTTTAGCTTCTAACTCTTCAAGAATCATTTTGTTTCATTTTCAGAACAAAGTAGGAAGCTCAGAAAGGAGTTCTTCATAAGAGCAGAATCTAGCAAACATATCTAAGAAATGTTAACTTCTAACTTAATTACAGTTTACTTTCTTATTCAGTGTGGAGATACCTCTGAGTGATGTGTACACAGAGCTATTGAGCATGTAAGTATTTTTAAAAGTCTCAACTTTGCTATTCCAAAGATGTTTATAATGAACTGAGCGACTTTGCTTGAGTAAAATAACAGCTTTGTTAAGAAGTCTGTAGTTGCTCCCCTTTTGTTGTTCACAACATGTGTACCACTCATCCCACTGGATTGTTTGTTTCTAGCAGACATATTTTCCATTATATAGCTGTAAGTCCCAAATAAGGATTAAATTATTATAGCAACAAATTAAGCAGTTTAAAAACAGGAAATGAAGCAGAACATCTGTTCTGAAAAGGGTCCCTGGCCAATTAGGACAGCATGTGGAAAAAAACATGGTTATATTCTGTTAAAATCAAAATATGTAAGGCACTTCTGTTATTTCTCCATAAAGCATATTGCTGTATGCAAGTGAAAAATGTAACTGTTAATAACACAAATAATTTTGGGGGGCTATGTCAGTCAAGTGTCTTTTATATCTGCTAAAATATTGATCCCCCTTACTTAGCCTACTCTGGGACTTAGCAAGGGTCAGGGCTTGACCATTCTTAGCTTCAAGGCCCGTAAGGTCACAGCCCAGATGCTCTAACTGCTTATTCTACACCTCCGATTATGCATTCTTCCTGCTCATTAGCCTGGGGGCCTCTCGGCGGCCTCTCTGGCTGATGTGCAGGAGCGGCTGCCTTTGCAGTGCGGGTGTGCATCCGGCAGCCGGGGCGCGGGAGCCCCGTGGTCCCCCAAGAGCACCCCTAAGCGGAGTTCTGGCAGCATCCAAAGCCCGGGATTGCACGTGATGCACCGTTCGCTGCCGGTGCCGCAGGGGGGTGCACAGCGCACACGGAGTCCCCACGGCCGCGTCCCGGGAGGCAGAGCGCTCCACAGAAGCGACGTGCAGAGCCAAACCCCCTTCTGCCAGAGCCTGCTGGCTTCTCTGTAATCAGGTGATTTGCAGCAGCCGCCTGAGAGTCAGCCTTGCTACTGCGGTTTCCAGTAAAGGGGATGATTTCAAAGAAATATTTAGCATACTTCTTGTAAGAGGGATTTGGCCAAGTACCAAGGTATGCTTTCCCCTGAGGAGGGAAAGGAGTGCTGTTTGTCATAGGTAAGGTGCTGTGGAAGATCAGGTGGAAGCTAGCTGGAAGATGGTGTAGCTGGAAAATGGTATATGGTAATGCACACCACCATAGATCAGGTAAGCCACCTGTGAATAGGACCTGATAGGGTCAAGAACACTGGTGGCCTGTGTACCTGTCATTCCTCAGGGCAGAAGCATTAGCCGAGGTCAGGTTTTGAATTCAGTCAGGCAACCCAGCTGGGAAAAGCTGCTGCGAGGCTGATACCAAATTATCGTTGTATTGCAAAAATTCCCCAACCCTGTGACACATTGGATATTGTGCTGGCCAACTGAATTATGATCAAATAGCTTGTACTTTTGCATTTTATCTCTAAGATGATTTTCCACTGCAGTGAATCCTTTCACACTGGCTTTTGGAAGCTATGGGAAGTACAGTTTAGTTATGAGTTATTTATATTTTGTTTATACTACACTATCTCAAGAATTCCTGGACTACATTTTCTTTTCTATCATTATGTTCATTGTGGGAAAATGGATAAATATGAACAGAAATGAAGCAATAATGATTTTACTGAGTGTGCTTCAGCAAAATTCCTTCTAATTTGGAATAATCAATTGAAAGTAACAGGCTATTTTTGTCCTTTAACATCCCAGATTAAGTGATATTAAAGTGGATCAACTTTTAAAGTAAAATAACTTTACAAATTTAAGACAAAATCTAGGGCAACTGAATGTTCCCATTAGTAAATCTTTACCACTTTAACCTGATTAGATGATAATGCAATGCAGAATACAAAACATCCAATGTATGTAATCAGGCTATGCAACTGCATGTTGTCAGAAATTATCAAAATTCAAAACGACACAAATGATAGTACAAACAAGGGCAATGTAAAACCAACTACGATAAGCTTAAAAAAATTCACCAGTGGAGACACAGACATATTAAATGAATATTTTTCTCTGCTTCTGTGCCAGTCATTTAAGGGGACATCCATACTTATCAGGATATAAAAAATTATTACAAATTTTTTGGGGTTGTATTTAATCTTATTTAACAATAAACAGCAAGCTGGAAGGCAAATACACAAAATCTGAAAGTCCTGAGCATCCGGGGTCTGACTCTACGTTAAACTGCCTTCGCAAACAGTTAGGCTTTTCAAACATCAAGACAACATCTACTTTCTTTGTAGAGAGAACTTACATTCTTTCTTTCTAAAGATAGGAGAAGGTGGAAATAAGCATTCAGTGTTTATTCTATCACATGCACTTTGAGCCCATGCCTGTATTTATACAAAGAAATTCTGATGCTTTCATAGGCTTTCATAGGGATATTTTCTGGATGCTAAGTAGGTCATCCTCTACCACTCCCCCACTTTGAAAATAATCTTATGGATGCAACTTTCATGGAAGAAATACGTTATTTGAGAACATGAAATTCAAAGTGTATGAAGGGGCTACATCCATGTATGCACTTGGGCGTTACAATACAGTTTTGTAACATCAAACTATGTTTACTGGATAACCACCTACTTACATATCTAAAAGTGATGTGATGCGAAACAGCTTTTGGTAGAACCAAGCAGTCAGAAAACCTTGGTCACTCAGCATGATGCAACATCATTCTTCAGGGACATAAGGCATCCCAAAACCTTCTTCTGAAAGTGCTCCTTAGTCATCCTTTCATAACAGCAGAGAGCACTAGTTTCTTTTGAACTCTAAGAAAAGTGAAGCGGCTGTTTGTCTTTTCCTTATTGTCATAAGAAGCTTGAAACCTAGGCTCAGACCCTCATCTCCCAGCAGCCATTCTGGAGATTATTCCACAACAACCTCCTGGTTGAGGAAGTGGTACATGTTTAACAAAAATGAAATTTAAGATTCTTAGATGTAGGATGAGAACATCTCCACATCAGAACACGCAATGCTCTCTCTGGGGAGATGAAAGTGCTGGGCTCTGATCTCTGCTGTAATGACTGCTAATACATTCTGTTTTAAGTAGTAATTGGATAAAATATTGAAGTAGTCCTTGGATGGGACATGTGCAATGGAAGCAACAGGAACCACTGCACAGCTCATGTATGAATTCTGCAGAAATACACCAAATTTCAAGTACTTATTGGTCTGAAGTGATACCATCTTCTATTAGCTAAAAAAAAGAAATTAGTGAAAATTACACTACAAGCAGAGTTTCCGTTTCATTTACTTCATTTATTGATAATCTCTTTCAGGATCAGAAAGTTGATAGACACATTTGTAACTCCCTAGTAGCTGTGAGATTGAGCTGAGGGATCAGATGTTGTCAAGATAATCTCCACAGACCTCAGCAACTTTCACCAAGGAAGGTAGTCATCATAAGAGAAAAACAGAGCACTTAAAGTATGTTACTGTGCAAGGAAAACCTGCTTGTTGTTTTTTCTTTTTCAAATGAATATGTTGGAAATCAAGGCATGCTTCATCCAGTGTATGAAGCAAACCTGTATGCAAGTGGGGCCAAATAACATTCAGCTTAATAACTGTGCCAAAGCCATTAGTTCTTTTGAAAAGCTGCTTAGTAAAATTGTGCTAACAAAAAGGCAGATTCTTTTTGAATGTCACTTAAAAATTATTAATATCATCAACATGACAGCCATGATATGTTATATATTTGATCCATTCCTTTATTCCTAACCTATTTCCTCTACTTAGTTTTGCAATATGAATTGCAGGATTTCATCTTGAAGTAGCTTACCTACATTATAGTAGCCAACAGAAAGGTATTAAAGGTTTTGCAGATGGGGAAATAATGTTTGGAGCTCTGAGTATCTCAGAAGTTACAGCATAGGGAATAAGTATTTTAGTTCAGTTTTATGTTAAAACAATCAGCAAAATATAAGTGATCTTCCATTATAATTATCACTATCTTATTTCAAAATTAATGCTTCATATATTAATACCTAGAATGTCAGGATTTCATGGTCTCAAAATCATGAATTAATTCTGTACAACAAATGCATAGACCTTAGATGACGGTTGAATATAACTGTTACAAAATACTTCCCATTATGTAAAAATAAATTTTGTATTAATTTTTAATTGCAGCTATCTTCCTGCAATTATTCCCTTGGTCTGCCAGACACAAAAGAGCATAACATGACCAAATAACTAAGATTTGAGGAAGGCACACAGAGTGTTATCTGCCTATTATGCCTACAAGGCCAACCAAGTAACAGAGGAAGAGTCTGGAATAAGAAATCATCTAGCTTCAAATCCTTTCCTCAGCCTCCTAAACTTCTCATTGTAGATTGTATTGTATTATATATTTATGTTTTAATAGCAAACCAAATTACTCTTGCTATAAAAGGTATATCAGAGTATAACAACACTCTGGACAATAAAGGGCAAATTAAAGTTCTAAATAGCTTTTGCATCTGATTGACACAGGTTGTTTTCAAGAAAAATTAAAAAGAGGACATAGAAGAATTTTTTTAAATTATATGAAGAAAATCTAAACCAGTAGTACTGATATTCTGCTTTTAGTAACAACTGTTAACACTCCTGACTTATAAATTTTCCTCCTTGTAGAATTAAACATTTTTTTGCCCTTTTCAAACTGTTTCAATCCCATATTTTAAAACTAAATTTGAAGACTTGATCCAGGAATCAGTCAACATTTAACTATTTGAAAATACATATTCCTATAATTATACACATACAGATGTGTTAAAATTAAATTATTAATTTAAGATTGTTTTATTTTATAAAATTCATTTTAAGTTGCCTTATCTTAAGCTTGGTTGAAAATATTCCCTGCCCAGGGTTGAATTTCCTTGACATTTTTAGTCAAAGACTGTCTAAGAAGCCTGAGAGCAAGATTATGGAAATATCCAGTAGTTATTTGTAAACACTAAAAAATATCCCAGTGATCTTTTTGAGAAGACTCTAGGCTTTGGGATGGATACTTCAAGCATGAATATGCTTTAAGCTAGACATAGGCCTTTTGCCATCTTTGTTAAAAATCTGTCTGCATTTGTCAGAGTGATAAGTCTTTGAGATATAAATATCATCTGCCATTCCTGGCATCAGGGAGTATAAAGGAAAGCTTTTAAAGTCTAGGTTTGATCTCACTACTCTGACAGGAAAGGTGCTCCAGAACCTACTGCTGTCTTGATTACAAGTGATCTTCCAGTTGCCACCTCAACCTTATTCCTGGTCTTTTGTAGTTTTTTTGCAACAACAGTATTCATTTCCTTAAATAACCCTTTTTTCTTCCTCAATACCTTCGTAGCCTGCATTATACCTCCTCTTTTAACCTCTCCTCACCTATTAGTAGTCCTTCTTTGCAAAGTTAAATAGTTTGATTTAACTATTCCTAGCACACAGGTAACTACCAAAGTCATTTTATCAGATTTATTTTTTTTTAATAAGACCATGTTCAAATTTCTTGACTAAAACGTCTTCAATGTATCATCTAAAATCCCTTCAGATTGGCACTCGCTAAACAAAGACTCTCCAGACTCCCAGGGGTCTTAGAGCTGCCAGACCAATACCCCAGCATCGCAGAATGACCCAGCAAATTCGTCTTCACAGCTCTTACCTCCACACTCACAACACCTACCATCCCCACCAAGGAGCTGAACGGGATCCTTCCAGCTTGGAGGTCCAGAGGCAAAACTAATCTTTGTATCTAATAGTTACTTGCCGTGGTTTCAGGTTGATGGCAGCACGGACAAGAGGCATGGAGAGCAGGGGAGGGCAGGCACCAGACCTGACAAGCAGGAGACTGTTTCTTTTATGCTCTCCGTGACTCGCTCGGCCGTGCTTAGCCAGCAAGAGGAAGAAGCTGTATGATCTAAATGTAGAGAGGACAAACACCGGAACCGGTGTGCTGGAGGAAAGGGCTATAGAAATACACCGGGACTGACAGCCTGAGGGACAAACACAGAGACTGTCAGAGTCTGGGAGCCGCAGCCGAAGAGCATTCAAGAGAGCAGCAGACTCTGTGGATAAAGACTAGAGGAGAAATGGACTTGCAAGGTAACTGTTGGGAGTAGTAACCACCAATGCTGGAGAAAGTGGATCAGGGGAGAGCTAAGGATCTGACACAGTGGCAGGAAACTGCTATTGCCTCAGCAAAAGACTCTGAACAAGGTATTTGATTAACAAGGAGGGGAGGAACTGTGTGTAAGAATGTGTCAGAGAACAGACAAGGACCAAGGAATGGAGTATGCAACCAGAGTCCACAGGAGACACAGAAATCAAAGAGATTGGTTGAACAAGTGCCTCAGAGCAATGAGAGGACTGACTAGGCAAGCATGGGAAGGGCTGTGACACGGAGGAGTGAAACAAGAACTAAAAGTGAGAGCAGAAGGGCAAAGGTCAGCAGAGGAGTGAGGACTGGACAGTGAGGAAGGAGCTAGTGATGGAGCAGAGGCAGGTCAGGAGAAGGCTGGAGGAGACATGGCAGAAGGAGCCACATTTGGGAAGAATGAGCACAGGAAAGCTCATTCCCCTAAGGAGCATGGTAGGAAACAGAAATTTCACCCCAATTCCAACTATTACCGAACAGCTGAGAGTTCCTCTAGAAAAAAATACCTGTTCCCCTGTGTTAGTGATTCATATGGAGGAATACAAGTGTCATCAATCTCTCCCCGAAATCCAACAGCAGAATTTTCTGTGGTGTAGTTGAAGTGTCAAAACCTGCCTATAAGCTACACAACAGAGCTTTGTTTTTATGTTTTTAACAACATTAGGAAATTAAACACAAAGCTCCTGTTAAAATACTTTCCTTAAGGCTGCAAAGTTAAGCACTAAAATGATACTGAATTCCATATTTAAGGTTCACCATGCAGCCTTAATTCAGCCTGCTTATTTTTAAGTCATGATGCAGTCATAATGACATGATCGTATACTATTACATCCTCACTGTCTTTCTCTTATTCAGTGCAAATGATGGGTGATATTCACTCCATAAACAGTTATTCAGTGTTTTGCTTTGTGATCCTCTGTTCAATGGGCAGCCTCAGAATTTAACTTACTTCATGCTATTTAAATACTGGTGTGAAGAAGAAATTATTATTTCATAGACTGTTTCGTGCTACTTATTACTACAGTAGTATCTGACTGCTTCACTGCCATTGCACAGCATGCAAACTGAAACCAGGAGGTCAATTTTATTACCTAGGTGAAATTGAGATGCCAGGGATCTGGCATTTATAAAAATTATGTATCAGTAATATTCAGACTACAGCACACGTGGAGTTCAGTGGTGAATGGCAGCTTGAGAACTTCTATAAACCCAACAACATGCTTTGTCAGGCATTTAGAAAATGGAAGATAAAAAAATGTTTTAAGCCAGTTGTTCAGCACATTCACAATAACCTTGTGCCACCCTTCAATCTCCAAGACAACACTTCCTGCTTTTTAAAAGAAATGAGATCCTCTCTCTTCCTGCAATCTCCTGTTTTATTCATTTACACACTTTACAACTTCTTCAGCAGAACTCCTACACATAAGAGTCATCCTAAGAGCACTTCCATCCTGTTCTGAATATAGAGTACATTCCATGAAAAACCAGTACACCATCATACAATTAAAGTCCGTATGACAACACAGATGCATAATCCTCTGAATTAAAACTGCATGTATAACCTTAATTCCAGTGCTTCATAATATCTGAAGACTTGCCTCTGTCAAACTATCCTTTTAACATCATACCCATGTGTAGTGTTACATATGAATACAAATGGATAAGGGAGTCCCTTGCTATATAAAGATGTACTTTTTATGTGCCACAGTAGGATGTTACACAATACAACTGTGGCAGTAAAGGAAAAGGAAACATCTGCATTTAGACTATAATTACTATGCATTTGTGAGACAATTACTGGCCATTTTAAGTTGTGCAAACAACACTATCAACAAGATCAGAGCTGATAATTTTTTTTTAACCTACCTTCAGCTACTGTACAGAATTTATCATTTATAATCACTTACATAAAATGGTTTTTTCTACAGTTAAGACCACTAGCACATTTTAGCAGCTTAGGTTTATATTACTACCTCTCACAAAAGGACACTGGGACCTAAAAAAGAAAAATTCTGAACAGTTAAAATTTAATTAAGTGAGGCTATTCTGCATGCATATAGTAAAATGTTATCAGTGAACACAGAATCCCAGTTAATACAAATGATGGCAAGATGACAGTGGCAAAAAAAACCCTATTAGATATTTTTCTAGCCAGAGTTTTACAGCTCTATTTCTTTGATACAACAGTTGAAGAATGTTTTATCTCCTTTGCTTCTAATTTAGTAGCAAGTTAGCTTCTGCTCCAAGGACCAAGGGTGCACTTTGACCCTCTTTCAACACTTTAGGTCAAAGTGGGTCAGAATGGTTTAACTCTCATCCCATTTTCAGTAAATAAGCATTTGCCCTGGGAATGAAAATTGACTCAGACAAAAATTGTGTAGAATCAGCTCACCTATCAAGACAAATCCTGCTACATTAGAGGGCTTTGCCCATAGGTGTAGGATGATTTGCAACAGTGTATAAAAAATAACATAGATTTGATATGATTTTCAAACACATAACTTTAAATCTAAGTAAATACATTCAAAACAATCATGATCTGCCACCACAGACGACAATCAATTCAAATGACCTTAACTCTCCAAGTAAGAGCTAGCAGTGAAGTCAGTTAAGGGGCTCTAAATATGGATTTGTACTGTTACTGCTATGTCATTTTACATGCATGTGTCATCAATAATTATTAGCACTGTTGCCATTAACTTCTTTCTTTTATACTATGCCTGATAGCTGTAGTAACTCATCTACAGGAAAAAAAAAGTCACTAGGAAGACAACAATAATTTTAAATCCCAGACCTAATTCTTAGCATATCACTGTTGTGTTTTAGGAAAAAGTAGTTGTAAAATTGTAAAGCTATCACCTCCCTGGACTATTGAAACTCATGACAATACACCTTCAAAAAATCCCTTCAAAAACCTAAACTGCCTAGGAGCTGGGCAAAAGGAGTGGAAGAAATGGGCAATGCAATGGATGAGCTGCAGGGTGGAGAGGGAAAAGCAGCCAAGAGGAAATCTGGAGCAGGCAACAAGGGAGGAGGTCACAGAAGCTGGAAGAACAGTGGGAAAATGAACTTTTTGGGCAAAACAGTTTATGAAGAATATGTCAGTAAGGAGTTACTTATTATGAGAAAAACAGTAATACAGCACTCCAAAAAAAAGCTGTAGACAGTCTCTTGTGTGTAGGTCTGGAAAGAGAAGTCAACCTAAGGGCCACTGAAGATTTTCTCTTTATTTCAGAGATGACTGGATTTAGCATTTATAGTCATATTTGCAAAGATCCTATGCACCTAAAATAGATTCCTTGAGGTATTTTACAAAATGTTTAAGGTGGCTAGATGCTTAAATCTTATTAAAAACTTTATGAAACAATCACTTAATAAACTGTCAGGAGCTTCTCAAAATCCCCATCAATATCCTTTAAGTCTTTGTCCTGGTTTCAGCTGTCATAGGGCTTTTTGCTTCCTAGTAGCTGGTACAGTGCCGTGCTTTGGATTTAGGGTAAGAATAATGTTGATAACACACTGATGTTTTAGTTGTTGCTTACTGGGGCTGACACTACATCAAGGACTCTTCACCTTCTCATGTTGCTCGCCCAGGACTGCTGACCCCAAAGGATCAAGGGGATGTTCCATACCATCTGGTGTCATGTAGAACAATAAAACTGGGGGGAGAGTTGGCTGGAGGGTGGCAGCCTCCTGTTCAGGAACTGGCTGGGCATCAGTCAGCAGGTGGTGTGCAACTACACTGGGCATCACTTGTTTCATATATTCTTTTATAATTATTATTATTATTTTCCCTTCCTTTTCTGTCCTATTAAACTGTCTTTATCTCAAACCACAAGTTTTACCTTTGTCTTATTCTATCCCCCATCCCACTGGGGGGGAGTGAGCAAACAGCTCTGTGGTGTTTAGCTGCCTGACAGGTTAAACCATAGCAGTCATAAAAATGGAAAATAATGCAGTCCTTGTTTCCCTTTTCATATACATTAACATGTTCTCTGTGTTTCTTCATTATGGATATGCTCAAATGGTCCTGAGAGAGGACGTGTGTGTGTGCGCACACACGTGCATGCACAGTCCGGTAGCTCACAGCTGTGTCGTACATTTGAGAATGTTAATATAGTCATAGAATCACAGAATATGCTGAGTTGGAAGGGACCCACAAGGATCATCGAGTCCAACCCTTAGCCCTGCACAGGACCATCCCCAAGAGTCACACCATGTGCCTGAGAGTATCATTCAAATGCTTGAACTGTGTCAGGCTTGGCGCTGTGACCACTTCCCTGGGGAGCCTGTTCCAGTGCCCAGCCACCCTCTGGGTGAAGAACCTTTTTCTAATATCCAACCTAAAACTCCTCTGACACAACTTCAGGCCATTCCCTTGGCTCCTGTCACTGGTCAGCATAGAGAAGAGATCAGTGTCTGCCCCTCCTCTTCCCCTCACAAGGAACTTGTAGACTGCAATGAGGTTTCCCCTCAGTCTGCTCTTCTCCAGGCTGAACACACTAAGTGACCTCAGCCACTCCTCATATGGCTTCCCCTCAAGGCCCTTCACCATCTTTGTTGCCCTCCTTTGGACACTCTCCAACAGCTTAATATCTTTGTTATATTGGGTGTCCAAAACTGCACACAATATTCAAGGTGAGGCCGCCTCAGTGCAGAGCAGAGAGGGACAATCACCTCCCTCGACTGGCTGGTGATGCTTTGCCTGATGCCCCCCAGGACACAGTTGGCCCTCCTGGCTGCCAGGGCACTGCTGACTCAGATTCAACTTGCCGTTTACCAGGATCCCCAGGTCCCTTTCTGTGGCACTGCTTTCCAGCATCATGTTAAGAAAAATGCTGAAAGTGAAAGATGGTATGATAATGTTTTGCCAAGTTTTCTTCTAATGCAATTCGCAGGAGACAAAATCCAACACTAGCAGATGTCTCCAAAAGAAAGATGATATGAATGCAATCTATAGATTAAATAGGTAACACTTGGAATTAACCAAGTCTTGTGCAGGGTGATGGGTAATATTTGCTTGTCGTCTCTATTAGGTCATTGAAATAGGACACATGATACTGGAAAACTAGTAAATAACAGTAGAGTAAGAATAAAAGGAAATTAACAAAATGAAATAGCGATTATTTAATGAGACATATTAAAACCTTCTAAAAAGCCCTGTAGAACAACTTCATCCACGTGAAATAATTCATCTCAGGTAGGTTAAGTGTCAACTAACACCCGGAATTCTTCTATAAATTATTTGGTATCAGATGTTTAAAAAAAACTCCAAAGTGTTTCTTATACAGAATTGTAATACTGGTTTTCCTGTAAGTTTTAAGGCTTAAACACATAAAAGCAAAAACCAGGATAGCTGAATAAGACCATGAATGGGACAACTCATGGCTTTACACGCATTAAAAACTGATTTAGCTTTGCTTTCATGGTTTCTTCAACAGGGTCTTTACACTGCCAAATGAAGCTGCTCATATCCGTTGTTTTTTTCCACATGTGACCTCCCAGACATCTGACCTCCTTCAGGTTTCCATGTAGCGACTTGTAGCAATGCTGCACCCACCCCTAAGGAGCTAAATTGCTGCAGCAAAGGTCAGTCTTTAGTTAATTAAAAACCCCAAGGGATACCTGCAAGAATCAGTGCTTCTGAGATCATTATTTGTCATCAGTTTATTCTTGGTAGGTTACTTCAGAGATACTTTTTTAAACACTATTCCATAGATAATCCACTCAATATATGCTGTTGCTACACTTCAGGGGCACAATAGACCAATAACTCTGGATGTGTAAAGTACAGGGCTTTGAGAAGAAACAGGGATTTCACATCTGAAAGTAAGCAACCAAATTTATTTATGTCCCAATCTCTGTAGTCTCACCTGATGCACATCTTACAGAGATCTTGTTATGATAAACACAAGTGTAAATTTTGATACATGTCATGATCTTAAATAATCCTTGGTGACTGCATGAGTTGGGCAGTTTAGTAGCCCTTCAAACTGTTTAACAATGGAGATATCAAAAGATGCTGCTTTGATGGCATCCCTTTTCCACTATGTTTGTAGACATACAGGTGAAATTAGAATTTGGCAGAACTGTATGTCTACCTGACTCCACAGCTCAGGAGCCAGATTTGTTTATACAAACTCAAGGCCATCTTTTGTTCCAGCCCAGCACAAGGTGTGGGGGGCAGAAATGTTAATAATTTGCAGAGTCTTATACTTTTGCTTCAGAGCAGACCACTATTTAAAACATGGATAATATTTGCAAAATGCTTGTAATAGAACCCTCAGTTTAAAATTTGCCCTGGAGAAGTATTGCTATGCAGCAGCAAGCTCATGACAGGAGACTTTTGCACATCCTTCCACACCTTCAGAAAATTTAACTACCTTTACAGAGTCAGCTACCCAATTCATGAAAGGAGTGATATATAACACTCCTTTGACTTGCACGAAGTCATGCTAAATTAAAGAACGCAGATGTGTTTCTTCTCAAGAGTTCTCTGTTGTGTTCAAAAACTCAAAGCATGCTCCAGTAATATGTATCTTTACTCTCCTCAGTGTGAAGCTGATGTAAAACTGTCACCTATGGAGAATATCAGCACAAAGAATACAGCCACCAATGAGAGGGTGACCTACAGGGCACAAAATAGAACAATGTGCCCTAAAAGGGGTAAGCTTCACAGCACTATGTTCGTGTTGCACCAAGTAAGATGAGTAAAAGTGAAAATGGCTATAAACTCTGTACAGTAAGAATTGGTATTAGCACAAAATGTATTTAATTACCTGGAAGGTGTAAAAAAAAAAAATGAAATTTTCAGAGAAAACTAAAGTTTATTTCTGCAAACATCTGCTTGTGCAGATTTTCAAGGGGAGCAATTATTGTCTTCAGCGTGATTACTCCCATCCACACAATTACACCTAATTTAGTTCTGACGAGATCAGGGACTATGCTGGAAAGATCTCAGATTGCTATGCAGGAAGTGAGAAATAATACAAGCAAATTCAGATAATTATAGCACCAGCCAGGAAACTGAAAAACAAGACTTAGGCACAACAAAATCAAACAAATACAAAATGGTGTAAATTAGCAGGAATAAGAAAACCCAGCATCTAAACACCCACCAAAACTTTTCATGAAATGTTTAAAAAGTCTTTAAGCATACATCTTAATATAGCAACAAAGCAGGCTAACATATTTTCGGATTGATTACTCAAAAATTTCCTGGAGCAAAGAAAAAGCTTTCCAGAAGACTGTTTTATAGTTACTTTGGAGATACCTTTCTTTTCAGAAAATAGGGACAAAAAGGCGTGAGTAGGGGGAAAACAAAACTGAAAACTGTTTCATGAGGAGAAACTGTCTTCTGGTTAGCAGACATCATACATCATTTTTTCAAGTGATGACTAAGCAGAATATGGCCATACCTGCCTACAAATATTTCTGGAATATAAACTTCAAGACAACAGATGATTTATTTAAAGTGGCTCAAGTGGGCAGAGCTGGGAATAACGGGGGAAGAAAGAGAAAGAAATTATGCAGACTAACAGGAGCATTTCTGGCACTGAATCACGTAAAATTCTACAAAGCCAAATGAAGGCCAAAAGTCTCTGAGCTTTGAAACATTGAGACAAAGTGGGATGAAGATGTGCCAAACTGCGAGATGGACGATATTGTGATTGCCTGGAACTTCACAATGCTGCGGAGATTTGTCATGGCATAAACCTTATTCACTCTGTCACCATGGCATTAATAATACATTCAGAATAACTTACAATGTCCATGAGAAATTAAATTGGTGACTTAAGTTTTCTGGATTGTAGTCTAATAAAGATAATGATTTATTCTTTTTCTGTAGAAATGTGAGTTCATCAAGGCTGTAGAAGGAAAGGCTTTCAAAAGAACTGTATAACGCTGCATAAAAGATACACTGCAAAAGCAATTTCAAGGAGGTGACATAATGGTGACAGCACTAAGAGAAGTTTTCTCTAAATCTGAGATTTATTACTGCTTCAGTGGTAGGTCTTGTCAGACACAGTGGACACATGAAATAAGAGGAAGGTGAACTTCTATAGTAACACTGAATATTTTCTATTCTTACACTTCTTTCTTTTGCTGGTCCTGAAGCCCCTGACGTGTTACTGACTTTGGGGGAAAGCAGGGTTTTCTTAGCTTCAATAATCCATTATTCAAAGCCTGTTTTGCTGCTTACACCATTTATACAGTTTTAGCTCTTTAATTCAGCAGCACTGATGCTCTTTTTCCAGTGTTGGTAATCAGTGGTAGTTAGTAACAGCCTAAGCAATTACAGACAGGCATAGGCCTACCATGGAAAAAATTATGAACAACTGAACCTTAAAGGGAATTAAAAAACCCCATAGGAGTGACATGGAAAATAATAGAGGAGATGATGGAAGAGATTAAAGAAGGACAACAAAGCAGGGAGAGGAACAGAAGTGAATAATGAACAGAGGAGAGCCTGGTGGGAGGCTGGAGACCCAGTAAGAATTACAGAACTAGACAAAATGGTCTAGAGAGTAAAATAGGATGGGAGTGAAAGGGAGATGGTTAAAAAGAAAGGACAATCAGATCCTTTAAGAAGAGCAAAAGATGAATCCATCAGGTCAAATTAAACCACAGAATCTTGAGCACTCAAAAATAAATTATAAGTAGAAACATGAGAGAATAGAGGAAACTGGGGAGTAGTGGAATGAAAGCAGAGAAATGGAATGGATCAACTAATAAGTAAGAATTCTAGCAGTCGTTGGCAGCTCTGGCTTTCTTTTCTTTGTACAAGTTTCTTGCTCTCTCTGAGGCAATGTAATTCCACTAAGGAAGGCTTTCTCAAACTGTCTTCAGACCTCATTGATAATTTTTGGTGTTCAATTACCACCAGTCTAGGAGGGTTCAGTTAGAATGCAGCAACGTCAAGATAATATTTTTTAGGGTATGCTCAATATCATTTTAATAATACTGACTTAGTAGAAGTAGTTCAAGCCCCTTCATATTGGCACAAATAAGTTAGTCAGAAAATGCATCAAAGCAGTGAGCTCTCATTAATAAAAGAAATGCATTATGTCTGCAAGACATAATATGTCTTCATGCACATTTACATTAGGAACTGTATGTTTCAATGAATTGTCATATTTCCACACAAAAAGGACATTATCAGTATTAATAGAACTGGACATAGATCAAGTTGAGAAGCTAACAATGATAAGGCTTCATCTAAGTTTTGTTGAGCAGAAAGATTATAAATACTCTATAAAGCAGAAGAGACCTCAAAATTGGATCTAGTAATAAGATTTCATATAAATCGGGTTCAGTACATAGCACCTCTGATAAATCTGAGTGAGGAATTTCAATAACATACATATGCACTATAAAAACCTGTTTACTAATATCACTATAAACTATCAAATTAAATATCTTATTTGAATATTGACTGTAGACTGAATATTAAAGAAAAAAATCAAAATTCAAAAAACATTCTTCTTATGCTGAACATAAGAACTGAAAAGATTTTTAAACTGAGGAACAGAATATGGATAGCCCAAAAAATAGAATTGTATCACATGACTCTCTAATATACTTTGAGTGCTATTTATCCCTAAAGGTAGAATACTTACAGGCTTTCGAGTTGGGGTAACTTGAACAGAATGGTAAAATTCTGGTTGGACTCGGCTGCTTTTCTTGATTTTTCTTTTTCTTACAGAAGTCTCCTGCTCACTTAGATGGTGAGCTTCCACTATAGGTTGTGTTTCTTCAAGGCGAGGTGCTACACGTCTTCGAGCATGACGAGGACTTGATCTAAAGCCCTGTAACAGAAAAAGGCATCATCGTGTTTGGCATCTCCCCAAATGGAGCCATGTGACATCAGCAAAATCACACAGGATCTTAACAACAACTTGACGTACAGGCATGCTCACCTTACATTAATGGAATGTCCATATATACTGCATGTAACAATAAAGAGATGTTGCCAAGTGCTGTTAATATCACATATGTTTTATATTTCTAAATCACATGTATTATTGAAAGAGGTAGTAGCAGTAACTCTTGTTGCTTTTCTTTATAAGCTCATACTTTTAGTTATTTATAACTAAATAGTTCTAATTTAAAAATTATAATTAAAATTTTCCAGGTTAATTCTTGGCCTCACAAGAAATTGTTTCAGGGAGTGTGAGCTTCAAAGGTGCCTTTTTTTTTTCCTGAGAATGAAAATGAAGAAAAATTGGTAGATGGTAACAATTATAACCAACATTTCTTGTTAAGAGTTCAGATAGTGCTAGAGTTTGGGGAAAACCTTACCATTTGGAATAAATAATTAAGACAGAGTGCTGTCTTTCATTATCATCTGAGAAATACAGATATATTTGGCCAAATTAATAAACTCAGGAAAAGCTGCCCTTCAGAAATGCTTTTCAGAGGCTTGCTGAGAAAACCTCTGAGCAACATCCAAAACGGTTCATGGCCTTATAGAATTTCATTCCTTTAATGGCAACATGTATCATGCTATCCCTCTATTGCTACCTGCAGAGCATTTACAATGAGAATTCTCTCATTTTATTGAGTCCCCTCATGAGCATGCACAGGGCCTGACATGCATCATTTGTACTGAATACAATATTGGTTAATATTAAACTTGGCCAGGTCATAATATCCATTCACTTAGTCACATCAGCTTTCAGATTAAGTGAGCCAAATCTATGCCCTTAGTGACAGTCTGCAGTTTAAAGGCTACATTTCCTTTCAAAACTAAGAATAGATGCAACAATTCCTAATTTTCTGCCTTCTTTTCTTCTAGGTAAATATCTCTGCTGAAGTCCTTATGTAACAAAGTCAACATTCAGAAATGGCTGGTCCATGTAAAGATTCGAACTTCTCCATGGTTAGATTTTAGATAAAACTCAAGAAATTTATATTGTGAATCTAAATATCCTGCATTCCTACCAGCAGAAAACTAGTGGGAACAATACATTTCCATATAAACCTGCCGGGGTTTTTTCCCCATTCCCTTAGCTTTTGTGTTTTGTGGAGGTTTTTGCCTTTTTTGTTGTTGTTTTAATTAAGAAATCAGCATAGCAAAGTTATGCTAAAATGCTGGTTTGAAGCAATTGAAAGTAGATGCATGGCTCTGTGAAAATGGGATTTACTTGTCTAATGTTCATGAGACTGCAAGAGAGGACAGCAGCACCCTGTTCTGGACACTCAGACAGACAAACAGGTATCTTCATTATTTAAAGGTGTTCTCCATTCAGTAAATATATATTTAAATGGCCAAAACACACAAACACATATTTACATACACATGCTAGTGATTGCTACAGATACACATGGCATGCAACAGATGATGTGAAAAGGTGAAGTGACATGGTGAAGTAAATTCCAGGTAACAACCTTCTACTCCTGAACACTGGAGAAGAGGGACAGGAATAGACCGCAGCTTTACTTAGTCAGTCTGGAAGGTTCATATATGTGGTGCAACAGTGCTATGAAATTTCATGGCTAGGCTTCGCGAACGAAGATTTGGGAAGGCTCTATCCACGTTTGTTACAGGCACACTGGTGGCTTATGAGGCCAATACATGACAGACATATCCGATTGCAAAAGGCACAGCAGAAAGACTCCTTAGATGGTGTATTCTGCGAGACACGGTTCTTTCTGCATTGCCTTTTCAGTGCTATGAAATACATATGATGCAAAGGTATGGACAAAATTTCTTCAGTCTTTTTTTTATGATCCCTCTTACTCTACTGAAGCAATAGAATTGTTCAGACTACAGGTAGGGACAGACTTTGACACCCTGTATCATAATGGAATCCATATCAACCAAAGCAAGCAGCAAAGTGAAAGCCACTGCACCAGAAGATCTGCACAGATTTAGGAGGCTCTCCAAAGATTCAGAGATGTAGATCTGTGAAACACTCTGCCACACTATTGCAATGGCAAAGCTTATTGCCTCATTTTGTTTCTACACTGTGAAATATCTAACAGATACTTACAATGTATCATTCAACGTGATACTAGGGACTATTCAGGATAACAGGGAAAAATACAACACGGGGAGCCTACTATTACAGAGCTTACTGCTCATGGAAATTTTCTTTTAGAAAAAATGTTAGTGTGCATCAGGGATTATTCCATACTAAATTAAAATATTCCTCAAGAGACTAAAATACCCAACAAATATATTCCAAGTTCTGAAATCAAAATAGATTTTCTAAATGCATTATTGTTCATTCAGACATGATGGCTACTGGCTGAAGCCTTGTGACATACCCTGCACTGCAGCTGCTCCCTCGCCACACTCCCATTAGCCAGATAAAACTCTTCTGGAAAGTATGTTTATGTAACAGAAGCATTGATAGAAGCTAAGCAGCTCTGTAAGTGCTCAGAAACACATGCCAGATAGGGATTTAAGAATGCGAATCTATCTCACTGAGTGGCTTCACCTCAAAATATGTCAAGGTTTACTGATTAAGTATTATGTTTCAATATGAAAAAGTCACCTGTGACCTAGAAAAATCTGTTTGTAGACAATGTTTCGCCTTGACATTTTATATATTTTTCTCTTTTGCTGTTTATTGCTAACAGGAAAATGGGATCTTTATCTCTTTAAGAGCTCATCTGCTTCTGTTTGCTGAAGCTTATTCTTCTCTTGAAGTCATAATCTGCCTGCAGCATCACAAATGGTTTCTGTGGGGAGGATTAAAATGTGATAAAGGCAGAGGATCTTGATTTCAGGTGGAAAATTAATTCCGTATCAACAAAGATAACGTTGCAAGGGCAGAGTCCTCAGACCAAAACCCCAAATGCTTACTCATTCCTGCAATGAGACTTTGCCAGAACGAAGACCCAAATCTGGAAATTTTCAAAATTTGGTAGTCAAAAATGAAAACAGGAGTCAAAAGTGATGTAAATTACGGAAGTTGCTACTCTTATGATCACTGCAAAACTAGAATGGCCAGTAATTCCTTCTAAGCAGTGAAGTGAACAGAAGCTTCTTGTGTCATGTGTGTTATTTATCCTTCGGTTTAGCCCAGAATTGAAAACATCATGTTAATACAGCAATCAAAATAAAAAATGTGGAAATCACAAAAATATCTCTTTGGCAAAGACAGCACTATTTTAAATGTTAAGTCAGTGCTCACAGAAGAGCAGAAAAGTGTTACAAAATATGCAGGGAAGCACAACATATCACCTGAGACCAAATTACTGAGGAAACACTGGAGATTTTAAAATCACACTGATAATACAATGAGGTTGCTCTAACACCATTAAGCAATTTGTAATTTCCACTATCATGTGAATGCTGTGTCACTGGGCAGTGACAAACTTTTTCTTGTTCTTTGTGCTGGGAGTGAGTTGCTCATTACTAGACCCTACTGCCTGACTCATTTTTGTGCCTGTAAAATTCTGAAACAAGGCAAACCAAACAAAACTCCAACTATGTATTTTAGGAAGTCTGTCTTCCAAAAACTAAAATAGCTGCACAAATATTTACACTAAAGTAAACTAAACTTTCTTGAGGAAACAATACAGATGATCACCAGCACCAGTTTTAGATATATCAGAGGAAGACAAGAGGCAAACTCAACCTGGGATTATCTTCTCTCCAAAAGCATTCATGTGCATCCTTCCAGTTAGAGTCTGTTTGAATCCCTCAAGAATGATCTCCCTAATCAATCAGCAGGAATAGAGGTGTCTCTGGAGGCTGTTGCAGAGCCAAAGCCTAGTCCACCTGCTCTCGAGGGAATTTTTCTGTCTGAGGAAGCAGGCTAGGGAAATCAGCCTCTTTTACCTGAAATTCATCCTTTTAAGTCTTCTCTGAAATTGTGGGGTGGGCTTTTTTTTCCTGGAATGAAGTGTGATAATATTGAAAGAACCTGTTCTGTCTATCTTTACACCCAAATCAATGATGACTGTTGCCAGCCTGGGCACTGCATGCCAGAGAACACTGTGTAAAATTACTTTCATGGTAAGGTGTTCTGTAAAAAAATATCTTCTTATCCAGCCAAGTTTTAACTTCACATCTCTGATTCAGTGACCAATTTCTTGTCTATAGAAACACATGTGGGTTTCCTCTGACCAAAGTTCATCAGATCTCCCCTCCCTGGGTTGCCTTTTGACCCACAGAAGCCAGCAGGGCAGATGAACCATTCCTTAACAGTACCTATTTCTCTACCTGTAACGGGAGCCCAGGCTGACTACTTCACTTATAGACATCCCTGCTGTCAGTATCCAAAATTAGATAGGATGGATCAGACCTATGATGGTTAGGTTTTGGTCTGCCTTCAATACAGTATTCATCATTCCATACATATTTTATCATCAGACTTCCTCTTATTTTCCTCCTTCTACATGAAATTATTCTGGTCTCTTCTATTTTTTTTTTTCTTCTCACATGTTTACATTTCCTTATTCACAGACATCACTCTTGCTGGATCCCTGTAATTCAGCACACTACTCTATATAAATCCATATTACTGATATATATAATAGTAGAACATTTCCCATCCCACCTTCTTTCTGATGAGGCTATACATCTAAAAGTGGTCTTCACTGAACTGTCAAAAGTCATTCAGAAGTCCCTTGCTGGAGACCATACAGCTAAAAATTAAGAAAGAGGCTAAAGACTTTTCTCTTTAATATACTCAACCTTGCATTTCTGAACATCATTTGTCTGTTTATTTGCCCTATTTCTTCAGTGTGGTCTGGTATTTGATAACCAAGTACATCATACTCTGCTATCCTTGCTATGTTTTTGCTTATTATCATTCCCAAATCATCCATCATAAAAAACATCCTAAAAAACTTGTCTAATTTTGCCTTTTTTTTTTTTTTTTAAATTTACAGAAAAGTATATTTTGCTTAATGTGTTGCACCTTTTTCTTTCACTGTCTTAGGTTTTCTGTATTTATTTTAATTCTTTGTCTGGTACTTGAATAGCACCATATGAATACATCAGTGCTATCCCATGTGTGCCTTATTGCTTTAGTGATATGAATCTCTGACTTATACGTTCTTTCAATGCACAATTGTATTAATTCACCAGATCCTTTTCCTCTCCATTCTAGCTTCTACTAACCCTACTGCCTTCATCATACATTATCTATTATTTTTATGCTTGATAAGAAACCATATTCGGTTTTCATTTTTTCCAGTGTATAATTATTTTATGTAGAATATATTGGATGATCTTGAACCCAACCTTTCAAGCCAGTATGTGCTTTCAGAATCAACAAACATTAATATCATGAAGGTAAGAGTGCATTATCTCACGTCCAGCTATAATCAACAGAAATCTTTGCATTAACTTCAGTGGGCACTGGACTGCAGCCCAGTTTACCTTCTGGCAGAACTTCAGTAAATCACAGAAAAAGTGCTAGCTAGCATCAAGCCATAATTCAATGACAACAGAACTCAACTGCGTTTGCAAAGGCCTGTACAGATATTTGAATAAGTCCTGTAGATTAATGTACTTTTCAAGGTGCACTAATGAATATTAAAGCCAAAAGAAGCTCAGATAGGATATCCAACCTCATGCGCTTGCTTTTAAGGTTTTTGACAGTGGTTGTATGTGCATGAGAATTGTCATCTATTACCATTGTCAATTAATGGCCTCAAGAAACAGTTTTCAAATTGTCAGTTACCGCCTGTTTAAAGCTTGAAACTTTCATTTATATGCAACCTACAACGTCTTAGGGCCTGAGCCATTAGACTGCATAGTATCAAATCCGTTCTCAAGATGCTGGTGTTCTCAGCTGTTTTGTAGTCAAGCTGAAACAGAATTAAACCCCATAGTTGGAGTACCTACTTGAACTAAAAAGGCAAGTTTAATTCAATAACTTTATTGTATGAAATTCCCCTGCACACTGAAAGAGAAAAATCTGAGATTCTATCTGCTACAAAGAGAACATATATATATATATGCATCTATATTGTAAGAATAGTTTCAAAAAATGACCAAGATTGCATTATTCTCCTCTTTCCTCTTCCATAGTGATTTCCATCCCAAATATCATCAGTTTACAAAGAAAACCAAAAAAAAAACCCACAAAAAACAACCTATATTTATTTAACTGCCAGTTCTGCCAGTTCAACACAAAATCCAAGATTCAAGTTAAATTCTCTGAGCTATTAATACATCCTCTTTAATAGTGAAGATCGCTAAGTAATGCAAAGTCTTAATTTTCTATCGCAGGAAGATTATCTACACTCACTGACTGTATTACTTCACAAACACTCAAGGAGGATGCAACTGCATTTGATTCTATCAGGATTCTTTCTTAATTCTATCAGGACTGAAAAAACAGACTGCAACCTTTTTTTGTGTGTGTGGGGTTCTCTTGATTTTATTTTTTTAATCTTGCAAAGGGTTATTCCTATAAGGATCTGAATCAGGATTTAAAACATAAAATGTATGATTTTACATTCAATTTCCCATTCCACTCCCTCATTAGCAAGCTTTCACTGATGCTTCTTCTCATGCCTTATGTTATTTTAGGAGATATTATTCTTATCTTCTAAACCTAAGCTCTAAGCAGTGCTGGAACCATTTCTCAAATATTGAAGACTGTGATTTGGCACGTGTCATATTCCAAGATAAGTCCACACATTCAAAGGCATCTAAAGCAATTGTCTTTTACATAACCTGAACAAGATTGCTCTTCCAACGGAGTTCATGAAATAGAACATCAATAACCTGCTTTCCAGTTCATAAGCAAGTACCTGAGTATGTACACAGGAGCCTTTGTGTGAAGCTAGGTTTAGGTGTGAATTTAGAATACAATTTCTAATAACCCATGCTGTGTTACACTTCTATTTTACATGATGTCTTTGGTTTTTCCTGTCATAAGGTCAGGATTCCGGTCAAGCACAGGTAAGCTATAACACTAGGAAAATCTGATGATCTGCAAGCAAATAGCATGCCCAGTCATGCCTCAAGATACCCTTTAAATACTCTTTCCTGTCTAAACCTATAAGCCACAAAAGCTGGCCTGTTCTCTAAGCAGTCCTATCATTCTCTGACAAGAAGACTTGCAGCTTTCCATGGCTGCCTTGCCTTTGCAATGGTTTGTCCCACTTCCTTCCCTGTTACCTCAGCATTGCAAGCCTACAGTAGGAAGGGAACAATTATTTAAGAAAAAAAATAAATCAGAAAACTCCTTAATCAGTAGTCTGCAAGGGAAAGTTTCATTTAAAATATACTAGTGCATTCCCCAAGCATGTCCCTTTTCTACCGCTGACTCCTTCATTTTCCATCTCATCATGTCTCCTTGTCTTGGGCAGTGTCCTGTATACATTAAGAATCTACCATTAGAAATTAGCTTTAAATATTAAAATACAGTAAGAAGGAGAATAAGAAATAATAGACATTGCTAAAGCATTGCAGTGCTGCACAACATTTAGTACCAAGAAATTACTGTCCTCTGTCCAGTGTGCTTGTTTGAAAGAAACCATTAAGAAAATTTATGCTACCACAGCATGTGAAGATGGGTCTGCGTTTTTTCAATTATAAAATAGATGCATAACTGATGGAAGACTTAGCAGGAATATATTAGAAAAAGATACCTAGGCTGGAATTCAGATATCTATTAAGATACCCAGATTCAAATACCAACAGGATACCTGAATGGGTCCCTGCTTCAGCAGCAACTAGACTAAGCTCCTGTTATTACCAATAAAAAATTTAGTTGACGCATTCAGTGAGGCTGTAAGAACCATTCAGCTCATCCTGAAGCAGACACCTACACTAGGTCAGCTGAGCTCTAGCTCTATAGACTATAAGCTGTAAATGTCTACAGTGAGTTTATTGGGCTGAATGAGGGGATGCTGGTTTTGCAAAGTCACTTTCCAACTCCAGCAGCACTTCACATGAAGGAAGGTAGTGGCAGCAGATCAGAAGGGAATGATACCTTGAGCTGGTTGTATCATTTTGTTCTCTCTAGAACATTATGTATTTCAGTATAGTTAATGCTATCAATTTATATAATCATCAAATAAGTCTGTAAGAACTGTGTTTCACTTCCAGTTCACTCTACTATCTACCTTGCCGTCCTGAAGCTGAGTGCAGTATTTAAACAGCTGAGTGGACAGGCGAGATAAGGACTTTGGCACAACTTCCAAGAAATGTGCCTTTGCCCAAACATCAACTGCAGTTAGTTTCTGTAGCTGATGTGGTGTTTTCACACTTTAGTCACAACTCATGTTTCATTTCCGCTGATGAGTCAGGAACTGCAAAGCTCTGACTCTCCTTGATGCAAGGCAGTAGGGCACAAGGGAGCACAGCAGGGGCTCAGACACTTTGGATCCACATAGCAGGTACCCAGGCTCACCAGTGAACTAGAAGCATGAGGAATAAGCATAAAAACAAGGCAGCTTTGCTAGATTTAGGTCTAGAGCAGCTGTCTCAACTGTGAGCCTGACAATATGCTAAAGGATCTCTACCACACAGTGCTGAGTCCTTGCCCTGGGAGGCTGCAGGAGCCCACGTGCTCCCTCCACAGAGCCTGAGACCCCTCCAGGTTGCAGAGCAAGGGGGGCAGGCTGAGAGGCTGCAGCTCTGCATGTCTGATATGACCAGGCCAGAAAAGCCCAGCTCAGCTGAATCAGATCCTATACGAAAACAGCAAGGTGACTTTACCCTGTGCTCTGCGCTTTCTTCCATAGCACATCAAAGGTGCCTCTTCTTAAAGAAGTTTGGGAATGGAAGAGAGTGTGAGTGAGGTTTCCATGCCCTAGGAAAACACACGTAACAGCCCTGGAGCAGCCACAGCGCTGAGGGTCACACTACCCTGTTCATGTGGTTTTCTTTCATTTAATACCCTCAGCCTAAAGTGCTGAGCTGTTTCTGAAGGGGCATCCACAACCTCATCTGTCACCCTTATAATCTAACCACAGTAACTGAGAAATCAATGCAGATGATTAAGCTTCTCTTAGCTCTATGTGGTCTATGGACCTCTGCATTATCCTTTCTGTCCATGTAAAAACAGTTTCTATAGCAGTGCAGATGCGGTAAAACTGAAGTATGACCTCAGCTGCTTTAATTCACAGTTTCAATCTGAGGTTAGTTTAGCTAGCTAGAAGTTCCCATTCTGTACCTGTGTACAATGTGGCTGTTAACAGACAGATGGCCACAAGCCATGCTCCACCTGCATGCCCCTGAAACCAGGGCTCTGCTTGTGTGTACCGGGAGTGTGCACTGGCATAGAGCACAACAGAAGCTGCAGCCTCATCTAAAACACATTTCCAGAGATAACAGTAGATACTGAGAAGCCTGGATATCTAAATACTTAGATGATAGCTGTGAGTTTGTTGGCATAACTGTATTAATGGGAAACTAAAGAGTAAGAACTTTTATGAGGTAGCTTATCTTTATGCAGTGGTTGTCCGTATCCTGCTAGAGAACTGTGGAGATGTGTTCATTTATAATGCAGGTCCTGAGACCATGCCTGACCACTGATGTGGACCATGACACAATGTCAGTACTTTAGCAGGTGATCAATGGAGCTAAGAGGAGATCCCCTCAGCATTTCAATGTTCTGCAGGCTGTCAGAAGCCAGAGCAGAGATTCAGACAACCAGAAGGCTATATAACTATGTCAGGCATTTCTACACTACACTTTAGCACAGAGTAGAGGCACCCAAGTTAACTCCTCTGAAATTAGTTTAGTTCGGGAACCCAAGTGGTCTTGCTGCAGCAACCAGGCAATTGCCATGTTTTGTGATACAATTACCGAACAAGCTGTTCCTCAGCATAGATCAGTGCTTGCTGGGCTATCTAAAGGCAGCACTGCAGTGACTAAAGCTGACAAAGAGTGATGGACAGATGACATATAGTAAGTCAAATCTCAGTGATACCTAGTTTGCCATGTGACAGCTCAGTGTGACATACCCTCTCTGGGCCACATTATTGGACATGTTATTGAAAAATGGACAGATGGATGTGTCCTTATACAGTATAACCTGTATATATAGCTCTTCATTCATTCCTGTACATAAGTCTTTCATACATCTAAGAAAACAATTTATATTCCCTTGAACCTGCTCCTTAACTCTTAGACAGCTAATGGAAAAATAGTTTAAACATCCTGGGGGAAAAGCACGTCAAACACAAAGATAAAATATTTTCAGGCTGATTCAGCTCTGCAAAGACAAGGACACATCCTTTCAATAGGTGAGTGAATGTATTTTTCTGGCTAGTCCTGCATGTTTCTGCTGCTCCTTGAATGCACTCCCTCCAGTCAAACAGAAGACTCAAATTCAGCTTGGAGGGTCTGCCGATTTCTCTTTTCACCGAAGCTGTACATATCTGGAGCAGTTTATAAATAGATGCAATGCTCAAGATGAATTATTGTGCAACTCTTCAAAGACTATTCATTATTGTTTTGCAAGATATCTGAACTGTATTTTTAGGCAACCGCCTCATGATCAGTCTCAGAAGGGAGATGATTATGGCAAAGGTATGCTTACGGATAAATTTATGAACACTTTTTCTGGGCAAAGTAATATACACATTTCCCAGAGACTGTTGTACTATTGCTTTGCATCCATTGTACCACAATTGATGATTTAGAAAATCCGTTTGCTCTTAAAAATTATCATCAGTCTTGGCTGACCTATTTCACTACCAGTTTTGTCACAACAATAGACCGAATACATACAACATTGTAGGCACTGTTCAGTGTACTAAGAAGAAAACGTGGGGTCTGCAAAACTCAAACGACCAAATGTTATTCCTTTGCTACAGCTGTGGCTAACACATGCTGCCAGCCCTCCCAAAGAGTCTTTTCATAAAGTGTCAACTCCTGTTTGCCTTACTGGTGTGCCTAGTCCCACCTGGGTTATGTGAAGTCAGGATTTACAGTGGACTGTAAAACTTCTATGAATTTGTTTCCTAGTAGACTTATACCCGTAGGTCTCAGTGGAAGCATTCACAGGAAACTGGCCCAAAATATATGAGTCAAAATCAAATAAATACAAAATGAAATTATGTTGCTCATGACTACCCATTAACACTGATACCTTCAGTTCCTGAGATCATAGTATTTCTTTAAAAGGTAAGATAAAGGAAAACTGTAAAACTCAGAGAAAACTTCAGGCAAAAGATGTTTTCCCCAATAATATGAAAACCATTAACTTCTGGTTTAGCAGTTAGTAAAATTATCCCTTCACAATCTCATAAAACTCAACCATTTCTAGATCCTGAATGAGGAACTTCCTTTTCAACAGTTCTTACCACCGAATCAAAAGATATTAAGAATTATACCATTTGGATTAATTCCTTCCAGCCTAAAGGCTAGAAGCTTACTTCCTTTTTAATTGAAAGGTAAAAATCTCACATAATCCTGTGACTCCAGAGGCTTCAACAATAAGGAAAACTAATTCAGAAAGAAATTTAAATCACAAGAAGTGGCAACACCAACACAGTAAGCAATGCTTTTAAATTGAAAGATACAAATGTAAAATGTTAAACATTTAAATGTATCAAGCCCAAGTCCACAAAGTACTCAGAGAAAATTCCTCTATTTCATGAGAAAAGAAACTTCTACAGAGAGCACAAGAAAAATGAAATCAGTGAATCACTAGTAACATTAATATTTTTAATATACAGGGGTTAATAATAATAATAATAATACCAACCATTAATCATAGTCCCTATTTGGGTAAAACTCTCACTGAGTTATATTGTTATTTTGGTGTCATTTGGGTTCAGCACTGACATTTCGTTCTACAACTGATTTTCAAAATAAAGAAAGAATAGTCCAAACTGCTACATCAAAGTCTGACGTGTCATGTAGCAATGAATATTTCTGTTGGAAATTTACTTGTTTTCTTTTTAAAGCAATGGCATATCTAGGTCTTCCTCAGATTAGAAACATTAACTATTCTGGGTGTGATTCCTTTGTGACTTCATGGAATATCTATAGCACCTGGGGGATGGAGGACTCTTAAGAGCAATTATAGTCATAATGATCTTAAGGACTGTAATAAAAATATCCTAAAAAATAGAACTGAAAAACTTCAGATGATAGTAAATAAGTGTTAGTAGTGAAGTGTATTATCTCAGTAAACTCTCACATCTTCTTCCTGGTTAATTTTTTCTGTTATGAAGCAGCTCTAACAAAGACAGACTTTAACCTACTTTATATTCATAATGATTCATGCAAATTTACCTGTTTTTGAGGCAGGGGGTCAAGTGTTTAAGTTCATTCTATAACAAGTAATATCTGCATAGACTCTTACTCTGTTATAACGAGATATATTTTTCAGAGACATTAAAAATCAAGCCCCTCCAAAAATCAACTATTTGTGAATTCAATTCACCGGTGGCATATAAAATTCAAAACAGGAGAGCTGATCGTAAATACATTTTCAAATTTTGTATCTACCTTCTCATAGTATAGAGTCTTATTTTTTAATATGGGAGTTCAGGTATTCAATAGTTCTCACTGCATATAGACAATGAAGGCATGCACCATAAGAGCTATGGCTCTGGCTAAGAATCTCAACATAAATTTGCACATATCTATTTTTCCAAATATAAGGCTTTCCTGGCAGGCAGTCAATCACGCAGGAATTGCCAACCGTTCTGTAGATAGGGCAATTATAATTCTCTGTGCACTGCTGCTAGACCACCTGCACGTTCACATGTGAGGGAAGTCAGATTTGAATGCAGCTCTCAGGAGATGAATGCCAACCCACTGCTATTTACTATCAATTTTCATTATCTTCTATGTAATTAAGAAACACCATTTATAACTACACCTGACAAACAACTAAGTATGGCAGGAGCTAGCAGATGTACCTTGTGCTATAAAACTTGGAGTTGAGATGTTACATTCATTCGGGGGGTGGGGGAGTATGCAAAGCCCATATTTTCATGTATAACTCTTTGTTTTCATCAGCATCTTATTGGAGTTGGAAGTGTGTGATGTTTTGTGATGATATAGATTGAGAATGTCAAATTCTGCTTCAGATAATGCTTCCAATATTTTTAATGGAAGTATGCCTGTAATTTTTTCATTAATCTATTCCATTAGATTCATTAAAATAACATCTTACTTGAAAAAAAATTGGAAAATGAAAATTTAATGATGTCAAATGAGTCATTGTTTTCTCTTAAGAATCAAAAGTCTCATCAGATAATAAAGGGGAAAACAGCTCCACTACTTATTTAAAAGGGCAGTTTAGACCACTAGCTGTAGTGTTACTCTACATAAACAAAATGTAGACAATTATGAAAGAATATAACAGTTTTTATTGCTTTATTTTAGAGTGTTTCACTAAATGGAAGCTTCTAGGAAATATTTTATATTCATCTACTTCTGACTGGGTGATACGCAAATAACCACATGGTGAAGCAATAAAAATAAATTACTCTGCATACTTCCCTTTTAAGGGTCACCATGCAGGATGGCACGTATTTCAAAAGCGTGTAACACATTAAACTTCATCTCTATCTAGGCTCAGGGTGGAATGAATTTTACGTGGAAACCAAGTATTCAATATTGGATAAACTAAATAATGAAAAAAATCTTTTGATTTCTAGAGGGACACATTTGTTGACTTTACTGAAGCACTGTTCAGTCAACAACAAACCTGGGCTTTTCACAAAGATAGGACACTCCCTATGTCATCTTCTTTTTGTGGTAGTGTGTACAAATTTCAAAATACTTAGGAGTTTAAAACTAATTGCCAATATGAACCACATTGCAAAAATATATCCCGTGCACACTTTTGAAAACATTAGTCATAACTGGGTAATTTTCACACCCACAGCTGGCTAAGAAAAAAATGCAAATCATCTAAAACAAAAGATCATTTTAGTGCAAAACTCTCTCTCAAGGCTTCCAGAATATGAGGCAATGGCATGAAGATATGCCTCAAATCAATAGCAGGAAACCAGGCAAGAGAAATATCTAGACAGGAGCTCTACAGGGCAGCATGGAAACAAAGTGGATACTAAACCAAATATTATTTTACATATTTTCCCAGTAATTATGCTCCTCATTCAGAATCACTAGGAATTGTCTGGGGTTTGTGTTATAGTTTCAGCACTGGCATGTAAGAGTTTTGATTCCCCTGATCTATGAATACAAAGTCACACTGAGCTGCATGCCAAACAGGCTTGTAGTCTGGATCCTTCTGGGATCTCCCACAGCAACATCCAAGCCAAGCAGGCATCTTCCCTGGCAAGGAGCAGGGCGCAGGTGAGGGTTGGTGGCAAAACAAGAGGTTCTGCAGTTGCAAAACTGACCAGCTCTGCACGTATTTACAGTGCAGTCAATAACTGGGCTCAGGGTTGCTTTTGGACAGAGGGAGGTCTGACACATACAGTAAGCACAGCCTTCCTCCAAGTAACCAATACCTTTGGGAATGACACAAATCAGCAGGCCGGTTAGGGTAACACAGATGAAGAGCTCATTTTGTGTTGGGGGGGGGGAAAAACAGACCAAGAAATGAAAGAGGGCATTATGTTTTTCATGCAAAATGAAAAGTTCACCATGCGATTTCATTAACAAAAGACCACGACAATATGTACTCGGGTAAAGAGAACAACTTCTGACCTTGAAATTGCGTGCTAAATAAATTACCTCAGAGCGAAAGTGATGAGTTCTCATGACAGCATCTGGAAGGCAAGCAGAAAGACACACAGGCTCCACCAGCTCCACCTCGCATTTCGCTCCGGCTAACGGGTTTACCCCGCCGCTCGCCCTTTGGCGCACACTTCGGGACGGGTCTGGCCCTCCCGGCGCAGCTGGCAGCTCCGCCCGGCATTTATATTTAATTCATCGGGAAGAAGTTCAGCATAAAGTTCTGCTGCACTTGAGAGACCGGGGAGGGCTGGGAGGTTTCCCATCCCCTCACCTCGCTCCCGCTAGCCGACGTTTCTTTAAGGGATGGGTGGAGACAAGGCTGCCGCAGTCCTGGGCTCGGCTTGAATTTTCTTTAAAGCCTTTGCCCGGCTAAACCGAGGCAGAGCGGCCCTCCGCTGGCAGAAACCGCGGGATGGGTCGGGAGCACCCCCCGCCGCCCTCGGGGACTGGCAGCATCTCTTACCTCGGCTCCTTGAGCGACCTGAAAAGACGGATTTGATGGGATGCCTCCCTTTCTGGAGCCTGCGGTGCCAGCAGCAGAAGAATAAAATCGTGGCAATGGTCCCCAGCAGCAGCAGGAGCAAGAAGAGGGCGCACTGGATGCTGTAGGGTCTCAGCAGGACCAGGAAAGCCGCGGCAATCATGGCTCAAGCGCCCGGCTGCCCCTGTGCGTGCGCGGGTCTGCGGCGAGCGGCGGGGGGCCGGGCAGCGCCGGGCAGCCTCTCCCCCCGGCAGCGGGGCGGGCATCGCCGCCGGCACCGCGCTGCTGGAGCCGGCAGCCGGGCGGGAGGCGGCGGCGCGGGGGAGGAGGAGGAGGTGGAGGAGGAGAAGGAGGAGGAGCGGGATGAGATTCAGGCCGTGACTCAGCAGCCGCCGCCGCGGTGATGGTTGCGGTGGGGCTTCCCCTCGGCGCCCGCACGGCTGCCGGGAGCGGGGAGCGTGGCGGGCAGAGCCGGAGCGCCCGCGGGCACCGGCGGGCGGGGCGGGGCCGGGCGCTGCATGGCAGCCGGGCGGGCACGGCACGGCACGGCGGGGCGGGGCGGCGGGAGGAGGAGGAGGAGGAAGGTGCCGCCGGTGCCGGGAGGGAGGAAGGATCGCCGAGCGGCGGGGACTCGGCCGGGACGGCCGGTGACATCACCGCTGGAGCTGCGGCAGAGGGAGGCGGAAAATGGCCGGTGCGAGGTACGGGGGGACCCCCGGGGGAAAGAGGGGCCTCGGCCGAGGGGCGCGGGGCGGCAGCGAGTGCCCGCCCAGGTCTGTGGGCGCTGGCGGGGGAAGGGGCTCTGTGGTGGACCCTGGACCCGAGGTGCCGATCGCAGCGGGTTTCGTGGCAAAGCTGTGGTGGGGGAAGGGACTGGGAAGCGTTAATGAGGTCCACCCTGACAAGGTGACCAGGGCCCTCGTGCGGTGCTGCCCCGTGTCCCCGATGCTGGGATTTAGACGACAGCTGTGTAAGGGAGGCCCCGGGCAGCGCTCCGGGACGCGGCCCCGCAGAGGGCTGTCACCGGCGGTGCCCGCGCTGTCCTCGCCCCCCGCGCCGTGTGTGCTTTGCACACTCTCCCAGCCGTGTCCTACATGAAAGCCGCGGGGAAGTTGTCTGGCGCAGAGGCTGGACAGAGCAGCACCTGCAGGGACCCTCTCATTGCAGGAAATTGCAACGCGCTGCAGCCGATGTCATCGCCCGTGCCCTTCGCGTACCGCCGGGCCGGAGCCGAGGCATCGCAGGTAGCATCGAAATCCTGGCATGTGCAGGTTGCTAATGCAGATGATAACAGGAGTTCACCTACGTTGCTACCTCTGTAGCTGTTACTGTGATACTCCAGACTTTCAAAGACTGTTTCAGAGGTCTTTGGAAATGCAGTTCTAAACTCCCTCAACACTGTTAAACACGCACCAAAAAAATCATTTGCTGAAAATATATCCAGGTACCATTTTGCAATATGGCATTTGCCTGTGTTCCTGGTGAAAAAGGTTCATTCAAGGCAAAATTCTTGTGCTTTTCATGCATCTTTGATGTCACTACATAAATCTGAGGAACATTTCCAAAACTTTATAGAACTAATTAAAATCTCTGTGTAAATATTGGAATAACATTGAAATGTTACAGCTTTATATGACTGCCATGAAACTATATATGAAAAACATATGTGCAAATTTAAATTAAATTACAAAATATGCAACCTGGAAGGACAGAGAGACATATCTGTGGTAGCTTAAATAAGAACCAGAAAAATAATCTATAGATTAGCAAAACTAATTTATCACTGAGTTAATAACATTGTACGAGTGTACTGTACCGTTAAGGTTAGGGAAGTCCATTATCATTGAAAGAGCCTCATGATACCAAACTGGGGAGGGCAAGCAAAGAAAGAAAAAAAAATTGGCTTTTAGGTCTGTAATATTTTATTCCAGGAATTTTGTATCATTTCATGCTATACGCTAGCATAGTGAGCCAAAATAGTCTGTCCTATTACTTTGTAAAATGGAAAGTTGCTACATTGCAGCCATCGATTCAAAGCTTTCCATCACTGCCTAGGAACTGCCAAGTGCTGTAAGGTTTTGTTGCATCACGTGGTGCGATATTGAAATCTTTCCTAATACCGCAGTACACTGCAGTAAAATGGTTTTAATGCAGATTACCTGGAGATTGTTCAAACGGTTCATGTTACCTCACTGAAGCATGAAGCAAATCTGTGTGATCCTGCTGGCATGGCACTGCCCTGCTGCAGTGCCCTGCTGCAGGATGTTGCAGGAGGAAACTTTTCGACCTTTAGTGTCTGCACTGTTTTAGTGTTTCAGAACGAGATGATGGAGCAAATGTAGCATGGCAGCGGCTGCATGTTAAATTGCAGAGAACTGAGAGTGAATGGTTCTTTTCACATTGTTCTCATGAAACAGTGCATCATCTGACAGATGAATCTCTAGTGTTAGCTCCTTAGTTTAAGGTTTATAGCTTTTCCCTTCTAAGACTTAGAGCTCACTGGTGTCTTGAGGATAATATTTTTCCAAAAGGATATAATAACTTTCATGACAACTGCTTAGTTTATTTTTTCAAATGCAAAAGAGAGTACAGTTTAGTACAAGAAATGCTGACATGCATGATTTTTCAGAGAGCTGCTGCTACAAGCTTCTGAGTCAACTGCCTCATATGTATACCAAACTGCTGCTGTGGCTTTCTTTATATTCATTACTGCTCTGTGTGTGTTAAATACTGCAGGGTTTGGTAGCATGGTTAAAATGTAACTTCCATTGTGAATAAAGTTTAAGTTGCTGAAGTTATTTCACATTAAAAATAAATAAACTATATGTGAGTAGAATTTTTTACCCCAGATAGTAATAAAGAGAAATTAAGAGAAGTTTTTTATGTATAGCACTTTTAATCTAAGCTTCTTTATGGAATGTTTTTCCTGAACTTTTCCTGAATCTTAAGGAGGACAAACAGAGAAGAGAAAAGAAATGAAGAGAGAAGGTTAAAACAAAACCTCTCAGCTGAGATTTGACCTCAGAAGGAGAATCCTGGAGGTGAAGCTATTGCAGAGGAGAGGAAGTAAAAGAAGGTAACAAAGTCTTGAGACTAACTGTGATAACAGTGTGTGGAATGGCAGGGGAAGTCAGAAGTTGTTGAGAACTGGAATTGTTTTATAATCTAAGAAGGCAGTTATTGATCCTGCAATAAGTAAGGAGTCCTGCTACCATTTCAGAGTACACATAATGTAGCTGCACTTTTGCAGAGATGTTAGCAGGTGGGACTTAGTGTCCTGCAGATGCTTGTTTTGATAGGGATCACAGGCAAACAGAGCATTGACAAAGTCACTGGCATAGCTGACGTTTTTGGCAGGAGTCTGGGAAGCAGCCTTTTACTTGAGCAATGCTGAGGGAGGAGGTGGTGATAAGCATTTAGCAGAGGGATGAAAAAGGAAAGTTCTGCATCAGAGAATCCGCAGAAAAGAGGTGACCAATCAACATTTGCAAGTGGAAAGGACCAGGAGGTTGCTTCTATGGTTGCAGTTACTCTTGGATGGAGTTTACGTATTTTCCCAAGTTGTGTGAGGAAGGGAAACAGCATGAAAATTATGTCATATTTCTGCAGTTCAATGTAAGAGTTGAGCAGGGAATGTGCTGTAGCAGCAACAGCCCTCCTGCAGGGAGACAAGGCAGTGTTGACCTCAAATATTCTTTCAGCCAGTCTTTCATGATAACCTGTTCTGACTTAGCAGTCTTGCCCAGCAAGGCTGAAGGCAGAGATATGTTCTTCCCTTACCCTTGCCCTGCATGCAGACTTGCAGTACAGTCTCTGGGCCAGTGCATATTCCCTGATAATTTAGGTGAGAAACCATGTCTGCAAAGATCTGCTGACCTCCCTCAATGTGAGCTGCGGGATTCAAGGGCACTCCGCAACTCTGTGAAGGCTCCTCTCTGCTCCTACAAACCTCAGTCTCAGACCTCATTTTGTAACTGTAAGACTCCCTGTATCAGTGAGCTGAAGGCAAAAGGTCACATGATGGATCTGGTGATGTGGACATAAGAATAGGAGATGATACATGAGATGATTTCAGAAGAGTTGCTGAGTAAGTGAAAGGGTAAGATCATCTCCTTTCACTGGTTTGTAGTTATGCTTTAAGGCCTGTGTTTGTAGTATTTAATTATAATTAAGTAAAATATTCTGCTTAAATGATTACTTACCTGGCTACAAGGGTTCTCTAATCATCTAATACTTCTTAACAAAATATTTGTTTTTTTTCTAATCAAACGAGAACCAAAGAAAATACAGTAAAAACTAAAGAAGCAAGCAAAGTAAATATAGAAAACATAATAGTATCTGAGTATTACCAACTTCATTCAATAAAATAATTGACTATCCCACTTGATATTCTACTCACAGATTACATGCTGCCCTCAGTGTGCTTCCTAGCAGCTTAAACATACCGTATGAGAAGATGTTGTGAGAGTTTCTGGTAGATGATTAAAGCTTATAAAATATTTTCTTCAGCTAAAAGAATAACATTTTCCAGCTTGATACAGACATCCCATTTCAAAAAAATCTGTTAGGTGAAATGGTATGTTCTAAATTTGGCAAGGTTATTGCAAATCTTTTTTCTGCAAAACTTGTTAAATCGTTTGCTCCATACAGTCCTTTGCATGTTTGGAGGACACACTAGTATTAGTTAATTCTCACAATACCTTTGAAGTTAGGCAAATGTGTATTATTATTTCAGATCCTTTAAAAAGAGAAGGTGAACTAGAATGGTTGTGTGATTTATCCGAGACCAAAATGTGATTCCAGTGCTACAGACTAGACCCCTCCATGACTGGAACATTTTGCCATCTGCAGGTGTCTTAGGTGACCATGTAAAACCAAATTCTTGCCAGCTTTATATATGTAGAGGTAGTTGTCCCTATTTTGTGAGTTCATCAACTCACACAACTTGCATATTTTAATTCCCTCTGTTTATTAGACTGAATGTAAATCAAATGGAGAATGACCCATGCAATTGTACACGCATGGGTTAGAGTGTTGCTAGAAAAATGCTGGCAGGAATTCCATGGGCATAAATTGACTTTGCAGACAGAGAGGCTGATCTTGAGCCTAGATGGAAATATACTGCTAAAGCTCCTATGGCGCTTTTTTTTGTTATTATTACAGCAGCAGTGTGCCCCTTTGTCCTTGGTTAAAATTTGCTCTGTATTCATTTTTGGCAGTGTTGAATGTAGCAGTTGTCAATCTGAATGTGGCCTTACATCCAGAGGGAATTGAATTTCATTAGTGTTTTTACGTACATAATTAGAAGTTGTTTAAGGATTGTTTCAGACTGATATACAACACTGGTCATTCCACTCATATTACTTTATGAAGTTAGGTTGAACTACATACAGTAAGAAGACATTTGATTTTATAGGAAGGGAAAAATTACCTCTAATAAGTTTTGAGGTTTTTGTCCTTGCAGGGAAGATGCCTCACTGTCAATTCTCCTAAGTGCATGCAGAATTACTCTTAGTTGAAGTAATATTCCCTGAAGAAAAAAGACAACATATATGTGGTTTTTTTCTAGCTCATGACCTTTAATAGTAATGCAGATTTTTTTCCCCTCCTACCTACCAAAATGCTGCAAAACCCAAGCAATTGAGGAAGAGCTTTGGAGTAAAAGAACAGGCACTTTGAGTATTAACTCGGCATGACTTCTTGTCTATCATCACTCACCCATGACAGCCAATAAAGACATACAAGTAGAGATAGTTAAGATGCTGCTAGGTTATTAAATACTGATCAGAAATTAAGCCTGGAATTTCCTAGCTGCTATTTCACTTCTATGCTTTTCAAGGGAGAATGCCACAAATAGTGGTACTTTGGGGCAGCATGAAATATATAGCTTCTGCCATCTTATAAAAAGAGTAAGATACATCCTCTTATAAACTCTCATATCAGCTTATCAGTGGGTTTGTTTGAACAAATTCAATTTGAAAGTACATTAGTTGCATATGGAAAGTATGCCTAATATTTTTTCAGCCTTTTAGGAAAAGGTTATTTGACTCCTTGGGCTCCTATACAGAGCAAGCACAGATTTGCTTGTGGTGTAACTTGCCTTCCCATAAACATCTTTAGACAAAATAAGTGAATGCGTCACTGGTCTTTATCATTTGGAAGTGTTGTGTTGGATTACCCAGCCAGGTTATAATGAGTACAGCCAAGTGTTTGACTTTACAAAGCCATGCTGACTTGTTTCTCCTTCCAGGCTACTTACTGCTTCTAAGTGTTTAGATAAATTAATCTGCATGGAAGGAGCTTTTTATTATGTGATTATTCAAACTCTTGTACCTAAGTTGTCGTATCCAGTTCAATAAATAATTTTTTGTTGGTCTGTATATTAATACATTTTGTTGTGCATGGCATTTGTGAACAAACAAATTGAAGCGAGTATTAGCTTTCCATCTGTCAGCTGTGAAATAGCTATTTAATAAAGATACTAACCAATGATACAGAATTAAGATAACTTCCTGCGTCTTGTTATTTGGCATCTTGTTACCTTTATGTGAATCTTTCACTACGTGTGGGATTAAAATACAGATAAATAAATGTGTGTGGTTTATAGGCATGTGAGGTATCTAGGCTCCTATTTAAGCTCAATTTAATCATCAGGGCCCAGAGAACAATTTGTTTCCCTGAATTTATGTGTTTGGTGCTATTTGAGATGCGTGGAGTTAGTAACCACCCTCATAAGCCTGGAGGAGGGTCTAAGGCCTCTGTGAAGTCTGTGCCCATCAGAAGAGACAGCTGGAGGCCAGGCATAATAATTTATAGTATCTAAGATTGCACCATGCATTTATTTTTAGGCAACTGAATTGAACCCTACAGCGTTTGAAATATGCTGAATTGCTCTCCAGGGAGCTTTAATTGTGTTCAATAGAGACTTGACCTTTACAACTGTTGGAGTTGCTGAAGGCTGAGACATCTCCAAAAGGGTGACCGCTGTGATGAAATACCTTGGGGAAATTTGCACTTCTGGAGTGGCAGGTGAAGGCCAAGCACAATGACACTGATGCTAGACGCATGTTTAGGAAGCCAAGTTGATCCCCTAGATCTCCAGTGATTATAGTGATAACTTAGATACCTGGTGCACCAGTGACACCTAAATGTAAGCATCTCAGTCTAGAACTGAACCCTGTACTGAAAGCCCAATAATGATGCTAGGTTGCTATCTTGAAGTTTTTTAAAATGAGTGCCATGTTTCACTGTTAGTTGCATAAATTATTCATTAGAACAGAAGTTTAGGACTTCCAGATATACTAAATATACCTGCTTGAAATTCATTACTCATCCTTTCCTAATGGTTTGATGCAAAAATCAGAGCTTTACCAATAAACTTCTTCAGGCTTTCAACTTAAGCCACAGTACTACAAAAGGCTTTGGCATATTTAGATATTAATGTTATTTTACAGAACTTCTAGGTTGCTAAAACTCACAGCATGGAGGGCACTACTGTGAAAAATAATAACGTCCTCATGAATTCCTTGGGTCACTCAATGCATTTTGGAATGTGGTACAAGATTTGTGCCAAATTCTCTGTATAATCCTGTGAGTTGTGAATGCTGCTGAGGCTTTGAAGTCAAGGAGATGATCTGCATAAATAAGGTCAGAGATGTTGCTTTATCATGAATAGCATCACTTTTCAGAAAAGGATCTCGGATTATTTCATAGCTAGTCGAACCAGGATAGTGATCTACAGTCAGGAAGTGACCTGTTGGATATCAAGAATAAATCATAGTTTTATCCTTCCACTGAAAGACAAGTGGGATCATTTCTGTGCACTTTTAGTCTTGATAGATGCTCCCCCAGATTCCCAGCTGAATTTGGAACACAGTGATACTGATGATTCTGGAAAATCTGTATTTCTCAGCTGAGAGCAGCAGATTTGTGCTTTTGAATCATATTTTCCCATAAAATGACTAAGATATTGCACTGTAAATCTCTTGAGCAGTAACAACGCTTTTGCATTCTTCTGACAGTGCCTAATTCCAATGAATTAATTAGTAAATCTTACACTGATTTAAGGGGAATAAGATTAGAACCTACAACAGGGCATATAACATATTTAAATATGATCATATTTTCCATCATACACTTGAGAATTTTGAGACTTCAGTGAAGCCCAAGTTTTACATTGACATTGTATTTAATGTCCTGACAAGTTCAATGTAAAATGTCACAATCTAAGTAACACAAATCAAATCTGTGATTACCACTTATCATGCTGAATTGGAAAGAAATAGTTTTGTATGAGGTAGATTAATTTCAAGATCAGTAAATGGGTTTTCAGTGTTTGTTTGTGGGGGTTTTTTGCCAAGGAAAAATGAGATTATTAAAACGTAGAGAGTAGATAATATAAAATCTTAGTACATAATAAAGTATTAACTTTACTAAGGCTGTAGAAATTTGGCAGAAAATAAACTCCCTTGCATTACAGCTGTTCCTCAGAAATCGGAAGAACTGGGTGTGGCAGGGCTTAATTTCTGATTAGAACCAATTCAGCACTATCAGCCTGGTCATGTTCAATAAAAATTTCCATGATCATAGATTTGCACATAGTGCATCTTACCAATTTGATACTATAAATCTGGCTGAGTTCAGTAAGAACTTTCACAGTCCAGATTCACTAATGGTATGGTTTATTGAAGCATTAGGAAGGCAGGTTCAGGATTGGCAGCGATAAATGTACTAACTACAGAATGTTAATGTGTGTTGCTACAGAAGATATAGTAACAGAGTTCTATTAGTGATATAGATATAAATAAAAAAATATTCACAGGTCTGCTGCAACGTTAGCTGGAGGCACAAAGCTCACCCAGAGGCATCCCTTCAGGGAAGGAGGAGAGACACAATCCATCAACCAAGCAAGCAGAGGTGTTTCCTCCTCTCTCTCTTTTTCTTTTTTTTGCCCCCAGACCCCTCTTCTTTTATGTTGTAGGTGGGGTTTTGATGGTTATCATACACATACAGTTCTCCTCCATCCACTAAGGTGGCAGTAAAGGCTGTCTGATCTTCGCCAGAGAGTCTTTGAGTGCATCCTTATCTCCTTAAAGGACCATGTTTATAACAAGGCTGGTTATGCTCAGTGGAGAGAAGGCTCAAGGCTGGTGCAGAGATGTGGGTGCTCTCCTGTACTTCACTGTGACAACACTGGGTGTGAGACCTCCACCCAAGGCATCATTCAGTCCTTATGTCTTGCTAGAGCCAGGTGAAAACTAAGCAGGGGCACATCTCGTGTTTTCCTCAAACCAGCCTCATCAGTTCTTATTGATTTAAAGCAACTCTGCAGCAAGTCTGACAACGTACTACAATTACATATCTGTGTTGCATGGCTGTAGTACAGTTCCTTGACTTGCTGAAACCAGTGGCAAAGCCCTGTTTTAAGCCATCAGAATCAGACCCATCGAGTGGGTATACAATCTGATGTTGTGAACATGTAATATTTTGCTCTGTGTTTACTGAAAGGAAAGAGAAATAATGATCTCAGCATGCCATCTGCCAGCTCTCTGGCTGAATGGAACAGAGTATGTCAGTCAAAGGGTGAGATATGTCTTTAAATGATCTTTGTGGATTTTAGTGGTTTTTTGTTGTTGTTGTTGTTGTTCTGGTTTTTTAGGTTGCTTAATAAAAATATTATGTATGCAAATTTATAGCATTTGTGCAGGATGTGAGGTATTAACATATTTGTAAAAATTAAGAGTCCAATTAATGTTTCCTCTTCAGAACTTTAAAATTAGATGGCTCCTTCCTTTTTTTTTTCCCCTTCTACAAATGACCTAGAACAGTGAAAAATCATAGATTTACATTTCAGTACTTCTCAAATAAGTAACTAGTGTTTTCAAATAGAGAATATAGCAGAATTGAGTAACTTGCAAAACAGAAGTGACTTTCAATGGTCATGTAATTGTCTCTGTGGTTAGTAGCTGCACGTGGGGTAATGCTCATGAATGATTTTGTATCCTCCAAATAAAGCACTGAACAAAACATTCAGTGTCAGAAATCTTACTTGATGACTTGCAGAACTGTGTTATAGAGATTTAAAACAGAGAAGCAGATACAGACTTCGTATGCCATCCTTTTGGCTCCCTATAGCAGAATACTACTATCCAAAACCTATTCAAAAACAGAAAAAGTTAATATAGTATGGGTTGGACCAACCCAACTTTGTAAGGAGACATACCTAACCCCATAGTCACTAAATAGTCAGCGGAGAGAAAGAGGCTCTCCCAGACAGTAAGTCATCTGCTGTCTTTTAGACATGTCTTAGGGTGAGATGAATCACCTCCCTTTCTGCAGTGACTGAGCCAAATGTGGTTAGACAACCTCTCACTTTTAAGGCAGTAGAAATCTGGTAAGGTTAATGCCGATCCCCAAGATTTTTTTTTTTATTTTTTTTTGGTGATGTTAATATAGTATATTTTGCCTTTGATCTGTTTTGGCAAATCAAACCCTATAGAGGAGAGAGGCATTTCCAGCAGTCCTGACTCACCCAAGGTTTATATGGACTCCAGTGGGAGAACAGGGTGAGAAAACACTGCAGGACTTCTGGAAAGTGTTTTCCTTTCCCTTATTAGTGACATTTTGTTCTACCTTTCCATTCCCTTTAATCACTGGCTAGAGATGATGCCAGCAGACAGTTAGGTATTATCCCCAGAGCACATGGATTGTCACAATAAATTCTGTGAAAAGACGTATTTTGATTAATGTCTGCTGCAGGAGCTGAAGCCATTGCTCTGTAACAGAAAAATACTAACAATCAACTACTACACTCTGTTCCTCTTATTTGGCAATGTAATAATTTCATCATTTTACCCATAACACAAGCAGTTGGGCTGGTGCCCAGAAGAGCTGTAGCAGAGGAAAGGGGACCTGGCCAGTCACTGTTGCTGCCCCACAACTGCTTTCCTGCCTTGGTCCCTTAATAAACAGCAGGAACAACAGGATTGAGCACAAGCTTCACAAAGTTGACAGGAGGCTTTCAGACTCCTACTGGGAGCTCAAGGAGTGGATTGATGCCATCCCTCCTCCATAACTATTTGTGAAATCCATTCCTTATTTCTCTCAGCATACTGCATAACTTACATTTTAGCATGGCAGCTGTTAAGGTCCTTAGTGAAATCAGTTTAGTTGTTTACTACTGCACCCTCCCACCACAGGCAAGAATCTTGGCAGCTCAGAAGAGCTTTATAGATGATGTAGACAAATTGATGAGCTTCAAGTCCTGCCATGACCATAGTAAAAATTGTCCTTAGCTTGGAGCGGCAGGATGGATTTTCATGGATCCAGGTGTTTGCCTGGTGTAAAGACTGTGCAGGAAATTTTGTCGTCCATGTGCTTCACAGCGTCTACCAGGCTGCTGTCATGGGCTTTGAGCATTCAGAAGTCCACGTGTCCATTGACTCCATTAGGCTGTTTAACAATGTACACAAGTCTGATACCTTCCAAAAGCTGTTGGACTTGCTACTGAGGTGCACGGTGTTGGCACAGTGTGTACGTCAATAGCCCCAGTGCCTTGGGGAATCAACACATGCCCTCCATGCTGTGAACAGCCTGTGTATTCAGTGCATCTGGGCTGACTTGCTAACCCTGTTCAAGTTTAGAATGGAAGAATGTCCCATGGCTCAGAGAATATTTGTCTCGATACAAAACGAGAGACAACAGACAGACTGTTAGAGGACTGCAGGGAAACATTAAAAAAATATAGAAGTCGGTCAATCAGATGTTAGTCTTAGCACGCTGGCAGCTCCATCTTTGCTGCAATTCTGTTGTTTTTATGTGAGCTTTTAGGAGGGTGATGAAGTAATTCGCAACTGCCAAGGCCAAGGAGGGAAAGCTCAAAGTACTTTATTTGAGAATTGAAGAACTAGGGAGTGGGGATTGCTGTGCTGGGTTGATCAGAGGCAGAAAGTGACATCTCTGAGCCAGATGAGAAATGTTAAGCTGACTGGGGTATACACACAAAAAGCATTTTGAAAAAGAAGGAAGAATACTGATGCCCAATGTGATTGCGTACACCAGGTGGTTTAAATCCGATAGTTTGTTGTTAAAACATGCAGTTTCATTTCGGACCTCACCTGTCCCTAGTGAGATCAGTGCTGAAACTTTTTGCTATTGGGTTTTGTTTTGTCTATATGTTTATTCATTTGAATGATCCCTGTCTGTGGTATGAGGATCCACAGGGCATGGATCAGTAGCAGAATGAGGCCTCTGGTGATTCATGCTAGGCAGAGATATTCAGGCTACTTTCTCTCCAGAATTTACATGGGATGGATGTTTCCTGGTCTGTCTAACACTTTAAAGAAAATTAATAGCAATTCCTTTCTTCGGTGGAACAATCTTAACAATCCCTCTGCTATCACACTCAACACATTCTGCATAAAAGCATGATTTAATACTCTTTTTAATGGTGATTTCTTACGCTTGCTTCATTGTATAAGTAAACATGTCAACAAGACTGCAGCTGTCTTTTGCAAATTCAGTCCACTGGTGTGTGGAAAGCCAGCTCTGTTGAGGTGTAGCACAGACCTGGGGAATAGCTGGGCTTCTGCAAACGAATTGACATTGCTTCGTAGAGCACTGCAGCTAGACATTCTCACTTTGACATAACAGCCCCATGTAATTCTTCCTTTCTAGCTCTGAGTTACCTTTTTGACAGCCTCTGCATGAGGCACTAAATTTGCTTTTGACTGATTGAGGCCAAGTAGATCACAAATCACGCTGTCACATCTGGGAATTCATGAGTTTTCCGCTCTGTAAAAGTACTTCACCTCTATAAATTGACCATATGTTTGCTGGAAAGATCGAGGTTTGACAAAATCAGATTTTCTATTTTTATTTGTTTTATCTGATTTAATAATTTTAAAGTAGAAAATATCTTCTCTGAGTATAATGGCAACACTTAGATGAACTAGTTACATTTCCAGTAGAGTGTCATAATGTATGTTACATTTCACACTTTCATGAAAGGCATATCAGCTTAATTAGGAAAATAAAGCATAAATTATTACTTTTCCTGTCTCCTGGTATAGAACTTCAATGCTTTAAAAAGCCCAGAAATGTTCCTTTGCTTTAAAAGTATTGTTTTATGAAACAAATGATTTAGCTGTATATTTGGGTTTGGGTTCTCCTTGTTGCTATTATTTTTCATGAAGCAGTACAGCTCTCTTCCAGTCCTCAGCCTGTCATTTCTTTTGTATGTCAAGTTTTCCACTGCCAGGATGTGTCATACCTCACCCAGTCAGTTGTTCTGGGTAGTTCTGGGTTGGTTTTCTGTCCATGATTAATACAGCCCTGGAAGTCAGACATCCCTCTTAATAATATGTATAGCTAGTACTTTCTTTCATTCTAGGGAAAGTTTTTATTGCACCTATATCTTTTAGTCAGAGGCTGGATGGAAAACTTCTGTTGGGGCAAATGCAGTAGTAATAGAGATCACAATCATAGATTAAGCATAGTAGTAATATGGAAGCCAGGGCTCTGCAAGTGAAAGCTGTTTTCTATGCCTAATTTTGGAGGCAACTGTCTGATGTACAGGTATTGAGCAGATGTACAAGTATTGACCATCTCCCATCTTTCAAGGGAGATAGAACTCTTTGTTTGGCTAGTTTTCATTTTCTTAGCCCGGATATTTTCATATAAGGTAATTACCAATATCCAGGAAAAGGAGGGTTGCTTGGGGCTTTTGTAATATTCCTGTGGCGTGACACAGCAACTGCTATTTTTCTTATGTTATCCTGCAGGCAGTGTCTGTGTGACAAGAAAACCACTTAACAATGAAAAAATTCACACTGTTTGATTTTGTAAATGATAATTCACTGCAAATTGGAGAGACTTCATGGATACAGGACCTTCCCAGTGATGACAATGAATTAGAAAGACTTCTGAAGCCAAATGAGCATGTGCTAGTAAACTGGCCTGTGGGAGAAAGGAAGACAGAAAAGCACCTGGTGAAAGTTGTGTATATGAGTGGTGAGTGCAGTTCTAGAGCATTTATCTGATACAAAATCTAGTTGTAAGGTATTACTACCTGATTGTCTGTGCTTTGGCCTTTGGCCTTTTTTTTTCCCATCACTTCAGATGATCCCCAGGAGCTGGTGGAAATGATGCAAAAGATACTGCGAGCAGATGAAATTACAAAAATACAAGTCCTTGGAAAAGGCAAGAGGAAGAGGATAGAAATGATATTCTCAGAAAGTGAGGACAGTGACCTGGATAAAGAACAGGTGAGTTTCTGTCTTTTTGTGTGTGATATTGGTAGGCCCATAAAGGAATGAAATAAACTGTAACTATTGATTCTTCACAATATAACACACAAAACATGTATGGTAAAGGTAGGAGGAATACAGGTAGTCTTCACATGGTACCTCAGCACAATAACCTGTCAGAGTATTTAGTTAGGCCAATAGATTTTGTCCTTTGCTATTTAAAAAGAGTGTTATTCAAGACTTGGATGCTCTGTAACTCCATTACATTTTCTCCTGTAAGACAGAAATCTGACCAGTGCATAAAAAAGGGAAGGGACCAGGTCTTCTGAGCTGTGCATTTTGCCAAGATCCACAGTGACAAAATGTAGGGAAGAAAAACATAAAACTTAACAAAAAGTTACATACATATTTTTTAAAAATACTAAGAATGTCAAGTGCACAATGAATAAAAGCTTATGTTATACTATGAGATACTGTATTGAAAGGCTCTATAGGAATGCAAAGGCACTGTTATGCACTTGTTTACAGGGGAAGATGAGGAAACATATAAAAAGAAAGAAATCATTGCAGGCATCTGCTCCTGCCAACATCCTGAGTCAACTTGAAACATCTTTAATTAACAAACAGGTAAACATCCATCTTCAGCAATTTTAATGTTTTAAGCAAAAGCAAATTGAAATGTATTTGTTGAGAGGGGCATAAGAGTTTTGTTTCAGGGAAGTTTAGTGAAGTCTAAAAGACGCTACCTTGGAAAATTGGTGAATGGAGAACAGATGTGAAGGTGCGTAACAGTTACATACATATTACACTGATCTTTCATTTTTAATTGTAATAGGAATAGTAATAGCTATATACAGTAACAGCTTTTATTAAAATGCACTCTGTCTGTTTATACAATCTGTTTATACAAGAGAATGCTTTGATTTAGCCAGATATTCTAATGTTAGTTTCAATGCTTTAATTTTCTGTTGTCGTGGCTCTAGATAGCATGGCTGTTTCGGTTTTTTTCAGAGAGAACCATATTCAGAAAGCAACTTTCTGTATAGTGAAAGCAGCAGTGATGATGAAGAGCCTTTATTTCAACTGTCCAAGGTAGAACTGTGTGCCAAAATTAAAAGTCTCAAGAGGAAGCTGACAGACACCATGAGAGAAAACTGCCGTCTAAGGCAGTCCCTGGTGATGCTTCAAGGTAAAATCAGGAGTATTTTGATGAAAGGAAAGCCTGTAGTTTGATTTATAAGAGGCCATTTGGCTGGAAATTATGGATGCTCAAACACCTGACATGATCAAGGCCTGCCATTAGCATCAAAGTCTTTGATACATGGCAACATTTAATTCCAGCAGCACTTACTATCTTACACGGAGGCCATGTAATCATAGAGCTGGAAACGGAAAAATCTGTCTAAATCCTGTCAGTTGTTCTCAAAAGAACCTTTCCAAAAGCTGCGTATAACCATCAGCTAAGCTCAAACGCTTCACTGACCAGTCCAACTAACCTTATTTATTAGCAGTTTTTCTTGATCTGCTGGAATTTTGTTTATTCTGGAATGATTTAATTTCTAATTACTTTTGTAATTCCTCATTATTCATAATCTGAGTTAGTTCCAGGTGCACCAAATTTAATCCTTTCCCAGAGGTGAACCATTTTGTTCTTCTATAAATGAATCCATAATAATATCCATAATAATCCATATAAATGATCACTTAGTGATAATTTCTGAAGCCCCTCTCACTTGTTCCCATCCCTTACTCTGGCACAGCCAAGACAAAATCCAAAATTTCAAAACATGAGTGACTGAATAAGGTTTAAAGAGGATTTTCTCCTCCCCTTGCCAGCTACACCATGCCATCCCTAGACAGCCTAGTATCTGATTTTTTTATTGTCATATGATTTTGCAACTGCTTATCAGTTTCATTGCCCACCTGACTCCATTATGTTATTCATCTTGGTTTGAGTCATTCATCTCCACCTTTTTAAATATTATTTGTAAGCATTTTCTTAGTGTCTGACAACTTTTCTCACACATTTAAGTCCATTTTTCTTGCATCTTAAGCACTTGTAGTAGTCTTTTACAGTATTTGTTGTAAAGGTCCAAAAACTAAAACAATCTCAATTTTGGGGTAGAAACTGGAATCTTTGTTGAACACACGAAACACTATTTAAGGGTCTCGAGGGCAGAATATGCTAATGAGGAGGCCAGGTTATGCCAACTAGGGGACTACCCAATTGATCAGCATTTCCCGTATCCAGGATTATATGTGGGGGGAAGAGGATTAGTATTTCCAGTAACCAGGATTACACTTGGGGGAGGATGGTTAACATTTCCCAAAACAAGGATTACAAGAGAGGGGAGAAAACAAAGGGGCTTCTGCATGGACTGATCGCATCATCACGAAGTCTTTCCATATCCTGCTGCTGGAGATAGGACAATGCACATTGTTGAATATCATTGGGTCTTGTCTGGTCCTTAAATGATGGAATTTCCCTTAGCTCCTGTTGTTCACGGCCTGCTACATAATCCTAGCAGTTCCTTTTCTGCAGATACCCTTCTGAGTTTTCGGATTGCTACAATTTTCTGTAATTTAGTGATTCTGTATCTTGCTGATCCATCATCCCTTGGATCCTTTTTGTTTCGAATTGATTTTTCTTAATGGACCTAATAAAAGTTTATATTTGAAAATAAATATTACTTGGAGAAAAGGTTATTTAAATCATATTCTTTATAGATTAAAAAAATGGAGAAGTCTCTGCAGTCTATGTAACTTCTTTGAAGAAAAAAACATCAGATATTACTTAGCCCATATTCAATAGCTTTATAGACTTGTAGAGATTTTGAGATAGTAAAAAGAAAAAAGAAAAATAGTCTGCTTAGTGCCATGATGGGCATAAGCTAATAGTTCCCCTTAGCCTTGCACAGAACTGATCTATCCTAGAAACTAAGGCCAGATCTTCATGGGTGGGGACAGCAGAATGATGGGAAAGCATTTGGGAGAAGAGGAAAACAGTATGTTGAAAAGTCTTTGCTGACTACTTTTGCGTTATGACAGGAATCTAATTGCAAAAATATACATTCTTATGCAATTACTATTTTACCCCTGACTTTCTGTCTGATTTCAGTCTTGCCACAGGCAGTCACTCATTTTGAGGAACTGGTAGGGATGGCTGAAGCACTGCTCAAAGGAGGAGTGACATCATCTACGTCCAGTCTGCACTCACATGCTGTTTGGAAGGCATCTCACAATCCATTAGCAGATTCCTATGCAGCTATGCATAGTAACTCCAGCTCACCAGTAACTTTGAATGTGGAAGATGAGGAGCAACAGACCGAAAAACAGGTCAGTTAAAAGGCAATTTCAGGCACAAAAATTAAAACTTTATACAGTACAAACTTCACTGTTATAGTATAACAAATATAAAAAATAGCATCAGGAAAAATCATTTTGTCATCATTCTGTTGATGATGTGACTAATGAGCTCCTTCTGAGCAGAAGGCTCTTTCCACGTGAAGCACTAGGTTTCATCCTGTACACTCTGAAACTTGCTTTAATTTCAGTGACCTTGCACATCTGTGTCTAAGGGCAGAACGTGGAAAGCATGAAGAAAATACTAGGGATAACTTCCAGTCTAATGGTTTGGATGCCAAAGGGGAATGGTAGTGTTTTGAGACAGAATCTAAGAAAAATACCAACAGTTTGTTTAAACTGTTAATTTGTAAATGGAGGCTGGTATTGTTTCTGCAATTGTTTCTGCAAGTTAAGTAGAAAAATACAAGTATACAGAGAAACTGAGTAAAGAAGTTCCCCTATTCTCTGTAATTATAACAGAACATGATTGAGAAATCTGAGGCACAACAGCTATACGTGAAAAAAAATCAAGACGCAACCAAAGGAATACTTTCAGCTTCTGCATGCACAATTTACATAAACATGCTTATGCACTGGGTCATGTTAATCCATTCAAATCATTCTCCTGTGTTGTCATGGGGAGCTAAAACCCAAAGAAGTCTATTTAGAATTATCAAGGTATGACTGCTTATTGTAATATACAAAATTTGACCTAACATCTTCGAAGAAATAAAAATACCTAATTTTCTAAGCAACCTGCCTTACTTAAAAGAGGTAGCTCAAAATTGCTGATTGGGAGAGTTCAAATTCTTAGGCTGTACCACTGCTGTGTGTAGAAGGCACTCTCAAAGCTCAGTACCAGATGTCACAGTTCTTAGGGCATGTCTGCTCAGAGGCAGGAATATTAGCTTGGGCATAGTGCCATGCTGCTGAGGCTGTACAGAAACCATGCCAGAACTGGACCACAGCCAGCCTGCATGGAGTGCAAGCAGAAGGATTTTGATATGTCTGAACATGTCCTGTCTCCACTAGTGAGTAATAAGGATTGCTTGGTGAAGGGTTTTCTAGGGTGGATGGGGTCCTTAGTCTGCGCCACAATGCTTCTGAAAAAAAACTAAGGTGTATCTGTAGTTCCAAATGCTGAGTGGTATGCAAGTTTAATCTCAAGCACATGGTTTGCAGAGATTACTTCTGAAATTGTAGTTTAAAAATAGAAAATTAAAGATATTTCAGCAATAATACTATATAATATTTCTAGTAAACTGCAATAGTTATGCTTATGACCAATTTTGTTTTCCAGTTCAAGATCGAGAAGTGGCAGATCGCACTTTGTAACAAAAGCAAACCTCAAAAATTTATAAATGACTTGATGCAAGCACTTTATACACATGAATACATGGCTACACACAGTCTGACAGGTGCAAAGTCCTCCTCTTCAAAGGATAAAGCAGCAAAACCAGCTATGAATCAGAATGAAGTTCAGGAAATCATAGGTGATGACTTGTTAACATTACTCAATGTGGCACTGGCTTGACAGGGGGCTTTCTCTGAGGGAGGGGCTGTAATGCTTAACAGCTGGTCTACTCAGGTGATGGACTGTTTTGTATTTCTTTCTCCAGCTACATAATTTTTTTAACCATCTGTTACAAATACTGTCAGTGAAATGCTAAGTAGTAATATTTCTAGTGTGTGAGTTTTGCAGGTTTTATTTATGTACCTGCTCTGGTACAGTGATATTGTAAATTTTTTAGCCTTTGAAAGGTTAATCTATGACAATCAAATTTGGAGCATGGTGATAACGGATAAGGGAAGGCAAAAAGAGGACACACTTGGATCAAATTTAAAATTATGTCTGCTGTGTTCTGAAGTTAGTGAATGTTATGAATTCTGACATTTTAAATAGCGCTAGAGGCAAAAGGAGACAATAAGTACAGAAGACAAGAATAGTGATCAGAGAAGCAAATAAAATTTGTTCTATGCTGAGGTTTAAGGCAGAAAATATTTGATGCATAGGAAAGAGAATAATTTCAGATGGAAGTAGCAGCTTTAACAAAACAGTATTTTGTGAGGACATGAAGCCTGATTTTTATTGGATTCACAGCTATAGTTTAATACTTGAACAACATAGCCTAAATCTGTTATCCCTTCTCCACTGCCATTCCCTAGGATTTCCCCACTTCTCTCGGTTCCCTTTCCAGCTTAGCTCCAGTTCCTATACCCTGGTGCAGTTTTATTGAAGTTGGACAGCAGTTTCAAAAGTTATCAGTTGCAAAAACCCCTTTTCCTTAAGAACCTAGCTAGAGAAAAAGATCCAAAGTCAAGAGAGATAAAAGTAAACAGTGTGTAAGATAGTGAAAATATATTTAGAGGCAGTAAGATGAGACAATTTCAGAATGTTGTATGAGAAAAATGAAAAGGATTTCATTGGTTGAGAAGAATGGTTGGACTCAATGAATTTAAGAGTCTTTTTTAAGCTAAATGATTTTATGATTCTAAATGCTACCAGTGACTTTTCTAAAGGTGGATTCTGGGGAAGGATCTAGGCAAAACTGAAAAGGGAAGCAGAGAAGATAATCAGGACATGGAATACAGCATGCTGCAGAGCATTGAGTGACAAAGCCTATAAGAGAAATCAAAGAAGTCTGTTAAAGTAGAAGAGAACATTGGAATTCAAACTGAAAATTGTCAACATTATATAAGAGAAAAAGAAACATTAGAAGGAAGGCTGGGAGTTCTAGGACTGTAGAAAATGAGTTAGCAGATAAGATTATTTAAAGAAATGGAAACTGTAGGACTTCAAAATAAAATTAAATGATAAAGGGTGGAGAAATCCAGGGGAGGGAAGATGGAGAAGACAGGAGCAGGAATCATATTCCTCATGTTGAGTCCTGTTAGTATTGCATTCAGAAAATTTAGCCAGGCAAAACAGAAGGGAAATTTTAGAAAAAGAGACATCATCTGCAAATGAAAATTAATGATAAAAAAAAAGGAAGATTTAGAGGCATGAGGACTGATGAGGGTAGGAAAAGGACTCTCTGATCAAGAACAGAACAAAGGGTGGGAGGATTAGCAAACACAAATCACTCATTACAGGAAGCCCTTGTGGCCCTGGAGTTCCTTTTGAGTCTGCCAAAAGCAGGCACAGCAATATGGAAGGCACAGAGAAAAGCAAGAGCTGGCATCTGCAAAATCTGTGAAACAGTTTGTAAAGACAGGGAAGTAACTAAATCTGAAGCTGAAGTAGCTGGAAATTTAAAAGGTGAAAGAAATGGATTTTAGATCACACATCTCTGGTTTCCCTGATTTGGAGGCCTCATTCCTATGATCTCTTTATTTTGCAGGAATCACAAAACAGTTGTTTCCAAACACAGATGATGCTTTAATTAGGCGAATGATGGGACAAAAACTGAACAATTGCACCAAGAAGCCAATTTTAAGCAAAGATCTTAACTCAGGTGCTTTTCAGAAACAAAGCTTTTGGTAAGTCTTTAAAAAAAAAAATAGCCTGTAAGGTGTAATTCCATATATTACTCCATGGTTACAAAATCCAAAACCACTCTTAAAACCACAATGAAAATGCATATTCATATATGCATTACCAAGTAGATAAATATTTCCATAAACTTGTACAAAAAGTATGTAACACAGAAGCTTAACATTACAGCACAAAAAAGTTATTAATTCTTGACGAAGCAGCACAAGATTATTATATTACAGGAAAAGAATACAGAAGGAAACATATAGAGTTGCTTTGCTGAATACGTCTGTTTTTAGATTTGGCATTACTTACTTTTCTTATTATTCTTTGGCTCTCCAGAGACCAGTCAATTCCATTTTCGTGTCACCTGTTTTGCTCCAATTAACCCACAAGTGAAGATAAGGAAAATCTATTTTGTACATATTGATATGTACCGCAGGAGAGCTAAATTAGCAATCATTTACTGGCAGAAGAGTCTAAATTATTGGGGCAGAGGAATTATTAAATAACATTCTACTTATTACGGGCATTTTTACCTTGTGAATGAAACTAATCTAAAATTGCTGGTGAAGTCAGCTAATGCACATATGACAGAATGGTTGAGGCTGTGAGGGACCTCTGTAGGTTGGCTAGTCCAACCCTGCTACTCAAAGCAGGGTCACCTAGACCAGGTTGCTCGGAGCCATGTTTGGCTGAGTATCGGCAAAGATGGAGACTCCACCACCTCTCGGGGCACCCTGTGGCAGTGCTTGGTCACCCTCGCAGCGTTTCCTGATGTTCAGACGGGACCTCCTGTGTTCTGTTTCTGCCCACTGCCTCTGGTTCTGCCACTGGGCACCACTGAGAAGAGGCTCCATCTTTTTGCACTCTCCCAGTCAGACATTAATGCACATAGGTAAAATCTGCTTGAGGCTAAACAGTCCCAGCTCTCTCAGCCTCTCCTCAGAAACAAGGAAGAGGAGAATAGATTAAAATAGGAAGACAGGGAAGAGAGATTTGTCCTTACTTAGACTTTTTATACTGCAGTAACATTTTTCTTTTTCCTAGTTCAGTCACCTCCTGCATATTTGCAACTGTAAGACACTTCATAACAAAATAAAAACAACAAAAAACCACCACCAACAAACAAAATCACCCCAAGGTATTTGACTATGTTGTGACACCATTGTTTGAAAAGTAGAAGTGCTTTACTACTAAAATTCCTCTCTAAGCCACCTGGTGGTACTCCATGGACCACTAGTGGTCTGTGAATGACTATTTGAGAAATACTTAGAGAGTATTTGTTGGAAGAATCCATATACACAGGTTTCCCATCTGGAAACAATAAACAGATGCACCAGCCTGGCTAAAATAAAGTTTATCATGTTAACGCTTTTATTCTAGAGATGAGAAGACTTCATAAAACAAAGGTCCTCTGTATTTGTAACATACAGTATGCAATGATTCACTGTAGTATTTTTCCTTGTCCTTGACACAGGCAGGAAAAATAACAGCCCAGAAACAGACTTTATCTCCTTTGAAAGTATTAAATCTTAAATATTTTAAATTTTAAGTCTTTATCTCCATCAGATGGATCCATAAATTTTGCTAATTTCTGAGTCTTCTCATGTACACAATATTCCCGAAGCCTTGTCAGGAAGATCTTGACTATACTACAACAATTCTGGACTGTTTTTTAATACTGCCTTTAGATCTTCCAATTTAAACTTGATATTTTAAACATGTCTTTATGTCTATTATTGATCAGTACTTATTTAAAATCCAGTCTAACATCCATGGGAAACAATTAACATATTGCCTGCATAATCTCTCTTGAACAGATGCTTATTAGGATGGATTTATAGTGGATTCATTTTACAGCTGTTAAGAATTTCCTCACTGTAAAAGCATTTAAGCACCGTGTAAGTAATCAAGATAACAGCAGTGATTCCTTTAACTCAGATGACACATATATTCTCTATAAGAAACGTAAGAGAATTTAAAAGTGCTCATAATTTCACTGTTACTCCTGCAGTTCACCTTCCAGCAATGAAGTACAGAGAGGGGTCGAGAAAATTCTGTTGTTCAGTATATTTAGTAACCACTTATACACACAAGTTACTAACTTTAAAAACTAGTGATACTACAGCTTTATCTCCTCCCTTGCTGCTAATTCTTCCTTGCCCACCTTCTCTCCCTTTCCCCAGAGTACAATTACAATTCAAGAGAAGTTTGGAGTCAAATCCAACGAGACAGACAAGTCACCATCTCAGATCCATAAGGCTGAGGTGAAACAAGGAAAGGGGAGAGTGACAATGAAGAAAACTATTTAACTAGCTAATTAACAAACTCTGCAGCTCAGAAACTAAGAACAGTACTAACTGCACATTTAGTGTTAATATCCCAAACTTAATTATAAATTGTCTCAACAGCGGTTCAACAGCTGCTCCTCAGGGCATCATCTCTTCGGCTGTTCCTCCCAATACACAAGACCAGCAGGATGATGATTCACCAGCTGCTAATGCACAACTTCAGCAAAGTGACAGCTGCCTGACTCCTCCACCTCCTACCCCAGAGGGTCAGCAGGAATGTCTCAAGCCCACTGATTCTAAGGTGGAGCCTCAACTCTCAAGCAGTTCACCAGCGCCCTCTCCCAACCAGGGAGATCTCAGAAACTCAGACAAGCAATAACTGAAGGTATTTCATACCAGTTCACATTCTCAACAGAGATTAAGAAGTAGTATAAAATAAAAAAGAAATAATACCTAAATGGTACTAGATATTGGGTACTGTCCAACAGTGGACCGAGATAGAACCCTGAGAACTTTTTTCTCAAACAAATGAAAATCCCACAGTTTAGAAAAGAAATGAAGGCATATTAATATCTTTAAATTTAAGATATTATAAGATATATGCATGTTATGCAGTAATTAAAAAAATATAAACTTGTTCTGAAGAATACAAATAGAGTTCCCCTTAGTTAGAAAAAAGCATTATTTAAAGTAATACCAAAAGAATGTATATGAAGAGTCTTAATCCCCTTCCTTTCACCTTGACATCTGAGGAAAAACTGCTTTAAACGATCAGAGAAAGCTATTGTATATTAATGGAAAAAAGAGATACTGATATGAAAAGAGAATAGAAAGATTTCCTAGTGAAATGAACACTATAGCCAGCACAGGATTAGAAAGCACAGGGCCATGTGAGCAGAGAAGAAGAAATAAAATAGGTATTTAAGGACACTATTAAACTGGAAAGAAGAAAACATTCTTAGGGCAATGAAACTGCAACTCTCAAGATGTCCACAGCAAAGAAGCAGCTGATTTTTAACCTCTGAAAGTTGAAAAGGCAATGGAAGAAGTCATGTTCCCTTGTAGCTCAGGGAGAAGACTTTTGTGGGGGCTGAGGTAAAAATTAAGTGATTTGCTATCCTTTTTCATCTCTCATGTCTAACAATTCCTCGTAGATAGGATCAGGAAGAAAGCAGGTATGAAATATGTTAGTTCTAGCTCATGTTATTAACTACCATCTATAAAATGTAACAGAAGGATGCTATGTACATTTTGTATATGTAACTATGTACAGCATATATAAGAATGTATATAGTTAATCATATTTTTGAAGTGAATTTCTATCAAATAAAATGAAACATTACTATGTCTTTGTTCTGTTTTACTGTCCTTACTGTCTGCTGGGGCTTTTCTTACATTGGCCTCTGTTGTAGACTCTAAAAGGTTGGGATTTTTCTCTCACTTGTTTTTTTCTTTTTCTGTTTTTTTCTTTAATAACTCTTCTGAAGCCAGCTTCTGTAAAGCTTGTCAGTTTTAGTTGAGGAAGGAGTTGGCCAACCTTAGAAGGGTTCTCTAACCTTAAAGTTACCACAGCCAATATTGCACAGCTGCAGCTGTTTGGAGGTGTTGAAGCACTTGGGAAGATACATAGAGCCCAACAAGAGCAGCTGCTCTCCCTGTTGCTGGTGCAGCACTGCAGATCACGCTGTATTTTGTGCTTGCCTATTCTGCTGACTTGGTAAGTTGTCCAAGGGAAAAAAACAGTGGGGCTGGCAGCTCATGACAAGGAGTAAACAAGGCTTTTCATGGTAGAGTGAAGGGCCTACTGCTAGGCATGGGCCAGGGAGAGACGGGGGTGTTCTGGACAAAAGGTACAGCATAAAGAAGGAGATATTTTAATGTTTTACCAAAGGGTAAAAAGGGAGAAAGCTGCAAAGAGCCAGTTCCTTCTGCTCTCCTAAAGTATAGAACTGATGTTATCCCACTGGATAAAAGAAGATAAAAAAAGCTTTTACATAATTACTCAGTTAACAAAAGAGCCATATTCCTTGCAGTATGACCAGAAAGGAAGAAAATACAACTGCTTTTCCAAAATGACCCTGACAAACTCTGAGAACACAAAATTGAAGCCTAGATAATCACAGATTAGAAACTTCAGAAATAACAGAAAGGGAGAGTGTTAGGATCCAATTATTAAAGTTATTAGAGAGAGTCCTCTGCCAGAAATAAGGTGCAAGCGAGACCACATGCCAAAGTCAATAGTATGGATTTTATTTAGCAGTAAATGAAGGGTTCAAGGAGGGAGAGAGAGATAGTTGGATGGAGAGGTGAGAGTGACAGTGAAACAGATTAAGTAGAAAAAAGATATTACCACTCCACAGATTCTGACAACATCCCTTTGGTCCTTTCCTTCTGGTCTTCTCTGTATATGCCAAGTGGTGAGGGGAAAGAGTCCACAAAACTCTGGTTTCATAGGGTTTATGTTATGTGGAGGCTACATAGAAACGCTCCCTGTACCTCCCCTGGATGATGTAATACTGGATCATGGGACATTTTGCGAGTCTTTGACACCTTCTAAGATGTTTCAGCTGTCACTTGTGTCAGTGTAGTTGAATCAGACAAGCCCCCTTATGGTCCATCATCCGAGATGAACAGCTCAGGCTACATGTGAATGTCTTCGGTGCTTCCCAGAGGGTTTTTACAGCTGAGTCATCATGTAAGGGAGGACATTGGCATGACAAGAAAGACTATCTCACCTTGCAGGATTTGCCTCTTATCAGTCTCTTCTCTTATCTTGGAGTCCAGTTTGTAGCTGCAGTTTATGCACACCCTTCTGCACCTGGGAGGCCACTCTGTGCATCATCAGCAAAGCAGCCATCCAAGTGTGTGAGCCATCAGCACCAGTCTCTTACAGCACCTGGTAGTTACTGCAGGTGTTTGAATATTAGCAGTACAACCTCTTACACTTGTGGATACATACTTCTCCTTTCACCTGTGATAGTTGGTCAATGGTACCTCCTTATCTCAAGGTCCTTTTGCAGTCCAAATTAGTAAGCATATTTAGAGAGGGGTGGGTTTTGGTAGATGAGCAGCTGCTTCTTTGCAGTTTGTTACAGTGGACAAAAGTCTTTTGGTGATCTCAAAAATGTTTAAGCCATTAACCATTTCAGTCTCTGTCAGAAAGCTCTAACAGGAAGCATAATGCTGCTTCTCCCAAAATTTGCACTAAAATCAAAATTATTGGTGATAGGTAAATGTGTCGTGTCCCAAAGTGTAAAATTCTTCTTATAAGAGTGACAGAGGACATGTTAGTTGGAGTCCTCACAACTGGAGAAGGCTGATGGCTACTGCAGAAGAAACTAACAGCTATATGACTGTTTGGCATTTAATAACTGTAGAGTTACTACTGAAAAGGCAAGCAATACTAAAAGTAATATTTTGAAATATTTATTTCTATTAGTGCACATTAGATTGAATTTGAAGGTTACCATGGAAAAGAATTTGGTCATTGTTTATCATGAAGTGCTCAGAAGAGCACTTGCTTTCTAAGGCAGGAAGAATATTGAGATCTGTGAAGAATGGGATAAAGACCTTACTGAAAAACTATACTGTTGAATAAATCAGGGGGTTTAATGCATGTCAAGTTCATGTCTCCTCTTATTAGGGTATACAAATAGTAGTCAAAAAATCATGAATTTCCTAGATCAAGAATAAGTGGCAGTATGCCATGTTGATACAAGAGGGAAATTAATGGTTAAAAGGGCAATCAATGTTTCACTTACTTTAGGGAGCAAAGAGAGAAACAAGGATGTTTAAATATGTTTGAATTCAGATCACAGAATCATAGAATGGATTGGGTTGGAAGGGGCCTTGAAGATCATCTAGTTCCAGCCCCCCTGTCATGGGCAGGAACAGCTTTCACTAGGCCAAGCTTCTCAAAGCCCCATCCAACCTGGCCTTGAACAGTTCCAGGGATGGGGTATCCACAATTTTTCTAGGGAACCTGTTCCAGTGCCTCACCACCTTCAAGTAAAGAATTTCTTCCTAATATCTAATCTAAACCTACCCTATAATTAAGGACATACAGTGACTATGTGTCCTTATACTCATCATGGCTGGGCTTCGCGAGCGAAGATTTGGGAAGGACTCTACCCACACTTGCTACAAGTGCGCTGGTGGCTAAAAAGGCCAATGTGAGATAGACAAGTCCGGTTGCAAAAGGCACAGCGGAAAGACTCCTTAGGTGGTATCAACAAGACACGATTCTTTCTGTGTTGTCTTTTCTCCTCGAGAGTGATCCTGCGTGCGTTCTCAAAAGAAGCAGCAGCGTTATAGATGGTGTGTCTCCAGACCTCTTGATTGGAGGCCAGAGTAGACCAATGATGATGATCGCTATGGTCAAGGCTGAGATGTTGTTTCAGGGAGTCCTTGTATCTCCTTTTCAGGGCTCCTCTCTTGAGGCAGCCAGAGGCAAGTTCACCATAGAGCACGATCTTAGGGAGGCGGTGGTCCTTCATCCTGGAGACAATCTTAGGGAGGCAGTGGTCCTTCATCCTAGAGATGTGTCCTGCCCAATGCAGCTGTGTTCTCAGCAACATGGCCTCAATACTTCTGACTGCTGCTTGTTCTAGAACAGATGTATTAGTCACATAATCTGACCAGTATGTAGTGACTATGTGGAATTATTTGCTAGAGAGCACTACTGAGTTTATAAAGACAGTCTGCACAGAAACAGCTTCCATATTCTATATGATATCCAGATCTCATTTGGATGTTTGAACTTAGAGATCTTAGCTCATGAAAAGCTTATGAAAACCCCTGCCTTTCCTCACCTTGCCTCCTCTCTCCTTCCCTTCCCAACAAGCTCTGCATAAGAACATTCCTAAGCTGGCTCAAAGTCTGAAAACTGTGCTTTCCATGGAAGTAGATGAAATACACAAATTCTGGAATTCTGAGTTTTGTTAGCATGCTGGAAATGCTGACATAATTGCATGGCAATTCCCTTACTATTTTTTTTCCTTAACTGTATTGTTTACATACAAGGAGGAATTTTGGACTGGTCATTGCATGAGTAAACCTTTGCATCAATTACAACTGAAAAGTTCATATTCAAATTAATGTCATCTTCGTAGGGTCTCAGAGTTTGGAAAAATAATACCACCTTGCTGTTTTAGTAACTTGTTACTACGGCTCCTCATATTATCTATTCTCAAGAATCAGAAGTTATGAAATGAAAAAACAAGCCACAAACAGAATGACTGCTGTCAACATTCTGTTAGCAAATTTAAGTTATAAATGCAAAATATTAAAGTTTAAGCTGCAACAATAACTTTAATTTTCCAAGCAGTAGTCAGGTTTCCATTATTTTAGCAATGAAATAAAACTGATGAAATCAGTGTTGTTTATACGGTTCAACAAGGGTGATTAAGTTGTACGAATTTGTTAATGAGTATATAACTAGTATATATAACTAGCAGTTCAGTAGATCCATCTCCTGTCATAAAGCTGTTTTTTCATTCATATATGGAAAAGGCTTTAAACTAACATTAGTAACTCTATGTTTTCAAGAAAAGTAAGTGCACCAAATTAACGCTTACATTAAATACCACATGATATGTTATTACTGATAGTTGTTTATTCACAAAGCTCACATAACACCAAAATTTAACATGCAACCCTGAATTCTTTCTCTCCTGTGTATATAAGATTTGATAAGCACACACCAGTGAAGTGCTTTGTGGGTGTGCAAGCAGCTCTTTTATACCAACACAGAACTCATAGGTGACATTTACACTGTTCAGCTTACTCAAAGCCAGTGCATTGAGTAAAGATGATTCATACTGACTTTTGCTTTAGGTGGCTAGAAGTAACTACATGAGGAAGCAGGAGAGTAGTAGCAGATAAATAGCAAGAATCATGGGCATGGGGGTCTGAGTGGTGTTTTCTTGACCCTGCCAGTGAGGGGAAATGAGGAGAAGGGCACTAATAGGAGAAGTTAATAATTGCTTGCAGAACCTGTGTTGGTGACAGAGATTTGAGTTGTATGACCATGGGACCATGCTTGCAGATCACTGTCTGCTTGAGAGAGGTGAGAGCCACCTCACTAAGCAGGGCAAAGCTATTTTTATTAGTAGGATCACTGATTACATAAGGAAGGCTTTAAACTAAGAAGTAAGGGAAAGGGAGAGAGTAACCAGCAGCCCTGTGAGGGATTAATGGACACAGAGAAAAGCAAAGGGCATAGGGTGGTGTGACAGGAACACACAAAACAATAAGATGAGGCTTAAGAGGGCTCACCTTCTTTGAGTGTCAGCAAAGAAATGTCTACAAAACATCATAATGGAGAAATCCCCCAAACCCTTTTTAGGCAGTCAACATGCTGGGGTGCCTCTCTAAAGTGCCTGCATACTAACACATGCAGCACAGGGAATAAACATTATAAGTGCAGCTGCAAGGCTACGATCTTGTTGAGATCACAGAGACATGGTGGGATGGCCCCCATGAATGAAGAGAGACCAGCTCTTTAGGTAGGACTGGATAGAACATCAAGCAAGGGAAGTTCTCCTTTATGTGAAAGAGCGGTTGGAGTGCATGGAGCAATGCCTGGGGATGGACAAGGAGCTGAATGAGAGTTCATGCAGGAGGATTCAAGAGAGGACAGGTAAAGGTAACATTATAGAGGGTGTCTGCTACAGGCTGCCTGACCAGGAAGAACAAGTGGATGAGGTAGACAGATAAGAGCAGCCTCACATTCTCATGTTCAACCATTCATATATTTGCTGCAGGGACTACACAGCAGGGCATAAGCAATCCAGGAGGTTCCTGGAGTGCACTGATAACTTCTTCCAAGTCATAAAGGAGTCAACAAAGACCAATAATAAGCAATGCTTTGTTGGACCTCATAGCAATAAGGAGACTGTTGGGAACGTGAAGCTCAAGGTAATCTTGGCTGTAGTGACCATGAGATGGTGGAGCTCAGGATCCTGAGGGGAGGGGAAGTGTAAAAAGCAGGCTCACAACCCTGGAGAGTGAATTTTGGCTCTTCAAAGATCTACTTGGAAGAGTCACATTGGGGTACAGCCCTGGAGGGAAAAGGGGCCCAAGGAAGTTGGTTAGTATTTAAAGATCATTTCCTCCGAGCTCAAGAAGAGTTCATCCTAGTGAATAGGAAATTAGGCAACAATGCCATGAGGCCCGCGTAGATGAACAAGGAGCTCCTGGTCAAACTCAAATAAAAAAAGGAAGCATACAAAGGGTGGAAGCAAGGATGGGTAACCTGGGAGAAATACAGAAACATTGTTCAAGCATACAGGGATGAAGTTAGGAAAGCTAAAGCACAACTGGAATTGGATCTAGGTGGAGATGTCAAAGACAACAAGAATGGCTTCTGTAAGTTCATAGGTGACAAAAGGAAGACTAGGGGGGCCCATTGCTAAATGAGAGGGATGACCTGCTGACACAGGACATGGAAAAGGCTGAGTTACTGAATGCTTTCCTTGACTCAGTCCTCACTAGCAAGACCAACCTTCAGGAATCCCAGGTTCCAGAAACCAGGGGGAAAGGCTGGACCAAGGAAGATGAACACTTGGTGGGAGAGGATCAATGGACATATGCTAAGTAAATGGGCCCTAACAGGATGCACTCACAGGTACTGACAAGAGCTGATTGATGTCGTGGCAAGGCCACTCTCAATAATCTTTCATTGATCATGGTGACTGGGAGAGGTGCCTGAGGCTGGAGGAAAGCAAATGCCATCTCCATCTTCAAGAGGGGCAGGAAGGAGGTCACACAGAACCACAGGCCCATTAGCCTTATCCTGATCCGTGGGAAGGTAATGAAGCAGCTACTCCCAGAAACCATTTCCAGGTACTTCAGTGTCAAGAAAATCACTGAGTCATCAGTATGGAATTACCAAGGGGAAATCAGGCCTGACCAACTTGATAAACTTCTATGATAAACTGATTGCCCTGGCAGATGAGTGGAGTAATGGACATTGTTTATCTGGACTTCACTAGTGCCCGTGGCACCACCTCCCGTAAGATCCTCACAAAGGATCTTTGTAGATGCCTGGGCTGGATAGAACCACCGGGAGATGGGCTGGGCACCGGCAGGCTGGGCACGCACAGGCAGGCGGATAGGCGATTTTCCCGCCTTCCCTCCCTTCCGCTGCCAGCCCCAATGGCCGCCCTTCCTCCTCCCCCGGAAGCGGCATGGGGGTTTTCCCCCTCCGAGCAGGAACTCGATGGAGCGCAACTGAAGGTAAGACGAGAGAAGGAAAGCGCCCGGAGCTCCGGCCGGGGTCGGCGCCATGGCGCTGCCGCGGTGGCGAAGGCACCTGCCATGGGCAACGCGGGGCGCAGCGGCGGCACCTCCCGCTCCCGGCGAGCCCCGCAGCGCTCCCGCCCCCGCCCCTGCCCGCCGCGCCGCCCTCGGGCCGCAGAGGAAGCGGGGACACGGCAGGTCGGGACGGTGGTGCCTGCGGGAGGGGGCGGTGAATGAGCGGGGCCAGGGCGGAGCTCGGGGCCGCCGGTTTTAGCGCAGCGCCCGCGGGGCTGTGCCCGGCGAGCAGCCGAACCGTCAGCCCGGCGGGGCCGAACGGAGCCCGCGGGGCGGGGGGCCCGTGCGGGGCCAGAAACGTGAGTCAGCACCGCCGCCCGCTGGGGCAGGGCTGCCGGGGCCGTTCCGCGCCGCTCGCGGAGCCCGGCCGGAGCTGGGCGGGACGGCGCTTGTTTTGGAGCACGAAGCTCAGCCCTCTGGCTCTGCCGCGGTCCTAGAGCGGCCTGGAGCAGCGAAAACAGCCGCGGCTGCTCGAAACGGCCGAGCTCGCCGGCGGCTGTTACCGGCCCGCCCCGGCTCGGTCGTGCCTGGGAGCCGCTAGGCTGAAGCTCAGGCCTCGGCTCTCGCTGGGGTTTCGACCTCAAGCATGTTATTGGGCTGCTACACTGCAGCGGTGGCTGCTGGAGGAGTATAGGTATTGGTATGCTTTGTAGGTTAAGCCATGTTTTGCATACTTGGAAAACTACAGCAGCGTGGTTCGAGTCGAAGTCGTTTATTGCTTCTCCGGGTCTCAGTGATAATTGTCAGTGAATGAGAGACAGGCTTGTTGAGTGCAGATAGACTGTAAAGCCAAAGCGGGCATGAAATGGAAAATGCTGTTTAGTTAAAGAAAAAAGATAAAATGCTGTATCATGTTTTGATTTCTGTCTGTTTAGATAATGGAGTCTCATAGCTCTGTCAGCCTTCACAGGAGTAAATCACCAGCTTCTGAAAGTGAAGACGAGATTGAGTTTGTTGGAGTAAGTAGATCTTGTACTGGAAGCACACTGCTTGTTGTAATTAATACATTCTCAATAGTCCAGTTAAACAGGAGGGGGACTTTGTTTGCTCTGTTGATGGTGATTACATTTTGATGAAAAGCATTACTCTTGCATTTAAAGATAATTTGGTTTGTGAACCTCTGTGTCAGATAACAAGTTGATCTTAAAGATTTATGTGCCCTTTCTTGAAAGAGTATAAGATTATGTCAGTTGGTCCTATAGAGAGAATATGGACTGGGGTATCCCAGCAGGTCAGTGGGGAATTACAGTGATCAATTACATATATAAGAAGTCACTGTAGAGGACTTTGGTAATCAGGTGATAGCATTTTGCTACATGAATAGTCCCGCTTAACTTAATGGAATAAAGCAGAACAATGTTAAAAACACTGTACTTGGTTTAGAAGAAGAGGGAGGAAATTACAAGTTAGCGGGTTTAAACAGTCCTCTCAAGGTGTGAAGCACTCTATAGTACAACAGGTAATCTAATACATTCACATAAAAGATGTCAGTAACTTCAAGACACTTTTATCTATTGGATGTCCAAGAAAAGCAGAATATTTTCATGCTGCTTGTGGTCTGGACTCAATCTGTCATCAGTGAAGTGGTGCTAAATTGCAGGGTTACATAGGAACATAGTTTTTTTAGGTTGGGAAAGACCGTTAAGATCATTGACTCCAACTGTTAACCCAGCACTACTAAACCATGTCTCTAATTGACTCAACTGTTAACCGAGCACTGTGAAGTCAATCACTAAACCATATCCTAATTGCCACATCTACACATCTAAAGATGTTTTTCCTGAAGGAACAAATCATATGAATAAGATCAAGTGATTAATTGATGCCAAGATTATTAATGCCTGATTTCCTGTGGATTTGTCTCATTTTTGAACAATATGCTGAACAATAACTAGATTTTTTTCCTGCTCTATTTTATATGGTGCTTGATTAAAGCCTAGGTTCAGACTTTTTCTGCAGGGGTATTTAGATGCTCAAATACGAAGGATTTTTAAGTAGTTGAATATCTCAGAGACTTCTTAATCTTGTAGTTGATTTGGTCAAAATTAACTAGTGAGTTCAAAGTTCATTATATACATACAAGCATTCATGTGTGTCTGCAGCAGAGGATTTGGGGTGTTGGTGAATGAACTGGCAGTGTGGGCTTGCAGCCCAGAAAGTCAACTGTATGCTAGGCTGCATCAAAAGTAGCGTGGTCAGCAGGTCAAAGGAGGGGATTCTGTCCCTTCACTCCACACCACCTGAAGTGCTGCATCCAGCTCTGAGGTCTCCAGCACAGGAAGGACATCGACCTGTTGGAGTGAGTCCAGAGGAGGGCCACTAAGTTGACTAGAGGGATGGAACACCTCTCCTGTGAGGAAAGACTAAAAAAATTGAGATTGTTCAGCCTGGAAAAGAGAAGGTTTCAGGGTGATGTAGTTGTGGCCTTCCAGTACCTGAAGGAAGCCTGTAAGAAGGATGGAAAGGGACTATTTACAAGAGCATGTAGTGACAGGACCAGGGGAAATGGCTTCAAACTGAGAGTAGATTTAGATTAGATATTAGGAAGAAGTTCTTTACTGTGCAGGCAGTGAGGCTTTGCAGCAGGTTGCCCAGAGAAGTTGTGGATGCCCCATCCCTGCAAGTGTTCAAGGCCAAGTTGGATGGGGCTCCGGGAAACCTAGTCTAGTGAAAGGTGTCCCTCCCATGGCAGGTGGATCGATACTTGATGATTTTCAAGGACCCTTCCAACCCAAACCATTCCATAATTTTATTATCATCATTGTAAAAGCTTCATTTTCTTCAAACTGGGCAAAGAATGAGGAAGCTAGTATAGCTTGGAATGCATAACGATTGAAGGGCTGCTGGAGCACCAGGAGCAGTAACTGAAAGAGAACTAAAATCAACACTTCTAACTACTTTCTTTTTATTTTCTTGGCTTTGCCTGTGGATAATACAGATCCTTTATGTTCCCAGTGACAGTTGCTTCCAAGAGAGGCTGCTAGATATAATAAGATGACTGTGCTTAGTCTTTTGCAGGATTAATATCCTGGGGTGAGAAGCTTACTTTTGTCATTGATGAATACATGGGAAAGGCATGTGACCCTGGCCAGCACCTAATGTCAGCAATGTGTCCTCAGATCTCTCCTTTAGTCCTAGTGAGGATGACTTTAGACTTTGCAAAAGGATTTCCAGAGTACTTGGCTAGCTTCAGATCATCGTTTCCATATAATAATGTGTATGGCTGGAAGTGTGTAGACTCCATAAATGTTGCATATGGATGCTACCCGATTGCGTCCATGTCCTAAAGACCTAGTGCACAAGATGGTACTGTATAAATTGAATTAGAGAAGCTACTGAGGTATTTCAACCTGTGTTCATTTTAATAGACAACAATTAGTTGTAGGCCATGTGATCTCTGTTTTTCTTCCCCCCCCCCTTTTTTTTTTTCTTCTTGACAGCTGGGTGTGGTTTTGGTGTGGGTTTTTTTGTTTCTTTGGTTTTCCTTGTTTTGTTTTTTCTTTCCATTTCCTTCACTGTATTAGGGTGTTTGAGGACAAAAAGTCCTCATTTGATGGAGCAAAGGCAATCTCTGCTGCTACCAGAGTCTTTTAGCTTTTACAGTCAGTTTAATCCTCATCCAGAAAACTTAAAACTATTCTTACTTAATTTCCCACCTTTTACTTTGTCATTACAATGTATTTTGTCCACTTCATTACATTCTAAGTTTTGAATACCAGCAGAAAAATATAATTTAATCTGCAATGCAAACTGTTATTCCTAGTTTCTTAAGATAGGATGGTCTTGCCCCCATTTTGTTTTCTTGGGAAGAATAAGGCAAGAGTGAAGAAATTCACAGATGTAATGGGGTCTATAGCACTTAAGTAGATAGATAACTCAAGTTTCCACGGTTTGCATCAAAAGCATTGGACTTAGAGGGGAATTAGTTAATACACCAAATTAAGTGATTCACTAAAATACAGTAGCTACCATTTAAATATTTTGCTTCCTTTCTCCCTGAGATATTAAATATTAGCTATTCAACTGAAGTATTTGTCTCTCTGGCTTTTAGTTGTATTGCAGCAGGAGCTGAATAAAATGGTAGTGGTGTTAGGAAGCATAGGAAGCATCTCCGAAGTAGAACTTTTATTTTTGCACTCAAGTTAACCAAGGACTTGAATTTTTGTATTTACTAGGTTGTACAAATCAAAACTTTATAAGTGTTTGTTGGTTTGCAAGGTTGGTCAGTTACTCAGTCTTGAAGTTGGACGTCTGTTAGGGCACAAATTTAGAGCACAAATAGTACTACTTGTGTCAATTTTTAAAATTTATTTTATTGTAAACTTGTTCTATGATAAGTGTGTTTACATAGTGTATACACAATTTATGTTCTTATAAATATTTGTTAAAGATAAGTTTGTGGTCGCATACATGAAAGCTAGTTTCATGTTTTCTGTATGCTAGTGTGTGTATAATTATGCAAAAGTTTAATTGTGCTGTTTAAGTAAACTGGGTATTTGGTCTGAATGCACTTAAAGCTAAAAACTGAACAAATAAAACACCTTGCATGATGGACACGGTGTCTGTTAACTAGGCCTGATTGCCCAAAGACTGAGTGAAATGAGGGAGGGGGAGAAAGAGTCCACAGTGTAGGGCTTTTGGAGAAAACTTCTGGAGGCAGTAAAAATGAGCTTCACAGAAGTCCTTGAGAAGACAGTCTTTGGAGATGAATATGAAGCTCCATCTTTACCAGTTACCAATTAAACGGTTTTGATTATATCAACAGTTAAAATTAATATCTTGTGTAGCATAGTGAAATTACAGTTTTGATGATTTAATGCTGATGCTTTCAGACAAAGCTGTGAATAACAGCAGAGATGCCACAGCTGCCTGTAATATTACTTGCATTAAATTTACTGTTCTTGTCATTAGAGCTTCCTAGACTTGAAACCAAGTTATTCTGCATTTCAACTGTCAGTTTTGTAAGTTCTATTTAGTTGCTGAACTGAGGGAGTAAATAAACACAAATAGGGGAAATCTCTGCCTTTGAAGAAGGTACAGCTGTTAGGATCAGAGCTGAGCATTTCAAAACACATTATTGAGCTGATTGGATAGTCAGGTGGTCTGAGTGTGACTTTGAACTGTTACTTGCTAACAGCTGTTTTATAAAGATTTAATTTCTTAAAAGTTGTACAGAGACTGTCAGTTTCTACAGAAACAAATCTGTAATGGATTTTTTTTATATTTCATTTAGAAAACCACATTATGTTTATTTAATCCTAAAAAATTAAGCAATCTTTTGGGGTAATTTGAGGCCTGCAGCTTGATTCATATAAGCTTTTGTTATCTGTCCGAGATATCATTCCTCTTCCTCCCTGGTGACTCTTTATGCCTGGCCAGCTGAACAGCTTTACTGCCTTGAAAGGTGGAACAATGTAAAGAATGAGACGCAGTAAGAGCAGTAGAGAGGATTGCACACTGCTTTTCTCTCCACTACTCCTCATGAGGCAGTAAGTCTTCCTAGCCTGCCCTATATGGTTCACTGTTAATATCTTGAAGAAACTGCTAAATATATGGCAGAGATGGTACTATACCTCTTCAAGAAGTCAGTCTGCTGGGTACTTTAAGTCCTTCTTCTGCCTGGAAAACTTAACTTTCTAAGAAATACAGCATAAATATGGAGTATATAACAGCTCTGTGGTATCTGCCAGATATATTGCCAGACAAACAGCTAATACTGTAGTTTGGTCAAAAACTCTGTCGTGATTTAGATGGCATTGCATGTACAGATTTAAAACAAACAAAAAACCAACAAGAAACCAAACCATCACCCCTGGCATTACAAAAAAATAAACTTATCTGTGATTCACTATTACATCATTTGTCTATGGAGCAGCTATTGTGTGTGCTGAAGCCCTACATCTTGGGAAGTGGCTGGTCGTTGCCTGCTGATGGGAAGCAGAGAATAAATCTTTTGTTTTCCTTTGCTTCCACATGTGGCCTTTGTTTTCGCTTTATTAAACTGCCTTGACCTTGACCCAGGAGGATTTTTTTTCATCTTGTTTTGTCCCCAGCCTTGGTCTGCTGAGGAGGCGAGTGATAGAGTGGCTTGGTGGGCACCTGGTGTCCAACCAAGATTAGGCCATCACGCTTTTGGAATTGAATTTGCGTTTTTAAAAACAAGGCGAAAAAAATCCTTGAAAGAAAAAAACAAGGAAAAAACATTTAACATTGCATAGTGAAATCTAAGGCTGTTCCTATCTTGGTAACAGGCTGCTACCCTATTACCATTGAATTAATGGCACAGGTTGAGTATCTTTAAAAATGTAGGTCTGAGTTGATTGAGAAGGTGAAGAATATAATGTTATTAGGCAAGTCAAGATTATTAATTTGATTTTTTTTCTACTTGATATCTGTGTATTACATTATTTTTGAATACTTGTTTGCATGTTTTACCAATTTTGTGGAATAGTCTGTTTAGTGGAAAAGTTGCCATACCAGAATTTCCTTTACTGCACTCTCTTGAAACCTTGGTGAAATGCTAATGCTGACCATGTGCTATAATGTATGCAACATTTTATCTCGAAGGATGACAATTCAGTGCTTTTGTGTGTGTGTTTTAATACTTTATTCCAGGAAGGACCTTTAAGACCTATACTTGAATGTATTGATCTTGTCAGCAGTGAAGATGAAGAGCCTAACAGCAGTTCTTATGTTCACGTGAGTATGTTGTAATATATTTTAGGACATCTCAGTTGAATAAAATAATTGCTCTTCTGTATTTTTTCCTATCAGTTACTTTTCACAAAAGCCTTATTAGAGGTATTTTTAACAAGTAATAATTAAATAAATAACATTTAAGTATTTTGATTTTTTTTTTTTTTCCTACTGTTGAGTGGAAGGCAAGAATACCACCACTTCCATTTTTTTCCAGAGCTGTTTTTTGCCTCCTTGAAATGGGCTTGGAACTTTTATTTGTCTTTCAGTCATGTTAGCAAATGTGTTGAAGAAAAATATCCCTTTACAAGCAGCCTCCGAAGTCTGTGTGTCCAGTTTCTAGCCTGCAAATGTATCTGGTCTACTCCCAGGCCTTTTCTTTCTAAAACAACTTTTTAAGAAAAATGTATAGGTTGGAGGACCATGACAGGCTGGTTTTATCTCTGCCTAATCCTTCACAATCCCTCCTAAGACTGTATGAGTCAGAAGCAGGCTCTGTTTATTCCCCCGAGCTTATTGTGCCTGCTCTCTAGGGCCTTGGAGAGAGGCAGTGATTAACCCTACTAGAGTTGGTTTTGGCAGCAGTAGCCATCTCTTGACTTCTGTTTTACAGTGTTAGAGTAGAGAATGTTTGTAATAATACTGGTTCTTAAGGAAAGGTGGTTCTTCTGTATATTCACAGGCTGACTCTACAGTGATTGATTGCTGGAGCTAGTTGTGTAATAGGAGCAAATTACAGTGTATGGCCTATCCCTTATGCTAGAAAAAGCTAATGATCTGTCTTTCTGAAGGTAGTAGGCAGTGTTAGAGCAATAATTGTATCAGTTCTCAGTTTTTCAGGTGGTCTCCATGTTGGCTTTCAAATCAGTAGAGATTTTGTTTACTCACTTTAAATAATTTACTTAATTTTTCATTTCTTGGAGACTTCTAGGACACTCAGCACAATCATCCATGTTCGTCTACTGCTTTGGTGAGGCTAATGTTTATGTTGAATTGCCTTGAATGTGTGGAGAGGAGAGTTGTTTTAGTTGCTTCTTTAATAGAAGTTACAGATGTTGATAAATAGGAAGAGAAAACTAGCAAGGTAGATCATGGAACTTAGGATAAGAGTATCTTTACTGAATTATGTCCTGATGCTTGGACATCACTTTTCACTGTATTAGTGCCTGTTACTTAGTCACCAAATAAGTGTTTAACTTTTCAATTGTAGAGACCTTCTAAGCGTAAGGATCACATTGACTATCAGAAAGAACGAGTTGCATCAACCCTGGATCGTCTGGCACGACATGTTGAAGTAGAGAAGCAGCAAAAAGAAGAGAAAAACAAAGCCTTTAAGGTATTGGGAGTATTTTGTTTTGGTAGAATTGCATCATAAAGGCCTTGTAGTTCACAAATGTCTTTGTTTTCACTACTAAATAAATAAAAAGATTGGTGAGCCAGACCTGGAACTAGCAACTAGGCTTCTGTGGCATCATTCGAAATACAATACAGACTTTGTCTCTTCAGTGGCTTTTAACTGATAAATTTGCTACTCTTATTGCAGTTCCTGAGGATGGGAAAAAACAAAATTCGTGAAAATCAATGGCAAAAACTTTTTCTCTTGTTTGTATATATAGCAGAGGAACCTTAACATCAATTACTCTTGCTGAGTAATTGAAAAATAAGAGTTATCACAAACAACCATGCAGCAAGCCTACTCATTTACTTGCTTTTGTCTGAGATTTTTGGGAAACTGTTTGCCACATTAAATTTCTGTATTGAGTAATATTTTATAATGTAATACAACTTTCTGTGTTTAAGGCCTAATTTTAGAGTTGAATCCTATTAATTGCATTGGGCAGCAATTTGAAAGGCTTGTACTTTTTACTTCTATTACAAACTGGGAGATGCAGTCAGTGGGCTTAATGGAAGGGCTGCTCTCCGTGGGAACCTGGACCGCTTGAAGGAATGGGATTACAAGAACTTCATGAAATTGAACGGGAACAGAGTCAAATTCAGTATTTGTGGAACGTGCTGTCTTTCCAGCCTAATTTTCTCAATACTTTTAAAATCACATGATTTTACTACAGTTAAAGCTTTTTATATTCTACACTAGACTATGCAACTGTAATACAACAGAGTAAAGGGATGTTGGATATAGTCCAAGGTAGCCTTGAAGTCCAGAAGCCTACATTCCTCTCCTGTCTCCTCTACTGAGAATTTGGCAATCTGTTAATGTTTCCACATACATTTCCATGTGTCAAGTGGAGTCAGAGATAACTATGTACCTTTCAATGTACTTTGAGAATGAAAGCTAAAAAATCCTTTGTTAAAGATGAATATTTTCCTCCTGGGTGGCTCTTTACTCCACTTTGAAAACTAAATTTAATTCTGCAAGTTGCATTAACTGATGAGAAGATGCCAATTTTTTTTCCTTGTCAGTGGAATGAACTGACTCTTTGGTTTCAATAATGATTTTGTGTTGCTTTTTTAAAACTTCATGATTATTTGTTTCTCTTTATAAGATTATAATCTTATGTACGTGCTACAGAAACTTCAGTAGTTACAGTAAAACTAAATTAATTGACCCAAGACGTAGCTCTTACTTTGGGGGAAAAAATTACTGGTTTTAAAATTTTTTTATTGCCTTTATGTCCTATCTTTATTGTGTTAAATAGAAATGAATCAAGTTGTAAGATTTTATTTTTCCCCTACTTGAGGCTTTTGTGGGTGTGGGTTTTGTTGGTTTTTTGGGTTTTTTTTCCTTGTGTTTTTAGAAACTCATATGTAAGTTTTGGGATACATACCTAATCTTTAATTTTTTTAAAAAGAATTTGATCACCACCTTGCCTGGTATGTTTTCTCTCGCAGGAGAAGGTTGATTCCCAATATGCTCATGGGTTGCAAGAATTAGAATTTATTCGGGGACATAGTGATACAGAAGCTGCAAGGTTATGTGTGGACCAGTGGTTAAAAATGCCAGGTAAGAGTAGGAAACTAAGTTTCAGTGATGGTTTCTAAATCCTGAATAGGAGAACAGAACATGTGATAATTGCATTGAGCTTGCAGGTGCCATGTGCATAACCTAATCCTACAATATTAACTTTGCTAGCATATGGCATTTGAAAGTTCTTAAACACTCATTTCCATAAAATCCATTCTTCTAATGCTTTGCTGTTTAGGAAATGTAAGATACCAAATCTAGAAATCACTAAGGCGATGTTAACAATTTTTATGAAAGAAGCTGCTAGGAGGAAAAAATGCTACTATTGAACTGCTGCTTAGGAAGATGTCTACATGAGTAAGTGTAACTTCAAGATGTTTAGTGAATTTCAAATAGTACCTCGATGAAGGGTGTGAAAGTGTTTAAAAAGTTACACTGCTGGGAATTGAAGAAAATGAAAGTGCAGACTTCCTGAGTAGGATTGTACAGTGTTAGTTTGCTTTTAAGAATCACTGTAACTTGATTTTTAAATGCTTTAGGGCTTATGTGTTATTTTGTTTGTTTTCTTAAGCCTCTATAATTTAGGTTCTGGTTAAGTACATTGTTTTATAACACAGGTCTGAAACCAGGCTCTGTTAATGGTGGAAAAAGGGGTGCTTGTAAGAGGGCAGCTCAGACACAACTCAACAGCAGTCCCAAACACTGCCCTGTGATGCATTGCAACAGAGAGTTTGATAATGTACATCTTCTTCTAGGTCACCTTCAAAGGTAAGGACATAGTACAAGAGCTCAGCGCAAGATATCATAATGAAAGAATATGCTCTAACTTAGGACATCAGCATCAAGTCTACTTTAAACTGCCTGTAGTGACAAAGTTCCATTTTGAGAGCCAATTAATATGTTACACCATTTATATAGATGATGTGATGAACTTCATAGGGGGTTTTTTGTTGTTTTGGTTTGGGTTTTTTGGGTGGGTAGGGAAGTTGTTTGTTTTTTCCGTTCAGAATTTATTTCTTGTGGAGCATTTTGTAGTACATGGGGTTTTTGAGAAACAAGATCTCTATTCTCCAGTCCTGTAGTATCTTCATTCAAACTTGAAAAAGAGCAAAAGGCTACCTTACACAATTTGATGGTAAGATTAAAAAAAAAAGAGCCCATAATGAATGGAAAGAGGAACGAGCTATAGGTCAGACATCTGTTCATAGCTGATGATTGCTAGTCAGCACTCAGTGTGTCTGTGGTCAATTCCAGCAGATACTGCCTTTTAACTAGTGAGTGTGTTTGTGGGGAAGATGGTAAGGTGAGAAGTTGAGGGAAGTGTCATGGATTAACCCCAGTAGGCAACTCAGCCTCACACAGCTGCCCACTCACTCATCTCTCTGGGATGAGGAAGAGAATGAGAAGATTAAAAGTGTGAAAACTCTGGGCTGAGATAAAAACAGTTTAATAAGTAAAGCAAAAGCTACATGCACAAGCAAAGCAATATAAGGAGACAAACAGGTACAGCTTTTTCATATGTAATAGTTAGCTCGAGTGATGTGTTTGTCTTCCCAACTATCTCCCCTTCCTCCTCCTTCACCCAGCTTTTATTGCTGAGCACAATGTCTTATGCTATAGGCTGCCCCTTTGGCCCGTTGTGGTCAGCTGTCCCAGCTGTGTCTCCTCCCAGCTTCTTGCCTACCCCCAGCCTCCATGCTGATAGGGCAGTCTGAAAAACAGAGAAGACCTTGATGCTGTGCAGTCACTGCTCAGCAATAACTAAAACATCTCTGTGCTATCAACACTGTTGTTTGTAAATCCAAAATGCAACAATTGTACAAGCTGCTACAAAGAAAATTAACTCCATCCCAGCCAGAACTAGAGCAGGGAGGTAAAAATAAAAAAAAATTCTCTCTCTGGGAAATTGTGCCTTTTTTTAGTTCTTGTAAAAACAGTGGGGTTCCTCTGCAGACTGACCCTTGTAACAGGTAAGCTGCAGGGAGATTCACCTCTATGCAAGGTATTTCAGCTGATACAGTTGATGATAGTGGAAGAGAGGAATTTTTATAGTTTAGGTTGATCGGATAAGGGTTTTTGTCCAATAGCTTCAAAAGACAGATCTTTTCTCATTTTAAAAAAAACCCTTTTAACTGTTTAGATGGGATTAGTTTGTTAATTATTTCTTCTTCTCCAGGTTTGATCATTCTCCTTGTGACCCAACTGTCACGTTACGTGGACCCCCAAATAATGCTGTTGCCTGTGTGATATGCTGTGAAAGATTTTCAACCTCTCAGCAGTATAGTGATCATCTTTTATCTAAGGCAAGATCATAAGGATGAGTAACTCGCCTGACTGAATGTAGTAGAGAGTTTTCAAGATGTATCATTATGCACTGATTTTAGGTTTTTGTTTTCTTTTTTAACCCTCTTTTTCTCACCTCTCTTCTTTTAGTCTTAAGACAGTTTGTTTTTTTTTCTTATTCTGTTGTGTTTCAAACACCTGGTGTAGCCTGACAGTATTCTCTTTAGATCTCATCATTAGATTGTACTTTTTGGTATACTTTCGAGAGGACCGTAGTCTTGAGCCTCTTGTCCCTCTGTTGGTGTTGTTGAAAGGTGTTCCCTTTTTTCACATCTTCAAAATTATGAAAGATAAATGCAGCAAGTTAGGATGAAGTAAATAAAGGAGATGGGGGAGGGGGGAAAGAGGCAATAGAATGAGAAAAGAAACTTGGGTGATTTATCTGTTTCCAGTCCCTCCAATAGAGGTATTTGCTGCTACTCACTAGTTAACTTACAGAAGGGAAAGGATGATCTAGCATTTGAGCTCTGATTTGAATATAAGCTAGTAGTGTTGCTTTTTTGTTGTTGATTGCTCTCTCTCCTGTTCATAACATGCTACTGTAAAACCTCAGTTGCTTAACAGATGCTTAGCTGTTACCTTCTGGGTATGTGGTTTTATTTAGACAGTCTAGTATTGAACTGCATAATGGATAGTATTTTCCAAGTTGGATGTTTTAATAACAAGTACTGCTGAGTACTCACTTAGACTCCAGAAGCTGTGTTAAGTTCAGGGAAGTTGTAGACATTCTGAAAATCAGAAAAATTTTAGCTTGTGGTAATAACTCCTGATGCATAGTCATACCTGACAAGTTTGAAAGATTGCATAGTAATTTGTCCCTGCTCTTTTTCCATTGCTTCCAAGTTGTGTGCCTGTGACACAAGGGCATTAGCAGGAGTTTGCAGCCAAGTCTGGGGAAAGGACTGACTCTTGCAGCAGGCAAGAATGAATTACTTTGATATGGAAGGATGGGGAGATAATAGTAATCAAAGCTGTGGAAGAAAGCATAAGCATATAATGAAGATTCACTAAGTGACTTATAAAGGAGCAAGCAAAAAAATATTGGAAGCAAAACTAAAGGATTTTTGCCCTGGAAGCAGAGATGCAGAGTTGATGTAGAAGGCAAGGCAGGTGGAAGGATTTGACTTTTAGAAAGTCGTGGACCTGTCAGGCTACTCTGAGGAGCAGCATTTTGAGGAATTGGAAGCTAGCAAGATCAGGGAAGAACTGACATCAGGAAAAGCAGCTGCTTTGGTAATAGAAGGAGCTTTTTCTGAGAGCCAGGGTAAAGGGACTAGCTAAGAATTGGAGCCCATAATCCCTGGGGAAAGTGCTTGCAAGTGGTGCAAGAAGGGGATGGAGAAGTTGCTGGAGTAGTAAGAATAGATGAGTTGCTGAGTTTGACAATGGAAGTTTGGCCAATCCCTTGTGTCTCGTGAGCTGAAGTGCATGGAGGTAGGCTGTAGATAAACATAGATGTGGTAGCTGAAAACCTAAAAGTTGAAAATACTACCACAGAAGGGAGAGTGGAATGGAAGGACATGGGAAGAATTTGAGCTGGTTTCTTTGCTTAATTTTTTCCTAAATAGATAATTTTTCTCTTCCAGCTAAATGAAAATGATGGGCATAAAAAAGGTCTCCCTCCACAGCATATTCAGTGTTTTGCATGCCCAAACTGTTTCCTCCTTTTCACAAAAAGCGAACAGTGTTTGCAGCATATGTCAGGAAAGAAACACTTCCTCCAGGTTTCTCAATTGAATGGTATGTTGCTACTAAGTGTACTGCTTTTAATTTCATCTGATAATTGACCCTTATGATATGAATTGACTTACATTTTTCTGCAGTTTAAAAAAGGTTAAGGTTTTAAAGTTTGTTTTTAATGAATTGTTATTTTTCTTTTAAGGTCTTAAATGTGGTGCTTTGAAATTTGTACTTTTGTGTAGAAATGATTCCTCCATCACACTTGCTGTAATGAGAAGCCATCAGGGCTCTCATATAAGCTTCTCATCCTCCAGTGACTCTGTGCAACTGCTGTCCTGAATAAGTTTACATTTAGCATGTTGATAGAGACTTGGACCAAAACAAATAAATTTCAGTTCCAATGAGACTGGCTGTGAAGTTCCTTCCCTTTATTGTACTGTCTGTAGTCTGCTTGGAGGCTATTGTCAGTGTCCTTGGCATTGCTGGTGACAAAGACCCGTGAAAATTTCTTATCTGTATATTTGCAAATCTAGCCTGGTTAGTTGGGACAGTGCTGCCAGTCTGATGGCTTGCACTGACTGCATTGCTGCTGAAGGCTGAAATACTGGTTATGTTGTGAGCTGGTAACATCCAGAACCACTCTTAAAAGAGTTCACAGGAAATACCTGTCTGATCCTGTGCTTGAAAACAGGGTTAATGCTTGTCATAGCTACGCTGACTTTTTATTTGTGACATAAGCAATAGGCATTGAAGCATTTACTTTAATGTTAGCTAAATGGCTGAAGCAGTTGACATATAGATGGAGTTGACTTCTTATGCAGGAAGTGGCCATATTTTAGATACTGTAGGTTTCAGGATAAGCCTGTGTGGCCAAAAGGATTGATATAGTTATTTCTCATCTTCATGACTATATCTTTGACTTCTGCCCTCCCCCTGAGTGGCTGCAGGAAGTGTGCAGAAAAGATAGGCTTTGAAGGCATCGTGCTGCAGGTTGAGTCAGTATTGCAATCTTCATGGAAGTGACAGTCATCTGCATGGTTATATGTTCTCTTATGTATTGAAGATCTAATGTACTTTTTTTCTCAAATAGGTTATTAATTCTGAATGTGATGACTGCAGATGCTTTTAAATTCAAGTTATAGATTTTAAAAGAGATTCCTGGTGAGCTATTGCTTTGAAAAGATTAAAAGCACAAGTTAGTGGGTTTTTTCTTTAGAGGTGGATAGTTCTTAGCTCAGAACAAAAAATGGAGTGCTCCAATTTTTCCTTTGCGTTGGTAGGTCTTCATGATTAATAATTACCAGCATGATCTAAGATCTGCCAGTGAAGTTCACTGAAAGGCATAACCTCAAATTATTGCCTGCTGATCATCATGTCTTACTAAACAGAAAAATCAAAGAGAATTTGCCTCCTAAGGTGCAGAACATGAACAACATTTAATCCATAAACCATTCCCCATTCTCTTTTCAATAGAATTTTTTTATTCTGATGGTATCTGAATTTAGATATGGAGCATGTGCTCTGAACAACAGAAAGTCCTGCATCTAAGAATGTAAGAATTAACGCAATTAACACTAAGGATGGGAAAGAGAGAAAGAGATGGTCAGAGTATGTGGGAACTTGTTAAATGTGTGCCTTTTTTTTTTTTTTTTAAGCACTCTGTGGCTTAAAAGAAAATTATGTGGTAAGAGTAGACAGCTGGCTATAGATGGAGTGAAAGAAGGTCAATAAAAACCTTTCTAAGAGACATGTCTGACCTGATGTTGTAGAAGAGGAAAAGGGAAGTAGAGTCAGTCACTGAGTATGAAAAAACAAGATCCAAACAGATTCAGAAATGAGATTGTCACAGAAATTTTAAAAATTCAGTCTTTTTAGTCTTCCATAGCACAGTTACTGTGGGCCAGCTGACACATGATAATTTGCTTTCTGAACTGTGTGACAAACAAGTAACAACAGTAACTATGTCATCAGAGAGCTGAAATACTTTGAAAGAACTTGCACTTTCTACCATTCCATTTTATAGATGAAATGAAGACTGGCCATCCTCTACCTTTTCCAACCTATGCGAAGAACCTTCTGATATCTCTGTGCAAAGAGGTCCCCTTCCAAGTGAAGTGTATATCCTGCTACAAGATACTACGATCGCATATGGAATTAACGGCTCACTTCAGGTTTGTGAAAGACAGCTGCCTTTATAATGTGAACACTCATAGATCAGTGGCAGATAGGCAGACGTGTTTTTAGTGCTCCTAGTGGATTTCCAGGCAAGTAGGGCCATCTGAATGTTGATTTCCTGAGTAAACTATCAAAAATGTGTCTTCTTTCATGTCTTTTACCCCACACTGCAGAATGCTGATCAATGTCAGGATCCTTTTTGTATTTTCTGTAACAGAACAACAGAACTTGGTGTCTGTTCTGCTGTTTGTAAGTTGACAGTGTTTGATTTTTGAAAATGTACAGAGGCAACAACATAACCATCAGTCTTAATGCTGGCTTTGGAAATAAGCACCTAATTCTCTTTAAAATGCAGAGACCAGATACACATTGCATGGTTTCGTTAGCAAGCTAGTAGGTGGGTTAAAGTATACAGAGGACACTATTTCCATGCACTGGTTGCTGTAGCTACTAGGTAATATTTCGAAGCACATCTGAAATTTTAAAAATGTTTCAAGTTATGATATAAATTCTTTATGTTTTTTAATCCGCTCTAGAATGCGTTGTCATAATTCTGGGCCTGTGGCACTGTCGAAGAAAAGCATCTCCCAAGTTGCAGAGATATTTAAAACAAAAGGTTACTGTGAGAACTGTGATGAACTGTTTGCTAATAAGAATCAGATAACCCAACACAAACAAACCACTCAACATAACATTAGAGTTTTTACTACAATGGAAGAGTCCATCCTGATGTTCTGTCATATCAATGGAAAACAGAAAAATCAGTCTTATTTGTGCCATATTGTGGATCGGTCAAGACCTCTGCTTAAAAGACATTTGGCTTCAAATGAGTCTGCCAGTAAAATGGGGTCTACACCTTCAAAAAGGAAGAGTGATTTAAAAGGTAACAATGAAGATAATGTAGCAAACCAAAGTCAAGGTAGTGCTTGCAAAGTGAAAGCCTGGTTTTGTGAATGCCTTCAAAAGTTTTTTACAGAAGAGTTAGTAGAAAATCACATTTTATCAGCAAATAGGATCTGTCACAAGTGTGCTGTGTGTGGAAAGCTTGCTGAAAATTCAAGCATTATCCGCCTCCATATGAGTCGATTTCATGGAGGAGCACACTTGACTAATTTTCTTCTCTGGTGCAGAGCGTGTTCTGCAGATCTTAGAGAAGAGGATATTATGGGACACATAACTGAATTTCATGGTGGACATAGTTACTATTATGAGCAAGATGTTGAAGATGAACCTATGCCATGTGCTTCTGACACAGCATGCATTTCTGCAGGTGAAGATAAAGACTGCATTTCTAGCCCTATGGAAGTCTCCCCTGAAAGAAGTCCTATCGCGGGAAAATGGCAGTGCCGCATTTGTGAGGAGATGTTTGAGTCTGAAGAGAGCGTTAAACAACATTGCATGTCCTTAGAAAGCCATGCATTTCACAGGTACTCCTGTGGCTTATGCAGAAATCACTTTCGGAAAGTAGGAACGCTGGAGCGGCACTTCCAAGAGCATCATAATCAGGAGACACAGACGACTAAATATTTCTGTGGCCTTTGTGGTCATCTCTTCTTTGACACAGAAGAAGAATTTCTAATCCATTATACGGAGATTCATAGCACGGACTATACATTTGTGCCTGAGCAGATGGAAGTATCGATAAAAAAAGAGGAGGACTTCCTCCCAGTTGAACAAGGAGACCTTTTAACCTGTGGTTGCCGGACAACTTATGTCTCCAAAATAAACAGGAAAAACGATTATGAGAATTGTCAGAAAACCATGCTGGAAAAAGGAAACTTATGGTTTCGATGCTGCTTGTGTTCTGCAACGGCACAGAATATTGCTGATTTGAAGAATCATCTCAAGAGTCACACGTCACTGAAACCCAAGGGAGAGATGTATGTCATTAGATGTGCTGCATGCAACAAAAACTTTAATGATCTTCCCAGTGCACATCAACACTATCACATGAAACACTGCTTCTTGCAGAAACCTGATATATCAAGTCTTGCATCAGAATCAGAAAACACAGTATTCAAGTTCACGGCAAGTGGGGCTTGTCAGGTCAGAAAACCTCACAGGCTACAATTTCAAACATCTCCATCGAAAACTCAGGACAGACCACAGTTGTCTCCTCTGCAGAAACCAATAGAGCAAAGGAAAGAAAATAATGAGGACTCAGCACACGCTGAAGAACTTAGTGAAAGTATGTAGAAAACTACTTTCAACATTAGAAAAAATTATTGTCTTTAACGCACTCTGTTTCAGTGTCAGTCCTGAGACTGAAACATTTAGTTTTCTAATTAGTTTGGAGCATAATTTGGTGTTAAAAGGAAGAGGACAACCAAGGACCTCAGTTTGAGATCCAGTGTGTAGAAATCTAAAACTGATCTATAATACACGTTCAAGAGAAACTTGTATAAATATTTATGATCCTGGTAGTGCTTTCTGTGTGGGCAGTCCTATTATATCATCATCTCCTCAGTTTTCTTAGCTTGCCAAATAGCAATATCTGCTGAGAATTTATATTCTCAGTATGTAGTATGGTTTTTTTTTTCCTTGAACATGCAATTTTTTTTTTAAGTTCATGATCACTTTTAAGTACACTGAAGGTGTACCTTGTGTTCAGAAGTTGAAAGTGTTTCTTAATTACTAGTGGTGTCATAATACTTTTGATTAAGAGGTTGACCTTCATGTTAGATGTACAGCAAAAAGTACATACCTAAACGTTTTACGTGCATGTAAGCAATGGAATGTCACAGAGACTTGTCATAGTTGGGGGTGCACAGTTGAATATTAAATGCACTATTAAAATGTCTTGGTGCAGGACAACAAGCTTTCTGCGCTTACCACAAAACTATCCAGCTCAACAGCATCATACAGCCAGATGCTGCTTTTATGTCTGATTTGTGCATGATTAAATGCTAATTCAGTTGATTTTAAAATCTATGCAGTTGCCAAATAGGACCATGTTTTGTAACTTTGCTTATGTAACAGTTGAATACATGAATTTTCAGAAGTGTGTCTCAAGTTGATGTGTGTTGATTGACCAGAAAGTAAGGTGAATTTTAAATGTGTTTTTTTATCCCATTGATAGATGGTGATCTTCCTGATCTTGACTACCTGAGTACCATGACTCACATTGTGTTGGTGGATCTGGACAACTGGGGAAGCTTTTTCACACAGCTGCCAGCTAACCTGAACCAAGGGACATTTATCTGGGGCTTTCAAGGTAAAAAATGTTTGAAGGAAATTGGAAGATAAGATTAACAAGTCTATGCATTTACTTGAGCAGAGATTCCTTGAATCTGAGACAATGAACAGGAGCAAGCAGCCACTAAGGCTTCTTAAGTTGCAGTGGCACAGGCACCATGTAACACAAATGTTCTTGAACTTCTTAAACTCAGCCTTAACCTCCACTGCTCCTACTATTCTGTGTAGAATATTGTTCCAGAATTCTGGCTTCCCTGATAACCTAATATGATACAGTTTAAGGAAGTTTTCATAATTATCAGGACAGTCATAATACTCAGAGATTGCTTTAACTCCCAAGTCCTTCTTATAATACTGCTACCCTTTTTTGTTTTTTACTTCTAGAAGGCATGATTTTGCATTCTTAGTCTTATTAAATTTAGTTTAGTACAGGGCGATTGATGGAACTCACATTGTCATGAGTTTCACAGAATCATAGAACAGTTTGGGTTGAAAGGGAAAATGATCATATCACTTTGCAGAGTCTGCCAACAGCATTCCTTTACCTTGATACTTTTGCTTACCTGACTGGTTTTGAACCAACTTCTTGGCCACCTCATGGTTTTTCTACTGGTTTTCTCTGTATCTGCCTTTATAGTTATTTTGCCTGTAGTACCTTGAACTCTTCAGTAAAGTCTAGATAAGGGATGTTTTCAAAATATTTATTGCCTGAAACACAGGTATCATCCTAACAGACTTGTAGGAATTGTCGGGTATGTTTTATACTTGGTAAACACCATTGCATTGCACTTCTTTGCTTAGTGTTTTTGAGTATCTCTTCCTTTAAAAGATAATCAAGAACATTCTGAAAGCTGAGAGTTGTCATGCTGCTCAGGTTGGACAGAAAGGCCTGTTGATGCCTGGATCAGTCTTTTTTCCCTCTTAGAAACAGGTTTTCCAGTTAGCTGATGAAGGCAGAGCAAGTATGGCTGTTAATGTAAAGTGTTAGTTGTTCGAACAGTCATCTGTGCTTCTGGACCTGTAACCTTAATATCTGGTTGCTAGGAGTTCTGGGAACGAATCCTCTGGTCTTCCCTGTTAAAGGAGGTTATGCTCCTGAGTTTTGTGTTCTGCTCAGGCATTACTTCTGTATCACTAACTGTATTACCATTGCCTAGCCCTTGACCTTTCTGTAACAGCATTCCTGTGCACATGCAAGCCACATAAAATTGTGATTTTGGGGATTTATATTATAGAATCATAGAATGCTAAGGGGTTGGAATGAACTTTAAAGATCATCTATTATAAAAAATTACTTAGTTAAGAAAAATTTTTCACAGTTATGTAAATCTTTCCCCATGTGAATTCAGACACTGGCTTTCAGTCATACTTTGTTATTCTGTCTAATTTACTTGAAACTAGTTTGTTTTTAATTGACTTAAGCTTGTTGTTATGACTTCTGTGCTATTACCATTTTCCAAGGTTAACATGCTGTTTTGATTCAGTAAGAAAAAATTGTTTGAACCCAGGGATGTCTGAGCTGTATTGTCAGAAATTTCTCTTCTCTGACTTAAGAAAAAGTAATCACAGTACAATCTTGTCAGGAACTTCTAGTATTAATGATACTCTTACCAAAAGGTACCTTTGTGCTAGTTAAGACTCTGTGCCCGGAGATGTTCCAAACACGGGTGCCTGATGGCACAGCACAGCTCACATTAGTACCACTCAGTGTCTTACTTTTGGACAGGTTTGCTGCATGCACACTGCCTCCTGGGAATGGCCCCTGATGCACCTGAACTGAAAAAAACATGCTAAAGCGTTACTTGTGATTAAAAAGAGCCATATTCATATTAGAGAAGAATTTAGCAGTTTATTAGTGACAATTATATTGTTTTGGAGCCTGGGAGCACTAAGTCTCCCAGGCACATCTGGATTTATTGTTGTAGATACCCTCTCGTAATAATAATGGTTTACTCAGTTACTTGAGGCATGCTGGTCTTGTTTGTTTAGCCTATGAAAATATAGCAACATCCTTGTCTCTTCTATTTTTTTCCTGCATTTCCCGAACAACATTTCTGAATTTTTTAATTATTATTTTTATATGATAAATCTACATAATTTCTGTTATTCCTATTGCTAGTACACCCTTAGCTTTGCTTTGAGTTCTTCCATTGTATTGTCCCGACTTTGCATGGTTTCTGTCTTCAGATACTCAGTTGTCTTCATGCATTTGTTGGCTAACAAATAAAGACATTAAATACAGTTCTGTCATTGTTTTCAGTTGTCCTGCTTATGTTGTACATTTATGCAGCCAAACCCTAGGTTTGGTGATTACAAGTCTTTCCCAAATAGCAGTGCCTGAGGCTGTCACAACAGATTAGAACAAGTTGCAAATAGCATTTTTTTCTCATAGGTAAATACCACTAAATCATTTCTATGTGGACTCTTAATAAATCTTTATCTTTGAGATCATTTTTATACCACCTTCTTGCCATTAGGCTGGAAAGGGTGAAAAAAACCCAGGAGAAATCTACTGAGGAGTACTTTTGTTTGTTGGACTGGGAGTGGCCATGTTGACATACACCATCCTCTGCAGCCTGTGTACTTGAGCCTTAGTTTCCCATGTCCTCACGTGAAGTGCCATCAGTGACTGCTTTCATTTTTCATTCAAAATCCTTTCTTACATCCAGCCACTCTATCAGCTGGCAGATAAAGCAACACTTTTTCCTCCCCTTTGCAGAGCCATTATTTCTTAGCAATTGGGAATATTATGAATTTTTTAGTTGCTCTCTTCAAATTGTCCTTTCATTTGTTTGCCTTTTTATGGTATCATAGTAACTGCAAGCTCCTGTGGTTTTCCCTCTCTTCTTGAAAGACTTCCTGCTTCTTTCCTTTCCATTGCAACTTGTTTCAGCCTGGTATTGTTTTTATCTGTAGCAGACACATTACTCAGCTCATCTTTATTATCCAAATATTTTCTTAGCCAGTAACTACATGTTTTAGGATACTGCTGAGAAAATTTCTGCACTTTTTTCCCAGTTGTAGCTTCATTTTGCTTATCCTTGACTGCAGCCAACGGTTTATTAGGACTCTAGCGTTTGTTTCAGCTGTTGTTCCAGTTCTTGGACCTTCTTTTTAAGGAGTTCTGATGTGTCAGGCATAGCATGTGTATATATATATATATATAGTTTCCCTAAGAGAAGCAGTTCTGTTACTTGTACTATGTTCCCGGAGTTCCTCTGCTTCTGCACATTAACCATAACTGTGCTTCAAACTGGAAAAAAAACCATATCCCTGAGTCTAAAAGCACATGATATCTACAAGATAAGTTTTTCAGAATTAAAACAAAAAAATCATACAAAAGTGAATGGGTAGTATCAGGCTAGCTACTTTTTTTTTTTTTTGGCTTTCTAAATAAAGAACAAGGGGGTTGGGGGGATTTTGGTTATATGGGTTTTTTTAGCTTTCACATTGGTCAAAATACATTCTGCCTTTAAAGACAGATTTATCTTTGCTTTTGCCTTCTTGCACTCTTAATTTATAGAGATGTGTTTACCCAAACCCATGGTTTGTTTGTTTTTCATGTTTGGGTTTTTTTATTATTAATTTTATTCCTCTTCACTGTTTAGGAGGATACAGCAACTGGAAACCTCCAGTGCAGTGCAAAATTTACAATTATCTTAAGAGGATTGGATGTTTCTTTCTTCATCCACGTTGCGGCACCAGAAGAGAAGCAGCAGACTTTGCTCTCTGTGTTCATGTAAGTTAGAGCATACTGTCTTTATTGCTCCTCTATACCCAGAGGAGAGTGGCAGATAATATCAGCTATTGGTGTTAAATACTAATTGCAGGTGAGATTCTTAGGTTCTTTTCATGATACTTATGTGTCCACTATAAAGAATGATAAACCTGTCACTGGATTGAGTGGAGGCAGACAATTGAGAAGTGATTTAAAAGTTAGCCCAAATAGGACATCAGTCTGTCGTGGAGAAGGAGAGCTGCTTAGGGAATGCAGAATAAAAAACTCTACAATTCTTACCATTTCTCTTTAACTCCTGCCTCTCTCTCCAAGTAGCCCAAATGTTGGGCCATCTTTACAGTGGAGTTGAATGGGTGCCAGTTTCACAGACCCTGTTGAGCTGACAAGCAGTGCCTCTGTTCAGTAGACCTTGGACTTTGGCAGGGTTGGGGATGTGCAGGTGAAAGACAGGAACCTGCGATACCATGGGCACTTAGGTTCTTTATGTGGAATCATAGAATCGTTAAAGTTGGAAAAGACCTTTAATATCAAGTCCAGCCATGAACCCAGCACTACCACCGTGTTCACCATTAAACCATAAGTACTATACCCACAAAATTTTTGATCACTTCCAGGGATGGTGACTCCACCACTTCCCTGGGCAGCCTGTTAAAATGCTCGACAACCCTTTCAGTGAAAAAAATTTTGTAGTATCTAACCTAAACCTCCCCTGGTGCAGCTTGATGCCATATAATGCTTTATCAGTTAGATAGAACTATTAATATCTAATTATATAAGCACATTTTGCAACAGTGGTTTTGTTACTTTACACTTTCTATGTTATTCTTAAAATGCTCTGCACAGATGACTAATTTTATGTGGAGACTGTTCTAAAATGCTGCTTTTTAGGAATTTGTTCCATCCTCTGTACTGTTCTGGTAGCCATTACCTGTATCTATTATTGTATGTAGAGAAGAAATGCAGGATCAAACTGTTGAAACGGTACCTTTCACAGTGGTATAACGTGGCTTGGATCATAAAAGCCGGAGTAAATTGCTGTAGAAAGCAATGAAGACCTATCTTGCACAAAGCTAACCAAATGCCACGAGAGAAAAACATGATCTCAGTTCAACATCTGTCATTTGTTTCCCTACAGGCTGGTCGTCTGGATGAGCACCTGCCCAAGCAAATTCCTTTCACTGTACTTTCTGGAGACAAAAGCTTCCTGGAACTGGAAAACCAATTTAAGATGACCCAGCGGTCAGCTTGCATCCTAAATCCTCACCACATTGAAGGAGACATGATGTGTGCCTTGCTAAACAGCATTTCAGATACCACAAAAGGTAGAAAGTAAATATTAAACACAATTCTTCCAGTAAACTGATAGTTCTTTCCAATAAAAGACTTGAATCCTTATGCTGGTAACACAAGCTGTTGCTTGATGCTTCTTGCATTGTACTGGAATTTCAATGAAATACAGATCAGAAAAGCATTTTGCTTGGAGCAAGTTTTGAAACTAGACTTAATTAAGCATTTTTATTCAACATAAACTCTATCATCCCTGTATTCTTTATTATAGCAAGAGACAAACTGTTGTTTGAGTCAGAACACTCCTTTCTAGTTAAAGAGAAGCTCTTTAGAGTACTCTTGTGTGCACATTTGTCAATTTGTACTCAAATCTGCTTAGCTTGATTTGTTCTGGGTCCAAAACAAATGTGACCCTGCTAGAGCATCGTTATTTCTCAAAATATTTCTGCCTATTTTAACTCTGTCCTCCTGGCTACTTCCTGTTATTTGACAATTGTCTTCACTGGCACATGACTCACACATTCATTTGGGAAAAAAAAAATTCACTGGATGTTTTGAAGTTCTCTAAAATGCCAGATTCTAATGACACACTGAAACAATTACATTGGTTTTATATGGGATAATCAAAGACGACTGAGCCAGCTCATTTTCATGCAAAGGATACCAGAGCTGAGTTTTGATACTTGTCAGTATTTTAAAATATTTTGATATTTTCCTAGAAGACCTGACATTTCTCTGTAGACATGTTATTACTTTTCCTGGCTCTTGTTTTATTTTTGTGGGGTTGTAAACTGTGGGCACATTACAGAAAGCTGTTTCTGAATTAGCCATAACCTTTTTCTGAAAAAATACACTGCTAGTCCTGATACAGATTTGTGAGAGCTATCACATTAAAGTGGAGTGAATGGTGAAATTTGCATTGATTGAATAAAGGGAAAAAGAAAGATAGGATAATAGTTTCCTGAAAAAAATTGCTTGTGGTGAGCTGGAATTGATTTATGTGTTTTTGATACAGAAAAGGTGCTTATAGACTTTTCTGGCCACCCCAAGCATTTGCTGATCTAGATTTTTCAACTGGATAATGGAGATATGATTCCCAGCCAGAATCAGCCATACCAGTAAAATTCCTTGGAGTAATTAATTACAGAATTGTCACTTTTGTTAGTGCAGTTCATTTTCTCAAGGGGGAAGGGTTATCCATAAAGCTGCACCTCCCCTGGTATCAATACAGGCTGGGGGATGAACTGATTGACATCAGCCCTGCTGAGAAGGACTTGGGGGGCAGTGCTGGTTAATGAAAGGCTGGACATGAGCTGGCAATGTGTGCTCACAACCCAGAAAGCCAACTGTGTCCTGGGCTGCATCACAAGAAGCATGGCCATCAGGTCAATGGAGGGGATTCTGCTCCTCTGCTCCACACTCCTGAGATCCCACCTGGAGCACTGCATCCAGTACTGGGGTCTCCAGCACAGGAAGGACATGGACCTGTTGGAGCGAGTCCAGAGAAGGCCACAAACATGATTAGAGAGCTGGAGCACCTCTTCTAGGAGGAAAGGCTGAGAGTTGGATTTCTTCAGCCTGGAGAAGGGAATGCTTCAGGTGACCTAAGTGCAGCCTGTAGAAGGATGGGGAGGGACTTTTTACAAGGTCATAGAGTGATAAGACAAGGGGGAATGGCTTTAAGCTGAAAGAGTGTATGTTTAGAATAGGTATTAGGAAGAAAATCTTTACTCTGAGGGTGGTGAAGCACTGAGTGGTGTTTTTCCAGAGAAACTGTGGATTCCCCATCCCTGTAAGCGTTCAAGGCCAGGTTGAATGGGGCTTTGAGCAACTTGGCCTAGTGGAAGGTGTCCCTGCAGAGGACTTAAAATTAGATGATCTTTAACATCCTTTCCAATTCTGTGTTTCTATGCATTATTGCATTCCCAGTACAAATGTATTGCATTCCCAGTACAAATGTTTTTTTGTAGAGTATATTGAAATGTCTAGATTGATCTCTTCTAATGTAATTATAGCTGTATAACTGTAAATTAATGTGAATGGCTGTTTTTGCTTTGTGATCTTTGTATATTTTTTGGGAGGAAGAGTTGGAAGAGAGCCGTAAGCAGTTGATTTAGCCTGTACAGGCTTCATTTCTTGTACAGTGTGTTGTGCAACTTAAGATATGAGACAGTGAGGATAGGGGAATGACTGTTTTGCTATATAAGGGTACTCTGGCTCCCTGCCTAGGTAGTTTTGCTGTTATAGCTTTATTCACCAGTGTATACTGGCTCAGAGGTGATGACTTAGATAACCCTTTTCTGTGTATAAATGATACTCAAGTATTTTTTTTTATATTGATCTTGCTTTTGGAAGTCTCCTAATATAACTGTTCTTTCAATGTCCTTTACTAAGTTAATATTTAATTTACTGTTATGGTGATTGGCACTACTCAGGGGCCACAAACCTTAACTTGCTGGCTGGCTGATCATTGTGCATTCCACTTAAGTTATTTGTGTGGTCACTATTAAAAAAAATTAATCCTTGAGCAGAAAAGTGATGGAATGGCACATGATTCCTTTAGCTGTTGGGATTCCCTAGCAAACTTGTAAGGAACAGAAATGTTTTGAGCTATCCTTGGTCCCCTTTTTCAAGTAAAAGTCAATATCAGCAGGGGAGGACCCAGAGAGCAAGAGCTGCCTTTGTCTCCTCTTCCTGTATAAAACCAAAACATTAGAAAATTTACTTTTGGTAACAGCCCTATATTTGCTGCATAGTGGGATGATGTTGTTACCAAGAGTTTATAAAGTTTGTCTTTAAAAAGATAAAGCCACTGCATAGTACACACAGTGTGTGGCTCAGCAGCATCAGCCATCATTTCCAAGTCTTAGTGTGGCAACACCAGTGCTGGAGGGTTGAGATGGAAAGTTGTGCAGTGTATCATAGGCTGGTATAACTTGTTACAGAAATGCAGCTGACTGTAAGGAAATGTAAACAAGAATTGCTTGCTTTGTGACTTTCTCAAGCCTATGGCTATTATTCTGGAGGGAGAAATAAGTTAGAAACACTTAGGACAGAGAATCACGTTGAAAAATATAAGACCATTGTTGGTATTGGATGAGCTGCAAAATGAAAAACCTGTGTCCCTGAATCACCTTCACAGAGCTATCGTTAGCTTCTGAGCAGCTGGGTTATGTTTGAATGTGGCAATCTGACAGGTGCATCTTGTGAACCATTTTACCACATCAGCAGAACTGCTGTGGGAACTGTGGTACGTGTATTCATTTTAAAATAAATAAAAATAAAAGCTCCTGCATATGTTGCAATAGGGATATCAACCATACATTACTTTAGGTGACCCTTGGTTGTAGCAGATGCATGAATTTCCTTTGAGACATGAAAAGAGTAGGCAGGAGATACAATCTTATTTGTTCTCTTCTGCTGCTAAGCCACTTGAGTTCATAAGTGCAGAAGGTTTTTGCTTTTATGCTGAAGACACAAGACGTGGTGGGAGCTTAATGCATGTTAATCGAGTGGTTTGGGGAGTGCGGAAGGGAAGAGTTTTCAGTGTCTCCCTTTGTAACGAAAAATTTGTAGCACACAGAAAAACACCATTATTCAATTGTCTGTCTTGACGATATTATGTGTCTTGAAATTACAGCTTATACTTTTAATGAGCACTGGTCAGTGTTGAGGGCAAAGCTGATGGTAGGTTAGGGGTTGTCACACCCGTCCAGGCACTGGCAGGAATCCCACGACTTCTTGGTTGACAAGATATTTTTGTGTAAGTGGATGGCTTTAGCTTAACTGTGTTTCTCACAGTCATATTCAAATGAGATCCTTTAGTGACTGAGCTCTTATGTGAATCAGACTCTTTTTTTATAATAATAGGAGGATATTTTCTGGAGTATTTCTTATCCTTTCTTTTGAAGTCTGTCTCATAAGCCTGTCAAAAGCAGTAGTGTAGTGTAGTATGTTGTCTGCCAGATAGCCACTGCACCTCTTTCTGTGACCCATAAGGTATGATTCCACTGTGCTCAAGTGGAGTTGTCAGCCTGCATCTTCAATCTGCTACTATTGCCTGAAGTGTTTAAGTACTACCAAATGCAGCTTCTGTGACTCATTATATTTGGAAGAGCAGGATTTCAGTTCATTTTGATAAATGTTGCTAAGCTTCCTAGCTCCCACTACCCCAAAAATCTTTTGGTTTATATACAGCCTACAAAAGAATTTAAGAGGATGTAAGAATTACTTTATAGAAGAAATTGAGAATAGTTGCTTGCCTTTTCCATGGTCAAGATTTTCGTGGGTGCTGAGGTCCAACATGAATACATCTGTCCCCAGTCTGTGCTTTTTCCAAATGTTCAGTTGAAACAAACTGCAGATGACTAAAGGTAGGTCACAGCTTCTAGCCCCCACTTCCCAAAGAAACTGAATGTGAAAGGTATGAACATCTGCAGCGTGATGCACCATGAATGAATTATAGTTGCTGTAGTAAGAGTCTATTCCTTTATTATGGCAGCCACAGCCTATTGCAGTAGGGAATGATAAGAAAGTCACTCTTCAATTATAACCTTGTGTTTAGCTACAACAGGAAGTTACTATTGCCTTTGGTATGTCAGTGGCATTTCTTGTGTGCATCTTTGAATGTATGTATATGCCCTAGGGAGAAAGCAATATATTGAGACCTAAGATAATGAGTCTGAACAATAGCTGTAACCAAGTGGATGAAGTGGGAAGACTTCACCAATCAGATAATACAAAGAAATCCTCGAGGTTTAGTTTAATCTTGTTGTGAATTTGAGATGTGAATCTTGTTGTGAATTGTGTAAGATGAAGGTTAAATGAAACTCTTAGTGACCATCATGATATTGCCCACAGTTTCCAAGAAGTGGATTTGGAGGAGAGTGAAGGATTGAGAGCTTTATGTTTAGTTGTGCTACACTTGAATGAACAGATAGATGAATGAGCATCTGTAGGGAGATACTTGGAGTGAAGCTTTGGGTTGCGTGGAGGAAGAGAGGTCTTGTGTGATTGTGAATCCTCAGCAGGGAGTAGCTGTATTTGCATTTACTGATGATGTTACCTTCATGAAGAAGCAGATTAGAGAAGTAAGTACTGGGAAGGAGTATGTGGGGAGGATCCTCTAGGGACATACTAAAGAAGGAATAAAGGAAAGGATTCTAGAAGCCAAGGGAACAGTATTTTAAAGGCGACATAGTTGATCATACCAAACATCATTGCTAACAAAGGTAAGGATGAGGTATTGATCGTAAGTTTTTGGCTAAGTAATTACTAGGATCCTGAATGAGGTTAACATATTATATCCTTAAAGTAGCACTAAAACTCCAGACACCTGCTGTAAAAGGAAAAGGGTCAGTGGTTGGAGAGACAGTAAGTTAAGTGTGATATGAATGTCACAGTACATTGGGATGGAAAAGAGATAGGTGAGATTGGGAATTACTGAAAAGACTAAGAGAAGGAGCATTGCAGGAAAGAAAAGTGAAGATGAGGGTGTGAAACTGCACAATGGAATAGACAGAGGAGGTGTGTTGTGTGGCAAGGGAACAGGATGAAGGCTGGGGAAGGGAAATCAAATCCCTAGTGAGACACAGGAACTGGTAAACCTGATGGAAGTTACTAAAGGGATGGTGGTAGCTGAGGAGGTTGCAAGAGAAGAGAATTAGATATAGTGGTAAATTATCCTGAGCTGTGTGGGCAACTAATCCAAATTCAGCCTGTGGCGCTTTGATGGCAGAACAGTGGGTGGCGCTTGCATTCTGTGAATGTTACCAGTCTCTTCCCAGAATAGGTTTCTGTGAGACTCATAAAATATCAAAAAATCACTGTATTTGCTTCCATCTATAGGCTTAATCTTTTTAATCTCTGAGCTTTTTATTCCTCCAGAGTTTGCCTTCCTGTTTTCTCATTCTTGCAGCAGGAATATGTCGGTATATGAGGACAGTAGTGAGCAGTAGAATCTTTTGAGACAACAGGTATAGTCAGAGGTTGTTAGCTTATGTTTATCTAATAAAATGTACTAGCCAAAAGGGTCTATCTTAAGATCTCTTGGCTCTGAAACTGGGCAACGGATTTTCCTCTGACCCCAGAGGAGTTGGGAGCCTGTAGCATGTGCTGAGCATTTTGACAAGAGAGACAAGATGTGTCTGATTCCTCAAAATTAAACATTTCCCATCAGAAGATGCCAGCAGTGCCAGGAGTATACGCTTACGAAGTGTGAGATGGATGAGAAAACTGAGATGGATTGAAAACTGGCTGAATGGCCAGACATGGAACATGGTGAGTTCAGATGGGGGCCAGGAACCACCTGTGTACCCTGGGGGTCAGTACTGGGTCTGGTCCTGTTTAATGTCCATTAATGACCTAGATGGTGGGGCAGAGTGTCCCCACAATAGATCTGTTGATAACACAAAAATTGGGAGTGGCAGTTCCTACACCAGGGGATTGTGCTGCTATCCAGAGGAACCTTGACAGGGAGAAGTGGGCTGACAAGAACCTCATGAAGTTCAACAAAGGGAAGTGCAAAGTTCTGCACCTGGGGAGGAATAGCCCCAAGCATCACTATATGTTGACCAGGAGTCAGCCAGCTGGGAAACAGCTTTGCAGGAAAGAACCTGGGAGTCCTGGTGGACATGAGCCAGCATTGTGCTCTAGTGGCTCAGTACCTTGGGCTGCATTAGGAAGATTGTTGCCAGCAGGTTGAGGGAGGTGATCCTTTCACTCAGTAAGGTCATAACTAACAAATTTGGAGCTCCCCACTACATTGTCTTCCTGGTAATACTCAAAAACTGTCTGGACATAGTCCTGGGCAGTCAGCTAGATGATCCTACTTGAGCAGGGAGGCTGGACAAAATGACCTCCAGAGGTCTCTTCCAACCTCTGCCATTCTGTGACATTGCTTGACCAGTCTGGTAGCCTTTTATGATGGAGCAACTGCAATGGTTGACAAGGGAAAGGTGACTGATGTAATCTGCCTAGACTTCTGTAAGGCCTTGACACAGTCCCAACATGACATCCCTATCTCTAAATTGGAGAGATGTGGATTTGATGTTTGGACTTGTTGGTGGATAAAGAATTGACCGGAGCAGTCTGAGATGTCTTCCAGACTAGAAGATTAAAAGGATGGTTAATAAGGGAGAAGCCACTTGTGAAAAGCCTTGTACGTGGTGCTTTCTCCTCCCTTTCATTAATAATTGTACTGACTGCTCTTTTTGGGGAGTTGTGTGGATTTTTCTTTCTTTTGCTTTGTTTGCTTTGGAAAATGATGTAAAAAATAGTATTTCTTCTGCCCAGAAATAGTAGGGAGCTCCAGAAGGGGTTCACAGTTAGTCTGGCAAGTGACTAGAGAAGGACCATCTATCTATTTCTGGCATCTTTCGGGGCTGCTGATCACTGTTTGACGCCAGCTGTTGGAGTTTGTATTCCTGGAATTGGGAAAGTCAGTAAGGTTGCTGCTCAAACAGGTTATATGTCAGGGGTTTCAAAACAAGTTTTGGAAAGTGTACCTTTGAATACCTAAGTTGAGTAATTTAAAATGCCAGAAGTCACACAGTCAGTAAATTGGATGGCCATATCGGAATGTTCGTTGCTGGTTAATGTAATCAGAAGTACATCGATGTACTAATAAATGTGATGACTTTAAGAGAAGTCCTTCTGTTGGTATGACTGTAGGAGACCTGATTGACTGCTAATACTGTAAGATGTCATTAGAGAGGCCATCTCCCCAAATAGCAATAGCCTGTAGCAGGAGAATGAATACATAATGTGACTCATTGGCTTACTTTTTAACCTGTATTTTACCGAGGCTCTGTTCAATGGGAAAAAACAACCAACCAAAACAAAACAAAAAACCAAACGCTACCACGTTAAGTACACAAATCCCTTCTAGACACTTCAAAATAGACCTGTCACTCTGGAACTGGGAACCAGCCTTGTGAAGAGTGTTACTAAGAAAGGGAAATGTGGTGGAGTTTTGGCTGAGCTGGATTGTGATGAATTAGCAGATTAAATTAAGTGTATCAACTTTCTGCTTCTATGAGACTTGAAACAACAACATCTGCTGAATTGCACTGCTCAGTTGAGTTTTAGAATACCGTTTTCAACTGCAGTATTTGAGCAACAAAATACAACTGTGGTCATGTGTAGGCAGAGACATGCTATAGTACTTCTTCCCATGATTAAATCCTTGATACATTTTATAGAAAGCGAGTAATGATATTTTTTAATAACTGAATACTAAAAAAAAAAAAACAAAAAACAAAAAAAACCGAAGTGCAGTAGGCACAGTAACTTCTGCACCTATTATTTCTTGTTACTGCTTTAAAATAATATAAAATTGAAGCAGTCTGCCTGTAGATTTTGGGGAGAAGGGAAAGAAGGAAGCTGAAAAAATAACTCTCTTGAGTTACTGTCTTAAACTATACTAGAATGTATATTTTTGTCTTGGTATTTTAGTTCATAACAGGTGTACTCTTCAAATCTAACCTTCAGTGTTGTTACAGTAAGAGAAATCAAGAGAGGATGTTAATGTCTTTATTAGAAACAATGTGTAATTTATGTTTTGTTTGTGCATTTAAGGTTCAGACAGCGAAGAGGATGAAGATATGGAAGTAACAGTGAAAAGGAGCTTAGAAGAAATAAAAAACCAGGAAGGTCTGTTAATTTTTACTTTTCTGTATTCAGGAGCACTACTAATTTTGGAAGATACAGAAACTAAGCTTACAATCAGTTTTACAGAAAGTGACTTCTTAGCAATACTGTCTAAACTGTGCTGGGCAGTCATGAGTAGTGAAGAACACTGTGATGAGCTATAAATTAAAATTCTGAACCTGAAAAGTATGCCAGCAGACTGAAAATCTATTTCACTGGGATATGACAGAGTATTGTGCAATTCAAGACTTGACTGAGTTCACTTTGTACCAGTTTAATATGGCTGTGTTTTCTCAGAGTAGAACTACTAACTAAATAGTTGAACTTCTGAATAAATAATTCAAAATTAGGTATCATATCTCAATAAAGCACTCTGGTCTCCTAAAAGAGCTGTAGATTTATGCAGAAGTTTGAATCAGCAGTAAATCTGTCTGTTCACATCCTATCTTACCTTATTTGAAACTGCTTTCATCCTTTTGCTGTTGTGCTTACTGGTGTTGTGCATACGGTGTAGTCATGAATCTTTGGTGACAAACCACAGTGCACTTTGAAAATAATTTATTGCTTAAAGGCTTGATTCTAACCTTCCACCTGATGGAAATAAAACGAACTAAAAAAACCAAACCAAAAAAAAAAATAAATTTGTGCAAGCTCAGTGGTAAAATTCAGTTATAAGTTTACCAACTGTTACTAAATACTGTTGTTAAATGTCCAACATTCATCTCCAGCACTGAAAGGTGTGCTTACATCCCCCTAGTACAGGGATAGCAGTGGCATTTGGTGCATACAGGAGGTCCCATTTCTGATGCTGCAGTGCTGAAGGCATCTGACCTTATGAAGCAGCCTGGCTTCAGATGAGTCACAGTTTGGACCTTATTCTGGATTTTTGCACAGTCTTACTGGCTAAATGACAACATATTTTAATGCAAGCAGCCGTCTGCAAATGGTTTTCTGCTTTATTGTGGTTTCAAAATTTTTTTGTTGTTTCTGTAATATTTTTCTTTCAGAAACTCTTGTATTAGTAGTACCGGATTTTACAGGAAAGTCCAGGTGCATGAATATGGCTCTACTGACATGAGAGGGCATTCATTGATACAATGAAATCTCAGCCTTACGTACAACAGCCCAACAATAATTAAAGTTTTAAAATTCTGTTTCTTTTGTCATAAGAACAGACGGCTTTTTTTTTTTTATAGGATTTGCTTATGTCCTCCTAAAGCAGAGGAATAATTCAAGAATGACAGTGTGTCTGAAAAGCTGCTTTAATTTTTCCAACTACACTATTGATTTTAATATTTCCAGTGCCTACATGCCTTGTCTAACTTAAGATATTTAATCCACTAACACCAAACAATTAGTGCCCAAACCTACCTAAATGTAGTGCAAAATGGAAGTTTCTTTTTTGAGTATCAGGAAAGTTGTTTGAGAGGTTGTTAACAAGTCACATGGTTACAATGCAGTCTTTCCCCCCCCATCAAAAATGTTACAGTATAACCCTGATCTAGGCTATTCTTACTGTTGATAGTGACTTTTTCTCTACTTGCCTAGCCTTTCTACCAAGAGTGACAACAGTGGTGCCAAGTCAGAATGTAGGTATGGGAATATCTATGGATACGGAACTGGAATGAAAAGACCGAAACCTCTTTGCTTGTTCTCTGTGTGTGTGTTTTGTTTTAATGCTTTGTTTATTTTTGTTGGTGCATACACATGGGTTCTAATCTTGCTGTTATTTTGACCACTAAATACATAGTTGCATCATGCTCCTGAAGTAATCATTGGGCTGTCCCTAGTTAGTACAGTGGAAAGTTGTAAAGGTATTTTCTATATTTTGAAGTGTTGAAAAGATAGCATACAACAGTAGGGAAAATATGTTCATCTGTTTCTCTGGGGTTTTTTGCTGTCTGCTGACATCACTCACAGAAGCAATTTGTTGCTTTATGTAGTAATATTAAGGTAGTTGTGTTTATGACTAGTTATCAACTACAGTTTGAGATTATAATCTTTTTTTTTTTTAATCTGTACAGAGCAAGATGTAGAATTGCAAGAAGCTATCCAGAGGAGCCTTGAGGAAATGTAAATGAAGATACTTCAGTATACTAACACCATGTCATCAGAACTGCTTACAGAAATGGAAGCTTGTTCATCTATTTACAAGGGTTCAGAAATACCACTTTAAAAACACATCTGTATCTAAAATAGTTAGATTTATAATCTGATGTTCTCTGTTGTACTGATGAACAGCCGGAGTTTATTCATATTCACTGCACTATATTGTGTATGATAAAAATAAATTTTTAAGCCTTTGCATATTTGTTTCTAATAGGTGATGACTAAGCCTCTCCAATCTATCTGTATAAGTTGTTGCTTAATTAGTAGGCTGGTCTTACTAGGTATTTTGGGGCTCCTGGTTCTCTTTTTTTTCCTCATTGGTCCTTGTATTTAATTTCTCTGTCACAAAATGTCATTGTCTTTATTTACTTTTTCATGTGATCTTTGCAACAGATAAAAATAGTAAACTCAAGTTATCTCAGATTTGCCTAGCTAATCTTATTATAAAGAGAAGCTTAGATCACAGATTTATATTGAACGTATGGCCTAACTAACATATGCCTGTGACCAGTCTAACTTCATAGACCATAATTTTGTCTCTCATAATTTTTTAAATGTCAGAATCAGGAGCACAGGTTGTACAGTTAGTTTGCGAGCTTTATTTTTTCAGTAGTAGCATGGTAGAGTGTTGGATTTGATGGCTTCAAGTTCGACGAGTTCAGTTCCTCTCCTTGATCTGAAGTAGGAACAACTTTTGAAGGGAACTTCCTAGTTTCTGTTTGGAATAGATTTGAGAGAATTTAAACTGTATTATTTTTATATACTATGGTCTTAGCTCCCTTCTGTTCATGAAGAGGTGGCCTTGGATAAATTAATGTAAATCTGCTAATTATTTTTGTACTGTCCTTATTTTAGGTGAGATTATTTCTGTGTTTAAAATTATCTGTCATCTTTCTCTTTTTTGTTTAAAAATACCTATGCAAACTGTCCAGCTTTACTAGCCTATTATACTTCAGTTAATGATTGTTGTCAGTCAGTAAGAAATCTCAATGTAATAAAAGGCCAGCTTAATTCTTCTTTTAGTATTCATTCCCCTGTGAGTTTGATTCTATCTGCTGTACCCCTAAATATTTATTATGCAAACAAATACCTTTTTTGTAGAGTAAGACGTGGAGAAGGCTGGATTTTTCTCACTATTCCAAAAAGTCAGAATAACTACAGCTGTTTGTCATCATGGTTAGAAAAGCTAGAAGACTAGCACTGGTTTATTTCCAATCATGATTCTGATATAATTGCTTTTGCTGAAACAAGTAGAATTAATGAAGAATCTAGTGAGGTATCTCAGTGTTCATTAGCAAGCATACAACTTGAAGAAACTGTTCAAATGACAGAAAATTGTTTGAACACTTACAGTACATTTGACTCTGACACCCAAGTGTTACAGAGTGAACGGGACCTCTTAAATGTTTTCCACTTGTGTCTGCTGCTTGTTTTCCAGCTGCCAGTCTCAGATTAGTTGTACTCCTGATCTAATCTATGTGTATAGTTCATACTGCTGCTGCTGAGGAAGCCCTATTCTGGAAGATTTTGAATTCCCTTTAGCTACTGCCTCAAGCTAAATCAGTTCCAAAGTTTTTCACACCAAGTGCTTCTAGTAGAGGGTGGAATGAAAGAGAAAACAATTTTCATCCTCAAAAGCATCTCAGTCCAAGGTACAGAGGCTTTTGGGCAGTTCTTTTTTCATGTAGACCCTAAAGCTGGAAATTCATTTCACGTGAAAAGATGTTTCAGCTTGAGAAAGTTCTTTGTTTGACTTAACAATGTTTAAAGCCTGGGTAGACAATTTTCTCCAGAGTCTGCTGTGTAACATAGAATTTGATTATGTGCTTTATTTCTCATAACAATTTTTTCTGTCATAAATGTAAAGTTTGCTCATACCTGATGGGCCATGACTTAATTGGTTGCATAAAAAAAAAAACCAACCCTGTGTACACACACATTCTCTATACTTGAAGCTGCAGTTATTAAACACATTGTATTGGCCTTGTCATCTGCTTATCAAAACAAATAGCAAATCCCACCACTGCTGCTTTGGCTTTTATAAAACAACTTAATAAAGTTCTAGTTTCTGTATTCTTTTTCTGGTAACAGTAGTCTTGAGAATTGGCAACGTCTTGAAATTTGGTCTCATTTTCCTTGGTCTTTTTGAGGTTCTCTCTTAACTATGACATTTTTCTTTGTGAAGTTTTCTGCCATCACAGGCTTGTGATACTTCTGTTTCCAGAAGAGCAGAGAAAATTAGATTTTTAAAACACTGCGTGTACAGACATGTGACTTATTACTCACCAACATCTTGTGGTTGAACACCTTGTTCTTCAACTGGAAAAGGTGTCTTGTAAATGTGTTTCAGAATTTAATGGTTTTGGCTGGTGAGTCTTGTTTAACTGGATGAAATTTTTGAGGTTTTTCCTGCATATGCTGAGAGATTTGCCTGCATTTACAAGCACAACTTGTCTGTTAAAAGGAGCTTGCCCAGCATCCTTTACATTTGTACTAGAAGTGATTTGTCCTTCCCTTTTTAAGAGAATTTACTTTTGTGGTGATGTTTGAATTCATCCTTTGTTAGTCTAAAGTAATTCAGTGGTGCTTTTTTTGTATTTATTTTTAATGGGGAAAAAGTCTAATCTCCACCTGACTACTACCAGCTGTTAATTTTAATGCTCTTAATTTCTATATGATCCATGCATTAAGTTTTACAAAACTGAAAACTATGACAGGTTGAGATTGGTATAAGGCTCTTACCTCTGTGGTGCTTTGCGTGCCACCTTCTTTCTTATAAAAAAAAAATCCCTCTTTTGGTCATATTCAGAGACAAGGCGAGATACCAAATAAATCCCTGCAACTTTTATTTAAGACACTGGAGCACTGAAGTGTTATGCCTGCCTGATTGCTTCTGCTGTTTAATAATATTTAAAAAAAAAAGAGATTAGCTTATTGTAAGCTACTTGCTTTGAATATATTTTTTGGGTAGTGGATTAATTTTCTTAGCTTTTCAAAGTATACAGAAATGACCGCCACTGTTCCTATAGTGGTCATAGAATGCAAACCTTTACCAAATCTTTACCAAATATAGTGAAGTTTATAGAGGTATGAAGTTATGCCATCGTCTTTCTTAAAAGGAAAGTGTTCTATCATCTGCTTGTGCTGTCCTGGTTATGTTTACACTGACTGCTGTAAATTGGAAGGAGGTGAGGAGGATGAATGATGAATTGTTTCAAAATGAATTCAGAAAAATTGGCTGACATTAGCACAAAGATACGTTCTGGCAATTCTTTCCAGCTAAGCAGCTTTATGAAAGTGCATCTGCATTTTCCTTTGCCACTCCTAACCCCTTCAGGTTTCCTGTAGAAATTCTTAATTCAAGTGGTTTGGAGCTTAGTAGTAACAATCTGAGTCAAATAATATGGTCTGAGATATTCTAAAAGTGGATGTAAACAGGTCAGAAAATTTATGGCAAATTTTCTGAATGCTGAATGTGCGCTTGAATGGCAAAGCTCTGCATGCCTGGAAATTTAATATAAGGTTCTCCTAGCAGAGAACTCCAGTTCTCTGCAAGTTCACTTTCACTGTACTATCCTAATTTCTGAAAGTCCTTCCCTTTTGTAAATCTCTGCAAGTTCACTTTGACTGCAGTATCCTAATTTCTGAAGGTCCTTCCCTTTGGTTTTTTGCTCAGAGCTCCACTGTCAATTGGCTGAGCATCTGCAGCTGTACTGAAGTTACTGGCTCATTTATTATGCAGCTTTCCTCCAGTGAGAATGAATTGCTGCATGCCCCAAAATGGTCACACCAGCTCTGAGTTTGCTCCTGAGACAGAGGTCTTCATTCAGACTTCTGGCAGGTTTTGGACCTTGGGGCTTGCCTACACAATAAAACAACTGCAGCATGTACAGGCAAACCCAGGGCTAGTTTTAATTAGCATTGGTAACAACAGTAGCAAAGACAGCAGCACAGGTTCAGCAGGTGTGAAATGAGGGGGCAGACGTATTTTGATTGAAAACATCTCCTGAAAACTCAGGTTGGACCATCTTATTTGCTGTTGTTACAGTGCTGGGGAGACTGCAAGCTGGTTTTGGTTGGCTGGCCCAAGCCATGGCTGCATCCTTCTGCTATGCATGGGAACTGTTGTATTTCCATAACACCTGCATAAGGTTCTTGAAAGAATCATAGAATGGTTTGGGTTGGAAGAGACAAAATCATAGAATTCCAACCCCCCTGCCATAGACAGGGACGCTCCCCCTCGACCAGGTTGCTCAAAGCCCCGTCCAACCTGACCTTGAACATTTCAGATATAGGGCATCCACAGCTTCTCTGGGCAACCTGTTCCAGTGCTTCACCACCCTTCACAGTGAAGAATTTCTTCCATATACCTAACCTAAATTTCCCCTCTTTCAGCTTCAAAAGATTAAGTTCCTGTAGGTGAAGGCAGGAATATAATCCTGGATGGCATTTCTTGGGTGTGGACTTTGTCTTTGATCCTGTTCCATGACAGCTCATATATAAGTGTTAAGGTATGTGACAAGGTATATATCAGGGTTTGGAATAAGGCAAAGCTGGAACTAAGGTGTTATTTAGCAGCATGACAATTTGCAGTGCTTTTGGTGTAGGTCATCTCCTTGGCTCTGGAACTTCTACAGATACATCAGATGTCCAAGACCTGGGAAAGTTGCTCTTTCTGCTGCCTTAAGGGACTTTGTGCATGTGAATCAGACTTCTGTACATCGCTCTGTTTTGCAAGCAGTACCCATTTTTTATGACACTTTACTTTAAACAAGGGAATAGCCAGTGGTTTCACTGCTCAGGTGGGAATGCAGGAATGACGGAATACACACTCTCCTCATGTTCTTCTCACTGGTGCCCATAGCCAGAGCAGGGCTGTGCAGCCCTTCACATGGACACAGCTGTGCAGATGATGAGGAGAGGGGGCGTTGGTGTGGCATCACCAGCAGTCCTGACTGCTTCACCATAGATGGCAAGGAGGAGTGTATAATATGGGCTTTGTTTCAGATGTGTGGGCCCTTCCTCCTCCCATTTCCTCGTGGCCCCGAAGGACCCTATTCCTGCCTTTTGTGTCTGCAAAATTCTCCCAGTTCAACTGTGAGTCACTTTTCTTCCTCTAGAGGGACTCCCATCTTTCCAGCCCAACTGCTTGTTATTTTGGAAAAGTGAAGACTACTGTCCCTTTACTTACCTCAGCAAGAAATAGAGGGGATGGGAGCAATCTACCATCCCAGAAAGCAGGAAAAGCAATTTTCAAGGTCCTTCCAAGTTTCTAAATGGGGCAATCCTGGTTTTCACAGGCAGTAATGTCAAGGCTTGTCCTGGAAGGCCATTTTCACTTTTAAACTTGCATTTTTTTTCCATAGTTTTTGCCATTCTCACTTCTAGGGTAAAATGTCATTTTGGTGTTAGAGGGTAAGCCAAATGTGATATGTTTGGACATATATAGCTGTTCTGTGCCTGTATTTCTTTGCAGCTTCTACCTGTATGGAATTAAACCCCTGTGCTAGGAAGAAAAATGTTCAGAGCTGTTTACCTACTTTGATTTCTGCTTTTTAAACCCAATCTAATTGATGCTAAATAAATTGACATGGGAAAGATACAAGGATCCGAGGAAATAAATGGCTGCAAACTATATGTCATGGTTACAAATGGTTTCTGTTTGGGGTGGGAAATGGATTTTAATTATCTTCTATAGAGACTGTAGAGAGATGGATGGAACAATTGTTCAAATGAAGTTATTTCCATGAGCTCACAGGCAACAAGCCTTGCTTATCCAACCATGTAAAACAAAGAAAACTCAGGCAATTAATTTAACGAGAGTACTTGGGACATGATATCATTCTGAATGGACGAGCCTGAGAAAACAGCTATTTTGAATCACAGCGGGATACACATACAAAACAGTATCCCTGTGCAACAAAATCCCTCTTAGCTGAGTGCCAAAAATTGGTCTGTTAGAACTATGGGGTATTTGCCCAAACCTGGAGTTTTGGGATAAGCAAATTCCTTTTTTAATACTCACAGTAGTGGCAAGTAAAGCCTATGTGTGATTTGAATTGCTGGTGCTTGTGAGAGAGAAGGTACCATTTCATACAGTCAATTTAAATATGTTTTTGGAACAAGTCATTACTAGATGTAGATCCACTACCATTTCTTTCTAGCACAGAAAGAGAACATAAACCACTTTTCTTTCCAGTAAGCCTTTTTGTATAATCTTGGACAATAACAGCTGGTGGAACAGCTTCTTTTGTGCAGGTAGTCAGGGGGCTCTCAAAGTTGGCAAGAGAAAGATGCACTATCAGTAGCAGTATCTAGTTGGTTTTATGCTGTTCAGGTTATGCTTGCAGTAAGAGCTGTTTCTGGTTCAACTTTTCTCTCCCCTCACAAATGCTGGATTTTTAAAGCCCTTCTTCATTTTTTCTCCTCCTGTTTCTTGCATTTTTAGCTGTTTTCAGTTTTGCAGCTCACTTTTTTAATAGCTTTACATAAAAATAACCATTGACTGGTTGTGGGGGTTCTTATTTTCTTTAATGAAAGAGCAAACCAATGAACCAACCATATAGATCAGTTCTGGAAGGCAAATCCTCATACCCTCTCGAACAAAGTTAATAAAGATATTGGAAACCTCATTATTCCTACTGTAGCTTCTGGTTTAGCAAGAGCCAGAGTTCATGCTGCTTTTGCCTGGTCCAGGTTTTGCTGCTTTTGTCACAAAGGGGGACTGGGGGACAGCAGCAGGGGCAACTCGGGGTCTGTCTGTGCCCCCAAAGCCTGCAGAGAGAAGCAGAGGCACCACATGGCTGCCGTTTGTCAGAGCACATGGTGGCTGTGCAGAGATGCCACATGTGTGTCAGGGTGTGTGGTGACTGTGCAGAGGTGCCACACGTGTGTCAGGGTGTGCGGTGGCTGGGCACTGCTCCAGGCACCTGCTTGGGGCAGGGCATGGGTGACACTGCGGTGTTGGTGACAACAGGGAACATTCGTCCTGCTGCAGGTCTCATCCTTACGCGTGGGCCATCTGTGCCCCGCTCGCTGATGAGCTCAGCTGCCCTCGATCCATGTTCGCTGGGGGGGAGGCGGTGTGCGGTCCCGGTGGCGGGACTGCCCCGCTGAGCCACCCCAAAGTTGGCTGGGGACAGAGACATGGAGATCCTTGAGCAGGTCCAGTGGAGACCTACTAAGCTGATCAAGGGACTGGAGAATCTCTCTTACAAGGAGAGTTTGAGGGAGCTGGGCGTGTTCAGCATAGGGGAACCTCTTCAATGGGTCTTCTCAGCCAGGCTCTTCTCGCTGGTGCTGAGCAATAGGACAAGAGCAGGTAGAAACCGATGCACAGGAAGTTCCACCTGAATATGAGGAAGAACTTCTTTACTGGGCAGTTGACCACGCATTGGAACAGGTTGCCCAGAGAGGTTGTGGAGTCTCACTGGAGATAGTCAAGAACCATCTGGACACAATCCTGTGCCATGTGCTGTAGGATGCCTCTGCTTGAGCAGGGAGGTTGGACCAGATGACCCACTGCTGCTCCTTCCAGCCTTACCCAGCCCGTGACTCCGTCGCCCCCAGGCCGTGCCGACCGAGGCGAGCCGGCGCGGCCCGGCCCTGCCGCGCTCCGTGAGGCGGTGCCCGCGGGCCCGGCGCGGGGGCGGGGTGGCCGCGGGGGCCGGCGGCGGGGCGGCTCCTTCTTTGGCCATGAGCGAGGTGCCGGCATTCGGCCGCCGCCGCCGCCTGCGGGACGCGGTGAGGGAGCGGCCGCAGCGAGGTTCCGCCGGCGGCAGCGGGCGGGTGGGATGGCCCAGGCCAGGATCAGCGCCAAGGCCAGCGAGGGGGCGCAGCAGCAGCCGCAGCAGCAGCAGCAGTCGGGCGGGCAGCTCCGGGGCCGCTTCTACCGCTCCACCTCCATGGCCGACCGCTCCAGCCGCCTGCTCGAGAACCTGGACCAGCTGGAGCTCAGGTGGGCCCGGGGCCGGGCGCTGGGAGGGAGCCGGAGCCGTCTGGCCCCGAGCCGGTGGCTCCGCAGCGCGGGGCGCCGGCGGGCGCGGAGCCCACCCCGGCGGGACTGGGCAAGGGGGAGGTGAGGATTCCTGAGGGGTCCGAGGGAAAAGGGTCCCCCCTTGTCGGGGGCGAAGTTTAAAAATGGGAGCTGCTGTTCTAAGGTGAACTAGCGTGGCCTGGAAATACACGAAAATAGGAATATTATATGAATGTATGAAAACAGACTTTTTCAGAGAAAGCGCCAAGGACTGCTTTGGATTTATTACGCTTCCTGGTTTGGGGAGTCTTTAGCAGGCAGGGGATGGGCTGCGTGCTGTGGCACAGCGTGTACGAGCCCGCGGTGGGTCGTAGCTGTCGCCCCCGTCCCGCATCTGTCGGGCAGGTGTTTTATAAGAAGATGCAGGAAATCCGAAGATAAAATGGAGTGTCTTTCGGGCTTTCGGAGGCTCTGGCAAGCCTTCAAGCTGCAGTGCTGAAGTGTGTGAGCCTTCGTGTCTTCCAAACCGCCCTTTGCACTTACTGGTTCAGCTGTGGATGTTGTTACCTGTGTACATGTCCACCTCCTCTCTGGGGTGTATTAAATCCTGTAGCTAAAATGTGAACAGCATCATATTCTGCAGCTTAGGTGTATTTTTCCAAAGTTATTGCAAATGCTATATGAATTTCATCGTTGTGCCAAGACATGTCATGTCTTTTTCTGCTTGAAAACTTGACATTCCATAAATAATACTATTTGACTTCTTTTCCAGTTTGGCCTCATGAGAGATGATTCTTTGCCTTTAATCATCTTCCTTGTTCTCTCAGCTCTGCTTAATTACACAGTGTCCTTTCTGAGGTGGATAGATGTGCAGGATGCCACTGATTCACCTCCTCTGGTACTGTTTCAACACACCCTTTCCTTCATTACAGCTGCATATTGATCAACGGCTTTCACAGAACCACCCAGAATGTTTCTAGGACTTTCCTGTAATTAAAAGAGCTCTGTGGGATGCAGGAGTTGCATTTTTCCCTTTCTGCCTGCATTACTTTGCATTATTCAGGAGTGGACTTGATGTGCTGTTATATTAGCCTTTCACTTAGCTTAATTAAATCTCCTTGAAGTCCTTCACAGACTTCTCTGAATTTGACTAAACAAAATCACAGTCTGCAAACAAGTCTCCCTGCTTACTTGCAGGTCTAGTGCATGATGAATATATAATCACAAAATGAGCATCAGAATATGCAAAAATGTGTTTTAAATTTGCTGAGTGACTCTGAAACAAAGCAGACAGTTTGGTTAGCCAGAAATTAAATGTCCAATTAAATTTTCAAGTCTTTCAAACAGGCATAGTTCTAAATGCAGAATATAGTCATTAAAAAAAAGTCAAACTAATTTGATAGAAGTCACTCAAGTCTTATGTTTTTTTTCCATGCACAACTAATCAATGTGCCTCACTTCAAAGTTATGTGAATGACAGGAGGAAAAGCTTCCAAACCTCTTCATTCTTCAGCTGGTTTGGTTTAACTATAGACCCTTGAGATGTTGCTCGTAAATATAAGTGAAAATTTGTCAAAGTGAACTGCAGTCTTTAATTAAACCCCTCGACAATCCTCAATTCTCAAGTTGCTTAAGGTCAGACAAACTCTGAAGCAACTCTCATCCCTTTGGAAATCACAGAATCAAAGAATGATTTGGATTGGGAGGGACCTCAAAGATCATCTAGTTCCAAACCCCCTTTTGTGGCAGGGACACCTTCCACTAGACCAAGTGGCCCTATCCAACCTGGCCTTGAACACCTCCAAGGATGGAGAGTCCACAGTCTCTCTGAACAACCTGTTCAATGCCTCAGCATCCTGACAGCGAAGAATTTCTTCCTAATATATAAATCTACCTTCTTTATGTTTGAAGCCATTGTAAAATGCTCCAGTTTGAACAGCCTTCCTTTTTCTCCCTTTCCCTCCACTGTAAGGGCTTATTTTCCAACAGTAATGGCGTATTTTCGTACCTCCCTGACAGGTGTTTGCGGAGGGGCTTTCTTCTGCTTGGAAAGTGAGCAGGAAAGGGGAATTAATTTGGCTGCCGGGGAGTGAGTGCCCCAGGCAGGGGTGGCAAGGGGGGCAGGTGGCATGTCTGCCCCTTGCCAGAGCTTGGACCTTCATGTTGCCCTGGCTGCCAAGATATCTCAGGAGCAGCTGGAAAGGGGACCAGAGTCTCTTGTGTATGAGTCACTGTGTTCTGGTGGTTAAGTGAACACGTAGTTCTAGGTGTGATGATAAGTCAGACTCTTTCTGATTTTGGTTTTTTTAACCTAATTTTTCGTACTTTTCTTGTTCTCCTTCGGATACACCATATTCCCCCACTGTTCATGCCTGTGTTCATGGGACTGCTCACCTGGGAATGGACATTCAGCTGAAGCACCTGAGGATGTCAGAGTGAAAGCCCCCGCTTTGTCTCCGTCTAGTGTGCTCAGCTCCATTTCAGGAAAAAAGCAGCTTCAGATGTTTCTTACTTCCTCTGAAAACTTATCTGCACCTCTAGCACATGGGCTTTAACAGTGAGCTGTTTAAGTCAGTCAGTAGTTTAAAGGACAGAGTTATTGCAGCTGTCCTAAGAAAGCAGGTGTCGAGTTTCTCATCTGGAAACAAAAGCACAGGCTGGTCCACCTGTTCCTCAGGGGAATGCTCTGCTCATATAAATGGTATGTAGCAAAGAAAGGCACTGCACAGCTAATTGCTCTTGGACGGGGAAAATCAGAAGTAAGGAATGTATTCTTCAGTCTTAGGTAATGGATGGGCTATTTAGTTGATGTTCAAAGTGACAAATACACTCCAAGTAAAAATATGATTGGATGTTTTCATCTGTTAGAAAAAGACCATGCTGCTGCATTGAAATAATTGATAACTAGGCATGAATATGAGTATTTTGTGTTTTTTCTTTGCCTTCTGTTCTTTGGCTGGTTGTTTCTTTGAGACTTGGGTTGTTTTTCCACTCCTTCCTACAGCAGTCACCTCTGTTAGAAGTTTCTCCTCCAGCCTTTTTCTTTTTTTTTTTTTTTTTTTGGTGCCCTGCACAAAGAAAATAAACATTTAAAGAAACCTGTGAAGTTAAGACACATTTTAGGAAAGAAGTTATGAGAGCCGACTGCAAGGTGTGGTCCTGACACTCTTGCAACAAGTAAGGAGGGAAAGGTGTGCAGTCCCTGCCAGGCCAGGGTCTCTCCTTGGACTGTAGCTGGGGAGCCACTGGGACCCACCCCAGCACAGAGACAGGCAGAGGCCTTGGTACAAGCCAGGGCAGCGAAATAGATTGAGGCTATGGTGGGTCCCTCACCTTGGTAAAGCCACCCAATATCTTCTCTGGAGCATTATTTTCCTGAGGTTGATGTATGTGGTTTCCTTTTCATTTTTTTTTCCTACTAGAGCGCTGTTCTGAAATGACCCTGTCCCATTGCTGTGTTGCACTCTATATTGCAGTTGAAAAAATGGTAAAAATAATTCTGAAGAAGCAGTTATTGCAAATAAAATAGTTCTTAAGATTTGGTTATGAACTTTCTGTAAATTAATATAAATCAAAGTTCTAGTTGGTAAACTATGGGTTTAGTTTTTGTGTTTTGTTGTTTTTTTTTTTCCAGTATACAACATTAATTCTGATAATTTGGCTTTTAGGTCCTACCTCACATACCAAGCTGGCTTTTGGGAGCAGTGATATTTTAGGCACTCTCTTTAGAACTGTACCAATTCAAGATACATCTCTGCAATGCAGTTTTTCCACATTCTTCTTAGGACCCAGGAAAGCCTGTGGAAATCATAGTTTGATCTGTCTACTGAAGGCAGAACTTTATAGTTTTTAAGTCAATGCAATGATATACAGAATCTGATTTAAAAACACTATTAAAAATTAAATTCTGCACTTCAAAATTTTTATTTACAGCTTTCCAGCAACCACATTTTTTCAATTGTGAAAATAGTATTTTTTTAAAAAGGCATGGCAAGGCATTATGAAAATTTTGCTAGACTTCCTAAATTATAAAGTGAAGACATCTGAAGTATGAAATGACTCCACCTGCCTCATTGCTCTTACTAACCAGTCCAAAATAATAATTAAAAGCATTTGCTCTCGGCAAGAATTTGCATTGCATTAACTTTTCCCATTCTTCCTCAGAGTGAACATTAAAGCCAAGGCCTGAAGCCTGTGCTTTCACTGACTAAATTAGGCAAAATATTTTGTAAAACAGAACCATTTCATGAGCAGGCTGCATGTGAAGCATGACTATTTATATCCCCAAAAGCTCTCATTCTTCTGCCTTCTTTCACCCTCTTTTCTCTTCCTGCTGATTTTCCGAAGTTACCTGTCCTCAGCCAGCCTGAGGAAGGAGAAAGGAGCAGCAGCTCTGTGCCTGTCTCAAGAGATACACCTTTTTCTGCAGAGGCAGCACCATTTCAGGGCAGTACTCAGTAATGTTGAGGAGCACAGTGCATCTAAGAGACTTAACAATGTTTCTCCTTTTCTGGCCAGGTTTGATAAACATTTCAGGATAGATGGATGGATTCTCGTGATGCAGCTAGACCTCCTCAGCTGTGTGCTGCAAGTGTCTGAAACTGTCAGCCAGGTTCATGTGATCCTCTGCTTTTCTGTGGGGCGTGGGAATGCAGAGTTGATGGCTTTGGTGCAGCTTTTGCAGCCAGTTTCAGCTTGGCAAGTCCTCTGCAAGCCCCTACCCTCGAGTCTTCAGGGAAAAGCCAAGGGAGTGGGATGTTTCCCTCTTTTGTACCTGGTCTTCAAAGTGTTGCGTTAGAGTTCCAGATGTTCTTTTCTCTGTGGCTGAGAATAAGACATGAATTAAGGAATAAGACATGAATTAAGGAATTGGACTCAGATTTCTCATGTGGCATTTTCACATTGCCCATGGCAAGCTGGGTCTGTGCCTTGTGCCACGAGGAGGGCAGACCATAGGCACCAAACCACGCAGCTTACTTGAGATCCAGTAATTACAGGGACAGCAGTTCCCAATGGACTTTCCCCTTGCCCTCACTGCATCACATGTGAGTTTCAGCACAGAGAACAGGACTGGAGTAGGGGTCCGGTTTCAGGAGGAACTGACTTACGTGCTTTTCTGCATGCCCAGAAATAGGAGCTGCTCCCATAGAAGCTTCCTCCTTCTGTGAGTCACTTCATGGAGCATTGCTCCATGGAAAGCACCAGTGACAGTGGGGGCAGGAAGTCCAGTTTCTTCTCCCAGTGACCAAGGCACACCACTTGTTGGGGAAACCCGTGTCACATTAATAAAAGTGTGTGAACTTTGTCCCACTCACAGGGTTTTCTCCTTTGTGAAAGGGGTTTTTTGGCTGCAAGGCGGCATTTCAGTTTTCTGAGTGTTTGTTGCTTTGCAGGTGGATCACGTGGGTTCTGCACTGCTGGTCTGGGGGCACCACCAGGAGCCAGGGCCCTTTGCTGCCTCTTTCCCTGCAGCTGCCACTTTCACTGCCAAGTTCCCTGATGGACTCGGTCCATTTCCCTTCTGGTTAAGCAGCTGATAATAATTGCCAGTTGGCTGTAAGGACTTCTGCTACATGGCTGTAGGACTGTAAGGCTCTCGGTATCCAGATTAACCGTGGAATAGGACAGAACAGCACTATCAGTAAAATAAATAATTGCAGGCTGATTGAATTTCTCTTGTTTTGTTTTGCCCCTCCATTTGTTTGTTTTTTAAAACTATATTGAGTCTTGAAAAGTGAAGTTAAGATACAGGAAAAGGTAGTGAAATCAGGGAGTCTGGCTTATGGATAATTAAGAAATGACTGTACTTCTTTAAGCTGAAGTTTAAAAAATAAGTTTTTGGCAGCTATATAGGTGAACAGCTATTTTATTATTTAAACATTTTGTTTGGTTCAACCATGTACAGGGTAGAGGCTTTCCGTGACGCAGCATCTGCTATGGAACAAGAGAAAGAAATCCTGCTAGAAATGATCCACAATATACAAAACAGCCAGGATATGAGGCACATCAGTGAAGGTGAGAAGCTGCTTTGCCATACCCTCCAACTGACCCAAAGTCAAACCAGCCTGTCCCTTGGGAAGCAGCTCGATATGGTTCCTTGCTGCCAGTAAAGGTGCAGCACTGGAGCCAGCTGAGGCTGTTAAGGGCCACCCATTTCCCTGAGATCCCCTTTTCTTAACTGTAAATTCATGCTGTTTAGGTAGATGAACTACCATTAATGTCATTGCTGTATATGTGAAAGCCCGTACTCAGCTCACTGATATATTTTCAAAATCAGGCTTAATATAGCTCAGCAGAGGGAGAGACGTTGATTATGATGATTTAATATAGTTGAAACCCCAGCATTTTAATGATTTTGACTACTGGACAGGTTACAAAGTGTACAGCCTGGAAGAACCTGATGATTAAGATCATTGTCGTAGTTGTACGATATGTGGCTTTAAATATATTCCCTAAACCTAGTATTAGGTGCTTTAAATTGCTGGTTTATTGGCTCTTCAAGAGCCTACATGTCAAATATGTTGTGTCCATATTTTAGAAAAGAACTTATGTTTTCAGAAAATAGAAAACCATTTTTTTTCATGGCCTCTAGTTTTCTTTTTATGGTGTTCTGGGATATTGTCTAAATCTCTCCCTCAGTGTGGCACAGAAGGCCAGTTCTGTTAATGAATGTTTCCTGATAATATTGTACACTTTGCTTTAATGTGACACAGTAAGCATTGTGTCGGCAGTAGAAAAGCATTGCTTACATTTTTAGTAGAGCTTAATGCCTTATTTCAAATCAGAAGACACTGGCTTCTATCAAATGAGTAGGACTTCGGCAAATGCAAAAAGCTCATTTCTGGCTTCTGGAAATCTTGTTGATTGTCACTTACTTAAACAAACGTTTATTGCTAAGTTACAGCAGTTTGAGCGTCTTGATGATGCTATTTGCACAAGAGTGTATTTGCCTGTAACCAAGGATACTTTATTGTTTTCAATTTAGGTGAGAGAGAAGAACTTAATTTGACTGCTAATCGCCTGATGGGCCGAACCCTCACTGTGGAGGTTTCTGTAGAAACCATCCGGAATGCCCAGCAGCAGGAATCCCTACTGCATGCCACAAAGATGATTGATGAAATCGTCAATAAACTTCTAGATGATCTGGAAGACGCCAAAATGCGCTTAATATCACTTTACGGTGCGTGCACATCCGACGTGCCGGCAGGACCCATCGATCAGAAATTTCAGTCTGTGGTAATCGGGTGTGCCATTGAAGATCAGAAGAAAATCAAAAGGCGGCTAGAGACTCTGCTCAGAAACTTGGAAAATTCTGAAAAGTCCATCACGCTGTTGGAGCATCAGAAATCATCTGTTCGACAGTCTTGCAACAGCAAACAGGATTAATGCATCCTCCTGGCTACTTCTGGCAAATCGCAGGATAAGCAAGTGCCCGTAAAAAGCACACAGAAGCCAAGAAATAAATTCTCTGTACGAGCACATGCGTATGTACACATACACACGCACCAAAGTATCCTTGATTCCAAGTTGCAAGCATTTAATGGGTTTTGGTAGCATTGGCATTTTCTTTTGGCAATAAGGAACACTATCAGTTCCTCTCTAGAGTCAATACCGCTCTATTGCAAATTGTAATTGTGCTTCTGCTGAACTCACAGAAACTGTCAAAATCTAGCCTTTCCTCCATTCTCCTGGGTGTTTTTTAAACTAAAGTTGTTTTGTCCTATCATGAGATTTCAGCTTTTCTCTGCTGTATACGTAGTGTGTGAACCAGACTTTTGGGGGACAAGAGATAAATCCTGGCAATAAATCAAAACCATTAATAAACTGTTTATGGTATTTTCATAAACAACAGAGTGTCCTACACATTACCATTTGTAATTTGGCACTTTTTGAATATTTTGAATAAACATATCACAATACTTACAAGAGACAGACAGATACCTCCATTTTTTAACTCAGGAAGTCAAAAGCAATACATGCATCCAGAGGTCAAAAGCGAGGCTAGAAATGAGCTCTGACTCTTGTAATGCCCTCTCCAACCATCCTTCTCCCATTAGCTCACAGTAACTTGAGGTTGCTGTATATTTCTTTTAAAAGATAATAGAAAGGGGAATTGTATTTTATCAGCTATTACACGACAAATCCACTTTGCATCATCATCTGTGAAGCCACAGAGCAAAACAATTGACTTGTCAACTGGCAGACAAAGTATTTGTGTCTTGTGCATGATGATACTTTTTATATCCAGTGTTACTTAACTCTTCATGTGAGTGGTTTTTGGGTTTATTTTTTTCCTTCCACCCTCACACTCCCAGTAATTACTGCTCATCATCATCATGCTCTGTGGCTGTGGGTCAAAACTAGCAGATTTCAGGGTGTACCTGGAATTTTGCAACCCACTGTAGTCTGTCAGTCTTCCACTATTTCACCCAAGGGTGGTGGTGCCCTGAGGGGAGCAGAGACCTCTGTGGCTCAGCCCTCAGCCTTCTGAATTTGGTTCAGGTTAAAGCTCAGCTGGAAGGAGCTGGAGTGATGCCACCAACCACAGCTGCCTTGGTGGCAATGAGTGTTACAGCTGGAGCATCATGCCTGGATGCTCTCAGGGCCCCAGCCCAGGGTGGGAGCGCTTCATGTCAGGCTCCTTAACAAGCAACACTCCGGAGATCCATGGTTTTAAACTCCTTGGATGGGCACAAGGGCTCTGCAGGGGAACTCAGAGCTGCACTTCTTGGAAACCTCAGCTGCTAAAACATCACCATCACTGCATTTTGTTTGCAGAAGCAGCACTTCAGGTGGGTGCTTCAAAAGCAATCAAAGCTTCAGCTTTGAGACTGTGAAAAGTTTGTAAGAGTTTGGTGAAATTAATTCTATAATTCCACTTTTAAAATCTTCCAGCTATTCAACAGCAATAAAACCCTTTACAATAATACACAGCATGAGTTTTCTCAGAAATCATGCTGTGCAATAGTTAAGTTGAACACAGCTTCTTGTTGCTTAGAATATTCCTACAATATTTGGGGGTTGTAAGGACATATAGGGTTATTCAGGCAAAAAGTGTTGAGCTTTGTTTTCTTTCTTAGATGCTCACTGTTGTACCACTAGCTAAAGGAATTTTTATTTTTTATAGCACTTGTGCTATCATAAAATAGTTGGGTTAGAAGGGACCTATAAAAGTCATCAAGTCCAACGCCTCGATAATGAACCTAAAACACTGCCAATTAATCCCTACTGGGGTGTTAAGCAAGCAAATTTTTCTGTGTGCAAAACTGTGTGCTAGAGGAAGCAGGAGTATGTTACTTCTGATATTCCTCAGATACCTGGCAGACAAAGATGCTGACTTGTGTTTTACTAAAAAAAAAAAAAAAAACCAAAACAACATAAAACCCCCAACCAACATATTTACCTGTTTCTTTTCAGAAAATGCACCAGGCATCTTTAATATATTAATAATAATTTAATGCCACTTCAGTGTCTACAACCATTGATTTAAACCTTGTCACTGTACTGGCCAGACCAATCACGAAAAGAAAAATGACCAGAAAGAGCACAACAGAATCCATATTTCGTATTTCAACCCCAGGTGAAGCAATCGGAGGCAAGAGCTCAGAAACAGCATTTCTGTTAGACTGGGTTGCCCACACTTGTTTCTTTGAGGGTATCTCATATGCTGTCTTGCATCCCAGCTGTTGGCAACACACGGTCTAGAATCAGGCACACAAATTTCTCAATCAAATTGAGGTTGCACAGCTACAGGGTTATAGCAATTTTTTGAAATTTAATATACTGACAGTTTAATATAACCACAAAAGTAATGACTTGTATCAGACCAAACAGTAAGCAAACAAACATGTTTTAAGTTGCATGATGCAACAAGTGTCACAAGAGAACAGCAGAATTAACTTGTAAGGATTTTACAGGAATGGCATACACAGAATATTCAGTTTTAAACACTGATTTTTCTACTTGAGGATTTATGGTATGTTGACCTCTTTTTCTAAAAATCTGTTACATTTAACTTGAGATCACAATGGTGATAAAAACAGTTACATACATTACCTGTTTTAGTCACTCACATTTAAGTCATTTATTATTAATGATACATCTTTATCCTTGCAATGATGGTGGTATTTCTCCTGGTCCAGATTAATTTTTAATTTTTTTGACCAACTTTAGTCAGTTCAGCAGAACTGACAAACTATTTATCAGTATTACCCTACTACTAGAAACCTGAGAATGAGTCTAGTTCAGTACTAGGACTCACCTGGCTTTGAGATGACTCATATAGAAGACTTCGACAAGGAACATTAGGAAGTTTCTCTTATTCCATTATAGCATCTTTCACCTTAAATCTAAGAATTGCTGTGTTTGTCATTCTATAATTCTGATTACCTGTTTGCATGCCATATTTAACAGAAATATTTTCTTCTGCCAATATTATTTGTGCATTAGAAAGAAAATATGCACAACTGTTGCTTCCTACAAAAAGATGGCAAGGTCGCTTTGATGAATTCAAGCCTGTTGGACCATTTTTGCTCTCTAATTTTGCTACAATTAGTGTTCAGGTACTGCAACTTCAACCCAAGGTCTCTGACCTTGTGAGGAAAGCAGTAGGGGCTCAGGTACCATCACTGGAATCTGAGCAGCACGTGTATTATCTTGCTGCATAACAGAACTCCCACATGGGGTCCGCCAATCATGAATGCAAAGCATTCATTCTGTTGTTACCTGGCAGCTCTCAACCTGAAGGGGTGAATTAACAGGTTCAAAGCACAGGCTCACTGAGTCTTAAACATGTACCCCTGCATAACTCCCAGAGAGTGCTGCATGTTCAGCTGCTCAGTACCCTTTAGTTTAACGTACTTCTACAGAAGCGATGCAAAACTATGTGTCAGATACGCTGCAGCCCAATAATGAAGTCAAATTTTACTGAAGCATAAGAAAATTAAACAGGAAGACAGACAGTAATTTTGACTACAAAAGGTAAGTTTTGCCTTAAATACTGAAAATAAGAAAGCTCCAAAATTGTCTTAAGTGGAATATTTAATTTTCTTTTTTAAATTAACCACACACACACAAGCATAAAAATCTTAGTGTGATCAGTCTTACAACTTTGAGATTTGTTATTTCCAGTTGGAAATACATCCCTAGCATTACCGCTTTGCATCTAACGATGTCCCATGTACTGGGAGAACACCCATTCACTGAATGGATACAACACGGGAGTGACAGAGCTGTAGCATCATTCATGCTCTTTAGTGAATCTTTATTTCACTAAGGCATTAACAACTACTAAAGTTTTCTGCTAATGGCAGTGTTATCAGCCAAAAGCAAAGAATTTAGGCAAGATTCAGATAATACAGCCAATGAACTGTTCAAGAGGTATAAACAATATACAGGAGTGCAATGAACATAAGTCTCAAAGAACAAAACACTGTCTTGTGGCTGGAGCATCTGTTGCTTCTTAATCCAGGCTGCACGGGCATAACAGAGCTACATCCTCACTACATCCTCCCATGTAGTCAGAGGGATGCACAGAGAAGGCTCTGCACCTGTAGGTTTTGCTAACAAAAATATATGACATTTTAATAAGAACACTTTGAGTGAAGAATGGAGCAATGATTGTAATAAAAATTATTCACGTGGGACAACACAAGTGCTAAAACATTTAGGCACATCTCTTCAACCAAAAGGCAAACGTTACTGCCACTGAAGAGTGATATGAATAACTAAGGGTTCCTGCAATATGCAACTCATCTGGTTTACACCTACATACTAACCCCAGTAGGATAAAGAACCAAAATTTGCAAGCAGCATATATGCAGAGCACTTTGCAGAAAAATGCTAATTTGGACAGTCTCCTTTTCAGTTGTATTGGAGAACAAACACTGCAAGGTCACAACAAAGAAAGAGCTACTTTAGATTTAAGATGGGAATGAAATTAAAACTCACCCAGTGCTGCAAATAACTATTCCCGCACACTACATTTCAACATATCCTAAATTTATAGTCTGTCAAGTCCCCACCTATGAAAATTTCTGCTGAGTTTTCAGTTCTTAAAACAGTGATTTATAGTGACAGACTTTAAATACAAACAACCTACATTAATAGTATAGTTACAGCATGGTGTGTAACAGTACAAATGGTCATTATACATATTAAAGACTTACTTTTCAGTATGCTGTACAAAGTCAAGGCAAAAAAAGATGTTTCAGACACTTTGTGATTTTCTTTTTCAAGAGAAATGAATAAAACATGTAAAACTGGCGACAGACAATGAAATGCAAAAACAGTTGTCAAAATTCTTAATGCATACACTCTACCCTAAGTTGTAAGGTGGCCCCATGATGTTCAACCATCTTATCCCCATCTTATCCCTACTTCTCAAATTGTTAAGACAGATAGGATTTGACTCCACTTATACATACAGTGATTAAATGCATGTGTTAAAAAATAAAGGCCTTTATCCAAGAGAAAATACAGGAAACATTACAGTGAAGAGCACACGGTTTCGCTGCAATAGCAGAAGGGACGGAGTGCCTTGAAGGCCACCTTCTTGCCAGCAACAGGAGATCTCTAACAGCTTGTCAAAGAAACAACGGTACTCAGTAGAAAGTCTAATACAGTAAACACAAAATACAGAGTTCAGAGATCTTTAGTGTTTGTGCATAACTTGCCACCCATCTCTCTCCCTGCAGACAGTGGGAAAAAGAATACATTTCAGTTTTCATACTCAATGACTTAGAAACAAAGTCAGTCAAGCTTCCTACATGAATTCACATAGTGAAAAGTCCTTCCTTCAAAAATATACAGGATCACTCAACTAATTTTCATTCTCATACACCATTTAAAAAACTATTAAAACTCTGATTTTTTTAAGCAGCATATTTTGCATTTGTCAGTGGCAGACTTGTAGAAATCTTAGAAAGTTAAAATTATATCATACCATACAAAACCATGTAAACAAAATGGATAGTTTTTAAAAGGCATGCATGCTCTTGAAGACGATTATAAAGTGTTTATCTTTGCTAAATAAAAGGTATCTTGCTTAGCATTTTTAAAAGCACCGTAGTGATTTAGGAGCCTAAGCCCAAATAACTTTAAATTAGATTTGGGCTCCTAAACATCTGAATCAATTCTGTAAAATTACTGAAGCACTTTGAAAATTTTTTGCCATGTCTCTGATCTTGCAGAATTAGATTTCCTTAACCAGCAGCTAGCTTTGAATCTGAGACAACGTTCAAGAATGTCTCATTAATATAATCAGCTGCAAGTTTTTGGATCCTCCATGACTCAGTTCATGGTATCTATGAAAAAATTTTCTACTAAGATAAATACTTCGTGACACCACTTTGCAAGTTCCTTTTTCACAGGATACAACAATCAAATTTGAACAAGAACATGACCTATGTTCCTTCTGAGTAGCTATTAGTGTCATTTGTTCAACTTGTTAAGACTGAGAGAAACAAACTTACAAAACATCTGTAGCATAGCATTAGGTAAAAAGGAGCATTTTTGGCACCATACGTTTTTAAATCTAAGCTTTTAGGCCCAAAGTATAGCAAGTTCAGTGTACCCAGTGGCAGCTGGGAAAGCCTCATCTGAAATGCAACATTTTTAAAGGACAGTTGGAAGATACTATTTTATGATCATTAGCTGATCTCCAAATAACACATACACTGGAACCAAGCCTAAATATTCATCCCAAACATCGACATATATACCTTAGTACACATATATATATAATGCAAGGATCTTGCACACACAGAATTGCCAGAATCCATATTGATATGGTCAGGGATAAAATGCAGGAGTGCCTTTTTGTAATTCATTTACCTTCTTAGTGTCCTGACTAACAAATTCTAACGTTTTCTTTGAAGTTTAGCTGCATGGTTGCTATGTTACCTTGGGCCACAGACTTACAGTCTGTACCTATGCTTGTACTTATTATCCTCATGTTAAATGTGCTTTGCAATTCAGCAAGACCTAGTTTATAGCTCTGTAAATAATTCCTTGAAAAAGGAAAAGCTCGCCCAATTTTTACAGTGCCCAAGGCAGCCAAGGTTCTGTGTGTTGCCACCAGGTGTCTCACTCCACACAACAAACCCACAGCATCAGCAAGTTCATTTAAATCCACCCTCTATAAAGGATCCCACAGGCACAAGATTTGCTAAAGCACTGGTAAAAATACCTCTACAGCTGGTTTTATTCTGTATTCAATTGCACAACTTCATCCAATTCACTGGGTTGCTTTATTTCCTTTAAAAGTGGTCTAAGGTATACTGCAGTTGCTAAAAGGACTTCTGTTTTTCTTGGTCCTCTGTTTGTTGGGTTTAAGGTTGATGACATCTCCACCATTAAGAGTGCTAGAATTTTGGTTGGAGTGACTTCCACCAGCTGTATTAAAAACACCTACAGAATTTAAAGATAAGAAAAGTATTTGTATTTCTTTACTTCCTGTGGCATAATACATTTAACACTTAAGAAGCAACACCCGCTAAGGCAGAGCACTGCACCTCAAATGCATACGCTAGTTTTTAAAAGCTTTATCTATTTCTGTGTCAATTTTGCAGCTAAATTGGAAGCAGAGGCAGTTGCAATTACTAGCCAGGCAGTATTTAAAGCTGGCATGCATCTATGTAATTGAAGGGCGGTATATGAACTCATCTGTGTATGTGTGTTACTAACTGCACAAAGTTCTGGGTAGTTGAGTAATGTAATAAAAGAAAAACATGACAATTTTAAATTCAGAAACTTTGCTGATACAAAGGTAAGTAAAAGACCTGAATAAAAAGGGAGAGCTTTAAGGAAAATAAACAAACTGACTCAGAAACGCTTTAAAGGACTACAGAAGTTCAATGTTTCCTTACAAAAGGCAATTTAAAAAGACCTTCAGATTACATGCCAGACTCTTTCCCTGTGAGTCTCTTAAGTCCACACCAAGATGAGCAACACTAATTACATTTAAAAAAACAAGCATCCTTTCTGAAGTCCTTGCACAATCTTGTTTAAGTGAATTTAATAAAAGGACACTCGCCAAACAGTAGCTAGAAACTTTTATACATCAGTTTGACTGTCTTGTAACTTTTAAGAGTCACAAAGTTATTTTACAGAAGGAAAGAGATGATATCCTAAGATAGGAAGGTAATAATTAGATCCTGATTCACCTTGTATTAATTCCATAAGGAAAGAGATGAGAACACAAGCTTTGATGGAACAAAATACTGTTTCAGGGGTTTTTTTTTTATTACAGTATACATACCTATCTTGTTACTGCTTGTATGTACTAGTTCTGAATCTTCAGCTGTTTGTTGCTTGAGCTTTTGAAGATACTTATCAGCCAAATACTTAAAAACTGGAATGTTAAAAAGAAAAAAGGTACATCACAGAATGCTTAAAATCTTCTTATTAATAATAATGCATTTGTATCAAAATTCTGCAGTGGGAAAAGTGCATTCAACATCACAGGTTTAGCCCAATCTGGTGAGTGATTCTCAGCAGGCCCATGTACCTGGGCAGAATCCAGGTTAGTCAAGTGTCTGCCCAGGTCTTACAGTGTGCAGCACTAGAGTCTTGCACATAAGCACCTCAATACTCCTATAAAAAAGCTGGCACATATATATTGCCAAATGTTCCAATTCATGCAACTGGGAATTTTTTTAAGTTGTGTAGGAATTTAATATATATATTTTGTTTGCAAGAAGCCTTAGAATAATAACAGTCATGTAAAGTAAGTCTATTAATAAAACTTGGCAGCAACATTTTTCTAATTAACTAATGTTACCCTCATTTCTATTGGGGAATAAAAAGTTGACCTAGAAATCTGAAAAAATATATAACTAAAGCAGAATTTTCAGAACCTATATGTGTTATGATTATTTACATTTGTAATTCAACTCATGTAAAGATGCTACAGAAGCGTTTTACATTTTCTCTTGCAGATTTTTTCTCAAGGTGAATGATGTTAATAGAGAAGAAACAGTTTACTATTGTTTAAATAATGAAACAAAAATTCATTAGATATTAGAATTCATGATTATTTAAACCCATGCCACAAAAGACAGAGACTGAAAATTATAACAGTACTCTTATGAAATTAAATATATGCATTAAAAAGAGGTACTTGGGAACTAATAAAATATCATCAGGAGAAAAAAGGCTGCACAAAATGCAATCTTTTAATTTACTTTATTTAAATATAACGATGAAATAATTGCTTATATCAATTATTTATTAACTATTAACAATTACATACAATCCTAAACATCCACTGGTCAGATTATGTGACTAATACATCTGTTCTAGAACAAGCAGCAGTAACAAGTATTGAGGCCATGTTGCTGAGAACACAACTGTGTTGGGCAGGACACATCTCAAGGATGAAGGACCATCACCTCCCTAAGATCCTGCTCTATGGTGAACTTGCCACTAGCTGCCGCAAGAGAGGAGCCCCAAAGAGAAGATACAAGGACTCCCTGAAACAACATCTCAGCCTTGGCCATATTGATCACCATGGTCTACTCTGGCCTCCAATCGGGAGACCTGGAGACACACCATCTATAACGCTGCTGATGCTTTTGAGAAAGCACACAGGATCACTCTTGAGGAGAAAAGACAATGCAGAAAGAATCGTGTCTTACAGAATTTACCACCTAAGGAGTTCTTTCTGCTGTGCCTTTTGCAACCAGACGTGTCTATCCTGTATTGGCCTTTTTAGCCACCAGCACACCTGTAAAAAATGTGGGTAGAGCCCTCCCCAAATCTTCATTCGTGAAGACGAGCCATGATTAACAATTACAAAATAATCTGTTCAGTAATATGTATATTGTGATAACTGAACTTCTACATACATTTTTTTCAAAAGCTCGGTGTTTACTGACAGTCATTAGGACTAAACAGCCTTAACACCTTGGCACTTGTAAATATTGCAGCTATGCACTGTGGGAGAGAAGGGAAAGACGTACACAAAGGAATGGGCCTAACACACTGATACCAAGTAATTCCAGCTATGTTTAAGGTGTGCTGCTAAGGACTACAAAAAGGATTGCCCACAGTGTGCAATGATGTGGGAAGTAACAGATGAGCTCTGAACTAGGGGGACACAGTGCAGGGGGCAGGACAGAGGCCCCCCCTGCTGCACCTCCTACCTTCAGTTACGTTCAGGTCTTCCTTCACAGATGCTCGGTAGAACCTCACTTTTAGCTTTTTTGCCAGTGCTTCTGCCTCCTCACTGCACAACAGAAGACAGCTTTGTAAATCCCTATCTGTTTCACTTGTCAGCATTTATTCTTATAAACAAATTGCTTCCTGATAAGTTAAACGTGGCAAAGTGGGTTGAGAAACTCAAGACAGTAAAAAAGTACCTGATCCTTAATTTCTTTACAATATCTCCATTATAAAAAGAAGGTATTTCACATGGAATTTCTTAATGACCCAAAGTAATAGCTTTTCATTATTTATTGACTGCATTAAATAAAGCTTCCCATGGGTTCGAAGGTGTCAGTGAAACCCAGAAGAAAGGAGGCTGTAATTAACAGCACTAGAATCAGGACAATTACCACTGCAAAGTCAAAGCAACAACAAAAAAGTAATCCTTAAGTATATCTTAATGAAGCAGAATGCTAAGCAATCAGATGAGTGCAGAGATGAAATCAAGAATTAATTTTTTCTGTGAAGAGAAAAAGAACTTATGCTAAATTTTAAGAAAAAGCTGAAGAAACATATGAATACTTCCCTAAGAGAAGTCACATCATCAGAAAGATTACGTTACTGAGGCAGACAGTGTATTCTGAGAACCAAACCTAAGTGACATACCATGAATAATGGAGGAGTTCAAATGCAATTTTGCTTTTCCTTTGAAAAATCCTCAGTATTCTTTGCAGAGGGAGTAGAAGCTGATTTATGCCATCAATAGCAAACAGATAACAAAGAAAGCCAGTGTAGGAAACAACAGAAAAGAAGAAATAATTTAAATCTCTCAGGAAGATGGTAGAAATAAAGGAAGTGGAGAATGATAAACTTCGCCATGCACTACCTTCTACGTGATATGCTGTGGTAAATAAAAGTTAGCTTTTGTTAAGCTGATTTTACAGCAAGAATGAAATTGGTCATACACACAAAGGCAGAATGAACAGACAATAAAACCTTAAAAAAAAAAAAAACAGCAAGATTCAGCAGCATGCAGTTTGAAAATATAACCACATACATATTTCTATAGTTATAATGTTCTGATAAAAATCAACAAAACACAAATTAAAAAAGAGTGAAGTAAAAAATATTAAGATGCTTTTTCAAACAACCTGTTTAATACTCCATCATTTTAGCAACTATTCACTAGCCAAACTATACAACGTGCCTTCACTGGTGCACAGCACAGTTTAAAAGTAGGTGTGTATTTTAACAGGAGAGAAAATTTATAGTTTTAGAATTTCTGATTTAAAAAAAAATATTAAAAAAGGGGCATGAATCATATCATGGCACAACCAAAGTTTTTATATTATTCCTCTATTATTTTTGGCTTCAGAAGGTGACGTGAAGCAAACAGAAAGCTCTTAGTTTTGCAAGCACATCTGCCCAAGTATCTTGTGCAGCAATACCCATCCTCTGTGCTTCTAGGGCACGTCTGGATGCAGGGAACAGGTTGGACAACCCAGATACTCTTAAGTCTTCACCAGAAATTCCCACAGACTTCTGGTTTTAAAACTCATGCATACAGGGGGCACATATTGATCTTTAAAACAGTATGATAAAACTCCTACTTCTTTATGCAAGAGTCATCAAGAAGATCAATCTTATTCTGCACAAGAACTGTGGGAATGTCTCCAACTTCGGTCACAACTTTTTCTTTCCAGGTAGGGATTGCTTTGAAGGAGTCTCTGTCAGTTGTAGAAAACACAAGAACACAAGCCTGGGCTCCTAGAAATATACAAAAAAATTACAAATACAAGTAAATACAAATCAGCTGACAAACAGTAAGAAAAATCCATTATAATGTATTTAAAATACGAGGGATTTTTCAAGATTCTCCTATAAAGTGAATTTTTCCCGCTAGCTTGTGCCAAACCACTGGTCATAAATTCCCCACATGAAAATACACTGCCATAATATTTTGATTATTATTCCCACTCTTCATGATGGCTATGGGTCTGTTACCTTTAAAGCTAATTATAGCATGATGAATACATGCAGGGGAAAGGAACAGGAGGGGATGTGGAAAGGCTGGAGAAAGGGAAAGGGAGGTTTTTTTATTGCTCACTGTTTTCCAGGCAGTTTAATGGAGACCAGAAGGCAAATATTTTTCCCATACGCAGTATCTGTAAATCACATTTCATGTTACTCTTTGTGGTACAGTAATTTGGATTCTGAAAAGCAGAAAACTTAAAAGTTTTCAGATGAAGTTGTGATTATTTCAAGTAAATTGTTTAGTAGCTTTCTGGAGAAAATAAGTGTTGTATTTCTAATTCATACTCATTCTATCAGAGCACTGTGATAAATTATACAAAATGTTTTGTTATGCTTTTGTAAATAAACCACAGTTAAACCCCGTGGATACTGAGAAGGTACTTCCACAGCTGAAATATTAGTGTGTGGTCTTCTGACTGTCCAGTAGCCCTTGGTTATTCTCAAGAAACTAATTTTCCTTGCACGTAAACACATGCTGAGACGCTTTATTATTTATATGCCTTCAATATATTTACTAGTTAGTAAGAAAATGTAAAAGTAATAGATAGCTAATGTTTTAAGACTGTAGTATAATCTTGTCATGAAATCTCAGATTAATCTCAGATTAATTACATATAGCATGAAAAATTTTTAATCAGTATGAATTTTCTTTTTTCTGTGAGTTTCACCAAGTATCCCCCATTCCTGTGTTCTGTTCATATTTCTTTGACACAAAGCAAAGTTCTCTTAATCATTAATTTTGAGCTACAACTAGAACTATTACCAAAAAAAAATCCATTAGTTGACAAATTGCTTATGAAATATAAAAAGGTCAGAGGATTGCAACATCCTGAAACAACATGGCATAAATATTATTTTATCTCTAAATGAGGTGATTTTATACCATGGCAATATATTTTTCCCCGCCATCAGGCAATTAGTTTGCAAGAACTGAACAATGGAATTCTGCCAAGTCATTCATCTCTCTCATATTAAAAAACCAAAAAGAAATATTTCAGAACCATTGTTAAATTACACGCAAAGAAAACTTAAGTATGCAATTTTATGAAGTAAATACACTTTGCTTATTACTCTTGTGTTAAGATATTCAAGGCAGACTGTACTAGCAAAAGAACTGCTGTGCCTAGTAAACTATCTTTCTAGGATGACTGGTAGATTTTTTTTCTCCCTTGGATTAATTACAAAGTTTTTGGAACATTTACAAAAATGTGTCTTACAGAAGTAGTAAAACACTTTTAGAGGGAAAATATAAAATTTGCATTTGATTGTTTGAATGTCTACATTCTGCCCAGTTTCTGTGCAGGTATTTGTCTCATTTCATTCCATGTTTTCTAAAGGGCACTACTGAGCATCCTGCATAAAGTGGCACATAATTAAGAAAAGGATCTTGTACGAAGGGGAAAAATATTTAAGAACTGAAAAAGACGAACTAAACATATTACATTCTATGTATTTCAGAGATCTGCTGACCTAAAAATCCCAACAACTACCAAATAACAAACATGGTATTTTCACCTCTATAGTAGGCCTTAGTTATTGCATCAAATTCTTCTTGACCCGCAGTGTCCCATAACATTAGCCTGACATCTTCATCATTAACTCTGAAACAAACAGCAAGGCTTTGTGATCAATACAATAAGAGGAGCAATTCAAAACAATTGACATGGAAATACTTATGTATCTACAGCGTAAGTAATCCAAGTCAAATTTAACTGGATTTAAACATCATGTAACTTACTATTAATACATTCACCTTCATAACACAATATGGCAACAGTCCCTCAATTACATCATACACTCTGAGCATATGATGTAAGTGATCTGTATTACATTTTCCTCTTCCTTTCCTCCTCTTCCTCTACATTTCCCTCTAAAAGGAAAAATAATATAGACATCAAAACAAAACTTAGGTGCTTGAAGAATGGTCCTATTGTCTTTTTAATCAGCTTACAGAATTCATAGGATTTTCTTACTTCTCATTACCATAGTATTTTCCACTTTATCAAACATAATAAGGTATCACCTGCTTATACTGCATAAAGACATTAAATATTGTTTTCCACGGTCATTTTTATCTACATTGGCTAATAAATTTGTGTAATCATTTTATCATAAGCAGTTTCACTTCTTCCACAAGAAATTATTGAAAAAAATTTTAAAAAATAATCAACACGTGGTAGAATACAAAGGAAACTTGTCAAAGAGCTTAGTACGACAGAGGTTCCAGATTTTATTTACAGTTTTAAATTTGGGATGGAGAATAAATGATATAATTTTACCCCACAGTGCAAGAGAGAAAACAACTGCCTTTACTGTGCTTCAGATACAGTAGGCCTTGTCTTCCAAGTCTTTGTAAATCTCAGGATTACAACAGAAGAAAGAACTAGAGAGAAAGGTAAAAGTTAATAGTATGTCATCTCCTTAATACATACTGGATTTGTCTTTCCAGGAAATCTACACCAATAGTTTTCTTGTAGTCTTTTGTAAAAATCCCCTTGCAGTATCGCTGAATCATACTGGACTTCCCAACAGCTCCATTTCCTACAACTACCACCTTGATGGCCACCTCCATATCTTCTTCCAACATCTTTGTGTCTCAGGCAACTCTCTGGTTTATTCAGGAAACTGTTGATTCTGTCAACAAAGTAAATAGCTATTATGTTCATAAAAATGCTGTGAATAGAAAGCAAGAGGAAAGATGATCACACACATCAGGATGCATATAGATAGTACAATTTATTTCTGCCTCAGTCACAGACTGTTTGAGTGACCTCAGGCAACTTATTTAACAAACTTTGATTTGCCACTTATTAATTAGAAATTAATAAAAATTAGAAATAGAAAATAATTTGTTGGGCTTATTGCAAAGATATTTCATTCAAGTTTTGGTGGATTTTTTTTTTTTAATGAGGAAGAAATGGAAGCAGAGAATCACAAAATCCTGGAATCATTAAGGTTGGAAAGACCTCAAAGATTATCAAGTCCAACCATTAACCCAGCGTGGCCAAGTCCACCACTAAACCTTGTCTATAAGTGCCACATCTACACATCTTTTAAACATCTCTAGGGATGATGATGATGCAACCACTTCCCTGGGCAGCCTGTTCCAGTGCTTGATAACCCTTGCAGTGAAGAAATTTTTCCTAATAAACCTCCGCTGGCACAACTTGAGGCCATTTCCTCTTGGTTGTCATTAGTTGCCTGGGAAAAGATGCTGACCCCCACCCGGCTACATCCTCCTTTCAGGTAGTTGAGAGAGCAGCACCATCTCCCCTGAGCCTCCTTTTCTCCAGGCTGAAAAACCCCAGCTCCCTCAGCCTCTCCTCATAGGACTTATCCCTAAACCCTTCTCTGGACATGCTCCAGCACCTCAATGTCTTTCTTGCAGTGAGGGGCCCAGAATGGGACAAAGTACTCCAGCTGTGGCCTCATGAGTGCTAAGTACAGAGAGACAATCCCTTCCTTGGTCTTGATGGCCACACTATTTCTGATACAGCCCAGGGTGCCTTTGGCCTTCTTGGCCACCTGGACACACTGCTGGCTCATGTTCAGCTGCCTGTTGACCAGCACCCCCAGGCCCTTTTCCGTCAGGCTGCTCTCCAGCCACTCTTCCCCGAGCCTGTAGCACTGCATAGGGTTGTTGTGACCCAAGGGCAGGACCTAGCACTTCATCTTATTGAATCTCACACAGTTGGCCTCGGTCCATCAATCCAGCCTGTCTAGATCCCTAAGCAGAGCCTTCCTACTCTCCAGCAGACCAACACTCCCACCCGACTTGGTGTAGTCTGCAAACTGACTGAGGATGCCCTCGATCCCCTCATCCAGATCATCGATAAAAATATTAAACAGGGCTGTCCCCAACACTGAGCCCTGGGAAACACCATTAGTGACAGATGCCTGATGGATTTAACTCCATTCACCACCACTCTCTGGGCCTCTGTCCCTCAAACACGGGTGTGCCTCCCTCAAAAGCAACCTCTCCCTTGCTTCAAGCCCGACTCAGGCGGACAACGACCCTACCGCACACTCCAGGCAGGGACCTGGAGGTGCTTTTCTCTAGGGAGCCTGGTTTTATTCCTTTCCCCCTTTAAATCCAGTTTAAAACTTTCAGTGAGTCCTACTAACCCCTGTCAAAGATCTTTTCCCCACTTTGAGACAGGCATAACCCATCTGTTGACAGCAGGCTTGGTGTCGTGTAGATCCACCCACGATCAAAACCCACAAAATTCTACCCGTAACACCAGGCTCTGTTTCTTTCCTTTTTATTCTCTGCTACTGGAAGGACAGAAGAGAACACTGCTTGCGCTCCTGATCCCTTAACCAGTCATTCCGAGGCTCTGAAGTCTCTCTTGATTGCCTCCGACTTGCTGCAACTTCATTATTGCCTATCTGATAAAAGCTAAGTTTCCCCCGCGTTTTGCTGTGCCGGAATATCATCACAGTAACATTTTCGCAATTGCAGAGTGGCAAATTTACCTCCCAAGAGGCACGCCACCCTCCTTTGGAAGGATGGGAAAATACATCCCTTGTAAAGGCTCTGCCCATCCCCCCACTCGCCCTCCGCGCTGGCAGAGCTGCGCTACCCGGCACCCTCGCTCCGCTCGCCCAGACAGACGCCGTTTCTGGGCTGCCTTGGCTGCATTAAACGCCGCCTACATCCGTTTCTACCGAGTGTTTGGCAAGCCCCGTTAGCACCGGGAGTCCGTATGGCCATTCTGGGCGAAGACGAGAGACCCCCCGAGGGTCTCCGCGCAGGTACCCACCGCCCCTTCCCGACCCTGCCCGGGGGCCACGCCGAGGGCGGAGGCTCGGCCGCCCCGGCCCCTCCCGGGGCCCCGTCCCCGTCCCCGTCCCCGCTCCCCGCCCGCCCGGCCCGGGATGCCGCGGCCGCCGCTGGGTCCCGTCCCCGCCCGCGGCCCCTCTCACCAACCGCCTGCGGGAGCGGGCGGGCGGGCAGCGCTCTCTCCGAGGGCACAGCGGTGCAGGGACGGAGGCAGGGAAGAGGAGACGGAGAGACAGCGAGAGGCAACCGCTCCCTGGGGCCGACCCAACCCGGACGCACATCCCGGCTCCCCCGCCCGGAAGCGCCGTCAGGACCGGGGGCGCCGCTCGGGGAGGTGCCTGCCCGCTGCCTCCGCCCCCGCGGCGGCGAGACCCCCGCCGGGTGGGGGTTGGCCGGGAGGTCCCTGCCAGGGGTGTGCGGTAGGGTCGTTGTCCGCCTGAGTCGGGCTTGAAGCGAGGGAGAGGTTGCTTTTGAGGGATTTTCGTCTGGGTTCCTGAGGAAAGATACGGGCAAGGCTGATCTTCCCGGCCCCTGCCTGCATTCATCCCTGTTCCACTCTCTATCCGCCGGCCTTCCTCACCTCATCCTTCACGGAAAACAGTGTGAGCAGCCACGGGCTTTCCTTAGGCTATCAGTGAGGGCAGCTGCCGTTCCTGTGTAACGTTTTTTGACCAAGGTGTGCCCATCATCGTGGCACATGGTCTGCCAGCTCCCAGGTTTTATATAAAACAGGGTATGGTAAGTTTTGGCATGACTGTAGACGTGATAGTCTTAGAATCTGAAGATGTTCCCTTGTTTTGGTTGGCTTGGGGGTTTTTAAGTTAAACTGACAAAAAATGCCCCCTGTCCTAAATCCCCTGTTCATGCTGCAGAACACACCTCTTGGGCTAGGGTGGCTGCTCTCAGTGCCCCCCCCCCCCCCCAGCCCTCCTGCCACTCAAGTCTGGCCGAGTAACGCTCGGATATTGCCAAGTGTGGGTTGCTGAAACCTGCCCTGCCCAACTGAGGGCTCTTTATGCCTGTCCTGTGCTTCCCAAGGCCACGTCTTCACTCTAGGGTCAACTAGTGCTGCCTGTGCCTAAATAAATGCCTTTTGGATTAGCACATTTTGCAGCTGCATCCCAAAAGAATTGTTAGATTTCGTGCATGGTTTTTATTTTGAAATTTATATGTTCATTTTGTTAGTGCTGACACTGGCTTGTAGTCTCACAGTCTGTCTGATGCCAGGGCTTCTCTGTACCAATAGGCCTTGAATTGGAGAGCCCTAACATCATGAGAACTTTGTTACTTGCCTAATACCAAGTAACACGTTAGAAATGTAGCTTATTATACTTCCCTGATTTTACCATGAGAAATGTGAGGTGTGTGGCCGGGATTCATCTCACCTAAGACCTACATTGTAAACATTTGTATGATATTGCTCACTTTCAGATGGATGTCAAGTATTCCAGGCAGACTGTTCCCCATTCTCTCCGTTGACTGGAAAAGAGCCTGTGGCCACAGCTGTATAAGGTTAGAGAAGATATAGCCTATCTTAAGTGCCCTGATTTAGTCAGTAACTTAGTGATGGCTCTAAGTAATTTTAGTTTTTAATTTTCTGTTCTTTAAATTCTATATATTGGGTAATGCTTTTGTGAAGTGTAAGGCTAGAACATGTGCTGTGACCTGTCTGTCCTATTGGCGATGCACTGATATTTCTTTGTCAAGGCCCAATAATTCAGTGAGGCTAAACCATTCCAGCATATTGGATTGGGTATAATGTTGGATATATTGGGTATATTCAGGAAACTATTCTTATCATGTGCCACAAGGGAAAGAGAAAAATGGAAGAACTGATACATTCATAGATTTCAAGGCTTTAGCTTATACATGATTTGATGACTTGTGGTGGGATCAGCCAGCAATGTGACTTATTTCCAACTAAAAAATTGTATCTCTTTTAAATTTGTCTAAATTAAAATTCCAGTCACTGGATCTTACTACATCTTTTCATGGAGACTGGCTGGCTCCTATTCTTGGATATCTTTTCCATTGGCAGATACCAGGGCACACATCAGCTGTGAAACTTCTCTTCAGCAAACCAGATATCCCAAGCTCCCTAAGACACTTACTTACCACAATGCTAACTTTTCAGCATCTAGACCACTTTCTGTGACACACTTTTGAACACTTTGAAGTATTTTGATGTTGTAAGCAGATACACCAAATTAGCAAGCAAATCATAGTGTTATAGTAGTAGATGTACAAAGGTGAGACAAATTCCTACCTTCTAGTTTGTCTTCCCCTTACAAACCCCCAAAAGGTCAGGCTAATCCCTTTTGCCATACCATTTCATCAAGGTTTCCTATTCAGACAGTTTCCTGTATATTCTGCTGTGATTACTGCTTTCCAAGGCATTTTTTAATATGAGTAAGTAGCTGGAATCCTTTTTTCACCAGATGTACTGAGGTGCAGCTAGCTACAATGTAATTATTTTGTTTGCCTGCAAGGCAAATCAAATTGATGTATAACTGGAAAGTACTGCCAAACTTTATTAAAGTCATCTCTTTGTTAATAGCAAGCTTTACATGAATATCACTGATTAATCAATAAAAATGTTAAATAATCTTTCACCAAGAGTCCTTGGGAGTCCCATTAGAGTAACTCTAATTTCTGCTTCTTCCATAATCACAACTATGTTCTGAAACATCTCAGTGAGCCAATTCAATGCATCTGCTGCATGCCCTGTTTTTCCCACACAGTGTGTGCATTTCAGCAAATGCAATCCTGAAAAAACAAACCAACAACAAAAAGAGACAGCAACTTCTTAATATCATTTGTTTTCTGTGAGAATATGCTGCATGCTGGATTTTTAGTCACATATTTTTGTTAATGTGATGAAAATATTTCCATTAATATGTGTGTATTTTTTACTATCTTAAATCCTTCTAAAGCTGAGTTTTAATGAATTTACTCATATACAGTGCCTTGGAGCTGAACTGCACAGTAGTTAGTCATTAAGAGTAAGATCATACAGCTGAAGTAGAATATATAAGGTCACAGACACAAGTGAGTGGATGACTTAAGCTCACCGGTTCCCACAAGCTCCTAAATTTACAGGGGTGACAGTGGACGTTGCTGTAACAAGTCATGCAATGATTTGCAGTGATTTCCCATCTCAGCTTTCTCTCCTCTGTGTTCCACTGATTGACAAAGAAATGAGGCTGACACTTGCCAAGAGACACTTCTCTACAGTTCAGCCACTCGGACTCATGGATGCAAAACATCCGGACTTTTTGAAATGTTTGAGTTGGAGGTCAAGGTTTGCCTCTCAAATCTGCTGCCACTCTCTCTCCTATTACTAGGAGCTTTGCAAATTTACAATTTTGCCATACCATTTTCTTCTGACCATATTTGTTGTCACTTTTTTTTTATATTTTCTGTAATGTCTTCTCTATTAGAACTAATTTTCCAAACAATGCCTGCAAAGAATCACCAGAGTAGCCTAAAATATAAAATATGCCAAGCTTTTACTTAGATTCCAAGCTTATATGTCACACCCAACATAGTATCCTCTCAAAGCAGTTTTATGTTTTCTTTTTTTTCCTTGAACAGAACCTCTACTGAAAGTTGAAGCAAAAATATATGACTCAATCACAGGAACATTTAGGTATGAATAGAAAAACCCCATTCAATTGTGTGCCACAGTGTAAAAGTGTCAGTAGATATTTATTTATTTATTTACATTAAGCCTATCTGTGAAGTACAAAGCCCCATATTTTAATCAGTATTTGCTTTCATTTTGATGCTGTAAGTTTATTCTACAAATAATTGAATTTTGCTTAACATCTACATGAAAAAGCAGGCAAAAATAGATGCTTAGAAGTCATATCATTTTTCATTGCCATTTATTTTTATTTTTCATACTTTTCATTTATATATCATATCCTATTTTAATTTTCATATATTCCACCAATTTATCAAAATATCATTTTTTTACTGTGTTATTTTTGTATTTTTTGAAGCTGGTGATTGCATGCTACATTCTGACATTGTTGTTTTGTAATCCCATGGTTGGAGCTATGTCAACCAGGTCAGAAAAAGTAAGATGTGTTGCATTGAAGCATTTTTGTGGCTATTTTGTAATTCTAACCATACTAATGTTTTAAGACTGCAGTTATTAATGCATTGTTACATAAATTTTAAATATGTCCAAATGAAATGTGATCTATGTGTAGATGTTAAGGAGCCTTGGGACATCAACAGTTTTGAAGACGTTTCTCATGCTGAAGGCAATAGTTTCTCTGCTTAGGTGTAAATAAAACAAGATGAGTTGCTGGCAGCAGTACTTCAGCTAATTTAAACCAATATATTCAGTGATGTTGTTGAATTATCAGGTACAAACAGTGTGTCATACAATGAAAAAGTAGACTTTTTAAATACAGTTGTTTCTATTGACTCTATAAAGACTGTTAAAAAATCAAAGTAATTGATCTGTGTGCTGTATGTTTTTGAGTAATAAAAATGTAGAGAAATGAAATGGAAATATTTGAAGACATTATCAGGATTGAAACACGAAATATTAGATAATTGAGTTCTATTAGGTAATTCAGCTATATGAAGAATCATGCACAGTTTGGTATTTGCTATAGCTTACTTGATCTGGAAATGCACTTGCCCAAAGAAAAAGCTGAAAGTGTTTAAAGTTGTGTATATTCAGAGTTACTGATAAATTGGCGTTAGGTGAGTTGTTGGCAGTAATAGACTTGCTTTTCTTTTCCTGCTCTTGCTACTTTAAATGCGTATCTAGGGAATGAAAAGTAATGGCTGTTTAAGAAAGAGGGGTCTGCCACCAAACCAGAAGGAAATGAAGATATTAACCTTAATTGGGTAATTACTAGAAAGTATTTCCTGGTAGCATAGAAAATGCTTATTTAAAGCTGACAGACAGCAAAAGTACAAAGAGATAGCAATGGAGGGAGGAACTGCGTCAAACTTAGCAATATAGAGTTTGAAAGTAAATATTTGCTATGCTGTTAGCACCATATTCCCCTGGAAAAGCAGATTCTGAATAGTGCTTGTCAATCCTTCATGTGATGAATCTCCAAATCAAAATTTCAGTGACCAGGGGGTGAAATGAGGAGCACTAGAACTAGAAATTATTTGGGGATAAGAAAACAAACCAAAGGTTCTTCTGATTAAAATTTGCTGCTGATGGTAGTTGAAGAGAACTGTCTTAATGATCAGAATGTTTAGACAGTCATATTTTTTTATTAGTAATTAATTCCTATATTTAAATTGTGTAGGATATGCAGACATATCTGAAGTATTTTGGAGAACACAGTGCTTGCTATGGTCAAGCAAACTGTCAGCTTATTTTTACTTTATTTTAGGGAGCATACTTGATTGGAACATTATATCTGAATTTCCAGAATTTGGAGTGATAGAAATAAGTTCATGGTGTTACATATAGGCACCAGAGTTCACCTAAAACCATGCAACAGAGGCTATGTGAATTTTGGATATACTGAGGACTTACAGCTTGCCTGGAAATCAGTGAAGTTGGAGAATCCAAGTAACCTAGGAAACTGTTACCTGTATATGTACTTACATGCATACATATATATACGTGTACCTTACAGTACATGTGCATATGTTGACTGAAATATTCCGTAAAAGTGCATTGTTTTACTTCTGTGTATTTTGTGAATAAAATTTTGACAGCATTTTTGGGAAGGATTAAGCAGATAAAATGGAAATTAGATACAAGGAAGGTGACAATAATCCTGTGAATTCAAAAAGATTCCAATTAACTGTTTCCTTAAAACTGAAATGTCTAATGGGGGGGGAAGAAATAGCAGCAGCAATCATTACTGTGGTAAAATTAGCCTGCTGTTCAATAGGGTAAAGTCAAAAGGTCTGAGAATATCAGAGGAAAGAAGACATTTCCATTGCTTTAGTCTTGAGAACTTGTTACGAAAATACATACAATTAATTAAAACAAAGCTACCCAGAGATCTAGACTGTGAAGACTTTTTCTTGCTATCCAGTGTCATTTGTAAGCACTGTTCAGACTTCATGCAGAACTGTATTTTAATCCTTATGTGAAGTTAGAGGAAAATGTTCCTGTGAAATGCAAAACCTTCCTAATGATAAGCCAAGGCCATTCAGTAACTGGAATCACCAGAATGCAGTGTTATAGTTGAGGGTGATCTCAGAGGCAATTGTGGGTTTTACAAAGATAGTAATTTGCTTCTTTTGTTCATAGATACACTGTCATTCATCAACATTTAGTTTCCCCCACATTTTTCAAGTTCTCTTTTGAGTCACTGAAGGCTTTATAGGAAATAGATCATTTGAGAAATACCTTGTGTGACTGTATGTATTTTGTGGTCCAATCTTGGCAGTCAGTAAAATGCACATACCAATGTAATAGCATTTGAAATGTGCAGTGGCAAGAATTAGAGAAAAAACCCATACACATGTGGATCCCTGTAGCTAGGCAATGTATTTACCTGGTAGCCAGATTTTTATTATTTGAGAAATTTTTCAGGGACTGGAATTGTTCAAAATTGTCACATTAGTAAAACTGGGAAAGTCCGCTTTGTGTACAATGAATCATGTGTGTCCAAAGTATTGCTGGAGTAAGTTAATTTCTTATGTGAGACTGATATGACCTTATCCATTATTTTAGACCTGCTCTGTTAGATAGAAGGTGTAAATTTACTGTATTGAGTAGTCAGCATCTTTGTATCTTTATTTTTGGAAGCATTAGTTCTCCACATTACAAATCTTCCGTGCTAATTGGTGTCTTTTCAGACACCAACTGCCGGGAAGCAGTTTAAATGTGGACTGACACATTATGAGCTGTTATCCCAGATACCTCCGTAAGTATATTTGCAAAATTTAACAGAATCTGTTCTAAAAAAATGAACTCCACTAAATGTTCTCTTCACATAAACACCAATAAAACTGTTGAGTATAAACAGAGATGCCAAAAAGGATGCTCTCCAAGACTGAGGCCGGATATTTTGCATTAGAGCAATCAGAAAACTCTCAGGCATAATTGTCAAGAAAACCATCACAAAGATAATAGATGAATTTACTTTGAAATCTGTAGAATTTTCCTTTAATTCACACTGAAATAAACTGAGTGTAGATATTAATAGAAAATAAATAATTTAATAATAAGTTAATAAATATACAGTCCTGAGAGTAGTGATGAGTCTTTCTATGCCTACATAGTTATTTCTGTTGTTCTTAACGTATTGTGTACTATACCTTAAAATGCTATAGGCTTGTTTTAAATAACTGATGAAAAGAGTAAGAAATACAAGTTATTTGATTAAAGAAGTTGATTCTTACATCCCAGTGCCTACTCCAAAATGCTGGGGTTTTGTACATTTGCCTTCAAGTAACTGCAGATTTCTTAGGAATTTTTGTGTTTGTATTTATACAACATGAGGAGCTTGGAGGGAAATTTATGTATATTGAAATTCATGTATATCTTTAATAAAAAATGAATTTTCATAAGGAAATAATTTACTGTGGGAATGCATTAATTGAGGTAAGATGTCCTTTGGTCAAACCTTCTCTCTGCCCAAGTAATTTGAATCATGTTTTTATCAATATCCTGGAAGGACACACTGGGGGGATAGAAGATATGAGTTAAATCAATTAGAAGAGGAATGTGAACTAGATTTCAGTTTTCCAAATTATAACTCTAAGTACTGGGCAAGTAAGTATAAAGAACTGCCAAGATGCTGCCTTGTGCTTTATATGAGGTTGGAAGCTCACCAGATGATGACTGCAAGGGCACATGGTGCTTATTGTCCTTGTCTTACTGTCCTTGAAGGCAGACAGCTCATATAACGTGATGAAAAGAGTGGGCTGTGGTATGAGAGCTTAACTCTTCGCACTTTTCACCCTTGTACCATGTAAGTTTTTAGCACATTTTCTGTTTCTTTATCACCTGATTGGCATTTGCCTCCTGGCTATATCACCATATTCTGTTTAAAGGGGCCATGCCCATCACTGCCCCTTGGCTTCTAATTTGCCCTTGCTGTGCCTGCTGCCAGTGAAGCTGGCAGAGTTTCAGCCATGCAGGGCTAGTTCAGGACCATCAACATCCCATAGAATAGGGCAGACGGGTAGAGTTTTGCATCACAGACCTCATCTTCACCCAAAACACAAAGCGTAGCTGGTGCTGTGGTGGGACAGTACCCTTTATGTCCTCCACTGGGTAGCAGCCAGGGTCAGGGGCCCCTGAGGCCAGGCAGGTCTATTATCCAACAAAGGTTTTGGGTGACAGAGCCAGCACCCATTTGTAGGGCCATATTGTCTTCTGTTTTGAGGATTACTAGCTGAGTTTAGGAAAAGGAGGCTGTATCCAGAATGCTGTACCCTCTGCCCTGCAGCAACAGCACAAGGCCATCAGAGCTGCTGTCAGATTGCCATGAAAACAGGACAGAAGCCATTGTTTTTTATGGAACTTAGCCAGTCCAAGTGTCTGCATTTTGCTGGGGGCTAGTTTGGAGACAGCACATCCACTGCTGCTTTTAGTCTTTGAAATCATTTTATAGTCCTCCAGGGATACACATCACCTCAGAAAATGAAAGAAAATATATAGGTAGATAGGTAATTAGAATCCAAGGTCTGCGCTACTACGTGCCACTATCTTTGTTTTATCTACTCCCTTTCTGTCCTCAGTAGTGGATATTCAAAAGGGGCTATAAAAAAACACTCATAAAGATGCTAAGACAGTTAGATGTTGTGAGTTCAAACCCTGTCCAGCTGCCATATGACTGGAATCCAGAGTTTCCCAGGTCCTGAATTGAGTGCTCAAAAATTTGACCTTTATTGTGAAAGAAGGCAGCTGCTTTTTTGAATCCTGCTTAAAAGATGACATTTTAAAATGGGAATTAGTTTTGGTGCCTAAAGCCATTAAAATAGACCCATGTGGGAGAAAATGTTTTAGGTACACCTCTTTCCATGGCATTTGTGCTTGCCTGGTTCAGCCATCACACTGTGCTGGCTCCTGCCAGTCCAGACTGGGGAGTGTTGCTCTCAGTGTAGCTCTGGATCATTTTCTGTGTAAGATTAGGCAAACACTGAAGTTTGTTTGTGACCTTGATCATAGAAAGTTTTGAATGAAAAATGAAGATGAAAGGTAAAGGTCCAAGAAGCAAAGCCCCATGTGTGGTACCCTCCAGGCTACGCATATTGTTCCAACAAACAGTCCCTGGAATACTCCCGTGTTTTGTATCCCCAAAAAAACTGGCAAGTGGAGAATGTTGCAGGACTTAAGAGCAGTTAGCTCAGTAACAGAACCTGGTATCTACAGGAAAAGAACTGAAATGGGTTCCTTCCAGATGTGTCAAACCTTACCTAGGTACACCCCCACAGTAGCAAGAACCAGAATAATGCAGAGTTTAAAAACACAGTTATGTTTACCATTTGGTAATGATGTTTACATTTCAGGTTTACAATTGAAGATGACCAATGTGGGAAAATGCAGAGTCTATACAAAACCCATGAGTGTGTGTGTGATGAGTGGAGTGACAGCCATCAGTGTGAATGTGTGTGAGTGAATAAAGGAGTTGTGTAAACGTATAAAGCACCTTAAACACCAAACACCTTATAAGAGTATCACTACTGCAGCCACATGGTCACATTAAGAGAATTTAGTTTACTACGTTTAGCTTGTTTTTGAAATAAAGTTGAATTTCCCAGATGTATAAACCCTGAGATTAATAAAGGTTATAAGTTTAAAGGTACTACACAGTTGGGCCAAGGCCCTTAGGCTAATAACGCTGTTTTTCCAAGTTACACTATACCCCTTAGGAAAAAAAAAGGTTTAAAGTAATATGAACAAGTTTAAAAAGGTTAAAGAAAACATTTTCAATAGATATATAAGCTGTTAAGAAACCAGAGTAAGGGGTGTGCTGGGTCACCGCAATGCTATAGTAGTTGTATAAGGTATTGTTCTGTTATTTGCACTGTTGTTGTTGCACTGTTTTCGTGATTCGCCTTAAATATTTAGAGTGGGGGAGATGTAGCGGATGTGTCCGAAGGGATGCAAGGGTGCATCATGGGAGTTGGAGTCCTAGACGGACAGTGCAGCGTGTGCTATGCTGCCATCGGCCAGGCAGTCACATGTCCTCTGGAGGGGTTAAAAGGAGGACTTTTCTTTGAAATAAACAGATTTGGCTGCACGCCACGACAAGCCGAGTTGAGTATCATTATATTATAATAATATAGCCACACACTATGAAAAAAAATTAACTCTATCTCAGCCAAAACCAGAACAGCAGATCACTACAAATCTCAGGAAAGCTCATGCCTGCTTGAATCAGCTATATAACTTAAACTTTCCATGGAAAATAGACACTGATAAAATTAACGTCAACTAAAATGTCCCTGAAAAGAGGATGAAATTACTGCATAGCTGTTCACTGGGTGGCCCAGTAACTGCAGCTTCCCTTTCACAAGGGTGTTGTCTATAGCTCCTGTCAGCAAAGGGTTTGACTTTCTCTGCCAACAACTGTTGAAATTGATACAGCTCACACTTCACTTCCTAGCAGCACAATGAATCACTGAGCTGCTTCTAAATAAGCAGGCCATAGCTTCAGAGGAGGCTGTAACTAATATGTGGAAAACCACCAATGACTGACTTGTAAAAATAATGTGGGCTGAAAAAGTAATCCCTACTCTGATATCAATTGGGTTAGAAATTGTATTTAGACAAGCATATGGTTGTTTTTCTAGATTAGAGATGAGATTTCTTTATTTTGAGAACGTGAGGGTTTGTAAACAAGAGTATCAGCAGATCCAGATTCCAAGTCTATTCGTTTTAACAGTACTGTTCTTTTGTGGATACACTGTGCTTCTTAACTGTTCCTACGTCCACAGGAGCACGGCACCCAGATGATATTGCTTATCTCTACTACTGGCACATTGACTCTTGTAAATTCTGCTGTCAGAAAGTGGAAAGAACCTGTTTTTGAGCTTAGGCTGTATTCTGAGACCCCATTGTTACACTAAACCTTCGTCTTATGACACAGAATGCAAGAAGTATCTGTCCTATGGGGATCCGGTGATAAAATAAAAGCCTTGTGTTTGTTCCCCCCTCCATTCCATACACTCTTGCTCCCAGAGTGTATCAAGGGTTTTGGTTTTCTTATTGGATTGCTTTTCAAGCTTTTCTCCTCCTAGAAAGGCTAATGAAACTCATTAAGTGTCGCTGTTGAGTTGTTGTGACGGTCAAGAAAGACACAAGCAGTCTAGTTCAGAGCAGAATACATGTCTGACTTTATTATTCTCATTTTTATACCCTTTCTTAGCAGCAAATAGCAACCTTATTTAGGCAAGCAAGCAACAGCGTTTTTATTGGCTACCTTCTATGCTTGATACACTTGGCAATGTTCAAGGCTATTCTGTGGTTCCCACATCCTGGACTTAATTACTTTCCAGTTTCTCTTTGTTCCTTCTTTAGGGCTGCATACATGACTTCCTTATCTCAAGGATACACTCGAAAGTTTGCCAGGTCGATATCTTCATCCAAGGAGGCTAAGGAGCCAACAGACCAGCTGTGCACCCCCATAATTAAGTGCCAATGTTGGTTTGGAAAGTCTGAACAGTTGGGATAACTAATCTACCTTCAGGTTTGCCTTTCAGAGCTTTGCTGCAGTACAGCCTTTCGTAGTAAAGCAAAGACATATTAAGCTCCATAAATAAAATCTCAAAAATCTATTTCTCAGGAAAGACTTTTAAATGGGCAACTTAACAAATGTTATACTGAATATCTCCTCACCCCTGAAAGAAGAAAAAAAAATGAAATGTACTATCCAAATGGCAAGGGTCAAGAGCCCAATATATCTCTTTATCATGTTATGATGTTTTAAAAAGGTGACTGGTAGATTAAAGAATGTATTTTTATTGTAGAGTGGTAGGAGAAAATTAAAAAATGGCTCTATTAAATGTTCTTCCTAGCTTAATTAAGACACATATAATGAAGCATTTCATTTGGCTGGCTTTTATAGCCAATGGCAATGGTAAGTCTTTTAAAAGAGAGTAAAAGAGAATCATAGAATATGCCCTGTTGGAAGGGACCCACAAGGATCATCAAGTCCAACTCCTGGCCCTGCACAGGACCATCCCCAAGAGTCACACCATGTGCCTGAGAGTATCATCCAAACGCTTCTTGAACTCTGTCAGTCTTGGTGCCATGACCACTTCCCTGGGGAGCCTGTTCTAGTGCTCAACCACCTAGTGAAGAATCTTTTTCTAATATCCAACCTAAACCTCCGCTGGTGCAATTTCAGGCCATTCCCTCAGGTCCTGTCACTGGTCACCACAGAGAAGAAATGTTGTGTGGGGAGATGCTGTGGCACAAAGAGTACTGATTATCTTGAGATTTCATGTGTAGAATATAGAAAAGATTATTTTTGGTTGTTATGTTAGGCTTAGAACTTGGTTATTTTATCTTGCAGTCACAATAATTTTCTGCTGTTTATTTTCATGTCTGTATACTGATATTTGATAACTTCAGGTTATATCAATCTTCCTTGGTAACCTCCTTTTGTTTCCAAAGTGCATATTCTTGTTCATCACTTAGACACCACCCACTAAATGTAATAATTAACAATACTAACTGTCTTTTCACAATCATTAGATGTAAAGAAGGCTCTTTGACATCTGAAATGAGATACTTACATCACTTTAAAGACCAGTAAATGCATTAGAAATAGTTTAAGGAAGTAAGGGCAGATTGTGGCATGCCTGTAAAGAAAAAAAAATCAATTATTTGCATTTATATGGTAGATTAAAACAAAGACATTATTCTGCAGGCAGTGGAATTAGGAAAGTGGTGTAGGTAAGCTTAACTTGGATGGGATTGTTCAAATCAGTTAGGAAAGTTTGATTTTCAGTATAACAAAACAGAAGGGAAAATACGAAATCTGAAAATCTCTTTTTAACGTTAACTCTTGCTTGACTCTTGCTTCTGATAAAAGGTTTAAAACAGAGTTTATGTATTTGGTTAAAGAAGATTCAGATTATCAAATGTAAATATCAATTGGAAAAAGACCAAAAAGATTACAGAAATGCACAAAGGTATTACAAGCATTCCAGTACAGTTATTTCATTGGCAATCCCCTTTTTGTTATGTTTCATAGTGTCAGTGAATGACGGTTTTGTTATAGCCTCCCTCATGTTTAAGTAAACTGAGGACTGGTAAAAATGAAGCTTGTGTGAGACAGTCTTTGCCTTACTTAAACGTTACGAGGATTATAACACAATGTTCAATCATTTACTTTAGGATTTTCTTCTCTGCCGTATGCTAGAGAAGTAAAGACTATAATTTTAATGATCTGAGAGGCTGTGTTTTACACCTCTTTATGGAGAAGCTTAAATTCTGTCAGGAAAAAACCCCAAACAACCTTTATTCAGTGGGCTGATAAATACCACTAATTCCAAGGGAGGTCAGTGGAAGCTAAGCAGGGACCTTGCCTCTGAGGAGCTGTCTGCTATCCGTGTTTTTCAGCCCTTGACCCAGCCCTCCTGCCCAAAATGTGGACACCTAACCCAGCTACTCTTTGTACGAGTGTCAGGAAAAGACAGGCCTACAGGAGAAGAGAAATTCCAGAAACATTCAGAATTGTTCTGTGGGTCTGCTTACTGCCCCCATTGATTACAGGATTACAGTATGGCTGAGCAACCTGTGCCAGCTCTCACTCACCCTCACAGTGAAATACTGTTTCCTGATGCATCCTGAAGGGACCTCCTGTTTTTCAGTTTGTGCCCACAATTCCTCTGGTCCCATCACTTGTCACTCCTGAAAAGAACCTGGCTCTGTCCTCCCTTCAGGTATTTATATGCATTTGTAAGATCTTCCTGAGCCTTTTCTTATCCAGGCTGAACAGTCCCAACTCACCCAGTCTTTCCTCACATGAAAATGCTCCAGTCCCTCGATCATCTTCAGGGCCCTATGCTGATCTCTCTCCAGTATGTCCATCTCTCATGTACTGGGTAGCCCACAATAGACAGTACTTCAGGTGTGGCCCCACTAGTGCCAAGTAGAGGGGAAGGATTACCCCCCTCTACTTACTGTCAGCATTCGGCCTAATGCAGATCAGGATAATGGGAGCCACTTTTATGGCGTGGACATACTGCTGGCTCATGATCAACTTCATGTCCACTAAGACACCCAGGTTCTTTTTTCAAAGCAGCTTCCCAGATGGGTGACCCCAGCAGGTACTGGTGCCTGGGGTTGTTCTTCCCCAGGTGCAGGACTTTGCACTTGCCTTTTTTGAACTTCATGAGGTTCCAGTCAGCCCATTTCTTTTAAGAAAGCCATAAGAAACAGTGAAATAAAATAAATTTCTTAAAAAATAATTCAGATAATGAAAGACCTATACAAGAAGGATGTATTTGTTCTATTTATATTTCCCTAGGACAGAGCACCTACGCCTCAGTCATTCCTGATAGACATTTATCTTGGTTTTAATAAGCTCCGGTAATGAAAACTTGGCAAGTTCCCCCAGGCGCTTCTTTACTCTGAGAAGGTTTTTCCTGATGTCTACCCTGAAATTTTCCTTGCTGTGATCATTGCTTTTCCTATGTGATGGTTTTTGAAAATCGTCAGGTTCTGACACTTCCCTTCCAGTCTTCCCTTTATTAAGCTAAACAACACCACTTTATTATATATTTTTAATGTTGGATCTTTGATTATACTTGTTACACTCTCCAATTTTTCTGTATCCTTCTTAAATATGATGACTAGCTGCAAAACCATATTTATGGCCTCACTTGTGGTCTGGGCTTTTGGTGATGATGGCTCTTACTGAAATTCCAACCCTAACCTCCTGCCAAAAAAACCCACTAAAGAAACTGAAATACCTTGAGCTGAACAGCCTGGAAAAGACTCATTATGCTCATCAAATTCTGTGAAACTTCATTCAACTTCATCATAACAATGCAAAAGACAGAGACCTGGGGTTTGATATAGAGTAGAAAATCTCAGCTTGTTTCCTACATTTCTGAAATAATGTCTCACCTGCGGTGGTGCATCCCCCCTCCTTCCTGGGCCGCCCTGCAACTTATGAATTCTCGTTAGGCCTCAGCCTTGATTAATGGGCTTAACCTTGGGCAGTTAAACTCCTCTTGCGCTTATCAGAAACACTGTCTGTTCCCAGGAACTTCTGTTGCCTTAGAAACTTCTGTTTTCTAACAAATAGCCTTGGAACATTATTTTGTCTGAATCATAGCCCAAGTGGAACAATATTATTATTACTGAGGAAAATTCAGTAATTACCATCTTGGATGGGAATCGTGTCCAGGATGGAGACTGACAGATGACTAAAAGCAAACCTTTTGTGACCCTATAAACTGTGGTCCTAAGTGAGGGCTGCAGCATGTCCCTGTGTGTGGGATGCCTCTCAGAGCTCACCAACTCTCAAGATACTTGGAGGAATGTTGCTGAAAGCTGATGATGGGGCCTGGATTGATACCCATCCCCAACTCCTCGAGGCTCAACCTTTACCCACTGACAAATTCCAAGTCATTTGATGTGTTTCACCAAACTTAAGGGGAATTTTTAACAGGTACCTGTGTAAATACTGTGTTTGCATGTGTTAACTGATTTAAATACCCTTTAGCAAGTGTAGTGTGAATGTTGTAGTCTCAGATCTATAGTTAAGTTACTGCTGTGCTTGTAGTAAATCCTATTGTATCATTCCTTAAGTGTTAAATTAGTCAATGATTAAGGGCTGTTAAGCTCTTTAGATATAACTTGTTGACCAAGTCTGAGGTGAAGTTTGGACTCAGCTGCACCTCGGCTCCATCAGGAGTTTAGAAAGTAAGGGATCCACTCTGAGCCTTGTGACTTTGTGAGAGAATCCCCCTCACTCCTTTGCACCCTTACCCTTTTTTGTCCCTGCTCTCCATGTAAATAATTCTAGATTGATTCTAATACGATTTCCCTTTGTGTGCTTCATCTATGTAGGATGCAATAGAGTGAAACTTGCCACCAACCCTTAAGTCGTGCTTTTGCCAATTTATATTAAACCTCCTTTTGCTAATACCTCTGATGGTGATCCTTTAAGTCATCTAAACCACTCATTCATGACAGTTAACTGTGATTTAAAGCTATGTCTATGTAATCCTGTTTTTTTGCAGTCCATCTGCAGAGTATTTAATATGTACACGGCATAAAAGCAAGGGTGGGCATCTATTTTAAATTTGTCATTTTGACTACCTCTGTACTCAGCAGAAAGAGAGAGGACTTCTGGAGGATGACTCATCTTGGGATAATATAAGTATCAAAAATATACTGGAGATCTTTTGCTTTCTGAGACCTCTCTCTCTGCAGTAACCACTGAGGCAGCCAAATAAATTATCTTAAATTAGACACTTAAACTTTAGATGGTTTAATTAGGTGAGTGAAAATAATTAGCAACAATATTCTGTTGTGGAAATTCTCATTACTACTGCAAAAAAAAAATACTACTTCAAAAGATGACCTCATGAACTCTTATCCTGCTGACTGCTTTGTCCAGTGTAACAGAACAAAAATGCCTGTAAAAACAAAATAGGCAGGATTGTGGGCAATCTACTCTGAAGTGAACTATCTACTATGAAGTGAACAAACGTTGCAACTGATGACCTGTGGCGAATCTGCTGAAAATGCCAAGGGTTAAATCACTGCAGTACTAGCAAACTAGGTGGTAGGAATTAGCTAGTTTTGCACAGATTAAAAACAGCATGTTGAAAAAGATTTGCTTCAGTTGGGTATCTGCAGCACAGACCTAGAAATGTGTAATTTCTCCCAGCTTCCATAATTATCACGAGTGTTTTATAAAATACATAAATACATAACCCTCGATAATACTGAGGTTAAGAGTCCAGCAGGTTTCTGAAATAAGTGTACATCAGTTGTTATGGTTCTTATTTTGAGTTGGTTTGTTTGGGCATGTGTAGCTCCACCAACACTTACGACACTGGTGATGTGACTGGGTAGGTCCTGAATAGTGCCTGGGCTAAGCAGCCTTCCTCTCTGTTTTAGTTTAGAATTATATACCTCACTGTGACAGTGAATCCTTGAGCTGCTAACAATCCTGTCACACCAGTACCTATACTATTTATTTCCATGTCTCTGTACAGACTCACAGCTGGTTTTTGACAGCCTAAGCAGAGGCTGTGCAGCTGTGGTGTCAGAGCTGGCCTATGGGTTCTGGCACACAGACTGATAAAGCCCTGGTGATGGGGGAGCTTGCAGCAGGGTACAGAGGCTTCACTAAACTGCATATACATTACTGAGGTGATAGGAGAGAGTGAACTTGGAAAGGGCGTAAGAGTCAGGGAATGAACCAGCTACAAAGTAAAGCTGAGAAGAAACTGTCCTTATGTATCAGTTCTTCCATGACTACTTACCTTGTGGTTTCTGTGGAAATTTCCTTTTCAGCATCTGGAACTGATCACTGTCAAAACCAGATTGCATTAAGTAGATGCTTGGGCTGCTCCTGTATTTGCAGCTCCTGCACTTTGTACAGATGCATATATCTGTGTAAAAAGACAACACACATGTGTTCTGCATTGCCCTGATGTTAGTGAGCAGGCGGGGTAGAAAGTGATTGTAAAAGATGGAACAATGCCTGCTGATGTTTTTCACCAAATTGTTCAATATTTCACTTATCAACATTACAGATGGAAAACAATCTAATCTTACTTCATTTGTAGAAAGATGGTGATGGTTGCAATGAAAGAATATTGGCACTTTAATCCACTGTCCCAGTTATGGGGTAGTGTACAGTTGTCCTCTCGCTTTAGATTTATATTTTCTACTTTAATATCTTTATATTTCTTCCAGTGCCAAGGTTCTTTGTCTAGCGACTGGTTATCAGTCATCTTAGCACCAGTAGGAGTTATTTTTTATTTTTCCTATTTATTATATTGACCTTCCTTTTAGAGCTTCTCTCTTTTGCATTTGAAAAATATACAAAACTGATTTCTCTCCTAACACATCACATAGCTTCAAACTTTTTTGTAACAAAATGTCAAGAGGACATGTTTTGGCACTTAGAAAAAGGACTCAGTCATTAAATGCTTTCCTTGATGTGTGAATTTGTAGGAGTTAAAGTTACTACCTTCAAGATAGAATAACTATGGTGATGCAAAAATGATGCCTGAGAAGCCACTGACTGGATCAAGTTAGCCCTGACTCACATCCAGGAAACTCCCTTGTTTCTCAGTCAGAGAGTTTCAGAACCATTTGATCCTCTTTATTTAGATGTGAAATCTCACTTTCCTCTTTGCCTCCCTACAATCAGGAGGTACTATTTATTATTTTCCTATCAGTATAACAGAAATGCAGGAAATACCTTAAAGAAAATCAGGATAGGCTTTTGCTATGAGCCCTGGAAAATTCCAGGCTAGAACATACAGGTCACAGAATCACAGAATATGCTGTGTCGGAAGGGAACCACAAGGATCACCCCTTAGCTCTGATGCTAAGGACTAAAACTTTTGTAGACTTTTCAATTTGCTTGAGCACTGCCTTCAGATTAGCAAAATCTGCACTATTCTGAGATAGATGGGATGTCTTGGATGAAACTGCTAAATAGATGTGGATAAGCAAATTAAGAGGATAAACTGTTCAGAAGTTCTATAGAACCGAATTCTGATAGTCATAATTCTTAAGGACCTTACAAAAAAATACCTTCTGTGTAGCAAGCCAGCGTGAGAACAAGAAGAGAAAGGCCTGAGGAATGTCTAGATGACCTTGTATTGTTTTCTCTAAGCCGTGATTTACTGCCCAGGGATGAGCTGAGCTCTCCAGTTTGCAATTCACCTTTCGGGGGTGTGAAAAAGGGGTAACTTGAAACTCCAAGGTCTGTGTGTGTGTGTGATATCTGGTTGGGACAGGCCAGCCTGTGAGACTGATTGATGTGTGACTTGCAGCTGTGTTCTGCCTTGATTTGCCTAACCACTCCCAGTGGGAAGTGAATGATAATGAAGAAACCTCTGATCATGGGGAATAAAGTGATTTCTGCCCATCAAGGCTGAAGTCCGTGAATCATTCTGTCACACTTCTGTAAGACATACAAGAGAACTGAGAAAGAAATATCATGACAAGAGGTCTTATTTTTATCTCATCACAGACAATGTGCTAGGAGTTTGCAAGATAGGTACTGTATCAGCTCCCAGCATTGTCCCCATTCTGTGCAATATTTTGTGGTGAAGACAGGAACCCACTATTTGAGTGGTAAATAGTGTCCACACAGTTGACCTCTGCTAGCTGTGTTTGCAGACTATTGCTAATGCAACAGCAGCAGAAGAATTTTCTATTTGAGTCGTCAGCTGGTAATGGTAAATTCCAAGTAATATAAATAGATAAACATCTTGGAGATGGTAAACATTCAACATCTCTGAAAATTGATAGCTAAGTAGAAGAAAGAGGCATAGATGTATGTTCACCAGAGGCAAGACAACTGAAATTATCTGTCACTTTTGATAGCCACTACGTGGGAATCAATGTCCAGGCTATGCACAGCACATGTACTATGATCTTCAGGCACCGAGGAAGAAAAGGAGGACCTAGGAAACACCAATGGGGAAGAGGGTGAGGCTGTGTGTGAAATAGAGAAGAGGATTGCAGGCATGCTAGGGGAAAGAAAAAATGATGGTCCACAAAAAGGCAAATTATATATGTTTTCCTAAGCATAGAATAAGTGCTGTACTTCTAATGCCATAGAGAGTGTAGGAATTATGCCAGGTCCCTGATACTTCAGGGAGATCATCTTTTCCAGTGACCTGTTCCTGCAGACTGAGTGGGTCATTCTCCATTCCCATCTGGAACAAAGCTACTCAGAAATCCAGCTTTCTACACCACAGCAGGCACTGCTAGCTTTATATCTACACAGAGCTGGAAGGAATAGTTTTGAAACAGCTGTGTGGAGTAATAGGGACAGAGAGGAAAGGATAACATGTCTGGTTATCTTTTCCCTTCTGTTTTACTTTTTTAAATTCTCTAGTCAATCTAAAACTCCAGAAATATAAATACTTGTGTTATAAATACCAGTGTTATAAATACCTATAACAAATACAAGACACACTATCTTGTAAGGTTTTGCTCTCCTGAAATTTTGGGCTACTTATCTACAATTCTAATTGCAAGGAATAAGACAAAAATGGAGAAAAGAAACTGGTCAACCAGGTCATATTTTAATATGAACTGGAACTGTTTTAGGTATCATACTAAAGGCAAAAGTTTAGCCTGAATATGTGAATGTGGCCTCAAAATGTTCTTCCAGCTGACTGTCAAAGGCTTTTTCTCTTTTAAATAAGACTCCCAGTGCTTGATAGATTTTTTTCATAAATTTCAATCCTGACTTTTTTTTGTGGCTCATGTAGTACTGTTACCATCCTGTTCTCTGTTGTCCAAAATTGTAATAGCTTGTCTGTACTACTTCTTTTGTTTTAAATGTTTGTTTTCATGAATCCTATGTAAAAAACCCAAAAAATCCTTCATTATGTTTCTAAACTTTCAGGAATTATTAAAGTGCAAAAAAATGAAAAAATGTGAATGACTCACAATCAATTTATTCTTTGTTTTTTTTTTTCTTTCAGTCTTGGCAATAAAATTAGGTAACAAATATCCCCTGTAACACTTTGAGGTTCTTGCTGCAATACGTGAAGAACATTTCACTGGAAGTAACTTTTTATTAGTATGGTAACAGAGATAAAAATGATGGATTTTTAAAACCTTAGTTTTATAACATCTGCTTTAAATTCAGTATGTAGTTTGACTATATTCTCTAAAGATATTTAAATGCCCTTTTCCTTAAAATATTGTATTGTTCAAAGGTTAAAACTTCAATGTTTGGAATGTTGATGAAGCAAGCCTTGTAATACAACCTGCTAATTAAAATAACACCAACTAGGAACCAATCCTGTGTCTCTTACGCTTCTACCGCTGTAAATGTGTGGAATAAGAAATAGCAATACTTTGCCTCCCAGGGTTAGGATGTAGGTGTTTTTATAATATTAGTCGCAGAACTGATGGCATATCAAACTATTTTTGGTGCATTTTGAGCTATTTATGCCACACAATCCTTCAGACTTGGTTTTGTGTGTGTATATTGAATTGCTTCTATAAGAGTATGGCTGTTGCACAGCACTGCAATACTAACAACAATAAGAAGAAAGAAAGATAATTTGCTGCCTTTATACAAATGGTCTCAGCCAAAGATTTATCCAGCACGCATAAAGTCTAATTATATTTTTTTTTTTTAAATAAGCCAGTTCCAGATAGTTGAGGAAATCTGAGTAACTCAGCCCTAGTCAGGATTGTGTAGGAAGCACAGCTGGACTCCAGACACTGACTCAATCTCCAATTACCACTACCCAGATTTTTTTCCAACAGGCTCTTTTCTGCCAATAAATCTTCCAGCTTTCCATAAGTACTGTCAGGCTGAGATCACATCGATGTAGACATAAATACTAAATCTGTGTCCACACCCATAAGGAGGAAAGTAAGACGAGAAATTTGGAACTAACTAGCACCAATAAAAGCAAAAGAACAACTGGGAAGCATACACACAACTTAGGAACTTCTTTGTGCAGATCACAGTGGAAATATTCTGTCTCTGTGTTTACCAGGCTGCCCTCTGTAAGTCTTCTGTATTTCCGTTGCAAGCAGGGGGGGGAAGAATTTATACTAAGAAAAGCTACCCTTACTTAAAAGCAACAAGACAATAAAATTTGACTTTGTAAGATATTACAGCTAAACTGCAGGGGACCCCCCCCCATTTTGATAAATATATTAAAAGAAACCATAGTCTCTACTAGCCTGTCTTGCTACTGTATGCGAATAAATAATTATTGATCTTGTTTGCAATGTCCTGCTGCAAATTTCAGATATGTAATATGTTCCATGTGCTTGTGACCATAGCATGTGGGCTTTACTAAGTTTTGGCACAACCAGATCTGCCTTTTACTTCAAGCTTACTCCAAAAAATTTGGATTTGAGTTTAACTGACAGATCCCAAGATCCACTTTTTCCTAAACCAGGTACATTAGACTAATTTTAATTGTAGGGGTCCATACAGTGGATGAATTCTATGACCTGTTGTATATAGGAAGTTTAAATATATTTCCTTCTGGCTATAAAGTCTAATAAAAAAACAAAGCAGAAAAATGAAATTGTAGAGCCTATTCTATTTTTTCTAATTGTGTGGCCAGTCTCTTTCTGTAGACCAAGACTAAGCACCTTACGGTCAATCCATCATCAGTAGAGCACAATTTAAAACAGACAGTTGTCACTGATGGAAAATGATTAGATAATCACAAAAAGAACAAAGAAATTGTAGAATTGAATTTTCAGAGCTATCTAATTTTTAAGTATTTTTACAGATATTCAAAGATACTAGCCAGTTGTCTTCCCAGACCTATGCATGAAAAAGACAATATCCCAAAGTAAAAATGTGGCTGACAAACAGGCTAGTAGAGAGTCCCAACAACAAAACCAAATTGATATAAAAATTCTGTTGGTCAGCCAGGCATTTTTTTCAGTCTTTTTGAAGATCAAAAATGTCAGAAAGAATGAGTTCTTTTGCTGCTAGTGAAAACTCCTCAATATTCAGGGTATTACACTTGAACTTTGAAGAGTCTGTCATAGCAACCTTAAAAAAGGAAGTTAATGAGTCCAACTTTAGCTTACTGAGGGAGACAGCAACCTTATGAGTGAATGCAGATATTTTTATACCAGGCTCTGAGAAAAACGCTCAATTAAAATCACTGAAGTAAAACACTACGAAGAAGGATAAATGCAATGGGAAGTTATGCTACTCTTTTGCCTCCAACGTCAATAATCTGTAAGAGCAAATGTATTTTTAATTATCTAAAGTGTCATTACCTCCTCCTTCTTCTTTTTACATATCACATCACTGAATTTTCAGAAAAGCTCTTTTTCTGATGTGTTCCTTTGAATTTCAGTACTGTCAGGAGACCGCACCAGAAAGGTGCTGCTGTTCCCTACTTGGCCTATGCCTACATTTGGAGGAGCAGAGGGCTGGAAGGTGGGAGCTCTGCTTCTCTTCCTGGGACACAACTCCTTGGATGGCAAGGCTGAGGTGGAGCCATGATAAAGAAGAGGGTCTAGATTGTTTCACCTGCAACTGCTGAATGGGAAGTGCCTGGAGATGCAGAATAAGCAGGTTAGTAAGTGTGATGCTGGTGAAAAGAAGTGTGGGAAGAAATAGGACTGGCTGTGGGGAGGGCATGAAGTGAACTATGGTGACATTATTCAGGACACCAGGCTGGTTGGTGATGGGGTTACTACTATCACTCCAACTACTGCATTACTGCTGCCTACAAGTGAGGAAAACCTGCACATATTTGGAACTGAGGAATCTCTGCAGGCAGTAACACAAGTGCTACCTATGCAGAAGACAGAGAGCAGGAAGGAAATACAGGGACACACGCGCACACACACCTATGAAAACCCACACAGATGGGATGGGAGTGGAAATGAACATTATGAGTTCCTGGGGCCCAGAAGCTGTCAGAGTGGACTGGGTTGTTCTAAGTGAGCAGGAATGGCAGATGAAGTGATTTAGGAGGTAGGGATGGCAGCATAACCAGCATACTTTTGAGGACACCTGTGACTGTCTCTCCCTTTTTGAGACTGCCTGCTCTGGGCTCCTCTCCTACAGCTTTGACTTTCTCATTGCCCTGTATAGAATTTTCAGGCTGCCATGGTATTCAAAGGAAAATCAAGATGTTCACAGGCCTCTAGATAAATTAACACTCTTGGTTATTCCCTGAGTGTATCGTCTCTTCCCTTCTGCAAGGTAATGAGATCAGTCAGCATTGGATGGGAACACAGAGGCTGTTATACCTAATACATAAATATATTTAGCTTATAGTAAGAAGGTGGCTCAAGAATTGGCTAGTATGTTTGTTAACCATCTTTGTCTCATATATCTTGCTGAGGCAACTTCCAATTAATTTGGAATTTTTCTTACACAGGGAATGTAGAAGTTACCTCTTATCTATTCCTAATGGGGAAGAGGACCTAGGGAGACATTTTTCCCCTAATTTGCAAAAATACTTAAGTTTCCACTTCTAAGCCTCACTTACATTTGAAAAAAACAAAAAGCCCAAACAAACTTGAGGTAAACAAAGGGAAAACAAATCAGCAAACAAACTTGAGGTAAACAAAGGGAAAACAAATCAGCTACCTACGCATCTAAATTTAGGCAGGCTAGATGTCCTTTCGGAGGCCAGCAGGATACCTACCTCTTTTCAAGTATTCCATGGGAAACTATTCCCTTTAAAGAAGAGCTTAAAAGGTAGGTGTAGGCTTAGTGTCTAGATTAGGCAGACTGGATCCAACCCTGAAGTTTATTTTGGAGGTTTTCATTTGTAATGGTGTAAGTGCTCAGAGAAGTCTAACACAGAGATTTATTAGCAACTGGAGGGCAGCTGGCTACTTACTATTAGGATGGAATTTTGCAGACTGTTTTACGCAGTGACTGGGTATTTGAACACTCAGTGTGTGTCAGGATGAACAGGACATTTTTTCATGCTCAAGTCATAGGCTTAAAACAGGAGGTCTGCCAAAAAATGGCCAAGTTTGTATTATCCAATACCCCTAATTAAACACCAAAAGGGCTGTACAAAATCCTTCAACTGCAGTGGTTGGATTTCTTTTAACTGAGACAGAATAATATTTAAAAATTTTCAGACAATAAGACATTTTCCTTGCAAAAATACTTTAAACTTTATTTTTTGCATTATTCTGAATGCTGACAAATAATTCCTCATGGGATTAAAAAAAATTCTAGATACATAGCTATGTCTAGTTTTTATGCTGGATAGCAATACTTTTGGAGTTAATGAAATCTTTCGATCACCTACAGATTACTTGATAAGAAAACATCCTATTCTTTAATGCTATACAGGTAGAAGTTTAATCATTCTCAGGATAGTATTAGAAATGTAATGAATTTTAAATGTTATATTTAACAAAAGCATTTACTTCTTGTAAATTAGTTTAGTGGTAATAATTTCTAAGAAAAGAAAACATCAATACCCCTACAGATAGAGAGACTGAAAATTCTTTTGTGTTTCATAAACTCCCAATTTAAATATGATAAAAATAGACATAGTAGGAAAAAGAAGGAGATCCTTATGCAGCACAATAAATTAAGTCTACAAATGAATTCTACTTTATTAGTTTTGATTCTTGATAGTTCAAACCTTCCCCTGTCTGTCTGAAGACGATGGAGCAGTGGCTGAGCTCAAGCTGTATTTACACTGACCGACCAGGATGTTTGTGTTAACTGTCTGATTGCTGCTGCTCCACACACCAAAGAGGCCAAGTTGTGCTTTTCTTTCCCATGAATCTCCCTCTTTTTTCTTTGCTCAGGCTCTAATTTCTCAAATTTGTGAGCACATCTTATCTTTGCTGCTTCAACCTCTCTCTTTAACATTGATTCGATGCTCAAAAATTATCAGAGAAAGATTACCAAGAGAAAAAACCACCAGGTCACTTCCCTCCTCCCTGCCCGAGCCCCACCATGGCAGCAAAATTATTTCATGCACATGGAGCATTTGTAATGGAGTACAAGAGTGACATGCTTTTGGAGAAGCCTAGTGTAGGGAAATGGCAGATTTTGCCTCGATATGTACACTGAAAAATTATGCTAAGGGATCAAAAATATGATATATAGCAGGAGAAGGATGCAGTGAGCATATTTGCTACAGCAGCCTGAACATACTGAAGAAGATGCATGCAGTGAGGGGTAGAGGTGGATGATAGATCTGCCTGTCAGGATAAATATAAGAAGGTTGTGAAGATATATCTAGATTTTCTCTGCCTCTGCACTAGGGTCTTGGACGGGGATTTGGGAAATAAATCCAGGATTCAAAAGCCCTGAGTAAGTGGAGCCAGAGAGATTTAGACTGTCACAAGGGATGCGACTATTGTTACTCCCCACTTAAATAAATTAAAACTGAGAGTGTATTCCAACTAAAGTAGCCCCTGAACCTCTCTTCACTGAATGATTCATGCTTTACTCACTTCAGAGCCTGCAGGAATTTAAAGGCCAGCTCAGAACATTTACCCTGCTATTTATAGTAAGTACAGAAGTATCTGTGCATTGTGGTCAGAAAAAAATCTCAGTATAATCCAGATGTCAAACATTTAAAAAAGTAATAAAAAGCATGGAGAATTGCAAAACAGAAAAAAGAAAAGAGAAGTTGTGCTAGAAATGACATAAATGCACTAAAAGAAAAGTGTAAACTTAAGATTTCTGAAAAAGTCAGATCAGTAAAGGAACAGAGTTAATAGAGGGGAAAATATGTAAATAAATATTTTGTATAAGCAAAATAACAATTATTCAAGAAGAACATTTTAAGAGGTGAAAACATAAAAAAACCCAAACAAGTCATGAAGACAATATATCTCAAGACAGAATTACATGAGAATTCAGTCAGGCAGTAAATAGGATTGTCAAGTAACAGTAAGAGCTAAAAGTGAGCCAGAAGCAGAGAAGGGACATTTTGTACTCATCTCTGCTATCCATAGAGATCCAAACATCCCAGACATGATCCATGAAGGGGACAGCTTGAAAGAGAGACTAGATACCAGCATCACCATATTTACCCTTTTATTAGCAGATATACTTATGCAAATAGAGAACAACTGGGCTCTAACAGATTAGCATTGGACACTCTGCGAGTTAATATAGCAAATATATAACAAAAATATAACAAAAGTGAGAGTAGCAACTGTGCAATGATACATATTTAATGCAAGTAAGGATTTTGCATGTGTGTGTGTGGACACAGGCAGGTTGCTGGAAGAACCACAAAACCATGGCTGAAATAAAAAGAGAAAATTTATTTCATTACCTTGCTAACTGGAGGATCCCAGCTCAATCCATGCATAGTTTACCATCATGCTGTGATCTCCCCTGAGCTTTTTAATGATCTTTAAGCTTTAATCTTCTCTCTTTTGAAACAGGGAGCTCAAACATGTCCATGAGACTGCCTCAAAGTCTCTCAAAACACCTACATTATCTCTAAACAGAAATCTTCTCAAAACAGAGACAGAATAAGCAGCAGTAGGCACAATATATGGGGTTTCCCACACTGTTATTCTCCAGGCTTTGGCATTTCCAGCTTCAAGGTCACTTGAGCAAATCTACCATCCTCCTCCTCATTTTTCCACTTTTAACCCTTTCCTCCCAACACTGTGTTAATTAAGTAGCAGAACAGTTTGGGGTATGCTAAATTGGACTGTGTTTGGATGGGATGATTGGGACAGTTTGACAGCTGACCATATGGATGTTGTTGTAAAACATTTGTGAGGTGGGTTTTTACAAAATCAATAATTATCTTAAAAATACTTAAAAAATCAGACCCTACTGGTAATGTTACTGTGGGAGTGATGAAAATATACTTTAAAAAAAAGTAGCCAAAATGATATAGTGAGAAGTATTACCATCTGTAGGTTTCAATAAATGCATCAGTAAGAAGGTTTGAAGTACTAAATTTGGGGAGTTTTATCAAGGTGATAAATTTTCACTTTTTTTTTCCTATTTTCTTTTCCCAGTATTTTTTGGTGTGTGTGAAAAGGTAAGGTCTTGCATTGTAAGAATCATTTAAGTCTAGTAATATAGCATTTAAGTCTAGTAATATAGATGTTAATTTTGATTCTTAATTTCTGCTGAAGTAATCTTATGATATTTTGCAATACTCTTAGTGTTATTAGTTAAGTGAACTTCAAAAAAACCAAACAGGATAGATTTCACCTAATTACAGACAATTTCAGGATCAATATTCAGCAATAAATGAAAAAATAGAAGTAAACCAGCAGACATAGACATAGCTGCTGAACTGTTAAAAATCAGCAGGACGTGGTTCAGTAGAAATAGTGATGGCCAGCAAACTGCATACCATGATTTCAAAAGGTGTGGTACTGTTTATGTGCCAAACCCTAAAACATGAATGGAAATTTAATTAAAATGAAAAGTATCGTCGTTTTCTGCTGTACTCTTCAGCATTGTCACACTTCTCCCCCTCCAGTCCAGGCCAGGTACAGCACTCTAAACAAATGTGGGAACTCTGACCAAACTCCTTGACCTGACCTGCCCTGAATGGAGCACTGTCAGTCTCAGGGTATTAACACACTGGTCAAAGGCAAAAGCTGATTTCTTGCAAATATTAGGTGGATTTTGGCAGATGCACTCCTACTCCTGAGCAACTCATGTTGCAGCCAGGTGGAGAAGGGAAGAAACTGTGTGGGATGAGCAGCGTCTATTTGAAAAAAAGGTTGCTTTGCATTAAAGTTGCTTTATATATATATATACATATAAAGATATGAACTTACTTTGGGTTAAATATATTATAAAATTATCACTATATCAAAATATATCAATAGCATGTTTTTTTTCCTGGAAAACTACAGAGCAGTCCTGGAGATTGAAGCTTGACTTTCTATCCTGTTAAAATGTTCCCATAGTACCTTGGCAGAGTGGCCCAGACCAAAGAGCACACTTCACAGTCTGAGAATTAGCACAAGCACATCGATATCCTCTGTAGGCAATGCGGATGTGGCCACCTTATTTCGAAGGATGGAGTGGATTATCCTGCATCAGCTGAGCTCAGCACCTTGTTTAATCTTCTAGTACAGAAGCAGTCTGCAGCTGCAGGCTGGCTGCCAGTCGCAGCGTTTGTTGAAGCTGCAGTCGGATTACTTGGGAATGTCTCAGGTGCTGCCCACGAACACAAGACCAGTGTGTGTCCTGGTCCATGATCATTTCATTGCTCTTAAGAACTTGCCAGCGTAAGCTACTGATTTTCCTCACTTTGTGAGCACAAACTATATGTCAGTTCTGATTTCCCACCCCTTAACACTCTGAATTTGTTGCAAGATCATTAACTAACTTTTCGGGTAGGGGAAAAAATTAGCGAGTAAGTGGCATTTTGTGGCAGGGACATAAAACATAACATAACCCCAGCTGCAGCAAAAATGGTCAACACGGCGGCAGAAATGGCAAATCCTGCAGTATCGTGGAAAAATGACAAAACGATACAATTGTAGAAGACCCTAGGACGCCCCCGTGCTCGAAGCCGCCATGCCAGGTGCGGGCACCTTTTAGCGAGGCTCCGCCCGCCGTGCACGGAGCCGCCATGACGGGTGGGGGCACGTGAGAGCGGGGCCCCGCCCCTTGACTGCCGTCGGCCAATGGCAGCGCGGGGGGCGCGGCTCATCGCGGAAGTGGGCGTGGCCGGCGGAGCGCGGGAAGCCGGGGCTCGGGCCGGGAACAGGTTGGGCTTCTCGCTGTGTCTCGGCGGGCGGGGGTCGGTCGGGACGGGACGGGGCCGGAGGCAACTCTGGGGCGGCAGAGATGGAGTTCTCCAGCCGAGCGAGGCAGAAGCATTTGCGGCTGGCTGGGGACCGACGGGAGCTGTACCCTCACAGCCTGCAGTTCTACCTGGAGCCCCCCACGGAAAGCATCTCGCTGGTGGAGTTCGAGAGCTTTGCCATCGACCGCCTGAAGCGTGAGTAGCGTCCCTCCCTCCCTCCCTCCCTCTCTCCCTCCCTCCCTCTCTCTCTCCCTCGATGCTTTTTACCGTTCCTGTCAGGCTGTGTGTGTTTTTGGCGGGCCCGGTTGCTCCCTTTGCCGGATGTGCACGCGAGCTGGCTGCTGCTCGTGCTGGCAGGAGCCCCCGCTAAAGGGAAGCGCGCTGCTTTGGGCATTTCAGGGAGCTGAGACAAATTTCACCATAAGCATTCGGTGTAGACGTCGGGACTGTGTAGTTTTGGTTTACACTGGTAGTTTTTACGACCACGTTTCACTTTCTCTGGGTGTTGCGACATATATGATGTCTCTCAGGACTGCGATTCAGGTGGGGAGCCAAGGATTCCCCTGAATTCCTGAAAACTGCGGGATCCAAGGTGTCTGTCCTTACGGTGGAAACGGATGTTCTGAGAGTGATCCATCAGTTAGCTGTCTCCCTTTCCTTGTTGACTCTATGGATCCCGGAGTTGGGCCAGCTGTTAAGGACTCCTGGACCACACTTTATCCTCTACGTTTCTCACCCTTTTACTCCTCCTTCGGCTAAAAGCAATTCCTGTGGCCTTACCTCAGTTTGTGCCTTTTCCAAGCTGTGATACATTTAGATTTCTTTTCAACATGTTCTCTCTAACACGGACCTTTTCTTTTTTTGTCCAGTGCTCAAAGTAGTTGAAAACCTTGGTGTGAGCTATGTAAGAAGTACTGATTCGTACAAAACTAAACTGGAGAATGAGCTCCGGAAACTGAAGTTTCCCTACAGAGTAAGTAAAAATTGGAACATGTAACTCTCTTGCACTTTATTTTCTTTACACCATTCAAGAATTATGAATAAAAGTAGAGGTGATGAAATGCTATTTCTAAAACTGCAGTTCTGTCGTTTTGTCAGAGATGTAGTTTTTCTTTTAGGATATATATTTCTTTCTTTAGGGTTACCTCCTTCCTTAATGGTTTGCATTTATTGCCTAAAAGATGAGTTTAGACAATCTTGAACACCAATGGTAAATTAATTGTGAATTTTTAATCTGGGAGAAATTATTTCTCTAAAATAATAACTATATTCTGTAGGCTTTGGCTGAGGATGATTATGAGGCAAGAAGAAAAGATCATATCTCTCATTTCATACTACGCCTTGCTTACTGCCAGTCGTAAGTACTTTTTGGATTATGCTGTACTCGTTATTAATTTTAAATGTATACAGATACTACATTGCTTTATTATAGACATTACAGATACTTTGGAGTTGCATTTCTATTGAAAGGTAGGCTCAAACAGGTTTTTTTTTTGCTAGGAACCTGATTTCAACTGTGATGAAAAGGGACACAAATTAGTATTTGGATTTTGTAATAATTAAAAAAAAACCAACAAACTTTTGGCTTTTATACACAGAGCATTGATTTGAGTCTCTTCATATCTTTTTTTGAGATGAAAGCATGTCAGTATTAAGTGTTTGTTAGGCATTTGCAGTGATTAATAATATAATTTCACTGCTGTATATGCTAAACTATTGATAACTGACCAAAGACCTGACTATGTAAATAGGCTTTATATTATTGTATAGAGAACCTTGCTTCTGACAAACTAAAAATATAATTTAGTTTGAGGTTTCCTCTATTGACTCTCCTTTTTGTCCAAATTCATTGCTGTGGATGGTTGCAATGCATTTTTTTTGTTGCGTGAGATCTCAAGCAAAAAGTAAAGTGCATTGGTTTTGCTTCTCCTGTAGTTTTCAGATGAAATTATAGAGGCTGTCAGTGCTTTTTGTCTGCTAGCAGCTTTGTTATACATTAGTGTGAACTCCTGACTCCTTGTCATTACAGTCTTTTTAAAAATTAAACCTGGCAAATATGAAGTATGTACTCTTTTGAACTGTTAATTCAAGTGCACTTTAAGTTGCAATATAGTCCATTTAAATTATGTGAATGTGGTAGAATACATATTATACTGTGATAGGTGATGTGACTGAGGTGCTGCTATGGTTGGATACAGATTTGTCAGCAAAAAACAGACCGGAAAGGTGAGTAGGAAGGATTGTGGGAATGTGGTCTAAGCCAAAATTTGGAGCTGGAATGAATGAGGCTTGTCTTTGAAATGGATTTGGGTTCCTGCTCCAGAACATCTGATCAGAATAGGAAGTAGCAGAGGCCTCAAACGCCTCCAGATAGATCAAACCTCACCATGACAGGCCCTGGTTGACTTTTAAACACTCTGAAATCTTATGGATCGTTTACATCCCATCATGTTGTCCTGTCAAAAGGCATCTGGGCTGTGCTGAAGACGGTTTGTCAATGTATGTGATCGATGAACCAGCTAGATCTATGATGCAGGTACAGTGAGGAACAGGTTGTGGATGTGAAGATCAATACCAGCCTTCACTGCATTGACTCTGATAGCATAGTTTGAAATCCTGAAAGAAGGGAGCAAGTTAAATAACAGAATTACAATTGAAATTCCTTTTACTCTTCTGTATTCTACATGTATAATTTGTGATTGTGAATAACAAATGTAATACTGGTTTCTTTCTAGTGCCTGTGTTTGTTGTGTGTATTTTTATAAACTCCCTTAGTCATACTGGTCCTGCAAGAAATTATCTTGCTTTACCTATGTTGTGAGTTTACCAAAACCCTCTAAAAGATAGTATCCTCAAATAGCCTGGATGCTAAAAGGCCCTTGAAAATGTAATGGTTTGTGTTATGCAGCTAGTGGCATTTTGAATAGTCAGTTTGGCTTTCATTATCCTCTCTTGTAAATCTTTACTTTAAACATTTAGTTATTATTTAGCTTATTTAGACCGTTGCTTTTCAGTGGAAGATTAGATGCTTTCAGAGTTTTGGTAATGACACATTTGAAAAAAATTCTACTCATGTGGAGAATTTTCTAGTGGCAAGAATCTGATCTGGAATTCAAGAGGTGTTTATTTTTGGGTTGGTCTCTGACCTCAGGAAAAATGAGTTTGGGTCAGATTCACAGAAGGCAACCCAAGCCACCTAGCAAAAGCCTGAAGGTTAGGTATTAGGCTCAGGAGTGGAATTTCCTAGGCTTTGTCCTCTGTGCTGAGCAGGGAGGAAGGCATGTGAATGAAGTGGATAGTAAGCTGAGTGAAAGGCTGCCTCAGTCAGAAATATCCCAGCAGGCACTTGGCTAAACATTTACCCTTGTCAGTGATGTGATATCTTTACCCTCCTGCCCTACTTATCTATAATGGCTCTAGAATCTCCTGGAATGAATGATAGATGCAGATAATTTGACTGCTTTCTTTTTCTCTGCAAGCTGTCTTTTTAGAAGAAGATGATTATCTTCTGTTTGAGGATTTATTTGACTGGCATTCTTGCATGGTAAGCAAATGGGAGACACTGTTCAAACCCTGTGTTTCAGGGAAGTATCTTAAAAATTAGGCTATAAGCAGGACAGAGGTGGGCAGCTTTCTGAAGGTGAGCCACTATGCAGAAATGATTACAATCTATTTTGGGCCACAGAATCAGCCTGGCTTTGTAGTCTAGGGCAAAAGACTCCTTTAGACGGAGGAGGGGCCATGGATGGAGCTCTGGAGCACTCTGTAAACAACTTTTTGTGTTCCAGTTTATATGCAGTTGGTTGATGCTCCATATCAATAAAGCAGCTTTTAGTCAGTTTCCACTTTTGCCTTTTCTTTGAAAAGGTGGATTTAGTGCTTACTCCTAAAATGGAAAATAGTGTCTTAAGCCCCATGAGGTGACTCAGTACCCAGCATTCTTCATTCTCTCTTGAAAAGCAACTATTTAGGGATGAGATATTTCTGTCATCTAAAACTGGCATGTTCCCCAGAAGATAAAATTGGAAGGCAAATAGAATATACTGTGCTTCAAGTTTTTATCATACTAGGTCAGAAAAATAAGCTTGGCACAAGTCATAAGGTTAATTGATGAGGGCTGTTAAGGTAGGAGTGATTGAAAAAGTGTACTTACATAGACATAGCTGCAAACTAGGTTGAATTCAGTGGCAGCTGTGTTTACAGGCTCCTTTTCCTGCGCATTTTTTAGTTTCCAGTTGGCCAACAGTGCCACCCAGGGGTATGAATTTACATCGATTTTTTTTTTTCTAGTCTGTATCAGTTCTCACTTACAAATTGAATTATTTTGGTTTGGTTTTTACACGCTCTGAAGTGGTCATCTCCACCATTCTGGTCAGTTAAATTTGTAATGTAGTCATCATCTCTTCACTTTCCTTCTTCTGCTTTCTGAAATCCAAGACTGTAAAGCTTATTCCCATAAGATGGGATATGTACAGTCTGAATAGAACAGTCTCATCCATACCTTTCTTCCACACCTCTTGTGATGTCACTTATATCTCTCAGGACCAGGAAATAGAATAATCTTGTATTGTTTGCTTTCATGACAGATGCAGATCTAAAGACAGTTTTTTTTGCATGTTGGACATGACTGCATTTTTGCTTCTGTATGTTACATCTCTCTTCACTTCAGCAAATTGGCTATGAAGAACCTTCTAAGTCACAGGCGCATAATCTTCACTTTACTTTCTTAAGATGGAATAAATAAATTTTGCCTCTGCTCTGACAGCAAAACTCTTCTATTCAGAAAACTATCAAACATACTTTTATGCCTTTTTGTTAATTTGGTTTGGTCTGTGTCACAGAACAAGGACATAAGTTCTTTTTCAAACTTGGCAAGGCCTTTTCACTACTTCTTGCTGTTTTTTCTATATGATAAATTAGACTTGTGTGCTAAAACTCCTACCCCTTATGTTGAGTAGCGTTTACTTTTGTGTGTTTTCTGTACCCATGTTCCCCTTCTGTCACTTTTTGGAACTTAAACTCTGAGGAATCCTCTGGTGTTGGTTGCCTAACAGCGATCTGGCCCCTGCCCAGGGTTTTCACAAATCAGTATTCAGTTGTTGGTAACTGAACTCTGGTATTGCTGTGGACTGTGTGCTACTAGTCTTAAGTTCCAGATTTATGAACATTTGCATGCCTTTCCTCAGGTACTTCTGCGTTGATGCTTCCCAACAAATATGCTGTTTTTTCCTTGGGGGGGGTGAAGGGTATTTCCATTCCAATCCCACTCTCTCAAGTGCTGTTCCCTATAAAAAAGAGCCTGTTCTTTTATATTACTTTTATAGTTGGGAATCTATGAACTGGTTTTAACTGTTGAGTAACCTGCACACCAGGAAGTTAAGTGGCAAAAAACAAGGAGATATCCTTTATGTCTACACTTTAGTGACCTGCAACTCCCTCATGTGCATCAGCAGCTTGGTTAGTCTAATGACAGTGATATTGCTTTTCAGTTAAGCTTGGGGTTTTGATAATAAGTATTAATACTAATGTGTGTCTGAAGTGAGAGGGTACAGTTTTTTACATGTGAATAATGAGGATAAGTTATGGTTTGTCTTTAGAAATGAAGTAAATAATGCCCCAATGATGATGATCCTAGGAAAATCAGTTTTAAAGTATATGCTGGGACATACACAGTAGTGTAAAGTCAGCTCGTCAGCTGTAGGAAGAATCCAGATAGGTGTGTGTATTAGAGATAACAGTAATATTTTCTTGTTTTGATAACTTAAGTGTGTAGGTGGGATTACAGCCTTTGAAGGAAAGGAAGAACAACAGACTGGCTGGCCTCCAAAGTGACTATAAATAATTGTGTTTGTGATTTGTTTTTCGTAGGCGTGTGTGTTGATATTTCATTTGTTTGTTTTCCCACTTAGGAAAACAAACGCAGTGTGAAGTTGATGAACTAGGAAAAGAGTAAAATTGTCACATCCTAGGATTTTATTGCTGTCTGAGATGCACATAGAAGAACTGCAACAGATCTGTCATTAAGACATTAACTTCCATTTTAAGTTGCACAGATTATTAGTATGTCCCAAGCACTGAAACCGTCCACAGGTTTATACTTCTTATACTCTATACTTTAGAACAGAGCTTTTCCATCTGGAATTACTTTGAATAATAATTACTTTTTTTCAACCAGAAGTATGGTCTGCAAAAGCACAAACTACTCTTGTGATCCATGTGTTCCCAATGGGAAAAGATGTTTAGATATTCTAAGGAGAACATGTAAGACTGCAGTATTTCTGTGCTCTGTGAATTGCCATGGCAGTGGCTTACACAGTAGCTCTCGGAGGACAGTTCAAGAGAGTGCCCTGTGGTAGTGAGGTGCAGCATCATCTGCATTCTGTGCTTGTACATACAAGGTGGCTTTTGTTACTGGTGTTTTGGTAGTTATTTGCTATAGCTTTGAGCAGTGTGCTGATGCCTGGGAATCTGAGCACTGGAATGTAAAGAGTTATATGAAAACTTAGAGGACTTGGAGACTTGTTGTTTTATACTGTCTACTGACTCCTGTCCCTGTGTTCTTGTTTGTTCTCCTACTTGATCACCTGCAGTTGCTAAACCCCTTTTTCTCTTTGTCGAGAATTGGATGTTCTATTTGTGTTTCTCACCCAAGTTTATTTCCATATATTTTCCTTTTGCCTGTTTCCAGGCTGTTTGTTGCCTAGAATGGAGAGCACTATTGTCATAGTATCTGAGATGTGTGCATGTTCCTTCAACTGGAGCTACCCTAAAAGTGAGATTTAAAAGAAGTAGCCTTCAAAATGTATTTGCCTCATCAGGTTAATTGTGATATTAGTTGTACAATGAAGAAATTCTGTGCCATGTTGTGGAAAATAAGCTTTTCTTTAAATACCAAGGGAGAATGTTACCTGCGATTGAATATTTTTATCCAAAACAAGTAAGAAATGGTGAGTACCATTTTAGAGAGTGACAGCTTTCATACCTACAGAGCAATTTTTAGTGTTGAGATTGACTACCTCTGTTCTTTCAAAACATGGTTCTTTGTGTATTGTCTCTTCAGAAGTCTTTTCTGATTGAGTGTGCATTACTGAAGATATCCTACCTTCACTCCCAAGCTCCCCAGTTTGTGGGTTACATCCCAAAGTCAGCATTACATTTAATGCTGTGTTCTCTAGGTTTGAGGTCTGGTTTTTAAGGAAAGAGAGAATGCATGTTCTGAAAATGCATTATGGTTTTTTTTAATTATTCCTTTGCAGTGAGGATCTCAGGCGTTGGTTTCTTCAGCAAGAAATGGATCTATTCCGGTATCGCTTCAGCCAACTAACTGAAGGTTTAATGCAGAAATTCCTGGAACATGTTAATTTATCATTTGAAGCTGTAAGTATGTTACTTTCTGTATTTATGTTGCATGTACCTATTGTTCTTTTAAATTCTCATTAAGGTAGTTTTAGCGCTTGTGTTTAAAAAGTAAAAAATGCAGTTATGGTTTCAAAAAAACCCCAACCACACAGAACTTCTGAACTTGGAGAATAGTGTGTGTGCCACAGAAATGAGGATTAAGTCATATAATTTTGTGCCACAACAAATCTACTGCAGTCAACAAACACAACTGAAACAATGTGTAATTACACGGATAAGTTGACAAGGTTTACAAGAGCTGATAGGAGGTATTTTTGAATCAAGATTCGATGATTCTTGATCTAATCCATCCAGAATGGTTTGGGTTGGAAGCGACCTTAAAGATCATCTAGTTTCAACCCCCCCTGGCTTGGACAGGGACAGCTTTCACTGGACCAGGTTACTCAGGGTCCTATCCAACCTGGCCTTGAACACTTCGGGGGATGGGGCATCCACAGCTTTTCTGGGCAGCCTGTTGCAGTGCCTCACCGCCCTCACACTAAAGAATTTCTTCTTAATATCTAGTCTAAACCTACTCTCTTTGAGTTTGAAGCCATTATTCCTTGTCCTGTCACTACATGCCCTTGTAAAAGGTCCCTCTCCATCTTTCCTGAGAGGTCCCTTCAAGTACTGGAGGCCACAGTTAGGTCACCCTGAAGCCTTCTCTTTTCCGGGCTGAATAATCCCAGTTCTCCCAGCCTTTCCTGATACAAGAGGTCCCCCATCCCTCTGATCATCTTGGTGACCCTCCTCTGGACTCACTCCAACAGGTCAATGCCCTTCCTGGTCTTGTCTGTCTTATTTGGGCAAATAACACAGGTTAAAATTGCCCTGCTTTCTTGATGAATTGTTTGATAATTGACCCTAGAGGTTTCAGGCTGTGTTTGATTCTTATGTGAAGTGTATATGCAATCTGTTCTCATCAGATTATTGACTTCACTTGGAAAATAATTTTGGTCAACATATATCTTTACTCATAAGCTTTCCTCTAGAACCTTTGCAATCTACTGACTACTTTTAAGATGTGACTGCTTGCTATAGGAACTGAGGGAAACCACAGTGACCTGGGGACTTTATACATTTTTCCCTCCATGAATACTGACATCTGGAAAACTATGTGAAAATTAAAAATACATGCATTCAATGAATGCTTAAGATAGCTGTTGAGGACATAGTTAAAATTTAATAATCCTAGCATGCAAATCTTGTATGGATTGCTCAGGAAAGTAACTGACTGTGTAATTGTCCCCATGGGGACACATGGTTGTATGTTTGTGCATGCTAAAAAACATTTTGATTCTACTTGTTTGTGTATATTATGTGAGTTAGTGGAGCTGTAGATATATAACCAAGGCTATGATTTAGCTTAAAAAACACAAAAAAGGCTGCTATTAAATGTAGTAGCTAAAAATTGCATAATATGTTGAAGGATTTATATATAATTTTAAGAGAAATTATGTACAATTAAGTAGCAGTTTTATTGTTACATAGACCATACACATTGGTTTAATAGACCATTTGATTTTGGCCCATTAAGTACATGCTATGAAGAATACAGAATATAAGTTTTGTCCAAAATTCTGTAAGTGCTCTTATTCTGAAGTTGTTGCTTTCTCATTAGAAATTAGATTCAAAACTTTTTTCCCTTTTGACTTAAATTCACTCTGGTTCTTTAACAACTAATGAGAAACCTTGAAGATGACAAATCTATGTAGACAAACAACTGTTGTTTTTGAGGTGTTTTAGGGATATTAGAAAAGAGTTCCTGCTATTATATACTGTTTTGTTTGTCTGAGTGGATTAAAGGAAAATGTCTATTCCAGTTTCTATATTAATGATTTTAACAATATTTTGCAATGCAGCTGTGAACTGTTCTGTTAGGAAACTCCAGCCTTGCCTATAGCTCTCAGAGTAAACTTAAAGTTAATAAAAATTAAGGTACAATCATCAGTCTACTGAAAAAACTTTTCTCTTAAAATACTGCTTAATTAGAAGAACTTAAATATTCTAAGGTAGGTGGCTGATGTATGTTGTATATTGCTAGATTGAAATATCTGGCATCAGTGTATGTTGAGGATGAAATAGGGTTTTTTCAGCATTGAGAATAACAGATGGGCTTTCCTGGGTCTTGGAGAGACTATTAGAAATGCCATTCTCTGGTGCAACAGACCTTTCAGTGAACGGTGTGTTTGTGGAGCTCTATTTCCATTGCTTATTCCCCAGCCTCGTATTCTCCTGTCACAGCTTCAGTATTCAGGCTTGTGAGAATAAATTAATATTTGCGGGTTGCTGGAAATAGCTAGGAGTATGGCTTGGTTCTGTGCTACTGAATGTGCCTTCAATATATCAAAATGATTAAGAAGGTATTACTTTCTTACTCCTGTCGAGGCAACAAAACATCATGTCATTGGAAATCTACTTCCCTGCTTCTACGTCCCCTGCCTCCCGCTTCCAATTCTTACAAAAATTTAAGCAAAACTAATCCTTCCTTGCACTATCATGTATAAAACATTTGAATATTACTAAAGAATTCTGTCTGTATCTGAAAGAGATCTAAACTCTTTGGTGCTATGTAGGGGCCACTAAAAAGTAAGGCCATTCTAAAAGCAGTATTCTTTTTCTCAACGTTCTATTTGCAAGGGGCTTTAAAAAGGAAATTAGGATGAACTATTCTCCTCATACTTCTCTACTAGAAGTTACAATGTTTTCGTGCCTTATTGTGCAATAAACCACTTTGGAAATCAAACTTTGTGCTCTACCTGTTTGAAAGAGGATGGTCTTCAAGGAAAAGGAATTAAGTTCTGATATTACAATCCAGTTTTTATATGGGTAAATGGATAGAAATTCTACTATGGAACTTTTAATTGCTTAAGATACCCTAAGAAACTTATTTAAATTTCTTTAAAGAGAAAACAGGTGCCTTGCATTTTCTAGGTGGTGATTCTGATTTCAGAATTGTAGTCTGAAAAGGCCGGAGCTGCTGAAGCTCAAATCTTGGTGTAGTCTGGTGTAGCTTATGTCAACAGTTTGAAGAACCACTGTAAGAGTGATTCTCAGTATTTAATGAAAGAACTTGTCAGCTGTTTTTTGGGGAGGAGAAATAAGTGGATCGTCTTGTATGGTTTTGTCTGAGTTGTTTTCATTTACAGCGCCAACAAAGTGAACCTAACATTGAGAATTCCATGACTGCCACCTCTCTCCTTCTCTCATTTGCTTACATGCATGAGAAAGTGAGACTTTTATTCAAGTATTTTTTGCAGGGGTTTTGCAGACTAATTTCTGAGATTTTGTGAATTATGGATTGAAAATTACTGCTTTGTAGAATCAAGAAGTCTTCAATCCCACTCATGGATAATACTTAAGAAGTTGTAAAGATCTTTGAATACCTAATAAAAAGATCTTATTTAGCAACTTTTTGGCAAGAATGAAGTTGTTAATAACTAGAAGAAAACATACCAGATTTCAAAAGTTTTTTATATGACAGTAAGATGTAGTGAGTTTGATATGATAGTAATTCTGATTTCATGATTAAAGAGATTTTTTAATCAAAGAGCAAGAGCTTTCTGAAAATAAAAATAGAAATGAAATTTAATGAAAAGAAATATTTTAATTTTTTAATAGGATTTCTTTTGTCCAGTGGCTGACATTTATATTGTTGTCGGAGCAAAATAGATGGCAAAGGGTTTATTGAAATAAATAAACTGTGGAGTTTTACCTGATTATAAAGATGCCCTCTACTTGCAAAAGGAAGGCTATAAATTGTTCAAAGTATTCAGGTTAAAGATGATGAGTTCAGGATAATGAGTTAGTGTTTGAACGTGCATAGGATTATTGTAATTAAAAATTTTTACCATGTCTGTGAAAATAAGCCTTTCTACATTTAGTATAAATTACGGAAATTTGAAGCTTAGGTAAGTTCTTCCTTGAAAAGTTTTTACGAAGCTGGCACTGGATTAAGTCAGTCTATCTTTAGTATTTCTGTGAGAAGCCTCTGGACTTTCTGGGGGGGGGGGAAGGAAGTTCGATTTGAGTTTGAGACACTTTTTTGATCTATGAACATGGAGATTGCATTTGAGTCACTTGTAGGAATAGCTTTGGCCAATCTCTTCTCTGGCAAGTGTGGAAGATGCCTGGACTGGTGCTGCCCAGCCTACTGGAACATTGGTTTGGTGCTCAAAGTTTTACAGCAGTCTGAAATATTGGTGCTTATACCTATCAATTTATGCCAGCTTGGGCAAGAGGTGGAGTGCACAGTATTAAATAAAATGTCCAGAAAGGAAGAGGGTAGAAGGAAAGCAGGAATAAATCTATGCTTTAAGACTATTTTCCCCGATACATTAAATGGTCTTCTATCACAGTAAAAAGAGAATCATTGAATGGTTCTGAAAGTATTTTAGAATGTTTTCAGTCTGTTCTATACTTTATGTGCTACAAAAAAAAAAAAAGGAAAGAAGAAAAGGTTTTTAAAGGATATTGCTGTTGTCATCTAGATAAATACAGAAGCTTTTTATGTATAGCATGTAATCTTCAGCTCTCAAGGCACATTAAATAGACTATGTGCTAAGTCAGTCACGGAGGGAGCACAGCAAGTCCTTAAGCAGCACTCAAGTAAATGCTGACATTTGAGTGACAGAGCCCATCAAAGAGAGTGTGCAAACACCAGGTGTGCAGTTGAGATTTACATCAGTATAGAAGATTAGAGCATTAAAATCTTACTATAAATGAGTAATTACATTAATGATGCCTGACAGTTTCTGGCAGTAAAACCATTAACGTAAGATATTTAAAAGGAAATACAGTTAATATTTTAAGTGTTATAGTAACTGAAGAAAGTATTTTAATTGCAAAGGAAATTATTCCTTTGTTATTGTTTTGTTATTTTGTTATTGTTTTGTTATTGTTTTGTTATTGTTTTGTTATTGTTTTGTTATTGTTTTGTTATTCTTTTGTTATTCTTTTGTTATTCTTTTGTTATTCTTTTGTTATTCTTTTGTTATTCTTTTGGTTTTTGTTTTGGTTTTTGTTTTGGTTTGGTTTGTTTTTTGGTTTTTTGTTTGTTTTTTGGTTTTTTTTGTTTTTGTTTTGTTTTTGTTTTGTTATTCTTTTGTTTTTTGTTTTGTTTTTGTTTTGTTTTTGTTTTGTTTTTGTTTTGTTTTTGTTTTGTTTTTGTTTTGTTTTTGTTTTGTTTTTGTTTTGTTTTTGTTTTGTTTTTGTTTTGTTTTTGTTTTGTTTTTTGTTTTGTTTTTTTTGTTTTGTTTTTTTGTTTCGTTTTTTGTTTTGTTTTGCTTTTCGTTTTTGTTTTGGTTTTGTTTTTTGTTTTGTTTTTGTTTTTGTTTTTTGTTTTGGTTTTGGTTTTCTGTTTTTGTTTTGTTTTGCTTTTGGTTTTTATTTTGGTTTTTTTTGTTTTGTTTTGCTTTTGGTTTTTATTTTGGTTTTTTGTTTTGTTTTGCTTTTTGTTTTTGTTTTGTTTTTGTTTTGTTTGTTTTTGTTTTGTTTGTTTTGTTTTTTGTTTTGTTTGTTTTTGTTTTGTTTTGTTTTGTTTTTGTTTTGTTTTTGGTTTTTGCTTTGGTTTTGTTTTTGTTTTTGTTTGTTTTGTTTTTGGTTTTTTGTTGTTTTGGTTTTGGTTTTTGGTTGGTTTTATTTGTTTTGGTTTTTGTTTTGCTTTTGGTTTTTGGTTTTTTGTTTGTTTTTTTTGTTTTTGTTTTGTTTTTTGTTTTGTGGGGGTTTTTTTGTGGGTTTTTTGTTTGTTTTTCTTTTGTTTTTTTTTTTTTTTTGTTTGGTTTGGTTTTTTTGTTTTGTTTTGTTTTTTCACCTTTATCACTTGCAGCAGTGTTTTGAAGATTACAGTAGTTTCATTTGCTTTGTCCATGAAAACCTCACAGCTTTGCTTGCATGTTCATGTCTCACAGTGGTGATCATCATTCTGCTGCTTTACTTTCCTTTTAACTTTTTTTTTAACAAGTATCAATCCTAATATAAGTCTATTTCTTCTTGTTCTATCCACTAGTTGAGAAATATGGGGTTGTTTCCCTGTTTGTTTGTTTTTCCCTTTTCTTTGTATTTCTACCTCTCATTGTACTTTCTTGTTGTTTCTTCTTTTATCCTTTCTTTGTAGAGTGACTTGTTGTTCTTGTGAGTGTCTTTTGCAATTTTTAGAGCCTTCAGTTTTACACCAGATTTTCTTGTTTGATCCTGTTCTCCAGAGCTCTCGCAGTGTCCCCAGCCTCAGGGCATTTCACTATGTAATCTGCTCCTGTTTTAATATGCAGGTTAGAAACTGAAATATTAAATTTTAGTTTAAAACTAAGTAGTATTGAAACTTTGCTTGGTATGTCCTACTATTTTTGGTTAAATTTTTCCATGCATGGCTTTTCCAATGGGTTTTGAACACAGATTGTAGACGATTCTTTGGAACTGTTTGGTCATTTGTTTGTGAAACTATCTTTCAGTGACTTTAGGGCCTTTTGACACAATATGATACTTGCTTTTTTCCCTGTTTCCGAGGTCTGGTGCACTGTCATAAAGTGCAATAATTGGAATAATACAGTTTAATTTTTGACAGACACAGGTGAATTGCTACTTGTCTCTGGGGGTTTTTTTCCTAAGGGTTGTTGCATGCTTTGAGTTGTTGCTGTACTTTCCAGAAATTTAACTGGATATACTGGAATGTAGAGTGGAGCAGAAGGCAAAGTTTTATCCTTAATTTATTTTTTGGTGATGTTCTGGTCATCATCTTGATTGTTCTGATTTCATGTGACCCATCTTTCTTCTTATCTTCAGACTGTACCTTGAAATAGACATATTTCCTCTTTGTTGCTTCCACAAGAAATGAAAATTGATAGTTATTATTGTGTCTTTATCTGTGGTGTGAGAATGATGTATAATTGAATTTATATTCCCTGCAGTGCTTCTGTTCAGTGTTATCTTTCTGCAGTGTGCAAAAGAAATAAACTTCAAAGTGTAGTATATTTCATTTTGAATACATCTGTGTTCCTTTTTCTTCTCCACAGAGGATGAAAAAAATCATGTTTAAGTTATTATAGAACTTCTTTACCTCTGAATAGCCTCTTGAAATTTAAAAAAATACTGTGAATTTTTTTTTTATAACTTCTAGTTTAGATGCCTTATTTTAGGGTAATAGCCAGTTATTGCAGAATTAGCTGTCTTAATTTTTAAATGCTGTTATAAAGCATGTTATTTTAATAAATGCTTTGGATCATAATAATGTGGAAGAAATGGCAGATGGGAATAGTCAGTTGAGGGAGCTAATGCTCTGTAGTGCATCATTTGAGAGGAAAGAATAAGAACTGCAAAATAAAACGGAAAATGCAAAATGCGTAAGTGTTAGAATTTTTTTTGCACCGTAGCTCTTTGATGGTGCAGTTGAAGTGCTTTTTTAGCAGCTTTAAGCAGTAGAAATTAAACTTCTTTGATTTCCATTTTTATGATCAGAGTACTCCTATGAGAGACTTTCTGATATTGCTATTATGCTTTCTTCAAAAGCATTTATCTTGGTAGTGGGGCAGTTGTATAAATATTTGTAATTTAGCTTCTTGAAAAAATACTTTATGACTGCCTTTATTGGATACAGAAGATCCTAAAGTCAGAATTGGATTAATGAGAATGGGGACTAGTTTGTGTCCCTAGTAAGTACAGATACTCAATATCATGTCTATCCACCAAAAGACTGTGACTATAATTATCCATTTTGGTAGCAGCTGTTTAAATCAAAATGTTCTTCTGATAGGGTTTATGGCTGTGCATTTTAGATGTATCAAATAATATTTCTTCCTTTCCCAGACAGGATGGGGAAAATGCCTAAAAGTAAAAATTGTCTAAACCTTAATTTTACTGTCCAAATAGACTGAGGGTTGTGTTTGTTAAGGAAATGGTTCTGAATTTTATCTTAGTTTTCCACTACTTAAATCTTATATTTGTCCCTTTGCTTGAAAATCAGCAATGCTTGTCTTACACGTGACAGCAAAGGTCAGAAGTGATGCCTAAGTGGGAAACAAGTGCCTTACTGCCAAAGTAACCTAAGAATATTTATTTTTCAGTCAGCTCCGTGCTTAAAGTCATAATAGAAACAAAATTGTATCTGGAAAGGCTTAGGAGTAGGGTAAGTTTTTAAATGCTAGAGTTTGTTAAATGAGACACTGAAACATGTATACCATTAGTGCTTTAAATAACGTGGCGAGTTATTCTTGTCCTAAAGTACTTAATTTCAAAAGAAGTAATAAATTTCTTAGTTCAATCATTCAAGTTTCAGAAGATAGATTAAAGTGAAAACAAATTGTGGCTTTGTCATAGAATTGACTGTTGCTTTCTTAAAATTCTTTTTTGTTCCAGATAAAGGAAACACCATTGATATCTAGGTTTATAGCTACTACAGTAGTTGACTGTCGTTATGTATGTATGTTCCTTACTGGGAGACTTGGAAACACCAAAATTAAGTAGTTGCACATGTATAGTGGTATAATGTGTGCATGCATCTTTATCTCTTCATTAAAGCGGAGTAAGGATATCAAATTTATTTTGAAATTTTTGAACTACCTCACTGACTATGTTTGTGTAACTAAGCCTTACATATTAAATTATTCATATTTTAATCTAAATTTATGTGTCTTTGTGTTTCCTGGACAGTTCTGTGATTAAAAATCAGTGAATAAACTGCACGTAGAAAACAAAAAGCCTAGAAATAATACAGCTTGTCCTGACTACTTGCTTCTTCCCCTTCCTCTTGTGCCTTCTCTTTTTATGTCTTTATTTTTGTAAATTTTCTAAGTCTGAGAGACTTATGATGAAGTGTTGAATTGTCTCAAGCTATGCTACCTGACCCACTATCACTGAAAAGGGAAGATCCTTTTCCTGTTGTTCTTTGCTTAGGCAAACCAAAGGCTGACATAGTGGTCAGCATTTTACTATATTGTCTACAAACAAAGGAAGCAAAACTAGTGAACTGTTTTCTGTGAGGTGAGTTGAATCAGTTCAGTGTGGAAGGTCAGATGTTCACCAGATGAGACCCTCAGAAGAGTTCTGTGTTTTGTTTTGGGCTTTTTTTTTTGGTTTGTTTGGTTTTTTTTAATGTTTTCAACAACACAGTATTTTATCTGGTGAGGATCACTGAGTGCTGTCAAACGTTAAGCAACCTATTTGTCTTTCTAGACTTGATTAGAATCCTGAATGCTGTATTTAGTTGTGTCTAGGTTTTAATGATTACTGAAATGTGTTCTTCCAAGTGCCATTTTAGAGATGAAACTATTAAATAGACAAACCATAGTATGCTTATTAAAATAATTTAAAAAATAAAAACAACAGAAAAAAATAATCTTTTCCAGCTTCTGTGAACCAAGAAAAATTGGGATTTATGGTTTCATGGTGCTCTGTATGTAGAGATACAGGCACAACCTGACTGAAAGCTTGAGTCTGACTTTAGACTATGAGGAGTATATTTCTTTGCATCTTCAATCAATTTTACGTGAAAGTGGTGAAATCAGTAATGCCAATGGAAGGTTATTTTTCATGTTCCAGTCTTTAGGGAAGCAAATTCTATTTTTAAATGCATTCTGGAGTTGTCTCTCAGCTTTAGTTAGGGGCTAGGGATGCCCTTGTTTCTTCTTTCTCTATCACCTGAAAATGTCAAGGTGATGGAAATTCAGAGAAAAGGCAAGAATCAAAGTCTTTGCAGGGCTGCTGAAGGTGTGTCTAACCTATAAGATACTTGAGGCTGTAAGATGTAAATTATTTTACAGCTTTATAGGTATTATTTATTTATATTATAAATAGCACTTTGCAATAATATTCGTGTTTGTTTAAAAAATACAATTTTTGAAAAAAATATTTTTGGGAACACTTCCACAGTCTTATCCAAATCTTCAGTCATGGCCCATTAGCCTATTTTTTGTGAGGTTTCACCAGGATAACTTTTACCCCAACAGTGTTAAATTGTTTGCTAGTACATGCAAGAAAAAGTAAAATCACTGTGGCTTTACATCTGTACAAGATTAATTTAGTCAAATTACTAATAAAGAAGGAGCTAGACAACTTGTGAAGTTTGGAGTCAGTATAATTATTTTAAGTGTGTCTTAAAGATAAAACCCCATTGAAATTAAGTGTAATACTGAAAAAAGTGGTTTTGTGGATGAAAATGAGCTAATTGGTTTTGGAAGAACAAATTCTCATTCTCCACCCAGTGTTGCTGGCCTGTTTATAAAGCAGTCTCTGGACTGTTTTAATAGCGTTCTGCAAAAAAAACCCACCCACTCTATCTTTGGCTTGGGTTGATGTGTTTTTTAATAAAATATCCTCCAAGAAATAGTGCAACTGTAGTGCAGCTTCAATGTGTTATGCTGTTTTCATTCAAAGACACTGTCACTGAGGATTTGGAATGACATGATAGACTGGGCTCTCTTAAACAATTTCTAGTAAGAAAGCATAAAAATGTTAGATTTGAAAAATGGAAGCCACTATTTTGGAATTAAAATTTGAACTTTGGTCTATAGCAGGTGAAAGACATCCTTGCAAGCTGATATGGTGACTTAGATTTAGACAAGAAATAGATCATCTGGAGGGAGTTGCGGGGTTTTAGTAGCATTGTGTGAAATTTGAATATAGTTTAGTGTGTCATGTTTGAAAAGCAGGAATTTTTCAAAGTCTATCAAGAAGTATATTGGTAATGAGAACATTTTATAGAAAATGTTTTCTAGTTGCATTTACAGAAACTCATTTAATTGTTTTGATACAGCTACTTTGTTAAAGATAAATGGTTTCCTTACAGTCTCTTTTTCCCTGAGCTTTAAATTTTCAAATGCAGAAATATAATGCTACTGTGTATTTCCTCTGTCTTCAAAGTTGCATTCTTCTGTCTCACTGTCGTCTTTGTTATTATTTTTTAAAGCTGTTTTTCCAGAGAGTGTACATCAAGATGCAGACAGGGTAACCATAAGCCTCCTTGACATTGCTGCCTTGGCCATTTTATATGCATCTATCAAATCACTTTTGTTTTTTTTGCTAAGGTACTTCTACAAGTTTGAAACTAAAGGGTCCTTCCTATGAATTCCAAGAAAAGTGTTTTGTTTCATTTTCTCGAGGTTTTCAATTGAGAAGGAAAAAAATTTTGTTCAAATGCCTATTTAACTGCATGTCATTGTTGATCAGCAAATTAGATATTCTGCCCCATTCAGAGAAGAAAACTGCTTATGCACAACTCTTTCCATGGAGGTGAAGGACAGAGTGTCTTTTTTATCTTGCATTTGGAGTCTGGGCATGTGTTGCATGTGATGGCCTGGGCTTGGTTCCTGACTAGACACATCCAGCAGTGTCTCACAACGTTATGCTTTGATGACATCTCTGTCCATCTATATTTTGAGAAGGTATTCTGTGTTTCTTAACACTTAGTCCCTTTCACTCAGGGACTACTTCCATTATACTTTATCAAGAACGTATTATGCAAATGTATGCAGTTTTGGGCACCACTCTATAAGAAAGCTATAAAGAGGAAACTGAGGAGAGACCTCATTGCAGTCTACAACTTTCTTGTAAGGGGAAGAGGAGGGGCAGGCACTGATCTCTTCTCTGTGGTGACCAGTGACAGGAGCCAAGGGAATGGCCTGAAGTTGTGTCAGGGGAGGTTTAGGTTGGATATTAGAAAAAGATTCTTCACCCAGAGAGTGGTTGGGCACTGGAACAGGCTCCCCAGGGAAGTGGTCACAGCACCAAACCTGACAGAGTTCAAGAAGTGTTTGGATGATGCTCTCAGGCACATGGTGTGACTCTTGGGGATGCTCCTGTGCAGGGCCAGGAGCTGGACTCTGATCCTTGCGGGTCCCTTTCCATTCAGGATATTCTGTGATTCTGTGATGTGTGTTAACGAATATGCAGTATTTAAGTTTTTGTATTAGGAAGTGTAACATTGTGATTTTTCAAGCTAGAAATTTTGGGTTAAATACTTCAAGTTGTTAAATTAGAGCATTGCTGCTTAACTTACCTGGAAAAGCGCTAACATTTAGAGGACAATAAATATACCATTGTTCTCACTCCTTAAAAAAAAAAAAGTTAAATTTATGAATATAAGATTATATATAATTTTGCTAAAAGTCAGGATTTAAAAATGAGCTGAAAGTGATGTTTTTGTTAGAAATCTGACAAAACCCTTACTAAGTGCCATTGATTCATCCTGCTTTGTTTTAATGCATATAATAAATTCAGAGATGAGCAAGCATTGTCATGAATTTTATTTTAAAGAGATTGACTTTTAAAAAGTATGTTTTCCAGTTCTTGTGTTAATTTTTAAAATTATTGTATTTTAAAATCTGATGTTTTGCTTCATAAGGAAGGTTGCTTAACACTATTGACCACTAGTGTTTTGCTGGTTTCTGCTTAATTAATTATTAGTGTTCACGTGCTGAATATGTAATTATTTTTCCCTTTTCAACTAAGCTGGTGATATATTTACAGTTGAAGTAATCTTTTCATTCATGTTAATTAAAAAAAGCCTTATTCTAAAGTATTTCAGCACTTTTAAAACAACTTCTTCATTTTAGGTTGGTGAAGACCTGAAAACTGAACTGGCAAATGAGCTGTATGCATCAACTCCTGGCCTCAGTCTGGCTAAAGTAAAAGAACAAATGTTCTATAAGGTAACTAGAAATTGCTAAGTTCCTCAGATCTGCATTCATTCTCTCTTAGTTAAATGTGCAGTTACTAGTTTTAAGTTTACCCAATACTAACAGTTAATTCAGCTATCTAAATTAACTGAGACTAATGAGAGTTTCTCTGCTTCATGTGGGTATAAGGGTAGAGAGAGGGACTGGGAAAATGAAGGGAGCTTTAAACTACTATGAATGTCTTCTGTCCTCTTCTGCTATCCTTTGCTTTTGACACAAAAATGGCCTTAAGTTTTAATGTTTCCCAGACAAATGACTTAATTTGCCTGGCTGAAGAACAATTCAGGATGGAGACATTCTCAAATAATTGTTGCCGAAACTATGTTTGGTCTGATTGTATTAATCTGGAATTCATTTTGTGAGAGAACAAGGGGAGAGGAAAGAAGTTTCTAAATGGAGCCCACTGATTCTTTGGAGTGAAATTGGGTTCCAGATCTGTTAGCAAGACCTCCTAAATGTAGCTTACATGAATCAAATATTTTGAGACATCTGAAACAGAAGGCCAGCAGAAGTCCATTTTCAAATATCAAATCAGTAAGCAGTGCAAAGCTACATAAATGAGTTAATAATTGTAGATAGGAACTTTGAAGTATCTTATTTTGATGAGTTGCATGACTTTCCGTAAGCAAACAGTATTTTTCCACCAAAATAATGATCAGCTATTCCTAAGTCAGCATGTAATTTCACAGTCTTTGCATTTTGTCTGGAGGCAGTGTTAAAGGACAGAGAATGACTTGAAGCTTTACTGGTCCATCTTGAATCTGAGGGCTGTAAACGTTGTTACTGCATTATTTTGCTGTTCCAAAATGTGTGTTTTTCTTCTTTCTCAGGTTGGACTTGCGGATGCTGTAGATCTATTTAGAACCAGAAGAGTATTTGTTAAAGATGGCTTTGCATATGTGCCATTTAAGGAGATTGATGCAATTGTTTTGAATAACTATAGAACAAAATTATCTAAAGCATTGGCGGTAAGTCAGACAGTCTGATTTTTACAACTTCTGTTGCGTTATTTAGTGACATTCTTGGACAGTAGCTTTTTTGGACTTTTAAATTTATCTGCTTCCATCTGTAGAATACCAGAAATGCTATCAAAAATACTGGCAGCACTAAAAAAGTTCATTATGAGCTGAGTGTTCATAAATTTTAAATGGAATTTAGCTTATGATGCGCATTGTAAAGAAATTTCTGCTAGAGGATTTTAAAATTGTTTCTCACAGAGACAGTAATATGACCTTTCATTCAAAATGTTAGCCCTATGCTCACAACTGTTTTTTCTACTCATCTCTTTTCTCTCACAACATTTTGCAACGGTTTTTTTGTTGGAACAAGTAAAATAGTTTTTTTAAATTGTTCTCTTTCTTTTGTTAGTAAGAACTGAAATGAGCTAAGTCAGAACATATCAGGCAAAAGTAAAGTCTTTGTTGTATGAATATTTGAGGTATCACATCTGGTTAGGACATCTATAGTAAACACTGTATGTGAATTTTCTTCTGTTAGTAATTCGGTGATCAATTCAGGAATTGCCAGTTTATGGTTCACTGGGTTTAAAAGTTGGTGACCATATCTAATGTACAGAATTTTAGTCCAAGAAAATGCAGCACTGAAAAACATGAAGGCAGTTTAGATTGCTTTTTGAATGTTTTCAAAGCCTTATATTGCTATGTCACATTAATATCAAGGTTGACCATGAACGTTTAGTAAACAAACAGTGTGAAGTAAAAATGCATTCCTTTAACAAATTAGAAAATTAGTATACTGGCATCTTCTTAATTTTGAGTATAACTGGAGCCTGTGGAATTTTTTAATGTGCAATGAAAATTGTGATACTCTTATGTGAACATTTTCATTAGAACTCTTTAATACAACTGCAACTGGAGATATCTGTATTTCAGTTGATGCATAGTGTTCTTACTGAAAGCTGATAACATTTATGTAGGATTTAAAAACAATTATTGTTTCTGTAGAAGTCTAGCTAAGTACACAGGTTATCTGCATCTATTTAAAATACTTGTGAGAAGCTTTGTGTAATTCTGGAATTTGCCTGTTGTGTAAGTAGCTGAGAAGCCTGAAAAACAGTAGGAACTGTGATGAGTAGGCTTCCTGACTTTTCAATCTGAGCAGAAATCTGCAACTTTTTCTTATGAAAACACATGCACTATATTACATATGAACACCCCCCCATCTTACATATTATTAATCTAACCCAGATTACTTTATTAAAGCCAATAACTGTTTTATAGTAAATACAGATACTTCATATATACATATATATATACACACACTATATAAAACTTCTTTATATTATGCTTTGTAGTCATGGCTTAGAAATTTGAACTCTCGTGAGCTAGGAAAATTATCTTCTACAGAACTGCTGTGTTTTAAGTTATTACAGTATTTCAGGTTTGCATTAATTTTTTGTTTTAATGCATAACCTTTGTTTATTTAAGTTGACCATATTTTCTGACTAAAGAATAAAAGAAGATTAGTGTTCTATTGCAGAGCTTTTGATTGAAGTTAGGGGTTTTTGATCACTAGTTTAATGTGAGAAACTGTGTTTAATAAACTGTTTCAACTATTTTTAGCCAGCACAGTGCACTGCTAAGAGATGCTAGGAATATTATTGATTGAAGTCTTTTGGAAATGAAGGGCAAAATTCCGTCATATTTTACAGAGGTCAATCTAACCTTACCTTGTTACAGCAGAGGCATAACTGAAGTGTGATACTTGGTAGCTGGATACTTAGTGTAGTTTTCAGTGGAACAAAACTATAAACATCAATTACACTTCAGTGAAAGTAAGAATAGACTTTTAAATAAAGCACTATATGAAGGAATCTTTTTCAAATCTGAAGATGGTAATGGTTGCTGTTCTGCAGCATACAAATTTGGAGGATAATCTTTAATGATTTTCTTCAGCCATATCTGGACTGAAGAGGCACATTTAAACAGAAGTTATGACACAGTAGCACAATTCCAGTATTGTTTGTGAAAAGTGGTTGTCGAAATAGTGTTTGACCTAGACCTAAGTTCTGCAAGTACAGCTGGTTTAGCTGTACTTGGTAGGACATGGATGCTGGGAGTGTCTGCTGCAGAGGAGAAATCAGTCAAGAGAAATGTGCTTCACTTCAAGCACTTTGGTAGTATAGAGGTCTTGACGACTTTGCACAGAAGTTGTGCATCATGGTCAAACTTAATTAAGAAGTAATAGAGCATTAAACATCATCACTGGGTGGTTATTTAATTTGTCTTTTAATGAATGTGTTTGATAACATTACCACTTCAGTAAGCATTACTTATGTTTTCTTTGAGAGTATGTTTTAGTGGGTTTGCAGCATCCGACTTTTTACACTTCGTTTTCAGCACTTTCTAATGGGCAATCCTTTTTTTATTTGAATTTGAGAATTAAACATCTTAACAGTATGATAATCCAAATTAGGCTTGAATGCTGTTTCTAAAGAAGGGGTTTGTATCTTCACGGGTTCATAAAATTAGGTTAAATACTTGTATCTTCTGTGGGGTAGTTTGACTTTGGCCAATACTTCTGTCTTTGATGTTCTGTTGTAAGCTTCTGAGGGACAAAATACCCTGATTATAGAGAGTGGAAAGATGGTCTTTCAAACATGTAGTTTTGAGGAATCTTTCTTACAGCTTTCATTAGTGGTTCAATTCTTCAAAGTTAAGCAGTGTGGTTTTCTTGTATGGGTAGGTTTGCAGTTATAATAATATAATAATATTGGTTATTAGTACTTGATGCATGTTTTGCCTCCTGGAGCTTGTTTGGTGCTACTCAAGCAGTCACATGCACAGGTTTTTGGAAGGAGTTATGCCTACACAGGAGTGATCTTATGATGAAGGCCTGCCCTGTCTTTTCCAAGGTGCTCTGAAGCTGTAGACTTTATGGGACTGTGCTTGTGCTAAAGTTGCTCTTCCTAGGTCTTGAAAGCCTTGAATAATTTGGGTGGTTACCTAGTCTTGTTACATTGCTCACTACGTTGGAGACTTGTGTCACCATCCTGCATGTTACAGAGTGATTCTAGTCGGGGTTGCAAAGGAGAAATAGAATGAGAGTAAATTGATGTGTTGACACAGCTTTGAGAGAACAGTAAATAATTCATAGGACTGACCTTTTAAAAAAGTTTTGTGTTGATACTGGCAGAAATTCAGTTCAGTCAGTTAGGCTTTAATCACTTTCTAGTCAAGCCCATGAAGCACTGAGCTGTTTTGGTTTATCCTTTAAAAATAAGTTTGACATCTTGACTGTGGCTATTCCTTGAGGCTCAATAACAGGGGGAGTTAATATTAGTTAAGCTTTCTTGGCAATTGCAAGTGCAACTGAAGAAGTTAATGTTATGTGTAAAATCAATACTGGGAAGACCTTTCTGTATTCTCTGACCCATTTGATAGTAAATAATTTCCCTGTGCCATTAATGATGATTAAACTAGAGGAAGGCTTAAACATTTTCTGTAACAGCATGTAAGCTGTAATGTTAGCTCTACAATTGTTTTATAACTTAACGCAATTTAAATTCATCAAAGTTTGCTTTGTGTTTTATTCATGAGAGTTGGTTTCACTGTATTTATGCTAATACACAAAAATTTGGATCTCATATTTGAGGAAAGTAGGGTTTTTGCTGGTTTTTTTTTGTTTTGTTTTGGTTTTTTGTTTGTTTGGTTTTGGTTTTGGTTTTTTGTTTGTGTTTTTTGTTTTGTTTTGGTTTTTGTGTTTTGAGGTTTTTTTTTTAAATCAGAAGATTCACCTCAGTGTTATGGCTCAGACCAGCAGACCCACATCAGAGCTGTGTTGTACTCAATACTGTACGAATTGGGATTGCTCCAGAGAAATCTGAAGTGGGACAAAAGGGGGAGAGGATGGAAGGAGCTGACAAATCATCATCTGCAACTGGCCTTTATCAACAGTCTTCTCAAATAATTGAGAAAATGACTTAATATTACATTGGCAGTTGTCTGACATGTTTGAAATGGAGTTGGTGTTGGACAGCAGTTTGCCTCCACAGTTCCTACCCTGTCTGGAAAACCACAAGGGGGTGTAGGGGTGGGCAGCACCTCCCACCTGCCCCAAGTGTTGCAGCATTTGGTGTGAGCTTCCCTGTGCTGTTTGATCCCCTGAAATAATGTCATTTCTGAAGATGCGTTTAGGATTTTTTTAAACTGCATTTCTCATAGTACCATTTAGTACTTAGTGTCTGATACAAATCCTCCTCCTGTGTGATTGGTCAGAAAATCTTTTACATAGAGGTTATGATTGTAGGTTGAGCCTATAAAATGCTCCTTTTATTATTAAAATAACACTAGTAGTTTTAAACCTGTGTACTGGGTGCCAGTGGCCTGGCAACAGGGGCTGCAGTGTGGTAGCTCTGTGAGGAGAGGACAGGGATGCCCTGTGCTGGAAACACAGTTCCAGCTGGCTCTGACCCACCCACCACAGGGCACAGCTGAGCCCACAGCCAAGGGGGGGTACCTTGGGGACAGTGTGTGTAAGAAGAAAGGGCAAAACACCTGACAGAGGAGGCAACCAAAAGGAGTTGACATGACTCTCCATGACACTGGAGCAGGTCTCCATGCCATCCAGGAGGAACCCACACTGGAGCAGGTGGAGAGTTCTTGTCGGGAACCCATGCTTAAGGATTTTTGTTTTCCTGAAGGACTGCATCCCATGGGAGAAAGCCCATGCCAGAGCAGGGGAAATATGTGAGCAGGCAGGAGCTGTGGAGAGGAGCTGTTCCAGACCGACCACAGCTGCCCCTGCCATCCCGTCCGCCCCCTGCACTGCCCTGGGTGGAAGGTGTGGGAGTCTGGGGTGAAAGAATACAGTTTGGCTTAAGAGAGAGGGGAGCAAAGGTGTTGGCTTAATGTTTGTCTCTGCTCGTCACTACCTGAATCTGTTTTAACTGACAGTAAATTACATTAATTTTCCTCAAGCTGAGTCTGTTTTCTTGCAGAGGTAATTGATAAGCCATCTCCCTGACTGTATCAGTAGCTGGGTGGGAGCTTGACCCTTAGGTTGTGGTAGGTTAACTATGACTATTCTTCTAATTTTTAGTCACAAGGCTTGTTGTAGATCTGTTGAGGTTGGACGCTGGAGGGCAGTAAGTTCAGCACTCTGGTTCCAGCTCACAGAGTCGTGTTAGCTTCTGTGTTTCCTGGGCTCCTTCTCTGAAACAGCTCTCGGATAAATTCAAGAGGTGGGGATCCCAGATACTGAAAAACCTGACTCTGACTGGGATGCCTCTATCAGTATTTGCATCAACTAAATTGAATCATCATGTCATTTTACCGTAATGAACATTACAGTTCAGGAAATGTAATTATTCATGATAGCATAACTGAACTTTCCATTCATAGTCTAATGATGGTTTTTCAGTAGATTTATCATACTTGTATTTAAATCCTGCCTGTTTTTTCACCATCTTGAGCCTAGAAATTGAAGTAATAACTTGGCTGGTCTTTGAATTATTGAATTATTATTACTGCAAAAAGGTTGCTTTTGTGAAAACACTTTGTCAGAACATCATATAGGAACTAACAATCTTCAAATTAAAATATAAACTGGAAATAGCATAAACTGGTACTTTAAGAAATTGATTCCAGTGTTATTACATACAATCTTGGTGGAATGTGTTTTTCCCTAATTTAATTTCAGCTCTTTTTACCTTGAAATATGATCTTGTGTAATCTGATAAAATGTCTACGAATCAAGTGGTTGGGTTTGGAGGATGTGGTGCAGAAAGAAAACCTCATGGTGTTTTCTAATTTTTGTATATTTTTTTATTGGTTGCTTTCCTGATTTGGCATGTATCTTTTAAATAATTAGAAATATTTGCTCAAGGAAGTTGCTTTACTAATATTTGTAATGATTTGTCTTTTAAAATTAAATATTGGTCAAATATGCTATTTCAGTTGATTTATGCTATATTCAAAGAACCTTTAATTTGGGAGACGCATCAGTATAGGACCATCTGCAAAACATTTTTGTCCTGAAACACCTATGCTTTCATGCAGCGAAGCAGAAGGCTTTGTGTAGTGGCATTAATGTTGAGAAAGTATGATTGATGATGGTCTTGTCACTTGAAATTCATTTCAGGTGTTATGTTCCCAGTGTTAACTTAAAGTAATTCGCTGTAATGTAAATGGATGATTTTTATAATATGCAAATACACGGTTAGTAATGTAGTAACTTTGGCAGCGTAAGATAAAACGTGATTACAGTGACTTTGTCCTCTGAATCTCTCAGGTGAAAGTTTGCAGTGAAAGTTTTGGAGAGAAGCAGCAGTCCTTTTCTGAGATATTGTAAGGTCATTGTCTAGGGCACAAGTCGACTGAATAAAATGGTAATACTTTTGAGTGGGAGAAGTGATATTAAGGGCAATGACTTGAAGAGTGTGTGTGGCAGAGAAAACTGAAGCCTGCACGTGGCATTGTTACCTGCAAGACAAAGGAACTCGCTGTACTTTTCTTTGTAGGCTTTTTTATTTTTTTGCCATGGCCCTTTAATTGTCCCATTGCTGGCTGTTTTCTGAAATACATCCTTAATTGAAGTACATGTATTCCTTCTAGAGACCACATAGATTGACAATGTAAAGTAATTGTAAATAATATTAGGAGGTTAAATGAAATTTAACTGTATTCAGTATTTTGTCTTTCTGTTTCTTGACTTGGCTTTTTCCATCTACTACAGAGCATAAGATTTTGTTGAGTACTACATTTGCATCATAAACAGTTGCTGTGGTCTTTGCATACTCCTGTCTGGTTTGATTTGTATGGAAATGCTTTGATCTTCAAATCCATGTAGGTATTTCACAATAGTCAAGCTAAAAAAGTAGGATTTGCAGTATTTGAAGCATGCTAAAGGCTTGCTTAACTGTTAAGATGTCCCCCAAATTTGAGAAAAAACACTGGAATAGAATATATTAGTTGCAAGTACAATTTGATTTCTATGTTGTGTGGCAGATGTGATAACCTGGAAACTCGTCTCAGTTAATTTGGTGCCTGTTTAATGTAATTTATTAATATACTGGTAACAGTAATTGGGGAATGATGCACTACAGTCAGCGAGAAAGAACTGTAATGGCATATGCTGTTGGTAAGTAAACAGAAGTCCACGTCTCAGGATGACACTGTTACAAATTTGCATTTTCTCCTGATTGTTTTCTTATGGGCTTCTGTGACCCACAGCTAATTGTATGTGATAGCTGTAGCAGTATCTGTCTGGAGTTGATTTCATCACCCGTGTTCTGGCTTAGCAAGTTTATGGAGCAAGCAAAAAGAAATGGGTTGAATCACTAGAAATTGTGATGACTAGCTTTTCAATTACATTATTTTTTTCTCATACATTTTTTAATGAAATATGGAGAGTGGCTATTTTCCTGAGTAAACTGTTACGATATCCTAAGCCAAGGAATGTACTTTGCATGTGGAACATTAACGGGTTTTTGCCATCCCTATTAATGATGAAGATCAGCTGACCTTTGGGGAAGGACTAAATCTTAAATCCTGTTTTCAATCAGAAGGAAAAATGGGAAACGATTGTCAGTACCTCAAAATCAGACATGAAATAAATTGAACACCTCATAGTCACATCAGATGATAGACTGATAGAATCTTAACATATAGAGTCTTTTTAGAGGTTGGAGCACTTCTTTAAGCAGCAAGTGTAAGAGTAAATTATGCACAAGTTTCATCTCAAATGCCTTTGCCAAGAAGTGTTTAAAAGAAATTCGACTGTAAGACTAACTAAAAACCCCCACTAATTTTACTGATTACACAACTCGTGTTTTGAACTCTTTTCAGAAAAACTGTAGCAATATGCTTTTGAACTTACTGAATATTTATTTTCAAACTTTTAAATATAGATGAACTGAGTATTTCTAGAAATGCTAGTCACTGTCACTGTTGCTACAGCTGATTTCTGGGTGGTCTCATTGTATAACTTTCCCTTTTACTACGGTTTCCTAAAGAAAATTTCATGTCTTAATGTAATTTTTCTGCAGTTAATTGCTAATTTGCATATTTATAGCAGAGAGGAAGTGGACCCTTTTTGTGGTTCTTGTAAATGAAGATTATTTGTCAGCATATTTTTTCCTGGAAATAGGAAAGCAGGATATGTTTCAGAGGCACTATAGTTGAGCAGAATTTTTAGAACAAAGTCAAACCCTGTTGTCTTCTGGACAGTCTGTGCAGGCTGTCGCTGAAATCTCTGGAGTCTGTCTTCCTGAAATATTAGAAACATGATTTAACTAGGCTGAAAATATGAACTGGAATAGTTAAACTTGGCTCTAGTAGGATTGGGCCTGTTGGTGTACCCTGCCTGGCCCCCTCCCTTTCCAACTGTGACTTCATTTTGCATCTTTGGCTTGTAGAGAAGCAGATCATTATTTGAACAATGGCTTGTCTCCAGGAAAGCATGAAATGCCTCTGCATTGCCTGTACTCTGTTGCCAGGCTCCTATTGGATCATCACTTTATTCCTAGTGGCCAGCAACTTCCCTGCCTCAGGAGGGTACTGCTTGTATCCCTGAATATCTTGACTGCAGGGATACATTTTAAAGTTGGGTAATCAGTGTCTTATGCTCAGCTGATTCTGGTTGGTCGGTTGATTTGGCATTTCTTTTGATTGAATTTCCTGCTGAATTATCTCAGGTTACTTTATAGTTCATTCCTGATTTTTTTTTTTTCTCTAAATTCCTGAATTTGTGACCTGCAGGGTCATACTGACCTACTGATACAAACTACTTTTTACTGTGTAACAAGATATTTCCAGTTATTTTTCCATTCCTTTTTCCATTCCTTTTTAAGGATGTAGCCTTGTATTTCCATGAGAGGTGTACTGTATTGTATCTGCATATCCAGTTATCTCGTGATCTGTTCAGCTTGAAGAAAGGTACAAGTCAAAAGCTTGGTGTTCAAACATTACTGAGTTAGCTCAGGAGAGAGGGATCAGTGTTCCACCTTTACAGGTCTACCTTAATCTGTCAGTCTTTCAAGCCTGTCTGGATTTACAAGCACTGGAGTCCTGAAAGATAACAGTAGCTTTGTGTGAAGCACTTTGACATTGGTGTGGCCTGAAATTTCTTTGTCTGAGATGGTGTTCTTTCCTCTTGAGGTGGGTAAGTAGGAGGTGGTCTAGTAGCAATAAACTGTATTAGATTAGGCATGTCTCTATGGCCTTACCTGGGCTGCTTTTTGTTACTCCTTGGATCTTCTGTTACTGTGAAACAGAGAACCAGGAGTGGTTTTCCATAGAATCTGTGTGGGTTATGTATGTTTGGTTGCATGTCAAGTGTAAGTATGTATGTAAACTATTTTTATCATCTCATTTGATGATGCCTCATCTGTCTGAGGGAGGAGGCACAAAAATACTGTAATTTTGCTACAAAATATCTATTTTTGTAGTAAAAATGGATTTTGGAAGATCATGATATATTAATTCAACATCTGTGGGTCGCAGGGAACTGTCCAGCTATAAGTGAAATTTTGTAAAATCATGCATATGCTCTGCAGACTTTTGAAAGGACACTAAGTTAGCTGTTCAGTGACTGAGTTGTAGAAAGGCAGAAAGCAAGGTGAAGTATCAAGGAAAAACAGACCAATGAAGATACTAAGTTTCAATTTACATGTAGCTTGTGAAAGATTTTTTTTCTGTATTTATGTAAACAAATTCTTTTCATGTGAATACTAGTATTTTTCTGTTTGTAAAGATTGATGTTTAATTTAAATAATCTGTAGTCTTGAACAAATATCAGAAAGCAAAGGTCTTTCTATTACTATTTGTCACAAGCAAAATGACATGGTTTATTAATGGTTTATAGAGGTACATATGAAAGAAATGGATTAAATTTGGATGTAGTGCTTAGAGCTTCTTAAGTAATAGAAAAACCCATGAGTTTTCCCTGTTATTTTCCTAGTTATGCTGCCCAAGTGAGGTGAAGGCTGTTTTGTTACCAACTTTCTTAATCCCAAACATTATTTATGTTTCTTTTTACTCCATCCTTGTGATTTATAGATAGTAAAAATAAATTTAAAAAAAAGTGGAAATCCCAACACACCACTCCCCCGCCCCCTCTCCTTAAAAAACTAAAGTGTGAATCAGGAGAATCTTCCTTGGGGAACATGAAAATGTTGCATTACTTTTTTGGAAAGTAGGTAGAATACTACCAGTTGTCACAGTGAATGCATAAAACTGTTAATCGCTTCTTACTCCAGATGACAGGCTTTTAAAGGAATTTTTGGAAGAGTTTAGTCGCAGGCACTAATTGTAGAATGCTAGGCATGTAACAGCCCTTGGTGAAAGGAAGCAAATACCTGTTTCTCAATAAAAGCTGATGATCATATTGCATGAACAAATAAGTAAAAGAAATGTAACAGGAGGATGTAGGCTAAAGAATAAGAGCTATGAATTAATTTAAGATATATTTAAATTCAAAATGAGTCTCTTATCTGTCACGCACAAGAGCATTTTGTCTTGTTAGATATTTTAATAAGTGGGATTTCAAAGACAGATTACAACATGCTCCTAAACTTTACTGAAATTCTTTCTCTCGATTGTTTCTACTGAACAAATGAAAATCTTGGGGTTAATCTGCTTTTAAATTTGGGATGTTCTTAGATGTTCCTGTATAGGAAACAAGGGTCATTGGAGAGGAGACATACTGATGCTTGTAGTTACTTTCTCTTTCCTCCTTCTGAGTATTTATCACTCGTGGTACAACTAGTCAATTTTAGAGTAACCAGTTTTAAATAGTGAGTCCAGTTGGACTTTTCGATCTGAAACTAGTTCAGGAGGAATAAAGAGATGAGTGTTGTGGATCATCTGATGATGTGCATTTGCTCAAATTTAGTCTGGGGAATAACATGTGATTTTCATTATTAATACTTTCCGATTTTTAGTGGAAAACTATTAGATGCTTCTATTCATCTTGTAAATTTTTCTTATGCTGTAGGATAATGCTGTTAGAGCCTGCCATGACAACAGAGAGATGATTGAAGTAATAATTAGAGAGGCAGGAATAAAAAATTCTTCCAAGCTGCACACTTTTGAAACCAGCACTGTGTTTATATCTGTAACTTTGGGAATTTATAATGATTCCAAGATAGTGAGTAATCCATGTGAAGTCCACAGCCTAGTACCTGGCTCTTTAAAGAGTTGGATTTTGTCATGAGCAGATGTGGGATACTTGAATTCAGTTGTTGCAAGGAAGAATACATCATAAAGAGTGTGAGCATAAACTGTGCTCTACTGCTGGGGGGTTAAGAAGTAGCTGTGGAGTAGTGGAGAATGAAAGCTCCTGACCTGGCCTGCATAGGATGCTCTGCCAGCATTCCTGGCAAATCTGTGCAGAAGCTGTATGGGGGTCATTGTAAGCACTTCTTTCATGTGGAAGCCTTTGCTGTTCCCCAGTCATGAATGTCATTATGAGCAGGAGAGGGATATGAGATATTTGCAAAAAAGAAATCCATTTTCTTTTCTTTTTCATAACCTCCTTTGCCTGTGTGACAGTGACTGGAAGCCGAAGAGAACCTCTAGGGAATAGAATGGCAGAAGCTTTTGTTTATATGTGTGTTATTGTTATTTCTTTTATTTTTTAATTTAATTTTTATTTTAAAGACATGGTTCACCATAGAAATTTGTATAGCAGATGGTAACATAGTCTCATCTGACAAGTGATTACTCCGAGCTCAGGATTAGTTCTTCAACTTTTCTCCTTACATTTTTTTCTGAATCTCACTACTGAAATCTAAGTCATAATCACCAAGAATTTCCCTGGCATAGCGAAAGCAACCACAATGAGATTGTGTATCTGAGTGCAATGTTCACTTGTATTTATGTGGTGCTGTTGTTTAAACTTTTAGTATACACACTGCAGTCTGGATCTAGTGTAGTTCGCATCTAAGCAAACAGTAAGATCAGCATGCACCAGCAAAGTGCCCTGGCAGCATTCTTGGGCTGTATCGACAGACTATGGTAGGTAGGTGGAAGTGAGGAATTCTACCTTTAATTGACTTGTGTCATTAGACCACATCTAGAGTATTAGGTCTAGTTTGGGGATTCCTAGTACAAAAAAGATTTTGATAAACATCTATTAGGGCAAGTCCGGTAGAATTCTACCCTCTGCATTTCCTGTCTTTACTGCCAAAATTGAACCTACTGTTTACCAGATCGTCAGGTCTTTTCCAGGAGATCTGCTCTCCAGTGAGTTGGCCACCATCTTGTACCAATGCAGGGACTTATTTTGTCATAGTACAGGACTTTTCAGTTGTGCTTGGTGAAGATGGAAAACATGTTCATGATTTCAGCTCTCTCAGCACCCTCAGGTATATCCTGTCAGGTTCTACGGACTTGCATGAGAGATTTCTTGGTAGATTCCTTATTCAGTCCTTTTTGACTACTTGGTAGTTCTTTGCTTCCTTGAATAATCTTTATAAGGCATAAATGTCTGGAAATTTGTTGGTAAAGATGAGCAGAAAATGTAGAGGTTAGAATCGCTCTTAAACTTGTGTTTGTCTTTAATTTATAGCAGTACTCTTAGAAGCTAGAGTACTTAAGATCTAATTTATTTCTCTTTACTTTCTGAAATTTGAAAAGTCAATATGTAACATTCCTTTTTTTTGTTTTTTTGTTTACTGTGTCCTGTCACTTGGCAAACCCTAATTAATTATACACTTTTAGTATTACTTTGAAGTGGTACAGCAATTATACTTCATTAACTGCATAATGGGACTGAAAAGTTTTCTATATTTGCATGATTAAAAAGGCAAAGTGTGGAAACTTCAAAATACTTTTGGGTAATTCTGTCAATTTTCAAGTTAGACTTTAATTTTTTTCCCCCCTCTGAAGTTTTTATTCAGCTCTTTAAGGTGAGGTCTGTGAAAGCATTCTTTTCTGTGTTGGGCTTGAATTCAAGTAAACTTTCACTGTCAGAGAAGCAAACTCGGACAAAATACCAAAAATCAAATGCTATGTAAGAGATTTCTCTCCAGGTTACTGCAGCTCCACATCTCATGTCACGCAGTCAAGTTGGACATTTTGCCTCCTGAGTGGATTTTGGAGCAGCTTTATCAATTCCGTGTTTTGTAAGCTGACTCTCTCTGTTAGCTACAGAGGCCGGTTTAGTTCTGGTTAGCACACTGGTCATGCGGTGAGGTTTGGGAGAAAATTCTGGCTTGCCGTGGCATCTAGTCTGGTTTATGCTCAAGCCCCATAAACCGCTTTTTCCTTGCGGTTCGAGGTGCGCGCGGGCCGTGTGCGCGTCCGGGCGCTGAATTCCTGGGCCGAGGTTATCGCTGCCCCTCCCGGCCGCGGCCAGCGGAGGGCGCCGCAGGAGCGCCGAACGCGGGAGCAGCCCTGGGCTATGGGTAGCCATGGGCGTCTGCGGGAGGAGACGGGACACGGGGTCGAGCTCTTAATTCTGAACAAACACGTGTTGTGTTTGGACTAATTTAGAATGCATATAAATGATTTTATTCCCTTGGTAATGCACCAAAAGCAAATAAGTGTTTCACTAAATGTCATTAATTTTCACTTCTGTAATTAGTGTACCTGTGTCTGTCAATATGAACTAGTAAGCAAAAGTTGAGAAATAATCAACATTTAAAAATTTTGATGATGTCTTAACAGTATGGTCATGAATCTGCTTGCATGCCATTCACAGTTACTAGGCTTCTATGTGTTTTTGATGTGTAGCTCTTTCTTATTTTCATCTGGTGCATGGAAAGTTTTTAGTGTTTGAGGTAATATTATGTTTTGTCCGTGATATTATGACTATACAGGTTAAACTTTCAGTCATTAGACTTCATAAGGTTTAGCATCAACTAGACCAAGTATTTGACCATAAATGAACAATTATGTTTTTCTCATTAATTATTGTTGAGACTGCTTAGCATTGATTTCTATGGTCAATTCTTCTTCTTATTTTCTCTCTTATTTTCTTCCTGATGTCATTGTATTCTTATTAAATGGGCACTTGTTTCTTTTTTTAATAATATGTGTTAAAAGCTTTGTATCATCTTTAGAAGATGAGTGATTCTTCTCTCAGAACATTTTTTTACCAACTACTGCTGATCCTGGAAGATAATGTTATTTGGACTTATCCATAAGCCAGAAAACTGTTACTAATTAACTAGTCACTCTTTTGTTTTGAAAACTCTGCTTCTGTTTTCCTGTCTTTTCAGCTTTCTAAGACTATTACTTGGGCATTTTCCTTCAGCATCCTTTCAGTTTCCCTCAGGTCTTCTGTAGCACGAAATACTGCAGATATATCATCATCAGTGGACAGCTGACTGTAAGAGTCAGCCTGTATTTAGAGCTTTGTTCTTGACCTTGATGTGGTTATATTCATCACACCTAACCTTATTCTGCGTAGCATTCTAGTTTATGATCTCTCCATTGTGTTTGATATTTTTCCTGAAAATGTTACATACTGGATCTTTGTAGATACATTTGGATATTTAGAGTGTTGTCCTGCATTCAATATTGTATGAAGAACACAGCCTGTTCTTGAAGCTCTGGAGTCACAGTGGTTCTGTTTCCAGTCCCAGATTTTTGTTCTTGTCAGCACTGCTATAAAATTGCATGCCAAGTTCCTTGTAGGAAAGACGTATTTCAGGTTTTAGCCAATATCACAAGGATACGTCTAAAACTTTTCAAGGACGTAACATCTTACAATCTTATTTCCCCCAGACTTGTGTTCTGTTTGAATTCTGTTCATTCTGTCATATCTTACATTGAGTTGTGTGTTCCCTGCCTGGCAAGAAATCCAATTCTGCAGCAAGCTTAAAAAACCTGAAAATGCGACTCTATTACAGTCTACAATGAAAGTAAATAGATGAATGAACCACGCTGCTTATTTTTGGTAGAGCCACGGCCTTAAAAAAAAAAGTTATGCTTAAGTGGTAACTGTACAGCTCACTACAGAGATAACAGAATTAGTGATGCGTGGCTCTATTACCTTCAGCTCCATATCTGCGTTATGCCATACTGCGACTGCTAACTCTGAAAAGTAGGGGAAAGTAGTAACAAAGGCAGTTTATGCTAACATAGTGATTTCATTCTTAGGATTCGTGGTGTCTCTAGTGAAGGCTGTGCTTGTCTAGAATGCGTGGAAGCAAGTACATTCTGAACATGATTCTACGTATTATGACTTTTCTGCATGTGAACTTGAATATATTGCAAGCATAGTTCAGATTTGCTTCAACTTCAGCTTGAGTCTACCTGATTTAAATGGCGATATAAATTCAGGTTGTCTCACATCAGGAACAGGCTGAAACCCTGTTACTGCTGATGTTCTAGCTGGTAAACCAATGAAGAAGCAGAGGCTTGAGTAACAGAATAAATCAGTTTGGAATGTGTTTAGCTGCTTCTACAGTTGTCTACTCTTGTGGCAAGAGAGAAAGCAATAAAATAGCCTTGAAAAATACTCGACACGTTTTCTGACATAATTTGTCTGTAAGCAGTGCTCCTATATAGCTTGGTTTTGCTCTTTTCCTCCTGTAACAAAGTTTCCTCCTGCCGTTTGCAACAGTCTTTCTCAAAGTAATAAAAGTAATCAGGTGTAGTAGTTCCTCAGAAGTGGAGAACCGACCTTATAAATCCCAGCCCTGTTAGCGATACCTTTGTGATAGAAGTTCTTTCCTGTATTTTCCAGTTAGTACTTGCATTTATAAGCCTTGTTTGTGAAGTTTCAGTCAGAATAGCAGTGTGCTGCATACACTTGTGTACTGCATTGAATTGAAAGCATAGTTTAATCAACTCTTATGATCCACTTAGGCTGCTTTAGACTAGAAGGTCTCACAGGTGACATCTGCTTAGAAAGAGGCATCTATTTCAAAAAAACCAGATATGTAAAGATACTTTGAGCACTTGAAAAGATTTTGTCGTGCCCCTTGCTGACCCAAGAAACTTTGTCTTTAATGAGGAAGGACAGTGTCATGCATGCTTATGTTAGTATTAGAAAGTTAGATTTTATTTGCCTGCAAGATGAACTGAAAGGTCTATGATGTACAAAGTGATTCTAAACCAACCCTAGAACTGCATTTTATGGGTTAAAATGAAGGTATTCTGTTTTGCAAGCTAGTCCTAATAAATTACTCTTTTTCTTACAAAATAATCACTATTTGTTGATGTATCAGTGCATTTAAATGCTTGCAATCACTAACTAAAAGAGTTATATGTATTTTAAATTTTAAAGAGTTATGTATATTTTTAATGTGTTCTATATATTTTAAATATCTCAATCTTGAATCAAAAGAATATGTAAATTTAGGAAAAGGAAACAGACCTGTCAGTGTGGTCACTGCATTTACTATACTATTATTTAAAGTTGGGGATATGTATCACTACTGTGGTAGATAGTAATTTTGGAGGAGGCATGTTCATTTAGTGTTTGAATAGTGAAGTTCTAATGTGTCACGCCTAAAAAAAGATTTGCCTCAGAAAGGAACAAGGTGAATGGTGAGACTGGTTTACATTTCTTTTTGCTTATTGTACCTTTTCAAGTTACCTATTGATCCTGAGTGCTTTTCTCAAAAAGGTGAGGATTTGCCCAGTCTTCATTACACCAACTAAGTCATTAAAAATTCTCATTAAACTTAAAGTTTATGGGATTTTGACAGAGATTCCTGTTTGTTTTCTGCGTAATAGGCTGTGATGTAAAGTTCTGCTTTTTGTTTTGAGTGGAGGGTTTTTGTTTGTTTGGTTAGTTGGTTTTGGTGGTGTGTTTCTTAAGTGTACTTGGTTAACCATTAGGAATCTAAAAAAATCATTGCATTTATATTGAAAACAGATGTGGCAATTGGCAGATTCTTGCTTCCGAGTATTTGGTGATATGTGAAAATGAAGCATGCTATTTTAAACGTTTTTGCTGCATTCAAAAAGACCCTGAGATGTTTTACCTGATCACTTACTAGGTTTTGAAATGTAAAATTTGAGTTAAACAATGATGTTTTATGAAGAATATTTTGGTTTTTATTTTAAATTTTATTATCTCTAGACTTTACTGTTTAGATTGCAAAACTTGTGTTCTATCACCTGTGTGTTTCTACCCAGAAGCCCTGATGGAATTCTATGACTTTCCTTGCATGTTGCTTTTGACCTCTCTGACCTCTTTGACCCTTGTTTGGTGCAAACTTGGCATGGCATACTATCCAGTTGTATTACTGTAGTGACATTATTCTTGGAAATTCTCAGTCTGTCAGGTGGTTACTTGACTGTTGAAAAGTGCTTTAGCAATTGCCAGCTCAAGAGCAAGGCAAATGCTCAAACAGTATCACTTTGTGCTATAAGTAAAGGGGGACTAGTTTGATGAAGGTTGTTATCCTTATCTTTATCTAAGTTTCAAACGGTCTCAGGCAAACTAAATTACTAGTAGCCTGTGTTCAGTCAGGTATACAGTCCGTGTACACATTGCTTTCTTCATTCTTTACAGATATGACACTCAGTGAAGAACAACTTAAGTGGCAGTAGAGGTCAGAGACAGACCTGAAGTGCCTCTTTGTAAAAATGAAAGGTATTAGGTCTTACATGGCAGAAAACTGCCTCTTACTAGATGGTACAAGAGAGCTGTCCATCTTTATACTACTTCACTGGTAGAAAGGTTTTTGTACTTTGTGTTTTTATATAGATTATTTCATCGAAGAATGTAGTAAAAGATAAATTAATTGGTAAAATAATAACAGAAGTACAATAAAGAAACCTGCATGACAGCTTACCATTAGTATGTCTTTTTGAGCACATAGTTAAAAGCATTTCAGTCTCTTAAATAAAACACCACACACTGATTTTGACTAACTCTCTACCCACCCTGCACCACTTAGTAGGGCTGGGTAAAGAAATTGGTAATACAGGAGTGAAGTTGAGCCTGGGAAGAAAAGGAGGGTCACGGCACAGTGGTGTTTTGATTTTTGTCTGTTTCTCACCATCCAACTATATTTTAATTCCCAATGCATTAACTTACTATTCCCCAGGTTGTCTCCTTTGCCCATAATGATAATTCGTTAGTGACTCATGAGCTTTTTGATCTATTTTCTCCCACCTTCCTGTTGAGGAGGGGGGATTATGTGAATGGTTGGGTGGGAGTCTGGCTCTTAGCCAAGGTCCACCCACCAAATGGTTCTATGACCAACTCGCACATACTGTGAACAAAAGAAGGTCACATCAAACAACTCATCTTCTCTTGTCAAGCTGTGACTGGTACCATGGACTCTGAACAGGGTTCAGGGCTTGCCTGGTGGCATGGCTTCCATGCATAGTGATTCCCTCTTGGGCTCAGCCTTTTGCAGTGTTGAACGTTCACGGATGTGTCACCTGCTCCTATTTAGGGCTATTACGTTTTACTTATTTATTGCTTTCTAATTTAGACATGATGTGGTTTAACCCCAACCAGCAGCCAAGCCCCACGCAGCTGCTCTTTACTCAACCACTGGGATCAGGAAGGGAATCGGAAGTGTAAAAGTTAGGAAACTTGTGGGTTGAGGCACAGACAGCTTAATAGGTAAAGCAGAAGCCACAAGCAAAGCAAAAAAAGACTTAATTTACCGCTTCCCATGTCCAGGCAGGTGTTCAGCCATCTCCAAGAGAGCAGGGCCCTATCACGTGTAACAGTTACTTGGGAAGACAAACATCATTACTCCAAACATTACCCCTTTCCTCTTTCTTCCCCCTACTTTATATACAGAGCACAATGTCATATGATACGGAATATCCCTTTGGTCAGTTTGGGTCAGCATGCATGCATGTCTTCCTTGCCAGCTTGGCAGTATGAAAAGCAGAAGAGGCCTTGGCTCTGTGTAAGCCCTGCTCAGCAGTACCAAAAACATCTCTAGATTATCAACCAACTGTCTGTTCCAGAGAAATGCAAAATTTAGCCCAAATACTAGCCATTGTGAAGAAAATTAACCCAGCCAAAACCAGCACGCACTTGGCGTAATCATTGATGATTTGACTTTCTCCATCTTTTTGACCTTCTCCATATTGAAAACCCACTTGCTCTTGGTACCTGAGGTGCTATCATTGGCTTTCTGGCCCAAATGTGTTGTAAGAATGTAAAGCTGTTCCAAGTTTGTCCATGCTTCTTGTTTTTGTCTTGCGTATACCTAAACAATTAGAACAAGGCAGATACAGTCTTTGGGGCAAGCTTACCTCTGTAACAATTATCTGTGCTTTCCTTGCTTTACCAGTGTATACTGGAATCATATAAAGAGTTAGAGCTGGACAAATGTAATCAAAGGCGTATTTTCTGAGTGATACTTCTGAGCAGGCTTGGACAATATAAGTGTTTCTCTCATTTATTAAAGGCATTAGGAACAGAAAGTTTGAAGTAAAGAAAAATAAAGATGCTGTATTGCTTGTGTTCTTCTTTTTTGGCTTAGTGAGTTGACCTTAAAGACCAGAGATAATATTTTAGACAAATAGTTTCTCATATAACTTCGCTATGTTGTGTATGGACTGTGATTGCTCTGGCATTTTATGAGAGCTGTTTTCTGTTTTTTCCTAATCTCTTCCTTTATCTCTTGTACATACATGAAAACAATTTGATTTTCCCAACCTCAGTAACCTTATTGTTCTTGTCCCAGTTAATTTTACTCCTGCTTGAGTATTCTGTACAGGCTTAGTCTTGGTAATGTGACAAGTTGGTATGGAAAGAAACTAGTTTTCTTATGCAAAATGGATAGTGGTGTTTCACATGATTTTTGGTGACTATTAGAGAAAATGTTGTAAAAGGCGAAATTAAAGAACTATGTTTTTATGGTCATAGGGATGATGGGATATGTTGAATGTAGGAGGTGTGCTTTGTAGGACTTTTCAATATTGTGTTTCAGGAAATAAGAAAGTGTTTAATGGATATGTAAAAAAAATGTAATTCAATTCATCTGGTCACAATTTCGTCAGGTTGCTGGAACCATTTTGTGTCCAAGTGTTAATGCCAAACCAATCTGCAAAACAATTATTAAGTTGACTCTCACTGACATGTGATTTTTTTATTATTATTTACTGTTTCTGTGTTGATAAACTACACAGAACAGGACTGACACATATTTAGATCTAGTCACTTCTAACTTTTAATTCTATATAGACTTTATTTTTGGTACTATATTGAATATACTATATTTAACAATGGCTTTGCTGAACTATGTAGAAAGTAGCTTTTTCATGTACTTTATGCACTCTTCTTCTACACAAGTTATTTTCTGTCATGACAGCATGCTGCAAGTAGTTGTGAGCAACTTAGATCCTTTAGGGCTTTATAATTACTCAGCAGCCATGGTGAAACAGATTTGATGCTAGCAGCAAGAGTTCCTTGGCTAATATAAATACTTGAACTAGTGATTACAGCCTCTGATCCTCTGCCAGTAGTAATTACATCCTCTATTCTTCTGCCCCAAGGGTGCTGAACTGCTGTAACTCAGGAGGAACCAAACTTCTGCTGTCTGTTGCCGTCAGACACTTGGCCAATACCATCGTATATTATTATGGCTCCCAAAGGATCAAGGGCTTGAAGAATGTTAGAAAAATACAAGAATACAAAGGATATTTACTCAGATGTTTTGCCTAACAATATGTTGGTCTTGCTTTAGAAAATAGATACCAGATTTGTTCAGGGAGTAATGCTTGTAGAGTACATTCTTCATAAAATCTCTTTTTTAGTGCCTCCTTTGTTTGAGGACATTACTGTAAAGCAGCTTATCTTCTGAAATGCAGTGGTAATACCTGATTAGCATTTATTTCGGTTGCTTATTCTTTTACATGTTCATCTGACTTCAAACAACTTACATCTTTCAATCCTGTACACCTTGTTTCCTGGACTCTCTAGTCTTTTTCAACCCTTGTGCTGCAGTCATATGCGTGTTCAGGGTCTAATTATTTCATTAGTCATCTCACAGTAAAGTCAGATATGTTACCTAATAGGAGCAGCTTTCAGTCTTTCTTAAGGATGACCAATAGTTGGAAAAAAATACAGGCTTATAAGAGACGTGGTTCTAATACTGCTCTCTGATATTGTGCTAGTGTCCCATTCTTTAAATCTGTCCTTGAAAAGTAGTAGATGAACCTAAGTTACTAGTTAATAGTTCTTTATTTGTCTGCTAATCTTTTCAGTTACATAGTTAGCTGAGCAGGGGGCTGGTTTCCTGTGATTATGTTTGTATAACAAACTGAAAACTTTGAAAATACTCTTGTAATTAGCAGATAAGGCATTTTCCTTGTAGAGTCTCTGCTGTTCTATACAATTTGTTGTTTTCCTTGTAGTGTTTTGTTTTCTGAGAGATAATAGCGTCTCTTACCTAATGTTTTCCTGTGAAACTTGTTAGTACTTACTGTCTTTCAAATTCTCCGTCAAATGTCGTGAGTTTGCCTAAGATGGGCAAAAGTTATTAATTCTAACACTTCAAGATGAGGGTAGGTAGCAAGATCACTCTAACCTCAGACTATTGGTAGATGGACCAGTGAGAGAACAGCTCAAAGCCTTGAGGGAAACAAGATGATCATGTATCATGGAAAAGATCAGACTTATTATGGGATATTTGAGGGTACTTGTGGGATTGTGTGTAAGTGATTGTAGATCATCTAGCAGAAGAGCCAAAGCAGGAAAAGGGAACAAAAGAAATCTATTGATAATTATTAGGTTTGTGCCCAGTGCCTTATCACTGCAGTAACAGCTTGATAAGAAAATCTGTCTTATTAAACACTATTCCTAATTATTCTCCTGCTTTGAGGCATGTTTTTCTGTTCTCTATGTGTGTGGTGCTAGTGAACTTCAATCCAGAGTAGCTGGTGGGTAGTTTCAGAAGTCTGAGAGCCAGAGCCCATAAGTGTGGGGGCAAGATATTGGAGAGAGCAGAAGGTTTGGGAGTCGGTGGCTGGAGGGGCTGACATCCAAGCTGGTTTCCAGAGGGAGAGTCAGGGTTTTGAAAGGCAGCCAGCTGGCTACAAGAGGCTTATGGGGATGAGATTAGCCAACACATGTGAACAGAGCAGACCATCTGTATAGTTTGTGTGGGCATGTGCTGTTTCTGAGTGTGTGGTGTCTGTTTCTGTGTTTGTGGAGCTCTTGAGGTGGCCAGCAGTGTCTGCACAGTGTTTGATGAGGGGTTCATGGTCAGCCTTGCTGTTGCTAGGGCTGGGGTCAGGGGTAGCAGCAGCCTGACTGTGGTGGGCTGGGAAGGAGAACATCCCTGCACCTTGAGCCACCAGCTTTGGCTTCGCTTTAGCAGCTTGCTGTGTGCACTTCTGCTGTTACTTAAAGGCACTGAGCCACAGGCCTCAATAGGGGTCAAATGGAGGTCCTGCTGCCATAGTTGTTCTAAAGCAGTACTATTATGTTTTATAAATAAGTAGCCTTTTTGAAGGCTTGGTTTTCTGCTTTATGAAATTGAGTCCTGAGGGAAGTGTTCTTACATCCGAGTGTATTTATTCAGAAGTAAAATACTTGTAATACTTGTAAATGTAAATAATCAACATTTTAAAAAAAGGGAATTAAAACATTGCATGTTGTTGGAATTACTACTAGTTTTCCATAATGCAAATGTCCTTTTCTGTTTTGGAAAGAAAATATTTAAACTTAAACTCTTACTCATGTTTGGGAAATGTCATTGCTGTTGCTGGCAATTGAGAGTTGAGATTAAGTAAAGTATTTGAAAATGATGATAAGTAGGCTCAGATTAATGCTGTGTTGTAGCAGTATGAAATTTGAGTACCTGTCATGTTTTTAACCCTACTCACTAAAGATAAGAGTGTAATCACTGATACTTGAACATATGGGAAACTAGGGCCTAAAATTCTTTCAAAGGCTGGCAAGATTTGTTTTTACTTCTTAAAAAAACTTAATGAATATTGTAAAATGTGCATGACTGAGCAAAAGTATTCCGAATACCTTTTTACATATAAAAGATGGATATTTTCTAAGTTTTAACAACAAAACAATTGTTTTCAAGCAGTACCACATGTTGAGAGAATAAAACACTTGAAGTTCAAATGATGCCTTCTGAGTTTTGAAAGTAAGAGATTGGCATAATGCAGGCTGTTGTAATAAAATCTTTTCTATATTGTTTGGTATGAAATTCATGAAGATTACTTACATTTATTTGAAATTGTATAGTAAATTTCTCAAGGGGGAAAAATAAATATATGAAGATTTGAGAAACTCATTAAACAAAGAAAATGCTTTGCAGTAATATCCTTTTTCCTTAGACATTAACATCTTTACCTTAGTGTTTAAGGACTCAGTAGGAATACAGCCTCAATTAGTGTCTACTTTGGTAAATAATTCTGGTCCCTAACAAATTTTTTTAAGATTTTGGTTAATTTTTCTCTGAAAGCAATCTGAGAGTAAAATGATCTTGTTTCCAAAATATCCCTTCATTTCATCCTCCTGAAAAAGGATTTAACAATCTTGCGTTTCACTTTGTTGCCCACATTTCCTCTCATCCTGTCACTGGTCACCTGTGGAAAGAGCTAGACTCTGTCCTCTTTGCACCCTCCCTTCAGGTATTTATATGCATTGATAGACTCCTCCTGAGCCTTTTCTTCTCCAGGCTGAACAGTCCCAACTCTCCCAGTCTTTCCTCATATGAGAGATGCTCCAGTCCCTTCATCATCTTTATAACCCTATGCTGGTCTCTCTCTGGTATGTCCACCTGTCTTGTACTGGGTAACCCAGAACTGGATGGATTAATTGATTCCCAGTAGTAAAATCCTGTTAAGAAATCTAAATATCTCTTCTGAAGTTCTATAATAAAACCGATTTATAGTAACTGATTTTTATACAGTAGCAGATGTATTTATTTTCTGTAGTGTATAGGGCTTTTGAAGTAAGGTTTGTAAAGATAAAATACATAACAGATTTTTAACTAAAGGTTTTTGGTCTATATTGATGAAGCCTTGTAGTAGTAATGATGACTATGGAAAAAGAGATTTTATCCAAGTGGGTTGGATGGGTATATAGAGAGTTGCTTCTTCTGGTTTTGACTATATTGTCTTCAGCATAGGAGAAGTTTTGCTAGTGTGGTTGTTCTTAAAGCAGTTTTGGAACACAGTGTTAGTGCTGGACTGATGAAGTTTGTGATGAGAAACACCTACCATGGTTTCTGACAGTGACTTTGACGGTGCATAATGAAGCAGTAAGAATGCTTCATGCTTTCTAGACAATTGCTTCTTGTGTGGTATTGGCCACTAACTTCTACCAAATTATGCAGAGATGCTGGCTTTCTTAATTTCCTTGTCACAAACGAGTAGAAAGGGGCAGGTGTGTGTGTGTGTAACTTCAAAATTATAACATCAAAACGTTGGAGAAATCACTGCTGACTGAGTGACCTCCTCCCCCTCCAATAACACTTTGTGGAAGCAAGTTAATTAAAGCATCAATGTGTAGCTGAACTGAGGAACATATACCAGGCTACCACGGAGTACTGGAATCACTATTTAGTCTGTGAACTTGGGAACAGGGAGAAGCTTCTGTTCATAAATAATGCCAGAAAAAGAAGCAAAAGATTTGCATGCAACCAAAGAACAGTAAGCAGTATTGAAGTGATGAAGAACTATTTGCATGTATCAGAAGTTGGTAGTGAAATAAAGTAAATTATTTTCCAAGCTCACTGTGAAGGCAAGTGTTTCAGTACACTATTTACTTAGTTTGAAAATTACTAGGTGTCTGGAAGTAGATACAAAAAAGACTGAGGACTAAATTAAAAGTCAAGAAAGCTATCTGTAAAGGCTGTGTCAGTGGTGAAACAGTTGATAATGTCACTGAAGAACCTTCACAATTATGGGAAGCAGTATTATTTAACAAAAGATTTGGATTTTGCTGACAAGGTTGCTTCCTAAGTGTCTACTTCAATTTACATATAATTAAGGCCTGAAACACACTGTACACTATTGTAAGAAAGATGGAATTAATAACTTATCTTGGGGGAAAAATATCTAATGAGCATCTTAATAACTGTCAACTTTAGCTTTATGTTAGAATGCAAAATGTACAAAAGATGAGTTCATTTACATACTTTCACCCTAATACGCAAGCGAAATTATTATATCCACAAGTAATAATGATGCAAAAACCAGGAACAGTTTGCTTACCAATTAAACAAGGTTTAATTACTGAAAAATTTTGCTTTAAAGACTAAATATTACTCTTCAACCCAGATGTTATTTATACCTCAATGTGAATATGAAAGCTAGACATTTCCAAATGGAAAAAAGAAATCAATTATTGTCAGAGGAAAATGCCTCAGGAAAACATTAATTATTATTCTGCATGCATTTGACAAATGCTGAGCTGAAATTAGTGGAGTTGGGTTTCTTCAAAATTCTTAAAGTATTAGGTAAATACCTAGGACATGCTAGCAAGGACATTTTTCAGAACTATTAATTTGTTTCTTCTGCCATGGAAAATTTGTCCTTGGGCAGCTTGAATTAACTGACAAAATGAAAAAAGACATTATATATGCAATATTTATAATTTAAAATATATATTTTACAATAGAATTTATATTTATTTATACTTGTTTATAGCTTTTAAATTGTTAGATATAGCATTTAAACAACATTGATAATAAGTATTATGTCCTCCCATTTAGAGTCTAAAAAGAAAATGACAGTGCTAACAATAGAACTTGAATTCCTATTTTTTTTTAAAATTTAAAGTATGTTAGTTGTTGCCTTTGACTAGCTTTCCTCAAACATAAAAGGCCATTTTGCATTCTGTGTGATTTTCTTTTGGCTGGTTTCTGTTACTGGGAAGGGGGGTGTGAGAGAAGAGTGGTGGGGAGTTTTGTTTAGTTAACAAAACAAGCAAACCCACAAAAACAAATTCAGCCTTATATTGACACATCAACCACTAGAGATTCATGAGGAAAACGTTTTATTGTCCTTTAAAAATGTCAGAGTTGTTACATTTGTACTAGAAGCCCAGTAATCCCCATCTATCTTATTTATTTCCTTTCTTCCATGCATTTGGTGGTGCTAGATGGGAATAATCGAAATGCTTTACGTATTAAATCATATTGACCCATTACAAAGAAAAGTTTGATAATGTCAAAAACATTTTTTGCATAGTTTGGTTAGGTTTGAAAAATGTTATCTGCTCTTACATAGTTCGTGTGTTAAAAATTGACATGGAATAGATGTAATATTAATTGTTTGGTGTAGTTTTTATTGACCATATTTCAGTTAAAGTGCTGCTGAAATAACTTTTAATAGCTGAAAAAGCCTTGGCAAAAATTATTTATTAATTTTGTACAGTGCTTGAGATTTGTAAGATGCTGTGAAAGGTTAAACCCCAACTTTTTTTCAAAGGAAAATTGATCAGTGCTAAAATGTCAACTGTCTAGGTACAGCAGCATACTGGCATGCAAACACTGCTCTCTTATTTCAGGTTCCCCAGTTGCATAGCATTTGCATTGTGACATTTTGTTACAACATTAGCAGGGCAGCTGATGTTTCGAAATCAATCAGTTTGTGTTGGTATGAGACAGCCTGCAACTTAGTTGGATGTTAAAGGTGTTTCTCTGAAATGTAATTAACTTGAAGTCTTAGGTTATGGTGGTATCTGCATCTCACTACTTCTTAGTGGTGGCTGCAAAATCGTACAACTATGTAACATTATCATTCTGAAATATCTTAAAAAAAAAAAGGTAAACCGAAGTAATATTAAAGCTTTCTCAGAAGTATAAAACCTTTCTAGACATTATATCTGAAATTTAATTTCAGGCAAGTATTTTGGTGCCTGGTGCACTAAATTACCTTACTGGAGAATTCATATCCTTTAAAACTGCTTTTAAGAGAATAACAAGCTAAAATTCAGATTTGGTTGAAAATGAAGTTGTTTTAAAGTTTTGGAGTTTCTATTCATCAACGATACTTCTAATCAGAGAGAAATGTACTAAGAAGCTTTTTGTACTATTATTTCCTCCATTTAGGCTGTATTCTGGAATGAAATGTACATGAAAACTAGTTTTTGTCACTACAGGCAGTCAGATTGCAGTGGGAAAGAGATTTTTACCTGAGCGATTTGTTTGAAACAAGATGTCAGTGTGTAGTAGAGTTTCCCTTTTTATATAAAAACATGGCCTTGATTATGTGTATTGAGAAACACTTGTAGCTGGACTTGGTGTAAGTGGAACTGAGACCTAAAGGCCTGTTATTTACTGTAATCATGTATGTACACTGTTCATGTTCAAGGCCAGGTTGGATGGGGCTCTGAGCAACCTGGTCTAGTAGGTGTCCCTGCCCATGACAGGGACATGAACTAGATGATCTTTAAGGTCCCTGCCAATCCAGACCATTCTATGATTCTGTGTTGATCCTAAATATTATAAATATGTAGAGTACTCTGATGTGTAGTGTGTCTGTAATAATATAGTGAATATTATGACACAGTCCTTAAGAAGTGAGTAGAACTAAGATGTTTCTACAGCATTATTTTTAATCTATTCTCTATCTTAAAATGAGGATGAGAGGAGGAAAGCTTCCCGAAGGCTTTTGTAGTATCTCTTGGAGATTGTTTTCCTTTTGATTAAACAGAGACTCCAGAAGGATAGATAAACTGGGGACAAGGAGAAAAATCCTGAATTAAAGTAAAAACTTTAACAGAAAACATCTTACTGTCTTCCCTTGTTTTTCAGCTATTCCTGGTGAAGGGGAAAAGCTGGGATCTGTAATTCTGACTCTCAGATATGCCATGGCTATGGTACTGTCAATAAAAAAGGTGTACGTCAGGTTTAGGTTACATAAAAGCTGATACTCTACTAGATTGATTACATCTGGAAAACATCTTCAAATGCTTGCCAAACAGATCTTTGAATAAAGTTTGTTTAGTATTAATGAGTTAGTTGGAACAAATGTACTGCCTACTAGTGTTAAATAGCTATCTCTAAATGGAGTCTCTTTTTAAAAAAATTCAGTAGAAAGACGTGAATAGGTATAGTACTGTTGGATTAGCAGAGTAAAACCTGATTTTATTTCACTCCACAAAAGATAATTTCTAATTGTATACAGTTTCTTTGAACATACTATTATCATGTCATATTTTGCTCATATATTTGTTTTCATTTATCTTTTACCTTATTTCCCTCTTGCACTTCACTGCTGTGCAGGCTCATACTCATCTGGGTGATGCACTTAATGAAATCAAATAGACTGTAGTCAGAGGTGTGAGAAGGAAGACTCCGTTTCTAACAGATGTACAGCATAATGTTTTTTAATCATTATCTAAGAATTGAATGGTTTGAGGAGCAATGCAGTTAATAGCACCTGTTTTCTGCCAGAGTTTGTTTGTTAGATAAATAGACTTTAGATTCCTGAAAATAGGCTTATTATTTAGTCTTTAATGGAGATGAATAGTTCATATCAGGACCTTTAGCAGCAGGTTTGAAGAAGGGAAAGTTTTCCCTTCCTCTGTCTTACTGGTCACCATGTCAGATCCTGCTTTAGCTCAGCTCTAAGCTAAGCTAAGTTTGTTTCTGACTTTTTTTTTTCCTCAAATGTTACCATTGTATTAGAAATTTCAGCAAAATGCAGTGTTAGCATCTTGTTAAATCTTGTTAGCATCTAGTTAAAATTAGGCTAATTTTAGTGTGACCTTACAGAAATGCAGTGGCCTAATGTCACATTGAGAAGGCTTCTGTGAAGTCTACATCCTTAGAACCATGTCTTTGTTTATTTATTTTATTCATTTTCTACACACTTGTTAACATTGATTAAGCTATTGTCTACAGAAACAAAATTGTCAAGTCTATGTTAGCATCAAGGTTTCCACTTTATTTATTTTGTTTCCCAGATTTCTCAAGGAAAATCCTGTAGAGATGTAAGTTATTGGTACATTTAAACCTGCTGTATAATTGTGGGGGTTTGAGTTTTGTTGTGTGTTTGTTTGGTGGGTTTTTTTGTTGTTGTTTTGGGGGTTTTGGTGATATTTTTGTTGGTTTTGTGTTTTGCTGTTGTTAAAGGTTTTTAAATATCCTTTTTGCACAAACCAGTAGCAGTTTTTTCACTCCTCTATGATAGACAACAAAACTTTCAAAATATTGTGAAATCTGTACTTAAGCTGAAATTTATCAGCCTCTTATTGGTGTAAAATGAGTATATATATGTAAGTTGTGGATTGACCCTGGCTGGCAGGAAATCCTCTCTCTGCCCTTCCAACCTTTCCTGAGGGACGGAGAAGTAGTTCAGGAAGGGCAAAAATAAGAAAACTCATGTATTGAGGCGAAAACAGTTCATTAAGTGATAAAAGAAAGAAGAAAAAAACCATAAGTGATGCTCATCACCAGCAGACTGATGCCCAGCCAGGCCTTGAGCAATGGCTACTTTGGAAAAATTGCCCCTTAGTCTTATTGCTGAACATGACGTTCTAAGGTCACGGGTGATGGTAGACTTTTGAAATTTAGACTTAAGATACTTCCTTTTTCTTATGTTGTTAAGTGTTCCTTCTTCTTTCTTAATTTTAAATGCTGTGTGCTATTGTACTGAACTTGCCTTGATCTGCATCACTCACCCCAACTTTCACCATCTCAGCCCAGCTCTGAGGTGTCCACACATTCTTGTCTGAGTCACTCTGCTTCCTGCTCTGATGAGCCAGGCCCTGGGACTGGAAATATCTGAAGTTGGCAGTGTTTTATGTTCTCTCTAAATTAAACTGCTTCAACATGATTAGAATTTGGAGCTATGCTCTTTACTTGACAACATTTTTGACGTCTTTCGGGTCTCTAAAATATCAAATGTCGTGGTTTTCCATTTTTTTTTTTTTTCTGGTAAAATGGTCTCTATGTTGAGTACCTTATAGAGATGAAAGCAAGGCTGTGCTTGCTGGAATTTATCTAAATTTCATTCCAGAGTTGTTGGAAAAAATCTTCAGAATCTTAGTTTGAATTCTGTAATAGGGATCATCTTTTAGAGAAATGTTGTTGAAAACATAAAATTCTTAGCTGCTTGAAAACATGAGCAATAATCTAACATCACCTTTGTTAAAGCTGATTTTCTTTACACTGTGGATCAGTTAGAAAAAATATAATTGTGAGGAATGACTTTATATATGAAAATGTTAGGTTTAATTTTTATAATCCAAGTAAGTTAAAGCAAAATGTGCTCTTTCAGTTAAAATTGTTCAAATATTTTGATGAGGTTTCCTCAACTGTGTTTAAAGAAAGAAAGCTATCCTTAGTTTTGGGATAACTTTATCTTAGTTTAAAACAGTGTCATGAGGATCCCATATCCTAATGAAAATAAACATTTGATCTAACCTTACAAAGTGTTTGTTTTAAGATTTGAAAGGTGTTAGATCTTATTTTCACATCAAAAAACTCCAGGATCAGTTCTTGGTTCTGCCTCAATTCCTACAAGACTCCAAAATTAGTTTTAAACCAGTGTTTTTGTTAATTGATGGTATTTATGTAGCAATGTAGTTTTACTGTATATATAACTTTAATGTCAATGTTTTTTCAGACTTTGAATGTTACTTTTCTTTGCTACTTACATCACTGTCCAATTTGACTTCCATAAACATCTTGTCATAAATATATTGTTTATAGCAAGGAAATTTTTTTTCTGATTAAATGTGATATTTCAAGTACTCTGTAGAGAAAAATACTGTATGCTTGTCTCATGTGAAAGGATACATATGTATGTGAGTGTGCATGCAAATATTGTTTTTTGTATCGTTTAAGTTATTAATGGAAAAGAAGCAGATGGTATTTCCTGTAATTCAGTCTTTGTTCTGATTTTAACCAAGTGGAATAACTTGAATGGTGTTTAGAAGGCTTCCAAGTTCTCTTCAAACATAATTTCTGTTTTTCAGATGGTGTTTAAAGCAAAATTAGAGGTTTGCTTTACCAGGGACATGAATATAGAACAATAAGTATATTGACTTTTAAAATTCAGTGGTAAAAAGACAAGTTTTTTATCAAAAGAAGCTTCTGAATAAATACAGAGCTTACTGAATTTTTAGTATATCGTATGCATCTCAATCTAGCTCCATAAAATAAGGGAATGTGGATCATGCTTTAATTGCCAAGATAGCTGCCTTTTAAAAGAGGAAGATGAATGGATTGCTGAGACTGCCTGGTTACCTTTTCTGCAGCAACCAAATTGGATGAGTACACTTGGGTTACCTGGGACTAAGAAGAGCTGTGTTGTGAGGCAGTGATTGCTGCAGTCCAGGGCTACCTGAACAGCTGGAATGGTCCCTTCCCCACTGTCCCTGTGTTCAGAACTTTCAGCTTTCACTTGACAGACAGCTCTTTTGAACCTCCTCTCATTTAGCTGGTGGATGGTATTGCAAGCTTGAGGCACCAGTTTAAGGTTTGATCCCAGTCTGACTTCTGTCTGGCAGCACAGGTTATGAAATGGATGTGATGAATGGGTGGGTGGTCTCTCAGGAAAATATGGAACTCCATCTTCACATAGTGTAGCTATGAGACAATGGAGCTTGATCCGGACTTTCTTAGAGTTAGAACTAAACCTCTGTACCCAGACACTCTGTGGCTTATTCTGGGGCATATTTATTTGTGGATTATAAATATAAGTTGCAGCCTACTAGGTAGTCCTACTTCAATGCTTGCCTTATTTGTATGTTGGAGGAAGCAAGGTGAAGCTAAACTGTTCATGCTAAAAATGGTGGCTTTTTTTAATGGTGGGTTTTGTTTTTTTGGTTTACAATAATATTTTTAATTAGTGTATATAACAGTGCATGCTATTTTTGAGTTACCTGTAAGATACTCAAGAACTTGATGGTGATTTATACAATGTGAAATATGTTGAAATTTTAAATTTGTACAGAGGTAGTTTTCAAAATACAGCCTAACTTGGTAGCCATAGAATCATTAAATGCATGTTGTATTAAATATTTCATGTTGGGTGTAAGTCAGAATTATCTGAAGGGCTGATCTTTGTAGCTTTTATAGGTGAAGGTAGAAACCTATATACAGATACTAAGCAAATTTAATACATATATTTTCCCAATTATTTTAGTTAATACATCAACTAACTAGTATTCTGCAAGAGTGTGACATGTATTTTTTGATCTACATATTATTAGGTTTATTTTTGCAGAGAAAATTGAATGCTTTAACTAGTCTTGTGAATGAATTATAAGAAATAAAGTATGTATTTATTTTAAAATAGTCAAATTACAAAATAGAAGTTATACCCATTTAAAAAAGAACAGTGTACACGGAGGCACGTCTATATAAAAGTCATATAGTGCTAAATAGTATGTAAATTCCTTTTATACAAATGTAAATTGTGTATAATATGGCTTCATGGAATATATTTACATTATGTGATTCATTGAAGGCTGTCTAGGCAGAATATGACTTCTAGTTCAAATATATTTGGAAAAAAGTATACGACTTTCGATTATGTCTTCCTATTTAATTCAAATAGCATTGTAATTTTAGAAAAATGTTTTTTCACTGTTTGTTAACTTGTAAACATTTCTGCTAACTTCAGACTTTGGAAGGCTGTGCTTATTTATTTTTAATAGGAGAAATTGTCTTACCCAATGTTGTGTAAAGTTGTAACAACGCAGAGTGGCTTCTTACGTAATTCCCAGTTTTTACTATCAGTTTTTTTAAGGTAATATTTTATTAATTGAACTTCTGTTTTCTTCCAGCTGACAGCACGATCGCTACCTTCCATACAGTCTGATGAGAGACTACAACCTCTGCTTAATCATCTCAGGTAGCATAAACTGAAAGCATGAGTATATTCCTTCATACAGATTAAAATAATTGTATTAGTAGAATGCTTTAGGTACAGGGATTTTTTCAGACACCTCATCTGTGTGATTGGCTTTGGAAAAAACCCAAAAGTAACCCTTCAACTTAAGCAAAGCTTTATAAATCACAGGATCAGAGATCACAGAACATTCTAAATTGGAAGGGACCCACAAGGATCATTGAGTCCAGCTCTTATGTGACTGACATGAAATATAATTTATAGAACTAGGGTTGCTTCTAAGTAATAAAAAATTATTTGTAGCTTTTATAACATTTTTTATAGTGTGTGCAAAGTTGTTAAGGTTCTTTATAAAAAAACAGATTCCAAGTTACACTGCTTAGAGCATGGACCTTCCTTGTTGCATGTATTCTGTGCTGATTTTGGAAAATTTCACTGTCATTGATGAATGGAGTCCTAATTTGTTCTTTTAATGGACCTAAGGAGATTGCTGAAAGTGAGCCATTAGAGTATGTTCCAACAAAACTAAATAGTCTGCCTCACTAGTGGTATGTGTATATATATATATATTTGTAGGAAAGGGAAGAAGAGTAAGAAAAAAAACTTTCCTGATGTTCTTCAGGTTAAGCATCTGGTCTTTTTCTTATATATGTGATTGCTTTTTACCACTATATATGGGAGAGTTTTCTTCCTATGGTAGTATGCAGGGAGGACAAGATCCATACAATTAGAGGAAGATGGCTTAGAATCATAGAGTAATTTAACTTGGAGTGAACTTCTGGAGATGATTTAGTGGTTAGATCAGGTTGCTCAGGTATTTATTTCTGTTGAATTTTTAATATCTCTAAGGATAGAAATTTACTTAAATACTGGATGTCAGTAATGAAATCTCTGTTTTTGAACATTAAGATCACTGAAATTATGTTGGATGAATTAGAAATGGAATTGTTGAAGCTCCATCATGACAGCACTGCAGAGGAATTAGGACGCAGGTCTAGTTAGCATGCTCCTTATTTCCTGTGGTGCTCTACTGCTTTAGGTATCTGTACCCAAAACCTGACATTTTATTTCGATTTAAAAAAAAAGTTTTATAATTTTTAATTTATAGGAAGAGGTTAATGTTTTGTTGTTTCTAGTGGAAATCAGAATAGGAAAAATAGCTTTTTTATATCTCTGCTTATTTACATATGATTGAACTTTGTTCAAGAGCAATGAATGAAAGCAAGTATTGCAGTGTAACTGTTACATAGCTGGTTAGGGATACTTCTGAATGCCAATAACCTTCAATGTTATTGCTACCATACATCTCACTGGGATTTTAAAAAATACGCCTCAATGGCATGCCTTTCTCCATTTGAAGATAAAGGGCAATTAAGTTAGCTTTTTATGACCTGTACTCTCTAGGAGTAATTACTGAGAAATTGGAAATTTCTTTTGATATATGCTGTGTGTCTGTGTAAGTGGAACCAGCTTTCAGTATCACAGCAATCAGTCCTGTCTATGCTTTTTTTTTTTTAAATATGGGAAAAGGTTGCCAAAAAAAAGTTACTTTAACAGAGGTGCTGTATCCCACATTTATGCTACTTGTTGTACATTCTTATGTTATCTTGGTACCTATGTTACACAACTGGTAAGTTACTTCCATTTTGATTTTGTGAAAATGGAGGGACTGATTCCAGTATTTTTTGTCACCAACTGAAAAAAATCATACAAATGCTTCCAAGTTACCTTTTTGCAAGTTCGTTTAAAATGGAGAAAATACATCAAACCTTACAACTTGAAAAGCAGGCTCTGGCAGTAAACAGGTGACCAAATAGGTCATCTTTGTTATTTGTTTCTGTGAATCTGTGATTCATTGTGCTTCATCTTACTCATAAGAAAAGAGAATATTAGTTAGTTGTAGACTTTTCTCTGCCTTCATTGTGTGAATTCTTACAGCAGTATTTTATTTTTGGCATATGTCAATAGAACTCTATCAGGGGAGCAAAAGCTTAGATAGAAATGTATGAAAAGAGCATCCAGTGGAAGGTTACAGAGTATTGTTTAGTTGTTAAAGCCCAGCACTTTTTTTGGCACCCATTCATATCTGCTTGTGACTTACAAATTAGCTAGTCCTCAGAAAAAGTGATTATGTCACCTCAGAAAAGATTACTGTGGATTATGTCCTCATAGATATTGTAAACCATTCCCTTTTTTTTTCTTTAATGGACGTAACATATGTTTTGTAATTGGATAGTTCTAGACTAAATATATATTTTGTCTGTGATTAGATACTCTTTTTGTCCAATTCTATTTCATTGGTGCTTTCTAATACTACTCATAATAGATCAAAAAAAGAAAAAAGAGAACATTTTTAGTTAAAATGTTAAAACATTTGCTGCAAGGTTGCGTTTAGGGATTTCCCATGCTCACAGTAGGCTACAAAGAGATTTAAATTGCTAAAACTTTAGCAATTTAATAGAGATGGAAACTTTGTCTAAATGCATGAGAAGAACAGTTCTGCAACTCCTGGTTTATATGGGGTGTGTGATGACATTATAGGGATGTAATATTCTACTGTTTAAAATCTTCAGCAGGAATAATTTTGAATAGACTAAAACTGTTGTTTGTGATCCCATCAAACTACTATAGGACTGGGCCTATTTATGAATTACAGGAAGAAGCTGAGTTGACTTTATTTAGTCTGCTTAAAGAGAGGCTTAGGGATGATCAAATAGCAGCTTACAACTGTTTGAAGGACAAACATGATGGTGTTGGAATTCTCGATGGTCAGAGGATATAACAAATGACAGTGGTCACATACAACAGCTTGGGAGGTTTAGATCAAACACTCGGAAAAATGTCTATACTAGAATGATGGTGCAGCAGATTATACAATGATATCGAATCTTGGTTCATGAAGATTTTTAGGATTCAGCTGGAAAAAGCCACGGCTCGCCTGACTAGTGTTGACAGTAATCCTATTTAAAGTGGGGTATGGGACTAAATGGTCTTCTAAAGTCCTTTACAACCACCACTGTATGATTCTCTTAATTCTGTCTTTAAGTGATAGTTCATAAGGTTGATACAGAAACCAAGGGTTTTGCAAGACTGGATTTTTTTAATAGATAATGCAATACTCATGCAGACATATTCACCTTCCTTCTCACCTATGCTCATCTCACAAGCAAGTAAAGAAGAATGCACACCTTGATGGACAGTTGTTATTTATTATCCTCAACATCTACAAAGTACCCTTCATACCCTCACTAAATCTTGTAATACACTAACACATCCATGAATAATACAATATTTATCAAAACCGTCCTACAGCTGTTTATTTGAAAGACATAGATCCCATTCTTGGAAGAATTGAGGTAGTGGAAGTTTCTTATTGGTCAACAGCTGTGCAAATGTATGTTTTGATCTTTAGTCGCTAGGTGTTTTAGAAAACTTCTGGTAACTAAGATATTGGATTTTAGAAAAGCAGATTTTGAGTGATTGAGTCAGGCTGAATCGAGAGACAGGAATTTATATATGGAGATAAAACAAAACTTTTTAAAGTGAAAAGTGAAGACATTGCTGCTTGCATTCCAGTAAACCATGAAAATAAATATTTCTAGGTGAGTAAGAAGGTCAGGAAGTAAGCTCAAGAGGTATGACAAATAAAAGAAAAAATGAGTCCAAAATAAGAGCTAAAACTGAAAGCAAAAGATATAAGAAAGTGAGAGTGATCACAAACGTGGTTAGTTTGTGTTGTAATGTGTTTTCAGATCAGCAGTAGGAAGCTGTTTGCCTACATTTAATCCTGTGAAAAAAATGAGGACCATTGTTCATAGAACAAAGAATAGTCTTAGATTTTTATTTTTATTTTTGCAAGATTCTTGAGATTTTTCTACTAGAACTGTAGAGAAAATAATGGCAATCTGTGGAGAAAGCAGTGTGATTTTTTTATGATGAAACCAAGGGACTTGGAGAATCTCTACCGTAGAAAATCAGAAGACCTGGAACCTAAAACTGCAAACCTGAAAGCTTTAGTCCCTTGAGCTCCTTGGGACAGGAATCCAAGAGCTTATCTGCCAAAGGCCATATGGCTAGTGCTGGCCTTTGTGCCTAACCCTAGTCTACCACGTATTCTGGATAGATAAAGCTCATACTCTTTTTCAGAGCACCACCTTTGAAGGCAATTTGTGTAGGGTTCAGCGCTTTGGTGAGTAGTGTCAAGTATCAAGAAAATTTGACCTTGCAAAGGTCATATGCTGCTTTTTAATGTAAAAAATTAATAACTTTTCCTGTTTGTGTACCATGATGAAGATATTTGACCTTTTCAGAGTCTGAAAAGTAGAATTTTTTCTTCTTCCCCTCAACCCCTCTTAGCGCTGAGTTTTCTCTCCTTGCAAGAGTTTTCTACCAGGTCCAGATATAATGGTCAGTAAGATTCAGAGAGCATGTCCTCTTTTAACAGTAACTTCTGAAGTCTTACTTTGTTCACTTGTAGGAAAACTTCTGTCTTCTCTTTGGACCTTCTCTTCCCAGGCCAACCCTTTCTGTGGAAGCTAGGAAAAAGTAATTTTCTTTAGCTTAACAATTTTTTTCAGTATTAATATGATTCTAATAAATACTTTAGGATATAAGCAGGTGATCTAAAATTATTATGGTGGAGCAGCTTAAGAAGTTACCAGCCCTCATCCTGGGATGTGATCATTTACCGGTTTTCCTAATTGGTTGTTTATAAAAAAAAAAAAGTTGCCTAAGAAACAACTGTTGTCTGTTGTTCTATGCTTCGATTGTAATATTTTGGGCACTGTGATTTCTATTTTGTTTATAGTTTGCCTAAGTAAATTGATGCAGATCTGTTTCTACAAGGGAATTTAGATAATTCTATAGTAAAATTCATGGTAATAGACATACACAGCTCAAATACTTTAAATTATTTATCTTATTGTGTATTATGTTGTTGTGTAATGAAAAAAATCTATTAAGTACAGCAGGCTTTCCTAGTGCTCCAGCGTGTGCGAGAAGTAAACCTAAAGAATAAATGAATGCACTATAATTAAACAAACTATTGGTACTCTAGTAAAATCAACTGTTCATTATATACTTTTCATACTTTATGGTATTGGAATGCCACAAAATAATTTGCAGCACCTAGTATTGTCATTTAACAAAATGTCTTTTTTTCTGGAGTTAAAACTCTGCACGCTGTTGAAAGATTTAAGAAAGATCTAAGAAGTTAGGTAAAAAATCCCTCTTGCACAAGGATATTTGTTCTTACCCAGGTTTTGAAACCTGCTTTTTGGATGAGTATGCTGTATCCAAAGCCCCTGTTTGCTTTATTGCCTGCTGTGCTGTCAGCTCTTGACTTTGGTTAGGTTCTACTGTAAGCATTTCTCTGGTCCTGTTCTGCAGCCTTGCATATATCCTCATTCATGAAGTCTATATATTTAAAAGTAAAAACTGGGCATTAGATGTTGAATTTGATTTGAGGTTACTTTGGTGACAATGTCTGATGTGCGACTGTCTCTGCTGTAGTCTATGGTTACAGCTGGTTGCATGGTGTTAGGAAGAGCACTCCCAGCAGCTTGAGGGAGGTGATCCTTCCCCTCTGCTCAGCACTGGTGAGACTGTATGTGCAGGGCTGTGTCCAGTCCTGGTCTCCCCAGTACATATGAGAAGAGGCTGAGAGAACTGTGACTGTTCAGCCTGGAGGAGATGTGTTTCGGGACAGTGTGAGTGTGAATCTTAGCAATGCATATAAATAGGTGTCTGTATCAGAGGAGGAATAAAGAATACAGAGTGAGTCTCTTCTCAGTTGTATCCAGTGATAGGCCAGGAGGCAATGGGTGCAAACTGATATACAGGAAATTCCTCTTAAATAAGAAAATGATTTTTTTACTGCCAGGGTGGTCAAACATTGGAACAGGTTGCTCAGAAGTTTGAGTCTCTGTCCTTGGAGATGCTCAAAACCCAGCTTGATGAGGTGCTAAGCAACCTGCTGTAGCAAGCACATGTTTTGAGCAGGGGGTTGGACTAGATCGTCTTCAGTGGCCTCTCTCAACCTAAACAGTAGCATGATACTGTCATGACTCCTCACCGCTCTTTCCAGACAGAGGGGGTAGGGAGCATTTCTTTACTATATTGGCTCTAAAGTTGGTTTTATAAGTGTCAATTACTTGGTTTCTGGTTTTGCTGATATAAAATAATTGCAGCCTATAATTGATAAAATAATTTCTTTCTACATTCGTATACTTAAAAAAATATTGTTTTGAGCAGCTTTAAATGGTACTCTACTGTTTACTTTGTTTTTCAGCCATTCTTATGTTGGCCCAGATTACAGCGCCCAAAAGAACACTGGAAAAATTTCTCTAGAGCAGATCGATTCTGTAAGTCCTCTGTGTTTCTGGAGTTACGTAGTATGTTGAAACATAACTTTTTAAATTCAAATACTTTATGTACAAACAACATAAAAAATGTTTCTCATTTTTTTATTCATATTTTATTTTTAACTGTTGAATGAAATTGTGATAAAGTTCAAAATAAAGCAGAATTAACTGAAAATGCCTCTAATCGGGGCTATAATGAATTGCCTAATTTTCTGCTTAATTTTGTGTTCTTTCACAAATAGCTAACATAATTATAAGCAGAGTTTAACAAAATTTTCTTATTGAATAATCTTGCAAACCATGATGTTTAGTTTATGATTATTCCATTCCAGTATTAGTAATTTCGCTGCTCTTTTTTTGACTTACAGAAGGGTTTTTGAAAACAAGAAAGTAAATAAAATGGATTGTAAAACACACATGAATGTTACAGAGTCAATTAAAAACACATTGTAACTATTTTATCTGAATTTTAAGAAATGTGTGTATTTTCAGTGTCCGTCTTAACCATCCTCTGGTAGTGAATTCAATGGCATGACTCACATGTTAAAAAATAAAAATGCAAAGCCTAAGTAAAATTGAATGTTGCATGTTTTCTGTTCTCTGGGATCTTGCTTTATGCCAAATAGTATTTTTCAGGGAGTAAAACCTGCAGATTAGTTGCAAGGAATTTTACTCTTGCTTGTTGTTTTTCAAAGATGTTTTTTAGAAAAAAGTCCCCTTCCCTAGCCCCCAGAAACTCTTACATAGGTCACTTTGCCGTTCCAGCAGCTGAAATAAGGAAGAGACAAGAAGTATTGTAATAGAATTGTGGATATATGTTTCCTGACAGCAATTAAACCTGTGTTACTTTGTAGCTGAAGATAATCTGTATTCCTCTGTCCTTTGGCTTTTGAGATGGGTGTTGGATTTGATGGCTTACGGACGCACTTGTGTTATGGTCAGTCCCAGAGCTCTCTGTACACGCATAGCTTTTCTTCCATCCATTGGCATTTTCAAGTGGAGCTAGTTAATAATCACAAAAAGCATGTATCCTACAAATTAGATGATCAGTATGCCTTAAACAGGAATTTTTCTCTTGCCAGCTTTCTGTGAAGTCGTTCCCTCTCTGCATGCGGCAGTTGCACAAAGCGCTGCGCGACAACCATCACCTCCGTCACGGGGGGCGGATGCAGTATGGGCTGTTCCTAAAGGGCATCGGCTTGACTCTGGAACAGGCACTGGAGTTCTGGAAGAAAGAATTTATCAGAGGAAAAGTGGATGCAGATAAGGTAACTCAGCAAATGAAAAATATCTAAATATGTGAATGTGAGGGTGTAGTTGATGTGTACGTTGCGTTACAGATTTGAATAGGTGCTTGTTAAAGTAATTGGGCAAAAGGCACAGTAATGTATTTTAAAGGTGGGTTTTTTTCCCTCTCTTTGCTTATGATTGTAGTAATTTTGTTGGGCATTTGCCTGAACTATGGATAAAAAAGGCAAGCTACAAAGAGACTTTTTACTGATGAGTACTAGAAATATCTTACTTTACCATTAGATTACTAGGAAGCCAATGTCCTTTGTGAAATACAGGTACTATGTGACTAAATTAATTCACCAAGCAGGTAAGTGACCACAAACATCTGAAAGACAAGGTTAACTTTTTTTGTTGGTTGATTAAAAAATATATTAATTGGACATCTGTGTGTGAGGTAGGCTTGCCTTAGCGAATTTACAGTCTAAGAATAAAAAAAGAAACTGGAGATGAATGGAGACAGAACAATATGTTCAAGGAAATGGTGAAAAAATGCTGTTCGGTGCAATGGGAGACATTACTGATATATTCATTGGCCTAACCCTTGCTAATATTTTTGATAGTATCATGAGTGAGGAAGGTGTAACATATATATATGCTATCTCTTTGAGAGCATGAAAAATACATGCTAATTTTTGAAGGATTGTGACCTGCTCTTTAACTTGAACAACTTAGGTCGAATGAAGTAGGTTGCCTCTGTTTTTCTAGCTCTTTATATGTGTTATGATTTAAGAGGAGATCCTTAATTTGTTAAAAAAGAAATCCAAAATGCATTTCTGTAGAAAAGTTTCAAGAACAGCTCTGAAGAGAGGTAATAAAATTTTTAATGGAATGCCAATTACTTCCTAGTTGTATTGAGTTTGCATGGCCAGGTTTTGGTAGGGGATGAGGCTACAGGGATATGGCTTCTGTGAAAAGTTGCTAGAAACTTTCTTCATGTCCGGCAAAGCCAATGCCAGCTGGCTCCAAGATCACTGGCCCAGGCCAAGCCCATCAGTGATAGGCATAGCAACTCTGGGACATTTCTGAACATATTCAAGAAGGAGGAAGAAAAATTTGGTGCAATAGCAGCTTCATCCAGAGAGAGAAGAGTTGAGACTATGTGAGAGGAACAGCTCTGCAGACCCCACGGTCAGTGGAGAAGGAGGGGAAGGTGCTGCAGGTGCCAGAGCAGAGATTCCCCTGCAGCCTGTGATGCAGAGCATGGTGAAGCAGCTGTCCCCCTGCAGCCCGTGGAGGTCTGCGGTGGAGCAGAGATCCACCTGCAGCCCATGGAGAACCCCAGGCCAGAGTAGGTAGATGCCCAAAGGAGGCTGTGATTCCACAGGAAGCTTATGCTGAAGCAGGCTCCTGGCAAGGACATGTAACGCCAGGGAGAGAGGAACCCACTCTGGAGCAGGTTTGCTGGCAGGACTTGTGACCCCGTGGGGGACCCACACTGGAGCAGTCTGTTCCTGAAGGACTGCACCCCATGGAAGGTACCCATGTTGGAACAGTTTGTGAAGAACTGTAGCCTTTGGGAAGGACTCATGTTGGTGAAGTTTGTGGAGGACTGTCTCCCATGGGAAGGACCACACACTAGAACAGGGGAAGAGTGTGAGGAGTCCTTCACCTGAAGAGGAAGGAGTGGCAGAGACAACGTGTGATGAACTGACCGGAACTCCCATTTCCTGTCCCCCTCCATCATTGAGTGGGAAAATCAGGAGTGAAGCCAAACCCAGGAAGAAGGGAGGGGTGGGGGAGAAGGTGTTTTAAGATTTAGTTTCATTTCTCATTACCCTACTCTTATTTGATAGGTAATATATTTTCCCCAAGTCAAGTCTTTTGCCTGTGACAGTAACTGGTGAGTGATGTCTCCCTATCCTTATCCCAACCCATGAGCCCTTTGTTATATTTTCTCTCCCCTGCCCAGCTGAGGAGGGGAGTGATAGAGCAGCTTTGGTGGGCACCTGAGATTCAGCCAGGGTCAACCCATGGCAGTAGTTGAATTCAGGAAAATCCAGACTTTTCAATTGCCATTTCCTGTGCTTAAAGGAAACTGAAAGAATAAAAGTAAGCTATTAGAAACAATAACTGTATAAAGATACACATTTATTTCTATTTTCAAAAAATATTGGGAGAACATACCTGATTCCACCTACTTGAGCTTTGACTGAGTATGTACATGCACGTGTATGAAGACATGTATGCACCTTGGATCCTATTTTCAATCACAGGTTTATGACTTTCTACTGTAGCATCTTTGTTAATAGGCCCTAGAAATAAATGAAGTTTTATGATCCTATGTTTAGCTTCAATAGTTAGCATATTGTGAATCAAGCAAGGGGTTGTAGTTACTGCATTTGTCATAAGCAGGCTTCTATTTCCATGTAATTTTGGTTCTTCTCAAGTTCTAGATAATGAGCTTCAAACTGGGGTAAAAAAGAAAACTAATTTTTCACACCTCCAGCTGAAATTAGTGGCCTGTAATTTTTCACAGTAAAATGTCATACAATATTTAATGTCCTGAAAAAATGAAGATTAATACAATTGTTATTGGTATTTTCTTCTTTTGACGTTTTTGTTTTCTGGCATTCATGCCATTGTTTCTTTCCTGTAGAGTGGAGATAATTATACTGTTTTATCTTACTGGAGTATTGTGAATATACACATGCGATATTTTCTAAATATTAAGGTTAATTGTGTAGTTACCAACTGGTATTTTGCAAAGAGTGAGTGTTCAATTTGCTTCAAATGGTTATGATTTCAAAATTATTTGTTCGCATTTGTTTTTAATGGATGCAACATCTATGCCAGTTTTCAATCCAAAGAATTCTTGGCAGACAACTTCAATCTTTAGCGGGATAGAAGTTACCTTGAACACATCAGCAGCAAACTGGCGTGCATGTCTCCAGGCTAAGTGCAGGCACATTGACAATTTACACCAAAAAGATCTCCTGTGTTCTGAATCACTGATGTGAACATGCCTCAGGGCTCATTGATAAGAACACCGCAGAAAAATTTTTAAGGAATTATATTTTACCTTTAGAGAGGAATCTGTGAAGTATATTGTAAGTGAAGTGTGAAACCATGTAGTTAGTGGGGGAAAAAAATAATCAAGTACTGCCTATAAAGAAAGCACTGAAACTGGTACAGATGCTCTGTTGGTGGGGTGATGAGGAATGATCATGTACTGGCATGTTCACAAAGAGACAAATGCAGAGTGCATTTTTTTGTTTAGCCACTGCAATTAAAATTACTCTGCAAATTGCTAGGTTAAGAGTGCCTAAAAGGTGAATTATTCTTGTTCAGGTGAAAGGATCAACTGTCAAATAATGGTAGATGCGTTACTTCTGACTGAATGGTTGTGCCAATTGGCTTCATAACCTCAGTATTGTTTTAAGACTGGTTTATTTTTTCTATAAATTATAATCTTACTCTAAACAGATATTAATTCTCATAGATTCTTTCACATTCTGTCTTTCATGCTTAAAAAATCCCCATCCAATCCAAAAACGTAGGGGGGGTAGGGGAACATGTAACTCCAGTGTGCTTTAAAAATGCTTGAAATACAAAAGTAATAAGATGACAAGACAAATGAAATAATTGCAGTACAGATGTACAAATTATTTGATAGTTGGAAAATAAAGTCCTTAGTAGTAAAGATCATTATAGTGGAGATCATTACTGTTTTCAGATATTTTTGTATGATTAGTCTGTGAATGTGAAAAGGAAGAGTTGAGAGATAATGCAGTACTTCAAACGAAGGAAAGAAGGGATGGAGAATCAGTTTCTTTAACGGATTATTCAGTTACTTCTTTAGCTAATAGCTTGGCATCGTGGTTTTGATACAGATGGGAGACTTTAAGGCAGCCCATCACTTTTTGCTTTCTTTTGCTGTATATATACTTGCGATATATATTCTCTTTCTTAGCAGTAATTGGTGTATGGTGGTACAAAATGCTCTCTTCTAGTACTCTGATTATTTACTGCTGTGTACAGAAGAACAGTTGCTAGTTGTGCACTTCTGTGTTGAAAAATAATTCCTTTGGTATTGCAATTTGATATGGCATTGGCTTTTATTATTGTTGCATATACTACTGAGATGTATCTTATAATTGTACATGAGTTTGGGGGTTTATTTATTTAATAAATCTCCAGAACTTAAGTGTTACTAAAAATTATCCTGATGATAGAAAAGCTTTCTTGTCCTTGTGTCTTCTTATTGAAAAAAAGGCACGGCTCTTTAGCCCTTGTATTTTCGGACTCTTTCCTCAGATGTGGCGACGCTCAGGCTAGTGGAGCGTCATTCTTTCTGACTCAGTTTTCCAAATCAACTTACTGCAGTTTCATATGGCTTGTTGTTTTCTATAGCAGTTGATTACAAATGGCAAGAAGCAGGTAGTTTTCTAGTTGTCAGAGGTTCCTGTCTGAGGTATGCCTCTTCATCTCTTCCCACTAGTGAAGGTCCTCATGACAAGCCATTTTGCTGGAAGAAGAAAAAGTTTACACAGATTAAACCTTGATCAGAGTCTGTTGTTGGTAAAGAAACAAACCCTTGATAATTAAACTTTTGAACTTCAGTTGATTAATATTTTGTAGATGTTTCTTCCACACGATGATCTTGTATGAAACTGAGGACAGACAACGTGGTGGCCATATACTGCATCAATATGCAAAGGAATAAGTCTCCTACTCTCTTAAGTGATGAAACTTTGGGATGAAGATACGTCCCAATGAGATAGTCCCAGTGACTTGATTTTCCTGGCTCTTTGATTCCTTTTCCAGATCATCTTAAGAGGTTCTTGAGTCTGGAGTTAAGTGAGACTTTACCTTGATTGCAAACAGCTGGTGATGAATGTTTCTGCCAAGACCAGCCAGAAATTCCATGAGGGTAAGCCTGGACTTGAGATCTCATGAGATCCTTTCCAGCCTGAATTACCCTGTGATTCTGCAGACAGGTCTGAATCCAGGTGGAAGTACATTTTTTGTGAGAGCCAGCCACTAGAGGGAGACAAGATTGTAAGGAATAAACAAATGTAATTTATAGATATACATTAAAGTGCTTATGCTCTAATGCTTTGTCAGTCTATACAATTATATTATTAAAAAACCCTGTGTATTTAAATGAAAATAGAAATAGACACCTGATAATCTGCCAGGTCAGTGCTTTTAAGCATGTACAACTATCTCCAATTTTTCCCAGTCTGTCCCCAACTATTCCAGTTTATAATACGTGGATAATGCATGGTTCTTTAAAATAACCTCCACCCCCTCAGATCCCTAGGAATATTTTCTTTATCAATTAGTTGGTTATGTTTGGTTTCAGTATTTTACTTCCTCATTTGTTTGAAATTTGGGGGCTGATTTGCTGTTAGATTTTTATTTTTTACTTGCCCCCTTATATTGGGTATTGCTGCCTACTATTTTGGGAATATCTTTTGATTAATAAATCAGAAAAGGATCTTTATTTTGTCACATTTTTAATTATAATTGAATGTAATTTACTACTTTTATTCTTGAATTATTTAAACTTTACAAATCTGAAGCATGTTGAACAGCAAGCCTCCATATTTAATATCTTAGAGATAAAACTTTAAATATAATTGAAATCCCTCTATGTGGATTACAATCTCATTTTTTAAAAATTATACATTAGTCATGTAAATAGGTAGCCAGGTTTGAATTCTCCTGAGATAGATAAAGGCTACTATAGAACCTGAAAAAAAATGGTTTTTCCGTTCTATGATATATTAAAAAAAATGTTTAATAAATATGCAACATGTATTAGCTGTAAAATCTCCTGAATTCTCTAGAAGTGGAGTAGTGTGTCATGGTAACGAGGCATTAATATCGTAAAGAACATCGTTCTTGCTTTCATCAGTTATCAGGGGTCTAGATATTCAGTTTCTTGATTAAATTGTATTTTTGTGTTAAACTTATCATAAAATGAAAAATATTTTTTTTCCTTCCACAAGTGACTGTAAAAATTAGTTTCAGTAGAACCACTTACTGTCTGTATTTGTCTTTGATAATTTGGAATTTATGATTTCATACTCTAGTTGTAGTGAGATAGGACAAGTGGATTTTAAAGATTCTGAGTGAATAATTTTTAGTATTTATTGGTAAAATTATATTTCACTTGTAACATTATTATATGTTGAATTCTTTAACTGAATGAAAATAAGCTTTAATTGCCATTAAAATTGGGTTATTTTTGGCATAATATCTCACAGTATGTGTGTTAATTCTAAACAAGATTGTTGCAATCATATATTATCATTTTTTATAGGTGGGAACTTGTCCTTTGTGTGCTGTGCACATCCATTTGTGCTTGCTAGCATTCTACTCCCTTCTCTTTTAGAGGGTTTCAGAATTTTGAAAGCTTATCTGAGTCATGGCTGGGCTTCGCGAACGAAGATTTGGGAAGGCTTTATCCACATTTGTAACAGGCACGTTGGTGACTTATGAGGCCAATACGTGACAGACATATCCGGTTGCAAAAGGCACAACAGAAAGACTCCTTAGATGAAGTATTCAGCAAGACACGGTTCTTCCTGCGTTGCCTTTTCTCCTCGAGAGAGATCCTGCGTGTGTTCTCAAAGGCTTCCGCTGCGTTATAGATGCTGTGTCTCCAAGCCTCCCGATTTGAGGCCAGAGTGGACCAATTATGGTGATCAATATGGCCAAGGCTGAGATGTTGTTTCAGGGAGTCCTTGAATCTTTTCTTCGGGGCTCCTCTCTTGCGGCAGCCAGTGGCAAGTTCACCATAGAGCAAGATCTTAGGGAGGCGGTGGTCCTTCATCCTTGAGACGTGCCCTGCCCACCGCAGCTGTGTTCTCATCAGCATGGCCTCTACACTTGTGACTGCTGCTTGCTATTGACCAAAGCAGTAGGAAGGAGATCTGTCATGGATTCTGGAGGCGAGAGGACTGAGAAAGCACACTCACAGCAGTTGCATTTGATTGTATTCCAAGAAGTAGAATGCTGAGGGACCTGGCTTAGTGGTGGATTTGGCAGTGTTAGGTTTATGATTGGACTCGATCTTAGAGGTCTTTTCTATCCTAAATGATTCTGTCGTCATACTTGAATGACTTCTTGCCGAGTACTGTTAAATTTTGCTAAGTCATAGGAAGGAACTGGGATAAGATTCCTCACTGACTGTATCAAATGTATATATAATTAGCAGTGCCTGTAAAGATATAACCCTGGCCTTTGGCTATGGGGAGGTCCCTATTAGCGTTGTCAGTGTTACTTCTATTTAGTCATGTGGACACAACCACTCTGCAAAGACTGCAGAAAATTAGCTCATGTAATCAGAGCTAGAGATAACTGTTTGCTTCCTGTTTAATTAAACATTGTGAGATCAAATCAAAATAGTTTAAAGTTTGCATCAGATATTGATTTTTATTAGGACTTAGATACAAATAATAGTATGAAATTGCTGTCATTAAAATAACGTGCCATCATGTATTTATGGATGTTGATGCCTGATAGGATTAATGATACAAGTTTTATGAAGCAGTTGATATGATTCTGCTTTCCTGAAAGATAAAAAATTCTGACTTTGCTGCAAAGGGATTTACCAGCAACATCTACATTGTTCACTATCTTCACACAAATATATGCAAGTTTGTAGGTGTTGCTACTCTGGTCTCTTTAATAAACTAAAAATATAGACTTGTTCTGTGGCTGTTTCTCTCATAGTTTATTTTACTTTTATTTCCAAATTAGACAAGTAGATTAAGCACATCATAGCTCTGGCTGACATATGGGAAGTCAGATGATGAGAAATCAGATGTGAATATAAGATTAGGTATTCTTTGTGATGCTTGGTGGAAGTGTCCTAGCACTTACTTCAGGAAAATAAGATGAAAGTAATACATTTTTTCCCCATTCTTGCCCATAAGCTATGTACATAGTCATCACTGAAAAGGTACTGTTAACTTATAACTTTATGTAAACATAAATATATAAACAAACACACAGACTCACCCCCCACTCGGACTGCGGCACCCCACCTCCCAGTGGTAGATGCTGTTTCAGTTCCTTTTGGCGGGTGAATAATCTGCAACTTCATTTGGTACTGTTTTCTTTCAGTCTGCATTAGAATTTTGTTTTGACTGCCACATCTGCAGTTCTGAGCTCTATAAGGAATAAAAACAAACCAAACACTTCTTCACCCCTTACTTGTAAGGATTTATTTTACTTTAACAATACTGCCTGACCTTTGAAACCCAAGGTTTATCAGTAAAGTTAAGGATGCTAAAATGGAAATGTCTTTGGGCCATAATTACATTTTAATTATGCTCTGTAGCTAATGTGGATGCATATTAAGCTCAGTCATATTTCTGTGTATTTCCCTCTGAAACTTTCTTTTCTCAAATTACAAATCAGCATATCAGTGTATCTTACAGTTTTCTAAGCTTATTGAATATTGATAAAAATCCATTTCAGTGTCATTTTATATTTTAATTTTTTTGTTACAGGAACTTTGTTTTTTAAAAAACCTTATAATTAAAAAAAGTTAGTTTTTGCATAATAGATTCAAAATCTTAAAGCAGTATTTCTTAAAAGAAATGGACTTGTTATAAAACTATTATTTTTCACCTTATTTTTGTTTCATGGGTGTTATTCTAATAGACCACAACTGATGATGACAGACTAGAAAACATAATATATTAGACTGTGATATACATGAAGGTTATTGTGTGGGCACATAAATAAGAATCACAGTAATAAGTGCTATGGTGAAAATGTGTAAATGTGTGCTCTTTCACTCTAAGCACGTGATTGTGCTTTTCAATTTTCTCAATTATTCTAGTTAAAACTAGAATTCTCCAGTCTTTGTTGTGAAGCAAAAGTTATGGTGGCATTTTCCCGTGATTATTCCCTTTAAAGTACTTTCATTTGTTCAGCTTTTTTTTTAACCTGTTAAAAATGTATCTGCCTTTACTTTTGATTTTCAGTTTTCATCATATGACTTACATTAAAAGGGAAAATTTTGGACAGTCTTGCAGCCTGTGGCATGTCTTAAGGACAGAGAAGAGCTCTAGCTACATAATTGCTTTTCCAGGACATCAGTTACAGTGCTGGCATAATTTTAGTGATGTTTTTAACTGTGCTAGCTACCGTAAAAAGAAATAGGATCAGTTTTTGTAGTTGTTACATATTAGGCACCAAAATCTATGTTTAGTAAGCTACTGTATGAGCTGATTAGTGATAAGGTTCTTACACTGAAAAGAGTGAAAGCAATAATTATCTTTTCTGTACTAAAACTAATTTAGATCAGGATCTGCTCTCTTATGACTTGTTTTATTCCCAGCAACACACTGCTGTAGATATTACATGCTGTAGTATCTTTTTAGAATTGTATGTATAAAAACAGATGTTGAAGCCAGACCTTGAATTTTGTAAGATTCCTTTTGTAGTCTTGAACTGCTTGTCAGTCTTGCACTTTATTATAGGTGTAGAAAGATTGTGTACTTTTTAGAAGAGGTTTCTCTTTTATTGGCAGTCACAGCAGCAGTGAGAAAGTCATTCCATGACATTTTAAGAAAAGTAATGGATGGATTGATTTACCTATATGGTTGATAAATTTCTGCGTTGAGGGATTGTGAAGTATCTGAATGTCACTAAATATAGAACCTTTAGCTGGTTCTTTCGAACATCTTCTTAACCATACAGCTCTCTCTCTAGCGATCTGCTGAAAAATACCTGTGGTATGTTGCCATACACACCACCAGTTATTGTATTTAAGCTCTTTGGCTATTTACTCCAAGTAAGACTGGGGATAACAGGCTTTGAGATGCAAATCTTTTGATCTGTATCACCTGAATGGCAAGCTGAATTGCATAGCAGATCTCTTCCAGTTGAGTTCCTCTGCTTTTTGAACAGAAAAGTTTTGATAGAATAGTTTCTCAATCTTGATATAATTGCTTGTAAGAATATTTTTAAATTATTTTATTAAACATTCAGATAAACTGACTTCCAAAGCAAATCCCAGAATCCTGTATACTTTGCCTTCTTGTTTTATAATGTCTGTGTAATTGTTGTAATATCATATAACTGTCATATTCCATCTGTCTATATTCAACCAGTAAATTATGGCTGTATTTCATATTCAGTCATCCAGAAAAGCAGCATGTTGTATCAAATGTGCACTCTGCTGATATACCACAGTAGGCATAATGTAAATAAAAATGTACTTTTACTTTCAGAATTAATTTAACATTCTACCACGTCTTTAAAATCTGCTGAATCTCATGAAGACAAAACAGCTCATAGATTATTTGTTCTATGCACAATTGTGTTTTGAAAATTTAATATATTGATTTAGGAAAGTGAAATTACCATGATAGGGCTTAAGTGTTTCAACATGATAGAGGTTACGACTTCTTGAAAGAAGTTTGTGTTCTGATTTTGTATGAAATGTACACTGCTATTTAGCTGTGACACTGAATTCTTCGTAATGGGGTGTGCTCTGAGCTTTTACTGTTTCCTGTATCTCTCTTTAAGTCCACTCAGAAAGGAGAAAAACACAATGTCCCTCAAATATCATTTGTTTGTTTGTTTTCTTTTTCTTTTCTTTTGGTTCCCTGCTGCACATGGGGGAGCAGAAGCATGTGGTCTTTATGGCAAATTTTGCGTTTAAATGCCAATTTATTTTCTTTTTCTGATTCATCTATTTAATGGAGTTGGGTTTGGAGCATGAGAACTGGGGCAATACTAGTGAAACTCTAAGTAACTTTTTTTTTAAAAAAGCAATTACAGTAGTTGGGCTCCTTCTTGTACTTTGTTACCAGAGTTATTTCCCTGGTTTTAGAACTTTACAACAGGCACTATAAAATTAGGTATGTGTTACTTCTGAGACAGTACTTCTGCCAGTGAACCAGACCTTCTTTATTCTTCTGTTCTCATTCTCCCTGCAGTCAAGTAATCTTTTAGTCATCTTTTAATGATGAATTAACAAAAGTTTTTAAAAAAAGATAGGAAAATAGTCTTGTGTATTTCTAAAACAAGCTTTCTTCTGTCGAACGCAGAAAGGCTTTTGTCATAATTGCAGTCTAGAGTTCAAATATGTCTTGATTATAGTGCATTTTGCATAAGATAGAATATGAATGTTCCTTATGTGTAAGCAGTTCTCTTTATTATGACAACAAGGGCTCCTATCTGCTTTTCTTCACTTTTGTTTTCCTTGATCATTATCTTAAAATGTAATTTTGTCTTTTATTGGGCTGTTAATAAAGAAAAAATCTGTTTTTACAGCAGCGTTTTTACAGGGAGAATGCCAGCGTTCTTGAGCCAAACTATGCTGTTTGGAGAGCTCCAATATCTAGCATCATCACACAGAGGCTAATATCTCTCTATGTTCATAGGGGTTGACAAACATCAATTATCCATGTATGGTTTTGTGTTTTAATGCCTTTTGTCATTCTTTTATTACTGCATCAAAAAAGTTAAGTCTACATGTTTCTAGAGTACACTTAAGGAATACTTATCAGCCTGAGGAAATATATTAATTACTCAGCCTCCTTCTAGTTTTATTTTAAGAATTATTTGATCTTTTTTTCCAATGATCAATTTATCTAGAAAATAAATTAATTTGTTTTAATCTGGACTTATACTGAGGAGTTGCTGATATCTTGAAACATTTTATGAATGGAGACTTAATGTCCTTCTGTTCTGTCACTGATCCTTGTCCAAGATGTTTAACCATATTTCAGTAAAAGGCAAGGTTTTTTCCCACAGTTGTATCACATTTTGACAACTTCGTCACTTTGATTGGTTGAAGGGATATTCTCCAATCCAAGTCACTGGATCTCTTTGAGTGATGCTGCTGGTTTTGGAAATCTGAGGCTTAGGGTAAAATTGAATCTCTTGGACTTTACAGTATCCTATTACAGATTAGATTGGGTCAGTCATAGATTTCTAATGAAGAGGACTGCTTGGTGGTTATAACCTGAGGGTAACAGCTATTTACCACTCAACCTCATGGTTAATGAAAAAGGCATACCTTTGTTGTTTTGACTGCCTTGCCTTTTGTCATGTAATGCTGAACTTGGCTTCAGATGTCATTCAGATCAGTGTATAGATTGGGAAATAAGAGTCTGTAAAGGATTCCTGATAACATCAGAACACCACAAAGATGCTTGCAAGGGGATGCAGTAAAAAATTAATTAAGTTATCCAATAATATATAATCAGTCAAAATTGACAGCTTGCTAAGATGAGCTCTTTGTGCAAGGTACATGACTGTAAAAGGGAAGAACACTTCTGTGGTTTAAGTAGTCCAAAAGGTGTTCAAAATTTTTCAGTCTCTGCTTCAAAGATTGCATATTTAGGGACTGCTATGTAATTCAACCAGTTTGTGAAATATAAACAATTCTGTGAGCACATGAAGTCTTCCACTGTGTCTGGACATGGTTGCTCTTTGGAAACGATGCATAGACAGAGAACTTCAACTGTTGTGGTGGGCTTGCTCAGATCCTTTGACTCTCTGCCAGGTGTACTGAGTAGAACTGAAATACTGGATTATGAGCCAGTCTTGCTTGGATTAATTCCAGTATCCTTTAGAGGTCTTTGTACTTGGGAACATCCTAGCAAAGGTGAATTGCAGCTCTTGCCAGGAGCAGCACTCTTCAAGAGCAGGCCAATATGCACTGTTCACTTGGGCTCATTTCTGGTGCTGTGCTTTGAAACATCTGTTGTTTTAATGCCAAGAGTCCCATTCAAAATGTGGCAAGTCCTCCTAATTGAGATTGTCTGAAATGGCCAAAACAATTTTTCCTCAGACCTTCTCTCATTGTGAGTTTTTCTTCTGCTGTCCCAACAACTTGGGAAGTCCTCATGTCCTGCTCAATTTTCAAACTGTAGTATAGGTACTTGGATAGCTTTGATTTCTGCTATGCTCTTTCTCCTTCCTTATGAGGAAAACTACTATCCCTAGAATGAAGGAGCCTGCTATGCCAGACTATTGAGTTAAACGATAACAATTGGACATGGTAACATGTTTTTCAAGAAGCAGATATCCTGAGTACCTCAGGTACGAGCTGGAACCAAAAGCTTCCAAAATCCATTCCAGATTTGGCCTATTGCAGACCTATCTGGTCTGATAAAGGCTGTCTTCTCATCCATATCCTCGAAGATGTTGTGATGGACTAGTGAGAATAATAAACCCTCTGTCAGCGTGCAGCCTGAACCTCACGTCCCAGTCCTGCATTTTATTGCTGGTTAGTCTTATAATCAGAGTCTAACTGGATGCGTTTCAGGATTCTTCACAAAGTGACATCTCCACGCTGACATCCATTTTCTTTCCTGTTCTTTCCCCATATGTTTACGTTTTTATTGTACATGTTAGTCTGGGTTACAGTATATGCTACAGCATATGGTCATAGTATCATGAGCTATGTGAGTCTGTAAAGACGTTACATGTTCACTGTGCTCAAATAAAACTACAGAACATTATATGGGAGCGTTCTTGTTTTGAGTATTGATACAGCTTGAATAAGCAGTAGGAAATCAGTTTTTAGACTTTGCAGGGGTCTCTTGACTGTCTTCATGCATCTTCTCTGGAAACTTCTAATACATGCTGCTGTGGTATACACATAAGGAAGGATTTCTCCAAGTTTTAATACAGACCTACTGAATTTCTTTTCTTGAATTTTTCCTTGGTATACATATTCTTTACATTTGGATTATAAGCTGCCGTTATGATCAATAGAGATCTAGCCTATACAGTCAATAGTGTTGTGGTGGGGAATAATTTATTTAACGAGCCCCTAGCTGCCTATGTTACGGCAAATGGAATTGCTCCCCAGACTCCTCTGATTGCATTGACCTCCACTGACAATAATGGGAGACGTCTGGATGTAGATGTCTGGAGCTGAATCTTATTCCTGTAGATGCAAACAGTTAGTTACTCTTCTACTTCTGTTTCACTTTCTTAGATATTTTTTGTTGTACTGCATGCCAAATTTCTGTCTACTCTGCAATCCGTTAACACTCTTACACCTCTCTTGGTGATTATGCTTTCTGTGTTCTCCTTTGCCATTGACTGTTTTGGGGACTCTTATTCTCTATCTGCCGCTTCTGATAACATGAATAGCCTGTTTACTTTCCCCCTTACCTTCTGCTGAAAGATAAACTTTCAAATTACATCTGTTAACTTCTTTGAATATTGAAATGTGAGAAAAACCGATTGAAAAACATCAGCAGAAAAATCTGAACGGCATTGCTGTACTTGTAATTGATGGAATACCAGGAGAGTGGAGAGGTTTTTTTTTTTATTTAACTGAATGAGATTCCTTGCTTTAGAACTTGTTTATTAGATTATTTTTTTTTTCATCTCATGTCAAACTATCTAAACGAGTTTGTTAGGGAGTAAATACTTAGTAAAGAATTCAAGATTGTTCTCTGATATTAAACCTTAATAGTTCCTTAAAACTGTAGAGGTGGTCTGCAGCAATCTGTTGAAAGTAAAACATGTTTACAGTAGTCGGGTTTCAGTGTTCATTTGTTATTTGAAGGAAAGTGCCAATATATTTTTATAGCTACTTAGGAAAAGCACAATATCTCTTATGGTCCTGTCAAATATTGCCATTTTTATTCAAGTGTTTCAATTCTTGTTGAAAATGAAATTTAATATTTTGTTCTATTTAAAAACAAAGCAGCAGAAGTTCCTGCTACCAGTTCAGTGTTAATTACCATCTAATACATTTATTTTCTTGCTTAAGGATGTGATTATGAAAGGCAGGTCCTGCTTGACCAACCAGATCTTCTTCTATGACAGAGTGACTCAGAGGATGAGGGAAAAGCTGTGGATGTTGTCTACGTAGTATTTAGTAAAGCCTTTGACACCATTTCCCACAGCATTTTCCTGGAGAAACTCAGACTCATGGCTTGGGCGGGGACACTGTGTGCTGGTTTAAAGGTAAACTGGCAGGGGAAATGAACTCAACTCAAAGGAGAGCTTATAAGTCAGAATAACAATTTAATAAAATAATACACTAAATACGATTATACAGACAAACAGTTGGTTTTAATCCACAAAACCCAAATGTATAACCCAGCACCCTGGGGCATGAACAGAGTGGTGTTCTTTTGGCCCCCTGAGTCCAAAGTAAAAGGAGAGGGAAAAAACCTGTTGGTGAGAGATCTGTTGCAGTCTGGTTGAAAAGTGGTGGTTGCAGTCCAGTCGAGAGTGGTGGTTTGCAGTCTGGTAGAGAGTGGTGGTCTGCAGTCTTCCTCTGGATCCCACAAGCGGTTAAAAAAGTCCCAAGACTCCAAGATTATATATATACTCCAGTTCAGGCAGGAATGCCCAGTACCTCCCTCAGGGTGGGGAGTTCCACAAAAGAGTGTGAGGACAGAAACACCCTCCTATCTCACAGGCCTCTTAACACCCAGTTTATAGCCTGAGGAGTCAAGCTGCTCTGGGCAGATGGTGTAAATGGTCTATTGATAACAGTTTCTGGGAAATGGCATGGAAGGCTATAGAATACACAGTTTTGGGTTACACCCATCCAGTGATGAACTGGTCCCAGCTATTCTAACTAGGACACACTGCTGGGTAAAAAACTGGCTGGATGGCTGAGCCCAGAGAGTGGTGGTGAATGAGTTACATCCAGCTGGAAGCTAGTCACAAGTGGTGTTTCCCAAGGCTCTTCATGAGGGGAAGAGGAGGGGCAGACAGTGATCTCTTCTCTGTGGTGACCAGTGACAGGACCCGAGGGAACAGCCTGAAGTTGTGTCAGGGGAGGTTTATGTTGGATATTAGAAAAAGATTTTTCACCCAGAGGGTAGTTGGGCACTGGGACAGGCTCCCCAGAGAAGTGGTCACGGCACCAAGACTGACAGAGTTCAAGAGGTGTTTGGAAATTGTGTACCTAAATTGTACTTAGGTAAGTTATATTAAGAAAAGCTTAAACTGCTGTAAATAAAACCCCACAGTGTCATATTTTTGCTAGTTCATCAGCCACACAGCTTACACTCGTGTGTAGTATACAACGTGTCTGACTGATCAAAAATTTACTGATTTCCTTGGGGTAGATGAAGCCATCTCCAGGGCAAAGTGGTTCTTGCCTCATGAGGTTTAGAAATACTGAAATTGGAGGGGAAGAAGTTTTTTGTACTTGCTGTGAATTGGTCTGTGCTGACTGCCACACAACTTACTAGTTTTCCGACACAAATTTAGCTACTGACTCAGATCTGTACCGTTAAGGTAGAAATTGTGCTATGGATGGATAATTTAGGGTAAATTTTTGTTGTTGGTAGATAGAGAAGCATTTATTTTTGCTCCTAAATGACAACTGTGCTTGATGTTCTCAAGTTGAGGTTATTTTAAGAATGAGCTTAAAAAAAAATTGCTTGGATGAAGATATGCCAGCTAAGCAGTGTCAACGTAATGATTTGAGCGACTACTTGGGAAATGAATGAAAAAGTGAACCAATTATTTCAGAAGATATGCAACTATGTGTGATAAATTTATGAATTTGACGCTGTTATCTATGGAGGCTTGACAGTTTTAGACAGGAAATTATCCAATGACTGTTAAAAAAAAAGGTGTGTTAAACCATTTCTTTGAATTTTGCAGAGTTGGAACTAATCTGGTGGTCAGTCAAGAAGCTAGACAAAATTAATGCAGTCATTTTGCTCAGTTGTTAGACTTCAAATAAATAAATATCCCAGTACTGTAAGGAACAGATGCATAAAAACTTATATGAGTATACAAAAGTAATTTTAGCTGAAAGTTTCATGGAAGTGTGAACCTAAGCGTGCAGGGCTTGAAAGACATGTCAGCAAATTATTTTTCATCCTCATACGCATGCTGAATATCAGAATTGATAACAAAATTTATGGAGCACCTAGTTCTATTTCCAGATACAAATCTGCAGATATGACAAGTGATATAAGGAAGGTAACTGTCAGTGATGACATGATGCGTATTGTTTAGTGGCTGGAGTGCCTTGGGAATGTTGTTTCTTCTTGTTCTCCTTTGGAAGTGTATTCATTTATATCAAACTGATAATTCCGAGGCACACATGACCCATCCTTCACTGCTTTGTTTGATGAAAACTTTTCTTCAAAGGAGAACGTACACCTGGCAAATGGTCCATCTGATGTACATCCTCATTCCATATCTCAAGATCTTGTATGCGTTTATGTGAAAATAGCATTTCCTTAAGTTCCTATCTGGAACATGGTAACCTGGTATTAGGCTATACCAATTGCAGATTTATAGCTTATACATATATACACATATTGTCCTTGGTTTGGCCAGGACATGGTTAATTTTTTACAGTAACCAGGAGGGGGATGTGGCTAAGGCCCAGGTGTTATTTGATACCACCTCATGGCTGTTGCGAGGAGTGGGAATAAGGAACTCTTGCTCCCGAGAAGAAGGATGTGGTTTCAGGCTGGGAGAAAGCATGGTGGGGAGGAGCCAATTGGTATTTGTCGTGAGTGTATTCAGTCTGGCTGACATGGAATTCATTTCCCTATAGCAGCCCTCACAGTGCTGTGCTTTGCATTGATGTCTAGAAGGGTGTTGATAACACACCAGTGTTTTGGTACTGCTGAGCAGAGCACCCACAGCATCAGCACTGTCTCTTGACATTCCTCCCCCTGCACACCCCATTGAAAGGAGGGAAGACGGGGGGGACGGGCAAGATCCTGGGAGGGGACACAAGGAGACCAAATGACCCAAACTAAGCAAAGGGATATTCCATACCATACGACCTCAGCTCAGATATAAAAGGAGGAGGAAGGGGGGGAGGCATTCATTGTTTACAATGTTTGCCTTCTGGAACAACTACTCCATGTGCAGAAGCCCTGCTTCCCAGGAAAATAGCCAAATACCAGTTGCTAATGGGAAGTAGAGAATAAACCTTGTTATTTTCCTCTTCCCTTGGGCACATGCAAATTTTCTCTTTGCTTTAGTAAACTGCCTTATTCCAATCTACAAGTCGTTTTACATCTTATTCTCTCCCCCCTGTCAGGTTGGGAAGGGAAGTGATAGAGTGGCTTGGTGGGCACCTGGCGTCCAGCCAAGGTCAACCCACCACAGCAGGTTTTCTGTGTAGATCATTTCTTTATCTTGCACTTTATGTTATTAGTATTGGTGTGTTACTGTTTGCTTTCATATCTCATTGCTGTCAATTGTTCTAATCTCACCCCGTGACTTTCACCTTTTGTGCCTTCAATTCTCAACTCCATCCTGCCACAGTGGGAAGAGGGAGGGTAAAGGGGGAGCAAGCAGCAGTGTGGTTTGGAGTCTGTTTGGGAGAACTGAACTGGGGAGTACTATTCCTAAACCATGACACACACACATATACACACACACACACACACACACACACACATATATCCCTTTTTATTTATGCCTTAGTTTATGATTTGTATATATTCTAGTGAAGGCTACCTAATACAGTATGTGTGTCTTAACTAATATTTATTAGGCAAGTGAATCTGCTTTACTCTGATACTCCTGTGAATATACCACATAAAAGCAAAATGTAAGTTCCTTTCTACACTTATCAATACCCAGTGAACTGTCCCACAAACCTCCTTCATTTTGACTTTGGACTATTGGTTTTGTCCTACTAATCAGTGCTAAGAACTTAGTTTCTTATAGGGATAAGAAGCCTCAGTGCCACCAGGATACACAGTATCATTGGTACATTCAGTACTGTACAGGGGACACCTCAGTTCATTACAGCAAATACTGGTGCATAAAACCTCAAAACTACCCACTTGTCTGATCTGAAGTGCACTGCTGATGACATCACATTCATCCTACAGCCATACCTGAAGGAAAAAGAAGTCCTCAAAAAACGCTGTCTTCAGTGATCAGGTTAAACCTTGGACAGTTGACTTGCAGTCTTTTAAAACAAAAGTTCACACTGCTGCTAGTGCCTAGGCTTGCACATTGCAAAATGTGACAATTTTTGATAGGGCTGTCTTTGCCTCAGCTTCCTGGCTTCAGTGTGAACCTGTTCACTGCTTAAATGAGACATATTTCTTGATCACTTTCTCCCTCGCCAAAGCTGTGGCCCATCCACCCAGCACATAAATTATAAATGCATTGCAGATTTTGGAAAGCTCAGAGAGCTACATAGAGGCAAAATAACTGAGGTAGTTGAGATGTGGCTATACAGTTAAAAAGTTGCAGAGAATCCTTGCTGTCAAGTGTGATCTAGTAGGTGATCTAGTACATGTAGATACTCAGTAGTGTAATGATGTTGCTTTAATACTACTGTTTTATTGTAGCTTTGACAGTAAGTTTCCACTGATATTTAGCACAGACTGTGGTGGGATGTATAGGCATATGTGTTTTTCTATGGGTTTGTATTGTTTTCTTTTGTCTCAGTGGAAACTGTCACACAGAATACTAGGGAAATGTACATGCTTCTGCAGCGTTATTATTATTGAGCAAGTTCATCAGGCTTCAATAAGAGCCTGATTTTTCTTATAAAAATCACAAAAAAATTTTTGGGATTTTTCAAATCACTTAATTTGAGTTTGACCTTTTACAGGTTTTTGCTATAATGCCCTTATAGTAGATTACAGTTAGAATAGACAGTAACAGTTTTATAGGGTCTTAAGCTGTTTTTCCAAAATAGTTCAAACCCAAACAATTTATAAGCAGTTGGAATGACCCTGCAAACACCTACATGCATGAAATGTGCTGTGCATAATTTATTAATTTTGTTTAAGGAGTTTCAATGGAACCATTTTGGTTTGGGGTGGTAGAGTAAGTAGGAAGGGACAGATCCCTTGGCCTTCTTATTTCTGCATATTTCTAATTTTACCTTGGTGCTTTTGCTAGCAAAAGGTGTTGCTCCTCCCTTTTTTTTTTTCGTTTATGCACATCCTAGAGTGATAGTATTAGGAAAGAATGAGGCTGATCATTGAGTTAATTCCCCAGAGAGGTCTGTTCCAAAGGATGTGTTTTCTGTAATGAAATACCACAATTCATGGTTTGTTCCCACTGAGGATGACCACACAGCCTGTCAGATACTGGCCCTGCTAAAGTCCTGTTTACTTGATCAATGATAAGAAGAGCTGAACTACAAGGATGAGAGAGCTCTTAGTGAAGCAACTAAACACCTGTGCCAACTTGCACCATGCAGCTATGTCACTCTGCCATCTGCCACTGCAAAAACTCTTGAGCACCAAACAGGATTACAAGAAAGCAAGGAGAAAATATCCAACCTGTCCCAAGGGTGTGTTGTGTTATTGTGTAGCTGTTGTTTCTATTTACTGCAAGAGCTGCTTCTCAGCATAAAGTAATGAGTTAGGTAGTAAAAGTAATTTCTGTGGGCATTAAGGCAAGTGATGTGAAAAGTACAGCTCAAGCTTTTAGTACACAGAACTGTTAAAGAAGGGTGTTAATTTTCTGGGAAACTAAGCACTACATCCTGAAGCATTCAGGATTTGCTTTTCCCTTGAAAAAAAATAATTTAGTCTAATTTAATTGCTTGCTCAAATATCCTTTGTTAAGCAAATGAAATGTGTTTTCATTCATCTTTTGTAAAGGAGGAAAGATTCCAGAGCTTCTGGATAGAAGAATAGGTGGCTACAGGAGTACAGATTCCATATTCAGTTTACCAGATTCACGCAGGGGTTAGAAATTAAAATACATATGTCTTTCTGTTTGATATTTGCTGTTTTTCAGCAGGACTTGGCCCTGCTGCTGCCCCGTGAAGGGGAGGGGAACTGTTTCTCCTAGGCCTTTTGAGTATATGCACACACCTAGAGCAGATCCTCATTCAGTTGTGCTCTTCCTTCTAGTGAAGAGATGGTAAGCCCAGCTCTGTTGCTATCAAAAGTAGTGTTCATTTACTATTCAATCACGCAGTTCTTTCATCTTCTGAGCAAAAAGGTTGACTAAATAGGAATGCTGGATTCTGCCTGTGGCTATGCTGGAAAACAAAATGCTGTTTTCTCTCTTTCTTTTCTTCCCCTTCCCGCTTTTTAAAAAATCTTTTAAAGTAGAGTAAAGTCACTTTGTCAAATGCACACTGAGGACTAATTAGTCAATGTTTGTTCAGAGCTTTGGATGTCTTAAACCTTATTTGGGATGAGTGCTGAATATTAGCCATCTTCATGCATTGGCTTGATTATAACCAGCATCTCGATGGAGAAGTTTTTTTTTTTACCATTTAAATCAGGTGCAATTTAGGATTTTATTCTCACTGCTTGTGTATATTTTTATACACATTTATCATGTATTTGCATATTGAGTTACAGATTTTTGAGTATCTATATTTTTAAAAAATTGGAGTGTTTTATATGAAGAAAAATACACTTATACACTTATATTTCTGTTTTATTTTCGATGTATTTTAGCTACTCAAGGTATTTCATAGGTATTTGAATATTCTGAATTACTGTTTGAACATTCTCAGGCCAAACAGGGAACTTCTTTTATCTGTAGAAATGAGAGTATCCTTCCAGTAGTATTGTTACCAGTTGCATGCCTGAATGATTTTGCTCAGTATATTGCATTGTCTTCTATTAGTAAAATACCAGAGCCAGAGTAAAAAATTAATTTGAAGTGGCTGTTGAGAAGAAAACTTAAATTCTTGTGGGAATTGTCTAGATTCAGGTGCAGAATTTTACTTAAGGTTAATGCTAACATTTGGAATTGAGCAAGAGAAGAGTTCTTTTATGTATTGTCAAGGGTTTTTTTGAGATGAAGAGAGACTGAGCATGTGTGATTCTAAATATGGTGCTTCATTATTTTATCATATTTGTGGTTTTTAGGACTAGAAATATGGTATTTGAACAAATGTTCCTTGATGTCTTAATGCAACTTAATGGAATCTGTATTTTAAGTAATCTGAGTCTAGCACAGATATTATATCACCTATTGCCGTATAAAAAATAACATGAACTTGTGTAATTGAATGTTCTGCACAAGACTTATCTAAAATGATATATTGATAGCTCTGTGTTCAGCTGTTAAGGTAAATATTTGATTACATCTGTATTACTTTAGATGATTTCATTTTGTAGGAGGAGTTGGTAGTCTATTGGTAGACAAAAGAGAAAATCTTTTTCATACCAGCAAAGTAAGCTCCATTTTAGAATCTGATGAATTGAACTTTGGTGCTGAAGCAAAATATAGGTGAAGCATTATACTTTGGGAGAACAAGAATGTGAACCTGAGTAAAGAAATCTATATGTCTGGGTTTTTTTCCTGATAAAGCAATCAATTTATGGACATTTGTGAAAGATTTTAAATTACTGTGTTTTCTCCATTTACTGACACTGTGGGCTTCAAAATTTATATCATCTTATCTTTAAAGCCATTACAGAACAAACTGAAAAGACCTTAAATCAATGCAGTTACACCCTTCTCTTGCCATGTGTCTGTAAAACACGTATATGTTCATATGCAAGTTCGTGTAATATAAAAAACAAAGCTAACAGCAAGCAACTAGATTTGTATTTTTCCTATTTTGAGTATGTTTGGAAAATTTATTTTGTTTTTTCATATTTTTATTTGCAGATCAGATAGAATTACTGGCACAATATGTAAATTTATTCTTCTATTTTTATTTAGTTTGACAAAGGATATGCTTACAGCATTCGCCACAGCTATGGGAAAGAAGGAAAGAGAACTGATTATACCCCATACAGCTGCATGAAGATTATCATGTCCAATCCACCAAGTCAAGGGGATTATCATGGTGAGTTCCTTAAGGAAAAATCCCAAATGTTTGCAAACAGCAGAATCCCTTGGCTGCTAAAGAGAAGTTACTCCATCCTGTAGTCTCTTAAATTAAGTATTTAATTTCTAGACCCTAGTTGTTTTGAACTGTTCTCATTAGATCAGACTTGATAACTTCTCTTTTTATAAATGTTGTGTCATGCAGTTCTAGGAGACTTTAAATGTACAGATGCTTTAAGAAGTGACCAATTGGAGGTGTTCTGAGGTATGAATTCAATTGTACAGGAATTCTGAAGTTTGCTAGGGTACTTTAAAGCCTCTTACTTCTGTGTGACTAAACATGGAAAAACACCACTGGCTTCACTGTTGTTATGCTGGTACTAAGTCATTCATTCAGCTGTGTCTCAAAATTAATTCTGGAACAAAAAAATTCCACTGTTATTTAGATGGTGGAACTTTATAAGGTATTTGTAAAGAGGTATTTTTACAATGGATTGTGCTTTAAATTACTTGTCTATTCCTGGTTTTTTCCCATTATTAAGTGTACCAGTGGTATCATTGTGTCACCATTTGAGATAGCCCCAAAAATCTAATTCCCTAGTCTAAACCCCCTCCCACATCTCAACCTAATGTGAGATGGCTTTTTCCAGACAAAACACACCAGACTCCAAATGGGGGAAAAGGAATATATTACAATGACCGTACAAATAAATATTATAACACATTATACACACGATCACAACTATCTCTACCATGACATATAGTATTTACAATGGAGCAGATCTCTTCTCCCCTCCAAATAAAAGTCCAGGAGGGAAAGAAGGACAGATCCCTTCCAGATTTAGGGCAGCAGCTCCTCTTCTGTCTTCCATGCAGCAGTTGCAACTGGATTGTTATAGCTGGATCTGTTTTCAATACACACAAGGGGGTCTCCAAGCCCCTTGGCTCTCCTTCGACTCTAAGCGAAGGCCTCACCTGTGGTCTGCCAGCAGGGACAAGACTCGCTTCACCACAGGTATATCACGAAATGCAGGGGCATCTTCGTGAAAGTCCCTTCCTCAGGGGTTCACCCCTGAGTCAGAACATCTTGGGCAGCTTTCAGTTGCAAGCCTTTGCCTCAAGAGTTCTACCAGAGCTCCTGTGCTCTGTCTCAGGCTGCCAGGCTTGTCAGCAGCAGCGGGGGGGGCCAAGGTCAACTCCCCCCGCATTCCTCTCCATCCCGGTCCAGCTTCAGGACGCTTTTGAGCTTCTCAGCAACTCTCTCTCCGGTGCTGCATGTCTACAACTCCTCTCCTTAATAGGAGTCCATCTCCCTCTTTTTCTCAGAGGGGTCTCAAAGGAGTTTGGGGGGTCTGGTTCAGTTCTTACCCCAAAAACTCTCTCTCTGCTGCCAGCTCTCTATCTCGGCTCGAATAACTCTGAGTCTTCCTTGGCTGCATGCTGTTTTGCTGCTTCTACAGTTATCTCTTGGCTCTTAGCCATAACCTCTGGACACTACCGCCGCTTCTGCTCTGTCTCTGCTCACTCACGGTGGAAAAAAACATCCCCCAGCTTAACTACAGAAACTTAGTCCAGCTTAACACTGTTCCAAGTCTCTGTAGCCCCCAACTAGGGCTGGGGGGGGGCAGAGGCCCCCCCAGAGGGCTCCTGCCCTCTCCTCGTGGCTCCTACAACATGGCCACCTCTCCTACCACCCCTAACTACAACTCTTCTCTTCCGTTTGTTTGTGGTATGTTTACATTTTGCAGGAGCGCCCATTGGACAAAATTTCAAAACTTCCAGGGGTTTCCACCCCTTGGGGTTTTACCATTTTCTTAGCCTCTGGGGGAAAGCAAGGTCCAAACCACTACAATATTCCACCCCTCGCTCCTGCGAAATGTCAACACACCACAACTGAAAAAAAACTCTAATCAACATTCAATCTTCAATAAACTAAAATATAACCAAAATCTCTCTACTACACATCAATATAGCATTATCAAAAAAACTTTACTCTCAGTACTTAATTTACATTACTATAGCCTTACAGTTACTTTCTCTACAATGGTACAGTCTGGTGTGTTTTGTCTGGAAAGACCCATCTCACATTGGGTTGAGATGTGGGAGGGGGCTTAGACTAGGGAATTAGATTTTTGGGGCTATCTCAAACCATGACACATTGTTAGTAAGGAACTAACTTAAACTCTTTTCTTGTCAGTGAATGAGAATTGTGGCCTGTTTATGGTGGGATATTTTATGTAACTCTTGAGCCTGTGGTACCCTGATAACTGTGCAGTAGAGTAATTATTTAAAGAAAAGAAAAAAAACCGAAACAGTTGTACACATGGGTAATTAACTTTCCTATTAATAAGCTGTTAGGCAATTAGGAACAGCTTAGCTGGTCTCTTGAGTGCCTTACTGCACTAACTCCTGAGTAAACAGCCTTGTTTGTGAGCTTGCTTGTTTTTTACTGTCAGGGTGCCCATTCCGACACAGTGATCCTGAGCTACTGAGGCAAAAGCTGCAGTCATACAAGATCCCTCCCAGTGGAATAACTCAGGTAAGGCGTATTTTGCTTGACACTTAATTAGTAAGGCACTGATTTTCAATTTTACTTTCTATTTGTGTAGGAATGCTATATGCAATCTGTCAGGGTGTATTGTGAAATATTTCTTCTTATGAAAGGTTTAAACCAGAATCTTGGCTTTCTGGCTGCAGTGCTCCTGCTGACGTGATGATTATCGTCACCAGCTTTTATTGTTTAATATTATGAGTTGGTTTATTACTGTGGTGGATACAATGTAGAATTTTGTTCTACTGCAGTGTGATTAAAAAATATGGCAGTGTTTTAGAGAATTTATTTTTACTCTTGCAGTGGCTTGTGGATGACTACTCTGTAGTCAGTAGACATATGTAATTGTTTTTTATAATAAACTTCTAAAACCCATACGTTCTTAATCATCCATTGTGCTAACTTCCCTTAAATAACAAAAGCACATGAAGTGCCTAGTGAAATTATGTAGAGATTTTTATCAGCTTTTAAACACGTAACATTAAATTAGAAACCTACCTTGTATAGCAAGGACAATGTAGGAATTGGAACTTTGAGGTGTGTACTGAAGAACTGACTCCTATTCCTTGCTCTAGCAGGAGCTTAAGGCAATGAAAGTTTGCCATCATTTTCACTGGAGGAAGACATATGGGTTAGAGTTAAGCTGAGACAAAACAGCTGTGTATATTAACTGCCTGAAACTTGCTTTAGGTCCGTAGGAAAAACCTGCTTTAAGTTGTTGTCTTGAGTTCATGTGGAGTGTCACCATTGCTTGTCAGGCTTCCAAAGACTGTTGAACTATATAGAAAAGAATGTGAAAGTTCTACTTAAAGCAGTCTCCCTTGGAAGGAATAATTAAGATACAAATAAAAAGAGAATAAAGAGTTTAGTGTTCACTAAAATTCTTGAAATACCCAGACTTTTTCCTAGTCATGGTTTTTCTTTTTTTTTTTTTCATATTTTCTCCTGGTTCATATGAATAAGCCTCCATCTGTCTGACATGAGATATACTCTCCTTTGGCTTTTTTCTTTTTTATATGCATCAAAAATTGATGCCGGTCTGAGATTTTTATCCTGCTAATCATTGGAAAGATTGGTGAGGATTTACTGGTTTAACAGCCTTCTGTATGTGTGGGTAGGATTTAGTAGAGGTTATTTCTTCAGTGAATTTGCACAGTAAGGCAGTATCTTTATACTTAACATAGTTCCTTATTTGATGTGAATTGTGTTTTTATTTTTGTGTGTCTGTATTTTTTTTCCTTTGTAAAGTAGAATTGGAATTCACTAGGACTCCTAAATTGTATTACAAAAAAGTGACTAAGAAAAACCATTTCCATCAATGTCTTCTTTGCCTGGAAATAGGCACTGTCCTGTCCATGAATTTTGTGGTGCCTGTTTAAGTGCGGTCAGAGTACAGGGCTCTGCAGTGTCCACTCCTAGTGTTAAAACAAAACAAATCCAAAACAATACACCCTCCACACAAAGCCAAATAATAATAATAATAAAAAAAGTTGACTGTGCCTGGATTTTCAGAAATTAATCTTTTACATCAGTCTTTGAGATATTCAGTAAGAGAAGAGGAAGAAAATTAGTTCACATCTGTCTCCAGGTTTTCGTTATTGCTGCCACTTGTTGTTGCTCTGTTTGCATGGTCCAATAATGTTTGCATGATTAATAACAATTAAAGATCCTTCAGTCCAGACCGTAGCTTTTAAGAGTCTTTTCCGATGCTGATGATAGTTAATGATTATCAGAAGTATTATTTTTCCTTTAGCTCAGTGAGTTAAGGATTGGATGGTTTACCACTCTCAAAGCCTCTGGTGTAGTTGCTTTTCCAGTATGTGGGTCTTTAGATTGACATTCACCCAAACCATGCATACGTTTTTACTCTCTTAGACCTCCTGTTAACTCCAGATCCAATGAGAGCTCCCTTACAACCTGGTAGATTCCTATTTTTAATGAATTGTTCAGAGCTTGACCTTTCAGCTATGTATTTTAATAAATGGTATGTCTTTTCTGTGGCTCAGGGCCTCTTACACTCTGTAACAAAATTCTATGAATGATGCATAATTTTTCAAACATTTATTTTGGATTTAGCTGTGCAGTTATTAATTGGTTTCCTACTGGAATTTTTATCTTCTGGTTTAGAGTGCTTACATGTCTTCTGTTGAAGCCCATGAACAAGTCACTTTCTCCTCTTGGTTTCTCACTTGGCTATTATGTGAGCCAGAATGTGGGCCCTTATGGCTGTGATTTTACCCAAGATGGTTAGTTTTGTAGTGCTGTTGTTCTCAGTCATCCATTTCAAGGGCTGTCCATACTCTTGGCATACACTCTTTCCTTTAAGGTTCAGAAGAATTTCTGAGTTATTCCCATACAGATAAAGCATTGGCAGATGTGGGGTGGAAACAAACCCCATCCTCAAAGGGCTAGGTGTGAAAAAGGAATGCTGGACCTTGGGATGATGGTGCAGAGCAAATACAACCAGACCTCACGTACCTTCAGTAATCAGTTGGAGCATTCGACGGCTTTCACTGCAGCTATTTTGTAGTACTGTCAGTACTGAAAAAAGTGATCAAAACATTTGAATATGTGAATGTTCTTGCAGTGAATTGTCTAGATTCAACCTGCAGTCCATATTTTCTGAGGCTTTATCTTGTTTAAGATTCTATCTGCTGAAGTCATCTTCTGGAAGTAATACAGGAGATAACTTCCAGGTCTTCTCTAGTTATTATGTAGCCTAAAGCAGAAAGAATTAATCCCGATGTTTATTCCAAGAACTGAATTATTTAATTTGTATTCATTTCACATTTTCCTTAGGCTAGGCTATTTCTTTATTTGTGATTGTGGCTTTTTCTGTTTCTTTTAAAAATACTTCATAGAGAAAGAATATGGTTAGCTGAGCATCAAATGTGTGAGTGTACAACATTTGAATTTATAGTGTATTTTGGATCATACTTCATTTCTGTCTTTTATATAATGCTAATTAGGTAAAATATTTATGAAATCAGGTTTGACAGTACCTAATCAATTTGAAGACTATAGATGAAAATACATGTTAAGATATTATGTCTTTACATATGAGAGTTTGAACAATTGCATGTAGTGATAGGACAGTGAACGATGGCTTCAAACTGAAAGGGAGTTGGTTTAGAATAGATATTAGGAAGAATCTCACATAGGAAGATAGAAATTATAGGGTTTGAACTAGAGTTATGTCAAAATATTATATTATTGGTTTCAGAAAGTTTTCTTGGAGAAATCACCCATTTCCCAATTTGCATCTATCACAATAGCAAAAGCAAAAGGTAGTCAAAATATGTGGTTCTACAATCAGGAGAAATAGAGGTTCTAGACTCATTCTTTTTGCTTTTCTATTAGGAGGAAAAGCATTTCTTGAGGGAAAAATGCTTATGTAAATAAACAGTAGATAACTTCAGAAGATGGCATGTTCTTTCTAGGAGAAGTGTTCTCTTAATTTAAAAAGGGGTTTTTTTTCCATAATTGAGTGAAATTAGAGGTTTTGATTAAGTTGTTGAACTTTGTCTAATATTCTCCAACAGATTAGTGTTTTGTGGGACTGGAGCATCTACACAGAGCTAGAAATAAAGAAGCCAGTCTGTTCCTAGGCCTCTGATATGGCTGTACGTTTCCATGAATGAAAAAAACACCCCACACCAAAACACCGAACAAACTCCTCCAAAACCAACAAAAACCCCACCACACTGGAAAAAACCTCACACTCTCCCTTCTGATGGTCTAATATTAGAAAAGTTTTAATCAGTGCTGTCTGTAAAAATATTTTCTCTTGCAGCTAAAGAATTTTGCCTTAGCACCAGTCATCTTCATGGTAGGGCTTCTGTAAGTTCTGATTAAATAAGAGCAAGTACTGTTTAAGTAAGATATCTTTTATTAAGTCAGTATTTATTGGGGAGATATATAAAACAGAAAGAAAAATACAAGAACAATTGATATTCATAATATAGACAAATTTTCTGTAATACCCATTTTATTATTACAGTGAAATTTGGTACATCAAAGTTCCTTAAAATTTTCAATGGTTTCTCATCCAGAATGTATGCCATGTTTAATTGTCTTGTAGTTGGTGTATTTTTCAAGTATGAATATGCTTATCGATTTCACTAGGATTACTTTTGTGTATTAGCTGAGTGAACACAATTGCAAATTTAACTAGCCAAATCTAACCCTTTTTTTCTGATGTTAAATCTCCCATCTGACTTCTTTTGTGTGTATTTGTTGGTGCTGGGGCGTTACTGTTACTGTTACTGACACCATCAATGGGTACAATATTGTAGAGTGTTAACATGACATAGCTTAATATCTCGATATGACAAGACATCTTAATATGGTGTGGCTAAAACTAATTATTTTAAAAATTTGATTTACAGTATTTCCAATGCCTAAATTTCCCAGTCTTCAGTTTATTGTTGATAAGTGGAAACAAGTACTAGAAATGAGAAGTTATATCTAACTATTTCCAGGTGAGATTATAATGTTAGAAAAACTGTATGCAATTATATTAGAATGGACTGTTCAAAAATCTGATTTACCTATGGGTAAGAAAAAAAGTAAATGTTGACTAGTAAGTGGTGAACGGGCTTGTGACAGTAAAACAAAAATACAGCATAGGAAAAGGAAACTTGAGAGAATGCAAAACATGCAGAAACACAGTGAGAAGCACAGCTAACTGATAATCACACAGTCACAGAAGGGTGGAAGGGGCCACAGTGGCTCATCTGGTCCAACCTTCCTGCTCAAGCAAGGGCATCCTACAGCACATGGCACAGGATTGTGTCCAGATGGTTCTCGAATATCTCCAGTGAGGGAAACTCCACAGTCTCTCTGGGCAGTCTGTTCCAGTGTGTGGTCAACTGTGCAGTAAAGAAGTTCTTTCTTGTCTTCAGGTGGAACTTTCTGTGCATCAGTTTCTGCCTGTTGCCTCTAGTCCTTGGTACTACTGAGAAGAGCCTTGGCACCCTCCCTTCAGATACTTATAGTCATTGTTAAGGTTCCTAATAATAAGAAACTATAAGAATACAGAAGACTTCTAGAGCATGTGCACAGATTTATTATACATGGAACACAACTGAAAGTATAGAAGGTACATAGTTGAACTAGAAAATGTACTTTTTAAAGATTGGATTTTATATTCTGACCACCAAAAGGATGTAATAAAAATGTAGTCAGGTGCTATTGAGACTGTTTATTATTGAATCACAGTATGGTTGAGGTTGAAAGGTGTGTCTGGAGGTTATCTGAGAAAATTGTACTATACATGCATACATTATAAACATGAAACCTTCAAAATCAATTTAAAACATACAGGGAATACCTGAAATCAGTAGAAAGGACAGATGACTGTACTGACCAGGAGACAAAAGGCACTGGGGAGTTCTGGGGCCAGATTTAGTGTTGAGGTGGTCACAGAGTGGCCTGAAAGAGAAGAGTGGAATGTGTTCAGATAATCTCCAGCAGTTGCACCCAATCATGTCTTCAGTCATCTTTGAAATAAAAAGAATGATAGAATCTTTAGGTTGGAGAAGACCTTTAAGATTGAGTTCATCACCCAACACTGCCAAGTCCACCACTAAACCATGTCCCCAAGTGCCACATCTACACATCTTTTAAATACCTCCAGAGAAGGTTAGAAATGAGTCATACATTACTGAATCTATAGTAGAAAGATTTTCATGTTAAAAATATAAGTTAATTCTGCAATTTAAAAAAAAAAAAACAACCCCAAACTTACTTTGAGTAAGTGAAAATAATAATGGATAATTACAGAGCCCCAACTACCCTGCTATGAAACATCTTAGCTTTGAGTGCTGAGGATCTATAAAAGCAGGTGGCTGCATACAGCTGCCAAACATCATCTTACCCTCATTAGTAGTCAGTAGAGCAACATCAGAAAAGCAAGTTGCAGATGGCAGTGAAGGAAAAGGCGCATAAGGACTAACAGAGTCCTTGAGTATGTACCTTTACTTGCAAAATAAAGCAATGCAGTGTGAATATCTTAATATATGTAGAGGCAAAAGATTGCTGCTGTGAATTAAGTTTTGAGTGGAGGTCTGTTATTGGGTAACACTAGTGAAAAACAGCTCTAAGCTTGCTTTCATTATGTACGCAAATTTACAAAAGATAATACTTATTATGAATTATAATTCTGTTTTATTTTAATAGAGAATTGATAGTTTCTCTCACACAGATGATTCCTTTCCATCTGGCCTCCATTCTATTGCAGTTTTTAACTTTTCTTGTTTCCTCTTTTAGCAACTTGATCCCTGATTAAAGCAAGTTAATCTACTAACTGTTTTTCTTTGAATATGTTTGATGTGCCCCTTATTCCTCAGTCCTTTCATATACATGGAAGGTGGACCTGGTCCCCCTGATGTGGCTGGTTTAAACTTACATGTCTACTAAATACTAGGCTTATCATTGATGCCTTGTGGCTGTCTCTCAGAAGGATTATGAACTAAATTATAACTGCTTTTTAATGGTTTTTCTGAACGAGCCACAAACGTTGGTCCAACCACAGCTTTTAATCAGCATTTAGCTTTGTCATCTCTACTTGTCAGATTTGGCTGAAATTGGCCAACTGTTTCAATCTGGGGAGATGATGTGGTGAAGAGGGTAAAGGTACAGGAGTAAAATGATGACCAGTTCAATCACGTACATTGATAAATATAACAAACTGGATAGAAGTTTCTGGACTGTTCTGGTGGGCATCTATTCTATGGAACACTCTATCCATGTCAGGAAGAGAAGTGGCATGAAGACCTAGTTATGAAACTTCACTGGAGAATGCTGATATGGGTTCTTCTCACAGCTGTTTTCCAAGATACGTCTTCATAGTAGTACAGCAGAAAGGTCTGTGCAGATTTTCAAGGGAGCGGGACAGTAGTTCCTTGGCGAAACAGAAGTGTAGCTGGGAAATAAAGATTGACCTGCTGCAAAATAACATTAAAGGCCAGCTCTGATAACGTGACCATTATAGCTTTCATATGTCAGTTGCTTCAATTCAATGAAGTCCTTGTCTCCACCTTAAAGGCAGGTCAAGATTTTGACAAGGATGGGCTTGGTTTCAGAATAGTTTGCTCAGAACTGGAATTTATTTTTAAGTGCCCCTTTATTGTGTTATCATTTTTGCTGTGTCAGTGATCCCTCTTCTGATATCTGTCACTTGAGTTACCATTTTTCCCCTGAACTGTCAGGGAAGACAACAGCAGCTTGGTCTCTCATCCTCTGAGCTCTTGTGAATTAATAATAATTAAAATAATAAAATAATATTTAAAAGCTAGCTTTGGTAATCCTTGTCTTTTCTGCTTCTCAGAGTAGTTGAACAGTGGCATCACTGATACAAAAAGCAGCTATAACTGTGGTCTGCAATTCAGAAGTTAAACAAACTGTAGATTGTTTCCTAGCCTTTAACTGATAAGCTTGTTCAAAAAGTTCACTGCAGTTATAAGAGAACCTTGATGCTTTTTGTCTTTTGGGGTTTATAGCAAGAATTTGTCCATACCTAACTTTATGTTTTCTCACTTAAGATCACTGAGACTTCAAATGTATTTACACCTAAATTTAGAAAACTTCATATTTATATAATTTTATTAGGTGTAATCTTGACTAAATGAAGAAAAATTTTGAGAAAACCTGAAGTGTTTATAAACTAGATTAAATGAATTGACTTATTTCAAATGGGAAATTCAGGTTAGAAGAGTCTGAATACTACAGAACATCGTGAATGTTTCTTTCAACTGACAAGCAGACAAACAGGTCTTCTGATAATTACTCTAAATTGTGTGAAAAATACTTTTTAAGAAAGTACATACATACAATATGATTAGCATTTTCTTTAAAATAGAGGTAGCTCTTTTGCATAGCATAGCATAATGTAAGGAACAGACAGGAAAACATAAGGCAATATAAAAGTGAATAGATGAGTTTTCTCCAATCCTTAACTACTAATTTTTTCAGTCAATTTCAAGGAGAGAGAAGATTAAAAAGAGAAATAAATGTATCTACCCAGATAGTGCCAGATTTCAGACTTCATTGCCTAGTTGGCCTTGGCCTCTTTTACAGAAGGTGTAACAGTAGGTGGTGAGAGGGATAGAAATGTAATCAGTTGGGCTATTACATAGAAATAATGTGGCTAAGTACTTTCCTGGCACTGTGTTGCAGTTTTTATCCATTCAGCAAATGTAATTTATTTATACATCTGTCAATAAATACAAGACAGCATCCGATAATGAGTACAGCAGGGATTTAAGCTGTATATTGCTGTGTTTGACACAAAGGTCAGCCTTGGGAAAGGGCTTGAAATTAACATTTCTTGAAAACTATTTTTCCTTCCACTGAGGCTATCTCTTAATTCCAGCAATTTTCTCTGTTTGATAAGCAGAGAGAGCATACATTTTGATTATATAAAGGAGGGAGGAGGTGATGAAACTTTAAAATATTTCAACCAGCATTGCATTCTGGTGATAAGAATGGGACTTTATGCAGCACAGAAGAGATTACCTGAAGTAGAATTGGAAAGCAAATTGTATTTACAAAAGATGGCATGATTTTCCTAATAGGTGTTCAAAACAGCCTATTCACTCACATATTCTGCTGAGCTTGACTAGAAATAGCTTCATTTTAAAAAGGACAAATCTGATTGAAGGTAAAAGCATTCCTCTCTCACAGATACTTGTCTAAAGGATTTGCATTAAATTTTCTTGATGGGAGCACAGTATTTTACTGTGCATCTCCATGAACTGGTAATGTGGAAAATAAGAATACAAGTCGTGTCCTTGATTGCTTCATGCTTCAACCACTTGAATTACTAGATTTATGTCTGCAGTTTTGGAAGTGATGTTGCAATATGATACTTTGACAATAACTGTCACAATTATATTACTAAAATATGGATTCAACTTATTGTTGAAGTTAAGAGTATTGAAATTACATTTTGAGGACCAGGCATACCTTCCTTTGGTTTTATCTTGTTTTTAGTGTAGCCAGGGAATTTTTAAATGTTGTCAGTTATTAGTAGAATACACAGATGTCATGTGCTGCAAGTGTCCATGGGCTGTTGTACAAGGCTGTTGTGGAATACCTTGTTGTGGAAGGTCAACAAGATGTATGTGTGCTACTTCTGAATCCGTCACATTTTTCTCCCTCTGTGTAGATCCTGGAGTTGGTGAAGGGCATGCATTACCAACTGGCCTGTCAGAAGTACTTTGAGTTGACACATGAGGTAAGTAGCTACTGATTTTTGTTTCAACTATTATCACTGACTCTTGAGGAAGGCCTTGGAAATCATGCTTGAAGTCCAGAGACTATTTTCAGTTTGCACATCCACCATTAGCTGTCTTGCCTTGTTAGTTTTCAATAATTTCAAATATTCTTTTGTAATTTTCTGCATTTATTTATTGATGTTATTAATACCCTCAACAATACAAGATGTAGTAAAATGTTATGTTTTTTTCCTGAAAAGGTCAATATTGTTGAATTTTAACAATTTCAGGTCATTTCAATTTCTCAATATCCTACTTTTAATGAAATTTATGGTTTTTAATGCATTTTGCAAGTTTGATGTTGTTTAGATACACCTTAAAAAATTAACAGAAAGTATCTAAAAGGTGTAATTTAAGCTAATCTCCCAGTCTGTTCACAGTTAATATTGTTAATTTTTACTTGGTATTTTTTCACATCTGTAGTCATGTGTGATTATTTTTTAAATCAAGATGAACATTCTCAGAGCTTTCCCATTTGCTTAATTGCAAGCAAAGTTAAAGTAAGATCCTCCAGAAAATTTCAAGATAGCAAATGGCCACACTCCCTCTCCTGTGTGATTTCTTGATTCAAAGAACCAGCTTTTGGAATGGTTCAAAATTCCTTTCATCAAGAAAAAGCAATGAAGCAGAGCCCTTCTTATAGCTTTGTTCTCTCCACAACTCAAGAAATGGAAACATCCCTTTCAAACAGCAGGCTATGTTTGTTGCTATGTATGTTGCTAAAGATATGGATGAGGATTAGATGACCCACCCAGAGACTTACAGTTGACTTTTTTGTTCTTCCTGGTTTTCACATTTGATTTAAATGGAACTGTTTCTCTTCACAAATTTCCAGCAATCATGTATATGAGTGTATAGCAAAGGTATACTCTGGACCTCTATCCAGTATTGTTTTGGCAGCTGTAATTTGAGAGGAACACTTTCTCTTAGTCTTAGGAAATGTGACAAGTCTAATAATCTGGAAGTAAATTCAAAATTATGTACAATTTGAAATTTAGATAAGACTTGACCTGTGTAAGCCCAAGTCAGTAGAAATAATATTTTCCAAAGATGACTATAGACTCCAAGGTCAACATTCAATGAAGGATAAATCAGCACAGTGCATTTTAGGAAAGCTGTCTTTCCATTCTTCTATAGCAAATTCCAGAACAGCATTATTTTTTATCAGTCTTGTGATAATATAAATATCTGTCTTTGCTGCTTGCATGAAGAATCATCTTTCTGCTTTGCTGTTAATAAATGTCTTATTTCAATGAGAGAAAGCAGAATACAGAGAAAGACACTTCCCATAGTTTGCATGGCACGTGCTTTGTTTTAAGAGAATTTAACTGCTCAACTTGTTACTGGCCTGCTTGGAGTGATTTTTGTATCCTACAACTGTATGCTTTATTAATTTTTTTTTTTTTTATGGGATAATTAAAAATGTGACTCTGACCTTTGCTTTCCTGTATATCACTATCAGGGTTTTTCAGTGAAAGAAGCTTCAGAAGAATCAATTAGCCTAACGTTGATTGTTTCTTTGAGTAGGGGAACAATCTTAAGTAAAATTTTCATAGAAATAATGGACTGGCTCACATGGAGAATTTTAACTTCAATTATGTAAAAATTTTACCAAGAAACTGTTTGATATATGTTGGGTAGAGCTGTTAGTGTTACCTGTTATTCTTGAAAGTTATGGTGTGTATGTGGGTTAGATCAAGTATGAATGACTTTTTAGTGGAGACTTGATAAGATTATATTTTTCTAAGTTCACAGGGTCAGCTTCTGTAGTCTAGTCCTTGGCACTGAGACTGTGCTAATAAATACAGCAGGACTAGAGTGAGAATGTTTGGGTATATTTTTTGGGAGGCTGGTGATGAGAGTTGTCTTTACACTTTGGTGCTACTGGTTCAAACAGCACAGGTTACGAAAAAGCTGATTTTCTTTGTATTCTGTGTAACCTAGACTTATTAACTTCAATGCTACACCTCTCCTGATCTTTGTTTTCACTATTTTGCAACCACAGAACAAAAGGAGCCATCATTTGTGTGGTCCAGCGCATTGTCTTCAGGCAGGAACTAGTGTATGAGTATGCAATTTGTTGACTCTTTTAATAAGTGTGAGAAAGAAAAGTTGTAGCACCATAAGTGTGGTTTTTCTGTAATATCACCTGTAGCATTATCAGCTGTCACTTTTTAAGTTCTTGATTAAAACCCAGGGATGCTTTAAGTTTTTCAAAACAATATTTGCTACAGGAGAAATACAAAACTAGAGTTTGTGTGAAAGCCAGTGTGTGCAACGTGCTGAATCCACATTAATATCGCCCACTAGATGGGTTACACAGTTCTGTATGAAGTGATATGTCCTTTTACTTGGGTCAATACATGTTATGAGCTTAAATTTTTAACTGCACAGAAAATACATTTTTCTTTGGGTATAATGGATTCTAGGTAGATTTACAGGTGTGAATGGACAAAGCTGTTAGAGAAACCTACTTTCTCTATTTCTATTTTCTCTTTTCTCTACTTTCTCTATTTCTGGTAGTAAGTTTCAGCTAACATACAACTAAGTTAATGACAAGGCTTTTAAAATTGATGTACTTTGATCTACATTACCTAAAAATATTGTAAAACTTAGATAAATTAAAAACATGAGGAATCTAACATAAAAAGCCTCCATTTTTGTGTTCAGAGTTCTTGTAAATTTCCAGCCAGAGCAGAATATTTTTATTCAGAGAAATGCTCACTGAACCTGGTTGAAAATTACAGAGAACAGAATTGTTTCTGTATCACTATATCACAAATGAAGATGATGATATGAACAAATCTTTACCTTTCTCTCTTCAGGCTCTTGAAAAATGTGATAGTTTGCACAGAATTCTTTTAATTAAAAGTTGTATAAGCTTCATCCAGTAGTTTTGAAATAGTAGTATTCAAGTTTGAAAAGGAGAAATGGTACATGAACTCATACAACAATATTAACTAACAACCTGTAAGTAGCTTTTAGCCAAATACCATCAATCACCTCTGAAAACAGGATTGTAGGCTCCCATTCATACAATGAACTGCTTCTACAGCTTATTCTAATTTTTTGGGGAGAGAGGAGTTTAGAACAAAATGAAGAGTTACAAAGTGACTCTTAAATTGATCTGAAGAAAACTGAGATTTTAAGGATAAAAAACCCAGAGCTAATTAAGAGCTTCTTCTAGAAAAGCTAGTTTTTCACTATATCACTTCTTCTTAAGCCTTTTTGGTATAAAGAAGTAATTTAGTTTCCACGTAATGAAAACTGGAGCATGGATGAAAGCTGTCTGGATGAAACTCATCCAGATAAGACTGAAATGAAAAATGAAGTTCAGTGATGGCTTTGGGTTTTGTTTTTTTTTTTTTTTTTTCTTTATGCCTTAGAGTACCAAACTGGAGTGCTAGGACTGTTACTGACTTTTAAGATTTTTCAAGCAAGGTCACTGACTACAGTTGCTAATTCATGTCTAAATTAGATTTTGTTATCCACGCCACCATTTTCTAATGGAGGCAGTGGTAATGCATTTAATCAGGGTTCCATTTAGAGTACACACTGATCCTCTACTTTATGATTATTCACGAGTGGCTGAAATTTAAATTGATGGGGTTTGGCGTATTAAATTAGCCACACTGTGTGTCCTCAGGAGACTCTGTGTGTGCAGAGTTGCTTGTTGTGCTTGAATTGGCCCCACCCTGCTGCGAAAAAGGGAATATAGTGGGAGCAGAAATTTACTGGTATATGACTCTTAGTCTTCCATTATTTCTTGTGTCCCACATTTGGTAAACTTTCCAATGTATTTTAAGAGCAGTATTTTTCTTAAAATGTTCTTAGAATTCACATGAACTGGCAGGTGGATAAAAGGTGCAGATTGCCTGAATAGAAAGTGGAAGCACCTTTTATTTAAAGTGAGCATTTCCGACTTCTGAGCCCCCCAAAAGAAGCACAAAGATTATAACTGTGGTTTGTGGTAAACACATCAGAAGAGCTTACTTTCAAAGCTGAAAGCTTCGTTGATTTGAAATTGAATATTCATTTATCAAATAATTGCAGAGCTGAAAGGTACCTGCTAGATATATAGGAGCAATACAAATATGCTGCACCTTATGATAGTTTTCTGTATTTTTTTCCACTGAAGACTAAATGTTCTTTGTTGTGCTTCTAGTTTCGGGATGCTGATGTTGGCACTGATGGAACAGAGCTAGGCTTGATCTGTTGAGTGTCTGTCTTAGCCTGCTGCTTGTAAATATTGCCTTTGTGGCTACTGGGGAAAACGGAAGGAGATGATGTTACCTGTTTCCATTCACAGTTTCACACTGATAATTGAGATCTAGATTTATATTGTGCAGTTGTCACAACATCTAGTAGTATTCTCTACTGCCACTTGGACTCTAGACTTGTCTGACTCCCCTTTTTGCATCAGGAAATTCTATTTCAAGGTGCAACTTCAATTGTCCTACATCTCTAAAGAGATGCCATTTTACTTACACTGTTTTAGATGTTTTGGGGTGTTACTTTTCTTTAGTACAGCAATGACAGTGTGAAATAATGTTTGAATATGCCAAAGAAATTATTTCATGAAGGAAGAAAATTTGTGATGAAACTAGATCTGTTTCACTCTAATATTTACTGAGACAGTATTTAGAAACTGTTGTCTTTTTCTTCAACAAAATTGGAACTTTAAAAATTGTTAATTAATTTGTTCTTGAATATGAAAAAGATGACTCTTAGAAATAAATATAATAACTTGATGTTTATTTCTTTTTATGTGCAGGTTGATGACATTGGGTTTTCTTTGAATCATCCTAATCAGTATTTTACAGAGAGTCAAAGGCTATTAAGTGGTGGTAGAGAACCAAAGAAGGAATTAAGTACTTCAGGAAACTCTCAACAAAAACATAATAGTCAGGAAAGCATGAATTTGAATTCCACTCCCATCTCTTCAAATACAACAGATGATACAGAACTGGAGGGACTGGAAGCCTACTTCACTGAAGACTAAGCAGCTGTGTTATTTGGATGTTATTTGTGTTATTTTTTTCTTTCTTCCATTCTTTCCCTTCTCTAGCTGGCTTTGTCTCTATACTACGGGATATGCACTTCACTACCTGGAATTCGCAGACATTTTTTGAATAGACTGAGAAAAGAAAGATAGATAATGAAGCTATAATTGCATCCAATACCTATTTTCGCTGCTTTAGGAGGCTGTTTTATATGGCATGTTTTCAGGATGGGAAATGAAAGTTCCTTCCCAATTATTAGGTGATTTTTGTCTGATTTACCTTTTTTTTTGTTTTCTTCAAAATGTTCAAATATTTTTATCTCATTTTGTGGTTGATTATCTATGTATCTTCTTAATAAATAATTTGCAAAGAAAAACTTTTGGTATTTTCTTTTTAGCTGTATTTGGATGGTAATTAAGTGACTTCCTTATGATCAAAATTACCCTCTGGAGGAGGTAGTCTGTCTCTTCTGTATGAGCAGCTGAGGAAAATCAGCTTCCTCATTTGTACCTTGATACTAGATTTAGAGAGCTGGGTTTGGTGCTTGAAATAGAGCATAAACAGAGTTTAGACACCTGTAGGTAAGAAAATAATCAAAAAAGGCGATTCTCTACCAACTGTCTCATCATGAAGAATCTAAAAGCTTATTAGGGTATATTCTTTTTAAATTTTCTTCAATGTCTGAGTGTGGCTGGAGCCTCCTGTGTCTTGCTAAGCTAAACAGCTGTCTGAATGCAGCTTTGGATTACCTAAATTCCACCCATTGTCACCTAACACACAAACTGCTTTCAGTCCAGCAGTGACCACTGTGCAATGGATGGAAGCTCTAAGCAGAACTGGTGTTTTCTATCATGCTATTAGAGTACTCTCCCAGAGATTTAAAAGACGTTAATTTTATTTTACCTGATACCTAAGGAGTTTCAAGGCAATACTACACCCTCCCTGGAGAGTGACCCAGCTACTGGTATAGCCCTGTAACCACACAAACATGGTATTGTCATTGCTAGTAACTTGTATTAATTCTGCAAGGCCTTAGCATGACGACTCACTGAGCTTTAGTTTTCTGAGTTTGCCTTATCCCACCTGAAGCTTTGTTTCAACTGTAACAGCATCTGTCAAATGACAGCCTGACTTTGTGCAGTTGTGTGCTGTACTGCCTATAGTTTGTAATGATTCTGATATACTTCTGTGGTTAATGGCTAGTAAGTAATAAGTAGTTATTTTTAGAATTAATTAATATATAATTTTAGGTGCCCATCCTTAAACAAATACAACCTAAAGTGTTGTGCAAAACAAGTTTTTAGGGATAAGAGAAGAAATAACAAATATACAGTATCAGTAAACACACATTATATATAAATAATTATTTGGCTATAGTGTGGAATTTGCAGACAATGAAGAAAGAACAGCAAGTAGAATGCTTTTGGAAATGTGTTGTATTACACCAGGTGGACTCTAGAGAGAAGAAAGAACAGTTCCCACCATCAGCATCCACCAACTCCTGATAAACAATTGGGACCCTGACTGTGTGCTTTTGGTCTCAGGACCTGAAGGGGCAATGGAAAGGCGTGTGCAACACTAGAGAAAGGGAAGATAGACACAAGGGAGTATATGAGTATCTAGTGTATGAGTAAGTTGTATTATGTTAGAGGTTTTATTTATATTGTGTTAGAGGTTTTATTTTCTCTACAATAATTGAATGATTTAGACTCTTAAGACTGTGACTGGACTAAAGACTGTTTGATTACTGTTAAGATTTTGGACTAACTGTAAAATGTTGGTTTCTTATATAGAGAGTGTTTTTATGGGCCATAACTTGCACAGGGGTAGTGCAATACCAGGCTTTAAAAATAAAACATATCGTATGTTGTTAGAAGAGGATCCACCAGGTTCACTGTTCCTTTTATCTTCCTTGAAGTATTCCTTAGTTTATTTAGGGACTGCTTTGTGTAAACTACCAAGCCTCCTTTGGATATCGTATATTCAAAGGAGTTGTAGAAATTCACCCTGGGCAAAGGCTCCATGCCTGGGTCCTGCAGGGGGATGGTTGTCCTGGGCCCAAGGAACAAAGAGTGACAAACAGCCATGGGTTTGGTTTCTACTGTTGGGTAAGCTCCTGGCATCACCCCTCCTGGTGTGTGGAAGTCCACTGGATGTATTAGATGGTTAAGAAACTTGACTTTAGGGTTTTGAATTGTCTTTGGAAACGGTAGGTGTCCTCTAATTTTGCATTCCTGAATACCTGAGTTAGAAGTGCCTCAGTGGACATGACAGAACCTTTCGACAGAAATGAAACTCTTTCAGACCTGCAATGAGATGCATGTTCCTAAGTGAAACAGCTGGGAGAAGAATGAGGTTGTCAAGGCACTGAATGCAGGTGGTGTTTCCCAGCCTAGGGAGAATGTGATTTCTGATTCAGCCCTAACCCTGCTCGTGTAGACATCAAACCATCAAACTTCTAGCTCTTCCTTTTTGATCTTTATCTGGGCTTTGAAATCTGTTATGGTAGCAGTGGGCTGTTTGTTCACATATCCTACAAAGGATTGCTACATTAGCAAAACAAGCTTATTTTTAGGAATTCGAGCACAAAATTAAAAAAATAAGTCTCTGTTACAAGGAAGAGAGTATAACCACACATTCTCTGAATGAAAATTCTTACACTGAAGTGCAAGAAACATAAGGGTATGGGGCAAAGCCTTTGTTCTTCATTGGCTTCATTATTGTGAGTTTACCTCTCTTGATTAATAGTAGTACAAATTTCTTTAAACTATATTTTCTTCCCTTTTCTTAGTCAGGAGAACTGTAGTAAAATACATAGCAGAAAAATGTACAAATACAAACTATAGCATACAGTTGCAAGTAACTAGCAAAGGATTGAAATGAATGCTGTCATTGCTATTTGAAGAAAATGGCAATTTATTTTCATACTTCACACATTTTTGCCATTTTGAGTTTTCTTTGAAAGCTGAATATTTTGAAGTTGATAGTGTGGAAAAAACCAAAATGAGAATCCTCCTTGTGAGCTGTTGGCCACCGAGAAGCTTTAAGCTCTTACTGCTTTGTAAATTCAGTAAGAATGACTTTTTGCTTGATTACAGAGCTCTTTGAGATTAGAAAGGCAGAATCACTAAGAATATGTAAATCATTCATTTGAAAACACTTCCTGCATGATAGTAGTGCTATTAAAAGTATACTTAGTCAGAAGACAAGTATTCTGAAAACCAAAGTGACCCTGATATAATTATGCAGTAGCCAAAAATAGCAACAAACCAAATTACCAAATAAACCAATAACCAAAGCCAGACAAAATTCCAATCCCTATTTTACAAGTTAAAAAGAAAATATATTTCTGCAGTAAAGCACTGCAGATGGATCTATTTGCAAGTATCAACTCTTCTAAGTGGATTTTTTAATTGTTATATTTGGTACTTAAATAAAAACAGGAGATACACGTACATCTAAGGTTTCAAACTGTTCTGGAGGAGACACTTCAGTATTCTCCATCAGTAAAGGAGATACTAAGATGATATTTAGTTGTGTTTCTGAAGGGATGCACTATGCTAAAACATAGCCCTGCATAGCAATCATGCTCTAGTAGGAAGTAGTCTTCTTTCCATCCAACATCTGTTCTCAAATGTACCACAGTTCAATTTGGAGATGGATGTTTCAAAAAGAATGCTGGTCCAAAGCTTGTGATCATCTGAAGTGCTAGCATCAAAGACAATAAAAGTCTCTGACTTCAAAGCCTTTCAATATCTAATGAAGAAGAGACCTTACTGTTGGGTGTTCTGCAGAAGGAAGGCTGAGGAGGTTTGGGTGTGACTTAAAGTGTTCTACTGAGATGTGGAGTGCTGCCCTGGCAATGGGTAAGGAGAGAGCAGCCACTGCCATCACGGCACGATAGGAGCGGATCCGTGCAGCCAAACACCTGAAGCTGAGCACGTGGCATTCCTTCTCTGCATGATTTGGAAGCAGTGTGGTGAGCAGCTGTGCATTACTCTTTTCTCAAAGGTTTTATTCCTTTCTGTTCTTTTCGTTACTTTTATTATGATATATTTTATTTTGTGTCAGTTAATAAACAGTTTTTACCTCAACCCATGAGGTTTACTTTTTTTCCCCTTTGATTCTCCTCTCTTCCCCCCACCCCACCTCGGGAGTGTGTGGTGTGTGTGTGTGATGTGTGTGAGCTTTTGGGCAGGGTTACTGATTGCAAGCAATTACAGATACTTTCCTTGTTTTCCCAGGTACATATCAGAAACCCAATGAATTACAGCTGGGAAGATGTATTCAAGGTCTCAATATGTGAATGGTTCTTTGGGCTGTATTTAACATCATGATACTTTAGATGTTATTTATTTTTTTTAAAGCATATATAGCTTATTCCAAAATCTGTATCCATTTCAAGTCCTTTAAAAATCCAGAAAAGAATCACTTTGTCCTTTTAGGTCATGATGTGTTTGTTGTCTTTTTTTTTTTTTTAATTTGTTTGCTATTTTTACTACACTGTAGATCTGCTAAATAACTGGCATCTTCTATCTAACCTTTGCTGTTCACAGTTCCTGTATTTCACTATCCTATGTATTTCTTTCTGCTGCATAGTAGATCTTACTGATGGTTGGTTTTAGAACATGTGTGAGGTCCAGTGCTTAGTTCACATTGCCAGAGTAACCTGTCCTTGCTGCCATGCTTGCCAGTTGCTGCCTTTCATGTTTTATTGTCCCTTCTACTGTACAAAATGTTGTTATTCTTCACTGACCTGTCTAAATTGGAAGCCCAGTTCCTAGTAAAGTTTCTTTCCACTTGCAATCTTGAAATACTCATGGTAATTGTATTATGTCAACATCAAACTTCTATCTTTGGTATCTAGTTGACAGAACGAAAAATAAAGACTTCCACCCCTTAGCTTGCTTACTCGCTGAGACTTGTTTAAATCCCTCAAATGCTGAAGGATCTACACAGTTTGGATTGGACAAAGGTTATGATCAGTGGGTGTAATTCAATCCCCCAAGAAACCTGAACTGTTTAGGTAGGTAAATTAATTGGAATACAGGTATAAAAATGGTTGGGATAATGTCAAGAGTGAATTGTATCTGCAAAATATATAGAAATAGATACCTAAATAATAACTTGTTAACAGAGGAAGCACTGAAAGGCTTTAGAAGTGATTTAGAGTAGGTAAAAAGTAGATCAGTAGCTGGAGACTTGATGGTGATATCAGCATGTATCATTTGAGGGAGAGCAGGACTTGGTGATTAGGTACAAAAAGAAGGAAAATGTATGATTTCTCTTAAAAATTACAACCACAGTGAAAGGATCACAAGATGCTGTGTTATAGCTGAAACGAAAGTTTTCAACCAAGTCCAAGATGTTTTGTCACATAATCATAAACCTTAATTAAGAAGGTTCATGAACATGGGATAATGAAAAGGCATCAGTATAGCAGAAGCAAATATGGCACAACCTTAATATTTATTTTTTCTACTCAGGATCAGGGTTGTATCGTGGGAGGAGTTATGCAAACAGAAAGTCTCTGCCATGTTCAATGGCAGGACTTACAAAGTGAACTTCAGTAAAAATCAGCTTAGAGAAAATGTCTTTGCTCAGACTGAACTAGTCAAATGGATGCATGAACTACAGGATGAAATGTAATGGTCTGTGTTGCGCTGTTCAGAGTAGATTATCTGGCTGGCCCTTTTGGCTGTTAAAGTCTATGACACATTGTTTTATTTTTATGCTTAATAAGAATTTAATCTTCCAAGCTGTGGAGTGTCCTTGGTTCAGACAGCTACTCTAGCGCTTTTGGGTAGAATACAGAGGCAATCTGAGAGAGACTGAAGAGTTAGAAATGTGTGATTCAGTCACTCGGTCGGTGTTCAGGTCTTTGAAATGTCAGTGGTTTGGCCAGCTACAGTTTTCAGAGAAATGATTGGCTGTAGAAAAATAGCAGGAAACCTGCTGAATGACTTTGATTCTACTCTGATCTTTGGTGTTGGAGCATAATTAAAAATATGTGAAGTTCTTAACATGCTGTAGGTAAAAAACAGTAATAATTGCAGTTGCTATGTGACTTTGAATGGAAGAAAAGGAGAATCCTTGTCAACTGTGTCTTAGAAAGGAGGCAAGGGGTTTCTTATATAATCTCTCTGTTAAATCAGGAGGCACTGTTGAAGGTAATGGTTTTATCTACAGTGATCACATTTTTCTCTTTATTATGATGTCCTGAGGGGTGGTTGTAAAACTGCCTTTTTCAGGATCTAGCATTATCAGAAATATAATTTTTTTACAGTTGGGGAAACTTTTCACTTGGATTTAGGTATTGACCTATGGTCTTCTCACTTTCATCACTATTGCAGTATATAAAGAATAACAATTACAAATATCTGAATCAATATACAAATACAAAAAGTAAATCCAATTATTTAAATATATGTTTCAAATCAGTTGTAGGGTGTGTAATGAGAATTACAATAGTTGAATATGTTGGTAGTGCAGCTACAGTAATCGGGCAAGTGCAAGCATATGTGAAAGAAGTGCCATACTCCTTTTCCAATCTGTTTCTACTTGGTGTGTTTATTAAATGTATATTTCTCCCCTTTTTACTATTTATTTAAAATTGTTATAATTTTGTTTTGTAAAAATTTCAAATGTATTATGCATTGAAAAAATACATTGGAATGTCCTTTTTAAATTAATCCCTGATTTTAATGGATTTTCTCTCTATTGCCTCTACGTTTTGACTTAAGCTGACTTTTATGAGCTATGTAGGGCCTTACCTTGAAACCCCAGTATTCGATGGTTTTGGATTAAAGAATGCCACTTCATTCATTTTCTCTTCATGCATCACCTAGAAAAAAATCCCTACACAATGAAAATTTTGAAGACCTTCATAGGTCATATGAAATTAACTCCTCCCTTTGCCCTTCTAAAGTTCCCATTGAATTAAATGATAAGTAAAGAAAGATAAGTAAATTTTCTTCTAAGCACACCCAGGGGGATGTAATTAGACCCAGGAGGCCTCATGACAATATGTTTATGCCAGTTCTAGATACAATGTTTTTCTTTTGATTACTGAATTGTTTTGGAGCATATGCAAATGGCAATTCACTTCTGAGAGAAAACCAAACCAACCTTACTATCCTTATCAGAACTGAAAATAGTAGAATATTCACCCTGCTGAACTTCCAAACTGAAGGCCAATGTGATCTGAAGCACAGCCATCAAGCTGGCATATCTAAATTGGTTGTCAAGCAAGTTTGATGGGATATTCACTCTTTTTAACTGCAATATGGGCTCCCAGCGTGTATCAAGTTAGAGAAGAGTCGCTTGTTTCCTGTAGCTAGCTGAAAACTATTTTAAACCAGTTCACCTGTGTGACGCTTACTTAAGGTGATTAAATACTTACCTGGGAGGGGAAAATCATCTGTCTGTATATGCCATCTAGCTGTATAACTTACTCCACTAAGGTGCTTTCTGTGAATGGGTTTTATGTCAGAATAAACAATACCTGTAGTGTAACAGACTTTTCATATTTTTCATCTTTTTGCAAGCAGTGTTCTTGGCACATGTTTATTTCATTACATGATAAGTTCAATATTTATTAAATTGTCTGTTGCACAGAATTTAGAACACTAAACCCGGTTCTCCAGGAATGACACTCAAATCTCTGCAGCAATGCCAGCTACGAACATTCTCGGTTCTTGGTTCAGATTAAGTTTCTCGAGAGGACAATTAGTAGTTGAACTTACTTTTCAACAAGTGGTAGACTCTAGAAATGCTTCTCTCCTAACCAGAATTTAGTGCTATTTCAAAAATTTCACTTGCACTCCTCAGAGGTAGTGACCCATTGTTTTGTGGTAATGTTAATAAAAAAGAATTTTTTTAAAAAGTTTTAATTGCATTTAAACTGAAAAAGTGCTGCATTTCTTAATTAAAGTGTCTTACTGAAGTTTTTTAAACTCAGTTGGAGCTTATTGCCAGCAATGAAGTTTGTTCCTAATAAGTTACTTTTTTTCCCCTTTATGTTAATAGACCTAAACCTGTCCAAGTCACTGTGTCTTCCTCATTAAGAATGGCTGCAAGAAAAATTTTCTCTAACAAAAATTACCTGGGGGGCATTTCTGTAGCCTGCAAGAACAAAATCTTAAACAGAAAGGAAAGTAGTACTCCTGTATATAGTGTTATTCTTTCAGTTCCTAATCATCATAGCTACAGAGAATGTTTAATTACTAAAAGGTGACGTTGTCCATAAACCTGGAAGAAATGTTTAAAGGAGTGCATCCCAAGCTTTATTTAACAGGCATTTTTAAATTGATAATATAAAGAAGTGGATAGACCCCTTCTACTTTGCTGAGCAGGATTTATACTGCAACTGGTATTGACTGATGTCTTAAAAGAGCTGAGATTCATAGTATCAGACTAAACCGTCCATTCTTCATTACTTTTTTCAGCTGAGGATTATGAATTCGGGTCTGCCAGGCAGGTAGGCTGTACTGTATACCAGCTGCTTAGAAAACTCAGTGATCTCTCATGAAGTTGAATGGTCAGTTTATAGCTACACAAGGAGATGAGCAAGTTGATTGGCACTAATGGTATTTATTGTGTGAACTAAAATTAAATGGTAGGAATATCCTAGAATTATCTTATTTCCTCTCTCTACCAGTAAGTTGAAGGGTTTTGGCATTCCCTTAAATTCCAAATGTCTAAATATTTCAAAAATCAAACAAACAACACCAACACAAGCTATTTCTGAGAACTTTTGAAGAGTTTTAATTTTCAACTGTTACTGAATGATTGCTTTGGGAATGAAAAGTTGGGTCTTTTCTGTGTTCTGAGTAAATAAATGCATTTGGTGCACCTTTCCAATCTATCATGGTGTTAATGTCTTCACTGTTCAGTGTGGTGAGAGTCTTGCGTGCAGATCCTTGAGTGTTGCTTAACCTAGATCTACTCTCTGGAAGTGGTTTTTCTGCTTGTATGGATAATTTGCAGTGCTTCACTGAGCCGAATCTACAGTATGAATTAGCTGTATGGCCAAATTGTGCCCATGGAGGGTAAATTATTAAAGCCATGCGTTACTTTGCATGTTTGTTCTGCCAGGTGGAAGAAACTCTAATAAACATACACTTCTGAACTAGTCTCAGTGGGATGTTTGCAAGTGACTGGTGAAATCTTAACTTCCTAGGGTGAAGAAAGCATAAGGTTTCTGTTGCCCATCAATCCTGCTTTGCTCATGATTCAAAACAGTTGTTAGCACTGAAAGGAGTCCAGCCTGGTTGTTGGAGTCACAGGGTGGCAAGACAGAATATTTTTGTCCTCAACAGTTTACAATTTAAATTATGAGATGATGCAATGAGTGAATGTAACAAAGGGGCACATGATAAAAAAATAAAATGGAAAGGACTGTAACCAGAAGATGTTTTTTACATTTATGTGTTGTATAAATTGAAGGTTTGAGGTGAGTTCTTAAAACAGACATTAATTATGCCCATAGTCTCAGCTGGCCTATCCAATATGAGCTGGCAATTGGGTACTGAGGAAGGATTTGAAATCAATGAATACAAAGTAGGAAAACACATGAAATCAAATTACATGCAAAATAACCCTGAGCTAAAGTCTGTACCCCCTTAACTGTGTGTGTTCTCTTGCTATCCACAAACTTTTGAGGATCTTTGACAATGCAGAAGCTCTTGTATGAGCAGGAGCCCTCACTTTCTGGCTCTTAATTTTGGGTTATTGATGTGACATTGCAGCAGTAGTAAATGGCACAGGAATGTGCGTGTTTCACATGTATGTTGACAAGGAGGATGCTTTGGTGTCTGACAAGGCCTTCAGTCACGCTGTTGCTCTTTTCAATGTCCAGAAAGCTCTACCCATTCCTTTGCCTGGGACTTCTCAAGAAAGAACAACCTAGGTCTTTTTTCTACTGTTGTCCAAGTCTATCGCTCAGCTTCGTAATATTTTTGTCAACTTATAAAAACCTTTTTATTAGCCTATATGGTTCGTTTTCCAAAGAAACACTTCTATGATGAAAGCATTTTGACATGCAGCAGCTCTGCTCCCATGTCCAATATAATTGGCCTGTGCAGAAGGTTTATGGACTGCTCCAAAAGAAATGCTTTAGAAGCAGGTTTCTCTTTGCAGACCTTTCAGCTGTACCTTGTTCAAGGAAAAAAAAGTCCACAGTAGCTGGCAAGTCTAATTTGATATGAGAAAAAATACATTGGCTTTGAGTGACACTGGGCTAACACACATCATGAGATGACATTTCTAATTTGTCATTTCAGCTATGTTAGCTCTTAGGTGTCAACTCATAATTATTTATAAAGATTATTTTAATCTATTGGGTTTTGGTGCACTAAATTACATTTATGAGTGATCACAAGGGCATCTAGAGCCTGGATTTCTTTGCTTGTTTCAGTTCAAATAGAAATACGTAAACATTATGCACACAAACTAGTCAGGATACCTTCTGCTTTGAAAGGTCTTCTGTTAGAAAGTAGCTCTGTAATTCAGGTGAAAAGTACTGGAGCTACTTGCAATCTCCAATCCCAGCTCTAATTCTCATAGCATAGAATGGCAATAACAAGCTTGATATATTGCCTATTCTGTATATTGTTTATTCTGATGGGCAAATCTTAAATTTTCATTGTTATTACTGCTGCTTTGTACTCCCTGAGCATTTTGAATTTAAATGAGTTTTTGCTATCTAATGAAGCTAAGTGAGTGAGTCCTATAGCTTCCTAATCCATACTTCATCCCTGGCAGCTGTAACTGGTCGTATACTTAGGAAAGGAAGAAAACAAGTGGGCAGTGATCCTTTTCTGGGCAGTCTCTGAATTTTTAAAGCAGTTTTTTGAAGTAATTTATATTTTTTTACCTTGGCATTCTTGTGTTCCAATGATGTGATTATGTATTTTATGAAAAAAGGCTTTCTTTTTATTGTTTTAAGCTGACTGTGTTATGTTGTATGATGAGAAACAACTATTCTTTTCACCTTCTCAAAATAGCAGGTCTTAGCTATCCTTGCTTTTCTAAACTGAAGAGTCTTACTGTGTTTAATATTTCTGCACATGGATGTTCTTCTATGCCTCTCATATTTTTTCATCCCATGTCTTTTTTGTATGTGGTTTGTTTCTACCTGAGACTTCAGGTTGTGTTTTCAGTCCCAGCACTCCAGAGACTTGCTTGACCACTGTTGTAGTACAGCTAATGAGTCTCACTGCACACCCAGAGGCACAAGTTAACATCACGTGTTGAACCTGCAACAAGGCTTCAGCCAGCAGGCTCTGTTGTCATCGAGTACCTGGTAATCTTGGCTGGGGTAACCAAAGATGGCTGGACACGATGCAGAGAAAATTACTCTCTTACGTTTTCTTGGCTCCAGAAGCAGATGCCTCAAACACATGTGCCTGTTAAGCATCTGTGCTTGAGACTGACCTGCCTGAATATTTACGAGGGTGTATAGATCAGTGAATTATCTAGGCAATGCAGTGAAAGCGAGTAATTCTGTAACTAAGAGTTCACAACAGCACATATTTTTTCTAATTTAAAATCTCATATTGTTCTAATATTTACCAATAAAGAAAATAAACATGTCTTGTAACTAGAATATATGTGTAGAAGGAGGCAGTAAATTAAACAGATATAATAGGAAGGATTTTTCGTAATATTGTTTTTCATAACAAATCTAAGGCATTTTAAACTGTCATACTTCCTGATGAATGTTGAGATTAATATAATAACTTCATTTATATGAAGTATAATCTAGGCCACTACATGGAGCCCAGAGTACTCTATTTCATACATTTCAGGTATCTTCTGCCTCAAGCAAAAGCTTCAGCTTTAGTAAGAAATCTACCTCTAAAAAGAAAGGCTCTATTTAAAAAGATGCTTATAAAAAAAAAAAAAGGAGAGATGTATTCTGTCTTCACTTCTAGCTCTCAGAGAAAGGATGAATATAGGGCATCTAGCCTTCTCTAAATTGTTAGATTTTTTTTTCCAGAAAATTGGCTGTAGGTGTGACAAACACGATTTATCTTCTCTCTGAACTGCATACAGGTACTTGATTGATTTCAGTGTTGTGAAAGCCAAAGCCAGCCCCATGTTTTATCACCATATTCCTCTATGAGAGATCTTGAAGATTAGATGAAATACCCCAAATATAAACAATTTTTATAATTACTGATTGACCAAAGAGTAGGATTGTGTATACTTTGTAAACACTTTTTCTTGTTCTGAGCATCACTGATCTCATAGTCTCTAAACACAGGCAGTTAAGGTTCACAAATATCTTTGAACGCTCTGTTTTGTATTCTAGTCCTGTGATTTTACAGCCAGAGTGAAACCCTGTCTTCAGCAAATTTCATATACGAGCTTATGTACTGCAGCAAATTATTTTGGTTTGATGCCATAAAACTGGTCTATTTAATATTTTAATAATTAGTTTATAATCATAACAAACTGTTAGCAATTTATAATATGCAAAATACTGCACAGCCAAAAAAAAGCAGTCAAAATATCTTTTTCTTGACAGATTTGGTTGACTAAGGAATAAGAGAACTCCCATTTCAGTCAATTTATCTTTTTAAATGCAATCTAATAATTTATGACAAACAGTTTTGGATATCCAAAATGGACACCTGGATACTTTATTCATCTTTACATGGTGATAGAGCTGTCTTCCTCACTTTAGATATGTTCCCCTAATGTGTTAGGCTTAAGAGACATGTCTGGAGCTAAGCAACCAGCATATTCTGTTTCCTGTTCAACTCTTCCTAGCCACTGAAGTTTTTATTTTCAGAGCTACCAGTTGAATATATTCGAGAAACCTCATGAGCACTGAAAACATGTTCAAAACAGTACTCTGGTCACTTAATTAATTTCTGCCATTCCAGGATTTCTTTAAAGTACAGAATTTTTTTTCCCCAGTTTTAAATAGCACTTTCAGGAACAGAAGCTTGTTAGAGAAATGGAGTCACATAAGGAAATGTGTGATCCTTGAGCAGGCTCCCAGTTGTTTGGCTTTTACCTTTTGCTTCTGATTTGGAATGGGTATTCAAAGTGTTGCTTTGTGTTTCTCTACAGGTAGATTGCTAAGCAAATGCTTTTGTTCCTGACAAAAGGCTGAAGAAGAATAAAAATTTTGTTTCCTGTAGTCGCATTTTAGCTTTTAGTGCCAGGGACATAGCACGAAAGACCCTAAAAATTACTAAACAAGAAAGTCAGAAAGGCAATATTTTTTTTACCTTACTCGTTTAAGTAATGCCTACACTGGAGGGAGAACATTTCCATTATCCAGAAACCTCAGCCTTTGTGGGAAAGGAAGTGTTTCCTCTGCTGAACAGCATGAAGGCTGAGGAGCTACCTTGCCTTTGACTGGGGATGCTTTTGTCTGTCACTTGCTTTTCCTTTTCAGAGTAGGCATATGTGAGATAATGAATCCAAATCTCACTGAATTATTGATATGGGTCAGAACCAACTCACTGTGAGTGTGTGTGTGTGTGTGTGTGTGGAGAAGAGCTGGGCCTAGATCTGCAGGTATGTGGTAGGGCCTGCACATAAGGCCTGCTGAGAGCAGGAAGGCTGCAAATACACAGTTTGGTGTTTAAAGCTCTGAAGGGGTGCAGCTGCAGTAACAGACTTCGATGTTGACATTGTCCTTGCCTGCTCTGTTCCCCTCTCCATGTCTCTGTGACACTTTGAGAAAATACACAGCTCTCCTCTTGCTGAGTTTGAGGGTGGAGGCTGGGCTGCGTGACCGCCTGCACTGTGCTGGCAGGGGGCAGCTTGTGACACAAGCACTCATGTTTCACTTCCAGTTCCTCCCGAACTGGAATTGCGTGGTATTTTCTGCCTGACAGAGGGAAGGGAAAATTAAAGCCTTGGACTGCTGGAGCCTGAGGCAAGGCTGAAAATCATGTGGCCTTGGCTGTGTATGGAAACCTGCTAATTTCAAAATGTTTTTGCATATGCCTGTTTTTCATCTGAAGTGACAACTTCTAGGAAGAACATGACATTATCACAAATAAAAGAGAGTTGCTTGTAGGGCTGTTTAAAGGGAGAGAATAATGCATTCCTACTAGGTGAGTGAATGGGAAATGACTAATGAAACCATGAGCCCCTCTGCGCCAGCAAGGAGCAGAGACACGATTTTATGGGGATACACTGGAAATGCTGGGACAAGAGTGAGTGGAACTCATTTGTTTTCCTTTCCTAATAAAGATAGCAGATTCATATTGTCTTAGCAGGCAGAACCCCACTACTGCTGTTAGCGTTGTCCCACTGAACATTACCTTTCTTGCCACTCAAAAACCATGCTGCAGAGGCTGGGACAGTTTGTGTTCAGTTTGAGATGTGGCCATGAATTTCCCTGGTGATTCATGGCAAATGGCCTACCTGCCTCACCTGCAAGGTGCAGGAAACCATCCCTCCTTATCCCCGTTCTGGCCCACTTGCATCAGTCTATATCACATGTACTGTATCTCCTGTCTCATCTGGTTTCTCCAAGCTTGCCTGCAATGACAATGAGCAATGAGAATCTTCTTTCCAGGCACATGATGTGTAAACGTGTATTTTACTGGAGCAATAAAGTTGGATTATAATAGAAACAAATATTCCAGGTGGCCTGCTGTAGCATCCTGATGCTAAAAGTTTTGGGTGTTTGGGACACTTCTAGTTGCTAATTCTGTTGTGTTCTGGATTTTACATTGATCCAGAAATGCTAGGTTTCTGTCTGCCATTTGATATTACCTTCAAATCTCCGTGCTTCCATCGATGCACCTGGAATAGTTCCCACTTGCCTATCACAACACATCCTCTGCTTCACCCCCCGATATGGTTTGAAGCTGGCTCCCTGCCAAGTCTCCAAACCTTACCGCAAGAAGTCCCCCCCCAGACCTCAGGGAGAAGAGGGAGAAAAACAAACAAGAAAAAACGAAACAAGAGAGACAGCTAAAGCAATATATATACATAAATATATTTACACTTATGTTACAGTTATATACAATTGAAATATATATACAATTTCACAAGGGAAAGGGAAGGGGGAAGGGAAAAAGGAACAAAACCAAAATAAAATATATATGTATCCTGATTAGTAGCCCAATATCTAGCAACTAAAAGAGTTAGCAAAGAAATATCTCACTACTCTCCTTGGGACAACCGAGAGTCGCTCTGGAACGATCGCTGGCAACCTCCGCCTCCCAAGGTCGGCAAGGCCTTACCAGGCCTTGCTCCCCAACACAGCAGACTCAACAGCAGGGAACCTGCACCTCCAAGCCACTGGAAGGAAAGAGAGTGAAGACCTTTCCTCCTTTCTTCTTATAGTCTGGTTTACATAAAAATCGTAGGGAATACTGGGTAAATCTGGGCCCTTCCTTGGTTACAAACTGGTCACCAAGGAAGGCCTAGACCAAACTACCACACCCCCTCAGGGCCAGGTATGGTCTGTGTGTAAGGGCTGCAGCATGGCATACATTAGGTAGGAAATGAAATCTTCCTTCTGACTGCATGAGTGATGCAGGCTGCTCCTGCTTTGAGTTCACTCTTCTGTTCTGCTGTTCACTGTAACAGTCAGTTCAGATGCAGCCACGAAAAATCTGTCATGAACAGCTTCACCTCACTCCTTCAGAGTGTGAAAACTCCCATTTAAGTTATTTGCAGTGTTGTGGGTATCTAATTATTTTGAATGTTCTGTTTATCTGTGCTTGCGTTCCCTCCTGGTGCAGCTGGCATGGCTGTGTCTGAAGCTTAGGGAAGAGGATCTTAGATGGATGCTTTTGACTAGCTCAGCTGTTCTGTTTATTTCAGTTTCCAACACAAAAGCTCTGAAAGTTGGTTAAATACTTAATGAATTTCTTTCCTAACCTAGTGAGATGAGGCAGGGACAAGCAGGTCAAAACAAGAGCCAGGCTCAGTGTGGGGATGCCAACTTCTAATAAGACATCAAAGAATCACAGAATAGTCTGAATTCAAAGGGACCCACAAAGATCATAGAGTCCAACTCTTAAATTTCTTTCGGGAAACCTCTCAGAGAGAGCTACCAGTGAGAGAGCACAACCTGAAAATGTGAAGGGAATTCAGTTTTTTAATGGCTGGAAAATTTCTGAATCTTAATGAAATGGCAGCAAGGTTGTTATTTATGATGTCTCTGGTGCCTAGTTCAAAAGAAACTGGAACATAACTATGAATTCACTGCACTTTCGGGGAAAGAGAGGATAAAAAGCTCAAAAAAACCATGCCATATAACTTCTTAAAATGATGTCCTGGGCCCTTTTGGCAGAGCTTGTAACTTGTAATCCTGCGTTTTGCCTATTTTGTTAGGAAACCTTGAGACTGGTCATCATCTTGAAAAGAAGCTGTGTAAGGCACTTGAAGGATAGGAAGGTGATTTGGGACAGTCAGCATGGCTTCACCGAGGGCAAGTCCTGCCTGACCAACCCACTGGCCTTCAAAGATGGAGTGACTGCATTGGTGGTCAAGGGAAGAGTTACGGATCTCAGCTGTCTGGACTTCTGTAAAGCCTTTGACAGTCCCTCACAACATCCTTCTCTCTAAATTGAATGGAGATGGATTCTATGAGTGGACTATTAGATGGATAGGGAAGTGGTTGTATGGTCACATCCGGAGAGTAGTGGTCAAAGGCTGGGAGTCCCAATGGACAGCACTGACAAGTGGTGTCCCCTGTACTGGGACCAGTGTTATTTAATATGTTCATTCATATGTTCTATGTAGACAATACCTAGAAAGCAACTGTATCCTGGGTTGTATCAAAAGCAGTGTGTCCAGCAGGTTCGAGGGAGGGGATTCTGCCCCCTCTACTCCTCTCTAGTGAGACCCCACCTGCAATGCTGCATCCAGCTCTGGGCTCCCCAGCACAGAAAGGACATTGACCTATTGGAGCGAGTCCAGAGGAGGGCTACCAAGATGATTAGAGGGATGGAGGACCTCTCCTGTGAGGAAAGGCTGAGAGAATTGGGTTTTTTTCAGCCTGGAGAAGAGATGGCTTCAGGGTGATCTAATTGTGGCTTTCCAGTACCTGAAGGGAACCTACAGAAAAGATGGAGATGGACTTTTTAAAAGGACATGCAGTGATAGAACAATGGGGAATGGTTTCAAAATGAAAGAGAGTAGATTTAGATTAGATATTAGGAAGAAATTCTTTACTCTGAGGGTGGTGAAGCACTGGAACAGGTTGACCAGAGGAGTTGTGGATGTCCCATCTCTGTGAATGTTCAAGGCCAGATTGGGTGGAGCTCTGAGCAACCTGGTCTAGTGAAAGGTGACCCAGTCCAGCAGGAGTGTTGGAACTAGATGATCTTTAAGGTCTCTTCCAACCCAAGCCATTATATGATTGGAAGATTGTATGATGTATGTGAACTCAGCTTTGTTTAGACTTGCTCTCCCCTGCCCAATGAGCACTTGGTACATTTTACAGGTTTAATTTGGTTTGCATTTCTCTTTGGTGGCTCCCGAGCCCTGCAGATATGCCATCAATTTGTCCCTTTTTCTGCAGTCCTGCTCAAATCTGCCCAGTGCGACAACAAGAGGATTAAAACGGATTAAAGTTGGGTAGAGTGCCAAGGTGCTAATAACAAATGCAAGAAAGCAGAAAATTTTGGATATAACTCATGAAAAGGTAAGGTTGTAAGGAGGGAAACACAGCTGTATTTTTGACTGGAAAACAGGTCTATCAGTCAAGATGAAATTTCACATTACACACTACAGTATTTGTAGTCCAAAAATTCCCCTAATTGCTTTACTGAAATCCCTACAAATTGTTTTGCAGATTACATTACATTTCTCTCCATACCAAAATAATTTTAGCTAATAATAGACATTTTTAGACAGGAAATGAGTAATGTACAATACATTTGAAATTTTTAAAGATGAGTTCATGGAGGCAGGGTGTAATCTGCCAAGGAGAAGTGAGGTTGTTACCTGCAGTCCTCTGATAAATGTCATGGGGTGTTTAGCAACCATGGGAGGGCAGGTCTTTGCAGTGAACTCTTCGTTGCGGATTCAAATCGATTTTGAAGTATTTGCACCAGTGTTTGTCATATTACAGATAGAAATTCATTTCCCAACAGTCTTTGAGCAGGTTTTCCTCATCCCTGTCAGGATTTGCTATCAAGCTAATTGCTTTCGTACTGTTGGAAAAGGGAGAATGATGTTTTTTGGGGGGGTACTTTGCCTAGTTTTCTGCCTGGAGCAGGACTTGCTGTGTCGGGTTTGGAAGGATTTGCTGCTCTCTAACCTCCACCAGGAGCTTTTCACAGAAGTCCTATGGGAAGTAAATTTGGTCAGTCATGATTTTCCAAACATCCAAATATTTTTAAAGCATGCATACTAAGCTATTGGGTACTACTGAAAATGTGCTACTTTATAAAATGCATTTCAGGGGACCAAACTATTTTTCATAATTTCTGATAAATAATTCGAAAATTGTCTACACTGCTTAACTAGGCCACAAAATATTTCAACTTTAATGAAATGGGTATGTAAAAGCCTCAGATATTGCTTACGTTAAAGGTTGAGCTGTTGAGCTTTTCAATAACCGCAGCATCAACAAGACTCAAAATATAAACAGTTAGTTGAATTGGCAGACACTTGGCTGAATTGCAAATTTAATATAATTTCATTGATTCTCCACATAGCTGGCACATGTTTATATTTATTTGAGCAGAGAAAGTAGAGAGAGCAGAGATGGGAAGCCCTTACCTTAAAGTAAATGAGATTGTTTTTAACTTAACTTTCTCTAGGAATGCTGAATAGTTTAATAGGAATTGCACTCCAGTGATTAGAATAAAAAACCCCATTGCACTATTAAAAATAATCAGCACCTGGGATTTATTTCTGAGCATTTGCCTTACATGTTCATACAAAACAGTCTGAACAATAGAAACCAACATGTAATTATTGGTATTTAAAGGCTGTTATGACAAAACAATAGGTTAAATGTGAAATCAGTGTTTAAAATGAATATATATATATTCTCGTTGTAATTTAGGATAATCCCATTTGATTGTAATCTTTCACCATGCTGAGGTTTTTTTCAATTTTTCAGTTGATTCTAAGCTTACAATACCCAAAGGATTGAAGTGCTTTGTGCAAATTTTGTATGCCTCTGTTTATTATTATTATTGGAAAGTTTTGGATGTAGAGAAATTCTCATCTGTTGAAATTAAAAGTTTTGGGCAAACCTTTCAAAGGCTTCTCAGGTTTTGACTTGGTGTGTGCAGCAGAAAGTCTGAGGGAACCTACGATGCCACTGTTGCTTGTGCTGGTTTAATGAGACTACAGGTCAAGCCTCATGATTGTGGTTGTTACCACTCCTGTTAGTCTCTTTGAAGACTTCATTTAGAGAATTTCAATTTCTAGCAGTTTACGGACCAAAATGCCCCTCCCAACCATACAGAGAATATAGGAGCTTGCTTTTGTAGCCTCCTTTCTTGGACAACTTAAAATCACTCCATGGACTCCTTAGGGGTCTAGAGACTGCAAATTGGAAGCACGTCATCTCATTTATACATGCAGTGTGAAATATTGATCGCATAGTATTGTGGCTGGGGAACTGCTGGGAAATCAGGCACCTCAAGGAACAGTGATTTAACACTGGATATCTGAAGCAATTATCTCACTGGTTTTTTTCTTCTGTACGAAAGTCATGCATAGTTGTTCCAGCTCATGCTTACAATAGGCAAAACTCAGTGGTGAAATATGAACCATTTTGTTAAGCAGAGGGTTTTTTTTTCTGGCCAGCTTCCTTATAAAGGTAAGATGGTGCATATGGGGCACCCAGTAACAGATATGTAAGAACAGGCAACTCTCTATAAACAGATGTGTTTATTTTCATGGCATTGCAGCTAGGCAATTAACATGGCTTGTTTTCTGGGTGACACCAAGGTCACAGTTCTAGCCTAAGGTACATTATTACTTACTTGCTGATACATATATACATATATATATTTACTGAAAAGGATTGCAACTTGAGCCCAAAATGACAGGTGAAATTGTTTTTTTTATATAATGGCCACATTAATATCTGGAAAAGAGCATAACAGATATGAAACTCCAGCATGAATTTCAAAAGACAGCTTTCTTTTGCAGCCCCCTATGGATCACATTTGAGGTCATTAAGTCATTAGCAGGCAGCAGGGAGATTGTAATTTTGTTTTTCTTCAACCTAACTATTCCACTGTGCAACCCCTTTTTTATTCACGTTGCCACTTTTACTCAAGTTGATTACTAACATGATCTCCGAATAAACCTACTGGTTATACGAGAAAAGATGAGCGTCTGAGTAAAGCCATTAAATCTACATTTATAAAATTATCTCCCTGGACTTAATTATCACTATCCTACTGGATGCTCTGATTCTACACTGGCTTATCCCTTGACTTCCTTCTCTTGTTTGATAATACAGCTTCTCATAATCCACAAAATCCTTGCAATATATTTCACTTGCTGACATTTTGCTTTGTTGTTGATATTCATCCCTAGGTATCCCAAATGCCTATCAATTAATCAGTCATCAGTCTGCAGAGTGCTGTTAGAGCCAGGGAATAAGCACCTGGCTTTCAAATGAGGCAGCATTTATCAATTCATGTGACTCTCACTATGAAAAAAGAGAAATTGTACTCTGTCATTGCCAGCAGCCTTCAGGGTGATTATACTATAAGGCAAACTCGGGACCAAATCTTTCTGGATCTGTCGGAGATATCTTACAACTTCAATGAGTTTTGGCTCCTTCTAGCTTTATCTGTTGTGATCTGCTGATTATTCTGCCTCATGATCAAAGAAAACTTGGAATCCAGTGTAGCCTTTAAATGCTGTTTTGAAAATTATCATTTCCGTGAATTTTAAGAAGATGAGCTGGCTGAAGTAACTGCAGAAATACTGCAGGTTAGTTTTTCTTCAGACTGCAGAAGAAATTAAAAACTCAAAAAACACTTATGGTAATTCTCCCCCTACTTTTCCATGCACAGTTTCATGCTTTCTGTCTGTTCTACACATTGGAGGTTTTTTCCTAACGTGAACAGCCTGTTTCTTCAAGAATGAGCAGGCTTCTGAAAACTAACTGCAGTGATGAGCATGGAGAGAGTGTGAGCTGCATGGTACATACAGCCCAACACCTGAGGCAGGGCCTTCCTTCTGCTGTTTGCTCCCACCATGCTTAGCTGTGTCAAAGGAGAAGCCAAGAAAGCGTTTCTCTCTCCTGCAAGAAATATCAGTGTGAGCAGTTTTCCAGTCAGTGAGTCATTTTCTGATCCCACTATCCGCTCATCCATTTGCTATTGAAGCCCCAAGTACTTGCGAAATGACTGGCTGTAACTGGACAGGGGTGTCCATGTGTAGCAAATATGTTTTTTTCAGTTATCTAAACATTGGTCTTCTCTGTCCATGTTCATGAGCAGTGTCATAATTAGTGGTGAAATATTTGTTTCTCCAAGATGCATTTCAATTGTGCTTCATCCAAGGAGTCTTATGGCTCTGTGTAACATGTAGTCAATGAAAGAAACCCCTACAAATATATGGGGCCTGATGGGATTAATCCAAGAATCCTCAAAATGCTGGCTAATATCATTGCAAAGCCTCTCTCAATGATTTTTGAGCAGTGTTGGGAATCTGGAGAGGCCCCAGCTGACTGGAAGCTGGCAAACATTGTCCCAGTTTTCAAGAAGGGCAGGAGGAAGGACCCCAGAAACACTAGGCCTGTCAGTCTCACTTCAGTGCCTGGTAAAGTTATGGAGAAGATTATTTTGGGAGGTATTGAAAAACACCCGAAAGACAATGCAATCATCGATCAGAGCCAACACAGCTTCATGAGAGGAAAGTCCTGCTTATCAAACATGATTTCCTTTTGTGACAAGGTAACCCACCTAGTTGATCAAGGGAAGTCAGTTGATGTCATCTTTTTGGATTTCAGTAAAGCTCTCAATACTGTCTCTCACAGGATCCTTCTGGTCAAAATGCCCAGCACACGGCTGGATAAACACATCATGTGGTGGGGAGCAATTGGCTCACAAGTTGAGCACAGAGGGAAATAGTGAATGGGGCAACATCAGACTGGTGACCTGTCACTAGTGGGGCTCCACAGGGCTCCATCTTGAGCCCTGTGCTCTTCAACATCTTCATAAATGACTTGGACACAGGACTGGAAGGAATACTAAGAAAGTTTGCAGATGACACAAAACTGGGAGGAGCTGTTGATTCCCTCAAAGGCAGGGAGGCCCTGCAGTGATACCAAAAAGCGACAGAAATAAACTTCTTAACACCATTTTGCAGATGTTAAAAAGGGCATTCTTCTTTATTCAGCATGCTGGACCTTCAGAGGATAGCTCCTCTAATCAAATGTACCACGTGACAGCAGACAGGGCTTTTAATTACACAGACATATTCATTAGATAGTCTTGCTTATTAATACATATTCACTAGTTTGTTTACATAGTCACACCCCTATTGGCAGTCCTTCTTTGGTCTTTCCAGGTCTTCTTCATCATCTTGACCTCAGTGCTTGAGCAGGTACAGCAGGTACAGCACCATTGTGTTCCACCACCAAAAACTGTTACATTTGTTCTTTTTTTTATCTTGTTTGGATACACAAAGCTTAGTTTATATCTTTGTTTGAGTACATCCTTACCAAATTCTCTAGGACTTCTGTAAGATCATATTGTTCCTTATTTGGGCATTCTGGGATACTGTGAGTAAAGTTTCTATTTCTTCTATCAGCAGAGAGACCTCAACAAATTGGAGGACTGAGCAATCACCAACCATATGAGGTTCAACAAGGGAAAGTGACAGATTCTGCATGTGGGATGGGGCAACCCTGGATGTTTGTACAGACTAGAGAATGAGATGCTGAAAAGCAGTGCCTTGGAAAGGGACCTGGGGGTCCTGGTCGATGGCAGGTTGAATCTCAGTCAACAGTGCTGTGGCAGCCAGGAGGGCCAACCATGTCCTGGGGGGCATCAGGCAAAGCATCGCCAGCCGGTCGAGGGAGGTGATTTTCCTGCTCCACTCTGCACTGGGGCGGCCTCATCTTGAATATTGTGTGTAGTTCTGGGCAGTACAATAAAAGAAATATATTAAGGTATTAGTGTCCAAAGGAGGGCAACAAAGATGGTGAAGGGCCTTGAGGGGAAGACGTATGAGGAGAGGCTGAGGTCACTTGGTCTGTTCAGTCTGGAGAAGAGGAGACTGAGGGGAAACTTCATTGCAGTTACAAATTCCTCGTGAGGGGAAGAGGAGGGGCAGACACTGATCTCTTCTCTGTGGTGACCAGTGACAGGACCTGAGGGAATGGCCTGAAGTTGTGTCAAGGGAGGTTTACGTTGGATATTAGAAAAAGGTTCTTCACGTAGAGAGTGGTTGGTGCTGGAACAGGCTCCCCAGGGAAGTGGTCACAGCACCAAGCCTGACAGAGTTCAAGAAGCATTTGGGTGATACTCTCAGGTACATGGTGTGACTGTGCAGGGCTAAAAGTTGGACTCGATGATCCTTGTGAGTGCCTTCCAATTCAGCATATTCTGTGATTCTGTGAAGTGCTGTGCTGGATCTGTTCAAGTGTAAGGTAGAGTTTAAGAGATACTGAGATTTATATAGGTGCTCAGATTTATGAACTCAGGAGAGACTGTAAAGCGTTTGCTAGGACCAGTAGCTTACAGTGTTTAAAAACGTGGAGTGACAGATGTGTGAATACTCTGCAGATGTTTCCTCAATGCTGCTTGGTATACACAGGGCCCACATACATGTTGCTAATGTAACTAGCAGGAGAAACATCTCCAGTTTCTCATTCATTATTTTTGCAGCAAAGCTCCCTGGGAGAGTTGACCTCTGCCTGGCTGGTTAGGAGCCAGGGCTGGCTCTGAGCTTCTGAGCAGCAGAAGCTGACCTCAGCATTGTGGTTCAGATGAGGAATGGCCAGATTTTGGCTCCAGAGAAGGTGCAAGTGGCATGGGAGGGGAGATCGAGGTTTGTAAGAGCTTCATTCTTGTGCTGCTGTGTTGTGGACAGGAATGGACTGGTCTTAGGCCATCCACCTTCACACACAGGTATGAGCACAGGCAGGTGATGAAATTGATGGCTCTGCCTGCACTCAGGGCTGGCTCTGCTTTCAGCAAAAGATTAGTTTAAATATACATGTTTCTAACCTAAATGTGACTTGCTTCTCAGTTTTCTCCTTGTCTGGTAGTCCAGAGCAGACTTTTTTTGTCAGAAATATAAGAGACTGTCAATTTTATTTTTTTTTAACTTACTTATGAAATGTCTTTCTTACAGGGAATGGTTTTTGAATGGAAGTTCCTGCTCTGAAAGAGGCAGAGGAGGAATTTAATTCCCATCTTTCTAATTTGGGTTGCATGTTCTGATAGGTGTAGTAGTAATTTTTGAGAAATATATATTCTCTGGGTTTTTTTCCAAATCACTTTTCATCAGGATGCAAGGAAAAAAACCAAACAGCTGAGACCTTTGGAAACTTTTTGCAAGACAAGAAAGTCACCTCATCCAGATTTATTTGACCACTCTACACTATCTGTTGAAGGTGTTTAAGTGATAAAATCTTTCATGAAACCTTCTTCAACTTTTGATTATGGCTACACAGAACATTTACTCTTGATGGTATTTGGTGAGTAATGATACTTGATGAGTGCTCAAGCACTGGTTGCTGTAAGGATGGAAGCTCAATTGTTGCCGTGGGATTTAGGTGCTGAAAAAATCTCCCGGAGCAGTTAATTAGGGGTGAGATAAGAAAGGGTTTATTTGCCAAGGCAGAAGATGTTACAAGACGCGCGCCCCCGTGCCCAAGAGGTTACATTTTATAATACCATCCATCCAATCCCAGATGTGTCCACCCTGTGGCCTTTACTCTGGACCGCCCCGGGGTCCACCCCCTGAAATGGGTCTGGGGTGCATTTTGGGACCACCTACTTCATCACCTTCACCATCATCAGAGCACAAAGGGTACATAGTTACCTAATTTTTGACTTCATTCTGTGGTTTAGGCCCAGATATGCTGTTCTGTCAACTGTCTAGGCCTTGCCTTGACAAAAGACTAAACATTTCTATTAGATTTGGGGCTATAAGTGATATAGGGAGGATAGAATGGGGTAAGAGGGTTAAGGAATGTATAAACAAGGGTGCTAGAGGGAAAAGGATAAGGGACAAGGGACAAAGGAGGGAGGTTGCTGCTTTTAAAACCTACTTATAAAACTTACAAGTCCTACAAATATTAGAAAAATAAAAACCATTAGGGGCTTAAGGCATCACAATGAAGAAGTCCAAGGCAAATAAATGTCATTCGCGAAGTTGTCAGAGTGAGGAAAACTAGATGTATAATAAGCAAAGATGCAATTCAGATCCCTTCTGAAATTCTTCAGTGCTTAAGTGTCAAATTTGTACACGCATAAGAACTTTTTATCCATTTTGTACTTCATCAATCTGGTTTTAGGCAGGCCAGGACTGCAGCACAAAGGGAGGCAGCAGCAGGCACTGGAGTGTCTGTCACCACTGCCAGGAGCTTCTGGGGAATGGTGTGTGCCCCACAAGCAGTTAAAAGCCATGACTGTGGCTGGAAGTGGGACTTGAAGGTCAGGACATGTACATAGAGACACACATTATCTGTATGTACATACACACATGCACACGGCTTACATTAGGGGTGGAAGGAGTGCTGCAGCAGCTGTGCTGGCATTGTGTGTCTGCTGAGCCTTGCAGTAGAGATACAGACAGATGCTGCTTTTGTTACACTATTTCCTCAAACAGACTGACTAAGCTTTGGAAAGCATAACTGTACCTGCTCTAGGGATTACCCTGGCAGAGCTGAGCTGGTTTTGAGATAGAATTTGTATTTACTTATTTATTTGACATTCATAACCAACATAGCTGTTCCACCAAAGCTTTACAGAGTAATCTTAATCTTGGTAAAATGACCACTGCACTGCTAACCTTTCCACAGTGCAGTGCCATATTTTAGACAAGGCCTACTCCATTTTTAATGGGATGTTCAATGTAATACTGCACTCTGTCAGTCAATAAAAATGCTATTTCCTCCCCAGGCTACATGTGTTTTCGCCTGTTACAACAGTATTTAAAAGATGCCAGTTGCATCATGTTTGTAAACAGTGCCAGATTGGGACTGCATGCTCCATTCTGTAGGATCATGTCTGTTGAGTGATGTGGGCATCCTTCAGTTAAACAGCTCCCATTGTTTCCCCTGGATTTCTGCTTGGCATTTACTCCTGAGGAGGCAGATCCTGCAGGCAGCTTATTTGCGGCTCAGGGAAGAGACACACTTTAGTGCCCTCATGCCATATTTATTATCATCTCGCCTGCCTTGCGAAGGAAGCTGCAGACATTGTGATGGATGGAGGATGACTTGACCAATTTTGCTGTGGTTTCTCTAAGTGGTGTTCTCCATCTTTGGTCAAAGAGAAATGGTGTAATTTCTTGTGGCTGTGCCACACAGCTCTGATCTCCTGGCTCTTCACTGTCTCTGTAAATAACCATTGCCTTTTAAAAGAGGTTTTGCGTGATCAGGTACTGCAGTTGCTGTGCCACGGTGTTTGGCAAGGACTGAGGAGAGAACCTGCTTGTCACCCCTCTCACCGCTCTGGGGGTAAAAGTACTGCAGCATCAGATTGGGGTTGTGTATAGCTTAAACCTCCCAAATAATGTAGTAGTAAATTAGATATATACATCCAGGGAAGGGGATACTAATGAATTCACATTAATAGAGAATTTTGTCATTTAAACTGAAACTTGGTAAGAAACTCTTTTTATCTTAATGCGATTTTGAATTGTTTCCATTGTATCATCACTAAAAGGACACATTATTAGGTAAGAATGTAGTTGCACTCCCCGAAAAACAGAGTTCAGTATTGTCTTCTTATTTGTTAACCCACTTCACTTCTCAGTGCAGATTTATTCTGTCCCCATCTGCCTAATGTTCCTTTTAAATAAAGCTCCAAACAAATGAGTCAGTTGACATAATTTTCCTCTATATTGTCTGTGGCAATGATTCCTTAGTGCTTGTGGCCAGGAGAACTTTCTCAGCCCCTTGTTGCCTCCTGTCTCTGTGGGAGCAGCACTCGCCATGGGGTTGGGGTATCTACCAGTGGCTGTGACTGGTCGTGGCTGGACCTTGCTCTGGGGTGATGGCACTGCAGAAACTGGGGCACAGGACTATGCCATGCAGCTCCCTGCTTGAAGGGCTGTCCAGAGACTGATGGAGGACAGGTATGGACCTGATGACAGATCGCAGCAATTTGTCTAATCCCCTGCTGAATGCGTGGCACTGGGAACTGACTTCTCCTTAATTAGGTGAATGAACACAAAATGTGACTGTTCCCTACTGGCTGCGTTGTATTGAGTGCTGAAAAAAACCCAGAGATTAAATAACGGTTCCAGAAATCAATCTTACTAACTACTTACTGGGTTTTTCCCCCCCTTCTAATATGCAGTGAAGATATAAAAGCCTAAAACAGCAGTAAAAAAAGTCAGAAGATGAATATTCTGCTTTCATATTGGCTTTCATTACTTTTCTTTTTTAGAAGAAGAAGGAAATAATTATAAAATGGCAATGAAGTAACTTTGACAGTAGAAAAATAACTGGTGTGGATTTTATTTGTTCTTTACTATACTTGCTTAGGGAATGAATCTTCTCTTTGCACCATGAGGCTGGGCTATAGGTTTTAACAAAATAGTCTGGGATCTGTTAAAAACCAGCAACATCTGCTTGCAGCAAGGAGATATCTCCTAGTCAAGAGACAGAGCCATGGAGGAAAGCCTGATCTTCCTCAGCTAGCAGCTGTAGAAAACTTACCTTTCAAGACGTTTGATAAAATAGATAAATCTATAGAGTTAGCTAAAGAAGATTATAGGTTTGGGTTAGAATAGCTTCCAAGATTTTTCTAACCTACACCGGATCTGGACACAGCCCTTTTCCCAAAGAGGGCTGCATAGCCCAGCCTTTGGGTATCCTTGTGCCTCAGTCTGTCAGACAGATCAGACCTGATGGAAAAAATTAAAGCCAAGCTTTCTCACATCACTTTGGAAAGATTCCTCCCCATCCCCCACCCTCGGATGTTGGCAGATGTGACTGGTGGCTGTTAAGTAGAAGTTATTTTTACTTCACATCCCCTCAAAAAAAAACCAACCCAAAACAAAAAACCCCAACCAACCAAAAAAATCCACCCCCCCCAAACAAACAAACAAAACCTCCCCCCCAAAAAACCAAAACCAGCCAAAAATCAAAAAAACCCCAAACAAAACAACCTCCCCACAAAAAGCCCAACAAAACCCAGGCTTGTGTAAAGAAAAGCAGAAAAATGTCAGTATTACTGTGCAGAGAGTAAGTAGTGTTGTTGAGAGGCACTGCTCGGTCAATTTGTCCCCCTGTGTACAGTCAGGCTTATGGCTGTGTGCAGGTGCTGGACTCATCCAGGCAGGTATCCATTAGGTTCATCTGTTGCATGTTGACATAAACTCACGTGCTCTTGACAGGCGCTTGTTGTGCTGAGGCTGTCACCATGAGTAATGGCTGCTCATGTGATAACTCAATGTAACTACTGGATAGCAAGTGACTTATGAAGGCTTTTTGTAGAACAACTGTGCAGAACAAGTTTTTATAAATGGGGACCAGTGTCTGTTAGGATAAATCAGAGTATTTGTTTTGCCCTGTACTTCCAGTGTATTTAATTTACAGACATAATGAGACAAACCTATTGTGATTACAGACTTTGCTGTTGAAGATGGTGATATGCACCTCTAATGATCTTGTTTTCAAGACTCTCCAAAATGTCTCTCAGCTGAGAAGACACCTGGCCAGCATGCTGCAAGGCACGGGCTAAGCCCTGCTGTCCTCAGGACCAATATACCCACTGCTGCAGAAGGACTGCCAGGTTATTGTTACAGCTAAGGAAGTATGGGTGTGTCCTTTGCACTGTGCAAAGCAATAGATTGCAATGCTGATTCTGGAGCTTTCTCCCTGAGTACCTTTCTTGGGCCTTTGGGACCCAAAAAGCAATGAGGAGAGACTTACAATGAAGTGAGGTGGGATGGTCGCAGAGGGATGGAGAGGGTCTGAGGAGTGAGCAACTCTGTCTCTTTGGCCCTAATTTCAGAGGAAGGGTTTTTGCTCTGGTACAGTCAGTAGTGGCAAATGAACATCTTGTTGTGCATCTTTTTCTTTTTGGGATGTAATATGGTACCTTTCTCTAGTATAGGTTGTATACATTTATTTAGTAGCAATCAGGATATATGGGTTTGCTTTCTCCCTTCAGCTGTGGCCTTCTTATGGCATTCCCTAGTTTGAACTGGAGGGAATTTGCACAGGGCATTGTACAAGGCATTCACATAGCACAGTCATCTTGTGGTTGTGGCTAGCAAATCTGACGTGCATGGAGAGGGATAGAATAGCTCTGATATCTCTTACACTGGTGATGGTGGGGTCTCCCAAAACAAGTAAGAAACCTAGAGGCTGACTGTTGTGGATGGGCGTGGAAGGCTTAGACAAAAATTTATTAAAAAGCTCTACTGTTGAGTCACAAGGTGCAGAAATTACTGCTTTGCTTTCTAAACTCCTTTCTCAAAGAAGGGTTTAGGTGTGGCTGAATCCTATCTTAGCCTTGGACTGTATTAACAGTTTAAACTTAAAAGAATTATAGAGATATAATTAAACCACTTTGTCCTGCAGGTTTTTAATGATTGGCAAAATGAGAATATTTATATAAGATGAATAATTTGTGTTAATAAATGATCAGACAAAAGATCTTAATCAGAACTATTTACTACACAATACACTTTACACAATACACTTTAAATCTACTACTAGAGCATAATATAGCATAAAGTAATATAAGGCACTGTAACAAAGCAATTATTGAAACAATTATATTGAAGCTAGCAAAAAGAAATAATTATTAAGTAGAGATTTGATATAACTCACCCATACCAACACTCATGGGGAGATCTCTTTCTCTCAACCTTAAGGAGTAACCTCGAGGGCGTCTACAGCCCACGGAAGGAATCTCTGTACATACACCCCGAGAAGGGTTATGTCAGAAGAACCTGACTGCATGAGAGGGGACTGGACTTTTATAGTATTTTAGTATAGTAGATTGACTTCTAGTCACACACGTACAGGCCAGCTATCAGCTTATCTGTCAAGTCAGACTTCAAAAAGCAGGATGTGTATTCTAAGTCTAGTGTACCAGGATGGTTTTAGCATAATTAACACCAAGACAACACCCTGGCTTCAGCAACTGAGCTTCCATGATAGCTTGCATTATACCTTGATTCGATTTTAGGTCTTATCAGAGTGGGTCTATCCTGCCACACTGACAGTCTGGTTTGGTTTTTTTTTTTCCCTGAAGTGGACCCGTGTGTAGGCTAATTTGTAACCTTAGTTTTACTTTTGCCACTGACTGTGTTAACAGCAAATGATGGTGTGTCCCATGTTTCTAGGCTAGTGGGATAATGGAGCTGGGCATGCTGGGAACAGCCTCTTACTCGTAGTGCTGCATTTGGAGAGTACTTGCTTAGAAGCAATTTTGGGAAAAGAGGCCTGGACAGCCTGATGTACAGGGCTGCCAAAGACTGACGAGATCACGTTTTAGCCCCATGTGCTCGCTCTGACTCCATAGAAATGTTCCTGCGCACTGACAACAGAGTGGTATAGACAGAAGAGGGAATGAATATTTTGTCTTTGAAAGCGTTCTTTATTTAACTGCAGTGTCTTCTGAAGAGCATTTCTTCCCTCCAGGCTTCCTGCTTTGTTCAATTCTACTCTGTTGAGGGGAAAAGACTGATTCTTTCCTTCTCCTTCACCTCCACCCTCCTCCCTCCTCCTATTTGCAAGGGGAAATAGCTTGGTTATAGTTTAGTGTTACTTGTATCATAGCATTTAGCAGATGAACACATCTCAGCACCCAAATTCCCACTGCACAGTCCACAGCCCCTGGATCAGACAATTTCAGCAGCTGTAGATGAAATACTTTCTCTTCCCATGAACATAATCTTTCTTGGGTAAACCGCACCCATTTTACTCTAGTGCAGATAGTAAGATGATTGGTGCCTCGCAGGAGTAAAGCACAGGTTCTCTTCATGTCCATCTCGGAGGTCAAGTGTTTTTGGTACCCAGTACAAAGTATGAAGTCTGCATTTAAGTTCATTGATGTTTCTGAGGCTTACTGTTGACTGCCTGATTCCCAGCCCTTTATTTGGCACAGGTAGCATGTAGTGAATGACAGCACAAAAGACTGTAAACCGGCTTCCATATTTTAATCTGTTTTTTTCTGCAAGAGGAGGGAGATTGTTTTCTGGCACTCCTCCACAGCTCTGCACAGCCTGAGAAATTAAATTGCTAGAGCATTGCCCTAAGAGATTTTAATTTACATTTCAATAGTCCGAAGTAGCAGTTACTAAATCTCCTTGTTGGAGTAAGCTTAAAGTTCACTGAAGTTTTTGATAATAGGGAGAAATAGGTGTTTAACTTTGAGGGTCAAGGTGTAATTTATTTTGCTGTGGAAGGGTATGAGCACAGGAAGTCTTTCCTTCTGTTAGAAGCATTTAGAACCAACCCACAGTTTTTAATTACTTCCATCTCAGCTGAGGAGTGACACAGGAGGAGCAGACTTGTCTAACCTGACGCTGCTCAGCCTGTATGCAGAGGAGCATGTGGTTCCTCCTCCCCTCCCGTGCATAACCCACTGTGTGTTATTTATGAGCTCACTGGAAACAAAAAAAGGGGCCAAAAAAGGTCAAGAAGTGTAGCTTGATGCATAGACAAAGGAGGTGTGTGCCTAGAAAATCAGGGATAATGACCATGACTTTGTTTCCAAACTCTGTCCATGCAGAGCCCTAGAGAGCTGCTACATTGATTGGGAGCAGCTACAGGTGCTGACAAAGGCTGTAAGTGCTTTATGACATTATAAGAAAAGGAGCCAGGTACCACATGCAGGTTACTGTAAAAAAAGTGGCTTGGCTGCTTAAGAAAAAAAGAAAATTATAGCCAATGAATGTATGAAGCAGTCGGTGACCTCTGATTCTGTGGATCTGTCTCCCTTAATGCTTGACAAATGGCTTAAACTCAGTGGCTGGCTTTGGAGGAATGGAGAGTGCAGTCAGCCCACGCATAAGCATTTTCTCCAGAATAACACAGAAGTTAATGTGCTACAACAAAAGCAGCTGCTTTATTTAATAACCCATTTCATCATGTAATTCCTGTCTTTAGCTATGAAATGCCAGCAGTTTTCAAGAAGGCTAGGAGTGTCCCAGCAATGATTCATTACAGCTCTATTGCGGTAAAAATAGGAAAAAAAGTTTTAAACAGACAATTGGAAGTAAAGCTTGTTGCTTCATTGCTTCTCATAGCTCATCTGAGAGGGTTATTTCAGTCCAGACCATTTCTGTAGTCCATTTCCTAGCACAGTTCCACGAACACCTGTGCTGTCCAGGCAGAGGGGAGGAATAATGGAGACCTCCCATTGTCACCAGAGGTGCTCTGTTGATTGACCCAGGTATCAGTGGCTCTCCAGCCACTGGGAACCCCTGAGGACTCATTTGGTAGTGGGAAGTAGTCTTTAGCTGATCCTTGGGGCCACTGTAAATGGCCAAATCCATACTCTTCCCATGTGACTCTGTCAATATGTTAGATAAGATGAAGGTTGGCTGAAAACATAAACTAACCTCTAGCCTAGTTAAACATAAATATTCTTTCCTGATATGGTTTTTACAGTTTAACATTTACTGTGGTAGTTTTTATGGCTACCTCTCTTTACATCCTGAGGAACTGAGCTTCTTTTTTGTTGGTGTTTTTGTTTGGTTTTTTTTTCTCCATTACTCCATTCCTATTAAACACGCAAATATTTATTCCTTGTGCTTTTCTCCCGTGTAACATCCTCTTTTTTTCCTTTGTCTTCTAGCATGCTTCAGTCCCCATGCAAGTCTCTTGTGACCATTGCTTTGGGCTGAAGTTTAGAGTTGGTTGCTTTCCACCAGAGACTTCATTTGGCCTCTGTTCATATGATCACTTGCTACATTAGGTAGATAAGAGTTCTTTTTTTCTTAAGTCATTGTTTGTCCTCATTTCCCAGAGCCTGGTAATAAAGCTGTATTAGGTTACTTGTCATTTTTAAGTAGCAACATGCACTGTTCTTCAGTGACTGGAGATGGAATAACCTCACAATAAAGGAAAACAAAATACAAAACATCCCTATCATGGCAACATGATCCCCTTTATCACAAATTTTCTTGACCCCTTGTGTGTAAGTAGAGCTGCTAGGGACAGTAGAAATGGTGTGTTTATTTTCTGAGTTTTTCTCATAGTACCCAAGGTGAGTAATTGGAATTTCATTCTCTTGTTGCTTACCTACGATATCCAGAATTCATATCTTTGAGGGCAGTTTATCCCTGGAGAGCTAATATATAAAAGTGGTAAATTCTTATGGAGCAATTTGATTTCCTGTGTGTATACAGATTTTGAATTTAGTTTTGCTTATTGCAGAGTAATTTTTTTTTCTGCATGTTTTCTTCTTGCTCTTGGCCCTGCAGATGCACTTGGAAAGGACTGAAGTGGATTTTCTTCTGACTTTTCCAACACAAGAGAACTGTTAAATAAGATCTGGATTACAGTGTGAAGTTGAGGCTCCACTTGCATCTCTGGGAGAACAGTAAAGGCACAGAGAAAGGATGTAGCCTGTGAAAACTTCAGTGATAGAGGATATGTATGACTCAGGATTAACACAGAAGGAGCTCTGAGTTAGCTGGAGTCAGAAATACCCATCTCCTCATTTGTGAAATGAACAACTGGTATGTAAATAACGAAGACATGACAAACCCTCTGGTGCTGTTTGTGCAGAATGCGTTTGCAAAGTTGAGCTGTTTTTGAAGCAAGGTTTTTTTAGAGACATACTTCACCTTGAAGTGAATAAAACTTTCAGGCAGATGAAGGACACTACTTAGTGTATGACCATTTCCTCTGCAACATGCAATAATGTTTTCTTTTAGAATTTAGGGTCAGTTTTAGATGTCTTTTAACTATGTTGTGAATTGCATCCATAAGAAAGAAGAGCAAGGGGGCATCATGTTTCCCCTTTCTCATGTTCACAGTTTCAGGATAAGAGGTATGAAGGCAAGGACAGTGAGTATTTCTTTGTATACATTAAAACCCTTTTATTGTTAAGGTTCAATATCATCCATGTCAATGTAATGCCATCATTCCAGGGGAAACAGCCTCCATTGCTCTAGAGTCAGTCCTATGGGGAATAAAACAGTAAAGTAACACTATCACCATAAAGCAGACCTTTGATCTTCAAAGTTTGGTGGTGTGCAGGGATCACTACAGGAAGAATTATTTGGCAAGGTTAGTGAGAAATTAAATTAGATCTGTGTAAGCTTCTGGAGGTTTGGTTTATTTTGGGTTTTTGAACAGTACAGACTTACTAGGATATATTGTTAGCGCCTAATTCCCTCAGCAAGCAACTGGTTTGTGCCACAGTATCAGAAATCAGGTACGCAAAATAGCAACAAATACGAATTTTGTTTACCAAGAGAGTGTATATTCAGGCATCTTTAAAGTTCTCTTAAAAAATAAAACATTGTTTAAACTCCAATATACAAAATATTGGGTCATATCAGTACTAAAACTAAAAAAATAGGAATTTGTAAACCTTTCCAAGCTTACCTAAATGCTCTCAAAATCTCTATGAGATAAGTAGAACTCTTGTAGTTTTGACTGAGAAATTTACTTTTGAAACTTAGGAAAAAAGTAGATATTGGAAAACTGAAATGCTTCTAGCAGATTCCTGTGCCTAGGGGCAGCTCTGGCTTCTCAGGGCCCCAGATTATTTTCACAATGAACATTTTCCACCCAGTGATGCTGGGCTCATGAATTCAGCTCGGCAGAAGAGAGGCTCAAGCTGCCAGCCACAGCCCAGCAAAGCTGTTCCTCCCTGGTCCTCTTCTAATCCACCCCGGACAGCATGTATACTTGCAGACACAAGTTGTTTGAAGTAAACAGAAAGCACTTTGAAAATTGCAATCCTAATCCATTTTTCTTCAGCATTAGTAATGACTGTTCTCTCATCAGTATTCATCTATAGAGAACTGAAGTAGATAAATGTATATTTATCTCTGTTAACTACAAATTGGTTACAAGTTGACACTAGAACTAGATTAGAAAAACATATTTTTTTTAAGTTTAAACTACGAGGACTTCACCTTGTTGAAAACAAGTGGTAGCTGCTGTTCTGGTTATTCTTGTCCACATAGGTATTGTACTACTGCACTATCTGGTAGCACTGCTACAGATAGGATTTTCTTGACATTTCTTTTCTCATTTGTATTCAGGTACATTGCACATAGTTAATGTTGGCTGATACTTTGCTGCTTCAGAAACAAAAATAGAAGCTAAAATTTCAACTTTTCCATATCTATTTCAAGAGACTGAACTGGCAAGGACAAAAATTGCCCTCATTCTATGGACAGTGATTGCATCAAATAATTAACAGAACTTTTGCTCCTTAGATTATTGGATTGTATGAAAATTCTTTTAAATATAGTGGCATAGAAATGATGGATATGACCAATGAAAGCCAATCAAATAATTAAATATATATTTCTCAGACAAAATTGCAGTGCTAAATGACAATCCTGAGTTTGGGTTTCTGTTTCATGTCTTCTTGCAAAGAATGGATAGGGTTTTTGTCAAGTACTAGGTTGTATGGGGGTTTGAGACCATTGGCTAAAGAACAAAGAGAAAAAGGAATGTAATTAGGTCGGTGACATGGACAGTGGGATTGAGCACAAGCTCGGCAAGTTTGCCAGCAACACCAAGCTCTGTGGTGTGATTGACATATTGGAGGGAAGGGATGCCATCCAGAGGGATCTGGATAGCCTTGAGAGGTGGGCCTGTGCAAACCTCATGAAGTTCAACAAGGCCAAAAGCAAGGTCCTGTACCTGAGATGATTCTCCCCCTCCACTTTGCTCTTGTGAGACCCTACCGACCCTACCTGGGCCACTGTGTGCAACTCTGCAGTCCCCAACATAAGAAGGATGTGGACCTGTTGGAATGAGTCCAGAGGAAAGCCACAAAGATGATAAGAGGGTTGGAGCACCTCTTCTATGAAGACAGGCTGAGAGAGTTGGGGTTGTTCTGTCTGGAGAATAGCAGGCTCTGGGGAGACCTTACAGCAGCCTTCTAATACCTAAAGGGGGCTTACAAGAAGGCTGGAGAGGAACTATTTGCAAGGGCATGTAGTGATAGGATGAGGGTGAATGACTTTAAACTGAAAGAGGGTAGATTTAGATCAGATATTAGGGAAAATATCCTTTACTGTGAGGATGGTGAGGCACTGGAACAGGTTGTCCAGAGAACTTGTGGATGTCCTGTCCCTGGAAGTGCTCAAGGCCAGATTGAATGGAGCTCTGAGAAACCTGGTCTGGTGGGTGGCACACGTGCCCATGGTGGGGGAGTTGGAACCAGATGATCTTTCCTTCCAACCCAAGACATTCTATAATTTTATAATTTTTAGTTAAAATGTTGTATATACTCTCTGAAGCAACTGCAAGTGCCAAATTCTGCACCTGGGACAGGGCAACCCTGGCTGGTGTATAGACTAGGAAACTAAAGGCTGGAGAGCAGCACTGTGGAAAGGGACCTGGGGGTCCTGGTTGATGACAAGGTGAATGTGAGTCAGCAGTGCCCTGGCAGCCAGGAGGGCCAACCATGTCCTGGGGGGCATCAGGCAAAGCATCGCCAGCCAGTTGAGGGAGGTGATTGCCCTGCTCTGCTCTGACCCGGTGCAGCCTCACCCTGAATATTGTGGCAGTTTTGGCATTGCAACATCAGAAAGATATTAAACCATTAGAGAGTGTCCAAAGGAGGGCAACAAAGATGGTGAAGGGCCTTGAGGGGAAGCCGTATGAGAAGAGGCTGAGGTCACTTGGTCTGTTCAGTCTGGAGAAGAGGAGACTGAGAGGAGACATCATTGCAGTCTACAACTTGCTCATAGGGGAAGAGGAGGGGTAGATACCTATCTGTCTCTTCACTCTGATGATCAGTGACAGAACTTGAGGAAATGGCAGGAAGCTGAGTCAGGAGAAGTTTACATTAGACATCAGGAAAAGGTTTTTCACCCAGAGGCTGGTTGGGCACTGGATAAGGCTCCCCAGGGAAGTGGTCACAGCACCAAGCCTGTCTGAATTCAAGGAGTGTTTGGACAATACTCTCAGGCACATGCTGTGACTCTTGGGGTGTTCTGCATAGGGCCAGGAATTGGACTTAAAGATCCTGACGGGCTCCTTCCAACTCAGCATATTCTGTGATTCTATGGTTCTATGATAATGTCACTTGCTAAATGCTAAAAGACAGAGCTAGGTACTGAGAGTGTCCTGTATCTGCATTATATCTAGGGGGATAATTTGTTTCAGTAAAGACTGCTGGAGGGTGCATATGTTCATATATTCATGATGACTTGCATAAAGGTGTTACTGGGTGTAATTTTTTTAAATTAGGAAGTCTACCTGTCACTGCTTTTTCTAACAGCATATTCCAGCAGAAAGCACTTGCCTGCCCAGAGTGAAACCCATCCCCAGGAGCTAACCACAGTTTCAAACAAGAGAGAAGTTTCAATATGTTACAGAGCCCTGCATATTGGCTGGCTGCTTCTCAAATTAAAGATTTATGATATATTTAAAACCGATAAAAACTGGAACCACTGGTTATAAACTACTAATGGAAGAACAGTAGACTTGTGCAATCAGGTAAGATCAGTTGCTGTGCACTGTTGGGAAAGAATAGATTCGATATCATTCAGATCAATGTGCTTCAGTACATGCTCTTAAAACATCCCAGTTTCCAGGCAGCCTGTAAACTCTGCATTTCCGGAAGCAATTAACAAAGTATAACGCAAAAACAAAGCAAAGATGAAAACAAAAATGAGCTATCGACTGTAAAACACAGAGTAAACCTCATGTCACTTCTTGCTTAGTCATAGCTAAGTGTTGTTAATCATCTACTCTTTGTTGCATTGTCAGGTGAATGGCTGAGATTTTAAGTGATTTATATGCCTGTTGTTCACTTTGCAATGCAAATGCCTGGAAGTGCATGTGCTCTGCTGCCAAATGTCAGCTAGGAAGAGGTAACCTGCAGCTTTTTGGGCTCTTGGTGTACCTTGAAGTCCTCTTGAGTCATCCCAACAGGAGGTATGACCTTTTTCTAATTTCTTCATAAACAACTGACTGTGTAAGTACCAACATACTATCAGAATATCTTATCTTTCCAAATCCTGTAGCATAACTCTTTGCACTGTAAGCATTTACATATTTACATATGACCAGTCTCTGGGGTCATGCATCTGGTAGTATTGCCACTGGCACTTACAGAGCAAGTGCTGAACATAAGCATTTTGTACAGCTAAATTAAAATATGTTTCTTTAGGAAGAAATTGATCTAAAAGAAAAATAAAAAGTAGATCATGACTCTTGGGTGGACAGACAGGATAAAAAAGAATGCTCTTGAAAAGACAGTTTCAGTCATTCCATTTTTCTTATGCAAGCCCTAGTTAAACTTGTTGGGCCAAATTATTCCCTCTCTGAATTTTCCAAGGGCAGCAAAAAAGATCATCTCTCTGATTCAGAACTATCTCTAGAAAAGTTTAGAGCAATGCCTGGATTGAAATGTAGATGTTTTATATAAGTTTATAAACTGCTGATCATTAGAGCCTAAGTTCAGACTCCACGCAAGTAAAAGGATCTTGGCCTTCATCCTTCCACAGGGTAGGAAATCCCTGTAGCTGCTAAGCATGAGCCACACACTGCAACTCTCTAGTGCCACAGAAATGGCTTTAAAAGGATCTTTTTTATTTTTTTTTCCAAGAAGATAAAAACCTGTGTGACATTAAAAAAAAAATCAATCTTTAGCTGTCTTTATACTTTAGCTGTACCTTTACGTTCTGAACTTGTCTAAAACTCACGTCTTCTCTCAATATCTTGAATGTTGATTCAATTATTTCTAAGTACCTAAGAACAAAATTTGTGATTTGCAATAATGCCGAGAAATACCTGCCTGTTTCTTACCATTTTTTTTCTGTCACCATGCTCTCTTCAAGCTTAGAATACCTTGTGCTCTCTTAGGTAAAAGAGATAGCAGTTTATGAAACTTTTTGCAAAAGGGAAATCTGTACATGCCTCAGTTGTCTGGTTCAGCTCGGCTCTTCACAATATGTTGTCTTTCAAGAGAAGAATAATACATAATAATAATAATAATAATAATAATAATAATAATAATAATAGTTGCTTTAATCAGGGAATGCTGAGCTGATATTGGATGGAGCTATGAATTTTCTGTTCTCTCAGAGTAGTGTTGTCTTTTGTTACTATTTACTTTTTGTGTTGCATTAAGTTATTTGTTAAAGGTACAAAACTCTTTGTTTGTGTGGGATGGGTAATTTACTAATTTTCTTTATCTGAAAAATTTCTTAAATGAAAGAGTTGTCAAGCATTGGAATGGACTGCCCAGGGTGGTGGTGGAGTCACCATCCCTGGAAGTGTTCGAGAAATGACTGGACGTGGCACTTAGTGCTATGGTTTAGTTGACATGGTGGTGGTTGGTCCAAGGTTGGACTCGGTGATCTTTGAGGTCTCCTCCAACCTTAATAATTCTATGATTCTATGAAATTTGAAATCTCTTGCTGTCCCCAAAAGACAAGATGTGCTCTAAATATCACCTTTTTAATGTTCAAGTAGAAAATATATTATAATTTAATTTTGGAAAAAAACATATTCACATCCTAACGTGTGGCCTGAAAATCTCTGCATTTTTATGAAGATTCTTGACAGATTTCAGTTTGTCTTTTTAGATTTTAATTTTTTTTGACATGACCAGCATGTACAGATTTGTAAGTCTCCTGTATTGAGGCTGTCAACCACTTGAGAAGTGTAATTTCCTGTATGCCTGCAGAGTCCTCTATATCTTTTCACATCTTTTTTTCCCTTTCCCAAAGCTTTGTCAAACCTTTTTCATTAATCTGTAGTAGTTTTCCTATGTCTTTTAATGTTTTATAAGTCTGTTTAATCAGTCCATTTTACAGCAGTATAAAAGTAATTTGAATGATATATTGTCCAATAGTCATAGCTTGCCTCAACACTAACAGGACAAACAGATCTATAGATCTTTCTACATCACTACCTATTTATTCTTTTCTCAAACTTGACTTGTGTGATAGACTTTATTTATTTCCCTATATCTGAGCAGAAGTGCCATGTACCTCTACTTGGTTAACAAGTCTGTGTGACTGCAGAGCTCTTCAGTCATGCTTTGAGTGTGTTTATCTTCACGCTTTTCATTTCACATTATCTTTTCATACATATTAAAGGTGGATCTAGAGACCACTGAGCTAAATCTGAGGCTTTGCACTGACTTTTGTGAGCGTCATTTCTGTCTCCATGGGAACACCCAAACTTTTATATGAAAAACATAAGCTGGAAATACCTTTGTCTGTTATCTGTTAAGTAAATTCATAATTAGCATTTACTATTTAAAGTAAAAACATGTAATCCTGACATCTAGTGAATATGATGTCCAAACAACAGAACCTTTTATTAAGCTAACTCTTGCCATACAGAATAGCTGACTCTTGCCCTTCAGACAAGCTCTCTTAAACTTGTAAATTGGTTCTAATTCTCCATGTAGCTTCCTGCACCATAGTAATATATTTTATGAAGGTATGTTTTCTTCCCCATAGGCTGCTGGGACTAAATGCAGCAACAGTAACCCATCATTATGCATTTCAAAACCTGTCAAATTCATGTACCATTTGAAAGGGAGACTTTTCCCAGTTCATATATACTGAAGGAGTTCATATTTGTTCTGCAAGTCATTTCTCACTTCTGGAATTCATTCCCTGCTGTGTGCAAAGGTTGTGTTAGGTTTCTGCATGTGGTTTTGGATTTATGGCTGCAGTGGTATTGTTACTCACAGGCAGCAAGTGTGAGATGGAAAAAGGAGTTAGGAATAGTTGGCAGTTCCCTGAGAAGCTACATTAAATCTTCAGGTATTAATCAGTTCAATGAGGAGGAAGAACAGGAAGTGCTATATGAAAAATTTAGCTGAAAGCAAATTCTAAATCTAATAAGAGTGGATGTGGAAATTTGGTCAAGTTTTTAAGGATGAAGTGTAAAGAATTACATAGGAATGAGAGAAAAAAAATCAGAAACCCCGAGACATACAAAGATAAGCAAACCAAGAACATGCAGTATAAAATACATATTATATAAGTTTCATATAATATTCTGAATTTGAAGAGACCCATAAGAATCAACAAGTCCAAGTCTTACATGATTGGCTGACACAAGGATGAAAACCATGTCCTTGGTGTTAACACCATGCTCCAAACAGCTAAGCTAATTTCAGGGTACAACAACAGCAAAAAAAAACATTCCACAGGAAAGCTGTGGACAGATGAAACTTAAAATATGGAAATATTTAAAGCCTTCTTTGCTCCATTTCTCAGATTATCACTTGATGAACTGCTATTTAGACAGGCAATAACTGAATGAAAGCTCAGGTTAGACCAGTTGAAAAACAGATGGGAGAACACTTAAAGCAGTTTAACAAATTATCTGGATCAGAACACCTGTGCTAGGATATTATAGGAACTGTCTGAATCAATCATGAGTCATTATTAATCTTTGTGTGTTTGTTGAGGGCAAGGAAAATTCTGAAGGAATGAAAACTTGCTACCTATCTTTCTCTTATTAGGAATAGAAGGTTTTTATTCTTTATTCTGAATAAGAAAAAACCAAGACCTCCAAATATTAATTTTTGTTCTCTCTGGATAGGACAAAAAGAAATGGGCTTTCAGTGTAGTGAGGCAAGTTTTGATGAGACAGTAAAACATAAGAAAAGTTTCCTAAACCTTTATAAGGTTAAAGGGGTACTTATTCATAGAAACAGGTTGCTTAGAGAGCTTTTGAGAGCACAGTTTTGGTGCATGGTTAAACTAAGTTAGACAAGCATCTGTCAGGAACAGTATAGGCACATTTGACCCAGTTTAAAGGCAAGAAGTGGATTACATTGTCTCTCAAGGATTCTTTCAGGTTAGATACCTGCTTTTTTTACAATGTCATTATTAAAAAATATCTATTTTGAGTGTCCTTATTCTGTTATTTACCAATAGAAATCCTTGCAGCTGGACTCTGCTGTGTTTTCATATCTGATATTTCCTATTTTAAAACCAGACCTTTTAAAAATGACCATTTTTTGTGTTTTTCCCCTGGAAATGTATGAAACACACCAAAACATTGTGGGAAAGCCTCCTCTGAATGACTAAAATTGAAGAACATTAGAAAAAATTCATGAGGAACTACCCAAAATATACAGGGGGAAAAAAATCTTATAGAAACATGTTACTAGGCAGAAAAGATTTATAAAACATGTAGAAACAATAAAAATCAGTAGTGAAAACAGGTCAACAATTAAAAGTATGTTTTTAATAGATAAACAGTGCAAGCACTTTAACCTACTGCAGTGTCTCTGCCTGAGTCTGTAAAATGAACATGGACAGTATAGTGTGTCAGGAAGGACGAGCCAGTAACACCCTGACCTGCTCTGCTCAACAGCTTTCCAAGGGCTCCATTTCTTAAAATGAGACACAGTCAGCCAGATATAACAGGTTGCACAATTATCTCTTCTCTTTCCCCTTTCTTAAGCCCTCAGTACATCATAAGTGTTACTCTAACACCCACTCTGCCAAGGAAATGACCTTCAGTGTATGTTCAGTTAGACAAATGGTATAAGGTCTCAAATTATATGTGTGCAAAACAACCCAAATAGAGATTATGGAAATTATGAAGACCTGGGTTAGAGTTCTTAATCCAATCTGTATGCTGTCACCTGTGGGGACACCCCTCTGCTACGCACTGGGAGAAAGAGGCAGCAGGCAGCATCCTGGTGACTGGAGAGTCATAGGACTTCCTGTGCTACTGAGCTGCCTAACAGGGCACAGACCATGTGATGGCCAGAAAGGTAGGGTCTCTCTTTCTCCTTTGTTGATTATTGTAAAATTATACAAGGCCTCAAGCTTTCATCTTTTTTCAATATATGAATGCTCCGATGCTTTCCAGGAGAACGACGAATTCCTGTGTAGTCTATTTATTAGACTGTTTATAGTAGAATGCTGATTTTAGTTACTTTTTGTGGACCTAGAAATACGAATTTCCTGGGAGTCTGTAGGCCATAGGAAGAAAATTACTGCATTAACCACACAGGATAAATGACAACGGCAGAGGGCTGCACAATTTCTGTGATTAATAGCAGTCCTTGTGCTGTGGGAGACCCAGATCAGAAATTATTTTTCCATTGTGCTAACTACAAAATTACCAAATCTTCATATAAAAAGATGGTTTCCATTCTGAAGGGTTTATAATCTATGCTTTAAGCCTGTGGAAACAAGTGGTTGGTGGACAGGGTAACACAGATAATCATGTGTAACTAACCTGACAGCAGTCACAGATTGTCTCCTGCCCTCTCAGCTTTTGCTAAACCATGGGCTATGGTTGCTTTTAACAAGAGGTCTCAAATTTGCTTATCCCTCAGGCATTCTCCTTTCTTCAGAGGCATCTTCAGAGCCTTTAGCTTCCTTTATGGACCTTTCCATTTCTTTCTAAGTCTTTTTCATACCTCTCTGCAGCCTTTTTACTATTTTCCTCTGATACTCATATTCTTTTTAGTTTTAGTTTGCCAAAGTAAATTACATTGCATTTCAAAAAGCAGTTACAGGAAATAATCCCAACTAACCTCTCTTTATGCACCCTCTCTTTTTGGTTTGTAACAAACTTGCTTTAGATGGCTACCTCTTATTTTTCTAAGTTTATGATTCTTATGGCAGAGACTGGGATTTTTTGCAGCAGCTGGTAAAATAGGGTTTAAATCTGTTGGCACCTAGATGCCTGTTGTAGACCCTTCTCAAATGGTACTAAAAATAGAATAATTAGAAAGAATAGAATAACTTTTGTTTTTGAATACACAAAAATCAAACTAACCGAAAACTTACTGCAAAAGAATACGGGGTTTGCTTTGAGGGGGAAGCAAAGGGAGTATTCTAATATTGCTTGATGTTGGCTAGCAATTTTGAGAGTTCTCCCCAGCATTATAACCTAGTATTTTATGTTTGACTATACAAAAAGTTGGTCAATAATTTTAGTTTCATTTACAATGAAAGACTGAAGAATGGAGAGTTTGAATTCCAGTTTGAATTGCATGGATAAAAGTAAGACCAGTCTGAAACTTTTCTCAATGCTGAATTTAATTCACTTTGAGTGAGTCTTACTCAAGCAACACTTAAAGGATTCATGCCATGCAGTTCAGGCAATATATTTTGGCTACGTCGAAGGTGTACCTACGTGAAACAATAGTCACCATCCCTGGAGGTATTTAAAAATATGTAGATGTAGCACTTGGGGACATAGTTTAGTGGTGGGTTTGACAGTGCTGGATTAAGGGTTGGACTTGATGACCTTGAATTAGCTAAATGATCAAATGATCTAAAATGATCTAAACAATTCTATGATACTATGATTCTATATGTGAGAGCTTATTTTTCCCCTTTGGTTTAACTTCTATCTAAGCAACACCTAACTAAAAAATTTATGTCTTAGAAACATTCTTATACATCTGGAAACACTGCTGTAATTGCACCGTTATTATAATCCAAAATATGAAAACTTTCAGGACACAAAAAAATTAGTAAGGGCCTTTGTGCAATTTTGTTAGCACCATTCTGCTTTTATTTAGACCAATCTTCCTTTCTTCCTTCCTTCCTTCCTGCCTTCCTGCCTTCCTGCCTTCCTTCCTTCCCTCCTTCCTGCCTTCCTTCCTTCCTGCCTCCCTTCCTGCCTTCCTTCCTTCCTGCCTGCCTGCCTGCCTTCCTTCCTTCCTTCCTTCCTTCCTTCCTTTCTGCCTTTCTGCCTTCCTTCCTTCCTGCCTTCTTACCTGCCTGCCTGCCTCCCTCCCTCTTTACCTCCTTCTTTCCTTCCTTATTTCCCTCCTTCTTTCTGGTTAAATTAGTTAATTTCCCACATATTCCTCACTGCAAGAATATTAAATATAACATGGGGATGATCAAAGCAGTTAAAGTTTAGATACTGCATTTCCTTGCCAGCAATTTATAGCAAAACAGATATGTATGCAAATTACATATATCTTAATTCCAGAGATCACTATCTCAGTCAATTACTTTAAAATAACTTATATCTTTGAAATATAAAATGTGATGAAGAAGCTTTAATGTTGGATAAGGAAGGTGTCAGTAACTACTCAACCAAGGGCAAGACTGAAACATATGGTCACATTTTCCCGGCTTTCATTGACCTCATGGGAGCTCTCAGTAAAAATTCAATGACAGGGTCTTTGATGTAAAAGAGTAAGAACTATGTGCATGTGTCTAAGAAGTAATAAGACACGTGTCTTGTATTATAGATGATTTGCTTTTTGGGTAAATATATTCTGAAGGGTATGAATACCAGTGTTTTCTCTACCTGAAAAAAAAAGGCAATAACATTTTAACTGCAAATGCATCAAAAGATCAAAAAGAACCCCATGTTTCTACACAGAAAAGCACAGAAACTGAAGCATCAAGTCCATGATATAGTTGATTTTCCTGTTTCTTTGCTCACTGACACCAATTTCATTGTAGACCTGACTCTGTAGAAGCCCCTTGTATTTTTGTACTTGCACTTCTGCCTTCCTCAGTTAGTGCAACCTCCACTACTCTCAAGAGACAGTGCCTCCTAAAGAGACCTGTCAGAAAAGGCACTCAGCAGCCTTGACAAATAACTGTCAAGACTTTGATTTCACAGAGTGGAATAATCTGTGGTCTTAGCCTTTCATTCTGCAAGTCCTGTTGCCTGAGTTGTCCTCTGTCCACAGGTGTTAAGCACGTATATTTAACACATAATTCCTCAAGTGGCAGATGGTGTGGTTAAAACCATGCTGAGCACTAGCTACTTTCAGAGATCCTGTAAATGATTGCAGTCTTGCAGTAACTTTTTAATCCTCTCCTTGAGGGACAGGGAAGTTCTGCAACTAATACCATTGGCTGAGAAGGGGTACTAGACTATTCCCAGCAAAATAAACCTTTTCACCCAGTGGGCAGGAAGAATTCAGTGTAAGCAGCATGATTTCACCGTGGAAACAGCTGTGTTTGTGTAAGAGTAAGCCTATTTGAATGGATCTATATGCCAAGTATTCAGGCTGACGGCATAATGTAGATGCATCATGAGCCTAACAGTTTCTTTCTTTTTAATTATTTCTAAGTCTCTAGTTTCTATGTCCTTTAAATTCAGTGCCATCTTTTCCCTGTCCTCTCCCTTGCTTTGTTATCATAATTACAGCTGGTTCAACAACAAAATATTTAACATTTTTAATTTCTGCTGGACTCTGAAAATATTGATTTAACATGTGCTTTGATATGTTTCTTTTCTTGTTCAGGGTTTATTGGAAAGCAAGCATGCATTTTTTTGTTCTCCATGTATGAGACCTTGACAGGATACATAAACAACTGCTACTCCATCTTTACTAAAAACAGAACAAAAGAATGTTGCCCAGATATATTCCAGTTGTATCTCTACAACTGAGTACAATATCTTCCTCAAGCATTTCTATTTGTTGTCAAGATGATGTGAACAGGAAATATTTTCCTTCATCATTTCTTCATATCTTCTCTTTTCATTTCTTGGATTACATTTACAAGCAATTTGACAAGAACATTCTCTCAAAAACTGGAATATTATTGTTACATCATTGCTTTTAAAAACCACCAGGTTCTGATGAAAAAGAGAAAAATTTAGAATAACAGTCTGGTGTCCAAAGTAGGTCTTTTCACTGATATGTCATTAGCAGCTGGTTCAACAATGGTCAAAAAAGCTCCCAGAAAAAGGCTTTTTAATAGGAAAATTCCTATCCTAATAGAAAACACTTTTGAACAGTAAAAAGGCAGTGCCTGTTGATTTACACATGGCATATGTCCCTTGTAGAGAGTATGAACAGAATTATTCCTCTACAGCATTAAGCGAACTAGTAAAGAGAGCAGTTTCAGTTTGCTGTGGTATGTATGCATCCTTCTAGTGTATCCATACCTTCGCTGTTTAGCTTCAATTTTTTTCCTCACTTTTGTTCTCAGTGAATTTATGCATGTACTCACGTGTTGTCATAACGGCTTTGTCTTGCCCACTCTGTTTTTTTCTCACATCTCTTGTATATCTGAAATAAGTTAAATATAAAAGGAGAGAGAAAACCTCTGTGGTAGATTTTCCTTCACGTTATTTCAGAAGAGAGTAGTTCATTGCTATGCTAATGGAGAGCACATGACACAGTGTAATTGTTACAAAATATTCCTTGCAGACATCTATCATCTTTTATTGTCGAACACTCAACATTCTGCTCAGTGTAAGGACGTAGTTCACTCTGGGCAATAAGACACCAAGCTGCATGCCATGCTAATTGCAACAAACCTCTGCAGTGTTTAGACACGGTGGTGTGTGAATAGAGTCCACAGTCCATAAACCACTACTTCTGTGATGTGGGTGCTGGTAATAACATGCACTCACCTGAGGAAGGTCAACTGTGAAATGAATTTATAAGAGAGATTGACAGGTTGCAAAATCACTCATTTGCTTAGACTGTGTGTACGGCATATGTTTATAGAATATATAATGTGTGTATTAAGGATATGAATATAATACTGCTCTACAGAATAGAAAAATTTCCATATTCTGTCCAGAAAGAACAATCTTGTAGTATTCACAAGGCCAGACTAGATGATCATAGTCATTCCACATGGCCTTAAAGTTTATGACTAGAAGTAGAATGGTCCACAAAACCTACTAACAACTAAGCTAGGCAGACCTTGTTTTCCTTTAAAACAGATGAAGCTATTGAAAAAAATGATAAAAAGTCCTCTTGAAACTCCCTTTTCAAATGAAAGGATAATAATAATTCTGAACTAGCTAAGGGTGTTTTGTGGCTTGTTTAGTGCTTTCACTGCATATTCAAGGTGCTCCTATAAAAGACACTGCTATACACAAGTGCTGAGTATTGCTATTATTAATGAAGGACCATAATGGTTCTAAATTTAGAGTTGTAGTTCAATATAGAGTTTAAACTCTTTATCTGGGTTACAGCCATGAGGGTCTGCTAGTAAGCAGTCCCTGTCAATTACTGACAATGATATATGTATGATAGTGCCTGCTCGTGTCTCATTATTTTGATTTGAAGACACCATAGCATTCAGAATGCTAAAACCCCAAGAGAAGATAAACATGCTGATAACATGAGCATAAAGCTGTCAAAGGCAGAAAATCTTTAGTATTTCTCCAAGAAGGGCTTTTGCCAAACTACAAACTGAATGTGCCCTTTGAAAACTGTAACATATATTGTAATCTAAATCTTAAACATACGAGTCCTAGCAAAAAAACTCCATCACCCTATAAAAATGCTAAACCCCCCACTTTCTATTCTTAGAACATATATATATAGTTATATATAAAGCTTTTGTATGCTATATATTCAGATTAGACATTGTTTGAAAAATGTAAAAGTTAGCTTTCTTATGTCGGCATTTAAGGCTATCTAGAAATGTGGGGGCAACATTAAGAATTTTTGTTAGTTTTTAATGGGTTATTTAATAGACCGCATATGTTCATTGCTTCTTTGGTCTTAACTCCAATGTGCAGAGCCCCTGGTACTGGTTTGGAGTATGAAATTTCCTTAGGGGGTGGAGAGGTGAGAAGGTCTTTAAGAAATATGGACAGCTGGCAGGCAGTGATGGCACAGTGTTCAGGATAGAATAAGAGCAGCAGGAAGGGGACACAGGCCCCATGGCTGCCACCATTGTGTCCAGTGTGGTGGCCCCACTGCTCTTCTTGGTGAGAAGAAGGTTCTGTTCAGGGAAAATCTGCCTGGTGGATGTAATTCTGTACAGCAATTCCTGTCCTGTAAGAGTCAGAGGACCTCCCATTTACCACAAGCTGAGGGATATCTCAAGGTCTCTTCCATTTGTATTTTCTGCAGATTTACTCTAGAGTAGCTCATATGGATTTGGAAGGCTAATCAGAGAAATCTTGGAAATGTGGTTAGTGCTGACAGGTTGTCACAGTGTTCTTCTTCCAAATACTTTCAAGTCAATCTTCTACTTAAAGTGGAACTAAAATGACCCTCATATTTGTTTATGAGAAATATTTAATTTGATGGGAGCTAATGTACACCAGATGCAAAACATACTGCAAGGACAGCTTCTCCTGGAAAAACACTTAATGAATCCATGTTTAGTAGTTAAATACTTTTTATGTTGCATCAAGCTCTTATATAAAGAAGAGAGACCTGCTCTTCCATCCTCTAATTTATCAGAGGAAAAGAAAATAATAAAGTATTTGAATAACACCCCCCCCCTTCCTTAGTCAAGGTTAGACATGCTGTTAAATCACTCATGTCCTCAAAAATCAGTATATGTATTTGACAATCCCTATTTTTCCCCATAAAAGAAACATTTTTGTTTTTATTTTTGGAATTCACCCTTTGACTTATTTAATAAAATATAAATAGGCACCAGTGTAGCACAAACTCACATCAAGAACAAAATGCTGTCACAAAAGTGATTTATTACACAGGAGCCTGCTGTTATCATTTCTTTACTCTGCAGGCTCATGTTGCTGAAAAAATGTGAGTCAAGCCTAACTCTTTGCAATCAAAAAATAGACGGTTGAATTATTTAACATATGAGAGACCGAAGTGACATGAACACAAAAGGCCAGCAAGTTTCTAGTTTCCAGAGACATTTGCAAATCCTGTGTCCCTGAAAGTGATATACTATTTATCTAGGTGAGGCTGCCAAATGAAATACATATTTATATATCTTCCATTCCAGGCTAAACATCTTGTCAAAAATGTCATCAGGAAGTATGAACAAAAACATGACGATAGTACCCATTAGCTTTGTGGTTACATTAAATTTTTCTCTCAAGGAAGTTTGTTTTCCATATCTACTAACAGGTAACTGGTGAGTGATTTCTCCCTGTCCTTATCTCCACCCATGAGTCTTTCATTGTATTTTCTCTCCCCTGCCTAGATGAGGAAGAGAGTAATAGAGCAGCTTTGGTGAGCACCCAGCATCCAGCCAGGGTCAACCCACCACAATAATACATTAAAATAAATATCTGTATAAGGGAGGGGGGATTCAGTTTTTTTTGGTGCGAGGTCAGGCACAGACAGAAAGAAAAAGACAGTCCTGCAGAGAGGTGGAGTGCCCTACTCCTTAAGGAAACTTAGCATGTGATTTTGTGCATGTCTTGGCAGCCTTGTCTGTCTCTCTTCTCAGGCTACAATTTGATCATTCTCCAACCTGCTTTTTCACTGTTAGGATGAAAATGATAAATACCTCTGAAATGGCTATAAACCCTCCTCTGTCTCTGCAAAGCAAATAAGCCATGGCAGTGAGATGGCCCTCCAGAGGTTGGCCACAGTAGGCCTCAAGCCACCGGGGTGCCTTTGCACGTAACAACAACAAAATTGCCTTCCTCTTCCCTCTCATAACTTTGTTATCCTAACAGTCACTGACCTGCAAAATCACCTAGAGATATGAAATGCCAAAAAGGAACCAGGAAGAACTGTAGATTAGGGAAAAGACAAATTCTTAGGTGAGGGAATGGTACTGCCCTGGAGGGACAGAGTCTTTTGTGTTCTACCACAAAACTCCTGGCCATTGTTTATCCACTGACTTTTCTCACATGGTCATTGTCTGGAAAGGCCTCATCTTTTGCTGCCTGACTGAATACATTTAAGCCCAATGATCAAAGCTGCTGAGCACCCAAGCTTGCTGTTGAAGGTATTAAAAGCCACACTTAAGATAAGCATACGGATTCTGGGAAATATATAAGGGTGTAAATAAGGTATTTATCTACCTACGTGGTGATGTTTGCGCCTTGGCTTCTTCGAAAGCCTAGAAGCAGGCACTTGTAGGACATTATCTTCTAGTAAAGCAAGTGTTTCAACTGGGTCTCAAGAATTGCTTCTTAAAACTCTCTTTATTTTCTTCACTGCTTTATAGAGAAGGTAGGTGGCCAGCTCAGGAATGAATACCTACAGTGAGGGCACTGAAACCAGTTGTTGAAAAAAAGATGCAATATGTGAGGCCTGGAGCCTCACATCAAACAATGGCACCAAAATGTGTTAATTTATTTGAGTACTGTTTATTTTATTCACTAAATGTGAGAGAGCCTATTAAAAACATTATGTCATGTGGTTGTGTAGTTATTAACTGTTTCATAGCAAATTTGCACAAAGTGATGGTGTCTGTAAAACCTTAATTCTACCATTTATTAACTCTTAAATCCTTGACTTTGCAACCCGACTGATTTCTCAGAAGAAATATCTGTGTAGTCTCAGGGTTTTAGAAGTCAGACTGAAATAACAGAAATTTTCTCATGATAAATGGTCTATTGACAGAACCAGAGCCTTCTATCACACAGATCTTCGTCACTTGAGCAACAGAAAAACTGATAGCAGTACCAGATTGTCATCACCTGTTTACCAGAAGTAAAGGAGAATGAAAAGTGCCCTTTCCAAGGTGTTTTATAACCTATGGCTGTTACTAGGTTTGGGATTTGAAATTATGGTCTGCATGTTGAACAGGAAACTCCTTCAGTGGTTAGAAATCCTTCTATACATATCTTCTATATATACCTTCTATATATATTATGATCTTTTCCTTGTCTAATCTTAGCTAATCTCAGGCTTACCAGCTTCTCTTGATTCTTTAGGCATTACTTGTCCTAACCTGGTCCTCCTATTTTGTCCTCATTGTACCTTCATCATAGATTTGCATCATACACTTGATGCATACATTTGCATCATACACCTGATGCATACATTTGCATCATGTTCTCTTTGCTGCCTGGGTACCAGAGCTGAAAGTGTTAGAGACTGCTGAAGACCATGTCCTGAGTTTTGGTTCTTGTGAAAAAAAACTCCATTGAGCTGTTTGTGTGATCTCTGTAAGGATGGGACATCTGTCATAGCAGCCAAATTCTGTGAGAAAACACAACATATTTGGAGGCTCATATCTTAAATTAATTTAAATATCAAGCTTTTCAAGTTAGGTAAGAAACAGAGCCACTAGCTTTCTTGTGCATCCTAATCTGCTATAGCTCTGTGGGAAGAAAGCCAATGCAGTGAAGGAAAGTGTTCACAGCCCTGTTTTGAAATAAGGCACAGGAAAACTCAACTTGTGCTAGACCACCCCAAATTCAGAAGTAATTCCTGAAAGCTTTGCTTTAAATATTTCTTGTGCTATGCTGCAAAAAGCAACTGCCAAACCATTTGCAGGCGTGGTATTGAACAGTGAACTTAAGCTGGGAAGGGGTAGATAATTTAATAGTGACACCACAAAATCTGTTGCTACTGAAGTTCATAATTATTCTATTAATAAAGAGTTTGGCATTAAAATTTTGTGTAAATGAGGATAATTTATTAAGTGGTAAAAAGAAAGAAACTAAAGAAAACAGATTGCTCCAGAGAGCAAAAAAACTATATCACTGCAATTGTACATAATGAATGCAATTTATAAAACACTTTTAATTAAAAGTTTTCAACTTGAATTATTTCATTTTATTACAAAAAGCATGTTATAGTAAGCCAAACTTCTGAGTTGATCTTTAGAATCTATTTAAGAGTTTACAGCTCTTTGTCATTAAGAAATTATTTATTTATAATTTACCAAAGTGGTGTAAGCACAACATTTGGGATCTGTGCTTTTGTTTACCAGTGTTTCCTCTGAATTAATTTCCATCTGCCTAGGCCTTTTAACAGTGATAATTATTCTTCTTTATTGGACTGATGAATAATACTAATACTTGCATACTGCTTTTTATAACAGACTTCGATAACTATCTCCTACCTTGGGAACATGTATTCTCACTGTCCTACTCTTCAAACATATGCTATACATTATCACATGATTAAAGACACATATAAAAAAGGAGCATCTGATGCAATGAGATGTCTGATGTCTTTAGATGATTGTTTGCTTTGAGCCTATTAGTGAAGAAGGTTGTCTCTGCTCTGTCCCACAAAACCTCTGGTTTGCATAACTGCATTCCCATCTTTTGAAAACGTTGAGCAATTTGGGAGCAAGCTGGGTACAGATGGTAAAGACAAGTGTTTTCTACCTTACCGTCTTCACTATGACCAACAAGTGTCCACCTGAGATGAAGCCATGGACAGCTCTGGGAATGATCCCTCCCTTCCTCGTTAATTTTAAGGTTCATTATCAACAATGGAGGAAAGTCTGAAATTTGGAATAGGGGTTGGATGTCCAATCGAGAAATCAACTTGGTATTGCTTTGACATATTAAGCTTTAATGGAAGGGACAAATAATATTGTACTTCAGCAGAGACTGACCTATTTATCTGTCTTTTTTTCAGGTACGTATTCTGTGCAGCCACCCCTTCTGGTTCTTTCTGACTAGTAAAACAGACTTGTTCAGTTAATTTATGGGTAAAGATGGTATACCTTGTATTTAGAATGCTTGGGAAATGGTAGGTGAGACAGAATTTGTGACTCATCTCACTAATATACCCTTCTCCTGATTCCAAGAAGATTTAGATTGAATTATTTGCTGAATAGCTTAACTCTTAGAGTAGGATTTGTGAGATTTAGCTTTGAACATTTCTCTTGCCAGGTTTAATGGAACATAACATGCTGGCCCTAAAACAGTTCTGCAGTGGCATTTGCCCAGGTGACTCTTCTTCAACAGCCGAAGAGCAGAGGGACCAAATCTATCATCAGAGTGCCATTCTGTATTTCCACAGAAGCCAAATTCACCTGTGATAGCTTTTTTTGTGTGTGTGTGTGTGAATGAGCAGAAGTTATCCTTAAAAGATCTTTAAAAATTACAAATAGACTAAACCACTGTTAAAACAAAGATCTTGTTTTTCTGTGTCAGGAAAAAAATGGTGCTAGACCTTCCTAATAACTTCAAATGGCTCTTTTGATGTATATTAGAAGTTGTACTTGGTCAAAAGAAAGCAAAGGGAACTATATAAACCAGAAAAAGAAGAAGGCTCCTGAGAACCTTTCACTGAAGTTTGGAAGTGAGAAAATTAATTGTCTAACCTCCAAATTAAAAGCCGTCAGTGCAGATCCTGAGAGTTCACTGTTTAGCTTTCATGAAATGCTGAAATTTTGCAGCTTTTTTTGTGAGACATTAAAGTCAGGTTTTAGTTTTAGTTAAAAATGATAAGGTTTATTTCTCCTCTGTTTTAGGACTTTAATCTTTCTCTCAGACGTAAACAGGTTTCAATTGCCAGTTGGTCCTCCTGATTACCAGCAGTCCTGCTTGAGAAATCTCACAGCTTGAAGAACTGGTATAATATAATTTCATTTGTGATTATAAGAGTTTCTTTCCTTTTTAATCCATGTAGTATTTGAGAGTCAGGGGGCATTTTATGCTCAGTGATTTCCCTCCTACATCATCATTTTTCATGGTCAACTGTGCCAAGAAAGAGCTAGAGACCTGTCTTTGTCCTTTTATAGTGCTGATAATCAACATGCTGCCCTTTGTGAGGCCGTCACATTCAAGTACGGAATCTAAAACCTTCTGAAGGAAACTGCCAGCACTTGTCTTTGAGCTGCTTTTTCTCTGCTCAAGACAAATGTTGACATAGCCTTTCTGACTTTTTTAAGGAGACTACAATCTCAGCTGCAACTGCTCTGATGAGCAAGCAAAGCATGGATGTACTCAGACTTTCTTACTGCAAAGACTGCTTATACCCATTTCAAAACTTCTCTCAGGCCATACCATGAAAGCTTAAAAGTGCTTTGGTTTTCAGATGACAGCATTTCATATGGAGAGAGCTTTTGGGCTTACTTCACCCTAGTTGTTATGTGTCAAAGATGTGTGTCTTGGTGTGTTTTTGCCTCATCCTGTTCCCTACTATGGTGCCCTGTATTGATTCAAGGTATTGACTAGACCATTGCTCCCAAGTAGCAAGTATATATCCTGGTACCAAAAGACTATTATAGGAATTGGAAATATTACCATTAGTGCATGGACAGCATGATTTTGCTGTCTTTCCCACATAGAGATGAGATTTTTTTTCTCACCCGCTGTTTTATTTCTTAAACCTCTGCTGTTATCAGCTGCCAGGAGGTGGTGCTCATGTACTCCTCTTGTGCGTGACGCACAAGAGCAACCAGGAGTGAGAGGCAGTTTGATTTTGGCAGACACCACAAGATAACAGTACTCGGTTACACTTTTACGTCAGTTAAATTTCATGTCACTGAAGCTACCTGCAAATATTGTGTTCTGTATTAACTGTGCTGTGAGGGAGAGCTGGACTTCAGTCTGTCTTCTGCTTCTAAAATATATTACACCACCTTCCAGGTACCAGGTTCCTCATCTGCAGGGTGCCAGTCTTGATATCTAGAAGCTCCCTAAGAGAAGCATTAAAGATTAAGCAGCCGATAGGTACAAACTGCAAGTTGCATATTCTGTAAATGCAAATGGTTCTGGAGAGGGGTTCAGAGTGATCTACCTGAGATTGAATTGCAGTGCATGGGAAAGATGGTGGTTTCCTTTGTACCTCCCCATGTTGGTGTGTTCCTGCTGGACCTGGAATTTCTGTGAGGCTCATTTCACCTGGTGAAGTGGACATAAGTCTATATAATCAAGATCAGCATGATCTTTTACTCATCTACTATCATCCAAAAAAATCCCTGTTACAAACTTGACCTGCCAGAATTAGAGCCCATTTTCTCAACGATCATCTTACAGCTCCTTGGCCCTCGCTGGGCTGCTGCTTCAAACCCAGCTAGTCTGTCGCAGCTCCTTATTTTGCTGCTGTGACTTTAGACAATATCTGTCTCACTTGGACTTCTGTGTGATGATCAGGCTTTTGAAGCTCTTCTAATTTGTGTTCTGCGCACTCAGCATGGCCCAGAGCACCAGGCAGCTCCTGCCACCTCCTGCTTGCCCTGCTACCCTGAATATCTTCCTCGCTACTCAGTTGTTGCTCTCCTCTTTAATGTCCTTTTCTTTTTTTGATAACTAATATGAATGTACAGAATTTCTACAGAAATCTGGCCAGTAGCCTACAGTAATGCTGTCTTGTACCAGTAGAAGGGAAGTGATACTTCCAGTGATTGCCTGGTGTACCAGCTCTTTCAGTTCTCCTTAGATGGTCTTTGAGTTCTCCTCAGATGGTCTGTAAACCCAGCTTGCATTTCATGGTGTACAGTTAACTCGATATTTCTCCCTGTGGCTTTTCTTCTCTTTGTTTATTGCCTGACATACAACAATTCTTCATCTAACTTTTGTTGTGTATCTTTTCCTACAGGCAGAACTAATCATCTGGCTGAAGGTCTGCTTCACAGTCCTGCTCTGAGGCTTGTTGTCTGTCTTCAAAATGGCATAATCTGTAATAAATGTACCATATAATTATGTTAAAAAAACATTGATCTTTATTCCTGTCTGTGAATGCTTGATAAGCAAAGAGATATTCAGGAAACCAGTGTCATGAAACTCTTGTGAGCATGAAAACTAAACTGCTACTGTTAAGCCACTAGTATAAAAGACTTGACCTCATAAGAGCAGATAAATCTGTAAATCCATAAATTCCCTCTATGAACAGTAATGTTCAGATTCACTGCTTCCAAGTGCTTCAGAATTTCACATATATATTTTTTTCTTGCACATAGAGGTCTGTCTCAGCTTGGCATCATACCCTCTCCTGCAAGTCTGTACTAAAGTTAACTGTAAATTCAGCCTTGCAAGTAAGTTTAACTTGCAGAAGAATGCATACTTTTCAAGAAAGTTTATGGCATTTTCTGTGTTTTAGTTCTCTTTCAAATGGCTTAATTTAAAATACTAGAGTATAAGGCAGTCTTGAACAGTGAAACTCATAACCTTTCCTGTTTCTGCACAGATGGGAAGAAGCTGATGCTTTGATTGTTTTCCTACAGAAATCTATGGAGAGAGAAACACAGCAAGGGAAATAGCAAGGACCTGGCTGTACAATAATCTGTTTCAGTAAAGTATTCTCTATAAGAAGGATTAAAGAACCATGACCAGGATCAAGTAAAATGTGAGCATATGATTACTAAACAGGAGAGAGGTAAAATCACTATGACTGATACTCTGCTGAAGTCTAGAAGAATTCACAATATCCTCTGGGCTTCTACTGCAATGATCAAAGAAACGCCTTTGAGGGTTTGGGTTTTTTTTTAAACGGTATTAATTACCTTAACCTGGTGGTTATTCCCCTGCCCCTCCTCCAGTCCCCTTTCTTCATAGCATTAAAACTTTTTTCATGAAGGTAGTTTTTAATCAGATTTGTTCAAGTGCAAATAGCTTAATTCCTTTTGTGTCTGACTCACTGATGTACTCAGATATCGCCAAACACTTATTTCAGAGAATATTTCAATTAAAATACACTTAATTTCTCTTGGCACTGATCATCATCAGACTAAGTTTTCCAAGTCGTCCTCTCAGATTGCCTGTGACCCCACCATGTAAGATTGCTACATGTTACTCTCTTGTATCTCAGTATCACTCTAAAAAGAGGTGTTTCCAATCAGCTTTTCACTAAAAAAAGGCGAAGCTTTCTGTCCTTGCCTTCTTGCTGGATTATGTTGTGACAGTCCTATTTCAAAAATATGCCTCAAATTACTCAGGGTCAGGCTTAATCTTGGAGTATGACAGTAACATGAAACAGGATCTCTGTGGAACTAGCAGTTTATGCCGTGGTTTACTTGCTGCTGAGAGACTAGAATAAATTAGTCTAATTTACATTAAGAAAATATTATAGTTTCAATATTAGGAAAACCTTTCTCTCTAGGGTGAATGCAGCTTGCATAGTTATAGAGCATCTTGGGTTAAGCTCATGAAAGCAAATTGGGTGAGTGGGGGTCTGGAGACAGGGGACTGTGTCTAGTACAAGGAGGGATAGGGTAGGTGAGAGATTTGCAGCCTGGTGTCTGCCTCTGGCTTGCCCAAAAGCTCATTCATTAGAGTGCTAGGGTGACTTATGCTGGTGCAACAGTGATCTACTCTGGGCCAAAGTCTTCCTCAGCTTGCCCTTACCGCACAGGTCTAAGGCTGCTGTAGGAGCAGACAGAACATTCTGGGTAGGTGCAGCTTATCCTGTGCTCTGATAAACTGGGCTTTCTACACCTGCAGCCTCGGACCCTGGACACCAGGAGAGGTGCAGCAGGATGCCAAATTCCCCTGTCCTCAGAGGAGGAAGTTAAGTGTCTCACTGAAAGCTATCCTATACGACCCCTTGAGCACCTTCTAGTTCTGCATTTCAGTGATTCCGTTATACAGTGAGCCAGAAAAAAATTAAAACTCCATAAATATATCATCTGTGACCCCAGAAATGGTAGTTTTGCAGAAAACTGCTTTCCTGTGTTTTTCATTCAAGGTGTATTGTGCTGTTCATTACAATATGTCAGAGTGACAGTAGCAATATTCTCTTATTTACAGTTCTTCCTTTCTCTTCAGCAGTGAAAATGAAAAGAAAATCAATGCCATTAAAGAGAATAATGACAAACTCACCTCTTGCAAGGTCTATGCTCATATATTTTTTTTTTTCTGAATTCTCATCTCTGAATATACTCGTACAAATGTGATGGAAGAATGGAGGAAAACTCCAGGAAAGCATCACTGCAAGAGAGAGATATGCTGTGTTGGGCCACTGCATCTGCAAAAGACTGAAAACAATCCTGTGTCCTGCATCCCCCCTCTGCCCCTATGACCTTTACAAAAATCTGCTATGTGATTAGAAATGTCAGGGAGGAAGATCAAGAAGGATTAAATTAAGTGACACAGGAGACAAGGGGAGCTAGTACAATTCAGTACCAATCAAACAACAGTCAAACTTCAGTAACATCATTGTGTCTTTCAGTCAATCTGTGCACTACACTGTGAAGCCTCAGATCAAAGAGCTGTTAAAAACCCACCAAGGAAGTTCTCCATCAAGCAGGAGCCTGTGGTCTCTCTCAATTTATTAAGTAAGAACAGCACCTAACACTGAACTGTGTCAGCAGGGCAGTGTTTCATTGCCCTTTCTGTGTCATTCTGAAGTAAAACCCTTTCATGAATTTCCAGTCTGTGAGCAGAGTTTGCAAGCACAACATCTGGAAACCACTTTGGCTCTCAGAGGTGAAAAGGCTGCAGCATGACTCTATATTCTCTGCAAGAGCCTAGTTCCTCTGTGCTGCGTTGCTCAATGAATAATATTGACTGCTCAGTTCTTTCTGAGCGTGAATTTTACTGAGGAATGAAGAAACAGGGATAGAGGGCAGTGTACTTATCCAGCATGATGCCTTTGCTCTAATGAGTGGGGCAGTAATGCAACATTTAGAGTTGCTGACTGTAAAGGATGAAACAAATCTCATTTGCATACTACTCTCAGGGAGAGTTTCATTAGCAAGGTTCACCCTTTTTGTACTGTACCAGTCACTACCTCTGAAGCAACCCTGCTGGGCTGATGGAAAGCAATTTAGATGAGTTCAAAAGAGGTTCAGCAAGATGAAAATTCTCAATGGATAATTACCAGGCCAATATTTCATAAGTCTGACTGCTTGCTAATTAACATACCTTGACTAGATCTGCCGGCAGCCAGAGTAGAGCCCCTTAAGGAGTAAGCTACCAAATTATGTAGTAAATACTCTAAGTTAACTTCATCCAAAGAAAGGCTACCTACATGCAATATGGCTTGGAGGTGCTATATTTTGTCTAGATGAAAGGAAAGTTAAGCTAAGCTGAAATAAAGGTGCAGCAGGCAGCTGGGACTGTGACCTGGTAGCTGAATCCTGATCAGCTGAGAACAACATCAGGACAGACAGCGTTAGGTGTGGGCTGCAGTCTGAGGTTAAACATGGAGAAGAGCACCTACAGCAAATGATGGTACTGGCACAGGAGCATAAAGTGATAGATTTTGTCATGGTTCATAATCATTAGTGAAGTTGCACAGTAGGGTCCTGACCAGCTGCATGCACTTGTGGAGTTAGGATGTCTGTGGTTCCCAAAGAAAAGAGGAGCATACAAAGGGCTGTTCTATGCAAAATGTGTGTGAGACAGAGAGAGAGAAAAGAAAGGGTTTAGTTAGTCTCTCTGGCTGAGAAGAAAAATTGCTGTTGGCCTCCCTGTTAAAAGCACACTCTTGCTGCAATGATTTCATTACAGCACATTCAGGTACCTGGTGGTGATGCTATTGATGTACAGAGGTTGCACACCTTGCAAGGGAATTTGTTCAGACTTTCCTAGTAAGTACTGCATCCTATATCCTCGGCACATTTCATACATCATGGCTGGTTTCTCTGGGACAAAATATTTCTGTTTCAACTGCATTACCCAAGAAATACACCTGCTCCTTTATGTAATCTGCACCATCTCTTCAGAAGAGTATACATTTACCTGTCATGGTAGATGTTAAACATCATACTTGCAATCGTACAATTGTAAGTAACAATTGAGAATTAACTTGGAAAAATCCTCCATAAAGGTTATAAAGAAATAAAATAGGTAACAAACAGAACTTTATGCAGTTTTCTGCATTCATCTGCACTTGTTCTACTTGTAAATAGCAGAGTCCTAGATAATCTGTGCACATGTAAGAGTGCATATGTATTTACTTGCTTTTAAAACCATTTGTCCTAAACTCCTCTACAACCCTTCTGTGTTGGGCATGTATGAACACATGCATTAGAGAAATACATTCACAAATATGGGTGTAGATTATTTTCTTTGTGCATGACTGTGTGGTATGTAAGGTTGCAAAGAAGGAGAGAAAGGAGATTCACTTTCACTGTACTGTTTTTTTTGAAACATTTTCATTGCCACCTTCAAAATGCTGCCAGTTCTTCAGTTTGATGGAAGACTTTGCTGAGAAGGCATCAGCAGCTTGGTGGTGTCTTGTCTCTGTGAGAGGGAATGTCTCCTGGCTTGCAGTATCTGAGCTCAGCAGTCACTGGCAGCTAGAGGAAAAAGTAGCCTTCTTCATAGCCTTGCAAATTTGTCTTGCATGCAAGTGTGAGTTCACACCATAGTCTTATTCCCCCCCCCCTCCCCACCTCAAACGTTCTTCATGTGGGCAGTGGAGAGGTGTGCTTAAGGACCTTAGCTGTGATTTCCCTGGAAACAAGCTGTTATGTTCTCTTTTCATGCAATAACACATTCATATTACAGAGAATGTATATATATATACACACACACATATACACACACACAGAGTGTGTAGTTTTATATGTACATATATACAGATGTGATCTTTTTGATATATGCTCAAGGACTGATATTTGTGTGCATAACTGAATCATTTTCTAAAGACTGCACACATATTTTAAAATCAAAAACTATAAATGTTTTGTATTTAAATAATACAAAAGTTATTTCTGTTCTATAGTATCTAATGTTGATATGGATGATTCCACAGGACTTTAGAGGTGTGCGTGTTGGGACACATCATGCAAACACGTTTACCTTATGTAAGGCATTATTGCATTATTATATGCATGTATAACATAACTCTGTAATGCAGGAATATATATACTTTTAGGCTAACCTCACCAAGCATCAGGCTATGTGGTTCTCAGCAGTCAGAAGGTTGAAAGCTAAGGCACTGCATGTGCTGTTTATGCAACACTGCTGCTATAGAAGAGAGATCTAATGTTTAAAATCTGTAAAGAGATGCTTCAGCAGCTGCACTACCAGCCAGTGAGAGTGGCATTCTCTTGCTGCTCCCTTCAGCCACAGAAGACCATAATTGAATAGTATGTGAATACTTTGCTGCCTGAAGCAGCAAAGGCCAGGCAGCAGGCCCAGAGGTCCTTTCAAATCAGGGTTTTTACAGTTCTTCCTAGTCCACAGGAGATGTTGGTGCTCTTCTGCTTTGCAAAGACAGGCGAAACTGCAGCAACACAAAATTGTGCAAGGAACTGAACTCAGGAAAAAGCTCATCATAGCAGAGACATGGGGACAAAATAAGCTGCCTGTGTCATCAGTGCGTAGTAACACAAGTAATACAATAATTACAAAATCTCTCACCCTTTCTTTGCCCTAGGGGAGTTACTGGCCATCTCACACGATATCCTACCTCAGCCCTTTCAGAAAATAAAAGGGTTTAAAATACTCTTTCCTGCCATCTCTGATCTCAGACCTGTGTTTGTGTGTGTCTTGTCACTGGCCACTCAACTGCCTTCTGTCTGAGGAGGAGTGGGAAACCTCTTGATACAAGAAGTCCTGGAGGAGAACCTCACTTTCCTGTAGGGGCAGGAAGGAATATCCTCATCAAGGCAGCATTGCAGAAACTCCTTCCCACCTCCAGGCTGCTCTTTGGAAAGTAGTAAGCTCTGTTAAGGGTTACCCTACTTTAACTTCCCATATCTGTGTGTTATAGCCCCTTTCATACTGAAGAGTTTCTTGGACTTTTTTCCTACCTTCATCTGCTGTTCTTCAAGGGAAATTAATAAAACTTCTCGTTGTTACCAGGGACCTCTAAGTGAGGTGCCTCTCCAAGTGCTGTGTCCATGTTCAAAATAAATGATAGACATCTTCAAAATCAATTTGCCTCCTCCCTGCTTCCTACAGGTTAAATTCACATCACTAATGAAATGAGCTTTCTTGCCAGCTGGACTGGACCTTTAGTTTGTGCTCTGTTTACTTAAAGAAGAGTTTAATATGCTTGTCTACTAGATAATACTGTATTTTCCTTTGTCTTCCGTGTAAGTCATTACTTATGGCCAAATCTAGCAAAGCAGGAGCTCTCGCTACCCTGCTGGGAAGGTGGAAATAGCATCACATAGCTTGTGTGTCGAAAGTTGTATGATCTGACTGGATAGGTACCTCATTGATGTCACTGGGAAGTGGATGGAAAACTCTGCTTTGGTTTGGCTGCACTACATTTTGCATATATGTAAAAGGTTTCAGGTTGCAGAGTGCTATGGAGTAAGACCATTCTGCTCTGTTATTCAAAATATTTTCTGTGTTTGGACTGCAAACTGTGATGCTCCAGCACTTGCATAAAATCCGCAACTTGCAGTTTTGTGAATCATTTGTGTTTCAGCATGATTTAAAATCTCTCCTTCACCAACTGGTTGAATAATTGGTACCATCCATTAGCTGAATTTAAGTATGGGATGATCAATAAAACATGAAATTCTGCAAGTACCTTGTGCTCAGAACGTGTAAAGCCATAGCAGAGGAAGTGCCTCTGATAAAAAGCTGTGTTCTTATGATGAGCGTTTCCTGATTAGTTCCTTTTCCAATCCCCTCATTCTCCTTCTAAGAGCTGGTGACTGCTGGATACAGGGCTCTTAAGCTTTTATGGTTGTTTCTCGTTCAGCTTTGGTTATAACTTGCAATGCACTGACATAATTTCATTCTCTTCTCCCCACCCAGAGCACCATTATGAAAGAGAGGGGGGCTGAGTCAGATAGAGCACCCACCATCCACTGATATGGCACAAAGCAACCTGGAGGGTCTAGAGAGACCATGGTGCTCAGGGGCTCAGCCACAGTGCTGTTAGATAAATAACAATAAATAAGGCCCAAAGAGAAACATATTTTCTAGATGCTCATCCTAATGCTGGCAGAAAACTCTATTCTTTCCTAGTTTTCTAAAGAGGTTTTTTTGGATATGACAGTGCTGTAACTGCTCCTTATAGATAATAGATTTAGATGTGTAATAAGCTTTGTATCGTGCCAGTGTGCTTCAATCCTTTACAGGGTGATTTTAAGGATGCACCTCAACTCATTTACTCCACTGGATGATCATAGATCTGAGACAACAAAAAAGATTTCTGAATGTTGATGCTTTGCTCTGTTAGATATTGCACAAATAGATATTGTCTGTTTATTCTTCTGTGTCATAGAATTTCTTTGTTACTTTGGCATTTGGATTGTGTACTGTTTTGAGTTTGGGCTTGTAGGACTCTTCAACAGCAAAATCAAATGTCTCTTCTGCCTGATTAGGGATTGACCATGAATATAATTCTAATTCTTCAGTTAAAAATTGAAATGAAACTGCATTTTTCACCAGTGTGCAGGTATATTTTGTAAGCTAGCCCAAAAATAGTTCTGAAGTTCTCAGGTTGCATTTTATAGACCATTTCTCAGTCTCACAAATGTTCCAGTGAACACCAACATCTTGCTCTGATAGTTTGTGGCTTCTTCGAATAGATAACAAAGAGTCTTGTTGTACTAGGACAGAGCTCAGCCATGCCACCCTCCAGGACATATCCTGCCCCTCAGCTCTTCTCCTGACTTTATCTTTGAAACTTGGGAGCTTGGCAGCTTCCCTGCTGCAGGAGGGAAATGACAGATCCAAAAGGGCTCTGTGCACCTCCCCATTGCCCATTAGCTGTGGATACTACCTGCTGTGTTACAACAGCATTGAGATGCACCTGGTGATAAAATTACTGACTACTGTGGACTGTAGAGCTATAAATACGACAGGCACAATTTTCTTCAGCTCTCACCAGAGCATAAAAGCCCTACCACCATATATTGGCTACTTGATATTTCCAGTCTCTTTGAGCTGGAGAATGAGTCTTCAAATCTTGCTTGAGTATCACGAGCCCTGCAGCAGATGAGGAAGAGTGCCTTCAGTTTTTAGGTAAGCCTTCAGTTTAATCTGAAAAGCCCAAAAAGCTATTGCAATGTAATTGCTTCAAAAGCCACACCGAACCATTCTACTGGAATGCAAACTCTTCCTCTATTTTCCAGTAGAAAGGAGAGCAAATTTTTGAGAGTGACTTTGAAAAGCGTTAATTCACTTTTCATTTCGTGTTTGGGACACTGTACAGGCCCATCCATAAACAATTGCTCTTGGATTTCAATTTCTATTTTATTCAACAGCACAAGTTTTATGAAAGTCACACAGAGCTATAGGTGCAACAAGATGCCTGCATGATGGAAAATATGAAGCATCAGAAAGATTAATGTAATGGTAAAGTATGTGCCAAAAATAACAGTTCTTTGAATGTACGTGAACAGATGAGTTGCTCATTCTCCAGTAGTTGACTGTATATGGCTATTTATGCATAAATCACTTAGTTCAGCCTGCAGTGATGGGACATAATTGATCTTTAAAAGTTTTATGGAAGAATCACAGACTGTGAAATTAAAGGAAGTTCTGTTGCTTAATTTTGCATTTCTATCAACTGCCAGGACTATTACAACAGTAGAAAAATACCTGTTTTCTCCTGAGAAAGAACTTTTTATAGGTAGTATTAAATCAGTAAGCATAATAATTTATTAATGCAAAATATTTAGTACCATGATATTTTTTACTTTGTATCTGGAATTTCTGGAATAAAAGACAACAGCATTGTGATAAATTGGTCCACTTTTGGGAGAAATGATGGTAATATTTCATCAGCATCATACCTGAGTTTCAAGACTCTTCTTTCAGAACAGCATTAGACAACTCAGGTATTGGAGAGATCTGGGCCTTGTGCCTATGAGCTACCTGCCTTGCAGGGTTCATATGATGTTGCTTATGAAATTTGATCTGGTCAGGCTGGGATAAATGAAAAAACATTTTACTTGTTCCCATCATTTGGGAGCAAATGGACAAGGGAAGACGAATGGGTAGAATCACACTGCTCTTCCACTGGCCAACATAGGTGCCATAATTTGGCACAAATACAGTACGGCAGTGAATTCCCTTCTTCTGGAAGCTAGGAAGGATCAACAGTCTCTTGAACCACTGAATTTATCCCACAGTGTTCATGTTGGTACAGCAGCACTTTGCTATTGACTGTGTCCTTGTGACAAAACAAAGGCATTGGTTGTCGCTGTACTAGAGATCATGATTAACATACTGACAATAGCTGCTACTATCTGCATTTTTAATTAATGTACCAGTTTCTTTACCTGCTTTTACATCTTAGTTTTGAAACAATTACTCAACGACTTAATCTTCCTTGTTTTCTAGGCTTTTTGTAGTAGGAACTGTAATGACAACTCCTGTACAGCCACCCCTTTATCCCTCCAGATGTTTATTTTTGAGTATGTGTCAAATACATCTTCTGCACATTTTTCCAAGATAGTTAATGTTTTGAAACTGGAAAAACAGGCAGAGAGCTGTGAGCCAGCCTGGCAATGGCTTTAGCTGTGTATTATATACCTTAATGTGTAGCAAAACTGAACAGAAGTGATGAGGGAAATGGAAATTATCCCCAAGGCCCATGTACTTTCATGGACATGAAAAATAAATTGCTTAACTTCTTAGGAGAGTCTCATGTGCTGCAGTGACTTGCTTCAGACCCCAGATGCAGATGAAGGAACCCTTCCTGTAGTTTGAGCCTGCTGGGCTTGTAACGGTTTCACATAAAGGCCTCTGACAATTCATTCTTATCCTCCTCTGTGATACTCCCAAAATCCCTCTGGGCCCTCCTCCTGCCTGATGTCCTGGTGACCTGCTGGCTTACCCTTAGCCCTCCATATAGGAATGAGAGAGTCAGGGTTGAGGAGTTTATGGAGGATTTGCTGTGTAACTGAAAGGGAATGATCTCTGGCTGAACATCCTGCAAATGGATCTTGAAAGCACTGCATACAATTATTATAAATTATTGATACAGAGTAAATGAAAACTACACTTAATGCATTGAATAAAACAATGAAAATAGCTATCTCCCTCCCTCACGGTTTGTCTCTTATTCCTGTCACAATCTAACATGGAGTTCCTACTGCAGACAAAATGGCAGCAGAAGGACTATTTAACCGAGACCGGGGCCCCTGTACACAAACATTACAGCGTGTGATGCAGGGTGATCTGTTGTAACATGGATAGTTTTGTCTTTGGTTGAACCTTTATGCTGTCAGATTGTATTTCCCTGCTTTGCATAGTAATTGTCTTCTAACGTTGTTTGGCAGCCACAATGCCTAGCCTGATAGTTGTGTGATTTGCGACCCTTGTTACAGTGCTCTCTGCTACAATAAAATAATTTTAATTTGGTTGGATTCCTGAAAAGGCTAATTCTATTTAATGACCTAGCCAGGCAGGTGAGGAGCATGCCCTCCACCTTGGTCTCCCAATGAGTCAATATCGGTTGAAAGAAGAAATGGAGGGTCTTCTCTAAATCTCCAGAGGAAGTCACAAGAGATCTCCTCTCAAAATTCATACAACAGGTAGATGTCAGTAAGAGAGTTCAAGGAAACCCAAAATGTCACTATGTTGGGACTGGTGACTCAGCTGTGGGAATAAAACAGGTGATGACTCTGTAAATAGATGGGATGAATGATACTGAAGGCAGGAACATGGGCTGCAGAGGTATTGGCAGATTAATAGGTGTAATTATCGTAATTGTATGGGAATCAGTTGAGTCATGACAGTATCTGTCAGGTAAGTGCAGAAGATCATTCCTAAGCCACTGAAAGCAGTCCAGGTAGCCTGTAAAAAAGTGTCCAAAAAGAAGGAAGATGAGTCAGATCAAAGAACAGTTTCAGTACAATTACATGCAAGTAATTGCACAGTTACATATAAAACATTTTTCTGGAAATCTTCCTTCCTCCTTTGATCAAATTTTAAGGCTGTACGAACAGTGGACTAGCTGTTAGGAATAATTCACCCCACCCAATTATTTCAGCATTCCCTCCAACAACCAGAAAAAAAATAAAAGTCCTGTTAGTTTTTAATTTTATAAGATCAAGCCACTAAGGACAGGGAAATTGCCAAAATAGATGGCAATGCTCAGGCTGTGCCCCTTGCTTTTAGATCCATGATGCTTGTAGCTGGTTTCCTAATAAGAGAGGAGTGTAACACACTGATGCTGCTATTTCAGAATTATTTTTCAATATGGAAAAGTTTTGTTTAAGGAAACTAATGAGAGAATTGGCTCAGCAGAAAATGGTAGAGTCAGAAGACATATCACAGGTGTCCTGTCACACAGGGATTGATAACGGGAGAGACATGTCCAATTATTGCCCAGTATTGCAATAGGAATATCTTCTTACCAGCCACATGCTCCAAGCAATGTTCATGTGACCAAGTGGGTGCTCTAGCATGGGGAAGGCTGAACTTTATCTTGCAAATGCATCTTTCTTCAGTTGCTGTCATTGGCACATTTTGTTGCTTGCTGTGGTTGAGACTCAGTTAAAACATGACAAACTTTGATAGACTGCCGCAATTGTTTTTTTTTTCTTTTCTTGATGATACCTATTGCACTTTGCAGTACTTTGTAAAAAATGAAGGCTGTTTGCTCATAGTGAGAACCAGTCAGAAGAGAAATACGACATGCAGAAAATGGATATCGTTTATGGATTTGATAATGTTGGCTCAAACGTCTGCATAAAAAGTTCCCTTTTGACTTTTGTCAGAATCACAGTCACATCAAATGGCTTTTATGTTCTACCTCAGGTAAAATATTCACCTCATGGACTTTGCCAAAACTTTTAAACAGGGATAGAAAAAGAAAAATTTATGATCCAACAGAGGGTCAGTAAATCCAGAAGGAGCCAGTGCCTCTTTGAATGCAATGACTTTTCGGCCTCTCTTTTCCAGGCTCTGCTTTCTACTTTCTAATTTGGTAATTTCCTCTGCACAGTTCTGGTTTTGTTCTGCTGAGCCTGTGCCATGGGAATAAACTGGCTTTGCTTTCTGCACAGGTGGGCTAAAGTTTCCTTAGGGAGCATGGCTGGGAGTCATTGACACCACCACAGCCTGTGGTCACTGCATCCCCACCAAGGGCATGTTGCTGTTCTCACTTTACAGATGGGGAAATGAAAGCAGAGGAGTGAAGGGATTTGCCAAAGGCCACATAATGAATCAGTTGCTTGTGCAGGATTAATCATTGCTCAGGATCTCCTTGCTGCAAACCCTGCACCAACTCCAGCAGACCGCACTGTTTCCAGTGCCACAGGGATTGGTTTTGCCCTACTGGTTTAGAGGACATGTAGGTAGCCCTAGTAAAGACAAAAAATAATCCTGCTGCAGATTGTTTTAAGAGACTTTGCTCTCTTTATGTAAGATCAAAGATCTGGGGAAAATGGTTTCTGCTTGCAAGATCATTGGCACCATGAACCATGTGTCATTGCACATCTTCATGACATTTTTTTGACAATATACAGGTTAACAGAAATGTGCTATGTTAAGCCATGGAAATCTGTGTTTCTTTCCCTATACTTTATTCGGATACAAAAAATAGTAGTATATGTGTCTTGACACACATACCAAAAGCCAGTGTAAAAGTAGGCCTGCCCATCATGCTATGTGGGATACTTGTCCGTCTCATGAATGCTTGCTGATGAGGACTGGCACAGATCAGCTCAGTCTTATCCTGCACATGCTTCCTCCTGGCCACGTGCCCACTGCTGGGTCTTTGGTAGGCTGACACAGAGCAGTAAATAGTTGCCACGGGTTTGAAAAGAAATGCTGGAATTTTTTTCCCAGTGTCCCCCTGTCCCCATCTGTTTTTTCCAGGGTGGGGGGAGTCAGGAAGGGGGGAGTCAGGAAGGGGGGACGGAGCAAAGCCACGCTCACTGGGCAGCACAGGAGCAGGGGAATTTCCCTCTAAAGAGTGGGCCAGTGCCACCCCTTGAGAATCTTTTGTCTGGAGGATTTGGTTCTTTTCCTTTTCCACACTTTTCGCTTGAAGCCGCCTAATTTCAAAGTTGTAATCTTAAACTTAGACAACAGTACAGCCAGGAGTGAGTGTTTGGAGCTCTGTGCTCCCGAGCTCTTCTGTCTCCACCAGTACAGCTGTGGTTTTGCTTCAGCAGCTGAGAAGAGTTGCAGGAAATATGTAAGAACTTGAACTGGGACCACTGTTGTGCTCAGAAAAAAACAATAGAAAATGTGGTGTGTACATGCTTTGACAAGAAAACGAATAGCTGGAGTGTGAGCAGAGCTGGCTATGACATGCACTGGAGTATGTACCTCAAAAGAGCATGTTTCAGGAATGAGGGGGTAGCAGGGAGAAGTCATAGAGGCAGCAGAGAATATCTGCAATGCAGAGAAGCATGGCAAGCAGAGGAAGGAAAGGATTTGCTCCTGCAGGGGGCTGAGCACTTTTAATGCCCACTGAGTTCAAAGGTAGAAGACAAAATCCTGCAGTCATGTCTATATGAATTTGAAGTGTCTTAAGTGCTTCTGAAATTTCCTTCTTATAGTTACTGCCATTTCATTGCAAGCAAACTAATGTGAGCAGATCCACTACACTTTTTGATTTGCGATACTAAATTGTTATATCTTTCTGATCATGTGTTCTGACAAAGCTCATCCAGTAATGCACGACGAGAAGGGTGACTTTTGATGATTTCACTTTTATTGCCTCACTGAATAATACAAGAAAACTTTTCATCCTTGAAACACATTTTCTGTCTGGCCAACATAGTAATGTGAGCTCTATAATGTTTTTCTCTCTAAGAATGAGGTTATTAAAATATTCAATGGCTTAAGTAGAATCCTCTCCATAGCCATGATGGTCTGATAGAACACTTTTCTTTAAAACTGCTCATCTTCAGGTCCAAACAAATACATATTATAGCTTGTACACACAAACCCCACAACTACTCAGGCTGCATGATAATTTTATATACAGGATATAAAGATGGACCTATGTCCACAAAGACTTCCCTTCAGGCTCTTCCTCACCTCTGTTTCAATCAGTGGGATGTGAGCAGAGAGGGTGGGATCAAGACCTACACCAGCCATGGGAGGGGCACGGCCACATGCAGAAACTTCATTCGTGTTGTTCCCAGATGGAATGGTGTGTGTTCCTCCGTGTCTGCAGACGAATGGTCACTCTCAAACTGCCTTGCTACCTGTGGCTTTTTTCCTAGCAGTAAGATAAATCAGAGCTCTGTGTGAAAAGCAGCACTCCATCACACCTGTATAGACTTGTGACACTATCAGGATGTTTTTATTTGTCAGAACATTGCAAGGAGGCAAACACATGTCATTTCTGGCGGATATAATCTTTCTCTGCAGTCCTGTTTTATGCAGAAACAAAGAATCTTCATTTCTAGAGGCTGCAATGTCATGAAACATCTGAAAAAAAGCATGAACCAACCAAGCAGATGAAAACTCCATATGCACAGTGTTTAAAAAGTGAACATTGCAGATGTTTTCCTTTTGCAGGGCAGCTTATGATTAGCTGCACAATAGTGTAAGTTATTTATTCAACAGAGGATTGAAGGACTGTTTCTTCTAGTGTCCCTTGATGTGCAGAAGCTTTTGATTTTGCATAGCTGCAACATATTGTTGACTGCCGCTTCTCTGAGACTATGCAAGTCTTTCATTGCAGCCACCTGCATGGAATAGGTTTTCTGTAATCTGGAGACATGACTTCTTCAGCAGAAAATCAGCTGACACAAATCCTTTTGGGTAAAATATCTTCTACTGCATAAACTTCAGGTGCTTCATACATAACTGCAAGTGTATGCAGATATAAAAATATTTAAAAAAATGTATATGCAGCTGTGAAATGTCATGTTTGGAAGTAATGTAGTTATGCTGTTATGTTAAAAGTCATGTAACTAGAACTTTACTGTAAAAAATTACTGTTGATATAAATATTACATCAATTAGATATCTTTTTCTGTTATACATTTTAATCTCTGTATTGTATATGATAAACTTTTATGTAATTGCTAATTTGTTGAGGACCAATTCCATTTGTACATGGAGCATTATATTAGAAAAATGCCTGCTTCAGATAGGAATTTTAAGGGACCACACTGTATGGTATTTATGCTTTTTTAAAACCAAAGTTTCTTCACAATTCTTTTTTTTTGTTTTCTAAAAGTAGGAATCAGGCCACTTTATAGCCCCAAAAGGGATCAAGTGACCATGGCTTTCCAAAATATGATGCTAACAACCACTCCTATTACCAATTCTCAACATTAAATTCATGTTGAGTATTGAATGCAGGCAGCCCTCTGTCCATGCACAGAGCTGCTGACATGTTTAGATTAAGTCCTTTTTCTTCTGCAGGGATGTAGCATTGTCTTTCACTTACTTGCAGAAAATGCTGTGTATTGCCATGGCAGCTCACTGCTGGGCTACTGTTTAGGAATGACAAAGCAGGGAGGTCGGAAAAGCAGCTGAACGAATGAGTTGCTCTTAGAGCCCAGAGCTCTCATCATGGGAGCATCACACATCTCTCTGTCATTATTATTATTATTATTAGCCCCAAAGAAGCCTGAGGTATATACCAATATATAGCACTTAGTGCTATACTTTCAGAGGCATTAATACTTTTTTGTCAGAGGCACTTCTCTGTCAATATAATTGTTCTCATGGTGGTGAACAAACTGCAGTCTAACAGCCTTGAATACTGGACAAACTGAAATAACAAAGTAAAAGGGAAAAAGAATAATTTTTGTAGCTGTAAGGATGTATTAAAATTGAACAAACAAGATAGAATGAAAGGAATAGAGTAGAATAGAATAGAATAGAATAGAATAGGATAGAATAGAATAAGAATAGAATAGAATAGAATAGAATAGTATAGGTGAGTAATTATCATCTACACATTGTTTTAACAAGTATTCACCTGAAAGGACGTGCAGAACAGTATCTAGACTCTCAATTTATTTATTTTTTTTAATGATATTGTTGCTGTGTTGATACTGTAGGCAGCCATGGTAGCTTGGAGTTATAAAAAACTTGATCTCTAGCTACTCTGTGGCAGGGAAGTCAGTGGTTTCTTGAGTGCTGGAGATGAAACATCTTCTAAGAAACAGAGTCTGGGATGGCTAATGTGGGAGAAGTAATAGCCAGTAAAGTAAATGTAAAATTTATTACAGTGCTATTGCTAATATTTGGAAGTGACGGGGGTTAAAGGCAGGTGATACTGAGTGGAAGGCAGTCCACGGTAGTGTTTAGGCCGTATCAGGTGGCTTGATACTCAGAGACACTGAGTTTTGAAGTGGGGAAATGCAAGGGGTCTGGAGCAAGGAAGAAATATATCAGGTGAGTCATCTATTGCCTATTAACATTTATTTCTAGATTTTGTATAGTTAATACATAATACTGTTTCCTATTTTGTTCATAATTTCTATGTGTTAGGTTGACTGTTACAAGGACATAGGAAACCTGTATGTAGAGCTGTTTCCTTTTCTTTCGTTGCTTATATATGTGATCTTCTGTGGAAAGAATTGCTTGAGAATGTTTTTATAGGAACATTTTTGTCTCATTCAGTGCTAAAATAAAAATTATTATTGCTGGAAACTTCCTAACAATCAATTTATTTAAGAATAATGATTTTTTTCTTGATGGGATTTTACACATGCTCTGAAAGAAATAAATAAATCTTGAGAACAGCAAGTGAAAAAACTTGATCTGTATTTCTGCAATCTCCTACTACTCATAGTGGGCTTATTGCACTGGTGCAATAAACATATCCAACTCACAGGACAGAATTCCAAATAATGCAGTCTTTGTGTACAGGTTCAAATTGCCTTGCATGCAGTAAACGTAAAAACCCTCCTCAGAAGGGTTAGGCACCCTCCTCTGAAGAAATAACCATTATTGAACTTCCAGCCTTCTTCCAAAATATGTAGTGCAACCTGCAACATTAGAAAGTTCCTTGTGTAGATGGTGTTATAGAGAGTTACTACAGAAATGTTAAACCTGGGAATGTCGCTGTGGAAGCACTGAGGGAAAGTCAGGAGAAGGGCTGTGAGAATGATGTGTGTTGATCCTAGCACAGATCTAACTGCAGCTTCTTACCAAGACTGAGGGACAAAGGGCAGTGATCAAATACTAATAGAGAAACTGGCAGTTCCTAGTGGTACCAAAAGGTATATCTAAAGCCAGTACATAGTGGCCAGCATAATAGGAACACAGAAGATGTAGGAAGGGCTTGACAGCTAGAGTCCTTTTTTCCCAGGCCATTGCAAGGACTGCTAGACAAAACACCTGCATTTACATGGCATCTTGCCTGGATGCTGGACAGATGACTTGGGCTTACACATTTTAGTGAGTACATGGATATAAGAAGGTCAGTATCAACAACTGAAACTGGTTTCGTGCAAAAACAAAACCACTTGCCTCTCCTGTGGCTGCAAAAATATTATTACAGTATTTCCCACAGTGTTGACTGATGCACTGAAGAATTAAGGTATTCTGTAGATGAAAAGAAAATCCGACTTTATATTTAAACAATCCACTTATTATGCCTCTCCTTGCAAATAATATGTACCAGTAAACGTGCAGTGTACTTTTTTTTTCATTTTGGGTTATATTTATAAAGAACTCTGGAGGTTCACACCATGTGTGGGTGGATCCTGTAAGAGGTGAACCAAGTACAGCAGACAGCAACTGAAGAACAACACAGGTCAGAAGAAGGTGCAGGGTCAGTTATGTCTGACTGCCAAGGGGGTGACATCGAATGTGGCTGGGTTGATGGGGGGGATGACCATGCAGAGAATTTCTTGCCCAAGGGGTGGTAAGAATTTCCACACTTGTAGAGGAGGTAGTAGTATTTCACTGAATGGAGGAGAGACAGGAGGATACATGTCAGAAATGACTAAAAAGGATGAAATAGTCTGAACTGGATGAGATTCCAAGGCTTGGAGATAGAGAAGATCAGACAGCTTTTCATAATCTTTTCTGTGTGTCTGCAAAATAAACATTCCTTGCTTTTTCACAGGAGTGTATAAGGACCCATATACGCATAGAGAGAAGCATAGAAAGTTTTCTGTTGTGAAGAAAAACATGCAGAATTAAAGATCACTGAAAGAAAAACAATTTTTTTGGAGAAGAGATGAATGAATCGAGGGGCAAGTCACATTTTAATGTAGAAACTGTTTATAGGCTTGGGTGTGATATGAATAATGATGCCTTACACAGATAGCATTATAGAAATATCAATTTCTGATTCATAAAGTTGAAACAGCACAGAGCTTAAGGGCAGCTCCTCCCCAGCTCTGCTGAATAAACCCTAGGGTGTTACCATACTATGGTGGGCAGGAGCAGCCGGCATGTTTGCTTCTCCATGTGGCTCCTCATTGATATAATCTATGCCATGCCGTCTGGGCATCTCAAGCTTTTGGTCATGCAAAAGCATCATGAAGCAGTGAACAAATTGGATCACATGGAGACAAAAGCCACTGCTGTTTTCACAGCTGTAATTTTCCTGAACAATTTTTTTAATAGTAAAATGGAAAGGTGTCATATTTTCCTTTTGATGGTCAATTTTTATTTTTTTTTGTCTAAAAGGGTCTGTAAATCTCTCAAAACTCAAGATGGATTAGGCTTAAATTTGCTCTACAATGGTCTCCAAATTTCTCTGAAAAATTTTTAGGGATTTACAGATTGAAAACATCTGATGTAAAACAATGCTGGGGAAACCAGACATTGTGTCTAATTTTCCCTTGGTATTTGTAGAAAGTGCCTAAATGAGGTTGGTAGATCTGCACACTTACTTTCTTATGAAAGGAGATTTTATTATTCAGCAGTGTGCCAAGAAGTATTGAAGTAGAATCAGTGTAAGAAAACCTGGAAAGCTTCCTCTATTCATTGTTCTTGATGGTCTGGATACATAACTTAAAAATAATGTATCTTGGATTTCTGCTCGCTTATCCTAGTATCATGGGAAGGACTGAATATTTAGCAAAAATAATAAAATGTTGTTTTGGTAGACATGATCAAACTGGAAGGGAAGATGCAGGTCATTTACTTTACCCAAGGTAATCAGATAATTTCTGCTTTTGTTTCTTTTCCAGTAACGTTACCTGCAGCTACAGCACAAAAATAAAGAAACATTCAATTTTGCTACTCTCTACTTTGGTTTAATTCTTTGTAGCGAAGAAAAGCTTTTATTTAAAATTATGAACAGTTGTATTGCTGCTCTATTCTGACCACTGGACAAGTGCATGTAAACTCAGCTTCCTGCAGTTCTACATCATAGCAGCTTACAGACAGGCTACCAGATTAAATGTGTTCATGACAGTTGAACTCTCTGTTACTAGAGACCGAGTGACTTGAAATGACCCTCTAAGCCTTGCTCCTCTTCCAGCTTCAAAACTCACTTAATTTTGGCTGTGATTCCTGACCTGCCTAGAAACACTTGCTCCTGCCTGTTTGCCCTTTGCACAGTACCTTTGCTCTCTGTAGAAAAACCTTTATTTCTTGAGCTGTGGTCAGGCCTTTGATGATTCCCTTGCCTTGACCTGCCATGTGTTGTGGCTCCTGGGGTGCTGGCAGGGTCTGGGCTCCGACCACAGTATCTGCCTTCAGGTGGGGTAACCATCCAGAAGCAAGGACAGCAGACTGTCCCCTATACCGCTGACCACTCCTGCATAGGCTCCTCCTCTGTTGTGCTGAATAGGTTAGGAAGGCTTTGGTACACCATTACATTTTTATTTTGCCATTTAGAGCAGTGTGGGAGACACAAGCTGGCAGAGGATCTGCCCAGCAGCACAGATGGATGGGCTGTGAATTGTGTTATAAGCAGGTTTTTAGGCTGACTAATAAAATTTCCTGGTAGGAAGAAGTGTGTCCTTCAATAACTATGAGCAAATTACTTTTCTGAATCAAAAGTCAGGAATCTCTTTCCAGGGAGACACTGTTTCTGTTACTAATCTGGCTGTGCTTGGCACCGTGGTATATGAACAGCATGGAAATTTTACATCAAGAATAATCTGACACCAGGAAAACATTGAATCTTATCTGGTCTGGACACAGTACAAAGATAACTTTATGGGGGGGCTCGAAAATTAATTCTGTTGTTAATAACAGAGAGATTTCTCAGGATGCCTTAAGTTTAAACCAAAATCAGAAACCAAAATTCAAGCTATAATGTGTTTTCTGTTAATTAAAAAAACAAAAAGTAATTTATACACAATTAGTATAATAAATTCTTAGTGTATTTTATGTATGCATATACTTTTAAAATTTATTTTATTATAAATTTACATATATTAATAATATTAGCATTATTATTAGTGTATTAGCATTTTTCAAAAAGACTATGAACTGTTTGCTTTATGGGAAGTCTTGACATTGGGTAGGATATTTATTGAGCAGGTTCCAGTGCTGGTGAAAATTTTCCTGAATGTAGGAATCTTTTTATACAGTCCAGAGGTTTTCAGTGTTTTGTACCAAGTGGCATTTTTGGACAGAGTATGATCCAGTCTGAAATTACTGGGATTTTCCCTGGAGGTTTTCCTTTTCCTGAAGTAAACTGTAATCTCAAATGTCAGAAGTGAGCACAGCAAAACTTTTTTCTCCATTCTCCCTACACCTCTGTTGAGACTGTCTGACTACTGCAAAAGTTACAAAATTAGGATAAAGAATACCAGAGATACACTTATCCATACAAATTTTGGTTTTTTTTATGAACAGAGATATGATCTTTACATAACCACTGATTGATGCTTAAGGAAGTAGAGTGCTGTTTTGGAAGACTGGGTTTTCCTGTCTCTACCAGAGAGCTGCTGCTTGTCACTGGGTAAGTCAGTGAAATCATTGGGCCATAATGTGCTTCCAGTGTGTTACACTGAGGGACAAATCTCTTAAGCGAGCAATGCTTAACATCTTAACTAGGCACTGAACTTCCATAAAATCTGAAGGATCAACCTTCTGTTTGGCTAAACTTGGTGATCAACAATTAATGAATGCTTTTAGCAATTCTATCTTCACTATCTGTGCCTCAGCTCCCAACTATTCAGTGAAAAGAGCTTAGCATTTATCTCACAACAGTATTGTGGAGAGAAACAAATTAATACTTCTAAAGTGTTCAAAGGCATTGCATTTCAAAGGAAAAATCCAGTAGGAAATAAACAATTTTGTGATCTGGGCAATGCTTTTTTATATAGGCTGAATAAAATAAGAAGGAAAAAAATTTAAATCACAAACTGAACAAGAAGATTAAAACAAAATAATGCATAACAACTTCCATATTGAATGAAGTTATGATCCCATGGAGAAAACGCAAAGTGATAACATAGTTAAGGTTTAAAAGAGAAGATCAAATGCTGAAGATTTTAGATGTGTAACAGACTGATGTAAAACCCTGTTCTTCATGTTGGGATGATGGGACAGGAAAATCATACAAAAATGCAGCAAGGAAGATTAAGATTGGTATGGAAAACTTTCAGGTGTGGAAAATTTTCAAATGCAAACACGGGGAGTATGCAGATTTCCATTCTCCATGTTCTTTGATGGTTCCTTTCCAGTTTGCCCCTCATTTTTATTCTCTTATTGTCATGCTGAAATTTTAATTTTTGTCTTTTCTAAGCTGAGCTTCTCACTGTATCTTTATACTTCCTCCTTGCATTTTAAAATCCATAAAGCTCCCATGGTTTAGTCACGGCAGTCTGTTGGCTGTACTTATTTTCTTTTGTCTGTGGTGGAATGGTTTGTGTATTTACCATTAAAAGTTACTTCAAGGAACTCAGTCTCTAACAGGTGTTCACCTTAATTAGCCATCCAGGAGAAAGTATCTTGAAATTTCTTTAATACATTGTAATCCATCTTCCTGAACACCGTTTTTATTTGCTTTTTCTCCTTTCCTCTAAACATGTCATTTCACTATTGCTTTTTTCCCCCCAGATGCCCTTCTCCTTGGCATTTGCAATAATTTCCCCCCCCCTTGATTAAAAATTGCTAATGGCTTTTTGTGCTATTTGATTTCAAAACAATTGTCAGTAGAGTAATTAAACTGTACATTTTCAAAAGAAATTATCTGCCAGTTTGTCATGGCTTGGCTGTGTGTGGTAAGCTCCACTGTTACAGCATGTATGGTCTTTTCCCCTTTGAAAGACACTTTCCAAGAGGTCAGTTAGTTTTGTTGGTGGACTAGACAGCTAATATATGCTCCTTGGCATCTTCCTTGATGACAAGATAACATCTATGTTATATTAGGTAGTCCTGTGACATGAATTAACTCAAAAAGTCTCTTATTTCAGTTAAATGATCTTTAAAATAGGCTTGAGCCCAAATTTTTCAGTCTTTCAGTTTTTGATGTAAATTTTTACTTTCCTTCTTAGTGCAGGTACATTTTGTAAAACTTTCATGTTATCAAGAGTGACCTTTATACTACGAAGGAAAGAAAAATTATTAAAGGTTCTCTGATTTCTTCCAAGAAAAAAGAGAATAAGAATTAAAAAAAATAGGGAAAAATGTAGAGAATGAAACTGTGGCTGTCTGGGTAAAAAGTGCAAGGGGAGTAAGAAAATAGGGTTATGGTTAGATCTTGACCAAGAACATTGAAGAAATCACAGAAATGTATGTAATCTTCCCTCAAATTGTTGTAAGGAAAACAGATGAAAGCAGTGTCTCCAGAATCCTTCATTTGAACTCATGATTTGAGGAAATGCTCTGATATTCTCAGTCTGAAATGAGGTCAAACACAAAGTACTGTTCTTTGGTTGGAAGTATCAAACACAAACACTGAAGGCTGGAAAAAAGTAGACAACAGCACTTCTGATAATGGCAGGGGATTATAATGCAAGAGGTATATAAATTGGGCTAAGAAACAACGCTGTTGCCAGGAACCTAATCTCATTTTGGAATTGTTATTATAAGGAAGAGGTTATGTCAGACAGGGGATGAAATTACCAAACTCCACTCGGTGCTAGTGAGGTTATCTGGGGAACTGCATCCAGTGTTCTATACTGTACCTCAGAAAATATGTAAACAAATTCGATAATATTCAGAAAAAAATCATTAGCAATTATGAGAGATTTATGAAGCCCAAGCAACAACCAAGAAAATGGTTAAGAACTGCTGTTGTTATTTTGAAAGTCTGGAAGACAAAGAAGGGACTGGAGAATTTTCTGAGGTGTTAAAGGGTTCTAACATGTTAAAGGTAAAGATACATGTGATCAACTATTCCACATATTCAATGGCAAAAAGAAGAGAAGAAATTTAAACTGAATGAAAGATGTCCGGAAGGTGGATATTAAGAAAACTTTTTTCATTGTTAAAACTGTGGAAGTGCAGAAGAGGCTGCATTAGGGAGATGGTGACATCAGAGATTTTGAAGAACAGCTGAAGTAAACACTTGCTAGGGATGGTCTTTGAATACTTCAAAATGTCTCACCAGGCCTAGTCAATTTCCAGCCCTCCTTTCTTACAATTTTTGATGGTGTCTGCTATCTGTAGTTACAATCAGTAACTTTAAAACGAGGATATGATATAAAATAATTTGTAAAAAAGACCTCACTGAATCTAACATTGCAAGACTGACCATCTCAGTGTTGGAGAAGCTCGGTAGATCCCCAATTTATTTTTGCAAAAAACAGCTTTAGTCATCTCCAGCTGGATTATTCCTATTTTTTCATCCTAGGATGAATAGTTCTGGGAGCAAGGGTTGGACACAGGATCACATTCCCCATGTGCTCTCCAGAATCAGAATCCACCCCTCTTGCTCTCCATAATTTTTCTCATAATTTTTGCATTTTGCTGCGAGAGATGAAAAATACCTTTAGTTTCTTTTTGTTTTATAGATGCATGTGCAGCTCCTCTGTAAGGGAGTGGAACAATGATCATCATCCCCTTAGGCTGGCAACTATTAGAGGGGTGTCTCTTCTCTCTGCTTTGGAGGGTATTCCAATTATGGAGCTGCAGTAAAAGGAAGGGAAGACCCTAATCCTTTTCTTTCACAGTTTACCTGTTTTTAATAGTCATTCTGGAGCAGAATGGAGGATAAAATTACTGGATACTTACTAGATCTAGTCTCTTTTGGGCTTGGATGCAAGGATACTCACTTTGGAAGAAATTCCTCCCAGACTTCAGCTAATAATCTGTTTGGCCACAATGACAGAGTTTCTAAGCGTAAAAGAAGTCGAGATCTGTGTGCAAGATTCTAGTCAGGAAACTTGAGGGGTTTATGGCATTTCAGGCATACAAATGCTACTTTGGATGACAACCTTACTGATTTATTTTTCTTTTATTTTCTGTACTTTGCAGCAAAGACAGCATCTCCTAACATTTTATGTGTAATGCCTGCTCACATCTTCAAGGGAAGGGCTGTTTGGATTTTCTTTTTTTCACATTTGTGTAGTACCACACATATATCTAGAATACAATACTTACGTCATGCTGTGTCAAGTCACATAAACATACTCTGCAGAGAAGGGAAGATGACAGCTACAAGCAGTTTTTTTGTACTGAAGTATACAGTCTATAGCCTTCAAAGGCCTATCTTATGGGTCTAGCAAGCATTCCCAGTTTTGCTTAAATTTTCAAGATTAGTGAGTGTTTCATAAGCATCACTTGAATGTGGCATGAAATCATTATTTTAATCCTGGAATGATTCAAGCTGTTATTTTATCTCATGTTACTGTAAAACTCTTGGGTGTGATCTTTTGAAAGAATGTTCATTATTGTTGTAGTCAAATTTATGACAATTATTGTCACAGAATCACAGAATAAACCTGGTTGGAAAAGACCTCTGAGATCATCAAGTCCAACCCATGACCTAACACCACCCTGTCAACTAGACCATGGCACTAAGTGCCACATCCGGTCTCTTCTTAAATACCTCCAGGTATGGTGACTCTACCACCTCCCTGGGCAGCCCATTCCAATGTCTGATCACTCTCTCTGTAAAGAATTTCTTTCTAATGTCTAACCTAAACCTCCCCTGGCATAGCTTAGGACTGTATCCTCTTGTCCTGCTTCTAGTTGCCTGGGAGAAAAGACTGACCCCCACCTTGCTCCAACCTCCTTTCAAGTAGTTTTATTTGACAAGAAAATCCATTAATAGCATAAGGAACTGTTTTCTGTTTCAAACCTAACAAGAGAATTCAATCCTAGATGAAAGGTAGGCAAAATGAGATATCTGTGAATCACTTGTCTTAATCTCTGAAAGCAAATTTCAGATCTCTGGATGTTTAAAAAAATGCATATCTACAATATTTTCTAAATAAAATGAATGGGAATTCTAAATTTGTATGACTAGGAAGCCCCAGAAATTTTCTGTGTTTAAAGAACAGCTTTCAGTTTCAAATATAAATAATAGCTACAGCAGAAGAAAGGGAAACCTGAAACACCTTGGAAAAATTAGTAAAATTAGTAAAATAGATCAGGCTTGTTTGAATGTTTGGGAAGTGTATAAAGACATAAAGATTGCAAGTAAACATCAATTGACAGACAAAACCCCTGCAAAACTGTGAGACTCTGAACTACTAGCAGTTAACTGTGATCCTGCATTCAGGATAGCTGGTTCTGGAAATGTATGCAGAAAGAACCTCAGTAATTTCTAGCTGTGAAATAGTCCTGTGATAAATTCTTACAAGATTAGAGTAAGAATGACTATTGTTTCACTTAACATATTGTGTTATTTGCTTCACTTCACTCCCTAAAACTTCTTTCTCTCTGAATAAAAGCTATGCAGTGTATTACATCAATTACAACATGGCAAGCACCATGGTCTGGTGTATGGGATTTGTTTATCTCCTTGGTTTTTAATACTTAACCTTATGACTCAAAAATCATTATGCGCCCAATTAACTTTGTGTTATGTGCCCTGTGTGTTTTAAGCCAGCAGTGTTGCTTCTTGAGAAAAATTACTTTTCTACAAAGTTGTGATCATTTTAGCCAGCAGAAGCCACACTGAGATTATTACCTTATCATGGGTCAAAAAAGAACAGATGTAGCTACTGAATATAGGGTGGAGAGGGGATAGATTTGATATAATGGAAGACAGTCATACCTTAGTTTCTTTAAAACAGTACCACATACTAGAATGTTATTCAGGTACCTTTAAAAGACAGAAATATTCTAAATTACTTTGGTCTTGCATCTTTAATGGTTGGAACTACATGTCAAAGGGTCTAATGAAATTTGTAAAATTAGCACCTCTAATTCCTTTTGACCAAGGAACTGTTGAGAATTGAGGCTACAGAAAAGCACCCTGTATAGAAACCTATCTATTTTTGCATTTTCTTGTTTGTTGTGGATGAAATGTCTTGCTAAGATGACAACACTTAAAAAAATACCTTCTAGGAACGTGTAAATACAACTTTTGGATTTTTCAGTTTCTGCTTTTTCAACACATATTGTGAAATAGTCATTACCTGACCATTACTCAGATTTTGGTGAGATGATCATTACTTGAAATATAAATGTAACTGTAATATTTTACATTATAGTCTGAATTTATGTATTTATTTAGATTTTTGGAACACTAAACATTCCTTTGAACCCAGAACTTTTGATATAATATAAAACTTATTGTAAGTGCAACACCAAAAGACACCCCTCCTGAAAAGTCATTCTTTTGAACATTTTCAGTCTCCTCCATTCTACTGAGTACAAAATTCTGGAAAAAATAGCATTGTGCAGTATAATCTGGAGGTAATCAGAACTGGGCTATTTCAAGCAATGAGGAAAATATGAATTTCAAAGGTACGGAGCCTTCATAAGGATGGGCTGCATCCTCTCCCTTTATTTTCAGTCTTTAAAGCTCCAGTCTGAATCCTCCTACTAATTCTAAGTGAGCAAAGGTGGCTTAAGAGAATAGAGAGTTTCCTAGAGTAAGCTTGCAGTTGCCAGTTAATTTGAGTGCTAACAACCTAGATAAATGCAAACCTCTACTGCTAGGCTACTCTTCCACCACTGTTTTTGCTTTTGGCTACTTGTAATTAAAAGAACAACTCTCTGTATATTGATACTTTAGGATTCTTTCCAAATAATTCCTTTTGAGGGGAATGGTGGAAATGTAAAGACTATCAGTACTCAAGTGAGTAACCTTCTGCCTAAGAACAGCCTAATTCCAGTCAGAGATAAAATTTGTTTTCTAATCTGTAACAAGGCATTCAGCTGGAAAAAAAAAAAAAAGAAAAGTTACAAGGCACCTCCTGACTTTCTTTTTACCCTGTGTGAAATATGAGGGTACTTAGACCAGAAGTGTCAAGATTATATGTAATGAAACTCTCCACTAAGAATAAGATATTCCTTTTATTGCAACTATGAGTAAGCACATTAAATGGTGTAATAATTTGTCATCTCAAGAGAATGTGTGTGAAATATGATAGTGGATGCTGAAGCTGATGTATGAACCTTTTGCAAAATGTATAACCTCCTACCCTGCCATGCAAAGAAACTAGTGAGCATTACATGTTCATAAAAAGGATGTGAGCCTCGGCATTAATATGCTTTTTTAATTTGCTTAACTGCTTCATCTTTGCTTATATACATCACGTTTGGTTGGTTATTTTCAGTATATTGGAAAAGTCTGTCTGGAGCTACTGTTCAAGGTAACAGTAAAAATGGTGGAGCATCCTCCAGTGACTGCCCCATAAAGATGGTATGTTATACTGTTTTAAACTTGAAGGCACTAACGGCCACTGTCAATAGGTCTTTGCTCTTAGACTATGAGACAACTTATTAAAAGTAAGGAATACAATAAGGATTCCAGTTGAATTTAATGGAGCTGACTCAGCTCCTTTTTGCAGTGAGGCAGAAGTACACAGTGGGCGTTATTGTCTGGTTTATTGAATTGCATGGTGAGCTTCGAGCTGAGCTCTCCCGTGCACAAAAGGGCTCCTGTGCCTGATGTTCAGTGTGTAGCTGTTGTAGTTAAAGACCAGAAAAAGGAGATAAAAATGTGGCTTTGAAAGAAAGGAAGTAGAGATTTGTAAGTAATGAAGTCACTGTTGAGATAAACGTAAGTGTGTCTCTAAGGAAACAGCCTATTTAATTTTTCCAGTGTTCAGTAAAAGAGGATTTTTTTCTAGGGGCAGTGGGCTAGAATGTGAAATAAATGGGACTACATCAAAGATATTCCAAGTGAAACTATAAAGTCCTCTTCTTAAATGCAAATTGTTTTTCAAGGTCATGAGAGTTGATCGAAAGCATGGACCAAAGAGACACTTTTACTAAACCAACTTCTAAATCATTTTTTTTGTTCATGAGAGAGTATCAGATTTTTGAAGCCCTGCAAGACAAGGGTCAAATTGCTAATGAACATCTTTCTACTGTATCATGATGAAATGTAATATGCTGGGCAATGAAAATTGAGGATGTGCCTGCTGGAGGGGAAACTTTGAGGTGCTATATTTCCCACTCTAGACCGCTCTGGTGTCCATTGTAATGTCGCAAAACTGATCTGCATCAACAATTTAAAAGAAGTGATATATATAGCTTGGGTATTCACAAGCAACATTTCTCAAGAAGGCAATAATGAACCTCCATTCTCTCTGAGTTTTTAAGGAAAAGTCGTTGGAGAAGTAGTATTTGTCTTAGCCTTATTGTAGCCAAGTAGCATTTAGGCAACAAGAACATATAGCCACTGCAGAAATATACCTGTGAGAGTCCCAAATCCATGGTGAACTCAGAGCCATGCAATTTCCTTATGAAAGAAAGGCCCTAAAACAAGTGATGAGACAAAATTGTAGCTAGACTATGAGTCTAGAACTTACCATATTGGGTCTTCAGTGAGAACTGTTGTTGCAGTGTGCCATTTAAGCCTCAGATGCTTTTTTAACAATGGAAAGCTACCAGGCTGCCTAGGTGGATAATTTCCTCTGGGTAAGGAAGCATAGCAATGACTCATCTTCAAAAAGGGAAAAAAGAAAGTAGCACTAAACAAGTAAAGTTTTGTGATATATGCTGAATTGTGAAGATTATTTGCAGAATGTTTAACATTCTAACTGAATGCATAGAAAGACATTTTCCAATTCTAAACAAATAAGCACTCTTGAATTTTAAGTATTAACGATTATTAAAAAAAAAATTAATGGTCAACAGAATTAAAACAAACAAGTGTGAAGAAAGAGCAAGTAGGGGGTTTTGTACTGCAGTCATCCTACATGGCAAAGCTGGCTTATGGTTCCTCAAGGACTGTTTAGTCCTGTAAAGATTTTCATAGTAGCAGAATACATATTATTAGTTACAGATTTATTTGAAACTCAGCTCAGCTGGTGGAAGTAATTTTCCCAAAATGATTTTGTTTTTTCTTTTTTTGTTTTTAATAAAAAAAGTGTCTATAGGGTCTCCTTGTCCAGAATTACTCTGGTGACAAAACAGATTTCTGAGCATAAAAGCATATCTGCAGCAACTCAACAGAACAGAAGCTTACAATGTTCAGCATTGAATTTCTATTCAAGGCTGACAGCATGGGAATGGTTAACATATTCACATGAAAGTATAGGCTACTGTAAGAGTAGAAAACAAGCCAAATCATGCATGCCCGGCCCCTGAAGTCCTCAGATCTTAGCACTGCAGAATGGAGAAGGTGTCTCATCAGCAGTGCTCATTAAAGTCTGCTGGAACACAGAAATGTAAAAAAATCCATTAATAACTGTATACACAAAGAAAAGGTGACTTAGCATGTCTTATTTCCTTTTATTTCTCATGTTGGAGTGGGGAACAAAGTGAAAATTATATCCATAGAGTCACAGATTTTAACCTTAAATTGGTCTCTATCAAATGAAATCTGTTTTACTCTATATAATCCAGAGCATACCCACCTATTCCCCTGGTAAGAGCTTCTGTGGGGATAGCTGTTTTCTTATTTTGTGCCACTTTCAAAGAGAAGGTTATTGAACCTGTTATCTTTGGTCGATTGAGTAAGTGCATCAGTTTTGGAACAATCGAGAAAGGAGTAGAATTTAATGCCAGTGAAACTATTTAACTGGGCCCCCATCTTGTGACTTCAACTTCCCATTCTTGCTCTCTGCTAACAGACTCCTTTTTCCTTCTGCCCGAACTTGCCTGAACAGCACTTCTTAGTACCACTGATTTTCATCATTCGGCTAAGAGTTGACTGGCAATTGCAAAATGTAGATAATTAAGTCCTACTCCCAGGGGTAGCTTAAAAAAAGTAGAGATGTGGAAGTTTCTATTTTTCTTCCCCTTTTCTTTTCCTTTTTCTGTTGAAAACTTTCTGAACTAAGTATGTCCATCCCTAGAGGGAATATTACTCAAGAAATGTAATATAGATAATTCATCACGTTGAAATAGAATAGCATAATAAAAACGGGGGAAGAATATTCTGTAATAGAATGCAGGAAAAGCAGTGACATGGTGACATTATTCATATAGACAGGCACTAGTGAGATGGAAGCTTAAAAGGCTGTCTCTTGCTGTGGGCATGTTTCAGTTTGCTGTTCAGTACAGTTTTCCATTGTTTTTGCTGTTGTTACAGAAAACCATTAACAAAAATAGCCATTAGGATCATGGGATAAAAAGAAATCTTAATTTTTTCCCCTTTGAGAGACTTATGATCCTTCCCCTGGAATAGGACCAGTCAGGCTGTGTACCTAACTTGTTTTCTTTCCATTGTAACTGTGCTTTATTTTAGTATTGGTAGGTTCCTGCAAGGGTGACTGTACATGTGTGTAGGTTGTAGTGATTTAAAAAAAAAATAGTTTTTTTATTCCTTCAGGTGCCTAGGTTCCGACTTTGCTCTTAGTTTGGCACTTGCAATCCTGTACTGTTATACTCTAAGCCCCTTGATTTCTAGCAATAGGTTTCCAAGTTCCTTTATTAGGTTTTTGCCAATGCACAGCTATAGTATTTCCCCTATAGAAGGGATTTTCCATTTGCTTTTACCATTTTCACAGAATCACAGAATTGATCAGGTTGGAAAAGACCTCCAAGATCATCAAGTCCAACCCTTGATCCAATACTGCCGTGGTTACTAGGCCATGGCAATAAGTGCCTCATCCAGTCTCATCTTAAAAACCTCTTAAAAATCCACCACCTTCCTGGGCAGCCCATTCCAATGTCTGATTACTCCCTCTGTAAAAAATATTTTCTTAATATTCAACCTAAACCTCCCCTGGCACAGTTTAAGACCATGCCCTCTGTCCTACTGCTGGTTGCCTGGGAGAAGAGACCCACGCCCACCTGGCTACAACCTCCTTTCAGGTAGTTGGAGAGAGTGATGAGGTCTCCCCTGAGCCTCCTCTTCTCCAGGCTGAACAGCCCCAGCTCCCTCAGCCTCTCCTCATAGGACTTGTGCTCAAGTCCCTTCACCAGCTCTTCTCTAGACCTACTCCAGCACCTCAATATCCTTCCTGAACTGAAGGGCCCAGAACTGGACACAGTACTCCAGGTGTGGCCTCACCAGTGCTGAATACAGGGGAAGAATCACTGCCCTGGTCCTGCTGGCCACACTGTTCCTGATCCAGGCCAGGATGCCATTGGCCTTCTTGGCCACCTGGGCACACTGCTGGCTCATGTTCAGCCTCCTGTCAATCCAAACTCTCAGGTCCCTCTCTGTCTGGCTGCTCTCCAGCCACTCTGTGCCCAGCCTGTAGCGCTGCAGGGGGTTGTTGTGGCCAAAGTGCAGGACCCGGCACTTGGCCTTGTTGAACCTCATCCTGTTGGAATCAGCCCAACTCTCCAGTCTGTCCAGGTCCCTCTGAAAAGCCCTCCTGCCTTCCAGCTGATCGACACTCCCCCCCAGCTTGGTGTCATCTGCAAATTGCTAATAGTACACTCAATCCCCTCATCCAGATCATCAGTAAAGCCTTCCCCTCATCCACCAGGCAGGTCACCTGATCATAAAAGGAGATCAGGTTGGTCAGACAGGACCTGCCCTTCCTAAACCCATGCTGGCTGGGTCTAATCCCTTGTCCAACCTGTAGCTGTTGTGTGATTGCACTTAGGATGATCTGCTCCATAACCTTGCCAGGTACTGAGGTCAGGCTGACAGGCCTGTAGTTTCCCAGTTCCTCCTTGCAGCCCTTTTTGTGGATTGGTGTGACATTCACCAACTTCCAGTCATCTGGGACCTCCCCAGTGAGCCAAGACTGTTGGTGGATGATGGAGAGCAGCTTGGTGAACTCTTCCGCCTGCTCCCTCATCACCCTTGGGTGGATCCCATCTGGTCCCATAGACTTGTGAGGATCCAAGTGGCTCAGCAGTTTCCTCCTGGATTACAGGTGGGCTTTTCGGCTTCCTCTCTCTCTCTACCACCTCCAGAGGGCAGTTGTCCTGAGAACAACCTGTCTTACTGCTGAAAACTGAGGCAAAGAAGGTGTTAAGTACCTCAGCCTTTTCCTCATCTTTGGTGATTATGTTTCCCCCCATGTCCAAGAAAGAATGGAGGTTTCCCTTTTGCTACTGATGTATTTGTAGAAGCACACCTTGTTATCCCTAACAGAAGGGGCTAGATTGAGTTCAAGTTGTGCCTTTGTCTCTCTAATTTTCTTTCTACATGACCTGAGTATATTCCTAAACTCTTCATGAGTAGCCAGCCCTTTTTTCCATAATCAGTAGGCTCTCTTTTTTCTCCTAATTTCCTTTAAAATTTCCCTGGTCAGCCAGGCTGTCTGTCCTCCCCTCCAGCTCGCCTTTCGGCACACTGGGACAGCCTGCTCCTATGCATTCAAGACTTGCTTCTTGAAGCATGTCCATCCCTCCTGGACTCCTTTCTTTTCAAGGGCTGTTGCCCAAGGTATTCTCTGAACCAGTCTTCTGAGTAGGCCAAAATCTGCCCTGCAGAAGTCCAGGGCAAAAGTTTTATTGATGGCCCTCTTTGCATTCTAGAGTATTGAAAACTCTATTATTTCATGGTCACTGTGCCCCAGAAGGCCTCCGAACACCACATCTCCCACCAGCCCCTCTCTGTTTGTGGACAGCAGGTCTAACGAGGCCCCACCCCTGGTAGGTTCATCTATCAGCTGAAGCTGGTAAATACACTCTAGGAATCTCCTAGACTGCCTCTTCTCTGCTGTGTTGAGTTTCCAGAAGACATCCAGCAGGTTAAAGTCGCCCACAAGGAGAAGGGTTGGCGATTTTGAGACATCTGCCAGCTGCTTGTAGAATAATTCATCACCCTCATCCATCCTGTCTATAACAGACTCCTACCAGGATGTCAGCCTTGTTGGCCTTCCTCCTGACTCTGATCCACAGGCACTTATCTTACTGACTTCAAGTTCTATAGAGTCAACAGACTTTCTAACATACAGAGCCACCCCTCCACCCCTCCTACCTTGCCTATCCCTTCTGAAGAGCTTTTAGTCATCCATGGCAGCACTCCAGTCATGCGAGTCACCCCACCACGTTTCTATGATGGTGACTACATCACAGCTTTCCTGCTGAACAGTGGCTTCCATCTCCTCTTGTTTGTTACCCGTACATTGGTGTACATGCACTTGAGCTGGACTGCTGATTTCACTTCTAACTCTGGCTTTCCACCCTTAGGCTTGTCTCTGGAGAGCTTTGTTTCAACTCCTTCTCCCTTCATAGTTTAAAGCCCTCCTGATCAGCCCTGACAACTTATGGGCTAGACAACTTTTGCCCTTGCTAGATAGATGAAGCCCATCTGACTCTAGCAGGATTGGTACCATAGAATTTGCTCCATGGTCGAAAAAACCAAAATTCTACCGGTGGCACCAATCCTTTAACCACCTATTGATAAGATGGGTTTTCCTACTCCTCTCCTCATTCATCCCTGCTACTGCAGGAACTGAGGTGAATACCACCTGTGCTCCTGTCCCATTAACTAATAACTAATCGACCCAGCGCCTTGAAGTCCTTTTTAACTAACCTGGTACCTCTTTCATTAATGTCATCACTGCCAGCCGGGACTACCAGTAGTGGATAATTATCAGAGGTCTGGATTATCTCAGGGAGCCTCCTACTAATATCCCTCTCCTGGGCCCCAGGAAGGCAGCAGACTTCCCTATGGGATGGGTCCAGTCTGCATATAGGGCCTTCAGTTCCCCTCAGAAGGGAGTTGCCTACTACAACTACCCTTCTTTTTTCCTTTATAGCTGTGGTTGTATCCGTCTGGTAGATGGGGTGCAACCTGGAGACCCTCCAGACAGATCTTCTTCTTGACTGCCCTCTGCCTGACTCTCTGGGTCCAGGGCCTCAGACCTGTTTTTTAAGGGCACTGTGGGAGGTGATGGGCAGTGGAAGGGGATTCCTTTACCTTTTTGATCAGAGACCTGTTTTCATTCCCCTCCATCTACTTGGTTTGCTCCATCTGCCTGATGGTAGGAGGGGCTTCACTGTCTCCTGACAGATTTCTTTTGGGGTCGAAAAGGTATGACTCCACCACTGTATTTCCTTTCACTCTCCCTAATACTTCTTAACCTCTCCGCTTCTTCCTTGAGCTCTGCCACTAAGCACAGCAAATCATTCTCCTGCTCACATTGTACGCAGGTGTCTCTCACACTGTCCTCTGGTACTGACACCAGGTTCAGCCACTCTGTGCAGCCAGTGACCTGAGCAGCTGCATCCTTCCTTGGAAGTTCTGTCTGGGCTAGCACGCTCCCCCTGAGAGCAACAGCAACTGCTTTCACTCGTTTGGAAACCATTGCTGGGTCAAGTTGAGTTGCAGAAAAAACCAAACCAAACCAAAAACCCCAGACAGTCACAAACCTACCTCACAGGCCACCAGAGAGAGCTGGGAGGGTGGCTGTGCACCTCCTGCTTGCCCTGCCTGCATGAACTGCTGAGCAAACTGCCATGCTATCCCTGAGGCGCCACGCCCCTGTTTGCCCACTCCTTGCAGGTCAGCTGGGCTGAGCTGGTCTAAGCTAGGAGCATTTTCTTCCTGCAGTTTAAATCTCCTGGATTTCATTCACTTTGTGTGATAAATGCAGTGAGATCTAATGGGCAAAGTTCTGCCATCCTGTTTCTCCATCCCTTGCTCAGCCTCCTACATTAGCATAGCTGTAGATGTTTATGACTGCCAGACAGTCCATTTCTTGCTCCATTCACTTTTCATCCCTATTTATTTCCTGGACAGATGATGGCAGAAGACCTCTGAACGCTCTTATTGCATTTAATCCCCCTCTCATGTCCTCAGAGTCCTCTTTGAGGACAGAATACTAAGACCAGACATGCTTGGAAGTTTGTATTCAAGCCATTTTAGAAAGCACTGCGTTTGAATTTTCCTGTTTCTGTTGCCACTAGTAATCTTTAACCTTTTTTTAACTACTTCATTTTTCTAAGAAAGTTGGAAGTTTTACTCTTCCTGTTTCTATACTCTTTTTATTTTTTTTTCGTATTGAGAAGGAAGGAAGAGAGAACCAGAAAACACCACCTTAGAGTTCCAAGTGCCCTCTCTCTACCTCTCTAAAGGATCTGAGAGACCAGAAAGACAGCTGTGTTATTTCTGTGGAGATTTGTTTTCCATTTGATCACGCTAAGATCAGTCAGGGTGAGAAAAAGGTGTTTGAGAAGTAAAACAAAAGTTAAACCATGCTTTTATGTGAGCTTTACTTTTTTCCTTGAGGACTTCTTTTCTTTCATATTTTCAAGGACCAATAGTGTTGTCAACTATAAAAGATTAGATCTTCTGGTGCAATGTGCCAGGGTTTATAGGATCAGGCAGGGCATGGTGAGGGTTTTTCTGGTTGCATTTTATCTTCATAAATTCAGAGCATTGGCTTTCTGTGCTTGGCTTGAGCAATGAGGTCTCACTGCTTTCAGTGCATTCTTTCTAGTAGCAGAACAGTCTACCCCTTCAGTATCCTTCTTCTGTTTTCCAGCTCATAATTTCAGGTAAAACACAAGTTCCTGAAAAGCTCTATTATCTCTCATGGTTATCTTTTCTTTACTGGAATTAAACACCAAGGATTTATCAGCTTTGGTTTTGCTCAGTTATGGAAAAGCAAAGTTAATTCTAGGTTCAATGAGATAGCATTTCTCTGCTTGGAAATAATTCGGCTTTGATCAATACCATGTTAAAGGATACAGCCCAGATACAGTAGGGAGGCTTCTACTAGTTTTACCGAAGACTTGAAAACCAGAAAAGTTCAAACATGATATATATGGGATTCTGGGCACAGAAGTTTCTGTAGATTGGTGGCAGCACGCTATGCATTATGGCATGATGATATTCCTAAACTCAGCTCTGCCTACCTCTGTTATAGAGATAACACAAAAATAACAATTATGGAAGAAGAAGGGATGAAAAGGCAGCAGATACTCTTGGTGCAGGAAGAAGAGATTGGAATGACTTGGTATTTTCCATTACAATCTTGGGTTGTGGAGTTACTTGATCTGCTGTTGCAGGAGGAGCACATTCATCATTTTTGTATGGGGAAGATCCTGGAGGTCACTGTGTCTGATCAGTTTCATGATCTAGGGGCTTTCTGCTTTCTGGTTCATCGGAGCTAGATCTGGTGGCCACAGGGACTGAAGAGATCCTTCCTGTCCCAATCCAGCAGAGCCAGACTGCTGCTATTCTCATTTGTAGATTCAACCAGTAGTGAGGCTGTGCCAGTTTGTCCAGAAGGCGCCTACATGCACAGACACACAGTAGTTGGCCATACAAATCACTACAGATGCCAGTGCTTTTGTCATGAAAGAAAACAGTGTTCACGTGTCCATAAACCACAAAGAAAACCCAAACCTTTTCCTCCTCATTTACTCCCAGGGGTTACAGTTTGCGCCGTACACACACACACGCACAGACAGACACACACACACACGCAGAGTGAAGTGCTGTGTGTGTCTCCCAGAGCTGCTTGGTCTGTCTAGAAACCGGCCCTCAGACTTGGTCTCCTCCTGTTGCTGACTCTGGGGACTCTGGAACCCCCAGGCAGATGGTTCCACCTTGGTGGCTGACACTCTGATCTGGCACGTTGTCTAGTGTCCAGTCTGATTTGGAGGTCACTAGAGCTCATCCACATGGACTCAGAAGACAGACCTCACCCACAGAAAAGATAGTGAGAAAAGTAGGAAGAATAGAGGAGGCATGACTGAGATCATGCCCAGGGCTCAGTTACACAAGTGCACTGACCTGCAGCTGTTTTTTCGTAACTGGCTTTTTCCATACCCAATACTCCCTGTTCTCCCATTCTTATTCCTCTGTGGTTTTCTTTAGTTCATAGAGGAGAGGAAGGAGAACCAGATTCTTGAACAATGGTTGTCGACTACAAAGCTCCTGTAATTTTTTGTTGCAGAACTTATTCCCGTCCCAAACTTATTTCTTCTGCCTGGTCAAGCTGGCTAGGAACTAAGTACGGTCATGGTGAATGCTGCCACTTCTGTCTTGTGTGCCCCTTCCCCTAGTGTCCATTAGATCACACAGCTGACCAGGAACATTTATGCCAACATGACCTCCAGACTGATCAAACTTATTGTTGCTGGCAGTGTTCCCCTGGGACAAAGTTGTTGCAACCTTTTGCGGAGTGTATCACAATTCTTCCTTCTCCCAGGCTCCTCACCCTGCTTGTCCTCAATGTGCTTTGCAGAAATGAACTTAAGGGACTTATGGATGTTTCCCATACAGGGTGCATCTTCCACAGGAAGTCTTGTTTGTGTAAAGGGAGCAGAATGAGAATAAAATTATATTGTCTTAATCTATAACACTAATCACAAATAAATAATTATATCAATGTATGGTGATAAAATTCTATGCAGAGATGGGAAGCAAATGTTGTCCTCTATTTATCATGTGGACTTCTTTCCTTGAAATGAAGTAATCACTTCGTATGCATCTACAAGGTTAGAGAATGTCCTAATAATATTGTAAACTAGAAGGCATCCATAACTGTAAAATGATGGCCCTTTATTCAGACATTTGCAAACATTAATGAATAACTCCTCGCAATGACCCTTTGAGATACTCTCATCTGTATTTGACAGAATGGGAAACAGATAAGAGACTATGAAAGGATGGAGAAAAGGTCAGAGACTAAAATTTCTGAAATCATGTACATCCCTGTTCTATCTTTCAGTTAATGACCTTCCCTATGTCCTTCAAAGAAATCTATAGTCATTTTACTTGTATCTTTAATGTTTCATTCAATGTGTAATGTTAATTCACAGTGTAAGATCATGAATAATGAAGTTTACAGTACACAGGCAGGGTAGCTATTGATTTACACAAGGTATATGTCCTTTATTAATCTGTAAATACTATGCAAATATATGCATGACAAGAAATTAAATCAATACCTGTCACTTCTCCTTTCAGTCTGCATGCTTTTATGAGTATAAATTTGACATTAATACTAGTTTACAGGAATGTACTTGCTGAGAAAGCAATGATTTACACTAGTGTGCAAATCACTCATAAGCTGAGTTTTTGAAAACAGTGTGTGTAACCTGGACCTGCTGTCCCTTGAGTGCCATTTTATAGATGATCTTAAATCCATTCATTATACAGATTGTTTAAGTGTTGAATTGTAGTTGCTTGCTTTTAAGTTTTTAAATGGTGTGATTTTGAGGCCTGGAACTGTAATACAAAACTTGGAGTAAGAAACAGAAATATGGCAAGCAGCTTCCCATTTCTTGGATAAACTATCTTTAAAGTCCATCTGAGAGGTAAACAGTGTTAGCTTCAAATGAGTGCCTGAATTCTAAGCTTGAAAGTATAACAAAGATGTTATCTTGGAAACTTTGCAAATGAAAGAACTCCAGTATCATCCTCTTTTCATAAAGCATGCTTCAAATCAGCAGCTGCTCTCCAGCAACTGCAATGTGAAGTGAGGCATTCACACACAACTCTGTACTTGGCATGGAAATAGATCTTTCCTCACCTTATGGGGCCTGGGAATTCTCTGCACTTCTCCAAAGTTGCTCCGTTTTCAGAACTAAAATTCTTAGGTTGATGTTGGAGAGGAAACTCTTATGAATCTACTTCTCCCAGATGAGAAGAAGGTAGTTTCCTAAACCTGAGAAGAATTACTTAGATAATTTACTGCTATGTACAGCAAGGTAGAAAAGCAAAATGTTCTCCTTTGGGTAACAGTTAAAGGTGAAGGTGTAATGAGAGATGAGTGAACCCTAAGCAGAGCTTTATGGACAAATGACAGAAGCTCCAGAGGTCCAAAGATTGAAGAATGGTGCAGAACAGGAGAAGACGGAGAGAGTCTTCTAACAGTGCTGTGTGGCAAGAAGATCTGAGACAGCAGGCATAAGCTGAAATGAGAGACCTAGACTAGGAAAAACCAATTTTTAAAAAAAGGAATAATAAAAACAACAACAAAGAAAAGAATTTAAAACAAATATAGCTAAAAGGAAAAGGACTTTTGCCATGAAAACAGCTAAGCAGAAGAACAGGTTTCTCAGAAAGGTTGCTCAGAAAGGTGGTACAGTCTCTGTCCTTGGAGATTTTCGAGTCCCAACTAGATAAAATGCAGAGGAATCCCATAATTGATCCTTCTTTGAGCATGAGGATGGACTAGAAATCTCTCGAGGTGTCTTCACACCTCAATATCCTATGATACTGCTATCTGCAAGGATATTAGCAGCAGCCTAAACCATGCAAAGCACCTGCTTATATGGAATGTTAGTGATGTTTTATGTGCTGAGAAGACAATTCCCTGTCATCTGGATCTCGTGCTAACTGTGATAATAAATATTATAATAAATATTATAATGAGGGAAAGGGAAAACCCCTAATTTTTAGGATCTTCTGGACAGTGTCTATCTGGAAAGGGAGAAGAATTAAACATTAGTGTTGGGCAGGAGACATGGTGAATGTAGAGCTTTGGATGGAACTCAGGAATAAAAAGAGAGTTTATGAACTTCGGAAGAAGGGTAGGAAACTCCGGAGGGATACAAGGATGTCATGAGGTTATGTGGGGAGAAAATTAGGAGGGCCAAAGCCCAACTAGTGACCACCACCATAAAGGACAATAAAAAATATTTCTGTAAACATATCAGGAACAGGAAGAGAACTAAGGAGAATCTCTGTCCTTGACTGGATGTAGAGAAAAACATAGTGACAAAGAAAGAGAAAAAGGCTGAGGTACTTAATGCTTTTTTTGCTTCAGCTTTTAATAGCTGAAGTACCAGCCCCCTGGGTACCAGCCCCCTGAGCTGGGATGGGGAGCAGAATAAAGCCCCCAAGATCCAAGTGGAAATGATAAGTGCTCTGCTGTACCACCTGAACATGGACAAGTCTGTGGGGCTGGATGACATCCATCCAAGGGTACTGAGGAAGCTGACAGAAGTGCTTAGCCTCTTTCCATCATTTCCATCCTGGTTAACCGGGGAGGTTCCAGGTGGTTGGAAGTTAACCAGTGTGATGCCCATCTATAAGAAGTGCCGGAAGATCATCCTGTACGTCCTCATATGGCACATGCAGGGCAACCCGGGGACCAGAACAGCATGGATTCATGAAAGACAGGTCCTGCTTGACTAACCTGATCTCCTTTTAGGACCAGGTGATCCCTCTAGTGGATGGGGGAAAGGCTGTGGACATTGTTTACTTGAAAAGCCTTTGACACTGTTTCCCACAGCATTCTCCTGGTGAAATTCATGTCTGCTCATGAGTTGTATGGGCTGGTGATGGGATAACAGAATCACAGAATCACAGAATATGCCGAGTTGGAAGGGACACACAAGCATCATCATGTCCATCTCCTGGCCCTGCACAAGACCATCCCCAAGAGTCACACCATGTACCTGAGAGTATCATCCGAACTCTTCTTAAACTCTGGTGGGATTGGTGCTGTGACCTCTTCCCTGGAGAGCCTGTTCCAGTGCCCAACCACCCTCTGGGTGAAGAACCTCTTTCTAATATCCAACCTAAATCTCCCTGACACAACTTCAGGCCATTCCCTTGGGTTCTGCAAACATCTGTAAAAATTCTAGAAGGAAATATAGGTTCTTCTTTGCTGGGTAACTGTGCATTTCGCTGTTTTCAGAATACCTGATAATTTTTTGATAGGGTGAGACATTGAGAATCACTGGCCAATGTCTGAGTAATAGCTTCATTACTTTGGTGGTAGTATTTATAGCATTTTACTTAGTGATATATTATGAGAACAGAATTTTTCCGTATCTGAACATGTCTGAGTTCAATCAGGCTCTGATACATGTTTTTTTAAGAGAAAACAAATGTTTCTTCTAGAGAGTTGTGTGTAATGAAATATCTGTTAAAAGAATACATTGAATCGTCATGTGATAGAAACAGCATGAGCAAATTCAAGACACTTGTTCTTAAGAAATATATGGGTTTACTTCTCTAAGTTGTTTTTTTTCTCTCATTTTAAAATCGGGTTTCCATCTTAACATCTTTGCATATCCTGAAACAAGCAAGACAAAAAAGTGATGAACTGGAGATTGTGGTCTGGGAATTTTCTGCGTTACTATGAGGTGGAAGTGTTGTAAGAAAAGAAAAATGAAATATATTTTTTAAAACACAGCTTTGAGGACCCTAGAGGTTCAGTTAAGCACTAAGGACGAACATCTGCAGGTTTGAATTTCAGACTTCCCCAATGCAATGACCCCATTTCACTACATATTGGTCTCTGTACTCAGCTGGTTGCAGATTAGTTAAAATCAATCTCTTTCTGCTAAGTGTCCCACTTCAAAATTTCCTTCAGAAGTTTTCACACTGAATACATTTCCACCTGTCAGTTCACATGAACTGATCTCTGTCTTCCAGGAACAAAAAAACCGTCTGAACTAACTGTTGATGGAATTTTATGACTCACTGAAGCCCAGAGCTATGTGAAACTGGCTTTAATTTCTAAAAATCAATAATACGTTTAAGCTATGTGTGCCTCTGATAGTCTTATCCTAGTGGAGAAGCAAATGTACTTAATATAAAAGGTGAAAATAGATTTTCCTTCAATTTTAGGCTGAAGCAGTGTTTCTGAATATAACTGATAACAAAGCTCAGTCGTTGGGCTTAAGGGAAACAGTTGAGTAACACATTGCAGGCATCTGTGCCTGCTGCAATGGAAGAGAAAGACAAAACCCTGTTGGCAGGGTTTTCAAAACAAAAATTAACACTTTCTGGAGTTGAATCATTTCCTGATGGGCTGATAATGCCATGAAATCTGTTTGCCTTAAACATTACTATTCTCTTTTTCCTGGTGATATATGGAGCCCAATGTATACCACAGTCATTTGATAGCGTATGATTCACAACACAGTTTCCTTCCCCCTGCAAGTCTTTTGTGTCAGTCAGAGAGAAGGAATAACAATCTAACCCTGGGTCTGTATTGTCTTGCTTATACCACTATGGAAAGCCACAAAATTCAGCATGAATGATAGGTGTTTCATATTTTTTTTTCAGATACTGTGAGCTTCTCATGTAAACCCAGTAGAAAAAAATAAATATATCTATGTTATTGATGTTCTACCATCCCTACAATGAAAAAATACAGGAAGAAACATATATACATATATAAAAATATATAAACAAGTCACATTTCAGAAGTCTGCATTTGCAGTGTTCATTCCTCAGCTAAAGGAATGCAGCACAGTCTTGGTGTGTTTCCCTTTTTGCTTTCTTACAACAGTAAGAATTAACATCCCTGTGGGCTGCATTCATAGAATAAATTTGTCCTTGGCTATCTCCATTGTAGTTTTCAGCCCTTCGTTAGACCTCCCTTAAACCATCCTTCTTGCTTTGATACCAAAATGAGGTTCTCACTTTACTACATTGTCTGTATTTACTTGTTGGCCTGCCAATAACTTTAACACTTAATTGATTTACCACTGATGCTTCATTACCAGAGGAGCGATAAAAGATCACATGAGTGCACTGTACAAGCAGGTTGTGTCTCTCCTTTAGTATCACCACTAGACACCGTGGAGGATCTCAAGTTTCCAGCATGTACATTTGGTAATTAGATTCAGAATAGTGCTAATAGCAAAACCTGGTGATACAACACGAAAGCATCACTTTTCCAAGATATTTTTCAAAATCTTCAAACTAGTTGACATGAAGTAGTTGAAGAAACTATGAAGAAAAATGAATGAAGCTAAGCATTGTATTGTAGTTTTTTTAAATGCTTTTGTCTAATCTCCAGATGTCACAAAGAGAACAATGATGCTATAGCAAGAGAGAACTTGTGTTTACTATATGGCAGATGATAAGCAGTTTTAACTAGAGTCCTGTGACTACAGATTTGCAAAAGAGCATGGAAATTAAGAACCTGCAGAAAGAGTCAGAAGATAAAACTGGTTTGATGCAGAGTTAATTTCATTAGTCCATTAATCTTACTTCTGAGCTTGTTTAAAAGAAGGAAATTTGCAAATGACTTTGAGTTCTACAGGAAGATAACTTTAATTTTATGGGGCACTTTTACTCAGAAGTAGGCATTTTGCAGATGAAAGCATATGGTGTTGGAATTCTTCCTGTCTGTTGTCAGGATCAGATGACGCCAACCCACTCCAGCCTTCCTATGCTATGGCACTTTATGTAGCGTTTTTGCCTATTGATAATGCATTTTCTTACAGAAGAACTCACTATAAGAAGCCAGTCATTGTGAAAATCTAGTTACTGGATCACAGGGAGATTAATAACTACTCTGAAATACTCACCAGCCTTTAATAACCACTAATGCTCAAGAGCTTTGACTAAGATAACCACTTTCTCAGGCGCCTCTAAAAGCACACAGTCAAGAGCTGCATGTAATTTTTTGCAGATAAAATACCAAAGACACTTTCTTTAGCACTCTAGGATCTGTCTTGTAACAAACCAGCTAGAAAATAGAGCTGTGTCTCTTCAAAAGCTCCAGACTGCGTGATATTCAAAGGCTATGAAGGGTTTCTACATCAGTTTCCCATCCATTGAAGGAGGAGCAATTTTAATAATGGAAATACTTCATGGAGCCTTCACATCTCATCATTCAATACCATATTTTGCCTACTGGTTCAATCCTGTTTTTTACAGCAGTTAAAAACAAACAAACAAATCCTCACAATCATGTTCTTGACATAATGTCAGACTTTTTCTTTACTGAAGTAGGAAAATGTAGGTAGTTAGCACAGGAGGTATTGTAGCTTTCTCAGATATGGGGTTGCGAAGCAAATTATTCTTGCTCATATTCTTTGTAAAAGTTGTCAGGATGCAATGTGTTGGGTAGTTTGCTCTGTAGTTCTGTATACTGTTTTAGTCTCTTCAGCACCGTGTAACATTCTCATGGTGTAGCAGCAAGTTTCTGCTATTCAGCTCCTTCAAATAAAAGCAGGTTACTGAGATGCATTAAGTGCACCTGAGTTAATAAAAAGAACATGTTTTATGGACGTGTTTAGTGCTTCATTTATGATTGAAGAATTCCAGATGCTGTGAGAGCAATAGTGTATACAATTTAAACTTGTTCTTAAGAGGAGAATTTGTTTACTTCTTATGTACATATTTAGTCATAGTAAATTGGATATTGGATTATTTTCTGTCTTTTCCTGTTAGCTGAATGTTACCATTATCACTACCTCTCAGAACTGTAACATAAGGTGCACTTGCAGATTCTGCCATTTATGAGGAGAATTGATTTCACCTGTATCTTCTGGTTTATAAAAGCAGTATGCATTCTTTATTGTCTATTCTCTTACATGCCAGTAACATTTTTCATTTATGCTTTTCTGTTTTAGAAATGCTACAATAAAACAAGTCACTGAGTCTGTGATTTTACTGGAAACACTACATGCGTATTGTATCCTGTTGAAAAAGCAACACCTATATACCTTAAGGAACTTGCATCTGTCTGCAGCAATGTCTGATAGACAGTATGTTGTGATTGTCATTAGTTATTTCAGTTACTGGTATCAGAACGACTCATATAATTATCTAGAAGTACAGAGCTATTCAGTTCATGTACTAAATGGAGAATATTTGAACACATGTTAAGTTTCAACAAAATCTGTGAAATCATCAGTTTCCTTTATGAATTAGAATCATATATCAAAGAATTTCGGTGTTATTTTGTGAGGTTTGTATTATTATTTTTAAACAGCTCTTACATATTTTGTCTTGGAAACAACTCTGAATGCAAATGCACTTTTTCTATAAAGTTAAAAAAATCCTCCTTGCTCTTGGCCTGGATACTCTCGGGAATACATGAGGATTTAATCACAAGTGAAAAGTCATCTTCTTCCTGGAAGAGAACAATATTTTCTGCATTTTGACTCTAACCTTTTTGCCTGATGAAACTGAGGCTAAATAACAAAGACACCATACACAGAATTCCAGTCCTTACTGCTCCTGGTAAAACATGTAAAATTAACTTAAGACCATTTACCTGTCTCTTTAGTGATTTTAATTGATCTTTACTCAAGGGAGATCTTTTATCTTGAGGAAATCTCTGTCAGAAGACATTGATGTAGTTAAAGAGGGCCATCACAACCACTTGTGATTTGTAAAGCAGTTTGTTCAGTGTGTGTTAGAGCATGCTATAGCAAGGCAGGAGGTGGATTACAGTGGGTGCTAACCCTTCAGGTGTCTATTTTGTTAAGGAAGGCTGGCAATACTCCATTAACTGAGGTGTCAAAATGTTAAGGGTACAAAATGGCAGGTCACATTTCACCAGCTAGAAAGATACATTGCTGTCACATTTGTTGTTTCCCATACATGCATATGCACCTGGGGGGTGCCACGTAAGTACCTCACTATACAATAATAGATAAGATATAAAGTAACCTCTTTGGAAAAAGCTCCTCGATATTTTTCTCTTCCAGTTCACTTTTCCTAGGAATTTAGGAGCATTTTGTTCTAGCAAAATTGGTAGCAAATTTTCCCCATGCAGGCCTAATTAAAACTCCTTGTCAAGTTTTCTCTCTTTGTCACCCACCCCACTCCTTCCCCCTCCCAGCATTTGTACCTGACCAGCACCTAACCCTTGATTAAGAAAAACTTAAGAACCATTGTGGGGTTGCTGTTGATAAGTGCTCCTGGTTTAAATGTCATTGTAAACTAATTGTCTGCTTTGCTGGTCATTCTTTGAAGTTTGTGGTAAAGATTTTGGTTACCAAGGAAACAAACTTTTGGCAAAAGAGAAATTAAATTATAATGCAAACATTGCCATTAATGTGAAAGAGGTAAAATTATTTTCTAATATTTTAGTAAAACTAACAGAAAAGGAGTAGTTATGTAGTTATTGTCTCATACTGTATTTCCACGTTGGATAAAGTAGCCATATTATGTTTTCACCTTTGTGAAAAATAGATGACTTTAAATAAAATGGATTATTTGCCTCCTACACTGATTCCAGTGGCACTACTTGCAAAAGATATTGCTATGCAGCATGAGGAAGGGTGACAGAATCAAGCAAAAACCTATAGTGCCCATGAAATTATTAGGTCATTTTGCATCTTGAAGAGAAAGTCTCTCCGTTCAAGGGAGATTGGATTTTAAATTCCCTCTGTTATTTATAGTGACTCTTTTCACAGTATGGTTGTAGGAAATGAATAAGACGGTTTTATTACAAGCAGGGGTTTCCATGGTTGCCTAGTGCTGAGATACCTGGAGGTCATTTTATTTGGGAAGTTGGGGAGCCATTTTGTGGCTGCTCACTGTTCTGCTTGCAGTTACCTGTTGCTGCTTACTGTTCTGCTTACATGGTTGCTTATAGTTACTTACTGTTACTTACAGTTAAGAGTGTGAAGGCGGGTTGGAAAGTATCTAAGGCAGTAAGACCAGTCTGGGCTCACTGCCAAGGGACCATGTGGCCGGGGACATGGAAACAACTTGATAGGTTGGTTAAAAAAACCCATGGACTGCAAGAAGAAGACAATATCACCTTTTAAGGAAGAAAAGAGCAAGGATTGGCATGGGAGGAGCGAGGGTAAATCAAAGGGTCTTAAAAAGGCTCGTTCCTCCCATTCGGGCTGTGCTCGGACCTGGTCACGAGTCCGGTGCACCCAGTGCGCCATTAATAAAGTTCTTTATTTCACTTTATTTGGTCATCTCTGAAATTTTAATTAGAGATATTTCTCACATAGTGGGTTTGAAAAAAACTGCTTATTTAAAAAAAAAATCATGGAGAGTCAGTACACAATCTGGCATAAATAACTCCCAATTAAAATAAACAGAACCCTGAGTAGGAGGAGAAGAAATTCAAAGAGGAGCAACTTCAAAAAAAATTCATTAAATGACACTTTTGAGCAACCATATACTAGTGCAATGAAAATCACTAACCTGAAATTTACATTCTGCTAAGGGAAATATAGTAATTGAAGAGACTAGATAATTTTGAGTCATGTTAATAGTGTCACATGGTCATGAACCATTCCCTTATCTAATATAGTGGTACTCTTGCAATATGGAACACATTTGCCTTTTTAATTACTTAGCTATTAAAAAAAAAATCACTTTTATCCCCCGTGGATGGTTAACAAATTGTGATTTTTGCTTTGCTTCATTAGAATTGGGTAAATGTGACCTTGACATACTTCTTGGAGCTTCATCAAATGCACTCATGGCAGAGGAAGGAGTTAATGACTGTGACTTTCTGTGTGAATTTTACAGAATTCCCAGAACCTTACAACTGCCAGATAATTTTTTTTCACTGTCTCTGCCTGTTACTGATGGCTTTTAACTTTGATACTTTTGCTTTTTATGTGGCAACTCTAGTTTGGGCACATTAAAGGAAAAGGTATTATGAAAATAAGCTAAGTATGTTTTCAAAACTCAATCCATATCTACCTTGTGACAAAATAAACCAAACACAGAGCATTCTTCTCAAATTTCTGCCTGGAGCTGGTGCTTAAGAATACAAATATGCAAAATAGAACCCCAGACATCTTAGTGTTAGCTGGTTTATGGCTTCCACAGTTTGCTTAGCCATTTCCTATTGCAATCTGAATAGCAGAAGAAGGAAAAAAAAAGAATGCCTATTATAGAACTATATATACCCAGAAAAAAATCCCGTTTATGTAACTATCTCCTTAGAAATGCTGGTTAGGAATGAGGCTTTTAATTCTGCATAAGCCCAGGCTGAGTTTATGAGATCTATGAGACTACCCCAAAAAATGCGACCCTAGTGATTTTATGTGAATGTTCAATGCCATGGGCTTTCCAGAGTAGTAAAAGAGCTTCTTTACTTCAACACATATTCAGGTTATCTTTTGACAGGGCTAGAAAAGGTTATCCTTGCCTTATGACACAGAACCATGCCCCAGCTGCCTCTCTCAGGCTCTCCTGCTGGTATCAGGAAGGAGCACATAGGGTCAATGGAGTGAGATTCAAGCCTTGTTCACCTTACATTGACATTAACAGCATATATGGATTTTGTGCCACGAGATTATAAGCAACCACATTTTTAAAACAGACGTTGCTATATTTCTGTCCTCAGAGGTTTTTTGGGGAGGGCATAGATACCACCTACGTGGTAGCTGGCAGCCCACGGCTTGGATAGGGGCACTCTGTGCTGGGTCAGGAACTGGCTGGAGGGCCGGGCCCAGAGAGTGGTGGTGAACGGTGCTGCATCCAGATGGCGGCTGGTCACTAGTGGTGCCCCCCAGGGATCAGTGTTGGGCCCAGTTCTGTTTAATATCTTTATTGATGATTTAGATAAGGGGATTGAGTCCATCATCAGCAAATTTGCAGATGACGCTAAGCTAGGGGGGAGTGTCGATCAGCTGGAAGGCAGGAGGGCTCTGCAGAGGGATCTGAATAGGTTGGAGAGTTGGGCTGATTCCAACAGGATGAGGTTCAACAAGGCCAAGTGCCGGGTCCTGCACTTTGGCCACAACAACCCCATGCAGCGCTACAGGCTGGGCACAGAGTGGCTGGAGAGCAGCCAGACAGAGAGGGACCTGGGAGTTTGGATTGATAGGAAGCTGAACACGAGCCAGCAGTGTGCCCAGGTGGCCAAGAAGGCCAATGGCATCCTGGCCTGGATCAGGAACAGTGTGGCCAGCAGGACCAAGGAAGTGATTCTTCCCCTGTACTCAGCACTGGTGAGGCCACACCTGGAGTGCTGTGTCCAGTTCTGGGCCCCTCAGTTCAGGAAGGATATTGAGGTGCTGGAGCAGGTGCAGAGAAGAGCAACAAGGCTGGTGAAGGGACTTGAGCACAAGTCCTATGAGGAGAGGCTGAGGGAGCTGGGGTTGTTCAAGCTGGAGAAGAGGAGGCTCAGGGGAGACCTCATCACTCTCTACAACTCCCTGAAAGGAGGTTGTAGCCAGGTGGAGGTTGGTCTCTTTTCCCAGGCAACTATCAGCAAGACAAGAGGACATGGTCTCAAGTTGTGCCAGGGGAGGTTTAGGTTAGATATTAGAAAGAATTTCTTTACAGAGAGGGTGATCAGACATTGGAATGGGCTGCCCAGGGAAATAGTGGATTCTCCATCCCTGGAGATTTTTAAAAAGAGACTGGATGTGGCACTTAGTGCCATGGCCTAGCAACCGCAGCAGTACTGGATCAAGGGTTGGACTTGATGATCTCGGAGGTCCCTTCTGACCCAGCTGATTCTATGATTCTATGCTCCATGTCATACTGAAAAGATTTAATGAAGACACAACTCACATTGGGGCACATAGTACATGCTTTATCAGGTGGTTCTTTAAAGAAAGGCACCCATATTTTGCCACAGTGAGTTAAGATAAAACAAAATAAGCAACTACTTTGATTTCACCAAAAGTTAACGTACTACCTCTTGATTGCTGTTGAAACAAATTTTGGGATTCAGTTGGAGTAACTTCTAACAAAGACACTGTGGAACCTAGTCTTAATTCAGTCTGACAGCTAGCAATAGGTAACTGCCCCTATCACAGGCATGTGATTTGTTCATCCCTTTAGCCCATCAATTCATTTCAAAAAAACCCAACCTGTGTAAGTCCTGTGGTGGAGTTTGTGCTGGGTCATTTCCATCTGTACCTGTCAGCAGCTCTAATCCTGTTTGCCGCTGGCTGCTTGAGGCAAACTTTTCTGTATATAGCTTTTATTTTGTCTCATTATGGGGGATGGACTTATTCTCTTCACCAAACTATTTTAGTGGTCTGTAGTACATCCTGTTATTAGACTCTCTTGAGTGTGACTTTACATCCCTTTGCAGCCCTCTCCCCATGTGTCAGCTGGCTCCCAGCTAGCCTCCAGCTAGGGCTATACTTCTTGCATATATGATGCAAGCAGTGTAGGTCAAACAGGCCTACCATGCATGCTTTCTTTTCCACTCTGATAGGAAAATAAAACATAATGAAGGCAAGTCACAGCAACTATCTCCCCAGTGGCAATTTATACTGTCTAGTTTAGAGCTATTCTTAGAGAGAAAAGACCAAAATGTCTTCTATAATATCTTCTGCATCTCTCCTTGTGTCCCAGTCACCTGAATGAGGGACCCTCAGTGTATTTCTCATCATTGTCATTCTTGTGCATTAGTAAACAGGGAATTGGATTCCCCAGATTAATTTTTAGTAAACTCAAAAAATCCAAATAAAACACCCCCACATAATAAAAATATTTGTTTTGAGGTTTCTAAGATGTTCAGGTGTTCTGAAGTCTCATTTTCCAACTTTCCCTTGCAACAGAAAGAGTTAGAAATCTGTTTTTTTATATAATGAAAAGTGAGACTTTCATTTCAGGAACTGGAGCTTGAAGAAAAATACTATTATCAGGAGAAAAATAGCAACAGTGGGGGAGCTGATAACATCACTATCTTATGTGCATCTCAGGAGTCTGGCAGTCACATCCCAGCTTCTTGTTCAGAAGAGTTTGCTGGTCGACCAGAACAGATCTTCAACCTCAGTGTAGCACCTGATGGCTTGGCGAAACTCATTTAGCTTGATAAGTTCCATGGTCTAGAACCATGCATGTACTCCAAATAAAGCAACTAAATCCAGTCATTTTCAAACTCTGAACTGCAGGTCTTAGTTTTTTGGTTTGTAAGTCCAAACTGGTTTAGGTCATAATCCTAGGAATAAAGAGTTCTAAATCTAAATGGTGAAGAGAAAGTCACATTTGAAATGCAAATGCAAATACTGTTATTCTAACTCCCCCTAATGCAAATTCAGATGCTGCAGTAAAACCCCATAGTTTCAATGCTGACGAAGAGAGTTTCTTCATTAATCACTGGCAACTATTTCCTCTAGAAGGATGTTGATTCAGTGGCAAGAGAAGGTGACTGACCAGCTTCTCCTGAACTCTCCTTTCCATGATAGCATAACTTTATTATCTCCACCTAGCTCTTTCCTTATCTACTTTATTTCTAGGAAGTTCTTTACTGTGACCAAGCAAAATATTTTACCACTGTTGAATGATCGATTATGATCCTAAAAAACTTGCATGCAGATTACTCATGGAAATGTGGGAGCTGACTTACTTGAAAATACACAAAAGCAGACTTTCTCTGCTTAGTGACTGTGCAGGTGAAGGAAACCAACAGACAGAATGCATGTAGTAGAGGGGTTTTTTTTTTATTATGCTGGGTACCTGTAGCTATTACTTTCACAGCTGAAGGTGCTCAGCCGTTCTGAAAATGAGCCCCAGAGCTTCTGCCCTGAGCAAGTTTTTATTGCTTTAGCTCTGACTGATGGGTTCAGGGAACTGGAGCCTAAAGATAAGTCTTTAATGGATCACTAAATTGTGACTGCCAAGCAAATTATTGTGTATGGGTTTTACAAATTGTGCTACCTAGAAGACAGCATATTTCAGGAGCGAAATTTTATGCTGGAGGGAAAACAAAACAACAGCATTTTCTGTAGTGGTTTTAATGGCTGATTTGTTCAGAATGCTTACTTGCTGCTGTCTCCTCTCTGTTCAATCTTCACTTCATCATCTCTCCTTTCTGCCATATACATGCTGGAGTTACTAAGAAGGCCATTTTACTACTCATATTATTTTGCAACTTTTAGATTTTTTTTCTGATGTTATCAACATTAAAAAGAGTACAGATAAATTACTTATCAAAAGGAGTATTCACACACAGATGCCATATAAGGGAGTTATTCTTCTTTATGCCTATTTTGAACATATTTATGAAGAGATAGCTTGGACACTACAGTTGTGGTCTCTTCTTTTGTCACTGTCATCTTCATAAACATTTGATGTGCAATATTTAATGGTTTACTATGGCTTTTCTACACTGAGGTCACACTCATAAAAATAGTTTTAGCAGCATCTTCATAAGTCATTTATCTGGACTTGGAATCTTTTTTCATAACAATATTAGTGTCCAATACCTATTTTTGTGTTGAGCATGTGTTGAATTGCCTTTGACAAGAATTGGAAGCATGTTAGCCTAACAGCTGCAATACCATCTTGGGTATTGCTTGTCTATGAATTGCTGATGTTGCTATATAACAACAAACTTGGAAATAATGCATACCTAAAGAACTCACCGTCATTAACCTCTATGCTAATAGGTCTATTTAAATGTTCAGAGAATGGTCAAAGGTTTATTCAGTTTTGTGTGATTTATTCCTGAAGCAAACTTTTAGTCATACAAAACCACTGTTTCAGAGTTTAGAAATATGGAAGGATTTGAGATTTGAATGAGAAAAGGCTGGTAAAAATGTGAAAACATAAAAGACAACTTTTTCTCAAAAGCATTAGGAAATGAGCCTTTGGTAATAAAGAAAAAATTAGAAATTGTAAACTACTTTTCCATTTTGAGACAAAATAAAAAAGACATGTATATGTAATGAAACACGTGACAAATTTTGCTCTACAGGACAACATGTGATAAGATTTTGGCTTAAAAATGGACATTAAGCTGACTTTAATTAGCTAGGGAAAGAGGAATATTTTGCTTCTGGACTTGAAAATACATAATTTTTGTGTCGCTAATGGTAATGTGAGCTTGGATCAGAGAAAAAAAGCAAAATGTTACACAGTCAAATTTCATTAAGCCAACAAAATACTGAAAAGAATAACACACATTTTCAAGGGCAGTATAGTAGAGTTCTGGATACCTTAGATGACTTTTAATTTTGTTTTCTTGGTTAAGTGTTTTGTGATTACTATAAAGCCCTCATAGCAATGAAAAGTACAGAGTGAACTGAGAGTCTGAAATGAAAATCATTAGTTTGCCTGGGATGTCTCCAAGGGAACACCAAGATACCAAGGTTTGCAATATATTATCCCTCAAATTATAACATTTGTGCATAACAGAATAGTAAGTCCCATTTATAGCCAAGAAAACGAATCAAATCTTATTGAATAAGCAGTGATGGACAAATACATCATATATAGCTGTTGTTTTACTTCTGTATATTGTGTTTTTATTAGTAAATGAGCTGGGTCATGTTTGGTTTTCTGTGTCAAACTCTCGCAATTATAAGATGTTGTTTTAACTGAGGAAAGGACTTTATAAAAGAAATGTGGTTCCATGTTGTTGCTGACAACAGGGAATAGTACCACACTTTGAAATCTCCCTGTCTTTCAAAAAATCTTTCTATGTTTGCTGTCTTCTGAGGTAGAATAAAGCATATTTTTGGTGCTGAGATTTCAGAATACCACCTCCTATTCCATAAGAGATCCTCAAGCATTGATAAAGAAGAAACTCTCTTCTTAGGCAGCCTTAGAGAGGTGAAAATGTTAGTGGTCTCTCACCAACAGATGCATCTGGCTATTGCAGCACTGACTTAGTCTAAGTTCTCCCCAGCTTCACATACAGTATATATAGACAGATGGAAGACTAAAAGTACATTTGAGTCAATTCTGGAGAGTGAAAATAAGAGAGGAAATTTTTGTGAAATTGTAGTCCTTTGTTTTCCCCCAAACTGTTTTAATGATGTTGTTGTCATTATAGCTTTAACACTGTTAGTACAGACAGTCTCATTCCTGGAATGGACAGACAAGTTGTCTAAGTGCCTAGTCAGCAGATTATTTATATATCCTTCTGAGGACACATAAACTTGAAACACGACATGTATTGTGTGCACACCTGGCCTCTTCAGATAACAGGAAAGAAAGCAAAAATCCTAATAATGCGTATCTAGAAAAGTGTAGAGTAATATTAAATGCAAATAACCCAGATGAAAGACTCATCTGAAGGAGGTATCTTGAAACCTGCTCCACATTCTCTGTCCTAGAGGGAAGTTCAGACTTATATGAGAACTATTAACAAAGACAGAAGAGGAGGAGAGATGCAGAAGTGAAACCTCACAAAATGCAAGAGGAGGATAAGATGATGGCGATCACAAATGCCTTTTTTCAAATACAGCTAACACAGATTTTGCTGAAAGAAGGAAAATTATACCAAGGAGGTCACACTCGAAAATTTTCAAAAGCAAGGGAAACCATACCAAGATGGAGACCAAGCATGACATAGGATGAAGAACCTGACAAATCAGTGTTTACATATAACATGATAGCATGGAATAAAATCAAAGAAAGCAAGAAAGCTGTGCTTGTACCTTCTGAGAGAAGACTGATCTGGATGATAAGTGATGAGTGGGTTGACAGTAGATAGATCAGAGTTCCTGAGTAGATACAGGTGGCATATTCTTCCAAAATTTACCCTGTCCTGGTCTCATCAAAGTGACAAGTTTTTAATCCAGTGATTCCTTTGCTATTTTACATTCACCATCAAAAGAACAGGGAGAAGTTACGCACAAGAGAATGTATAAGACTCTTGAAATTCTGATATGACCGAGATTTAGTACTCATGGTGTTTATATCTTACAAACATAGGAGATAAAAATAATGTGATGCAATGTTAAAAAAAGTTTTGAAATGTGCAGCTACAAGTCTAAAATTAAAGGTAGCAAAATATGTGCTGTGAGAAATCTTGTCATGGTGGTTAGAACATGTGATTGATAAATGTGATAGCAGAGACAAAAGACAAAACATGTAGATGAGATGCCACTGTTCATAAGCACATGAGAATTTCTGTGGATCTTTTATAAGATAATATTGTGTAACAAATTCCTACCTTCTGTTTCCTCAGAAGGCCAAGTTCTTTATGAACTACATAAAAGAGACTCTGTAGCCATCTGGGATAAATTGCACAAGCACACCTTTGAGGATTTTAAAAACAGATTGATCACATCTTCAGCAGTTCCACTTTATACTGTTTTCCAGTTCCGCAGGGATGATGCCATTCCTGTTGCAATGAGATGTCAGGGGAGCTCAGAGCACACTGTTTTAGGAAGACTGAGGGTATTGATAACCAACATTAATTCTGGTGATGGATTCCTGGTTAATATATGGTGTTTCAAGGATTTTGGTGAACTTTGGAGCAAGCTATTAAAAATATCGTATTTGCATGTGGAGAAATTTTAAAAGAAAAAAAACAGGCTGCCCTTAGGATTTTATAAACTTCCTTAAGAGTTCAAATCTAAGACTGGAAACTTGCTGGTTAGTAGTAACTGTTCCTGGCACCTGCTCATCTGAGGGTGCCTCAAAATACAAATTTGAAATGTGTCGGTAAGCACAATCTAGTTTGTTCAGGAACAGTGTTATGTCTGGGTAAATATTCTACATGAAAGGATCCCGTAGTTTTCACAGCAGCTCCAGGTCTGGGCAGACATATGTATTTTAAAAGGTGCTCGATAGCTCAGACCAATATCCCACCAGCACATGCACACAAGAGCAGTTATCTATTTGGGGCTTGCAGTGTTTGGCTGGAGTACCCTAGGATACTCAAAGTAGCAAGGTCTCATCCATCCAGTCACACACTAAGTGGCATTGAATATGGAGTATACAGGAACATTTCCAGTGTGACTTCAGTATTGAAACTGTTCACCATGCCACCCCAGCAGCACCTCAGTGGCACTGTCACAGAATCACAGAATATGCTGAATTGGAAGAGGCCCACAAGGATCATTGAGTTCAACCCTTAGCCCTGCACAGCACTATCCCCAAGAGTCACACCATGTGCCTGAGAGTATCATCCAAACGCTTCTTGAACTCTGGCACTGCTGTGACCACTTCCCTGGAGAGCCTGTTTTGGTGTTGAACCACCCTCTGAGTGAAGAACTTTTTTCTAATATCTGACCTAAAACCCCTGACACATCTTCAGACCATTCCCTCAGGTTCTGTCACTGGTCACCACAGAGAAGGGATCAATGCCAGTCTCTCTTCTTCCCCTATAAGGAAGTTGTAGACTGCAATGAGGTCTCCCCTCAGTCTCCTCTTCTCCGGGCTGAACAGACCAAGTGACCTCAGCTGCTCCTCATACAGCTTTCCCTCCAGAGCCTTCACCATCTTTGTTGCCCTCCTTTGGAAGCTCTCTAATAGCTTAACATCTTTCTTATATTGCAGTGACCAAAACTGCACACAATTTTGGGGAGGCTTCAAGGTGAGGCTTCCCCAGTGCAGAGCAGAGTGGAACAATCTCCTCCCTTGACTGGCTGGCGATGCTTTGCCTGATGCCCCTCAGGACATGGTTGGCCCTCCTGGCTGCCAGGGCACTGCTGACTCAGATTTAACATGTCTTCAACCAGGACCCCCAGGTCCCTTTTGCTGGCACTGCTTTCCAGCATCTCATTCCCCAGCCCATGTGTGCATCTACAGATGCCCCATTACATGTGCAGAATCCTTATTGAACTTCATGTGGTTGGTGATTGCCCAGTTCTCTAATTTGTTGAGGTCTCTCTTCAGGGCCTCCCTGCCTTTGAGGGAGCCAGCAGCTCCTCCCACTTTTGTGTCATCTGCAAACTTTCTTAGTATCCTTTCCAGTCCTTCATCCAAGTAATTTATGAAGATGTTGAAGAGCACAGGGCTCAAGATGGAGCCCTGTGGAATCCCAATAGTGACAGGTCACCAGTCTGATGTTACCCCATTCACTGTTACTCTCTGTGCTTGACCTGCGAGCCAATTGCTCACCTGCCACATGATGTGGCCATCCAGCTGTGTGCTGGACATTTTGTTCAGAAAGATCCTGTGAGGGATGATATTGAGACCTTTCCTGAAATCCAAAAAGATTACTTGAACTGGCTTCCCTTGATGAACTAGATGAGCTACCTTGTTAAAAAAGGAAATCAGGTTGGATAGGAAGGACTTTCCTCAATGAAGCTGTGCTGGCTGTGGCCAATGACTGTGTTGTCTTTCAGGTATTTTTCAATACTTCCCAAAATACTCTTCTCTCCTTGCCACTGGAAGATCCACTTCTCAAAAGGACAATACTTGGGTTCTTTTGGACAATTGATGTGTTGCATATGCTGGGGTACCTATAGACATCAAGCTGGGGATGTGATCAGCTCTACTTATTGCAGAATGGGGGGACTAAAATGGTCACAGCACCAAATCTGACAGAGTTCAAGACGCGTTTGGACAATGCTCTCAGGCATACAATGTGATTCTTGGGGATGGTCCTGTGCAGGTCTAAGGGTTGGCCTCAATGATTCTTGTGTGTCCTTTCCAACTGAGTGTATTCTGTGACTGAGACGGTGCAGTGTTGTGCACCTTCAAAGAGAAACTCAAATTGCTCTGAACCATGTTTTCTGTCAAATGCTTATAGCTGGGCTAGCCAGTGCCTACCTGGAACTCAACTATTTCTATGCAAGGCTGGGCAACATCTCCTGCCTCAGAATCCTGTCATCACTGCAACCTGCATGAAGTATTAAATAAGTGTCTGGATTTTCTCAGCCAAGGCAATATTCTGTATCCCAGTAAATTCCTGTGTTGAATTGGCTTCTGTGTGTTTGCATACAGGTGGTGAGCAATTTGAAATGGTTGCTATTCTCCTGCCTTACCTTTAGCCAATGAAGAAATCTGATCTCAAGAGCATCAGGAGGCAATTTGTTAATAGAACAGAAATGGGCATTAAGTTTGTGTGTGGTTGTTCATATCCTTGCACAGTGGGCTGCTTTAGTTTCTGTGCTGCGTACTGGGCACACAGAGGCCTATGAATGAACAATTAGTCACTCAGCTTTGAAGATGTTAGCTTTAGCTTGGTTGGTTTGGTCTCTCCATCTGCATAGCACACAGACTTTCCAGTGACATAGATCCACAGTAACAGGTTATTTGTACACTGGGCTATTTTCGAATGACATTTGATAAGCTAAAACCCCATCATCTTCTGTTCGGAGTTTAGTAACATTCAGAATTGAAAGAGCTTATGTACTATGCTAAAAAATCCTACTTTATCTACTTATGAAGTATGGAAGTAAATTTTCAAGAGAACCAAACATCTGAAAGCCAAGTGTTCTTTTTTCAGGAAAAATAATTACATAAATCCATATATGTGTAAAGAGAGAGAGAGTGCACAAGTGAAAGTGACAGGGATGATGTATTTCAGTCCGAGATCATAATGGATTTAATAGAGTTAAATATTTATAGACTGTTAATAGAGAAGGTCAAAATTGGTGTTACTGGAAAGTATAGAGAAAGGTACCTGGAAGTGTATCTAAGTACTGAGGTAGGTGACCTGCTTTTGGGAGACAAAGACTACCTGGAAACACTGAATCCCAAGACTCCCACAAGTTATTAATGTGATTTTCTTTCATGCAAACCTTATGGAAAATTTTCTGCATTTAAGACTAAAAGTTTAAAAATTTACAGAAAGCCCCCAGACAACTCCATATAAAGTATCATGGACACTTTTGAAATGCTACCAAACATTCTTGTATAGTTGACAGTTTCAAATGTCAGATCTTTGCTAGTCCATCACATTTTGAAGCTGGGAATCTCTTGATCAGCTCTGTTGTTCAAATGGTGAATGATTTAATTTTGAGAGTTTCAAAATAAATGAAATCTGTCTTTATATAAGATTGAATAAATGTCTTTGCACTTGGCAGAATCACATTCTACTGCTAACCAGGTTGTCTGTCTTGGCTTTGCAATGGCCTTTTTTCCTGTTCTCTTTTCATTAACAATCAATTAGATCTTTTGCTTTTAATGGAATTAGCATGGTAGTTGATTTTGGGAATGATGAAGAAGAACCCAGCCAAGAAGAAGGTCAGGCATTGATAAAGAAATAAATTTCAATCTGCTTTTTTGGGGGTATTATTTCATTAGAAAAGACTGCAGTGTATCCTGGTTGATTCCAAGTGTGAACTAGGATCTTCTCTTAGCGGTTAGACATTCTCCTTTGATGTCCAGTTGTTAATTTATAGCAGAGTTGCCAGAGTTGCCACTATCTGTGTTTGTGTTTCCTGGCTAGGAGGCTTGCCCTTCTTATTCTCATGTTAGCTCTGAGTAGGCAGAACTCTTAGGATTACCTCTCTTTGGAGTAAATTCCTCTTGCTTTTCTTTCCTAAGGCAAAATAATGCTACTTGCCCTGTGAGTTAAGTTCACTTCTGTACAGCTCTACTTTCAGCTGGATGAAATTGAAGTGTTGGTTAAGGCTTAGAAACCTAATGTTTCCCATTGCCTGGTCTCTTCATTTCTCTGCTTTTGATTTGCATTTTTGTACTGGGTTTAGGTGATGTTGGGAAAATCACTTGAATATCTCTGAAAATCCACCACCAGTGTAGCTGCAACTTTCTCTTGGTAGTGAGCTATAAAAGCATCAAGCTACAGCTGACTGTCTAGTTCTGGGCAATTTTTTTGTACTTTAACTATGTGCCTTAAAAAAGAGATTTTTTCTTCCTCACGGAATGGCAATCTGAGATAATTTAGAAAAGATGATAGGTATATTAAAAATGTAAGATATTCTTCTATTCTACTATTATTACAAAATTTTGATTTTCTTTTGAAAGTGATGGATGTCCTGATTACTAATAGCCTTTAAAAGACTGTTAGTAGTTTATGAAAATAAGGAATATAGTTAATAATCAATATAATGATGAAACAGATTATCTGAATTCATCCCATATTCCCAGTAGGAAATTTCTCTCTCATTTACTATCCAAAATAATTACATGTTGTGTATATTATTAAAGAACTTCTGTTCTTCTGCTGTTAAAGGTGGCTTTTACCTAGACAATACTCACTTCTAGTGCTTTTTATTTTATGTTTGAAAATTTAACTAAACTGTGTATATGATTAAAGATGATTATGCGAGTTCCTAAGAACAAGTACATGTTTCCTTTAGTGAATTTTGTATTTTTTTTTTCTTCAATTTACAAGATTTAAGGGAGAAACGTGGTTACTGTGAATCACATGAAACAGTTATAAATATCTACATAGAGTACTCTCTGCCCTTGCAGCTGGAAATGTCTGAAGAAGAATGTGAGTAAACTTTGTCACTTCAATGCCAGTTACAAAACTTTGGGTGTCAGTAAGCAAAACCTATTTTTTACAGCATGATTCTAGAAATTATTTTTTCTGTTTTTTGCAACTAGAAGTTTTAAAACAACTAGGAAAAAAAGGACGAGTTTAGTTCTAATGAGTCACTGCTTTTTTTGACAGTAAAAAAGAGAAATAGACTTCATACATCTCTAGTTGAGAAACACTAGATGCACAGATGGGGACAGAGATGATTCTCTTTGATAGGATACACAGTTGGCATGAAGGTAAGAGAGAATTTTGAGATTTGAGGTCTAAATTTATTCAGTATGTGCACTTTGGCTGCTTATTTGGCATAAGTGTATAGTGTGAATCAGAACACTTTGAGCTTGTTTGAAACTTGGGGAAACTGGGTTCTCATGCAGACTTTTATGGTGGGATTTAATTCAAAACAAACCCCCTAAATCTAGTTGTCTACAAGCCCTCCAGTTGTCTAAACTCCTTCTGTGTGTAGATTCTAGAGTGGGATTCAGCTACTTTGCTATAGCAACTGGTGCCACTTAATTGTGTGAGATTTACTGCCTGGGCTCGAGCAGAATCTCCAGGAGACAAAGATCCCTTGTGAGTCTTACATCATGTCCTGTGCAAGTGTCTTGGAAGTCCTGTGGCATCTTGGACACGCTGTGTTGTTAGTAACTGTATCCTGCTCCCAGCCAAGGGAGGCTGGAGAGTCATTCACTTCATCCAAAAGTGGATACACAAGCCACCATTTAAATTCATGTATCTCTTATACATCTTGTACAATATTGCCAGTCAGTGTAGATATTGGACATGGAAATAGGGATCTGTGGGCATGGGAAACCGTATTGATGCCCTTGTGGCTGGTAAGCTCGTGTCTCTACAGGGAATTTTAATTGTATTGGCTAATTCCGTGGACTACCGGGGGAATTTAGACAGCAAGGGTGCCTATAGACATCTGAATCAGGTGTCTGTAGTTAAGGCCAGACAGAATCTAGGTATTTGATTTGTTGAAAGGCCAGAATCTGGACTGCAGTTGCTAATACACCAAAGCTTTAAGAAAACTTGACCTCATATTTAGACTCATGTATTGGAAAATCTGTTCACTTTGGGGGAAAGAGATAGCGTTCTTAAAAATGTGGTAATATTCTTCCTATCAAAATGTTTTAATATGCTTGTTTCTAACACTTCTTTGCAGAAAGGACATATCAATTCTCTGCTTCTGGTTTATTTGCTGGCAAAAGTCAGGCTGCATGAGTAGAATAATTATGAAAGGTGAGCTACACAGTGGAAAAAACAATCTTGGGAAAAAATATTCCTAATGCCTTTATTTTCTTTTCTTCCTAAAAAGTTTTGCAGATGCTTAATATATGAAAGATGAAGCATTAGACCAGAGCTCCACTGAACTGCAAGTTCTCTTTCAGGTAGAAAAATTACTTAGCAAATACATGCAAAGAAAGAAGAGACAGGAAAAAATGCACCACTTCACAGACAAACAGGTTAGTAGAGCTGTATTTTGTTTCCCATTAAGGAACAAAAATTTGAAATTAAGGGGACTGTGGAAAGACAGTGTAGAAGAGTAAGAGAAGAGCTTTAACATGGAAACAAAAGGCTTGATTCAATGCACAGTTACCAGTGATTTCATCTGTATTTCATCATACATCACTGCATGTTGCTATCAGGTTTTGTTATTTGCAATGAAGTTTTGTTTCCTTGTAGTTTGAATCATCATTGAGAAGAAACCATTGGCTGGTCCTTGAAATATTTAGGAGAAATATGTCACTTGGGTTTGGAGAAATTATCAATAATCTAATTCTTAGAAGTGTTGCATATTATGGGTCAAAATTTTATAAAAAATGCTCATTGCACCTCCATCAATCCTTTTTGTAGTGGGTCCTTTGCAGTTTTACTAGAATTATTATCTACCAAATCACTCTCAAACACTATTGGACTGAAATATTTTGTTCTTGTGAAGAATCATGGCCTCTGTATTCTTATAGCTGTTAGCTATTATACTAGCTGAACATAGTTTAGCTACAGTTTTCATAATCAATTATTAGTAAATGTTTTATTCTATCTGCTGTATTACTTTGCCAAAAGAAACTGTTGTGAAATTAATTACTGTGCAGGTTTTCTTAGGGTGAAAACCAGAGAAGTTGCTTTTGCAGCAAAATTTGTCTATAGAATTTGTTGTGTCATTACAGGATAATGCCAACAACATAATCTGTTGAGCAAGCAAAGCAGTTCTCAGCCTTGTCCCAGTGTTAGGGTGGCTGATTAAGCACTGCGCAGTTGGATCCTGGCAGGGTAAAAATCTGCAGCTTTGTAATTTAGGCTGCATTCAATTGTAGGATGAATGGTAGACTTCCATATTCTTTAAAATATCAAGTTTTTTTCCATGTTTATATTTCGACCTACTCAGGTACCAATGCTCATTTAAAAATGTGTGCTTTCCACACATCCAGCCACTCCAGTCTGCAGTGGCTTTCTGCAGGCAAAATTCAATGGAAGAGACTCTTTCGGTCTCTGCAGCACTCCAGGGATTACTGATGTTGGCAGCTGATGTTTTTTTGGAAACTTCAATCTGCTCGTGATACTATCAAATGTCTTTTTGCTGAAAGCATTTTGACTCCAATTTAAAACATACATTTCTGCCATTACAATTGACATAGGTTTTAATTTCAGACTGAAAGAACATCAATTTATCATTTGGCTTTTCATGGTGCTTTTATAAAGGCTGTATTCTGCCTGCCCTTCTTGGAGAAGGAGCACTTGAAAGGCTTTGGGGAAAAGTGATAGATGGCTTTGGTGCTGAACTGGGGCCAACAAACACCTGCTATGAGCCCCTCTGTCAGGATACCTTAGCCCTCAGAAGGTGGGCTCAGCTGCATCTGGGCAGGGTCCAAGGGAAGAAAGAATTTCTGGTCAAAGGCTTCTGAGAGCCTTTTTCAGATGCTCTGTAGACTATTCTCCATTTCAATTCACTTAGCTCAAACAACTCATCACAGCTGGAAAGTTGCATAGTAGGAGGTCTCTCTGTTAGCTTGCTGGGCAGAAGTGAAAGTTTTCTGACAGCACAGGTAACCCTCTTCTTTCATGTTTTAAAAATGTAAAAGTGGATTCATCTTTTAGATAATAATTTTTGATGATCTCTCCACTCATTTTTCCATTAAATAATGAAAAATATTGAGTAAATTCCTTTAACATATATCCATTGCTTTTTTGTATTCAAGCAAAATAACTGGATTTTTCTCAGTTAAAGGATACATATGCACTCAATTGATGGTAACCCAAATATTATGTCCATATTTCTCTTATATGAAAGCTTCTTTATTAATGACAAGAGATGACTTTTAAATCTTAACAGGTGATTTGTTATGAAGGAACTGTGTTTAGATTGATGCCTTCAAGTGACAGATGAATTGCAACAGTATTGCACTTATTCATCAGGTAACAGATTCTTATAACAACAAAAACATAACACATGAAGTAGATAAGACCATTAGGGAATTGTATATTCAAGTGGCAAAAAGCAATGTAATTATTTCAGGCTCTTGATGACACTTTTGCAAAATACATTGGAGGATGTAGTTAAGTCTTTCTGCTGACAAAACTCAACTACAATATCTTTGAGAGGCCATGGAGATCTGGATACAAATTTCTTGCTCAAATTTTTCTGCTTCGTGTTTGATTATGAAAAAGAACAGGAAGAATGGCCCTCCAGTTGTCTTGCTGTTGTGTGCTTAGCATGAGAAGTGTTCAAAATCTGGACTATGTGAAGATATAACATCAGAATTTGAATGCACTTAGTCAAAGTTTGTCTCAATCATGCAGCATGCCTTCCGATTGGTTTGAAGTAGGAAAGCTTAAGTTGTTAAAAAAATTATATGCAATCTCAATCAGTTCTTCAATATGGGTTTGAATAGCCAACAGACCAGTTTCCAGTGATTTCAGACAATTGCTTGGTTCATATTTGGACAGAATCGCTGTTAAATGTTTCCAATTGTACACTTCATTATGACTTTTCAATGCATCTTTTAACTTCTTGGAGCTGGAATTCACTGAGAGCATTTGATTGCAGCCCAACGTCCAGTGCTGAAAAACCCTGTTTCTTGGTGTAAAGATTCTCAGTATAATTAGGGACTATTCATGACAGCTAGCAACACTTTTTTCAAGCAACAAATTTTTTTCCAGATGTTGGAACTTCACAGCATTGCTTGTTACTTTTTTCAAGAAATTCGTTGAATCTCTCAAAAACTCAGAGACAGTCTATTACTGCTGAACCTATGGTTTGTTTCAGCAAGCTTAATCTTGTTAAAACAAACTTTTAACGTCTTTTGACTGAATTCTTAAATGGAAAATAATTAGAGAGGAGAGGTGGAGAAAATTCAGATAAAAATGTTTGCTGATGGCTTCATGCTAACTAGAAAGTGTGTAAGGCAGAGATGGTATTGATGCATTAAACAGAGAGAAATAGCATTTTTCAAATATTAATAAAAACTTTGCAAAACTTTTCCCAACTTAAAATATGAATTTTTTAGCAATTATTCTTCACATCCTGCCAGGTCTCTCATGATCTATTTTAGTATTTATAGAAGAAAGGCTCCGTAACAGACTGAGGCGTGGGCAACCTTAGTTACTTCACCTAAGACCTCTCCATTTGTGTGATGGATAATTGGAATGATAAAAACAAGATCACCACTCTGAAAATTGACATAGAGCTGTTCCAGCTTGTGCAGACCCAGGAAATAAGGTTTCTCAAATTGGTTTCAGGTATTTCTGCCCTGCTGCAAAGAGCAGCCTCTGAGTCTGCTGAGTGTGTCAGTGAGAATGGACTTCCTGCATATGGAAATCATTAAGGTAGGGCACAACTTCCAAGTGCCACAAATGTTCTGTGGTAACTGTTGTCTAGACACATGTCCTGCATGGGGGGCAGAAGGGGATGTGCGGTGAGAGATGGTCCAGGGCTCTTTGTGGATGACACTATGAAAGGCCGAACAACAAATGGCATATCAAAATTAGCTCTTTCAGAAAGATAAAGCAAAAAGAGGGATATAGATAGTGCATAAATCTTATTTTCCTTCAGGTACTGGGAACCTTGATTTCATAAAGCACCGAATGGACATCAGATGGATTTTCCCATGGTATGCCATACAGAACCCATCCATGAAGAGATTCCCAGCATTTGAAGTGACATAAGATTTACTTCCATCCATAGTCCTATTTTTATTCTGTTTTCTTAAAGCACGTATTTTAATATCATAGAATCATAAAATAGCAGGATGGAAGGGACCTCAAAGATCATCTGCTCTTTCTTTGTTTCTCTCTTTCTCTCTCCCTCCTCCACCCCACCCCGTGCAGAACCATTTTTTGATTCAGTGATTCTGTGATTTATTTTGGAAAACAGCACTGTCCTTGTGGTGAACTCTCTTGGCATTCCAGAACAGCTACCCTTAAACTTTTCATTTGTAGACCTTGAGTAACTGTTCTTAAGACTCCAAAAAATAATAACCCTGAATTACTGGTACTCTAAACACAGAGAAAAATTACTGACAGCGTATACAACAGTTGTGAACAAATTTTTAGACATAGAAGGTACTGAACTAAGCAATTGTTGCAGTCCGAAATTTGAATATCAGCAGAAAAGGAAGTGCTGGGCTTGAGCCAGAAGCCTTGGGCCACAGGGGCTGGGGAAAAACCCACCATCTAAAAGACCAGACAAGATCCATTGACATTCATCCATGTGAATTGTTCTGGTCTCCTCCAGCAGGATATGGAGACACTTCGCTGTGATGCTATCAGTCCCTGCAGATAACCCATTGTTTTCTCCCCTCCCTGTGTAATCCTTATTTTGGGAAAAGCTGACCATTCTGCCCCAATGTAATCCTACTTACTGGAAGTATCAATTCTTTTCCCCCAAATGTAAATACTGGATCCAGGAAATGTAAAACCCTTTTTCCCCTTATGTCATCCCTGCTCCTAGAAATGCTAATGGGTTGTGGATTCCCCTACTTGGCATAAACCGGCCTCCTTATCAGCATGTTAAGCCCCCGAGACCCTTAAATAGCATTTGCGTGTTCAATAAAGGATTCCAGTTTCTTCTCCCATATCTGGGATCGTTTTAGTTTCTGGACCCTTACAAGCAGTATTTTTTGTAAGGACTCTGTTGGCTTTATGTGTATGTCAGGACAAGACTACAACCTGATGTACACTTTGGTATGTCACCAAGTTCCCTTAAATTCACCCCTCTTTAATCTTTCGTTGACATTTTTGTAGCTTCTGTTAGGGTCTCATATTGTGAATTAGCATATCACACGGAATTTTTAAACAGAAATTAAAAGGATCACCTTGCCTTTCTTCTGAATGTTTGGTGGTGTTGGGCATGGAAATCTGAGGAGTGTCATCATCAGTCACCTTCCACAGTGATAGGACAGCTCCAAAAGCTGATTGGGCACCGTGGTACCTGCTGGATGAAAGAAACCGCAGTTTATACTGGGGTAGTGGAAGTCAAGGCTGGTGGCATAGTAAAAACAGCACAAAAGGTTTTAGCAAAATGAGAGCAAAATCTGAATAAATTCTGTGATGTGATGTAGACAGAAAATGAGCGGATCCAGAACAATCTGACAAATAAAAAAAAAAGTGTGCTGATAGAATTAAAGTCTCTTGCATTTGTCCAAACATATGAGCAGTTTCTGAAATTTCTACATCAAAACTCATTATAAATGACTTTGTAACCATCTCACTGATAAAGCTTGATTCTTTTGTGCTCGCCATGTAGCAGATCCAATATGATACAAAATTCTTTAACTGGTCTTTTCAGGGACGACTCTTGTGTGGCAGGAATGGTATCACAGAGTCAACCATCTGGGACAGGTATCCTCATATCCCTCCAGGTGCCAGGACCTCTCTGAAATCTGATTACAACAAGCTGCTCAAACATGCTTTCTGCTCATGAGGCTCTGCCAGGAGTCTTCCACATACTAAGTCAGCTCAATTTTCTGCATGTTTGGATTCCAGTCAACAATTTGCTCTGCAAGGTGGTCTGCTGTTGAAGAGATGTCATTTAATCATTCCTGTGAGCATGCAGGGTGAAATTACCTATGGTTTTTATGGCAGATATTAGGATATTACCTAAGTGTTGGGCTTGGGCTTACCCCGTGTTCATCTCATGGCAGTGGTATGGACTGACCACATCTCTGAGAGTCTAACTCCTGAGCTGTAATGATGATGGTATTGAGGAACAAATAAAACATTTTTCTTAGAGACTTGTGGAGTGTGCCAGGAACTCCACGTTCCTGGCTCAGTGGCCTGATCCCATGCTGGGTAACTGTGGGGGAGAGTTGTTCTCTAAGATCATGTATCGCCAAGTCAGCATGTGGACTGCTACAGGAAGCTACAGCTTAGCAGTCCATGCAGAGCAGTTAATAGGACTTCGGCAGGTTACCAGCATTTACAATATCACTTTATTTCTGTCTTACCATAGGCTGAACCACTGGCAACTTGTTGGTAGAACTTCTTCACAACCTCATTTTGTTTTAGGTGGTGTCTGCTAGTTGGCTGTTGAGGTAAGGGAAAAGTATACTAGCTATAGACCATTAAATCATAGGTTTCTGGTTTGTTGTGGGAGCTACCGAAGCAGGAAATTTTCAGTGGGATTTGGAGACAGTTCAGGCTGCCTAAGCACACAGTGAATGCACACAGATTCCAGAGCTTTGTGAGTGACTTGTATTTAAACCAGAAAAACAGCGGCCTTTGCAGCATTGCTCTTAACATTGCACTTATGACTCCCACCCTGGCCCTGTGCTCTGACCAGCTCAGATCTCAAATGACACCTGTGGAGGGACTGGGCACCTTATTCTTACTACATATGTTTTTCACTTAAACTCCTTTACAGCATCAGATATTCCTTGGGAATATCTCTAGTAGTAGCTGTGGCTTCTTCCTGGAATTGTTGGCATCTTTCTTGGTGGTGGTATTTTGACACATGTGCCAAGAAAATTATAGTTTATATGAAGTTGTGGAACTTTTCTGAAGGGTTTATTTCCCCTCCTCTTACTCAACATGGCCCAACATATTGGACCATATTGCGCTTTTTCCTTAAGAAGAAAGAAATCATCAAGTCAGCCAGGGGTGGGCTGATGTACAAAATACACTGACACAGTTCATGTGTGAATATGAAGTGGGGTTGGACTAGATGACCTCCAGAGGTCCCTTCCAACTCTAAGAATTCTGTGATTCTGTGATATCAGCCTTACAGAGGTGTCAGGAGATACTGTGGCTCTGTTGTCTTTTGACTCTTTACCCTTCTTAAAATAGGAGTGCTGCCTTGCCAGCCTACATAAATGAGTTTGCACTGTGTAGTGTTGTGTATGTATCCTTACTACAGCAGTATGCCTCCAATTGATGCAGTCCGAAGAGGGGATGGGACTGTGACATCACACAGGTCCGAGACACGAGGGTGGGATGCAGGTAGAATCCTTTATTTACGTGTGCACACCATCTTTTATCAGCTCAGGAGGGCAAAGGGCCAGAACACAGGGTGGAGCATGAGACAGGCAAGCGAGGGGACAAACCAAGGTAGGGACAGGGCAAAAGAGGGGAGGAACGCAGGCGGAACCAGGGGAGGAAAGGGTGAACGGGGGCTGTCTTCTGTCTGCAGCTTCTCCAGCCAATCGGCAGAGAAACAGAGGAGCAGGGAGGTGAACAGGCCGGGATTTGCCCAAAAGACACAAACTCTGGGGGAACATACAATGTGTGTATACATAATAACTATAAAGTCTGCATCATAAAGTCCTTTTCCACTTCTGAGGTTTTTCCCATTCTGATTTCTTGTCCGTCACATCTCACCCTTCTTTATTTGTTTGAAGCACGGCTAGAAAATATCTGTTTTGATAGTCCTCTTACAGCCTGCTGTGACACAAGAAATAGTAACAAAACAAACAGAGAAAGCAAAATTTCAAAGCAAGTTAAAAAGGGTTTGTTTAAATGGACTTGGGGGAGGACAGACCCAATGAATAGACCAAATCCTCTTTCAGCTATAGGACATCAGTGAAAGACTGACATGATTCCTTCCTCAGCTCAGAACAGTATGGGGGCATTACTCTGATACCATATACAATATGGTGAGGGATTGGCATACATGGGAAAGGATTCCTTCTACAGAAAATGCAGGTCAAACACTGTGAATTTCTGCCTGTTTGTAAGAAAATGTCATCTGAGATTTCATAAAGTTTACTGTTTTAACTGTTTATGTAACTGAACAGACAGAGGGATGTAAACAGACTGTCACCAAAATTGCAATGCTAAATTATTCCCTAAAGCAATCCTTTCTGATCTTGATTTTTTAAAACTCATACAACCCATTGAAACATAAGGGAAAAGCCAAATGCAGAATAAAACTGAAGCTATAAATCTGCAGAAGTTACCAAAGTTATTCTGAAGCTAATTATAACTCTATGCAAAGCAAATGAACTGAGAACTGAATTAATGAAGACTACTACTTCCCACAAGCTAAATGAGGCATACTTTAAACCAATTAACCATGCTGCAGAAAAGAAACAAAGAAAGAAAGGAAAAGAAAGAAAGAAAGAAAGAAAGAAAAAGAAAGAAAGAAAGAAAGAAAGAAAGAAAGAAAGAAAGAAAGAAAGAAAGAAAGAAAGAAAGAAAGAAAAAGAAAAATTAAAAAAAGAATTGAGGAAGTTGATTAAGAAGACTGAGAAAGTGGTGAGATCCATGCTCCCTAGCTGCTCAGTTTTCTTCCTTGAAATGCTTCTCTAAGAATCTAGTTGCCTTTCTATACTTTTTCCTCTGATTTGATAGGCACTTTTAGTGTCACTGGGCTAAAGAAAACAAGGAAACCCTGTTGATTTGGGGCAGTTTTTCCCAGTCTTCCTTGAACATTTTCCATGGTATTTAATTTTAAGGCTATGTGCCTAGTACTGTGTAGTAAGAGAGGCAGTTGAATTGGCTGAGGCTGATTTTTACTTTCCAGTATGACAAACAAGGGTTATTTTTGGCTGGTGTTCTGTGGTCCACTCCACCTGCTCCCCATTAAGCTTTTATTTCTTCCTTTTTGTAATCTTCTATTTCATTTTATTTGTCTGTTGTACTCTTTTGCTTTCATAAATCAAAATCCCTATCTTCTTTTCTGTGTTGTTGTGCATCTGAAGCCATATTTTTGTCCAGTGAAATAGGGCATCTTTGCCACTCACTAGAAGAAATATTAATAACAAAGTGTTTGGATCAATATCACATCTGTTCAGAAGAAGTGTGTAAATCTATGCCTTAAAGGGGCTACATGCCCCCCGTTTCACTGAACAGCATATATATAGCTCTACTAGATTTTATTTACGTGAAGAAATATAATTTTGAAAGCAATGGAAGTATTTCACTATCCTACTTAATAACTCAAGAATGTAAATTTGGAACATTTCCTTGAAATATATCCTACTTTTAAAAGGCTCAGTATTGTTGTGCTAGATTTTTTTGTTAAATCAAACTGGAAATTAAACACAAATGAAAAAATAGAAAGGTAAACAACATTGAAAAGAGATATATAATAGCAGAAAGGAGTGAAAAAAGTGTTCTTGAATACAAGCTACCACAATTCCCAATCCTCTTACTTTATACATATATATAGTAAAGTCTAATAATTAGATTAGTAAAGCCATCTTTGCAACAGAAATCCATTTCACCTTTTATCATCAATTAAACAAATTTTAACAATTGTAGGATGCTGAAGAACCACTTCTTCTATTCCTATCCTTATATAACTGCTCAAAAGGAAGAAAAAACTATTTCTGGAATTAATTTCATATAAGAAACAGAGTTAAAAGGAAAGTGGCAAATCTTTTGCATGGGCCACAGCTAAACCAACTCTTTTTAAACAATTTCTGACAAACTTATATTTTACTTATTTTTGAAAATGCAATATTGAACTACTCCCTAAAATTTCTGCTCTGAAAGTGTCCCTACTGAAATGACAAATTATACTAGTGCTTGATTGGTCTTATTTTTGAAAGTTTTCCCAAGGTTTAACCTGTTAATACTGCTTTAGGTAAAATAAGACTGGATTTTTTAGTGCCAAATCTTCTTGTAATTTGTTATTTTGAAAAATATTAATAAAACATAAATTAGTTGTTAAACATAGCAGTTACTTTCCTCTCCCCTCTGTTACTTGCTTGTTTGTGCCCATAGAAGCTTATTTTATGCTACACTCAAAGGTATGAAGCCCTGGAAATTCTGGAGAGAAAGTTGGCCAGCATCCCCTTGTTGTGCCATTCCAAGAAATCTGTCTTTTTCAGACAAGTCATATATAATGTGAAATCAGTCAGATTTCCTTCAGAAGCATCTTGTTTACAAATGATAGCAGTTCTTGGCTGGACATCATTTACTTTGTGACTGGTAAGATGGAGCATTGTTAATCAGTTCTTCTAAATGCAAGTGAAGTTCTGAGGAGGATTTTATTTGGTTTATTGATTCTTACTTCCTAATCACCTCTCTTCCAGCAAAAGACCAAGAAAAGGGAGTTGCAAAGTCTTCACTGCTACATTGTGGAATTAGTTTAAGTACAAATGTAATAAGTCACTTCTGTTATCCTAGTGTATTTTATTTTAGATTTTAAAAAATAATTGAAGGCATTAAGGAATTAAGGTTTGTTTGACACTCCTGTGTGAAAGTAGAACTGATTGGTTAAAAGGTGTGAAAGTAGCAGTATTATTTCCAGATGTTTGTGAGAGCAGTATTCTTGTAATTGAATCATGTCTTTGCATGGTTCTTTATCACATTATTTCTGAATTCATGCTCAGTGACATTAATTTCGCTATAATACATGACTACATCTGTTTATTTATTCTTTTCATCCATTCTGTCACTAGGCTTTTGTGATATATTAAAAAAAAAGTTAAGTCATCTTTCTGATGGGGTTTTTAAACAGCAAATTTACTTGTGTTGGCTCTGACAATAGGAGAGACAAACAAGAGTGTGTTCCTGTTCTTCCATGTTTAAGTTGGTTCAAATTGTCAGGCTGAATGATTTCTACATTGCTAACGTTAGCTTAGGGGTAAGCTTTGGCCCCACTGATAAAGCTGACAGTTTTATATGAAGCCAATCTTACTGCAAGAAAAAGCATGGGTATACACAGTCGACTTTAATTCAGGGAAAGCATAATTTGTCCTCCATCGTAGGGATAGTTCTAGTTGCCTACTGTTTTAATGGAACTGTAAAATTCTATCTAGCAAGGGCAAAAGAAGCCTAACATAAGTTGGCAGGGCTGATCAAGAGGGCTTTAAACTAGGTTTGAAGGGTGAAGGGGTTGAAACAAAGCTCTCCAGAGATGAGCCTAAGGGTGGAAAGCCAAGGTTGGGAGTGATGTCAGCAGCCCAGCTGAAGTGCATGTACACCAATGCTCACAGTATGGGTAACAAACAAGAGGAGCTGGAAGCCATCGTGCAGCAGGAAAGCTGTGATGTAGTCGCCATCACGGAAACGTGGTGGGATGATTCGCATGACTGGAGTGCTGCCCTGGATGGCTACAAGCTCTTCAGAAGGGACAGACAAGGTAGGAGGGGTGGAGGGGTGGCTCTATATGTTAGAGAGACTCTTGTCTCTCTGGAACTTGAGGTCAGTGACAATAAGATTGAGCGCTTATGGGTCAGAATCAGGGGGAAGGCCAACAAGGCTGACATCCTGGTGGGAGTTTGTTATAGACCACCCAGCCAGAATGAAGAGGGTGATGAATTATTCTACAAGCAGCTGGCAGATGACTCAAAATTGCCAGCCCTTCTTGTGAGTGACTTTAACCTACCGGATGTCCGCTGGGAACTCAGCATAGCAGAGAAGAGGCAGTCTAGGAGATTCCTAGAGTGTATAGAGGATAATTTCCTGTTGCAGCTGATAGATGAACCTACCAGGGGTGGGGCCTCGTTAGACCTGCTGTTCACAAACAGAGAGGGACTGGTGAGAGATGTGGTGGTCAGAGGCCGTCTGGGGTACACTGACCACGAAATGATAGTTTTTTCAATACTTGGTGAAGTAAGGAAGGGTGTCAACAAAACCTCTACCCTGGACTTCCAGAGGGCAGACTTTGGCCTGTTCAGGAGACTAGTTCAGAGAGTACCTTGGGCAATAGCCCTTAAAAACAAAGGGGTCCAGGAAGGATGAACATACTTCAAGAAAGAAATCTTGAAGGTGCAGTAGCAGGCTGTCTCTATGTACTGAAAGATGAGCCAGTGGGGAAGACGACTGGCCTGGCTTAACAGGGAGATTTTGCAGTAAATTAGGGAAAAAAAGAGTCTATCACCTTTGGAAAAAAGGGCAGGCAACTGATGAAGTTTTTAGGAATATGGTTAGGTTATGTAGAAAGAAATTAGAAAGGCAAAGGCACAATTTGAACTTAACCTGGCCACTTCCGTTAAGGACAACAAAAAGTGTTTTCATAAACACACCAATAGCAAAAGGAGGGGCAAGGAAAACCTCCCTTCTTTCTGGGACACAAATGTTACACAAGTTACATAGTTACCAAAGACGAGGATAAGGCTGAGGTACTTAACACCTTCTTTACCTCAGTTTTGAACCAGAGGACAGGTTGTCCTCAGGACAGCTGGCTTCCTGGGCTGACAGCGATGAGGAGCAGAATAACCTCCCTGTCATCCAAGAGGAAGAAGTCAGTGACCTGCTGAGCCACTTGAATCCTCACAAGTCTATGAGACCAGATGGGATCCATCCTAGGGTGATGAGGGAGCTGGTGGAAGAGCTCGCCAAGGTGCTCTCCATCATTTACCAACAATCCTGGCTCACCGAGGAGGTCCCAGATGATTGGAAGTTGGCGAATGTCACTCCCATCCACAAGAAGGGCCAGAAGGAAAACCTGGGAAACTACAGGCCTGTCAGCCTGACCTCAGTGTCTGGCAAGGTTATGGAGCAGATCATCCTAAGTGCAATCACACAGCACGTACAGGATGGACAAGGGATCAGACCCAGCCAGCATGGGTTTAGGAAGGGCAGGTCCTGTCTGACCAACTTGATCTCCTTTTATGACCAGATGACCTGCCAGGTGGATGAGGGGAAGGCTGTGGATGTGGTCTGTCTGGACTTCAGCAAAGCCTTTGACATTGTCTCCCATAGCATACTCCTGAAAAGCTGGCAGCCCATGGCTTGGACAGGGCACCCTCTGCTGGGTTAGGAACTGGCTGGAGGGCCGGGCCCAGTGCTGCATCCAGTTGACGACTGGTCGCTAGTGGTGTCCCCCAGGGATCAGTGTTGGGTCCAGTTCTGTTTACTATCTTTACTGGTGATCTGGATGGGGAAATTGAGTGTACCATTAGCAAATTTGCAGATGACACCAAGTTGGGGGGGAGTGTCAATCAGCTGGAGGGTAGGAGGGCTCTTCAGAGGGACCTGGACAGGCTGGATAAATGGGCTGAATCTAATGGTATGATGTTTAACAAGTGCCGGGTCCTACACTTTGGCCACAACAATCCCCTGCAGCACTACAGGCTGGGGACAAAGTGGCTGGAGAGTGACCAGACAGAGAGGGGCCTGGGAGTTCTAATCAACTAACTAGAAATATAGTATTACACTCCATTGCACTTTCTTTCTGAACTGTTTTCTTACATCGAAACTTGCATGAAACTCTCATATCAATTCTAAACTAACATATTCAGTAAGCTGTTGGCTCCACTTTTTTCCTCATTTACCTTAAATACACTTTATTTTAAAACTGAGATAATAAAGGAGACACTAAAGGAGACACTAAAGGATTTTAAAGGAGACACTAGAATTTAGCTAGTGTAACATGATTTACACTTCCAAAAAATAAGTTGCTTCTGATTTACCATCTGACTTAGATAGCTCTCCCCTCTGTATTAAGAAGGAACAAATACTTTCTAAGGTGTTCATGAATCAGTCAGGTCTAGATTTAGACAACTTAATTCTTGTCAATCAGAAGTTAGAAGCGTAGATGTAGGGATTGATTCCTGGCTCTGAAGAGAAGCAAGGTTGATGCTTCTCCGTTTATTCATTTTAAGACTGGTATTATGCATTGAAAGAACATCTCTCTGAGTATAGAGTGAGTCTAAACTGGTAGTTTAGACATGATGCCTGATGTTTAGAAGACTAATAGCAGGTGAGGTTAATTCAACCCTCAGAAAGTATGACTGGGACCAACTGTGCTTACAGTCTGTTTTCTAAAAGGTCATTGTTATTCATGATAAGCCACAGCACAAGTAACTGCAAATGATTCCCAAACCTTGTAAAGCGACAATTCACTGCATTTCAGCTTATTTTGGGGCAGTCCTTTGCTTCAAAGAAATATTGGCTTATCTGTGATTCAATGTATCTCTGATAAGTAAGGCTGTAAAGGTCTTTAACATTTGTAAGTGGCACATTTTTTTGATTTATAGCCTAGGCAAACTGTTTTCTCCTCAAACAGCTATACAGACAATGTTCATCACACTATTTAATGAGGAATAGCTGGAAAAGTATCTCCAATAACAAAACACTGGTCATTGAAGGATAGTAAATTCTTAAAAATTAAAGTTTTAGAAATAAGCATTTAATCTTGTGTTTCCAAAATCCAGAAACTCCAGTTCAGTTAATGTTTGTGGAATGTAAGTGTCCACAAAAACAATGAAAAAGAAAACAAACCAACATTCTGAAGACAGCTATCTTTTCCCCTGTCAGCCCAGTTCCAGATAAATCTTCAAATATATATACATATTTATATTTCTTTTTTTTAAAGCATTGTCAGACAGATACTTCTCTAAGCTTTACCTTGCTTGCTGGTAAATTTGGATGGAAAGAATCATTGGTCACAGCACCAAGCCTGTCTGAGTTCAAGAAGTATTCGGTTAATGCTTTCAGGCACATGACGTGATTCTTGAGTTGTCCTGCACAGAGCCAGGAGTTGGACTAGATGATCCTGATGGGTCCTTCCAACTCAGCATATTCTATGATTCTGTGAATCTGTGATTTGATGTGTCTGTTATGCTCGTCTTCTATCTTCTTTATGTTTTTATACCTTGGCCATCTCTTCAAGGACATCCCTGGAGAGGATTCTCTAACCATAAAAGTATTTGAACAAGGATTCAGTACATGTGTTTACACATTTTGATATGATGTACCTAAATCTCTTTTTTATAAATTAGTTTTATTTATTTTTTTATCGTCTCCTCTTTATTTTCTTCTAACACAATTTCAAGTTTTTGAAATGTGCCTTCTTATTTAAAAACTTTCTTTACTGGGTTTTTTTAGCCATGCTGACTTTCTTATTTCTGATGTTTCTAAAGTAATTTTGGCAAATGGTGCACATTTGGTTTGAATTTCTAATGTGCTATCTGCCAGTATTTTACAGTTTGGGCTTTTTTTTTTCTCTCCATATTTTTCTCATTTCTAATGTAATTCTTCTTTTTGAAATTAAGCACTGCTACAGTGAGTGTATAGCTTTTCTTATTTCTGAATAGATAATTGGTATTTATTGATCAGGATTTTTGAAAGTAAATTTTAAATCAGGCAGGTCTGCAAAGCTGCCATTCATTTTGCCTGAAAAACAGTCTTAGTTTCACCCTTGACAAGTTATTTCACTCCAGTCTATATTATAGTAGATGGAATCTCATTACTGAGTTTTTCTCCTTAACTTCTAATCACCTTTATCCTCTTAGAGTTGTTATTACTGTTTTAGCTGAGCAATCTTGGTACTATATTTTTCCTACTTTGTCCTTGAATTTCCATACCTATAAAGATTTTATGTTGCTTCTTATTCACCTATTTAACTGATTCGATGGCTATTTACAGATGAAACTGTGCCAAATTAGGATAAAACATTTTCAAAATATGGCAGCGTAAAAGAAGTTAGTCAACCATCTCAAAGTCCAATCATTTTTAGATGAAAGGCACTTCTTTTAAAAGTTAGCAGTCTCACAGAAGGGTGATTCTAGAGTCTAATTGTTTATAGAAATTGAATCTATAAATATCATATGCAAATGTGTGTTAGTGTAGTATATAATTCTGTGTATTGATATTTACTGTAATCATGTCCCTCTGGGTTGGGGGTCTCTTTAAAGCTTCTCTAATAGGAAATAACTTAAATACTGTTAAAGATATCTCTGCTATGGGAAGATCCCAGGGAAAGCAGATGACAAAAATATCAGTGGGTAGACTGCAGAAATAGTCTAGAAATCAAAGAAAGCGTGTAGTAAACATAATAAGGATATGAGAGTGGTAAGCAATAGCTTTCCCGTGCCTCATTTCTTTTAGTCCAGAAGGAAAATATGAACAAGACTTTGCATTGTGTTGCTCTACTAATTGGAGAAACATTTTTCTCAGTTTGTCCCAAAATCCCCCAAAATAAAGAAATTGAGTACACCAAATTGGAGTAAAAAAGAGAAACTTGACCTAACTTAGAAGAAAGGCAGTCCAGGAAAAAAAATCATTCTACCTCTGGAATAGTTGGAGAATTTTACAAACGAGAGTATGCTTAAAATCCAGAGGAGATAAGAGGAAAACGGAAAGGTTGAGAATACCTGGAGCTGTCTCCAACAGATAACAGTAATATTGCCTGCTGTTTCCTGCAAGTGAAGCTGAATTGCTTTCTTACTTTCAAATTTAGCAGTATTAGAGTATTACCCTCAAGAAATTGAAGTTTGGATGAAAAATCCCAATGTAAAAAGTGGCTTTCAATTCTCCATTTATTGGAAAGGAAAAAGCCTTTGTGTAAGACATCTCCATTAGAGTTCCCTGATTTGTCATACAGCTCTTAATGGAGGATGTTTAACTCGCCTTTAAGTTCTGCTATTATTTTGCTCTAACAAAGCAGATAGATACAAAGAGAAACAGATGAAAAAAAAGCAATCTGGAAAATATGGCCCTTTGTTGACATTTGCAAGACTAAAATGGCTAATATTTCTGTCAGCAATAAGACTATAGATTGACAGTCAGCCAAAACAATTACTCTGGATGCAGACTGAATTTACCCATCTGGTATCATCTCATTAGTCTTATCTCTAATTCTTTTTTGAGGTGAGTTCAACTAGATAGCAGTTTCATTTGTTGTGTGGGTTCCCTCTGGGCTCCTCAGTAGTTCAGTGGTGATGGTAGCATGCTTGCTAGGATTCTGATAGTACACAAGGTTGTACACTTGCTAGCAAGGAGTACCCTCTTCAGCTCTTTTGCTTACGGTGCTGTGTCAATTGCCATTTTCATTAATGGTTCCAGGTTACCGGAACCTGCTAAGAACTTATAACTTCCTACCTGTGTTTAACCTCACAGTCAACAGGCAAGTGCTAAACCTAAATTCCTAGGGAATCTGTGCATTGGGAAGTCCACCAGTCTATATGGGAAACAAAGGCCTGTGTGAACTTCATGGAGCAAGGCATTAGCCTGTTCTATTTGTGGACTGAAATGGCCATTGCAGTGATGAGTTTGCTAAAGGATATTACAAAAAGTATAGCAATTCATAGAAAGTTTTATTGTTTCCTGCCCCAACATTTGGCTGTAGAAAATACAGGTATATTCCAGTAACCAAGCAATATTTTCATATTTGTTTTACAAATGAGCTATGGACTATATGTTTATAATAAACCCAGTTTTCATGAAAGCATCAATTATCATGAATAACTTTAACTTTTCCCATTCCCTTCCAGAAACACCAGATTTATGGGTCCCCTTAATTATAAGGGTGAGCAATGATCCCCTGAAGCAAAACGGAGTTAGTGTATGACATTTGATGAAATACCATACAATGTCTCATAGGAGACTGTATGTCACTGTAATTCAGTGCTGCACATTTCCTGGTGCCTCTGCATTGTGAAGTGATGAAAATTCATTCTTTGCTTATCAGCAGAGGTAAAAATACTCTTCTTAAGTTAGAAGAAAGAAAACATCAATAATTGAAGATCTATCTTCACAATACTGGTTATTTTAATGAAATTTAAAGATGAACATATTTTTATCGAAATTATAAACTCACAAGGCAACACTCTTATAGCCTGATTTTTTAGTCAAAATTGGCTATGTTTAATAAGTATAAAAATGCACTATACATCTTTCTACATGTATATTCTACATATTTATCAGTAGAGGTAAATTTCTGCAATAATCTCATGGAGATAAAATATAAATAATTAAAAACCTGTCCTTCTGAAACAGGATTAGCAATTATGAAATTTAGAGATAGAGCAACTTACTGAAACAATAAATGTTATGCATAGTATAACAAGATCCTATTCTTTGTCTATCAAAATTCACCTTTCTTGATAATCTTCAGAAGAAAATGTATCTGCTTGCATCAGTTGAAAAAGTCTCATATTGGTATTCAGATACAAAAGGATCCAAATTAAACATGATTATTTTCACCTAAATTATATTTTTTAGATTGTCAGAGCTTTTCTGTTGATCTCTGGCTTTTCCAAAGCAAGATTAAAAAACATCATATTCCTTACAGAGACAACTTAATCAGGCATGTGGCTGTGGCAAGCGATCAAAAGCACCAGAATTTCATGAGTTTTAGAAAAAGCAATATTCCAAAGTCACATCTTCAGTCATTGCAATGAAGCACAGGAAAACAACAGACAGCTGTGTCTCTGCTGTCAATCAGGTGTTACACAACAGGAATTACAGCTACTGGGATGGCTGTAGTAGTTCAAAGGAAATGCAGGCCACTTCCACACAAGTCCAGTTTACTTTACATATTTAACAAACTGTAAACTGTGCATTACATAGGAAAAACCTTTTTCTTTGAAGGTCTGTGTATCTAGTGTAGCCAAGATGGTGAAGTCAGAGAGATATGCACAACACATGTTTAAACATGGTTCAGATAGAGAATATGTGAAATCTTCTATCAACCTTCAGACTATTTCATAACAGAGCAGATAGTCCATGAGGACTCTCTTGCAGTTTCCCAGAGGCTATCTTGTTATAATGGCACAGATTTCGTTTTGGAATATCCACAATCCAGAAATGAAGCAGTGAATGTTTCTGTGAAGTAGATTCTAACAACAAAAACTACAAGAGCTTTTCTGTACTTACTATTTCTTTTCTCCACATGCTAAGATGTGAAGATATCAGAAATAAAACCTAAGATAATAATTAGTGAAATCAAAACTTTGGTCTTATTTCATTATCAAAAACTGTCCCTATGCTACCTCGTAGGAAAAGTGGTTTATGCTCTAAAAAGCATAAATTCTAAATACAATTTATATGTTTAGAAATTCTGTCAAAATTATAAGAGTTATGAAGTTTTTCTTAATTCATAGGAACTTCAGACTGGAGTGTTACAGCTCTATCAGTGCAGCACAGTGACCAACTTAATTGGTCCCAGTGGCTGCATCTCTAGTATTAAGTTGAGGAGAGTTAGGGATATGACTGAGCACACTTACCCAGCTTTGCATCATGACTTTGGCCAAGGGTCAGCTACCATTCTTCCAGAAAAACCCCAAACCATGCCTGAGCTTTTACCTGAGTGAGGGAGCATTCTCAACAGGCAATTTGGAAAAGCTATCATGTTATGGTGGATAAGAAAGTCCAATTGTATGGATGCAATCCATAACATATCATTTGCCTCAGAAGCTAGAGAGTGGGTCTGGACTGTTTCCTTTCTCAGTATAGACATAGGTGGCAAATACCTGCTGGGGGTGTACAGATTTTGGGGCCCAGGCACAAAAGTCACTCTTTCCCACACTATGTGATTCTACTTTTTCTTCTGGAATTGCTTTCTCTTGTCACAGTGCGCTGGGTAGACCAAAGGTGATGTCTCTCAATTCTTGTGTTTGTCAGGCTATAGCTCTCTCCCTGTCTCAGTTTCTTATCCACAAATCGTGCACTGTAGCCATTGCATTTTCCCCCCCTTAATTTATATTGTCAATTTAGAATGTATGTTGGCTTTGGACTGAAATTATCTGCTGTAGGAAAAAAAAAGACTCGCGTAATTTGGGGTCACTTTAGAAGCTGGAAGCATACAGAGGACACAGAGTAGTACACGCGGTCTTTAGTTCAATAAGGAGATTGCAAAGCAATCACAGACAAGTATTTCTGTATTTCCTTTTGGAATGTTGTCAAGCTGACAACCAATATTAAATCAGTTTGTGTTCTCTCTGTTCCAAGGGGGAGACTGCCTCAGAACTTTCCTTTATGGTCATTAAAACATTCAGATGCAAAGACAGAATTTCACTTTGTTGTTTGCTCACATGCCTGCAGTGTTTGTTAGCTCATACAGTTCCCTATTCCCCACTTGGTATTTACTGCCTTATGTACTTTTAAAGCCAATTTCCACAGGGTCTTATGTTTTGTTGCCTAAGCAGATTGAACTGTACAATTACCTGGGAGCAAAGGAGAAGAATTTCCTCAGTTACTGATTTAATTTTTTATTTTCTGTTTTAGGTTTTTTGAACACCAGCTTACTCCCCTTTGGACTTACACAGAGTCTACCTTTCAGCTTACTTTTGTTCCTTTGTGGCCTATGTCCTTGGGATACGTGGTCATGCTGTAGAAGCACTTGAAAGCTCAGGATGTGTCTTGAAGGAAGTTGTACAGTGCTTATGGTAAAAGAGATCATAGTATTAACAAGGAATTACTTTTTGTCATCTGATGTCCCAAACAATAAAATTCAGATCACTACTGGGTTGAAATTCTAGAAAGGAATAGGTATAGTGTTAAAAAGCAGATGTTATACCTTGTCTGCAAGATATAAAATGACATTGATAATGCTTAAACAAATTTACCAGTAGTCATTTACATTTTTTGTATCATTTTTAGACTGTAGGCCTAAATTGCCTCATCTGATTTATCTTCTAAATTCCAGCTTAATTTCCCACAAACAGATTTAATTTCCTCTACTCGGTAATACACAGTAGAACTAGCAAAGTATTTGCTTTTGTTCCCCAACAAATTTAGAATAGTGCCAAGACATCTGAAGTTTTCTCAGGCAGAAAGACCAAATGAACTTACATCTAGGGTTCATTAAAGGTTACATTATTTTTCATAAGAAAATTATAAGTGAACTCATAATCCTCGTTTGAAAATACAGTGTGCTATATGCAAAATAAAAGCAGAATATTTTTTTATTTGCTGTCTGCTACTCTGCAAAAAGTTTTACAAATATGCATTTTCCTAGTGTAGTCCTCTGCAGCAGTGGCATTTCCATATCATTCAGTGAAGGCCCAAGATAATGTTTTTTCTTTAATAACAGAGATTTAACCTAGCAAAAGTATAGTTGTAAATACAGCAGAATACACAGTTACTGACAATAAGTGACCCTTTTTTTAGAGTTAGGCAGAATGCTGCAGCTTACTCCCATGTTGGTGTGCCTACATACACCCTGCAGAACACTAGGAGGTTAGGATGATTTCTTTCTTTTGGGGTAAAAGAACTGAGAATTACCTCTTAAAAGTTTATGTGGCAAATTACATTCTGGCTAGCCAACTGCTAACCAATTAGGTGTTAGCTAGTACTCCTAAATTGCCGCAAGAGAGGAGCCCCGAAGAAAAGATTCAAGGACTCCCTGAAACAACATCTCAGCCTTGGCCATATTGATCACCATAATTGGTCCACTCTGGCCTCAAATCGGGAGGCCTGGAGACACAGCATCTATAACGCTGCGGAAGCCTTTGAGAACACACGCAGGATCACTCTTGAGGAGAAAAGGCAACGCAGGAAGAACCGTGTCTTGCGGAATACACCATCTAAGGAGTCTTTCTGTTGTGCCTTTTGCAACCGGATATGTCTGTCACGTATTGGCCTCATAAGTCACCAACGTGCCTGTAACAAGTGTGGATAAAGCCTTCCCAAATCTTCGTTCGCGAAGCCCAGCCATGATGATGAGTACTCCTAAATAATAGCTGAAGAATAAGTCATTTTCCCTGTCTCCTATGTTCTGTCTCATAAATAAAGAAGTCAGTTCCTTGCTCTTTCATGGTCATTTAAAAGAAAAAAATCACATTTGCAGTACATCTACAAGGATTATTGTACAGAATCATCATAAATTTGCTTTGCTCATTTGCCAAAACAGCAGGATACTAGCATGCATCAATCAAGAGAGGGTAGCTCTAATTAGACATTAGTGACATATTGAGGTAAAAACAATACATCCACACCTGATATTGCATGAGTGTTTCTCTGCATTTTGTTGTTTGATGTGTAGGCAGAACGTGCTTGTGATACTGTATGAACCCTAGTTTCTTTATCAAGACCTATTCTGGACAGACTATACTATTAAGTGACAGCGAATATTGTTGTAAGAGTACTACAGACAGGTAGCCGAAAAGAAACTGCTGTTGAAGCATGAATTAGTTTGCAAAAATTCTCTCTATAAAAATATGCATATACAAAGTGGTTATAGGGAAACTATGCCAAAATATAATTAGATGTTGAGACTGTCCATTTCACCACACTGGCTCTGGAAATTCTCCACAATGTTGCCCCAAGACAAAGAGTGACTTCCAATGACACAGATGGAAACCATTTTTGAACATTTAGCAAACCTGGAATTTAAATATTGTTTGATGTGACAAATAGGTGAAAATAAATGACACTTGTCCCTCAGTGTAAAAAGAAATAGAGGATAATATCTATCTAGCATCATAGACTACTTTTCATTTGCAGGTCTCAAAGAGTTTGCAAAAGGAGGTCATGAAGACTTAAAAGCTGTTTGGAATTTATTCAAATGTGACAGAATGGAAGATTTGTCATATTTATATTCTACAAAGTAGTTTCTGAAGTGCTGTAGAGGATAATACACTATAAGACTTGCCAGTGAAAAACGTATTAGAGCACACAATAACCACAAAATATAGTGGAGACAAAGCATCTATTTTAATGTTTTTCATGGCACATTTTGTGGACATTTTTTTTAAATTTAGCAGAATATAACTGTTTATATATTTGTCTGTCTGCTAAGAGGGATTACACTCCTTTTCTAATATAAGCTAAAATAAATGTTCTTTACAAATCAGGGTTAGATGCTGAAGAGTATTGAATATATTGTGAAATCCTGGTTCTGAATCATATCCATAACTCAGTGTAATCCCTGGCTTTTACTAAAGCTGGTATATGGATTGTTTTAGTGGGTGTTTCCTGTGGAATGGGTCTTTGTGCTGAATGTTTCAGTGAAATGTATTTTTCTTGGTTGTATTTTACTCCTGTAAAAAACTTTTGCCAGATTATCTTATTTTTCTCACTAAATTAAAAATAATTTCTCTTCAAGAAGAGTGTGTGACTCTTTCTCCAGATGTTAATTAGAGGTTATAATGAACCAAAAGGCTTTAAAAAAGTCTTAAGTAAAAAATGTAACCGCTCCGGGTAGTTTATAGCTTAATCCGTAACACAACATATATACTTAGTTGATTGTTGTATTCAGAAAAATTCATACCTCTTTAAAGATTTCTTAAATGTTAGATAGTCCAGATTATAGCAAACCAAATGAGAAACATGACTCATATTTCAACAGTGAGGTTTATGAGCACAGATACAGAAACTCTGTCCAGGTATGAGTACTTGTTGGAGGTGGAATATTTGTTATGCGAATAGTTGCAGCCAACAATCTGATGTCATACCATTTCAGAGAAATCCTCCAAGTATAATTGCTTCTGAGATATTCTTAACAGTAAGAGGTTTTTTTAATACAATAATTCTTGATACTATTTTCCTAATTGCCAAATTCCTATTCTTTCCTACTTATGCACCTTGTAGGAATAAAATGGACAGCCAAAATCATCTCAGCCAAGATGGTACTTAATTTCTTTTGAGCAGCTTAAATAAGTCCCTTTACTGCGTGAGGCAAGATTTCCTCTGATTCAAAGCATGTCTCCTTGTTCTGATTCTCTCAGAAATCTCGGTATGCTTTTACTTATTTATTTAGCTGGCATTACTCATCATGTTGGGTGCATCCCAAACATGAAAAAATAGTCTATTCCATTCCATTCCATTCCCTTCTTTGCCATCACTCAGACTAGGACTGGAACCATTATACAAGGATTAGCAATGGGTTGCAGTGCTGTTAAATACATTGCTTAATTTTCGGTGGAGACCTGCAGTCAGATCTTGCTCTGATGACCATTGAGAACATCCTCATCTTTGCTGAAAGCATAGAAAGCTTGGGAATTTACGAGAGAGACTGCCTCACAAAGCACCTACAAATAAGGGAAAATGTCTCTTACCCAAAGTGCTGAAGTATTTTTAAGATCTTGGCTTTAGTATCTCAGCCTCATGCTAAAATAGCTGTCTGTCTCCTGCTGTTTTGTATGCAGCTGAAGTTCTAGATCTTAAAAAAAAACAAAGGTGATTTTTTTCCTACATCTTACACTGGACAAGGATTAAAATATCTTTTTAAACTTAAGGCAACAAATGCTAGATTTGTGAGATTAGGAAAGTTCTGGACAACAACTCACACCTTCACTCCCCAGAAGTTCTTTGTTTGAGGATCTTTAGGTTATCATGGCTTTGATCATACTTAAACTGAGATTTATTGTATATTTTTTTTTAATTTAAAAATTCTGTTCATTACTATAAGACACATACTTGGTAACATTGGACTAGTGTTTGAGTTACATACAAAGGAAATCTTTGGATATGAAATGATTTGATATACAATTTAGTAGCACAGGACATTGTACCCATACAGTAATTGCCATGGGAAAAATGTGAATATTGAAAAATATGAATATAAACTATGAATAGAAAAATTGCATTATGCATTAACCAATCTGCTACACAATAGCCATATTCATATGAGTGGATCTTTTAGATTAAACACATAATGTAAAAAATTGAGCAAAAGAGAAAAGTGTCCAGAAAAGTTGATTTTTCATTTAGTTTCTCTGATAGTACATAAATATTTACACAGTTTCTAAGTTGACTAATTCAACCCATTGAATTAACAGGAGCCAGGACAATGGTCTCATTAATTTTTCGTAACAGTTATCAACTAAGGGTATGCCCAGAATATGATCACAATTGTGGACAAAATGCAAATTTTTTGCACCAAACCTTTTTTGTATATTTAAGAACATGCTTAATTCCTTTCCTAAGTAGAAAAGATCTTAGTGGTAGTGATTTTTCTCTGTCAAGGCTTGTGTCCCTTTGGTATTGATATCTGTCTTTTGGAAATTTTAATGTTTAGGAGTTGATTGAAAGTTTCAATTTTCAGGTTTCTCATTAACTTGTAAATTTTACAGTCAGGATGGGATGAACCTACAGCTATCTTCTCACTTCCTTGACAAAGTCTAGCATAAACGCTTTGCTTAATTCAGGTTTCTACCTCAGGTGAAATCTCCAAGGGTCAGACAGAGAAAATGTCCACAGTAATTAACTCTTTCTGTTAACAAGATCACTTTTATGAGTTCTTTACTAATGTGGGTAAATCAAGTCGCTCTCTCATATAGAACTTTATAGACTGTTGTCTTTGGGTCCAGTTTGCACATGAATCTGCATTCTTAAACTGTACATATTACCAGGTACCATTCATATCTAACATTGACTGGCCCAACATAAACTTGCAAACAGCTGCACTCCGGTTGTTTCCCTTTTGAAACCTTCAGGGGGGTTTTTGCAGCTTCTGGTGCATTAGAATACATGCCCAACCCTACTGCACTTGTGAAATGTTTGTTTTTCACAGTTGTCATAATAAGTATTTAGGTCCTTGAACACATCTTCTCCATTAATCTTTTGACTAAGAAGTGTCTTTTTCTAATTTAGCCTTTCTTGAATGTCTAAGTCTCTGCTTTATTTTCCCATCCAGAATAGTCAAGGACCATGATGCTGTTACTCCATGTATGTGTCCAGTTTCTGAGAGCACCACCAACCCTGACTGTCCCAGCTCACTTCTCCCAGGATCCACCACCATCCCACAGCCCAACTCCAGGTCAGCCCCCTGGGGCCACCAGCCCCTGTTGCAGCAGGTCCAGTCTCCAGCTTCCCACAGCCTGGCCCTGCCATGTGTGAGCCCATATCCTGGCACAGCTCCAGACTGTCCCCTTCCCCAGTGAGGTGCCTGATGTGCAGGGCTGGGACTGCATCAGTGCCACCAAGCCACTCTGCTTCTGGCTAGGGCAGTGGGACAGGCCCTAGCTGCCCAGCCATGCCCTGCTACCCCTCCATGGCGAGTTTCCGTGGCTCCTGGCATCTGATCCAAGGGAGCCGATGGCTCCTGCTGTGCCCTGGGAGAATGCTCCTCTTCCTGCAGTGAAACCTAGTTCTTTGCTGAGGCTGTAACCAAATACCCAGTGCTGTCTCATGATCTTATAGAAAAGAAGTCTACACTTTTTTTAGAATCTGGATTTAAAATCTAATTGTTAGCTCTTAACATCTTCAAAGAAAAAAATAAATGACACAAGTGTTTGGTATATCCATAAATTGATTTCATACTTATCCACATTTATAATAGCATTTTAAACATTCTGACATTTCTTTTGTTAATGAACCATATCAGTATTTTAGTTTTAAATGCCTTTTTTTTTACATAAAGGATTAGAAACATTTTCCCACCTACAAATTCATGTTTCTGGAGTAATCCCCCTAACAGGGTAGCCTGTCAGATAGATAGCACTCAGGAAATTGTTCACCAATTTTTGCTTCAATGATAGCATGTCACTCTGGTGATTTTATTGAGACATCAGTTCTAACTTTGAGAAAGCTCGTATTTGTATGTCATCTCTGTTCTTTAGTTATCTGTCTGGAATTGGTACTAAAAATTTCATTTCACATTTCTTGGTTTATTTAGAAAACCCCAAATGCCATCTATTCAGTGAAAAATGTTTGTTGTTTTGGGGCATAAAACACCATTCTATGTTAGTCTCTGAGATGAACAGGGAGAACTGACTCAAACCATAGTGCTGCAGAGGTTAGAAACTGCTAGATGTCCACACTGACAGAAAGATTCAAAATAGTAAGGAAGATTAGAAAAGAAAAAAATTCGTAGAAGTCTTTGGTGAAAAACATGTATACTTTGTTCTCAGTTTTCATGGAATGTTCCTGTTAGAAACAGGACTGGTTAGGGCAGAATTCTCCTGAGAAGGGATGGTTGCTCTTTCCTTCAGCAGCTGCTCAAGGAGGAAAGGTCACAAGAACGGCTTGACATGAGAAAGAGAAGTGATCAGAGAGGCACAGCAATGACATGGGGCATGCAGTTAGTACAGACACTGACAGGCTACTGGAAGGAGAATGGAGAGACAGAAAGGATTTGGGAGTCATGAAGGGTGGAAAGAGTATGCCATGGATCAGAGAAGACTGTAGATTTTGGTGCATCTCAGAAAATCTGTAGTTAGGCAGCCAAAGCCAAGTCAGCAAGTACAGGTTCATGAGGCAAGCCTATAGTATCCAAGAACAGCATGGTATAAAATCCCAAGCTATTCATATTTTACCTGAGAAAATTCCTTAGAGTACTTGTTACTTAAGAGTGAATTATGCTAGTTTATATTCTAAAATACAATCCAGTCTTTTTTGAATTTAAAAGCCATTCTTGTCTTCCAGGATATCACAGAAAGAAAAGAGTCTATACAGAATTGCCTCTCAAACCTATGGGTTTCTATCCCACTGTCAGACAGGAACAGCTCAAGCCTTTCAGAAAGGGACAGCCTGGAGAGCTGAGCTGGATATTGCTTTCACCTTGGCAAAAAAGGTTCTTTCAGGAGGACCCACAGATATCTGGCCTGCATTTTGCTGTATATTCGGTTTATGTGGCAAGTTATAACGGAGGGGAGTGGGAGGGGAAAGGACTTCAGGAGTGGCTTCTTTGAGAAGATGATAGAAGCTAGCTGCCTGTATTTTGGACAGCCAGTGCCAGTTGGCTCCAAGATGGACCAGCTGCTGGCCAAAGCTGAGCCAAATAGCAATATTAGTAGTAACTCCGTGCTAACACATTTAAGGAAGGGAAAAAAACTGCAGTATAGCAGCAGCTGGTAGAGAGAAGTGAAAATACGTGAGAGGAACAAGTCTGCAGACACCAAGGTCAGTAAAGGATGAGGGCAAGGAGGTGCTTCAGCTGCCAGAGCAGACATTGTGCTGCAGCCCCTAGTTGGACCTGTGACCCTGTGGAGAGAGGGGCCATGCTGGAGCAGTCTTTTCCTGAAGGACTGTCTCTCATGGAAAGGCCCTGTGCTGGAGCATTCATTAAGAACTGCATCCTGGGGGTAGGTCTCACACTGGACAAGATCATGAAAGACTTTCTTCCTTGGGAGGGACCCCATGCTGGAGCACAGAAAGAGCATGAGGAGGAGTGAGCAGCAGAAACAATGTATAATGAACTGACTGAAACACCTGCTTCCCTAGGTCCCTAGGCCACTCAGGGTGAGAAGGTAGAGAATGGAATTCACACCTGAACCAAAAAAGAAGGGAAGGGTGGGGAAAGTTGGGGGTTTTTAGATTTTTTTAACTCGTTCTTATTTCTTGTTACGTTACTCCATTATTAATCGACAATAAATTAAACTGATTTCCATAAGGTGAGTCTGTTTAGCCTGTAATGGTAAGTTATTTCCCTGTCCTTATCTTGTCCCAAAAGCCTTTTGTACTTTTTAATCTCCCCTTGTATTGTTGATAGAGGGGAATTGATAGAGCAGCTGGGTGGGCACCTGGCGACTAGCTAAAGTCAACGCACTACACAGCATGAGAATGTCAATACTTGCCATCCTCTTAAGAGAGAGGAAGAGAGTCATGAAGGCAGTGAAGCAGGCAGAAGCAAGGTGGGTAACGGGGTCAGCTTTATCAGCTTACAGAGACTACGTGATTTTAAGTCATGTTGCTATTCTAAGAAGATTGAGGAAATTATGCTTAATGTTAGTGGCCTTATGCAACTTCCATTTGGTACAAATGAGTAAGGAATCTCCCAGGTTGCTCAAAACAGACAAGTTTTTAAGCATTCTTTATGCTGAAGAAAGCTGGATTGTAAAAACTTGGCAAGTCGCTTAAATTTTGGAATGAAATTTATGACCTGTTGAAACTGTGTTTGAAACTGAGTAGCAAGAAAAAGAAAGTGAGAAACAAATAGTGTTTGTTGTGTTATGGAGGGGAAAGCTTCAACTATTGAGGCCCATCTGTTCCATTAAAGAGGCCTGTGCTAAAAAATGTAACCTCAAATAGGATGTCAGACCAGGGGACTTAACAGAGTAAAAAAGGGGCTCAGTAGAGCCATATAAAATGAGTTGGATTCCATTCAAGATTATGATGCTGAAATGGAAGCATCTACATGTGTTTAAAACAATTTTATTCAGTGGAGGCTAGTCAGTACTGGGGTTCCTGAGGGTGATTCAGTTGTCCACAGCAGGAACCTAAGAGGCGTCTATTTTTGCTACCTCAGTGTAAAATATTTTGTGCAATTGTTATTGAAAATAGCTGCTCTGTCTCTCATGACCAGAAATGTGATTTGCATAGTGAAATCCCCACTATGAACTAAAAATGCCTAGGATCTCATTCTAGATGAAATAAGTAACAGACATAATTGATTTCTTATATATCTCCAATCTGCCAACAGAGTAGATTCCGTGAATCTTTCTGATTCTTCGTAATCATGCAGCTTCTGCATAGCGAGATTCTTTTAGAGTATATATAACTTTATGCTGTGAATAGGGTACAAAGGACTTTTGTATTTTGCAGATTTTGAATTTTAATTTATGAACGTTATATTTCCTTTATATATTTCCCAATATTTTTATATTTACTTCACATAGAACTAATCCAGTTTATTCTAATTATATAAGTAATTGAACAAAAAGACTATGTGCATTCAAAATGCGAAGAAAATGGAAAAATATTAATTTGGTTATGATGAGAATTTCTTTTAAGATTACCTGATAAATCGTTCCCTCTTATTTTGTGATGTGCTCTTGAATCTGATTTAAATGGTTACTGTAAGGGTATATTTTAAATGGAAGTAGAAACTTGGCCTACATATTCACAACTGAGCCTGATAAGCTGTAGAAAGTTAACACTTCTATTCCATTTGTAGAAAGAAGACTAACACTAATCCTATATTTATGTAACTCCAATACATATTCCTCTAGATATTCAAATAAATTGGTCTGGAATAACCTGGACCTCTAAAATGAAAGAGGCTTTCTTAATATTTTAGTGTTTATTGTATTTTTTTCATGGGTTATATTTATAAGAAATATTTTGATCTGAGAAGAATGAGTATAATTGATTCTTAATTTAGTTTTGGCATTACTTTTTCTGCAGAATGAGAAACTTATTTTTATGGAAAAAAATTGTTTCCTTCTATATGCTGGACTACTTCAGTTTACCATATGAAATTTTGCTTTAGGGAAATTCAATATATCTCTGTAAGCTATTACAACTTTAAATTAGTTCTTAAAGACTTAATAGCACTTATTATTTTAAATAAACCTAATTAGATCAGGCTATTTCAGTGTAATTTTATTTTAAGTGTATTAGTTGGTTATCCACAGCTGACAAGGACAAATGAATTCTGCTCAGGGCAGTCTTTCATCTTCATTGATCCATGCTAAAAGACTAATATAAGTTCTACTGAAATATGTTGTGGGCCTAAAAACAAGAAATAAATACATTATAGGGAGGTTAGCTAAGAACTGTAACCATTGCTATTGTTTGGACATGTTTCTTTAAGATCTGGGCACTAGAGACAAACAAATGCTCATGGCTTATCTAATAAAATGTTTATATTTTCCTCCACTAAAAGAGATTTTGCATCACATGGTTCAGAATCTTGAATTGTCAGTAGCCAGTTTAGATGGAGAGATAATAAACAAAAACATAAATTAATTTTGCTTCCTCAAGTCTTGCAGGAATAAGGAGAAACATTAGGAATAATTGATATGACAGGATGAGAGAGATAAAAAGAGATGGACTGGGAAGTATTTAATGACTCTTTGTGGTATTATATGTGTCACACTTTTTGTGCTACATTAAAGTTTCATTATTTTCATATTTCTTGTGTTCATATTTTTCCATCCTCTTCTTTCTGCTAAATTTACCAAGTAATACAATGTGGATAATAGAGAGCTATTGCTGCAAATGTCATTGAATCTGTTACTGGACCGAAAAAAAGATTTCAGCCAGGCCTTTCTCTTCATAATGCTTTTTCAATTAGTGGTTTTGGAATTCTATACAATGTAGACTCACTCTTTTAAATAATCGTGTAGTTCTGAAGAGAAATAGTGAGACTTCCATTATGTAACTGTTAATAACATGAATCAATTTCATTTGGCCAAAGAAAATTATTGCACTAGTCTTCTTATTGAAGAAGTTTATTCCTCAGGGCTTGTCTTCTACAGGCTCTTAAAACAAATGGATTACCTTTGCTCCTCTGAAAAATAACAGACATAATCTGGGAGATTTAGGCTTCCCTTATTTCAATCTTATTTCTTCCATCTATGTTCTTTTATCTTTGCAGCCTACACACATAGCTCAGTGTTTTAGTTGTTTGGAAAAAACATTATGTCTTTTGTCTGAAGTTGTTTTCCCGGGATTTTAAATTTCTGGAGAAGATTTCTAACAGTGTTTTTCTTAGATTTTTGAGACTCTAATAGACTTCTGTTCATTAGTGAATATATTGTTTATGTTTTAAGCTTGAAAAGCAAAATCTGATTTATTAAATAAGTAATACTATGTGTAGATTATGGACACGTCAGGATTTGTTGGGAAACTGGAATGCGTATTAAGTACATAATAAATGGAATACTGCCCTTCACTGCCAGCAGGAACTAAAGTAACTCAGAATTCTTCACTCAATTAAGATAAGTAGAAAGTTGACTGAGATAATAGCACTGATGCTCTCCTGATGATGCTTTTTTAATTTTTACATAATCAAAATTAAAAGGGCCCTTTTCTTATTAATAATTATGTCATATGATTCTTTCAGTGATTGGTTGCAGGCAGTTTGCTATGATCTCAAATATTTAATCTGGACATGCTCTGAAATATTAAAATACGCCCCCTATATAAGCACCCTTTAGAACAGAGAATAGAAAACCGCGTCCAGAATTCATAAGAGCTATATTAGTCATATTCAGCCATAGAAGCTATATAGTTACTGACACACACTTTATTACTTTTAGATTATAGCTTTCTCTTCACTCCACTGTCCATAGAATACATAATTTCACTTTTATGTTTTTTTTAATCATTATATCCCAAGTCACTGTCAATACAACAGTGTAATTCACTAGGAAAATCATTGACAGTACTCTACAGTTCTGAATCATCTCAACCTGCATTCACGCAAACATGAGTAATGGACAAAGCTGTTTTGAGGATTGCAAGATTACATATACTGATCAAGTTGCAGGCTTTCTAAATTACAAATTCAGTATCAGGAGAAAATGAGGAAAAAAACTCTTCTGCGTGACAGGTAGTATTTTAAATTATAATTTATGTGAAGTACATTAATTCAGTTAAAAGATGTGCTGAAATACAGACAGCTACTTTTGCATTTGTTTTTATAGATATAGTACAGAAGTGTTTCTGCATTATTATTTACAGACATAACTGTTGAAATATGGTACTAGCATTATTTTCTTTGGAAATTGTGTTTTAACATTATGTTTTATTGAAAAGAAAAGAAACCCGGCCTTTGCAAGGTACAAGGGCCTGAGTATAGAAACCTTTCTGTTCAGCAGAGAAATATGTAGAAAACTTGTCCTTAGAAATGTATCTTTTGACATTTGATTTCTCTCCTATTTTACTGTTCTTTCTGACTGCGTGCAGTGGCCCTGTGTGACAAACATTAAGGATGTTGGCTCCAGAGAAACAGCTTTGTAGCAAATGTGATTCTATGCACTGCATATGAAGCTGTTTTGTATGCAGTGGGGGTAGAAGCACTGGTTCCTTACAGTCACATACAGACATTATGTGTAAAAGACTTTCACATTGATTTTTATTTATTTTTTCCCCTCAAAATTAATCTTCTGTATTTTTCTTACACTTTTCTCCATAGTTCATCCCAGATCAGACTAAAGATTAAAATTTCCTTCTCTCCTTGAGTCTAACAGTGCCTCTGATTTTCAGTGATTATAATTTTATTTCTCTCCATAATCATTTTTTAGTTATTCAGCCTATTTTTAACAACTACAGATGGAAATAAAACGGATCTGAAGAAGAGACATTCATCAGCAAGTAAGTATTCAGGGATTACAAAAGTCTGTTTGATTCTCTAAGCAGAAATGGCATTTAGTATCCAAGTCCCCTCCTAGACAAAATTAGCAAAGGCTGCAGTGAAGTTAATGCCTGCTGGTTGCAAAATTGGAAATTGGTTTCCTGGGGCTCTCTGTAAACTCCTCATTACTTTACTCAATCATGGTTCATTAGTAAGTTAACAGACAGAAGACCAGCAAACGTTGGGATACGTTTAGAGCCAGGATTTCCATCTCCTTGAACATCACTTAAAACTTGAATGTCACAGCAGATTAGATATTGTGTCAAACTGCATCTTCTCAGCTGCAGCACAGACAGTGCACAGATCACGGCCACTTAACCTCTTGAAATTGTCAGGTGCTTTTTATCATGCATTTCAAGGAGTACCACATGTGTTTTAATTCAAAGTAATTCTGATGGAACAAACAAAAGGTCTCAAAAGGCATCCAAAAAAGAAACGAGTTAAAAAATCCTAGTTAACAGTTTTATGTAAAATGAATTTAATGTCTCTTATTAACCAAAACCTAAAACATCCACAGGTGACATTATTGCAGCTAAACGGAAAACTATTAGGTTTCTGGGAAATGTTCACATTTTTGTTACAATATAATTTTGAATTACAACTGAGTGCCAATTATCTAGAATCCCACCTGAGTGCCTGAGTCTCAGTTTTCTATTAACAACCACTGTGTTTCTCTATGATGTTGCCTGGTTTTTCAGGAAAACATGTAGTCTAAATAGTTCAAGTCAGTGAAACGAACAGTATAAAAACAATTTAAAGAATTAGAATGCTTCTGTGCAGCTGTTATTTGTATAATCCTTTATTGCTATAATTTTCATGAGCTTTCATTAATTTTCAAAAGAAAAGGTAAGCTGGGCATTAATTGAAGCAAACTGTTGGTGTTTGGAGTCCCTTTAATACACCGTTCATGGTTTGCAGGGTTAATGGGTATAACCACTGACACTCTCGTTTTTGTCCCATTGCATCAGGTGCAGATAACTGCAATGACTAGCATCACAGTCACCTTATGATGATGCTTATGATTTGGACTATTTGCTAATCAGATGTGCTAGATCCTCATTCCCTATGCAGTTAAGGAAATAAATTTGTTATGATGTCCAAAAAATAGGAAGAGTAGCTACTAGAAGTTTGTAATTGGAGCACTGTGACTAGTTCTCTTCATTGGCTTCATAGGGAGCCAGTGCACAGCAGGGCTAACAGTGTTGTTTCTCATTATTCTCTTGAATTCTCTTGAATTTTTAGTTATGTCCTAGGTAAGAATGAAGCAAAATGTTTGACAGTCTCCAGAGAGTGACTGAATACTTCTAAAGTCCCTTTGTGAGTAGCTTCAGTTTCTGGGGGCTTTTCTGGGGTTACTCAGTGGGATTACTCTATTTGCTGCTTTCAAGTACTACATGTGTTCAGTGGCCTAGATGGTAGTTGGGTGCTCTATTGATTCTAAACAAGATACTTTTTGGAGTCTGAGAGTCAGACTAGAACTATGTAAAATCTGGATGAGTGCCATGGTACACTTCAGAATCATGATCTTTCAGCCATTTGCACAGAGTCCTGGACGCACAACAGCTCCTTTCCAACCTGGGACTTGGATCCCCTTTGTGTGGGAATCAGATAATTCCTGTGTGCTTGGTTTTCTCTCTGGGAGTGCACAAAGGGATGAAGGTGATATAAGACGATGTTTGAAAGGTGGTCTTCAGCTGGTCCTTGGCTTGCCTTTGCCTTGTCTTGGCAAATGCTGTCATTATCACAGCAAGTGAACACACTGTGCTTTCATTGCCAGTCCTATGCTACTTACAGATAACTGTTATTTATTAGTACAAATTCAGTAAAATATGGCAAAGTGCAATTCAGAAAATATGTTTCATACATGGTGCCCAAGGGAAGAACAAAATATTCTCATGCCATCATCTGTACAATTTTCACATAATGAGTTTGTCAGCATACACATATGCTCCTATCTTTATGGGGTTCTGACATCTGTTTGATGGATTATAACCTAATTTACTCTAGAGACAATTGACCTGCTGAGAGTTGGCCTTTTGTCATAAATGTTAACAAAAGAATTAACCACTCTCTAATTTGTTGCCAAGACTTCAGTTGTTCACAAGTCTGTCACAAAGAACTCTCAACTATTGTAATACACAGAAACTAGAAAAATTGCGCAAAAATAAACCATATTGGAAAGATAGATAACCACAGTAAAAGTAGAAATGAAGTTGCTGAATACTTGAAAATTCAAGGTCTGGTAGCTATTAGCATCCTTTCATGAATATACACTTCAGATAACATGCATAATCAGATAACCCATACAAACTCAGGATAAGGGATAAATGAGTGAGTCAGAGCAGATATTGTGACAGACTATCATGCTGTGGGCAGTCGTGGTGTGGGGAAGTCCCTGTCTAAAAAGCAGCCATCCATGAAGATATCAGATTCAGAGAAACAAATGGGAGACATAACAAACGAGATGAAATACATTTTGTTTTGTAGCACACGCAATAAAGCTGAATTAAAATGTTTCTTTATGCATAATGTGCTTGAAAATTTCTTCTTACATAAGTTCGCTGATGAATTTGATATACAGGTCTATGTTTTGGTTAATAATATTTTATCTAGTGAAATTATTCAGCAATATTTTTTAATGTATTTGGTGTGAGGATTATGAATGTACAGACATCAGTAAGATTTTAAATATTGGTTTCTCCTGAAGTAGTATGTAAGCACTTGTTACTTCTTTTTCAATGACTATGAAAGAAACTGATTCATAAATATATTCAGCCCTATTCAGAGGCTTTATTATTGGTGAAATTCAGTCTAGTCACCTCAACTGAATGTTCTTAACACGGACGTGTTTTAAAATTGCCTAAAGGACAATCACCGTTTTTGACCATTATGTTTTCCACTCCCAGAAGGTGATGAATCACATTTGTTAAGTACCTACAGCAGAGGCTTCCAAAGCAAAACTTGTCTGTGAGCACCACATCTGCTCTGTGAAGTGAACCATTCAATGTGCTGTGTGAATGGTGAGTGATAAGGGAATGCTTCAATTCAAACCCTACAATTGCTCTATATCAAATGCTAAAGGGTCTGCAGCCTGAGTGGTAACTCAGTTTTCTATATGTGTTTCAATGTTTTGCAGACTCCAAATCATAAATACTTGCCAGAACTTTTCCTGTTAATCCACAGTTTTCTACCTGAGCATCTCTCAGGATTAATACTACTGGGAGCTCCTATGGCTCCCGCTTTTGAAAACCAGCATAATAAATCAAAGTTTTCACTGTCAGCACGTCAGTAATTAGTGTAACACTGAGGAGAAATTACAGTACACTTAAATTTGCAGCCCTTTGGGTCAGTATTAGAGTGAAGCCAAATTTGCAAAAATTGTTAGAGATCCCATAGCCGTTAAAATAATAGCCCTGATCCTCTGATCTGAGATCCTCCTGGACAAGGTTCTCTAATTTAGCTAATGCTAGCACAGGTTAATCTGTGTTACCAAAAGTGTTGTTGGATGCAGAGGAGATATTCAACTAATCAGTGATTACTATCACTACACTGAGGGTATGGTGTGTAATTTATTCCTGTGGGAAGCAGTTCTGAAATAAAACAGAAAAATATTAAAGTCTGCTTGAGTAGGTGTTACCCTCGTATGGAAAGCAATGATTCTGTAGGCTGGTCACATTTTGCACATCAGAGCAGCAGCCTAGGCTTGGTAGCAGTTGAATTGTTTACTGAACCTGAAAGAACCTATTTAAATAATGAAGTCTTACACTTTGAGTCCAGGTTTTAGAACCCAGTATCAGCTGTATGGTCAATCATTTTTGAGGTTTTTATTTTACAATTCACTACCTTATGTTTTGAACAAATCAACAATTAAAGTCCTAATGAGAAATTCCATTTCCACCCCTGTGTTACTTAAAGCAATCAGTTACTCCACAGCTTCTCGCTTTTGCAAATTAAGGTACTGAACATGAAAACAGTTGGCAAAATAAATCTTTTGCTGTATTAGGTAAAATAGGGTGAATTTGTAGCTAAACTTGATGTGTGGAGTGTGAAAGGCAGAGTAGCCCAATACAGGGTGAACACTTGTATAAAGCTGCCCACAAAATTATATTCTGAGCTATGTAATTTTCTTTTTTGTTGGAGATTGATTTATAAGAACATCAAAAGAATAGACAACTGTAAACAAAGAAAAAGAGAAAAGTTTTCTTAAATATGTTCTATATCTTATCAGAAATCATGCTAATTACAGACCCAAGATTGCTCATTACAATCATAGCTTCTCTCCTGACAGCTGCATAATATTTACATCTATGGAAGTATTTGCAGCCATAAGTGTCATCAGTGCATCATATTGGAAAGCTAGTATGTATTCATTAGATGACTTAGTTTGTGCAAGTTCCCTTTATAGCAGGACCCTGATAGCTACCATAACAGGATTATTTAAGTTGTCTTTGCCAAAAAGTTCTCAGAATAGCATAGCAAACTAGAGATGTCTGTAACCCCTTTTCCAATGGAGCTCCTAGGCCACTATATGGGAGTTCACGACAACCATCTTTGCCAACTTAATTGTCTCTTGTGTGCCAGGAGTTGCTCTTTTGTATGCAACAATTTCATATGCAACAATTTCATATAAATTGTCTTAAAGAGCCAAACTCAAATAAGCCCGACAGATATAGTATCTCATTGGGTGATGAGGACAGCAACATCACTGTGCCTATCTGCCATCATACGGGGCAAGAAAATATTTTCAGGATAATATTTCCCGTGTTCACAGAGCTGTTGTCTCTACATTTGAGAGAAGAAAATAATTTTAATTTCCATATATTGCCTGCTATTTAATAGTTGCTTCTCTTATGTACTGTGTTGCTTCACTTCAAATGGATGCAGAGTGCCGCCAGGCTGACGGACATGCTAGCCACTGCTGAAAGGGGACAATTCTTCTCTGACCTTCCAGTTGATCACATGCTCCCATTTCTTTCCTAGTAGCACAGCTGCAAATCACATCTCAAGAGTGAGGAGTTTCAGAAAACTCTTCACCCTTTTTGTTGTGTTACCTAAGTGCAGACTCACATTATTTCTGCTGTTGGGCCAAGAGATCAGGGAGACCATAGCTACAGGTAGAGAAAAGGGAGGGCAGGGAAGACAGCTTCTGTAGTGGGGATCTCTTCTTAAAGAAGGACCTTTCCTTCAGCCTAAGGTTGTATCCTTCAGCTTAGTTCTGAAAGGGGAGTAACCTGTGCTCAAAGTTTAAAATATATTGGTTTTAAATCCCTATGATCTGAAATCGCTGTGTCTTGGAAAGCAGAAACTGGGAAGAAACCTCACACTCCATACATGGACAGTATATTAATCAGGAATGTGACCCTGGTCTGGAGCTAATTCACAACAAAGACAATTGTCTTTAATTGTGATTTAGTTGTCATGCTAATCCATATTTTATTAATAACTGGTTACTTGTCATAGGCAAGATATTTGCCTATAATGTACCTTATGACAGTGATGAAAGAAAATATTAGTAACAATTTTAGCTGCTTTTCATAGTTGAAGTAGCCTTTTAATACCATTTGCTTTGGCTGAAACATTAAAGAGTAATACTAGATATGAGAGTTACCATGTTAAAGACACCCCTAAGCCCTCCAAAAATCAGTCTCACATCCTAAGACAGTATTATTTTAAACACTTCATAAAATTTGGCCTTTGAGAATAAGAAAAAAATTCATTTGCTGAAAAAATACCATCCTAGCAATGATATACTTTCTATTAAATTTTTCAGGGATGGCATTTCGTCTGCTGTTTCCTTACTAGTATGAACGACTACAAAAATATGACAGAAAAGTTTAGAAGGAGTTTTTTTGCCCACATTGAAGGAATGTGCTATTAGATAAAAGGAAGCATGACATAAATAGAAAGAAAAAGTGAGGGGAAAAAATCCTTTGCTTGAGAAAGAACTCTTTGTGGAAAAAAGTACACAGCCAAGTTTTGAAATCTATTATGCAATTGGAAGTAAGGCATTATGCAATGTTAACTCATGAAGTTTGAATATATATCTACCACAGTAAAAGTTGCTTGTATATTACTACTGTGTGCTGTTCTGTTTCCTAAGAGTATCTGAAAGTCAAATTCACTTCAAAGAAATCTTTAACGAGCATCTCTGTTTACATAATTTTCTGCCGAATCTTTCTGCAGTGCAGGCTGCTTCGCAGCATCTGGCTTCTAAATGAACCCAGGGGTTGGTTGATGGCACACTGTATTCCCTAATATCTGAAGAGTAGGAAAAAAACGTGGTCCCTCTTGAGGTATGTGTCCTGTATAATTAGACGCTGAATTTTTATTTGATGCATAATAACATTATGTGAAAAACTCATAAGAAAATCTGAAATCTCTTGGAAATGAGCAGATTTCAGTTATCAAGACAAGTCTGCTCCTGAAAGTGGAAGATCTGGTAGACTTAGTTTATAAATTTTTTTCCTCTGTAATGAAGCAAAACATAACACATGTTAATAGGGCTCAAACAGGTTTGATCACAAACATCAAAGAAAAACATGCCAAAAGCTATTCCATCCAAAATGAAATAAAAATCCCTGTTTTTTACTGTACTTTTGTACATTTTGGTTTTCTGAATGTGAGTATAGATTTTTTTTATATAGTAAAAGCGTGGATAAACTGTCAGTTAATTCAATAATTTAATTTTTAATTTACAAAAAAAGGTAAAAATATATTGTCCCTTATGTGGAAACACATAAATCGATTTGTGTGAAGAAGTTCTTTAAAAATTTAGGTAGCATCCTGAGTTAAATATCTTCTTTGGTAATGCTCATAACTTATGAAAATAAAAATAACTATAACTCTATTTACAAAAATAATGCATGTAGATATGCATACTCAGAGACAGAAATTAACATAAACAAATTTGCTGGATTCATTGAGTTTGTGACTGGTCTGCTGTATGTTATAAGTGCATACTGAGAAAAGTAGTGCTTAGTCATAACCATCACTACATAATTAAAATATCAAAGACGTGGGAACAAAAAATGTTCATGAACTAAATATTGAGATAGGAATTTAAGAAGGAATTAAGACCTACAGTAAATATACCTGTCTGGCAGTTGCTTTGCATGAGAACAGCAGACGAAAACTGATAATGTGCACCTTGTACCAGTCCTGAGAACTTGTTTCCATGTCACAGCTAGTGCTAATCTTGTCTTCTTGCCAGTTACACCACAGACTCACACAACTTATTGAGCATAAGCTCCAAAAGGATGAGCTGTAGATATGCAACTGTTGGAATCAATGGGTTGCTAATTTTAATCAAGAGCCCTGGGAAGATACTCTTGTGGAAGGATTCGAACGTGTCTGGGGACAAATAGAGATATGGAAATTTATTCTGTCTCCTTATCTGAGGACTGAACACTTTTGCTAAAGTTGTGAAAGTAGTACTATATCTATGAAATCTTTGCCATTTCTTCTGTTATTGTCAATCTGGTTATTGTCAATCTACCTCTGCCCGAAGTACTAGCAAAATTAAGAGTATACAGCTAATAATATTGCACTAGATACATTTGTTTCTCAGGTCTGTGAGTAATGAAAGATATAATAACCTTCCCTGGGACTTTTCTGTTTAACAAAAGACAAAAGTAAAGACGCATATCAAAGCATTGTGCTTTTGGAACTATTCAGGTTAATCTCTAAATTCTGAGATATACAAATTACCAGAAAGAGTATATATTGCTGGTTTTAGTTTCTATAATGATACAATTTCTTAAAATGTCTTCTGAAATCTGCAGAGGTCATGTTGAAGACGATATAGAAGATCTTACTATTCTTTCACACAGGAAGTGTCAGCACTGTATTTTTACACCCTCCAGGGTCTTTTCTGGTGTATCAAGTTAGAACTTTTTCAGAATATTTTTGAAGTGACACTTAAGATATATTAGAGAGTAAATAGGGTATTGCTACGAATTTATGTTGAAGTCACATAGGCCATTTGCTAAAATTTGTTTTCCAAATGAAACTGCATTTTATATCCTGAAACATAAAGATGATTGGAAGAATCAAAATGAATAGCCATTTTTTTCTGTATATATTGTTTCCTTAATGCACAATAATTCACTCCTTGTTAATACCATTGTTTTGTCCACAGTTTGCAAAATACTTGCATTTGAATACACCAGGAAATACATATCACCTTTTTCACATCACAGAGAAGACTGACTGTAGATATAATCTTTACCTTGATTTGTCTGTTGTTGATTAGTGTCCCCAGATGTGGACATAAGAGTGTTACAGTGGATGAAGAACTCTTAAATAGCATGCATATCCTATTCAGTCTTGAGATAATTGGAAGAAAGCAGGTCTTCAGCTGAAGTGGCAAACACATTCGCAAAAGAGTGATCATGGAATAGATCCAGAACAATTTCATAACTATGGCTGGAAATATTTTGTCTCACTGCCAAGATGCTTCTTAAACGTCTGCTGAATAACTTTCCATGAGGTCTTTTTCCTCCATGTAGAGGTCCTTAATTGCAGCTGTTGCGTCAAAACTCTATCAAAATCAGCCAAGAGCTTAGCCATAAAGTTCAATGGAGTTTGGAGTTTGGATCTGGAATGTTTAAGTAGTTCAGTGCTAATGTCTCTACTGTTGGTCTGTTATTAATTTTAAGGAAAGAATTATACATTTCATATTGAGTGAAGTCATATTTTTTTCTTTTCTCTGGGCCAGTGGTAATTGGCAGTCTTGCCCATCTCACTGTGTGAGCCTTGTGCTCTGTAATATTCCCTTTTTTGTGATGTTCAAAAGTGTTACTAAGATATACTTTGGTACTGAGGTACGGTGTAAGGAGAAATTCAAAGTGGGTGGGGCTATATAATAAGAATACTGGTGATGGGAGGATAAAGCAAGAACTAGCTAGCACTGATGACTAAGACATTTTTAAGTACATAGAGAGGAAGAGAAACTTGGCTCTGAGAAAAAAACCTGAAAGTCTTGGACATGAGAAAGCATGTAAAAAAACTTACCTATCAACGCTGGTCACTGTGATGGGGTGATAGTGGAGTCTTTAAACAGAGAGATTGAAAGCAGTTCTTTCTTTTAAAGGAAAGTGATTTCTAGCACTAACAGGTTTCACAGCTCTCCCTGAAGGAGAGCTTATATGCTGACTTGAAGGTAAAAATAAATTGTCATTTGTGTAAAGTAATTGATAAACTCAATTTGCTTTCTTATGAGAATGCTCTATAAAAAATAGTGGTTTTAACTGTAGCAGAGTTAACAAGCAGCAGCCTTCTGTCAATTAGTGAGTCGCAGCATCTGAGTCAAAATGAACCAATTTTAAAATTTGGACCACTGTTCTGATATATGTAAGGAGCCAAGAAATGGAGAAGACGAAGTGTTTCAAATATCTTTAAAAATTACCATGTATTCAATAAAATCCTTTTACTGTGTCTCACCCACCAAGTAACAAAAGAGACTACAAACAAGAAGTGAGAAGCTAGGAGTGCAGACTCAGTCACTAATCTACTAGAAAAGCCTCCTCCAGAGTATGATATATCTGACATCATGGTCACCACATTCAGTTGTTCTTTATGCCAGTTATAATCTAATCTACATCTACCCTGAGTATTTGCTATTTTTAGTCAGATAAATATTATTTTTACTAAGATCTAAAATTAAAATCCAACTAAAAGAAGAAAACTGTAACTTCTTTTTAATTATTATTTTTTTAATGCAGTCCTGTGCCCTGAAGCTGAAAAAGGGGCAAAGTATCAATCAATTACTATTTTTGGTACTGCTAGCTATGGAGAGGAGTAGGTGGAATAGAGCCACCTGCTGCTAAGATTTCAGCAGCCAGTGGAAATTGTTGCTTTTGCTATTGTTATTAGTACCTGAAAGAAAACGGCTTGACAATCAGAAAAAAATAAATTTGTGTTAAAGCCATTTTAAATGACAGTTTCTCCACAACTACAGTAGTACAAGATGGTAAATGCTCTCTAACTAGACAGACAGTGAGAATAGAGTCTCCAATTCACTTCTTAATGCAGTTAAGAAGACAACGATATCCTGAACAATGCACAAAGTTACACTGAATGGTATTCACAGGTGGATGGAGCATTACTGCAAGTGGAATAAGGAGTGACACTTTATAAGGAAAAAGCAACAATAAAACTGTTCCTTCGTCCTACCTGATCTGTCTCAGAAAAGTAGACTTCCCTCTTTTACCAGGGAAGACTATAAAGCATTCAAATACTCAAATTCATTCTTCAGTGATTCTGGAAACTACTGAAAAACACCTGAAAGACAATACCGTCATAGGACACAGGCAGCACAGCTTCATGAGGGGAAAGTTCTGCTTATCAAACATTTCCTTCTATGACAAGGTAACCCACCTAGTTCATCAAGGGAAGCCAGTTGATATAATCTTGGATTTCAGGAAAACTCTGGATACCATCCCTCACAGGATCTTTCTGGACAAAATGTCCAGCACACAGCTGGATAAACACATCATGTGGTGGGTGAGCAATTGGCTCACAGGTCAAGCACAGAGAGTAACAGTGAATGGGGTAACATCAGACTGGTGACCTGTCACTAGTGGGGCTCCACAGGGCTCCATCTTGAGCACTGTGCTCTTCAACATCTTCATAAATGACTTGGACACAGGACTGGAAGGGATACTAAGAAAGTTTGCAGATGACACAAAAGTGGGAGGAGCTGTTGGCTCCCTTGAAGGCAGGGAGGCCCTGCAGAGAGACCTCAACAAATTAGAGGACTGGGCAATCACCAACCACATGAAGTTCAACAAGGAAAAGTGCCAGATTCTGCATCTGGAATGGGGCAACTGTGGATACACATACAGGCTGGGAAATTAGATGTTGGAAAGCGGTGCCAGGGAAAGGGACCTGGGGGTCCTGGTCAATGGCAAGTTGAATCTGAGTCAGCAGTGCCCTGGCAGCCAGGAGGGCCAACCGTGTCTGGGGGGGCATCAGGCAATGCATTGCCGGCCGGTCGAGGGAGATGATTGTCCCACTCTGCTCTGCACTGGTGCAGCCTCACCTTGAATATTTTGTGCAGTTTTGGGCACCTCAATATCAGAAAGATCTTAAGCTATTAGAGATCTTCCAAAGGAGGGCAACAAGGATAGTGAAGCGCCTTGAGGAGAATCCATATGAGGAGCAGCTGAGGTCACTTGGTCTACTCAGCCTGGAGACCTCATTGCAGTCTACAACTTGCTTGTAGGTGAACAGGAGGGGTAGGCACTGATCTCTTCTCTGTGGTGGCCAGTGACAGCACCCAAGGGAATGGGCTGAAGTTGTGTCAGAGAGTTTTAGGTCAGATTAGAAAAAGGTTCTTCACTCAGAGGGTGGTTGGGTGCTGGAACAGGCTCCCCAGGGAAGTGGTCGCGCAACCAAATCTGAAGAGTTCAGGAAGCATTTGGATGATACTCTCAAGCACGTGCTCTGACTCATGGGGATGGTGCTGTGCAGGGCTGAGGGTTAGACTCAATTATCCTTGTGTGTCCCTTCCAACTCAGCATATTCTGTGATTTGTGATTTTCATTAAAAAAAGATGAAACAACATCTTCCAGGGAGATAGATGCACTAGATGATCCAGAGCTTCCTATGAGTCTTTTGTAAGCTTGAATTCAGACTTGATTGTTAGTGTTCATAAGCTGTCACGCATCAGCAATCTACCTGAGATGACTGTAGTGAAGCACTCCTTCAAGATATGACCCATCTGTCCTGCAGTTGGCGGGGCTAATGCAATCCTGAGTAGAATGAGCTGGGTTGGAATCTTTATGGTCAGATGCCAAAAAATTCACAAGGGACACTCTGGAGCTCAGCAGAAGGCAGTTCCAGCTGCGCAGTGGTTGCTCTATCCCCAAAGCTGCAGGACTTCTGCGTTTCCCTGTGCCCAGGTTCAGTCAGTATCAAGGCTGGGTTCACATTACCAGTGGGAAGGCACACACACTGTGCACACACAGCCAGCCACATAGGTCACCACCAATGGAAAATAGTGACCCATCTGCACCTACATGGTTATATAGGTCTTGTGTGAATATGATCAGCATGGACTGCCCAGTGCTGTTCCTCTCCTCCTGCTGGTCAGGATTGAAGTCTGCTAGTAGTATGTATATGTATATATATATATATTACACACACATATACACTGTACACATCACTCCAACTGCTGACCTTAGCCTCTCAATCAATCTAGTAGCTGGCCCCAGATCCCTAGTCTTCCAGTTGTTTGCATCTGCACATTTGAACACCCTGAGGTTTGCAACCTCACTCCTGTGGCTGGTACTCAGACTTCTACACACACATGCAGAGTCAGGTGTTTACAGTAAATCATCCCAGTTCTGTGGGAACGGAAGCAAAGGAGTTTTTTTCCATTAGGATAGGGCCAAGTGATTAATTTTTTATATAGCTAGACAGACACAAGAAGAAGCTGACAAGCCCCAGGATTTACTGTGAATAATTCCCTTGCACTGTGAAGTATACCAGAATATGTACTTCTCCACTTTGCCAGAAATGAAATCCTGACAGTGTATTGAAAAAAGTTTCTTGTAACATGGAATCATATCTTGCCAAAGTGCTCTGAAGATATGTATTCTGAAAAGTTGAAATAGAAAAAATATTATAAACGTGACCCTAGTATTAAAATATCAGTATCTGATATTCAACAGAATGTCATAGGTCTTGGTCAAAACCAGCACACCAACCATATTTCAGAGATTAGAAATCCCTATTTTACTGGTGAATTTGGTTCACATTTTAAAATATAGTTGGCTTGCCTTGTGTTTGCTAGTCTGGATCTTTCCTCTCACAAACAGTCTGAAATAAACTCATTTTGAATTTACGTAGTGTCTGACAGAAAAATGTAAAGTGAGTGCTAGTGAGAAAGCAATAAACATGAATTGGCAACTTGATTTTAGTAGTGTGTTGTGTATTGGGAGGTTTTATATGCTATCAGTGTACATGCCTATATATTCTTTGTCTCCCTATAAAATGGATTTTACTCCAGCAAATTGGATTATGGCAGCATATGATTGGTAAGAAGGACATACCTTATTTAGCTATAAACTACCTTCTTGCATCATTTCAGGCACAAAATGCAGAAATAACATATACTCAGCAGGCCCATTTTATGTTTTTCTTCAACAAAAAGTTTACAAGTTCAAAACTTTTTTTTTTCTGTCTACATAAAGTAATTTTAGAGAATCTGCAATAGGCTAAGGACTAAGAAACAGCAAATGACAAAAAGAAGGTCTTTGAATGAAATGGATATTGCCACATTTCATTCAGACTAAAGTATCAGGATTTCTTCAGTTCAGATTGCAGGCGTTAATGCTCTCACGCTGACACAAATTTTACTTCAACTATCTAGGAAGCTGAGTTAATAGAAAGAGTGTAAACAATAGGAACTCAAATGAGAGTATATGTCTCCTCCTGAATAATTTTTTTTAAAATAAGAACATTTTTAGGTCATATTGCAGCTGGGTAATAAGGCTTGATATCTTTTTACTGACAGGGCTTTGCAAAATTTAACTAGTTTTACAGACGTAATTACATAATTAATCAAACATATGCTTTTGTTTTCATGTTTTCCCATGGAAAAGCTGAATTTATCTAGCTTTCACAAAAATGGAATACTAATATCATCAACCTGTAAACTATTTTAGTTTACTACTCCTTAAACAATCATATTGGGCTTTGCCCTTAAAAATTTGCAAAAGCAAGGTTGAATGATTAGTGAACATGATTAATATACACTAGGGATTTCATATAATTCTTTATGGCTTTTAAATCAATTGGATTAATAATGATAAATTGATTAGTTGCATCTTCTCATCCCTTTCCATCTCCTTTCTCTTTGCTTTCCATTTCCTTCCCTATTTTCTCCTCCTCTGTTTAGCTGATCACCTCTATTCTTTCTGTTCCTCACTGTCTTTTATTCCCCTCTTTTATTTTTATTCCTGAATTTTCCTTCTTTTTCATCTCATTTTCTTTTTTTTTTCCTTTCCCCCTCCCTCTTTATTTCTTGCCTTGCTTTGATTATGATTATTAAATTTTTAGTGATTTTCTTTAAAGAAATTTGGCAGAAATGGAGTAGAAAGAGAGGAAAGAGATTCAGCTGACTGAGGGTAGTTAACAGATATTGTTAGAGACCCTGATATAGCTTTACCATAACAACAGTAACATAATACTGAGATTGACTTCAGTGGAAGTATCACTAAAGACACTGCAAGTCAAATTTTTATTTGAGATTAGCATAAAACACACAGTGGGGATTCCTTGTGGGCGACTAACTCACCTGATTGCTGTATTTCAGCTGGGCAGGCGGAGTCCCACTACCGTCAATGGCCACAAAGCCGTGTGTCTGTCCATTCATTTATGTCACTCATTTTAACTCACCATCTTAATAACCACCTCATTTGCAGAGCAAAATGGGATGAATCCCATCTATCCTGTCAATACCTAGGTGAGAATTAGGGCACAATATTAAAGCACAATGACACTCCAAGCTGCCAGTCTTCCAACATAAAGAAGCATTTAAGCCAGTGCTACTGGCAGTTATCTCCTGTACTCTGAATTCAGTGGAAAAGCGTATTTTGTACCCAGAGTATACTTTGCTGTAGACTTTTATAAACGTAACTTGAAAGTACCTAATATTACTACATAGGTAAGTACTGTGACCTTTCTATCATGCTTGACTAGCTGCTATTTTTCTCTTTCTGATAACAAAGCACTATCCTTCTTAGCTTTATTTGAGATGATCTGTGGAGACTCTTGTGCATCTAGAAACAGTTGCAAAGATTGCATGTGTAGTTGTAGATGGCTGAGATTCCATTAGAGACATTCAAATGCAAATGTAGCTGAACCAGGATACATAAACAATCTCATCTAAAGAAATATATTGATCTAGACAACAACCAACATTTTAACTTCCTTTACTTTGCTAGGGGGTTGGAAAGCCTCTTGAACAGGTTAATTTTTACTGTGAAACTTGAGTCACACTCTGAGATATGTTTATAGGATTTGTTTGTTTGAATCTAGAAATGTGATCATATCTACTATTTGGATTTAAGTTGTATGGCACTGTTTCTTCCTTTTCCATTTGCTTTTTAATGCATCAAGAACTTGTGGATAAGGCTGAAATTTACCCCTAGTTTTAAACCTCATTTATGTGTGAGGTGGCTGTTCATGAAATAATGTGTCTATTGTTCACATGGCTGCTAAATAGTAAAAATTATGTGATTCTATGTGTTGTGTTGTAGGAAAGAATAAAAAAACACAGAGACTGATTATTTTGTGACTGTGTTTGTGTAAGCATCTTTGTGTGACAGAAATTTTGCCTCTGACAATTTCCATTGTAAGATACTATATTCAGTTGCTTTTCTCTTTCCTGAATTTTATCTATTTAGACTGTATTTTGCCATGTTGGACATCACAAGCAAGACCTCTCCATTGCCAGAATCACTGCTACATCATAAGTTGTTATTTAAATTAACATAGTTTATTTTGCATTGAGGAAGATTAGGTTCACAGATTTTATGTGTTGCTGGGAAGAATTTCTTGGAATCATACAATGGTTTGAGTTGGAAGGGACCTTAAAGACCAACTAGTTCCAACCTCCTTGCCATGGGCTGGGAACCTTCCACTGGGTCACTTTACTTGAGCCCCATGCAGCCTTATCTTGAAGACCTCCGAGATATGGGCAACTTGTTCCAGCACCTCGCCACCCTCAGAATAAAGAATTTCTTCCTAGTATCTAATCTAAACCTACCCTTCTTCAATTTAAGACCATCCCCCTTTGTACTATCACTACAGGCTCTTGAAAAAAAGTCCCTCTCCAGCTTTCTTGTAGGCCCTCTTTAAGTACTGGGAGGCTGCTATAAGGTTTCCCTGAAGCCTGCTCTTCTCCAGGCTGAACAGTCCCAACTCTCTCAGCCTGTCTTCACAGAAGAGGTGTTCCAGCCATGTCATCAACCTGTAGCCTTCTCTGGACTCATTCCAACAGTCTTTTACGTGTTGAGGTCCCCCCTCCCAGTACTCCAGGTAGAGTCTCACAAGAAAAGAGGAGAGAGGGATAATCACCTCCTCTGACCTGCTGGCCACACTTCTTTTGATGCAGCCCAGGATGTGGTTGGCTGCCTGGGCTGTGAGGGCACCCTATTGGCTCAAGTTCGACTTTTCATCCACAAGCACTCCCAAGTCTTTCTCCGTAGGGCTGCTGGAAATACTGAGGGCAATGAGTGAGCTTCATGTTGATTCTTTGTTCTATTTACTTGTTCTTGTCATCAATATAAACCTTTCTGTGAAGGCAGTTTCAAGAACATTTGTCATGGAGAAAATCTTAAAATATGTTTTAGAAGATGCCAATTTCTGCAGTAGAAGAATTTAATTACAAGTCAAAACTGAACTGCACTAGAACAGTCGTTTGTTTGCTGTAGCAGCATAGATTTCTCACTACCAAGGAAAATGATATAAGTAAAAAGGGATTTGTTTAAAGGTCTAATTAAGACAAAACAATGCAAGGCTTTTAAAGGCTATTGAAATATAATATTTTTTTACTTCAAGCCAAGGAAGAAATTCTTTAGCAGTCAAGTAAAAAAACCACTTAAACTCACTAGAAGGTGAACATAAAAATGAACCAGATCACTGCAGATTTGATTAGTATAAGTCTTTTACATAGACATATGTCTACAAAGTAGATGTCTTGCTGTTGTGAATTAAGGAACAAATTGATCTATCCAATATAAAATCAGATTCAATTAGTGGAACTAGCATATAAGCTAGTGATCTAGGAATAAGGAAAGACGGGGTTCCCTTGACATGTTTCTATGGAAGGGTAAGGTGCAAGAACAATTAGCAAGCTGATATTTGCAGGCTTTCTAATGTCGTATCTTTTTCTGTTTCTCCCTGGTGGGACAGAGTACATACCTGCCTTAATGCCAGTGGTGCCCAGCCCCACCAAAGAGATGTGGTCCCTTCACATCTGTGCATTTTAAGTTTACTCTAGAGTTACTCCAAGTAAAGCTGAAATTACTACAGGGAGGCTGAAATTACTTGAAGTTTCCTTCTGTTACAGGGGTTGGTAGCACGAACTGAAATCAGGCCAAAGATCATTTTCTCTCAGGAGAGATTTTTCACAGAATATAACTGAGCCACTGGTTTGCCTGTGTAATTTCCAGCCTTTAACAGAGACAATCATTTATTTGGGTGGCTGATATTGCCCTCACATATGTTTTTCAGACTATTTTCTTATTTTAGCTATCTCAGTAGAATCTGTTCTATAACCTTTTCTTTCATAGATAGGAAACTTACAGCATAGTCTTAATAACATTTGTTTCAATCTTACATTATTGTGACATCCGGGTACATGTACCTTTTAAAGACTGCAGAGATATTGGAAATAGCTTTCAGTGAACCAGATTGCTTTGATAAGCAAGTAGCAAGCAAACTCATTAGAAGAAACCTAGTGACGGAAGCAGAGAGCTCTACTTGCCCTTGCAGAATAAATACTGCCGTGTAGCATAGCATTTACACTGCTTCCAATGTATGAGCTAGCTAATTTAAAATGAGGTCAAGTTATTCTAACATTACACTGCAATCTAGAGCAAAAACATATGTCTATCTATATCAATATATAACACAGATTCTGCTGGCTGGACATTGTTTTTCAGGATTAATACCTCACTGGACTTTATGATCTTTTTAGCTGCTGAATAGCTCTTTTTCCATCTCTTCAGCTTAAACTGTTTCAGAGACAGTATTGTTGAAACTCAGTAAAATTTCTAGGCGGATTCCAGCACCTGTTGTGTTATCTCACCATGTTTTGTTGGGATTTCTTCTACCAATTGGTTTTGACCATACTCTAGTGCATGATGTTCTTCCTCCAGTCTTTTACATCAATAATAAACCTAGAAATAGATTTTAGCCATGTTGGAGCCTATGATTTGTTTACAGTTTTTTTCTCCCCCACCTAATCACCAGTTCTTCTCTCATCCTCCTCTTTTTATTCTATCTTGTAATTCAAACAACTTTTTATCAACCCTGCAGTCTCTGGAGGTCCTAGATTTCCATCTTTTCTCTAATAGACTCAAATATTTTTCTCTCTACCACTGTCTCTGTGATGTCTACAGCACCATCACATAATTTCTTAGGAATGTATCCAAATATTTAATGATAAAAATATTTCATACAACACCTTTACAGTTGCTGTAAAAGTTACAAAACTCTTTCTGTATCATTAAGTATCTATTTAATATGTCCAGTAACCAAATATGTTTGGTTACCAAATTTAATATGTCCTATGTAGCCTTAGCCTGTCCAATCCTCACAACTTTCAGTTCATAGAATGACCTTCTTGCTGTACAGGAAGCAATCAATCTTCTGAGTCTTTATCCTTCAAAGATGGGAAAAAACCCCCCAAACCCAACTTGTAATGCAATTGACATTTTTCATTGTAACAAGAAGATATTCTGATAGGTAATATGTTTTTCATAACAAAGGAAACAGGACAATTTATTATGTCAGGACAATTTATTTTTATTTGGCAGGCTGGTGTTGGGGTGACGGTCATAGAACTGACGTAGTCTTACTTCACTGACTAAGAAGTCGGTGGTTCAAGGAGCTTTTATTCAAGGAGCTTTTATTCAAGGAGTAAAGAAGGTGTAAGACTAAAGCAAGTGAAGTATTTGTACAACCACAGGGTTTTCAAGCTGCAGCACAAGGACAAAGTTGCCTGTGGACAGAGACCTCTAAAGAAACCACTTTGGACCAAACAGTTTCCTATAACGCAAAGAACTTTACAAACTTGGGGTAGGAGACCTGGCAGAGGGGATGGGTGTGTTTATTCTCATCTTGTTCATATCTAGATTAATGTGTTAGTATATTTTAGGTAAAAATAAAGCTTGGGCTTTAAAGCTGAGAAGAGCAGGCAGCAGTTCTAGCTGTTGCCTACCCTTTTGGCCAAATGCTCTCTCTGGAGGAGGTACTCTTCATTGCTAGGCAAAGCCTTAACATGCCCTGCAAGAGGACATCCCTGAGGATGCAAGTGCAGTGGACAATGGGGGAAGCAGGCACCCTGGAGCAGAGGAGGGAGTTTGCCTGTACTTGTAGATGGTTACCTTGGGAATGCACAATGGTTCCTTCAGATTTTATTGCGGCTTGGGAAAATGCTGAAATTTCCTGTACTAGAAAGAAAGGCTGAAAGATAGAGTTTATCTTATCAATGAGCAGAAAGTTGAGTCTGTATTTTGGTTTTTCTCACCCAGTAAATTGATGTTTTCCCTTTGTAAGAGTAACCATTTTTGTTTACTGCAATCTAGGTTTAACACTGAAAGTTTGAGAGACAGGCCTATTGCAAAGGCTGCAAAATGTTAAAAAAATATTTTTAATATATAACATGGAACATATATGTGTGCATAGAATATATTTAATTACTATTTTTAACAATTTGTAGATGAAATTTAGAAATTCAGAACACTAGAAGACACACAGTAAATTAGAGACAAAGTAAAGAAACAATATTCCTATTTCCCAGTTTTAATGTTATTTGTTATGTTTCAAAGACATCTTGTATTACGTTGAACTGGTCATTTTACTTCCATGACTTTTATACAAGAAAAGTTATGAAAGGTTGATTATAAGAGTGTAGGGAAGAAATAACTTTGAATAAGCTAACTACTGAAGCAAATTATAGAAATAGGAAAATGTAAAGCACATCTAAACCAGGGAAGGTTGCCCAGTGGCCTAGGAATTGGACTTCACATGCAGAAGAGATGTATTTGGCATCTGGAATATATTCAGTCCAGAGGACAAGCAGAAACCCACTTAGATAGAGGTATTAGTGCATCAAAGAGGAAAGGATACAAGGACACATATATGATGTAGAGTGAGGCCAAATCTTTATTGAGCCAGGTAACATGCCTCATGCATATAGCTGCTCCAACCTCTGACATCCATCTAGAAATAAAAATAACATCTCAACCTGAATAAGATGCCCATATCTGATTGGAAAGATGGATTAAGACCTGGTAACCACTGATAATTCTGACTAGTCACCAACATATGAATGGATTAATATTTGAAGCTAAGCGGATTGCCTATATTAAAGGTTTTAATATTAATCTGTAAGTATTTTAAAACACTATAGATTATCTCAGATAAATGCTCTACAACATTAAAGCATTAACCTAATATTTTTAGTCCAAGATGTGACATATTTATTGAACTGAACAAATTAAAAACATATAGTATCTGTATCTAGAGACAAATGCATCACTGCAGTGCCTACAGTCTGAGACAGTTAATTGTGCTCATTATACCTCCAATTTTTTTGTTAGAAAAATAAGAAAGAAAAAGTGTATTTCATGGCCAAAAATAAAAAAAAATTAAACTTTCTGCCACTACTCTCTGTAGATTGTTTAAATGAAATTCCAGTGTTTTAAGTGAAATAAATATGTATTTTGAAAAGTTTCCCATTAAAAATTGAATAATAACCATATGAACTTCGGCCCGCAGTGAACCTTGTCAGTAATGATAAGCTAGGTTTCAGTCCATTTAACTTTTAATGAATAGTTATGTATGTAGTTAGTTATTCTGTATTATTCTGTATGTTGGATTCAGTTACTGAGTACATCCATTTCCATAGTGATAAAGGGCTACCATTCCATAATTACTCTATAAAAAAAAGCCCACACATTTAGAAGGCATGGATCTGCTTGTGCTGACTTCATGTCAGAAAGTATGAGCTTGGGAGCATTTTCCATGCATTTCTGTACTCTTTTGCATTTTGCCTACTAGCTTTTTTTCAAGGCTTTTTAAATGCATCTTTATATGAATATTTAGGGTTTTTTAAATGTTTTGAATAATTGTTTTAAATAACAAAAACACTGATATGAGGATTGAGTTCTAATAGGCAAAAAGAGTGAGTCCATCATTAATTAATTCCTTCTACTTGAGGGCATTGGCCATCAACTGTCTGGTACTAAATGACCCTGATTGGTTGGGAATTCAAAATAGGGCACAACCACAGTGAATTTTCAAGTTTGTAGACCTGTTAATTTTGATCCATAGTTTAGAGAAATTCTGAGAGCATAAGATCTTAGGAATTAAATAAGAAGTAGAATCCAGACTGAATTAAATTGTGTTTTGTACTTAAAACCTGATGGGATTCAGGTGTTAGTTGGAATTTTGTTTTGGTTCTTTTTCTTTGTTAGAAAATTGATTTGGTTGTGTGCACAAATTTCTCATCCATAGAGTAGGAAACACTTTTCAGCTAATTTTAACTTGCCAATCACCCTTGATGAGCTGAACCAGAAGAGCATTGTTTGGTGGCTGTCCCTTGGGACCAACATAAATATAGACTGATTTAGGGCTGTTGTTTTTCAGAAATACAGACCCTATCTGAAATCTAGGTATCTGAGTAGAGTTCCCAAGAAAGTACCTCTTTCAGTTGAGAAACTGCATTTCAGAGTCTGGGTCTACCAGCAGCGTTCCAATCTTCCAGCCTGGTCTTCTCAGAGAGTCCAATTGGTGAAAAATTATCTTCAAACCAGACACTCTATATTTATAGCAGCATGATAGTTTGCCTGAATTTTGGCTGGGAGACAGAATTCTCTTCATTTTCCTGGACTTTCAGATCCTTCCCACGTGATAGGATCTTCATTCTCTTTTTGCTTTATTGTTGATTTTCTTTGTATCTGAAATTCTCTTTTCAATTCATCTCTCTTGAACATTTTCAACCCAACTTACAAACATTCATAGTATAATATATTAGTGGAAGGACACATTTAGCTTCTTTAGATTAGAAAAGTCTTGATAGACTTTGCATCATTTCAGGCACAATTTGTACTCCTTCTGACCATGGCCACTAAGTAATCCATACTTTCTTTTGCCTTTTTATCACTCAATTTAAAGAAAAGGAAGGTGACAATTTCTTCTCTTCTTAGCTTCTTGCGATATAATTGCTGCTATAAAAACAATTGTGGTTATTGCAAGCTTTGTAACATTTAATGGTATTGTTTTTACCATCAGTTATTCTTCACAAGGGAGGAGATGAGTTCATCAGTGTGATTTCTATACATAGTTTTCAGTTTAGCTTATTTTACAAATAATTGCTATTAACTAGTAATTTTATTTCTTCCAGGGAAAATTTAGGGGTTTTGCTGAAGAGTCATGAGTCTACAATCTCTGTTATCTTTTATGAGAACATCTATTAAATGCAAAGATTCCAGGTCTTATATCTGACCACTTTGATTGTCACTGTAATTGATTTTACCTTTGTCTTGGCATAATGATTGTTTTGTAATTTGTTGATGATTAATGGCTGTCGTCTGGTTACCCTGCTTGGCTAAGCCTAAGGTATAAACCAAGTTTATTTTGACTCTGACTTGTCCTAAAAGATGTCAAAAACTAATTCAGATTTATCATATGGGGAAAAAGGAGACTCAGCACATTCATGGCATCCTCAGCCTCTCAACTGAGCAGATGGAGAGCTACGAATGGCTTTGCAGAATGCCAATTTTCTTTTTTAAAGAGATATGCATGGGGACTTCGCTTTCCCTGTTTCTAGGGTGGTCCACATCATTTATGTTACAAAAACATTTGGCACAGTGGTAAAAAAAATTTTTATGGACAAGCCATAGGCAAAAATTTGAACCCCTATATATTTACTTAACGTTCCTTTTCTTGCCTCAAGTTGAGATGTCAAAGTTGACAGTGTAATACCTAAGGCTGATCTTGAGATTGATCTGAGATTTATCAGAAACTGATTTTTTTTGTTGTTTGTTTGTTTGTTTGTTTGGTGTTTGGGGGTTTTTTTGTTTATTTTAACTGCAAGTGAAAAGGTGAGCTTGTGCTTACATAGCAATGAGGATGCAGCAGCTGAATGTATTCCTGGGTGTTTCAGCAGTACCTGCTATCATATTTATTTTGTTTCATCTGTAAGCTTGCTTAGTATCCCTTCCAGTGCTGTGTCCAAGTCATTTATGAAGATGTTGAAGAGCACAGGGCCCAAGATGGAGGCAGTGACAGGTCGCCAGACTGATGTTACCCCATTCGCTATTACCCTCTGTGCTTGACCCGTGAACCAATTGCTCACCCACCACATGATGTGTTTATCCAGCTGTGTGCTGGACATTTTGTCTGGAAGGATACTGTGAGGGATGGTATGGAGAGCTTTGCTGAAATCCAAAAAGATTATATCAACTGGCTTCCCTTGATGAACTAGGTGGGTTACCTTGTCATGGAAGGAAATCAGGTTTGGTAAGCAGGTCTTTCCCCTCATGAAGCTGTGCTGGCTGTGATCAATGACAGTGTTGTCTTTCAGGTGTTTTTCAGTACTTTCCAGAATAATCTTCTCCATAACTTTACCAGGTACTTTAGTGAGACTGACAGGCCTCTAGTTTCCAAGGTCCTTCTTCTTGCCCTTCTTGAAAACTGAGACAACATTCACCAGCTTTTAGTCAGCTGGGACATCTCCAGATTACCAAGACAGCTCAAAAATCATCGAGAGAGGTTTTGCAATGACATCAGCCCACTCTTAGAGGATTCTTGGATTAATCCCATCAGGCCCTCTAGATTTGTAGGGATCCAGCTGGAGCAGCAGATTCTGCACAATTTCAGGGTAAACTGGGAGTTGATCATTCTCACAGTCATGGTCCTCCAGCTCAGGGTACTGAGACCCCCTTGGTCCCTCATCCATGTTGAATATAGAGATAAAGAAAGCATTAAACACCTCTGCCTTGTCTCTGTCCCTGTTTGTGAAGTGGCCATCCTCAACCTCTAACAGGCTGATGATACTCCTATACTGCCTATTGCCATTAATGTATTCAAAAAACCTCTTTTTCTTGTCCCCCACACTTCTGGCCAGCTTCAACTTGCTCTGTTGCCTTCGGAGCATCCTGCTTATGTAATTGGTGGGGCAGGGAGAAGAGGAGTTTGTGTTGCTAATCAAATATGGCCATGAAAATGCTGAAAAGCATGTCTAAATAATCGAATCTAGTTCTGTGTTGTATCATTTCAAAACACACAGGAGTAACTCCAACAAAGCAACTGCAAAAAGTTGGTATGAAACATCTGAAAATGGTGAATCATGGTATTCAATGATTTTAGAAAATGATTATAAGGGGAAAATAAAATTTGTCCTTATAAAATAAGAAAGTCAATGCACTTTTTAAAAGCTAGAATTTTCTTGTAAACCTGCACTTTAATGATGTTGAAATCTTTAATGCCAAATGTCATATCTGTAAAAGTGGAAAAGTGGTAAATTTCAAGACTGTATGAAAAACTTAGGGGACATTTATTTTGGAAATTATGTATGACATGACCTTCAACTCTTCATAATTTAATAAGAATTCAAGGCTAACTAATTAGACTTCAAAATGACAGATAAGTGCTAATTATAATTCCTTCTGAATAGAAAGAAGGTTTTAAAAATAAAGGCTTTAGACTTTGCTACTACTGAAGAAGTACAGACAATATCTGCTAAAATTAGAAAGTATTTTTCTCCTGGGCTCACCCAGTAGTCATCCTCAAGATTTCTTTCTTTCAAAAGAAGAAGTAGGTACAGCTCAGCCTGAGTCCAAGATTAAGTTCTAACAAATACTACAATGACCAAAAAAAATCATATTTTCTAAGTTAAAATCTTACACAAAATTTGGTTTCATATTTTTATTAAGCATAAGCTAATACAGTTGGATTGCAAATATGAGGAATCTGATTTTTCAAAGTATTTTTTTCAGAACAAAACTTCCTTAAGAATTATTATATTACTCTGCACTTCATACTTCTACAGATTAACTTACAAAGTGATCATTCAGCTATTCATTATGATAAGGGACTTGGCTTTCACATAGAAAGACCTTATTTCAGAAATATACTTGTTAAATTCGGATGAGTGCACTTTTGGATTAAATTAAGCAAAAACATAAGCTCAGAAAGAGAGGCTGTCAAAAAACTACTACCAAAAACTAAACCCAAACCCCCCATTACAACCTGTCTCATTTATGGAGGCATATGAAACAAGGAGAAAACTAATGAAAAATATTACGTAATTAATATTCTGCAATCCTATCCTTTTGTAAAATATTCTAGTGCAGTATTGGGTTTGCATGACCAGGTTTTGGTAGTGGGGGGGCTGCAGAGGTGATTTCTGTGAGAAGCTGCTAGAAGTTTCCCTAATGTCCAATAGAGCCAATGCCAGGTGGCTCCAAGACGGACTTGCTGCTGGGCAAGGCTGAGCCAATCAGTGACGGTAGTGGGGTAACGTAGTTAAGAAGGGGAAGAAACTACTGTGCATGAGCAATTGAAGCCAGAGAAGAGAGAATAGAGAATAGAGAATATGTGAGCAGACACAGAGATCAGTGGAGAAGGAGGGGGAGGAGGTGCTCCAAATACCAGAGCTGAGATTTACCTGCTGACCATGGTGCAGACCATGACGAAGCAGGCTGTGTCCCTGCAGCCCATGGAGGTCCACAGTGGGGCAGAAATCCACCTGCAGCCCATGGAGGAGACCACACCAGACCAGGTGGATGCCCAGAGGACGTGGTAATTCCATGGGAAGCCCACGCTGGAGCAGGCTCCTGGCAGGACCTGGCACGCCATGCAGACCCATACTGGCGCAGTCTGTTCCTGAAGGACTGCAGCCCGTGAAAGGGATCTGCACTGGAACAGTTCGTGAAGAATTGCAGCTCGTAGAAAGAACTCAGGTTGGAGAAGTTCATAGAGGACCGTCTCCCATGGGAAGAATCATGCTGGAGAAGGGGAAGAGTGTGATGAGTCCTCCCTGTGAGGAGGAAGGAACAGCAGAGACATGCGATCAACTGACTGCAACCTCCATTCCCCATTGCACTGTGCTGCTCAGGGATGAAGGGTGAAGTTGTGAGTGAAGTTGAGCCCAGGAAGAAGGGAGGTGTGGGGAGAAGGTGTTTTGAAGGTTTTTTTTTAAATTTATTTTCTTGCCCTACTCTTGATTTGATTGGTAATAAATTAAAGAACTTTTTCCCAAATCATACCGGTTTTGTCCATTACAATAACTGGTGAATGATCTCTCTCTGCCCTTATCTTGACCATGACTGTTCTATTTTCTCTCCCTTGGCCATCTGAGTGATATAGGGTGGTTTTGGTGGGCACTTGGCATCCAGTCAGTGTAAACTCACCACGGGAGTATATACTTGTTCTCAAATTATTAGGCTGCTTTGTCAAGTCAACAAAATATTATTTTTCTTTCTTGGTTTACCATCCTGAAATCCTGTGATGGTGAATAATTCTTGTCTAAGCTCTTCATGATCAGAAGAGGAATTTGTCAAAGAGCAGAGACCAGCAATTTTAGGAGTTGTTTTGTTGTTGCTATTTGCAGGGGGGTTTTTTGTTGTTGTTTTTAGTTGTTTTTTTTGTTTGTTTGTTTTTTTTTTGAAAGAGCAGTTTGTATTTACCTTTTATTTTGTCTTTCATCCTTCTAACAGGCAACTCCTAAATTTTTCTTTCCTATGCCTTGTTCCATACAGGTGAAGGAATTTGCCACACTGGAGTATTTAGATAGCTGTTTGCTACTCCACTACATTTTTTATTAATAATATAACCTCCAATGTATATAGGAGGACTGAAATGGGAGTAAATCAGAATGGAGTTTGGGAATTGGCAAGAGGTGGGTTTGCTACCACTTACTAGTCTGACAACCTGAGAGGAATTTGTTATTTTGCTAGTTCTGATATTTGCTATTTTTCTATAGCACTGAAACTGAAGAAAAATGTATATCTATATATTCCTGCTGGGGTATCTTGAATAAATAGAGAGAAACACCGGAAGGAAGGAAGGAAGAGTGGAGTGAGATAGTATGGTAGTACTCAGCAGTGCACAGAGATTCCTGTATACATTTTTATATATTCTATAGTAAAATAAACCCACAAACCCATAGCCTATTAATGTCATGTCTGATTTAATTTTCTCTTGTAAACAAACTCAATTCAAAGAGATCATGATAGGTTTCTGTGATTTTTTTCAGAATTCTTGTTCCTATTGTACTCCTCTCCTGCTTTGCTCATGTTGCAAAATTTTTTCATTTGCTTTCACATTTTCTACTATCCTTTTCCTCTTGTCCCAGTTTGTGTCACAAAGTATACTGCTCACTACTTGCAGCTTCTAACTTATTCCCATAATATGAAGTTTTTGCATGAAGAGGTCATCTTTGGAAACCTATGAGTCTATTTGAGAACTCTCTGAGTATTCCTATACTGTCAAAGAATTTACTTATTTTGCCCCTAGTCATCCCAATCTCATATATATTGTGTTCATTCCTGTACTCTCCTTTGGTGTAAATCACTTCCCATCTTGATGAAACAGAGTGTGTTTCTGGAGGTAGTTCCCAAAACTGTGTCCTGTAGGGATGTCATGTTTTCCCACGCAGAGACCCTGAATGCCCCACACTCCTGCATCCAGAGCCTAGAAGTAGAAGTCTGCTTTAGAATCCCGAAATGTAAGCCTCAGGTGATTTCAAATTATTTCAACCTCAAAAGCTCACAGAAAACTGCGAGTTTTAAAAGCTTTGAGTGATCCTCTTGGGAAAGGAGACCCAAGACAAGTACTAGGTTGGGTGGAAGTGGTCAGTCTTGTGGTGGTGCATCCCCCACCACCTCCTTCCATTCTCAGATCTGATCCCAGAGGAACCTGATAAGCCTCAGTCAAACCATCTGAGTGGTGAAGCGTCCCTTGACTGTGCCAGTGGAGTCATCAAGCTGTAAAGTCGCCATTTTCACTAATTCACATTAATCCCTGTTTTTACCAATACCTTTGTTGCCGTGGGATTTAGGTGCTGAAAAAATCTCCCGGAGCAGTTAATTAGGGGTGAGATAAGAAAGGGTTTATTTACCAAGGCAGAAGATGTTACAAGACGCGCGCCCCCGTGCCCGAGAGGTTACATTTTATAATACCATCCATCCAATCCCAGATGTGTCCACCCTGTGGCCTTTACTCTGGACCGCCCCGGGGTCCACCCCCTGAAATGGGTCTGGGGTGCATTTCGGGACCACCTACTTCATCACCTTCACCATCATCAGAGCACAAAGGGTACATAGTTACCTAATTCTTGACCTATTCTGTGGTTTAGGCCCAGATATGCTGTTCTGTCAACTGTCTAGGCCTTGCCTTGACAAAAGACTAAACATTTCTATTAGATTTGGGGCTATAAGTGATATAGAGAGGATAGAATGGGGTAAGAGGGTTAAGGAATGTATAAACAAGGGTGCTAGAGGGAAAAGGATAAGGGACAAGGGACAAAGAAGGGAGGGTTTCTGCTTTTAAAACCTACTTATAAAACTTACAAGTCCTACAAATATTAGAAAAATAAAACCATTAGGGGCTTAAGGCATCACCTTTAACAGTGTTTCTTTAAGTGGCCAAAACACTCATTCATGACAAGTCTCCCCAAAGAGGGTCTGACTCTCAGCAGTCTGTACAGGAGTCTCCCTGTACAAGTTGGTCTAAAATGCAGAAAACTTATTAGAGCAAAGGCATTGCATCCAGCAGAAATCAGTAAAGAATATTTAATGTTAACTAATAACAACTCATACAAAGCTAATTAACTCTCCTCTCCCCTCAGTTTTTCACAAACTTTTTTTTGTGTGACTTATTATTCTCCAGGCCATTTCTTTATGTCACAGTCATTATACTATATATATCTTATTCTTGTCACTCATTATTTACTTTTTTCTTTGAATTTTGATGAAGTTTTGACTATAGATAATACCTAGTTACAATTAACTAAATTCTTCTACGTACATAAAATTTTGTGAAGAGGCAATATTTTTCACTGAAGATATTTAAAACGGTTTTTGCAAGTAAATTGATTTAATTTTAATACTGCCAAAATCAATCAGAAATAAAAGGAAAAGCTCATAAAAACAATCTCTAAAACCATCCAAAGATGTTATATTTATTTTTAATTTACCTGTAAAAATGAAACGACACTCTGTGTCTTTTAGGGACATTCCTATAAAAATTCAAGAATACTCTATGTGTAGAGTCCCATTGGAAACATATAAAATACTTGATGCCCTTTTGTTTCAGAGCAGAGAAAATGATTTGACTAATAATTAAAGAAACATTCCTTATTTGTTCACACAGAAAAAAATATTCTGGTGTTTTCATACAGCTTATTGCAAGAGTTTTATGCTGCAAGTCACTTATACACTGAAGAACAAAATAAGAAAGATTTAAAATCAGTGAGCAAAATGAGATCACCATGACAGAACAAATAACAAAGCAATCTCTCTGAAATTTGCTGGAAATGGACATAAAGAAATGAAATATTGGGAGAGTAATGAGCTAGATATGAGGGAAATGGAACAACCCATAAGCCATCTTGAATACCAGCAGGGAAACCTGGAATTAGAACTGCAGGTAGATGAATTCTGTAAAATGCAGTAAATTGTGCAGAGAAATGAAAAAAAAACAACAAAAAACCAGAAAACCAACAAACTCGAATCTGGTCTCAGTTTATGAGTTATTAGGTAAAATTACATTATGGTTCATAATCTAAATTTTAAGTATAGAAACTATAGCAAGTTTAGAAAATTCCTCCAGTAGGGATTAGTGAGATGGGACAGCAGTCAGGGGAAAATTGTATACTCTTGTTCCAGTCTTACACTTCTATATCCAGATCTGCTAACAGCTGGTGATGGGGATGAGGTACTACAATAGATGGGCCTTTAAAAAACAAAATATGCTCATTCTCGTGCATTTGAGGGGTGCAATTTCATGAAAATTTTGTTATGGTGCTCTGCACATAGCTTGACACTGGAGAGAGAGGTGCATATATACATAAAGGTGTGTGTATAAAACCTTTTTACACCAGTATAACTGCATCAAGTGGAGAGTGGTGAGTGCAGGGCTATATTTAAACTACCATCAATAGATTTCTTTCTTTTTGCGATCTGGATTTAGACAAATGGCAATTGTTTCTGCAAACAATAACTTAAGCAGGAAGTGTAATGTGTAATGTGCCATGAACAACAGCTTTCACAGGTCACTACACCCACCTGCCTCAGTTCCTCCTCTTGCACGTCAATTAAATCACCTGTGCTCTCTCCAGAGGTAGTATTTATCACCTCTGATGGGCAACTACAATCACTAGAGAAGTGGTAGAGAGCACTTACAGCAAAAATGATAATAAGAGGCTTTTGAAGACTAACAAAAGCCAGTACCATGCAATTTACTCCAATCTCATACTGCTCTTGGCTTTTGATGTCTGTAAGTCACAGCAGATCCTGCTTTTAATCTCTACACATGTAGCTTTAGTAACACTTCTTATGGGAATATAAATTGAAAGGTAGAAATGCAATACAGGGAGTGGAAAGAATCTGTGATTTACAGGCTCTCAGGGGCCCAGGACTACTAAACAGGTTTTTTCCATGAAGAAAAAATGCATGGGAGCAGCTAGACCATTAAAGAGAGATCCAAGATAAAAATTACAACACAGATGATGTGTAAACTGGCATAGGCACAATGCAGGAAGAATCACAAAACTGCAGACGAAACTCAAAGAGTAAATTTATTTTTGTTCACTCACCAACTGTGGGATGCCTGAAGCAGGACCCGGACAGAGGCACACAAGTGGGGATGCAGGCACTGGTATCCATGCTACAGGATCACACAACCTGCTGTTTTTGTCTGTCTATCAGGGATTCACACAGCTGTAATTTATCTCTGTAGTTTGATCCTTCCCGTAGCAGGTCAGGAACCTCAAGTATGTTTGATAGGGTACCTTTACGTCTATCACAGACCTACTTTATTTAAATACAGATGTTCTACTTGTCAAACATGCAAGACTAAACAACAATTAGTATGATATATGTGTTTTTCTATGCCCCAGCTGCAAGTCACTTGAGTATGTTTACAATCCTCCTTGCCAATCTCCCATTATTTTCCCACAGATGGGAACTTATTTCTTCTGCGTGGTGAAATGGTATTGTCAAGGCACTATGGAGCAAGCAGGGGTTGCATTCAATTATTGCCTATGTTAGCCTAGGACCCTGCACTCCTCCAGAAGTGAGGAGGCAGGCCACAAACACCCTGGATATTCATTCAGCTGTTCACAAGCTTCATCATGAATGCTGTCATCCAGGGGCAGTGGAATAGGTTAAGGGTTGTGAATGGAATAGGTTAGGGTTTGTGAGACACTGGCTTATTATAGAATTACAGGCTCGGACCAACTCAAGTGTGTGTGTGGTGCATGGGAAGGTCGAATTTCACAAAGATACAGTGATGCCCTGTTCCCATCCAGCCCCTTGGAGTCTCCTTGAGCAGCCTGGGGGTAGCTGTCAGTCAAAAGCATCCTGGAAACAGTGCCCCATACCCCACCCAGGAGCCCCTGACCCAGTCCCAGATTGGCTGGCACACTAGAAGTCCCACCTGGGGGCAAGGGGTTGTCACCACAGCAAGACCAAAGCAAATAAAAGCAGCAGCATGTGTTCTCCATGTTGTTTTGACTCTGTCTTCTGAACATGTGGAAGCTGGACTTACCACTCTGGGTGATAGCTATAGTTCTCTCTTCTTCTCCCTTTTCTTCTTCTCCTGATCTCCTTTCTTAATATTTTGGGTAGCTTAAAACCAGATGGGTTGAATTTTACTAAATTGTATGGCTTAGCATGTGCTAAGTCAATGCTTTGTGGAATGCTTTCTTTTGGTTGAATGTTGCCCTTCAAAATTTTTAACAAGTTCCCTTATTTTCTAAAGTTTGCCGATAAAAGCATGGTATTTTTGACCTCCTGAGAAACATGTGCAGTGTCCTCTCCTTTGCACTTTTTCTTAAGATATTAAAAGAACTGTAGGCTCCTTCAATAAATTTGGCCAGCAAAGTTTTGGAGCCTTGTATATTTTTAAAATAAAACCCCTTCAATAAGCTTGTAGCTTGGAGCCTGGGGTCTTACAGAGCAGATGGTTTCTTAATAGAACCAATGCAATCCATTGCAGTAGTGGCTGAAAAAGCTGAGGGTAAGATGGAATTGCTGTCCTTTAAAAATAGCAGTATTATGTACCAGTTTGTTATGATCCTTTACTAGTGTACACATGTAAAACTTAGATTATATTTTTTTTCTTTTCAGACTAATATGGGATTATCTGGTGAAATGACAAAATTATGTTTTGGGCCAAATCAGGAACCAGGACATCAACATTTCAATTTCATGATAATATAATATTACATATGAACAAAGGAAGGTAAGCTCATTGTTTGCACATAATTTTCCTTGCCATATGTTATGATCCGGTTATTAAAATTATTAGAAATGCCTCAGTCTGAATGAAGATGCAAATGAGACCAGATGCCAAAGTCAACAGTATGGGGTTTTTTTAATGGTAAAGTGAGACAGAGAAAGAGAGATAGAAAGAAATAGGAAAAAGGAGGCGGGGTGGGGAGAAGAAAGAGAGTGACAGAGAGAGATTAAAATAGAAAATGTATCCCCACTCCGTAGAACCCATCAGAGTCCTGTCAGTCCGGTTCTTCTGGTCTTCTTTCCCAACATAAGTGTTCTTTCTGAGAAATAAGAAAAGAGGTTTCTGATTTTCACCACGTCTCTGACACAGCTGTGATCATAAAATTTAGTCACTGGGGGCTTAATTGCTAGTTTGGGGGGTCTAAACTGTCTTTAGATGCAGCCATGTAACTAAATCAGTTCTCAATCTGAGCTGAATTCTCTGTGAAGTCACAATTTGCTGAAATGGTTGGTTTGATTTTGTGATAGCTCTTCATAAATACTATATGTGTTTCTAAGAATATCGTACACACCTTCTGTTTTAGTAGACATATCTGCCATATTTTAGTGTTCTCTTCTGTAGTCTGTAAAGTGGTGACAAAATTTTTCTGCATTCTCCAGCTGATGTTGAAGAAATAAATATGTGCAGTGGCTATTACAAAGTTAATGTTTTATTACATAGTACTTAATTTTCAAAAACTGTTTTCGTTTAATTGCATTTTATAATTTATTCTGATGACATTGATGAATTATTTACATTAGGAAATTCTTATAGAGTACCTTCCAATCATATTTATGAGTAGTTTGTCCTTCATTAAGAACTTTACAGAGTGGATGTTAGTTTGCAATGATGCAATGGCTTTACGGAATTACTTATTTCTCTGTAGCAAAGTTTTGATTGAATTACTATACTGTTAACAATAAAAGTTTGAATGCCAAATTTGCTATTTTTATATTTTTGAGTGAGTGCAAGCATCAATGTATATAAATTTTTGCAGCTAAAGTATCAATCACCAATCTTCTGTTTAAAAGCTTTCCTTTATGGAGGGTTCAAATGACCTTAATTTGGGGAATAAGTAGTGTTTGTTTGCTTCTTCAGCTCCTCTGTGCCCTCCTGAAAGATTCAGTGATAATAATGTTTTCTATTAGGAAAGCACAAGTAGGAAATAGCACTCAAAGTATGCAAATTGCATTCATCATAAGATGAAATCTGTAGTGCAGCCTCAAAAAGCTATAGGGGACTCTGTTTCCTCAAAGGGTATTTATTTGGTTGTCTAATAACCAAACTAGAAAACGTATCTAATAACAAAGCTATTACTTAGAATGGCAAATGGTAACAGTTCTTAGCATGGGGTCATAAACGTTCAGATTAGGTTAAAAAAAACGCTTTTCTTAAAACTGTCTTAAAATACTTAAACTAGATCCCTTGTTGTGCTGAGCATTGCCACAGCTCGTGGGTTGGGAAAAGGAAAGGGCACTGCAAATAAGGCTAGGACACAGTCGAGGTGAGGGAAGCAATGCCAGTTTATTGGGGAAAAACACAGACTTATATAGGGTATTGTGAGGGGTTGGACTCAGGCAAGGGGAGGAGGGAAGGATTGACAGGTGAGGAGAAATTGGGATTGGACGGTATAATAAGGTAGGGTGGAGACTTCGGGTATCCGGGGGAAAGGACCAATGGAAGCTACCTCTGCACTGCGGCAAACTGCAACCAATCACAGGCAGAGGAGCGGGAAAGCAGGGGAGAACAGGGGAGTAAACAACTTTAGGCGGGAAAACTCTGAGGGGAGGAAGGAGACAACATGGAGGATTTGATTTAAAAAACAACAACTGGGGGTACAGACATGTAGATAACTCTTCAACAATAAACCGGGGGAAACTGTAATCAACTGGGGATAACACAGGGAAACAGTCCAGTCCAGTGGCAGCCTCTGAGGGCTGCAAATGTCCATTCTTGTAGGTAAACAGTCTTTTCAGGATTCATAAGTTCTCCTCCACGCTTGAAACCGTTCCCATTCCTCTCGCAGATGATGGTTTTCGTCCCCAACAGAGCATCCTGCTAGATGTGCTTGTAGAATTCAGCTGAGACTTGAAGCTTTTCAGACCTCTAACTTTTCCTTGATTTACAGGGGAATATCATCCATATTTTAAAAAAATTATTTAACTCATTATATTGCGCTGCAGAAGCATTCTCTCTGTCATAATCACGACCTGAAAAAAGAAGGGTGTAAGACCTTGCTGTGTGATCTGCCTCTGCTGCTTTTCTGAATAATGAATATTTCCCAAACTAGTCTCATTCCTGTTGACTAATACAGGTGGCTGAGCAGGTGAAAAATAGGCTGATGGTAATATTCTAGTTTAAATTTTGAAGCCAGACTTCCGTTTTCCTTTTAGAGACAAGTAATTTCTGGAATGAATGTACACATGGAAGTAAGTGTTATACAGCCAAAAGAAGTACCACAGTACTGATGAGTGATAGCAACAGCTACTCTGGCATTACTGGATCATGTGGTTGTGACTCTTGTATCATATCACCTAGTACATGCACTCAGGTCTGCAGTGCTGTGAGCAGAGACATGTCTATGAGCTTCCTGCTTCTCACCACAAGCTTCCATCTCTGTCTCCCAAGATACTGGTAGCTGGGAGGAGTAACTGCAGGGCTTTTTCTTGCATCACCATGGAAACTCATGAAGATATGATGAAATTGAACTACAGTTTTTTCTCTGTCCTGACTGCAGTGACAGCACAGAGATGTTCCACACAAACCTTCAAGTTTAAGGGTGTTGGCAGGCTCTGGTGCTTATGGTGACCTCCACCTTCTGGCACTTGGAGCGCTGCTCCTGGTTTGCGATCAGAGAGAGCACTATTTCCAGACCAAGCTACTGTATGGCCTGCTTAGTGATATAACTGACATTTACATTTGGAAGGAACACATAAGGAAGGTGGTTGTTCTGAGAATAACTCAAGAGAAGCTTCAGTAGCTGATTTGCATTCAAATGCAGTCAGGTAGAAGCTATGGGAAAACCACGAGAGTTCTGACATATTTAATATCTCTAGAAGGTGTGACTGTAACGCAGTTGTGCTATGGAACACTGAGACAGCATTGACATTCAAATGGCACTGCAGTATTTACCCTCTGTCCTAATTGTTCATAAAGCTGTCCAGTAGCCAAGCCTCTATACATCACTGTGTTGATGCCAATTCACCTGCACAGAAATTTTGCTGTGGAAATTAGTGAAGTGTCTCATTTTGCTATATTCTTAGGCTCAGAATTAAACACCAACTAGAATCAGCAATTCAAGGAAATCAAGCATGAATGCCTAATGTGTTCAGAGTTCATTTACTTCTAAATGAGGTAACTGAAGTTACCTTTCTAGCACCGCATTAAACACATGTGGGAAGAGGAGGAAAACCAGTGAAAATGGGTCCCTTGAAGTGTCTGCTTCTTTATTAGTTTATATGAACCTGTTAAACTCTAATAGGATGTTTGGATTTTAAGCTGTTCTTAATGGAGGTATTGTTTATGCTAAGATCCTTTGAAATGCGTAAATCAGACACTATAGAAATGAAGCTTTACCCTCAGCAAATGGGGATCTAATAGGTTCTCAATAAGGGATTCCAAATTGATTAAAAAAAGTTTGTGAAAATCATGCCTATTTTCTTTTCCATACTTTCCTATTTGTTGTTTTGTCCTTGATCAGCTCAGGGTGAGTACATCCAAACAGTACCTGATCTGAAAGCATACTTTTTCTCTACAACTTTCTTTACAACTTGTTTGAATCTGTTAAAAGTCTTATTCTTCATGGTTTGTTTTTTTTTCCTTATAAACTGACAATGAGTTTCATATCTATCATTACCTGGATTAGGTAGGTGGCCTTATAGATTGACAAAGCCCCTGTGTTTTGCTGGTCACTGAGTATGGCCTCTGCTCAAAAGCTTAGAGGCTTTTAATTCTGATGCTTTGTTCACACTTGTCCTTCTAGCTATTTACAGCTCAGCAGTTACGCTCTTCGCACCATCAAGTCTCATCTTTTGATCTACATCAGTCTTCCCTCTACCTCATTTTTGTGCTGGCACCATAGTGCTCTCCTCCCTTCTGCTTTGAAAGCTGTCCTGTCCTTCCAGCATGCCTAGACTGCTTGGATCTTCATGGTCAGCAGGGATTAGCACTTTGTCAAAATGTTCCTTCTATCCTGCTGGCTTTTCTTTGGCACTTGTTGTCACTTTACAGATTGCCTTTTCTTACTCATTGTACCCTCGGTTTGACTATGTTTCTAAATAACTTAACCTTATACATATAATTTACATAGTTTGTTTATTTTTTTCTTATTTTTAAGTGAGAATTTTATTTTCTAAAAACATCCTGTTTACTTTTTTATGATTTCTTTCATGCTTTTTGTTGTCCCATTTTCCCCAGTAAAATGCTACTTTCATTATTTTCTCTGTTTGTGTCTTCTAAGAACTGTTTGCAACTCGACTATGTTTCTTCCTCAAATATTGCTCCTTATCTCTAGAGAGATTTCTGTAAAGAGATTAGTCTGAAGCATCCTGCAAGGTATCATCCTGCTTGTCTCTCTCAGTGCCTGGAACTGTTGGAACTAGATCTCATACTGTTTGTCAGAACGAAATTAACTTCTCATTACATCCATTTTTTTGTTGGAGATTAGTATGGAATTCATATTTTTCCATATGTAGCACACAATGTTAGCCATATTAAATAATACTATAGACACTGATATCTAACAGCTAGCATATCTGACCCTGCCTTGCCTGGGTTTTGGTGAGTTTTGCATAATGACCAGTAATCTCACCATGGTGTCTTGACTTTCTGAGTTATTATTTCCATGACCAGCTGTAATGTCATATGTAAGGTTCACATTTTCACTCATTTTCGCACACAGACAGTCAGATATTCAGGCAATTTCCAGGCTTTGGAGGCAATCCTGAATCTCAAGGCACCTTGATGATAATTTGAACATCTAAATAGTTCTAAAAGAGAGTGATCTGATTGAAATTCCAATGAATAACATTTTGTGGAGAAAGGGAAAACACCAGAGAGCTAAAGTGGATGCAGGCTGGAAACAGAATATTTCTGAATGTAGCAGTCTTTTAGAAAATAAGAAGTGATGTGCTATGATATGGAATGAAAAGTTGTTTTTTTGTGAAGAAATGCTGCACAGGATATATTCATAATTAGCAGTAAACGGAACAAAAAATGGTCCCTTAAATGTAGCCTTCTGTTGCTTCTCACCAGAGAAGACTGGTGGGGATATGTTTAACATGCTTCATGTCAATTATTTTAAAGCAAAAGGAGACTGCTGTAGTTGACAGAGCCGAGGTCTTGTGCGTATTTGAATGTGGAGGCTGCATGCAATGAGACGTGGGAACATATTCCAGAAAATGGAATGACAGGGGACCGAAACTGAATTTGCCTCCTTTCATCAGGTTTGGATGTTTGAAACCAGAGCCTTACTCACTATAAAGCCATTCTTCACATCCACAAGAGACTTGCTGTGAACAGAGATGCCTCTTAGAAATATCCCTCTCACTTTAGTTCTCTTCACTTCTTGCCAGTTGTCATTGTCTCCCTGTCCTGTTTCATAAAGGATTTCTTGCAGTTTCCTGACATCTCACTCTCCTTACAGCTTACTGTAATCTATAAATGACAAATTTGTTCTAAGGAGAAGGAAATGTTGAAAGCCAACTGTGTTTCCAGTGTTTCCTTTTTTATCCCTGAAATTCGATAAATGACGTTAGTGTTTACCTTCTGTTTACAGGGCCACAGTGTTCTACTGCTTCCACCTACCTAAGACCATTTTGAAGTACAGTCAGTATTTACTTGCTAGTACTATTGAGGATATTCAATTAAATATCAGTGGAGAATTTAAGCATTGACTCTTCTATGTTGCCAAAATATTACCTCTCTTGTACTTTAGATAGTTCTATGGCCAACTGCTACAAGAGTGAAAGGATTTCTCTGGAAGAATACTGTTTTCACAGAACAGTGAAGATAATAGCAGTCTGTGGTCTTGCAGTCATGAATGGAAATAACATCATTCTGCAAACAACAGTTATTATTTTTGTGCCTAAAGTTATGTATAAAGACCAGTTAGGAATATGCACAAAGTGTGTAATGTTCATCAGTGCTTATGTTCAAAAATAAAAATGAACACAACATTCTTTAAATTAGGAAATATTTCCATGTAGAGTACTTCATTCTCACCTCAAAACAGAATGGTAGCTTTAAACAACAGCAAAGCTGTCTGGAAAATCAGCCTATGGTCTTTTAGCTCCAAGCTGCTTTTTTCCCCCTTTTAATCTGAGCAGCTATTTACATTACAGGTGTATCCAGGAACATACACAAAGTTTCGAATACTTTTAACTTAAACTGATAAGAAATGTCTCTACAGGGAGAGCTGTATTTTGGAGGAAGCTGTAGTTTGGTTTATCTGGATCATCCTCCTTGAAGCAGTAAATAAAAGTCATTTCACATATGTAAGTAGAAAGAAGAACAGATAGACACACTAGTTTCACTATTTCACTATTTTCATGAGCTCTATTTCAAAAAAGATTGTGTATTTTTTTGTTTATTGTTATTTTAGGGTACTGTGTTGATGGAGATTTATCTAGAGACTGTTCTCAGATTAATTCTGTGGTGCTGCTTCTTACAGGCCTATATTTACCTTCGGGAAATATATTTCCTTCCCTGTCTCCCTCCATTCCTTTGCTCTGCCTTTCCTCTTCCCTGCCTTTCATATTTTCTTATAATTCCACCTATGGTGATTTAGGTGGTTATATTTAAGTGAAAAAATACTTTTGTAAGGAATGGATAGAAATGTCTTCTGAAGGCAATCATATTTCCATAGAGTGGATTTATGCAAAATCTTAACTTGCAGATAATATTATTTAATATTGTAAATATTTTCCTCTGAAACACTGACCTTAACTTAGATTCTTTTTGTAAACAGACTTCTTCAAGTAGTAAATCATCAGAGTTGAATACACCATCAGCATTTATCTCCAAGATAGAGAAGGACTTCGGGCGATTGGAGAAGGGCAGATACAGTATTACCTATCTGTAGAGAAGTGGAATCCAGAGAATTACAGAGCAGGGACCCTAAATTCAATGATAGAAAGTTATTGGAACAATTTATTAAGCAATCAATTTGAAGGTACCTAGAGAACAATAATGTGGTAAGACACAGCTAATACAGATTTGCTAAGAGCAAATAACAACAAACCAGAATAATTTCCTTCTTTGTCAGGATAACAGGTTTAGAGGACAAAAGGAGAGGCAGAAGATGTGATAGTTCTTGACTTGAGTAAGGCTTTTGATGATATCCCCTCTGACACTCTCAGGGAAATATAATGAAATTGCTCACAATGAAATTACAGTAATGTTGATGCACAAGTAGTTGAAAAACTGTAGTGGAATAGCAGTTATCAATTCCTGCCTATCAAACTGGAAAGGTTTATCACATGTGTAAGGTGATAGATAAGGACACACAAAGGGAGAAAAAGGCTTCTGATGGTTTCCTGGAAAAAAACCGGAACGTGGGGAGACATTCCCAGAAGCTAATAAAAGGATTAAATGAGGAAAGGAGTGATATGGAGATAACATGACCTTTTCTTGAAACCATCCTACCTGCTGGGAACTCAGGAAGTGGACCCTTGGGCCTCTGTCATCTGTCTATCACCCCAAAATTAATTTATTGACTATAATCACTTAAACTGCTTAAAGAAAAAAAAGTATAAAAAGAGATTGGACCCAAGCAAAAACTGGGGAGAAATTCCATCAGCTCTGCAGAGGTAACCATGGGCTACCTTTTTCTCCCTCCACCTTGGGACAACTTGGAGTGAGCGATCGCTTTATACATATAAACTAATTTTGGTTTTGCTCCTAGCACTTTAAAATTTTTATTTTTGATTTGTTAGTTGTTTTGCTTTACAGTGTACTTAAGTTTTTTGCTTTACTTATTCTTTGTAAGTTGTCTTACTTGTTTGTAAGTTGCTTTTGCTTTAGAGTGTATACTTAAGTTTTTGCTTTAAGTCTGTAAGTTGTTTTAAATTGCTTCAGACCATGTGCTTTGGAAGTGGCTTTGCTTTAGAACTTTTGCTTAGGTTTTGCAGTATTAATATTCTTTGTAAGTTGCTTTGCCTTAGAGTGTGTGCTTGTGCCCAGACTTCTTGTTGCTACATGGTTTCGGTGTAACTTTTGCAGTTAAACACTATCACTGATGACACAAACCCTACAAATTGTCACAAATTTGTATTAATAAATATGTTATTTCGTGAACTGTTCAGTGAGTCCATTTTTAGGTATGGACAGTTTCATCAACAGCAAAATTACTCATAGGAGAAATTGGTTGAGGGGTTTCCCTATTGCTATTAAGTATTGTCCCCGTATGACTGGTATCAAATGTCCTGTCCATTTCAGTGAATCTGATAAGCAAAGAATCTCATCTAAGGAGACACTAACAAGCTGTGTTGGACTACAAAAGGCTTTGATCTCCTGGGAAGGACACTGATAGACAAAAAAATAAATTAATACAGGTTGGACAGAAAATTCTTCTTTTCTGCCCCTTTTAACATGACGACATGAAATATGACAAAATCCTAATCTCAGTTCAGTGTGAGTCAATATTTTCAGAAATGTTTTAGGGTGCTGGAATAAAGAGAAACTATTTACTTTCAGCATCCTGAAGGGCCTTAAAAATGCCTTCAGCAGCATTAGTAGAAGTTAGCTGGGCTGAGTAGTACGAATGATGCCACCTCCTCCTCCAACTTTCCTCCACATCCTCTGCTATTCAGCACTTGTGATGGCAATGTATACTGAAAATGAGGTTCTTCATCTAGTGATATTTTTCATCTTTCACACTCTTCCTCAATAAATAGGCTTCACTGGTTCTGTACATTTAAGTCCATTCAGACGTCTATTTGAAAGAAAACTTGGAGCAAGTTCTTCTTCCCCTTTTACATTGCCTTGCTTCACCTTTGGATTTGAGAGGTGAATCAACATCAGCAAGATGAAATCCAACTGGAAAATATTAATTGAAGGTAGAAATTGAATGAATGGAGAAGGTCCTGCTACACAGCAGCACCAGTTCTGTATGATATGATGGATTAGAAAGTGAAAACAACTAAAAAAAAAATGGCAGGTACTTTTCCAAATACTAGGCAGATGATATTCTAAAGTATTAATAGGAGTACCATATGCAGGGAGATAATTATTCTGCAGTGGTAGTGGAAAAATCCCTTGCACACTGGACAAATAATTTCTGATACTGAGTGTTAAATAGGTAAAAGAGAAAGTCTTTATGTATCATGGCAGAAATAAATCTGTCGCTGCTATTGTTTCATGTATATTGAGACCCAGTCACATTGTAGTCCCAAAGTTCTGTGCCACTTTTATACACCATATTTTGAGGTGGATGTATGCAAGCTGGAAAGAGTTGAGAGAGCAACTAGATTTAAAAAATATGACTACCAAGGAAAAGTGGGAAATATTTAGTTTGATTGGCCTGTACGAAAGAAGAGTTCATGAATAAGATAGATGGAATCACTGTAGAACATTTCTTATAAAAAGACAGTATTTATTGGTCTCCACATCTTTTGAGAGGAAGAACAAGCAGTAATTTGGTTTAATTTATGGTAATGAGAACTTATGTTAGAATCTTTCATCGAATAAAAACCATTAGTCATTGAAAAAAGCATGCATAGGAAATTTGTGAAATCCACAAAGCTATATATCTTTATGTGTACGCAGTGGGAACCTGCACCATTAGGATGGACTCTCTCAACTTTCTCTTCAGTGAGTGAATAAAAATTTTTGTTTGGGTTACACACTGTCAAGGTAGTCTTTACCAAACACCCGCTAGAACTAGGGAATTTAAGTGAACAATGCTTAGATCTGCTAGAGAGAGAGAGAGACTGAAATGGAAGAATTTTCCAATTTCTCTCCTTTTCTCTCTGCCCTCACTAGGTTGGTGAGGGTCTTTGGTCTTGTTCTCAGGCTAGTAACTTTCAGCAGATACCTGCTTTGCAATATGCTTTGTGTGGTCTCTTCTGTCTCTCCTGGAAAGTATCCTATTTGCTTCTCTTCCTAAGGCCTGGCTGCAGGCTTTTCTGAAATACTTCCATTCCTCAGAAAGATCACCTGAAGTCAGAACTTCTGTCTCTCTCTCATTTTATCAGTGCAAAGGCTGATAAAATGAACCTTACTTACTTACACTGCTCTTTGTGCCTAGTAAGCCTTGTGTTACGACCCGCCCCAGAAAAAGGGAGGGGAGTAACCCTTTTATCAATAATTCCCTTGGGGTGGATTAGAGTGAAACGACACTGAATAATCGGTGTCTGAAAACATATACTGGCAAGGTTTATTTTAACAATTCTGTATCAACAGGCATGCTAGCAGTTTGGGTGTTGTCATATAAGAAGGTGGCATAGAGATAACCTTTGGGGGGAGAAGAAAATGCACAGGGGAGAGAAAGGCAGGATAAGAGCAAAGGAGAGTAAGGGAAAGAAAAGCTGAGAGTGGACAGATGTATGTAGTCACCGCCTACGGGGTCCAGCGATGAAACTTAGTAGTTGCAGCTTCCATGTCTGTCAGTTGAAGGGTGGCCTTGATCTGCTGGGAGTGAAGGAGGGAAGCCCCCACACTCCAAGAATTTATGAGTTATATCCATGGTCAGTGTCACGGGCCATGCCTCGAGCCTCTGACATCTCCTGGGTCTGTGCTGAGTTTTTTTTTTGTCTCGCCTGGTTCCCGCCTTTCCAGATTAGCAGAGGGGGGGAGGGGCCCGATTGCTCATCAGAGGTATCAACAGTCAAAAGCCTACAAAAGTCTCCTAGAATGCATAAATCATTAACCATTTCAGTCTCTGACACCTTGTTTTAGAAGTAATAATGTATGAATATGAAAGACTACACATGTGGCAATGTTATCTGGAGGAAGTCCGAGTTCAAAGGTCCTTGAGCAACTAAATCCAGGCTGATGCTTAAATTCTCTTGTAAACTTTGCATTGCAAATATTTAATAGTGATGAAAGATTTCCCCCAATTTTACAAAAGATTATACTGAATGCCTGGAATAGGAAGGCACTTTTTTTATTGTTCCAGTTTCAGTGCATTTTTTGAGAGGAATCATACAAGATTTCCTTGATTGCAGTGCCAACGTCTGATATTAACTGTGTGTTATAAACAGTATCTGTTTCTTCATCACTTTCTACTGTAAGAAATCATTTATTTAGAGTATTTTCAAATCAAGACTAAATAAATGAAGTGACAAAATATTTTGGACACTTTGGTATATTCAACTGCTTATCTAAAGGTAATTTGAAGTGCTTCAGTATTGAGATATTGAGAGCTCTGTCTAAAGACAGGTAGTTAGAGAACACTCAGTTTAGTTACCATTCATCCATAAACCAAGAGTACTTGTAGTTGTAGGCCATTTTAAAGTATGATATTTATAGTAAGTAACTTCGAAATGCAGTGCATTGTGTAGCTGCTCCTTGAACCTTGTCTGTTAACCATTGAACTGCATCACTCAGTTCAATATCATGCATTCCTCACAACATATTTATCAACTTTCTGAATGATTTAATGTTTTATGCCTCTGGGATTCTCTGTGCAACTTTTTGCCCTGTAAGTTTAACTGAGATCAATGTTCTGAATATTATTATAATCCTCCCACTCGAGATAAAATTATTTGCAGGAAATATTTCAAATATCAAGCTATAACTCAGGTTAGAAGTAAGGGAGGATGAGCTGCAGCAAGGATTAGTTCCATGTCAAATACACAAGAACAGAATGAAAAACAAGCACAAATGATAGTAGGCAAAATCACAACGCACTAAACATAACTAAAACACCAGACACATTCTGAAGAAATACAACAGGGAGTTCAGTTAAGCTCAGAGTTAATATATTTTTCCAATTACATGCCAGGCTTTTGATCAAGACACTATTCTGACCTTTACCTTTTAATCTGATCATTTATACAGCATAGATTTCCAAAACCACAGCATCTTAAGCTGTGGTGTTGACTTTATATTTTTTACAGTTTAGATGTACTGGAAGTCAAAAACAATTGAAAAAAAAGATAAAAGGAACAGCTCAAAAGCACCCTGGGAAAGATAGAGATGAGCTGAGGATTAGATTTTGTTTTTTATTGAGACTTTTCCTATTTGATAGCTGTATTTGGAGTATTAGGTAGGGTCACCAGATGATAGATGCATCACTTCTTAGTTAAATTTCCATATTTATCTTGGGTAACTACTTTATAGACTTCTGTCTGGACTGATCTCTCAGAAATATCTGAGATCTTTGTGTGCATTTGAATATGCTGGCTGACCTAGGAGATTCCCTCCACTCCTAGAGAACTTCTTGAATCTGCCCCTGTGTGCATCATTTGTCCTTGTACTGCTGCTGAGCCTAGTGTACAATGAATAATTCAACTCTCCTCCCCTTAGCCCAAAGGAAAACATAAATTCCTAATATTTCTAAATGTGCTGCTCCTCCTAACACTGGCACTTCTCAAGTTTCGAGCCTCTTCCAGCTACTCAGACTATGATTTTCTGCTGCCGACCCAAGGGTATTTGTAAACTACTCCCTCAACTCATGCTCCTGCAGTTGCCCTAAGTAGCAGAGGATGTCATCAAAAGTGGGAAAGAACTGTTTTTGCTCACTGGTAAGGTGAATGAGGCAGCAGTGATGGCAGCAGGTATCTCTTAGCTCATTGCCCTGAGAAGAGCAGTGCATAGTGGTTGCCATGAGGCACTTTCCCTGCAAGGTCAGCATTTGCAATTATGTGTTTCAGTTACTCAAAAAAGAGGAACAGCAGAAGAATCTGATTTCTTTTAATGCCACCATGGTAGTTCATACTGGTCTTACACCAGTCTATTTTAATCCCTTTTTTGTGACATGCAGATGATAAACAGAACACAAAACTGGTGTTTCTATATCCCTCATATATAATGACAACTGGACAGGATCTTCTTGGTTCTGTTTCATTTGAAATAGGATTTTTTTTTTCCGTAAAAATTTCAATAGTGGTGTGCTTCACCAGGGAATGAGGAGGCCTACACATGAAATAATCTTTTGCTGGTTGTCTACAGAAAGCAGAAATTGACAGGTACTATCATTGACAAATAGATACATCATAAAATACATGACAACTGCTTGGAAATTGTTCAAGGCTGCACAATTTATTTTTTCTATTGTGCTTTCTCACAATTAAAATGCAATCATTTATTGTTTTTTGTGTATGTATGTGAATATTCCCCCTCTCTCACAAACACCTTCTTTAAACAGCTTCTTTAAGCAAGTGTCTACCATGTGAGTAAGTGGCTGTTCTCTGTGTAAGATTGCAACTTCTCCAGAAGTCTGTCCATTCAATTATTTAACCCTGATAAAGAGTAAAGGTTGATATGGCTAAGGTTAATGAGGCAATTATTTGAAAATACCAGCCATCAAAGCACTTTATTCTAGTTAACTACATTCATTAAAATGATCCCAGGCTTCTATTTCATTGCTGTTCTTCTCAATAAGCCTTTATCAATAAGAGTCCTAATTGTTTAAGCGTCAAAATATCTCTTGCCACCTAAAATATCTGGGTTATGAAGTAGTTCAAACTACGTGTCCTTTTTCCATCCAAGTACCTGATGTAAGCTATCTAATTATGATCTCTTCAAGCAGATGGTTCCTCAAGCAGAGAAGAAACGAAGACACTGATAGGAAACACTCTGTATCTCTGGTCCCGAGAGCAGTTTTTCGTCTCATATGCCCCTGGCTGCTATGCCTCTCACCTCATTCCGCTCTTTACTGCTCCTTCCTAACTCTTACATCTACATGCAGATTCCTCCTGCCTTTTCTACCTAGTCAAGTGGCAGTATGTGCCCTGGCTAGTTTGCAGGGTGAGTGCATGCTGACAGGACAGCTGGTCAGTGTGAAACAGTCAGACAACTCTTCTTTCTGGGCTATGGTGCGAGCCAAACAAAAAAAGATAAATAGAGGTGTTCCTGCCTTTGCTGTTCCCTGGTTCTTGGATGCTTATTTTCCTGTAACATTGAGGAACCTCATATACTTTGAAATTCCTGTGGCTCTGTCATGTTAACGTGGAATTGGCTGCATGTGGAAAGTTACTGACAGACACAGAAACCAACAAAAGATGTGTCTATACTCATATACATAAGTTCACGCATATTAGGGCATAAACAAATGTGATTACATAAGCCTGAAATGAAAAGAAAAGCCATTTGAAGTCTTTGCGTTACTGGAGAGCAAATATAACCTACTGTCACATATCGAGTTTCAGATATGAAAAGTCGATGTGTCGCTCTGCCTTTACATGCTTCCAGCATCTCTGCATGAGGCACCCCCAGAAAGCCTAAAATGAGACATAAGGAACACATAATAGTTGAGTAGAAAGTAAGGACTAGGATGAGAAGAAGTTATCATATGGATGCTGTCTAGATGTTGGCTTTTGTCACTGGAATACAAAACACTCCAGAGGAGGCAGGAAGAAGGAATATGATGGTGGAGCTTGCCTCAGGGCTGATGTATAAAGTGGATGTATCCTTTTTTTCAGCAGAAGTGTTTCTTAAACATATTGTGAACTAAAGAGTACCGGTGTAGAGGTACGTGCCAATTTTTCGAACTCAAGTTTACTCTAGTCTTACAAATTAATCACAAAACATGAAGTGCAGGAAACAATGAAGTCTGCAGAAGCTTGCTGACAGCCAAACAAAAAATACAAATTGGTTTTAAAGTGTTAAATTCAGTTAAATATCAGCAGTTATATTAATACTTTTTTTACAAGCTGCAAACCTTTTAGTTTGTTCAGTAAATGTTACTAGGTTTTCCTGTCTGAGATTTTTTTAAAAAAGAAAGTGATCCCATTTTGATCTTCTGAATTGTGAAAGTATTAGTCTCAGGTGATTCAAGTCACAAATAGAATAGCTAAAATAAAAATTCCTATTTATCCCATGTTTGTTTACTTCACAGAAATGAAAATACCAGACTAGACAAATTCAAAGGGACTTTTGTACAAATAGCTTTATTGATTGCCAAAAAGCAAATAAACTGGAGAGTAGAATTCTGTTCACCAGATGACAAATGCATTATAAATCTCAAAGACATTTTTCAATTTGAAAGACTGCACTGTAGCTCCTGGAAAATATCAGAGAACATTGATCGAAGTATTTTCTCCAGTAGCATGTTTTTTAGCAACAAGTAAATTCTAATCTGTAATATTTTTAAAGAAAAGCAAAAAAAAATTTTTATTGTGGTTGCACTGATATTCTTTGCTTTTCCTCTTTTACCTATTATTATAACTATTATTTTTCCATAAGGTTACTGCATTACTGTTTTGTTGTTCGATTACTCCAGATTTCAGTCATTTGTTAGGTTGTTGATTTTTCATCTACAAAGGGCCACAATGTCATTACACTGCAAGTTGGTGTACTTTTTAATGTATTGGTAATAAATGTATTATTGCAGAAACAATTGATTTTAGTTAAAAAAACATGCAAAAAAACCCCACCCCAAACAAACAAAAACAAACTAAAGAATTTTTTGTTTTGTTTCATGGGATTTTTCTTAACAATATTTACTCCAATTGCTTTTCAAGGACACCTTCCATATCCTTTAGGTCTCTTTCAAAGAGGAACTCAAATATACACCCATATTGCAATATGTGATGACTGAGTTTCTGGATAGTTTAGTAATTGTCAGCCTTTCTTGGGCTGTAATATCCTCCACGTAGAGGTACACATAGCTGAGAATAGACTTGGCAGAAAACACAGATTGGGAAGAAATTTAAAAACAAAATTAGAATTTCTGGCTATAAATATTGTGTTTCAAAATGCAAGCAAAAATTTTTATTGCACTCAAAAAGCCTCAGCTTACAATAGCAGATTCATATGAACCCAGTCACTCCATTTCCTATGGACAGCAGGTATCTTACTCTGTCTCTCCACTGGAACCGTGTGTAGTTTTTTAATGAACTGCTTTAAAATGTAATATTATGCAGTGTTTCTTAAATCTGCTTTTGAGAAAACTTCAAAAACATAGGTACCACCTTGCTGTGGTTACTGTCTTAATGCTTTTCACAGAGGAAATCGGGCTCTAACATTCCCTGAGAAGCAAACACATGAACATGTGAATGCCTTTACTGGCTCATGTTTTTACTCCGTATGTCTGATCTCATGAATCTCAGCTGCTTGTGGAACCATGCTTACCATGCATTGCTTTTGGCTCAGATATTTATTTCTACAGATGGCAAATGGCACCGGTTCACAAGTTCCATTCTGATATATTTTTTCAAGAGTTTGAAGTGCAGTGTTTGGACTCAATGCAGCGTACAAAACCATCTTTGCGAAAGCTGTCTTTTCAAAGAAAGTCTCAAACGTGCAGCTGAAAGTTGAAGGACATGTACAGAAGTAATGATTCACCTTTCTATGCAAACCTTTAATATCTGTTGTAGTAAGCAAGAAAGGTGCAGTGTTTCACTTGAACACTGAGATCCCAAATGCAGCAATACATTTCACATACAACTGATAAGATTTTACTTATAAGTGATTTGGGAATAATTAGGAAATGCAATTAAATTTGGAGCTGCTGACTGACAGGGAGAATAGAAAGAAATGTGCCCTAAAATTCTATAACAAAATAACCAGACTTGGCATTCATCTTCATTGTAGTTTATTCACTGAATTATCTTCTTGAATATGCCATGATTTCAGTGAGATATAACTAGGAGAAAAAGGTACTACTCAAGACAAATACACACATTTAGAATCACATTGTACAAATCTACCATAATTACTAGCTGGAAGGTATATATGTTTATTGCTTTATTATGAGAGCTGCACATCATAGTCGCTGATATACCTCAATACCAGAAAGTGTTAATTTTGAAGTGTTTAACAAGTCTTTATTCTTTACCAATTTTATTCAAAGGAAGATGTGAAATTACTGAAAATCTAACATTTTCCTCCTCTTTCAACAGTGTATTGTAGTTATCCCAATATTAACAACCCACAAATCGAAGTTTACTTTTCCTTGTGGGGAAGGCTTTTTCTCTAGGATTTTCACCAGGTTGGATGTGTTAGAAACATTTTCAAATACAATTAAAATCTGTTAGATTTTTAAAAATTGAAAGAATACATGATCTCATGTAGAGTGCATATTTCTGTTACAAATACAATATTCTAAGAGCTTTAATGACAGCATTCTTCTATATTTTACTCCTGTGTTGTGTATCTGGTACTAGTTACACAGATATTGCTCCAACTTTTTTCACAGAAGCAACAAAAGTGTAAGAAAGTGCTAAATAGATGCTAATCTGATAAAAAGATTCCCACAAGGCAAATAAAGAAAAGCTGAAAAAAATACTGAAAATCAAGAGTCTCCACTGAAGATGTGAGATCAGTTTCTACTCCTGAAAAGTCCAAGTGAGGAGGATAGAGTGCATTCTCTTCTCCTATATCCTCTTACTATTTTTATGTGAGAGACAGCCAGGAGAAACAAGTCTCAAATGCCAGGTGTTCAACGGGATGATCACAGTACGTTGCCCTGGATTTGCTGAGGAAGATTATTACTTGTGAAACAAATTAAATCTGCTATTTTCTATGTACTTTTTTTATGGACAATTCTTGTTTCTGGAAGTTTTACTTCTCTCATTCCTTAGTTTTAAAGGTTAGTCTTCTGAGCCTTTCTCTCAGACCTGGTTCTCCGCTAAGAAGAAGAAAGAACAGTTTTACAATGACCTTAACTCTCTTCTCTTTGATGCCTGGATGATGGATTGCTCTCAGTGATTCCCAGATTCCCGCAGTGTACAACATCCTGAAAAGTCTGAGGGCTGTCAGGACTACGTAGTAAATCAGAGGACTTCTTTCTTTTGTTTTGTTTTGTCTGGTTCAAAGCCCCTAATACCATATGAGCCATCCATAAACTCTCCTGCTGTCTAGGGCTGAGAGAGCACAAATTGTCCTTAGACTTGGTTAAGGCGAATGGAAATGGAAATGTCCTCATGTTCACCTAACAAGCAGATGTTGTTTTCTATCCTACAAGGCTGATTAAAGTGTTACTGCCCACATGAGATGTCAGTCCCAGTTTTGCAGCTCACTTTTTTAGTAGAAAGTGTTACAGTTTCTACTTCTTTCACCAACAGTTTCCCTTCCTGGTTACTTAAAGCATGGTCAAATCTAAATATGAATCGATATAAAGTAATTTTCAGTATGGATGAATTTCTCTAAACAAGAAGTGGTCCTTGCTCTTCCAGCTCAAGTTCATGCCATCTAAAATTCCTGTCACATGGCGTAGTGAAGGTAACTCCTTTGTGTAAAGTTAATGACTTTAAGGACCACCCCCCAGTATCTGATGAAAATAGGAATTTCTCCCTTAGAAAAAGTGGTGAATTTACAAGGTGACCTAGTTAGGAACTATTTTTTGGCTATTGGTTTAGGAAGAACTTTAGAGTTTGAGCTAGGTTTTCAGGTTTCCGGAGAAGTAGTGGAGAATGTAAAAACCACAGCAATTTCCTACCAGCAACTTCCCAGTCGCATCACATACAGACAGGTTATAAGGTAGCAAGGTAGTGTTCTCTCTGCCTGTTAATGGCTGCTAAGAACACGTCTGTGAAATGACCTTTTGCAGCTCTATTCACACAGCTGTAAAACCTTTACAGCAGATATCATGTCAAAAAAATTCAGGCCCTATCCCCTTAAGAACTAGGTCATGGGCTGGACTTGGCTGCCTAACTATCTAGTGCTATTTCAGATACCCTAGAAGATTAGGATATGCCTAGGCTCCAGGTGCTGCTTTTAAAAAAGCCCAAGTTTCTTGTAGACCCTGTGTCATGTCTCCAATCCTGTGTTAGTATCCTGGATGCTCTGTGGCCTCCAGCATTTAATCCTCTGTATACATATTACCTTGAGTCACTGGTAAATAATGGGCACATGGAAAATCACTGGAGGAAGAAAGAGAAGCTCTTTAGCACTACAAATTATATTCTTTCAGATACTCACAAGTCTGTGCTGTGAACTATGCCTCTTTCCCCATGACCCCGTCATAGGATCGTAGAATGGCCTGGTTTGAAAGTGATCTTAAAGATCATCTAGTTCCAACCTCCAGCTGTGGGCAGAGACACCTTCTACTAGAAAAGGTTTCTCAGAACCCTATCCAATCTGGTCTTGAACACACCCTAGGCTGGGTCATCCACAATTTCTCTGGGCAATCTGTTCCATTGCCTCACCACTCTCAAGTAATTAATTTCTTCCTAACATTTATTTTAAACTTATTCTCTTCCAGTTTGAAGCCATTCTCCCTTGTCCTATCACTACACGCCCTTGTAAAGAGTTTCTCTCCATCTTTCTTGTAGGCTCCCTTCAGATACTGGAAGACTGCAATTAGGTCACCCTGAAGCTTTCTGTTCCCCAGGCTGAGCAATCCCAATTCGCTCAGCCTTTCCGCATAGGAGGGGTGCTCCATTCCTCTAGTCAACTTGGTGGCCTCCTCTGGACTCACTCCAACAGCTCAATGTTCTTCCTATGATGGGGGCCCCAGAGCTGGATGCAGTGCTCCAGGTGGGGTCTGACAAGAGTGGAGTAGAGGGTGCAGAATCACCTCCTTCAACCACTGTCTTTCTCATTTTCAAAAATCCTGTCTTTTATGACATTGGTGCAAAGCTTTTCATTGTGCCTTTTTCCCCATTGTTTCCTCATGTGTTTAATTCTTTGCGTACTTTCATGCTGTGCCATTTTTACATAGGTCTCTTTTTCTGAAGAAAGGAATGTCCAACCTACCTTGAGTTGTCCCTTCAATCTTTCTTTCTTTTCTTTTACTGTTGAACTAGCTTTATATTTATGTGCATTATATTAGCTGTTTTTTCTGAATACTACTTTGTTACCTTTACTCTCTTTTGCCATGTTTCTTTCTACTTTTTCTTTCCTGTTAAACTTATCCCTTTCGTTTAATCTCTTTCTTTTAGCGTATCACATCAGCCAACCTTTATTTCTCCCTTTTTGCAGCCTAGGTTTTTAGCTTAGCACATTGTCCTGTTTTTCTTTTTTCTCCTTTTCTCCCCCTGAGCATTTTTACAGTGTCCTTTGTGTGCCTTTTTCTGTCACATTATCCTGCTTCTGCTCTCTATTTTCTCTAGAGTGTCATTTTGGTATAAAATAAATTGTATTGTGTGTTGTTTATTCTCTACAATTTTGGGGTGAAAGGAGCTCCCTGTATGTAGAGACACATTTACACATAGTATCCTTCAATTACTTCTAAATTGCCACTATAATTTCAAAAGTACGCTATATTTATAGTGGTTGAATTTCACAAGGTTTAATGTACTATAAATCTTTCAGTCTTATTTATTCATACTCTGTCATAAAGAAGCAGTATTTGAATTTTTGCTTCCTCATTCTTTTAATGCCACAGGGCCAGATTGCATCTAGGTTTAAGGATGTGCAGGTGTTTAAATTGTGGCCAATTGAGTTCTTAATTTCTGAGCTCCCAGAGTGCCTGGACAGGAGGAGTGCTTGGCTAGTGCAGCCAGCAGCAGTGACACATGGGAGGTGCAACTGGGGTCATTACTCTCCATGAGCTAGCAAGCTGCAGCTGGCACCAGAAAAGTATATGCAGTGTAGGCTTTTCTAATCCTAACTCTGCTTCAGTTGCCATTGTTTCTACAGGGCAGGTAAGAAAGTCCTCAAGCATCCCTCAAAGCCTTTGGTTGGTGCTATGCTCTGCGGGGAGGAAGCCCCTGGGATCTGCCACTGGAATGGCAATTGTCAGGCATGACAGTGACTCAGAAAGTCACAGAAATTGCATGTCTGGTGTAAAAATAAAGACTGTTATCTTGTTACTTGGTTGAGTGGCTTTGAAATACAAAGAAAACTACTATCTTCTGATGCTGTGTAAGTTAAATTTTGTTGTATGCTTCATTGCTGAAGAAGATGCCTAATTTTGGAATTTACTTCAATAGAACAATGTATATTCAGTAGGCTTTTCTTGCAGTTGGTACAAAGGTTGATAAAATCACACACTTCACCTGAAAAAAGAAGTGATTTCTGCCAAAAAAGACACGAATTTTTTTTTACACCAGAAAAAAAACCCAGAAAACCAGCCCTAAATTGAAGTTTCTTTTTCCCAAATCTGAAAGTCATTTTCTCTTCAATGGAAAAAGAGGTTATGTTTTTCAAATAATATTTAATTTCCTTGTCTAATTGCTTTGGCATAAACAAGACACAAAAGCTTTTGCTGCCTAAAAACTCCTAACAATTTCTCTTTTACATCAAATTATAGTAGCTTTGAAAGGAAATAATGCATCTGCAGATGGTGCTGAATTGCATGAAATTAATTACTACATGTGCAAGTTCTCAGTAATTAATTCCATTGAGGCCTCTAAAATCCATTGTGAGCTGAATTACATGCTTTTTAGTCTTTGCTTCTCTACCTGAAAATTGCTGTATCGTCTTTTAAGCCAAGTTTAAAAGGGATAAGGAAAATATATTAAGGTCATTTAAGAAAATGCATTAAATTTTCTTTGTCATGCTCACAGTATAAATAGATCAAGCTGCTACAGAGCTTGTGTTAGCACAGTGACCAAACATTTCTAAATTTCTTTCTGGGAAGTAACTATTCACTACTGATGTACATTCTGATCTGGTGAACATTCAAAGTTCCTGGGATCAGTGTTCAGTCCCCAGTCCCTGCACAGGTTTTAATATAATAAACACAAAGGTTGTAAACTTCCGCACTTATGACTACTTGTAACAAGCTTTCATGGTTTTTGTTTGGAGATGCTGGTAAAAAAGAGGATGTTTTCAGAACATATACCCTCCAGGTCTGATGCTACAGGTAAGGCAGACACAGCAGTACTTAGATTGTGAATCCTGGCACTGCCAGGATGTAAGCCAAGTGCTTGACTGATCAAATCAGCAGCAGACCTTAAACATACAGGGGAGACACTAGGGAGCTATATATAAATACCAATGTGGTTTGGATCAAATTCAGGGGATTGAAGGGGATTTTTTTAAGGGTGAAAATTTTAGAATGATAAGACTAACTTCACTAGATCTCTAACCTGGCTTAGGAAGGAAGCTGTAGACTACAGGCAGAAATTCTGACAGTGATGGACTTCACACAGGAAGGGGGCCATGAAAAACCAAGAAGGGTTGAAAGTTAGCCATGATCTGTCTCCTGGTCTGATGAAGTCTGACTAGTCTGGACACAGAAAGGGCAGAGTTCACAATGAGTGCCATGCAATGTAGAACCCCTGAAGCCAATGCCAGTCTACTCTTTCCAACCAGCTGTTTGGTCTGGATTCAGTCCTGTGAAAAACTCCAGTGCCATGTCAGGCACAGCCATATTAGCTTGTTGCTCCTGTGCTTGTGTGGGGTCTCTACAGGTAGGAATTCTGATGGTCTAATCTGACTTTACCACTTGAGACAGCTGAGTCTCATTTGCCATGAGATAGGTTTGGTCCAACTGCAGAGGACTGCGCTGTAGGCTGGGCAGACATACATTGATGCACATTGGTTTTGGCACTAGTTTGAGCCAAAGGACTAGTTTAAGCATTCACACTTACGGAATTTTCAGTCTCACTAAAGTAGAAGATGCTGAGACTGTGATTTTTTTTATTTTATTTTTTTTTTAAGGCAGTGTAGGAGAGCCTCGTTACAAACTGGGCAATAAGATTTGCAGCACGTTTGTTACTTTATTGTTTTTTGTGTTACTTAATCAGGGAAGTTCCTGTAAATCAAACATTTCTGATTGATATACGACTAAAGAATAGATGGTCTTATCAAAAACAGCATTAATGCAAACAACTTTATCAGCTTGAATTGAATTCTAGCTCTTGTCTCAAGCTTTAATCTTTTTTAGATTATATGAAAATCAGATAGGAAAGGGTGGGCTAGATTTTCAGGTGGAAATTGTGGTACGGGGAAGTAAATCTCATATGCTGTGTGCTACATTGCACTTAAGAACCTGACAGAGAAAATTAGTAAAAGTGCCAGTCTCCAAACTTGCTAATGCAGCTTGATACCTTACGTCTGATACTCCCTCAGAAGACTGAATGTGGAAAGAAGCTCTGAGAAGTGAACAGTATTTTCTCTGCCTCAGGCACTGAGAATACATGACTCACTGGCCTTTTGCTTTTTGCAGAGCCATGGTATGTGTGCTTCTGTAACCTTTCAGTCCAGACAGCAACTGGGTAAATGCCAAGGAAAGCATGATCTGCTTTCTAATCAGTGGACAGTCTACTGCATGAACAAGGACAGTCAAAAAGAGGAGCTTTTTTCCTTCTATAACCTGGGTATGGCGGCTATAGTAACAGACAGTATATTGATTCAAATTTGGGATTTTTCCATGTTTATCATAGACAATGCCCACATAAATCATATTTAGGTTTTTTTGGCTGAATTAAAGAGTAATGATGTGATTGACGCAGATTTAGAAGCACATCATGAAACTGCTTCTAGTGTTTTAGTAATTATCATGAAACACAGTTTGGATATTAGGATTTCACAGAAACTTCTAGCAGTGGATTTCATTTTTTCACTATATATGTGATAAAGAAAATATTCTTGCTAAATGGGAAGCATCTGGTTTAACAGTGATTTATATTAGTGTCTATATTGTTAAAGGCACTTATGTTTTACTGTTGAGTTGTGAAAAGGGTAAACTGGAATGCAATATGTAGTCCTATTAGAGATGATCTGAAATATCTAGAGAACAAGGCTGGCAAACATCACAGTGGACTCTGTTAGAGTTGCAGCTGGATGCCAAACATCCCACCATGCCTGAAGTGGCCATGTGTAGGCAATAAATCCTTCTCCCCTTATCCCCTCTTTTTTTTTTTTTTTCCCTCCAGTGTTTTTTCTAGGAGTGTTCTCTGAGTTTCCCTTGAGACCTCAGGCCTTGCCATGTAACAAACACCAAATATCTAATTTAAAAACTTCCCACTCATGTTTGAAGAATACCTCCTAGTTTTGTGTAGTAATATTGATGTTAGAGTTGTTTCATACCTGTCTACCACTAGGTACATAAATATTTGTAGCACGCAGATTGCATACGCTAGGGATGATAATGCTGGGACGTAAATCATGATGTTAGCTTCTTATAGGATGTGTCCTAAGGACACATGCTTGAACAATGTTTTTAAAAAGATCATTTTGTACCTTGATGTACTTTCAATTTTTTCCCAAAAACATTTAATGGGTTAAATAAAAATTGATTAGTTTTTTTTAATTTTAATTAAAATGTCAAAATATTCATAGCAATGAAAATAATTTTTCAAGCTTATAGCTTGGAACTGAAAATGATCTAATGGTTCTAATAACCTAACAATTTTTCCCCTTAATCCTCTTGTTTGTCTCCAATATGACCTTGGGCAAGTCATATAACCTTCCCATATTTTGACTTCCCTAGCCACAAAATATTGGTAGTCATACTTGTCTGGATGACTTATTTATCTTAATTAAGATTTCTCTTTTTTACTATTGGAAAAGTGCTTTGAGATCCTTGGATGGAAACTAGGATATAAATACAAAGTATTTTCTGCTGCTAACAAATCTATTTTACCAGAATGATGAAGATGGAAGAGAGATATGAATACAGATATATGTCTGTATAACAGCTATTGTGGCCTCCTGGGAGCAAGTTAACATTTTTTTCCTTAGAAGACTGATCTGCTCATATATTAGAAAACCAAACGAAGACACATTACACTGGCAAGGTTTTTAAAGGAGAACCTTGACTAAAAATAAAGGTGCTCCTTGGCTATTCTGTAAACATCAGCAGGACATGTGAAAGGCCTTGATAAAGGTAAGGATTAAAAACGGGCACTAAAAAAAGATAGGGATGACTGTAATGAATCATATTTTCCTCTCATTAACACTCATATAAAGCCAGAAGAGTGACCTATTAAATAAAAAGGCTCCTCTAAGGAGAGTCTTCACCTTGCTTAAAGGTGAAGTGTTTGTGGGTTTATACTCCAACTACTTGAAAACAGAATCTGGGCCAGATGTAGAATCTCTTATGTACACTAAATTCTTAGGTATCATAGAATCATAGAACTGTTTAAGTTGGGAAAGATCTTTTAGGATCATTGGGTCCAACTGGAAACCTAGTACTGCCAAGTCCACCACTAAACCACATCCCTAAGTGCCACATGTACAAATCTTTTAAGTACTCTAGGGATGGTGACTCAACCACTTCCCTAGGCAGCCTCGTTCAATGCTCGACTGCTGTTCCAATGAAGAATTGTTTCCTAACGTGCAAACTAAACCTCCCCTGCAGCAACTTGAGCCCTTTTCCTGTTGTGTTATTGTTTGTTACATGGGAGAAGAGACCACGATGATGAAAAGGCCATAGCTGGTTTTTTCGATCAGGTATTATTTTTCTGAAATTGAAATCTAGCCACGTAATGAATCTCCAAACAAAGCATTTTAAGGCATGACCATAAAAACACATCCAGTCACTTCTTAATTTCCCCATTTTCACATTGTTGCTAACTGATTCCGCTACTGCTCATCCAAGTGATCACCAACAATCTGGCCAGGGGAGATCCTGAGGACATCAGGAGGGGCTACAGGGCCCTGGGGTAAGTCCATGGGCAATGGGACCCCTGGTGGTGCTTCCTTGATCTAAGAGAAGGGTTTGCAGAAGGATAGGCCAATCCTGTAGGTCAATACATCATGTAGAAGTTGTGTCATAGATCGGGTTTTGGTTTTTACAAACACAAGAACCTCTAAAGGCTGAAAATGAGAGCAATGGGATCCACCTGACAAAATGTGGTAAGAGGAAAGATTGGCAAAGAAGATTGCAACAGAGGAGCTGAAGGAGTCATTCTCTTCATGAAATAGCAGCTCAGTTGTAGGAAGCTCTTGCATTGGATGGACAACAGGCTAGGGGAGAGCTCATGTGTCAAGACTGGAGGAGAGGTAAGTGATGGTGGCATTGTGGTAGGAGTCCATGGTGGGAGACCCCACGTTCTGTCGAGTAATCAGACAAATCCTTCTTTAAACAACTCAGGGAAGGTCCTGGATTGCACTCAATGACAGAGCTGTCATTCAGGAGGTAGCAGACAGGGTGGAGCAGTGGGCCATATGAACCTTGTGATTAAAGGAAAAATGGAAAGCACTGCACCTGAGAAAGTGCAATGATACAGATGGGGCTGCTTGAGGAGAAGCTCTACTTAAAAATGTTGTGACTTCTTGGTGAACAGTGAAACATGAGCCAGCAAAATCATGGCCAATAGACAGAGGGAAGAGACTATTCTCCTCTACTTGGCACTTGTTAGACCTCATTCATAACACAGCATCCAATTTTAGGCCCTCAGTACGAAAGAGATCTCTAAACTATGATGAGTTAGCTGAGGCACCCAAAATGTTTGGGGGTTGAGCACTCACCTTGTGAGGAGAGGCTGAGGAAGCGGGGATTGCTCAGCCTGGAGAATAAATGGCTTCAGGGGAACCAAAGAACAGACCCTAGTGCTTATGTGGAGGGTGTTGAGGAGGCAGAACCAGGCCCTCCACAGTGCTTCATGATGGGAAGTGCTTCCTGTAAAACTCTAAGTTGAAAATAGGTTTAAATTGACTATAAGGAGAAGCCTTTTCACTTTGAGGGTAGCCCAGCAGCAGAACAGCTTGCCCAGAGATATTATGTAAACTCTTTCTTTGGCAATTTTCAAGACCAGACTAGGTAAAGCCCTAAACAGCCTGGTCTGATCCTGTGCCTGGCTCTGCTTTGAGTGGGAGGCTAAATTGGAGACCTACTCAGGTGCTTTTGCACCTGAATTACACTATGGGTCTATGATTCTAATAGAGAAATTGTATGACCAACCTTTTTTTTTTTTCCCCTTAATATGTTAGGTGAAGAACCAATTAAAAAATATATTGCACCTATGGCAATTCTCCTTATTTTTCCTGAGAAAAGAAGCAGCTGTTAAGAGGGAAATCAGCTTCCTAATCCTACAGAACTCTTGAAATCAAAAAATGGGATAAATCACAATACTTCTTCCCAGCAGTGTATCTTCATATAAGCAGAGAATATACTGTGTTGGAAAGGACCCACAGGGATCATTGAGTCCATCCCTCAGCCCTGCACAGGACCATCCCCAAGAGTCACATCTTGTGTCCAAGAGTATTGGTCAAATGCCTTGAACTCTGTTAGGCTTGGTGCTGTGACCACTTCCCTGGGGAGCCTGTTCAAGTACCCAACCACACTTTAAGTGAAGAACATTTTTCCAATATCTAACTTAAACCTGCCCTGACACAATTGCAGGCCATTTCCTTGGATTCTGTTACTGGATACCACAGACAAGAGATGGAAGTTGTGGACTGCAATGAGGTCTCCCCTCAGTCTCCTCCAGACTGAACAGACCAAGTGCCCTCAGCCGCTTCTCATACGGCTTCCCCTCCAGGCCCTTCACCATCTTCATTGCCCTCCTTTGGACACTCTCTAAGAGCTTAATATCTTTCTTGTTTCATGGTGACCAAAACTGCACACAATATTCAAGGTGAGGCCTCCCCAGTGCAGAGCAGAGCGGGACAATCCCCTCCCTCAACTGGCTGGTGATGCTTTGCCTGATGCCCCCCCGGACACAGCCCTCCTGGCTGCAAGGGCACTGCTGACTCACATTCAACTTGCCATGGCAGGCAGCATCTCTATATTATTCCCATGTCACTTGACCTTGCTTCCACTAGGCATACACCTTCCTTTTTTTCCTTTATTTCCAAGAGAAGATCCCTGCTCATCCAAGCTGACCTTCTTCCTCACCTGCTTGACTTCTGACATTTGGGAACTGTCCTCCTGTGCCCTTACAAGGTGATGTTTGAAAAGTGACCAGCAATGATGGACCCCAGCACCTGCAAAAACATTATCCCAGGGGACCTTACTTACGAATTCCCTGAGCAGCCTGTAGTCTGCTCTCCTCATGCTAAGAGTTGGCACTTTTCCTCCTGTCAACAGAGATTTTAAACTTGATCCCTTCATGGTCGCTGTGGCCAAGACAGCCACCAATCTCCTCTTTTCTCACAAGATCGACTCTGTTGACAAGCAGCAGATCAAGGAGAGCATCTTTCTGTGTCCCTTAGGACCTGTTCCATAAAGTTGCCATCCAGTTCTTTTAGAAATCTGACCTGGGTTCACTGTACCTCGACTCTCAACCAGGCATTCAGAAAAACAGGTTCCCTAAAAGAAACTAATAGTTTTCTCTTGATTTCATATCACAGCATTACATGCGGAAAGGAGACCCATTGACAAATATGAGTATAGGCCAAAGTGCACTCTATCCCTTTTCTGATCTTTCTCTTACAAGCAAAACAATCAAACCTTTTACTAGGGAAAATAGTTTTCCTCTCGTCATCAATATTAACAGGAACAGCTTAAACTATATCTGCCACTTTGTGGAAGATCAACGGAAGGAAAATAAGACCAGGAAAACTGAAAGAGAGAAGCTGGAAAGCAGAATTTATTTTCTAATTACTGCCATGTAATTACCTTAGACACATTTTCTTCAGAGCCTAGGAAGTAACTCTCTTGGGCTCAGAGGTCATCAAAGGTGAAAGGGTGTAAAGAATAATTTTTGTCCTGCGAGCAGCTTGGAAATTCACACTTTAAAAAATATTGCTATTTTGCTTAAATCTTTCAGTTTCTTGCTATTATTCGTGGATTAAATATGCTTAAAAGTGGGGAGATGGCACAGGGAAGGGTACATGCAAGGTTTTAAGCATGTCTAAGTTCTAGAAGACTGATTTTTCAGAAGACAATATAAGCCTCCACATCAAAATGTAGGTATATGTCATGGCTAAACATGAAGATGAATACAGACAGTTATAGGAGGAGGATTCTGCTTTTTCTGCTTTGGGCAGGCAAGAATAGGAGTAGTTTAAAAACTTCAGAAAGATTTAAAAGATCTCTAAGAGAGAGGTTGGAGGACACATCCTGTTTTAAGATTACAACATGGAACTAAGAAAAAGTACAAAAAGGAAGGTGACTTCAGTGAGGGAAAACCTTGGAATGTCAGGGGTTTTTTCCTCTGGAAGCTGACTCCCGCATCTAGGGACTTTGCAAATTCTCTGTAAAAGCTGCAGAATGCATCAAATAAATCAAAATTAATCAACTACTGACTTTTGCTTCTAATTGCCTTGCTGTGACCATGCTGGTCAAAAAGGTTAATTAACGTTACAAACTGGCCCATTGCTTTGGTAAAATGATTTAGATGTGGGAAGTTATGTTCCCTGGATTCAGGTGTGGTCAGGGACTGTTTAGCTCCATTCAGTTAATGAATGAACTTGCTCCTGGTGCACCTGAGAACAAGGCTCTGGCTTGTTTAAACAGTCTTAAAGGTTGGAACATTGGAGAAGATAAGACAATTAACGTTGGTGTCCTGAAAGACTCTTAGCAACCTAAAAAAAATGGTACATGGGGAAGAATATGGAGCAATATACTTAGTAAACATCTGTATCTGCAACTATCTATAGATCTTCAAATTTTGTAGCCATATTAGTCCTATTAGTGTGTCTTAGAATTCACAGGGTTCTCAGTCATTTCTGCAATTTAGAGGCTCAAACACTTAGCAAGAATGGTCACTACTGAAGTCACATAAACATACTGAAGACTACAGTATTAACAGGCAAATCTGGTTCGGTATATTTTATGTGAAGAAAATTGCCACTTCTAGCTGTCAGGGACTAAGACTATATTTGCTAAGTTGTCTTTGATTAGATACTTATTGAATCATCATGGCTTTTGTTACCTGTAATTTAAAGTACTTGGACAAGTGATGTCACAAAATGTAATAACAACTGACCTGGAAAATTCCCAGCACCAGATATACTTTAGTAATATAAAACTGCAAAGGAAGTGATGTTTCCTCTGTTGGCATATATATATATATAACCTATTCCCGAAGTGAAAAAATAAGATATTCATGTGCCTTGTGATCCTATCAAGTTAATCTAACTTGTGTTGTTCTCATATAGGCATCTTAGATGTTTGCTGTTACATATTTGTGTTCATGAAAAAGACCCAACATAATAGAACTGCAACACACCTCCCCAGGAGATCTGAATCACAGTAAGCCATTTTTCTTACAATATATGTGGATTAATTGATGACCTTCACAATCAGTTGATGACCTTGACTTGAAGATCAATAAGCCCATTTTCTGCTAATATGAGTCTCCATGATAATGCTAATGGAAAGTAGTGTTGTTCAAAGAACCCTGGAAACTAATAAAAATGGCCTCTTTCAAGTACAGATACTTTCTGCTTCCTTTCTAAGTCACTTTCTGGATTTGCTGAATTTTCACAAATACTTCAAAAATGGTCATAATCAGATATGAATAACTCATGAAGAATGTGGTGAGATATACTTTGGGCAGGAAAGGCTGAAAAATTATTTTGTTCACTAACAGTGGCCTGCACCAGTCTGCAATAGTAAAAGTTCAGGAAAGTACATACTCTTCTAAAACATTTGTGGTGAAAGATGGGATGCCCCCCGCTCTGTAAGGAATGGTTTGCTACTACTTTCTTCCCTAATATTCCTTCTCCAGTTTATCATGGTTACCACAAGATCTGGGTAGGTTTTAAAACCCTATTCTTTCATCTAAACCATCATCATCTGTGTTAAATAAAAATATGTCAGCATTTTGAATTTCCCCTACTTGTTTTTGGTATTTAGAGAATCTATCTATCCCAGTGCTACTTAGCCATCTCTCCTCAATATTCTAATTAAGGCTATTGCAGAACACTTGAGGCACATGATAAAATATTGGAAACCTTTAATGTATTTTTCTTCTTCTCGACCTCCTTTCTGGATTCATCCAGTTCAGTAGGGCTACAATATGTAATAGTTGTATTCAGCTGAAAAACAGAATGACCTTTGTCCTTTTCTGGGAGAAGATTAAGAGTGGTCAAATCAACTACTGCCTTGGCCAGCAATCTGACTTACAGAGAATAATGAAGGAAATACTATTGAATTGGAGCCTCCTGTGGGGGTTTTCTGAGCTAACAGCTGATTGCTGGAAGGAAGGATGAGAGGTGTAATGATTTCTACCAGCAAACACCCCTGAATAGTTTATATTAGCCAGGAGGGACATTTGTCCATTGTCCAGGGCATATGTTCAGTCATCGCATGCTATCAAACAGAAATGAAAATAAAAAAAGACAGTGATGTGACAGACGGCTTCTTATGGCAGAGAATGGCTTGAATATTGTGCCATAGCTTAAAGAAATATGAAGTGACTTTACTAAAGGAACACCATAAAATATCACCATCTTATATCTTATTTTCAATAAGCCTTTGTTTCTTTATTTCAAGTTTTCTGAAGTTATTACATAGAACTACTTTGAACTCAACCATTTTAGAATTAAAAATGGCAAAATAACCACTATCAACAGAATAGTTCTTGTAGGATTTTTGTTTAGAAATACCTTTTTCCTTTTTCTTTCAGAAGCGTTGGTCTGAAGTATTCCTAGTTTTTATTTTACAAAAGAGCTATTTTAGAATCAAGTTAGGTAGAAGAAAATTGTTTCCATACCTTAATTCATTCTGTGAGTGTCATGGGAGTTTCTGGAATCTCAGAAAGAGGGAATGAGATTTTGTGCAGCTTTTTATATTTGGACCCGCAAGATACAAATCTGTGTCCAAATGACCACTGGTGGTTAGACTTCTCTGCAGTGATTTTGCTTGTGCACTTGCTTGAGTACTTTTTTCAAACTGACTGGCTTTATTTGCACTCATAATTGTTCTTCCTTAACAGTCTTTGTGAACATATGTGAATAAGGGCCCATTCTTGGGGATCAGGAGAAATAGAAAAGCTCATAATCGCAATCTTAAATGAGAAGGGGTAAAAATTGTGCAAAGGTTAAGAACTTCACAATCACCATGCATGTGTTGTATACCTCTGCCTTCTTTGATATGGTTGCTCTGCTATCGCCAAATAGAACACATTTTTGCCTTTTTCATCATTTCATGTGCAAGTTATCCAACAGATCATTTTCCAAAGAAATGGCAATTTTAAAAAAATACTACTATTTGAAGAATGACCTGGTGGATCTCTGTTTATGCACTATAGTGGAATTACACATTTACTATTGAGACTCTACTTACATGTTTGTTCCTTCCCTGTTTTACACAGATTAGAAGACTAGAGCCCACCCTACATGCACTGTAAGTGGATTTATTTAGAATTCAGACTTTCTGGCAATAACTGATATTCAGTTACTAAACTGCAGTGCTCTGTTGGATTAGGTATATCAGAACGCTCATGAAATTTTCTTGATTAACTCACAGACAATGTAAGCACTACTGTAAGCACATGAAACAGTAGTATGGGATATTTTTAATCCAAACAAGTGCGTAGTCCTTTATTCTAAATTAAAATATGACCAAGTTTCAATGAATCACTGGAACTGACTAAAAGCTTAAAATGGAAAAAGAATTTTAGTACTCTATGGAACAACTGTACAGTTCAGAGACCATATGAGAACTGTGACATTGACAGATCCATTCCTCCACTCTATTATAATGATAATTTAATTGAGAAAATAAAGATCAAATGTTTAGCTCCCTTATAACTTGCCAGATTTCTACAGCATGAGTAGGAAATAGTTTTAAAAAAAAATCCCAAAACTAACGATTGCAAAAATAATGCAAAAAAAGTAGCTTGTTCTGTATTTACAGTTCTTAGATCCTTTCATAGGACTTGGAACGGAGTTTCTGGGGAGATTCTTCATGTTTTTCTCAGCAGTTTGATAATTTATGCTGTACACACTCTGACAGTTCCATTCATCAGATTGGCTACAAGCATGTCTGCCAGAAGTATAGACTGAACATTATTTGCTTCTAACTGTAAGCAATGAAGTGCTCACCTAAATACAGATTTGGACCTCATCCAGTTATCTGAACTGGTAACATTAAATATGACCAATGCAAAAATAAAAATAAATTGCCTGTGTTTCCGGAGCTACTGCTGTGTTTTGGGACTTAGTTTTGCTTTTCTTACTTGCTTCCTTCTTTTCTCCAGGAACTAATATTGGTATTTGAACTTTCAAAGGTATAATTGAAGGTAAGGAGAAAAAACTGACCACTAGTGTCGACCTTACTAAAGTTAGGGTATAGTAGATGCCGTGGACAGTCATGTTTGAAGTCTTCCCTAATAATTTGTTCATGTTTGGAAATAGTATCCCCGATATGCCTTCTTATTTCTTCATGGGTTCAGATTAGGTTTAAAGAGGAAATCTGGAGGTATTCCCTATTAGATATGAAACAGGCTTTGCACACAATTTTGAAATAAAATGGCAGAGGCTGATCAGATAAAGGATGAAACCTATCATGACCAGAAGATGTTTTGTGGAAGTGTATACACTCCCAGAAGCCTACCAAACTGTGCCCTAGTCTTCAGTCTGTTTTAGAAGATCCCATACTAAAGTTAGCCTTGCATGCTATTAAATGACTCACAAAGAAATTAACTTAAATTGCTCTTTGTTTTCTTTGTTTTGTTGTGTTACTGATGTAGCTGTGATTGATAGTTTAAGCACATGAGAACTTGCCAGAAAGATCTTGTACTAGAGGAACAGGTATAGCTGGAATACAACACAAATTTACCTGTGGTCTTCAAAATATGAGTTGTGGAACAAAAATTCGTAGTTTTCCTTTCCATAATATTTTTCATTTGTAATGGATACTACATATCAGAAACTCAATAGAAATTGTAATTTGTTAGCACATGACAACTTTTACCACATTATATCTAATTTGACAGTGTTTCATAAGCAATAGTGACCTGTTTCTGTGTCATGCTATGGTTAATAGCATCCTCCTCTTTCTCCCCTTCCTCCCTCTTCTCCCCAAGTTCAAATTACCACTTTCTCTCAAGCTGTCTAATTATTTAAGATAATCAAGCTAAGCTCAGACCAACTTGACTGTAAGGCTGCTGCCTTTGTTCCAAACCCAAGGAAACAGTTGTCTGCTTTAAAGCTGTCCTTTTTCCCAACTATGCATGTTTTGTTTTTTTTCCTAGGACGAATTGCTCCTAAATCTGCTTTCCATAATTTTTACTACTGCGCTTAGTGTACAACAGCTTTATTTTGGCAACCCGGATTTTAGAATAGTAAACATCTTCTCTATTCTTTCATGAGAGGCAACATTTGTCTTTAAAAAGGAAGTGCCGCTTGGTCCATAAGAATTATGACTCCATGAGCATGACGGAAACCTTTAATTCTTTGCAATTTACCTATGTAAATAATTATATCACCAAGCTATTCACACCATAGGATGTACGCTGTAGGGTTTAGGATATTTTGGATATATTAGAGAGAGTCTTGGCTTAGACCTTGTGGAACTGAAGCCAACAGTAATTTCTTTATTGATTTTCAAGATGAGAGCATTGTTGTTTGTGAGTGAATTACTTGTACCACTTTCCAGTTATGAAGCAAATACTTGGAATTTTTTCCTTATCTCTCTTCACTCCCTCCATCTAAGCAAATATGGCATACATATTTTCACTTTATTCTTATCTTAAAACCCGATTCTGAAATGATGATCTAGATGAGGATCATTTGGTAAGCATTACATATTAATTTTTCCTGAGTTTCTGTAATACAGTCATCTCGACAATGCTGCTGGGCATTTTGTGGGTACCATCTGTCTAGAAGAATGGCCACACATAAAGTAAGGAGGTTTTTTGGTTTCTTTTTCCTAACATATCCTATGCAATAATTGGATGAAACTGTAGCTTCCAAAAGAAAGACAATTAGATACAGCAAAAATTTTGCCAAGAAATGTACTGCAATGAAGCATAAGAAGCAGTAAAGTTCAATGTATGGAGAACTGCTAAAAGTCATTAGAAAATGCATTCATGCTTATGAAATTATTTAAATAGCTAATATGGTTCCATTTTTTCCATTTAAACACTGTGGGCTCTCTCCAAATTACCTGAAGCAATCAATTAATTCCTTCTTTTACATCCTGATTTTAAATTTTAGTTATCTGGTTTTTATAACTACCTGTGTTTTGAAGTTAGAGGATGAAAATATCAATTTTACCAGATGGTACAATCACCTGGCTGATGATGCATAATAAGGGTGGCATTGTGTGATCTGTCTCCACTTGTTTTGTTCATGCTGTGGCTTGTTTTAAATCACAGCTATAAAGGTTTGTTAAAGAAAAGAAATAAGTTATTACACTGTATTAGTTCTGTAACTTGATCTAAAGATGATTTTGCTGAGCACACAAAATTAATAAGTTAAGTAATAGAATTAATAAGTTAAGTAATAGAATGAGGAGGAACCTCTAATCTTCTGCTGAACAAGAGACAATATTAAAAAAATAATTCAACCCTGCTTTTTAAACTTAGAGTTCTCTCATGATGATATAATATTCCATTAACAACAACAGAGCAGATTGATAAATGGAGTCTTTTCATGTTGCTCAAGTATCAGTTCTCATCAAAATGCAGTCTAGTGAAACATTTACAATACAGAGGAAGTTCAAACATACAAAAAAAGACCTTAAATGAGAAATTTTTTTAAATCTGGCAAGGAAATGCTAATTCTAATGTTTTTGCTAAGTAAACAAATCCTACTTATTTTATTGCAGATAGTATATATTAAACCTAGAGCATAGTCTGAGATTTGTAGGAAGATTAGTAGTACTACACTTAGCAGTATCTACATTAAAAAGAAGGGAATGGAGAAAACCTGAAGATATAGGAACGAAACTAGGATGATGCTTCTTCCATTATATGCTCCTGAAGGTCAATATGGGAGAAAAGTATTCTATACTTTTCTGTTAAGGTCCTGATTTCCCTCTCCTATCCATAACACTTAGGCATAATACTTTAATTTGTCATATCAGGGCTCTGTAAGTGATCCTTGAAAATATAGCATGCTAATTTGTTCATACTGAGCTTGTTTCAGAGTATTCAAAGAAATATTTCTGTCTCCTTGAGTGCCAGGAAGGGGCAATTTTAGTTTGGTGGACAATTTTAGGGTCACTGAGGAGTAGTTTGAAGATATGCGTCTTTTGGTTATGCAAAAGGTTATGTGTACTTGTCAAAGAAAGTAAAATTAAGGACATAACCAATGGCACTAACTCCCAATTCCCGCAGCAGGACTAATCATGCTGTATGGTGAGTTATATTATTGCTCGTCAGGAAGAGAAATTTCCGTCAGTCACTAGGGTTAAATTTGAGTGCTAAAAGAAGAATTTCTGGACAGACAAAAGTAAGGAATAAGGCACCTGACATACATTCTGAGTAAATCAACTATAAATGAACTACTTGGAAACTACTTAGTTTTCAACAACTTGAAAAAATAAGTTTTCAGTGACCTGAACTAATAATTTTTTAATGGTGAGATTGTAATTGCTATGATTGTTCAACCTTACAATATTAGTTTGATGAAGTTTTCTTCTTTATTTCTTATTTCATAGAAATACTATACTTAAGAACTCTATATCCATTGAAGTAATTAATCTTTATACTTATGTATGATGAACAAATAAAAGTACAAACACTAAAATTAAATATTAATGAGGATTTATGCTTTTAGCAATTAAAATATGATTTCTTTGCATGGACTGAAAAAAATAAACTGAAATTGACCAAACAAGTGTTTTCATTTTTTTTCCAAGTATAACATTTTGCTTTATAGAACAATAGAAAGTCATATATCACATACTGACATTGAGAAAATTTTAGTTACACCACTTCAAAAATATTGAAGTACGTATCAGCTCTTTCACCAAAAAAAACCCCAAAACAACCAAAATCAAAAAAACAACGAACTCCAAACCAAAACGTACACCACTATTTCATTCAAAAGAAATGAAAAACACTTAGGAACTCAGGTGCTATTATGTACATTTTTTCTTGTGGAATATTAAAATTGCATGCAGAAATAGAATCTGAAAATTCTTTTGTTTGGAAAGCTAATGCTGGCTGTCTTCTACGTTTGGTAATACAGTGACTTATTTGTTAATTAACCCTCTTTTATCTTGCTGTGTCATATATACATGTATATTCTCTTGTTCTCATGTGTATATGCACTTTTGTTTATTCTTCTACAAACTCTCTTTAGTAATCTAGTAACCTCATTCAGTTCTTTCCAATGCTCACTGAAGTTTTGTTATCAGAAGTTTTCATGGAAATATTTTTAGAACCTAGGAAAAGTCTTGGTCACCAGGAGTCCAGAGGGACCAGAGATGGGTCTTTTTAAAAGCACAGCCAGCTATCTGACACATACCCCTGCACCTATCCTGTATATTTCTGATTATTTTCAATCTCCCGTCTGCACTACTGACTTGTAAACAGTTCATAATTTCATTATAAAACAGGGTTAGCAGGAGACCAGGAAGATCTGACAGGTTAAATCTAAATTCCCATTCACATGCTGATCCACACACAGTGCTTTGCAGAGGAGGCTTCTTTGGCGCTGCAAAGCAAGCGCTCTGGCTGCCTTCTAGGACACTTTTCCTTGTTGAGTATGCAGGCAACATTTTCCTCTTCGTCAGAAGAATGAAGTAAACCCGATTAGATTTGTTCTCAGTCTGGGAGCAGGAAATTAACTTTGAAAATGATTTAAATGTCTTGCCTGGGGAGGGCCTTTTGCCACTCTGAGTTCAATAGTTCAATTTGACAGAGCTCTCTGCCAGATTTCTAATGTGTAATAGTAGGTGTAAGGGATGAAAATGAGGTGGAGTTTTTAGATTTATATCAGTTCAATTCTTATATTTAGGTTGCTGTGTGGTTTTGTTCTACTTTTATGAGAAAAACTTGCTCTGAAAGGGAATTCTGGCAAAAAAGGCTATGCCTATGTTAATGTGCAGTCTAGCAGATTTGAAGAAGGACACCAAGGTGGAGACCTGATGCACCACAGGTGTTTTGGGGATTTTTGCTTTGGACTAGCTTTAGTCTGGTCATACGGACTGAATGCTTTTCCTTCATTTATGTTCATGCACAGAAATTTTTTGTTCAACTCCATTCACTATATTCCCATGCAACAAGCCAGGTGAAAAACAAACAGTATCCAAAGAAAAAGAAAGTATAATCATAGAATCATAGAAAAGTTTGTGTTGGAAGGGACCTTTAAAGGTCATCTAGTCCAACACTTATGTACATTCAGTTGCTTCAAGTGGTCATGAACCTGATCTTCTCTTACAGTGGGAAGCACTTTGCTCCCTCAGTCCCTATCCTGCTGTCCATCCACTTTAGAGGTGTGGGAAGAGAGGTTGCCAATGAAGACTTTGGCAAAAAATTTTCCTTGTTAGCAATTTGCCAGTCTTTCTGATCAGATAGGTATACCTACTTTGACCTTCCTTTTCTGTCTGACACACCTTCTTATTACTCTCTGCATCCCTTGTCAAGTTCACCTTCATCCACGTCTTGGCCTTCCTGACCCTATCCCTACATAACCAGGTGGTGTTTCTGTACTATTCCCAGAATAACTGTCCCTGCTTTCACTGCCTGTGCATTTCCTTCTTGCCCTTTAGTTTGACCAACAGGTCTCAACTCAGCCATGCCATTCTCTTGCCTTTGTTGTCTGATTTCTTATACCTGGGGATCCAGAGCTCTTGCAGTCTTTAAGGAAAGCATCCTTAAAGATCTGCCAGCTCTGTTCTTCTCCCTTGTCCTGAGAGCAGTTTCCCATTAGTGCCTATTCACTAGCTCCTTGAAGAGCTGGAAGTTTGCTTTCCTAAAATTCAGGATTCTGACTTTTCACTTGTCCCCTATCGCTCAGGACTGTGAACTCCACCACTGCATGATCACCACAGTCCAGGCTTCCTCCAACCTTGTGAGTGAGCCCCAGTTAGCTCAATCATATTTGTGACTATCAGGTCCCATATTGCATTCCCTCTGGCAAGACTGTCTGTTACCTAGCTTAAGAAGTTATCCTCCATGCATTACAGGAATCTTCTGGATTGCCTACAGGTTACCATGCCACTTTCCCAGCAGATGATGGGGTGGCTGAAGTCCCCCAGCAGGACAAGAGCCTGCCGGTGTGATGCCTCCTGTAGCTGGAGCAAGAAGGCTTCATCAATAGGTTTCCCCTGACAGAGACCAACCACAGGGTTCCCTTTGTTGCCTTAGTTGAATTCCTATTTACAAGCTTTCAACTTGCTCACAGTTATTCCACAGAGACAGCTTTTCACACCATTTCTTGACGTAGAGGGCAACCCCTACACCCTTCCTTCCTCCCCTGTCTCTTCTGAACAGCCTGTAGCTGTCAATAGCTGCACTCCAGTTGTGAGATTCATCCCAGCAAGTTTCAGTAATGTAAACTAGGTTGTAGCTGGTACAAGAACAGGTAACCAGTTGTGGGAGTTATGAAATTAGTTAAATTTTTGTTTTGTATGGCAAATGCCCTAGATAGCTTTGGTCAATGAGTGAGTTGAGCTTACATCCTCTGTACCTTCTGATTTAGTGCTGTGGTCCTCTGGAAGGAAAGCTGGGAGTGATAATATTTGGCATCACAGAATTATTTAGTCTGGAAAAGACCTTTAAGATCATAGAGTCCAAATATTTGCCCCCTTTCACACCCTGAAATTCCTTGTAGTTTCAAAGAAAGAAAAATTTTACTCATGCGTTTTGTGTCGGTTTTGTTGGGTTTGGGTAGTAGGGTTTTTTCTTTGTTTCTTTGTTAGTTTTTTGGTTTGATTTTGGTTTTTTTGAGAATAGACTTACGTATTCCCTTCTAGAATATAAAGATATGAGTATTTAAGGAATTGACTATGAATGCATCCTGAGGTAATGGAAATGAATCCTCCACGTGCAGTGCAGTTTGCATGAAAATTCCGGTGAGGAATGAGATTTAAGAAACACAGCTCCTCAGTATTCCTACTTTCAATGGAGATGGTTTCATACTTTTTTTGGGCTGACACTCTTCGATGTCTAATTCTCTGGCTATGGTGTAGAGAACAGTGTCTAACAGTAAGTAGAATTTCAGCAGGCTCCTAATATCTGAGGCTGAAGTCTTCCGTTGCAATAGTCAGATTCCATCATGAATGTAGCTGTGAATTCCAGAATGCACTGAAGGCATCAAATAATTCCTTGATTCTCTGACAACTTGAATCACCACTGCCTTCAACATTGTTCTTTAGAGAAACACAATCCCAGAGGTATGTTCTCTATTTGATCAAAATTAAATGGAAAGTGTATAGACCAAATTTACAGTCAGATCGCACGAGTTATTGGTCTCAAGTACCAATTACTAATTTACATGCTAATCTGAGACTATAAAATTTTAGGCACCAGAAATACCAGATGCAGATGAAATATGCAAGATGAGATGGCAAGTTAAACAGCAGCAACAAGCCAAATACTTTATTGGTAAAGCAGCACCCTGAAGTTCAAACAGGACAGGCAAACACATCACTTTCTACTAACTGCAGAAACAAGAGACATGTTGAACTGTATGCTTATACAGGGAGAAGGTCTTGATATGGCAGCAGTATGAGGGCTGCAAGGGAGAAAGTAGTCATTAGACATGATCTGGAGAGGGTTCTGTAAGAGTGGAGAGCAGAGTGATGACAGCGAAGGATCTTTATCTGCTTGTTGCAACAAAAATCAGAATAAGGCCTGTCAAAATATCTGTGTACACATAAGTGTCTTGAGGACAAGAGGAAACATTAACTGAACATTTGCTGAACATCATAACTGAACATCAGTCATACAATCTAGTCAGTAATGATATCGGGGTTTAGAGATGTCACAAGAACTAATAGTTTTTGCAGCAGAAAGTACCAGACAAAATTACTATGCCTCAATTTAAAGAAATCAGCCTAGCAAGGTGAGGAGACAAAGAAGGGAACTGAAGCAGCTGAGCAGGCAATGCTGGGTTGATGTATAACCAGGAGTATTGTCTTAAAGAAGTTCATAAGGCAGTCACTCAGAACTTTGGGGGCTCCAGGCAGAGATGACTGCCAGAGACCCTTGGTGAAGCCCCTCAGAGACCTTATAAGGATATGTATGTATGCTAATAAATGTTGGGAAATGTCATAAACATGTAACAGGAATGTGGGGAACAGAAATAAATAATCAAGTAAAGCAAACATATAAGCTGTACTGAAGGTACCTCTGTGTGCACTTTGATGAACTGACTCCCAGGGCACGCGGCATGCTGTGACCATGCAGCACGTCATAATAAAAGAATACATGGGTTCTAAAACTCACAAATTAAGTCTTAGACATTTCTTTTAAGTGCTGATTTTAGGCGACAGTAACATTTACTGTCATTTAGTCAAAATTTTGCTCTGATTAAAGCAATCTGCCTCAGAGCCTCACACTGCTTTTGCAAGGGGTTAGCAATAGCAGAGCTGCTGCTCAAGGGAGGATGAGCCAGGAGTTGAGTGAGGGCAATGCGGGCATGAGCAGGAAATGTGACATTACTGACCGGGCCAAAATTGAGCAGGAGTGGTGGGGTAATGGGAAAAGGTCCATCCACAGTGCTAGACAAGGTGAGGTAATGAGTCATGTTCAGGGACCAGCCAAGAGAAGCTGGAGACAAAACTGGAAATGTGGCTATGGAAGACCCAAGGGCTGTCTAGAAGGTAGGTCCAGGGCGCTCCTGCTGCAGCACCTCTGGCGCAGGGACTGGTGGCCCTAGGCTGGGCTGACATGGGATCCTGGGCTGTGGGTAGGGTTGGTGAAGGCCCTGGAGGTCTGCAAAGGGACAGACATGATCCTGAGAGCTTGACTAAATATCACCTCTCTATTGACAATTGCTTTGATTGTATCTAAGCTATTCTCAGTGTTTATTCTCTGAATGTTTCTAGCTGAAAAGGGATTCAATTTTTTTACTATGAATGGAGAAGAACCAATACCAAACATTGGATCTGAACTTTAAGTTACACACAGCTCCGAGTCCTGCATTTGAAAGCACTCCTCTTTGTCATCAGATTATATGATAATCCTAATGATGTTTCTATAATTGTATGGTTAGTAGCGTAACTCAATTTTGAAATGGGCCTTAAGTGTGGATTAATCCCTTAAAAAATCCACTTCTTCCTGTTATTGAACTATTATGTATACCATATTTGGAGCTTAGTCCATATTCCTCTCCAGGGGCAGGGCCCTATGTCATGATAATGTCAGTGTTGGGCTTTGAAAACCTTAATTCTATATTGGAAGAGGCTGTAGAACAGGAAGACAACATAGATGGCAGTGGATATAATATAACCAGACAGATTCTTCACCCTCCACTCAGCTTACCATGCCCCCACTTGCCAGCTTCTGGAGTTCAGACCAAAGAAGAGGAGGTACTGTGCAATGAGCTTGCTGAGCTGCAGTGCCAGTATTTAGAAAGGGGTAGGGAATGCTTTATCTGAACTCAATCTTTTTAAATCCGGAAATAGTCCAACTTACTTTTCTTCAAGTGCTAAACAGTAGAAATAACTATTTGAAGAGGCAATTTCTTGTTCAATTCATTTGTCCCTTGTCCCTTCAGCTAGGTAAATTCTCTGTGGATTGTTCTGAGTTTGTATCACAAATAATTTTTAATGTGTTTATACTTCATTTTCCAAATATACAATAAAATACTTTGTGTGATAGGCAAACCCCAACATTTCATGTTTTCCAACTTTGTGCAATACTTCTGATATGAACAGAAGCACTTCACAGAATTTCTGTGTCATACAGCAAGGAATCCACTTTTACCACTAATAAGGATGAGACTGTAAGTGGCACTTTCACGTTTAAAACTTTAATAACCAAGCAGAATCCAGAAGGAGACAAGGTTTGGAGGAAAAAAACATATAAATTTTGGTGCTTCTTTCAGGAGAAACATGGAGAATAATACAATTCTGGTGTTCCCATTAGAAAAGAGGAAAGATTTTTTTCCCATCCTGTGTGTATGGGATACACTTACAGTCCTATTGCAGGGTCAGAAGATTTTTGTTGTGTGTGGAGGATGAAATTACCCAAGCAAGTTTTTGTTCTAAAGGTGGAACATTTACAAAATATAGAGACTGAAAAGAGGGGAATGTAAGTCAACATAAGAGAATAAACTAATTATGGCTGACTAGATCTTGAATATTTATAATGCAGCCAGTAGCAGATCCCTTTGGGCCCCTTGTTTACCATGACTGTTGAATTTATATGCCCTGACATGACACATAGTTCTGAAAAGAGCTATGTGCATAACATCAGATATGGCTGGAATACTTAGAGGCTTCATCCACTAAGGCTGTGTCTTTCTAAAAGAGACAGATTTGGGTATCTTTCCTGCTGAAAGTGTTTAGGATGAATATCTAAAAAGGAAAATGCAGGAGGCTAAAAATGAGGCCTAACATTTTGGCAGAAAAGTTGACTTTTGCTACCCAGATTATGCCAGTTTTTGCCTGGAAACCATTTCAAGGCACTAATCTCAACAGCCTGTTGGACCCCACATCACTTTCCCTCATCACTGAAACATGATACAGAAAGCAGCATTTCATCTTTGAGAGCCAGTACAAAAGCAGAGTTTGCATCAATGGCAGAATTGATGTCAGAAACAGACTGAAATGAAACTCTGCCTTGGTGTGAGATCAAACATCACGCATCTTCAACCAGGATTTATGAACAATTGTCCATCCAGGTGGCAAGTGAAATCTCTTTTCCCACTCCCCTACTATCTATGCAGTAAATTGACAATAAATCTTCTTGTGTGGCCTTTTAAAAGTTGGGAAGACCAAGCAGGGGGAAAAGTATCTAAAAATAACCTTTGAAAAAGAATAGGTTTGAAAAATGTAGTTACGACACAGTTTCACAACAGATTCAACTGATAAGAGATTGTGCTGTCGGAAAGCTCTTTCACCCACAGTTTCTTCAAATACAGCCAGGCCAGACATTGAGCTGGAAGGAAATCATAGAGATCTCTGAAAGCAGAACAGTATTATTTGTAAGTAATGTCATGAATGGCCTGTGCTGAACTAAAATGCTGGGGTGAGTGTTGTATTTTGGAGGCTTTGGCTCATCACGCATCCCAGGCATCATCTGCAGGGTGGCTGATGAGGATGTTCTATTTGCAAACCATTTGATTCATGGCTATGAGGAAGTGAATGGCATTCCAGCCTATCCTGTGCAGGTAATGAACTGAAGAGAAAGTAGAGCCTCCTCTCTCTTCTTCTTCATCTCCTCCTCAAACAGGCCCAGAGGATGAGTGGAGATGCTTTCAAAGGTGGGTGATTTACTCGAGATGTGCAGAGTGAGCTTGTGATGGGCAGATTTAGCAACTGCTTACAGGTATAGTGGTGGTAAATAACATCTGTCTGGGCAAAGTATGAGTGAAGAGGGGCTATGAGGAGCAATCAACTGGCTGGTGGGCTTTGGGGTAGCAAGGTAGCGTGCCATTGCTGATCAGATGCTGTAGCCCCACAGCTGTGTGGGTGACAGAACCAGGGATGGACTGCACACATGCATGTTTTTACTGTAGTTTAGCAAGCACACTTGATGATATGGTACTGTTTTTGTACATATGCCCTTGGAAGTGTGACTTTTTCCAAACAGCCTTCAGAGAGAGTGTTCTGTCATCCAAGATTTTTATATTTTTGCTGGCAATTACCATAAGCCCTTCAACTGAAACAAACACACTGTCCTTCATAGGTTTAAACGTGGGTGAAGTCATGAGATTTTAAACTGATTTTATTTTAAATTATGTTTAAAAAGAGGACAAAGGTGTAAAAATCTGATGCAAAGATATCTCTTATGCTACCCGCATTGTAAAAGTAGCCTGCAAGTTTCTATTCTTGGCAGAAGGTTCATGAAGCATATTCACAAAGAAGGAAATATTTTACCACTTCACTGTGTTAAAAAATTAGCCCATTCCTTTCTGATTCATCAAGATAGTTCAACGAACAGGCTTAAGGCTCAGGCCCACTCAGGACACTAAAAACTCCTATGAACAGCCAGGGGAAAAATGAGTCAAGAAAAGACAATGGACATTGCTAAAATGAATCCTTAGGATAGAAGGGTGGGTGCCTAGCACAGATATGTTGTGCAAGACTTTTGGCATTAGCATTTTTCATTTATGCTTTAATAATGTCACATCACATTTAAAATTTTTTAAGCATACAATGTGAAATAGTTTACATCCAATACAAAATCAGATCAACACTTTTAGAGAATCCTGCTGGATGAGGAAATGACCCTGGGACTCTGTGTGCTAGCTCTATGGAGTGCTGCATGCTTCTCAGCATATCGTGACATTTCTGGGACAGCACTGACCTGCTACCTATGGCTGAGAATGCATCTCAAGTGACCATAAAATATAACTCTTTCGTGAAGGCACTTTGAAAAAAAAAATAGATAGTTCAGTACATTTCCAGTTTAAAAAAAAAATAAAATCTTGCCTTTTTTTTTGTTTTTAAATAGCCAGATAAAAAGGGGAAAGGTAAAATGTAAAGCAATGAAAAGTAGAATCATAATCATTGCTTATTGTATATGTCTTGGGAGAAGAGAAAAACAATACATGCCTTCCAATGTGAGAAGGAGAAGTATCAGAGACATAAGCTATCTCATTTTACCAGTGTAGTCCAATTTACCAACAGAAAAACCCTTCTGCATTTCACTGAAAGTGGAAGGAGATTAGCATTTCTCACGAGTGGATGTGAAATCATCTAACTAGGTTTTTTTCTCCAAAATTATATTTTCTTGCATAAAAGTAGAGAATGGTGTTCTGTAATCCAGTTAAAGTAGGAGGTATTTTAGATGGCAATGATCCTATGGAATCTGATTCAGAGACAGACACCTATGTGGGCAGGGCTGTTACCACTTGAAGCCTCAGCTCTGGCTGATGGTATTGGAGAGGCAGCACACTCATTAGCAGTATTAGCAGAAAGCTCAACTATTTTGTAGAAACAGAATATAGCCCACAGTTTCACTCAAGAAGCGTTGGACATTTCCAGGTTTAGAAGAGATAACTTGTATTGTTTGCTTGTACTGGTTCATTTGTCAGCCTTGTTCTCCAAAATTTCCACTCTGTCACCAGTGCATAAAACTCACAAAATTATTTATTTATTCAAACAGTGCATATCAAATACTACCACATCTTGACTGCTCCTAAGGCGACTGAAGGCCCACACCAAGACCTTAAACCATCTTGTCTGGGAGCTACTTTAAGCTGATGACACCGCCCACACAGAAGCAGCCCGCCCTGCAGCGTTTAACATCCTGCTTTGCAGACACTGCTGAGCTCTTTGGGCTGGAAGTCAGTCTAAAGAAGACTGAAGTTTTCTATCAACCTGCACCTCAGGAAGTCTTCCATTATCCCCATATCACCATTGGCCAATCAGAGTTTAAATCAGTCCAGCAGTTTAATTACCTAGGTAGCCTCATCTCCTCAGATGGTAAGATTGACGGGGAGATAGACAACAGGTTAGCAAAGGCATATAGTGCTTTTGGAAAACTCCATAAAAGAGTATGGCGTAATAAACACTTGAAGAAAAGTACAAAGATCAGTGTTTACAGAGCCATTGTGCTGTCTACTCTCTTATATGGATCTGAATCATGGGTCATCTACTGCCACCACCTGCGACTCCTAGAACGCTTCCATCAACACTGCCTCTGTACAATCCTAAATATCCACTGGTCAGATTATGTGACCAATACATCTGTTCTAGAACAAGCAGCAGTCACAAGTATTGAGGCCATGTTACTGAGAACGCAGCTGCGATGGGCAGGGCACGTCTCAAGGATGAAGGACCGCCGCCTCCCTAAGATCTTGCTTTATGGTGAATTTACCATGGGCTGCCGCAAGAGAGGAGCCCCTAAGAAAAGATACAAGGACTCCCTGAAACAACATCTCAGCCTCAGCCATATTGATCACCATAACTGGTCTACTCTGGCCTCAAATCGGGAGGCCTGGAGACACACGCTGCTGTTTCCTTTGAGAACGCACACAGGATCACTCTTGAGGAGAAAAGACAATGCAGAAAGAATCGTGTCTTGCAGAATATACCACCTAAGGAGTCTTTCTGCTGTACCTTTTGCAATCGGATATGTCTATCTCGTATTGACCTCATAAGTCACCAGCGTGCTTGTAACAAATGTGGATAGAGCCTTCCTAAATCTTCGTTTGCGAAGCCTAGCCATGAATATTCTACTCAAGATTTATCCCTTCCCCAAAAGATGAGTGACATTATATTTTACTGGCTATTCCAGCAGCAGAAATCAGGCAGAACATGTGGAATTGTTATGCTTTCTGAAATATGTTAACTATAACTGCATTCTGGATTTCATTCCACACACTACATAGGCAAGCTCCTGTATGCTTTTCAAAGAAAACAAGGCAGACAATTGCTCACTTCTGAACCACAATGCAGTGCTTATTTTTGCTCTCATTTTGCATCCCAGGAGTAAAAAGAAACTCTTCAATTCATTACTGAAGTGTGCTAGATGTTTGTTTACTTTAATCAGATGAAAGGATGATATTTCAAAAGTCTCTACCCATATATTCCAATTCTGTAGAGTTTCTGCTGCTGAAAGGCTGTGTGTTGGCTTTGGGGATAAAGGAAATCATATGCTTTCTGCTTGGTTGTTTATCATTCATAGAGTCTTTCATTGTCAGAATTCCCTGAACCAACTAAGTGTTTATAACTGCTTATTTAAGACTGCTTTTTAGGGTCCTCAGTATAGCACAAGAGTATGTTATGGTTGTGACTACTCTAATGCATTAGTTCCTGAATCTTATTACGGGTTGAATGTTTTAAATGTTTTTTTCTTTCATCTTCTTCAGCTGTATCAGTAGAAATTTCCAGTTTATTTTCTAGGGGCTATTAGACAACCTACTGAGATAAGACATAGCAAAGTTAATTCTCATTCTAAATGCAATACATTTTAAAATCAATTTCAATGTTTTCATATGGGAAAAAAATAGAAGCATAGTAATACCCAACACCTTTAAAATGTAAAAATTCATGTAAAAATTTCAAAGTGCATCTTTACTTTTAGACACAAAATATCTGTCTGAGGAACTAAATTTCAGTGTTGTCATATACCTATTTCACTTAGGAAGGCAGGACGTAAAGATCACCCAGATATACAAGGAGGATGAAGCCAGCTGTGCAATGAGTGTAAGAAACTGTGGCAATATTTCAAGGGTAAATGTATTGTATTTTGTAAATCTATTATACCTCTTGAAAGTTGCACTTTTGCTTTGCATATGTTCTCTGTGTTTATTGTGCCGCATGACTCCTGAACATTCCAGAAAAGGAAGTTTGACACAATTGTGAAGAAAGATACAGCAAGAAGGTGTCTTTTACCTCCTGTGGAATAGGTGTACACTTAACAAACCATAGAACATACCATAGAATGGTTTGAGTTGCAAAGAATTTCTTCTGTATATCTAATCTAAACCTACTCTCTTTCTTTTGAAAGCCATTCCCCCCTGTCCTGTCACTATTTGCCCTTGTAAAAAAGTCCATCTCTAGGTTTCTTGTAAGCGCTCTTTAAGTACTGAAAGGCTGCTATAGGTCTCCCTTCTTCAGGATGAAAAACCCCAGCTCTCTCAGCTTGTCTTCACTGGAGAGGTTCTCCAGCCCTCTGATCATCCTTGTGGCCTCCTCTGGACCTGTTCTAACAGGTCCATGTCCTACTTATGTTGGGGTCTCCAGAACTCGATACAATTCTCCAGGTGGGGTCTCAAGAGAGCAGAATAGAGGGACAGAATCTCCTTCCTTGACCTCTTGATACAGCTCAGGACACTGTTGCTCAGGACACTGGGCTACCTGTGCACATTGATGTGTCATGTTCAGCTTGTTCTCAACCAACACCCCAAAGTTCTTCTCCTCAGGGCTGCTCCCAGTCCATTCTCTGCCAAGCCTGTATTTGTGCTCGGGGTTGCCCCAACCCAGGTGCAAGACTGTGCACTTGGCCTTGTTGAACTTAATGATGTTCACACATTCCCACTTCTCAAGCCTGTCAAGGTCCCTCTGGATGGCATCCCTTCCCTCCAGCCTATCACTGCACCACACAGCTTGGTATAGTCAGCAAACTGTTGAGGGTGCACTCAATCTCACTGTCCATGTCACTGACAAAGATGTTAAACAGTGCCAGTCCCAATACCAACCTCTGAGCAATGCCACTGTTACTGCTCTCCACTTGGACGTTGAAGCTGTTGACCACAACACTTTGAATGCAACCAATTTTGCAATTCTTTGTCCCTCTGTTAAATCCATATCTCTCCAGTTAGAGACAAGTATGTTACGAGGGACAGTGTCAAATGCTTTGCATAAATATTAGATAAGCTGTAAGTAAAAAAAAAATGCCTGCCCTCCCTTTTTCTATAGTTTAAAACTCAAACTCCTCATAAGTGCTTATAAGTAAGACACTTTTTTCCTAATCCCCTTGTTTTCAGTTGAAGAAATGCCATAAAATGTACATGTCAGGGTACAAGAGAATTATAACTTGGTATCACACAGGAGCTGCGGCCCGTAAATAACTTCGTTGTCTCCTATGGCATATTATATGTTCAGACACAAGGCTAGATTGGTTGTCATAGCCCTAAATATCCCCTCCTCATGTGTTTACTGTTTTGCTAACATTGCCTGGATTGATTTTTGTTTTGCTGTTTAAACATCATCTTTAGGCACACTGTCTTTTCTTCTCATTCAGTTGTATACTATTCCATACTTGGAAGAGTCAAATCTTGTGAAAAATCATTCCAAAATCAGAGAATGTCACAAAAATCCCTCTTTCTTTTTCAATGAGAATGCTGGACTGTTTTAGTGAAAATACCTGAAGCATGAATATGCTGGTATTCAGACTGAATTTTCTCAAAATCTTTGTCAGAAGAGGCTGTAACTGAGATGTGATTTTTCTGTCAGTTATATTTTAAAGATTTTTTTAAAGTCTCTGACACCTGTACACTTCCTGTCATGATAACTGAAGTACACACTCAATTAGTAACTAAAAAGAATGTTAGATAACCATCTGTCAAGAATATTTCTGGGTTTTGTGTCTATGTAAAATAAATCAAGAGTATCTGCAAAAAGTAGTGTGGAAAGAAGAGAATTACTGGTTCAAATTAGCTGAGTAGAGGGGGTGTGAACGAGCCATACTCAATATGACTTCGGTCCATGTGAAGCTCTGTCAGTGACTGGCAGCAGAAGCACAAGGAGATGTCAGATACAGAAAGATATTTCCCTTAGTCCACTTCCTTCCGGCAAAACTGAAGGTCACTATCTTTACCTCACAAAAGGAGTGCTTGATGGTAGCTTTGTGAAGTGCCCTTCTCATAGTCACAGGGAAATTCTGATCAATTCCTTCCAGCACCAGAGCTAAGGGTGATGCTTCAGCATTGCAGTGAATTCAACATTTACTCAAACTTGCAGCTCTCATTGCTCTTCCTATCTAGGACCAGTGGCCAGAATCAAATAAAATTAGCATCTTGGATTGCTTTGATCTTATTTGATCAATACCAGATGACACAGGCTTTTTAGGCTAGTAGTGTAATAGCCAACAAAATTCTATGTGCAGCTCTCTTCCTCATTCTTCAGAACTTGAATTACAGATCTTTGAGGAGACATTTTAAGGATTTTATACCATGCGTACTGTCAGCATTGAAGTGGCTTTAATATAGAGAAAAGCTTTAAAGATTTTTCTGATTTTTTAAGTAGTACAGAATCCAGGAGCTCTTTGTGTGGATAATTACATGGAGAGTGTTTGTCTGAACTGTGTTTCAGAGAAATAAAATACTCCTTAGATAACACTTTATTGTCTGCAGTTTTATGGTACATTTAGCTTCTCTAATTGAGATGCTTTATTCAGAAATAGGATTACATAAGCCCAGTGCTTGACAGCTCCCATTTTTAATACATAGAAAGAAATTGTTCTGCTTAATGTTTAAGATCACCAAAAAGTACGAGTGTTACTTGGAAAAGTAGCCTTGCTGACTTTCCTTTTCTTATGGTAATAGAAGTGAATTTGGCCAGATTTTACTGAGTATTGTCATAAAGTTTTGATGATCCATGGAAAATAGAACTTTAAAGGACTAGAGAAAAAAACTGAAACCACTGATATCACCATTAGACAATTGTTTGTCTTGGGCTAAGAAATAAGATGAAGCAAAATCAAGTCTCTTTTTATAGCACCTAAGTGATGATGCTTAGGACATAACTAAGCTACACTGGAAAAGAAGATACCTGATAGACCACATGAATGCAAGAGTCCAAAAATTGCTCAAAAGGAAAAAAAAAATATTTTTTTTTCTTAAAAGCACAAGTATTTATGTAATATTATCAAGAAAATTTTAACATTATTGTTTCTTACACAGTGAAAAGGTGAATGAGTGATACAAACAAGAATTGTAGCCATGAAATTTCATAAATTAAAGAAGAAAATGAGCCCTAAACAAGTGTTGTCAATAAGTCATTTCAGCTCTGTTCTGCTACAATTAGAGCTTCTGAGGGTCCTGTTGTGCATCCCAATGGCTAAGAAATTGAGATTTAATGAAGATGTATGTGAATGAAAAGATTAATGAGGAGAGATAGATGTACTTTAATTTAATTTTTTCTTCTTGTGACATGTATTGAAAGCCATCTAAAACACCATAAAATAATCTGCTTGTTATTCTGGACATTCAAATGATTAAGAGATTAAGTTGCAAAAAGTTTTGTGCTTAAAAGCAAATTATTCAGTAAGATCAAAATGATATAGTATCTGTCTCCACCCTTCTGCTGATCATGAAGCTGGCTTGCCATAGCTCCTTGATTAATAACCACTGCAATTTTATATAATTTCAAAATATTGCTAGGATCATTCTAAATGATGAAAATAATTGGTATGTTGCTGAAGTACTGACTGATAATTCAGACTAAGTTGGCCTTTTGTGTTGGTATCGCTGATTAAGATAGAATTTTTACTGGTAGCTTTTCAGATAGCTCTCCTATTTAATATAGTATTTTCATATAAAAATTAAAATGCTGTGTGTTGAAGTCAACAACTTCAGTCTCCTTAATGTGAGGTAGACTTTGCAGCAGTTGAGATATGATAGGAGGGGGAAAATAACCAGAAATTATCCAAGTAGTATCTTCATCATACTACTGTTGACTATACTCATCTCCTTCCTCTTTACATCACCATAGATCATTGCTGGGTAATGCAGTTTTTTTCCAAGCCGGGGTACAAAGATGTGCCATTTGTAAGCTTCAGAGGGATCCAATTATGTGATGGGTTTTCAGCCTCTTGTACATGAGCTGGAGTTAACTGAACTCGCATTTGTCCATTAAATTTTACCATTGTGCTAAATTCCCAAGAGAAACAATAAGTGGTTAATTTCTTTTCAAGTATGATATTTTAGAAGATGGCATTTCTAAACAAATGTTATACCATTTCATTATCTAGCCATTATATCTTTCAAAATGGCATGCTTTAGAAGAGAATGGAATACTGTCACTAAATCAAACTGAATTTAGTATCTTGTTCTCAAGCATCAGGACTGAAGTCCCTATTTCAGATCTTGTGACAGTCGCAGTTCAGGACAGTGGACCTGAAAGTACTGAGTCATGTATATGCTGATTTTGCTAGCACCCAGCTGTGCTGGTGCATCTCCCTGCCCCCCAGTAGGCTGCACTATGATCTGAGACTACAGACTACACTGCTGGAATGTCAGAATTCAGTGGGTCAGAATCTTTGATTAAAAAATACAGAAAAATTGATTATTACAAATGTGAGTCAGGCAGTTTTTATACTGGGCAGCTTAGTACTTCTTCAGACACACAGTATAAAAGAGGAGAAAGGAATCTAATGTGAAAAACCCTCTGAGAGACCCAAACTTTCAATGTTTTGAAAGGAAATCTTATGACATTGTCAATGTTGGCTACAATATTTATACTATATAACTATTCAGGAAGAAATTTGGAATAATCTAAAAATGTAAGGAGATTGAAAGCATCTGGACACTAATTGCAGTCTTCCCTCACGTTGTGTTTGTTTGCCTGTGTACAGACATGGCTGAGTTGGGCTTGCTTATATGTGTCTCAGCTATTGCCAGTCTTCCTGGCAGTCTTACCCTTCTCCCCAAAGCAGCACAGGCTACTTTTTCCACTATCTTCTGTTGTGCTGACAGGAGAGTTCAGAGTTCCATCCCTTTCCTGTGTTCCTCACTGGAGGGCTTGGGAAATCAGCCCTGAGGCTCCTGCTGGACAACCAGAAGCCAGACCCAATATTTCCCTTCTGTTGTCTGTGCTCAGGTGAGTGGTGAATAAAGAAAATAGATCTTGTTGTAGGGGAAAAAAATCTAATCCAGTCATGACTTGATGATGAACAAATCAGAAGGTCTCCCAGGATGGAGAGTCAGGAGTCACAGATTAAAAAATAATTACATCAAGAGACTTGTAAACCAAGGCTTTCTCAGGAACTTTCTCAACATCTTTTTAGGTTTTATTGGCAGGAAGTGCAATTGGTAAGACTAGCAGAGCACAGCAAGTCTTTACAAAATCATTTTCCTTAGCTAAAGCTTCTGGCACTTGAAACGGTAAAAGGGCAGCTATAGCTTAGCTCACAAAGCTGCTACATTTTAGTCAGAATGCAAGGAAATGTGGAGAGATTTAAAATAAGTAACAGGAATTCAACATTCGAGGACTGGATTATACTTGGCACATCAATCCAGCTTTTTATCGCTGAGCTCAGTGTCTGAGCACTATATATAAATAGGGATGCAAGGTAGTTTCTTCTGCTCTCTGCATGGCTTAGGCCTTTGTACAGGTAATGAGAACACTGTGGGATATAATTCTGGAATCGCATCAGGGGCTGGTGGCTGATGCGATAACAAGGAAACTCCTTCCTTCCTAGTTACCTTTGGTCATGGGTCTCTTTAACCTATGGAAAAAACCCTTGCATCTTCATGTAGTCGTGGAATCCTGTTTAATTTCGGAGTCGTGGCACCTTTGACTCTCACCCATCACCTGCCTCCTCCTATGTTTGTCCTGTTAGAGATGCCGTGAACCTGCCCATAGAACATGGGTCACATGCCGTCAGTCAGCAGCATGCAGGCTGGGATCCATGGGCTGGGTATATTTTTAATATATCATCACAACAGGGGAGAAAGCTACGTATGGAGTCAAAAACAGAGCTGTGGGTGCAAAGAAATCTTTGTAGTAAGTTCATTTATATCTCTGCTGCAGTTTAAAGAAGAAGGTATTCTTCTGTCATATGAGAATGTGTACAGTGTCATGCTATAGGTCTAGAAGCAATGTTCTTTTCTGTTTGGAAAGAACAGTATCCTTGGCTTCAGTGGTGTACATGCAAAACTTCACATTATGACCTTTAGCTTGGGCTAGGAGCCTCAACTCCCTGCATAGCACCTGGATTCCTAAACAGCACATTCAGCCCCAGAGACTTCTGAGTCATGAAAAACCCTATACTGCCTTGGCATGAGGCCCTGAGCGCTGGTTTGCAATCATCTGAGTAATGGGACTTTTTTGTCACGGTACCTGGCAAAAGTCTGGGTCAGGTGAGCTACTATCTGGCAGTGCCCAGGCCCAGCCTGTGGGACAGCATGCGTTTGGGACAGAAAATGTGGTTTGGGATATAGACACCTTTTCTAGCAGGCCTGATGTTTCTGGCACAAAACATCATGGGATCAAATTCTGCTTGTTTTATAAACAGTGAGTTGGCACCTCTAAAGTAACTTCTAAACTGGAAATGTCCTTCATAATCAAGCAGTTCTTTCCCTCTAGAGCAGTCCTGAAAAGAGACTGTGGATGGTCAAGGAGGCTTTCAGACAAATTTTACTCCTTCCTATTTGTATGGATAATTTTTCTTAAGAACAGTAATGGCAATAGTGTACTTGTTATCATATTCTTTCCTTTGCAAGAAAGCTATTTTTGGACGGTAATGTGCAGCTCAGACTGATGGTCCGTGCTGCCACAGTCTGATTTCAGTCAAAGGATTTCTCCTTTGTATTCCCACATCCTCCTGTCTTTTTCAGTTCTACCTAACGAGAATACTCTTGTAGCCAAAGGCAGGAAGAAATCTGTCACGTACACAGCTCTCCCTTCAGCACATCTTCCCCCTCTCTTCGTCTTGCTCTCTCTCCTTTAATTGGGCTAGAGAGAAAACATTTAGTAATCTCTCTCCCTCTTTCCCCTCATTAGGCTAACGATGACATATTCTGTTTCCAGAGTGTCTGTAGGAACACAGTATAGCAGCCACTGCTCGTTATTAACACTGGAGGAAGAAAAAGCTGGTGGCTTGATCCTGAATTTATGTAGATGCATGTAAATGAGAAGACATTTCCTTAGAATCAGATGTAATACAGAAGTGAAAAATCAATGGGGAGGAATCAGAATATGGTTTGGTGGCAATTTAGGCCTCTGTAAGTGCTCATAGTATTTTATAACCTTATTGTTCCTAATGAAAGTAGGCCTCAGGCACAATGATACACAGAGACAAACTTCAGTGTTTTTCCATAATTTTTTCAGTGCTTTATGATTTCTTTTACCTGACTACGTCTATCACTTTTCCAGTTTAGCATTTTCGCTTTTATCTATATACATGAACTAGATTTGTTCTTTCTTTCCTTTTATTCAGACTCCCTACTTTTTCTTTTCATTTCCTTCCTTTCCTTCCTACCTGCCTGTCTTTCTTTCTTCACTTTGGAAAAAGGTACTAATGAGCTAAAACTGATAATTAACCCACAAACAGGTTTCTATACACCAAAAAAAAAAATTAGTTTTAGTTGCTGATTTGGGTAGGGTAACTGGGGTGGAAGAAGAAGTTATATTAAATATTCAACAGAATGAATGGAAAGATTTGTAAACGCAAAATGGATATATTCAATAGTCACTCCCTGCAACTCATTTAACAGGATTATTAAGAAACAAAAGTTCCTATAAATTTGAATCCTGAATTTTAATGTATCTATTGACTTCTATCTGAGATACTTTAATACTTTAGGGCATTGGTTAGTTAGCAAAGCCTCACATTATGTCTGAGAGTGAGACAAATAATATGACCTTCATAAAAAAGAATAAACTGAGGCACAGAGTAAAAGTGGCTACTATAAGTCCACAGGAACATACTAAAATTGAGAATATCTTGGATGAAATTGGAGGTCCATGTGGATCATGCGTAGCTTCTCCTTTAGAATAGCATTTGGTTTCATCCCCTTTTGTCTTCTTCCACCCAAGCCTAAGTCCAGAGGCTCTTCTGCTGGCCAGCATCGGTGGGTAGGCTTTGGTGTCCCTGAGAAATATACCACAGCAATATGCATGCTCAAAGAAATTACAGGCAAATAGAGTGTCAGGACCTGACTGTGTTCCTGTGAAATATGTGCAAAACTAAGGATGGTTTCAGTGAAGGATGAGCTAAGCCCAGCATCCCAAGCAAGCAGAGCTTGCAAGGCAGTCTCCATGCTGATTCAATCACTGGCCTCTCTGCCAAGACTGTCAACAAAGGTGCCAATTAGTGCCAGTTGTGATGATGATTTTTGTGATGCCGGCACCTGTCCAGTATGAACTGGACTGTGACCACCCTCCCATTTCCCATTAGATGCTGAGCAGCTGCCAGGTGGTAGCTGGGCTGAATGATGTATTAGCTTCTGTGCACATCAGTAAATCAGACAGGCTGTATTGTATCTAAAATGCTTTTCATGTCAAATTATTTTAATCTCTCTTTAATAATGCAATTGACTTAATTTCTTTGCTTTTACTGTGTTTTCTAGCTTATGGATTATTTATTCATCTAATACCAAGTAATATTGTGTGACAAAACAAAACAAATTCAAATGCAAGTATAATAAGAATCTGAGCTGCAGGCAAAAACAATCACACTTGCAAAAATGTACTTACATTGCCTTTTATCGGCATTGGAGGTATAAATTTTGTAATTATAAACCTGTCTGACTTCCTGCATAATGCCAGTTTGATGGACAGGGACCTGTATAGGGGAGTGTTTGCAATGGACATGTACAGTTTTTAATGTGTGCAAATTTGAATACTATGTATCAGTTTGGAGCATAAAAGCAGCTTTTTATATGCAGATGAAAAACAGGTATGTATGCACACAAGTGCACAGATTCTGACCAGAAGACCACTGTACATGGGGGAGTTAGTGGCCCAAACAGTCATTGCCCTGGAAAGGTGCAGGCCTGCACTGTGCTATGCACACAACATGACCTTTAGGTCTTTGCTATGCTGGGCACATCCTCTGTCGCCAGGATAAACTTGGCTGGATAATTGTAATGAAGTAGCCTGTGGGCAGCTGCCACTGAGTCTCAGCAACTGTACCTCCTTGCCTTTATCTAAGACAGGAGCAACAAATTCCTATGTGTGTATCCTTCTTGTTTGACAGTAAAAATGATTAATGAAGGAAAACCTTACAGGAGCTCCAAAGACTGAAATATTTGGGTAACCTTTACATGGACAAGATCTGCACAGGATGCTGAGCCCTGCATGGAGGCCCATTTGACGGCACATAACTCCAGATTCCCAGCAACTGAAGGGATGTAAGATTATCTGTGCTAACCTCTTTTTCTTTAGAGTGATGCCTAATTGGTACTGAGAAAAAAAACTTCGGAGCAGTTAATTGAGGATGAGATAAGAAAAGGGTTTAATTTGTGCCTAGGCAAAAAGATCACAAGACGCACGTGCCGGCCGTGCCTGAGATGTTACATTTTATAATACTGTCTGACCAATCCAAGTTTTGTCCATCCTGTAGCTTTTGCCCTGGTCCACCCCCCGGCCCACCCCCAGGGAATTGGGTCTGGCAGCTTTTCTTCATCATCTTCATCTTCTTCAGAGCACAAAGGGTACACAGTCACCTAGTTCTTGACTGTTCTCTTGCGGTTCAGGCCAGGATTAGATGTCCTCAAATAGAAGAGGCCTGCCTTGACAAAAGACCAAACATTTTCTACTGGAATTCAGGGGTAGAATTGATATGGGGAACACAGAATGGGGTAAGAGGTTTGAGGAATGTGTAAACTATTGTGCTAAATGGTGAGGGATATAATATAGCTACTTCTAAAATCGACTTCTACTACTTAACTACTTATAAAACTTACACAATTAGGAAAATCAAAAAACCAGATGGACCTTACGGCATCAGAGTGTTAGCTGCAATGGATGGTATTTTAAGCTGTATTTCACAGCATCTGAGTGTCCTTATTACTGGGATTACAATGAATCAGCAAGTCCTGGTGCAAAATCCTATGTGTGGGAATGTGTGCACTGTCTGTTGTCTGTTATGGTTTGATGTGTCTCTTATGTGATCTTGCTTCAATATGACACCTTTCCATCAGCCACATCTTTTTTTTTTCGTCTGCTGTCAATTTAATGAATATACTTCAGAGATACTTTCCTTTGAGAAGTTCTCATGGTTCATAGGCCCAATATTTTACACACAACTCCTACTCTTCACCTTCCTCACTGAAGAAAGACTTAATGGAAATGCCCAACAACCACATTAGTTATTGAAGGTAAGTGAAGGAAGGAGGTGTCTCCTAAAGTACATCATCAAACTTCTGTATTGGTTCGTAAGATGTACTTGATTATTTTGGTAGTTTTTGAAAAAAGAATGACTGTGATCACCTAGTGGGAAAAAAATCCATTTCATAGAATAATAAGGACATATAACATGTTCAAGGTCTTCCCCATGTTAAACAGTGTGTGACACAGTAACAGCATTTTGCATAATCAAGAGTAAACTGAAAAGAGTGTAACAAACATCACTGCTTTCATCTGATATATTGAACTCACTCTGTGAGAAAGCCTGGAATTGTTTGTATGACTACACATTGAGTCTCTCCCTCAACACCCTGGATTCTCTACTTAGTCATTTCCTAAACATGAGCTTTTAACAAATGGATACAACAGCATATATTTTATTTTTTTCATAACAAAAATATATATGGTCAAGAGTTCTTAGTAATTCAAATTATAAAAATTCAGATATTCATATTGTGAATAATAATTAGGAACTGAAAAACCAGTTTTGTTTATTATTTTCTGTGGGCTGCGTATTTGATGGCCGATATATTTGCTTAGGAAGCAGAAAAGAGCTATTTGTAGTCATTTCCGTTTCAAGGACTATTACCTAAATCACAAAGAACTTGATAGAAACGTGTATCTAGTGGATTTTTTCTAGACATACAGAAAACATTAATTTTGGTAGGCATTTATGAAATGAACACCCATTAGGGATTTTTGTCTGTAGTTTTGCAAAACCTTTGAAGTTTCAAAATAGGTTGCACGTTGCCAATGCATTGAAAAACTATCCTACTTTATGGTTGCAAAACAAATGATGAAAAATACATTTACAGTCTTCAGTGAAAAACAAAAACACCTAAGGAAAAGGAAAAGAAAAAGATCAAGTACATACATACATACATATACATCCATTTGAGATATTGAAAACATATTTTGGATATGCTCATTTTCTCTCTCTTGACCAAAGCATAATAGCTCTTCTCAGCAAGATGTCGCATGTAATGTACCATGGAGAAGTATTTTTATTCAAATATAATATAGTGTGGAAAAAAGACATTTGGCATGATTTCTAATTGTGAGCTTGTGCAAATTCCATGTAGGTCTACTTCAGTCAGCAATACTTCAAGCCTTCTTCTATCTTTTGGAATAATATAAAATGTTTTCTGTAATAATTATTAATATCTTTAATATCTAATTTGTAATAATACTAATACAGGTGCATCTCTTATACTAAATTTTTTTATTTTTAAGCACAGGATTTGTTCAGTTGCTATAATAACATTTCACACGAGGACCCTGGTGATGTTTTTTAGCATTAAAATACAACACTCAGTTCCAGAAGGTGTTTTCTCCCCTTATACATATAAAAAGAAGAGTCTTCATGCAGATAGTGATTTAAGCTAGCATATTCTGACAGTTCTTATATTAATTGAATTGTTAATAACCTATGGGATATACTACAAATTCCTTTGCCTTCAAATAGTTCCATACCTTCAGGGACTTTTCAAAGCAGGATACAAGCAATGTGTTGTGTGTTGGAATACATTATCTTTGCTGTTAGATTATTCAAACAGAAGCTGAAAAACCTACTTTTTCAGCAGTGCTGATGCAGTGCATTTTTTGTTGCAGTTCATGTATGTGGCAAAACTAATTGTACTGTGTACCTTCTGTTAACATATCTTCCCATGTTTAAGACTAGAAAATATTAATGGAAAATGGGTCATACAAGCAGGAAAGCATGTTGTAAATATCCTGAGCCAAATAGCATGTGTTAACTCCTTGGCTGGCTTAGGTTTTTTAAATCTAGACAGAATCCACAGCCTTGACCATTAAAGCAGAAAGAGATTTATTCTGTATAGTTTCATCATTTTGTTACAATCTTAGTCATAGGAAAGGAAGAGGGAACCTTGTGCCATTTTCAGTTCTTGTTTAATATCTTCTTCACAGGAAAATGATACCAGGATATTAAACTCATCTGTTCTTTTGGATAATAAGGATGTAATGTACCATTTTGACCTTTCCAAGTGCTGTGTTTCCAATTGCTGTTCATTAGATTTTTTTTTTCTTGATTAAAGTCTCACTAACCTGTAGAAATAGAATGAAAGAAGACCTAGTCAAGACACAGCATATCAAGCATGATCAAAACAAAACTACACAATTGTATAGCTCAAGGGCTATAACAGATATTAACACTTTGTGTCCTGTATCATTGCTGTGTTCACTCATAACAAAAGAAGCTAAAACAATGTTTATTTAAATTTTTCACATACTAATGCAGAGTCACAAGCTGAAGAGCTTTTATTTGGTTGAAAGTTTAATCATGAGAATAAGACAGACTCTATTTCTGGGATCCTGCAGAAAAGTTTCTGCAATGAAGTCATAAGAGAACTGAATTATAATCCTCAAATGGAAATGTAATTAAATGATAAAATATATATGACTGAGAGCCAGATTCTGTTGACCTTTTTAATTTTTATTGACTTAGATTCTTAAATTCAGAAATAGATATTAAGGGCAGAAAAAGTTATACATTATTGTCTAGTCTAACGTCCTGTGTGGTCCCAAAATATCAACCTCTGTAGCTTCTGTATGAGATGTTGGATATCTTTCTGACCAACAGAGATTGCTCCAATGGTTTAAAGCTCTCATTGTTAATTTGGTGAGGGGGGAACAGACTGGAATTCTTGGCTCCAGCTAATTACACATTCCTTACTCCTGAATTAGAGAGCTCTTAACTGTCAAAAATCCTTTTGGCCTATAGGTACCTGAAGGCTGTAGTCAAGTTACTTCTCAGTCCTCTCTTGACTGAATCAATAGCTAAGAATTTATTTTGTGTTTCAGTATTAGTACATTTTCCCTAATTTTAAGAACCTTTTTCTGTACATCTTTTTAATTTTTCACATCCTTTTAAACAAACCATAATGTCATATGGCTTTCCAGTAAGTTTCACAAATGTCGTGAATGAAAAATCTGTGCCAATGTCTGAATACTATTTACTTATTTACTCTTACAAAGGTTAGATTTGTCTTCAAATAGCATCCCACTCATAGTTCACATCCAACTTACATCTATAGTGACACTGTGTCCTCAAAACTATTACTTTTGTGGCTAACTCAGGATTAAAACAGACTCAACCCAATATAAACTATTAATCAAACCAAAAAATAAGACACAAGCTGTCCTTTTGCATACAATTAAAAATAAGTTAGTACACTACTCCCTTGTGTTCACAGTTTAATTCTGTTATCTGTAAATGCCCATATTAATGAGACTTTAAACTGCAAGTTTAGCACTTTAGGCTGGTTTCTACTTTCTTTTCAAGAGTGAAGTGGTTTTGCCTACAGTTTAACCTGACCAGGAGAACTGCCCAGGCTTGGTACTGATGTTACAGAATTACATACACACTTGGTGGTGATAAAATGACTGCTAATGGTGCTCCTGAGAGAGAATAACTCAGCGTTGGTGTCGATGTTATGAATGCCTCCTGAGAGACTGGTCTATCTATCAGAGCAATTTCTTAACTGTTGTTTACTTTTCCTATCTGTGTAGATCAGTAAGCATTTTAAAAGCACTAGGTAAGAATCTCTCTATTAGCACTTATCAAATGAAAAGACACAATAGTAAAAATATATTGTTGTAACAGAGGAAACTGCCTAGTCTGGGCAGTGAATTTCTTTTAAGTGGTTTGTAACACACCCATAAGCATTAAGAGATGAACGTGGGGATGCAATGATAGGTAACAATTCACATGATTCTCTGTAGGAAAACAGATTAGTATCATCAAGAAGAGCAATAGCCTAAAGTTCTGTGTATAACACACTTTCTTAATACATTTTTTTCCTGAGCCTGAACATTAGTATTAATGAAAAATACATTTCCCTAGAAAAGACACAGAACTCCAACAAGTAGTTTTAGCTGCAGATTACACCAGTTGGTTTCTGCTATAATGCTGGGTCCCAGGAGAAGGCAAGTCATCAATCAGGAAGGGTTTACAATGAAGCTAGATACTGTACTATTTTCTCACTTTCAATTCATATAGACAGCTCAGTAACAAAAGGAAGTAGCAATGCCAAAGCAAGTAATTTAAGAACCTTTCAGAGATCTAGTATTCATATGGATACACGTGGGGTTTGCCAGGCACATGCACACACACCTGTAGTCACCAAAATGTGAATTTACAACCTTTTCTAGCATCTAGATATTTGAAATAGCAGTGTGGCATATCACCATCCACTGTCCTGTTCTGCCTGGGGTTGCCTTCAAGGGCATTCTTATAAGAGGCACTAAAGATTACATGTATGAACTAATTACGTAGTCTAACCTCAAGTAACCACACAAACCATGAGAACCTCCTGCTGAACCTAGAGATTCCTTGGGCAAAACATTTCTCTTCTTTCTTGATAAACTGCAATCCTTGGCATGCTTTCCTAACAGGGCAGTACATGGATAAAAAAATGGAACTCCCCAGCACTGTGCATGGCTACTTTGCCCATCTACATGTGGTAATCTGAATCTGTTTAAGGATCATGAAAGTATTTTTTAAAGTTATTATAAAACCAGCCACCCATACAATGGAGCCATATGGCTCTTCCTCTTCTCAGATTGAGATTGCTGACAGTTTCCTTATTCAAAGTGCTACATGGAGAATTACATAAATACATTTTATCGACAGCAGGACTAGGCACTTTGCTTTTTTTTCCTAATATTAAGCCTACATAAACGTCAACATAATTGATTTTATGTTTTGTTTTCATGGAACTGTGAAAACAGAGTTCACAGAATAACAAATACCATTCAAAATGAGAAGGAAGAAAGAGTGAAGTCTAATTAAACAATTGTGTAAAATTGAGATGTGTCATTTCAACAACAGTAACTAATGACAGTTTTACTTTTGGAAGATTCTGTCTTTTACTTTGAAAAGTAAAATTCAGGTAGAAAACTCAGGTTTTTTGCCAGACCCTTGAAGAAAGGACAGGGATTTTGCATGAGAGGAAATCTCATTGTGTTTATGAAACATTTTTTGTGCCCCAAAATATTTTACCAGTAAGACAAACCCATGAAAACTAATTTAATTTTATTAATGGATTATAACAGTAAGGTTTTTCTTATTTTTCCCCTTTCCCCCCCCCCCCTTTTCTTTTTTTTCCTTCTGATTTCTTTTCTGCCTTTTAAAATTTTGGGTTTTTTTGAAATTTTCTCAAAGATTAGGTAGCTCAGCCTTTTCTCTTAAGACATTAACTATATATGTATCCTATAGGACTGAGCTTTCCTGGTAGCTGAATAGATTTCCTGGTAGCAAGAAGACATATCCAATTTACATATCCAATTTTTGTTTGAAATTAGATGTCAAGCAAGTTTCTTAAGACTCAATTCTCCAAATCCCACTTTATGCTTGCTTGGAAAGCCACTAGATACTCGTATGTACTTTTATTTGATGCAAATTTACTTTATTTTTCATAAGCAATGAAGCAGTCCATGGTCACTGACCTCTTTTGATAAAAGACAAGTCTTTTAATTCCTGCTGGGTACTTGCTAACCTTGCAGTACTCATCAAAGTGGCATGCAGGTACACCTCATGAATACAGGTAGTCAAACTGCACAATAATGATGAAATAAACTTGGCTACTTAAAATACAAATGAATAAGAATTCCAAGGTACACTTGCAATTCTACAAATATTATTCATAAGTTTTTCACAAAAAATGTGTCTTTAATATTCACAAATAAAAATTCAAACAACAACAACAAAGGTAAGAACCTGAAGAGATCCTACTAATGGTGGCTGTGACTGTCCATACTTTGCATTTTGTGAAATTAGGAAGGACCCCCCCCTCACTAGGCAGGTTGACCTGGAGCACTTAGTTCCTTTATCTCCTGCTGTGTCCTGGAGAAGCTCCAACTTTTGGAGCCCCTGGCATGAGGCTGGGAGCCTTGGCTGGAGCGTGACTTGAGAAGAGGAAGACTGAAAGCCCTTAAACCCCAACTTAATTATGGATTGTCCTACTGGGATCTGTACAGCCTAAAACCACAGCACAAAACAGAAGAGGCAGAACTTCCAAGATCACTGCTTGTGCCCTGGGTCCTCAGCACCAACACCTACATCCTCATTCTTTCCCAACTTCTCAGTGCTCTCCAGCAGCTCTGTATTTATTCTCTTCCAGAAAAAAACACTGTCCAAAAATAAACTACTCTGGAAAAGAATTTCAAATTTCATTCCCTGAGCACTATGGTTTAAGCAGTTTGCTCATTGTTATAGCTTTAGTTTGTACAATGGAATATTCTGTATATCTCCACTCTGTATATCTCCATTCTGTATCACATATATATGCACTGCAAATATGACAGACAGCAATTCCAGGTCTGTGCTAAAACACTTAACAGTTATTAAACACTTTGTCTCTGATGCAGTGGGGTGCTAAAACTCTCTGTGTAGAAAAACCAAATAGATTTCAATGATAAGCTTATGTTTTATATTTCCTCAACTTTTTCTGGTATCAGATCCATATACTCTTTTAAAGGGGTAAAATAAATATCCTTTTATTTCTCTGATTCTTAAGAGTATGAAATCTCACTTGCCTCATCACATGTGCATCATCACACAGCTGCATCACGTGTGTAACATTGAACTGAAGGTTTGATTTCAAATCTCTTTAAGTTGATAAGCATCAGTGAGGGTTTGTGTTGGCTTGAATTTGATCATTGCTGTCCTTTGTGGTCACTATGCCAAAAAGTCACTGCGCCAAAAAGTCACTTCATTTCCAGTTCTGGATAAGGAATGCTAGTCATGTACGTAACATTGAAAGTGAAAAAATATGTACTAGGAGGTCAACAACAAAGAGTAAGGCTTTCCATTTTTTGTTAATCCAAACATTTATGTTTCTGATTTAGGGATTAGGGTTCAGCAGATGCCAACTGTTTGCATTTCAGGAAATGGTACCTCTGGTATGTATGAAGGGCTTGTCCTGAAGTGAGTCTGCTTGATCTCTATAAATATTTGGAGGTGGCATGCTACTTTAATGGAATTAATAAAAATCATGGAGATTTTTATTGGTACACAGACTACACTCCACAGAACACCAATGAACTGACTGGATGTAGCCCATTTATTAAATTGTCTTCTGTACTCTCATATTAGCATAGTATGATTTCAGAGACAAATCTTACAACCTATACAGCTATGATAAGACCCACTGATGTGAACAGGATTGCTTACCTTTTTTTATATTTTACTTTCTTTGTCTGTCTGACACTGGAACTTCCTTACAGGTATCAATTCTTGGAGTTGTACACAATTACTCAGAGTACTGGTAGAGAAAGGAGCATCTCAGAAACCACAACAGGCAGTTATTCTTAAAGGTTGATGATTTAATGACATCTCTTACAGCTTATGGTAAGTCAAGCCTTTGTGGTTTTAGTAAAAGCTTAAATGAGTTCTCATATTTATTTTTCAGGGTAATTACATATATCACTCTTAACTGTCCTTTGCTCAGATCAGAATCATTCAAATCTTTTTAAGTAAATGCCTAAATGTATTACTGTCTCCTCTTGTGTTGCCCTTCATTCTCCTTTTGTCCTTGACAAAATCAGTTTTACTGTTCCTTTTTCAGATTCTCACAGAGAGCTAGTTGTGCCAATCATTTTCCATGTGATGGAAATACCTGCCCTTTAGTTAATAGGACAGGCATATGCAGTATTCTGCTGAGGTGTGTGTACCTCTGAAGCATATACATTATATTCTCTAAGTGAATTATTTTCCATGGTATTTTAACACTTTACTCATTCTGCCAGCTGAATCCACATATACTGGGATGAGCTGAATGATTTTCTGCAGTTCACAAATATTTGTAAGTTAACAGTTTTTTACTCAAAAGTACATTTAAGAGAATGCTAAACACACTGCAATATCACAGAAAATATTTCTGGGGTACAGACTGAGTAGAAATTCTGAGAAAGAGGTCTGGACCACAAGAGCAGCAGACATAGATAACATTTTTCTGTCTAATTCAGGATCGTTTTTCCAGTGTTGTCACTATATGATGCATTAGATGAGTCTGCAGAAGTCTCACAGTCCTCGTACCCTCTTCTGTGGTGCTCTGCAGAGATATAATTCTTTCTTGTTTCATAGATACAGCTGTCACAGAAAGTATTCAAAATACTTTCCACTCAACTACCAATTAAACAACCAGTCATAAAAAAAAAATCTTGCTCTCTGTACTATGTCATTGTTGTCATAACTTAAAAATATCTCTGGACCAAGGCTGATTATAAGAAGTTAAAAAGCTGGATGAGACTGATAACAAGCAATAGGAATGACTGGAAAGCCATATTAAAAGACTAATATTGCACCACCTTGGTATTCATATAAAGTTTGATGCTGAATATACTTTAATTGAAGTATGAGAATATGACTGAAAGTGAAATTTCAATTTAGGAAGTACACAAAAATATAAGTAGGATAGATCTGAAAAGACAGTTAAGAAATTTCAGAGATTATGTTAAAGTGGGCAACAGAAATAACTGATATGCCAACATGCATTTTGACAAAATGTGGAAAGATGTACTTTAGAAATCTGGATTATAATATATATTCCTTGAATTTAAATTCATTGGATTCAGAAATAATATCTAGAAGCCATTGTGTTCATCCCAATAGAAGCAGCTGCTCAGTGCGTAACAGATGTCCAAGAAACAGTGAACAGTTGAATGGGAAGCACAATTACAATATTAGATTGATTTATAGCCCAAAAATGTGCTTTAATCTGCATATAAAATACATGCAAAGTTATAGTGGCTAAACTGTCAGTGCTCCCTATTGATGAAAATCTTACTATTAATTTAATTTTGAAACAAGCAAAACCAGAAGAGTTCAGAGGAAAACACTTTTTTTAAAAATGCAAAATGAGCTTGAACAAGTCACTAAGCCTAATGACTAGCAAGCACTGAACTGAATTGCATCTAATACATATCATAAATATGTGTTTATGTGCAATGGGAACAATTATTCGTTTGAAAACATTACTCCCTAACCCATCAATAAGAATGAACACAGCAAACTCCACTGTAATCTTCTAGAGGAACCTACTCTTCTTAACATTTCACACGAACTCTAAAACGATGTGACATTTTAGAAAAAGAAAAAGTAAATTCTTCCCCTTTAAGATGAAAATGAGACATCAAATTCTTGAGACAGGGGAGGAACTTTCTCTGTTGGCACAGTTATTCTTTCCTGGGAACCTATTCCTACATTTGTCACCCACTGATATTCCAAAGTTTTCACCTTAGCTTAGGTTTGGCACTGGTTATCCAACAGGCCATCTCTTCCTGGGTCCATACCATCATTTGCAAGAGGTCCTCAGTTTATCAGTGTTAATTGCTTATTTCACCAAATCCACCATGCAAAAGTGAAAGGTGAATATCTAGCGCACTCCCAACCATTTCCTGAGAGATGAAGGTGGTTCACGCTGATGGTTTTAGTTTTAAACCCTTATAAAAGAGTGATTCCGACCTGTGTTATTTTGTACTTACATAAACACTAAAAATTTGTTGCCTATTTTAATACTCTGTACATGACCACTGCTTAAAGGGAAGCAAACAAGCCAAAAGCTAGGTTCAGTTTGAAGGCTTTAATTTCATACAGGCATGAAATCTGTTACAAAATCTGTAGCCCTGGCAAGAAAACTTCCTGGGCTAACATCTAGCTTTCTGTTCATGTTTGGGCACAGGAGTTTTCAGGAGCTGCTTCAAGTCATCCTGTTAAGTCTGCATTGTCACCTGATTTTGAAGCAACTGGTATTCCCTGAGCCTTTATGGGTACTTTCTATGCAAGCACTGTTACGAAAGCACAGTATCCTTTGCCCCTTGCCTGAATTTCAGTTGGACCTGCTTGGTAGCATCAGAGACACACAGCTTTTTATTTTTCAGAGAAAAAAGTATTCTGTCTTCTGTCACTTTGTGTTTCCAACTTTCATTTCCATCTTGAGATTCCTGCCCTTCTAACTTTCTTAGTGCATTTGACTAGTGAATAACTAAGAGAATTCAGTTGCTTGTACTCAGGAAATGCTGTCCTAACTGAAGCCTTTGAACCTGTAATTATCTTTTGAAAGTCCTTTACTGCACTATGTTAAAAATAGTCATCTTAAAATGACACATTTAGAAGTACATTAGAGGAGACATTCAGAGCCTACATCTGTGGAGATGTGTATTAAATATTACTTTACAAGGGGATGAAAGTGCATGGACTGAATCTCCAGCCTGGATTAGGATTGGAACCACGACCTATTTATATTGTGTGCTGGTTCTGTCTGCTTAATTTTCTTCACAGTCCCATGAAGACTGGCATTATTAAGTTGCAAAAACCTGTGTGCACATCTCATATCAACTCCACTGGAGCCACGATTAGCAAAGGTAGGGTAACAGAAAGGACAGGAAACTACAGCTGTGTGGGAGATAGGCATTTCAGAAGAGTATCTGAAAGACAAAATTGGGTTTACTGTTCCAGCAGTAGCAGCTCTGCTCCCTAAATGAGGCCTTGAAGAAAAAAATCTATTTCTTTAATGGCTGGTCAACTGTGCATTACGGAAGACTTTGGAACTGCATGTGTTATTGCCCAATTTTAGACATTTTTCCATAGTGAAGTTCAAAAAAGACATTTTAATTCCAAACTCAGGAGATATCCTGTGCAATATATATGCATTATCAGAAAGACAGAAAGGAAGCAAGAAAGGTGGCAACACTAATTGGATTAAGACATGCTGGGGACTGAGGAAAACCATGATGGGAGAGGAAGGTCTCTTTCAGTAGACTGGAAACTAAAATGGAAAAGCTGGTAAAAATAAACATCTTTTTCTGTAATCAGAAAAGGCTGCACTTTTCATATGGGACATTCAAAAAATAGGTCCTACTTTCTCAAGCAGCAGAAGGAGAAGAATTATTGTATTACTTGCTGGGATCAATGTAGGGGTATCATTTTCTGCAAAAGCTTGGATCATTCTGTGTACTTGGCATCCCATCCAATTTCTTAAATTCTAAGAAGGTTTACAGAGAATACATCAAAACACATGCCCTTTCTCTTTTCAGGGTGGGCTAGAAAGAAATCAAATACATTCTGTTGAGAATTCTGTGTTGAAATTTTGGCTTTGCCAGCTCAGCACAGCTATCATAGCCCTCAGAGGGTAATCTGAAAATCCACAGTGACTCCCTCTCTATGTATTTGTTTTGCTTGAATACAGTAGACTGGGACTCTGTATGGACACTGCCCATGCTTAGTCTGTCATCTCAAGAGATTCCAAGGAAAGACCTGATACTCTGCAATAGGAGGGGGAAAAAATTCTGGCCTGCAGAAACATAAATAATAGTGATGAGGCATAAATAAAAAAGTTGCCACTTGATTTTCAGGCTGAGGTTACAGGACTGACAATTAGAAATTTATGTTTTTACTTCTAAGTGGACTCTCATCTGATTGGAAGTTACCAAGGGACAAAAATTTTGTGCTTAAGATGCCTTTTAAAATGAAATCAAATTTCAAGGAGAGCTGTGATTTGAAATGCAACATTTATTTCTACCTTTCAAGGCAGCGTTAGAAGAAGATCCCTCCATATCTTCCTCAATAGCTTGTACATTAGCACATCATCATATACTCAACTGCAAAATTACCGTGACAGCAAAAGAGAAGAGGTTCTTTTAATTTGCTTTGCTGTTTTGAACATCCAGTGACCTGCAAAATCTGGATAAAAGCTACTGGTTTATTCACTCACTAGATGGCTTTAGAAATATCTCTTTGCTTTTATAGCAGTGATGACTGCCCAGAGTTGTGAAATTTTGTGATTACTTCAGAATGTTAAGAATAAACATTGGCACCACTGATGTACCTTGTACATGCTAACAATAGGTACAGAACTTACTAGATTGCATAATATTCACTTTTAACCTGGAGCAGACTTAGAATCTTATTTCGTGGAAATAACAGAATGAATGGAAAGCAGTTAATAAGATTAAACCCACTGTGAAGCATAAAGCCATAGTTAATGACTTGTGATCTCACTCCCCCTGTCCCCATCGATGCAGTTTCTTTGGTCTACGTAATACACATATATTCTTCTCATCTAGCAGTTCATGACCTTGTTTAAGTATTTAGTCTTTTCCTTAAAAACTCAGATTATGGTAACATTACTTTTTTCTACAGCAATGAAATGTATTATACATGTGTGAATCTAAGGAACAATATTAATTCTGAAATGGTATCTCTGTTTACTAAAAATGTTTATGTAAATCCAGTTTAATTTTCACATCTTTGTTTGAAGCACCCCAAAAGAAGACTTATGGTGAAACCAGGGTATTATTTTAGCATGCTTACTCCTTCATCTGATAGTCTCTGATCTCTAACATCTGTATTGTGGTCCAATATCACAGAGCAAAATGTGTACTGTTCTTTCCTCAGCTGAGCCCCTTGCAGGATGTTTCAGGGTGTTGTCAGAGACTGAAATAGTTAATGATTTATGCATTCCAGGAGTTTGCAGGCTTTGACTTTTGCCCTAAAAAGGCAAGAAGATGCCTCAGGTGGGCTAAGCCCTAAAAAGGCAAGAAGATGCCTCAGATGGGCTAAGCCCTAAAAGGCAAGAAGATACCTCAGGTGGCCAATTGGGCCCATCCCTCCCTTCAGTGCTAAGCCCTAAAAAGGCAAACGACTCCTCATCCCAGGGAGGTGCAAAAGCATGCTGAGGGTATATAAACTGACTGGTGACTTTGAGAATTTGGGAGTTCTCCTTCTCCCCCATCGCCTGCGAATCATGACCATCACTCTCAAGCATTGCTGGATCCCGTGGGCGGTGACTATGTCCATTTCTTTTGTACTCTCAGCTTCTCTTTTCCCTTACTCTCATCCTAGTTTTCCTCTCCCCTAAACAGTTTCTCCCCCCCCAAAAGTTATCTTTATGTTGCATTGTTTTATGACAACACCCAAACTGCTAGCATGCTTGTTGATACAGAGTTGTTAAAATAAACCTTGCCAGTATATGTTTTCAGACACCGATTATTCAGTGTCGTTTCACTCTAATCCACCCCAAGGGAATTATTGATAAAAACCTGAGTTACCCCCCTCCCTTTTTCTGGGGCGGGTCATAACAGGTGTCTAATAGATGGAGACATTAGTTCATTATACAAATATGAATCTCTGGGACTTAACTCCTATTTCAAGTGACAACAGAAACTGTTTAAATGTTTCTCCTACTTAAAAAGATCTCCAATTCAATACTACTATTACGACAAGATTCATACCAAACTCTTACTGAATAAATAACATATGCACTGTTATTGAATAAAAAGAGTTGCATATCTAAATAAAAGGAATTGAAATATTGTTTTAAAGACAATTGAGTCTTGAGTATTGTTTTAAAGACGGTACCACTTTATTAAATCATATGGTAGCTTATGCAAAATATTGCAATATATTAAAAAACCTAAGATTACAATTAGCTTTCCTTTAGGATGAAACTCCATACAATACACTGGTATTTATTTTAAGCTATTTTTTTCCGTCTTCTCGATCCTGAGATTTATATAATAACCCGTAACTGGAGGAAAGCAAAACACAGAATTCACTTCAACTTGTGCAGACCAAACCAGTGGCTGCATGGATAGTTGGGAGAGCTATGTGGAGTTAGTACAGTAACAGTGTGCTAAAATTTGCCACTCTTCTTCTAACTGGGACAAATTTTCAGACTATTCAAATTGCTATTACTCTCTTGGCACTAGTACAATAAAGTTCTGGTTTTAAACCCATGAGAATTTGCTCAAATAGTAGTGTTGTGTATGAAATGTCACACTGCTTTGTCAATATCTTCTGAGCATAATATTACTTGGTGTTAGGAGTGATCACAATGTAACTATTAGGAATTGCATCGTGGCTGGCCTTGGTGGTATCTTTAAAAAGCACAGGTTTTTTCTGGCAATCCTCTTGTTTTCTTCACTGTTGTCAAAAAGACTCAAACTGAGCCAGCAGTGTGCCCACGTGGCCAAGAAGGCCAATAGTAACCTGGAGTGCATCAGGAAAAGCATTGTCAGGAGGCTGAGGGAGCTGATCCTTCCCCTCTACTCAGCCCTGGTGTGTCCGGTTCTGGGTTCCGCTGCGCAATGTGCTCTAGGACAACCCTGCTTGAGCAGGGAGGTTGGATCAGTCTCACCGCAGTGCCTTCCAAATTTACCCATTCTGTGATTCGGTGAAATTCCTTCCTTCCCAAACCTGTGTATGTAGTTAAATCAAAGGAGATCACCTTTGCTGGAAAGGAAGATGGTAGAGAATCATAGAATCAGCTGGGCTGGAAGGGATCTCTGAGATCATCAAGTCCAACCCTTGATCCAACCTTGCCGTGGTTACTAGACCATGGCACTAAGTGCCACATCCAGTCTCATCTTAAAAACCTCCATGGTAAATCCACCACTTCCCTGGGCAGCCCATTTCAATGCCTTATTACCCTCTCTGTAAAGAATTTCTTCCTAATATCTAACCTAAACCTCCCCTGACAGAGCTTAAGACCATGCCCTCTTGTCTTACTGATAAGAGGGCTCTCTTACTGATAAGAGGGCTCTCTTACTCTCTCTTACTGGGAGAAGAGACTGATGCCCACCTGGCTACAATCTCCTTTCAGGTAGTTGGAGAGAGTGATGAGGTCTCCCCTGAGCCTCCTCTTCTCCAGGCTGAACAACCCCAGCTCCCTCAGCCTCTCCTCATAGGACTTGTGCTCAAGTCCCTTCTCCAGCCTCGTTGCTCTTCTCTGGACCTGCTCCAGCACCTCAATGTCCTTCCTGAACTAAGGGGCCCAGAACTGGACACAGTACTCCAAGTGTGGCCCTGCCAGCACTGAGTACAGGGGAAGAATCACTTCCCTGGATACACTGTTCCTGATCCAGGCCAGGATGCCATTGGCCTAATCCTTTTGTGAGAGAAGCTGAGATCTGCACTTCAGGAAACTTTCAACCCTACAGGAGTGGAGGTCTAATGCAAGAGTCTGGCATACAGTGAAAGTCTTTCAGTCACTCATACCCCACTCCTTGTCTGGAGACAAATCCAGAAGGAACTGTGTTGAATTTGCACCTACGTTTCAGAATAGTCAGAGAGGAAGGAGGGATGAGCAAGGGCACACTCTGCCCAAATTAATGGTTGTCAAGTCTACTCATGGACCTGTCAAATGTAACTATGCCAAGTCTTCTAAAAGCAGGAAGTGGATTTGATACCGAAGGCTACATACAGGCAGCAGCTCTTAACTCAGAGCTTATGTAAGTGCATATGTATATGACAGAAGCCTCTACTTAAACCAGCCTGGCAACAACTCTCCTTCTGAACTGTGGTATATCTCCAGAGATCCTTATTCAATTATTAATGCATCTGCTGCTAATTTCATCATGCAGAGTGTGAATTTGTCTTTCCACATCGAGCTCTAAGGGAAGTTTGTAAGAAATATAGAACTTGTCAGCACATGAGAGTCAACACATTACTGCTGTGCTGCAGCCATTTATAACGAAACTAAAATGAGCACTCACTTGTTTGGCATTAATTTAATGTCCCACTTAGCTCCTATCAGACGTAAATAGCTGCTTCATCCATTTAAGCATTTCTGTTCATGCACATAATGAAGTACTCTGCACCTGTCAAGTAAGCAGAATTCATAACTGAAATAAGAAATGGATGAGGAAATTCAATGTTCTTAATATCAAGCCTCTACAGGGGTAGCATCAGACTTTTTTTCTGGCCTCTATAAGATTCACCTTTTATCCCACTCTTCAGAGACCACATGAAGACATGACATGTACACACGTTAGTATGCCAAAAATGTTTCTGAAAGGAATATCTGTTCAACTGATAGCACAATTAACAAAAGCTGTAGTTGTTGAACACATGCTATTAAAAAATAAATTAGCTAGCCAACCTCTTGGTATTTAAATGGTTTTTATGTTCTCTATTTTAGAAAAATGGTTTATTTTAAACAGCATTCCAGTTGTGATCATCCTCTTGAGGAAATTTTTATGAGAATGAATGGAGGTAATGACTACTATTAGTCACTGTCATTAGCATAAAACATTAGAAAAGACAATATTTATAACAGTCATATTAAAATATGACTTTCTATCACTTGTGTATGCTTTGGCTACAGCTGGTTGCTATTTTCTAAAGTTAAACTGATAGAAGTTTGGTAATGGTATATTTAATAGCATGTTCATCATCAGATCTAATTGTTTTCCACCACAGGGTATGAAGCTTTATGTCCTCTATCAACCCAAAACAAACAGCCATACTGCTTAATGGCTCTTCAATTAATGTTTATGGTGCTACTTTTATAACCTAAGTTACATGAAAAAAACCCCAAACCCTCCAAGAAACAATTTAAGAACTTCAGAAGCTTAATGGGACTTCAACCAATACCAAAAACTACTACAACATATGTAAGGTCCCACACTTGAGAATGTGAAACAGAAGACACTAAAAAGACATTAAAAAGATATTAGAAAATAGAAATAGAAGACAGTAGAAAATTCTTCCAGCACAATGGTATAACTGCCAGGGGAAGGGAGAACAGACCTTCCCTTTATGTAAGGTAAGGTGGTTGAGGGACTTCAGGTTGGCTGCCTTGCAATTGCTGTTCCTGCTGGGTTAAAACAGAGAAGACCTGTTCATCTTAAGTCATGTAAAGGTCAGACTCTGTTGCTCAAATTGCAAAGTTATTCCCCTGAGAGTGATTTGCCCTCAGTAACCTAGATGCTTGCTACCTACTCATAATTCTTTCCCCTATTTAGCAAAGCTCATGCTGATTAAAAGGAAAGAACAGTACAAAGACAGGGTTCTCTGTAGCTGCCTTGGTGCATATTAATTTTTGTCTCTCCCTTTTGCATGAAACCTCTAGAAAGTAATGTAAAACTACTGTAAATATGTTTTTACTGGAGAGCTGTCATTGTTCTGCATTATGAAAGTAAATGATTTCTGGCTTGGGCTGTTAATTGTATGTAGCAGCAATATATTCATTTAAAGCTTCCCATCATAATTCAGACACCCTGATTTCTGGCTTTTAGTGATGCATTACAAGCCTTTACTTCTCTGACACTCAGGCAATTAATGATTGACATTCCTCAGTCCCGCAGAGTAGCTGGACAGAATTAGACAAGAAAGAATCAGACCTGAGGGGTGGTGAAAATTTCTCTTCTGAAAATGCACGTTTTTTCACACTATAAACTCTGATTGACATTCATTGCAGCAAATATATTTTAATAGAACTGCTGTTACTCTGCCTCTCCTCCCAGTCTCCCAGGAGTTTTTGTAGATCAACATGATGTTCAAAAACAGGCAAAAAATACTCTGCAAAGTTTAAAGGCTGTCAAGCCTTCTTGGCAAATTCCCTCCAAGAGCACAGCTGAGAAATGACAAACCTATCACCTGACTGGCTGGTGTTTAAAGCTGACTGCTTTTGATTAGGAAGCAATGAACCTTCCCTTCTGCAGTTTATTCTGTGTTTCATAAGCACCTATTCACTGAAAATTATGCAGTTGAACTGATTTGAATTTGATTAGTGTAACCTACAGTTTTATTATTTATTATTTGTTTTACTGCACATTTAGGAGAATGTCAGGATAGTTACAGACTTACTTTTATTTCATATGTATTATTGCTTGACATTTAAAACAAATCCAATAATAATATATGCCTGTATTGCAGTTACTCCCTTGTTGTACATTGCTCCATGTGTACTCACACTCTACTTCCTCTCTGCTCCAGTGCGAAGAATAGAATGAAAGCAATCCTGCTTACTCAAGGACAAAGTACTGTGTCCCCAGCAGGTGAGCTGAGCTAGAAGTTATTGTGAACTGCAACAGCTAACATCTTTAATGGAAAACTCCTGTATTAAATCCTATGCTACAGACTGTGATATTTCAACAGCCAGCGCCGAGGAGGAGAGCTGCCACCAGAGGTGCATGCATTAAACACTGAATTGCTTCTTCAGTGTCATCAGGCTTCATGAGTTGCAAATGTGAATGCTCTGGGAAGCTTAGTACACTTTCATCTTCTGACAGCCTTTCAATTATATGTCCTTTCACATTATTACATAACTTCCAATGATCTGCACTGTGGACTTCAGTAATAAAAATTCATTTCACGTCTGAAGAACACAACTTCTTTGGTCAGTCAGTTTAGATGTAGAGGGGAGATGCATTTGACCAAAAACAAATGCTGAGCGGAGTCAGCTGGTTAGGTCAATAAAAGCTAAAAATATTTGGCTTTGAGAGAAAAGAGAGTTCAGGACACTAGCCTAAAGGCTAGATTCAGCCCTGACTAAACTGTAGCAGTGTTATAAGGAGAGATTAGTTACTCAAACTTACATGTTACATCTGTACCTACAGAACTTGCCAGTAAGGTCTGGGAATAACTGGCACCCTAATATCTTTATTACTAGTATGGTTCACAGTGTCTTATGTCTCTTAGCTTCAGGTTGAGTATTCTCCTACATTTAATTCTCAAGATAGATCTTGAGAAAAATGCATATACTTATATAATTTATCTCCTCATTTACTTACCTGATTTTGGACATCCTCACTACAGTGTAAGAGTACAGCAACATATCCCAGTCTTTAGGGATGCTTTTAGGAAACTAAAGGATGCTCACTTCAGCCACAATTCCAGATATTAGTAAAATATTAGTGTAATATATGCATCTTCAGTAGTTCTGTGGCTTTCATTCATACCAGCTGGCTGTCTCAAAATCTATAATATATTAATTTCCACAGTATAATGATATATCTTTATATATCTTTATCCATCTGTATAAAGATGCAAGACGAGAAGTACAAAAAACATGTTTTGGGTCAGGACATGTAGATCTTGCATGCCAGTGATGACTCCTGATTTTTGAGAACCTGAAGTTAAGGCTAGTGAAACCTGAAGGGTGTCAGTGCTTCTGAAAACAAAAGTATGTCTTCAGTGCTCAAATACAGATGGAAGTGTCTGATCTACCTTTTGAAAATGTTGAAGGTTATCAACAGAAGTGCCTTCTCCTAAACAAACATTTTACTAAACAAACAATTCAACAACAAAACCAGTGGAGGAAAGAATTAGCAAAGGTTACAGAAGTACAGAAAACCCACTTCTAGGAAGCTCCATAGGACACTTTCCATGAGGTGAATGCTGCACACAGGGAGCTCAAAGTGAAGCCTTGAATGGTCTTGAATTGGGCTGTGCTTCTCTATGCCCTCTTTTCAACCTCTTGCTCCACAACAGACCACTGGGCACAGAACAGGCTTATCTCAAACTCCAAAGACTAGCATATGTGTCAAGCCTTGTGTTCTTTCAGCTTTAACACAATTTAATTAATTATATGATATGACATGATACACACAATCTGTAGCTTTTAATGAAAGTAGCTCCCCCAACTGTAATTTAAAACTTTTGTCCCTTAGAAGTTTAATTATTAAGGTTGCGATTAACTTCACCCAATCTCAGTTACCTAAAAGACAGCTACATAGTCTACACTAGGTATTTAGTCACATTTTATAAACAGTGGAGGGAGTTTCATCCCATTTGGTTTTTTTGACACATACCTGAAAAGGGGTTAAATTGTCCTTTGGACCAGAATTGAGTATATGTGCATATACTCAACAACACACATATACACACACACACGCACGAATACACATATACAGCTGAAAAACAAGAAAATCAGAAAATGCAAGGAAGTCATGGAATCAGATGAACCTTGGTATTTTGCTATGAAGTCCGGGTTTGCTCAGGATGTGGAAAAATCGAGACTTCCCTTTCTTCCTCTATAGATTTTTGTTAAACTTCTAGAAACCTAGCAGGGTCTCCCAACTTCTGGAACACTTTATCACTTATTTAAACCTGTAGTTACCAACTGAAAAAGAATCACTACTCTCAACTTTCCAAGAATACTAACAAGAACACAAGTCTTAATTGGAAGCCATCTTAGGAAACTTAGTCCAATTGTTAGGAGTTTGGTCTCTAAGTAAAGGTATTTTAGTTCTGATGAACAGCATTCTGTGTGATAGAGAGCAAACAGCTTCCCCCTTCTTGTTCCATTTGCCATGTGCAAAGCACAAATAATAATAAATAAAAACATTTCTTAGAGCCCTAGATTACTATTTACAAAGTGTTAACAGATTTAACTATAATCTAAGTAAACCCTTAAGAAACCTGCATATTCCCACCTGTTTCTTATCTCACTCACAGCCTACTAAAAACTGGAGTGTGAATACTGTCACCTAGGGTTTATTTCCAGCTCTAGCTAGGAGAAGGAATCTTGAAAAATACACTGATTTCTTTTAGCTTTTGGCTGCATTCTCTTAGCTCTTTCTCTGCAGACAAAAATCTACATCTAAAGCAGGGTATAGTTTAAAATATCACCATTTGCAAGAGCAAATCTAAAAATAGTGTGGGCAAAAAAAGTGTCACCACTTTCAGAACACATGATGACAGGGAATCGGGTTCTACATGAGGGCTTCATGCTGCTCTGCAGTGCAGATTAAGCTTCAGGTCTGTTTTCTGGTATGCGGTCAGGAGGAGCAAGGAAAGGACTGTGGAGGTGCCTGAGGTATAGGAAGTGAAGGTGTGTACAGCTGCAGTGTAACTCCACATTAGCTATTGATATCACTTTTGTTAGTCAGCTGAAACCTTCTAGATGTCGCTCTCTACCATGAACAAAGGCTGACAATGGTCTTTTGTTTCACAATCTGTTTGCTGAAGAAAACAAACTCATTTCTAATAACTAAATGCAAAAATTGTATTTTTGTATGACATTATGTCTCTATATAAACTTATGTTAGAAAAATACAACGCAGTATTTAGTATGGAAGATTTAGGAAATACTAGATTTATAATTTCCAATATAATTAGATGATTTTCTTTAGTATACACAAGAGGACATAGACTTTAATTACAGGATGCCTTCCTACCCTTCTCTCCACAAGACCTAACTCATGCTGGATACAAGACTGAATTAAATATTTGTATCTGTCTTATACTCTAGTGGTCTGACTCTTTTGTTTACTCTTTTTCATCCAAATAGTTGCTGGTGTAGATTTATTTAATGTCTTATAGATTTTCATTGTCCATAGTTTGTTGCAACAGTGTTACCGTAACATAACTATAAACATTAATAAATGTATGTTCACAGTAGTGCAGTAAAGATATCAATATTTTCATAGATGAACAAGTGGAGAACAGATCAAAAAACCCAGAATCTGCAAAATCTGGTTTTAACATGACCTTCTCAGTGAGCTAATTCATAACAAGTGGAGATGATTTCTTCAAATATTTGGCTTTTTAAAAAATTATTTGTATGTTCAACATACAGCACAAATATAGTTTACTTATTATTATGTTACTTCTGTGAGAAAGATTATTAAATATTATATTTCTCTATGACAGAAAAAGAGTGTAAGAACTTAGATGCATTATCCTGTCTCAAAGTAACATGCACTACAGTTACCTCTGTATGAGCTCTTTTTCAATGGCAAACATAATGAGAACTAGTTTAAAATAATCCTATTTTTTTGCAGACTGAGGTTATCTAATTATGTCATATTTGACATAAACTAAAAATATATAGAAAAATACCACAGCTCACCTGATAGACTGGAAGATCACTTTAAGTCTGAGTGGTAGCCTGAGGTCCAGAACTCAGGGCTGTGGAGAATCCCGACCTGAGGCTCAGTCCTTCATAACAGAGTGATTTATTGCAAATGATGTTGAGCACTCTCAGTTCCCTGAACACCATTCAAAAGGTACAGTACTTCCCTAAGGCTCCAAAAATCTGAAAATCAAGATAAAGTTGGGCAGACATATTCAATGAAAAACATAAAATTAGTTGTTGCATTAATATTTTAGCTTAAATTACTTATGTAGATTCACACAGCATCTCTGTGACACACGGATAGTTTGGATGACAGAAAACTCTGGGAAGACATTGCCTTCCAAGTTCTTCATGCTGTGAGATAAAGCAGTTACAAAAAATAACAACACAATTTGCTACACAGTTCTAACACATTCCTATGCCCTGCAAGTAGAATGGGAGAGCATGTGATCACCTCTTTAGGGTCTCTGAAATGATGACTGTACACAGCAGAGCAAAAAAAGAAGGAAAGGAGAAAACTAAACTAAAACTGGTATTTCTATTTTTTTTTTAACTTTTTGAACCTTTTTGTAAAGTTACTGTATGAAACTTTAGCTATAATTTTATCCTAGCTTTCTCATTTAAGTTCTTAATTTTCGTACTGCTACAAATTCATCAAGTGCTGCCTCAATACCCTTTCTGCACCTGCAATCTATTTGAGATGAAGGTCCATGGTCCATGCACTGTAGTATGAGTATGCTTTGAACAGTGCAACAAAAAAGGAGGTTTGTGGCAGTGAATTGTGTGAATACCAACACTCTTTATGCAGATAATACAGCAGAATAATTATATTCATCCTGAGTAAATGAATTCTGAATGCTGGTATGGATGAGAATGGGAACTTGGGAGGACAAGTTGGGTTGGACTTTCATTTCTTGTTAATATTAACAAAACTGGGTACATGAAAGTAATTAAAATCAATTCTTATTAAAATCAATGAATCAAGAGATAATTTGAAGACTAAGGTTGAGGAGGGAGCTATTTTTTTAAACACATTAGTTAGTCTTTTCAGCCAGCCAATGGAGACTTGTGTACTTGTCTGCATCCAGATACCTGGCTAAGGTACTCTGAATTATTTTCTGTAAGCAAAGATCACTCCACTGAACACATAGGTACCCTAAGTACCCACAGTGGCAAAAGCCACTGAATGATGAATGTGCTCAATACTTCCCCAACTGTCACACTAAGGTAACTTCGCATAGAAGAAAAAAACCTCATCAGTGGGGTAGGGGAACATACACATTTTTTTATTGCTTCTAGCAAGTTTACTGAGTTGGTAAACAACTTTGTGGATGTCTCATGATATTCTCCAAAACAAACAGATTTTCAGGAAAGAATCAGAAAATAATTTTTAGGACTCTCAGGAGAATTACTCATATCCTGAGCAAATTTCTGATACAGGAATTTTCAATTTGCAAATTATGTAAACCTTTCCATAAACTTTTCCTTGATGGAAAATATTAGGTAGGTATAAACATAAGGATTGCAAAATAAATGGTTAAAGTAAGCCAAGCACTGTGAAGTTAGTTAAATACCAGTTACAAGCCAGTGAAACCCTAATTCAGGTCTTTTCATGTATACATTTGATGTAGTCAGTGGTTGAGTTAAATTTTGGTTTTATTCTTTTTTTTGTTTCAACCATTGAGTCTACAATGGTTAAGTTATATTTTTTTTCCTGCTTAATTTCATGTATAAGAAAGGGTACTGAAAAACATTCAATATTTCTTTTATCTTCATTATTCAATGTGTTATTCATTTATTAATTGCTTAACTCTATTCAAATCTTTAATTTTTCTTGACAAAATTATGAATTTCGCAGTTGGTTTTCTGTGTCACTTGTGGCTATAGTATGGCAATACCTCATTAGTGTGACTAATTTTTTATTACATTTCTGAGTTAAAATAAAACATTCCCCACTGTTACATACCCTGGGAAACCCAATGCTTGCACCTAACCTTAAACAGCACTTTGCAGAGTCAGGAAAAACTCCTGTGATGCCACCTGTAACTCTGATGAAAATCAGATCCCAAGATTTTCTGTAAGACCTCAAGACAACAAGAAATACAGCATTAGCAGGCTTTTACTTTGAGCAATTTGCCTCACACAAAATTCTGCTGTAGCTATGCTGAAGGATAATATAATCCATTCCTCTGCTTTAGTCAAACTCAGCTATTTGGTCATTAAACACCCCCCACTTTTCTTGTAACGCAAATCACTTCAGAGATCCCAGCACCTGGGAATGTCAGCCAGTGGTTCTATGGATAAAAGCTCATTTGGGCACACAACTTTTATACATTACTATCAGACATCTATTTGTACATTAGGCAAGACAGTGGAGTTAAAAAGGCACTGGGAAAACAAGTCTGAGATAGAACCAGTCTGGTGTTAATTTGCTAATACAGCAGAGCTTCTACTTGTTCTATGTATTTCTCCTGACCCCTCCACCATGCACCCCAAACATCCATTTCTGGATCTGATAGAAAAAAGATACTGGTCAGGATACTGGTCAGGTCTGACAAAGGAAGGGAGTTCTTATTCTCTTATGCATGAGAAACCATCCCTGGAGCGTATTGTGGTACATATTTTGCAATATACTTTCACAGACAGTTGATAACAAAAAAGGAACTTTTATTATTTTGTAAATTCCCAAAATCTTTTATTTCTCTCAACTGTTTAGCATCCAAAATCCTTGGATTGAGCAGATACTCATCATGGATAATTTAATTTGAAGTTGACACAGTTGCATTTACAGACTGTACTGGTTATCTCAATGGTAGCTAAAATTACCAGCCCTGCCAAGAGTATATTTACAAGATAAATGAGAGAAATGGAGGCATGACAGATTAAAGCTGTATAGCTTGTTTTGGGGTTCTGTATTTTATTTATGAGAGCTGTGAATGAAAATGAGTCATCCCCATAAGTCCAGATGAAGAACTTGGTATAAAATGTTTTCATATTAAAAAAAACTAACACAGTTTTCTAGATCCTTAAACATATTCTTAGGGTTATTTTTGGTTGACTAGGCATTACAAAGTCAGATGCTTTATTTCCATTAATTTAGCCTAGCAGACTTCAAAGTAGTAAACCCCAAACAACTCTGAATCTAAAATTATCCCTAAAACAGTCTAAAATAGAACTTCTGTTATTTCTAGAACTGTCAGCACTATAAAATTTCAGAATATGTAGGTTTTTAGGGTCCAATCCCAATGTCTTCAGTGATATAGGGAGGACATCAGGTATTACCAGGAGTCTCAAGCCCTTATGAGTATTTAGAGATGTATTTCTTCTTCATGAAAGACATACAGTGTGAGAAACTTACCATGGCAACAGTTGATGCAACTATAGAAAAACAGAGTTATAATGCAAAGGGATGAGATAATAACACTTCTTGAATGTTAATCTGGCATATGTATGTATGTATGTATATTCCCTACACACACACATTCTGCTGCTTCATCCAGTTGCCTGGTAAAGTCCAGCAGGTGCCAAGTGATAATAGTACATCTGCATGATTGACAAGGGAGTTCAATTCTCACAACAAACCACAGCTCTGAATATGTCCTGTGTTTCATTTCCTGATGCAGCTTCTTACTAGCAAACCTGCTGCTTTGCTAATTGCACTTTATTATGTCACTTTGACCTGCTGAGTAATCTTAGCAAATAATTCAGCTTCATTATTTTTCTAATTCTCCATTATAAGGCAGAGATTAAAATATCGATTGCCTTCATTAAGCAGAGTTCTATGCAGAAATTTTCTTCTAAGCTCTGTAGGTGCTACTTAAGCTTTCTAAGAACTATGCAGTATTCTTGGGGTTACAATAACTCTTTTGAATGAACACTAGATTTCGTAAAGCATGTACTCCACAGGCCTTCACAGTCTAGTGGATGACCTATTTTTGCCTTAGATCTGCAAACAAGTTCAGTAACACTGTCATTAAAGACTATGTAAAGGAAAGTATTGTGCCTCTTTCAGAAACTTAGTTGTTATGAAAATAAAATGATGACTACCATGGATGGATGAACTTGATTGCCAGGCTGAGATTTGGAGTGGGTGACAGTCCCAAGACCTTCAACTAAATAATTTCCTTTCACATGGGAAAATTAGTTATGATGATATAAAAAGTAGAATCCTAATGTTGGTACTATAACTGAAGTACTCTTCCTAGATCAAGGTTATTTCACACTGTCAGCTAAGCAGGACATGGGCTAGAATGATGCAATACAGTCCTTTACAGGAATGTGTTGTGTTTGAATTTAATTAAATTATAAAAATGACTGCAGTTCACATTCTGAATTTAATATTAATTTCATTTCTTGATGTCAGCATGGATTTTTAGTAAATGAAACCTGAGTAAAATCTTCAGGATTAAATTCTCCTTTAGAAACCTGCTTTGCTTAACTGGAATTCAACATAATGTAACATTCCTGTCAGTTGTTTGCATCTTTACATCATGAATTCAAAAATAGATATTAAAAACATATATAATTCTCAAAATACCATACAGAATAAGAACCCTATCAGTTTTAAATACTCAGAGAATAATAAACTGAATTCCTATATTAGCAGAAAGTAGTAGCATTTCATTTGAATGACAGTGTCCTTGATTATCTTTTCAGCTAAAGTAGGTATGTGGGAAGAAGAGGAAAAAGAAAGAGAAAAATTAAAAGAAAAAGAAAGAAGCAGCATATGCAAGCACTTGTGTGTTGGGTTTGTCTGGCCAAGTTTTGGTAGCAGAAGGGGTTGACAGGGTGGCTTCTGTGAGAAGCTGCTTGAAGCTTCTCCTGTGTCCTGCAGAGCCAATAGCCGGTGGTTCCAGGATGGACCCACCGCTGGCCAAGGCCAAGCCCATCAGGAATGATAGTAATACCTCTGTGATAATGTATTTGAAAAAAAAAAGTTATTGGGTAGATGAAAACTGCAGCTAGAGAAGAGTGGAGTGAGAACATGTGAACAATAGTGCAAACACCAAGGCCAGTAGAGAAGGAGGGGGAGGAGGTGCTCCAGGCGTTGGAGCTGAGGTTTTCCTGCAGCCCATGGAGGACGACGGGGGTGCAGGGATCCACCTGCAGCCCATGGAGGAGACCCACACCGGAGCAGGTGGATGCCCAAAGGAGGTTGTGACCCCATGGGAGGCCCATGCTGGACTAGGGTCCTGGTAGGGGTCTACTGACCCATGGAGAGAAGAGCCCATACTAGAGCAGGTTTGTAGGTAGGACTTGTGGCCTGTGGGGGACCCACATTGGAACAGTCTGTGCCTGAAGGACTGCACCCTGTGGAAAAGTGACCCACATTGCAGCAGTTTGTGAAGAACTGTTGCCTGTGGGTTGGACTCACGCTGGAGAAGGACTCTCCTGTGGGAGGGAGACCATGGTGGAGTGGAGAAAGGACTCCCCTCCCCAAGCAGCAGCAGAAAGGCAGAAACAACTTGTGATGAACTGACCATAACCCCCACTTCTCGTCTCCCTGTGCTGCTGTGGGCAGAGTAGGTAGAACTTGGGTAGGAGAGAGGGGTGGGGGGCAGGTGTTTTTAAGATGTATTTTACTTCTCATTTTCCTTCTCTGATTCTGTCAGTAATAAATTTAATTAATATCCCCACTTCAAGTCTGTTTTGCCTGTGACAATGATCGGTGAGTGATCTCTCCCGGTTCTTATCTCAACTCATGAATCCTTTGTTATATTTTCTCTCCTCTGTCCAGTTGCAGAGGGGATGATAGGGCGACTTTGCTGGGTACCTGGCGGCCAGCCAGGGTCAACCCACTACACCGTTTCACTGAATTTTGCCACTGGTTGTACAGGATTGTTCTAAAGTTCAAGAAGAAATATAATGAATTATTACCTGAGCAATTAATACGGAGTTATAAATGAATATAGTAAACCATGATACAAAATATGTGCACATTTTTTTCTGTTTTCCATGCAGAAGTAAATTAAGAAAACCCACACAGAATGCTAAGTCATACATGAGCAGCTCAGCAGTTTGTACCTCTGACTTGGTGGTAACACAGTGTGAAGGTCCTGTAATGCAAGGGCATGTAACAAAGGTATTCACTGTTTTTCTGTGAGGAAGCCATCCATCATGAGCTAATGCATCCTGCATGGCAAGAACAGTGCCAAACATGATATAAGCAGGTACTCTCACACTATATAATAACACTGTATAACAAGAAACTATACCTCCATTAAATCAATAAAGTACAGCAGCAACAGAAATAAACAGGAAATACTGTTTTCATAATTAATTTTTTTCTTATTAGGGCATTGAAGCATTTCTATTATTCTACTTGTACACCCAAATGTTGCTAAAAGATATTAGAAAGTTCTGATTGTTTCCATACAGCAACTTGAAAAATTCTTTGGGCACATGACGGATTTACACAATCAACTACACATCCTTTTCTTTAATATTTTTCCTTTTAATATGTGAATGATGACCTATACCATTACACCATGGGTATGATCTCCCTCCAATAAACTTTCCTTCTGATTTACAGATTTAAAATATGAAAGCCTGCAATTGTGTTCTCAATAAATTTTGCTATTCTCTGCTAAAGCATCTGAGGTTTCAAAGCTAATTCAACTATTTTAGGCAAGGAGGCATGTATGCCTTTCAATAAGTACCAAACACAACCTTTTAATAAGATTTATATAAGGAAAACAAACTTTTAGAACGGTGACATGTTTTTAGTAGAAGTTTAGAAATCTGCATTTCTTATGCTTAAGTTGACAGAAATTGCTTCTCTTTGAGAATGAAAACTGTGTTCCAGATATGCATGATTTAGAGATTTATTTCAACATGTTCTGCTGAGTTATAATACAAATTATTTAGTCAACCAGAGGTTGTAAAAGGACAGAAAATCTTTCCCGTACTCATACTGGCAGGCACAGTTAGTCTTCAGATTCCATAGTCTCAGAACATAAATATTGTATACAGTATGTCTTCACTAAAAGATATCAGCATATTCATGAGCAAAGCTCATGATTTGTCTAATAAGTATGTAGGTCAGCAAATCTTTCAGTGGGAATAATTTTCCTTAAAGTCTCTAAATGGATGTTAGCATCTAGGCTACAGGACCAGAAACAAAACCAACTGAAGAAAAAGCAAAGGCTTAATGATTTCAAAGGTTTTTGTCAGGTCTCAATGATAAATAGTAATGACTAGAAAAATTTAATTAGCTAACAACAGAATGGAAGATGGTGATCATCTTTAAAGCCATAATTGGTTTGAGAGTTATCTATGTGCCTGTTCTGTCTCCACAGATCAGTACAGTAAAACTGATAACACATGATACTTTTTCTGATAACTCTTGGGTTTTAATAACTGACAGAAGTCACAGAGTGCATCCAAGCTTTTTTGGAGGACAAAAAAACCTTCAGAAGACATTAGGATTGTTTTCCTCGTTTTCAGTTTTTCTTGTGATTTTACATGTTAATTAGGGTTCTTTTTGTACTTTGATTTATCTGTTGACAACAGAGGATGTCTTGAAATAATAACAAATACGATCTTTATTTTTTGGGCATTAGTTACAGCCAGCCCTTTCAACTATGGCCTTTCTTTTCGTGCAAAAACTTTGTAATGTCTTAGTGAAATGAATTTTTTTTAATCCTACCTTAGAAAAAATGCACTACAAATAGACTCTGTCCTCCTGAATCCTAAAAATTCATACAATCTGATATAGGGATAAGTTGGTTCTTTGTCACATAAGATTAATTTATAACCTATGATTCTGACTCTATGAAATTTTTTCCCAAAACTACTTTATCTTCTTGCAATCTTAAAACCATTTACTGAAGTTCTACAGCATTATAAAAGAATTCAGGTAATACTTATGGAAAAGAAATACTATGTTCTTTAACATCTTTGCTAAAATATTGTAGTAAATAGACTGTGTAAAGAGATTATAATCTTGTTTAGATTTGGTATTTCTTTCACAAAAGAAATGACAGGAAATTACAGGAGAACAATTTTCTGTCAAAATATGTAGCTGCTTAGGAAATTCAGGTAGATTTTCTCAGTTGTCTTTTCCCTTTACACAGTATTTTTCCATAAAAGACAGGAAGTGTACCAGTAACTTTACAGAACATGAGGTATCTCTAAGAAGGTTGCATGAAGAACACTGATATCCAGTGCTGTCCCTACTCAACCTTTATACAATCTTGACTTAACATTTTCTGCATTTTAATGCAATACAATATGGAAAATGTTCTAGGACTTCCTTTCCTTAATAGATCATATACTTCTTTCAGACATTAACAAAGACTTCTTCTTTCCAATGTTTAGCTTATTCTATGACTCTCCTTTACTTCTGTTTATAATTTTGTAGTTGTGATATTTGTTGCAAAACTTTGGACTTCTGAGAAAGATGGTTCACAAAACAACACTCCTACTGTCAAACATGAAGGAAATACATCACTAATGTAGACCAAATTTTTTTTATTTGAACACAATGCATCACTTACGTGTTCTTGATTTTAACTTTAAGATAATAATCCTGGGTGATATTTCATGAGAACATTGCTGGCAAAATCCTTGCAAGAATACTTTTGAACAGACTAGTATCCGCTGTAGCAGAAGAACTTCTACCTGAAAGCCAATGTGGTTTCAGAGCCAACAGGAGTAACACAGACATGGTATTTGTTCTCAGACAACTGCAAGAGAAATGTAGGGAACAGAACAAAGGTGTAACCTTTGTTGATCTCACCAAGGCTTTCGATACCGTGAGCAGAAAAGGTCTATGGCAGATTCTGGAACGTTTAGGATGTCCTCCCAAGTTCCTTAAAATGATCATCTCACTTCATGAGGATCAGTACAGCCAAGTCAGATATGGTGATGCACTTTCTGAGCCTTTTCTAATAACCACTGGTGTGAAACAAGGCTGTATTCTTGCACCAACCCTATTCACAGTCTTTTTCAGCGTGATGCTCCAAAGGGACTTGGTAGACCTCAATGAAGAAGATGGTATCTACATTCGATATCGTACCGATGGAAGCCTATTCAACCTAAGGCGACTGAAGGCTCATACTGAGACCTTAAATCATCTTCTCTAGGAGCTGTTTTATGCTAATGCCGCCACCCTCATTGCCCACACAGAAGTAGCTCTGCAGCATTTAACATCCTACTTTGCAGAGGCCTCTGTGCTTTTTGGGCTGGAAGTCAGCTTGAAGAAGACAGAAGTTTTCTATCAACCTGCACCTCAGGAAGTCTTCCATCATCCCCATATCACTGCTGGCGAATCAGAGCTCAAATCAGTCCAGCAGTTTAATTACCTAGGCAGCATCTTCTCCTCGGATGGTAAGATTGATGGAGAGATAGACAACAGGTTAGCAAAGGCATATAGAGCTTTTGAAAAACTCCATAAAAGAGTTTGGTGAAATAAACACCTGAAGAAAAGTACAAAGATCAGTGTTTACAGAGCCATTGTGCTGTCTACTCTTTTATATGGATCTGAATCATGGGTCATTTACCGCCACCACCTGCGACTCTTAGAACGCTTCCATCAATGCTGCCTCCGTTCAATCCTAAATATCCACTGGTCAGACTTTGTGACTAATATGTCTGTTGTAGAAAAGGCAGCTGTTATGAGTATTGAGGCCATATTGCTGAGAACGCAGCTGCGATGGGCAGGGCATGTCTCCAGGATGAAGGACCACCGCCTCCCTAAGATCGTGCTCCATGGTGAACTTGCCACTGGCTGCTGTAAGAGAGGAGCCCCAAAGAGGAGATAGAAGGACTTCCTGAAACAACATCTCAGCCTTGGCCATACTGATCTTTATCACTGGTCTACTCTGGCCTCTGACTGGGAGGTCTGGAGACATGCTATCTATAACGCTGCTGCTTCTTTTGAGAACACACGCAGGATCACTCTTGAGGAGAAACGAAATGCAGAAAGAACCGTGTCTTGTTGTTATCTCCTAAGGAGTCTTTCCGCTGTGCCTTTTGCAACCAGACTTGTCTATCTCACATCGGCCTTTTTAGCCACCAGGGCGCTTGGAACAAATGTGCATAGAGTCCTTCCCAAATCTTCATTCGCCAAGCCTAGCCATGACTATAAATCCATATTATTATGGTAAAATGTTAAGCTTTTCAACTGATGATTCTAACAGTAACTTGGTCGCTTTACTAAATTCCTGATACTCAGCTCAGAAGCGCAGTACTGGCTGTAGTTTGGCTCTCTGGCAATAGGGAGACACAGGCTCTTCCAGCCCGCCATGCTTAGTCACAAGGTGTTCACATCCATTTCTTCAGAGCTACCACACAGTGACCTGTTTCACATGCACTCGTTCACTTTCAGTAACATCAGTGTTATGCAGTTTAGAAGTCAGCAGGTTTGGGTATAATGGAGTAATTATGGCTGGGCTACAGACTGAACATGGAGTAAGAAGACAGATCTCCTGTCTTTATGGCTGTAGCTCCGTTACTCTGAATGGAGGTTGAGGACCTCACAGAGTTAGAAAACCATTGTCAGCATCCTTTGTGGTGAGGTCAGGTATACTGTATTTCCTAAGATTTTCATTTATTCATATGAAGATTTAAGCCCTTTGTTAAAACAGAGTAAGATAAGCTGAATAGGAAAGAAATAATTACATGGTGCTACTTCATTTTCTAATAGAGGTTGCTTCTTTAGGAATATCTAATTTTTCCAGTTAAAATGGCTCTTGAATACACGCAAAACATCTCCTAGACTAAAATATAATTTGTTGATTTAAGTACTAAAAACTATATTGCACTCTTTTCTTTTAAAGATCAAACTGTTCTATAGATGAGGTCAACCTGGACAAGCAAAGAAAAAAAATCTTAGAATATTTTAACAAGATTTTGCTTTTTCAAACTCTCTTTTCCAGTGTTTTTAACTCATTGTTTTGATGTTTTATACTGTTTTTAGTTCCTATTACAAATAAAACTAATTGGTATGTGAATTCAGCCAAAGAAAATATTTAACTGGTGACTAGTGTCCTGGAATGATCTGCAGCATAAGTGAAGTTATGTGTTTTCTGATGATGCACATAAATTTTCAGGACCTCAAAATTATGGCTGACCTGACTGGTGGATGTGTGGAATATGTCACAACGTTCCACGGAAGATGTGAAGATAGCTGTTAATTAGAATAAGCAGACTCTCTTGTTACTCTTTCAAAAATTAAGAAGGTAGATTTTTGTTTTCCTAAGACATAGCTGATTAACTGCAAGACTTCAGAAACAGTTGTGAACTATACTTTGTAGTTGGCACAGAACAACACATGCAGTCATGGGTAATTTTTCATACTATTTTCCTGAAAATCAATAGAAAAACTGTTTGCAAACCCAGTTGCTTACACTGTTAATTGTTAACCTACTTTTTCTAAATAATTCTTATATAGGAATATTTCACAATGCATAATTTTACTGATACATTCTGCCATTTTTTTTAATCTACACAAATAATGGCTTTAAAGTGGACTTGGAGACAGGAATATTAAAGGACACTGTTCTGCTAAAAAGCTATAATTATTGGAGTCTATCCTCAAGGAGTTCACAGTAGTTACCCTCATATAAAAATGTGATATGCAAGTGAGAAATTAGTTTTATGTATTTTGCCCTGGACCTCACATCAGGTATGACCTAGTCACAGCTTTATGTAATTTATCATTTCAATAAGGCATGTGAGCATTTCCTGGAATACTTATATAGTAAAATCTATAATGTATAGTAATTTATAATCACAGCTAAACCAGTATGATGAAAATGTATTTATAGGAGTGGAAAGTATTTTTCTTGTTTGTATAGATATACCCTGAATGAAGCAAATTTGCATAACTACATGCAAGGTGGGTAGATGGAAGCTTTTTCCTACAATGGTACATTCACACTGATGTGCCTGCAATATGCAGACAAACCTTAATTCCATGTTATATCACTTTGGCCTCTAGAGTGGTTGCAGCACATAAATAAAACTAATTTATAAAGACCTCGAGGCAACCCTTTGGAGAGGAAAATTAAATCTTTTATATCTTGCCGTACAACACAACTTGTGGTTTGTAAGTAACTGTTGAAGACCACAATAGCTGGAAAATGTTAAATCAGCCACACCACAGTCATGGGAAAAGATGCCAGAGTAATAAATGTGTCTAAGATTGTGTATTTGGTGCACAACGTCATCAGTTTTATTAACTCTTATCTAGTTTAACAATCATGAAAGAGGATGAGAATTTGTAGGTTTTGTATTGTGATTAGGTTTACACTTCTGAATCCGTGGACAAAGTTATAACTGAGCTGAATTTTTTTGTTTGTTTCCAGCCAAAATTTGTCTTCAGCCAAAATCTCATATATAATCTGAAGTCTATTTAAAAAAGTCATCCAAGACAAATCTTTATGTTTAAATGTATTTAAACAGAGAAATATTAGAAAGTGATGCCTTGATCCATGCCATTGCCTAGTAATACCATTAATGTCCTTGCCATTCTAAAGCATAAAAAAGGAAAAACATACCAAGCATAAGAATAAATAACAAACTTCCTGTCTCTATACAGGTACATCTGTCATAGAAAGAAATGATACATATTTTCAGAAGCAAGGATAAGCTAGTGTTGTATTTTTTTATGTTATGTGACTAGCTTGTTTTCAAAATGTAGGCATACTTTTAATAAACAGCAGCTCGTTTTTAGCAGGAGCAGTTATAAAAATATACCATCTTAATATTTACTATTAAACAGCTAGATGACAATACTTTTATTTAAGTGAGAGGTATCATAACATATAAAAGTAAATGTTTTGATTGCCATTACACCATAATCATTATGCTGCTATGCATAGAAACACTGCTGGAAAGAAATATTTATTTTAAAAACGTTGGTGAATATGTTGTTAGTAAAAACAAATGCACAGATAAAATAGGAAACAGGAAAACCCCCTGAGATGCAGCAGAGCTTACCTGACCACTTCTCAGCAGATCTGCTGCTTAGCTGTCCAGTGCCTGTGAGTCCCTGAAACAGCGAGACAGAATAAACTCAGTGTAACCATCACGTAGCCTACTAAATTCACTTAAACACTTCAAACGACAAAACATACTCATCATAAACTATTCAAAAAGAGCTAGCATGCAACTCCAGCTGCAAGAGATTTTGTTCACAAACTGAACAGCAATCGGCCTGTACTTTAGTCTCATCAAAAAAGTAAACCAATCACATTGACAAAAAGCCACTGTAAACAAAAAGACTGTATTTAAAGGATTAACAGTTTTGGCATCCCTACCATCAAGTCTTCTGTTCTTTTTTTTTTTCTTCATCAAAATTTAGGTTATATATTTGTTGTTAGCAAGAGTTGCATTACTATTATTGTTAATTTTAGTTCTGTTTATTACGTTGAGGGTTATATATTGTAGAATAATTTTGTTGTCACTAGTTAATGTTAATTAGTTGTTTTAATAGCCTATATACCTATTTGTTATCTTTTGGTAGGTTTACTTTTTTAACTATCAGTAACTTAATAACTGAGAATATTTTACATTACTGTTGCATACTCAAAATTACAGAGTTACTATTAGTGTTACCTGTTTAACGTTTAGTCATCCTTTGAGTCCTGCGACATATTTCCTTAATAATCATCAGCCATCAAGTCTGATAGTCTCAAAAGAATATCAGCCCTCTAAACTGCCTTCAAGGGCGGTGATATTTAGCACTGAAAATTACAAATAAAGTTTTTGAAGTTGAGTACCAACAACTGGGCAGTGACACTGATGATTTGTTTATCAAGACAAATTGTTATATACTACGAAAAATGCAGTCAACGCACTCTTCTGAGTGAAAACAAATAGGTGAATCTATGCAATGCTTACATGTTGAATGGGATATTTAATGTGCGGGGAAACTCAAAGGTTGAAGAACTAGCATTTAGACAGTCTAACAGTGGTAAGTGGTAATCTTACCTCTTTAAACTCCATTACATTCTCACGAGAGACATGCTAATACAAACAAGTCAATCAGAGTTTGTGTTTAGCAAGATCAAGCTTAAAGGATAGTTTAAAATCCATTTATTGTTCTAAAGCATTTTTTTCCATTAACATGTTATACATTAGTGGATACTAACCATGATTCATGTAACAGTTTAGTTTGTTAACTTTTAAATTATTTAACAACCAGAAGTTATTAATACAACTTTTAAAGTCTTACACAAAAAATCTTAAAACAGGCTTGGGTTCATTTTTGTAATTTTTATATAAAAAACATTTTAGGCATCTCTTGAAAAAGAAATAAAGCAGGCATTTAAAGCTAGAAAACAAGTAATTCCAAATTTAGTTTGTTACAAAAGGTTTCAGCTTTATTGACAAATTATGGCAAACATATTTGACAAAATTATGGTTTCCTATTTAGAGAAGCTTACACATGGAACTTTAAGTGATTTTTTTAACAAATACAGGTTAAAACACTGAACAACTTCAGTTAGCTACATACATACAGTAGCTGCTTGTTTTCAACCCCATTAAAACAGCATTTAAAATTAAATTTACAAACTGAATATCGAACATCTTAATCTAAACTAACATATATTAAAAAAGACAGGTTAAACATCTTATCTACAGCTTGATTATTGTCTGGTTCAAAAAAAAAAAAAAGGAAAAGGAAAAAAAGAATCATATTACAGTCTTTTAGCAACCCTAAACAGAAACTCAGCCTTAGCTAGTATGTAGAGACTCGAGATCTGTAACAGTGTCATGCTTTTTAAGTTACACACAGCAATGAATACAACCAATAGAACATCATCTTTGAATAGTTTATAGACAATGTTTGCCAAAGGTTTTTTGTCTCTGTTTTTTTAAGTCCGTGTTATAAAATAATACTAATGCCAATGTCACGCCAATGTTATAGGAAATACAAGTAGTACATAGGATAATAATGAGCAGTAATCCCTAGGATAGAAAAGAAATGGACTATTACTTGTCTTGTTGCTGTTTATGTGGAGACCACAGGCTATTAATTGTCTTTGAGATGAGGTCACAGATGAGGAGGACCTTCAATATCTACCATAGGGGTGTTCCCTGTAACCCCCTCTGGCTGACCTTGGAGGTGGTGCCTTTAGGCTGGAACGGGTTGTGGCCCATTCTTCTTGTGCTAAAAACAGAAGAGAAAAACAAATTTTGTAAACATCTAAAACTGAAAGAACAAGGGGATGCCACTGCTAATGGCTGTCAAAATTCTTGAATGGTTTGTCTGAAACCTTTAGAAAATTAAAATGAGGATGGTGTTATCATCCATTGCTTTACCCTCCTACAAAAACTTACAGAAAACTAACCTACTTCTCTACATAGGTAATCAGTCTATCTCAGGAAGAAAAAAGTCTTACACCTTCACTTTCAGCAGAGAATGAAAAACTACTGTGGCGATGGTACAGTCAGCTCTGGAAAAATTACTGCGTAAGTCTGCCAGTTCAGAATTTATTTGATGTTTTGAGTTTCTAGCATTTAAGTTAAAGCACAAATTTGAATAGCATTTAATGTAATTGGTATGGTAACAAGATGAGAAGTTGAATCATGAAAGGATAAGAGAGGTATGTTTGATTTTTTACTTCCATTTGAGATGAAAAGAAAGAAAATAATGGAAGAAAATGTGTAGCAGTGAACCTACTGCATTAAGCAAAAAGAGATTTTACTTTGCATTATCTTTAGAATACTTTTTCAAATTCTGTGAATGAAATATGCTCAGAAAGATAAAGATAAAAACTCTAGTTCAGTTTTTACAAAGTTTCTATAAATCTTCTCCTCCTCCCTGTCAAGGTATTTTGGAAGCTTACCCTGAGCAATCAGGAAATTTCCTTCAGTTGTGGTCTAGCAGTTGAACCCAAAACTTGAATTCTCTCCTAGATCAGCTAGTGGATTGTGAAATGATTTCTGGTTTTGTCTGCCACTGACTTCAACTGATCATACAGAGTGATTAAAATGGAAATGCAGAAACCATAATGTATCATCGATCTTATAACACGTCATTGCGCAACATTCACGGTATCTTGTTTTTGCTAATGACTGCTGATTTATGTGGCCACTAAGAAAATAATTAGCTGGCACTAGACAAAAATACTAAATGGTTAAAAGAGATATCAAAGATTCCTTTTGTAAAATGATAATGCTATGTGAAAACAGAAAAATGAAAATATAAAACATAAAAAGCCTGTTAAAATTCTGAAAGCTATTTCTTCTCTGCAAGATGTCTTCTTTGCAACTACATTTCGTTATCTTGTTGCCTTGCCGTATGAGGGGAAAGCAAAGGGTACAAGGGAAAAGCAGCTATACAGCTTACAGTGAGGCTCAGGTTGCATGTATTAGGAGTGGACGTCTCTGGAGAAGATTTGGTAGCAGCTGATCTTGCTATGGAGCAAGAAACATTCCTGTTGTGATTTTTTGGTGCACTCCATTTATTTTCTTTTTCTTTGAGCTCTTCAGGATGTTCTCTTGTTGAATATCAGGGGTTTTATGGTCACACGAAACCAAAGTTTACTGTGGAAAGCTATTGCCTACAGGGTTGAAGAAGAGGCAGCCAATATGATATAGTTCTAAATCCTCAGGTTTCTCATTCCTAGAGGGAATCAGTCTCCATATAGTGAATTTAAAAATCCTCCCTCTGCAATATGTTTCATTACACCCTTTAAAAATGGCATTTTGCTGTAAATTTGCTGCAGCTTCAATTACCCTTTGCTGAAGTGTCACTGCATTTGCAGAGAGGCCTCAGGGAGAAGTGAGATTTATATGGAAAAGGAGAAGCTTTATTTATATAAATGAAACGACTGAAGTAGTAAAAATACTCACTAAATGTACAACACAAAGACAAACCCATTTCTTGCTTCCTTTCAGTCCCCTCACGGTCATCTGGACAGAAACACCTTCGTATAAAGGTGAAATGTGCAGTATTTTTGGTAGTACTCATGCAGTGAAAAATGACTTTATATTACCAACTGGAGGAAGCTGTTTTTTCCTTGACTGTTCTTAAAGCAAATTGCTGCTCTTGACAGAGTACAAAACTAGAATTGTAATTTGTGGTACAAGTCTCTTTTTCAGTAACATGGTGGACCTATTTGCTTGATTTCAAACTTTAACACCATTATCGACACCATGGTTGACAGCTAACAGCTCCTGTTGATATTGCACGATAGACCCTAGTGTACTAACAGGTGAATCCATAGCCAAAATACAGATGAAACTTTTGGGATTACGGCATTCAAGTGGGAAAACACTGGCATCTACCACTCATACAGCAGTAAAGGATTATATATTTATTGTGGAGAAAGGAACATGATAGGGAGCAGCACTATCAAGAGTCTCTGAATCACACTATGCCAATAAATAACAAGATGGAGCCACACCAGAAAAGAAATCAGATTACTAGTGGGTTTTTTCCTGTGGGGATTTTTAATGAACAACAATATATCTGCATGCTAGTAATTAAAGGTTCCTTGATGTGCAAAGCTGGTCTTTCGTGTCTCCATTTCAGAAGTCCAATGTAAGCTTTCTTCTTTCAGCATCGAGGGAAGAAATGGGGCTTCTGAGAATGGAAATCTCTTGTCTTCAGGAACAGTCTTAGAAGACTGGAGTGATATAGAGTACCTCAGTAGCTTGTTGGATAGCAGAATGGTGGAAAGACTGATTACCAAGCTCAGTTTCACTGTGTTTGAGAACAGGAGAACAGTGGAGCCTGTCTCTGAAAGACTGTACCAAAGAGGGACAGAAAGAGAGCCTGGATGTATTTAATCTTAGTGAAGTCACATGTTAATGAAGTGGAAACTGAGAGGGATTTCAGGTGAAGAGCAGGTAATAGGTGTAGCTTTGGAGATGGAAAGGTAATTGGGAGAACTGCAAGTGAGAGACTGACCAAGAGCTGAAGAAACGTGCAGGGCAGTCACTGTGTTTTAATGCTGATTCTTTTTCCTTCTTCTGATTCCTGTTGAAAGAAACTCTGTGCAGTCTGACCTTTCTCTTCCCTCTATGACGTCCAGACCCCCATCCAGTCCTTATGCCATAGCAGGCTCCACTCATGCCCTGTCCTTTTCACTTCTGACTGTCCTCAGTGCTATCAGGTGTCAAAGACTGTGACTGAAAAGAAATCCACACAGGCAGCTTAATAACTGAGGGCAGAGGGTCCAGTTTTTTCAGGAACTTGGTGCTATTTCCAACTTTGACATTCTAAGTTAAGCAGAAATACTGTATGTTTTGCTTTCAGAAACTAAAACTATAAGTTATAGCAGCATGAAGGAAACCTAATAGTGTTTATATGTGAGGAATCTGAGTGTGCTTAGGCATGAGGTTTCCTGCAGGTGTGGTAACAAGTGTTGTAGCTTCTTTGATAAGAAATTAAAGAGATGGGCAAAACCCTTTTAATTACACTGCATACTTTCAGTTTCCTGTATGCTCCCTGTCAATTGGTATTTGAAGCTCACCTTTAGGATATAAAATTAATTATTATCACAGTCAATCAGCACCCTTGGTTTATGACTGATTGAAATGATATGTTAGTATTTTTGCACTGCTTTTTATGGTTCAGATCGACTTCTATTTATTATACTGTGTTCATTGAGTTATATAAATGCTTTCAGTATCTATTACAGACTATTGATATATTAGTTGAGGCTATCTTTGAAGATTATTGTTTGATCATTGCTAGGAGACTCGTTAGCTTTAATCTAATGTTTAAATACAAAATTATAGTTAGATTTTTTTTCTTACTGGAGAGTCAGAATGAAAATAGATCATACCATTTTTAACCTGAGAATTTCCTCTGAATATGAGATCTAAATGGTAACATTTATAGCACAGAGAGAGGTACATATGAAGTTGTTTCTGTCTTACTATTTTACCTACGTATTATTGAAAGCACAGAAAAATTCAGTGGCTCATCCATGTGGCTATCATCACATGCTTAAATGACTTCAAGTACAAGATTCAAGAAAAGCACATATTCAGACTTTTTTTTTCACTTTTCAATCTGCATTCTGCAACTTTGTAATGGAATTTTCCAGCATTGAATAAAACTCTTTGACAAATGCAAAAAGGGAAACAATGCAATAATTAAAAGGCAGATCACATTAATGGATGCTTTAAAATAAAAAAAAAAATATTAACAGCATGTGATTTACATATGAACGTGTTATTTTCTAATATTTTTGTATTTATATTAATTGCGTAGTCACTGTAATAATAAAGACCCGATTACTTTTTCTTCCTAATAAATTATTTAACGTCTGAGTATTGCTCACAATTATTTGGCACAATTTTATTAATCTCTGGTAAATTATTTTGGACAGGTGGCCAGGAAGAGATTAAAAAGAGCTATTCTGTTCAGATAGTTATGATGTATATAACAGCAAGTAGTATAATGGTTTAATTTAATTTTTCACTTAGCTTTCAGTATTTTAGAAACAGAAGTTGCTTTTAATTCAGAATAAAATATTTTTATTTCCTATAAGCAAAAATCTTCACCATTTTTGCAAGGTCATTTATACTGCATGCACGTGCAGAGAGCATGCTGCACTTGGGATGGAGCTCAAGTAGAATTCAGGAATTGTGATTACTAGCTCTACTCCTTGTTTGCTCAGTGACCTTGGATAACTGTTCAATATTTTGTGGTATGGCTTCCTCACTGGTAGAATGAGACAAGAATACCTATCTCCCTGGGGTGTTCTGAGATGTAGTTAATTGCCTGAGCAGTAAGAGAAAAGTGATATAGATGTGCTGAACAGAAGACCCAACAGAAACCAGACATATTGCTTTAAAGTGAGAACAGTGAAAATTAGAATGCTTTTCTTTTGATAATTCAATTTGTGCTGTATTTCGAGTAAGCCTCCAAACTTCTCCCTCCATGAAAAGATGGATGGAGACAAAGTACTAAGCAGTGGATGGAAAATTTGCCCTACACAAGCTAATGACTGAAGCTCAACTAACATTGACAAAGCAAATGTTTTGCCCCATAAATCCACACGGAAAAGACAGCAGCAGTTTTCTTGTGTCATAATTGGACAAGTATATATTATTTTAGACAAAAATTCAAGAACAAGTTTTTGTCTTTTTTCTTTTTTTAAGGAGAGCATCCACTTATTTTTTTCACTCTTACGGTCTCTTCTTGCTTGTCTGCAAACCTTGCAAAACATACAGGATTTTCTGACCTGACATCTATGCATTTTATAATTTGTGAGAAGAACAGCTGACTATCTTTCATATCACAAATGGTACCTTTCTTCTTTGAAATGTGGAATCTTCAGAAGACAAAAAATGACTTCAAAACACAGGCTCAAAACCATTATGCTCAAAACACCATGCTCAAAAACCTATAAAAACCCCTATAAAAACTATATATAGCTATATAGCTTAAAAACTGGAAATTAATGGAAAACCTTGTGGTTTAACAGTCTAGTTTCTGAACATGTCTGTAGCTGTTAAAAAACCCCTGACTACTGCCCCTATGCTTGACAGTACCTTCTCTTCAGGAGGGCTAACAAATTAAACTGCATGACTACTCCATATCTAGTATTGTGAGCTTCCCTGGCCTAATCAGGTGGTAAAGAATCACAGACATCCTCCAGCTGACTTAGCACTGAAGGAGATGAGAAGAGCTTGTGCATGCCCCTCTGCCAGCCCCCCCTGCAGGTTAAGTAACGACAGCAGGAGCTACAGAAAATGATTTCTTGGAAGACTTCAGCCACTCTTGCAGTGAATACCTGCCACAGGCAGGAAAGGAGCAGCATCAAAGTACATCAGCAACTAGTTTGGGAAACTGTAATGCAGGGAGGAAACAGACTATTATCAGTGTTGCTGTGAGGCAACTGTGAATGTGACAGTGTGAGGGAGTTTTGTTTTTCTCTTCAGTAAAAAAATTTTTCTACTACTTTATGGTCATGCAACATGAAATGTGCAGTGGCATATTGCATCTGGAATTAAACAGATGCACATCAGTATTACAGGACTTCTGTCTTAGATTCTCCAAGTCTACAGTTCCCACGGTGCAAGGCAGGGAAATTACATTTGAAATATTACATAGGAAAGTTTTGCATGATTTACTTATGCTAATTTTGTCATAGAAAATGATTTATAATTCAGGAGTAATAGAGGAAGCACAAGTCACTATAAATTAAAATCAACCTATTTTCTCTTGCTACATGTGGATTTTTTCAGTGTTGTAGCATAATAACTGAAATACTAAAGTTTTAGAATATACAGACAGTTAAAAGAATGCAGTGGGTTTAAATAGGGAACTTTTGGAAGAATTATAACCTAATTATAACACTGACTTGACAAAACAGCAATAGCTCTAGTACTGTCCCCACATTAGTCATCATAGCTGAATTAAAAATGTGTTCCTTTCCCCACAAACTTTCAAAATCATGCTCTTATGAAAATCATAAATCTCTGAGGGAGTGAATGCTACTTGGGATACAGCTAAGGTGATTCCACCAGTAAAAGAATTGATAAAATTTTGCAAAAAATCAAGAAAATACTTTTGACAGTTCATTCTGTCCCACAGTAGGAACAGGATCACTGCTATCAGTAAGTATAGGAATGACTGAAATAGAAGATTAAAGAAGGGCAATTTATTTGGTATATCTTCTATCCATATGCAGTAGAAATCTTCACTGTCTCCTGTTTCCAGTGAAAGAAAAAATAGAGCACTGTACAGGAACACTCAGCAGCACTTCTGAGTTCCCAGGGCCGGGAGTACATCTGCCTTGTGCTCAGGAAGACACCAGATGCCTCTATCACCCCAAAATATCATGCAGGAGCACAGCACACTCCACAGAACCATGGCATATATGGCAAGGTTGTTAGCTGGGACAGCTTCTATCAGGACACGTGCTATATCAAAGTTAGCACACAGTGCATACAAACAGGAACTATCTGCAGAGTGAAACAGCTGATGCTGAGGACTGTTGATGTTCACACTATATGGCTTCTAGAGATTTTTTCATTTCAGACTGGCCTGAGTTTGAGCCTCTGGAAGTGAATTTTCACAAACAGTTGGGATTACAATTTTTGCTTTAGTTTCAAACTAAAAGTCATGTACTTTGAAATCATTCAATGATGCAGAAAGAAGAAAAAAATACAGAAAATTGGGAAATCTTTTTCTAAAGAGCATTCCTGCTCCTATGCTAGTGTAGAAGCACCCAGCTGGGCTAAACAGTGGGCCAGGTGTGTGCTCTGTCGAGACACTGCAGAAAAACTCCACTACAATGGCACAGTCTGTGTCCTGTTGCTTCTGAGATGATTTATTAACGATAAGATGGATTAGAAAGTGGTTGGATGGTCACATACAGAGGGTAGTGGTCAGTGGCTCAGAATCCTGATGGAAATCAATAACAAGTAGTGTCCTCAGGGGTCCATACTGGAACCAGAGTTATTTAATATCTTCATTAATGACACAGACAAAAGAATCAAGTGTACCCTCGGCAAACTTGCCGATGACACCAAGCTGAGGGGTGCGGCCCACACATCTCAAGGATGGGATGTCATCCAGAGGGACCTGGTCAAACTTGAGAAGTGGGTTCATGGGAATCTCAAGCAGTTTACCAAGACAAAGTGCAAGGTGCTGCACCTGGGTCAGGACAACTCACAGTGTCAATAAAGGCTGGGGGACGAACAGATCAAGAGCAGCCCTGCCTGAGAAGGACTTGATGGTGCTGGTGGATGAGAGGCTGGACGTGACCCAGCAATGTGCACTTGCAGCCCAGAAAGCCAATTGTATCCTGAGCTGCATCAAAAGAAGTATGTTCAGCAGGTCAAGGGAGGTGATTCAGCCCCTCTACTCTGTTCTGATAAGACCCCACCTGGAGTGCTGCATCCAGCTCTGGGGTCCCCAGTACATGTAGGACATTGAGCTGTTGGATAGAGTGAAGAGGAGGGCCACCACCTACGAGGAAAGGCTGAGAAAATTGGTCTTGTTCAGCCTGGAAAATAGAAGGCTTCAGGATGACCTAATTGTGGCCTTCCAGTAGCTGAAGGGAGCCTAGAGGAAAGATGGACAGGGACTTTTTACAAGAGCATGTAGTGACAGGACAAGGAGAAATGGCTTCAAACTGAAAGAGAGGAGGTTTAGATTAGGTATTAGGAAAAAATACTGTACTGTGAGAGTGCTTAGGCACTGGAACAGGCTACCCAGAGAAGCTGTGAATTCTTCATCTCTGGGAGTGTTCAAAGTTAGGTTGGATAGAGCTCTGAGCAACCTGGTCTAGTGAAATGTTACCCTGCCCACGGCAGGGGAATTGGAACTAGATGATCTTTAAGGTCCCTTCCAACCCAAAGCATTTTATGATTCTGTGATTCATTCTAAGACCCAGACAACAAAGTTTTCTTTGGTATGTTGCAGTGATATTTTCAAACAAATACCAAATATATACACTCCCATGATATAAATGAATAATCCGTGCATATTAGTAAGCCTTTGTTAAATAGTGTTAGTAAAGATCTTGTCTGTAATCACAAGTCAAGTGAAGTCAAACACTGAAATTAGGAGAATCAGACCTATGTCTCTTACATCTGCATGTCAGTCACTGTGAGCTATTCGAGCACTTGATTTCCTACATTTGAAAATTTAAATGGGACTAGGCTAGAAAAAAAACAGGGTAAGAAACCCTTAGCATGCTGAGCATAATGAATATTAGGACCAATAATCTACAATACCAAAGTTATTAAAAATGAGGAAGAAACTTGGACTCAATAGCTGAAAAAACGTCTTATCTTCACCTGCAGAGAGCAATTGCTAAGAAGTGCTTTTTCAAAATGTACAAATATTTTTTCTGTATACATTGTGACATGGCTTCATTTACTTTGTCATTGCCATAGATTAATCACTACAGGATTTATTTCACACTACGATGGTAGTTACTTGAGTTTCTCCATGAAATGAACATGCGTATGTCTTTTAACACAGTATGAGAATTTATGTCTGCTAAGGTAACATCTCTTCAATCAACCTATATATAAGAATTCCTGAAGTTTGAACCTTCCATTTATGCCTTCCTCCCCACATTTCATCATTATATACTTAGTTTTACTTATTCAGCAGAAACTATCATTGTTATGGTTAAAAAACCTTAATTTACTAGATAATACACTTTTAAGGACAAACACAGAATGAAGAAAATAAACAATACAATGAAAATGTGGTGGAATATTGCTGTACATTTTTAGTTGTTAGCTCTATAAAGGTCTATAAAGAATTTGTTTATGAAGTGCTATCTCTGTAGAGCATTACTTAGTAAACTAATTGTCACCACAATTGCAAAGCTCTCATATAGAGTAACTGGCAGGGAATTATTTGTGAAATAGTCAATTAAATCATAGTGGCAGCATTTTACAACTTAAATTATGTCTTACATTAAAAGGAATTATACTAAACAGTTACACTCTCCAATTTTAATTAAAGATGGAATTATCCTAAAGCCAAATACCCAGTTGTTTGCGAGCACTTAATGCTAAACTGGAGTAGAATATGCACCACAAAACATGGTCATTAGAGAAAATCTGAACAGCTGAAAATTTCTGGTGAAGACAGAAAACAAAACAATGTCTCCTTGATGCAACAGCAGCACATGTAGTAAACAGCCTTGCAAGCTTCTCCTGAAAAGCAGCAAGGATGTGAGTGGAGTTCATTTATGCCTTCCCTCTTTGTGTAGGTGGCAAGCTACAGATTAACCTTCCTAACTCTTGCCTAAGGAGTTTGGCAGGTGGTGTTATTCTAATTTAATTGTGGTGGTTTAGGAGGTTATAGACTTTAACCCTATCCTTTCACCCTCTACCTAAGGTTTCTGCTTTTTTGGTAGTAGCAGCAAGAAGTCTGTGTGTACTAGCCTCTCAGATACGGCAGTTCATGACCTGACATAAAAACATAATTGCCACCATTTTCAAGTAACACACAAGGCAGGATATGCACCAGGCTGTGAACTAAAGCATCTGACAACAGGCACACTCTCACTGCTATGGCAGTCTCAAGCTCTGGAAGCAGGGGTGGGAGCCTCTTCAACCTTCTGCAGCAGCAACTGGCAGAGCCTACTGCTGGAATCCCCAGCCTTTGGAAGAACAAAGCCAGAAACAGTAGCTGATAAACAAAGCCTTGAGTGCTCTGATCAGTACAAGGGTGAAAAAGGGTTCAGATGAAACAACTGTGAGGCAGGTCAGATGAAATTAATACAGCTTCTAAGGCATTAGATGTGCCTTGCTAGCAAGTCATACTCTCTGTTATCTTTCTAATGTGGCCTAACAGACCCCAACACTTTATCAAGAATTCTGTTTCCTCTAAAGAAAAACAAAACGGGGAAATGGAAAGAGAAAAGAGAACGTGAACAGTTTACAAAGGGCTTTTCACGTACAGCAGTCCTGTCCAGTGAAGCTGCTTTTTGGAGTTGGGCATGATATTACATACAGGAAGGAAAGGTACCAAATTTTAGGTGTACATTATATCCTAATTGATTTATAAGAAAAATCATTACATTCATGTTTTCACTAGATATCTCCTCAGATGACAACACTGCCAGAAGGGAAATGAAAAAATTATTAAAGCATAATGAGATCAAGGAATATAAACCTTTTTGTTCATAAATGAATCCAATTTCATGCCTTTTCTTTTAAAACATAAACATCAAGTTAACGCGACACCGTCACCTTAGTTTAGACTCCTAGATTTAAAATCTTATCTGCAGATATAAAAACCTTTGGTGGCATAAGTATCATGAATGTTTATTGAGTCTGATTAGAGGTGAGGATGATTTACATTTTTGAAAACTGTACAGTACTTTAAATGACTGGTCTTCTATCTTTAAAGAACCTGCTAAAAATATTTCTTTACAACTCACATGAGGAAGCCTATAAGGGCTACATCCCCAAGAAGATTTTCAGGTTTGCGTCCCAAATTTATGTTTCTCAGCCTGGAATGGTGATCTTCAAAATTTCTAGCAGTAGCTGCATAATCCTGATCCTATAAAAAATTTGTAGGAATCTCATAATTCCTTGGTAGTGTATTTCCATGTGCCCAGAGACTGCTGCAGGGAATGCTTTGAAGTGTCTCTACTTTGATCCTTCTGAGAGACTGGGTGACAAGCGTGTCAAATCACAATAGAGCTTAAGAATCTAACTACACGAGAGGGTTCTGTGCTCTGAATTTTCATTCATGGAACATCCCTAAGTCATGGGAAGTAGTGTAAATTTATAAATACTCCTTTCAGCTGACTTTGCTATTGTCTTGGGGGGTTTCCTTCGTTGGATTTGAACGGGATGGAATTCTCACAATAGAAAATGAAAAAGTTGTTAAGACAGTTTAGCTGTGGATTTTGGAGCGGTGAATAGTGTGTAGGAATCCATCTTGCCCAGCCTCAGATAAGTGACTTAGGTCCTTTCTTGTTTAGTACTTCCATCTAATTAAAAGAGATGTGGAACTTCCTGAGGATTAAATGGTGTTTGGGTGGGCTCTGCTCTGAAACACCCTGTGATTTCTCCAACCATACTGTGAACAATCCATAAATCTTTACGAACTTCTGCGGAAACAGTTTCCCTAGTCAGAATTCTCCACAAGTGCTTCTAAAAGGAGCACAGAAGAACCTATGAGGCAAAACCCACCTGCTACTTCTTAGGAGCACAGATAGAAAGAGAAGTCCTAGGAGGCAGCTCATAGAGGAGTACCATATCATACGGTGCTGTATAATACTTAGCAAGTAATACAGAGCTCTATTTCATACTTTAAAAAGATTGTAAGTACGAAGTAATGTTACTAGTATTCATTGCTTCATGGAAAATGAAAGAAAACCTTCTGAGGATTGAGAACTGACCTCCCTAAAAATAAGCTGGAAGCAAGAGGATGCATGGGAGAAAGTAAAGAAATGCCTAACTAGTAAATCTTTGATAATTCAGATATTGTTATTGGAATGGATAAAGGTGAAAAGACAAGTTGTTACACAAAACACCTAAGACATGACAACAAGACACCAGTTCTATGTTCATGTACCATTTGTATGCAGTCATTCAGTTTGGGGGAGTTCTCAATTGCAGAGGCATGCCAGAAAGAATTGTAAATGAGGAATATAGCCTTGTTATGGAAGGTAAACAAAGTGTGAAACTGAACTGAGATGAAAGACTGTTGATTTCTGCAGGATGGTGAAAAATGAAGGGACAGCTGATTTTATACAGTGGGATGGATTCAGGAGACACAATGAATTGCAAAACATCCTGAAAACCAAGTAAAAACTGGGAACAGAGAATTAGGGTAAATTTAGGTGAGAGGATGATAAAGGGTGATGCCCCAGATCAGATACAGAGGGAACATCAGTGTATGCACCAGGAACTCAGAAAGTAAGGAAGTTAAGCATATATTCTACAGCTCTATAGCTCTGTATATTCAGATTACCTCCTCAGATAAATGGTGGTGACTTTGGGATGGAGGAAGTTCACACACAGATTTCCAAAGCACAGAACTAGCGAATTTACTAATCTGCTAAAGTAAACGAACCAACAGGAGCACAAACACTTACACATAAACATATTTGTTTTCAGAAAGTAGCAAAATTTCAATTTGAAATATTATTCCATGTTTATTCTAGGTTTTTGATAATACTGTTTCTGATCTTTGTACTCAAATGCCAGCTCAAAAAATAGTTCAAACAAAACCCAAAGCAAGTCCACAGTTATCAGCTATGTATTTTAAGACAAATCTAGTAAAGGAAACTCAGGCATTTTGAATTTGTTTCAGCTGCTGAATGGAAAGAAAAAAAAAAGGAGCTGCATGCAGAACATAAATTTAGTCATGACGCCACTGTACGAACACTTTGTAAGCCTTAGCTAATTAGTCCATTCAAAATCCCTGCTGGGAAAACAAGTGATATTCTTCTGGTTTTACAAATGAGAGATTGGAAGGAAAATGACACTACTTTAAATGTCTAGCCCAGACACATAGAGATTCAGCATGGTGAAGTGTAATTAAAAGTTAAACAGTGGGTAATTCTTACTGCTGAGCTCAGACTATGCTTTTCTGCATAGCCCAAAAGCTTAGCCATGCATTCAGGAGAGCAGTGGAGAGGGGAAGAAAGATATTCCACTGCAAATATTAAAAATGCATATGCAAAAAGGAAAAAAACACAAAGGGTAACCAAATCACTCACATTCATACAGATAAGTTATTATTATTACTTGTTTAGCATTGAAAATGTGCTTGACTGCACATTATATTATCCAAATGTATTGTGAGAACTGATTATACAAAGAAATTAGTTATTTTAGATTATGCAATGCAACCATTTTGACATCTCAGTAATGTCTATTTCTATACCAATACAAAGGAAACTGCAAGTTTGCATTACAGTGACATTTACTTCACAGCTGCATGAATAAAATTATTTCAAGCAGCAACCCTTATATAACCCCTTAGTGTAACTTTGATTTGCAGTACAATTTCCAGCAGCTCTCATTTTCACAATGCTTCAGAAGTCACCATGTAGACATAGGATACCTTATTAGTAGCAGTAAATCAAGCATGACATCTCTCCTGAATATCCTAGGGTCACTCTTTAAGCTGTCAGTAGTCAGCTTTGCTCTATTATTTCAGTGAAACTCTCAGAGTGAGATTCACTCTGCCATCTGATGGTATAGTCTAATGATAACTAGTTAGGAAAACACGGATCAAAGCATATCACTAATAGCAAGCAACCTAGAAAATGGTTTGTACTCATTGGAGCAACACTTCGTTTCCTTTCATGCTCTTGGTTCCCATGAACTGGAACTTTTCCAGCTCAGACACAGACTTGGTGAGGAAGTGCAGAGTACAACTCTCCCTCGTACTGCTTAGCGTGGCATGAGATGCTCCCTTATCTTAGTACAGTGGGGGTTCCCATGGTGTTACAGCACCCTTTCCTTCTTTCCATTTTGATTAAAGACTACATTTCAAAATCTCACAAACCTTGCTGGTTGAAGTGATGCACATGACAGCAGCAGATGCATAGTACTGTCGGCACATCAAGTAGATTGGAATTTAACACTGTGAAATATATTCAAGTGCTAATCGGAAACTTCAGTGTTGCTGAAGTTCAGTTAAACTGACCTGTGACTGTGAGTAATTGGCTTTGTAATTTTAATTGAAATTGATAAGTCCAATTTTCTGGTCCTACTTCAATAAGTCAAAATTCACCCTAAAGTTACACAAATCTATTTTGTTTGATCTCTGTAAAAGCACAGAAAGAAAGAAAAGAATATGGAAGTAATTTCTGAGTTGTCAGTGACAGATATTTTCTTTTGATTTCACACTTGCTGAAGGTAGAATATACCTTACCGTAGCTGTCATAAGCCTCTTCACTTGTTCCATGACAGTAGTCATAATATTCAGGCACACTGTAACAAATTCAGAAAGCCATGTCACTATTATCCTGGGTAACCAACTCAAAACAAAAACAGAGTGCAGCAAATGGAATGTATTTTAACTCTCTGACATGACAGTAAAGTCCAGTTAGTTTCAGGGATAGCAAGTGTTTAAAAACATGAGGGAAAATGTATCAGTGACAATAACGGCTGTTATATAGTACATCACATTTCTTATCTACTGAGCATAAAACAAATTTGATCCGAAATATGTAAACCTAGGAAATGTGACAAAGACTGAGAGAAATTCTATTTGCAAAAATAAGGTCTGCAAAAAGACCATCCACTCTATCATTCAGTATTGTTAAACTGCCAAAAGAGGTGCTAATCTCATTTACCTGTAATTCCAAACATTTATGTATTATCAAACTCAGCAGAGTTTGCTTTCACAAAGCTGACTGTATTGCATGGTGTGGAACCTGTAAACTACTTATATTTACCAAAAACACTGATAGCTTTGAACCTGAAGAAGAAAGCATGATTCCACTGCCTGTAGAAAGAAACCTGATTCTCCACAGCCTTTTTCCTTACAGTTATTGGATAGCCATGGAAAGTTTTTATACAGTAATCAATAAAACACATATTGAAAGAAATGGGGTCAAGGACTGCAAAATCAGACTTATGAGTCTCAAACTCACTTTTTCATTGTTTTCAGAAATTATATAAATAACATATTAAAACATTACCAAAATATCTTAGATAATAGTTACATCCTGATAATCAGCAATTCCCAGCTATTATGTGGAGTGGACATCCAGAAAATTCAATCTTTAAGACATAATTAAATGGAATTATTCACACTTTCAGTTTACTGCTACTATAATTTATAGTTTGCACTGTGGTTTTGGTACCTGATACCAAATTCAAGATCAGACTACTTTGGTTCTTGGGTACCAGGCAGACATAACAAGAATCAGTCTCTGCCCAGAAAAACTAGCAAACTCCATGAATTCTGCTACATTGTACTTCTTTGATCTGCAGTGAGCCAAAGAGAAAATGTGGCACTTTCTCTGTGTTAGTTTTCAGTTGCTGTCACTTTTGCTTCTTTTTTCTTGGACACTGTGTGAGATAGACTCACAAAATGAACAGAACCAGGCAATCAGCTCAATATTGCATTAATTATAACATTATTGCTCAGGCCATCTTCCATATTGGATTACTATTTTAAAAATATTAGTTTACCCTTAAGAGAGAAGCTTAGTTGACAGTGGAGTGCAAGTAGAAATATTTCACAAGTGCAATAGAGATAAACATGCAATCTGTAACAATTATTTTCTTAAACTAATTTTGACTTCTTTGTTCACAAACAACCTGTAATCAGATTTTTAATTTCTTGAACTTAATAGCTATCTATATGATTCTTGGAATAATTTCTGAGAATAATTCATGCGCTCTATCTCACTTGAGACCACTGATTGTGTGCATCTGATACCTGACAGTCAAGCTGTTTTGAATTGTGTCTGGCTAGGCACAACTCTCACAGTCAGTTTTCAGCTACAAATATCTGTGGCGTTTTTTTGAACTGAAAATGCAACTATAATTGTTGTGCATTAATTTCGTTATTTAGCCAGAAGTCATTCATGTGAGTGAATGAATTATGCTGATGTCAGTATCTCAGAGAGGTGAAATCCATTTGCTACAGTAGTTGCAGAAGGTGGCCATACAAATGACATGAAAGTAATACTTTTAAAGATTTTTCCCAAAGCCAACTGAGCTCTGCAGAACATAATGACTGCAGAGCATTGACTTCCTGGATAATGAGAGCCATCTAGTTCCTTGAAAATTAATTATCCAAATTTATAAACCATCCTATTGAAATGGTGCAAGAAACATCTTCTATTTGTAGAACGTAATAAGCATTCTGTATTATTTTGCAATGATTTTAGTAGCCAGTTAAATGAAATTACAGGATTATGTAAGGTGAACTAAAGCACTGGCAGCATTAGGGTTAAATCATGTATCTAGTCATATATACAAGGTTTATGGTTTAGACCTAAGAAATTACTTGCAATGTTCAAAACAGGGAGATGACCTACCACCCAGATCTGGCAGACAGATGTATGAAAAGTCTAATTTAAGAAGCTGCATTTTGGCATACTGCCTGCTTTCCTGGGTAGAGAAGGGTGGTGGACTAGTGAGTGGTGTTAGAGGAGAAGGAACGCAAAAACTCCCATCTTTTGCCAGCAGATAAGAAGCTGATATTTCTTCACAATACATTTTTACAAACCAAAGCAGCTGCAACCGAAGGTCAGCTTTAAAAGGAGAGCATTTGGGACCCAGTCCAAAGGCCAGCAAGTTATCAACAGCAGTGCTCCTTTCTGTAGTCACTGAGCAGGCCTTGAGCTGTTACCCATCAATGTAACATCCAGCAGAATGCAAGACTTGCAACAGCAGTTAAAAAATTCATTGCTACATTACTGTTGTTGTACATTTTTATTAGAGAAAAAAACACACAATCATAGAGAAATTAAGGATGTGAGATAAAAATCCTGCAGTGAACATTCGGAACCAAAATACACTATCAACAGAATACTAAGTTAATACACACACCATTATAAAATAAGAGGCATTGCAACTGTAGAAAGGAAGTAAGTTGTTATATACTGCATATTTGATGTCTGTGAGCACAATACTTACATTCCTGAAAACACATAATTCATAGCACAATACATGATTGTCATTCAAGTTCTCCAACTTTATTTGCCACAATAAGACATCTTTTTCATAGATTTGAGCCAAAATAGCATTTCAAATCCTCTGCCAACTCATATTAGAAAGTGTTTTGAAGAATACCTAAGTGAAGAAAACTTATTTCTTAGTATGAAATACCAGATTTAAACTCATATTTTGTGAGTCAGACTGCTTATCCATTAGTCTGCTCTATTTTAAACCTCTCTGAATATTCACTATAATCTATGACATGAATTTAGTTGTAAAAATTTTTCTGTTTTTTAGCAAAGTGAACAATGAGTGATGTTTATAAAAATGTGTGATAGATTATGGCTTTACAAACATAGTTTTTTTTTTAATTCTTAAACTACAGAGAGATATAGTTCATTTGCATTATAGCCAACTGAGAAGGAAACAATCAGGAAATACATTCAGCATAAATAAAACTTGTTTATATAATTTTATAGTTCTCAGACTGTTCTTGGAAAATACAGTGATCATGAGCTCTAGAAACCTGTGACTCTCTTGGCAGTGCTAATTGGAAACAAAACACCATTATCTGTCATTAGCATTCATTACTTTCAAGCAACATAAAATGTAATTGTACATGCACCCACCTGAAAGCAGGATGCAATACATTTTACAAAGCAGACAGGATTAACTCATTACCAACTTCTCAGCTTTTATGTGCACTGTACTTTAACATCAGGCTTCTGAAACAGAGATCTTGATATGCCATAACTTAGACTTGAGTAGCTTTCTATACATAGCACTTGCGGAAAAATTGATATACACACGGGCATGTATCTCAAAAGTTGTTTAACTGGTTTTGTATCTGAGAAACTCTGATCTCTATCTACATCTCTATCTATATGAAACTTTTACAACAAAGATATATGACTCTGTCCTAATTCCTATTCTGTGTGTAAGGAGATTAGTAATATGTATATGGTTAATCTTCATAACTGTAACCTATTTAGGTTTATTTTTTTAACTTTTTATTTTGGTTAATGTTTTTGAACCTGTTAATTTTAAAGACTTCGGATCAAAGTTTCTATAAGTTTGTGATCTCTTCTTCTCATGCTGATAAAGCCAGATCAGTTTAAAAAAAACAACAACAAAAAAAAACAGACCAAAAAACCAACACAAGATGTTCCTTATTTGAGAGATAAGGGTCCATTTAAGTGCATTCCAACCTGAATTATCTAGGGCTCCTATGATATGACAAATGTCCAAGTAGAGAGACTGTATCAAAATAGCAACCTTAAAAGCCAAGAGAGGCTTTTAACCTCTTGTTAACTGGTACTTTTTCAAATTGACATTAGTTAAAGGAAAAGCAAATTCCAGTTTGATTCTGTCAACACCCATAGGAAACCACACAGCTTTTTACTCAAAAGGCTGGACAGTGCTCTAAGGTGGTTTAGGCAGAGAACCACAAAAAAAAAGAGTTAAGATTGAAGCCACAAAACTGTGACTCTTGGGTCAGCAAGTCACCCAGAGGAAGTGTGATGTTCACCACTCAGAGGTCAGTGGGGTTAGGTACAGAAAATCATGACAGTAATGAACAGACTGCATTAACCTTTGACCAATCTCTTCCTCTTCCAGCAAGAAGCTGCTGGCAAAACACCCTGGGTTAGCAACATTACCATCTGGTTCCCTGGCTGTTCTTACAGCTGCAGTAATATAAGGCAGCAGAACATCGCAAGAACTAAAGAATTCAAGTGCTTCTTGTTCCCTCATGCTTTTTGATTGTGTGTGGGTTTTGTTTAGTTCTTCCTTTCTCTCCTTTTGTTCTTTGCTTTTACCTGGTGAAAGGTGCATGTAAGCTTTTATTCTCTAATTGTAGAGCACAAAATGTGGTTGTAGACATACAACGGACTCTCTAAAGCCAAAGCAGAAAGGTACAAGAAAGAGTTCACCTGCTTTAAAAACTGCGAATATGTGAATCTGTACAGGAGAAGTATGTTCTGTAGTCTATCCTGATATATCCTAAAAAACTGAAAGCCTTTGATTAAGACCTGTTGATCTAGATTTAACATACATATTTTCCTGTAAAAACATTTTTTTTCTTTCCTAATGGTTGTATTTTTTAACTCAGAGAGTATATTTTAGTATAATACAGGAATCTTTTATTCAGAAATGTTTGGGAAAGATCTGGTCAATTTAGAAAAGAGCTTTTTGATCAACCTCGAAGTTATAACTTTGCCATTAGATCAGGCTTCTTTTGTGAAATAAATGAATTGGTCCAAACTAGAGATTCAGCTGATGCCAGTGAAGTTCTACAGTTCAGATTCATAACGAAACAGATTAAAAACTTCCACACTAACCTTTGATGAAGTAAAAATAACTTGAGATACTTCCATCTTTGTGTTGAAGTACTCAACAATATGAGAGGGAAACAGTATTGTAGTTTAGGACTGGCACTCTTGAGGACATATTCCCAGCCTTTGTCAGTTTGTAATCAGCATCTATACTTCAGACAGGTACAGATAAATGAACCTTTATCACTCCTTAGAGATATATCCCAGTCATGGTTACCTTTAGACAACAGATTCTTGAATCAAGCTAACACCTAGGGTAGCTCACAGGGATCCCTAAAGCAGGGATTCAGTATTTTAGGGGGGGGACAACTCATTCTTTTTCACATTCTCAAATGGATCCTTTGAAGTCTTGGTCTCCTATATACAATTATCTCCCTCTTTCCTTACATAATTTCTGTTCAGTAATCTTTGGAGTTTCCAACTTCAAACATGGATAGGTGGTACAAACAGATATTCAGCTCCTGTGTTAACAGCATCCTGTCTAATGTTACGGCAGTCATTTTACGTAAGACTGCGTTTTTAATGCTTCTCCCTCCCACAGAGAGGGAGGGAGTCAGCAGGATTTAACAGACTGCTGGCCATGAAAGAAAAGCTATTTACACAAAGCAGTACACTTCTGCTTGGAAGACAGGTGAGCAAGACTCGCATTCACATGAATTGCAATACATGAATAAATTTTTAGAAAATAGTATTTCACAGTAGAAGTGTGTGAATAAAGAAATAATCCTTCCAGGAATCTGAAACTCACTGGAACATCTCTACCTAACAGAGCATTATACCTATAGGGAAGATGACAAATCTTTTGAACAAAGGAACTTCTCATAGGATTCAGCCTTAAATCACAAATACAGTCCTTTACTGAACACATCTTTAGAACTAATGGAATAATATGGTGAGTATTTTGGACGATAGTCTCCCTTTCTCTGAAAGATCAAGTATGATTGTAGCCAATATTTTTAACAGAAAAGAATGTCTCCATTACCAGATTCCTGGATTTATTTATTAGCTTACAATAGGACTGAAGTTAAACTAGATTTCATCTGTCTCCAGTAATTCCATATGTTTGATTTCACACTACTGCAAATCTGAATTAACAAATATTATAACTAATGAAGGCAGAATTATACAAGCATAGAAGTAGAGAGCCATCATAATTGCAAGATGACTTTGAGTTCTGAACTTCTTGCAAAATACGAAATAGAAACCAATCTGCCATTTACTAGCACATGGCAGTTTTTATTCATGCGTTCTACATTACTCTGTCATTTTCTCATAGACACAGAATTATGACCAACTGTTTCAGAATATAATACAAAATGTCTGCGCACACAGTATTTGCAAAGGGAATGACGCAGAATTTTAGGAATTCTACCCAGTTTTAGAGGTAGAACTTTTCTCTACTTCAGAGTAATGAAATTTGATTCCATTTTGCTCATTGAATCAAATAAATGAGAAATGGCATTAGAAAACAGTTTCTGATGATGAATGCCATAACTAGATTGCTGTGAAGATACATAAAATGTCATAATCTAGGCTTCCTGCCTTGATTGATTTCAACAGGTTTGAAATAAAATACAGGGAAATCTTCATTTATGGACAAGCGGATATAAGTACAAAGACAAAATGAAATATGACAAAATATAAATACAATGCACAGTGTTTAAAAAGTAAGAGAGTGAGTAGTAGAAAAAATAATAATTAACTTATTTTGCAATGAATTAGTGTAACCACTCTACCTATTGCAGCTTGGACTACATTTGTCTATATATTTTACTATCTAGTAATATTTTGATGGTGAGAGAATTGTGCAAACCTCTCATCATATTACCAAAAGATGATATATGATAATTTATTAAATTAATTAATTAATAATTATCCACATTCCTGTCTAACCATTATTTTTAAACTAAGGACAAAATTCTTTCATTTAAGTATGGATAGGTCTCAACTAATCTGCTGGAACATTTTACAAAGCAAGTAGTCAAAACCAGTGGGATCACTGGGTAGAGTCTACCAAAGAACATGTACGCCCAGCTGAACTATGTACTGCTGTCTTTACAAGTATACTAGTCTGTTATTTTACTTGCAGCACTGTTTTTGAAGAACTCATCTTAAGAAATAGATGTACATACAAATTCTTGGTATCTGGAGGTCAAGCAAGGGTAACCAGGATGAACTGAAGTTCAGGAAAATATACCCTGCTGATGCAAATAATTCCTGCAGATATGATATTCTTATGATATGGATAAAATATTCTTCCTAAATCACTTTGCAGCATGTCTTTGCACTGAAGTGATTGTACTGTAAGCCACATAAGTGACACAGACTGAATTGTGGTCCATGTTCTATTCCTGCATATCAGATCAGAAATAAGTAAGTGATCCCTTAAGCTCCTGTACTAGCAGTCCACACTGCAAAAAAGGAAGCTGTAAACACAAGCTGTACAGTAGATAATATGAACTTTGAAAAGAAACTTTTTTCCCTGCTTATTCTTGTTTCTATTGCAAAGCCAATAACATGTAATATATTCATCTTCAATGGCTGAATATGCTTTTGAAATTTTCTGTGGGTATGAGTCCTTAGAAGAATGTGCATCAGAATTGTAAAGCCTATTACAGGTTGAATTAATAGGTATTGTTATGAACATAGGATAATACTACATATAATACTACATTAATATGGTCATAGCAGCTATCTGCCATAGCAGGAAAGTGGACACAAGCAACATTTTTCTCCTTTTATTTCTGTTACTAGTTTTGAAAAACAGGAGCCTAATTTGGACATTGCACATGACAGCACAGCTATAGGTATGATAACTGTATCTTTTGAATTAAATATAATTAACTTAGATGAAAACTATCAGTCAACTTGAGTTTCTCTGTTACCTTTTCTTTTTCTCTTCTTCAGTTCTCTACGATAATTCCATTTGAGCAGTTATCTAACACACAAGGCTTGAAGTCTTCAGATCATGTAAAAACTTAGAATTTATTTCAGACATATTAATGCCATCTTTCTTTATGTTAAAGTATAGATTCTGCACTACCACTGACTTCTTAGAAGGGACGTTCAGAGATGACATGGCCTATAATATGCAATTCTGTATCAGAAACAGAAGTTTGGTAGTTTGCTCAGCAGATGCAAGATGGTTTTGCAGTGTGGGTTTGACAGAACAAAAAGAAGTCATTGGCCCAAAATGATTGGCGGACCAGCACAAAACGTGTAGCCAGAGGACTGCTGCCTATTGCATGACATAAATTACTTGCAAGACTAACAGTAAATATTTTGCCAAGAATTGCTTCAAGGCCCTAACACTGGGTTACTGCTATTAGTGATGCAGGGTCCAAGCATGCAAGAGAAATGCTCTCATCTTGCAGTCATAGCGAGGGTGACGGTATGTCACAACAAGGCCTCTGTCGCTGTGGGATGGCATCTGTAACAGCAATGTTGTGCACTATTTTCATCTGCTTTTAACACTGCATTATTTATTCTTCTCGTCAGTAAGTGATGGGTTTCCCGATATTTACAAGTCTATTTCCAGCCTAAGATGGGAGCCATAGACTCTTCTTTCTTTAGAAAGCACACACTCAGCAACTCATTTTGCTGCTGAATTATGTTTTTAACAAAAGTCATACAGAAAAAAAGATAGAAGGAAAAGCCAAGCAACCAGACCTGGAAGCCATGGTCATTATATCATCTAACTGTTCACAAAACCCAGAACTCATGTGTGAGCGTTCATGTCAGACACTGTGGAACAGGGAAATAATATCAAACTCAAATTTTAAGCTTCATCAGACAAACATCATTGGTTTCCTTTGCTCTTACATGTCAGGCACCACTGTTTACACTACATACAGCTGGAAGATTTATGTGCAAGTGGATTAAAGAGAACATGCCCTTCCTGATTCATACCGTGACTGGCCAGTGAGTTCCAGATTTCCTTAGTATCTCTTTTGGCTGTGAGACATAGTACCTTTGAAATGAAACTGTTCAGGCTGGCAGAGACACAAAGGTCACTGGAAATGACTACAAATGTGGTAGCAGAGCTGAAGATGGCTGTGCTGGCCATCACAGTTCTCAGGTAATTAATCAGCAACTGAACCCAGTTCTGTCAAATTATTCTGTTGGTTTTGGCTGAGGAGTTTTGCCAGACTTTGCATGTGGTACAGACAGATCTCCTAACAACCTCTGAGTAACCAAAGAGGCTGATCTTCTAGATCTCCTCACAGAACTTTTCTCCTTTTCTCCTGTGACCTAGTGAACTTAGGCCATGAATCCTGAACAATGGAAGTTCCTGCTAAGAAAATAAAAAAGTGTATTACATTTTGAAAACTTTAAAGGATTCTCCTACATCTTCCATGTTACAGCTGAGTTGGAAATTGACACTTCTACCATTTTGCATAGCATGTCTAGGATTTAAATTTTTAAACAAAGTTTTCAGACTACAGGTTTGGGAGCTGGCAGAAAGGTTTTAAGTGCCCTCTGCCTGACTTTCAAGTGCATAGGGAGTAGTGTATGAAAATTACAGCTACTGAGTATCTCTTAGTTTGTCTGGACAGGCAGACGCTCTTATCACTGACAGCCATCTTCACAACTGCATGGATGGGAGAGGAAGAGAGAGGAAAAAGAGACTTTGTGGAGACTTCATGGAGAAATTCAAAGTACAGTGCAACACTGTGCATGGGAAGTATGTCAGATCTGATGTCTTCTCCTGCCCACTGAAATGGTTGTTTCCTTGCTCTATTTGGTATTGGACAAACTAATTACCTTAAAAACTGTATTTTGACATCACCATGAACAAATTTCTAAAATGAGTGCGGATTCTAAATGTCCTCAGTAAATGTGTAGTCTTTCACGGAATACTGTCAATGGTTATAGACACACGTGGGAAGGGCAGCTAGTTGTTGTTCAGTTAAATCTCTGTCCTGAGGTTCCATCCTATGCTCTGGGTTGTCATTACGGGACAGGAAGACAAGGAGGAAAAAGATAGCTTTATAAATACATATTCTGCTACTTAAAGCAGGACATACTTCATGCAATATAGCCTGTATTTGTCACAGCCCATAAATCCCATTTCTAAAATGTCTCCCCAAACATAATAAGGTACAGATGGCACTTACCATAATGAGAGTCCTTTTCTCTTTCTTCAGGTTGCTTCTTGTGTCCATTTCAAAGTGTGCTTGAGGTGCCCCTTAGCTCATTCAGCCATACAGACTTGTGGGTTTCAGTGCAGCCTAATTCTGAGGCTCTGTCACAATCTCTTCCACAAGTGATCCCATCCCACTATTTTTAGCCTAAAAATTGGACTGCTGTTGTGAAGGACAGAGCTTTTTGTCTTGAGAAGTTCATTAGAGAAGTCCATTAGAGAAGGACCTATACAAAATGTACTGTTGGACTTGAAACACCATCCCTTGACCTTTAGTACAGATTTTTAGATAATTTTGCATGAAAGTAGAGCAGCTGAATGGCCCTAGGGATTGAAATATATATGGGCAGAAAGACCCTGGTGAGCAAATGGGAAATAGATACAAGAAGACAAAGGAAGACAAAGGCAGGGGTAACAGGTGGTGGTGGTGGTGGGCTGCCCAAACACTATCTTCACTCTGTGCATGGGGTAAGTCGGGGAACACGGTATGACTTACTATACTATGTGCTCAGCACACTGAATTCAGCTTGCGTTCAGACTGTCCCTCCCAACCCATGTGTTCATGACCCCCCATCCCAAGACATTCTTCTGTTTGAAGCAATGAAGAGAATAAGGCTTGGTCAACGCGCACAGGCAGACAGTCAGACAAGAGTTTGCACCTGCTCTAAAAATTTCCACATTGGTTCCTTAATGAACCATAAAAAGCAATGGGCAACTCTGCCCTTAACAAGAATAGAAACCTTGGCGCTGTGCATTAAGCCACTAACTACAATTTTTTTCTCATCTTATGCTTTAGAATTTCAGTCACTCCCTGCAGAGGGTAGTTATGATAATTTTCTGGCTAAGCATGGACATTGCCTACAAGATTTCATTAATTTTTTTCCTATAAATCACACACTGGATGAGATGAATAAGTATTTTGAAGAAGTACTACTTATCTTTGTTAGGTTTGCACATGATATTACATCTTGATCATATGACTGGAGTATACTATTAAACAAGATCTGAGACTTGGAGAAAACACTTTGATATACACATCTAACCAAATATCTTGGTCATATTATTTCATTGCATTGTATTGTTTTTGGCTCAGTAGGGAGGTTTCTGTGAAGCTAAATGGCCAATAAGGTACAGAAATCCACATTGTTTATCTAATGGTCTTTTTGTTCTTTAAATCTTTGAAGTGAGAAGTCTGTGGTTCTGAAAGTGCTCTTTTGAAATCAATAGCCTACTTGTGGCATTAAGTGCCACTCAACATGGATAAGTGTGACCACATGTCCTGTTATATATTTCAAAAGGAAATGTTTTAGTTGCAGATTTTAAACAGATTAGGTATCCTGGTGGTAGCTCATGTTAGTAGAAAACATATCTGATGACTAAACTTAATAGCTGTTTAATTTACTAGATTATGTGACTATAAATTTTCTTTCTTGAGTCAAATTATCACTGCTAGTTCTAGCTGTATTATAATACACTCCTCATAAACTTGATATATTTGTCATTTAGTTGCCTGGAACATCAACTTGCAAAGAAATTACAGGTTAATTCAGATGATATAAAGCAATGTCATAGCAGAGAGATTTCCAACTAATTACTGTTTTTACTTCAGAGACAGTATCTCCTGTGACAATTCACTCTTGAAGCAAAAGATGAGCTGTACTCTTATCAAAAAAGTTGGAGTACATTTGACAACATGAATATCTACCTACACAATGCCATGATGGCTGCAGCTATTAATGTATAATTACTTGAAAGTGTTGTTAAAGTGTACTTGATGGGGTTTACATTTAGGTGTGAGAAATCCTTTTAAATATACTTCACTGGTTATAAAAATACTTATAAGGTATTTTTTATCAGCTCCAGTACCACTCACTACAGCAGTTCTGGAGCTGAATGTAATTCTGACAGTCATTTTCATCAGCAAAGCATTCAACAAAAATAGATGGTTAAACAAAAAAGCGAGGGTAAGGTCCTCTGGTCTTTGGATTGCAGAACCCTGTACGTATACATCACTTTCTTGCCCAGTGAGAATCACATGAACTCAGTTAAAATCTGTGTCTTTTCTTGTCAAAATTTCATTTGCCTTTCCACAGTCTTACAAGTACTCTTAGCAACCCATAAAAGCACTTTCTGAATAAAAGTCTGAAGCACCCTTTTGTCCTCCAGCTTAACCGTGAAAAAGATGTCATTCCATATTTAGTAAACATGGACCAACTGTCAGATTAATGGATGAGTGCATGTGGTGTATGTGTATAAAAAAAGAGGTAATTTTTGTTGCCTCATTTTCGTGACACAATATAAGATGTGAATGTGATTTTTTCCCCATTACTGCACATTGTAAGGACATAAAATAAATTTCCAAACTTATCAATTCTGAGAGTTGCTGAGAAAGTAACTGGCTGAAAACAGATAGTTTCAGCATTCTGGCATGTCATTCCCTTCTACAGTTTACCTTGATGGTGGATGCAACCAGAAGCAGGTATTTACCATCACAACTACTTTTTTTTTATTTCCTTCTGGTTTTTCTCAAATCATTGTAAAGGCAATAAATATGAGATGCCCCTGAACACTTCTCACCAGTAAAGAACTGCAAAAACAAGTTCAGAATGACATCAGCTAGGAAGATAAAGTAATTGCTTGTAAAAAAATACATTTACTTTGCACCAATTATAAAAACTATCTGCTTAAATTTTTGCTTCATTTGAATAACTCTGTATATAACGTCTGACTGCCATTATTACTTTTTGACAGCTTTTTAAAGTGCTGTGAGATTTTGTAAAATTTAATGTGGAAAATAAAACCGGAAATTTATATGAAAAACTAAGAGAGAAAAGTGTACTTTGAAAAAAATAATGTAAAAGTACAAATGCTTACCTTTGTGTTTGGGTAGCATAACTGTTATCATATGCCTCATAGCTTGGATCATCATATTCACCCCCATACCCATCATCGTATCCCTAAGGGAAAAACAGAACACAGCTTAGAGGAGTGATAAATCAAAGGATATTATCAAGCTGTGAAAATAACTTGCATTAACATATGCATGGTGTGTTTGCTCAGTATTGTGTAAAATATGTGGCTGATTGAAGAGAATTATGAATTGTGAGGCACAACCTGTACAGTGCAAGGGTAAAGAAATCAGTTACTCATTTAAGAACTCAGCTTATTTACTGATAAACTGTGGTGCATTGTCCAAACCACACTGTTCCAGTGGGATCTGTGTAGAATACTGATGAATGATAATAAAAAATAATAATCTCCTGGCAGTCTGTTATATAAATAGTTCCATAAATACCTATAGGTGAAATGAACAAATGGCAGGTGTATTACACTATTAAGAATGGTATTGTGACAAAATCTTAATATTCAATCTATTAAAAAAAAGAAAAAACAACCCAAAACATGACAATCTATGAGAAACAATATTTGCAAGCAAGTAATGCATTATGATATTTTAAAATAACTTAGAGTAAGCACCTTTTCCTTCACTGAGCATTCCGCTCTTTTTAAAGTCAGGCTTTTCTGGGACAACTTAACAGACATTTTAGTACAGGTTCCTCCCATCTAACTGAAGGGTCCTTACTGAAGCGCTCAGACAAATGCTCAGTTTGCCTAAGGTAGAGAGAAATAAGTGACTTCAGAAGGTGGTTCAGTTCATCTAATGTCTGAATATTCCACTGAAGGAACCATGGGTAGTTATGATCCATTGTAGCTGACTCTGAACCCAAGAGTGCTCAGGAACCAGACAATAAATAAATAAATAAAGATATAATCCAAGGATGCCGTTTAATATGCTTTTCTTGTATGACAGGACAACAGAATAGGCAGGAAGAAGGCTGTATGGAAACACTTTTTTTTCTTCTTTATGATTTTTAGGAACCAGTATTTTTAGTTAAATAGAAATTAAACATTTTTTTGTCATAAGGAAACCCATTAAGGAAAGTGCTAAAGGAAATAGGAGACTTAAAAATCTTTGACTCAATATTAATTACAGCAGAAGGCAACTTTTTCCCTCCCACAAGCTATGCAAAATTTAGTTAGATTTGGGCAGAAGGGACAGCATGATGCAGCTTCAAAATAACAGCAGTCCAATAAACAATCACTCTAGTACACTATCAAAACCACCCAAAGTACAGTGTTGGTTTGGTACTTCATTATTTCTGCTAAATAAACTCTATAATGATATTGAACAAGACTTCACTGGCACTCTCGAATTAAAGAAAACATTCAATGAAGGAAGCATTCAGTTATGTCTCCTCAGGTCAAACATATTAAATCTGCCTGTTCCTCTGGTGTACCCAGCAACGAGGACAAGTGAGGATTCCAGGTGGGAGAGTTCATCCCTGTAGTGCTGTATGGCCTGAAGGAATGACAGGACTCCAGATGGTGACCTCACTTCTCAGGCACCAGGTCAGCTTGCAGCAAGGGAAAGCCTTTCTGAGCAGGAGGGAGAGTCCCATTTTGGGACTGGGGAATGGCCTCTCCTAGAATCTGAAGTCCACACGAGCCTCATCATCTTCCACTTCAGGTGGAAGTGCAGTGGTTTGACTTGTTAATATTAGTAATAGTTCCTTAATCTTTGTTCGCGAAGCCTAGCCATGATTAGTAATAGTTAATATTAGTATAAACTCATAGCAAAAAGTACTGTTAAAAACATATCCCTGCACACTACAGTGATATATCGAATATTAGATAGCTAAATACACAATCTTGCTTCTGAGGATAGAATGCAAGAAACAGTGAAGCCCAGGAGACAGATGTTAGCCACATGAATTAGTATGCTACTGGGCAGGATCCTGCTACCGTGAAGAAGAGGATGATGCAAGTTCCTATATAAAGTCAAATAGCTAGAGGAAAGACATTTCAGCCTGCTTACCCACCATATGAAAGAATGGGAAAAGCAACAATTACAAATTAGCTCTCTCAGTTTTTTGATGCCTGAGATGGATCAATGTTCAGCATCAGCAGGGCAGAGAACACTTGTTAATATTTGACGCCTCTGTAGGTTCATGTTATAGATTTTAACAGCCTCCCTAAAGGCTCAGAGTATGTCAATACAGTGCAAATGGTTCAAGTGGAATGGCTGGAAAACAGAGACAAAGTAAAAAAGCACAATATCTCTTTAATAAAGAAAAACTATTTTCTGGATAATGTTCATTTATTTGGGTAATTCTGTATGAGAATTATCTTCTAATCCTACAGGTGAAGTGTTTATGTAAGGTACACAGTTATTAAAAGTTTAATATGTACACACAGTTATTAAAAGTTTAATATGATGTATTGTACCCAGACACCTACCAAGCCTTTAGGTGTCTAGAACTGAGACCTGAAATAGCTCCTTTCACATCCTTAAAGTGTCTTAAACTCACTGAGCATTTTTCTTCTCTTTAACATTCAGCTCCCAAGAACCTACGACTTTAACGTTTGAAAGTATTTCTTGGATGGGTACTTTGAGAGATGAAACACCCTGCTCCCACCTGCTGAGATCAAAAGTTATGAGTTTGATGGTGTCCAAATTAACATATTTTGTACTCTCTGTGTGCTGAGAAGGGTGTTCCCCAAAGCAATTCTGTATAAACCCAGAGACCAGAACCCAAGATGACCTCTCCAAATGCAGTGCAATTTTCTACTCAGCACCAGAGTCAGACTACTTCATGCATGCTCTAGGTCTGTTAGGCCTTATATTAAAAACAAGCAAACAAACCAACCGTATTAAATTGATAAATGTTTTTTATATATATGGTGATAGGAACAGAGCCTTTCTCTAAGAGAAACTAAGTTACTAGTGCTTGCTTTACCCTCAGCATATTGAAGGAAAAAGATTACCTACGCTGTCAGTGATTTGAATACGACATTTGTTCTTCTAAAATTTCTACAGTTTCATTTATTTCACCAGAAATCTTCACATATATATGTATAACAGACCTTCCCTCCTATGTTAAGTTCTAACGCCTTTTCATTGAGGTCTGTGCTTTTCAAGTAGAAATACTCTCGGATAAAGTGTCTTTAGACATGACCTGATCAAGATCTCCACGTTAGTCAGAATATTAGAAAACTTGTATAAAAAGTTGATAGGTTCGAGTCATTTAGTTTCAGTGAAGGAGAAGAAAGCAACTCCCTAAATTTTAAGAGTTCTTTGATGAGGCTAATGAGGGTGCAGATAAGCATAACCTGAGGGAACCAGCATCTTTTGAAAGTTACTGATGAATTTTGATTCTCAGGGATATTCAAGGGAATGTGGTTGGATGCCTGGGAAGACTCTTTTCCTGTGTAGGAATGGTAGCTGCCACCACCATTCAGAATAAAAAGCCTACCATAAAGAACTGGAAAAAAATGCGATGGGGAACTATCAGAAATAGTCAATGTCAAATGTCAATGTCAATGTCAAATGACAATAGCCATTTCTAGGTAGGTTTCTGTGCCAGGCTATCTTTTCTCAGGTATTTCTTACTAAAACAACTTTCTCAATCATAAAAAAACCCCAAAAAGACCTCTTCAGTTTGTGTTAGGGAAAAGGAAAGTTAGTCTTCCAATGTCTAGGATTTGGACTGGAGAAAAAAGAACAGAAATGTACATTTGAAGCTGTAGTGGGACTAAGAATGTTTATAAATAATTATGGATGATTTTGAGGAATTTTGGTATTGTTAAGAGTTGAAAAATAATAACAAAAAAGATGAAAATTAAGAAAAAATTTAAAATACAGCTCAATTTAAAAAAAAGATTTATTTGAAAATGAGCGGATATAAATATTTACCAGTCTTTCCCCATAAAGTGAAGACAGGAAAAACTCTTAGAAGAATCTCAAAACAGCATCTGAAATTAGCATTAGGAACACTCAATTGAGTAGGAAATATTCAGTATTCTATTACTGATAAAGAAAATTATAGTCGGGGCAAAAGGGGTGTAGAAGTCAAAAGGGACATATTTTGAAAAAGGCTTATATTCTACCACCTGAGAAAAAGTTAAGTATCAATTTGATTCAATACTCAAAATACCATTGAGAAGGATTTATTTTAACTATTTAGATTTACTCAAATCTTCTTAAATTTTCAGATGCTGAAAGAGATATTATAAATACAAACAAAATTTTAAGTATCATTAGTTACAAGGGTATGATAATATAACACAATCTGATCTCTTTAAACTTGAACTTACTTCATAATGTTAAGATCCTGTTTCAAACAATAACAGCCCACACTCAAATGCACCAAGTTTAAATCACCTCTTCTTGAATAGCCTTAAAAACAGATTTTTCAGAGCACTGAAAAACTCTGTGAAACCAAGAAGGACAATATTTCTAATACTTCTAATGAAAACTGCTTTATTCACAATATTTTAGGTATGTCCTAGTAATACATAATAAAATACATTGTAATAAAGTTGAAACTTACTTATTTTTTATAGAAAATAGCCCAACTTTTTTAAAAGTAGCAAATTTCAAAATATTTAGAATTAATTAAATAGATAAATAAGCAAAACACAAACAACAGTAAGTCAAAATAAAGTGAATTATGCAACCCAGTATTTTACTTGGCAAATATGTGAACAAGAAAAATGTGCTGCTGGATAACCAGAGCAAGCCTTCTCATTAGCTGCATCCAGCAGTACACAAAAGTAGTACTGTAGCTCATGAGGGAGAAGGCGAGGGTATAAATACCCACCTCTAATTGTAACTATTAAGTAGAAGAAGTTTTTTCTCAGAAAAGGGACCTTTGCCGAGTTTTCAGTCTTTTCTTCATCTTGCTTCTTTGTTGCTGTCTCACTCTCTTTTCTGTTGTGACTTGGCCACATTCCTACTTTCTCACACATCCGTATCACCTTAGGTTGGAAGCTAAAAGCCAGTCATTTACCAGTAACCTGTAACCTGTCAGTAGATTCCCATAAGACTCACAGGGTAAAACCAAAATATTTTTAGACGATAATTAATACTTTTTAGACATATCTGAAAACAAGTTGAACTGCTCTCTAAATGAGAACTTTCTTTCCAGTAACTATAAAGGGAGCCCAGGATGTATGCGTTAGATTTACATAACTGACATTAAGGTATGCAAGTTAGTTCATCATTTGAAGGAATTTATTGCTCATGTATTTAGAGCAGCCCTGAGGAGAAGAACTTGGGGGTGTTGGTTGATGAGAAGCTCAACATGAACCAGCAGTGCATGTTTGCAGCCCAGAAAGCCAAAAGCATCCTGGGCTGCATCAAATGCAGCTTGGCCAACAGGTCTGCTCCACTCTTTCATCCTGGAAGACCTCACCTGGAGCACTGCATCCAGGTCTGGGGCCCTCAACATAAGAAGAACGTGGACCTGTTTGAGCAGGTTTGGAGGAGGCCACCAAGATGATCAGGGGTCTGGAGCATCTCTCCTATAAAGACAGGCTGTGAGAGCTGGGGTTCTTCAGCCTGTAGAAGGACTTTTTACAAGGGCATGCAGTGAATGGACATGGAAGAATGGCAAATTAAGACAAAATTCTTCACTGTGGGGATGGTGAGGTTCTAGTTGTTTAGAGAAGTTGCGGATATCCCATCCCTGGAAGTGTTCAAGGTCTGGTTGGATGGGGCTCTGAGCAATCTGATCTAGTGGAAGGTGTTCCTGCTCATGTCAGGGGGGTTGGAGCTAGATGATCTTTAAGGTCTCTTCCAACTCAATCTATTTTATGATTCTATGATTCTAAGATGGTGGTAGCTCTAAGTATATGTAGAGGAACACATTTCAATATATTTTTCTGTAATTTAAATAAATGGCAATTTTGCTCTACCTACTACAAAGTGTTGAGAACATGCAACTAGAGAAGATGAATCTCATTGAAGTACCTGGGAAGTTACTCAGTTGCTGAGGAAGGATTCCTAAAATTGTAATTTATATTTAGAAACTGAAATTCTGACTAAATTATTCCATAGGTACATATGCCTATTATCATAGCTGGTCATGGATTCTTCAACTATACCTCCAAGGTCAAAAAAAAGGAAAACTACATATTATCAGTTTGTTAAAGACGATATATATCCCCTGTACTGGGAGATCTACCAAACATTTTGAAGATGAACTAAAAAGTAAGCAGAGTGGCACTATATCTATCAAAATTAAAATTAGTAGTAATAATAATAATAAAAAATATGCTGCAACTAAAATGGGAATAATAATCAATTGAAAAATCAGAACTCTAATGTTAGGGACTTCATAAATGCAATAGATGATCTAGAGTCCACAGTGCTGAGATAACCCAGAGTAGACAAGCTCACCAGAGGCAATGAAGTAATCTCAACACATTTGATCTCAACAAAATCCCACCAGCAGTAGGAAACACCTTTATAAATGAATGGTAAAACATAAAGAGATGAACATTTTTCATGTACTCATAGAAATATAATTGAAATTTCAATATAATCACTGTCATGGAGATTTTGCAAATTCAAAGCAGAAAACATTCATGTCCTCATATTTCAGTGGTTTAAATAAATCTCATGTTGAACAATTAGAATATTGACATATACGTAAGATAATACATAAGATATGCATACCTTATGAAATCCCTGGGGTATTAGAACATTGACATAAAGATGAGTAAAACTGAACAAGTTTACTACCCAGATAAAAATAGGACAGGGGACACAGAAGTAAACAGCTGTGCACTGTAAAAGCAGGCACAGTAAAACAGAATCTCAGATACTTCAAAAGATTGCTGTGTACTCTCCTAAATGTATGTTTAATTTCTTTCCTTTTCTATTTATTCTTTTCTATTTGTTTCTATAATTTTCCAACTAAATGCAAAATAAATTTCAGTGTACTGAAAATCAGAACAGAATGAAAATATAAAAGAAAACCTAATAGAAGAGAGATTTTTCTTACTTCTTCCATATTTGCATGACTGTGGCCTACAGCATAATTCACTGCTGCAATTATTATACTACAGCATTCATACGACTAACATCTTTCTTCAAATACTTCTGTTTTCTCTCTTATGCTCATGAAGCCACATTAAAACTTCTAATTTTTGTGTCAAAGCTCTGTATAACCAACTGCTGCTTACATCCATTTAACTTATTGCACTTTTCACTCTCCCCTTACTTTGCTATCATCAATTCTGAAACCCTTTCCTCTTCCATTTATTTGTGATGTTTTTCATACTTCCTCTCCTTATGGAATAGTATCCTAACCTCAGTGTCAATCCTTTACTCAGTTCCCATTCCACAGAAACTTCTCACAGAAACATCTCTTTCTTCCAATATCAATAAAATGCCTTATTTTAGTAATAAGCAGCAAGTGGAGATGAAGAATAATCCAAAATATCTACTTTGTGTATCTGTGGTAAGTTGCATTTTTGCATTTATCCATGACTGAAGAAAGGATTTTTAATTGTTATTTTCACTGATGAGTTGTACTGCTTTACACTGTACTTGAGTGATAATATATTACAGTATCAAGTTGCACTGGTGACAATATATTGCATAAATGGCACTTAAATGAAAGATTTAATTTTCCTGTGAACTTAAATGAATAGAGTAGAAGGCAGTCTTCAGCTGCCAAGGGAGGATGGGCTGCAATACACCCACTATTGGTTTTAATCTCTCTATCTTATCTAATATTTCTTTTTACAAAATTTCCACCAAAGCAGATAGACACAATGCCTTACATGTTAAATAAACTCTGTATGTTAAATAAACTCTTTAATAACCTACAAAATGAAATTTCCAGGCCTTGAATGGTTGGGAAATCCAAGAAATTGTCCTTTTTATTTTTCAGCCTTGAAAACTGGATTGTCCATCTCAGAGCTTTTAAATGTGCAAGTAAATTCTGCGGTACTAGGAAAGAGCAGAAATACTTTGACGGGTGCTTTACAGGACCCTGAACTGCATTTAATTTAAAATCAAATTTCACTCTGATGTATTATTAATGCTGGAAGTAGGCTCTTTAAATTCAACTTGGCCAAATGCAAGATACTGTGCTCTACTAAATACATTCTCAAATTCTATAAGGTGCACATGTCTTTGGATTTAAAGAATTCCTTCAGGAAAAGACTTGTAGGAGTCATCATGATTAACACCTAGATCTGTACAATTGTACTGCAGCATTGAAGAAAAAAATTCAGCAAAAATAGTCTTATATTTTTTATGTCAAGAAAGGAAAAGAAAACACATAGGTTAATTCTTTGTGCAATACTACTGGCTTTGATTCACTTTTATCCTCTATTTAAATATATTTAACCATTAAGGATTCCATGAATTAATAATACATAACAGTAACAAATCTTCACAGTGAAATTAGAGACAAACTTGTTTAAAGTGCTCAAAACCCAAGGCAAATAAAGATTTATTTATTTATTAATCCTGAAATGGATCTAGATGAGACTTCAGGCATTCACAATGATGGAATCTTTATATCTTAATATTTGCCAGACACCCCATACCTTTGTCATAAATTACAGTTCTTGCTTAATCAAATTGCAAATGTCCTACATTGTTAAAAAGAGAGTTCATCACATATTTTCTAGAATCTAATTTTATAGAAAAATATTTCTGAAAATAAATTTGGACAACAAAATTTAAATTGTCTTGTGTATGTAATTTATGCATTTTGCATAATTTTTGACTCTTTACATAAGCATTTTAACTCTTCCATTTATTTTTCTTACTTTATAAAAGGCCATGCAGTAGTATTTAGAAGACATAAAAATGGTAGCTCTTATTTGCTATTAAGCCATACAGCTAAATAGTATTTCAGCAGTACCATGATACCTTTGATTTTATTTTTTAAGCTGCAACCTGAATAACGTGCTTCATCAATATATATATGTTTGAATTGATCAAACTGTTTTTTTAATTCAGTTTTGAAGTGTTGATGTAATGAAATTTACTGTGAAAAACAATTAGATTTTAAAAGTTATGAAAATCAATCTAGCACTAGGGAAACTAAATGTTGATACCAGTTGCAGAAGAGATGAACTCATTGTTTTTTCTGCTTATGACAATTATTAAGCTTATTATAAAAGTGTCGTTTACAATGAATGCAGCAATGTTTACACTGCTGCTAATCACTGTTGAATAACAATGTTCCAGGAAATTCTTCTTGGTCCTGTGTGCTGTACAGGAGTAAAATCCAAAGTACCAACTCAAGACATCTGAACAGTAATATTAAATTTTCTAACAAATATTGCGAGACTAGGAACTACAGTTTAGCACGATGTAGGAAATACAAGGATTAAAGGAACTGCAGAATTTTATTTCTGGATTTTATAAACATGTAAGAGTCAACTCAACTAGCACAATCTTGCACAAGAATTAACGCAGAAAGACCAGGTATAATTAAAAGAAAACACATAGAATGTAATGGGACTTCTCATTTGTGGATACCATAATCAGCAAAACAGTAAAGAGTAGTTAAAACTTCCTGAGATTCTTAAAGGTAGTTTTAAATTGTTATTCCCTCAAGTTTGAGCATGCTATTAGAGAAATTAGGAATGGAAAAGAACAGATCATCTATTAGAAGATCCTGTCAAATATGATTGTTCCTTTCAGAACATTTTAGTGCTTTCTCTAATCAAATGCTAAATATTGCCATTAGTAGGGATTCCACCATTTCTCTTGGGAGACTCTCTGACAACCTAATAGATCTTTGTGTCAGAAATCTCTGCTAACTTTATCCCATATGGCTACATATATCCTATTGTACCAGTGAGACGCATTCTCCTAACTCAGTATTCTCAGTGTTCTTAAATGTGTGTTATATTTTTTTATTTTCTTTTAAAAATTATTCAAACATAAAGATTCAAAATCAAATGCAACTCTGACACAGAGATATGTTGATCAGCACATAGCACAGCAACAAGTCAGGACCCCAAATCTTCAAAAAAACCTCATACAGATCCCTGCTTTCACAAATATTTTCCTTGGGTCCAGGAAATGGATGTATCAGAAAAAATGTCTGCTTGTCTTTTGACTGTAGTGAATCAAGAGTGTCAAATACTACTATTAGCATCCTAAAGTGAAAACCTTCTAACAGAAGTGCCTATCAGTGGTGATAGATGACCTGCCTGAATTAAACCCTTAGAGCCTGATGGAATTTCATTGCATTAAAATCCACCCAGAAAGTAACAGAAAGCCAGTACAGACCTCAGAATACGACTTTCATAGAAACCCACTCAGCTTATTCTGTAAGCCTTTGTGCTTATTTTTTTTTTTTTGCATATTTTTAAGGTGATGAAAACAATGCAGATATGTAACACAATAACAAAATCCCTATTAAATAGAGAATAAAAATCCCGTTATTATGTATGGCATATTCTAAGACTCTTGTGCTGCAAACAGGGATGTGTTGTGATCTCAGACTGCAGCAAGAAACAAGAAATAAGAAGGAATAACAACAATTTCCCCTACTGAATGCTACAATCTTTCTACCATGCAGCTGTAATCCCTTTGGTATAGCTTTGTCTTTACCTGCTGGCTATCATTCATGGTTGAAAACTCAGAAATCAGAGATATTTGATACATTAACTGAGTTAAATACACTAAAGGCACAGACACTCATAAAACTGGCATACTGAAAACACTGGATACTATCTCTGTGCTAGTTCTTTTGCTTGACAAGGAATAAAAAGTAAGAAAAAGCACAAGGAAAGGTAAAAAAGGCCAACAGCTCTGTTCATTTTGGGACTATTCATCTCAGACGAGTGATTCTGACCTTTCCTGACACAGTCTGTCAACAAATAAAGAACAAAAAAGGATTAAAAATATTGACTGTCAATATTGACTGGAATAAAAATATATGACTGTCAATCAGACCTGTATGGATTTTCATTTGCCATAATTAGTAGTAGTAATAAGTAATAAGTAGTAGTAATAAGTAGTAGTTCATGTCTAATAATGCCTCCTCTAAACACTGTGATGGAGACACTAAAAGCAGGGTTCAACAACCTTCTCAAGCATGTCTAGGGCTGGATTACCAAATCAGTACAGATCATCCTGGGCCATGATTGCTCTGGTTGCTGCGCAATCTACTGATGGTGTCCAACAATGTAACTGAAAATGTGATTTCTAGTTCCTCTTTCTAACAACCACACTAGATGAAGGGTGTAAAGTGTGACAGGTAGACTACCTGCTGAAAGAAAAAATTATTTGAAAAGATTTTTCTCTGGCCATAGATGTGGAAGCACAATATAAATTGCAGTGAACTGATGTGAAATCTTGTGTTGTTGTTGTTTTTTTGAATGAATAAATTTTACTATTATTCCTTAGAGTGTCTCACTAAGCTCAGAACCTTTTTAGCTCCATATTCAGCATTGAAAACAATTTTGTGTGATTTTAGCTCTTCAACAGTTTAAATGTTAAAGCTTGCATGCCACATCAATTTGCATTATTTTTCTAGGGAGAACTGTGTGTGTGTGTGTGTGCATGACCCTGCAGCAATACAAACATAGCACGAGAGAAAATATGTAATTACTTCCTACACAAAACATTTCTGTTGTCTTTCCAGCTTTCTAGGAAAAACCCACTATTTTTACAAAAAAATCTTTCCATCCTTACGTACCACTCAGGCCAAATTCTCAGTTATTGTATTTGCCTTCTAGCCTGTGTTTATTTTTATTGATACAACTTTATTTTTATTCTTTTTTTATTGATACAACTTTCAGCTTTCTTTTTATTTTATTTTTATACAGAGATATTTTTATTGTATGAAATACAGATAGCAATATATCTGAATCAATTCTACTTCAGGAAGACAAAATAGGGAATGGAATGAAAAAAAGACTTTGTTAATTATTATTTCCCTTTAAACTTTGTTTCAGTACTTTAGACAATCATCTTTATCTTGTTTATAACAATAATACCTTGCCCTGGATAAGATAAAAATCTACTCATACCTCAAATCTTCTTTGTTTTAAAGAACAACAGTGTTAAAAGGATATTTAAAACTGAATTATTTGAAATTTATATCAGGTCTTAGATAGCAAGTTGAAAAGGCCACTATGTCAGTTTTGGAAGTACTATATGAAAGAGTGTTCAAAGCTAAGTAACAAAGAGGATAAGACAGCACTTACTGAAGTAGAAAAGGAGAAGCATATACATGTATTTTTCACTATCAGTTCAAAGAAGTGGCCAGCTAACTCTAAGACACTGTTTCAGTATTTAAAAACTGAGAAGGTTATTCTCACCTTCATAAAATCACTGGAGGTTGGAAAAGACCTCCAAGACTTCAACCTTTGACCGAAATCACCATGTCAACTAAACCACAGCACTAAGTGCTATGTCCAGATATTCCCTGAACACCTTCAGGGATGGTGACTCCACCATCTCCCTGGGCAGTCCATTCTAACGCTTGACAACCTTTTCAGTAAAGAAATTCTTCCAGATGTCCAACATGAACCTCCCCTGGTGCAACTTGAGGCCATTTTCTCTTGTCCTATCACTGGTTGCCTGGGAGAAGAGACCAACCCCCACCTGGCTACAACCTCCTTTCAGGTAGTTGTAGAGAGTGATGAGATCACCCCTGAACCTCCTTTTCTCCAGGCTAAACAACCCCATCTCCCTCATCTGCTCCTTACTCTCTAGATCCTTTACCAGCTCTGTTGCCCTTCTCTGGACACATTCCAGCACTGCAATGTCTTTCTTGAAATGAGGGGCCCAGAACTGGACACAGGACTCAAGATATGGCCTCACCAATGCAGAGTACAGGGGGACAATCCTTTCCCTGGTCCTGCTGGCCGCACTGTTGCTGATACAGGTCAGGTAAACTCCTGAGCATCACCCTGAACATCCAGGAAGCCCAAAACCTGGCTTAGAATTATAACATGGAGAAAGGACATTTATAACACTCAATTACAAGCATCACCGAAATAATACTAAATTATTAGTACTCAAATAAATATTAAGGGTTGTGATCAAAAGCCAGCCTTCAGTTTTTAAACTGTAGTTATCTTGCCAACCAAAGAAGGCGGTATCTCAGTTTTGACCTGTAGTAGAGTGATGAATATATTTGCAGTCAGCATAGGAGTGAAAATCAGAGCACCCAGATAAACTGAACACATTCCTTGTTGAAATTAAAAGCAATATTCTTCTTGTCCATTTTATCATCAGTAGTGTCTGAGGATCCTGTATTTCAAGATGTGGAGTGGAGAAGTTCATTGTAATGGACAACAGAAAAGTCTCTTGCTAATACGGTTTATTTAAGAAAGAAAATCAATAGGAAAAACATTAAATTTAAGTCCATTTGGATAAGCAACACAATTTTTGTCTTTGAAAGAGGTCTTTCACATCAGTGCCTGCTGGAGGTCAAAAGAACAGTTTAGTGGAGTTTTCTAGTGTAAGACTAACTGATTTTGGTGCTAGTGTGAAAACCAGGTAACTCACATCTGAGCACAGGGCAGATATTGAAAGCTCAATTCAGCAGCTGCACATAGTTATCTACTGTCATTTTAGACATACTAACATATCTCAGCTTTTGCCTCCCAGTCCAGCAGGGCAGAAGTCTCTCCTGGGTCCTATGTGACATCATTGCTCCTCTGGGTATGTCTTGAAGGCATCAAGATCCCCACAGGGTCCTCAAATGACATTAAAGCCTGCACTCAGGCAGCCCAATGGAATCCGAATTGTGAGATTTATTTGGAGATGAAGGGTGTAGCTATATTAGTGTTTTGAGCTAGGAGCTGCCTTAAGCACTGATCCTCCAAAACTGAGGCTAACTACCAATATGTCTGAAGTCTTGAAGCATTTAAGACTTTGAGATTTATATTCCTAAAGCTTTTCTTCTGTGCGGGCTTGTAGCTTCAATCATGGCAGAACTGAACAGCTCAACAACTATATACCACCAACACCTATTTACTACCCACTAAGTTGTCCATTTATCATCCAGGAAGGTTTTGAGCCAGTTGACATGCCCCAAAAATATCTAATACATACAAATCAGTCTGCCCAAAAAAGCATAGCTGATATCACTTCTTTCTTTCTAATAGAACACAATACCACAACACTCCTCTAGAGTGCCAAAATTATCTGCTCCCTTCCATTGGCATTTTATAAGAAAGATATTGCTCCTCCTTATTCCTTAGTTTTCTAGCTGCAGAAGAAGATTCAGGGCTGTAAATCATAACTATCCCCAATGGACTTCATAAATAGATACTTATACCTACTTTCTCATAACTGAGCAAAATTCAAGTATGTTATATGAAGTTTCTATAATGTTGCAATTGGGATGTTAACCACAGTATTTTAATATGGAAAAAATTAGAAGTAGCACTCTTTTAAGGTACTTGATTTCCATTCTCAAAATATCTTTGAATTTGAGATGTAAATCTGTCTCTGTAAAGGTTTTGCATGCTTCCATATAGTCTTCTAATTATTTTGCAATGTTAATTTCATAAAGAGAAACAATACTTCATATTTTTCTTCTGCTTTCACTTTCAATGATAAAGCAAAAGCAAAACCCACTGCATATTTCTGTTTCCCAAATCAGCATCTCTGCTTTTCATAGAAACTATCATTGATCACAGAAATGACAAGTAGAAGAAGAAAATATTTTTCTGCATGACTAATCTGTCTCCTGGATTGTGCAGTCCCTGTGGCAGAGACATCATTGACATTTTGGTCTTTATATTTTTATAAGTTACAGCATGTCAATAACAAGATATCCACTAAGCTAAGAGCAGTTCCTCCTTAAAACACTGGGAGAACTCATGGAATTCAGTTGCACCAAAACTAGAAAAACAAAAAAGTGGGAAATTTTTTCATTTTTAAATCTGGGAAATGTAACTGTAGGTTTTAATACAGAAAGTAAAAATGTGTTATACTCTAGTTGCCATTATTTATAAGGAAAACTATATTAATAATATAATTAATTATACCAATTCTGTTTACTGTATTAAAGAATTCAACTTTCAAGCAAACCTGTGATATAACTAATTATCACTATCCCCGTTATACAGATGCAGAAAACATAATTTTGAAGTGTTAGTGTAATTAACATGCTCAAAATCAAAGTGAAAATCTGTGTCAGAGCAATGAAAAAAACCCTCAGAATCATTTGGATCCTATCACCACCTTCCTAAATTGCATGAGTCATTTCTTACTCATACCAGCTTTAAAAGGAGATTACATATTGATGTGATGGAAAAGGTTGTTTTATAAACCTTTTGTGAATATCTTATGAAACAGCTTCACCAACTCAAACACTAAGATCCATGATTAGGAGTCCACAGCCAACAATAAGAGGCTTATGTCACCATAGAATATGCAACTTATTGTTGCAAAAAGATGTGTTAAAATGTCACTGAAATACATCTCCGTGTTGATGAGCTTAAGGGTGTGACTTTGTTCATTAAAGCCTACCCCGGTACAACTTTCACATTAGCTCATAATATTTGATGAATTTTCAAAGTTATCCTTTAGGTTTTGTTTAGTTTTAAGCTCCCTGAAAGACATAGTATTCTTTTGCTTTGTCAAAACATTTCCTCATTTGATTTCACTAACACGAAAAAATGTGTAGGCTGCCCTTCATTTCTTTTAAGTTGTAGTAATGGCACAATAAAAAGTAAGATTGCAAGATGATCAAGTTTGTATATTTAGTGATGTCCATCAGTATATCTGAGAGCTGACACAATATCTCACAATAATTATTTGAGGAAAAAATCAAACCTTTCTGTTCAATTTCTGTGCTAGAGGAGGGACACCTCTGATGGGACTGTGGCTGCAGGTGATGCACCCTGGGACAGGGACACCTTTGAGGGATTGCAGCCTGTGGGCAACACACATCAGGGCAGAATATTATGATTTAACTGGTATTTAAAAATAGGGGTTTATTTTTTTTTTTTTTAATTTTAAAAAATTATACCATACAAAGGGAATGATAGTGAAGAGTTCTCTACCAATACTGTGATTACTGTCACTCTTTATCTGTATTTTATCTTTTAAATTAATCTCACATCACATCATATTAATTCTCTTCCATTACTGGATGACTACAACTAGGATTGATACAGGAGCACTGATGTACAGACATCTGAAAATTGTTTGTTCTAAATATTTACTTATACATTCACTTTAACATTGAATTTCAGAGGGAAGTCATATTAAATCTGACCAGGAAATTCAAACGTTCCCCCTGCAGAAACAGCTTGCGTAGGACTTTCAGCTTGTTTCTTACCCTAGCACTTATTTTTGGTTACTATTTTTGAAGATGAGATTATTTCCTAATACTTTGTTTCAATTTCATTACTTTCATACTTTGTTTTAACTTCATTAGAATAATTTTTCTTTTTTGGGTCTTGCTTCTTTCTCTAGATTTTTCTGTGTGTGTGTTATAAATTAACAACTTTTGTACCCCTGCATTTTTCTACCTATAAAATACTGTCAAGAGAGTTTGTAGGCCTTAGGGTGTCTGTCCAACCATTCCTGATTGATGCTGGCATAAAACCAAACAAGCAATGTAAAGAAAAAAAGGGGAGCATATGATGAAAAGCCCAAACTTCTTCAAATTCACCACAAGTTGAAATAAAATGATATTTTTATTTTGATTTAGTCACAATACATTTCACCCTCAAACAAAGTTCTTCTGTTGAATTTTCCTTTCAAAAAAATGAAACCTTTCCCTTGAAATTGAAATCCTTCTGTGAAGACATATGATTGAGACCTGGTCTTTCTGAAGAACTGCTACTAGACATGTACGCATGAAAGTTAGAAAAAGATTTAAAGAAATTTCTTAATTTATTTACAAAATTAATTTACTACCTGTGCTAACATCCGTTAATCAATTTTTTTTCTGTCAATCTCAAAGGAACCACGATCATTTTATTTTTCAGTTTTGTTATAATAACAATCAATTAGTTTTAAAACAATGTAGACTGTTAGGGTAATACAGGCTCCACAGTGCATAAATATATTAAAAAAATAATTTCCCTACAAAGTGTGATAGTAAAGCAAAAGAATTAAAGATCATATTAATTTTGAAGTTCCCAGGTATATTAATAAGAAAAAAAACAATTAAAGAAAGCCTTCAAACATTCTAAGTTTTGGAGAAGGCATGGCTAGAGACTCCTCCTTGGAAGAAGGTGCTCTGTGCTAGAGGAGGGACGCCTCTGATGGGACTGTGGCTGCAGGTGATGCACCCTGGGACGGGGACACCCCTGAGGGACTGCAGCCCGTGGGCAACACGCATCAGGGCAGATGAGAAGAAAGAAGCAAGGAGCAGCAAAGGAAAACAAGTAAGAAGGACTGAAGAGCAAAGAAACTACCATTTCCTATGGATTACACTGAAATCGCCTAAGACTCCTTGAGAAAGTCACTCTCATGAGAGAGAATAATCTTCAAGCTGTCAAATATCCTAAACTTCCTTCTTTACACTTTGCTGTTATGACTTCCTTTCTTCATCAAAGACTACTTTGAACTTTATTCTTTAGTCATAAGCACCTTAGGCAGTCATTTAAAAATAAAACCTACAAATAATAATTGTCTTGGTGAGCTGGAAAGACATTTCTTGTATAATCTATAAAAAATAGATCAAAATAAGAAAAAAATAGTGCTGGATTGTAAATACAAAAACTAGGATAAACAAAATGATACATTCAAATTAAAAAGCCAATGCTTTAAGGAATATTCGAACAGAAACATAATCAAGCAGTTACCTATGCTATAGATGATCAGTGTCCCTGTTAAAAAAATAAAGTATGTTGGTGTCTCCCTTGCACTGTTTCAGCCATTGGACCCAAATCAGCCTCAAAGTACTACTTTTCCAGGTTAATGGGACATGAAATCCAAATTCTTTTGTTACATAGTTGCTTTCTAAAAACTTAAATTATAATCTCTTGTGCTAGGTGCTGATTATTAGTAATCATTTATCGGGGAATCTGTGTTTACAAGCAACAATAGGATGCTTATCTATATCATTGCAAATTTAATTTAAGATCTGTGGTGAACAAGGCTGTCAAAAGCCAAAATACTGATTCCCAGTTTATGTAGTTTAGGAGAAGCGATGAAGGGAACAACCTGAGACCAGATGAAGCAGAAGTCTGTTGGATTCAATTTGTAAAGTAGAATCACAGAATCACAGATTGGAAAATACCTTTGAGATCATCACAAAACAAAAATTAAAACCTCTGGAAACAAGATGAAAATTACAAGAGTAATTTCTAGCCTTTTATTCACATAGATAGTGAAGGTGATGCTAAGAAAACTAGGGGTAAAAGCAAAATCTCACAAAGAAAAAACAGGGACTACACCTCTCCCCAAAGTCCTTAAAGCTAGATTAAAAAATCTATTTAGATGCTAACACTACTGACTAATACTAACCACTATGAAAACAAGGAGAGTTAGACATCCAAGTGTTTCTGTGGATGTCAGGTTTAACATTATCATAAAATGTTAAAAAAGCCCACAAGAACTATTCCGAAAAAGCAGTCTGCTTGAGAAAAACATACCTTCAAAGGTAACCTATGCCATGATGTTTCATGGTATGGGTACCATGAATTCAGGTTTCAGCAGAGGCAACAGCCACCAAAACCAGGTAATACTCTTTCAGTATTCCTGTATGCCAAGCTGAGGTGCTCATAAGGTGCACAGTGGTCCCATATGCAATTCACATTGCCATTTTGATAGCAGCTGTCACCTTCCATCCTGCTCAGAGGCAAAGCACGTAGTGGAAGTGCTGACTTGAGCATATTTTTGTGACTGCAATTTATTGTTATGTAGTAAAACGACTGAGGTATAACAGGTGTGGTTATACCAATTAGTGACTGTGTGATGTAAAACTGTCTGTCCACCTATGTAAGATCAGACACCATGGACCACACCAAAGCTCCAATTAGTCTAGTATGCTGCAAATGGTAGCAAACATTTTGATAAAAATTATAAATAGTATAGACAGCTAGAAAGAAGTACCATCTAGAATAAAGAAGGTCTGATGATCTCATACAGTCTGAGAATTAGTCTATTGGCTTTTAAGCAACAGTAATGCAAGGACTTCGTATGTCAGTGGTTGCAACTGTGCATTGGGGTGAACCTACTTTCCACAAATGTTTGCAATAATTTTTTAACTAATTTAAAATAATTTTTGCATCTGTAACATACTGTGGGACAGATTCCAGAAATTACTTCCTGTGTGAAAATATGCATCCTCGTCAGTCTTTTAAATTGGATTTATACTGCTCCAGATATGGATAAGCTTTGTTCTCTTTTATTCAATAATCAAGTCCAAGAGAAAACTATTCCTCATATAACACAATGGCTTAGAATCTTTAGTAGTTGTTGTTTTTTGTTTTTTTTTTAAATAACATAATTACAGACTTCTCAGAAATGTCAGTGGACTAACCATTCCATTTTTGTTTCTTCACTGTCTCTAGATAGGCTGCACTGATTCTTCCCTACATATATGTGTCAAAGCTTTTTCTTTGTCTGTTAGCTTCATCTGTCAGTTGGGTTCTTCAGAACTTCTACCAATTTTCCACTGGAAAAGTCTAGCTTGCTGATCTGTAGTTATCCAGATTATTCCAAATATATTTTTGGGCTATATTTTGTTTCCTGCGTTTCAACAAAAATTGTGTGTGTGTGTGTAAGTCTGTCTGTCTTTCATGTGAGTAGGTGGATGCCCCTTTCTACTTCTGTATCTGATTTTCTTCCTGGGATGTGGCTGCTTTGTAGTAATGCCCTACAACTGCCATGGGGAAGTGTGTTGCTAAACAAGACTTGCTTTTAATCTACCTTTTGGTCATACAGAAAGTTGACAGGTACCAATGATGCTAAAAGAAAATTCAGGTAGAAAAAACCTCCGAGGCAAATTAGTTTTGAAGGTGAGATAAGGAAAGGGTTTTAATTTGTGCCTAGGCATAAGATTACAAGACCTGTGCCGCCCATGTCTCAGATGTTACAATTTATAATACTGTTTGTCTAATCCTAGGTTTTGTCCACCCCCTCGCTTTTGCCCTGGACCACCCTCAATCACGTTCCCTGGGAATTGGGGCTAGAGGCTTTTTGAGATCCTCTTTTCATCAGTCTTCATCTTCTTCGGGGTACAGGGGGCATATATTCACCCGGTTCTTGACTGCACTTTTGCGGTTTAGGCCAAGGTACAAGCATTCTCCAAACAGAACAGGCCTATCTTAAAGAGAGACTAAACAATTCTACTAGAATTCAGGGGGTAGAATTGATATGGCGAGTATGGAATGGGGTAATAGGGTTGAAAATCTATGTTGCTTCTGTGCTAAGAGTAAGGGAATAAGGGCTGCTGCTTCTAAATCTATTTCTGCTATATAACTACTTATAAAGCTTATAAAAATTAGAAAAATCAAAAAACCAGATGGACCTTCAGGCATCACCAACGTCTCAATATTGATTTTTGAACTTCCAAACTAATTGTTAGTTAGACTTAGAAGACTTGCAAGTCTGCTGTCCTCTTCTTCTCATGGATAGGAAGTTTGAGATCTAATTAAGTCAAATCATCTTTCATAACAAAATGAAATAATTTTACATTAAGCTTTGAAGTATGTTTCTTCCTTGTTAAAACATGGTGCTTGTATGAGGTGCAAGAAATTTCTAAACACAGAAGTCTTTTATCTAGCCAAGGTAACTTGATTAGTTGCTTACTTGTACTGACAATATATTTGTGTCTCACCTATGTGCTAGGGTTGAGGAAATTACCTGTGAAGGAGTTGTAAAAAACTCAGAGCCAATAGCAAAACTTCCTCCTGGGGGATAGTAGACTCACTATCTCCTCTTGACAGGCATGCTCATTACCCTCACACAGAAGGAAGCAGGCAGGTTGCTGATTCAGTTCCAGTTCTGCATTTTCCCCTAGAGTTGGCTCAATGGAAGCCAGGAAGCCGACAATCTCAGTCAAGGAAAACTGCAGCACAGCAAAATGCAGCACTGCCTCAAGTCATTGGACTGTGTTGTAAGTGCCTCACAGTATTTCTCTCTCCAAGGCACACCCCACAAACTTTAGCTTCAGACAGGAGTAAAAAACAGATCAAATTTAAATGCAAAAATGTAATTTATATGATCATAATTCATGAAACGCACAGAGACTGCAGGTTGTAAAGATAGCAAATGAAGGAACTAACTATAAATAAACTCCTTTCAGGAGTAAGAAACATATTCTCTAATATGAAATGTGAGGAACATGTGAATATTTCTGTGTGCATAATATAGCCTCATTACATTTCAATGATACTTCCTTGTCTGTTCAGATCTAGAAGTGACTACCATTGCTAACAGATGATAAGCAGACAAGAAAGCATTTAATATGAAAAAGATTAATCTAGCAGAAAAATTCTAACCATAAAAACTTTCAAACTGGATATGTCTGCACTTTGAATCCTGTGTTCAGTTTTGGGCACCTCACTTCCAAGAAAGACATTTGGGGTGCTGGAGTGTGTCAAGAGAAAGGCAATGAAGCTGGTGAAGGGTCTGGAGCACAAGTCTTACAAGGAGCAGCTGAGGGAGCTGGGGGTGTTTTGCCTGGAAAAGAGAAGGTTCGGGGGAGACCTTATTGCTCTCTACAACTACCTGAAAAGAGCTTGCAGCCAGGTGGGGATCGGTGTCTTCTCTCAGCTAACATTTAACAGGACAAGTGGAAATGGCCTCAAGTTGTGCCAGGGGAGGTTTAGATTGGATATTAGGAAAAGTTTCTTCATAGAAAATGTCAATGACTGGAACAGGCTGCCCAGGGAAGTGATAGAATTCCCATGCAGATGTGGCACTTAGGGATATGGTTTAGTGCTGGACTTGGTCTTGCTGGGTTACCAATTGGACTTGATGATGTTACAGGTATTTTCCAACCTAAATGATTCTGTGATTCTATAATCCATGATCCACTAGCAGGGAGTCCAAATGACTTAGTTATATGAGGAAGGAAGAATTTTTTGCATAGCAAAACTCAAGGAAAGCTGAAATTCCAGAGTATCTGGAAAGAAGTGAGGATGGCATCTGCTAGTCTGTCACACATAAAATTTTGTCTCAAATTCAAGAAAAAAAAATTGCTTTAGAAAAGGCTCCAACTGTTTAATATATATACTAAGTTATAATCTTAAGAGCATAAGCTATTTTTCCTGGCCTACCTACATCTGCAGCTTATGGTTAGCTCACTCTTTTAATGACATTGTGTCATATTAATTTCTGCTGAACTCTTTTTTCCAAATGAGCACAATTCATGCTAGTATATTCCTAAGAATAAGGCAGAAGCACATGGTGATGTACAGGAAACAGGTCCTTTTATCTGAGTGTGTGGTTGTAGCTGACCTAGTGAGGGCTTCTCTCTGCTCCTTTTGGCTTTCTGGAAGAACAGCACTATAAGTGCTGACACTAGAATTACATCAAAAGCTAAGTGACAGGAAAAGAGCCCATTAGTATCTTTTGTATTGATCATATGTCAGCTTTTGTATCTATAACAAATGCTTATACTTTCCATTTTAAAATATAAACTAAAAAAAAAAAATCAAAAAAAAAAATCAATATTTTCTCCAATTCTGTAAATGAGTCAAAACAAAACCAGATGAACACTGCAGAGAAATTAGCAATACAAAGACAACAGAATCAAGGAAATTGTAACAGCAGCATCTTTTTGACTGAGGGTCCTAAGATCTAAAGATTGCAGCGAAGGAGCTAAGCTGAGTTTACTGAATGCAAAAAATAGATTACTCAATAAACATAGGCAAAAATCTGTTTTTCTATCCAGTCGTGCTGACTGCAGCTTAGTCTTTCACCTCTATTTCACCTATATATTCAAACCAATGATACCTAGGAAGATGAGAAGACATAAAAAAATATATGAAAATCTTTAGTTATTCCACTCACTCCTGTATCATTGGGTTTACTTTAGACTAGTTTTATTAGGATTGTGCTTTGAGCCAAAATTTCTCAAGCATATTTGACTACTAATTAACTTTCGTAGAGTAGAAAATGTGTATTTAAGGGGGGGTAAAATTAGGTCCTTATGAGCATGGGGAGAGCTAAAAACTTCTGTTAAAACAAGTTGGATTGAAGTTGTACTGAAACTGTCTCAAGTATGATTTTCAGGATTAAATAAATTTCTTATGACTGTAACACATCCAGTATACTGTGTGACTGCTAAATTGGTGGTATACATCACAGTACAGGCATGAAATCAACACAGTAGGAATCCTAGACAAAGAAAACTAACTTCTTTTATAACCCCTTTTTGGTGGTTTGTTTAATTTTTTTCCTTCCAAAAAAGAGACAAGTATGTCTTGCAGAAATACTGCTGAGGGAATAGCAAACGGAAATTTGAATTTTGCATAAAAATATAGTCAGGAAAATTACTGAGTTTTAACTTCAGGATGAAAGCTTAGCTATCAGACAACAGCTAATCTACATGGTATAAACAAAACAGCTCACAATATGCAATACAGTACAGTAAGGGAAAATTCTCTTAGATCTACATGACTGAATTTAGTTCAGACATGCTGCATTCCTTCAGTACACAGAACTTACAATAATATCAACAGATAGTCCATGGAGTCAGCACGAACACCATAGCAGAGTCAAGATTTCTTGTGACCCAAGTTAGGTTCTTCCAGCACTGATATATTATGTAAATGAGATGTAAAGAAGAGTGTATCTGTGTAGTATTTGTATATGCATATGAATCTGGGGAAAAAATATCTGTGGAGTGAAAACTTCCAACTTACAGAATGTATGTACATATATAGCCAGACTTTTAATTAATTACACATTTTAATGCCTGTTTAATGCATTTCAGAATCATAAATTTTATGAAAGATAGCTATTCCACAGCAGTTACCTATGCATATATGTTCACCCTACATGTAATCTCACATTTGTTTCTAGTTATCAGAATATTACAAAAACCTGAACATTGGAAAGTTACATCTTGAGACTGTCTAGTCCAACTAGCCCTTGCTCACAGCAATTTTCTATTACTGGCCCTGAGCATCCCCTACTGGAGCCTCCATCCACACCCCTTACCCATGGGCCCATGAGTCCTATTTCCGCTTAGCCTTCATTCCCAGTCTCAGTGATGCCATTGGTGTGCCAGTATCCAGTTGGGTCACAGCTATGCTTGTTCCTGGCCATGGACCCTGTTCATGTGGATCCCAACTGGTCGACTGGCTTCCCAGCCTGACCTCAGGTCTGCGTTGTCACCATGGATTTGCCTGACAGTCAGCCAGCTGTGTCTGACCCTGTTCATCCCCAGCAGACCTGATCTGTGGATTGACTTCCTGGCTTGACCTAAGATTTGTCTCTGCTACAAACCGATCTGATGATCTGGAGTCTTGACTGAACCTGAGCACCATCTCTGGTTGGCCTTGCTGAGACACTGTGGGACTCTGGCTGGCAAGGCCCCTCCCCTGCTGTCCATGATATTGGCCTCAGTTACTGGCCTCAAGCCAGCCCTTGCTGTTCTTGACACCATATTTCCACTGGCAACTCCCACTGTGTGCCTCTGACAAGGCACACAGTATGTCCTTTTAGCTCCTCTTTATCAGGCATTAATAAGCATTGATAAGATCTCTCTGGGTCTTTTTGCCTCCAGGCTGAACAGTTCCTGCTCGCTCAGCCTCTCCTCATATGTATATCCATGTTCCAGCACCTTACTCACTTTCATGGCCCTTTGCTGGACTCACTCCAGTATGTCCATTTCTCTTGCACTGGGGAGCCCAGACCTGGACCCACTACTCCAGATGTGTTTCAGCAGTGCTGAGTAAAGAGGACCATCTCCCTTGACCTGCTGGGAGTGCTCTACCTAATGCAGCCCAGGATTCCACTGGCATTCTTTGCTGTTAGAGCACACTGTTGGTTCATGGTCAACTTAGTGTTCATCAAGATCCCCAGGTACTTTTCCCTGCAAAACTTCAGTTGGCCCCAGCTTGCCCTAGTGCATGGGGTTATTCCTCCCCAGTTTTAGGACTTGGTATTTTGCTTTCTTGATCTTCACCAGGTTCCCGTCAGTCCATTTCTCCAGGTCACTGAGATCTCTGAGCAGCAGCATAACCATCTGATGCATGGCCCATTCTTCCCAGTTTTGTAGTAACTGCAATCTTGGTGAGGGAGTTTCTGTCCCATCATTCAGGTCATTAACAATGATGTTAAACCGTATTGGTCCCTGAGGTACCCATTAGCAACTAGAATCCAGCCGGGCTTCAGGCAACTGATCACACTCCTTCGAGCACAGTAGTTCAGCCAGTTTTCAATCCACCTCACTGTCCACTGATCTAGCCTGTACTTCATTAGTTTGTGTATGAAGATTTCATGAGAGACAGTGCCAAAAGCCTTATTAAAGTCTAGATAAACAATACCCACTGTTCTTGCCTTGTCTGCTAGGCTAGTAATTTCATAGGTTATCAGGTTGGTCAAGCACAATTTCCCCTTTGTAAATCCCTGTAGATGACTCCCAGTCACTCACTTTCATGTGTGTAAGATGCTAGAAAAACATTTCCAGGATTTTATCTATCATATTCCCAGGACTGAGGTGAGGATGACAGGTCTCTAGTTCCCCAGATTCTCCATCATGCCCTTAAGTGAAGTGATTCTTTCTCCATTCCTCATAGCCTCTCCCAATTCCATTGTTCAAGGACAATAAAGAGTGACATCACCAGATAGTACCAGCTCCTTCAGCAGGCATGGGTGCATCCCATCAAGTCCCATAGACCTGCATATATGTCCAAGCTATTTAAAATGTTTCCTGTCCTCCACTAATGCCTTCCTTTTTCCAGGCTTCCCATATGTCTCAAGGGCCTGGGATTCCCAAAAGCCAACATTACAAATAAAGATCAAGGTGAAGGAGGTACTTTTGCCTTTTTCATGTCATTTAACACCATGTCCTGTGCCCTATTTTGCAGTGTACCCACATTTTCTTGAGTTTTCCTGTTGCTGCTGCTATTTCTCCAGAAGTCATTCCTACTGACCTTTAAATCCCTTGACCGACTCAACTCCAGATGGGCTTTGGCTTTCCTAACCTCATCCCTGCATGCTTAGACAGTATCTTTGCATTCCTCCTGGGTCATCTGTTGCTGCATCCACTGCTTGTATGCTTCCTTTTTAAGACCTGAACTTCATCGGGAGCTTCTCACTCATTCACACCAGCCTCCTGACACGTTTGCTTGACTTCCTGGCATAATGGGATGGAACATTCTTGAGTTTGGAGGAGGTCAATGTTTACATTGTGCTATAAAATAGTTGGGGGCTACAGTTCTCAGCTTTGATCAGGTGCACGTGACTCACAGGTGTTCAGAGACAAGGTAAGTTACACAAAATGGGAGCCTGATTTGAAATGGCATTGCTGTCCTCTTTGGCAGCAAATTCTGACTTCAGCTAAACCACAGCTAGCTGGATTTTCCATCAACAGCTTGGGTTAAGTCACATGAGGGTGGAAAACCTCATCTAGATTTACAGAATTGATGTATAGACACTGTGAACTGGAGGTAGGAGAACGCAGCTGAAAGGGAAGGGATGGGAGATTTCAAGTTGGGCCTTAACATTTAATTTTGTAGAAATTTTACCTTTGTGCTCAATTGACTGATCAGCTATCTGCATAAAACTGAATATTTGAGTGCACAGGAAAGTTAGAAGACCATCACTAGATACGGTTGTAAGTAGTATATAACACACACATGTTGTTTCTTTAGATATCTATGCCCTCAGATATTTGTATTTATTATATGGTACCTTCAAGTATCCAGTGCACTTTGTGTTAAAGCTATAAATGCCAAACAGAAGACTGTTTGATGTAATTAAAGGAATCTTTCTTGGTAATAGTATTAAATTAGCTTTCTTGAGTAGGGATGCAAAGAACAAATTAAACGCCAATTCAGTCTCTAAAAAAATCACTCTGACTTGGTATAATGTCTAATGAGGGAGTGCTCAGCTCAGTGGGCAGCCCATTCAAAGAGACTTTGGCCTCAAGTAGCTAATTTTCTCCTTATTTTTTGCTTGAAAACAGAAATAATTATCTAATAACTGACATTCAACCACCAATTAGTTTTAGCTTGTATATATTTGCTTTTCTTAAACATTTAATGATTTTCACGTGATATGCACACAGCTAACAAGCTTCTCACTTCCACTAAGTATATATAAGCTTAAAAAGTAAAAAAAAACAACAAACAACCCCTAAAAAACCAAACCAGAAATATAATAAAGACACTGACATAAGCAGGAAGCTTTTGTTAAAATATGCAGTATACAAGTTAGAAAATTCCAAGCTGTCTTTAAATTTAAACTCAGTAGTATTTGAGGTCTTATTTTTGTCTAGACTCAGTTTAATTACAATGTAAGTCCAACTCAACAGTCAGTTTCAGAAACACTGTTGACCAAAGGAAAAGCATAATCTTTCTTTTATTACATGAACCATTTACTAATGTATATAGAACTATGTAACAGGTAGCAAAGGAGTCATTACAAATATGTGGCCACTAAGATAGGTGCTTATTAAATGTAAAGGGAGCAAAATGGTGAAATAAAAATTAGACTGGTCACCTCCTCAGTCTCTGAAATGCATCCTTTTTCCAACCAGCATACTAGATCAATAACTAGAATTTTTTATTCATTTTATGATATATAGTTATTCTGCAGTGATAATTTTCAAAATGTGGGCTTCTTGCCTTTTTAAGGTTAAGTTCATGGTTGCAACACTATTTTTAAGAGAGCAAAGCAGACATGCTGAAAACAATAGAACAGCTAATATTAAAATACATAAAACCAAGTTAAGCGCAACCAAGTTAAGTGAACAAAACCAAGGTAAGTAGAAAGCAGTAATGACAGGACTGCTGTTAAAAAAAAAAATCTTTTAAAATTTTATTCTGAACTGTTGTGAGTAAATAATTCACAACATATGCAGGACGAATACATTTAGAAGAAGGAAATAAGAACCACAAAATAATCTCTGACTGCCACATGTTGACAAGAAAATTTTTGTCCAGACAATATCTTCCTTTCACTGCCAAGTAGCACCAGACAACAAAGAAACTGGAGAAGAAAACAACCAGTTGAGAATCTCCCCCTAGAAGTAGTAGTCTCCAAATACCTCAGTTCTCCAGCTTTGTAAACTTGAGGTTAGTGAACTATCACAAAAATCGCAAAGGGCTTATAGGTCTGACAAGTTTCTCTTGCACCATTTTCTTGACCATGACTGTATGTATATATAAGCAAATAAATTTCATATGCACATTTACTCACAGGCCTATGGAGGATTGAAATTCATTTACATCTACTACAGAACCTACATAGGTGATCCAAAATATAATAAGCAGCTCAATAAACTTTTTTGTTTACATAAAGAAAACATAAAAGTAGATATACATTAGAAACATTTATCTACCTCATTGTTACCTTATGTACAGCTTGTTTTCTTATCAAATTGAGCCATTGCTACACATCAGTAATCCTTACTTGGAACACATTATATCTTAGTAATAGCTTTAGATCTTCTGTTTAAATATATACTGTAAAAATCCTAAAAGACAGTCACTGAGTATTGACTCATGAAAGAAAGATTTAGATGGCTTCTTTGCAGTAATGTTGAATTTAACAAACCTTGTAGTTTGACAATAGTTGGAGACAGGGTTGGAGATGGATGATCAGCACTGTTTCTGCAGAATTCTTACAATTTTTAGATATTTGCTCAAGAACCTAGACCAACTCTAAAAATGCAAACAGCAGCGCAAACTAATATATGTTCAACCATTGATTTCACTGAAGTATCTTCTTTCTCATCAGCACAGTAGATATGCTTAGTAGAGAAGAGACAGCACTTTCTGATTTATATAGTTGACTGATAATGAGTGAAGGAGTTTCATCAGTCACAGTTGATAGTGGTGACTTCTTTACTGATTTAGGTAAATTGAATGCATGTGCCAATTTCCTCATTAAGTGACTCAGCCTCAGTCTAAGGCTCATGATAGAAGATTCTGATTTAAATACCTCTTGCAAGTGTAAATGAATTTTTTGTGAAGCTACTGACATTAAGATGCTTTTACAGACAGGAATTTGTCAGACTACATTAATGCTTTGTTTGATCAAGGCAGATAGGAATGCTACGGTATTCAGAAAAAGCTGCAATCTTAATTAGTCAAATAATTGGTTAAAATAATTCAATCTTTTGATTCCATTACTGCTTTTTACTTGCTTAATAATTTTGGCATCTACACAATGACAGTTGTGGTACAGTGTTCTTTCAGATACAACATCTATTCTAGAATGTCTTTATTTCACATAAGCCTATATAAGACTTATGAATAGAAAGGTTTGGCAACGTTTAAGACTTCAGCAGTCAGTCTATTGCTTTTTCTAGCATTTAAGGACAAAATATTGGCATGAGTCATGATCAGGGCATTCCTCCATGTCTGCCATCCATCTCCAGCCCCTCAGGATGCTATGACCCATCCCTCTGGGCTCTTCTGTGTGGAGTACAACCTACTAGAATAATGCCATGGATTTGGAGAGGAGGTCTGCATGTAATATGCCTCCAGAGATCTCATTTTAAAGATGTCACAGGTCATTTTTCTGATGTGATTCGATGGTTTGATATCGCTGCAACTTTTTTCTGCAAGAGCTTCAGAACTAGTTTCTCCCATATTTTTAAGTTATAAGCACTTAAAGGAGAAAAGAAGCACTGAGTTAGTTTTCATAGGCAAGGAAGGCATCTGAACTTTCAGAAGAAATTGTAAGCTTCTACTCACCTAGATGCCTAGTCAATTCCCTGATCTTAAATCTCTTGCCAAGTCAGATTTTCTGAGAAAGGAAGAGCTGTAGCAACTGCCTCAGATCTCTTTCCAACAGAGCCAGGAGATGATTCAGATACTGTGCAGTACTTGTATAGTGGTAAAACAGATTTTCTCATTGCTTTGAAAGCTGCGTTCGCTGGTGAGGAGCATAAGTCCAGCATACACTGCCAAGGATCCAGAACCCACACCCACTTTGAACTTCAGAGAGTCTTCTAATTAAGCTTATCCCTATGTTTTTCTAAGCACTGGATTTATTCTTTTTAAAATCTCATATATGCCCATGTAGGCATGAATTTTCTCAAACACTCCACATCCCATGTAATTCTTCCTACTACTTCTGTCAACTAGTTAACCTCCAGTGTGTGATACTGACATCTAGACATCCTTTTAGGGGGTAGGGCTGGGTTTTGTACTTCCTAGCACGTCCTTTGACTCAATTCCAGTTTCTTTCTTTTTCAGTTTGTCTTAAATGTGTACAAAGAAGCTTTTGCAGCTATACGAAGCACACACTGTCCTACCTCTCTGGATACTTTTGGTCAAAATGGTAGGTAGCAATAATGAAAACAGAAGCTTCTAGAGGCAGACTTCATAAGGGAATCTTTCCAATTATTTCACCAACCAGTGAATAATCATGCATTTAGAATGCAGTTGTTTTGTGCATATTTCTGATTCAAATTTATACTGAGTCCTTGTAAAATTTTAATTGTGGTTTCATTTTCCTGTCCAGGGCTTTTATGAGCATTTTCCAGGAGAAATACTTATGTGATATTTCATATAACTTGGGTAATTTCTCAAGCAACATTTATTATATGTGAGCTATTGCAACTAGGCATTTATGACATTTGCACATGACTCCATGCTTGGAAGTACAGTCTTACTCTTATTCGATCCTAAAAAAAACCCCATTAATTTTTCACATTGTTTTCTCTAAATGTATCTACTATTATATTTTACATACAGTACCAGTGAACTGTATAGACTAATAAGAACAAAAAATGCTGGCAGAACTCAGTTTTATAAAATGGAAGAGGCATCCATTAAGACATTACCAGCATTTTAAAATTTCAGATAATTTAGAATGGATTCTTTAATCTGCCTTACTGAGACTGTCACTGGAATTTGGAAAAGGGAAAGAAGAAAAATCTGGGTAAGGCTCAACACCAATTTATGTGGCAATGCTTCAAAGAGAGTCTTATTGTATGTTTGTGGAGGTAAGAAGTCAAAACACACAAATATCTAACAAGTGTTTTATAGTCCTTATGGGTAGGTGGCAGTAAAAGAGGCATGATAAATCAATAGAACAAATTGTCAGGCCAGTAATATGGCTTGCATTGTGCTGCATCTCATTAAATGCAGCAACCATTGAGGAAAGCTATTACAGCATTCACCACTGTTAATAGGATGTACTACCACAATTAGTCTGCTGACAGAGTATATAGTCTGCAATTTCATTACCCCAGAACATTTTTACGTGTAAGAGAATTTAGCACACAAATTTCTGATAGCTACCGAACCTTGAAAACTTTCCTAAAATATTTTTGTAGTTTGATATAAAGATGACCTTTGAAATCTGGCTCTGTTTCAGATAAACCTGATCAGTAGCAAGATCCAAAGCTGGTGTTTTATTGATATTTAAGCCAATGCATTTGATAAGACCTTTGATTAAATCCAGAAAACTCAATGTCAAGTTCAAGTGCTGGTTGGAGAAAGTGCCAGTTTCTAAATACTTTTCTGAAAAAACAGAAGGGAATTTATTTGGTGCATCATCATTTAAACAGGTTTACATCTCACAGCAGCTCCTAATTTGAAGACTATGAATAATCTGTAACGTGGGTGTGAATTTATATGCCACAGGAAAAAGGTGACATTTTGGTTTTATTTTGATATGGAATATGTTTAAGGAAATTTCAGGAAAATGAATTTAATGAATGTCATAGTGCTCATTTTAGCATACCTGTGCTTTTAAAATATTTTAATTAAAAATAATTTCCTACTTGTTTTAACTACTGTTTAGTAATGTTTGGACTCTGATCTCTAGGTGTGAGGTTAAAGCCTGATACAGTTTTTTGCGGTATTTCTCTGTAGAGACATTCCATCTCTGTCCATATCTGAAGATTTCCAGCAGATTTGAGAGCTTTAAAACACTAAAATCTTTTCCTGAAAAGACTTTTTATTTACATTGATTCTTTGCTCCCCTCCTGCCCATGGTCCAAGACCCCATTTCAGCCCCATGGGGCTCTCCCCACATGCACATAGTCCAGGACCCACATAAGCCCCCAGTGGCCACCAGCCCCTGTTCCAGTGATCCCCCAGCAGAGCCAGTCTCCAGCTCTCTACAGCCTGGCCTGGCCTGGCCATGAGTCCTGTTGAGCTGGGCCCACCTGCGGGACATGTCCCAGCCTGGCAGATGGGCAATGCTCAAGGGCTGGGGCTGCCCTGGCTTCCCTGCTCCTGGATGGGGATGGGATGGGCCCTGGCTCCAAGTCCACCCCAGGGAAGCATGTGCTGCTGCTGGCTCCCAGCCCAAGGGAGCTGCTAGCCCTCCCTGCTCCCTAAAAGAAAGTATACTCTACTGTTCTACAATCATTATTAATATTATGCCAGCCTTTTTCTCTGTGCAGTATCAGGTTTTAAAAATACAAGAATAGCTCCAACTCCTTCATTTAGCTGTTCAAGTTTTTCATGTCTACCACATGAATGTCTTGGTGTCTTCCCAAGTAAATGCACCTGTGGATGAGCTTATCAGCTCTCTCACAACCTTCCAGACAGATAAATCCAAACCCCATATCAGCGTTATGTTTCACAGGTGAGAAACGTGAATCGTCTGCCTGCTCTCCTTTCTTCCCCTGAGCAGACCCAGCCTCACCTACTGATCAGTGTCATCCTTTCTTGGCCATGAGTCTCTGGCTTAGTTTCCAAACCTCTTTATGGAGACTAATCCCGCTGTCCAATCTTCCATTACCGCCTACCAGAGGAACAGACTTCTCCCTCAGAAATTAATTTCCCACTAATGATTTTTTTGCCCCTGTCACACCTTTGCAGTCACACACTTCCTCAGGACACTCCTCTCCCTTCGCAGTCACTGTCTAAACCCAGAAATGTATGCAGCTGCATCACTGCTTCTCTGAGGTTCCTGTTTATGGGCTTATCAGGAAACCCCCCAGATCATGCCAGTTCTGTGTCTCATGCCTTCACTACCTACTCCATCCTGCAGATCAGCTCCAGCCCTCGCTTGGCAGCTGTTCTCACCAAATCATCCTACCCTTGCTCCTAAACAAAAACACACTGTCCACATGGCTTTTTCCCTCGAGCTACCCCCACATTCCACCCTGAACACTGCAGAGTGTTCTGCACTCCTTTTATTCAAACCAGACTGAAGAGTCTTAAAAATCAAATACTTCTTCTGAATGAAAGTTTGAACATATTTTAAGAAAACACGTAATGCAAGGGAATAGTACAATCCTTCCCCCAAAACTCCCAACAAAACAAAACCACACAGATGCACCCATACAGAACAAAAAAGCAAACAAACTTTAACTATTCCTGAGAAAAACCCAACAAAGTCCTGTTTTATTACCTCGATAGGAATTTTAAAATGTTAAAATACCTGCCAACTTTCTTTGTTTCTTTAATTGCAAATTTCTTATTAGAAGCATAAGATTGCTGAATATGCATGAACAGCATGTAGGTTGCAAGAATAGGACATTATGATTTGTTTGTGATACATTGCTGGTTTGCAAAATGCTTGGGAAGAATCTTTCAAACAGAATGAAAGGACTCAGTAAAAAGCTGGTTCCCTTTTGTGAATAAAGAAAGCACATTGCGATTACAAAGAAATACTGTGACAATTTTAGATAAATGGTGAAAATCACATGAAATAAATAAAATGGATTGGTCTGCTTTTAATATATTTAGCTTGACTTTTTTTCCCTCCTCTTTAAGAAAGAAAAGGCAGCTAGGGTCAAATATTACCTAGGATCAGATATTAACTATAATTTGTAAGCAAAACAAACTAATTGAAGTTGTGGTTTTATACACAAGGCTCTGAAATCTCACTCTCTAACCTTTACATGGATTTACAACTCAGTAATGCGCAGTAAATACAGCCTCCACTTAATGAAGCTGGATCTTTATATTTTTAACACTCATTTGGAAAACCAATTAACTCTGGCTCTATTGAACAACTTGAACGGGAAATAAATCAAATGTTAAAACATTGGCGAAGAGCTAGACTTTCTGTAATTAGACTACTGATGTGCCCAAGGTTGACTGTGTGGTGTGCAGCAGTATAGATTGAAAACTTCAACTGTCCAAAGCAATTAAAATTGTACATGTTCCCTTGTTAAGCATGTGAACATCTAGCAAAACTATTGTATCATATTTATCCTTCAAATTTGGGTTCAAGTTCTTTATGATTTATAAGAAGCATAATATTAATTCTTCAATCTAGAAAACTAAAACAGTCCTTCAGTTTTAAATTACATTCAACACAAATATTTTGCAGGAAAGGTATAGTCTGTTAGGTGGGAGACTGCAAAAATTTCTTAGACAACATTAACATGTTCAGTGATTGCATGTAGTGTTTTCAAAGAAATTGGAATTTATTATGGCAAGTCTCACAGTGTATTTGCTACGACTTTATTTGCTCTTCTATATTACTTGCATGTATAAAAGAAAACATTATTCAGCCTCGGGAGCCACAATCACAGCATTCAGTGTTTCTCCAAATGTTCAGTATTACCTCTAGACTTTCACTATTTGGACTGTTCCTGCCTTAAAAGAAAAAAAAAGCAGATGTGGGAATAAAGTAGAACACATACTCTTATTGTGACTATCATTGACTGTCAGGGATCCTGATTTGGCTTAGTTGGTGGTCTGAATCATTCATCTGTTCCTGAAACTTAGACTAAAAAAATAAAAATAATAAGACAGGTGTCTATAATGATGGAGTCTCATTCGCGAAGCCTAGCCATGATGAGATACAATCCTTAATAATTTAAACATGGAGCGATGTCCTTACTTACTACATCCACTACAGAGTTTCTTGGTGTGCACATATTTCATCTTGAATACTAGTTACAAATTTTAGTTAAAGATAATACAGGTGTTAATAAACTCTTAGTAAAAAGCCACATGACCTGCAAGTTACATTCTAGAGAAACATCTCATAATGACAACACAGTACTACCACAAACTATTTCAAGCACTGGAGTTAAAAACAGAGAAATAAATTTCATAAGTGATCGAAGAATTCATTATAAATGAAATTCCTTTCAAATTCAGGTTCAGGCTTGCAGTGACTACTGTGATTAGATATATGAGAAATCCATGGGTCTATACATGGTATATGAGTACTTAAAACCAAGAAACTCTCTCTTAAGGGCCATTACCATGCTGTTGTACTTGGACTCTGATGTGCTCAGAGCATCTGGCTAGGTGGCTAGGTTCCAAACAGTTGAGTTTTCAAGAGAAAGAGTAAAATTCTCTGGCAGCCTTATACTGAACTGTGGAAATGGAGGACTAGTCCCTGCCCTTGGATTGAGGCTGGATTAAACACTTCTTCAAAAAGTGGTTACAAGCACTTTTGATAAATTTATCAAGCTGGGGATGGTACCCTATCCCAGGGAGATAATAAACAGAACACTCAGCATTAAAGAAATGCAATTAGAAGCCCATCTGATGCAACCTCAGTAGGTTTCAAGGTGCATTGCAAATGAAAACATAATTAAAAGTTTTGAAAAAGATTAAGAGAAAACACAACACAAGTTTATGAGAGGTATACTATACTTCAGTAGTAAAGACATAGAGTAGATGAACTAAGACATCCCTTTCACTGCAATGCTTCAGTATATTGGACAGGCATCAGGTACAGGCAACTAAAGGTACCAGTTACATCTGGTTCACATTTTCCATAGTTTCTGCAAAATTGCTGGTACTATATACCTACCAAAACTTATGTTTGTTTCATTTTAATAGATTTGGCATAATTCAGAGCAGCTTTGAGATAGTCTTAATTTCAGTTACTTGAAAATGAATGAATAAGCTGCTTATATCCTCCCTTAGGGGATGAAGAAGACAGATGGTCTAGGGATGCTTGCTGGGAAACTTTCAGCTGGTTGCTCCTTTAGCACTTGAACAAAGGTTCTCAAATTATTTTTTAGAGTCTACTAAAATGCTTGCATGGGTAAATATAGGCAATCTCACATCAAATCTCTTGAAGGCACTGTTATATATTTAAGATCTAGCATAGAAAGGGAGAAACTTTTCAATACATGAAAAGTTTCATTCAAAGCTGAAAACATTAGTTATTGGTGAATAGAGGAGAAAATCAGGCTTGAAACAGAAGCTTTAAACACTGTAATTATTAATCCTATGAACTATTTACAAAAGGTAGGAAGCTTGCCTAACAGGCTAAGATTTTATTTCTGAGAAGTCTGGACAAATATGGATAACTAAGATAACAGGCAAAACTCGACGTATAAGAAAAAAAGCCTTTTTGCAGACATTAATAAAGTGTTTCAGCTTCTTCTTCCATGTGCTTTACCGAAACGATCAAAGAACCTAAGCAAGGCTTGATTCCACTTTTCATAGTGTACAGCCGAACATCATTTCATATACAGCTGTTTCGACTGTGGGCATCAGTTTTCTCCATGTTCTCTGCATACTAAGTGATTATAAAATAGAGATGTAAACATTTTTGGCAGTTTATTCTTATGAAATTTTGCTTTAGTAAAAGATCATATGAATTTTCTGACAGTTTATATTATTTTTAACTCACTTTGTTCAGAAACCTTCCCTAAGTTATGAGTATCACTTCCTTTCTCAATATTCAAAAACCTCATTTTTCTGATAGCTCAGCCTCTAAAAATATCAACTGTCTGCAAGTAAATAAAAAAAAGAGCTAATTGTAATAATTTTGCTAACATAGCCATGGGTTATTTCACAGACTTCTTGTATCCGATACTCATACCTGTTTAGTATTTGATTCTTAAATTCTGTTGCAGGCTAAACTCAAGCGTTATTTTCCTAAGAAGCAACCATATAATCTGTGAGAATTTTATGTGCTTCATATCTAAATTTTAGACAAATTTAAAATTTATCCTTTCAAATGCATTTTTGCATTAATTGAAATAATTAAAAATATCCAAATATTCTCATTTTCACCCTTCAGTGCAGTAGCTGCTCTGAGACAGGAAAAATAATTCTAAGATGATTTTAATTATTTAGTAGCTCATCTATAGTAACAACTTTAATTAGTGCCTGTACACTACCAGGCAAAAAGTGAAAAAATCAACTTATTTTGTGTGTCCTTGGATTCCCAAATTTCAATAGGCAATGATTAACACTAAATCGTAATTTTTTTTTTTTTAGACTATGACTCATATCTTTAGTTAAATTCTCTGTCCACTGAAAGACATTTCAGTTCCTCTATTCTAATTTTTTTACTTTTCATTCTTGGTTATTGAAATTCATAGATTTTAGTTTTGACAAAGGCCCAGGATATTACCTCTTAGTTTTAGTTATGTGAGATAATTAGCTTGAAAGCACTCTTTTACATATCTTGTTCCCTGAGAAAAAATGAAATTTTCACAGACAATTTGGCCCATGAAAGATTTGAATTGCACTTCTGTGGAGTTGCTACGGAAACACATCTATTCATCTAAAGGTGTGTTCAGAAATGTTAGAAAAAATCAGACTCACAAGAATAGTTACCAATAATCACTATCAAAATAAAAATATGCAACAAAAATCACAGGGCTTTATCCTTTGTCCAGTATTATTTAGTATTTTATTCAATTACTTGGGTGGAGTTATTAAATATACAATTGAACAGATGACTCAGATGAAATGATAATGCAAATATGTTGAAAATTCAAATTTATAACTTGAAAGACATCTTGATATATTGGACATAATGTTTAAAATCTTTTTTCTAAAGCATACCTATGAATTTCAGGTTTTTATAATAATATCTGCTTAAATAAAAGATTACATACATTATGTGGTATCTTAACTAGTTCAGGCTTCATTCCTATCAGAAGTCTTTTATCACGATTAATATTTTTATCTTCCCTCCTACTGTAAATGCATGTACTATTTTATTGTTGATTTAAAGAAAATAAGCAGACCCTTAAAAATGGCTGTAATGACAGATGTGAGAACACAAATAGTATCACTCAGAGGAAGAAGAGGAGGGAAAGGAGAAGTAAGTGAGAGGTACACTGTCTCAGGACATGAAAGATGCAATATAAAAGATTATGCCCTTAGAAGCAAAGATTAGACACTTCCAATTAATATGAAAGTACACAGAGAGAAGAAAAGGATTGAAGCAGTGGGATGATACTGTTGAAGATGTTAGAATATTTATTAAAAGGATCAGCATAGCAAATCCAATTTTAACTTGTACCATATTGCTGAATGAATTAAAACCATGTAGCAAAAATACATTATTCAGAATGTCTGATGCAGAAAATGATTAATTCAATTCACATTTAGTATACTAGCAGGGAAAGCTGATTTAAAATAAAGAATAACTTATGAATCAATGTTTTAAGTCATGTTTTGCCATCTTTCTTCAGTGTATGTGAAATGACTGGAACTTCTATCAGAGTTTGCACCTCTTTCCATGATGAAAAACTTCTGGTAATAGTGAAGAATTAAAAAAATATATTAACAACCCTCTCTTCCCCCAAACCCCTTCATTCTTCTACAAAAAATTGTAGATACATTTAAAATTGCAACCAAAGGGTGGGAAAGATAGAGAAATCTCAGCTGAAGCAATTTCAAAACATTTTTATGAAGTGGTTAGGTTTTACAAAAAAATGCCTCTAAGACACTAAAGAAGAAATGGAGCAAGAAAATTTGTAAGGTGAGATAGGCAAAAAAAAGGAAAGAAGGGGAAGTATACAGGAGTATCAGTAGAAAAGAAGAGAAAAAAAGAGCAAATTATATAATTAATATTTACTTTTATTCTTTTAGAACTTCAGATTCATATTTGAGATATCTGGGATAGCTCAAACCTTATAATATATAGTGCAACATAGCTTAGAGCATGACCTTCTTCCTACCCAAGAGAATGACATTAACAAGAACTACTTTTTTCTTTAATATGAAACCAGAAGTTGAAGAACAGACAATATTTCCTCTCCATGAGGGCCATCAAGCAATAGGTTGATGTATCAAGGGAAATAAATGAAACTGCACCACTTAGTGGTATTCTAAAGAGCTAATCAGACACAGCACTTGATCGCCTGAAGTGAGTTATAATGTTCTATGAACAGGGAAGTCTAGAGCAAATGACTGAAAAAAAAATCAGCTTCCTTAAATTTTATTCAATATTGGTAGTGGATAGAATTTTGGTTTATATTTCTAGATTATTCACCCTACCCACTGCATTCCCCAGTGAAAATAACGTTAATGCTTGCTACAATCACTGAAGAGAATCAACTCTTGGACCATGTCAAGTGGCTTAAGGGGTAGGGGATTAATTGGGACATCCCTACACCTCTCCACCAACACCTCGAGAAGACCAGGGAGGTACAATGAGTGCATGTCTGCAGGTAGAAGGGCCTCAGAAGGCTTGTTCAGCATCCCAGATCTGATCCCAAGAGTGTGCCAGTAAGTCATCTGTCCCTAATCATCCTGAGCAGCATGAACAATGCCAAGATAGCTTCTGCAAACAGAAAAAGAGGTTAAAAGTCGTTCCTAAATGCGTTTATCAATAAAGAGCAGAAAGGATGTATTTGTACAGATTTTTCAAACAGTTACCGAATGTGATTTAAAATAACCAAACAGATGTTAGCTGTGAGGTTTATATCAAATGCTAATTTCTTTCAGAGACTTAGAACAATGCTTATTTTTTAAAATAAATAACCTTTTCTTTACCACAGACTATAAAATACACTTAGAATTCATGATTATGTGTGGTATTTATATTTAACTACCAATTTAGTGACAGGTCCATTTCTCAAGGTTGTAGCAGCACAACCATTCACAATGCTGACATGAAGTTCTGTAAAAGTGCCTTTCACGATGACCCATTATTGAGTTATTTAACAACGAGTTATTTTCATGTCTTGTCAATATTCTGTTGTTACATTTAAAGTGGATTTTAAAAATGGATTGCTTTTTGGAAACAATAAACTAATGTTTTCAATAAATTAATGGAAATACTAAATTACTTGGATTTTAGAAGTTGTCTGCTCTTTGGAAAATGCAATCAGCAATTTTAGGCTGTTAGTAATACCAATAACATACTAGAACAGCTTGTCAGAAAACCTGTGCACCTTCTCCACTGTACTTATCAGTCACCTATCCAAAATGTTTGGACCATCCACTAAACAGGCGGAGAAAGCGGAAATGAAATGGCGTTAAGTGTCAAAATCAAGATGACTTGGAAAAAGTACCAACGGTATTTGTTCAAGGCGTGATAAATTGGGTTTGCATGGCCAGGTTTTGGTAATGGAGGGCTTCCATGAGAAGCTGCCAGAAGCTTCCCCCATGTCCTACAGAGCCAATGCCAGATGGCTCCAAGATGGACCTGCTGCTGGGCAAGGCCAGTGATGGTGGAAGTGCCTCTGAGATAATGTAGTTAAGAAGGAGGAAAAAAAAGAGAAAAAAAAAGATGTAGAACAGAGACTGAGAATATGCAACAGAAAGAACTCTGAAGACACCATGGTCAGCAGAGAAGGAGGGGAAGGAGGTGTTCCAGATGCTAGACCAGAGATTCCCCTGCAGCCCATTATGAAGACCTCCCGAGGAGGAAGGAGGAGGAGAAACAAGATGTGATGAAGTGACCACAACCCACATTCCCCATCCCACTGTGCAGATTGGAGAGAGAAGGGAGAGGATTTCAGAGTGAGGTTAAGCCTGGGAAGAAGGAAGGGGTGGGGAGAAGGTGTTTTAAGATTTGGTTTTATTTCTCATCATCCTACTCTGATTTGATTGGTAATAACAAGTCGAGCCTGTTTTGCCAGTGACAGTAACTGATACATCTTTCCCTGTCCTTATCCCAACCCATGAGCTTTTCATTAAAGCTTCTCTCCCCTGCCCAGGTGAGGAGAAAAGTGATATAGTACTGAAAGAAAATACTATGTACTGAGAGAACTGCCCCAGATGGCTTCAGTAGTCAGAAACCATCATGGGCATACGGAAGTTGGGGTTAGGAAGTTTGTATCTCAACTCAAGAAAATTACTTTGGATGCTGTAGTTAACAACATACAGACACAATTTTTGTAGTCTGTGTTGCCTAGAGAAACAGAATTAAGGAGAAAAACATAAAAAACCATTTCCTGAAGGAAAAGGAAAAAAATGTTTGATAGTGACAGGGGGAATAAAAAAGAGCTAGGGAGTTGTTTTTTTTTTTAAATCTCAAATCTTGCAGGCTGTAAGAATTCTGCTTACATTGAGTGGCACTTGCCTTGAGGATGCACTTGCTGGCAGCTTTCTCAGTAGCTGTATTCAGCAGTATTCAGCTTGTCTGAGGCAAGGAAATAACTTATGCACCTGAGGAGCAATAGCTCTCCTCTACAGACATCTTTGATAAACAAGATTAATGTTTTTTCATAACCAGAAAAAGTATCTTCAAACCCCAACTTTCCAGAATAGTCTATCACCAATTAAAAAAAGAGGGTTATAACTGTAAGCAGCACATGGGCAGTAGGGTTAATAACAAAAATGCTCACACAGTGAAAGGAATTTCAGCCACTAAACAGACCTGACAGTTGATATATAGAATGTATCACTAAGATGTAAAGCCCTGAAAATCTCGAGCATGGTCATGCAGGGTTCAAGGGAAAATAAGTGCTGTCATAAACACTACCAGCACTTTCTACAGGACAATCCTGAGAAAATTTACTTAGTATTTCACATGCAAACACAAGCTTTTCAAATGTTCTGAAAGCCTTAGAAATTAATTCTGACCAATGAAAATGACAGCAACAACACCAGAGAGATGTCTAAAATTATCTGAAAAATGTTAACTTCATAGCAAGTAGCTAAACTGAGATGATTTATTTCTGGGTATTAATATCTACCTGTCAGCATTCAAATTGTGGCAATTTTATGAGTTAGAGAACTTTCAAATGTTGTTTATCTATACTTCTCAAAGACATTTGATTTAACTAATTTACAGTCTGGAGAAGAAACTCTGTTCAGTAATAAATAAAGCATTTTAAGCTCTACATATCCTAAACCTCATGATTAACCTTTATCTTGAGACAAAAGCATTACTCAATTGCAAATGAGACAATTTTTATTGTTCAGAAATACAAACTTACAAATATATTTGTAAGAAAGTTGCTAATTAAGTCTGCCATCTACATAAAATCAAACCTGTTATCATCACTTACTGTTGAAGATATTTAACGAGTTACAGTCAGAATAAAAAACTACTGGTTGGGAAACTATTTATTTCCAGATATGCATAAATGTATCATCAAATTATTAAAGATACATAAACACAGCACATTTATTATACAACTAAATTTTATTATATTAATGGCTGTATAATCAACTAGAAAGTATAAATTTCCAAGTCTCTCCAAATAAATTAAACAAAAAAGGGGGAGGGGAGAATAGACCATCAAGTTTATGGAAAACCACGATTCCCTTGGATTTTAGTGACAGGTTTTCCTGCATGGCAAATATGGAACAAAGCTGTAATATGGATAACTTGGAGCACAACTGTGTCAAGTGTCTTCACTACCCTTAATCACCGAGGATTCTGGGGATCTGAAGAATATTTCACTAATGGTCTTTTGTATTATACATGTTAGGGTCAACTGGATATTTGCTTAAAGAAGAAAATTAAGTAAGAGTAAATCCTATTACATAAACCTTGCTTGCTTTATAATGCCTTATTAAGTAAGGGTAAATAGGATTTATGCTAATCCCAAATTTATACCATTAATCCTATTTTACAGCGCATTTATTTCTGAGCTTTTTTTTCTCTTACTTACTACAGTCCTTTCAATATTTTCTGAGTTTACAAGACATTCATGTAATAAAATAGCAAGGGTAACTGCTTGGAATAAACTCTTTGCCCCGATCTACACAATTACAATTTGTATGGCCATTACCTGACACTAGAATGAATGATGAGCATTTGACAAAGACATGGCAATTTGTTAACATTGCCTGCTGGCTTGAGTGACACTTTTATATTACCTCTTTTTTTTTTCTCTCCTAGAGTCTTTTTAAAGCTTTGGTTTCTGATTAAATTCTAGGATGCACAGTTGCTGCAGCCTCTAAAATATTCTTCTGAAATAGCTTTGATAATGTTGTGTCATTAATATATTTTGGCATATTCTTTTCTACATACTGTACATTCCACTCTTTATAGCCCTCTGTTTACAAATCACTATTGCTAATAATGTTGCACAGCAATCAAAGGGCTGCTTATGTGCACAGTACATGGTCACTAGGTACAATACCATCTAAAACCAAATTAATCTAAACACTAACATACACTCATAACATTAATTATTCAGGATTCTTGGACAAGGCAGCTATGAATGATACAAAAAGCTGCAACAAGGGAAAGTACACCACCAGCCATTTTGGTTTGAAATTACCCTGCATTCTAGAAATCCCCTTGATGTAAATACAGCCTGCATTGCAGCTGCAATACATCACAGACTTTGCCCTTCCTCAAGGAATAGTCTATGGAGATGTGGTACTGTGTACACATATGCACACACTCTCCAAGGTGTGTGGTTGTTGTTCTGGAAGTGCTCATTTTTCCAGAGTTGCATGTTCATAGACCGTGCAATGCAACATATAATTTTTTTTGTAGACAGTGAACTTGCCTCTGATGGCAGGTAAAACTACAGTTTGGTCAAGGTCAGTGAGTCAGTTACCTCAAAGCCAGTCTCACTGACGCAATCATGTTCCTTTCCATGGAATTCCCCCACTTCACAATGGTGAACAAAAGCAAGCATCACCTGACACCTCTGTGGCCATTTCTCTGAGCCCTTCTTGATGCTTCATCTGCACAATTGCCTTTGCATCTCAACATTAGCTTTTGATGTGTTTTCAAGATGTATCTTCACATCATAAATATATCACAAAGTTCCCAGTGGCATCGTGTCCTTCCGAAGACAGGCAGGTTGAGGTTTTAACAGAATGGAAACCCTTCAGGGAAGTCTAGGATTTGTAGAGGAAAAGGTAATGACAACAGTAACCTCTCATAATTAATTTATGGCCCTTTTCATTACTTTTCTCACAGTAATTTTGACTGTGTCACGTATTGCTGAAAATTTCTTATTTTGCTAAACTTTATACCTTGCTAATGCTTTGCTTCATGATTATTTCCATAGACTTTGTTGTCACCATGCATCAAGTAATACTATGGCATCTGGCTCATGGCTTTTTAGTGTGGAGCAACCGCTTAAAACTAAACTATTCAGGAAAAATGAACCCTGTGGTTTTTTCTCATCTATTTTGTACAAGTATTGTTGTTTAATGCTCAAAATAATTTTCATATTTTTTCTGTAACAAAATCTATGGGTGCTTCTTTTTCCTACATCTATTAAAATGATACATTACTTTGATTACAGTCTGGTTTTTTTTTGGCTTTAGTATAAAACAAAGGAGAATTCATAATGAAGTTGAAGCCTTTTTTTTCCTAATATTCTGAGTATATTCATCTTGAAATAAGCTCAGTAAATCAAGCTCCTACATCTGCACATTTAAATAAAATAGTGCAGAGGCACACATTTTATTTGTGTGCATTATATCATAAGCTATATTTATTGTATATGAATTGTTGTCATAATTGGGATTCCGACTTGGACTTATGTTAATTGTATCCACCTTAGACAAGTAATTAAAAATCACAGTTTGTTCTTTTTTAGTTTGTTTCATTATAAAAAATAGACAACCCCAAAATAACTTCAGTTTAAACTCTTCTTCTTATAGTGAAGCTAATGCTTAACTGCCTGTGGCATTGTAAAGAACACAATCATTACAAGGAAAAAGAACAAATGCTAAACTACATCTTCTGTTTAAAAAGCATATGAGCAATTCATTGAAAACTAAACACTATAAATAGCTTCAGATTTAATAGTTATTTCTTTTAAAATACAGTTCAGCATGTAGGATGTCTAGTGCTAACAATGTTCTACCAAACACAAATAAGAAGTATGAAATATGAATAAAAATATTGCAGATAGACATCATATATGTCAGTAATGACAATGACAGGAGATATGGAGACCATGATAATGAGAAAGACCCCTTTTTCCTCCCCTATCCTGCAATAGTTACCTAATTACAAATCAGCAACACAGTAAAAATCCACAGAAAAAAAGGGCATATTTCCCTCAGTGATGATAAAATTTTACTGCAGCATTGTCTCTGTTTGACTTTTGACAGTTTGCAATGACTGTATGGACCACTCTCAGTTATGTTCTTTGCTCTACTCCATCACCACTCAGGGGTCCCCAAGGGCTTCTCAGGGCTCAAGAGGCAGAGGAAGGTGACTCTTAGATTTAATCTTTACAGAACATAAAACTGGTTAGTCTGCTCCAGTCTCCTCAACACAGAAAAGTTTGTTCCTCCTTGGAACTTTAAATCTGGAAATATAATTTCAAAGACACTAATACTGTGCTACAAACTGGAGTTCATAGTTACATACAGGGAGAAAAGCATTTCTGAATATACAAATATCAACACTTTGTATATGCCATGCCAATATTAATTTCCAACTGCCATTATTTGGCCAATACCCTTCTACATGGGTTCTTATTTTTGACTTAGTTAAGTATTCCAACTCTTCATTTTCTAAAACAGACTAATATAAAGTAATGGCTTAGTTTCATTATTGGCAACATCTCAGTGCATATTTCCGAGGACTCTACTAAATCACAATATACATTTCGTTAGTTGACAGCTTTGGGGTTGTATTTTATTAAAATGTTAAAATACCACCAATTTCTCTTTTAACCATAAAGCACCTTGTATGTACCATCAAAAGTGTTCTCTGTAGAAAATGTGTTCTTTGCGGAGAAAAAACACAGTTTAACACCTTCTTTGCATAATTTTTCCAACAGAAGATAGTTTTTATTAAAAAACAACAAAAAGCCCAAACAAAAATATCCAAGAAGGACTAAAATATAATTACATTTATCTCCATGTGACAATTGATGTACTGTCAATACAACGTGCTTTAGACTAATAAAAGTTGCAAAAGCAGCAACTCTTAGTAGTTACCACTGCACCCCAGCACTGGAGTGGTGCTGCATAAGGCTGTAGCATATAAGAGTGCTCCCCTTCTTGAGAAGTGGCAAGTTTGGACAATTATATAAAAGCACAAGAGAATTTAATTTACATACATGCCTAATAAGAAATCTGAAATCCACATAGAGTCAATAAAGAGAGACAATGATTGTGAAGAAAGGGTCTGGTTATTTGTTTCAAAACAGTATCCAAGGAAGTACATAAAGATAAGAATTATGGAAAAAAATATGCAGTAGAAGAAGTATAGGACTGTTTTCACCTCTGAAAAATAATAATTTTATGCAACCATCACAAACAGTCTCAATTCTCATTTCTGAATTTAGCTGTAATAAATCCATGCTCTCACTGGAACTGTTCCACATTTACAATACTGTGAGAACAGAAATCAGACTCCAGCTATTTCATTTATATTATTTCATTCATATTATTTCATTGGCAAAGAATCCCCCATCTCTGCTCTATGCTCTCTCAGATTATGTTCAGCAGCTATCAGCAGTGGTAACTGGTAAACTAACATCACTATAACCAAATGTTTTCACATATCTATGAATTATTACAGATGTATTGTCTGCAAAGCATGTCTACTGCAGTGTAATGTCAAAAGGCAACAATTTCTCTTTTAATGAGAAAATATAATACCACAAAGTGGTCTCCACAAGTCCATGTTTGGACTAAAAAACATGCTTCGTATGCTTTCATAGTTTCTACCCACAGAAGTCCTTCCTCCCTTATTTCAGCCCTGTTCATTTTTTGGCACAAAGGCTATAAGATTGTAAATGTTTTGCGATGAATATTTTTTTGTGATACATAACTATACTCTCAGTGTATCACAAGGGACTTTTGCATTCCTTGAGTACTACTAGAACTCAAAACCATTTATAATCTATGTTGATGGTAACCTGTCTTATGCAAATATCCATGTGCATAAACCAGAATTTTGCCAGCAAAGTAGCAGAATGGCTGTATGCTGGAAAAAAGGGCTACTTTCACTAATGAAGAAGAAATGTAAGCTTTTGATCAAAAGATCTTGCAGAGTCTTTGTACAAAACGACAGGTGTTATTAGGTCCTTCATCACCACTTTCAAGTGCCCCTGACATGAGATTACTAATTCCTAGCCTGTATGTGTCTTTATTTTTTTCTTTTATATCAACAGACCTGTTCTGACAGCTTTCCACATGTGACTTAAGGTTTTTTGAAAGTATGACTCATATCATTTGAAAATTCCTTAGGTTAAAGACATTTAGGATTAAATGTGCTTTGAAGTACAAGTCTGCATAACTGCTTCTTTGGTTACTCAAGTCTGAAATTCAGATTCCCAAACTGCTGTTTTCACATATTCCGTAAGCCGGAAATATATAAGCTTTCAGCCCACGGCTTGGACAGGGGCACTCTCTGCTGGGTTAAGAACTGGCTGGAGGGCCAGGCCCAGTGAGAGGTGGTGAACGGTGCTGCATCCAGTTGGTGGCCAGTCACTAGTGGTGTCCCCCAGGGATCAGTGTTGGGTCCAGTCCCATTTAATTTCTTTACTGATGATCTGGATGAGGGTATTGAGTGTACCATTAGCAAATTTGCAGATGACACCAAGTTGGGGGGGCTTGTTGATCTATTGGAAGGCAGGAGGGTTCTTCGGAGGGACCTGGAAAAGCTGAAGAGATGGTCTGATCGCAACGGGATGAGGTTCAATAAGGCTAAGTGTCGGGTCCTGCACTTTGGCCACAACAACCCCCTGCAGTGCTACAGGCTGGACGCAGAGTGGATGGACAGCAGCCAGGCAGAAAGGGACCTGGGAGTCTGGATTGACAGGAAGCTGAACATGAGCCAGCAGTGTGCCTAGGTGGAATGCCAATGGCATCCTGGCCTGGATCAGGAACAGTGTGGCCAGCAGGACCAAGGAAGTGATTCTTCCCCTGTACTCAGTGCTGGTGAGGCTACACCTTGAGTACTGTGTCCAGTTCTGGGCCCCTCAGTTCAGAAAGGATATTGAGGGGCTGGAGCAGGTCCAGAGAAGACCAACAAGGCTGGGGAAGCGATCTGAGCCCAAGTCCTATGAGGAGAGGCTGAGGGAACTGGTGGTGTTTAGCCTGGAGAAAAGGAGGCTCAGGGGAGACCTCATCACTCTCTACAACTCCCTGAAAAAGGAGGTTGCAGCCAGGTGGGTGTCGGTCTCTTCTCCCAGGCAACTATCGGTAGGACAAGAGGGCACGATCTTAAGCTCTGTCAGGGGAGGTTTAGGCTGAATATGAGGAAGAAATTTTTTACAGAGAGAGTAATCAGGCATTGGAATGGGCTGCCCAGGGAGCGGGTGGATTCACTGTCCCTGGAGGTTTTTAAGATGAGACTGGATGTGGCACTTAGTACCATGGTCTAGTAACCACGCCAGTGTTGGATCAAGGGCTGGACTTGATGATCTCAGAGGTCTTTTCCAATCTGGTTGATTCTACGATTCTATGATTCATGACTAAAAGTTTTCAGGTGCCTGAAAATCAAGTTTCTGGGTGTAACCAGAATTCTCTTAATGTTACTTTCCTGATATGTTAAACTCCAAACGCTACCCACAAGGTAAATCCTTTGCCTGCAGCACTCAGTCCAATGCATTCCAGACAGAATCCCACTTCACTAATTCCCATTAATTTTTTATTTAAAAATTCAATTTTTAGACTTACTATCCAAGATGTAAAATACATCACAGAGGTACAGCATGCCATTGGGATTCTGTGTCCCATCTACAGCACTGTGTGAGTGCTCTGCACTCCTTGCTGCTGGCTCCATGAGTGAGTGACATGTTGCATCTTGGCTCTCTTGTGTGGGTTGAGGTGAGGTGCCTAAAGTTAAGACTACGGAAACTAAAATGAAGGAAAGTCTTGCTATAGAGACGGGCTCCTAAGTGCTGAAGAGGTCTTGTTTTAGCATGGTCATCTTCATATGCTGTATGGAAACCTTAGTGCCTCCTTTGAATTTCATGGAGCTAGCCATACCTATGGCATCTAAAAATATTAGTCACTATCACAATAGAAATTATCAATAATTAATGGTAGAAGTAACAAGCCAAAATAATATCATTATGTGTATGTGGACTCCACCTTATTTGAATGAGCTGCTCAGCAACACACTTATCCCATATTGATATAAAGAGATGTAAATTTGATCAGACTGTTGATTAGTGTGCATTGTGTACTGTGAACAAAGTAGACATGACAAAGTGAAAAAATGTCGTTAGTCATGTTGTGAAAGAAAAGATACAAGGCACCTCAGCTGCAGAATTTCTCTGGGAAAATGTTAAACAGAAAAGAGAAACAACTTTTACTTATAACACAGACAAATATAGCCAACTTACTAAAAATAATGCAATTTGGAAGCAAAAACACAATACAAAGATGCTGAACACAAAGAAGAGGAGAATCATTGAGCAAGTGTTTCAGGAACCCCTTACACTCCTCAGGCAGAAGCCTGAGGGTGTGGAGTCATGTGATCAAAATGTTACTGTTTAGTTATGATTGTATTTTTACTCGATTTTATTAAAAATGTCAATAAATCGATTTATGGTTTGAAAACTCTGAGGTCTTGCTTACCATTGCTGTCTCTGCACTGAAGTTATTGGTACAGTGATATCAGCATGCAATGTTATTTGGTTATTTAGTGATGTGCATTTGTAGTACTTGAGGTTAGCACTATCTAGAAAGGGCTGGAAATACAGTATTCTGTTTCACAGTTTCCTGCTGCAGATACAACCCCTCAGTTACAGCATGAATCATTTAAAACTGCTAGCACTGAATTGCAGACTTACAATAGTAGTATTTATTAAAAACCATGCTAATTTGAAGCAGTAATTGTTCTACTACCAGGGCACAGCCCTTCATAACATCCCTTTAACAGTTTTTTTATGAAGATAGAACTTTAATTTTTCCAGTAGCTACAAAGTGCAATGCATGAGTACCTTTTCTCATTTGTTTTTCATTATGTATCACTACCCAGAGGCAATCATTAGCTAATTTGCTGATTTACAGTTGCAGTTTACTAGCTTTAAACAATGCTAAGCCATTATGATTCCATTCTTAGTGCTATGAGAGGAAAATAACTGTCCTTTTACCCTAAGCTGCATAACAAAGTCCTCCAACCTACTGCTTCTAGCTTCTCTCACATCTAAAATTATTGTTGTATTCCCTTCCTTGCCAGAGTTAACCCTAAATGGTTTTTAGACTGGTGCTTTCTCCTAAACCACAGAAAACTTATTTTGCCACCTATCACAATCCAAATGAGTTTATCTTTATATAACTATTAAGTTTATACTTTATAGGAAGTAGTAGCTATTGCCTACTCACTTTCCCAATAAAACACATATTGAAAATTAAGTTGGTTACTGCTGTTTTCTCCTTAGCTGCCTGAGACTTTTTTTCAACATGTTTTTTAACATGCAAGCAAATTAATTAAAGTGTAGCATGTCTGTCGAATTGCCTGCTGCCTGACGTGGTAAAATGCTCCTCTGCATGCTAACAAAGGAGCACACGGAGATGATGGCAGGTGTGACAGCTCAGATCACCATGCCCAGCTCCTCCCATCACAGGGAGGCATCTGTCACCAGCTACTGGTGGACTGTGTATCACTGGAGGGACTGTGGGTCAGTGTCTGTCTTTGTGTAGGTGTGTGCAAAGGGCTCTGAGCATCGGTAGCTGGAGAGGGGCTGGAATCCCAGAGGCTCTTATGCCTGGGTGGCAGTAACTGAGGAGACTGGGATGCAGGGACAGGCAGTGTATTTTTGTTGCAGCATACTAAATATTACTCCCAGTCTAACTAAATATTGTTCTGCATCATGTGATAATGCACACTATCCCAATGTGGTCCTCTGGATCCTTGTTGTGAGTGTGAGAAGTCCCCAGGTAAGCCCAAATTAATGCTCTGATTGTCTCTACCAGGCTATCTGTTCTTAGTGTAAGTGCTCTGTTTTAACACGATCTTTGATGATCTGCATAGACTCAATGGGGATAGTGAGAACTGAAATGCCCTGCCTAAATCAACCCAAGAACCAGGGTCTCCAGCCCCAGACTGTACTCTTCTTCGTAATCTCTTCCAGAAAACAGAGGAAAAATCTAAAGGCTTAAAGACATGAAAAGTTCCTCTAGAACCGAAGCCTCCAAAGCCTGATTTAAATAACAGCAAGTCAGATCTAAACCACTGAGGGATAACCCTACAATCATACACTGTCCTCTAATAAAACATGCACATGCATTTTCCTTTGACTACTGATGAGGAAGTAGCAGGTACTTGAAAAAAAACTTGCACTTATCCAGATACAGTGGATGTGTTTTGAATAACGGGAATTGCACTTTCTTAATTTAAAGGCATTTGGCATATAATTTAGGGACTTCGGTTTAAAAATGAAGAGCTAAAACAAAATGACTGGAAATGCAATTTAAGCTATAGTCTGGATACCTTCTAGTTGTCTTACAGAAATTAAGGACAGAATGCAAATCTTCTGCAGAAGGGAAAAAAACCAATCAGTAAATCTGTCCTGTTGCTTTACTACAGTAAAGGAAATTAAACCAGTGAAAACTTAACACATTCTTATTTAAATTAGCAATAATGAAAAATACTGTGACAGCATGCCTAGTTTAATTTTTTGGATAATCCTGAAAAACAGCACCTTTCTGTGAAAACAACATGTTATTAAATTAATGATAACTTGTGGAATGACATTTCATCTAAGCCTCATTTAATTTGAGGCTTTTACATTTTGGTGTTACATTGAAAGAAAAAATGTCTGGACACTGAGTTAGCCCTAACTATTTGAAAATAAACAACCTCTTTATAGATGACACGATTAGACATTTTTCAGAAGAAAAAATTATAGTGTAAAGTACAGCTTTGATCACCATCATTACTGGCAAGGATTCTCTTCTGACTATACCCTGTACCAGACAGCTCTCACATCTTCTGAAATGTGCCTCTGTGACCTTACTTGTTTCCTTGTTAATGCCAGACTTTCTCGGGAATTATTCTGATATTACTGGTGTCATGATTCAGTCTCTGTATGATCCTAAGAATGTCATCATTTCTTCACTTGCTAGTTTAAATAATCACTTGAAATGCAGTCAATTTCTTGCACAAGAAATGGACTCTCAACTTCTCTCACTATTTATATGTGTTCCCTCTGTTCCACAAAAATGTTGCCTTCATCCTTACACCTACACAAAACATAATCAGAACTACCAATTCCTCACTCTGCCCCCTCCTGAATTGGTCAAGGTCCAGTTCTGAACATAATCCTTTCTTCTCCAGTAATAAAAATGTACTCACTAAGTCTTCAGTCTAGCAGATTACTATACTGCTGATTATATATAGAACAACCTAGTCTTCATCCCAGCACACTCTAGCAGCTGGTACTTGCAACACATTATTGTCATCAGTTTAACAACAGTAGACCCCTATCAGAAATGCAGCGGACTGCTCAAAGTTATTTCAATGACCAAACACCTCCATGTACTCCCATACATATTTTGGAGTATGAGTCACTACCTTCCTTAAATACTGCATACATTCAGATGAGGCCTAATGAATGTAATGGTCTTTTAACACTGCCATAGGCTCCAAATGACTCAAAGGACAGACAGAATATTCTACTGGTTCACAGGCTCCCAAATGTAAACACATGCAAACACATCCAAACAGGATTTGCAAGTTCAGATGAAAAGATTTACTACTGAAAGCAAATGTTAAAAGTGAGCCCAGTAGAATGGCAGGTAAGTCCCCACTTACCTTTTTCTACTTCTATTTTATTCTGTCACTCTTACTGCTGGTTGGTATATTTAACTGGAAAAAAAGGGAGATGTTAGTAGGAATAAAGTGCTCCTAGCTATAAATGATGCTTCAAGAGCTAAATTGCACATAAAAGACCTGAATTGTTAATTGTTCAAAGCATTTCAAAGGTTGCTTGTATGCCTGGGGATTTTGTGATCACTAATACTAGAACTGTTTGGGAAGGAGGAAGATGTTTACAACCTTTCTTGTCCTGTCTTGAATCTTACTAAGCTAGCTTTGTTTTATTCTTTAGATTCTTACATTTGCATTTTTGTGTCTGCATTATACCTCCCCAGAAGAAACTGAATAGTCAAGATAATATTTGTGCCACTTACATAAATTAAGATGTCATAAAATCCAATAAGTTTTTGCAAGTCACCTCCCACAGTAGAGTCATAAATTGATCTTGGATATTGGTTTGAAAAACAAGGCAAAAACCATTTAACATTAAGATGGTTAGTGTTCAAAGTGGGAGGATGGCACACTTGATAAATGAAAACCAGACAGTGCACATGAAGTTTTCAAAATTTTATAACAGACCAATAAATTCCACATGAATGGTTGGCGCATAGTGAATACATTTGGGATGTTAAGTACAAAGGCCAGGAAATACGGTTAATTTATGTGACAAGCACCAATGGATATTTCCAAATCTCACCAAGCACCTTCACAGAGTTGAAAACAACAGCAAGCAAGTAGGTTCATCCATTGCACTTCCTTGTACCAGAGAAAAATATCTGAAAGCCAACCTATATTATTTTATATTTTATTTTATTTTTCAGTTTTAAGTACGTGATTGATGTCTTTTTAATAAGCCTTACTTCAGCCAGGCCCAACAATTTGTAAGATAGTGGCTAGAGTTTGAGCCCAAGAGAAGTCAAGTTTTTGATGAAACTGGAAGGTTTTGAGAAAGAACTAGTTCTGGCTACTCAAAATAGTCATACCCAAATTGGTTTAAGTGAAAGGGTAGCCTAAACTGTTGCCTGGTGACAAGTTAGAAAGTGAGCATCTCATTCCTGTTAACATCATAAATTATAATCTCAGAAAAGGATGTATTTTTAAAATTTGAGAGAAGATGGGACTAGTGGAAAAAAGAATGGTCTACTAAAATATTTCAGGAAAATAATCCAAAATTTTTGAAGCTGAATGAACAATTATTTGCTAATAATCATAGACAAAATACTGTCCTCAGCCCAAAAGATATACACCTCTAGAGGAGGAATTTCATGGTGCTTCTAATAACAGAAATGTATATCACGTATAGGGTGAAGGTCTGTTTATTTTTAAATTTTGAGAAAAATGCAACTTGGGATTTTGCCGCTGTTTACTGATGTGAAACAGATACAACCTCCTAATACACCATGGCTTCAATTTTTCAGGCATATAAGACCTAATGTGGCTGTTAGCAGACTTTCCTCAATGCATTAGGTAGATTGAACCATCAAGCTTCATATATTTCAGAAATACACATTCAGAGGACTGGTGACAGGTATTATCTGTTATCAACAACTGATTGGTCTTGTTCAGCTATGAATACGTCTCACAGTACATGTACAGATGGCCAGTTCTGTCCTGTGGTTAAGCTAATGGGGCAACAATGTGAGAAACTGCAGGACACTCCAGAGAACTGAAGAGTAAATAGTCAGTCCTGACCTGTCCTAGACTGACAAGGCGACAGTGCAAGAAGACTCTACCAGAAACCATGGAGAGTGAAAGGGGAGAATCAGATACAATAACAATCCCCCTTCTTCAGGTATAATTCTCCAACATGCTACGTCCTTAGGTGCCCAGTGAATTTTATTTAGAATTGAAAGAATTTAGGGTCTTTCCATGTCTGTCATTTCTTATTTTTCTATATTCACAATATCTTCTCCCATGCTCTTCTCCCATCTCTCCTCCACTCAACTACTTTCGTTCTTTTCTCCTCTTTATGAGCAATCCTTGTCCCTCAGCACAAGCATTGCAGGGTTTGTTGCTTTGCTCTCATTCTCTCAGCTGGGCTTTTAATCTCTCTCTCACTGAGGTATGTTATTCCACTGTTTCAAATACTTTGGTCTTTCCCTAGACTTAATTCCTTTATTTCAATACCGTCTTTACATGTTTCTTTGAAAATTCAAGTTTGCTGCCCTTGCTTGCTTTCATAATCTGCTTTCTTTATCTTGCTTTTATTGCTCCCTTATATCTCTCTTCCCTTCTTGCTGCAAATTTTCATGCAGATTCTTCTTCTTGTCTAAATTTGATTCAGTGCACTTGTACCAATTCAAATCCAGAATAAAAAAGCTGGTCCACTGCCATTTTAAGATATATTCTAGCAATTTCCTTTTAGATGCTAGAAAACTGTACAATCTGGAGTTTTATTTTATTCTTGCCAATTCTCTTTCCAAACACTTTAATTATCAGTGAATATATAATTTGCATGGCTGCAAAAACAAGCAGAGATAGTCTTGCAACTTGTTTCCTTCCTGAAATATCTGTTTGCTACAGTTATAGGAAACAGAATAATTCTCAGGATAAAACAGTTCTGCCTTGCAAGCTGGAGGGAGTATTGCTTTCACCATATGTCATTGCTTGCAAGATATAAATACTTCTCTTGTGAAACTAATCTGATGTGCTGCATCTGTAAATTTTTTTTCCATTTCATTACACTGCAGAAAAGTTTATGCAATCTAATGTGATTTGATAATACTGCATAATAAGTCTGCATGGAATACTAAGTGTTTTGGGAGCAAGTGTTTCTCATATAAATGACCTCTGTTCTTTGCCAGTATTAGAGAAATACGCCAAACAGACCAGTGAAAAACCCCCTTTTTTTTTTTTCCCTACAGTTGTAATGACTCGTTTAGTGGGCTGTTGTGGTATTGACTGAAATATGAGGAAGCTCAAGTCTGGGGCAAATCCTGAAGATTCCGACATTCTAAATATGAATTCTTGTTACTACTCTTAGTAGTTCAAGATTTCACTGCCCAATATGAACCCCAAATTCTCAATGTTTTTTCATATTTTGAGCACTGTTCCCTTCCTTTCATTTGTTTTCTACTTTATTATATAATTTAAGCTACAGACATGCATTTCAAGTAAATAGAAAATGCATCTGTTCTACAGACTAAGATGACTTTTCTATTAGGTTTCTACTGCTTAATGGGTGTATATTATTGTGTTTTCATACAGAAAAGGATCAAGTTTTGCAACTAGTTGTGGTGTAACTGAGAAGACAGTTTGTCGAATAATTTTGATGTTGACATTAACCTACCTCAATTCTTTCATTTCAGTGTGAGAGACAATTTTACAGGAACATTCTGTTAAAATTAGAATCATTAAATCACTACAGCTAGTTTTCCTTATAAATGATTTTGAACATAATTAGAGATTTCAGAAACACAAAAAGCTTCTGTTCAATTTAGATTTAAGATCTGTGAAAGTTCAGGGGATAGGGAGTGTTGTGTTTAAATCAAAGCAAAATCACCATTTAAAATAAAGGAAATAAAGCAACTTTGGGCCTGGTGTTTGATGAACATATTCCTTGAAGAGATTTTTTTAAAAGTTATTTCCTGAGAGACTTTCTAAAAAACATATGTGTAAGTTAGGTTTACTTGTTGCAAGATGTTTGGTTCCTTTGTAGCAAGTTTTCAACCAAGCATTCTTCCAAAATGAATTCCTTAAGGACTGGACCCTGATATATACCAATAGCAGTGAGCTTTCACTTACCCTTTCCACTTTTGGCCCCTGGTCCACACTTTGTTAGAATGTATGTGTCTTGGTCCAGGCTTTGCTTTGATGCATGTTTGCAAAGTGCCTACTATACACTTAGTGATGTAAATAATGCATAGTGACTAGAGTGTTAATTCTATGGGTTTGGATAGGTAACCAAGAGAATGCAATATGAAAGACCTATTTGTATTTTGGCTTTTTTTTCTCTTCACTGTAGACTTCTTTGATACTAACAGCTATTTTTAGAATCTCTTATATACCTTGCTGAAAAAGTCTCATCTGGCAAGATGAATGTGGTTTTTAATGCCACATTCACTATGACAGTGATGACACACTGCCTACAAACTGCAGCTTGCAGACACAAGTCAGGGATTCAGAAGAGATCTCTGTATCTTATCACTTCTCAAAACTTAGATCAAAGATATAAAAAATGAGATATGCCAAAAGAGGCACCATCTATAAATTACAGTAGAAAGCTTCTGGTTGACAACAGAGGAGATGAAACAAAAATATGAAGAATAGACAACATGGTGTTGGAGCACACTGAATTTTCTGTCCCACTCTCAACATGAAGCGGCCTTTTAGTAAAGTCAGCAGTACCAAGAATAAATCCAGGTCAAGCAGATCAAAAGTATCAGTATCCACACAGTAGTGTGTTGCATGAATCAGTAATATTTATAGGGGATGACTAGAACAAAAGCAACCTCTGTATTTTTTGTAAGAAATCCACGGTGAAGGATAGGTTGTATGGTAGCAGTAGGCCTGAAAAGTATGAGGAGCATAGTTCTCAGTTTCTGTTTTGCCTTTTAAAAAAAAATGTATTACAGATACAAAATTATTCATATTGTAGTTATTTCACCAAAAAAGAAAATCTGTGTGCTTAATATAAACACATTTTTAAAATAGTCAGTCATTATGCTAATTACTTTCATGTGCAGAGTATATGACTCACAGAAAGTGCAGGTGCACAGGAAGCACCTCAGTGATTAGACAATATTAAGGCAAGTGTGAATAAGGGCCTGAATATATTTTCATTCCATTCCCGCCTACTTCATGTACAACAACTTTTATTAAAACCCTATCTTTCTCAAAATGAAAGTTCAATACAATTGATACTTCTGTAAAAACTTCTTATGGATTTGTTAAAGACTATTACAATTGCATCTAATAGTCTTGCACATCCCATTTCTATATATCAGTATACTCTGGTTAGGTCTAATAGATAACGTCATAGTTTCTGATCTCCCCCAACCATGCATTCACTCTTCACCTAAACAGAATGAGAGCACAGGCCTGAACACCAATATGCAATGCTATGATGTGGCATACCTGCATAGAGGTATCGGTTCTTCACAAAATCTGACTAGTGCCACATGTAATCTCAAAGTCCTCATCCCTTTGCACACATTACATCTCTCTAGAAGAGAGCCTTTGAGCTGATGATTTTCTTCTTCCAGATACTGACTGGACTGAAAAATTTCAAAGACCTACTGATCAGAGGCTGGCTGAAAACTTCCATTCAGAAAGAACAGAACTTTCCATAAGGAATTAAAGCTTCTAGCATCAACACACAATAATGTCATGTCTTTCAGGTAGGGTCTGGTATTGCAGCTGTAAACCACATGAAGCTTGCTCTGTTCCTGAGACAGAACCTCCTCAAGGATGAGTCAGAGATGATGGAGAGAGTTCCAGTATGAAGTTGTCACAACTTAAATCTTCCTCCCTTCTTACTGCAATGAAAACTCACTAATTTCTTTAAACATACACAAGTTCTCAATCAGATACAACTACTTTAAATTATGTTCATCCTTCACGGAAAGGACTTATATCTAAAAGAATTAGCTTCATTAAATGTGTTCACTTACAGTGCTCAGTCCCCATGCTGATAACACATGCTAAGGACCACCATATCACTACAGGAAATTCCTTCACATAATAGAAACTCTTCAGAGAACAATGTGTGTTTGTGTCTCATATCTGTAAGCTATCTAAACAAATTTGGAAACTTATATAAACACAAATCAATAAAATCATAGCACTTCACAGCTGAGGATGGTTGGAACTCTTTGGTTCTCCATATCTTAGTAAAAATTACTGTGAATATTTAAAAAATATCATTAAAAAACCTAATATTTCTTTTCCAAGCTGTTGATGGGCCTTTGTCAGTTCCTATTTTTTTACTTTGAAATGGATCTGATACATTATTTTGGTCTAGATTAGTACCTACAATACCTTACAATATCTAGTTTAATAGGATTGTTAGTCTTATACCTAAAGCATGACATTCTAAAGCACATCACCATTTTATCATTAAGGAAAGAAATGACAATCATGTTCTGAAATGACCATCAATGTGAGGCTGACTCAGTTATCTCCAAAGGATGACTTTATAGCTTCGAAAACTGACAGATTGTTATGTCTTAAAATTCATGCAAGGCACAGTATTGCAGCTGTAAATCACAAGGGCAACTCAGACAGTGGCCAGCATCCTTTGGAATACTCTTTACATTCCTGTTTTGATCAATAAGCCTCTAAGTTGAAAGATTACATATGATGAGTTTTTTCCTCCAGGACTGGTAAAGAATAGTTCCTGTGTCTTTGACAGCTGCTTACTAAAATTTAAACAAAGCTTTTTGTTGGGCATTTATCTGTACCTGTACTCCTTCAAGGACTATAAAGGACAAGCAACTCTAATCCAAAGAGTCAATTAGTCTTTTGTGATTTTATTTAGGCATTTTTAAATCCAAACAGCTAATCTAAAATCCTAGAAGCAGCTGTATCAATTAAAATAGATAAATCAAGTCATAACAGCTGGATTGTACAACATTTCAGCAATTATTACATTTTCTTTTTTGTCTGACAGAGAAACCCTGCTCTTGCTAACTGAGTTTGTTTAAAAATCTTGTTGAAAAAGAAGGTTGCACCACAGTCCTGGGGAAAGTCCTTTCCTGCTTGGCACACACTGAAATGTTACTTTGAAGTTTATGGTTTCCACTGCAGCCTCAGTATATGTGGAGTAAAAGACAACTGCAACACATTTGAGATCCCCCCCTTCTCTTGACCTCTAGCTGACTACCAGAGTAAGATCAGCAACATCTTGGAGCTTCATCTCACTGTCTAATTCCATCTGTGGAAAAAACGCATCTGCTTTACATTAATTAGTTATTGACTGCATCAGCCTTGAAAATTGTTACTGCTACTCCAAGATGTTAAGGTTTTTAAGCCTATCACTGAGAAGAAAAAGATGACACAGTAACATTTTTGATCAGAAATATCTCAGGGGACCACAGCTTGCTTCAGCCCATCTGCAGCAATTTTCTTGGAAATAGCTAGATGTACAACTGTTCCCCTTTTTCTTATTTTTCAGAATAGCGATTCTGGATTTACAGTGATTCATTTGTGGACTTTTGACTTATTACATTGCTTACACTTCTGAACTCAAAATGCTGACTATCCTTACCTCCAAAAGCCCAATATATAATATATATAAATATAAATATTTATTTCGAAATCTTAAGGACTATGATGACTCGACAACAACCCTGAGAATCCTGCTGATTTTGTGAATTTGGTGTTCATTCTCTTTGCCTCTATATTGTCTTCCTCTCAGTGGATGAAGTAGGGTACAGCAACACTTGGTCTATTTTCAGCATTTTTTATGTCGACTTTCAGAAATTTTTTTTTCCTTAATAGGAAACCATAAGGCAATCATAAAATTCTAGGCTGCATCAGACAGACTTCAATAAATAAATAAACATCAGGTTCATAATGCTTTGAACTTAGAAACAAACTATATCCTTGGATTTTTCATTTTATTTTCCTATGAAGGTCAGTGAATCTCAGGACAGTTCAAGAAGACAACCTACACTAATAAAACTCACAGTGTAAAATGAACAAGCACTTTCAGCAGAGCTAAGTGTTCTTTACCAAAAAAAAATTATTATGTCAGCATGCATCATTTTGAAAGGATGGAAAAGACATGAATAATACCTAAAGGTAATTTCCTTCCCAAAATGATCTTCTAGTTTTATATCATAAGCTACTCAACATCTAAGTCATACAAATCTGTACACTCATACTTACCATGGCAACACAGATACACAGCTTTAAAGGAAATATTCAATGAGATTATCCCCCAACTAAGGAGGTAAAAGCTTCCTGTTACTCATGCTGGGAAGTTTATTTTAACAGCTTTCAGCTTTTATTCATTACTTCTGCTCTGCAGAATGTTAAACAGTTTCTCAGACTGTATTGAGTGACCTGTTTGCTTATCCCCAAATATTCTGATCAAGGATGGATGAGTTGGCATTTTCCAAACAGAGTGGAAGCTTAGTTCTTTGTAAAAATTCCCCCCCTCCAACACAAACAACAAATGACTGTGTACTCTGTATACAACTCGAATGAGGTCTTGAAGAAAGCAAGCAGATCCTTTAGAAGTCTTTTCTTTCAAAATTGAATTTCACCTCAACAACGTCCTCATTCAGTCAAGGACTATCAAAACAGTATTGCCTCCACTGCTTCGCTCCTAGGAAGGTCATAGACTTGTCAAAACAGACATGAAGGATTTTTTCTTTAAAAAGCTAAAATAATCTCCCCCACACCCTATAAGTTTTCTACAAAACAAATGGGAGGTAAAAAAATAAGCTAAGTTATTTACAAGTTAAATCCTGTGATTTAAGGAATTAGAAGCCTGCTTTGTTAGAAAATTTTGTGTGATTTAGGATCTTACATTTCTGGATCATAGATAAACAAAGGAAACACACTGGAATTAATGACATCCAAGATGGATGTACTTTTTTGAAAGATGTACAGCAACACTTAGGCAACTAAGAATGGTACCCATAGTACTGTACTGTTTAGTACCCTTTAGCTGTCCTCTTTTCCAAGAGGTGAAAAAAGAACATTCCATAAACCTTGTTCCTCTCCAAGATTTGGGTGCCATTGTTTGGGTTGCAGGAAGGCAAGTCCTGCTCTCAGAACTGAGACCTCTCTAGTGGCAAGGTGTGCACGTTACTTCTGTAGAAATTCTGCAGGAGGTCGAGCCTTTCTTTTAAAAAGAATCTAGAAGAGCAGAATAAAAGTAGTCCTTTCACTCTTTTTTTAATTCAGGATTTCATCAACCCAAGATGTGAGAAACCGACTTGCAGTTTTTTGTCGACTTCATTCCTGACGCTCCCTACTCAAGTGGATATCATAACACTGAGCTGCAACAAATTCTGCCCAAGGAAAACATCTCACTTTCCTTCATATTGCACTGTGCATGGAAACAGAAATAGTACACATAATGGAAGGTTGTCAAGCATTGGAACAGGTTGCCCAGGGAAGTGGTGGAGTGACCACTCCTGGAAGTGCTCAAGAAACGATTGGACACGTCGCTTAGCGCTACGGTTTAGTTGACAAGGTGGTGTTTGGTCAAAGATTGGACTTGATGACCCTGGAGGTCTTTTCCAACCTTAATAATTCCATGATTCTATGCTTCTAATCACCAATTCAGCCATACAGTTCTTGGTTACAGGAACAACTGATATAGTAACCCGACTTGTAATTATACATCACAATTAGGCACAATAAGACTATGGAAATAGAAGACAAATCTCTTGCACGGGAGATTTTTTACCCCTTAAAAAATAACAATTGAAACCTGAGTGAAATGAATAAAACTCAATGAAAATTACTTTTTTTCCCCCTGCTTATGTTTTGTTTAGCACATACAAGCCACTTCTGATGCTTTTTCCAAAATGGCAACGTATAATAGGCACCTCAAGAGTAATAAGTTAGAAAAGAAATAAATGGCTTTTTCCATTTATTTGTTTAGGGTATTTGCATGAAGGGTGGCCTTGCAAGAAAGTGAAATGGCTATTCAAGAAAAGTGAAAAATGACCAAAGTTTTGTTGCTTCTAATTTATTTGATAGATGCACTCAGGCTCAACAATTGCGTTTCAGTGATTCTCTGGTTTTTTTTTTCTTTTTTTCTCTGAGTTGCAGTGTCCACACTTAAATCTGGCAAAATTCAACTTGCAATGAAACACAGGTCCCTTCTGCATCTCCTCTATAGCCTGATTTACACAAACTCGATTTACTTTTATTTGTTTATAATACTTTTTCTTTATTTGCATAACATCTATGTAAGTGATGCAGTTTCATCACAATACTTGGAAATCCCAATTTCCAAAATTAATTTTCATTTATACACATTTATTCTTTTATTGTTGTTTATAGCTAAATAAAATTAAAATAACCTGTTAAGCTTTCACATATCTTAACAATTTTGGCAAGAAAAGCAAAGCAAATCAAACCTGGTTCTGAAGCCACTTTTTGCAATGACATGCAAACAGGTAATAGAAAGGGAATGATCTATTCTTAAAATAAGATTTGTTTTAAAAGAAACAAGCATACATTTTAATTCTGCATGTCAGTTATATTGTGCAAGCACTTTTTGTCCAAAAAGTAGAATGATTGATAGCAACTGGTTGATAAAATGGAAAGAAATACAGTTTGAATTTCAAAGTCTTTTCTTTTAAGAACATTATAGAGAACTCCCAGCTGCAGCATGAGTGAGGATTGGTATAACCCTCTAAAGTCCTGATAAATATAAGTGCATGGGCTACATGTGATTGTAGAGATCCAATGTTGAACAAAATAGTACAGCATCAGACTTTGACTATTTATAAAATACCCAAATGTGTGAAGTTCAAAACTTGCTCATTTTACAGTTTAGCCCTCAGAAAGATTAATAAGTAGTGTTAATAACGTAATTTTTTGAGATTTTTTGGGGGAGCAAAAAACCCAAACAAACAATTAAGAAAAGAAACTGGAAAAACCTGTGTGATCCTGTGATTCTAATACATAGCAAAAGAAATTAAAATATTAAAATACTTCAGTATAGTATTTTATATATTGCCCCCAAATAAGACTCACTTTTGGTATATCTGTTGGGGTTTTTTTCACTTCAGCTTTCTAAAAACTTGGATGTCAGAAGTTGCAAGGCTGTACAGTTAGACACTAATCAGGGACTGGAAGGTGCAAATAAAAGATAACAGAATATGGAGTTTCTAACCTTTAAGTTGCTGTGTCCCCACTCATACTTAAATAATTCGCATCTGACAGACATTCTGTGATCAAAAGAATTTGTGTTAGTATATTATCTAATGGTTTGTTAATATTTTCATTACAGAAACTCACTAATTGGCCCAGAAACAGTTGGAGGACAGTGTGAACACCAAGGCTACAGCTAAAGCACCTTGTTAGGGACTAATATGTAATGCTATGTACTACACTTGAACAGATATACTGATTTTAAGAGATATTTAAACGCAGTTTTATGTCATTGCATAAGGTAGTACAGGGGCATGTTTGTGTCCTTGGGATAATAATGTGTTCTTATGATCCTAATTTAAATGAAGTATTTACTTATCTAATTTCACTGAAAAAAAATACTGCACTCTTTATGATTTCAGATGTGGCACTCCACAGATTTTTACACCATAACAAGAGCTACAGAACAACAGCAAGTAGTCAAAGAGAGCTATTAGCTGTCTGTGAGTAACAGCACTTAAAAAGATTGTAGAAGCTATTAAAATGCAGGTAACCATAATTTCATCAGGAAAAAACCAGGTCTGTATGGCGAAAGAACATTCTTCATCTCTAGTCTTCTACTTTATTGTCCTGGAGCTATTATACTGCATCTCCTTCTTCTAGTGATTGCTGCACTCTCTTAGAGCCCCGTAGGTCAAACTCAAGGTACTGTGTTTCATAACAAGAATAATTTTTACAGCATTTTTGCTACAGTTTAAAGAGGTACATTGTCTGCACCTTTGATAAAATGTAACTGACCAGATTATTTTAAAAATGAACATATTTAAGAACTACATTGACCTCCCTATTTGACAGTGGTATTCATATTAATAGCAACCCTAACTCGAACCCTAACCAAAAGGAAAAGTATACTTCACAGGCTATTTGATTGCACAAGTAAAACTATTCTTTTAATTTATTCCTTTAAGATACTTGCTAGTATCGTTTTCCTTTCTATATTTACATTTCCCCCAACACTGTATTATTAGGAAAGACAATATATGCTTTATATTTTATTTCTCTGATCCATCAGACTGATTCCTTATACAGTTACTTATGCACATTGTTGGCTGCAGAGGAGCTCTGTGCAGTACCAGGTCGTTATAAACAGATGGGCTGGAAGAAACGGACCATATTTTTCTGTGATGTAGCTACAGATAATAATATATATGCATGTCTGTAACAGAACGTAAGCCGTATCTCTATAACCAAGCACAGATTTACTGGAAATACTAAGACAGTTGGAGAGTCATAAACCTCCTCCTTCCAAGAGCAATAGATAACGGGACACACATGCTGCCTCTGGGGAAGCAATTGCTGCAGATATGCTATATCCAAGGCACAGCTCGAGTCAGCTTGTCTATAACAATATACACACAGGGTATATATTTGTTCCTAGGTGCATGAAAATATAGGCTCACATGTCTATTTGAGCCTTCCTCAAACACCCAAAAAGAACAGCCTTGTTTCTTGACCGGTGCTTCTGTGCCCAACACGTGAGATAATTCATCTAACACAAACCTTTTCTTCCTATTCATGACTGAAATTCAGAGTTGCACATGTAACGAACACAAGAAGAGAAAAAGGATTACAGGCATGTAAGACTACTTTTCAGACATTTTATCCAGAGTAAGCAATAAGCATATGGATATAGGCAACTGGCAAAAAGGTCCATCAGCCAGTGAATGAAACTGAACTGTGCTCTAATATTTATATCGTAGTTCAATTGCAACTGTTAAATATGTATCTCTGAAGTTTCATCCAGAAGTATTTTTTGCAGATACCAATGTCACAAATGTACGAGAGAGGAACATAGATAAATTCTGATGAAAGATTCCTACAACAGGAAGTAATTTTTAAATATATACCCTCAAAGTTCCTGTAAACCTAAACCAGTATTTTGGGACAAATTGTAAAAGTTCTCAATTAACATGAAACTGTTCATTTTACTACCTTAATCAAGTTCAAATGAAAATTCTTAATAAATAACGATAATACAGAAACTGGAAGTTCTCTATCATCTGTACATGAAATCTACTGATACAAAGAGCACTCTATATCTGCTATAACAAAAAGTCACTAACTTGAGTTCACCAAAAGGCCAGACTGAAAAATACAAGTATGACTGGTATGCTGGAGGCAAGGCTGGTGTGATGCTGTTAAGTACCATGGCATCTTATCACCCCAAGCTTTTCCTGAAAACAGAGCCTAAGGCTTCTGTAATTGGCACAGCTGAAGTCTCTGTGCTAACCAGTCTTACCACTGAGTGCCTACATGTCTGTCTCCCTGGGAACTGATGAACCTTGCAGCCTAAAATTATTACCTTTTTAGTTCCTTGGTAGACTAAATGTGGTTAAGAAACTTCGAGAAGTGAAAGAGAAAACCCAAGGCTTCCATCTGAGCTGAACTCACACTCTCAAGATTTCTAATGAAATTGGACTTGTCCCAAGTCTTGATATAAGTTTGTATGAATTTGTTAACACACAGACACACCCAAAAAAAAAAAAAAAATAACATGGGTGGAGATACAGTCACATGATAATGTTTAGCCAGCAAATGCCTATAGGGTTATTTTGCACCAACCAAGACTGTCCTCTATCAGATAAATAGCCAAGTGACAACTTGTGAGCGATCCAAGTGACAGCAGACAAGTATTTTTGGGATCAGGTTCCTGAAAAATCACATTTGTTTAATGATTGAATGCTGCACTGCATGATGCAGACAAATTTGGCTCTATGGAAACACTCCATATATTTTTTATGTAGGAACTTAAGAATATAACTGCATACACTATGAATATTTAAGGACCATATGCAGGCTGGATCATCAGTTGAGAGATGCCCTTCACTTAGATCTCTATATAACAAATATAAATATTTATTAGATTGTACTTGTACTAACATCGTGTATAATACTAAAACATGTATAGCTGCATCAGCATTTTCTTTTATACTCTGTCTAGAATAGAAAACAATTTTGAACTGAAAGCTTGGTAACTAACGTCAACAAGAGAATTATTTTTGCCAAGCAAGGACAGCATGCAGGGGATGACAGAAGAATTTATCCTGCACAAAATCTTTTTGCAACATTTATAATAAGATGTTAGAGTTTTATGTATTTTGTTAGTGAAGTTTAGCCCGTTGTATAGCAATGATTATGTAAATCAGATCAAAACAAATCAAATCAAGAAAATACAATAAAGTCTGTTTTAGAGCACATTGTCAGTTTGTTAGAAATTCATAGCAGTGATGAGTTTGAAAGCAGTGTTCACATTTATTGCTTCATTGCTCTCAGGACAGTTCCTCTGGTTTCATGAAGCAAGACATTTATTCAGATTAACATCTTTAAGAATAAGATCCAAACTATGGTTTGCACAGGTAAGCAAAAAACTCTAGAACTGCAGGTTCCCAGATACTGAAGATTTAGTGCTGACTCTGGATTTCGCTCTTAGAAAAACATGGAAAAGTTGCCTTTACTTTAACTCTGTATTTATGTTGCTGGATTTTTTCCCAATAAATATATTTATATTTTTAACAGACCAAATCCTCCAAAATCTGAATAAATCCACTCTACCTTCACCAGACTGCCATTCACAGCTTCCTTCTAAACCTCAGTAGGGTCTATCAGATAATATAAACATTATCCTGCTTATTGCTATTATACTGAAAATAAAATTTGATTTTTCAAGTCACAGCAGATGCAAGCTGAATAGAGCTTAGCTCTTTTTCTAAACGCCTTGGGCATAAATAGGTAATCAATCATATTTAATCAATGTGTTGTTCAGCCATGCAGATTCCCATGTCTGTAATTCCAGCTTTATTCTAATGCTCTCTAGTCTCAGTACATTCTTCATTGATTTTTTTCTTCTCACCCAAAAAAGGCATTAATGAGTGGTACATCTTAAAACTTAGAAATACCTATTTAGATATTTATAGATATATATATATATAGATATATATATATATATATATTCCCTGTTACCTGCCATTATATCCAATATATTTCACTATTTTAAGATTTGGAACAACTCTTCTTAGTTGTCCAGGCCCCACTCTCATTGACAATATCCTACTGTGATTATAGGAACGGGCCTCAAAAGTAGCAGAATCCAGCACCAATTGCTCACTTTAACATACTTATTAAAGCAGTAACACAGGCACAAATATGCCATGAAGAGGAAGTGCAGGTCTGTATACACAGTTTCCATCTACGTTTAGAAGTGGCAGAACGGATCTAATAGCCCAAGAATTCTCATTTAAAATATAAAACAAAGCCTCCACAACTGCAATTTTGGGGATTACAGTCACATATAACTGTTGATTATATATTTTAAAAATCTTAAAGTGTGACAAAACACCTCCTATTGTCAGTCTTTTAATTGTCTAGGTTGGCACTAAATAAGCATGAGCATAGTTGTTTCCGTTTATTTGAAAACTATTGAAAAATGTAAATAACCATTGATCTTAGAATAAATAGTTGAATGTGACATTTGCTTTTGTTTTAAACAGCTTGAAGTGAGAGGAAGAACAGCACGACATTAAAAGCACAATCTATCTTATTGTGTGGTTCTTTTCCAGTGACTTTTTAAAAACATTGCTCTTATTCCAGAAGATAACAATAAGCTGTGTTTGGCTGGTTTGATCAGTGAAATGAGAGGTGAGAGAGAATATTTAAATTTAAAATTGCTCTTTATTCTGGCTGTCCTAGACCCAAGAGCTGTATCAGTTTCACAGAGTCTTGATAGACTGGCTTATTTCTTGCAAACAAATTATATATTTCTTTGTAAATTAAAATTAGTGGCTTTCTGTGCAAAAGTTTCCTTTCTTATCCAGGAGTAAAAATGCAAGTGGAGGTAAAATAAAAAAACAATGTGCATTTTAGTCACAAATGTGTTCTGTTTTGGTAACTGTTTTTGCATCTGGTCTAAGGGAACAAGTGATAAGTCACTTCAAGACCCATGTTAGACCCCTTAGCAAGGCTCACCACAGCTCTTAAAAAAATGTAAAAAACCAATAACACTGCACAACTCATTAGTAGCTTCTGATTCAGAAGGAACAAATACAGATCCAGAGTCAAATGCGGTCCAAAAAAGGATCTGAAATCAACAGTATTTTTGGCTTAGATCTAGGTTAAGCACCCTTCAAATATTTAGCTTTAATGCCAAGTGGAAAAGTCTGGACACTCTGATTAAAATATACTGTATGGAACACTGGTTTTGCCCAGAAAAGTTGCCCCATCTCTACAAGTTCAAGGCCAGGCTGGATGGGGCTTTGAGCAACCTGGTCTAGTGAAAAGGTGTCCCTGCCCATGGCAGCAGGGTTGCAACTACATTATCTGGTAGGTCCCTTCCAATCCAAACCATTCTATGATTCTATGATTCCATTATTTATTGCCTCAATCACAGAAGATCTACTCAAGTACTCTCCACTTCTGTATTAATCATGAATCTCAACCTGTCATGCCTATTGTCTGTTTTGAAAGTTGCCAAGATCTTAACCTTTAAAAATGCTTATTCTTCTGAAGAGAAGACTGCTGAAGTCTCTCCCCAGTCTGTGACTTTCCTTACTATATTTGAGCAGATGTCCAACCAAATCATAGAATTACATAATCATAAAATGGGTCAGGGTTGAAAGGGACTAAATGGATCATCTGGGCCAACCTCCCTGCTCAAGTGGAGTCATCCAAGAACACATGGCACAAGATTGTGTCCAGATGGTTCTTGAATATTTCCAGTGAGGGAGACTCCACAATATCTCCAGTGAGGGAGACTCCACAATATCTCTGGGCAATCCGTTCCAGTGCATTGTCATCCACAAAGAAGTTTGTGGAGGACTGTCTCCTCTGCTAGGGATCCCATGCTGGAGCAGGGGAAGGACTCTTCTTCCTGAGCAGTGGCAGGAACAATGTGTGATGAACTGATGACTATAAGCACCATTCCCCGTCTCCCTGCACCGCTGTGGTGGGGGGAGGAGATAGAGCTTGGGACAGAGGGAGTGGTGGGGTGAAGGTGTTTTTTAAGACTTATTTTACTTCTCGTTATCCTCCTCTGACTTTGTTGGTAATAAATTCAAGTAATATCCCCAAGTTGAGTCTATTTTGCCCATGACAGTAACCAGTGAGTGACCTTTCCCAGCCCTTAACTCATGAACCTTAAGTTATATTTTCTCTCCCCTGTCCACTTGTGTAGGAGAGTGATAAGAGTAGCTTTGGTGGGTGCCTGACATCCAGCCAGGGTCAACCCACTACAACTGTCTTGTCTCAGTCCATGAGTTTTCTCACTTTTACACTTCTGATTCTCTCCCTAATCCCACCAGGGGGAGTAAGCAACTGTGTGGAGCTTATTTTTTAGCTGGGGTTAAAGCACAACACCAGGTCACAAACCCAGGACCACCCCTTTTGATCCAAGAAGGTTGCATAGTTGCTGTCAGTTACACTCTCCATTCAAATTCACATCAATGAACTGTAAAATGATGAAGGTTCACATAGTAACTGGGTTTTTCCTTTTGCATAAATCTTCTAATGTCAGTACCTTCTCTTTCTGTGGGTAATCTTTTGAAGTTCCTCTAAGATACTATCTAGGCTACACACAATGAAAAGCAAGTTTCAAAAGCAAGTAAAGAAAAAGCCATGAGGTGTGTCACTTCCCCTTCCCTCTCAAGCCCTCTTCTTTTCTGAAAGTTGTTCCAAATAATTTTCCCTCCACTTAGGCCTGACATTCAAAATGTTGAACATGAATATATTCACCACAATGACAGGACTTTACTTTTCATTAGACATTTGCTTTTATGGACTCTCAGAAAGGCCTCAGGAAACCTCAAAATATTTATATATTGGCTAATCTAAACTTTTAATGGTTATCCAAACTGATTTGAACAGTTAGATGTTTCAAGCTCAAACAGCCAATACAATATCTGATTAGTAGTGCTCAGCAAGTAGATAAAGATTTCTTTTCAGGAAGAGCTGTTTAAGCATTTTAAAAAATCCGCTGTAGCCATTCTATTCTATTTATTGAGTTCACTTTCAGCTCCACATTTAAATGACTATATTTCATTAGAGCAAAGAAAAATTAAGAATATGGATACTCACAATCAATGACATAGCATTCATGTCATGAATGTCACTAATCAAACTCGCATATATTAAGCAAAAAATGGTGTGAAAGACTGTAGCCAAAAATTAAAAACATAAACACATAAAGGTATTGTAATACACTTGTAGGTTGCCTAGAAGCAGAATACAAAGTAAATTGGATAAATCATTCATTACAAATTAGTTTTTCATCTGCAGGATTAAGTGTGAAAGAACAACAGTTACACACGACATTTGTTGCTGGTCAACAAATAGATCCACTTGCTTTTAGTATCCAGTCAGACATATGATTTATTATATGATTTATTTGGGAAGAAAAACTGTGTTGATTACTTCCTGTCAAAATAAAACCATTTTCTCTTAAAACATAATTTACAAATCATATATAGATATATGACCATGAACTTTTCCTTGTACCTGCACAGCATCGGAGTTTTAATTATCTCAGTCCATAAGATACCAAAATGATTTAGATTGCATTTAAAAACTTTTATAAAATGAAAAGAGATTTTCATTGCAAACTGGTGCATGATAGCAATCCCATATATTCCTAGACATCGAATATAGATGTTAAAAGGACACAGGAGATGAAAGGATCTCAAAAACATGTCCTATAAGGCAGTATGTGTTTTGCGGCTATCTAAGAAGGGGAAATAGAAACACAAACACATTTGTTTGGTTTTATTTGATTAATGTATTATAAACTAAAATGACTCTTTTAATTGTGTGAATATTTTGTAATTCTAAGAGTGTTAGCATTTCAAAACAATATCGAACCGGCTGAATGCCTTCCTAACCTTGACAATCCTGCCTTAATTTTTCCTCTTGTTTTCCATATATTTACCATCCAGGAAAAGTGTAAGAAATGTTCCCTAAAAACTGCTTAATTCTCTAGGACATCTACTAATACTGTAAATGAAAAAAAATTACTCCATTTATAAGCTTAATCTTACATTACAAGGGTTCTGTTTGACATTTTTCACTCATGGATTAGGAAAGTATGTGTATCTGCACAGAAAGGAAGGTCTCATACATTTCGATACTAACAGATAATAATATACTGTCTATCAAGGAAGGGTATACTTTTGAAAGTCTTTTTCTTAGCAGGACTTTTATCTCATTTAATGATGGAGACTCTGTTGAGGTAAATAATACCATAGTGACTTTTTCTGCCTCCTTTTTTGCTGCTCTTGCTGAGTTGTGAATCTTGGCATCAACAGAATGTGCACCCCTGTTTTGAAATGGCCATGATCTAATCTCTATGCTACAAATACACATGGTTGAGTAAAGCTTTAATAACAAAGATTAATTTCTGTTTCATTTTCCTTTCTTCTGTACTAGGAGAACCATTAATTGAATAAAACTGTGTCTTCTCCTAGAGACAGGATAGATGGGATGTTCATCTTACTCTTGGACTTGACATAGCTGGAAAAATTCAGACATGCTATTTGATAGTACTTTCTCCTCTATTTGGATATCTGTTGTTATGGTGATAGTTCCAGGTAGAAACATTAATGAGGATGACTTGAAAGCTTTGATGTGTACAGTACAATTATTTTTAACACCTTATAAGATAAGGTGACAGTTAGTACTGCTCCTTGCTAAAGACGTACCATTGTATCAGCTTTCATGAAAACTACCTGAATTTCTATTTGTTGTGTATTTGTAAAACAATGTTGAATACAAATATGTAATAAAAAGGATTCGGAAGAACGTCCCACCCCCATTTTCTCACAAAGGATATGATTTGTTATTCCTAGGAACTTGCCTACAGTAACAACTGACTTTTAGTACAAAATATAAATTTTATAATATCTGTATTGCTCTTTTGTAACACCCTGAGAACTACTCAGCATGATCTCTTGCATCCAAAACTAAGCTGTAAACAAATCTACAAACCCACATTACCAAGTACAAGACTGTAGACATATTGCATTGCCCAGACTGTTGTTCAACTGCAAGGGGTAAACACTAGAGACAGAGGAATTATTGGCCTGAGGTATTTAATCTCAGCAGTACTTGATGTTCATCACAGAGCTTGGCTCACACACGTTCTGAATGAAAGCAGTTACTTACATAGTCCTCGTAGGCCTCGTGTGCAGGTGGCGGGGGTGGTCTGTAACCCGGGACAGACGGGGCGCCCCTGGCTCGAGGGGTGGGAACGCCCCTTGCCACTGGTGGCACAGGGAGGGCTCCACGGGTCACCGGCGCTCCTCTGGGTGCTTGGGCACCTCGTCCAGGCAAGGGTGGAGGAATTGCACCCCCACGACCCCTGTGGGGAGCAAACAGGAATGATCAATTTGGCGTGTACAGCAAGAGAGGACATGTCCATCCTACCCCATTTTAAAGGCTCTTACATTCTTAGTACTATTTAAAGCATCACATAAATGTGGGATTCTGGCAGTTACAATGTCAAGCACTTTTAGGCAATATCTTGATCAGAACTATTATGGAAAGGCATTATTTTTAAGCCACCCAGTGCCTTTTATACCTGATCCTCTTGTTGCTTGTACTAGTGAAATTCTGAATCATCCTAATTCACAGAGCTGCAGAATTACGCTAAAGTAGTTCTAGAGAATGAAGAAAATGAGGATCTTTTTCTGTTGCTCTCAAACTACTTTACAAGAGCAGCCATCACTCTCATTCTCATGTTTATTAGTGGGCGGGAGAAACAGACTGGCAGAAGATGTTGCAGGACAGCAGAAACTTGCAAGGCAAAGTAGAGGAAGAGTATAAAAGGAGAGCAGTAACTTTCCTTCCTATCTAATTTAGTTCAGCACAAAGGAAGGGCAGCATGGGATTCTGCTTTCCCCTACTGCACAGAGAGAATAGAGCATATAAACAAGCAGGGAAAGAGTTTTAGTGTCCTTCTGGCTATTTATGCTATACCTGCCTCACTGTACTAATTAGTAAGTCAGAAGAAGCTGTTACTGTTTACAAAAAGGTTCTTGTAACTATACCATATAATGAATTAGAAGTGGAGTATATCAGGGAAGCAGTCTGGATGGGTTTTGTTTCAGAGCAGCATGCTCCCAAATGTGCTGCCCTTTCTGAAGACCGAGAGTGCAAGGTATAACCGTGTGCGACACCCAGATCCAGAGCTGTGGCTCCTTCCCTGCTGAGACAACCAAACTAGCTTGTGATGTTCACTACTTTACTACAAGTTTCAGTAGCCAATTTTAGACTTACACAATCATTGAATGGTTTGAGTTGGAAGGGACCTTTGGAGATCCTCTAGTCTAAACACCCTGCCTTGGGCAGGGAAATCTTTCACTGGATCGAATTGTGCAAAGACGTGTCCAACTTGACCTTGAACATTTCCAATGATGGGGCATCTACAACTTCTTTGGGAAATGTGTTCCAGTGTTCCACCACTCTCATTGAAAACAATTTGTTCTGTATGTCCAACCTCTTTCAGTTTAGGACTTGTAAAAAGCCTCTCTCTGTCTTATAAGCCCTCTTTACATATACGGAATGGCTGCAATGAGGTGTCCCCAGGGCCTTCTCTTCAACATGCTGAACAACCCCATTTTCCCAGCCTAACTTCACAGAAGAGGCATTCCAGTCCTCTGATGATTTTTGTGGCTTTCCTCTGAACCTCTTCAACATGCCTTTCTTGTGCTGAGGATGCCAGAGACAGATGCAGCACTCCTGGTGGGGTCTCACAAGGGCAGAGTAGAAGGGCAGAATCACCACCCTTGACCTGCTGGACATGCTGCTTTTGATGTAGCCCAGGATACGTTTGGCCTTCTGGGCTGCGAGGGCACATTGCTGGAACTTGTCCAGCTTTCCATCTTCCAATATCCCCAAGTCCTTCTCTGCAGGGCTGCTCCCAATCCCCTCACTCCCCAGTCTGTGCTGACACTGGTGATTACCCACATGCAGGACCTTGCACTTGGCCTTGTTGAACTTTATGAGGTTCAGGCCCACTTCTCAAACCTGTATTGGTCCCTCTGGACAGCATCGTTCAGTCAAGTGTATCAACTACACTACCACAATTGCGATAAATATTTTTTTTAATAAAATAAAAATTTGTTTTTTAATACCATAAATACCATAAAATAAATACCATAAAATTTGTTTTTTTAATATTCCCCTGGGATTTTTGACTGGAAAATAGGGAAAGCATCCAACATCATAGGATTTGTGCAACTGATTCAATCAGTAGGGTATTTTGCAGGAATTGGGGGCCAGCACTCCACTGATTATCCTTTGAACATAATTTAAAAGCTGCCAGTTTGTTGCAGTGATGTTCTGAACATCATTATTAAGTTCCAGAGATTTTAGCTGTAAGGAAGACTGAGCCCAAAAAGACTTTGAGTGAAAGATGGTCATGAATGGCAACTGTAAAAATTTCTATGTATGTGCGTCATACTACTGATAAAAAAATCCATCCAGGAAGAAATGACAGAAAACATGGTAGACTTCTTCAAGGAAAAAAACCAAATCCAAAGGTCATAGGCAAGATCAGCCTGTTCAACTGCCAAAGAACTCCTATGTCAGCATAACATAAGGTACTTCCATATCCTACTTCCTCCAAAACAAAAGTCAGTTTTTTAGGACCAATCCTGAAATTACCTCTATGGAGAGAAGACTAGAAGTAGCTAGGTAACTTAGATGCCTAAGGCAACAAATTTCTTAAGGATTCACAGTGAAAAATAAATCTGAAAGAGTGCATTTATATTTTGCACTGGTTTTATGAACAAGCAGAGATATCTGTTATCTAGATATGAAAAAAATACTTGGAAGAATTCAGGAAACATTCATACACCAATGTTTTTAGATTACGCCAATCAAATTCATGTAAAACCAATAACCTATCAACAAATATGTAATATAATATATATTATTTTTTATATATTAACTGTAATATGTATAAAAAAGTAATTATTTGGCAAATAAGTTCCATTCAGATTATGTAGTCTTCTCAGACTATACTATTTTTTGGCCAATGATTTTATGCTACTGACCATACTGGTACATTGCTAGCATAACAATATTCTTTCCTAGAAATATTCTTTCACTGGCTTCATAATCTGCTCTCATTTGTTGCTTATTACTTGTATACTATCCACTGTAGCCTGTGAACTGCAGACCAGAGAACATGGCACAACACAGATGACACAAGTTATCAAAAGACAAATATTTTGGTTTACTGACCAGCATGTGTATGTGATTTTCTTTTTTTTTTTTAACTATGTTTTTTTTACTATTGCTTACACTTTCTAAAGCTATTAGCATAATAGCTCAAGTTACCACACCTTGAAGGAGCTGCAGGTGGCACACGGATCCCTCTTCCTCGAATGCCCCGTCCACGTGATGAGTCCTCAGAACCATTCAAATATGACAGTTCTCTCAGCTGCTCCTGGCGAATTTCATCATTATAATCCTGAAATGCAAAAGGTGAAACTTGCTGAAACTTTGTATTTTGGCCGAGCTGTCAAACCACTCAAACCAGAAGTTCCATGGATGGTACTTGGGTGACTTGTTCTGCATTATCATTGGTATGTTGAAAAATTGTACAGTGGGAGTGGACAACTACCTGAAGTGTGTGGGCAGAAAAATGTATATGGTCAGTGAAAGTGATCATAAAGAGCATGAACATGCAAAATAAAACGCACAAGGCATAGAACACGTAAACATAAGGAAATATATCTATATGCAAAATGTAAATGGACTTTCACATACAAAAGGTACTATTCTCAAAAAACTTGTAATTAGATAAAAAAAAAATTATTTTATAAATATTTTATATTTTTGGCAAACTTTCCTGGCTACCTTTATGGACTTAAAACATAAATTCCACCTTATATTGCACCTTAGCACAACTGGATGATTTAATACAATACCAATTAGCATCATTGAATGTAGCCTTCAGTTATTTTGTATATCCTGAAAGGAGTTCTCGCTTTAGGACTCAAGTATTAAATGAAATAAAATAGGCCCATTCTAAGTCAGCAGGGTATCAACTTGAGCACTGTAACTGATGGCTCAGTAAATATCAGATGAACTTCCTTTTCTTATTGATACAAAATAGAATCACAGACTCACAGAATGGTTTGGGTTGGAAGGGACCTTAAAGATCTAATTCCAACCTCTCTGACACGGACACCTGCAGAAAAAATCCCTCACTCAGCACCATTTTTGATGAATGAATTCAAGTGGGACAGAGTTTTGTCCAGGAAGAATTCTCTTGTAACTTTATTACTCCATACCTATACACAGACTCTCTACAGACCTTGGATCTGAGCTATCCAGCCAGGAAAATGTTACTTATCTGCACACATACCATACAGCCACTCTTGTGGCTATCTTCAGCCACGAAGAACAATCATGCTTCACGTGGCTTTCCAGCTTGACCTTGCGATTCTTTTCCCATACATACTAATCTTAGCTCTGGCTCTCTCAGGACCATAATACTTTTACTTTAATATTTTCTTCTTCTTCTATCATCCAGATGGCTGGTGTTGTCTTGTTTAGCTGCTCCTACAGACACTTTGTTGACTTTTTCTTTGTTGGAATGCACGTTTGGAAGAGGAGATCCTTGAAATTAATCAGCTCTCTTGGGCCCCTATCCCTCCAGGCCTCTATCTCACCAAGCAGCTTTCTGAAGAGGCCAAAGTCTGCTCTTCTCAAGTCCAGAGTAGAGCTTGCTGTGCATCCTCCTTGCTGCCCTAAGGAGCAAGATCTTGAACTCTACTATTTCATGGTCACTGCAGCCAAGGCTGTCCTGGAGCTCCACATTCCCCACAGCCCCTCCTTGTTGTTGAGGATAAGGTCCAGCATAGCGTCTCTCCCTAATGGCCTCTCTAGCATTTGGAAAAGGAAGCTATCCTCAATGCATTCCAGGAACTCATGTGCCCTGCCTGTTGTCCCTCCAACAGATATCAGGGAGGTTGAAGTCCCCCATAAGGGCTTCTGAACGAGAAGCTGTTCCTCTCTGCCTATGGAGTGTTTCATCCACTATAATACATAATGAGCAATTTTTACTTATTTTACAACCTTTGTCTCAGTCAGAAGTTCCTTTTTCTTTAGCTTCCTTCATTTGTATTCAGCTCTTTGCAGGTTGATCACAGTACTGAGAGTCCACTGCAGTAGCCAGCTTGCTGGCAGCATAACCACGTGACAGCTAATTACTGCTTCAAAACAGAATGAATTTCAGCCCTTCAGTCCTTCCATCCTTCCACAGGCAAGTGCCATTGGCTGTCATGTAAGGGTCTGAAAATGCTACTTCTTGTGTGAGTGACCGTCCAGGGCACATTACAAGTGACACCTCTTTTAGCCAAGTTAAAAACCAAGCCAACAGGGAGATGGAACTGTGGCCTTACTTGTTCCCTTCTAGAGAGTGTAACTGGAGTAAAAACTATTAATGAAATTCAGAAAAGAGCCCCATTTATACAATATAGTGTGTGATAATTGCAGCACAACCATAATTAAAAACAAATCCCTAATTTGCTAATAAACTACATAATGGCTTTCAGTTCGCACCATCCCCAAATCTTTTTGCACATTTTTCTATCATTCTAATGTTAATGGCAATAAGCAAAGACATCTTCCTAAGTCAATGTGCTCTGTAAAACACAGAGGGAAAAACACAGAATCAGTGAAATCACATTTGCAGAATTGTTGGACCAGGTACTATCTACTGCGCCCTGCTTAATATCATCTGTTATTCATATTGGGTTTCCAAGGATTAGGACTTCAAACTTGCTGTTCGAGTTTACCCTTCAGATTCCACACCAGTGCTGGGACTGAACTTCATTAATAATGCAAGTACATTTTGATTAAGAAGTAGGCAGAAAAAAAAAAAAAAGAGAAAGGACCTGCAAGGGACAGAAACTGGAGTTTCTGTGTTGCTGTGTTAACCTCTCCTTTGGAATATTGCTGTATAAATGGATTCTACCAGAAATTGCCTCAAAGCTGCTATTCCTTCCTCAGGTAAAAATATAATTTAAAATCATAGTATTGACAAAACAGAAAATCCAAATTAAATTTATAATGCACAACAAGATCTGGAAATCTTCACCATGCTGTTATGCAATGGCATAATAGGTTATTTAGAGTACAGGTTATTTTACTGCATGTCCAATGAAGAAATATGTACTACGTATTTTGAAATGGCAAGATAAAGACAACAAAGTACACGGAAGATGCTGGGACAGATATCTTGAAAGACAAAGACTTCAATTAAAAAAAATAATTCTATATAAATAATTTATCTCGTGTTCCCCTTAAAAAGAATAATTAGGATCATAATTTCTAATCCTTAAACCTGAAATTAGCAGAAATGCTAATTTCAACTCTTTCATTAAACAGAAACATAACACTGAATTAATCTTTCATAACTGCTATGAGTATAGCTACAGAGTATCTATTTAACTGTAACAGAGTTCAGAGCCTAGCACAGCAGCAAAATTATGTTACTGATGTTTCATATAGATCTAGTCCCAAGAAAGAGCACGTGTTGCAAGACATACCTATACTGAAGAAAGCATAAGGAAGTAGCTACACACTGCAGTAGCATATTGTGTTTCAGAAAAAAATCCACCCTACTTCTTATATTAAAATAAGCTCATGAGAAAGGTTCTGTACTTTACAGCTTTTCTTATAGCTCTCTAATAGTCTTATAGCTATTCTTACAGCTGATGTTTTGTTCTTGTTTATATTCTTAAAAACATTATTACCTTTAAACAGCTTTTCCATTTACTGATGATGTGAAGGGTGCCATTGACTCGTATCATGGTGGTCAGTATTTACAAACACTGTGAGCTAACCACCCATGCCCATGACTGTTCCCCCAAACACACATCTTGACTTTAAAAATACCAAGGATTTACAATTTCAGCAAAGTCAGTAGCACCCAGGGCCACCATAAATTTTAATATTTATGTAAATGCCTAAAATCCCAAATTACTTATTTAGATAAAACTTTTAGTATTCTAGAGTACATCAATACGTTTATCCTAAATTACCAAAATTATGTTTATTAGCAAAGGTTAGGAGTGATTAATTAGGTTGGTCAGAGTCTGACTTGTGGCAGCTCACCCACAGGCCCTTCTGGCAGCAGTGGCAGGAGGTGCAGCAGACAGGGGAAAGCCTATAAGCTGCAAGATAACTCAATAAACCATTTTGGTAAAAAAATAGCAAAGTATGACACAAGCTGCAAAACCTGATCTGAATTAACAAAAACATTGTATTGACAAGGGAGGAGAGTTAATAAAGAAATCAAAGGGTAAGGCATAGACAAACGAAATGGATTTTGGGAATATATATCTATCATTACCATAACAAAGGTTCATAGAAGTCAAGGATAAATCAATCCCTTAAGGACTGTGATCTCCTGTCCTGATGTACTCTGCACATTTAAGTTCTATTATAATTCTATTAATAAATACCATTACTCTTATCTAGGGCAGCTGAATTTCATTCTCACCAGATAGTTAGGGGGAAAGTAATTTAGGTTAAATGCAAACTACCTTAAGAATGCAGTTATACATGTCAAATCTAAAATGATAATACAATTCTTCACACTGACAATTGTGAAGTATGAATAGGGCTCGTTTGGTCCCTTACACAGGTGACATTTTATAGCATATACACATTCCTCACACAGTTAAGCTAGCCATATATCATGTGAAGAGCCATTGACTACCCTCCATGTAGTGTTGGTACTACTAGGACAGATTTATGGCTATCTTAATTTTACAAACAACTACATATTAACACCTCGTATCTGAGTCATCAAATTCCTTGATTTTAACTGAATAAAAAAGAAGTAAAAAAAAAAAAACCTTTGCTTGGAGTTATTTTCTTTATAACTATTAAAGTGCTGCCTTTGAGCTATTTTCAGGCACCTTAAATTCCAATTAACACAAAACTTCCATTAAGTACCTGCTTCAGAAAACTCACAGTCAGACAATGGGACACAAGACCCAGTGAATTTTAGGTAGAGGTAGGTGATGGGAGCATGGTCCTTTTGTTTTTGATTTTTTTTTGGTTTGGTTTGGTTTGGTTTGTTTTTCAGATGCGTACTGATTTTGGACACTGAAAGAGACACTGTCCACATGCTCTCTTGTGTGTATGGGGAAGCACCAAGACTGTGAAAATAACTGGCAGTGAGGAATTCCTGGAGTCCCCGTTTCGCTGTGTTCTCTGCGGCCCTACAAAGGTGAACTGTACTATAATTCAGCTTCAAAGTATGGTGACAACCACTCATCTGGACTCATGGAGTCAGGATCTGCAGTTTAGTATACTGAAAAGGCCAAGAATCCCAGAATTCCTACTTTTTAATTGAGTGCTTTAATATCAGGCTGTTACAAAAAAGAATAGCACTGGCTGCTCAGTACCAGAAGAGCCTGATGAACTAATTCCTGAGTTGACAAGATATTTGGCATTTCCTGTTATTTCTTCACATTTTAAGACTCTGTTCTAAGACTCCCAATGCATTCAATATAAACATATCAGACCTTTTCACCACATATCCATAGCATTTCTCTATTAGTCTCTAGTTGGGAAACTTACAAAAATTGTGCCAGATAGATTGGATATCCCTCTTCATCACCTAAAATCTGGGCAAGAGGTAGGCATGCAAATTAGGTGCTGCACCTGGATCAGGGCAACCTCTGGTGTTAATACAGGCTGGGGGTTGAACAGATCAAGAGAAGCCCTGTTGAGAAGGACTTGGGGTGCTGGTGGATGAGAGACTGGACATGAGCCGGCAATGTGTACTTGCAGCCCAGAAGGCCAATTGTATCCTGGGCTGCATCAAAAGCAGCATGGGCAGCAGGTCAAGGGAAGTGATTCTGTCCTAATCTGCTCTGGTGAGACCCCACTTGGAGTGCTGCATCCAGCTCTGGCGTCCCCAGCATATGAAGGACATCAACCTGTTGGAGTGAGTCCAGAGGAGGCCACCAAGTTAATTAGAGGGAACACCTCTGTATGAGGAATGGCTGAGAGAACTGTTCAACATGGAAAAGAGAAGGGTTCAGGGTGACCCGATTGCATCATTCCAGTACCTGAAGCCAGACTACGAGAAAGATGGAGAGACCTTTTAGAAGGTCATGTAGTGACAGGACAAGGGAGAGTAGCTTCAAAGAAAGATGTAGATTAGATTAGATATTAGTAAGAAATTCTTTACTGCGAAGGCGGTGTGACACTCCAACAGGTTGCCTAGAGAAGCTGGAGATGCTCCATCCATGGAAGTATTCAAGTACAGGCTGGATGGGTCTTTGAGTAATCTGATCTAGTGGAAGGTGTCCATGGTAGGAGAGTGGGAACTAGATGATCTTTAAGGTCCCTTCCAACCCAAGCCATTCTACGATTCTATGATCTGCACCTTCAGACTTCATCCTTTGTCTCTTTAATACTAATTCAAAGTTCATTGCAAAACAAGAGATTCATCTGATCTGAGACCACTCCCAACTACGCAATTCCTACAAAGTTCATCAGAACTGTGGGAACTGGCTCTAGCCCACCCTACATGGGTGTCTGATGGGTATGTCACATGTTCTCAACAGTATACAGTGGAGCTCAAAACCAACAGCTGTTTTGATGTTCCTAGATAAGGCCCACACTCTCTGAACCCATGTTTAATGTATATGCGTGGTTTCCTGGTTACCTACAATCAAAGCCATCTGTTAAGATGGCTTTTTGCCCATTTGCAGATTGATCTGGTTATTTCACTAGAGCATACGTGCCAGGTAATGATGGGTTTAGATGGACAGCCTGCAGTGCACCACAAGTGACAATGCTTCTGCCAGAATGACTCTAATACTACATGAGCAACACATGCCTCTTTGCATTTGCCCATGTATATTGGCACTTAAGTACGGCCATTTTGTGTGCATGCAGTTCTCTGGCAGACAGTAACCCCAATAAATACATAAAAACATAAATATAAATCCATCTGAGTCTCAGAAAGAAATTATTTTCTCTAAGCAATCAGCAACTTAGCCAGATCCATAGCCATAAATGTTTTGCACTTTCACTTGCCACATATGCAAAAAATTGCTGTCTTTACTCGCTTATAATCTGTCTGAAAAATAAACCTTAATTGTGTGGATCACCCTTAAAGATTGAAACACATAAAATAGACCATGCATTTCTCTCAGTAGCTGTCTGAATGTGTTGCAGCCAATATGAGTTTCAGCTTCTAAATGCCTATGGGCAGAATGCAAGCAGACATAAGCTAGAGCCACGTACACTTGCCTTTAAGGTTAGTTGACAGCTGGGGGATTTGTCAGCTTGCCACAGAGAGCACTCACCCAAGCGTGGATGTCATTTTTCTCTTTGAGCATGCACAATTAAATCTGCCTGGCATCATCAGCATGGGGCACCGCACTCTACAAGCAGTGTGGAAGGGAGGGGGAATGTCTTGCTCCTTGCCATCTGAAGAGAAGCTGCCAATCCCAGGGTGTAAATTGTACATAGGTAACTGCTATGAAACTTCGACCCAGATATTTTAGTCTTTGATAGAACAGAGTAAAATATGCCTCATCTAATTGTATAATCAATTTAAATTTTGTTTTTCATACTAAAGAGACCTTTCAACAGAAGATTATTTCAGTTTACATGGAAACGCTGTTAGCCACACAAAATAACCATACTGAAGATGGGTGCATGGCGTTTGAAAAACTTGCAGAAATCTGTATTAAATTTCAGCCATTTTTCCACCCCTCTTGCTCACAAGCCCCCAAACAAATGGATACTGTGGTCTATAATTCATTCAAATGACAGCTATGCTGCCACAGAAGTCAGTTAGCTGGCAGCTCCCTATCCCTGAATTTAATTCCAAATGAGTCCTGGCTGTCAGAGAATTGAGCTTATTTACAGTTGCCACTTGAAGGAGACATATAAGGGAATTGATAATATGAACAGAGGGCATAAAGCAGGCTGCAGGAAGGGTTGTGTAGCCACCTAATCCTAAAGAAATTGTTATGGATTTGCACTGGATGTTTACACTAGCGACTAGGAAGGAAGGAATATGATATGGCTGGTCTTCCTCTGGGAAAACCCAGTTGCTTCAGAGGCAAGGAGAGGTGTAGGACTACCACTGTTCTTCTCCAGCTGTTTGCTGAAGCTCTGCTACTACCTGAGATCACTAACTGCTATTAAGGCTAGAGTAACCATCTACTATAGTCTACATTAAAGCCAACAAAAGTAACAAGCTATACATAGCATCTATGCATCCTTTTTTATTCCAGCTATGCCAGGTTGAATTGCCACCCAGATTGCCTCCTGCTATCTACTGCTGTAGGTTTACAGACCCCCAGTCATGGATAACAGGGACAGCAACAGCAGCCAGCAAAATTCAGACACGTTTACTCTTGTTTAGTGTGCCTGTCTCGTCCAGCCTGGCTACTGCTATACTCTCTTGGTCCCATGTGGCACAATAAACAAAAGATGCTGCTTGTCCTGAGGAGACTGGAAAGAGTAATGAAGGATGAGAAGTCTGTGCAAGAAAATATCTTACTACAGGTTTGTGGAGTGCCCTTTCTTTTATAGCTTCTGAATCACTTTAGAACTTTAAAAAATGCCACTAGGTGATAATCTGTACAAGTTGATAGCGCATAGTACACTGGACTGAACTTGATACATGACACAGGAATTAATATTTAAAGAAATTTTAGTGGTTTTTTTTTTTACTTATTGCATTACAGAGTAAAGATAACATGAGCTGTCTTTGAAGTAAGGACTGTCTTGGCAAGTACTAAATTTATTTTACAGATGCAGACAGAAATGTTCTTAATAGTGCTACTAGCATATACTGAAATCTATTAAAACCCATGGTCTGATTTTACGCCAGGAGATAGAGAATATCTTAAATTATGTCAGCACATAATTGCTGTACCATTCTGGGAGCAGAAGCTGGCAGAAGGGTGATTTGTCACAGCAAGCACTGTCTCTCAACAGAGCTGTGGGGATGGTAGCATGGCCTGTGTGTTTGGTTGTCCATTTTTCTAGAAAAAGGATTTCTCCAGACTAACCCAGGTTCTGTGGGTCCCTTAAGGAACCCTGAATCTCTCTTTGATCATCCAGTTTAGCCATAGTCTGTGTCTGGAAAGTTTTTCTGTAGGCTCAGAATAAACATGCTCTTGACTGAAGCAGCACTGTCTCCTCTCCTGATGGCACTGCACCAGCACCAGCAGCATCACTGCCTAGCACAGCTGCTTGCCAGAGAACAAACTGGTGACACAGACTGGGACAAAGCTGGACTGACAGGAAGAAAAAGGATGAAGATGAAAACTCCTTCCAGGAATCTCAGGTTGCCATGAAGGCTTAACTTTGGAAGGCAGCAGTGCCTCGGCATTTTCTCTAGCCAGAGGTCAGGGCAGAAAACACTGCATCTGTATTTCTCCTCCACTCCTTCTACACAGCAATCTGACTAACCCAGACTAAACAGTACAGCACATCCAACCCAGAGCCAAGACTTTTTTGCATAGTAAGGAAAAAAATGAAACATGCTGGGAAGATGGTCTGTAATAGCACTGTAAAAATACAAGAACAATTTTCACTGCTGGAATCAAAGATATTTTAAATCTGCTTTGTTTGTAGTGCTATAATCTAAATTAGTTTCATTGTTGACAGATTTATGGATAGCCAGGGTAATGGTACAGAGGACAATCACAGAAGAACAAGTAGGTATGTGAGGGTCCCCCTCTTCATACTAAATTCAACAAGCATGAGGAAAAGACGGTGAAAAGATGCTGCTATTGAACCCCAGAGTTGCCACAAAAGCTAGAAATATTAAAATCATTTATATATAACTGTATTTATGCCTTACCACAGAATTGGCATAAATACGGCTATATAGAAAAGATTTTAATATTTTTAGCTTCACTGAACTTTTTGAAGTTTATGCCTAACTTCAAGTGAGAAAGAGTGGAAATATAGAAATAAATAAACAAATATATTGAAAGGAAAAGAAACATATCAAACAAGAAAAGTTGAAGTCATGTCAGTGGAAAACCAAAACAAGTGGCAAGCTCAACAAATTAACAAAAAGTACTTTCTCAAGAATGTAGGTTTAAAACAGCTGATTTAATAATCCATTAGGCAGGTATGTATCAGGTATAAGATGTTTTAGGTTTGGTCTTTTCAGAATGAGATTTGAGACAAAAGGAGAGATGATTAAGGAAATGACAAGCAGTAAAAAGAGGTAGAAAATAATTTACAAAAAAGAGCTGAGACCTTGTACAAAGTACAGATATGTTCACTCTCAAGTGTCTCTCTACTCTTTTTAAAGTACATGGTGCCTCAAAGATTAGGAATGAAGTGTATAAAACTGAGTAAGTAATTAATGCAGCCAGATTTAGGTTAAAGTCAGAGTTTTTAGCTAAACAATTTAATATATAACATGATTAAAATATTATCAGTTCTGTATTTGTTTTTTAATTTGAATATATTTTATTTTGTTAATGCATGAACCCTTTAAATAAGATCCACCAGGAGATATGGCATCTCTATTTGTAATGTCTCCTTTCCTTCTCTGTAGCATGCATTAAAGAAGATTTCAGATACTTTAACAAAATTACCACTTTTTTTTCCCTTGTTAACAGAATAGCCTCTAATTCCTACTTATTACCAGGTAGCAAGAAGTCTTCTAGCTTCTTACACTTCTTCATGGCTGCGGCACCTAATGTATTGCTTTCAAGGTGGCTGCACAAGATCAACTTCAGATAAAATACAAACTATATAGGCTCGAGGAGAAAAGTAAAATAAGTTCCACAGCTGAAGGACCCTCTCATTGAAAATATCTGAACAGAAGCAACAAGACCCAGATCAAGTCCAGCTATTAATCCAAGGAGTGGCAGTGTGGCAGAGGGTGAGAGGTAGGCCGTTATGTGGAATGCTGCCAGAAAACTTACAGGTAAAAAAGGTATTTATAAACAGCATCCAGAAATAGAAAATCCAATTTTAAACACCTGCATTTATCGCAAGATATTCCATTTAGTATATGAGCATCTGTATTTCATCCCACCTTCTGCATTCACTCAAGTGTTGCTCCAAATATGCATCAGGTAACCTTGATATTCACTGGACAGAGAAGTAAACTGTATTCTAAAGAGGAAAATCTCAGGTATACTGAGAGATGGAAATGGCATTAAAAAAAAGTCAGACTTAACTGCCATATTCCCTAGATTCATTAGCACATAACTTATTCAACTCTGACTCTCAAGTCCACCAGTGTATTTTCTTATAAACTGGTTTTTTTTTCTTTAAATGCAACATGATAGAATTTCATCTAAACTTTTAACGAGTTTCATGATGATAATCTTAGCATTGAAGATTAAACTCCAACTTTCTGACATCTGAACATATTTCCTGTAATAAAAGAAACAAATAGAATTCAATACTTTTCTATCATTTCCAAGCAATGTGATCAGGAATTAGACATGACACTAAAAGGGGAGAAGAGGGCTTTTGCACCTGCAAACATTTTTACATTTGTTTTAATTTTTAATAATATTTATATTTTATAATATTTATAGTACTTATATACACATATATTTATAATATTTAAATAATGGCACATAAGGATATATATCGTTGTCCTCCCTGCTTATTATGAATGCTCATCACTGAACTGTTTCAAAATGTCTAGATCTCTTTGAAGCTATTAATCTGGACCCTTATCAAAGAAACACCTAAATAAATTCAATTCTATGCTATGAGTCAGAAATCCATAAGAAGGGAATTATTAATTTACTGTTCTTTTTATTCACAGAGATGAAATTCTTTTCTTTTTCTTATGTTATAGAAGAAAATGCTCACATGAGAACTGGGTGAAAGCAATGCTCACAGAACTTTTTCAAAGCCGAATATAAATCGCTCTTTTGCATTAGAACTAAATTCTTCAGTCTTTCCGAAGTAGCTAAAGCAAAAACTTTCCGTAATTGTTTACTAAATTAGTGTGAAAGCAAATATAGGTATTTAAAATACAGCATATATTGAGGACTGGCTCCAAAGTCAATATTATTGATGACTAATGTGGTTAACATTATCCTGGCCATAAATTTCCTTTCTTAAAGTTTCATTCTGAATTGAGATAGTGAAAATAGGGTTGAATAATTAGGAAATGAGAGTGATCTTTTCTTTTTTATCCTATAAATACAAGGTCAGATTGAGGAGGTGTTAGATAAGTAAGCACAACTCATATGCTCTGCAGCACTTTGCTGAGTTCAGTGCCACCTTAAAAGCGGACTCATTAATTCCATTTGGAAAGAGGATCCTGGGAGCTGTTAGCCAAGTGCCACATAATGTGAATTTGCCAAGCAAGTTTCCCATTCAGTACAAATGTGGGACATTTGTTCAGAGCCCATGTGTGAGAGCCACGGACTCCACCTGCATTCAGGACTTCAGGGTAGTTACCCCACATGTACACACCCAACCAACACACCCAAACCAGCCACCCAGAGTCCTGCCATCTTAACATCTAAATATCAGTAAATAGCTGTCACCTTACATTACATGTTTTCTCAACAAAAAATTACACAAACTTACAGTTGAATTATGTGGAACTGAATACAAGCGATTGTGAACCCATTTGTTCCGAGCTATTATTTAAGCGTAATTAACCCAGTTCTACAGTATTGATTTTAGAAGCATGGAAATACATGCTACACATTCCTTCTGGTTTTCCATTCAATTCAAGTAAAATGTTCTAAATTTAATGAAATGTGTCAAGTCAAGTTTTGGACAACTAAATATGTTGTCTTTCAATAAAATAATTCACTTCATCATAGAAAATATGAGTGGACACCAAAGAAATAACAGTAACTTCATCACTGTTGTTTTGTTGAAGGAAAGAGTGCTATAAATGGAATTAACTGAGACTAGTTTATTTCTTCTTTCTCATAATTCAAATGATCAATTATTTTAACTGAAATGTATTTAATTAAACCCAAAACATATTTAATTTAAATAAGTTTTTACTACCATTTGTTTTAATGATTCATCTGGACAGGTACTGGATATCAATGTCTCATTATTCATTTAAATTCAGCATAGCAAGCCAAGGCAAACATATATGACTTCATCACACCTCGAGGTGCTGAGTATTCTCATCTTCCAGTGGCTGCAATTAATCTTACTCAGCAGCAAAGGTAGATTATTTTATTGAACTTAAGTTTTACAGACCTGGGGTTTATGAGGTTAAAGTCACTGATATGAGCAGATCTGACTAACCTCTAGTTATTTACACTCACCACTGCTCAGGCTAAGTGGATTGGGTAAAACTAAAACCTCCTATTAATCATCTGGGTTGAAAATTTCTGTCTTAACCTGAAATTTTGATGTCCAGGCTTTCCCAGAGCCTCACTAAGGCATTCTGAGAATTATCACACCTCATACTGCTGTTAAAAACCCAGAGATTTTTCTATCACTCAACTTGATGATTTCAGGGTACAAAAACTGGAAAATTTTAACTGCTCCCAAGCCTGCTCCTGTAGGTCTGTTCACCAGCAGATAAACCATTAGCTTTATTTTTCTGCACATGACAATAACGAGAAGATAGATATCAGATACCTATTCTTGCCTGTGCTCCTTCCATTGAGCATCCACTGCTTTGTCTCTGCTAAAGGAAGAAATTGCAACTAACTTCCAAAAAATGCTCTCTAGACAATCACCATTACCATGTTTGTGCCAACTGTATGACTGTGAATTTATTTTTATTTTGAAATATTTGGCAAGCTCTGTCCCAGGATTCTTCAGTCTCAACAACCCCAAAAGTAAGTCCATCCCAATCCTATTCTTCCTTCTCTATAAGGAGGCAGAGCAAAACAAAAGTAAATCTGTAATTAATTTATTTATTTTCAAGCGGTTCTACCTTTTCTCTGCAAACTCTGGACTCTGCTGTAATACACTGCTCCCCTTGAATATTTTTTATGCTCCTGAAGTATACAGTGATTCCAGACTAGTAAGGACTATAATCTATACCCTCTGAAAAGGGTTTTGAAGCATGAGTAGGCTGAGAGAGCTGTTAGAAGAATCTTTTTTTAAACACTACAATATATATTACTGATCAATATATTAGTCTCTCTTATTGAGCATATCCCGTAGTTTCTTCAGTACTGGAAAACCTACAAACAAGTCTTTCTTAATACAAGTAGAACCTTACAAGTGCCACATTTCTGCAATTGTCTGATGAGTGCATCAGGTCTTCTTGTTTTAAGTGGAAATTTCACCTCACGGACTGCCTTCATTTCGATTCATTTCAGATTAGCAGAGATTAAGCATCTGAGAGAAACATCAGTTCTTGTTAAACATTTATGCATAAACCTGGATTCAAAGAAATTAAGGATACACCATAGAAACCTATCCAGTAGCTTTTCAAACACTGCCAGGTATATCGCACAAACCAGAGTACTTCACATTTCTCCAGGTTTTACCCTATCAGCAAAGCAATCTTTCCTTTGCCCCTCTAGGGCCATTTCCCAGCACCAACTTAAAATATCCAGAAACAAGAAAAAAGGTTGCATGTGCTAAAGAATGCAATGCAATTCACCATCAACTCATTTTTTACACAGTCAACACAGTAATGTGAAAATGTTGCCCTTTTCCCCTATCTTCTTTTAAACCAAAACATCTGAGGGGGGCTCAGGGATTGGTTGAAGACTCAACCATGACTTATTAGAATATTTCTTCTATATCCTACTGGGTCTCTTTGCATCCTGTAATTTCTGAATTTTTTATTTCCCCAAATATCATTCACAGAACTGTAATTCTGTTTTTGGAAAAAACCACTTGTTTCTTCCTAACTAACTCCTACTAACATTTTTGGTTTTTTTCAGCAGGGCCATATGTTTTAAGATTTGGAAAACAGAATTTTCACACATCACAAAAAAAAACCCCTGAAGCCTCAAAACCCCACTAAGACAACAGATTATCAAGCACTGATGAGTATTTGTAAGTAGAAAATAATTTTTTGAAACATATCAGCAGATGAACTCGTATTTTCAAGGGCCCAGGACTGGGCCCAGGGATTGTGATCAGTGGCCCAAAATTCAGAAGGAGGTCTGTCATTAGTGCTGTACTCCAGGGGTCAGTGCTGGGCCCAATATTGTTCAACATCTCTATTTACAACCTAGATGATGGAATAGAGTACTCCCTCAGCAAGTTCAGTTGACACAGCCCCGGGAAGAGTGGCTGATACACCAGAAGGTTGTGCCACCATTCAGAGAGATCTTGATACGCTGAGAAACGGGCAAGGAGGAATCTCATGAATTTAAACAAGAAGTGCAAAGTCCTACACCTGGGGAAGAATAACACAGGCACCAGTACACGCTGGAGGCTCAGTGGCCTGAAAGCAGTTTTCTGAAGCTTTACAGAAAAGGACCTTGGGGTTCTGGTGAACAACAAGCCTTCCAGGTACCAGTAATGTGCCCTTGGGGTAATGGCATCTTGGATTGCATTAGGAAGAGCACTGCCTGAAGGCCAAGGAAGGTGATTATTCTTGTCTACTCAGCACTGGTGAGGCAACACCTGTGTCCAGTGCTGGGCTTCCAAGCATAAAAAAGATATGGACCTACTGGAGCGAGTCTGTCATAGGACCACTGAGATGATTAAGGGACTGAGGCATCTTTCCTATGAGACTAAGCTGTGAGAGTTGGGACTGTTCAGCCTGGAGTGCAGAAGACTAAAGGGGATCTCATCAGTGTGCATAAATATCTGAAGGAGGGAATGAAGAAGAGGGAGACAGACTCTACTCAGTAGTGTCCACTGATAGGACAAGAGGAAACAGCTGCAAAATAAAACCTATGAAATTCAACCTGATCATGCAAAATAGCCTTTTTTTCTTTTTTTCTTTTTTTTTTTTTCCTGTGAGGATGACTGAACAATGGCACAGGTTACTCAGAGAGGTTGTGGAATCTCCATCTTTGGAGATATTCAAGAGCTGTCTGGACACGGTCTGGGGGACCTGGAGGGGGTTGGATCCCCCTTCAAACTTCAACCACTCTGTTATTCTGTCAAAGGAAACCCTATGTTATAAATTCTTTGATGGTTTAATAAAAAGTTTCAGGTTCATACTAGTAACCCATACAAAACTCTACAACTGAATAACTCATTTCTTATGCTGAATCAAATACTCCCGGAATGTGGGCTGAAGTATTGAAAAAGAGTCTGTTCAGCTTTGCACTGTCTTTGCACTCTCCTGCAAATGTAAATTAATTTGCATTCACAGCATCACACCTACAACCTTTAAGATGTAATTTAATCTTCATAGTAGTTCTCTTTCTTTTAGGTCTGAGATTTTCTTGCCATGCAAGTTTCAGATCAACACAGTAGAAAATGGCCAGCTAAGAGTTGCTAGGGTTTATCACCATGTTGTAGTTTATTAAGACAGCCTGCATTTACAGACATGTTATGAAAGCACATTGTCATGCAGCCATAAAAGACTGAAAACACCAAAAACTCTATTTGTACAGAGTTGTAAATCTGCTTCTTCCATGTGCAATTGTGTGTGCCTGTATTTGTATTCATCTTGTATTCACAATCACAGATTTTGCAAGGAACTAATGTTCATGGCTCTGAAAATGCATCTGCATTTTTCAACATGTTCTTCTCCTAACTGTTTTTATACACAGTCATAAGTTAAACTATCAAACTTTTTGACTGAGTGCAGGGTGTTTTGCCAAACTATACCAATAAAAGGAAAAGTCTCTCTGAAGCTTTTTTTCCTTCAGTTCAAACAGCCATTTCAAATGTAGAAATGTTGATGAGTCATGGTAGGAGCATATAAATTTTTGGAAGGTGTATTTGGCATATATCACTGGCAGCCAGAGAAATATTTGCGCAGACGAGCAGGTCTGTCTGCAGTTAAAGGCAAGATTTTAAATGCGAACTTAGTTTCACCTCTCACTTTTTGCAGCTTTTAATTATATTGCGGGAGTTTCATGAACAGTTCTGTTCCATGGCATATAAAATCTAAGAAACCCTAAGTTACTTCATATGCTTAATGAACACATTTTAATTTAAAAATCAAACAAGAAAAATATTCAGCACTGGATGATGCAATTTGTTTCCTGGGAACAAAATCCTTGGATTTCGCTTTTTCATTCCCCAAGTGATATGTATTCCAACTGTATTTCTACTCTGTCAGTTGATATATAAATGTGAGCATTGATCCTCTGTACTGCCAAATAGTTTGTGGTTTTATTAATGTGAAATTGAGTTGTTCTATAGCAATCAAGGGCTAGAATCCTGCTTTACAGGAAAACTTCAGGGTGTAAAACTAGAAAAGTGCAATATTTTCTGTATAAAATTCAACAAATAGCTTGTATCTAAGCATAAAGGCAATGCTCTGAGCCTGCAGGTTAATATATCTAGGACAAAAATAGTGCTAGAACATGATTTTCACAATAACCTGAGAGAGGTAAGATTCATTTTTCTCCTGTAATGACACCGGTTTTGTTTCTCATTGCTGAAATCTGACACAATAGCTTAATTATCTGCAAAAGCAGTATCTTTTTAGTTCATCTTATTTGGTTATTGTTTAGCTCCATGATTTGTTTGCTATTCAGCAGTGAGTGCTGATGGGGAAAATACAATATATTACTCCAGTGGAAACTATGGAAACTAGTTGTCACCTGTTATATCGCAAGCTGCCTTCTAAAGCAGATGTTAGATAATGAATTTTTTGGATTAAGATAGCAGAGTATTGCAACACTCAGTTAATGTTAATTCACCAGATGTATAAGTTATGGAAAGATGCTCATCCATTTAAGACAGCGATGTGATTAAATAGGTTTTTGAAGTAGAAGTAAGATATAAATCATCATACATTATCAGTACTTCTCATTTTAAAACAAGTACCAAGCCTGATATAAAATTACAGTTTATGAATTTCATATTCATCTGGCACAGATCAAGATTATGCAATAACAAATCAGTTCACTGGTTCCTAATTTTAAATTATTTATATGTCTCTAGGTTTGAGTACTGGCACAGTCCAGCTCCACAGAAATTAATGAAGTTCTCATCATAACATACATTTTTTGCCCAGGTGTTTCCTTGCCTTCTTTGTACAGTATACAGCTGTGCTGAGGGTTTATCAAGGTTATAGGGTGAAAGGAAAATGGACCTCAAACACACAGCCATCCAAAATGAAAACTTCATTGCAATGGCTTCCATCTGGATCACACACCTACATCTTTCTCTCATTATCACACCAGAAGGAGGGTTTTTCAGTTGTGTGAACCATTCTGTAACAGACTGATTTTTTTTTTGTTTCATGAAATAAAAGATTAAGTGCTATATGATGGATAACATGGTAATTATATTAGAACATATTGAATTTAACAATATGCATTTTTTTATCAGACAAATTCAGCTTATTCAGTGTCATTCAAGCCTGAATATAATAACACGATAATGATGCTTTATGCTATTACCCTGCATCACTGGATGTCCACTTAAGCTTTCAGATAATAAAATGCTTAAGGAAGAGATTTTCTTCACTGTTTCAGCATTTTCTACCTATGATTAAGTACACGTGATTACACTGTTGCACTGATTGATGTTAACTTGGCAGGAGGACATTTCCTAGCAATTAAGGTAGGTTAAAGTATGCAATATACATGTCTTCCCTCTAGGTTGAGATTGCACTGCTATTTAAAAGCTGGAAAACATCAAACACAATAAAAACACATGTGTGTGTGTGTGTGTGTGTGTGTACATATACATACATATATACATATATGTATGTGTAGATATAGAGAAAAAGACCCATGTACGAAAAGACTTCCAGAAGATTTGTGTGTTATTATAGAGATGCACTCCTTTAAAGAACTGGTGTTGCCCGTGTAGTACAAATAAAAAAAAAATCAAAAAATATGAATCAATTTTCTATTATCTGTTGTTTTTAAGAGAGAATTCTACTGATTTAGTGATTAGTCTCTTTTTTAAAAGACACACAAAACATTTTGATTTAGCTTTCTCCTGATAACATTATACTTGTTTTAACAACTTAAAGGAGATTTTGCAATCATAGTACCCATATTGAGCCATCAGTTATTTGAAGATAAACATTAAAAGATTATCATTCCGTATCAAATACAATTATTCTATGAGAAGTGCCATAACTGGGGAGGAATCTAAAAATAGTTTTTGTGATGATCACTGTAACTGTAAAAGGTATTTCAATTATCTGTTGTGTGTGTTTATATATACATACATACATACACAGACACATATATATACATATATAATGCTCACATTCTTCTTTGTGAGTTTTATTTTAGTCTTTATTTTCTCAATTAGGTTTCTTTGAGTATATTCCAGCTACACTAAACTGCTGGCACTGCTCTGCTGCACAAGTGCATGGCTCCATGCATATTCTCATTAGTACTATGTGAAGTTAGTGCTACAGTTGGTGTTTATTCTTTGAATTAATCCCCTTACAGGTAATGTATACATTTATGTAAATCAAAACTAAAAAAGAAACACAGTTAGGACTCATTGACTGACCCCTTCTATTACAAGTTTATTTTTAAAATTGCTTCCAGTTTTACAGGTATTTAAAATCTAACTAAACACGTACACAAACAAAGTAAACAATTAGCTGGGTAACATGGATGGCACTATGCAATGCCTGTCTCTGCCTAAAAGTTTAAATTATATCTGTCTTCAGAACAGAATACACATAAAATATGAGAATACTGGAATTGTTTTAAGATATGTCTCTTGATAGAGATGTTTACCTGAATTTGTAGGAATTTTCTTTAAGAAAGACAATAGTAGACAGAGTGAAGACTCTTAGAGATCATCTAAGACAGTATATAATAAAACTGGGCAAGAGAGCCTTGGGTAGCCTGGAGACATCAGGGCAAAGAATGTCCTCACTTCAGGACACATATGCAGTATATGATCTATCAACTTATTTTTTATTTTGATTTTGGTATTTGCCTGGTTCTTTATGATATTTAAATACAGGTATATTTAAAATATCAATTTGCTTTGTATTTAGTGGTAAATCATCTGTGGTGGTTTTGGTGTGTTTTTGTTTGCTTGGTTGTTTTTTTTTTTGTTGTTGTTGTTGTTGTTTTGTGGGTTTTTTTTTTTGTTTGGTTTGGTTTTTTTTTTATTTATTTTAGTACCACAGAAATTGGTGGTTTATTCTATAACAGTATAGAAAAAGTGTCAGCTATAAAGCACAATAGCCATCTAACACAACGAGATTGCTCATTCATCCAGATCTTTTCAATCTATTAGCCTGATGGGAAAGATATGTGAAAGCTTTCAAAGGCTAAATTACTAAAATTCAAATACAGTCTAAATTACTGAACACTTCCATCTGATGTCTGTTGGGCAATGGCCATAAAATGATCTTGGCAGAGCTATTTACGCCAATATTTTAGATGCACAATTTAACCTGGAGCAAATGAAAAGGAATTTATCACACCAGTCTATGTAAGTAATCCTTTTCGTTCCTGGGCTTTGGTTCCCACTCAGTAAAGATCACAAAATTATCACGAAGGTCTCATAACCGCAGTTTATGTTACTCAGACAGGTTTGTTATAATGAAGTAAAATTTTGTGTCTGCATTCATGGAAATGAATCAGCTGACAAAATGTGTCTGCTATAAAGATTTCATAATCATTTTAGGAAGACTACCACAACATGTTACAGAACAAGATATTAATATGATATTATATATCTATGACAGCATTAGTTACAACACATTTATGTCCTGGAGTATTGTAATGCTCTTTCTTTGCTTACTCTAACCTGAAGAAGCACACACACAGTTAAAGCCAGCCTCAACCACAGGTTTCTTGATTTTTACTCTGAGACTAATGAAATATTCATCATTGAATTAAACATGGTAGACAACGCAGAAAGAATCATGTCTTGCCGATACCACCTAAGGAGCCTTTCTGCTGTGCCTTTTGCAACTGGACTTGTCTATCTCATATTAGCCTTTTTAACCACCAGGATGCTTGTAACAAATGTGGGTAGAGCCCTCCCCAAACCTTCATTCGCGAAGCCCAGCCATGATGATGGTGATTGAACATGGCAGGGAAAGTAGCTGCTTCTTACGTATTCTATAGGGAGACACACCATGTGCAAATATTTGCCAGGAAATTTCTGTTCAGTGATACAGTAAAGGCTGAAGATTGGTTTTCATTAAAAATTACATTTATTTTTCTACCTAACAGAGAAATATGAGAAGAGTAAACCAGGGAAAAGACATCTGGTTTCAGTGAATTCTCCTAACAAAAATCAATCTGAATGCCTTTAACACAAGTTTGAAGAATAACCTATCACAAGTTATTAAACATTCTTTTAGTAACTATGTCTGGCTGTGCCAGTTCCAGTAATCATTGTCTGGCATATCAAAAAAATCCTGAAGTCATAACTTCTTATTAGAAGAGCAAATGTAACATTTCTAGGCTTTTCCCCCTGTAAAGACAGAGCTCACAGTGCAATCTGATTGCTGTAAAGGCATGCAAGGAGAAGGGTGTGTCTTTTGAGAATTTCGTTCCCACGCCCATCAAAAGGCTTGTGAGAAATCCAGTTATGGAAATCCAGAGGAAAAAGAGTACCATGTCTTCCTTTAATTCAGTCATCTTCTGTTCTGTTTGTGGGAAACCCTGAAACTGCTACCTTTCTAGGACTTAAACTTCTTCCTTGAATCATTTCCCACTTCTTTCTCCTGGACAGATAAAAATCTGTTCACTATACTCAGGCCAGGAAAAATTTGCACTTATATGAACAGAGAAAAGAAATTTAGCTCGGAGCTACTGAAGATTATTCAATGGGGAAAGGAAAGGGAAAAAATGGTATGGATTATCTGGAAGGATAGAGAAGATTTGTCAAAACCAGAAAGAGAGGATTTCAGCGTAATCTGCTCCTTGTATTAACAGCATGTGCAATCACCTGCACTGGCAATTGGTTTGCTCTGATTTTTTGCATTATCCAAGGGCTCTGTGTGTGAAACTACGGGTATGCATTTACAATGGTTAGTGAGTAACCTTGCAAGATCCCTGGTGACACTATTCTCCAATCTCCTGCTTCCCATTTATTATGTGGTACAGGTCTTTGACAACTAGCACAAAGCCTGTGTAAGCACTGTATGTGGTCAGGTCTTCTCCTATTATATGAATGTAGTATTAGAGGATACATGTTCTAGTTTCCAACTTCCATGGGGGACTAGAGTTCCAAAACACAAACTGCATTTTAAACTCATGTACACATAAAAGTTTTTAAAAAAATCAAAACCGTAAAGTGAAAACAAGCAAATTTTTGTTCATTTTTGGTTTAAAATGTTTTTGTTAGTTAATTAACTTGAATCCTAAACAAAATAGTAAGTAAAAATATTCTTTAATGAGTTTCTTCACTCATTGTGTGCAAAAATAGTTCCTGCTCATATATTTAATATCTGCTTACTTGAATTATGCTATTTAATACATTTATTTAAGAGATTTTTTAATTAAGTTGCTGATAAATTTAATATAGCGGAAAAACACTTTTGGTTAGACATGTCACTGTTTTGAAAAGCACTATGAACATCAGAAAGAATCACTGAATCAGATTGCATCAGATGAAGAACAAAATTATTATCATCAAACCTGTTACTAAATCTGGAGGCTGTCAGTTATAACTGCTATCATCTGGTTCTCAGCTTTTATTAACATTAGTAAAAGAGATAAAAGAACTGATGCTGGGGTGCTGCAGCTGCTGTGGTCAATGAGAAAGCACCACTGGCCTCCAAGAGGCACAGGCTCTCAAACATCAGTTTGCTTCCCAGGACTTCTCAAGTGCTCTCCTCACCCATTTCTGTGATAAAATGTGGTAACCTGCAAGTTTAGTTTCTAGTGTAAAAATGTGCTGTTATGGCTGCTGATCTCTGACATAAAGGATTTTTCTGCTTCCCAACACGCCCACTGACACTTCTGTCCTTCAGCATTTCTGACATCTTAAGGAACAACCTATTCTTTAAATGCTCATCTCAGCACAAACTTGTGGAGATTTACTGTTCTTTCCCTGTTCTGTAGAGCACATCAGTTCTGACGACTGGAACTGGTATGACCCAGGCATGGAGCAGCAAAGAAATAACTTGCTGATGTTGCTTGTAAAGTTGTGTGAGTCCCGATCCTCTGACTGTTTAGAGTACAGTCCCCCGTTTCACTCCCAGAAGCTGCCAGAAAATGGGGCCAGCATTACCTTGCAGTTCTCATTCAGAAAACTACCACTGAAGACATTAGAGGGACTGATATTGCTAATAAGTATGTATTTGCACTAAGAGATGGAGGCAGGATGTTCCTAGAAGCCAGACTACAAGGATGACAAAAGATTGGGATGGCAGACAAAATACTGGAGCTTGTGCCCATCATTCTGAGCCATCATGTGGTAGACTTAAAGCTGAAAGTGAACATGAATTGATAAACAAAAAACTCTGAAGCAAAATGGAGGAGGTAGCTGGCATCCAGTTTCAACAGCTCCCCTCCTGTAACCTCTGCAATCACACTGACGTGGTGGTGTCTGTGGTTGTGAACAGCACGGGGGCTGTGAGCCCTGTGCAGCATAAAAGTGACAAAGAACTCTTTCTGAACTGCCACACATCTGTCTTTCCTACATCCAGATGGAAAGGGTGTGTGGCCTGCCTCTCACTTAAATTATCTTGCTATTTATAGCATCATATAGTGGAATTGCATTACATCCAATAGAGTTATTTAGGCTTTACAATACGGGTAAACAAGAGCGAAAGCTGGCTATTTGTCTGAAGGTCAAAGAAAGGGCAGGCATTTAAGGTCTGTGCTAATCAAAACCCCAAAATATTTAAAATACTAGAAGAAGAGTATACATACATATTTACACTGAATATGGTTTATGATCTTACAAACAAAAGAAAAAGTAAAGAGGGGAGAAACAGATGGTGCGCCAACCATCATAAACAAGACATAAGGAACAAAGTCACCATAAAATCAACACCTGTCAAAAAACTGCCGACTATAGCAAAGGTACACTCAGGCAGACACAGGGATCTTGTGGTGCCACAGGACACATTACTGAGACACAGGCTTTGTCAGGATGTCACTGTGTTACAGTGACAGCAATGGCACCTGCTAGACTATCTGCATCCTCCCCAGCAGCTGCTCTCTGCCACTGCCATTGTTTGACCTGTCTATCTGCAACAAGTCTGGCCATGGGTTTTGCAAGGCCATAGGTAAAATCTGCTGTGTGGGAATAATTTCCCCTTCTTCTTCCAGACATCCTCTTACCCTGCGATTACTCCTTGTTTTTCCTTTCTCAATCACATCTTTTTCCTCTGGTCTATTTATACCTTCTCATAATTTAAAACATCATTCAGCTTTCACTGTTGTTATTCCAATTCCACCTGTTATTCCAATCTTGCTGATTTATTTCCAAGAAGACATGATTTTTCTCAGTTGAAAATTAGGAGTTTGCTAAGGGAAAGAATTAAACATCTTTTCTAGTTCATGGCATCAGCAATGGACATGGAAGAGCATCACTATCTGAGATCAAAGTCCCATGTACACCACTTATAGTTTAGGACAGTGGCACTCTACCACAGGACTTTGAGCTAGAAATAGGGCATCCAGCTATTTTAGCATGGATCAGTCATCATGCTAGTAGAAAAGGACAAATGAAAGGGAATGTAAAAGAATAAGGGTTCCTGAGGATAGTTTTAAATTAACAATCTCTCTAAAGGCTCCTTTTACTAAAGCTTCTTTTATTCTTCTATACAAGATTCATCTGTTTTCGTCTCCTGGGAAAACAGTGGACACTGTAAGGTTAATATGTTCAGTTTATGCCTAGTACATCCTTTTCCTCTTTACTAAAGAATAGCTTTCTTTCCTCAACATGATGGATAAATGACCTGCCAATAGTCAACTTGTTACTAGGCCTATACCCCTGGGCTACGGACATTTCAAGAAGTCTATTATGTTTAGTATAGTCATCTGTTGCTTTTCACAACTATCATTCTTTTTTCTCTGCCCTAAGTGGGTCACTTGCATCATCATCATCATCATGATCACTTGCTGTTTGATGTAGTCTGTCCATGCACACTGTTTCTCAGCAATGAATCTTTGCTGCACTTCATCAACAGAAGGTTATGATAATCTACATATCTGTACATATATTGCAGCATACTGATAAATGAGGCAACATTTCAAGAAGTATTGGTTATTTTAGCATCTCAGACACAATAAATTATAGTCAATAGCGGTCACTGTCCTCCTTGAAAACTATTTATGTAAGACTGACAAAAGAACTCTAAGTCATTACAGAGAAAGGAATTAAGTGTAATTTTTAGTTTCTTGTTCTGTTTCCTCTTTTTGTGACACTTTCTGAGTTGTTACCATGGATTCTTTTCTCACAATTTGAGAAAGCTGTGGCATAGCTATATTAAACCCCATTATAGCAGAAAATTCATTCGTTAACACAGATCTTTCTCGTATATTTATTAGTTCCAGCTTCTTCATTATCAGTTGAGGTCAATAGATTGAACAAGTGGATCATATGACCCACTTAGAAAGCTTTTTATATTTCAAGCTCTTATACCTAATTTATCCTCAAACTCCCAATGAAATAGGCACAGCAATTAAGTATGATTATGCTAATCTTCCTAATTAGATAGCAAGTGGCATCAATGTTAAATATATTCCGTAAGTTTAAACAGTGAATCAAAACCACAAATTCCTACCCTTCCACAATGTTTGACTGAAAGGTCATAGGCATCTCGGTATGTACCTACAACTTCTACAACATGGGGAGCTGGTTTGGCTTTTCTTTATGAAAAACGTATTTAGACATCAAGACTAAAAGAGTTAAACCAACAACACTGTTAGCATCCCCTTAACACGTCAAAATTTGCTAGTCACGTGATACAGAACCCCTATGGGACTGTCCCACTCTTTTCCACATCCAAACCACCCACCCTGTCCATTTCAAATGTGCTAAAAAGTTTACCCCTGCATAAGCAAAATGCAAAAGACAGAGAAGTTTAAACATATGTACAAATCACTATGCAAAATGCATTCTTTCATTCCAATTATTACAGTAGCCTTTTTTCTTTTTTTTTTAACATACTTATAAAAGTAAATACTAAAAGGCTTGAAACAGAAAGAGGAATTCCCTCACAGAAGCACAGCTTAAGTATCAGACCTTCTGCATTGAACATTGGGTCAAAGATATCATTAACATAATTGCAGAACAGCCAGTGATGCTTTCACAAATGCGAGCAACAGTGTAAAGGGCAGGTACATTATTTATAAACTAATTTCCCCTGGCCCTGAAAAAAAGAGAATAACCATAAAGGGCTCATTTTTCCTCTTCTTTATTCAATCATGTCAGTTAAAATATCAGTTTACAGAGCACATAAAGTTCCATTTGGATCCAATGGAAATAGCAATCATTGCTTGCTCTCTTGGACTTTTACTCCCTGGTTTCTATTATCCCATTAGTAGGTCTTAAAGCTAACCTGTGTTTCCAGATTTGAGCTTTACAGGGAAACTCTTGTAGTTCTCACATTGCTGAATTCTGTGAGCTTGTGGCCTAATTCACACATCAGTCACATGTATCACAAAGATGAACATAGAAAATTTTCTTTCTTTCTGAAGTCTAGAGAAAAGAGCATATCTAACATCTCAGTAAAGTGGAGACATAAAAAACCCATTTTTCAAAAAAGAAATGGCCATCCTATTTTCTACAGTTCTATATTTTATTTTTAAATGAAGTTATGAGTTAGCCATTTGTTAAAGAAATGAACAATCAAGAAAAAAGTTTTGAGACATTGGGATCCATATTTGTTACTTCAGATATTTCAAACAATTCAAAAGAGAGATGAATTACAAAGCTGAGTTGAAGAGATACATTCAAAATAGCTTTCTCATTTTTGATGGCATATCCTAGACAAATGATTCATGTTACTGTATTACACAATAAATGATGAAAAAAAATCAATTTTGACAGCATTATTAGTCTCACTTCTATGAAGACATCAACTTCCTCTATGAAGCCACACCAGTTAGACATCAAAGAAGCTGAGCATACATGCTACTGAACACCAAAACCCAAGGTAAGCATATTCAAAATCAGTTCCTGAAAGTCTTCATTCCATATGTGGTCAGTCTAGAAATGAGAAATTTAAATTGCACATCTAGATAACACAAACAGATCTGCTTTCTTTGAGTGTAGGAGAGGAGGAGAAGAAGAGGAATTGCATTTCTAATGGGTATCTCCTGGTAGTGGGATGTATTCTCCCTCAACCCTGGGTTTCCCCTCCTCTTCTGGAAGACGGGGTTCAGTCACCTGAGGGAGGTGGTGAGACTACTGCCACACAGCTCTTGCCACTGGATGCCTGTGTCCCAGCATGCAAAGGAGAATGCTTACCTTTGCTGCTTACTAGCTATCTTTAATAAACTGTGGAAGAGAAGACAGCAGTTTGGTGTTAGGGCATTCAGAGGAATCAGCTCCACTGGTTTTGATACTATTATGTTTGTCAATGGTCTTTGTTTTTAAGGTCTAAATCATAGACATCTCAATTTCTCTGTTGAGATTCTATTAATTATTTTTATCATCAGTCTTTGAGATTGAAATGTTATCTATACTATTTTTTTTGTGTGGAAAACCTTTGTTCACAGGTGAGATAGTGTAAGCAAGAAGCTCCTGGCCTTTGTTTGGTATTCAATCCTTTTTTTTACCTACCTAATCTCTTTCAGAGGTATCTAATATCAGAGTTAATTTTTACCCTTACTTCAGGAGTACTTCTGAAGACAACATGGCTTCAGCTTCGGAATGTAGTTATTAAACAGACATGGATGCAATTTCAGAAACATATCCTAAATCCAGTATGCTTTCAGACTGCCCTGTAGGGCAGATATCCACCTGCAGCCCCTGGAGGGAGCCCATGCTGGAGCAGGGGAAGTGTGTGAGGAGTCCTCTCACTAAGAAGGAAGGAGCAGCGGAGACAACATGTGAAGCACAGACCACGATCCCCATTCCTTGTCCCCCCCTGCCACTGGGGGAAGGAGGAAGAGAATTCAGGAGTGAAGTTGAGCCCAGGAAGAAGGATGTGTGTGTGTGTTTAAGATTTCATTTTTATTTCTCACTATCCAAAATTAAACTAATTTCCCCAAGTTGAGCCTGTTTTGCCTGTGATAACTGGTGGGTGACCTCTCCCTGTCCTTAACCTGACCCATGAGCCTTCTGCTATATTTTCTTTCCCCTGACCAGTTGGAGAGGAGAGTAATAGAGCAGTTTTTTGTGGGCACCTGGTGTCCAGCCAGGGTCAACCCTGTCAACACAATACTGTATATACCAATCCAATGGATGAGGTGGACAGTGGGTGGAGAAGAGTTTCTGCTTACAATACTACTTTTCTTCCCTTCACACAAATATACAGTGAGGAACTGTTTGCCTATTAAAAAAAAAATAATCAAAAGGCCTATAAAAATAAGAATAAATTTTATTCAAACAATTTTACCAATGACAACTTCATCTTTATGAGTATGTCTTCTACATTTCTTTCTTCTCAAAAATCTTGTAATTTAGGCACAGCCATTTCACTCAGACTCACCACTGGGCACTAGCAAGAAAATGTACAGATTATTCTAATTAAGTTACCCAATAATGCTAACAATTAGTCATTTAGGTCAGTGCTGTATAATAACTGTCATTCTTCTCATAAAACTACGAAACATACAGATTTATAGATAGAGCAACCACAGGTTAAGCAGGTCTGATGTTGGTTAATAAAATCTGAAAATAATAAAAAAAATATTCTCCATGCCATATTTATTTTGGCACAAACATGCAGGAAAATTAGGCTGCGTAGTTAGTGCCAAGTTGGATAGATTTGAATGTTACTTCCAAAATGAGGAATGGAGTTTATGATAACCATCTGCTGAGATCTCTACCCGATCCTATCCAAGCGAAATTGGAATACTGATCAAAACAGCTTCTTTGTAATACTGGAAAATTTAACAGTAGATTTTTTACCTACACTTGCATATTAAAATGTCTACCTCCTCTTTATAAATTGTAGATGATAAAACAAGACATTTCTACATGTAAGATCAAGTCTGCCCTTTTCATTTCAGCTTTCTAGAATGTTGAAAGCCATAGACACCAAAACTGAGAGGAAGGCAGAGTTAGCTCTAAAATTGCAACTGAATGTGCCATGAAAGGCTCTGTATTATATGTCGCACATGCCCAGTACACACTTAGAGCATTAGCTGTCTCATAAAATGTCCCTGTTGGTGTTGCTCTCTTCAAACTGCAAAAAGCATCAAGAGGAAATACCACAGCTGAAGCAAGAGCTTCCCTGCTGGAGCTTCTGCCCTGGGAGTCTGAGATCAGTTTTGCTTGATGGAATTCAGAACTACATTTTGTCATTTCCCAGATGTGTACATGAATCATCAACCCATACACTCGGAGATAAGAGGCTTGTGGTATTTGCAGATTAAAAATGGGATAATGTCATAATCAACTGCTAAAATTTGGAGATGTCATTAATAGCTCTCTGCTGAAATCTGGACTAGCTTATTTCTTTCAGGATGCTGACAAAATTCAAAACAGTAACTGAACATAGCAGTAATTTTTAACTTACATTTCTTTTGGTACTTTAATGTAACATTTTCACAAGCTACAGACAAAAACGATACAACAAATTTAATATGTCTAATTTTGATTTTTCCATATACTACTTTTATGGTCCTTTTACAAGGCACGCAGATTGTTTTCAAAAGAACAGTCAACACTGGCTGGAGGATAGAGACTACCTGCATTACTCTACCATCTTTAAATCCCACAAAGTTATAATTAGCCTGTTTACATGCTGAGTGTTTTCTTATTGATGTTATTACTGAAAGGAAAAAAAATTCAGAGTAACTGAAATCAGCAAAAACTTCAGCTTTCTATGAGGCTTTCCTTCTTGACCACTGGAACTCCTCTATCATGCCTTCAGAAGTTTACATTTCAATCACTATGGTATATCCTTTAAAGGCTTTTCTACTATTTCCCTTGATGTTTTTGCAATCAGCACAATTGCTCAGAAGAGGCAGGACTCTGGAACACCCATGTGTTCTAAAAGACTACATAGCTGTGAGAAGACAGAAAAAAATTGCAAAATGCTGTATTTCTACACTTTTTTCGTATGAACAAGAGTTAAATTTGCAGTGGTACTGAATGCAAAAAGCAATCAACAAGTGAAATTTGGGTTGGTTTCTTTTAGCGATAAATTATGTGCACACAGCTAAAAGAAACATTTCCATTTTAAACTGTCTTGTGCAGTTTGCCTGCAGAAACTGCCCAAAAGGATATTGGTACATAGCTAATCTTTGGCGGGTTAATTCCTGAAATTCTGGCTTTGCAATTTTGTCTTTTGTTATTCACACCATCAAGCATTGTCATCAATCATGCAGTCAACAGAAAATTAAGAAAAACATACTGTGCTTCATAATATACAAGGGCAAATATGAGTTGAACGTTGATCCCTCCCTTCTGAGGATGATACATGTAAAATGCATAATCCTTGACCAAAGTGTGCTGACTTCCAATTTGGATTTTGCGTATTACTGAGATTTTGAGGAACTGAAAAAATTTAGGCAAATCTTGAGAGCTGGGAAACCTCAAGAACAAACATGTTTTGATGAAAATACTTCATCTCAGCTTGAAGAGAGTGACAAGAGTGTGGTTCAGTTGTTTTCAAATTATGCGACAGTGCTGAAGGAGTACTCTAGAGAATTATTTTTTTTAATATTGCTTACTCAATACATCCCAAGTGGGTCTGACAGAAGAGTCACAGCATAAAAGACAGAAAATGAAAATTTCATTGTGACAGAAAAATTTTTCACTTGGGAAACATTTTCAACCTTTTCCATTCCCAGCTGGCTGGAGAGAATTGTAAGTTATCAGAAACCTCTTATGATACTATCTATTGTTAATGTTTTTAATATCTCCCCCAGTAAAAACTGTGAAAGCAATCAAGCCACTGACATTTTCTTTCCTCTTTCTCTACAGCTTTTATCTGATTAAAACATAAACAGAGATACCTAGGTAAGCCAGAAAAGATAAAAAAGGCTCGTCTTCATTTTTTTTTGTAAGCCTGTATACTTCCTGATTGTTTTGGTTATTAGTTTTGCACAATAATGTACCTTTTTTGTATGCTACGCTTTTAATATTTTAGAATTGACAGATTGGCTTTTTCTGGGTTAATGTGGGGATTATTCCTTGTGTATGGGGCTCCTGCTACTGACTTGCTTCAGCTTGGTCATGGACAGATTGCCACAAAAGATGATGTTAAAAAACGTTCATTTAAAAAGTGGAACAATCAGAGTTGCTGCAAGGAGCAGAGTTCACTCAGGCATCCAAGAGAGATCCTTTCTGCCAGCCAGGGCTTCCTGTTACCCATCATATTGTGAGAGACTGAAACGATTAATGGCTTAAATATTGTTTAAATCACTTAAAGATTTTTGTGGACTGTAGCAAACTGTGCAAAGAAGCAACTGCTCAATGGATCCCACTCCTCTTAATGCCTACTAATTTGGACTGTGATGGGAACTCGAGATAAGATAAAGGTGGTACTATTGTCCAATTTTCCCAGGAGAAGAATGTATCCACAAGTGTGACTAGAATGCCAATGGGTCAAACAATCAAGGTGTAAAGTGACAATGTGCAAAGTAACCACCCAAGTGCTGAGGGTGAGCACACCTAACACCTCAGGCCACCAGCTGGGTGTTGAACAAGATAAGAGGCAAATCCTGAGAGGCACTGACATAACAGGCAGCTGTAAGGTCTTAGAAGGTGTCAAAACCCCCTGAAGTGTCGCAGTATTACATTATGGGGTGTAAAACTCCCCACCCCATGGGGAGAGGTACGGGGGAGGTTGGGGGGGGGGGCATTTCTACGTAACCCAACCTTAATAAACCCCCCATGGACTTCCCTCACCACCCTGGCCTTTCCTCAATGGATCCAGACTGCAACCACCACTTTGGCAAGACTGGGACTCTCACCACTGAGAAGAGGACCAACTGGACACCATCGGAATCCATGCAGAGGCGATATTTCTTCTACTTAATCTGTCTCTGTGTCACACTCTTTCTCTCCCATCTCCTCTCTTTTTTCCTTTTTTCTTTCTATCTCTCTCTACCTCACGTTTACGGTTAAATAAAAATCCGCACTATTGACTTTGGCATATGGTCTAGTTTGCACCTTCATTCAGGCAGTGGCATCTCTCTAATACTTTTAAGAACCTGATCACAACTCACACCCACCTGGGAATAAAAGTTGTGGGTTTATGTTCTACATCCTGAGACTATTTTGGAAACCTAGTTGTTGCGAATAATATACAAATGACATATGTGATTATGAACAGCCACTATGAAAACCTCTGTGTCATAGAAAAGCTCTGTCTATCCATATTTATCATGTGCTGGTAGATTTAGCTCATTCCTCTGCCAAATCAGGGAGCGGGATGAGCTCCTGCAATCACCTGTTCAGAACCGAAGACCAAGTTTGCTTTATTTTAAACCTGTGTCAAGTAAGCAAGTGAGGGTAACTGCGGTCATACAAGGCTTCAGAAAGGAACTCGGCATTTTTTGACAAGGAAGTGCAGGCAAGTTCAGGCAAATCATTTAAGATGTCATGACAAGGCACAGAAAATGTCTGGGTGCAGAACTGTATTCAGATATTTTAGTCTTGATTTAGAAGAAATCTACAGAAGAACTTTGCTCTATACCTGTAATTGATTCACCTCTATCTCCTTTCCCAAATGTTCCTGTGTAGTCAAGATTTGAGATTATAATGAAAATTGTTATAACCTTATAACTAGTAGACTTAGTTACATAACATTACAAAGGCAACTACTCACAGTATAATCTAATCAAACAAATGAGCTATCTTAGGCTTTTAATTTCAAATGCTTCCCCACCTCCCAACAACTACTATCATCTTGTTTAATTTGTGTAATGTGAAGCATCAGGGTCATGCACCACTGGGAGGCAACTCAGCTTCATGTTTATTAGCAGGTCACAGGCCCAGGAGCATCTGAGAAGTCCTCTGTTAACAAACCAAATCGTAACTTGAAGCAAATAGCATAGTGACTAAGTGCTGAATATAATCTCAATGTGTTTTGTGTGGCAGAGACCACGCTTTTTTGGACACATTCTCTGCATAACTCTGTGTCCAAATATATACAAAAATCTGGCCCCACACCACACCTCACATGAATCTGCAAAGATTTTTTGAGATCAAGAAGCAATGGTAGATTTCACCAGTGAAAGTACTGACCTTGTGATTGCATCACACCTGAATGAAATCTTCAGCATAAAACAGAACATACAAACAACTTTGTTGTCTTTCTTTATGAATAACACTTTCTTGGCAAGTCCTGCAGAAATTACTTATTTTGGTGCCCCAACTGACTTATAAGTCTGTAGCTACTAGAACAAACACCCAAATTGGGACATTCATTATCTAAGAATGCTACTCATAAACCAAAATTTTGGAAAATTATTTAATAACAACATGAAAACAGTCCTTTATTAATGAAGGCTGTAGTAGTATACTTCACTTAATCAGGACGCAGATAATTAGAAAATCTGGTTAATTTGGACTTTTTCTAGGAAGCTGAATTAAACCAAATGAGTTTTGACTGGCAAGGGACAATTGTTAATTGGGATGATAATTCCACTTAATTGGTATGCCTGCAGGTCGTTAAGTGGTCTGCAAGGCTCAGAGGCTAATAACAGCCTTTTTTTCCTCAACAGACCTGTGCCCGTCCAAAATCAGTAAACCAAAATGGTTTTAATGCCCTCATGTACACATTAAGCACAGCTCTAAAGATCACTCTCTTCAAGAAGTCATCATTGTAGGACTTTTAAGGAACTTGGTAGTGCTAAATTTTTCCAAATGTTTCAACTCTGAGTAAGGAAATAAATGACCTAAATTTTTCCCTGGTGCTGGAATATTTTACTACAGAAGTTTCTCTCAGCCCTCAGATTTCCATATTGGAACACGATGTTGTGTGGGAAAGCTCAAACTTGAATGTTTATCTCAAAAAGTTAAAGTTTTGTTTTTCCTTGATGAAGATAGTATTTTGAGGCTCCTCTGACCAAGAAATGGGTTTTCACATACCTTTAAGACAATATCTTTAAAGTCCGTACTCCTCCAATTGGAGATTTTTATTTCAAATTTTCTCAAACATAGATATTTCATCTGCACTAGCCTCATTTCTTTAAGAAAATAGTTGAAAAACACATTTCTTATTATATTCCCCTGACTATATCATAACACGATGCTTAATTTAAAATAGAAAAGAAAAAAATTAAGAAAAGATAAAGACTTAAGGGTAAGTTAGACAAGCATTAGCATAAACTCCAGCTTTTCCTGGAACTTGGGAACTAACAACAGAAAGTCAGAGAGAAAAATGTTAAAGCAATGACCAAATATCTGAAAATTAATACACTTCAATATGCATTTATCACACTGAAGAAAATAATGAAATTATTAAGAGCAAATGTTCAATATTTAACCAGTGTTAGATTCTAGTTAAACAGACAATTTTAACCTCTTATTTGATTCACTAATAACTTGCTGCTGATACACAAGTTTAAAATATCAACAACTGTAAACACCCCTGTACATGAAGGGAAATATTATTTTTACAATATTCATTTGTATAATTTGGACAATTCTGTATTGGCCCATCATCATCTACAAGATGTTTCCTACATCCCTTTGGTAAGTGCAGTCCTACAATTTGAGCCAGTGCATTAGTATGCTACCATCTGGCTCTGCCAGTTCAAGATCTGAGTATTTTCAAAAATAAATCATATAGAGTATTATGTAGTTTGGGGGGACATACATGTGGGGAGGGGTTTACACTTGCTTTCCTATACAGTCCCTTATTTCTTTGCAGGGACTTTTTCATGAAAGGAGGAAATAGGAGCCTTTTCAGAACCCCAGGCATATAAACTTTGTGAAAATGAAAAGTCATTAGCAGCACTCTCAGAAATTTCCTGAGGATATAATCTCCAAATCATGCTTTTTAACTGGAAAACAGACTGTTTAGTTGTTCAGTAATTTATATTTATGGCCTTACAATGTATAAATTCAACTAGCAATTTTGTGAAAGGAGAATATACGTAAGCAAACACTAATAAAGTAACGAGAAAATAGAGTGCTTTTTATTAGTATCAATGCTTTATGGCAATATCAAGCTACATCTTTTCTAACCTAACCTTGAAGAAAATAAATTGCTTCTCTGATTTTAATTCAACAAGTAACTTCCCACCAAAATATCTCAGCCCGAAGATACCTAAAGCCTTGTAGGGAATCTTGTCTCCATCTGCAAATCTGTTCTTTGTAATGTTGACTGCTCCTTTGAGCACAGTGAGAGCTTTTCAAATCATGAAGAAATTGTTGTAATAGAGCCCTGACTATTGGGCTGTTTATCAGTGCTATGACATCTGCCCATGGACACACACGTTTATCCCTTATTCATACACATAAAAATGGAAACCCTTTCCTGATATACACAGCCCATGGTAAGGATCCAACACAAATGAAAGCAAGTCTTGTATTTCCCTGCAACATAATCTCATGGTCTCAGTCTGTTAACACTGTTACTGGAGGAATTTGTACCCAATGGAATTCCATACTCACCAATGCCATCAAAAACTTGGGTGTGATCCTAGGTAAAAATGTAATTTAGTCATTCTTCTTCTTGTCCAGTTTAACTTGCTTCCCACAAACTACAACTATCACCAGGTAGTTTTAAACTGTAGTATATTGCTTGGAATAACCTAATTTTCTTACTATTTTCCCCAGACTCAACCGGAGAAGTCAGAATTACTGTTGCAAAAATGCAGTGAGATCCTAGTTTGAGAAGTCTTTCAAATCCTCTCTTTTTCTTCATAAAAATCCTCTTCTTTTTCTTCTATGGAAGAAAACACAACAAAGATGATCAGTGAACTTCTGAAAAGACCTCGTAATCAAACTGTCATTCCCAGGAGGAGGAGGAATGAAGCTGAAGCTGAAGCAGTCCCAGCAGACTGACAAAGGCAGGCACACTAAATCATAAGAGAGGTTCATCTCTTATTCTCCAAAAACATTTAATATTGATGTCTTTGGAAAGAAACAAAAATGCCATTTAGTGTCTTCTTCTCTGTCATTCAGTATTTTCTACTGTGTGTTTGATCTTTCCTGTCAACCGTACTTATTCCTGACTCTTCACCATCCCTGCTGTTCCAGCGCTCCCCCCTGATTTCACTCAAGAAAATATGGTAATTATAGTGTGGTTTGGGGGGATTTATTTTTTATTTGGGAGGATTATTTTTTTTGTTTTATTTGGCAATTTTGAAGCTAGAGCCAGTTATTTCTCAAACAACATGCACGAAAAGGTGGTGATGTCATGCAACATCTCCTTACAACATCTTTGCAGGTATTGTGACATTTTACATAAGTTTTTTTAATAGCAATGAGCAAAAATTAAAACAGGAAATCAAGCCCTAGTTGGTCTTTTAATCTCAATGAAACTAAAGCTATTAATATTTTATCAAAAGTGTGAGCATGTTGTAATAATTAATCATAATTTCTCTTTGAAATAAAGAACATGCAAATCAATATACTAATGGAAATGTGTAATTTTTACATGGCATTTACCAGTCATTGTATAGGCACTCCTAGGAAATGCAACATACTTAAAATGAAAAATATAAAAATAAACAATTAAAAAGAAGTATTGTTTTCTCATACACTTTGGAATTAATTTTTCATAACTATAATAATACAAATATTTATGGTGCACTTCATTTACAAGTTACTTTTTCTGAAACTTTAAGCAAAATTCAAGGTACCCAAATTTCTCATAGATGCTGTAACCACAGATAGTATCTTTCTATTGCTATTCATCATTTTTTCTTAATTCATTTAAATTAATTTAATTTTATTTATTCCTCTTGTTTTTCCTCAACTTTCTGTAGTGGGTTTCTGTGGCTGGGTTTTGATAGCAGGGGCGCTACAGGGGTGGCTTCTGTTAGAAGCTGCTGGAAGCTTCCCCTGTCCAGTGGAGCCAACGCCAGCCAGCTCCGGGATGGGCTTCCTGCCGCTGGCCAAGGCTGAGCCAATCAGAAGTGATAGTAACACCTCTGTGATAACATCCTTAAGAACAGAAAGGTATTGCACAGAAGGAATTCCAGCCAGGGAAGAGCAGAGTGAGAACATGGGAAGGCAGACACCAAGGTCAGTGCAGAAGGAGGGGGAGGAGATGCTCCAGGCGCTGGAGCTGAGGCCCTGCAGCCCGTGACGCAGACCTTGGTGGAGCAGCTGTGCCCCTGTAGCCCACGGGGGAGCATCAGGGTGCAGAGACCCACCTGCAGCCCATGGGGGAGCCCATGCTGGAGCAGGTGGATGCATGAAGGAACCTGTGACCTCGTGGGAGGCCCAAGATGGAGCAGGGTCCTGCCAGAGGCCTGCAGACCGTGGAGAGGGAAGCCTACACTGGAACAGGTTTTTCTTGGGTAGGACTTGTGGCCCTGTGGGGGACCCATGCTGGTACAGCTCATCCATGAAGGCCTGCACCCCATGGAGGAGTGACCTGCAGGGTAGTAGCCTGGGAAGAACTGTTGCCCAAGGGATGGACTCACGCCGGAGGGGTCCATCAAGGACTGTCTCCCATGCAAGGGACCCCACAGGAGCAGGGGAAGGACTCCTGTCCCTGAACAGCAGCAGAAACAACAACTGATCGTAACCCCCATTCCCGTCTCCCTGCACTGCCTGGGGGGGAGGAGGGAGAACATGGAAGGAAGAAGGGGTGGGGGGAAGGTGTTTTTAAGATTATTTTATTTCTCACTCTTTGGCTCTTATCCTGTTAGTAATAAATTTAAGTAATATCCCCACTTTGAGTCTGTTTTGCCCATGAAGGTAATCAGTAACTGACCTCTCCCAGCTGTTACCTCAACTCATGAATACTGTATTTTTTCTTTCCTCTCTCCAACAGCAGAAGGGAGTGAGACAGTGGCTTTAGTGGGTACCTGACATCTGGCCAGGGTCAACACACTACACTTTCTCATTCTGCTATTTTTATTTTCTCCATTATTTTCTGCTTTATACGTGTTCTCATCTACAGATGGGACAAACACCAGCTTAAAGGAGCTGAAAGAGAAGCTCACTCGTGGGATCTAGCAACTGGCACACAGTACGCAACGGTATTCAAAACAAAGTGCAGAAAAAATCCTTTTTTTAAGCTCTATCTAATGGGAAAAAGGAAATAGGAAGATGGTAATTTACTGCAAGGACAATGTTCACAGGAGTAGATTCAGGTTCTCAGATAACAGGAGTTAGAGCTTTCCTCAGGCAAAGGATGGAGTGCACATGTTACAGACCATTTCATCCGTGCAAGAAAACAAAATATTCTTTAAACTTCTGCTCTTACTACATAGGCAGAAAAAAATGTATCATGGAACCGACTTCATCTTGGGGATATGTGCTAGATATCATAACATGTAACTGCAACAAAACCATAATGCTGCTAAAAAGGTGAGGTTGTAATTGCTTAAAGAACAGTCAGAGTTCAATGTAGAACAAGTCAGCAGTGAAACCATTCTGACAGACAATGTAGGCTCAACTTGAAAAACTAGTTGATGCCTAGGTACATACTGATCTTGATATGTTTTCTGTAGTTTTTTATAAGACTACATACATTCAACATTTTAAAAAGGTTACCTTTTTGAAACTTGAGTTGTCTTGCCATACCTGTCTGGGAATGTGAGTCTGCAGCCAGGAGCTGTTGAAGAGCATCCTACAGGCTGCCCACATAACCCAAATGCCAAAGATATGAAAAAAGCAGCACTGGTCAATAAGACATTTAGGTTAAACACCTCTTTCAGAATAAAAAAAATGTAAAAATGATAGTAAGAAGGATGTACAATTATTTTTCTAATGTAGGTGACTGATAATGGAAGCAAAAGACATCAGTGAAGTGAGACTGACCAGTACAATTAAGGGCATCATACAGGCACTTGGAAATACAATATGATGACTCCTTCCAATTCTCCTCTATCCCACACCAAAAAGAAAGTAGGCCAGAGTTATGTTCATAAATGAAAATTTAAAGACTATTACAGGAAACAGTGAGGAGGGTGTTTAACTCATGTTCCAGTTCTCTATTTGCATTGAAAACTGACATTTTATTTATCTCATCTGATGTGGAAAGATTTACCCCTCTAATAGGATGGGACATGACACTGTGTCCGCTGTATGCAATCATTTCCAGATCAAGCATCGCAGACAACTTTTTATCAGTTAATGTATTGATTTAAGACTGGTATTAATTTACCAGGGATTGCACTGAATGATTTGCAAACTGATACTGTGGTATAGTGATATTATTGTTTTTTGAGGGAAATCAAAATGCAGAACAATGTCGCTTCCTGGATCAACCATATTAAATATTCTTACTAACTATTTGTAAACTGCTTTGTAAAGCAGGCAAAAATGTGAGGGCTAAACTGCTGTCACAAATCTATGTGACTCTTCTGACTACAGAGTCAGGATTAGAGTTGACATGACAGGGCAGTCAAAAAGAAAACAAAAGGTTTTGTGAAATGAGGCTTAATAACAATATTCTGTTTACTGAAGAACGTGTTTGGGGAAACATCTGATTTCTTTGACAGTCTTCCTGTGGAGACCCAGAGGGAAAACCAATAGCTGGAAAGAGGAGGAGGTGCTTTTAATGTGGAATAAACACAGAACTACAGACTGCATGCTGAATATAGGGACAAAACCCACCAGCTTTGAAAACAGACATAGTTTCCTACCAATAAGGATAACTAAAGCTTAGCAGGAAGATGATGAACTCCAGATCATATGGGGCACTTGAAGTGACATCTGATTTCTTTCTGAAACGTATATTTAGTACAGTTTTTAGAAGAACTACTACCCCCTGTGTGGGCTGTGACTCGAAGGAAATAGTCAAACCTCTCATTTTCAGAATCTGTGAATTCATAAATTCCCTCTTGATTTTCTCTTTACAAGTTCCAGGGATACAGAGCTGCCTAGATTATTCCCATCATACTCAATATATACCTAAAGAAGATGTGTGTAAGTCTCTTAGAAGGGTCAAGAAGCTTTTCTGACCCCAATACAGTATCAGGCAGATGCATGCTATCCTATCCTTATACCGATTTTCCCTAGAAACACTTGTAAGCCATAAGAAATCTGCTACCCTTAGAGACAGTACACCAGTCAGCTTATGCCAGCAGAAAAAAACCTCTTGGGTGCATTACATAATGCTTTATTCCTTTACAGAGAAGGAAAACTGCCACGTTTAGTAACAAAAAGCGATTTTCCTTCCCTTCATGATTCTCAGTCTCTGATCAGACTGGTTGGAAAGATTGATTTTTCCGTAAATAAAAGGCCTCAGCTGCTCATTCAGGTAGTTCTCCTCACCTGCTGTGGCTGCTCCTATGGTCTGTGGTAGCAGAGCAGTTGCAGAGCAGCTGGATGACCTAAGAGCAAGATGCGCAACTAAGTCTGGTGGTCTCGGTGTAAAAGTAGCTGGATGGAATCTAACAGGCTAACATATAATAATAGACCACACTATATTTTAGAAATATACTTTTTAGTAAGTACAGTGATATGTATCATTATATGGAACACAATACATACACTATAATAATATATAATAATATACACAAACTCAGTGTAGATTCTCTGTTCCCTTTGGCCTTAAACTATATAAAATTGCTTCTAGCTCAGAACTGATTAAAGAGCTGAAGTACAAATTGAGATTTAATTGACATATCATATAAATAGCCCTCAACTATGTCTGGCAACAATAATTTATATAAAAACAGAGTTTGGTAGAAAATGAGATACATTCAGATTTTGTTTGTTTCCCATTTTAATACTACGGATATGACTCAGACAGCTGCTTAGTTTAAAATGTGATACAGGAGAAAATTTTTTTAAGTGATATTGTAATACATGATTGCACTACAGAACAAAACGGGCTTTTACATTCCAGCAGAAAGTATGATTTCTGACCATGCAAAAAGTTGAGCTCTGAGTGAAGACTGATTAACCAAATTAAATTAGAGATCTCTTTAAACATAGTGCAACATATTCACACCATTTGGGAGAGAGATGGAGATCGTAAAACCACATTCTTGTGCAGGTATTTAGTAGCATATCAGGGACTCATCCCATTTTATTACATGAATCACCCACTGTACCACACAAGATGGGATAGTGAAGCAGCCTGTTGTGATTCTCATTGCACAAATATTTTTCAGAGCTTTGTATCACCTCTGTCTTTAACTGCACCTGCTTTCAGTGTGGTATGCAAGCTCCTACCATGGATGCAGCTCATTTTACAGACTGACATAAATCTATTAAGTGCTTTTCAAAGTAAAATACAAGTGTAGACCACTGTGTCAATAGCCAAGGCACAATCTGTCTTTCTGATGTGTTTGTAGACAGAAATCTCAATCCAAATCAGAGCAAAATTTTGTTTAATTTAACATTGGTTTCTTTCACAGATTTTTAACTGATCAGTTTAAGGGTAACAGCTGGGCAGAGATTACAGGTGTTTATCATGTGATTTGGCACCATGTTACACATGCAACTGCCCTTTCTGCCACTGAGGGGATTTTCTCAGCTCCTCTGAGATAATAGCTCCATTTTCCTGAACATGCTGTAACTACAGGTATTGCACAGATTGCTGTTCTCCGTCTGTTTTAACTCGGCCCATGTGTGTTTGGCAGCTAAGGAAATCCTACAGGCTAGGGACTCCTGACTAGAATAAAACAACTCAGAAATAGTGTTTTTAGAACAAGGTGTTTTTTGTTCACTTCCTCAAAAATAACAGTGATGTAAAGCAAATAAAGAAAATAATGAACAACTGTTAAATATTACTCTAAATGTGATACTTTGTAAAGTTCTCCAAGATCTTTTGAAGCCCTCACTATTTGGAAAAAATCACTTTCTGACTGTGTTTTCCTGATAGTTGTCCCACTGACAACTCTGGGATAGTATATGTCCTAATCTTAATCCTAATTTTAGAGGCTAATTAAGAGCCCAGGTTTAACTACTGTTCAGTAGTTTTTGAATTTCAACAGAGTTTACAAAAGTGAATCAACAATCAACAGGAAAATCGTGAAAAATAAAGACTTTGCATTGTTTTGAGTTCCTTCTTGTACTGACCTGCTCAAGCTAACTCTGTGGTAACTATCCCTTATAAACAGACACATAATATGCACCATAACCAGAAATAGCCACAGATCCTGCTGAGCTTGTCACACTGTCTGCTTCCAAGAATTTCTCACTTCCTCCAATCTGGCTCTAAAAACTTTGATTTTCAACAGTGCTGTAACTGAGTTGTTACTCGCTGAGTCATTCAAAAGTTTAAGCCACCAGGAAAATAATGTAGCACTTGAGTTAGTGTCTAACAGGCACAAGCCTTGCTCTAGTATGTCTAAAGGAGAGAGTTCCAATTTTTTTATGTGTTTAGTTAGCAAAAAGAAACGGCACGCATCAAAGAGTTTTTAAACAGCTAAGAGAAAATGACAGGCGAGGAAGTAGACAGTAACTGTACTCAAGTCATTTAAATATGCAATATATGATATTTCTTCTTGAGCATGCTTTTCTTGACTCCTGCATGTCTGCTCAGCCTTTCTCTCTGAACGAGCTCCTGCCCCTACCAGCTAGTGATATTCTGTCCCATCATTCCCAACTGAGTCCATTTACAGCTTTGGGTACCACACTGCCTCACTCCTCTTTCTGCATAATGTCTTCAGTCAATTCTGAACAAAACTGAGCACTAGACTCCAGTGTCATCAAACAACTCTACAGAAAGATTATGCTTCACATGGACTTTGCTTTAAAAAGAGGCTTATGTACCTATGAGAATTTTCTTCTGTTTTAATCCAAGTCACCAATGCAATCAGTGGCATATGGGCAGCTCCAGTATGATACCTCTCTTATTAAAATCCTTTTCTAGTTTCACTCTTACTTTATCTGAAGGTTTTGTCGCTCATCTTGATGTTTCCAAAGTAAAGTGTGTAAACCTAGAAGGGAAGCAGGTTATAAGACGCATCCTATTTACCAGCATTTTTTGCATGCTCACATCAGTGGGCTGATGTCTGGGGATATACTTGCAGGCTCTCACACAAGAAATCTCTTCATCTGTTTAATGGCTACAGATTTTGCTACAGGATCTAACTATTGTACCACCTGTGTAGGTCTCACCCAAAGCAACCTGCTGTGTTGAAATGAAATAACCTAATATCAAGATGCAAATCTCCATCTTCAAAATTTGACAGACAAACCAAGTTTGTGTATCAAAGCACAGACAAATTCCTTAAGAAAATTACTACCGACACATATATTTCGAGAAACCTTCTTATTAAGAAGGTTTGAGCCCTGTCACATCATACATATGGGTAGATTATTAATGGAATTTAATGTCACTAACACAATTAATTTTATCAACAAATTTTCTCATTGAATAGGAAATCAGATTTGTTGACAACATGACATGAAAACATCAAAGCAGTGGTTAGATTATTTTCTCTATTTTTTTATAGGTTGTAAACTTTCCCAACTATTCAGTGAAGGACTTCTGTCAGGCTGGTCATGGCATTATCACCACACAGTCACACTGCAAATTTTTCTTTCACTGGCCACATTCTTATTCCACTGTACACTATGACTTTTCTCCACATTCCTAATTTTTTTTTCTACACATTTTTTCTTAAAATTAACATTCCTGTACCAGTAACTGCAAATTATTGCATCATTTTGGTAAAATACAAGTATACCACACTTTGTTTTTCCAGCTACACAACTGATATTTATGGAAACCTTCTGTTTTTTTCTGCATCATTAATGTTATTGATAATGTTACCATTTCCAGGGATTGAAGTCTGTATCTTTTTTAGGATTCCTTTTATTTCTAATGTTCCTTGAACTCATTTGTATTATCATTGCATTGCTGGCCACATATTTCCTTCACAACTACTCAATTAAATATGATATTTTTATTTTATAAACTTGATTGCCATTAATCTGTCTTTTGCATCTTTCTTGATTTTTATACAGTGAGTGTAAGTTTTTCCCATCCCTTCATCACTGAGGCTGAACCAAAACTATTTTAAAGTTATTTTTTTTAATGTAGAAAGCTGTTTTCATAGTCAACCACCAATCCTTTCTCCTCAACTTCATATTTAAATTTAATTTTTCTTTTAAAAATCTCTCATGCCAGTGTCATATTATTCCTTGTCACTAGGAGACTTAAACCTTTCAAAACATCAGGAATATATACAAATATACATCCTTTACTTACTAAAACCTCATCTTTGCACATGCTGAATGTAGGCTGCACTTACTGTCTTGTAGAAGTCCAGCCTGTGAATGAATGGATATTTATCCTTCATGCAGATTATTTCTGAACATGTTTATGTCATATGGCTTGGCACAGAGCAAATGAGATCCATTTTTAAAGATCTCCACCTATGGAGATCAAAACTCCCATCAGCCACACCAAAATTTGTCAAAAACTAAAACAGAGCACCTTGATGATTAATAATTCTCTCTTGGTTAAAGGAGAAAGAATATTAAAAATAGCTGGACTGTTTTTTATAATTTTATGTTTTCTGAGGAGAAGAGTTTATTGAGTGATTCAAAAAATCTGGTCTGCTCATCATATTTATAAATTTCATTACAAAATTTTGAATGGTGAAGTAATAGTATTTCATTTAAATTATTCAAAGCAATAAAATATAAAGGTTACTGTGAAGAACTGCTGAAAGGTTTCATTATACTCTATTATTAGAAAAAAAGCTGGCAGAAAAAAATTGAGTGCTGATAAATGCAAAGTAATGCATATGAAAATAAATACACTGAAGTACTGATAAACATTAAAATACTGAAAGTAAATAGCTCTTAATTACTTATTATCATTCAAGAAAGATGCCCTGTACTTTTTACAAATACCATTCAAAAAACCCATCAAATCAGTGCAAGCAGGAAGAATGGTAAATAGTACTAGAAAAACCCCTGACACTAAACCATAAAATAACAGAAGATCCATTCCACTACTGGACTGTTTCCTCACCACCAAGATGAGACTACTGCATGCCATCCTGGCCATCCTATCCCAACAGAAAAATAAAAGAGCTAAGCTAAGGAAGATACAGAAAGACATGGATAGTCAGAAGTATGTCTCATGGAAAAACAAGGCTACTCCTGCTTCTGTACAATAAAACATGGGGGCTAGAAAAGAAACAACTCCAAAGTAATGTAAGAGTAAGGACTGGTGTGAAATTATCCTCTGCTTTTAACCACACATGAAGATGCGAGCACTCATGAAGTGTTAAGCAGCTGCTTTAAAACAAACAAGAAGAAGTGAGTGGGATTTCGGGGTTTTATTTTTTTTTACACTCAGTGCATAACTGAACTGTCAAACTCATGCAACCTTAAGTTTTTCTGAGGCTGAAAGCTTAACTAAGGTTCAGAAAAAGCCTTTGACAAACTCAGAGAAGAGAAGTAATAGCTACCACAATGTATAAGGCAAAATGCTATGGATACAGCCCTGAAAACATTCAATTTTTGACTGCTGGAAGCTAAAAGAACACAACTGAGGAAAGATTACTCTGCATTTCTGCTTTTTCTTTCACGCTTTCCTAAGTAAGTGTAACTCAGCATCCACAGAATTGACTACACTGACCTTTGCTACATTAATAAAGAAAGATATAAGGTTTACAAATACCACCAAAGTCTTCTCTCATCCGTTTTTCAAAACCAAACAAAATAAAAAAAAATCAAAACAAACACCAACCCCAACACACCATCTGGATAGTATCTGCAGTATGCTTTTCAATGTGAATGACAGCAGGAAAATAATTTTTTTATTTAGGTGTACCTCCACAAATGAATTAAACCTTAAAAATCCTAATGTAATTTTGCTGATGTAAGGGAAACAGATATAAAGGAACATGGCTATGACAATAACCAATTCCTTGAAAGAGTAAAAATAAGTATCTGTGATCTCTTTGCTTTCAGTCTTATTTTTATAACCAAATATTGTCTTTTGCTTTCCTCATGTTGATGGCTGGGAATAAAAAAAAGATACTGTATATGTGATGGAAACACAAAGCAATATCCTGCACATTTTTTTTCTTCATCATTACAAAGTAACCCTTTGCATGAAGAACAATTATTTAGATACAATTTTTATGCCTACCTTTATATAGAATCACACGGAATTTTATTTTCAGGCCATGAAGCTGCAGCTTCTTCACTGGGTCAAACACCCAACCTTTACTGCTGAGTCGATTGGCCAAATTTGTACTCGCACACAGAGCTCTAAAATGAAATGCCAGATGTGTAGGAGGGTCTGGCGCTCTCACTGAAGTGAAGAGGTTTGTACAGTCTAATGTGCAATACCATAGCCAATCTCTTGCTACATATTACAGACATGCAATTAAGAAACCAGGAGTAATGCAGTAGGATTCGAATTTTTCTGCATTAATTTTATCATCTGCACTCATAATTCCTTTTGATCTGCCACTGGTGAAAAACCTCCACCCTAGGAAGATGAAGCAGCAAGTAGAGTTCAAAACTGCTGATGAATATAGACTTGCCAAGCAAACTGGAAATATTTCTTTAAACTGCAACCATGTCTCAATAGCATGCTCAGATTAATGGTCGTTGTAAAATCTTCGATCAGGTTAATGTCTCTGGTTGATCTGAAAGGGCTGGCTTTGGTAGTAAGGCTGGGCCTTTTATATTGATTCCTTTGTGTGTCAAAAAGAGATCACCAAGGGATTGCTTTCACAGATTGAATATGTCTTGGCATATCTAAAACGGTCTTAATTCACTCAGAGTGGGAGTATCAACCCTTAAAGCACACGAGAGGCTGCAAAGTATCTGTATTGCCTTGAAGCAGCAGGGGAGTTAAGCCTAGGAAAAAGATACTTGTTAGTCTGGCATGTCAACAGAAGACCCAATCTTCATGACTCAAATGTAAAGACATTTGAGGAATTACATACTCTTTGTATGGCTACCCATTTCACAGCCTTACAGCCAAAAGAACCAGTAGTCTACAGGGTATATCAGTAAGTACATAAAAAATTCAGTCAGTTGAAAAATACTGGAGTTTCATTTTCAATTAAAAAGGCAATTTTACTGTATATCTCCACCCCCAAATCTTCGCTTTGAGGGAAAACTTTAGGGTTATTTTCATCAAACTTGAAATCAGTGATTTAAATGATACAAGTGCTGCTGCTCCATCAGCCATTATTGTGGTTAGGACAAACTTCAACACCCGTAAAAAGTCAAGAACCACAGTCCACAGGTTATGGTGACTCTCTCGAGTACACTAGTGTTTGAATATATTTATAATAATTTGATTTAATATGCAATGTTTAGGAAAAATAGCTGTGAAGAGGCAAACTTCTGTGACATTTTAGACTTTGACAGAATCTTTGAACTTTTTTTCCTTGATTATCAAAACTTGTGTGTGAAATTGCCAGAGATGTTGCACACTGGGAAAAACAGAACCCAGACAACTGAAACAGTTGCTAAAAAAATTCCTTATCACAGTTTTAAAATAATTACTGTACTAATTATTTATTACTGCAATTATTTTTGCAGAATGTGCAAGTATAAATTATTTACTTTGACAGGTATAAAAGATGTATTTTACAGATGTAGTTGTGCTGCTGCTCAGTGTCCTATTTAGGGAAATATTTTGCCTGTTGAGGTTTCTGAGAGGAAAAAAAGACTGACATCCCCCCACCCACACCCACACTATAGCTTATTTATAAGAAAACCATAAGATTACAAAGCCATGTAGAGTGAAATGGTATGTAAGTAGAGCTTTCATATCATAGTGTAGCACAGAAGAAATTTAGATGGCTAACAAAAAATGTTCAAAATAAATGTCATATACCTACATATACTTGTAATAAACTGGTTTATAAGTGACAAAATTGCTACTGTCTGCTGTATGTACATAGATTATACGTAACTTTAGTCTGTACTATATATGATTTATATATACAGTAAATGTATATTTGACGTAAAAGAATTTATTTTCCAATATTAGATGGAGAAAGACCTTCAGGGTATCAAACATTACTTCAAAATTCTTTAACTGTTACCACTGACCCAAACTGGTATTGAAGTTTTTTTTTTATTTCACTCGAAGGATCTTCTTCCTCAGTAATTTTTTGTCTTTAATTAGATGGATCAATGAGAACATAATGTTCTTAAATGACTAGTAAGAAAATTATTTTAATCAGTGGGATGGAGTAAGGTGAGATAAAAGGATTGAAGTTAACTACTCAGTATGATACTTATGCACCTACAAGGAAGTCTTGAAGACACTGTAGCCTGAATTCACAAAAACAATATAAAACCCTGCATTCACCTGCTGCCTCATGACACTGATTCCTAATAATGGAATCTCATCTGAGCTGATCTGATAAGCACCCTCAGAAAACTATACAGGCAGATGATCGCCAGTGAATGTCCATCAACTGGACTGCACTAAATGACCACATGCTTATTCCTGGCCTGTGAGTGGTGCCAATATGCCTCAATTTAAAGCATATACAAGTGGCTAGGAAAATGTATGCAAATATGTTGAACAGCAGCTTTTAAAGTGGTAATTGGTTCAATTTCTGATCATCCAACTGCACAGTTACAAACAATCTTTTTAAAGTGGTCATGTCACCACAGCTGCAACCTGCCCTCTACATAATAGTTCCTTATTACAGAGCACTCACACATAAAATGAATTATCACTATCTGCTTCCCTCATTCTCCCAAGGGATGCTAACCATGTCAAATAAAAATGCTTTGCTTAAAGGGATAAAAATGGGAATCAGAAAAAGATTTTGCATGTGTTAGAAAGCACAGAACTCCTAAAGATAGTATAATCCCTTACTATATGGAAATAGGAGCTTGTTAGGAAAACATATTTCTATGTTTGGATGTAAATAAGAATGATATACATAATATGTAAAATTTTTTTGCTCAGTTATACTGAAAAAAATTCACTGCATTTAATAGGCATGAACGTTTTAAAATCAGCACATTTTAAAGCTTGAAAAGCTTCTAAACCCTCCTCCACGCCCCCAGTCTCCCCTTCTAGTTTGTTGACTCTGCATCCCACTCTGAGGCACTGAGATACAACATGAGTTCAGGTTCCTCACCCAGACCTAGATCCTTGGCAGTTTGGGGTCAGAACTGCTTGGCAGCCAGATACCTTTTATTAACTTTGTGTTGGCTACAAAGGTGAATCTGCAAAACACGTCCTCCTCCTAAGCATCCCTACTGTTAGTACTTTCCACACAGCTAATACAGGATAACTTACATTATGTTAACATCAGTTCCAAATGTGATCTTTAAAGTAAAACCTTGACTTCGGGGAGCACATTTTGGTTTTGATTTTTTTTAGGTTGATAGAAAATAATGGAGCAGGCAGTTGTGTTTCAAAACTCTGAGATTAATCCTATTTACTTAATCATGGGGTTTTTGATCTGTCATATTTCAATCATATGCAAATTTTCATACTGAGAGTAAATATCAAAACAAAATGGAGCACAGCATCTAGCTAGTAATTGGATATTGCACCCTCCAAAGCCAAAGTTCTGCATAAAATATACCAAAGAACCACAAAAGTTAGTTACAAAATAAATCTTATCAACCAGTTAGCAACGCCCCAATGGCAGCTACCACTCAGACCTCAAGTCACTTGCAAGATGGAAGCAGCAGACAGTAAATGAAGCAGCTTGGCTTTGAAAGAGCCTCAGCTGGCAAAGCACTGAGTGCTGCAGACCCTGGGAGTTCAGTGATGCGCTGAAATGCCTGTTGGAGGGATCCCAATGAACCACCTCAGACCACAGCTTTGGAATGTGTTAACTTGTGGAACAGACAGAGTAAGTAGCAGTACTTAGCTTCTACCTCTGACTTGGAGGGAAAATCTTCACTAGTAAAAATTTTGAAACCTATTCTTGGGTAAGGTCAAAGGTGAAAATTAAATAATCACATTTAAATCAAAAGTTGTTGTTCATTAAGACTTTGCTTCAGTTAATAAATGTTCAACTATTTTTTTCCTTAGTCCTATTCTACATTTTTCTCTTTTTCTCTTACTGTGTTTTCTAGGCTTTTATTTTAAAATTGTCTCATGAAAACTTATGGATAAGGTATAAAGACGTTATTCCATTTTACTGACACAACGTTATTTCTGAGGGTAATATTTCACATAAACGTCACAAAATTCATAAGCAGTATGAGAACTCATATGAATAGTTTATTACATCCTTGATTTGCTATAAATAAAACTGATACGTTCTACTGTTTTCATCCCTGTCATGCAATTCTAATATTCATTGCTGCAATAAATTAGGTCTTATAAACAACGAAACATCATAAAACAAATTCAAGAGATGCTGTAAATAGGGAACAAAAAGGAAATTATCTAGTGCAATCTTTTTGAGTGCAAACCCGTTGTAACATGTTGCAACCAGCCAGTTAATAATTGCTTTGTAAATTTGAAATGAAGCAGAGGGGATAAAACTAACAAACAAGTCATAAAGTACAATTGTTACTTGTTTGGAATGATTATGATTCCCTGGAGGGAAGAGGGGCACAAGAAAGCTGGTTAATGTTCAAGGATCCTTGTCTCCAAGCTCAGGAGTGATGCATCATAATGAAGAGGAAGTCAGGCAAAAACAACAGGAGGCTCACACAAATGAATAAGATGTTCCTGGACAAACTCAAACACAAAAAGGAAGCCAACAAAGGGTGAATGCAAGAACAGGCAGTCTGGGAGGAATATAGAGAGATTGTCCAAGCAGCCAGGGACCAGGTTAGGAAACCTAAAGCCTTGACAGAATTAAAACTGGACAGGGATGTCAAGGGCAACAGGAAAAGTACATCAGTGGTAAATGAAAGACTAGGGAAAATGTGGGCCCTCTCTGGAAGGAAACAGGAGACCTGGTTACGCCGGAAATGAAAAAGGCTGAGGTGATGACTTCTTTGTCTTGGTTTTTACCAACAAGTGTTCCAGCCACACAACCCAGGTTGCACAAGGCAAAGGTGAGGACTGGGAAAATGAAGAACCACCGACTGTAGGAGAAGATCAGGTTTGAGAACATCTAAGAAACCTGAAGGTGTGCAAGTCCATGGGACCTGATGAGATGCATCTGCTCATTCTGAGGGAACTGGCTGAGGAAGTGGCTAAACCACTATCCATCATCGTATCTGAGAAGTCATGGCAGTCCACTGAAGTTCCCACTGACCAGAAAAAGGGAAACATAACCTTCACTTTTAAAAAGAGAAATAAGGAAGACACAGGGAACTACAGCTCTCTTACTCTCACCTCAGGTCCTGGCAAGACCATGGAGAAGATATCATCTTGGAAACTTTGCTAGGGTACATGGAAAATAGGGAGGTGAATGGTGACAGCTTCACTAAGGGTAAATCATGTCTGACAAATCTGGTGGCCTTCTAAAACAGGGTCTATTATTGCTACTGTCAACCATGTTCAAAATCTCGTAATAAAGAACTAGTTTTTATATTTCCTCCAGTGTAGCTCTTATACTTGTGCTGGAAAATAACTATAATCCTTATGAATAAATAATGTGTCACACAAAATATATGCTGAATATTTACAACAAATTTCAATATTACTCTCAACACCCACTGGTCTCTCTCGCTTATTCAGCCAGAACAGAATTTCTCAGGTTGGACAGAATATATAATGGATGTTAAAAATCCAGGTGGCACAAGGAAAGGGTGCCATCATCATTGTGTCATGCTAGAATGCAAGAGCTCTCTTCCAGAATGAAAAGGACATAAAAAGATAACTTTAAACAAGAACCCTGTTGCAGTTTGACAAAATCACAAACAACTGGAAATAGAGTTATCTAAAGGACAAAGACTGGCAAATTTTATAATTGGCCCTGTTACCATTTTTAGCTAATACACTTGAGAATTTTCAGGAACATATAACTTAATGATAAATTTTCTGTCAGTGTAATGGCTTGGAAGATCTTCACCATTAACGTGTAGCCAAAATGTCATTCCACAGTATGCTGCCACGTTACAACATTGACCTAATTTGTCCCCCATACTGTATGTTCAACATAAAATCAGAAATCATGAAAAAAAGGTACTTTCTTTTCTCACAGCTATTTCAAAGACTTTAAAATAGTATTTTATTTCTAGTGTTCCCAAACTAGAAGCATATTAAGGGGATGAAAAAGGAGAATCAGAAAGATAGATTTAGCTTGTTTAAAACTTGTAGCTCATTTCTGGGCACTCACTTGGTGACAATAAATGTTTTTATTTAAAACAAATATCCAGGTGTTTATTTTTAACAATCTTAAGTTGCTTAGTTTGTATTCTTAAAAAATTTATTTGCTCTAAAAAATTTGAACATTTTATATACTCTACTTCAATATTTCACTCGTAATGTATTCTCCTTTTCCTCCAACACGAAGCCCACATCAAATAAAGTGTTAAAATTCTTCCAGGTAAATATGCATTTGCCTCACATGAACATCTCTTACCTTGGTTTCATATTACTCATAACAAAAAGGCACTAATCGAATCCTTCTGTTATTATCAAGAGACACGAACAGTTACTGCCTTTCATTTTTTAATCACAAATAGAAACAAGCTGTCATCATATTCTTTTTAGGGAATCTAAGTTCTGGACATTTTTAGAACACTAAGAACTCTCAGGTGATGCTAAGACCTCAGATGACAACTCATGTAACTCTAGTAGTACTTTACTTAATATCTAGTATACATATGCTTCAATTCTAGGACAAATTTAAGTATGAAAATATCATGGAGTAACTGTATAAATGTGGAAAATATATTTCAGAGAATTTGAGGAAAATCAATAGACAAGAAGATAAATATTTCAGAAAGTTATATACTTAGCATAAATCAAATTGAAAAGGTTCCCAGCTTTAGAGTATGTTTCTGTGCTCTCCTGGCTGATGGAGGAGATTCTAAACTGTGGTCTGAGTCATAAGCTGTCTGAACAGAAATGTCTTAGGAACGTTTTGCTCATGCTGTTTGCTCCACAAGAAATTAATTAACTTCATTAGCAAGATATTTAGATAAATTGTTACATGTATTAAAATGTTTTTACAGACTTAAAAATCTTGAAAGTGTACTCTCATATTAATGACTACTGTCTGCCATCAGAAAAAAAAAAGTAATCTACTATTCCCTCCAGAAATCAAGTAAGGAAAACAAAAAACATTGACAAACGGAAAAAATAAAACATCTAAAAATATATTAGGGCATCAGCTGTGACAGTTAATGGTCTGTTTGGCAACTCCTTGAGAAATGAGAGAGAATAAAGGATGAAAGTTCAACAGAATTTTTCTTTTTCTTGATCTAAAGGTGCTTAAAGAAGGTACAAATTCAATGCAACAAAACCATAACCAGTTACAGAAAAATGTTACAAGTCACTTACAGGAACCAGGAATTTTTTTATTTCTTCCAAGGCATGACTCATACGAGAATACGCCTCCCCAGGCGGAGCAAAAACTTCAATTAATACGTGAAGCTCATCACTCAAGTGCGCGTATTTGGCTTCTCCACTTTTCCTTAGTTCTTCCTCCTACAAAAAAAGGGTAGGTTTGCTTTTTAGAACTGAAAATGTACTAATTTTGCAGTGATTTAGAATTTACAGAGAATATGACAGAAGGACATAATAATGTCTTTTAAACTCTCTAAGAAATAAAAGTCTAGTACAAGCCACTTAAAGATTTAAAAATCAATTTTGAGCGTTTGAATGATAAAACCAGCATAATTATCATTTACAACAGATTTTAATCAGCACAGTGAAAAAATGCTAAATACTCCAAAAGCAAGTAGTGACATATTAAATCCATAATTGAAAAGCTGCATTCATCTATCTGAATCTCAGCTCTTAACAAAAAATAAAAAATAAAGATCCATTTAACCATTTTGGAACACTTTAACAAATGCTCTGGTTTAGTAATGTCTTTAGGTTCTTTAATGCATTTCTGCAGCCTGTACATTTCAATATCGCTAAAGGAAAATATTCCCTAGTACTTCTATTTGAGACACAGAATCACAGGATGGTTTGGGTGTGAAGGGACCTTAAAGACCAGCTGGTTCCAGCCTCCCTGTCATGGACACCGACACCTTCCACTACACCAGGCTGCTCAGGGCCCCATCCAACCTTGAATACTTCCAGGGATGGGGCATCGCTAATTTCTCTGAGCAACCTGTTCCAGTGTCTCACCATCCTGTAGCGAAGAACCTTTTCCTAATATCTACTCTAAACTTACTCTCAGTTTAAAGCCACTATTCCTTGTCCCTTCATATATGCCCTTGTAAAAAGTCTCTCTCCAGCTTTCTTGTAGCCTCCTTCAGGTACCGGAATGCTGACCTAAGTTTATCCTGAGCCTTCTCTTCTCCAGGCTGAACAACCCAAATTCTCTTCATAGCAGAGGCCTCCGGTACTGATCATCTTTGAGGTCCTCCTTTGGACTTGCTCCAACAGGTCCATGTGCTTCTTATATTGGGGTCCCCAGAGGTGCACTCAGTACTCAATGATGTCTGAGTTTCAGTCCCAGTTCTGATACAGAGTAGCTATGCAACCCACTGTGCATCAGTTAAGATGGTGAATCACCTCACCTAGATTTATCTCAACCATCTTTGGGTCCCAGGGTCCCAGTTTTCCAGATATAAAACAAGCCTAAAAATCTTACTTCATGTTAGAGTAATGTTCTGAAACATCAATTCACTTTCTTACACAAAGCTTTGAGATAGCAAATGCAAATTGCAATACACATGCATGGTAGTACCCACTTCATAAAAAGCAAAGATATAAAATAGTGATCAAGTTAATGGCACTGGCTATGACACCATAATGAAACATTTATGCCATTACTACACAAGATAGCCATAAGTAATGCTAAAGATATGATGAGTTGAAATCTCAGTCTTCAAAAATATTTTGAGAAATGTAATTTAGAAGAAAATATGTATATATAGAAAACATAACCACAGAAAAAGAAGTAAACTAATTTACTTGAAATTGGTGAAGTTACAGCTTTTTAGTACATATAAAATAATACTTTATGAACACTTAGCTAAAATATAAAAATTGTAACAACAGAGTACAATTCTTACTGACTTAAGTCTATTTAATTCTCCATTAACTTCACTTAGTTTAGCCTTGACTACTTTACACCATTTCTTGACACCAAAAATATTTGCATGATGCTATGCTTCTAACAATAGGCATATAGTTCTTTTTATCCACAGTAGAAGATCCAGCACCAATGATTTTTTGATTTTTCACAGAATACACAAGGGTAAAACTCCTTTAATGAATTTCCACAGCCTCTACATTTTAGCTCCAGAGTCCTAGACCTGACTCCAGGCTAAGTCAACATTTTGTAGATGATGATAAAATCATAACTCAATAAATGTGATCTATGATTTTATTTTTAAAAGTTGAAAATGGACATAATTTTTTTCAACCGAAACTTAAAAATTAAGATAAGCAGCACAGATGGCAGAGTATTTTTATTTTTACAGTTAAAGTATCTTTGGCATTTTAGCTTATTATTGAAATGTCCATAAGAACCACAGCATAATATAAGAGTCCATCATGATATGTTACAATACTTTTCAGTTTTCTGGGAAAAAATCCCCACACATTTGATTGCTGCTTTCCGAATAATATGACATAAAGTATTTCAAAAGAATTAAGTTTTAATAGTTATAAAGTAACATCCTAGAAATTGCTGGAATTTTCTTTCATTGTTTTTTTAAAATTCTGGGAAAAAACCAAAACACCAGCAAGCCCCCAAAGCTGTCTTTCAGGAGAAGACTGCCAATAAACTTTGTAAAAACTATATATTGGAACTTTTTTCAAATGTAGAAAAAATAAAAAATAATGTTTGGTTCATTATTTTGATTAGGATTTTGCACAGCTAAGACATCAGTAACACGAATTGATAACAAAGACCTGTTCTCACAGAAAGTTAGGTATATGCTTCTACAGTGGTAACAGTAAGTATTCTGTTTCTCTTTTATTTCCTCAAAAAAAACCAGGAATTCTTAAAATACATCATTTTATAACCTGTCTCCTTGGATCAGCACATGCTTTCTGTCACTATTTGGCAGTCATTTCTGTAGGAAACAACTGCTTCTATTTAGGATGAAAGTACTGCCCCTTCTCTAGCATTGCAGTTGGTTTTGCTTCCTGCTAGTTGTAGCCTTGTTGCACAAAGTTCACATTAGAAGCCACAGAGCCTTCATGGAGCTCAGCTTTGGTTTAGTTTCCTAGGAGAGGAATCCTATAAGCTCTGCTCACTATAAGTAATGGGAATTGGGAACAATCAGGAGACTCTCCTCTAAACTGTGCTTCTGAGTTAAACTATAACACTAACGAATAAACACCCCATGTAGCATTGGTAAGGACTGAGATGGGTTATGAGACTTTCTAGCACATGGTACATTAAGGCAGAATAGGTGAGATCATCATAAATCTATTTTATATGTGTTCTTTACAAGGTTATCTGAATGTTGATGGCCTTGCAAGGCCCTGACGGTCTCTAATGCACCAGTGCAATTACCTGAGGACTTTGGATGTTTCTTGTATAATTTTGCCTTAACCACCTGTGAGGTCCACATATTCTCTATGGTGCTGTCTGTAAGTTTTGTCAGATTCTCATAGCTTTTTATGTTCCATGATTCCCCACATCATGTCCAGCAGTTTTGTAGACTCTGTTCAGCTTGCACAGCCTTGGCCAGGGTCTACCCAGCAGCCAAGTTGTTTGCCCACAGCCCAAGTACAGACATTATAACTGCTTAAGCCTATTCACGTAGACATGAACCAAATCACAGTGAAGGGTGACTTGTATTGAAAGACTGATAGATTCACTGTAGAGAACAACCCTGAAAACAATGAAAATGCAGTTAAGTCTTAGGCACTGGATCTTAAGGTAGAAAAAGCAAACCTGGGACCTAATCAGTTCTGATTTATAAAATGAATGGAATAAATTTCCTGGGATTCCCTATCAGTGATGGCAATTGCTCTTAGTACTCACTCTCAGGTTAACAGTATGGTTCTTATTTAGTTCATGGTGATGAAGTTTAACTTCACCACAGGGTGAGCACATCACCCTCCAGAGAAAACTGCCCCTTCGTCCTGATCCTCTTCTGCTTCCTTCTGCATGCCAATTGATGCATGGCTCCACAACCCACTCCCTCATAAAAGGTAACAGGTATTTTGAAATACCTGTTGTGTTTTATATTTTTCAGTTGTCCAAAGCAGGGAAAATGAATTATAAAACTCTAAAGCAGAAATATCAGGAGTACCAACGTCTGCAAAAGTGAAGCATGTAACTGATAATAACATAAAGGCCAAGAAAAATGATGAATTATGTCTGGATGTGAAAGCAGACTTACCATTTAAAAAAAAAAAGTATGTTGACAGAGAACTACTTTCTGTCTGGAATCCTGGCCAAAATGCTTGAATAAAAATACAGGAATAAAGTTGAAAGAAGAAATGGAGTTTACATGGCAAACTAAGTTACACAGTCCAGATTGATGAATAAAATAACAATAAAATAAGATATCAAAGAATAATAGACAAGAAACTTGCAACAGGAATTGTGTAGATCTCAGAAATAAATTTCATCAATGCAATACACAGAACTTCCTATAATGTAACAAATACAGCTACGAAAAGAAACAATGTGTACTTGAAGAACAATAAGAGAATTGCAGTGGATTTGCAATCTTACAAGAAATTTGCAAAGAAAAGTATAGTGCAGAGACTAGACAAAGATGATAATCACAGTGCTGCTGCTACACAGGCATTATTCATAAGACCAATGGGCAGTGCTACAGAATAAAATTAATGAGTATGCAGTTTGACAAATGCAAACCTATTTATTTTTCATCTGGACGCAAATGAAAAAATCAAGACGTTGTCTGTCACACTGTAGTAAAAGTAACATCGAACTACAGGATAACAAGTAAATCAGAATAGATATAACTTCTTGGTGGTACTGGTTTGGATTTAAAAAAACTTTCAAGTCCTAAGTCCCATCAGTGAAGGAACAGAGAAAAAAGAGAGGAAAAATTTGATAATGGATGAAGCATTGGAATGGTATTCAGCAGAGTACAGAGTGAAGTTAAAAGACCTTAGCTGTTCCTTGTCTTTTGTTTTTAAACCAGTTATTTTCACTCTAGGAAGAAAATAAAGATGGAGGTGGTGAGCACATGAGGAGAGCTCACAGAGCGGAACAAAGAGAGTGCACGTACAATACCTGCAATAGCGACAGAGACCCCACAATGATATACAGGCATGTAGAAAGAACACTGCTTACAAGAGAGGAAACTACTGAAGATACAGGTGACAACAATTATTTTTCTATATTTGCTGCATCATTAAAATTTTCATAGTTCCTTTGGTGAAATGAAGCAGAGAATTGTGTACATTCAGTACTGCCTTAGGCAAACAGGCCCTTCAATTCAAGGGTGCTTTATTTCCTGATGTTTTTCATAATGAAATATGACAACATCTTAACGGCTAAGAGGTACTAAGCCATACCTAGATCACAGTTTTGTTTAGATAGGTGAAAAGGAAAACAAAGACAAATCAGCAGAAGAATGTCATGAGAGTGCAACCACTGAATAACTATTGAAAGAACCCTAAAACCAGGGGTGAAGGTTAAATGAAGAAAAAATATAAATTCTGTGAAAAAAATAAATGCCTAGGAGAAAGGTTAACAAATTAAAGTGGTATGTGCCAAAAATGAGGCAACAGCTGGTGACCAGTGTGACCAACAACTCTTTGTATAAATTCCTTGCCAGAAAACTAAGAGCAGCTATAAGAGTTCACAAACCTACAAATGTTCCTACACTTGTACAAATCTAAGCAGAAGCTAAAACAGGACAGGTAAGAACCACCCAGGCATTGGACAGTTGCTGCTAGAACTAAACAAGCTGACCACATTCAGTGAATACAACCAATGAATTGCAAGTTTGCAAAGCTAATGTAGGAAATTAAAGATCCTCAAGAAATGCACAATTACCATACCAAAAGATGCTTCGTAGGACTAAGTTAATCTTAAAACTTATGATCACAACTAGGGACCACTGCAGTCAGGGTGCTTCCAGACTCAGGAATAAGACTTTGCTTTAATTAATTACAGTAGAAATCATGCTTTTATTTATGAGAGGCTAATTAGCAACTTGCTGCAACCACAATTACAGTGTAGGTTGTTAGAACTCCTAATAAGATGTTACACTTCTACTATAGGCAAAAATCTACCATCTATGAAATCATCTTTTTTTTTCTTAATCAAAGAATTATTAGTAGTCTTGTTCCACACTAACAATTGCAGCTCAAATTCCATGCAGGTAACATACACTTTCTAGTAACATAAACTTTCTAGTGCCTGACCCTTTCCCTTGTGTTATGCTTACCCTTCTACTGCCTGGGGGTCCTAAGGTTAACGGCTTCAGCTGACGGGTGTGTGTGTGGGGGGGGGGGTGTGTGTGTGACATTCACATGAGCTGACATGAGTTGCCTGTGGTCTTTGCTGCAAGATGTATAATACCGATATACTGATAGTGCAAATTTCTTCCTATACTCTCCAGGAAGCACTTGGGGATGTTTTTAGGTTTGTGAACAAGTTATTTACATTATTCTTTCTCCACTGTTTAGCAACTTCATTTCCCATCCAAATTCACTAGATATGGTAAGTTTTACATATGTTGAGTATGTTTTCTTTGCTCTCTTTGTTACTGATGAAGTGATTTTACCCAGATCTCAAGGTTGCATTCCTTTTATAACCTGCCACTGACATTGATGCCAAGCTCCTTTTTACAGCCCTGGAGCATTTCTTATCACTCCATGCCTTTGCTTTCCAATCCTGCACTTCCATCCCACCCCTGTATTCCCTTGTGCTGCAGTTTTATTCTAGGGCCACAGCAGCATCCTCCACACAGAATAATGACTCATTATCACCATCCATTTATTACAGATATAGTACAAACCTAGGCAAAAGGTAAAGCAACATAGGCAAGAATCACTCAGCCATTAGACAACTACTGTTAGAAGTCAGCAGGCTCACAGGGAGCTGGAGGTAGACCCCAGCCAACCCAGAGCAAGGCTGGCAGGTCCCAGCTTTAGCACAAAGCCTGCAGCCTGCAACAAGTGATAGCAACACCATATTTACTGAGACACAGGGCTACCAGTGTCAGTAGAAAGACAACATAAGTAATTAACTGCCTTTGCTGACCAGGTCTGAAAAACACTCTTGGGATATAGAGATTTTTTTTTCAGCTACGAATGTCTAATTTTCAACCTAAATGCATACCTGGACTTGCGGCCTGCTGCTTCCAATGCACTCCCTAGTTCAACCAATGCTAGATTATACACTATCTCAGGGTATAAACACAACCATTTGGGCTCTGCCACAGTGTAAGCTGTGATGGCAACAGCTACTGCTGAGGATGAGTCTCTGCACAAAGGGATCAAAACTAATGAGCACAAACTGCATTCCCAAACCACCCCTGTAGTAAGGGCTCCTCACTATGATACAGGGTTTTGCTCAATTACAGGCAGGCTGCTGACAGTCAATGCCAAAACAACACATTCAAAAGGATAAATAGTTATTTAGTGATTTTAAAAAATGAAGTGTAGAGAGAAATTATACTGACTGATGGCATTGTAAGAACTTCAAGAGCTTACTGTGTCAAAAATAAAGCAACAAGCCTCTGTCACAAGAAAAACAGGTCCTTTGAGTAAAGGGGGCATAACTCTGTTTACATCAGTTGGAGGAAAACATACCCTCTTTTCCTGTGCTGTCATTCTTACTTTTCAGAAATTATTTTACTAGTTCTATTACATCACTTTAGCTCTATTTATTTAATTATGTTTAGAGCCAAGTTTTATAATTTTTAATCTGAGAGATTACAGAGAGAGAGAAGGTGAACAGTCACCTTAAAGTGATACAAATGTTATAGACACTAGAAAGCTCTGTTGATGCTTTAGGTAATTCAACAAGCTACCTGATGACAGATTATCAGTCATCTTGAAAAGAAGGTTAATTGAATTTATGCTAAGAATTCCATAAACTGACCACATAACAATAATTCTTATTATTCAGGAAACATTCATCTGTGAAGTATAAAGCGTTCTCAAAAGCTGTGTTTAATAAAAACCAGTATTTTTAATTTGAAATATACAAAGATTAATTAAATATATGTATAATCTTTTTATTCCTTCTTTGTCATTAAGGTTTATTATTATTATATCAGTCCTACAAGAACAGAGTTTTTTCTCCAAAGAATAAATAGAATACTTGTATTACAAGATTCAAAAGGGCATTCTGTCTTTAAGTATGAAAAGAAATATTTTGCAGTTCTCCATATTCTGAATGGATTTTTTTGCTACAGGCTATTGAACTGACGTATAAGTAAACTCCAGTTGTATAACAGTCAAGTACTTTAAAGACTTTGGTTTTAGTCACCTGAAGGAAACAGTAGAAATAATATTTCTACTACATAGAGAATATAGAGAAAATTCTGGAAGGAAAAATCCATGCCTAAGCTATTTTAAGCATAAGCAGAATTAAACTTGTATTTTGAAAAAGTCAATCAGAAGAGGTCTAATGTGTGCACTCACCTTTGACTATAAAGGAACCTGAAGCTTCCCTTTGGCAATTCATTTATTTGTATATTTAAAGCTAATTTCATGATGAAGGCTTCAAGTACCCACTTGAAGGTAAATACCTGCTTAACCATCCATTTCATGAAGGATGCTTCCCCAAATACCAGCCTAGAGAATAAATCCACTGATGCACGAAGGTATTACTTCAACACGAAGGTACTGTTGTTGTAGATGCCTACGTAAAGAGACTTCCAAGCCTTTCCCAATATAACTATGTAACCTACTCGCTTAGCTTATAGCTGCAAAAGAACTTAAACACCCAGGATTTAGGCATGATTTTGATTCTAAACACCAGATTGTGGCTATCTGATTTCCTGTTCAGTTGCTTCCTATCCCTGAAATCCATAGATTCCAGAGTTGTCCACAGGAATACTCCTCAGACTGAAGTGTCTGGACAGCAATGCCACATGAGGGTGAAGGGGATCTGATAATTATTTCAGGCTTAAGGTTCTCTGGGATTCATAAAGTAGCAAGGAAGTAAGACAGATGTTCCAAATTCACTCCTATTGAATACAAAAGCAGCACTGCTGCCCTTTTCCTTAATGAGGGAACAGTTGGAGAGCTCATCAAGTTACGCATTATGAAAGATAAGAAATAGGTGTTCATTTTAGAGAAGCTGTTAGATGAGTCCCACAAGAACCATTTGGGGACATGTTCTGCTAAACTATTCATAACCGATCCAGAAAATGAGCTGAACAGTAATAAAAATTCTCCAGTGATAAAGACCAGCTTTATCTGTGTGCACAGACTCTAGATGACGTTATTTCAGGAGAAAGATCTTGAAGGCATTACATTAAGATCTACAGAAAGAACTTATTCAGTGTTCAATACCGACTAAACGGGCATTGCCAATTAGGTAATTTTTAAGAAGGAAAAGAAATGAAACTGCAAAACCTGTACAAGACTGTTCTGGTGCCACAATTTAAATAAGTATAGAAACAAAACAGGTCAAGATGAAAAGGATGATTTCGATTATGGAAGTATTTTCATACGAGAGGCTAAATACCAAAGTCTTGCCAATCTTAATGTTTCTGCAGTTCAGAATGTCCTTAAACAACTAATTCTTGGAAAACTTCTCAATTTTCACTAGTTCTTATGTTCTTACCCAAAATTTTCAACCTTTTGCAGGAGTTTCAGACTGAGCCCACTCTTATATTCTTCTGTCACATTCAGGAACATGAACCCATGAACACGGGGCATGATGTGTTGCATACATACAGAAAAAAAAAACAATGCAGATCCAATATATTTTTGTCCAATGACACTTGCAATTGCTTGCTGATGTGTTAGATGTATCTTTTATCACCTATTACACAGATGTGCCTGCTTAAGGTGGTTATGTGTCAAATATGGAACTCACTTCTGATGTTAAAGATCCTGTTACTAATTAGCATTCAAATGAGCTCAAAGTACTATTACAGGTGCTTCTTTTAAAAAGCAAGGCAACACTTGAGCCACTCTGCTCATTACAATCAGAGCTGAGAGAGGGTAGAGGAGAGCGATTTACAGCCACTTTCAGCTGCAAATTCAGGAATCATGCCTGCTGCAAGATGTGCTGAGAACCAACTGCCTGCTGCCATCATCTCCTCACCTCACCTCCTGTGGTGGCAGACTCCCCCACCCCTTCCATGCAGCAGGACTTTTTGAAGGATAATGTTGTGTCTCTGACCAACCCTTTCAAGTCCAACCTGCAAGCCCAAGGTTTAAAAGTTCAAGCTGATGATCCCATTTAACTCCTCATTGCTTTTTCTACTGAGTCTCCACCATTGAGCAGGTTTCCGTGTTAACGATCTGCACCATGAAACACAATGGAACCCTAATCCTTCCCTAATCAGTTGACATGAGGGAAAGGACTTCTCCCTGAGTGCCCTATAACAGGATAACAGGTATGCTATGGCTTTCAGCAGTTCAAAGACCTCTCTGATAAACTGTATTATAAAGTTCATTTTCCTGGCTGATAGTCAATAATTATTTCCTAAAGGCTTTCCTTTGATTAACCACAACATTGCAAACAAAAGCAGTAAATGGATTTGAGTATCCTACCACAAATTTAGAAGAAACCACTATTTTCTTATATCCCCTTGATTCTCATGCAGTGATGTGAAAACCACATCAGTAGAGGGAAGCCACAATGGCAGAGACAAACTGAACTCTGGGGAACAGAGGAAGAAAAGGAAGTTCATAAATAATTGGCAAACACTGTATCTCTGATGGAATTTACTTAGATGAAAACGTTTCAATACCTGAACTGACTTATAAAACACACTAACTTCTGAAAGTATTGCAAATAACAGACAAATAACTGAAATATCAACCAGTGTGTCACTGTTTTGCACAAACATATCCTTTTTCTGAGCCAGAATTTTAATGTCTTGCAAATGACACATTCCTTCTCACATGTGACAGTCACACGTGACTTTGCAGGTTTCACTTATTTTTTCTTTTCTTGTTTTGCATGATCACAAAGAACATGCACACACTTTTCAATGGCAAAATTGCTTGTCCCTCTACTATCTAGAAAATCTAACTATTCACATTTAGACAAATAAATATTTATGAGATTTCAAGTTCTTGGATGATTTCTCATAAACATGTCAGAAACAGTTAACAGATGAGTATGTTATAGCAATATTACATATATCATAAAATCATAGAATTAATCATAAAATAGCCTTGGTTGGAAACGACCTTAAAGATCACCTAGTTCCAAACCACTTGCCATGGGCAGGGATACCTTCCTCTAGACCAGGTTCCTCAGAGCCCTATCCAACCTGGCCTTGAACATTTCCAGCAGGGCATCCACAACTTCTCTGGGCAGACTGTTCCAGTGCCTCACCATTCTCACAGTAAAGAATGTTTTCCTAATATCTAATCTAAATCTACTCTCAGTTTGGATCCATTCGCTCCATGCTCTTGTAAAAAGTCCCTCTCCAACTTTCTTGTAGGCTTCCTTCAGATATCGAAAGGCCACAATTAGGTCACCCCTAAGCATTCTCTTCTCTAGGCTGAACGATCCCAATTCTCTCAGCCTTTGCTCATAGGAGAGGTGCTCCATCTCTCTAATCACCTTGATGGCCTCCTCTGGACTCGCTCCAACAGGCTGATGTCCTTCCTGTGCTGGGGACCAATCATGACTTTATGTCTGACAGATTTACTGAATGCAAATAAAATAGCTTGCAAATAGATTCTCAGTCATCTCATCTATGATGGGGAGCTGCTCTGCAAAGATGGAAAAACACATTTTCTAATCTTCTCATAATGGAAATCATAAGGATATTAGTCCATTATAAGCTGTAAATGAGTTTGACTAAAAAACCTGATTTTTTTAATGAGTAGTGATTATAGCAATTCTAACAGCAATTTACTAGAAGGCTCATTTTCATGGAATGTGCAGAGTACTCAGACCATGTACAATTTGGGTAACAGTAGCTCCTTGGCTATGTAGTCAGGACCTGACCTGAACTCTGTATCATGAGAGAATAATTTAAGAAGCTACCACTCATAAAGGAAAAGTAAAGGAAGTCAAAATGAATTCTGTCAAATTTGTTTATCTTGAGATAACCTGGCTGGGGGCAATGATGGTAGCTTTTGGCCGGGCTAACTTAGCCTACGACTCCAACAGAAACTCCAGTGTTCCTCACTGCAAATTTTTAGAATACATTATCTACCTAAGAAAAACAAAGATACATTCTCACTGGAATGCAGACTGACTCCTTTGGTATGGTACATGCAAATCCTAGTATCACAAAGAAAGTAGTCTGAAGGATGTCAAGGGTTTTCCTCTGGGAAGTCCAACATTCAGAATTTCATGCTGTTCTTTGTAGTGCCCCAAAGAAAACACCAGGTATCTATTCACTTCAGAGGAGCTTACTCCTGACTGAAGAGTCACTGGTACTAAACTGGCCAGGCCAAGATGTCAGTGTCCAAGTACAGCCTGGGCATTCCCTCTAAAAGCTCACAGCGTGCTGCTCCTGCTTCTCTACCCAGAACTTCCCATCTCCCATAAGCATCCAAACCAGAATGGAATATCCTCAACACACCAAACAAACATCAAACTGCAAGAGTAAAAAAAAAATTAAAATTCAGTTTAAAACAGATAACTGTACTCCAGAAAAGGTTAAGTACCTGCAATCTTCAAAGAGTCAGCTAATTTTATTGCACTAAAAATTAATATTCATTTTGCACTTAAGTTTTGTCATCCAGATCATCCTTGGCAATTTCAAGCACTCCTCCAACCCCCTTTATGTGCTCAGATTTATGAAAGAAGAAATAACCTTGTGCACAGGCTTTGAATATTGCAAAATTTTCATTACATGGTAGCCATATCTCAGATAATCACAAAATATGCAGATTATATTAATCAATTATAGTCAATTCTGCTTAATGTCACCATCAGTTTACAATAAAATTTCCTTCTATTAAAAGCTTTTTTCTAGGAAACATTGTAACCTGACTCTGGCTGAAAATGAAGCATTTTATTTGTTTTACAGTTCTTTAGTGCTTTAGCACCTGTGGTCTCCCTTGTTGCTCATTTTCAATACCAGTACAAATGAATGTAAACTAAAATTGAACAACAGCCCTGTTTATGGCAGACTTTCTCCACAGCTTTGAGACAAAAGATGAGGATATTTTTACTGTTGTCTGAACATTCTCAAATGCTCCGACTCATATCAAATAACAGTGAAAAAACCCTACATTTCTTGTTCTTTCTCTCCTTCCCTCCTAAATTGAAAAAAGGGAAAAATGAAAAATATTTCCTAAATCAGGAATGTGTGCATCACAGAAACTGAGCAAAGCTTCAACTCCTAGCAGACCTAGCTCCTTGTGTTCCATTTTCCATCTGAATGTTGGGTTTTTTGAGTCAAAGTGTGCAAAGACCAAACTACTCAAGTTCTTTGAGGACATCAGGCTGTATTCGACCCCAGGTCTTTGCTGATGTGCTGGATCTGAGACAAAGGTCTCAGTTTGAAAAGATAGTTAAAGGACAGCTGAACAATTATTTGTGTTCCTTAAGTGGGATTCATTTACCTTGACTTAGGAATCCAGAAGCCAGATATTTAAGCCTCAACTAGTCACATCGAGCTCTCAATGGAAAGAAACAGGCACTTTCACAGGGTGACTCATCTCAAGCTGAGGCTAGTGTTCAAGATTATTTGGGAGTTTACGTGAATAAGTCAGTTTAAGGATCTGAGCATCTTTTTGGATCTGCTCAAATCTTGTTAATAAAGAAGAAATCAAAATACAATTGGTTAACTATGAAAATGTTACCAAAAACCCCAGCAAAAACCTAGGATTGGATTCTTTTATAAAATTAGTATGAAGGAAAAAATACAAAGTACCAGAGCCATGTTAGACAAGTTTAAAGACTGCTGGCAACATTTTGGAAACTGGCTGAAGGATCACAAACACCATTTTAACTATTCAGGAAAAGATAACATATCCACCAGTATTCTGAAACATTGTATTTATCAATTTTCTCCTCCAAACACATATTTCTCCTCCAAACACCTGTTTTCATTGGGCATGCTGGATGAAAATTGCAGTATTTTACAACTGACCTAGATGTTAGGCTGCTGGTGACACGGAGAGCAAAGAAAAAGCTGAAAACCTTAGCAAATGCTGGCTGAAATGTTACTATTACCAGCTTCATGCCTATTTTTTTCTGCTGCACAGTGTAATTCTTATTTCACTCCGAAACAGTCGGTGATTGCAAAAGCAACACTGGCCAACAGATTCTGGTATGATTTAAGAGGGATGATATATCTAATTATGAGAAACTCCATTTGTTCTATTTTCATTTAATGTAAGTTACAGAGGGATTTGACAGTGATGGAGTTCACAAGCAGAAAAGCCACATGGTGCTCAGGCTCCAGGGACGTATGGGAATGCTGCTGCACCACAGCAGCTGATTAATTAACCCTCTCTCAGCTGTTGTTTACCAATTATATCCTTTTGCCACCAATAAATCTGACATGCAAGGACAGGTTCCGCCCCTCTGCAGTCTGAACAGTGGCACCATGGCCATCACGTTATATTACTGCACACACCTGAGATGCAGGGAGCAGTCTGGGAGAAGTGCTTGAGATGCCTCTCTGGTAACATGAGCGTGACACATTTCCATTAACAGTGCTCCTCTACCCCTGGCCATGATGGGGACTCTTGATCCCTTGGCTCACTTGCCTCCCTGTCTTCCGCTGTCCCTCCCTTGGTCCTTGCGACCTGCTCCTGTGGCTGCAGTGCCCCCTCCAGCACCAGACTGCACACACATTTCCTTGGCATGCCCTTTCTTCATTCTCACAGAGAGCCCTCTACCTGCTGGGGAATGATGTGTAAAGTGGCTAATAGGAAGGAAAGATGTTTGCCTGCTTGCCCTTTTTTTTTTTAAATTAAATTTTGCTATTTTTCAGTACCTCTCTGAGTCCCATTCTGTCAGAGGGTGCTATGCTAGAAATGTTCAGTGGCGAAAAAATCATCTTGTCAATCATTCCTTGCTGCTGCTGTTTTGGCACACTGCATTAACCAGTGCTTGCCTCAGCCTGTGTTGCCTGCCTTTGCCTGGCCCTGCTGCCAGCAGCACACAGGCAGCAAGTTGGCAAGCACATGGGGAGACAGGTACAAGGGCAATGGAGCATCTCTCCCTGGGGCACAGGGTCCCTAAGAGTTCGCCGACCACAAACCATCTAATCCACTCGTGTTAGTTTTTAATCTTTCTGCCACTGTCTCCTCAGACACAAGGGAGGGTGACAAATGAGACGAACCATCATGTTTGCAATAGAGACAGGAGATTTCATTCTTCTGTGTCTGTGGAAAAGCAGATCGGCAACTGTAGTGTCCTGCTGTGCAGGAAGAGAAATTAAATGCCACTTTCAGGTGAATAATATGCAAAATAAATGTAATTCACATATAGCGCAGCAATGATCCGGACTGTCTAAAACCAATTTCAAACTGCTGGTAGAATTAAAGCCCCAAACCTGTTGGTTTTTTGCTTAGTTCTGTGCTTTGGAATTGCTCTTCTTTCATGCCTACCATGAGAATATATTTGAGTAACTGTTGCTAAAGCCTCCTATCACATAGGATGGTACAGTCTCTGGACAATGAGTAGGAAACAGAGGTTATCAAACTGAGGCCCCACAAATTTCCTTTACAAAGAAAGCAGAAAAGCTGGTTTTTCAGATTACATAACCATTGATAGGAATGTAGCAATGCATTTACAGGTTTACCTGTAAAATTCAGAGTCCTTTTCCCTACATCAGCACATGTGATTGAAATACTTATAACTTTGAGGAGGTCCTGTCAGCTTTCCTCTTGCTTAGCTTATGAAGCCGTATTGGTAACAACAGCACGTAAAGATCTAAGAGGTTAAGAAACTGTGACGATATATGTTTTCTGAAATTAATGTAGAGTCAGATAATATTATTGCTATTACTACACAATATTTTGCATGCTAGTGTATAACGCGTTTCTAGGGGAAAAAAAAACAAAAAATCCCATAAGGCTGTGTTAGAAAAAGTCCCAGCAGGTGAAGGGGAGAAGCAGACTGGCTGCCTGCCAGACCCACCCAGTCCAACACCAACTCAACAGCTAGGGGCTCCCTGAGATTCCCTAAGATCCCAAGGAAGCCTTTGGAGTATGTGTTGAAGTGACGTATTGGTTTAGCTTTAAGTTTTATTTTAATTTATGAAGACAGGAATTAGGTAGGTATATTGCTATGAAGTGCCATGCATTAATCTTAACTTTGAGGGATTTTCCTTTGCTTTATAATTCCCCCCTTATAACACACTACTATGAAACACACTGTTAAAAAACATAAAAGCATGATTTTGAGCACCTATTACTTTCAGGGGTCAGCATAGAAACAATGTCCAAGATGAAATAAATCATCACATTTGCCAGTACATGAGGTCTGTGACTGCTGAACAGTTTTGTAATCAATCCATGCCATATCTTTTGAGCCAGCCACCCAGTGTTTCTATCACTTTCTGAATCTAAGCACAGCATGCAAGTGTTTTAATTCAGACTTAGTCTTCTGCAGTGAAAAATCAAAGCATTCTGGTTTCACATTTGAAAATCTGCATCCTTTAAGTTTGTAACAGCTTTTGGTCCACATTAGGATTGACAAATGGTTTAAGCACAGCAGTCTCTTTTAGTGTCCCCAATATAGCTCATTACAGTGCTCATCTAAATAGTGTTTTTTCCTGCCTATTTTCAGTAGTCTGCTTTGTATTTTATTTCTCTTATTTCCATTCATTTTATTCTACCCAGATGGGTCAAACATATTTGCAAACATACTCTTTGGGGAATCTTTTCAGTTGCTTCCCAAGTGTGTTCATAAAGAAACAGGTGACTTGGAAACAGAATCCCTCTGTTCTCTGCTCACAGAAATTGAGCTTTCATTTTCATGAGAAAAAGAGTTAGAGGTCTAGAAGGAAAGGGTAAGTAAAATGCAGTAATGAAGGCAGGAAATAATATGTTTTTCTTTTTTGGTATGTTGTTTACTTAGGTTTGTATAGGCTAACTGAAGGGTTTAAGATCACATTGCTGATTTTCTGCTCCTAGTGGATTAGAAAAGGGATGTGACTGTGCTCTGTATAATGGATAATGGTGGTTTTAAACCACAGCACCAGATTTTCTCACATCTTTTTTTTTTTTTTCAAGGAGCTACTTCCCTGTTGCTTGATCTGAAATTAAGTCTGTTCTGCTCTGGTTGTGAGAATTGAACACCATAAGACATTGATCAGGTGCACCCATCAGGTTGTGTGGAGCTGTTTTGCTGTGCAGGCTGCTTAGTGTCCCCAGAAGCACCAGGGCAGAGCCTCTGTGGCAGCCTTGGGGAGAGACCTGGACATCTGTCAGTATATTGACAGACATCAGTATACTGCCACTAAACTTGGGAGAACAGCTACAACAGTTGTTCACCAAAATGCAGTCTGTGCCGGATACAACTTATGTTTGCCAATGCCTGTGTCTTTCACCAGTGGCTATCAGATCTGGTGGTCATGCTGGACATCACTCATTTGGGCTACGAGAACAAACATGTAATTAGCACGCTGACTAACAAGATGTTAAAACCAGTAGGCATACAAGACTCCTGAATGGAAAAATGAAACAATCCAGTGTGGTATTTTTCCTGAAGCCAGAAGAGAATGTAGGACCCAGTACCCATTGGCTATACCTATGGGTCTGTTTGCCTCCCAACAAAAGGAAAACAGAGGCAAGAGACACAGGAGTCATGAAAATTTTCACAGGAGGAAGTAAAGAAAAACATCTGTTTTTGGAGGTTGATCTTTAAAGGAAAGCTTGGGTTTCTGAACAAGAAAACTGCCTGTTTGCTAGTTCATATTATGTTTAGGTAAAGAGCATGTGGCACACATTATCTGTGAACAAATTGAAAAAATGATACTATTTTACCTCTAAAAGAAGTAGAAAGGGTATTACCCAAGTAAGGATCATGAGTAACAAGTTCTACAAGTACTAGGAGAGTTTGCATTGTTGGTGCAAGGCTAGGCATTAAAAGATGAATTTAAAAAACAGCAATGGAATACTGAAAAAGAGTTACAGTCTGACTTCAAAAACATGACTTTAAAAAGTTTAAAATGACTTAAAGAATTATTTCTATTTGAATATGCTTTCCTGCCCTTTGTAGTCTAACATAATTCCCACTGAATATGATGACATTGGATCTTCATAAATCTGTAACTACGAGTGACAGCTATACTCATACATTTGTCTTTGTGCTTTTCATCTGAAAAATCATGTTATAAGCTGATGTGTCAATATTGTTGTCATTACTTGAAAATGAAAGGCAAGGAAGGATACGATGACATGTTGAATGCCAAAGGTCTCAAAGAACAGACTGGGCTGCACCAGCTGGTTTCTGAAGGCAGCTAAATAACTAGGATAAACAGAAACTTCTTTTCAGAGTGACCAGAAGGCACAACTCATCCACCCAGCAGTCACCTTTTCACTTGGCTAGGGAGAACATGTTTAAATGGTGTGCTCTGCCCACAGTCTGACATGAATTCAGATACATCAGCTGAAAGCCAGGTGCTGCATAGCTGCAACAAGCACAGCAGAGACCCCATGCTAATTCTGCCTGCTGGAAAGGGGACGCATTATGTCACCCTTAGCACAGCACTGATATTTTCCATTCACAGTTCAATTCCACTAATGGAGCAGAGATGGCATCCTGCTTTTAGGAAAAAAAAAAACAAACAAACCAAAAAACCCACAGCCACAATTAGTCTTGCCTTCTCCTATTTTGTGTCTCTCATGGTACAATTAGAGCATCCCTTCTTTCAGAATGACTCAAAATAAGCAAAAAAAGTACTTTTCTCCCTTACTTTGCAAAGCTCCTCAGCATGTCCTTCTTCCAGTATATGGGTACATGACTTTTCTAAAAAGCACAACTGCAAGTTTGTCCGTCAAAGTCAAATCCCATCCATACTTCCCATCTCTTTTCGTTCAGAGACGTATTGATTCCTCCGAAGATAATGCAGCTTTTAAATCTCAACTGGACAGAAGTATCAGTTGTGAAACCCAACATCTGACATAAATTCACATATAAATTCAGATATTTCAGTGTGCCCACTGTCTCCTTCTGCTTGGCTTTAGGCACAGTACTATGACCCATCCATTACTACACTGAGAACAGAAAATACAGATACATTAGGTTATCTTCATTTTCCTCTGGAGGCCTGTCCTGCCTTTCCTCCTAAATTATACATAAACCTCCCGAATTAGGGGCACTCAATCCCCCTTCTGTGACTGGATGAACTACTTTTCAAAAATACAACCATGATATGTTCCATAAAAGCACAGACTCTGAAAATAGACTTATACTGTCATTACCAATTTAGCCCGTCTGGAGAAGAGAGTGAGATTAAGGAGAGAGAGGAAAGTGGCTTCATTAGAATCATCCAAACAATTGGCAATGGATACATCATGGCTGAGGACTGATATGAATTAGTAAAAACATTTAAGATAGTGAATAATAAAAGAGTTACATTTCAGGTACTACCAGAGCGTGAAATGCTTTTATTTTGAATATGCCACTTGTGCTAAGGTTTAATTAAATGAAAAGAAAATTTCTAAACCAAAAAGATCTAAATACAGAGGCATAGATAGAAATCACAAATGCCAAAAGTAAAATGTGCTATATCCTCCGCATTATTCACCAACACAGCAGCTGGAGGGCTCTGGATCACAGTGCTTATGTATTAATTTCTTCCCAGCCAGTCCCTGAAAGTATCTGCATACACCATTTCAGGACCTAAAAGGACTTATGCAATGTTTTACTAGGCTTACATAGATAAAATCAGTACACTTTTTTTCTCACCCAAATCCCTCTTTTCATAGACATTGCACCCTCTGAAAGCATATCTGCAAAATTAACACAACAGTAAAGCTGCAAGTGGCCTCAGAAAATATAAATGTCAAAAAGATACATAATATTTTACTCGATACATTGCATTAATAAATTCATAGCTTAGAAATACTGGAACTCCGAACACTATGCATTATTAAATGTAATATTTTGTATTTAATTCTGAATTACTATCTATTGTTGTGTTCTATGTAATTTTACTGCATTGAAAAATAAATATATTATTTAGATTCTCTTTGCAATTTTCTGGTAGAAGCACTGTCATTTACTTATATTCTTGGAAATGTTGTGTGTGTAAATGTTGATATAATCTGGCTTATGTTTCTAAGCCACACAATAAGTGAAATGAGTTGTTCATTGGACTCTTTATAATGAATTTGTTTGTTGCAGAGTGAGACATATGATCAAAATTTTTCATTGAAAATAGCTACTGCAGGCAATGCAGCATGGATGAGTTTAGGATTCAAGCTGGAATAGGTACAAAGACAAACGACTAGGATGTTTAGAAGTACTGAGAGTATCTTTCAGGAGGTAAAATTCAAATAGATGAGCTTTTTGCTTCGCAAAAGCCAAGAGAAAGTGTGCTCTCTCTAAAAAAAGAAGAAGAAAAAATAGGGGAAAAAAAAAGAAAAAGAAAAAAAAAAGAAAAATGAAAACTAAAGGACTATATTTCTACTACAAGAGTTATTTTGTCTGGAGACAGCCTGCAGATACCAGTAATGGGGAGCAAACTGCACAATGAGTTTAATCAGGTCATTAAAATGGCCATGTAATCTGATTACAGGCAGAGCAGGAGCAGCAAGTCCCCCTCTAGAGCAGGGAAGTGTGATTTCTGAACAGAGTTGTTATGCTCATCCTAACTTCATCCTTCTTTGGTTAGTACTTCAGCATTAATGTATGCTGAAGCTTCACTGATTTCTTTGAATGTTTACAATCCCTGTTGCCTACCAGACCGTCAGTCAGAGAGTGTTTGGAGCTTCAGGTTAATTATGGATAGCTACTGTATACTTTTTTTTAGAAGCAGTGCATTGCCAGAATGCTGGTAAGTAACTTGATTATTGTTACTGACATCTGAACTGCTTAAATATGAAATTTTTGTTAGGAGAAATAAGGGCCAGACATACTGATTTGCTTTGCATTTTTTCCAAAATACTGTATTTTATTCCTCTTCTATTTGTATTTTGGACAAAACACAAGAAAAAAAATATATGCACATATATATATATGTATATAATTCTTTTTACAATCTCCCATCACTTGAAGAAAGAGCAAAATGGATGGTACTGCAGCAATAAGATTAAGACACACGCAATTGAATAAAATGGAGAATGAGAAACTCCAGTAAACCTTACTGGATGTGATATTTAAATGTAATGTTAGAATTAAATTCTCTCTGAGTACTTCTTTAAAGTATACTTAACATGTACACACAGATACAACTGTGTAATCAATTGTATTGTTCACTATGGGACAACCAAGTGCCTGTCTGGGTTTCCCTTGGTCATCCTCTTCTGTAACTGAATCCCTCCTGCCTGTGAGCTTTCCTGGGCCAGCTCGCAAGTGATGCCAAACACAATGCCTGCTGTTTGAGCCTGTGCAGAACAACCTCGTGTTGCACATCCAGAATAAAACTAATGTCATCGTTAGGGCTTGACACTGCTCAGCTCACGGCCAGCATGTGCCTGAGCAGCACAGCCCACCCTGTGCCAGGGCACAGTTGTTTGCTCTGTTTACCCCAGTCAGTGACCACAGGCGGGCTGTGATTTAAAGCAAACCATTGGGCATGCTCTGTACAGCATCTTCTCACATCTCACCCTCAATAAATCTGAAAAGCCTAAAAAATCTGTTACAACTCAGAATATTCTGTGATTCTAATCTAATCGATATTTCAACAGATTACACACATGTGTATTTCATGGCTGGGCTTCGCGAATGAAGATTTGGGAAGGGCTCTACCCACGTTTGTTACAAGTGTGCTGGTGGCTAAAAAGGCCAATACGAGATAGACACATCCGATTGCAAAAGACACAACAGAAAGACTCCTTAGGTGGTATATTCTGCAAGGCACGATTCTTTCTGTGTTGTCTTTTCTCCTCAAGAGTGATCCTGCGTGCTTTCTCAAAAGCATCAGCAGCGTTATAGATGGTGTGTCTCCAGACCTCCCGATCTGAGGCCACAGTAGATCAGTTATGGTGATCAATATGGTCGAGGCTGAGATGTTGTTTCAGGGAGTCCTTGTATCTTCTCTTTGGGGCTCCTCTCATGCGGTAGCTGGTGGCAAGTTCACCATAAAGCAAGATCTTAGGGAGGCAGTGGTCCTTCATCCTTGACACGTGCCCTGCCCAACACAGCTGTGTTCTCAGCAGCATGGGCTCAATACTTGTGACTGCTGCTTGTTCTAGAACAGATGTATTGGTCACATAATCTGACCAGTGGATATTTAGGATTGTACAGAGGCAGTAGTGTTGATGGAAGCATTCTAGGAGACGCAGGTGGTGGCAGTAGATGACCCATGATTCAGAACCATATAAGAGAGTAGACAGCACTATGGCTCTGTAATACTGATCTTTGTACTTTTCTTCAAGTGTTCTTTCACCAAACTCTTTATGAAGCTTTCCAAAAGCACTATATGCCTTTGCTAACCTGTTGTCTATCTCTCCGTAATCTTACCATCCAAGGAGATGAGGCTACCAAGGTAATTAAACTGCTGGATGATTTGAGCTCTGATTCGCCAACAGTGATATGGGGATGACAGAAGACTTCCTGAGGTGCGGTTGATAGAGAACTTCTGTCTTCTTTAAGCTGACTTTCCAGCCCAAAGAGCTCAGCAGTGTCTGCAAAGCAGGATGTTAAATGCTGCAGAGCTGCTTCTGTGTGGGCAACAAGGGCGGCGTCATCAGCATAAAGCAGCTCCCGGACAAGATGGTTTAAGGTCTTGGTGTGGGCCTTCAGTTGCCTTAGGTTGAATAGGCTTCCATCAGTATGATATGAATGTAGATACCGTCCTGATCATCGAGGTTTGCAGTGGCCCTTTGGAGCATCATGCTGAAAAAGACTGTGAATAGGGTTGGTGCGAGAACACAACCTTGTTTCACACCATTAGTTATTAGAAAGGACTCAGAAAGTGTATCACCATAACTGACTTGGCCGTGCTGATCCTCATGGAGTGAGATGATCATTTAAGGAACTTGGGGGGACATCCTAAACATTCCAAATCTGCCACAGACCTTTTCTGCTTACAGTATCGAAAGCCTTGGTGAGGTCGACAAAGGTTACATAGAGACCTTTGTTCTGTTCTCTACACTTCTCTTGTAATTGTCTGAGAACAAATACCATGTCTGTGGTACTGCTGTTGGCTCTGAAACCACATTGGCTTTCAGGTAGAATTCCTTCTGCCATAGTGGGTATTAGTCTGTTCAAGAGTATTCTTGCCAGGATTTTGCCAGCAATGGAGAGCAGAGTAATACCACAGTAATTTGAACAGTCTGATTTAATTCCTTTCTTCTTATACAAAGTGATGATGACTGCATCTCGAAGGTGTGATAGTAGTTCGTCTAGTTCCCAACAGTGCACCACAAACTCATGAAATTTAGCATGGAGTGCAAAGCCCCCATGTTTCCAGACTTCAGGTGGAATTCCATCAACCCCCAGCTGTCTTGCCAATTTTCACCTGCTGTATGGCCTTAAGGGTTTCTCCTAAAGTGGGGGCAGTATCCAATTCATACTTACACCGGTTGTTGTGTGATGGACTGAATTGCTGAGTCTTGGACTACATAGCTGGTACTGAAAAGAGTCTGAAAGTGTTCAGACCATCAATTCAAAATGGAGGTTTTATCTGTCAGAAGTGTTTGACCATCGGTGCTGAGTAAAGGGCTTGGACTTGGTATGTAGGCCTGTATGCTGTTTCAGGGCCTCATAGAATCCTCTGTGATCACCCGTGTCTGCGCATGTGTTTTTTTCAGCTAGACTGATCCACCACTTGTTCTGGATGTCACAGAGTTTCTGCTGGAGCTTGCTGCATGCAAGACGAAACGCTGCTCTTCTTACGTGACAGGATGGCAGCGCAAGGTGTGCTTGGTGAGCGGTTCTCTTCTTCCTCAACAATTCCTGGATCTCTTGATTATTTCATCAAACAGTCCTTGTTCTTCTTGAGGGAGAACCCTAAGGATTCTACAGAGGACTGCAGGATGCTGTTTTTTAATACGGTGCCAAAGTGTTTCAGGAGAGGCTCTGTAGAATCTATGGAATGGTTTTTGAGCCTAGTTTGAAGATATGCCTGGAATTTGTTTCTCACTGTGGCTGATTGGAGATTGTTAACTTGGAACATGGTGATTAGTGCTTTTCTAAATTGCCATTTTGCACCAATTATTTTGCTACTGAATTTTCCAAATGTTCATTGTGACTTTCTGTGTTCCTTGTTAGGCAAAGCTGACAGCTTTCTGGCGTTAAAGAATGACTCTTTCAATTAGAAGATCAGAGTAATTATTTTATTATCAAGATGAACAATAATACTCCTATTTTATGTAGCATACCAGTATGTATGACATAAAAATAACTGAAGCAACTATGAGGCCACTTCTGTAACCTGCAAACTTATTGGAAGTCATTGTCCTTCATAACTGTTTAGACCAATGAAACTGGCAGGAATAAGGATTTACAGTACGACAGCTAACTAAAACCAGAGTATTTGCTTCTTTTGCAGAATGGAGCAGTGATAAGTCTATGACTAGACCTATGTTTAATACACTTCTCTTTTTCCAACATGAAACAAAACAATGGAAATTTACCGGATTTTTAAGTGTATTCTATTAGGACATCACAATGTTATATAGGATCTAAGTTGCATTATATGCTTTATATTTTAATTTATTTTTACTTATATAAAACACTCACAGAAAATAAAGAGAATGAAAAATAAAATATAGTTTGCATAATACTACTTTGTTCATTTAGAGGGGTTACTATATTACATAAATACACATCATAGCATGCATTTCATCTTAGCTTAGCTTTTTAGGGAATGATTCAAAAAACTAGGCTCCCTATAAGGTGAAAGCTCAGTTTAAAATTGAGGCTAAGTTAGTTTAAAAAAAAATCTAACCATTTAATTTTGCTACTTCTTTTAGTTAATATTTCTCCGATCAACAGGCCAAGAAAACAGGCACTCACAGCAGTTGAAATTGGCAGGAACCAAAAGACTCAAGTGACTCTGAGTTTCATTTTCATTTCCACGAAAATATTAGAAAAATATGGCAGGAATTTTAAAACACTGTATTTGAACTGACTACACTTCTCCTACTGCAATTTTGCTTAATCAATCACATTTAGCTGACAAGTAACTCTACTTACAGTGAGCTCCCACATAGTGTCTTTCCTCAACTGATAGCAAAAGCCTTTTATTCATAACATATTACATGTAATAAAAAAATCCATTATAATTATACAGGGATGTGATTTATTCTCCTCATTTTCTATCTGTTCTAACGAATTTTACATGAAAAAAAATTCTCTTGTTGCTTGACTTCCATTTCACTTCATTTATTACAGAGGTGAATGTGCTAAAGATTGTTGGGTTGTAGGATTGTTGTTTGGGGTCTTTTCCCCCACCATTTTCCAGACCTAGAGCATAGGCCAAAGACCTAAGAGTATCTGTACTCTAACTCAGCAGTGACCTGACTACCTTCGATGGTCCTGAACTAGGGATTTAGTGAGGGATGATGGATTTTGTCAATGGGAACACAGCGCACACCATAAGTTGCTCCAGTAATAGAAGAGCCCCCAAGAACAACTCTATCTCAGAGACTACTTCTGAGGGTCAATTTCCTTCCCTATTTCCATTCGAACTAGGAAATGCTTTGATGCTACCCTCTACCAACAGGAAAACACAATACATCTGTTTTCGAAGTCATCTGAAACGTCACATGGGAACACTCTCCTCCAGCCAAGGAGAGGAACCCATCCCTCCTGAAGCCACATACGCCAGGATGGCTCCATGTCTCCTGAGAATGTAAAACCTGACGATTTGCTAATGCTGTTTTTCTTCAGAGGTTTTCATCATCTTTCTAATCCCAAAGGATAATACTAAATGTGTGGAAGGAAAACGAGGGGTATGGAGGGTAACTTTATATCTGCATATTACAAAGAAAAAATTTAAACGCTTAATTAATATCAAAGCTAAATGCTTTCCTTCCACTTGCCATTTTAAGGTTTCCTTCTTTAGAAATACTCCAGTGGTCTCTATCTGATTCTGTAACAATGGGCAGGAACTGGTACAAAAAAACATTACATCTTTGAAAGAAATAATTTGGATCCAAAGTTTTCAAGTTTGCAGTACTGCAAGGAAGTATAACTGATCATTTATAATTCTCTGTTTTAACAAAGGTTCTTTCAACCTGGAACAGAGGAGTAATAGTTCTGCAACTTGCTATTAAACCAGTAGATAGCAAAATACCCAAGAAAATATTACATTTTTATAGAGACCAACACTTTAAGAAATATCTGTGCACTATCTTGAATATAGGTATTGAGCTCAACTTCAGCGATGAAAAGAAGTCAGTAGGGCACTATAACTGAAACCTCAGCAAAGATCATCCTAACCAAACCACATTTTTAATAACGAACAGGTAGAAAGACCAGGGCCAGGGAAAAAAAAGCAGGAAAACATTTTTAACTAGAATACTTGATGTGGCTAATAGTTAAATTTAATAGTAAACAATGTAGTGGAAAAAGATTCTATAATACTTCCTCTTAATTTTGAAAATTAACACTTCTTTCAGTTAGGGTAGAGTACTAATAAATGAACAGGACAATTTACTTCATAAACCATATAAACATTGTTTAAATGCTATTAAGTCAGCATGTCACAAAATGTCTTGAACGATAATAGGATCTCAATGCTGTGGCACATAATGGTATAATGTATAATAAAGTACACTGCTACACATCACTGCAAACCTCTACCCAACTCTAACAATATAACAAAACAATCAAGGCCTTTTTCAATTTTAAAGTAATGTAAAAAACTCCAAACTGTGAAAGAAAAATAGCATGTGGATGGAACACGCACTATCATCATTTCTATTCTGATGATGCTCAGAGCTCTCATTTGGATTAAATACATTGACTGCTGTGCTACGAATGGCCTCAGTAATGTGGATCTAACAAATGTTTACAACTTTAAATGGACAAACCTCCCTTGAAAGTTCATAGGTGACTTCATAAAGTACATAAATCACCTCCAACAAAAAGAAAGAAATCGGGAAACATTCCTGGAACCTCGTCATTGAGATTCGAAATCCCTCAGTAACCAAACAGAGAAATAAAACAAAAAAGGTCATAGGACTACCAGATGACACAAATTTACTCTGTCCACTTCGACTTTCTGTCCTACAATCTTCTGTCAGGGGGATTACCTTCTCTCAACTATCATCAGTTTCTATATTGGTTGTTAAAAATTCATCATACTTAAAACAAAGCATGCAACGGGTGACAATAATGTGTGGAAGATTAATAGAGATGACAGGCTGCCATCCTTCGGGGAAGAGAAAACTGCTGGCACACATTCTGTCTTTTGTTGAAAATGTAATGGGAAAATTTCTGCTTGTATGTGGAGAAATAAAACATAGGTAGCCTTAAAAGCCGATGCTGCCAACAAAAATACCATGTAGCACATACGCTTACACATTTCATCTTTAGACAAGGCAAACCGAACGGAGCACTGCTCAAGGTGAGACTTCCTCCAGTAGGGATCTATCTCTATTGTCAGGAGAGATTTTAGATTTGCTTGGCGATGGTCTGAGGACTGTCTGTGGGGTGAAAACCAGCAAGAAGAGTGGCCAGCAGGTAGATAAGGAAAGCACCAGAAAACACATAGTGACAACAACTAACCAGTAGCATTTTCATGGTAGTTATTTTCTATATAGTGAGCACCAAAGAAGGCTACAGTACTGAGTGCTTTCCAAAAGTCCACAATTATTCTTTACATTATGTGCATTAAGATGACGCACGTTTACTTTCTTTTAAAAGCCTTTCCTACAAAATATTTGCATTTGGTAATGAAAACATGCAAGTTTCCCCATACCAGTGTAGAATCTGGGTAGTACTGGATAGGCTGGCTAAAGCACCCTGATTTCCAGAGGTTATTAAGAGAATAGCTATCCCCGACAGCTTACTTGAAAGGTAAAACCAAAGTCAAACCTCTGCGCTGAAAATTCATGAAATAGAGCCATCCTAAATACGTCAGTTATTGATCTTGTAACACTAGTCATGCATTCAGTTATTACTTCTTCCTGAACTCTTACCTTTGAGCCCATAGAGACTGGAGGGCAGCTCAGGGCTGGGCACAGACACCAGCACAGCCCACAGAGCCCTCCAGCTCCGATAGAGGCTGGCAACAAAGGCACTGCCTGCTCTGAGAAGGCAAAAGGAACAGTGTGCAGCTGCAGGGGATGGAAAACTGCCCACTCAAACAACCCTGTGTGTACAGCCTTACTTCTGCATTAAACCACAGAGTCCTTTGGGGAGAAACCACAGAGTTCTTTGGGGAGAAACTGGAAGGGGTGGTTAGGAAAACATGCATCAGTATGATATAGTAGTATCCACAGCAGTGATCCTCCGTGAACTTAAAAAGCAGTCACAGACTACCTTCATCCTCCACTCCTCATCTGAACACAACCAAATTGCTTTGGGGTCATGAAGTGACACTGAGGGGAAGTCCCATGGACCTTGCACAGCTGCTGTGTCCCACAGTGCAGGGTGTCTCAAAATTCTCCCTATGAAATGAATGTTCTATGATGTGAAAGGAAGCAGGCCCAGTCCAACTCCTCTCTTTTTTTTTTTTTTTTTTTTAACCTTATATCCAGAGAATATGTCCACTGTGGAAAAAAATTTTTTTGGATGACGGAACTCCACACTTCATGGGACAATCTGGTGCAGTCAGACTTGCTCATGTAGGTCTGGATCTATCTAAGTTGAATGCAACGCCACAGTGTCAAATTGGACTGTCTAAAAACACAACAGGAAAAGTCTCCATGTCACAGCATGCTCGATAGGCTTATAGACGCCGAGCTCTGTCACCTGAGACTTCATTTCATAATGCTATTTCCAGAGGATAAACACCATTAATTTTTGTGAGAAGTTTTTCTACCTTTTAAGAAGGGAATAGATCCATACTTGATAGGTTTGAAATTAATATACCTCTTTTCTTTAAATCCAAAACCCAATTACCATCTAAGCACTTAGGAAAGTCCAATATGTTAACTGCAGAGAAGGTCAACAGCAATTTAAAAACTTAAAGAATAAAAATCTCCACTTAAATGGTTAACCTTTTTTAAATGATTTCTTAAATTGCTTGGAAGTTATCTGGTCACTAGAAGTACAAGGAATAGGAATAACATACCAACCTGTAAAAGCAGGAATTAATGAAATTCCCACATGCAGCAATTTTCAACACAAATACTTGTTCCTAGGTTGACTGTGAGCAGGTTGGACAAAGGAAAAGCCTCTTTTAGACACCACAGGGCTTAACACCTTACAGGAAAAAAATTACCAGTCTTACCTGAAGTAATTTTTTTTTTAAAGGGTCTTATTGCTCATATTAAGTTGCGTACAAAGATCTGTTAACATGGCAGCAATGGCACAGATTTGGTTTAAAGGTCTGTAATTTATAGGCATGAAATATAGCTATGTAATAATCTGCAATGAGTACTTAACTTACTGAATATTGACCTTTGCTTTTTTCTCACAAAGTACCTAGCAGCAGATTCTTTGATGTCAGTGCCTTTTACATGGGATTAGACAGTGAGCTGAATTTCCCTAGTGTTTATTGACCCCCAATATTATTTCACTTTCCTGAGAGAATGAGCATTTTAGACACAAGAAATTAGCAAAAGTGGACTATCAAGAGTATTTCTGGATGTGATGCTGAAATTTTCTAGCAAAACTTGATTGTTCAAACACTAAACAAGATCCTAGGAAAGAGATGAATACAGAAGACCTATTAGCTCATCCTGCGCCTATCCATATAAGTTTGGATTGTGCTGGAAACAGTGTTGATAATACCGATATGTTTTTGCTATTGCTGAGCAGAGCTTGCACAGCATCAAGCCTTTCTGCTCCCTCACCCCCACCCCAGCAGCAAGGAGGCTAGAGGTGCACAAGGAGTTAGGAGTGGAAACAGCTGCGCAGCTGATCCCAGATGACATAAGGGACATTCCATATCATGGTATCATGCTCAGAATATTAAGTTGGCAGTGGAAGAAGGGAAGGGGGAAAGAACATGCTTGAAATGATAGTGTGTGTCTTCACCAGAACGGTTTGGGTTGAAAGGGACCTTAAAGGTCATCTTGTTCCAACCTCCCTGTCATGGGCAGGGACACCTTCCACTAGATCATGTTGCTCAAAGCCCTGTCCAACCTGGCCTTGAACACTTCCAGGATGGAGAGTCCACGATTTCTCTGGGCAACCTGTTCCATTGTCTACCACAGTAAAGAATTTCTTCCTAACATCCAATCTAAACCTACTCTCTTTCAGTTTAAAGCCATTTTCCTTGTCCTATCACTTCCAAGAAGTCCCCCTCCAGCTTCTTCACAGGTAATCATTATGCTTGATGAAGCCCTGTTTTCCTGGGGATGGCTGAATACCTGCCTGCCCATGAAGTGGTGAATTAATTCCTTAGTAGTTGCTTTGCTTGAATGTGCAGCTTTTGCTTTACTTATTAAACTGTCCTTATCTCAAATCCACAAGTTTTCTCATTTTTACCCTTCCAATTCTCTCCCTCATCCTCCTGTTGGGGAGTGAGTGAGTGGCTGGGTGGTGTTGAGTTGTTGGCAGGGGTTAAACCACAACGCTGTCGAAATAAATATCTAGCCTATCATTCCCCAGCGCCCCGCCTTGTACCCTGCTTCTCTAAATGCATGTGTTCTCATAGAGATGTCAAAACTCTGAGTTCCCCTTGAACACTGATGGAGTGCCATCAGCTTTCTGGAATTTAGTGAACATGGTCCATGGTCATTAACTCTTCTCTGTTTAAGTTCTTATTTTTAAAAGGCAAACCCCTCTTTTAAAATCATGCAACCATTTTTATCATACTCATTTCTAGGCTTATGAACTCCTATATTCATACATCATACTTTATTTTTTTTTCTTAATGAATTCAAATTTGACTTAAAAATTAACATAAAACATTACAGAAAATGCAAGGGAAATAATAGAATAGGGAGAGCATTGCAATGGGCATAGAATAGGCACAGCATTGCAATAGGTAATGAGCCTGTTGGATGATTTGTGGGATGGAAGGGATGACAGGGCTAATGTACACCTGGCAGATTTGCATTAGAAGAAAATCAATGACCAGGTGCAAAAAAAAAGAACAGGATCTTCTGACCTAAGTATGCCTGTGTGTTTGAGAGGAGATTTCCCTTTCTTGTAATAAAGTTATCCTTTATTACAACACATTTCAAAACCACCAGAAAAGGAGGGTCAGGAGAACAGGAGCCTGAGTCTGTCCTATGACCTTACACCATAGTTGCAAAGATGTGTATGTCAGACCACTTCCTGTATAAATACTGGATATCATGGTATGAAAGTTTCCCTCAGAGAGAAATCCATCTCAGTATATACTAAGAGGAATTAAAAATCTCTTTCACCACACCTCCTATTTAAAGGGAATAAGCAAAAAGCAGTAAGGACGATATTCAGATGAATACTCCACTTACTGAAAAAAAATTATCTGTACCACTCAGACTAGAAAGACAGTATAATATCTGATGCATGCTCAAGGAGAAGAATTGTCCAAAACTAAAGCAAGCAGAAAATGTTTTAATTCACAAGAATAGTTTATCAGCCATGCTCCCAAGCAAGTGTCATGAAGATTTTCCTGACTACAGGCCCTAAGGGTATTCATTAGCTCTTTACAGTTATTCCACGTAGGTAAAAATAAATTAATTAAGCAGTCTGTAATAACTTAGAAGTTTCTAGAATAACTGTGCGGCCAGGAACCAGTAAATGCTTTCTGTCTGTTGAGAAACTGAAACTCAAAATATGGAAGAGCTCATCCGTGGGACAGGCTCATGTCAGAAGCACTTCTGACAGGGCTTTATGTTTATTTGTATAGTATACTTATACATAAATATGTTAACGTTTATATTATATTGATATAATATACAAATATGTGTATTTCTGTATTTGGAACGTGGCTCATACCTACTGAAATGTGATCACTTCCAAGCCATTCTCTGTCACTTCATCTTTCCAGGATTTCCAGAGTTTCCAGTGGGACTTTTATGGCACTAGCAGACTGTCAGGAGGCTGCAGGCAACTGTCAGACTGACTTCCCCCTCCTCACCAGAGAAGCTAGTGCCACTCTGTACCTCTTTCTAAGCACCAAATTGTTGGAGGAAATCTGGATTCTCATGTGGAATATTACACTTTAAAAGGCAATTTTATATGCATCTACTTCCTCAATGAAAGTACAAACTCTGTGAACTACTCAGAGCCATGTCTTCTTGCACGTGCTTTGGAAGACGACCCCTCGGGCCAGGGAGAGGCAGGTGGCACGAGAATGATGCAGTAGTTGCTGCCAATCCCTAGTGACTGCTGTGTCTGCTTTAACTGACATCACAGGCACCAATGCTGGGTTTTGGTAACATGAATACTGTGTGTACACTGAGCCGTGCTTCCTAACACTGGCTGTGCATCCACAGCAACCCTCTTCATGGTGTTTGCTCTGGGAATCAAGACTGACAGCTTGTGAGAACTTGGCATCATGCCTGCTCTTCTAAGTCCCAGGCTGCCAAACCCCAGTGATTAGAGGAGAGGAAGAAGGGCTTTCAGCACAACAAGCAAGGACACAGTCAGTAAGACAACTGCTGTGTACACAGTAGCACGCTGGTGGCCTGAAATGAATACTGCTGAATAGTTGGTAAAAAAACCTCAGTCTGGAAGACTGAGAAGTTCAGTCTAGCGGCAAACTGGGCACTGAAAACAATGAAAAACTGCTGACCATACATTAAAGCACTCTGTTTAAACATCCAGACATGATGAAACTGCCATTCATAGCAGATATCAGAAGTACAAGAGGTACAAGAAAGATTTAGAAATTCCTGAGTCAGAACATTATATGGAACAGGAGAGAGTAACTCCAGAAAAAAAAAATGAATTTAAGAAATTAATGTTAGGTCACAGGATAACATTAACTCCCTCATTTTGATAAAATACTTGGTCCACAGTCCTACTCATATGCCAAAAGCCATACTACAGCTAATTACCCAGGCAATATGAGGCATGTAACATAGAGTGTGCCAGGACACACCAGTGGATATGAAAAGTTTAACAACACAAAAGGTGAGAAGGAAGTGTTAGGAGGCTAAGGTCAAACACAGTACAGGGCACAATGATATACCCTCACGCCCTTTAAATGGCACTAGACACTCATGCTTAAGCAAATCAATACTCAACACTGACCAGACAGCAATTCAGCCTGCCTTAAGACAGACATCTGTATTTTGTCAGATGAAGAGATCATTGCAACCCAGTGACAGTGCTCATTAAATCTCCACTTATTGCAGAAGGAGTTTATGCACCTTTTTTCTGTGTAGCCACCTGCATTTATGCATCTGAATCAGGAGCCGTATTTATGCACAGCATGAATTTAGATGAGATGGTCAAAATTTAGTTTGGTCAGTGGCAGTGCAGAAGATGGACTGCAGAAGTGAAAGTAGAGCAGGAATCTGATATAAAAAACATTGCCAAGGCTTGTATGGCTTTGGCAGGTAGAGGGTTGTTTATTTTCCCCCAAATGATACATTATTCAATTTCTAAGAGACAGTATTCTTTTTCTTGGATGAAATCCACATACATTTACTAGCTTCATTTAATTTTTCTAAAAATCTGTGTTTTCTGTTGTACCATGTCAGAGATCACACTGAATCTACATTAATTAACTTATTTCTTTTTACTGCAGCTAAACATGTTGGTCATGATACTTCCTTTTTTTGTCCAAAGTTTATCTTGAAAAAATGATGTCATTAAAAATATGATATTTTCTATTTTGGTTTCAGGGTTCACATAAAAATTCAAAGACAATTGTATGCTGTGTGCAAAATATTTCATATATTATTCAACCTGCATATCCTCTAGGAAAATATCACTTTACATTTCAACGTTCCCTTTATATTATGTTGCACAAAATACTGGTGGTGTCATTTTTACAAAAGCTACTTGACAAGTCTTTCCTATCTGTATCAAACTAAATTGAAATGCAGTATTTAAGGACTGATCACCTAAATCAATAGTCTGCCAGAAACATGTTTATGAAACAGCTAGAAAGAATGCTCCAATCACTTTTAAAATTATATTCATATTCATAGAATTCTGGAACAAGAACAGAAAAATAAAGGCCAGAACGTCACTGCATAAGACATTTAAAATTTAAAAAAAGATATATAAGATAATTATATATCATTAAGTAATAACTGCAATGTGACATTTATTATGTTATTTTGGACATGAACATAATTGATAAGAGCCAATTAGCCTACTCTTTTTTAAATGAAAATTTAGAAAACTATAAACAGTAATCAGTACTTAGGAACTATTATTTTATTCATCTTGGTAGCACTGATCTTAATGTCTGATTAAGATAGGAAAAAAATTGCCCTTTTTTTGTACAAAATCAATGTCTTTCTCAGGCTCAATAAGGAAGTTTTGTACAAAGATTACACTATAGTTTGTCAAAAATTAATCCCACTCGAACTTCTTAATGAGATTTTGGTATGCATACGAATATATTAAAAACTATGTTATGGGACAAAGACTGGAAAATATTCTGGAAATAATAACAAATAATAATGTAATTATGTGAGAATTGTTGCGCAGAACTGAAAACAATGTTGCTGATTTTTTTCAGACAAATAATCTTAGACAATAGATATTTCCTATATCAGTATCTATTTGAGCAGTAAAAAGCAGAATGTAAATAAGTGAAATTTGAAAATTTTTTCTACTCAACCCCTTCTAAAGTCACTGAAGAAGATATCTGACCATATCTGGACTTTATTTAAATATAGGCTTGAATTCAAATTCAAGCTTTATGCTTCACTATCCTTTAGGATAGACATAAACATTCAGGCTGGCTGTTGCATGCCCAGGTACTTCTATGACTTTTCCAATTAAATTTGCATTTTTATACAGAATATATATAAAACAGAATAACAGAACGTTTTGGGTTGGAAGAGACCTTCAAAGATCTTCTAGTTCCAACACCCCTGCTATTGGGCAGGGACACCTTCCACTATATCAGGTTGCTCAAAGCCCCATCCAGCCTGGACTTGAACACCTCCAGGGATGGGACATCCACGACTTCTCTGGGCAACCTGTTTCAGTGCTTCATCACCCTCATCGTAAAAAATATCTTCCTTATACCCAATCTAAACCTCCCCTTTTTCAGTTTAAAGACATTGTCCCTTGTCCACGCACTACAGGCTCAGGTAAAAAGTATTTCTGTCTTTCTTGTAAGACCTCTTCATACATAGAAAAACCAAAATAAGATCTTCTCACGGCCTTCTCTTCTCCAGGCTGGACAACTCCAGCTGTCTCAGCCTATCTCCATAGGACAAGGCTCCAGCCCTCTGACCTCCTCTGGACCCACTCTAACATGCCCATGCCCTTCTTATGCTGGGAGTCCCGGAGCTGGATGCAGTACCCCCACTGGGGTTTCATGAGGGCAGAGCAGAGGGGTGGAACTGCTGGCCACACTGCTTTTGATGCCGCCCAGAATGTCGCTGGTTTTCTGGGCTGCAAGTGCACATTGCTAGCTCATGTCTGATTTTTCATCCAACTATTTCACTATACATCATAGTGGTATATAACCATTGTCAGCCTAAAGAAGTAGCTCATTTTTACAAAAGTATGGTGTTCCACACACTGAAGTAGTATTCACACCACCCAATTTCAGGCTTAAATGAGCTAAATGAGAAGACTGATCGCTCCTGGGCTGGACAATGGAGACTAATGGCCTGCAGGATGGCACAATGCAGGAATGAGTTCATCTGTGGTGATGTCAATAACAGTGCATGGGTAAAGGTGACGTTCCCTCGCTTTTATGTCTGAGCTTCCTCAATCTTCAGAGACATCCATGTCATCCACAGAATTTAGCACCTCCAGGTCAGGCCCACACCAGGAACTGTGACAGTACAAAAAGAACTGGCATCTAAAGGGTTAGAAATTGTCCAGACTAAATAACACAACCACCCTGAACTTAGAATAAAGTAATAAATAGGACAGAAATAAAATTCTATATTCAAAGAAAAAAACAACCAAACCCCCAAAAAACTGACTACAGCAATCTAGACACCAAAGGCATCTAAAGAAAGTATTAAAAAATAAACAATACAGAATTATCACTTCATATGTAGTCTCAGCATTTTTTTTTTTTATCCCCCGAGATGCCAGAAGCTGACAGAGTAATTTCTAACATTTCCAATCACTCAGATACACTCATATCAGTCCACAAGCACATGCATCTTCTTAATGACACTCAACTGTGGAAAATCCAACATATAATAAATGACTTTTCTACATTTAAAATTAAAATGAAAGCACACATCACAAATCACTCACAGAAATAAAGGAACAAACTATCACAAATATGTCATGGTATATGGAAGAAGTCCCAGTTTTTCATGCCTCAAAATATTTAAGTCTTAATGCAATGATGCTTCCGTGAAGTCTATAAACCCTTTTCTTTAACTTACAGAAAATGAAAGAAATAAACTCAAGATATGGAAACACATTAGACTGGTATCACCTGTCAGAACTTCATTGCAATTCTTATCTATTCTTAGATTTTCTTTCTGGTATCAGAAATCTCTTCTAATATTTGCCTGCAATACTCCTCCCATACTTTTAACTCGTACATAAAATATATTCCAAACACACAAAAGAGTTTGGGGTTTTGTTTTTTTTTTCCTAATGACATTTCTTGATACAATGCAACAAGAAATCTTTGCACAAATAGCTTAGCAAAATTTAATTAGACATGCTGAAAGGAGATGCATAACATAAGCTTCTATGGTAGCTAATGTACTGTGAAGGGTCATTTGATATTGTATTTCGTGGTATACAGTGATAACTTCTGTGTGAGGGAAACAAATTCTCTCCTCAATCATATTAGTTTTTTCACTTATCCAGGAATATTATTTGTTCCTATTTCTCCTCTTACAATTTTATAAAACACGGAATACTATTTCCAGAGCCAGTAAATGATACTAGATGAAATAATAATTCAGTGTAGTATGGTAACTCCTGTAAGGTAATTTCAGTGCTGTACTATGTTCTATAAATAGTATAAAAAAATGGGATAATTGGCCCTTATTGCTATAAAATATGAGCAAAATTTATAGTTGAGACATGGAGAAGACCAGTTTGGAAACAAAAGCCCATACAACAAATAACATGGTCTATGATCTATCATAAGCCCTTTCTCACTGAAGCTCACATGAAAATTAAACTTAAGTTTATATAGAAGGGTTTATTGCTGCATTATTATCTTACACTTGCAAAATACTTTCATCTGTTTTTAATTATAGACTATCCCCTTCATTAATAGATTGCCAGGATACATTCGAAATATATTCCTGTATATGTATTAGGACAACATTCCATACAATCCTGATGTTGAGTAACATCTTTTTCACTACACTTGAAGTACTTTTGGAACCTTATTTATAAATTATTCTAGAAATTCTTAACACTAATATACCTCAATGCAATGAATGCAATGTTTTAATTTAATCATCAATTTGCATTAAAATTATTGTATCTTAATATGTATAATAACACATATTGTACATCTGGCAGACTAAAAAAAAAAGTAATAAATGGCAAACCCTAAAGAAAAAAAAGATTAGCAGTTACTGTATGAGAACCTCACTAAAAACCCCCTATATTTTACTAAGTTAATTCACTACATTTTTTTAAATTTTTGAAGAATATATTATAGTAATATTTCACCTATAAACTTCAAAATAAGAAGCAGTGATAGCTGCCTGCATCGTGGGAGGAGAAAGAAAATCTGCAGATTCAGTGCATTGCTCTGCTCATGTAATAAGAATGATGAGAGAGAAGGTGGCAGAAAACAGACAAAACTAAAGGTAGCTATTTTCAGTACAGGAATTGTAAAAGATGGAGGATCATATCACAGAATCACAGAATGGTGTGGGCAGGAAAGGACCTTAAAATCACCTAGTTCCAAACCTCCTGTCATAGGCAGGGACACCATCCACTCAAACAGATTGCTCAAAGCCCCATCCAACCCGGCCTTGAATACTTCCAGGGATGGGGCATCCACAACTTCTCAAAGCAACCTGTTCCAGTGCCTCATCACCCTCACAGTAAAGAATTTTCCTGACACTTAATCTAAAGCTACTCTTTCAGTTTGAAGCTATTCCTCCTTGTCCTACATGCTCTTGTAAATAGTCACTCTACCTCTTTCTCCATCTACATCCCTTCAGGTAACTAGAAGGCTGCAATTAGGTCCTCATCACAAATTATCTGGGGTCTGGATCATGAAGAGGACAAGGAAAAGATTTTGATTCAGAATTTTAATATCCCATTATTTTTTACCATACGATTTTAGCACCATGATTGGGCCTCCTACTTACAACTAGTTTCAAAAAGAGCTTCCAATATTTAATTGGGTGACGATTGCAAGAGATTAATTTCTGTATAGCATGTTTTAGCAATTGCAGCTAAATCCTCAAAAGAACAAACTAAAATATTAATTCTGTTTGCAACAGTTGACACTAAGGGTCTGTCCTTGAAATGGTAAAACAGAATTAATAATTTATGGTCAAACTATTCATGAGTACACATTTGCTACACCAATTTAAAGAAATATGAAACATAATTTTTGGACTTACATATGTACCTGTGGATCAAGTCTCTTAATCTGAAGACTCAATATAACCAGTGCTACACTACAGTTGAGAGAGTTATATGCATGCTCAATTATATTTTTAATTAAGGAAGTAAGGCTTGCTGGTCATTCCCTGTATCTCCCTATTCTATAAGTGGACCTCTGGAGAAGGATTAACAACATAACACAAAGGAAACATCCTTTTTCTTTCTCTCTCCTGCCCAATAAAAAGCAATTAGTAACAGACTTTTTTAATATAAGAGGAGATGAAGCACGGCCTGCAGCTGAACAGAAAAATGGAGAAATTTTTATTTATTTTTTTTACCTCAATTCATAAAAATTACTCTTAAGTGAATTCTTTAGAGTTTAGAGACATCCTCTAAATCATTCATCTGTTGGAGCACCGAAGAACAAACATACAACATGCATCTATTGACTTAGCAGAGTTTGTAAGCACAGGAAGGGAAGATTTGCCTGCAAGGCATAAATTCAGCAAAGCATTTGTACATTCATAAACTAAAAAAACTCCATGTTCCTATGTCTTTTAAACTCAGTTTATGAGATCAGAATCCAGTAAGTGTCAGGGTTACTTCTAAAGACTTGGTTTCAGTGAAACTTCTCAGAGAGTGTGAAAGGCAAAAGCTGAGAGAAGGCAGGGATTAGGGTAAGGCTTTGGGCATATTTTAATTACTGCCACTGCCCCTCCGACCTCCTTCACAAATTCTGCAAAAATAAAAATTCATTCTATTTTGGATTATAAACAGATTTGATCTGATTCAAACCAATGAAATATCTGAGTTCATAAATAGGTAAAATATATCATACAAGTGAAAAGAAAGGTAAAAGAGCCTGAAAGCCTTGAGCACATCCACAGATGTCCTTAGGTATGGAATGTATTCTGTAGGGATAACAGCTTACTCATCTGAACTCAGAAAACTTTGAATTTAATGTAATAACATGCAGTGTTTGTAAAGATTTATAATTATCAACAAATTAATTCTCTGCAGACACCTTTAAATTAGATGGACGAGAGCTGTTATCCTTTATTGTGTGGAAAGTAAGAATTTAGAAAATAAAGCTAGAGCCATACAGTGGTAGGAACTAAACAAAAAATTTATATTCCCACAGATTCCAAATGCTAGTTCCATATTGGGTCAAATTCATGTTCACCTCCAATCAACATAACAGAAATCCAAAAATAAGGAAAAATTGAATAATATCACTTGTAATGTTAATATCATACCTTTACCTTTCACTGCATATTCAAAATCATAACTGTCCAGGGCTGCACACATGCCTTACTTTAGCTAGGTTTGATAAAACAGAAATGTATCTCATGCTCAAGTCTTCCTGTAGAGGAACTTGTCAGAGAATATTTCTCTGTCAGAGAATAACTTTTTTTTTTCAGAGAAGATGAAAGGAAGATGGGGTGGGTTTTTTTGTAATACATGGCTATAAACTCAAATTAAATCTCTGCAGATTTCCTTAAAGCTGTTATTGAGAAGCCACAAATTATTGTGGATTGTGTAACAACTGTACTGTGATGAAGTTATATCTCTAAAGTTATATTGATGTTGGGTAGATAAATGAAAAAGGACTGCTATACTACAACAGTAATCAATCTGAAAAATGATCCAGACAGTAATCAATGTCTCTGAATAAGAGAACATTAATCCCTGATGGAGATATTACAAACAAAATAATATCTAACTTAGCTATCTAAATTCCACTCAACATCTTCTCCTATTAAGTTTCTTGTGGAATTGAATTTCAGTGGACTCCAAAGAGCTGTTGCTCCAAGTCTGATTTTTTTTCATTATTCTATTTAATTGTGTGCACGGTAATTTAATTTACTGTAATGCTGCCTCTATTGTGGTAATGCAAAATTCCTTGTAACAGTAGACTATTAAAGTATATTAAAAGTATTTATCATGATCCTCAAGAGTACAGATAACATTATGCATGGAAAAACTGGGATTTAATGTAATTGCTACAAATAATTCAAAGCAGTTCTTTGTGCATTTATCTATAAATAAAACAGGAAGAACAATAATCATAAAACAAAACTCTGAGAGATCAAATCTGGTCTTTATGAAGCTTCATGTACATAAACAAAATACTTTGGAATATAAATCACTGTTCGGAAAAAGTATAGAAGGGAAAAACATCAGTGTGAAAAAATATACAGTTCCCCAAATTGTTGTAAGCAATTGAGTTAATTTACTGATAACTTCATTGTCTCTCTTTTTTTATCTTGCCCTCTCTCACACAGGAATGTGCTGCTTTTTTTCTTCCTGTATTTATTTAAAAAAGAAACCAAACAAAATAAACTTATTGCCTGTTCCATGGACAGTGACATCACTGTCAGGACTCACCCTGCCTATGCCAGTCAGGATTGCAAATGTCATGTGCAGGAGAAGGGGATTTCCCAGTTGGGTGCACGGTCACACAACTAAACATGGGAAAAGGTGAGGCACTAGAGTGCCCCCATGGACACTGGTAGCAATGGAACAGTGTCAATAAGCACCAAATGGTTCTCTGGCCAACTAAATATGAGTGAGCTGAAATCAAGAGTTTGGCACAGGTCTGGATATGAAACTCAGGCTTTTGGACGTCAAATCAGCACCATTACAGACAGAGGTGAGATTGCAGCTGAGTTGCTTGGCAGCTTGTTTCTAATGCATAATACATGTGTACACTGCTTTGCTTACTTTGCTGGGATATTTAGAAAACTTTACAGTATTCAACAAACACAAAATTTAAACTGTTTTCAGGTCAAAAAAATTACTAAACGCAAGTTGGCAAAACAGAAAGCATGTAAACTTTCACTACTTCAAATACTATGTATTTTTTTCACTAAGGGCCATCTTTACCCTTTCTACATTCCTCTCTTGCCACTTTGCCTTGCCTCCTTTAAAGTTCCATGGTCCTCCATCACTTTCAACTCAAAAAGAATAAACCTGAAGCACTATCTCAATGTTCTGTGTCTTGGAAGCAGTCTACTTTAGTATAAAGAGAAGAATGTGTCCCATCTTTTTAAACCCAGCAGTATAAGTCTTACAAATATCCTGTCAGAGCTATGAAATATGTAAGTCTATTTTAACATTACATTCAAGGGAGGAGATGAAGACTTTTAGTATCATCACTGTGCTGCATCAGTAATAAAACAGCATCTGCTTGGGGTCTGATGTAATTCTTCTGTGAGGACAATCCAATTTTCTTAACTATCAGCTTCAGAGTACAAAGTTTTTAACACAGAGTTAAACTGCCCTCTTGGCTATTCTGTTTTGAAAATGCCATCACTAATTACACGGAAGCATCATATCACTCCACGAATTGCGCTAGCAGGTCTCATGGTTTAAACTAAATATTTAAAGTGATATATCTTGCTGAATCTCTGCAACTATTCTAACATCTCAATCTTCATATTGGAGCTCTAGTCTAAAAATTAATAGAGAATATTTTGAGATTGCACTTGAATTTCATTTGCTCACTCAGCTAAATACTGAGAGTGATTTATTCCTTGTACTAGTCATTAGCAAAAGTGCCAGTGGCTTCAGCAGTACAAGAAATGCAGTTCTGGGACTCTGAGAATGTTAGAGAAGATCTCACAGACTTCCTTCAGATTCAAAAGAGAAAAGTCCAACAATTTTGAAATTTTATTTAAATGACAAACATTTTAAGTACTTAAATGACTGTCCCACTTTCCCGGATGTTTTAATCTATCTTGGCATGCAGCCAACCCATGAACTTTAGCTTTTCATCAGTAATTAATACAGGTCTAGGGTAGGGAGACATAGTAACCTCCATTTTTTCTGCCTATTTAAATTTTCCAATTTAAAATAAAAACTTGTGCTCCAATACTCCACATGTATGCAGAAACATAAGTCTTTGTTATTAAATACCAAACAAATTCATTAAAACTAGAATATCAAAAGGTCAGAGATTTCAGATCAGTTTTCTTTAATAAGCACACAAGTTTGCACAAATTGTTTGGTATTTATAGCTTTTTTCAAGAAATTATAGGGAAGTAAGTTACAGAATCAATGAAGCAGACTGTTTCCAATGTTTACAGTCCAATATTTATAGTCCAAAATTTGTCTCTGAGAGACAAAAAGGCCATGGAGTTTTTTTGATTCGTTCAGTTTAGGATTTTTCTCTTCTAGGGAATATTTACTGAGCAAAATGACAATATAGCAATCTTCATCAAGGTCTTTTTTGTTATAGTTGCCTCGGGGAGGCACTCCATGAGAGGTGGTCGGGAGATAAATACAGTGCTCCTTCAACCCAGCAATTCCTGATGGCTAGTTCTTGACTCTGATGGTAATCCAGATCTTTGCATTAGTGAAAACAAACTCCAATACTGAGGAACAACAGCCACCTTATACAACCTGTGTGCCTTTTCAGGAGGAGACACTATATACAGTGCTACAGTGACCAGGTAGAAGACCCAGAGAAGAACTGGAACCTGACTGGAGAAGTTAACAGATGGCCCCACTGACCTAGATTCTGAAATGCAGGTCAGAGCTGACAGGCAGCCTAAACCACAAGCTACAACTCTAGAAAAATATTTTTCTAGATCTTGGGAGACTCAAGAAGTCACAGTTGAAGAGACAAGGAGTTGCACTGCCTCATATATGGGCAGGCAACAGTAATTTGGTGGGTTTGAGGATCTAGACTGATATTGATATCTTTTTCCACTATAAAGGACTGTCTGGTATTTATGCTTTTTCTTTACATGCTGCATGAAACTCAGAACAAAAAAAAAAGATGACACATCATCCCTATTTAGGACATGGAATAATCTGGAGGCTTATTCAAGTATGACTTGAGAAGACAGTAAGTTTTATATCAAAGTGAAAGTAATACTGTTGACTAATTTGGTATTAATCTGAAAGCAATGTTACTTCAGCTGTACTTCTTTTAAAATGGAAATGATGTCAACTCTTTAAAATGGAAGTGATGTCAACCATTAAAAATTTCCTAGCAATCTGTAAAAACATTTAGAAAATGAGGTTACAAATCAATCTTGAAACTTTGGAAGTGATTATGCATCTTTTGGGGATACAGGAATTGAAGAATAAATAGCACTGGAATTTCAAATTGTTGATAAGAGATAGACATCCCTAGTCACTGTGTAGGAGACAACAGAAGGAACTGGTTAATATAGAGAGACTTATGCTCAACCATGAATTACAGCTGTATTACACACACACACACACACACACACACACACACACACACACACATATCTTTTTCTCTCTCTCCACATATACATACAGATAACAAAGAGTTCAAAAAGCTTCCCCCAAACCAAACTTCTCTAAGCAAGGTCAAATTGGTTAAGCCATCCAGCCACAACAAAGGAGACCTGTCCTTAACCTAAGAGAAACTGGATAAAAGAGTGTTTTCTCTGCAGCAAGATGGACTATGTACTTAAATGAATTCTAAAATTAGGAGAGGGAAAGTCAGAGAAAGCATCTTAAATCTGACATAAATATAACCAACCACCTCCAGAAGGAAAAATTCATACAGCTAAGAGACAAAGAAATTTGACAGAAATGGAAACAAATGGACTTCTCCAAAATTTTGTAGCACAAACTGAAAAAGCCAAGGGCTACTCTGTTGCAGATCATTTGAAACGGCATAAATTGAAGGATAACAGGCTCTTTCTAGCCAGATTCTAAACTCAAAGTTACTGGGAGATGCCTGTTGATATAAATAAGCTTTCTGATAGATAACGGGACTATCTATCAGAAGGCATCTCCTGGATTAGGTATGCAGACAGGACCATCTGAATACCAGGAAGGGAAGAATTTATCCCAGTAAGGCCACTTAACTCTGTCTTGGCTCAATGGCCTCATATTTTTGAGCTTGATTCAACCTTAGCCAGGCAAGTCAGACAGGTAGGTAATTAATGGAACTTGCAAAAACTATCAAACAAAAGATACTCCTGTCTGCCAGGAATATGGTGCCAGAAATCATCTTGGGAAAGACCAGATTCCCACAGAGAACAAGAGGAAAGGGGGATAAAATACCAAAATATGCAGGGATACGACAAAAATGGAAGAAATTTATGACTCCCCCAACCAGAAAGATGCTCCCTGAATAAGCACATTCTTTCTGTGCCAGAGGGAAGATATATGACTGAAAGCACTCAAGTTTACTGTGATATTAAAATACAAAAATTTAGTTAAAAGGATGTGGCTGGGAAGCAGAGATGATGACTCCTTTTTTTCTAGGTGTTGCGCTCTGGGTAGCATGAAGTCTTCCAGAAGGGAAAGAGAAGGAACAGCCTTCTGGAAACAAGTTGATTTGCACAGATCTGAAGAGCTGGTGAAACATAAGAGGGGCCAGCCAATGAATGGACATGATGAAACACCTAAGAGAAGCAATGAAAACATTTCTCATGAAAGTCTCATCCATGTGAGTTTTCATGAACTGACTGTACAGGCACCTGTTTAGATGGAAACATAGTTTCAAGAAAAAAAAAAGAAAAAATACAAAGAAACGAAAAGTATGTGCTGAGAAGGTGGCACATAAAAGCTTCCCAAGGACTGATAAGCCCTGGAGACTACCGGTCCTGGGGAACCAGCACACACTGGTGCCCACATGGGTTCATAACTCGGCCCATCTCCAAGACAACTGCTATATGCAGATGAAGGGTATGGGACACATATACCTCTGATGAAATAAAGGACCTGATGACAGACTTTCTGAACACCTATCATTGACCTGCCAGTATTTCCCTCTATTTTCTGAGTCTATAGATGGAATTGTCCTCCCAAATGTTGCTCTAACCAGGTTATCATGAGAGTACAATTCAGATGTGAGACTGAATAATAATAATAATAATAATAATAATAATAATAACAATAATAATAATAATAATAATAATAATAATAATAAAAAATATAATATTGTATAATATATAATATACTGATATAACAGTATAATAAAATATAATAAAAATATAATAACAATAATAATAACAATAATAATAATAATAATAATAATAATAATAATAATAATAATACTGTGAGAAGTTATCTGCTATTAGCAAAAACCTAAAAAACAGAAATACTTAATAGAATTCGTAAAACTTTATAGAAGTTATTTTAAGAAATATTGCTTGTGATCTGTATCTACCTCAACTCCCTCCAACATCAGGGCAAAAAGGACTTTACAGCTCACTAGAGGTGATACCCAGAGGTATTTTGCAAATAAACTGGGGTTGTTGAGTAGGCAAAAGTTGCTAGAATATGAGTAACACAGGAGGAAACAGTGATAAAGACGATCTCTTCTTTTAATCTGTGCCTGCCAGCAGATTTATGTTTTCAGGATATAAGGAGGAAGTGTTTTCTCTGGAATGGTTTTTCAAGTAAAACCTAGGTCTAGAGTATTAAAGCCTTTGGTACCTTTTGACATGCTCACCTAAGGGAAAATCTGGGAGAATGCAGATTGCAGTAGAATTTTGCAAATGATCCTTGAAAGATTTCAGTTTCAAAATATGGGTTGGTCTGCTTTTTGTTTTCACAGCAGTTCCTATCAGGAAGCTCGAGAGATTGAGGAAGGGGAAAAAAATGTGTTGCATCAGAAGCAGTGTGCTGCTCTAACTTCTGCTCACATCTTGAAGGTGTGCTGAGGGCCTAATCCTGCTCTTGGTCAAAGACCTGTTTGTGGACCAAAATGTCTGTAAGCTGTTACAGAAAAATTTAACAGAAAAAGATGAAATGGGTGAGCACCAACTAGTGATTTAAAACTAGCTATTTATGCTTCTGGATGCTACTTTTCTAAATGCAATGCTGCACATTGCTCTATCTCTCCCTAAAAGATTTTGCAGCTGAAGATGATAGAGTTCAAGGGAACAGAAAGAGAAACAAACTTACCTAAGAAACTAAAATTTCAGGGATTTTGCATAAAGTCCAAATCAAAATTCCCAGCAGACTGGAAGCAAACCTACAGGTTCTGTATTAAACTAAAACGGACTTTTAATAGGAATTGCCAAATTTGTATCTCCAACTATAGGAGCTGAAAACTCATGGCAACACAATGGGCTAAACGACCAGTGCCATAAGCCAGAGCAAGCAACCTTACAAGCAGGACTGGAGTGGTATCAGTGTAAAACCCGGGGCAACAGACAACTAGGTGATGTTTGGTTGGCACTTTTTTTTTTTAAACTTTCTAATTTTTTTTGTAATTTCTTATTCTTGTTGAGAATGTTGATACTCTCACTTGCTAAAAAACATATGTAACCATACTGCATGAGCTTAAACATTATAACATGCAGTAACACTCAAAGGCTTTTAAAACTCTGGACACTAAAGATAACACTTTTGATCTCATATTCAAGTAAAGCAATAGGACTGGGAAAGAATATAATGCAATACTTGGATCACAACTTCTGCTAGACAAAACCTGCAGCTTTTTTCTTCCTTTGTGGGCTATATGAGCAACTATTTATAATCTTGAAAAACCAACGAAGTCAGGAGAATCTTATCAGAGAATTAACTCTCCGCTATTGGGACACTACACCTGTGTTAGACATGATCTAATGAAAAAACACGTTGTGCTTCAAACCAAAAAGCTATTGGGTGTTATTCACATTATATACATGGACTTAATCCTGTAAGATATTTAAGCACTTATTTAAAGGTTGCAGGACTGAACTCAGGGCCCTTAGTATTTGCCAGGAACAGACCAGTGTGCACTGCAACTATCTCATATTTTCAAAACCTTTTTTAAGGTACTCACATAACACAGCTGTTAAAAACCACCCTAAAGCCGATATGCTAATAACTGAATATCAGTAGATTCTCTGTGTGCTGATTTCAGATCTTTTTAGTTGCAAACAAGTTCTTAACACTTGGTATTTTTTAAAAAGAAAAGGTAGTGCAACAAATTCTGTTTAACAGGACAAGCTGCTGTCCAGTGGCAGTAGTCCTTCTTTGGAAAGTACCTAACCCAGAGATTAATGAAAGACAGATAGATAGCTTAACTGCAACTAACTCTTCTGCAATGGAACCTACTTTCCTTGATAACTTGTTTTAACAACAACTGAAACTTGAAGTAGGAGGAAACTAAAAGTTCACTCAGCTGATAAACACAGTCACAGACAAGTAGTTTATGTGATTTTTCAAAGCTGCAGTGCAAGTTTGTTCTCTAACTTTTCACGTTTTATAGAAAAGCAACAGGAATCTTTAATAACAGCAACTTTCCAATAGCCAGGACAAAAGACATAAGTAAGTGGAAGTTTAAGCAATGAGAGAAATGGGTAATAAACAGAAAGTGTGTGAAACAGAAATTGGTGTTGACAGAATTTCTCTAGGTAAAAAGGCTTTAAATTGGGATGGCAACTATACATAAGTATTCAGCAGATTTAATGCAGGCACTATGACTTACATTTTCCTTCATGTGTGGTTGACACCACATGTGCTACTGTAGTAACTGATGTTTTAGTTTTCTTTTGTCTAATATAGAACCTTGTTATCAGGACATACATTAATTTCCAAATCCTGCTTTATATATGCAAAATGTGATTCAAAACTATGTTCGGGGTTGTGTGCGACTTCTGCAAGGACAATATGAGCCTCTTCAGTTTAAATAACTCATATGTCTTGCAAGTGTTTTGCAGGTGATGAACAATGAGCTTTCAGGGAAAGATAAGCAGGTTAAAAATCCATTTTTCATGTTTTTTAACAAAATGAAAGTAACCAAAAATCTTTCTCTGGGTAACACAATGTTCTCAAATCAAAATCAAAACATTCTATTGTTATTACATTATTCTGCTCTCTCAAACACAATCACCTAGGTTAATTTTTCAATAAAATTGTTCGTTCAAATAAAAAAAGAAAGCACAAACATTTTACCCTAAAAAATTTCAGCTACAACACTTGCACACATTCAACATTTCTCTCACAACCTTTCTTTGTTCAAGAATTTTGAAGCCTCCAAATACCTCTTTTCTATAATTTTGTGTTCACTGGAAAATTTCTATCATCTTTTACTTTGAACGTTCTCACCATAAAGTTACAAATGCAATGGGAAAGACAAAAGATAAAATTCTGTAAAAGGAAGAGTTTTTCTTCTGTGAAGGATTTATTCCTACCATTTGGTTTTCTTTCAAGCCAGTCCTCTTCCCTTTTTCAACACATTTTTGCTTATTCTATGCCTCACTCACCATTTTAGTTATTATTCTGGCCTTCATTTGCTCTCTTTTACTAATACTATCCATACCAATTAATTAGTGGTATAATGATACATAGAGGCATTCTAGGCAAGCCTCACCACATACTGTCTCATCTACTCTGGATAGCTAACCTCTGGAAAAAACTGTAACAAAAAGCAAGGATGTCATGTTGCAGGCAAATACCACAGCTGGACTATGGTTAATGCTGTTGATCTGTTCTCACACGTTATTAAGGGTGAGGTCTCAGGGCCCCTTAGAGCAGTATTTTCTGTCCAGTCACTAGAGGGTTCTTAGGGAAACATGGAAGGGGAGGAGTATGTTTTTGACTCTTCCCACATACTCTCCCCAAGCTCCAGCAATCTTCAGTCATGCAGCTCTTAAAAGCAGTTCTTCTAATGACACCAGTGTGGTGTTTTATCTCTGGCCCTAAATGTTCTTGGTTTTCCTACAAAAATTTTCATTTCACTCTCATCTGCATGAAATCATTGCCATTTTGCTTTCTCAGATATGATGTTCTGAAGTTCAAAAAACACAAACATCAGATTATGCATATTATGTAAAAAAATATCACTCAGATAAATAATCTAAAACTAGGGAGTATGGAGAAATGGTGCAACCCCCAAGACTGTTCTATTCTATGAAACAGGCAGGTAACTAGCTAAAGAAGTATAAGTGTTTAAGAAACACTGCTACATATTTTTCTGATTCTTTAAAAGAGAATCCATGCTCTTGCTGCTGTAATTCATGTAACAAAAAGCTATTCCAGACACTGCATGCATCTTATTTTTTTTAATGGCACAGTGAAAACCATTCATTGCATGGTTGAAAAGGAGAAAATCTGCATCTGTGTATGAAAGCAATCAATTCATTCCACTTGTAATGAGATTTCTCCTGTCACTTCAGTTTGATTGTTTAACTTTACAATCACCTCCCGTGCTGTTTGCAAAAAGAAGAAAAAGAAATGGAAAAGAACCAAGAGCTAAGCAAATCAACATGACTATGTTGAATCTCATCACTACCTGTTCTGAAAAATGTATTTGCATATTTATAATACTATATTACTACAGGGAAGACAACCTTTAGTGGCAGCACATAGACCAGCAAGACAGTGAGAGCTCAACCTGTTCCAAAAACACACTAGAAAATGGCTGTGCCCTCACACTGGGCACAATTCTCAGTGGTAATGGCTATGCTCATTATGTTGAACAATACCTTCTGTATGATTTAAAAACACAGGGTAGTTCTTCAGCTAATAAAGACTTCAAATTTTAGCTTTGTTTTTGCATGCCAAATCAAGGGTAAGAAGTATTTAAGAGGCAGCAGCAGCATCTGCTATGCCTAGCGGATGGACTTTCACATTTCATGACAGTGCTTGTCTTTCCTGTCAGAATACCATAGGATCTTTCTCCTATTATGGAACACTAAATTTCTGTTGAGCAAGTGGCATTAACTTCAGCACAGAGATTTAAGTACTCACATTAGCCACTCTGGAAGAATCATAAGTTTTCCTTATACCCCAGATAACATTGCACAAAACTGATGCAGTTATACTTCAGCATCTCTTCAATAATTTCTAACACAACTTTCTGTGACACATACATTAGCTCTGTGGTATTTTTTGCATAATTGGAGTTGTTCATAATATACATTTTAAGTAAGTGCATTGCCTTTTCAAATTAATCTGTCCTGTTCCCACACCATAAGCACAGCGGATACTCAGAAATCTCAAGTCACTCAATAAGCATTCCCTGTGGCTCTGGAAGGAACAGCCTAAATAATTTAGTCTCTAAAATTTACCCACAGATTTCTTTAAAAAAAGATAAGGAAATTCTGAAAAGCAGATATATCTCCCTTGACAGAGGCAGCTTCCCAGACATGGAAACTGCCCTTTCATATGACAAAAATTACTGATTATGGCCAGAGTGGTTCACTGTTGAGCCAAGCACTTCCCTATTGTTATTTTGGCACTGAAAAAGCTCGTATCAGTGGATCTGTTCTTTTTGAACACTTCAGCTTCTAGAGCTTGAGGGCATAAATGTATTTAATACTTTCCAGCAGAAATTCTGTTTCTGCTGCTCTGATGCAGCTCAGCATCCAGTTGCACCGGACTGGAGGGGACTATTATGGTTCAGCCTTAAGGAAATTCCAGTTTACAGAGAGAAATGACAGAGATTTTTCTTGAATATTCCTTCAAAACAAAGATTCATCAGCCAATATACATAACCTGATTTCTCATATGGTACAAAACAACCGCAAAAAGCCTCCAGACTTAGGTAATTCATATTTAAATCAGGAAAAAAGTACTGCATAAATGAGACTAGCTGGCTTGTTTTATGACAAGAAAACCATTTTAACCAGAGTAAGTTGTATTTTGCTTAGCAATGTTGCAATTCACACCATTATTTATGCTCACAGTCAAACTTATTTTCTCTACATTTTACCAGTATTTCAAATTAGAACAGCCTCTCTGAAATGCTAATTGTAATTATTACCCATCCCAAGATCATTCTCACACTTTTTTGCTTAGAACTGGTAACAATGATGTCTCTCATTGTTATTGCATGGGAATTTTGTTTTCTTTTGAGTCAGTAATGTCTAAATTGGATTAAGATAAGTCACTTATAAGCCCTTCTCTACAAAAGTTGCTTTCACGACTGCTATATTTAATGCCATTTTACTCTAGAACTTAATTTTTTACACCACTCTCAAATGAATGAGTTTCCATGAAGTTCATACTCAACTTCAGACTATTCTTAAGGAATAAATACTCTATGAAGAGGAAAAAAATATGCCCTAAATTTTGTTTTTGATGACATACTCATGAGTGAATGTAACGACAATCACATTGAAACTCTGCATTATCATGAGATGAAATTTAAATTATATGATTAGAAGAGTGACCAATCTCAAAATCAGAAGACTTAGTCTATCTAATAATGTGTGTTTAAACATCTTTACACTCCTCTGTTTGGACAATTGCTGCTCTTGGCAATAATAATCTGAGTGAGTGGCTGAGAATAGAGTTGGCAGATGTAGTACTGGTGCAAATTATTGCTACTTAGCAGCACACGCATTCGCTTATCCAGGGAAAAATTTTTTATGATTCCACAAGTTAGCCAGAAGTAATTAAAATATTTTACCTGTCAATACCTGGAAAAAAATCAGTAGTGTATTCAAGATTTATTATCTTATAATTGTAACTGAATTGTCACTGTGGTCAATGTCACAAAGAAAACCCTGAAAAAATGAAATACGTTCCGTGTGCCTAATTTGTCTGTTTTGTGGATTTTTTTCAATATTGCAATTGGAGACCTCATAATGCCTATGTGACTGCTGATACACATTACCAAGACCAAATAATGCCAACCATAAAATCCTGATTAGTTTTCTCTTTATTCTGACATGTTATTGCTTTCATTATTTTAGCTAGAGAGATGAATGAAAGAGGTAACAGATAGGAAAGCAAAATTCTGCTCAAAATTACTGAAGGCCATATACAGTTAAAATATAGTGAAATCAGCAGCCGTTATTTCTGTGTTGACTGCTCTTCTACAGAAAGTAAAGGAAGACATCACAATACAAATAGTACTTGTTCTTTGGATCATATATATATGAAGTTTCCCTAATGTCCCGGTTTGGGCTAGGATAGTTAATTTTTTTCCTAGAGGCTGGTACCTTGTTGTGTTTGGGATTTAGTATGAGAGTAACATTGATAACAAACTAATGTTTTGGTTGTTGCTAAGTAGTGCTTAGTCAAGGACTTTTCATTTTCCCATGCTCTGCCAGCAAGGAGCTGCACAAGGAGCCAGGAGGGAGCACAGCCAGGACCCAAACTGGTCAAAGGGGTATTCCATACCACAGAATATCATGCTCAGTATATAAAGTGGGGGGAGGTGGCTGAAGGGCAACAACACTTACCTGCAAATTATTACTCAGGTGCATTAACCGGGCTGTGATTCCAAAACTGGTTTTTTTCTTTTATCTATAGTGTATTTTTATACACATTTATGCAAAACATCCATTTTTTAATCTTATTTTAGAACTATGCCCTGGATAAATAGTCAATATTTTTTAAAAATCCAATCTCTAAAGAAACTTATGTATACCAATATTACAGCAGTAATGTATACAAGCTGTACTTTCTCAGGAAAAACAGACTTCTCTCAGAACAAGTGAACTTTAAGCTGGTTTCTCTTTTAGGTGAATTATTTAAATAACAGTGGTAATATAGCAACTGTGGAGATCTAAGTAAGGTTGGCATAGTAAGAGAAAAATTATATTTAGGCAATTGATGTAACTTGGTAAAAAACAACCTAGCCACGGAGTCGGAGTCTATTATAGGCCTTTTAATTGAGTCATTACTAAGTAGACAGGCAATCTAAGTATAAAACCTAAAGCAACATATGTTTCAACACTAATTGCAACCAGAATCCAGACACAGTACCTTAGCTTTATCCCTCATGGATCCTTTTCCCAGGATGGACATTTTTGCACCTGTTTCTTCTTGTAACCTCTTTAAAGAGTTTCCTCTTGGTCCAAGCAATTTCCCAACAAAATTGAACTACAAAGCAAATAAGAGAACTCTTTTAGACCAACAGGTAATTTTCCAAAAACTTAATAAATCTTTATAAACAAATGGATTAAAAAAGAAAATTTTACTTTCCTTTAAAATAAATACTTCTACTTAGCTCTGAGCCTAATTCATGGGATACAAGACTGGAGAACCAAGGTATCCTCTTATCTAGTGTGAAAAACAGTAAAAGTATTCATGGTTTATTTGAACCCCAGGAGGTTTCTCTCTAGGACTAACAAGCCAGTGGCTGCTTAGGTTCAGCAACTGCTAAACAAGAAATTTACTCATGAGATGGTCTCGGTGAAATTCAGTGAATGCGTAAGTTTTTTCCCAAGTCAGCCAGCTTTATTGGCAAGTAATATATTCTGAAAACTTAGAGCTTTACGTGGATTTTTAGGAATTCATGTTTTGCACATTGAGTTTAAAATAAGCATGGTTTTGTGCATCAGTTCAAATATCTGTTTTGCCAGTACCAGAACAAATCACAATCAATAGATCACGGTAGATATTCATGGGCATTTTCTGAGAGGATTTTGTAGAACATTGGGCTTTGCCTGCCATGCTGCTAATATTCTTAAGCACTGCAGACTTGATGTGACACATAAAACACTGGTTTTTCTGTATGAAGACATGTCTACATGAAAATCAGAGGACAGAACAAAAAATAATGAGATGTTAATGTTATGTCGACACAAACTATCAAAAAGGGGTGAGTTTATTCAGTAATTTGTTTATTCTGTAATTAACAGTCTCTTCAATTTATTATTTTTTATTATTTCCAACATCTTTTAAAAATTCTACGGTATGTTGTCTTCCAAAATTGACTGGGAATTGTCAGCACTTGCTTAAGATGTTTCTAAATTATGTTCAAATCTGAAGAGGCAGTATTCTGATCTTACAACTTTCACCAAAAAATAAGTCTAGCCAAGGAAGAAGGAGTGTAATTGTATCAGGACTTCCTTGAGTTTTTTTCAGAGACAAAGAACATGACAATAAGAAATACAAACAAGGAATATGCTGCTGACCAAAATACTCACAAATGTCTAAAAAGATGTTATATCTTGTTTTGCATTACCTTCTGTTTTAAAAATGGAAAAAATGGGGAAATATTCTTGTTTCCACTTTAGCCAGAAGAATGTCACAACACAAAATGCATCAGCTATGTTAGTAACACCCCAGCTCTGAATCACACCAGATACCCCAAACCGGCTTTCAGTTCAGTGTCTTAATTACAAATCACTTCCTTCAAATATTGGTTAGACTATCTAATAAAATCATATGTAATCACAGAAAAAATAAATACATAAGGTGAAATCTACTTCCACCTAAACCAAAACAACTATTTCTGCAAGATAACGTGTCTATGGGGGAAGTAGATCCAGCAAGCTTTGAAACTCCAAAACCAGATTTTTCAAGCTTGTGTACTTGTACTTTTTTCCAATTCTACCTGTTGACTTAATAAAAGTTATCAACTCTTCAAAATGGGGTAGCATTTAGAGATGATGTCGCTATCAAGGTATCAACAATCCTATGTCTTCAAACTATAGTAGTTATGCTTCTGCCAGGGAAAACTTGGCTTAGAAAAAGTTGTTGGCTTCAAACTGATTATTAAATTTTGTATGAAAATAAAACAAAGACTGAGAAAGAAGTGTCAAGGACTGAATTTTGACTTTAATACTAGACTGTAGACTTAAACTATTGATAGAAGTAAGATTTCAAAAATTACATATCCCATGCACATGGAGGTTTTTCAGAGATGGCTGAGCAAAGAGCGAAGCTTTTGTTCCTCTGTAGGGACTCCCTTATATACAGAAATGGGGGATGCCACTACTTACAACACCAAATCTTTTGTGCCACTTATACTTCACCAATCAGGCAAGAACCATGTCCTACTGTATCGTTTTAATGTCTCTTAGTATTAAGAAAAGCTGCCCATTGAAAGCTGAAAGAGCTATAACAGTATGTAAGTTTGGAGGAAATTATGAGGAGGCCAGCCAAAGCTCGACTACATTTGTTCCCTGAATGGAATAAAACTATTAAAATACACTCTATGAAGATTTATGTTGACCATTTATATTTAAGTACTTCATAAACTGTCTAATCATTACTTTGACATATTGTTGCAAAGGAGTGGTATGGCCAGTACAAACTATGTTATGTACTAAGTGGATTTTAATCACTTCACAGGAAATAAGCGGCTGGGGATTTTAATTCTATTGATTATACAGCAGACAGGCACTCACATTTCATCCACTATCTACAAAACACTTATCAGGAAGCAAGCAGTTATTTACAACTGAAAAACTGAATTGCTCTTAGTTTGGTTTTGTCTAAAGTTGAAGAAAAGCCAGGGCACTATAGCAGCCATTCTACTATTGTCCCTGGTATCACCAGCGTCAGTTTGGGACCACTGGCTATCCTCAGTACCATCTATAATCACAAAACTCCCCAAACTCTGAAACTACTGATAGAGTAAATTTGACTTGATAACTTGTGAAAAATTATATCCTTTATATTCACATATTGGTAAAACCAGCCCATAAGAAATAGAAAGTTTTAGTGAACAGAACAAACTGTAAGAAATTTGAAACACAACTTCATTCCTTTTTTTTATTAAGATATGCTGGACAAGGACCTGAGTAGAACCAATTGGAAGTCTTAGGCTCCAGTTACAGCCACGCACATGCACACACAATCTAGGTAGTATAGAGACAGTGAAGAAAAACATGGAAACTCAGGCAGTTTGACTGCATTTAATGATGAGCCTTGCCCACAAACACACTCCTGGTACAGCAGCTGTAACTGCAGATCTTATAATGCAATCTCAGTTCCAATCCAATTCTGTCATGTGTACAAATTTTCTCCAAATAAAAGTAGCTCTAAGTCTCTGGGATAATATCTGGTCATATTAGGAGAGGATAGGTGAGAAATGCTGATATATAGAAGACAGAGTATTAACAGAAAGCTTTCATTGCTGGGGAGCAAACTGACTTCCATGGTTACTGTTGTGATATTAGATGTTTTTACAGGAGACTTAACTTTTCAATCTTGTTTATGAACATGAGTTAGGCTTTCTGTCTTCTTGCAGAAATCCTTCCTGGTTTATGAAAAAGATTTTGTACATTATTTTCTTAGATTTTTCTATAATTTGTCTAGGAGAGATGATGCATGTCTTCAGAAGAAAATGATCAGAAGAAAGCAGGAGATGCTTCACTTATAATCAAATGCATATGACGCTCCATGTATCAACAACTGTGCAATAAACCTTCTCCTGTGCAAAATAAAACCTGACAGACAATGTAGCTCAATAGATCTTTCCAGTAACTACAGTCAAGTCTCCCCAACATCTTCCCCAACCAATACATACAGTTTCACTAAATTTATCTCCATCCTGATTACTTTCCCACTTCACTCCTTACAAGCAATCAGACTGTAAAGGTGCCCAAAGCCAACACTCCAGCTTCTCAGTTTTCATCAAAATTTAGTTCATAAAACTTTTTTTTTTAATATTCATATGGAAATAGCCAGAAGTTATACTGCACATGTGGAAACATAGAAATTCCTCCCTTTCCTCTAACTGTGCTGTTGCCATCTGTCTGGATAGCTTTGTGCTTACACACAAAGAAAACTTACTGACAGTGAGAGACATTCTGTTCAACTGTATAGGCTAGGGATGAATACTTAAAACCAAGGATTTAGATACCCAAAAAGTATAAAGAACATAGAGAAGTCTTAAGAATTAATTATATGAAATTTCTTAGAATAAAAATCTGCCTCTGTTAGTCAAAAGCTTAGGGTTGCGCTCCATGTATGAATACACATATAATCACAGATTTGTTCATCATTAAACCCCCTTGCAATAAAACACACTGCACATCAACAGACCTCACTTGTTCTGGGCTAAGACACTGAGAAAAGAATCCCTAAAACTAACCAGGTGTTGTCAAGCTGGACCACAGGACAGGCAGTCTGTCTCCCAGTCTAAATATGGTTTTTATGAAATGCTAGAGATTAATTATAACCTGTGCTGTGAACAAAATGTATGCATTAACCAGTTCTTAAAATATATCCTACAACTGACAAATGTTGTAATAGTCTGAAGTGTTCTGCAGCACCTCAAGAAGATCGCCACATGCATTTATTCTCATTGCCATGCTTGAACTTCATGGCTGGGCTTTGCGAACGAAGATTTAGGAAGGCTCTATCCACGTTTGTTACAGGCACACTGGTGGCTTATGAGGCCAATACGAGATAGACATATCCGATTGCAAAAGACACAGCAGAAAGACTCCTTAGATGGTGTATTCTGCAAGACACGATTCTTTCTGCGTTGTCTTTTCTCCTCAAGAGTGATCCTGCGTGCGTTCTCAAAGGAAACGGCAGTGTTATAGATGGTGTGTCTCCAGGCCTCCCGATTGGAGGCCAGAGTAGACCAGTTGTGATGATCACTATGGTCAAGGCTGAGATGTTGTTTCAGGGAGTCCTTGTATCTTTTCTTCGGGGCTCCTCTCTTGCAGCAGCCGGTGGCAAGTTCACCATAAAGCAAGATCTTAGGGAGGCGGTGGTCCTTCATCCTGGAGACGTGCCCTGCCCATCGCAACTGTGTTCTCAGTAACATGGGCTCAATACTTGTGACTGCTGCTTGTTCTAGAACAGATGTATTGGTCACATAATCTGACCAGTGGATGTTTAGGATTGTACGGAGGCAGCGTTGATGGAAGCGTTCTAGGAGACGCAGGTGGTGGCGGTAGATGACCCATGATTCGGAACCATATAAGAGAGTAGACAACACTATGGCTCTGTAAACACTGATCTTTGTACTTTTCTTCAAGTGTTTATTACGCCATAAACGTATAACCTCCTTTGATATGGATGTGTCAAGCGTTGCTCTCAGAAGTCACAATATCAGCAGAATTCCAGAATGGTTTGGGTTGGAAAGGATCTTAAAGACCATCTAGTTTCAAACCTCTACCATGGGCAGGGACACCTCTCACTAGACCAGGTTGCCCAAAGTACCATCCAGTCCGGCCTTGACCACTTCCAAGGATGGGGCAGCCCCTACTTCTCTGGGCAACCTGTTTCAGTGCCTCATGACCTTCACAGCAAAGAATTTAATCCTAATATCTAATCTAAACCTACTCTCTTTTAGTTTGAATCCATTCTTCCTTGTTCAGTCACTACATGTCCTTGTAAAAAGTCCCTCTACATCTTTCTTGTAGGTTCCCTTCCTACTGGAAGGCTGCAATTACGTAACCCCAAGCCTTCTTTTTTCCAGGCTGAACAAACCCAATTCTCTCAGCCTCTTCTCTATGAGAGGTGGTCCATCCCTCTAATCATCTTGGTGGCCCCTCAATAACTACAGAATTGAAATTAAAAACATACACACATTTTGAAGTTAATATTTACAAAACATCTGATTTATATCACGTTGCAAATTCAGGGGAAAGTTTCTTTTGTCTATGGCATGTTAAAGCAAATTGTCTAGGAGACAAGCACTACAGGAGCTTCAACTTTGAAGTGAGCATCAAAGACAGACACAGCTTCACTATGAAGGATGGGAAAAACAAAGACAGTGAACTTGTGCTCTAGAGAAACTGTAGCTGCACTTAAATGCCCTTAGCACCCGGCACTGGAGCCCTCTCGGGAGGAGTTCACCCTGACAGCTACAAATGGGGCTGAGACAGCTGGGATGATAGAAGCTATTGACTCTGTTGACTTTCATCACTACCTCATCTTTTACTGTGAAGAATTGTAATCAACCATTGATCCTTACCTTGGTTGTCTACATGGGACTCACTTTATTCTCAGTATGTCATAAACTGGCCTTTGAAAAAGCAAAGACATGGTCAGTTCTCTAGCAAGACTCATAACAGAGGTGGGCTGGCAGTGTTGATCAGCCTATGTGCGCCGAGGTACACTGTGAACCTCCCAAGAGCTGGGACACAGCGTGCAAGGTCCGGCGGGGTGTGAGGGGTGTCTGGCGGGGGGTTCCCCAAAGCCAGCAGCAGTCTCAGGCTGAGAACACTCACACACACAGTCCTGCCTGCCTGGCCACATGGTACCATTAGAAGTACATCAGAAGTTACTCCACTACATAGCAGGATTAAGTGTTCCCCCATAAAAGCATACCTATCCTTCTCCCTACCTCCCTTTGCACACAGGGGCAAAAGTGCTGGTAAACAGTTAAGCAAAGAATAATATTACTAGCTGTTATGTTGCAACATAAAGCTCCGACCTGCAATTCTTTAAAGATTAAAAACTATTTAATATTAGTAAGAATCTTTTACTACCTCAGGACAGCAAACCATAGGTACATTCTAACACATAGTTTACAGCATTAACATTCAAGCCTCAAGCTAACTACAATGACTAGTAGAAAATGCATGTTTACATTTAGAAGAGTATTTGCTTCCCTGTTTGATGTAGCCCAAATATGTCTACTACAACTGTAACATTTCTTATTTATAAACACGAATTTAATATGGTTTTATAAGCAGAAACAAGGAACATATTTACCATTCAAAAAAAGCATTAGTGTCAGTGACTGTTTCTGTTTTATACACAGATCAGTGTTCATAACAGTAAAAAACCTAGATAAATAGGGAGTGGGATAAGACAAATGTTTCCAGCTGTAAGATAAAGCAGAACAAAGCCCTGGAGTAGGAGAAGAAATTAATTTCTTCTAGAAGCAGCAAAACAGAAATAGCCCAGGCTTGACAACACGAAACAGGTGTTATTTCTCAGTGTGTTCTATTCACCATTGCTATCAGTTCCTTCATGGGGAGACAAAGTGTCATTCCATTTTCAGAGCTACTTATCCTCATAAAATCCTTTCTTTATTCATGGGAAGGAGGGCGGGTGGGTGAGTTGGGGAGGAATCTTTCTAAATTCAGCCCTGTTCTAAAGGAAAGGGGAGGAGACAAAAATATTCACTCCTGAATAAAACCTTAACGATTGAGACCTGCTTATAAATTAGTTTTCTTCTGGTCCTTTTCTAGGACTTCTGACAGTTCATTTAATTTAGAACAGCATTTATTTTTAAAGTACATCATCTTTTGATATGCACAAAGGACTTCCTTTCACGTTAAGGCAGTACTGGATGACTATGAATGCAAATTTTACTTTTGTCAGCATTTTGTAAGCATGACAATGCCTGTAATAATATGCTTTAACTTTTGCTCAGCCCTGAGTTGTTAAGGCATTTAGACTGAGCACTGTAGGTCCCTTCCAACTGGAACTGTTCTATTCTTATTCTATTCTATTCTACTCCTATTCTATTCTATTCTATTCTACTCTATTCTATTGCTCAGCAGATTCTGCAAAGTTCAAATTTGTCTCCCTCTATGTGTAGCTGCTTACCACATTCAATATCCAGTACTTTTTGGCTTTTGCAAAACCAACTTAGTGTTCCAGATAAGGATGCAACATTATTTTTATTACAGCAGTGATGTGATGTTTGTTCTTTCTGGAGAAGAGCTTCCAAGACACCTGTTTGGTAGGACTGAACTTTGCAGGGCTGTACTTTAGCAAGGCATGTCAGGAGACATGGGTCTCACCTCTTCGTTATGCTTTGAACAATAACCCAATGCCAGCCTGTGGGGAGAAAAATTGACTCAAAATTAGATGCTCAAAGGTAAAATACAGATTCTTGAAAACTCCAGGCCAAATTAATTTCTGGTTTAAACCACTTCTAGAATAAATTAAATCTGATTAACAAAGTCAGAATTATTAAAACTACTATGACTAGAAGATTTACTTAAGAAATAATAATTTTTTTATTACACCTTTTTTTAGCTTGAAAAGTGCTGGGAGTTCATATTTGTGGTGTTCTTGAAGAAGATGCTGCAATACTCGTCTGGTTATTTACTAGCTCATAGCAAGCATCTAAATCTACAGTGAAAATATATTTTTGGCATAACTCCGTGAAACAGATGGTCAGCAACTCCACATAAAAATCTTCCAGATATAAGTCCACACTGAGATAGGAAAAATATCTCCTCACTTTTCATTTTTAGCAGTGTTCGGTCAGAATTTTGGTAACGAGTTGTGGCATTCAAATAAAGCAATTTAAGTGAGCCTTAAAATTAAAATAAATTTTCTGATTAAAAAAATGAATTGGTGTTGATATAACCTTATTCAGTTAAACTTTCTTAAGTCAGGAAAATCTGAATGGCTATTTCTCTAATACGTTCATTTGCAGGGTTATTTATTATAATCTGCTAATCTGTCAGATACCCAAGCATTTTATTTTTTAGTGATTCTGGCTTTTTTAAGTCTGATGTGAGGTAATTGAGGAAAAGCCAAGGAACCAATTAAAGTTGTGGATCTTTATTAAATCTGCAATTAACAAGCTGTTAATTGCAACCGGTTTATTATTTAATTCCCAAATCTTCGTTCACGAAGCCTAGCCATGATTATTTAATTGCAGAAGTATCCAGAGACTCATTGCACCAGACACTGCATATATATACAGGAAGACATGATCTTGACCCTGAAGAGCTGCCAAGTATCTTAAAAAAACCTCAAACAAACCAGGTCTTATTGAAAGTATATAGCTAGTATTGCTTATTTGGATTGTGAGGAAGTGACTGCTGAAAGTACTGCCACTAAAATCACTGCAATCTTATCAAAAGGGGTATTACTGAAGTAAGCACAGCAGCAACAGGTTCTGCTGACAGAAAGACCATGTTCGACTCTCCTTTTTCAACTCAGAAATGACAAAGAGGATCCTAACGTTCAAGGCCAAGCTGGATGGGGCTCTGAGCAACCTGGCCTAGTGGAAGGTGTTCCTGCCCCCAGCACGGGCTTGGAACTAGGTGATCTTTAAGGTCCCTTCCAACCCAAACCATTCAGTGATTCTATGTCACATCTTATCCTTGGCTTTTGTCTTATTCTGCATCTTGGATTAAACTGCTTTTTCCTAAGGCTATCCCTATTTGGCCAGTCCCGCTGGGACAGTGGGGGAGACTGAGAGAAAACAGGAATGGTTCTCAGGTTTCTTTTGCCCGTGCTGGGGAGCGGTTACAGATGTTAGCAAACTAGTTGCCAGTCAGAGGTTATGACTGATGCCAACCCCTGCCTCTGAAGAGTTGGGAAGTTCTTTGATGGCTGACTGCTCCTCAATGGAAAACTGCAAGGAGAGCAGTATTTTTAAAAACTGCAGAGTATGCTGAGCTAAACACAATTTTTCCATTATATTGAAGCCACGTTTCATTGAATTAAGAGGAAGAGGATTCTTCAGGACACAAAGCCACCTGGCTTTTAACTTTCATTCTAGCCAAGTTTGAAGTAGTCAACTTTTACTATTAACAGGAAAATAAAATACAAAGTAAGTAATTAGGAATTTTTGGAATTCTGTGACTAAGACTGGCTCATTTGCAGGACATTATCTCAAATGCTAACAATTACACAAATGCTAACAATTCAGGCTGCAGAATTGTACCACTAAAGTTTTTCCAAAGTGCACAAAGAAGTTTATATTGAGCATATGCACAGGTATGGAAATGGGTACCAAGACTAGAATACTTAAAAGCACAATCAACATTTGGCTAATTGGGCTTATTACTCTCACAGATACACAATTTACTGGTCACAATAACAATCACCATCTGCTCTTTGCTAACTGGCAGCAACCTACCAACTTTTTTCTAACTTCAAGAGTTTGAAATATAAAAGGAAGATCTAAAGGAATTGTAATACAGTGGTACTTCCATGCACAGCATCTTTTTCTTACTAAGCTGAATATGATTTCATATTAGGTGAAAGATTTCTCTTTGCCAGATGATATATTTGCAAAGTTAAGCTCTAAGTCAACAGGAACCAGGATAAGTTAGGGTTGAATGCCCAACCATAAAAATAATATATCTTTCCCTTGCATGGTAGTGGACTTGTCAAATGTACCATAAAACACAAATGTCTTATCAGTCAAGGAAATTATAACAACAGGTAAGTTGGTCCCCATGTGTTAATGAAGTGATTTAAAACACATTCATATAGTATCTAATTTTGTAGACAACACTGTATTAAATCACAACTGGCTTATGTTAATCTAATTATAAACTCTCGTTAGTTAACTTGATTTTGCCTTTCGCTATTAAAGTAATTATAGTTACAGCAGCATTTAAGTATCAATTTACATACACTGAGAACTATGCAAACAGTTTTATTCTCAAGTCACGTTCATAATCAAAGCAAAGCATTACTTTAAAGTGATTGACATATGCAAACTCACACAGCTCTGTGAAAATTAAACCAGCCTGAGAAAGCACTCCAACATATTTTATGACATTCCGGTTCTTCTACCTCCCCCCCTACATTTTATATACTGGGATTTTTTTTTTTTTGTTCTTTGTACTAAGGCCAAATTCAAGGAAATACAATCTTTCTTCCTTATATCTCTTTACCTTCTACTTTTGCTATACTTAGAGAGGAAAATCAAGTATCCTTCAAGATTATTTAATGAGGTCTTGGCTGATCTGAGATGGTAATGTGAAGAAATATTTGAAGAGGAGCAAAGTCTTTCAAAACAACATTGACAAGGTGGATATAGTTAATACTGTGTTAATTCAGAGACTCCCCCCCTCATCAGCATTTCTTTACTGTGAGGATGGTGAGACACTTGAACAGGTCGCTAAGAAAAATTTTGGATCCCAGGAAATGCTCAAGGCCAGGTTGGATGGGGCCCTCAACAACCTAGTCTAGTGGAAGGTGTCCTGCCCATGGGAAGAGGGCTGGAACTAGATACCTTTAAGGTCCCTTCCAACCCAAACCATTCTATGATTCTATGACTTATAAATGTTTATAATTTGCCAAGTTGATAGCTCATAGCACTCACTAATTGCAGTTAAGGATACCTACTCAGTCTCACTAAAAAAATGGAAACTACAGTGTTTTATAGCATTTGAGCATCAAAAGCATCTAAAAATGTGAGACTAATTTGTAACACTTTGCTCATGCCACTCCTTTGCAAGCAACATAACTCTGCTTCGGACTCAGCTAATGCAACACAGAAAAAAGTACTTTCAGGGCAACACCTTGAAAGACCAAGACATACAGAATGTGACAAATGAGCTGGCAAGCATGAGCTGGAGGGCCTGAGTGGCTTTGAATAATACAGGCTGTAATACCCAACGGTCTTGCCATTGCCATACAACAACTCCAGAGTGAACAAAACTGCAGCTAGTATGCTCCTACCTGATGAAATATTAAATGATCTGCTAATTTATTTTTATTCACTTGCACCTTTTTTCTCTTATCCCCACACCCAAGGTTAAGATCTGATTCTCACTTAAAAGAATATTACAGAAGTAATATTGAATTCTCCTCTAACGTAAGATTTAGAAATGCCTCAGGTATATTTAATAACTATCTGGTTTTAACTTAATATTTATTCCACTGTAATTACCTTGCTTCAGCACATCTACAATCTTCAAGAAGGAAAAAATGTGTTTGCAAAATATGTATTAAAGAGAGCCACCAATGCAAAAATAAAGGCAGTTAATATTTTCTGTTCACTTTGTCAAGACAGTATGTCCTGAGTTCCAGCTGTTCAAGGGAGCCGGGAATGCTCTCCATGAAGGTTTAAAGTGACACAGTTAGCCATACCCAAATAATTAAGTTGTATCTAGGAAGATGACTCAGGTTTTGAAATTCACTTTCACAGTGTCACCTGCACAAGCTGTGTGGTTGGTGACTGGTGCTCAATTTCAAGCCACACTCTTGTCTGCCTTGAGCCACCATCACTCCTTGTGAGCTGCTTTTAATTTCCAGTTTAGCTGCCTCATTCATTTCAATAACTATGAACTTTGGTATTTCACACACGGTACATTTACAAAATTCATAAATTCCAGGTCTGGAGTTAGATGTTCAATGTCTAGGTCTTGCAATGAACAGAAGAGCAATGTCTAGAACTCTCAGAAGCCTGCACCTTCCAGTACCCTTTTACATTCCTCCAGGAAATCCCTTCACTCAAGCGCTTTCATGGAGTTACAAATGATGAAATGTTTTGATTTCCAACACTCAAGCATTTATATGAACTGTCTTCAAAGGCAGTAGCCACTGAAATGAACTAAAACAACAAGTATGTGACAAAAATATGTGAAACAGTAAGTAAAATTAACTTCCAACAGACACTGCAGGGAAATATAAGTTTACGTGGAATATAATATTCTGTGGAAATCTCTTTGAAGTTTTTTATTTTATAAAGTCCATCATTTATATTACAGCAACTAGAGGAAACAGATACATTCTTAAAGGTAAAAAACAGAATTTGTTCCAGGTGTTTCTGCGAATGTTTTCCCTCTGCAAATTTATTTACAAAACAATCCTATTCCCCCTAAAATTGAATACATCTGTAAATAATATTGCACCAAAATAAGAACAGTGCACTTCACCCAGAAACAGCAATGAAATCAGTAGATAACTACTGATTCATGTGATCTTCTCCACTTAAAACACTACACGATGCTGACAACCGAGCAAAGGTACTCTTAGATTTTAGCACCATCCAAAAATAATACCAATTAAAGCGGTATATATACTTTTATCATTAGATCAATATGAGAAACTACTTTATGACAAGATTATTTATTTAAACGCCAGTGCATAACGTCAAGTTTCATGTAAAGCATCTATTCAGAGGTAATTGCTTCAGATGACAACTTTCATCCTTGCCATGTCTTTTATTAAGGCATGTAGTATCCTGTGTTTTGTTTATAATTACAACAGAAAATGGATACTTCTGAGCGTATTGTAAAAGTGTTATTTCCAGACTAATCTTTGTCAAGTGCTTATGGGCATTACATATTTGGTTTGTACATCCCCCACTCAGACTAACAGAAAGCAGCTGTCTCATTAATCTTTAGCAAATAGAAATGAAATGAGCTCCAAGCATTCTAACAAATATGGATGCCCAAATCCTAGAGGGGATTTCAGCTGGTGAATTCCAGTGTCACAGCAGATAAATTTGGTGAGCCTAGAACTTTACTATTTTCTCAGAAATATCACAGAATATTTATCACATTGAAGATCCTGATTTAGTACATCCACACAGGAAAAGTACTATGAAAAGACAAATCAAATGACAAGAAAAATTCCTGTGGGAAAAAAAATAGATTAGGAATAGGAATGTTTTGTGAAAATCCTATGTCCAAATAACAGAAACAAGCAGGGGAAAAAAAACAAACTGAAATGTATTATCTTGCATGTCTGTCTGCAGACTGCAGTGGAAAAGAGGACAAGTTGTACAGGGAAACTGCCAGGCCCAGCTAACTGAAGTGTTTCATGTTCTTAAGACAGGTCAGGTAGAACACCTGAAATTATAACATTCCACATCCCAGCAACCATGATATGGACAGACACCTGTACTGTGGCTCTGACAAGAACGTCCATCCTGTGGACCTCATAAGAAGTCTGTGCAGACTCCAAAGACATGCTGGCGGCAGCAATTTGCAGTCCTTATATAAATAGAAAAAACCCAAAAACATCTGAGGAACGCTAAAGAGAACTTCCAGAGGCCAAATGTAGGTCGTTTGGGAGCTGGGACCTGCATGGCAGCAGTCTTTGTCACATTCCCATTACAGTGTGCAGATTGAGAGAGAAGGGGATGTGCTGAGGCAAAGGTACAATCACAGGCTGAAATAGCAGAGTCAGGAGGAAGAACTGAGACACACCTGGAACTGAGGACACATCAAGGATAGAAAGATTCTGCACAAAAAGCAAAGACCTCATTTGGTATAAGTGATCCATGCCTAAAAACCAAAGAGATGACATGCACAGGATATGGAATAATATTTAACTCACTTAAATACTAAATACAAGAAAAAGATCTTTTTAACATCTGAAGTTGTATTCAAGTAAGGGAAACAAAAAAGAGCATAAGCTATCAAAAAAAAAAAATCAAATCCACACAGAACAAGTAAGAGAAAAAGTCTGGGGAACAACTTTGAGAAAGTATTAAAAAAAAAAAAAAACATTATTCAGAGATTTGTAAGCCAGACAGGGAGCTCGCAGGACTAACAGCTGTTCAGGCTATAAAAGGAGTATTCAAGAAAGATGAGGTCAGAACACAAAAAGAAAATGCTTTTTCTCCATCTGGGTTCATAAAGGAGGAACCTGTAACAGGTGGTTGGGAGGAAGGCAGTGCAAGAAAAATTTTCTAGTAATTTCCAATTAAATTACTAAAAATCAGAATAAACAATACATTTAATGAACAAGAAAATACATTAGAGAGGTGAAGAGCTGAGATGGCTATTTGAAAGAGAAGTAATTTCTCAGCCATCTATTGGTGTTTTCCAAAGAACAAACAAACATGGAAAGGAAAGTAAACTTATACCATATAACTGATTTCCAAATGACATTCATTCCACAAAGTCCTTTGTCAAAGGTTCTTTATAAACCAGGTTGACATGGGATTAGAAGGCAGACCCTCTCATGGAAAGAAAAAATGTGTTTAAACAATACAGAAGGTTTGCAGTAAATGGTCATTATTCACACTAGGAAGAAGTCATTAGTCAAGTCCTGTGCAGGGATCCAGTAGGAGACCAAAGCTGGAAAAAGCAGTGAACAGTGAGAAAACAGACTTTACTGATAATGCTCAGGTAAGTCATGGCTCTGAGGGCTGGACTGGCTATGAAAAACTACATCTTATGATACTTGGTGACAAAATTACAGCTGAAATTCCATGCAAATAAATGTAAAACACAGGAAAAAACATTCCACCTTTATAACCAAAATGATGTGCTGATTATATCAGGAAAATTAATAACTTGGTGTGAGTAAAGAAAAAAAGCAGAGAACAGCATTATGCTACTTTATAAATCAATAATACCACACCACTTTGAAGACTATTTACAGTTATGGCCTCTTGATTTCAGAACGGCCATAGAAGGACTGGGCAACCTGAGAAAAAAAATTGTGTTTCCGTACAAACAGTGACTAGCTAAGAATCACTGAGCGAGTCCTCAGCTACGATTCTATGATTTTTGAAAACATAACTGAGAACTCCAACAGACCTCTAAAATCATGATGAGCATGAAGAAGGTCAGTTGGGCATGACCTCCAGAGCATCCTCTCAGGACAACTACTGGGGGAAACAGAAGACTCCATCAAGCAGCAGTTTCAGAACTAGCAAAAGAAAACTTTCTGCACAGGAATCCTCCAAATTTAAGTTGTAAAAGTGATTCACCAGAAGAAACTACCCTGAGCTCAGGACAGCCTTATTGGAAATGGGATAATATTTTGAAGGTGTATCTCTGCAGTTTGACTGTACTTCCACTTGGTTTTAGGTGTCCAGTGTTGGTCACTGCTGGAAGAGTTAAACCACAGCAGAAGTCAGGGCATGAAGGAACTGGACTATAATGTGATTTCCAATATTTTGCAAGAATTTGAAATAATCAGAGACAGTGAAACAAGTATTACTATCTTTTTACAGATAACATGTTTTTTTCATCATGTGTACCATCACCAAAATGTTACCGTGCAAAAATATTAGAAATAAAAAAAAAAAAACCATGTTGTTCATATTGTATTATACTGCAAAAGTAATTATATTTTTATGCTAAATTTTACTTTGACATGGAATACTATACTCTCCTTTAAAACTTTAAGCATACATACACAATTCTTCTCTATTAGTCCAAACATAATTGACTCAAAATGTATTAAAAATACATTTCTGAAGTACACTTTGATCCAAATATTAAGCTCTAAAGATACATTTTTTGACAGTGCTCTAGAGTTGTATCTAGAGATTTTGTTCAGATGCAAAGGCAGCAATTTATAAAAGTGATGGCAATTAAATAAATTATGTTCTTTATTTAAATAAATTATCAGCCCTGAAAAATTAATTACATCCATCAATGGCAACATGTTTACTTCCGCTATTCAGGAAGAGATGTCAACGTGCATTTTTTATTTCATCCAGATAGAATATGACAAATAAATGAATTCTTTGCCTTTCTTCAGACCACGACATATAAAACCAGGCTGAAGACCTAATCCTACTTCTCTATTTGTTCAGGAATTATCACATTTTCATGACTAAGAAATGGAGGTAATGCAACTAATATGGATGTACCCCATCACAGGATTATTGCTCAACACTGATTCTTATACAACTCACACTCATATTGGTCTGCTTCAGATGGAAAAAAACCCAGGAGAATGCCAAATGCGGTTCTCCCTGTTTTTCCTTTTTATTTACTGAAAAACCAATGATTAATTGATCTGATGCATACTTTGTAAGAGTTAATATAAAACAAAGGTTATTATCCATCTCTGGTAAATCTGATTTTCAAAGATAGCAGCTTACAGTCTTTTAATGTAGATACAGACTTAATAGCTTAATCAAAAGAAATATATTTGTGAAGTAGCCTTTTTAAGTAGTAAAGTTAATTAAAATTCCTTTTTATTTTGTCATTGAAAACCATCAAATTTATTTGCAATGACAGAATTCATGAGGACAAACCGAATAAGTGAAAATGTGTTTGATGTTAGATGTAAACATCAGGGTTTACCTGTAAAATATATGGGTTTTTTAATATTTATTCTATCTTTAGAAGGTTCTGAGGCAATTCTAAGCCATGGGCATGAGGTAGTTGGCAAATCCCTTAATAATTATTTTTCAGAGGTGGTTATAACGCGATGAAGAACATAAAAGTAAACAAACTTGTTTACATAAAATTATAAGACATGGAGAAGATGAGCAATGAGCCAAAAAGAAAGTGACTCAGAGATGTTTACAGCACAGAATTTATGGCAAGTCTTTAGAAAACATGACAAAAATATCCTTTCACTATCACAATTACTCTTAATTTGTGCCATCTGAGTCTACTGCATACTTTGGAAAAAAATGCATGTCATTAAACAAAATTAATGAAATCTTCTATGCACTCAGTTTCTCCTAATTTTCATGTAAATGGTTTCAAAGTGCTCTTGTAAACTGCTAAATGACAGCTTTCACAGCTAATCAATATTTTCTGTTTTATGCTAAAAGGGATTTTTTAAATGCCATTGTCAGTAGACCCACATGTATACAAATATGTCTGTGTATCTTAAATTAACTCCATCTAAAATCTTTTACGGTAACTTCTCATTTCTTTATAAGCAGAGCACAGTCCCCATTGACCTGAAAACTAGAGGTAAACAGTGTGCCAATGTCTCCAAGCAAAATTTAGTACAGCATCTCCGAAAACAAATCAAGCACTAAGTAGAAACAATAATTTATTAGGAGCTATAAATATCTTCCCATTCTATACAAAATGGTTACTTATAACTAAGATTTCCCTGTACTACTGGAAAATACAAGCCAGAAAAAAAATGTACTGATTAAAAATACATTGGGCATGTTTCCCCTTTTAAATAATTTCTCTCTTAGCTCTTTTTCTTAGTCAGTATCATTAGCAATTCTAACACGTTTAGCTAATTACTATGAATCCTTACTTGGTTAAAGTGACTGTACACACCTAATACATCTAATCAGATTGGTTTCCTTTCAGTTGACACGGCAATTTCAATCCCGTTACCCATTAAAAAGAAGTCCACCACATATTCGCATTATTAAAAGAGAACACTATTTAGGACAAATTTCAGAAATAAAGACTCAAACAACTGATTTCTGATTAAATCCATTTATTCCATTTTGGCAAAATAAAAATTAGCTCTGACAGATACATACAAGAAAGTTAAAAACTGCCAGGAATTAGTGAGCTATATTACACTGGAGAGCAGTGTTCCAAAGGAACTAGTGTGCAAACTGTAAACTGGAGAATTACTAAAATATACTTTATACAGTATATCATATGCAATACAGGACTGTTTTCTGTGTTTCAAAGATCATGTTGATGAGTGCCAGCTCATTTCGTTCAAAGTAATTGCAGTGCAATGACCATGCTGTCACTTGCATTATGTGTCTGCGCAGATTTGCAAAACCTGTTTCCATTTCTCCGCACAAGTGGGCAGAGGCATTGCTCTTGGGTCCACAGTCAAGCTCTTGCTTCTGCCTGGACTACACTTTGGAAATTATTCAACAACTGAGAAGAGGAGGCTATGCAGGCTGCATGTCTGCGTGCACACAGTGTCAGGAGACAAACCAAGCGCTGTGGTTGGGCATCAGTAATGCCAATGCCGTCACGGGCAAGGCTTTGGGGCCAGTCAACAAGCCCTCTCCAACAGTCTCCAAGCATTCCTTGAGAATTAACTGGGTCAGGAATGATTTCCAAGACACACTTTTCATGAATTCATCTTTTTACAGAGTAAAAGAGAGGTACTGCTAAGGCCATGGCTGGACCATACCAGCTGGTTGCAGAGTTGAACAGGCACTGGCACTGCTGGATCTCCTTTTGTAGACGCAGCCATGTGTGCCTTGGTTACAGATGGAATCCAAGAGCAAAATATTTATCATCTCTGCTGTACTAAAGTTTCATCTTGATGAGATTAATGTTATAAGACTCTTAAACCCCTGTGAAATGTTTGTTTTATAAAGGAATTTCCTATAAACAAAGTGATTCAGTCTTTCAGGTATTACATATAAATATTAATCACTTAAATCTCTTTCTCTGTAAGGCTGAGATGAGACTACTGATTGCTATTGCAACATTATAAGGCAGAAGGCATGAACTCCTTACTTATCCTAAAGTACTTTTTAAAAACTCAAAGAAAGGAAGCATAACTTTCCAAATAAATGTAATTAGAGTGTTTTGAAGTAAGAATAACAAAATATGACTTTCCCCTTTCTACCCAGCTAAGCCAACCACCTCACTACAACTATGAGCTGCAAAAGCAGACTGAAAAAGCAATCTGGAGTATTTTTCACAACGCATTTTACAAATCCTTGGTAATAAAGTACACTAGCTCATTAAAAATAGCGATTACATGAAATAGAAAACATGCAATTCAGTACAAAACACAAACAGAAGCAAAGACCAAGAATTCTATGGATCAAGTGAATGTTAATTCATGTATTTTGGGGAAAAAAAAGAAGTAATATTTCACACTGTCTGAATGATGCATATCTAACCTACTAGGAATATCTGAATGAATATTTAGATGATTTGGGAAAACTGTGGATGGGTATATTTTGCCTTCCCGTATGTGCTGGTTATAGGCATTCTTGAGATGCTAATAAAGAAGCTTGGAAGCCACAGGATGGGAAATTAAGTTTCTTGTCATGGACTATGCCCAGGCCAAGAGATAAGGAGGAAGATAATGAGAAGAGATGGACTGTCCCATGCCAATATCGAGTGCTTCACTACAGATTTTGAGTTATACAAATCACTTAGGCAAGGAGAAAGCAAGGAGAAGAGCTCTGTTCTGGACTTCCAAGGGAAGAGAGAGACATTTTGGCTGCATCAGAATACCTGTGAGAAGTGCTATAAATCCATAACAGTTAACTGTGGAAAGCATAGACATAAATGTCACAGGCAAATAACTCAGGAACAGCAGCTGCAGACCATCCTGCCAGCAGGGTGCAGGCGGAAGGCTCAGCCCAGCACCCACGAAGATGTTGTAGCTAGTGCAGTCTGCAATGATATCAACCACGAGGCAACAGCCTTCACTGCACACAGTGCTACTCAACTACCCGCCTGAGCTGTCCATTTTGGGGACACCTCACAGCTCAGGATCATGTGTTGCATCCAGTATAAACAACTGCTAGACGCCCTGTGGAAGAAGGTGCTAAGTTAAAAGACCGAGGTGTTGTTTACAGTGGCATTAAAAAAGGTACTTAAAACAAATTATAAAGTAGAGTAGTTAAACTGTGTTTACATTAAGTTTGGACACATTTATTCAAAACTGAATTAACTTCTGAACTAAATAAATATAGAACTAATTAGGACAACAAAATTCATTGCATTTAATTCCCCTAAGAATCCCAGAGCAAACATGCTCCTTTCATGCCAAGAAGTGCAAAAATCTAAAACTTAGCTTTTTTTTTCTTTTTTTAACACAGGGACACCGAACACCTTATAAACCCTTTATGACAGAGATAGGATGTCTCCTATCTCTGTTGAGCAGAGTTGATTATTCTGCAATACTCAGTGACAAATTAGCTGTTATTTCAAAGACAAAATATCACCTTTCCACCAGAGCTAAATGGGAAATTTTTCAGCCAGATGGTATAGGTTTTATGAAGTTATGTTGTGCAACAGAAAATATTTGGGAGAAAATTCATTACAGCAATCACTGCTGCATCAACTGTAGTGCTACTCAGATTCTTTAACATTTCTTTCATATTCACCATATTAATCTCCCCCGAATTCAGAAGCACCAAATATTTTGTTTAAATAAATACTTCTTACTTCAGTGAAACAACATCATTATTGAGATGAAGACACTTTGACATAAGGCTCACATACTGTGAGGATATCAAGCAATATTAATGCAATTTTAAGAAAAAAAAATTATTTGCAGTAGAAAGTCTTAATAAGGAAGCATAGAGAGGTATAGCTATGATAACTTAGGCTTAAAAAATACACCATCTCAATTTCAAACAGCATGTATCCTACTAAGAACCTGATTATCTGTACTGCACTCCTTAAAGAGCATGATTTTCATGACCAAGCATATTATTATAAATGTTTGCTTTCTTTTCTAATAGGGGTCTCATGACACTTAGAGAAAAAATGTTAAACTAGAAATAGGAAGAGATTTGCCCACATGAAAACAGAACCAAAACCTATCAGTAGGCCATATAGAAGGCTTACCATGAAAATGGTTTAAAGAAACAAATTATCTAAGAAGTCTTTTTCTTGTTGCTTGTTAACTGCATTCTACACCACTTTCGGAGATGTAGTTTTTGTTTCAATTCTAATACTTTCTACAATTTTCCTCAAAAGAAGTTGAAAATGGAACCGTTCAAAATAAGTAACTTCTGCTGTATGAGAAATTCCTTTTTTTTTGCTTCTGATTAAAGCAGAAAACATAGTGACACAATTACTAAATTATGAAGTATGATTATAAATTACTACTCAGAGATTTTAAGAATTTTTATTATTTGAAAACTTATTTGAAATCTGGGAGATTTTTGTTTAGGTTTATATTTTTTATTATTTCAAATTATTTTATGATTTCATAAATTTAAATTACATATCTGATGTATTTCCTTAACATACCTTCTTCTCTTCCAAGAAAGGATGTTTCAACCAGTACTTGTTAGAAGCTGTCACAACTTAAATATTACAACAAACATATTTCAACTACAGTTTTGTTTCATGTTCTAAGACAATAGTAATGCACCGATACCAATGATTTAATATGTTTAAAATGCAATTATGAAATTAATTAGAAATATTTTTCAATATTTTAAAAAAGCAATCTAAATAGACTCCAAAATATGAGAACTACTTTTTAGCAATTATCTAGTGCATCATTGGCATCACTGTTGATGATACCAAACTGGGAGGTGTAGTTGACTCTCCTGAGGGACAAGAGGCCTTGCAAAGGGATCTAAACAGATTGTGGCATTGGGATATGATTAATGGGATGAAATTTTAAAAAGTCGAAATGCCGGATTCTGCACCTGGAATGGAGTAATGCCTGGCACAAACATAAACTGGGAGAGGAGTGCCTGGAAAACAGCCCTGCGGAAAAGGATCTGTGAGTGCTGTTCAGCAGCAAGCTCAGCATGTGTCAGCACTGTGTGCCTGGGCTACCAGGAGGGCAAACCCATCCCCCGGCGAATCAAACGCAGTATAACCAGCTGGTCAGGGGAAGTCACTATCCTGCTGTACTCAGCATTGGTGCAGCCTCACCTGGAAAACTGTGTGCAGTTCTGGGTCCTACAGTTTAAGAAGGATGTGAAGATTCTTGAATGAGTCCAGAGGGCAACAAAACTGGTGAAAGAGCTGGAAGCAATGTCCTGTGAGGAGCAGCTGAGGAATTCGGGCTTGTCTAGTTTGGAGGAAAGGAGGCTGAAGGGTGACCTCAGTGCTCTCTACAGCTTCCAGATGAGGGGAAGTGGAGAGGGAGGTGCTGAGTTCTTCTCCCTGGTATCCAGTGACAGGATAAGTGGGAGTGATTCAAAGGTGTGCCAGGGGAAGTTTAGACTGGACGTAATTTCTTTATCAAGAGGGTGGTGAGACACAGGAAACAGGCTTCCTAGAGAGGTGGTCGATGCCCCAAGCCTGTCACTGTTTAAGAGACATTTGGACAACTCCCTTAACAACATGCTTCAGCTTTTTGGTCAGTGCTGAATTGGTGAAAGCAGTAAAAAAATTAAAGAATAAAGGGAGTTAGAGTACAAGTTGAAAGATAATCAATGCAGACAAATTTTCTTCCCTAAAGATGGGTCTGGGAAAAAAAACCCCACAAATCAAACCTGCTAATTATCTTCTCTCTTTGCAATTATAATTTTGTTTTTATTACAAAGGAGAACATTCTTTTTTTTTTTATTTTGACTTTTGTCTTTCACTTCCACATTTTCTAAGTTTTCAGGTTCTGTGAGAAAAACATTTGGCTTTGATTTCCATGCTCGCTACACCCTGCACAAATTTCTAGTCCTCAATAAATTCCTGAGTCTCAAAATTTTTTCTGACAATTGGTTCCTGAGGACACTCAAGGACAGCTTATAAGGAAAATTACCAACATGGATATTTCTTGACCTTTTGCCATTCCTTGACTTCTGAGCCTTTACAGCTCCAAGTCTCTGCCCATCACTGCACTGTTTCAGGCAACCTGACACATTGATAAAACTTTGAAGGAAAAAAAGAGGTTTCATTGAAACATCTCTTCTCTGTGAAAAAGATATTTTTTTCTGAATAAAAAGAGGTTTGAAACACAGCAAACAGTTTTAGTGACGGATGCTCAGAGACATCAGTGCTTTTTCAGATGATTAGGCAGAAACATTAAGTCACTTCTGCAAGACCATTTCCTCCGTACAGTTATTAGTAAAGAACTGGAGAATGAAACCAAGCTTAAAAGGTAGAGCAGAGAAAGGGTCACTAATAACTCGAATAACTCAAACAGTCAAGTGACAGAAGACAACTAACATCACAGCATAGGTTTTTATTTTTTATGATTAAGAAAAATCAAAACAAAATTATCGCTCTTCCAGCAACATGTTTAATGCCCCCAAACACAACAAAGTCAAAAGGTGTTGCAGAAGCTTGATGCCTCAAAGCATCAGATCCCTCTTCTGAAAACTGTTCCAGTAAAATATTTTCCTGTTTGGGACAGTGAAAGTTGTTCAGGTCAAAAACAAGTCAGGGAACATTTGACAGCTTAACAGTATGGTCACTTTGGCTCAAGTGGCTGGCAATATCCTCTAGCACTTACTCATATAACAGGCTAGACCTGGCCAAAGGGACAATCCTTACTGTTGTGGCTTAAATGAATCTTTAAGTTATTCCAATGTCCACTGGCTAGGGATGATGAAGGACCAAAGTCAAGATGAAGTACAGTACTTAAAAAAAAAATTCCTGCTTAACCTTTGCTGAAATTAATCAAAATACTGCTAAGAATGTAGATAATTTTTTTTTTAAATAAGAGATTTTAATTACAGTGTGAGTTTATTATATAAACATACAGACATATAACACTGAGAGTTTTGATAATAATTTTGCTCTACAAAATTCTGTTATTCCCAAATTAGGCAGCTTCTTCCCTTACCATAACAACAATTTTCTCCTCATTTCCAGAAGCTGTCACCTTCAAAAAAGACACTAATGTAGACACGATTAAAGATGGAAGAGATACCCAGTAACTTTAAGTAAGAGTCTGCAAGTGATAGCAAATAAGTCCAGCATAATCGTGTGCTCAAACATGCGCATATCCCAAGATCCTTCATTCAAAGAAAACTGGACAGTTGATAATAAAATTTAGGAGAAACAATTAATCTTTTAGAAATCAAAGGATACTAGAGTTTTCTTTAATATGGGCTCAGTAGCTTTTTCCTCATGTCATCAAGAAACATCCAGGCAAACTTTATGTCTCTATTTTAAAGCCACATTTGTTTGATGTGTTCACAAAGAAATTAATTTCAGGTCTGAAGTATTGCATAACCTGATAGTAACTGCTCTTAATATCAGCTCAAAATACATGTGGTATAGTATGCATTAAAAACACATTTGGTAGATTTTGATTAATGACTATTTTTATGCCTATTATGAACTTACCTTTTCTTAAACTCTAAAAATATTCCATCACCTCTTCTTCTGACTGACCTATGTACTAATCTTACTATGCGGCTAATGGATCTCACGTTTCCATGACATAAAGTTCAGTTAAAAAACCAAAACACATCTTCCTAAAAAACTGACAAGAAAGCCAGAGAACTAACAACTCAATGCAGAACACTTTTTCAAAAAATAAACATATTAGATATTTACTGCTTGAGAGACATGTTTTAAATGTATAACTAAGTACTCCACAATTACAGAAGTACAGCATAAAAAAAAAAAAGCTGTTAGTACCTCTTCAGCCAACACAGATGTCAAGATTTTGAGAGAAAAATATATGTGTGCACTCTTATAAATTAATAGCAATCAACAAAAGCAAAGAATGTAGTCAGGCAGGTTTTCATTTCAATGTTCTTTTGACAAAAGTTTGGGTTTTCCAGTAGAAAATGGTTTAGGTTTATTTCCAAATAGAGTAAAAAAGAGTTGTCTCTGCCAATTAGGCAATATGAGTGATGGACAGTCACTCACACATAGTCCTAGAAACATTCACCAGTTGTGCAAAAACCCTCATGCTAATAACTGGAATAATCTCCGTAAAAAATAACCATGTTAAGAAAACCTTCTGAAGTTGATCTACTGACTGCCATGCAGACGGAAATAGTTCTGCTCTTATTCATTAAAAACTGTATGGTAATGTCTCAGTAACTATAAACAGAATTCTTGTAAAATATTCACCTGCCATTTGGAACTCTTCTATGACCAACCAGATAGGCATATGGAGAGTTCCTCACAATTCAGCTATAAAAAACAGTCATTTAGATGTCATTAAATAAAATATATTGATAAGTGAATGACTGCAAAAAGCATATATTGTGGCTAGTTAGGAGTGCAGTCATCTTTTTCTAGCTGGAAACAATTGTGCTTTGTTTACTTCATTTTTTAATCATCATGAATTTCACAAAAGTTCTCTTTAAAAGAATATCAGAGGGTAGTAAGCAAGTGATAATCATCAGAATTATGTACTTTTTTCTGAAAACACCAAAATAATTAAAACATGTTCATAAAATTTTTGTTGCTAGGAATCTGAAACAAGCAAAAAGAAGAAGAATCTGCAGTAATGAGAACAAAAAAAGCCACCGTTAACTGGCCTGTTAAATTGAACCTAAAAGGTATAATTCTGACAGGTAGTACCCTTTGCTACACTGTCATTATGGTGATGCTCAAACAAAGTGCTGATTGCATGGCTCTGCACTAGCAGTGTCACTGTACACTCACTATGTGTATGAGGATCATTATGGCTAAGAGGAAATCCTATCTTCATCAGCTGGAAAAGAAATTACTGATATGGCAGGTCACTACTAACTACAGTAGGAGTACTTTTATGCTGCTGAAATTCGACAGAGAAACCAACACAGTTCAGTGAGAAAGTCTCTGCTATATTGTGAATTAATAACCTACAAGAAACTATTTTCAATACTTCACAACATCTGAAAATTTACTCTGAAATTAATTTTTAAACATACAATACAACAATACATAATGCGCAACTCAAACTTGACAGTTCTACACTATTTTTACTGTTCTACGACAGTAAAATTAAGCCTTAATATTAAGCATAGTCACAGACTTCTCTGTGGTAAGGTAGAGAAAGAAAGCTGATATGAACTTAAAGCATGATGGCTCTACTAACAAGTTGTCTACAGAACTCAAAAAAGCACAGCAAAATAACTGAGCTCTTTGCTTAGACATTAAAGAGAAACCACTTGAATGAGTCAGAATCAATACTGAAACATTAATTTTTCTCATTATGTTCTAGCTGCAATAACCAACCAAATAATTAATTCTTGGTGTACCGACCCATGAAAGAAAAACTATTGTTTTAAATCACAGAATCATTAAGGTTGGAAAACATCTCTAAGATCATCAAGTCCTACTGTTAATCCAGCACTGCCATGTCCACCACTAAACCATGCCCCTAAGTGCCACAACCACATGCCTTTTGAACACTTTCAGGGATGGTGACACAACCACTTCCCTGGGTAGCCTGTTCCAATATCTGACAACCCTTGCTGTGAAGAAGTTTTCCTAATATTCAATGTAAACTTCCACTGGTGCAACTTGAGGCCATTTTCTCTCATGCTGTCACTTGTTAGCTGGGAGAAGAGATTGACCTCCACATCACTACAACCTCCTTTGAGGTAGTTGTGGAGAGCGATAAGGTCTCCCCTAAGCCTCTTCTTCTCCAGGCGAAACAACCCCAGCTCCTCTTCTTCTCTAGCTCACCCACTCCTCCTAAGACTTGTGCTCCAGACCTTTCACCAGGTGTTTCCATTTGTTCTACTGGCACTCAGGGCACAATGTTGTTTATCTCAGCTGACACCAGTGTGGAGTTACAGGGGTGTTGTGCATTCAAGCTGACCTTGAAGAATATCTTCCTTGCAGCTGAACCAAACAAACTACTCAAGGGATGGTTTTGTTCTTTGTTAGTATTTTGGTTTTAGGGTTTTTTTTAAATTTGCAGTGATTTTGAACAGCTGGGAGGGGGGTTTCTAATAAATGCAGGTACTATTCTTTGTGCACATTTTAGTTCTCTGATGGCTGACCATCAAATGGCAAGACAGTGATACTGTAATAAAATTCCATACAGAACACTACCAGAATTTAATGCACAAATAAATTTGATTGTTGATGCAATCCACATGATAAGAAAGAGCAACTGTATTTAACTGATTAGCATTACCAGTTTGCAAAAATGTTACTGTGATTTTTTTTTCAGTCCAAATAATTTTCTAAGAGCAATCCATTAAGAGGTATCTGCCAATTTTCATATCAATATGACATGAATATTACTCTTGTAATGCATATACCATCAGCATTGTAATGTCCTTAAAATAATATTTGAATATGTACATGTCTTGAATCAAGGCTTTTTATTCTTTTTCAAAAAAGTAAAGACAAGCTTTTATTTTCAGTTACTTTGAATCAGAAATTGTGGGACTATGTGACTTAAATGTCATTAATGATATAAACAACAGAACTTGACATTTTGAATTTATCAATATATAGAATAGGGGGATTTTGCACTGAATTAGCTTCTTGCACTGAAAACTAAATTTGGTATTGTAAGAAAACAGAGATTAATATACTAATGCCACACCACGTTCCCATATTTCTCATAGTGATTGTGCACATATCTAAGAAGGAGCAAACGGACTTCATAGGTTTTTAGGTTAGATTCTATGCAAAATACTAAAGATGGTGTGTTTAGGATTGTTACTGTCAAAAATATTTGTCACATTGTTTTTATACGTGACCTCAGAGTACTAGAGAAATCTACTTCTGTTGAAAGTGTGAAATAAGGCTGGCATTCCTTCAGTTACTTCTATGACCGCAGACCTGAGTGGAATTGGTTTGCCTCATCACAGGCAGTTGATACCATAGCAGATGCTCCAGCCATTTTTTCAGATCTGACACGCAAAACTGATCTAATGGTGAAGATGCCTGACCTTCTGAAGAGGCATCCCCAGGCCAGTCAGGATGCCCAGTTGTAAGTGTCTGTAGATATCTGTGCTCAAGCATCTTGATCTTATGTCCTCACCAATTCCTATAATCAAGATTCCACCAGATTAGCTATTTGTTAGCTATTAACTGCTAATTGCTTTCAAATGATGGTGTCCTTGTATGTGGCAATATTATTTTGTCAGAATCTGGCAGTGGTACACAAGACCACTAGAAATTGTCATTCTGCTGAGGTAGAATTAAATCCTTCTTGTTAAGTCTCTGCAAAAAAAGGGCTAGACATTTCTGTAAGAGGTACACACTGAGGCACTGCTGAGACAGATGAGGAATTCAGCTGCCTAAATTGACTTTGTCCTTGTTTCTTTTCAACTTGCTCTATTGCCTGACTGGTGTCAGCTGAGATAAACAACATTATGCCCCGAGTGCCAGTAGAACAAATGAAAACACCTCAAAAGAAAGATAACACTTGAATTCTTCCTATTAAAATATCTTTTTAGTAAGCCATGTTACTTGATTGTTGTGCTAATTCCTTTGTTTTTCTTTTTTTCTATACCCAGGGGAAATTTCAGATTTGTGATAACCCATTTTTAAATACTACGTTGCCTTGTTATTCTATCCAAATTACATTAAAATCAGTTTCAGTGCAAAGTCTTCCAAAGATGCTTAATTATGAACATGTAGGGATCACCTCTACTATTTCTTTACAACCAATCTGCTTTCCAAATTTTTTTCCTCTATCATCTGCACAGAGTTACCTACAGAGTTAACAGCAGGTAGCAAAAAATTGACAAGATGAAGAATGCATTTGCTAACAGGGAATTTACATACTCCTAGCTCATGCATCATCACAGCTTACACAGGTTTTAATGACTCCGCTGAACTGACAAGATGAGGATGCTCCCACTCTGTGGGACTAATCAGAACCAGTAAAATGCTTCAGTAACCAAAATTGCACTGAAAGTTGCATAATTGGTTATCTTGCCTTAAAGACAAATGGGGATAGCGGCGGTTCATTTAGTTTCTCTCAATTATACCATCCCCTGAAACAAATCCTGTTAAGAAGGCAGCAAAGGCATGAGGAATTAAAAGGAAAACAACAGGAAAACAATCTCAGTGGAAAAGAGATCTAAAGTTTATACAGCTGGACTGAATATTGCATAGGACTAAATATTATGTAGAAATGTCCTGTTGCTGCATTCATCCTTCTGTATTGACAAGGGATCATTATACAAAATGGAAATTTCTATGAAATGACAGAATTTGACACACTACTTATCAGTAGATCTTTCTAGGTTCAAAATTGAATGAGGACAGTTTATTCTTGCTACATCAGTTGAGTGTATCAAGTGCTGAAAATTATATCTTTATTTCTCCAAAATGAAAGTATATCCCATCTGGTATAATCAAGAAGGGAATAAAAAGTATGTCAAGCTAGAAGAGGTTCCTAAAAATATATTAAAAAAAAGATATTACTTTCAAGGTTAGTAACTGCTCAGTGGATTAGTCTGCTTGGGAAAAAATTATTTTAGCAGGCTTAAAAAGCAGGGATCACAAGCTGTGACACCAAGAGTCATGAAACTGCTCAGAGGATGGGAAATTCATGTTAATGGCTTCTATCTACTAAGTATAATATTTCTATAGTCACATCATCATTTTCTCTTTGATTTCCCCTGCTTAGAAAGGCAGGAACTTTTTAAGTCCCAAAATCTTTTTGGACACCGAACTGGATAGGTAATTTTTGGCTGACCTCAGTTTCAGAGGGCGTATAGACTGAACCCATTCAGGTGCATCTTGACATCAGTGGAAATTGCAGGTGCAGTTCAGAAGTGGCATATGGACCCTCATTATTTCCACAAAAATGCTGCTACTGCAACAATAAATCTTTAAAAGACATTGTTTGAGGTCTTATTGATGTCTATAAATTTGTAAGATTTGATTGAAAAAAAATATACTACTGCTCTGGTCTCCAACCCCCAAATTACTTCCCATTGAAGCAATACAGTGATTTCTTTTCCCAGAACTATAAAAACTTACAAGCAATAGATCATACTAAAATCTTGTACAGAAATTTTAAAACCTTTTTTTTTCTTTCTAATGCTTAAAGAATCAATACTAAATGTTGTCCCCTCTCCCTGGGAGAGCCTTGTTTATCTGCCAAAGAACACTTGTTTAATCCTTACAGAATTAAAAGGGGAAAAAAATTAAGGAGAGAAAAAAGGGAAAAATCTAGACTTAAAAAATGGAGAAGTAAGTAGAACAACTTGACATCATACTCCCCTCATTCTGACATTGTCATGTATTAAGATGCCTTTGGGTAATACTAAAAGGATTCAGTTTTTATCCACATTTCCCTAAACAAACTGGTCTAGTTAGGTTGCAGAAAAATAGTTCTTAAGTGATCTATCAGACTCTGAGGTGTATTCTGCAGTGACAACACAGATATCTGGTACTTTCCTCCTGTTTATGTGCAACTCACTTGGACAGCAAATCTTGAGATGCCAGAAAAAGTATCCCTCTGAACTTGAAATGAGAAGGTGCAGCCATAGTATATCACTCTGCAATATGAAAATATTTTTGTAACAATTTAAGATCAGAAGTGCATTAGAGAAACTGATATACAGAAAACACACATTCACTGCACGTACTATACTACCTAGATGAATATAAAATTAAGTCAATACAAATAAAGAAGTAATAAAATAAAATACCTACTATCATTGTGGCCAATATCTAACAGCATAACACACATTTAGCATTTTGATTCTTTTGATTTGATGAATATTCAACAATAAAGCAGCAGTTATTCCCATGGAAAAAAATAGATCACCACCACAGAAAATCAGGTAAGTCAATACCATCTTGTATATTTATGAAACAGGCAGATTTAACAACTGTATCCTTATATAAGCTTATGCTATTTACATTTGATAATGCTTTGCATAGTTTTTTTTTAAATAATGTTCCACTAATAATCCTGAAGAAAAATATTTAAAAACATATTTAACTACCAATTATTTGCATAGTTAGGTGCATGTAGGTTTTTCTTTTCCCACTGTTTATTTAATTTCCTGTGTTTTAAGTGAACAAATGTCAGTTACACATGTACTGATAATGTAGATCTTCTTCTAAGGTATGTATGAAGTCAGTTGTTTCAAGTAGCCTGTTAGCACTGACATATGTAGTGGAGACACACAGGTACTGCCTACAAGCAACAGACTGATGCTTGGAGCAAGTCATCCTCATTACATCCATATGCTTGGCTGAAAGAATTACTATGTCTTCATGTGCTATCTGATACAGCAGGAATAGGCCAACAAGAAAGTACGATTTCTTGTGAAGAAAAAAGAAGGTTCCGAACATGTAAGAACTCCAAGGATGTGATGTATGGGATATCACTGTAATAGTCATGCTGGCTTCTGTCTGCAGGCCCTAATGCAGCACTACCCTATGAACAGTTTGACTGGAAATATTCAAAATAACAATTTCACAAGGGTTATGTTTACCTATAGTTTTTAGTATCTTTTTAAAAAGTAAAGTTAAATTTTGAAGAAAATTATGTCAAAAAGACATACTAATAAGGAGTACTTTACTTCTATTTCTAATTTATGCAGTTTACATTGCATATGAGTGGGAGGCAGACTTTTTAATAATTCAGTGGTGACAAGCCTCTGCATGAAGAGAAAGATTGGTGATGTGAGGAACTAACAAGAAGGAAAGAACACATGCATCTCTCATGGTCTGAGAATGGCAAACCCAGTGATAGATGGAGTACAGGAGTCCATTAAAGTGTTGCACGGACAGTACTCCCGAAAATGACAAAGATAGTTCCTTAACAGAGAATTCCTAAAATACTACAGTGAACAACACTGAAGCAGAGTCATAAGAAAAGATACATATTGTATGACTATCAGTATATGCACAAATGCACAGCTATATCCATGGACTAGTAAATTCTTTACACTGTAATTTTCCACATGTAGCTCAATAACCAAAACCACACACAGAAGCTGCAATATTACTATACATAGGAATCCCTGAACTATCCATTTTCCCTTCCTCTTACAATACATTATTAAAGTATTAAAATAAAAAATCCATTTTTTTTTTCATTTCCATAAAGAGAAACGTGGACCTGAAAAGAATGAATATGTCCATATATAGATCATACACAGAAATGCTACGTATATACAGTCAGGACAAAATACTACATATAGACAAGAATCCATATAATCTGCTGTTATGCAAACACATAAATTAAGGGTTAGGTATTACAGAGAGACAAAATGGTCTATCTGAAATACACAGGTGGGAAGACAAGAGTCTGTGAAGGATAACCAACTAAAGGATGGACAAAACAACACATAATCAGGTGTCTGCTATATTACGAACACAGAGAGTAAAAGGGCAACACCTGTTACACAGTCTGGCTTCTATAATGTTTTACAACTAGCAAGAAGCCAAGAGAAAAACTGTGCCCTTGATATTACTGGGACTGCATCTGCTGATTATTTGGCACTTCATATGCAAGGCATGGCTTTAAGACTGTGCATTTCACACAAGTAATTTGCTATGCACAGGTACAGGCAGGTATAATATTTCCAAACATATCTGAAGAAGCGTGGATTGAATTCCCTTTAAACCAACAGAAACTTATGCACAGATCACATCAGGCACCTAAAAACCCATGAGAACTACCTTTAGCCACCTAACAGCTTGGAAAACCAGTCATACCTGGTAGCTACTTTACAGCAAGCATATCAGCAAACACCTATCGGAACTGCACTAAGGGATGCTAAGCAACAGTACAGAAAGGCCTGCAAAGAGAGAGAGAGTCTTGCAGTGGTTAATGTTCAGCTATGTTATTGTTGAGAGGAATATTGGTGCTTTGGTTTGTGTGTCCTGTAACTCAGGACAGCTAATAAAAACGTAATTCATTATGTATTACTCATTATATATAATTTATAATTTCACCTCCTGTTGAGTCCCAGTTTATGGTCTTAAAAATTGCTTTCATAGCTTGTCTTACTAGGCAGATAACTGGCACTAGCAGTGGAAAATGGTAGGTGAAGATTTACTGCTGTTCCCACACAGATGCAGAGCTGTGACTGCCTCCTCGTGTGTGCTACGAGACAGTCACCTGTGCTGCTTCCCCTTGTCAAAATTCATTCAGGTCTGATGCTTACAGCTACCTCTACACAGAGGCAGTGATGAGCTCAGGGGAGAAAAAAGGTGACTTTCAGTTCCAGATTTCTCTAACCGGTGATATGAAAATATGTGAGGAGTTTTCATAGTCACACAGAATTGAGAAAGACCATATGGATCACTGAGTTCGAATGCAGACTTATATGGTAGCCCACAAAGTATCTCCTTCTACTATACACAAAAAGACACAAAACAGTTACCAACATCTCATGATACATTTAAGTCCTAGTAGAAAAGACCAAGAGACAGAAACCAAAGGCAAAAGAAAACAGCAGAGCTTAGAAAAATAGAACCATTAGAAAAACCTTCCAAAATATTTTAAAAGCATCATGGAAATGATGATGCCAGCCCTGCTGTAATTCATTTTAGCTCTCCATTTTGTACTAAATCTGTTTTCAGCTCTAAATGCTGAAGTCTGCCACCCTGTCATACATATTGACAACTCCCATCTTACAGTATTCTGAGAGACTGAAATACTAATGGTTAATGACTCAAATAATCTGCCATTTGCAAAAGCAGCAGGTGCTTTGGTGATGATGTGCAAGGTAACAGCCCAGGTGCAGAGGGGGTGAGCACCCACCACTGGAGGCTACAAGACAGGTTTTGAGCAAAATAAGGGAAGAGGCCTATAAGAAGCAAATCCTATGGAGGTAGGACAGTGCTTTTTATCATGCCAATGTCCTCCCTTACACAAGTGGCTCAGGCGTGAAAACTGCCCCCCCAAAAACATCAAAGACCCCCGAAGTGCCCCCAGACTCATTTCTGGGGCTTTCCACCAAAGGACTGCACGCGATCCATAATGTTGTAACACATCCACAGTGTTGCATCACAGAGTGTAAAACTCTCTCCCCCCACCACAGACTTACCTGGGCGTTCCCATGTAAACCTAAGCATATACTGTCTTAGTGCTCTCAGCTAAGTGATAAATCCCTCCCCATGTACTCTGGTTATACATGCCAACATGCTGTGTTGATTCTAGAGAATAAATACCATGATAATGATCATTTATACTATTATACATTATTTGAAAATACTGTTTCTATATCCTTGATGCAGAGTCCTTGTATACTTTCTGTAAATTGCATGAGCACATCTGATGTTGCATATCAAGTACATATAGTTAGCTTAAATTGGTTCTGGGCCATGGGATTAACTATTATTCACATAAGCACTACCATATGCATACTCCTTAACTATAGATTAAGAAATTACATTCCCCATATGCACACACAGTCATTTGTAAAGTATTAAATATAGAAGCTAGAGACCAACATTTAGGCTTACACACAAGTTAACTGCATTTTTTACTTTCTTGACTTATTTATTCAGTATAATTACTACGCATTTCCTCAAAACATTAACAGGAGATGACTCACTCTTACAAGAATGATAAATACAATGTATGTGACTCTATCACCTCATGATTAATAGGGTCTTTTTTATTCATGAAGTCAGATGTCAGACTCAGCTGAAAAATGTGTATCATCTTATATGTATTTATTCCAAAACCTAGTAAAATTGCTTTACACTGCTGCAGATGGATACAGTAACAACCACTTTTCACTGTTTTTCGAATTAACACAAGATGTATGTCAAATGATGACCTTAAACTTTCTGTGCTGGAAATTTCATTTAAAACTTGACAAATACACTAGATACCAGAATAACATAGTAATAACAATTCACATGAAATCTACTACATCTTCTAACCACACTCCTAAAAAAAACCCTTAAAGCTTCGAAATAACCATGGGCCTTCTGTTGCCTCAAAAGAAAAACTGCACAATTCTTTTTTGTTTTCTCAACACCTTTTAATTTTTTTTATTTCCTTTTAATTTAAGACTAAGTTAGTTGAGAATAATTATTGGAAGCACCGTTACTGCTATTATTCTGTAAGTTTCAGAGAATATCCCCCTTGTTATCCAGGAGCAGCTCCCCACCAAAACAGAGTACCTCATTCTCCCTGTCAGTCCTACAACAGAATAATGACTGTTACTGAAACATTATAATTGAAAATTGCCTAAAAATAAAAAGAGAAAGTCAATAGTCAATATCACAATATCTCCTGAGCCCTATACTTGCTGGTTTTCATTGTAAGCCATTATGCTGGTTGATAAACCAACTTTAACTTAGCTCATTTCTTGAATAATTAACAGACTACAGAGGCCATGAAATGCAAAAATAAAGAGTAGTTGCACATTAGCGATTCAAATTCTATATAATTTCACCATTCAAGCCCTGAATAGAATATTGATAACACCACACAGTAAGTGAGGAAGCAGCAATTAGGTCTCAAACTAACTTCCAGAACTTTATTGTATAATTTTTTCAGTTTATACATCTATGGCTAAACACCACCTTTACAACAGCATACACTGAGAGCAGTTAAACTAGCATACTGGGGGAAAAAACCCCCAAACTGTTTGAAACTGAAGCTTGACCCTAAGCAACACTGAAGACACTACTGCCAGAGTACTAAAGAATTTTTGACATAGCAGCTTAACAGAAGTTAACAGTGACTCCCAAAGAAGACCAAGACCAAGTATGAGGGCTGCCAATGCAATGGCACAGTAACTTGAATTAAAGATGACCTCTACAACTCTCTTTAGTCTGTTCCAAGCCTTGGTTGTAGCAGTCATAATACAGCTCAGATGTCTTTCTTAAATGCATGAACTATTCAGCTTGTTCTGCACCCCAGCAGTACATCCCCATCATCCTAGATCAGGAAATTAGCCTGTAAGCAAAACTGACTCTTATTTTCTCACTGTCACAAGAAAAAAACATATATATGCCTTTTTTGGGGGATGACTGGGAACTGATAGTGATCCAGCTTTTTAGACATAGGGATATTAAGTTTACAATAATAAGTTAAAAGCATATTTCCTTTAGAAAAAAAAACTATCTTGTCATAAAAGCCTAATGTTACCTTAATTTTTTTTGTACAGGATAGTACTAGATATGAACAAACTAGTTTTCTTCTGATTATCTGTCTGGCAGTTCGTGCAATCTTTGCATGCTGTCTCTATGCAACAAAAATCTTTTCCACGCTTTTGATGCTGAAATTAGCCATATTTTGTCAGTTGGTATGTCATGTGAATTGTTCATCTTCCAGGCTTGTTCTATCTGTGTGCATATGTGCATTCTTTATGCAAGAAACATTTGGTTTTCAGTATCACTTATCCCATAGTAACTTACTTTAATGTTTCCTGTCTAGTGAAAAAAACCAAAATGGTGCTTTTAGGAAACCTATTTACATATGAACATTTAGGATTAAATTAATTGCCCTGGAAGAGCCTGTTTCTCATTCTTTAAGCAATCTTCTAGTCTTCCACAAATGAGGGAGCATTTTAACCCAAATCATCTACAACCAACACAAGTGCTCTCAGTAAAAAGGTGTGCCTCCCTCTGAAATTGTACACCATACAGTCTTGTGTACATATCAGTTGTATCCCACCCCACATGTGGGTTTTGGGGGAATGTAAGAGATACAGTTGAGTTGGAATCATTTCTAGGAGGACCCACTCTCTCCTCTTCCTTCCCTCTCTGACTGGAGTGAAGTGACTTGTCCCACTGTTGTTTCAGCACTACCTTTAGCCAAACTTGAGAAGCATGAAAGGGTAATACATCTGCAGAATATTTTACATTTTCCAAAATGCACTTCAATGATTGATCACTTTGTTCAGTGATAAATTTGAAGTCAAACTGTTATCTCAAAACTGACTTCTGAATCTCCTTCCCCAGAACACAGCTATCATCCTTTGTGGTACCAGTTCATCCATCCCTCGAGATCCCATCTGCAGAAGAAAGCTCAAATGCACAGACACCTCCTGTTACTAGCATTCATTTTCTTGTCATTTTCTTGTGTTTTGAGATAACAGCACCCCTAATACATCAGAAATGCAAATAAAAAAAGTTGTATTATTTTAAAATATTCTTGTTTCTTCATTGCACTGAATATTCACTATTAAAAGTGATTTGTTTGGCAGTTTTCTCTTGCCAGCTATTATATGAAAGGAACCAAGTCTCTGCAAATAGCTCTTCTTATACTGGTATCACTTTTATTAATTCCTCTCTCTGTTCTGAATGCTACTTTTTGATAGTGGTAGAAAACAATTTTTTTTTCCACTTTTCTTGATTTCTTTGGCTTATATGCTGGGCCTTTGTATAGTCTAAAACCCTAGTAACATTACCCTGTAACTGAGAGTATCTCTACACCTGTGAGCACATCCCACCTAAATCACCTCTAAATCCAGTACTTGCATACTGCTAACAGTGAAGATGTAAAAGCGCTGAAGCTACTCAACCCACTCAGAAATCTAAGCCTTTGGTCTTCTTAGTGAACTCAGAGTTACTGCAACTAGATTACAAAGTAGGAGAAAAAAAAAAGGAAAACTTGCTAAAAACCTCAACAAGCCAATTTAAAGACAGCTGGTATATTTTAATGGGCTGCAGCAAAATACCATTAGAATGTCTTCTATTTGTACCTCTCTAGGCAACCTGGTCTGAGGCTTCACTGCCTTCGTGCTGACGAAGTTTCTCCTTCTATTCAGTCTGAATATTTCCTGTTTCAAGCTACACCTGCTGTCTCTTATTCCACCAGCATGCACCACTCATGAAGTGTCTCCTCAACACCTTCCCTGCAGACATTAGGGAAGCTGCTCTTTGGTCTCCTGAAGACAACTCTTCTCCTGACTTATTCAGTCCAGCTCCCTCAGCCTCTCCACATAGAGCAAGTACTCCAGCCCCAAGTGATCCTTGTGGCCCTCCTCTGAAATTGTTTCTCTGTGTCTTCCTTGTATTTGGAGAATTAAAACTGGAGACAGGCATGTAGGGAATCATTTTCTACTGGCAGCAGATGAACACACTGGCTGCCCCATCATCATTTCTTTCCCACCTTACATATCCCTTATCTTGAATGTGAAGAATTCTTGGCATTTTCACACTAAAGCACACTGAGTCAACTTGCTAACTAAGCAGACAAATTCAGCTATGTGCACCTAGCTCTGCCCCTGCAGATAAAACTGACTCCATGTAGTTGGTCTGTGAGCCTACCAAAACACATCCTTGCAGAGATGTGGAGCATTCTGGTGATCTGCTTCTGGTGAAAAAAAAACAAACAAACAAACAGAATTTTCTCTCTTCATTGAGGGAACCATCAAGAGAGGATTTGCTGAGGTTCCCTCTTCCCTATATCTCTTCCTTCAGGTATATCCATGACAGAACATATTTTCTGTCCCCATTATCCTGCTCTTTTCTCTGTAAAGAAATCCTTAAAAAAAAAAATAAAGGCACAAGACAGAGAAAATATCTGAAAACTTGAAAGCTTTATTTTCCATCATCTCTTCCCTCTAATGATACTCTGAACAACATCATGTTAAGTGCTCTGAAAGTCATCTTGCCTTTTTATGCTCGTATGATTTTGGCAATCTCAAAAAAATGTGACAAATGCAATAATTCCTGAAAGAAATAAACCATATCTTCTTGCACAGGCTGAAAAAATACCAAAACATGGTTTGTACTAGCACTAAGCTAATTACAGTGACACCACTCATACCTCTACAGTTCTGTTACTGTCAGAGCTTACATTACAAACCACCGATTCCAAGGGTTTATAACTGTCTGTATGAGTTGGCTACTCTCACAGGAGCACACAACACTATTGTTGATGGCTTCATTAGCCATGGTTTCCTAAAAACGGCTTAAATTTCACTTTGAAATTTTTATCTCCCTTGTCCGTTACATGGTTTAAATCACAATCAAACCGTGGCTAAAGTAAGACAACAAAGTAAGACAAAACCCATCCAAAATAAGATTTATATGCTTGGACTTCAAAATGTGTATTTTGCAAAGTTTGGAGACGAGTCGCTGTATATAATAATCAACTTCAGCATCTTCCCACCCAGACATTAGAGTTTTCTGGAAATCTAAATACTACAAATACCGAGTACGAAGAAAGTTTTATAAACCCTAGATGTCAAGTAACATTTTGGTAAGAAAGACCATCACACATCTGTGTTATAAGTTTCATATGTGAACACATTTATCTAGCAAAAGTCTGGTTTGATTTCTGGTATCTCTTTAAGTACCTGCATACCTTGGAAATCTGCAGATAACCTACCTACTTAAGTATGTTAATTATTTTAGACAGCATCACTAATTCACTGGAAATGCTTAAGAATGCAGACTCTTAGGTCTCAAAACTAGCAAAACAAAAAAGCACTGTCTTGCATTATGTTTGCATGTGACATAAAATGTGGTCTTAATTATATCCACTTTCTTATTTATAAAGTTACTCATTTGCAGTATCTAGTACCTCTGTAACTGAGCTAAAGTTTTACAGCTTACACAAAAAAAATTCTATTTCTTCCAAAGGCCACTTTCACTGAATCAGAAAAATCAGCTTTTAAAACAAGATGCTAAGGAGCAGCCTAAGGCGGTTCTCTTTTACCCAGTCTGAAACAATACTGCCAGCATACCAGGGAAGACCAAAAAAAAAAAGACAGCAAGAATTCCTTGCTGGTAAAAGCAGTAATAAATTGTTCTCTTTCGGAAGAAAGGTTCCCACCAGTTTGTTTCTCAATAAATAACAGAGAAATAACTCATTCAAAACTAAAACTAAATTTCTTTAACTTCTAAGAAATATGTTCATTTTCATTATTGAATGATTGTCTATAGCTGGTATACTTTTCCTTTTAATATTCCATTAATCATTGCTTCAGTGAATTTTCTTGGGTAAAAATAACCAGCTGATGAGGATTTAATTCTCTCCTGCCGAGTTGACATAGACAATTTTTCCAGTTTCTCTCATCAGACAGTAGATGGTCTATCAGCTTGGAAATCAGTGATTAGTGAGCAAATGGTTTGCAATTATGCTATGTATGCCACAGTGTACATTTCTTGTAGAAGAAGTAGTCGTATGTGATAGTATTTACGTCAGTGCTACCTACTCCTTAGCTAGGTAACAGAATTATGATATCAGAAGGTAGATGGAAACATATCTGTGCTATATTTGTCACCTATTCTAAATTCATCCAGTTGGAACAAAACTATAACATATCTAGGAAAAGTGTCTCCCCCTTGTCTTCTTGTAAGAATGTATGAGTGACAGCACTGTGCACTGCTACACTTCTTGAAATAAAAGAGGGAAGGCATGGTTTCCTCCCAGTTTGTAGTATTTTCCTTCTGACTCCCAATCCTAAACCACAGAAACACAACAGTTTCTGAATAAACCTGTGGTTCTAGTATTAATTAAAAAATCTAAATCTATCAAGTGAAAATGCCTGCAATTGATTCTTCGAGTTACTGAAAATATTTATATACTGATGCTACTACTGGGCTATTTAAGATGAAAATAGAAGACATATTTTTAATAAATTTTAATAAAACACAATAATATATATATTCCAATAAAAACCTAAAAAATATATTTATGAAATAGACTTCTTCAATATTAGAACACATTCTTTGCATTTGCATCATATGAAAGTGTCACCTGTTTATTTTGTTTGCTCAATAAAAGTAAAAAACAAAAAAGGAAAGAAGGTGGCTGAGGTCAAACACGCTCTAGACTAAATAGTTACAACTCAGCAAATAAGAGCATTTTGAGTCTAAATTCCTTTCATTACCAAACTCTTCTATATACCAACACATAACTATATTTTCAAGTTCTCTGCTGATATGTGGGAAGCTTGAGAAACAGGGACAAAGTCACCAAAAACCATGATGTTGCAACAGAGCTACAAAACCATTCAAATGACAATACTGAAGAGGGAGGAAACCCTTGTCACTAAACTAACTGATTCAGAAAACTCTCATTCACTCTGCTTGGGCCACACAGGGTTGCTCTGGAGAAGGCTGCTTTACATCCCTGTTGCTGTAATTGGCCTTCTCTGTGCCCTGTGTGAGGAGACAAATGACCATGGGGCCATGTGGCACCCAAGTCTTCCATAGGGAATCAAAGCAAAGTGGTCATGTATCTTGCGTATCTCACTCTTTTTCCCCAGTAACTATTGACCTCAAAGGCTGACTTCAACTCAGTATGAAAGAGGAGGCTACTTCAAAGACAAGTAAGACCTCTGAAGTTTGGAGAGAACATGGAGCTGGGTAGGACACGTTCAAACTACAGCAAAGGCTGTGCCATAAGCTCATGTTGTAAGAGATCTGAAAATCCACAGAAGACTAAACTTTTGTCACTATACCTGTCAGCAAAATGATAAATCAGAGCTCACAGCAAAGCAAAAGACACAGACACGCAGAAAAAGTTTCCTTAGCTCTGATGTTCAAGGAACTGCTTGTGTACTTAGGCTGTTGAAACCTGAATTGTTCTATGATGGGCTGCATTACCTTCTCGCTAATCATAGGTCTATTGCAAAAGGATTGAGGAAGAGCATTAGCTTTTGTGTTAATATTTTATTATATAAGCTACTTTCAAAAGCTTTAGCTAACTTTAGCTGGGAGTTATTATAAATTACATTAATGACTACTTCGAAGTGACCTTGTAGCACACTTGAACAGAGAAAAAAGCCTGAAGAGCCACTAAACAGATTTCATTTTCAGCTTCAAGAGGTAAAAACATTCTTCAGGAGTGTTTGTGTAAGATGAAACTTTATATTTGCTTTCAAGAACTGATTAGCTCATGTAGATTCTGCAGTTATTACACATTCGCTCAGTTTAGACTAGAAGAACATATCAGAGACATATGAAAAAATGACCAGTAACTACCTGTTGCAGTAATTCTCAAGTGCTTGTTGTTTTTCCTTTTTTTTAATGTGTGAAAGGAAGTAAATATTTGTTTTAATAGCAACTTTAGCAAGGTTCTAAAACATTCTTTAAACCCTTGTTCTTTCATTCTCTGCTAACACGCAAGAAGACTGATTATCTCACATCATGGCTGGGCTTTGCAAACGAAGATTTGGGACTGATTATCTAGAAGACAAAAAAAAAAATAGCATGGTATTTATACTGCACTATATTTCCTTATTAAAAGCATTCCTATTATCATTATTATGAAGTTGGGAGAGGACGGTGGGAGAGCTGGGACAGGTGACCCCAACTGACCAAGAGGATATTCCATATCATATAGTGTCATTCTCAGCACACAAGCTTGGAGGAAGAAAGAAAAAAAGGGGGGACGTTAAGAGTTACGGTGTTTGTCTTCCCAAGTCACCATTATGAGTGCTGAAGTCCTGCTCTCCTGGAGATGGCTGAACATCTGCCTGCCCATGGGAAGTGATGAGTGAATTCCTTATTTTGTTTTGCTTTGCTTATGTGCACAGGTTTTGCTTTATCTATTAAACTGTCTTTATTTCAACCCACGACTTTTCACTCTTTATCCCTTCTGATTCTCTCCCTCATCCTGCTGTGTGGGAGTGAGCAAGTGGCTTAGCTGTCTACCCACAACAAAAGCCTTTCCAGCTCTTTTAAACTTCTTGAAAGATGTACCACAACATATATCTTATGTATTCTGTTCTTACCTAAGTTACTATATTACATAAAATTTTTTCCACAAGACACATTTCTTTCTCACCCCCTACAAAATGACAATAGACTTGTGTGTTTTTTAAACTTGCTACTTTTAAGGATATTAAAAAAAAAAAACATGTAAAAGAACCAATTTACCAGAAAGTACTTTAATCTACTGCCCTGCAACTTTAAGATGTTTATGTTATAAATGCTAGCATAACTGGCAACTCATTCTCTCAAAAGCCAGAACAAAAAAATAAAAAGCATCCAAAAGTGATCACAAATAGGTGATCTTTTTGATCAGTACACATCACAGTTCTGCCCCTACTGAAGTCAAGGGTACTGTGTTAATCTCACTCTAACAATAGGTTAGCTTTATATTTCTCATGAAGCATAGGTCCAATTTGAAAGTTTTACTAGATCTGATTCACTGTGTATTTAGAGAAAAAAAACTTAATTATTTCTGTTTGCTACAATTTTTAGTCCTTAAGAAGCAACACAGATAGGTGGAAGTGAGCTAGATTCTATTTGTAATCATAGGCCACCAACAGACTTGCTTGCTGAACTCCCCTCAGTTTCCAAAAGCTGGTTCCTCTGAAATGGAACTTCCACTGATGATACTGAAGACAAAATCCCCAAATCCTCACTTAATACAAAAAGCAGAGAAAGAAAAAATGGTGCTATAATTGCAAAAAAACCCCCAAATATCTCTGGGTGTAGGTGGAGCACATGTCTGCAATCAATGCTACACAACTAGCACACCATTAACATGAAGTCTTGCTCCTGATCAGAACTGTTTGTTTAAGCAGGGTGAATTTCTGCCCACTCTCAAACTTGTTTTATTAAAGCGATGCTATAAATTATATTTTTCTTCCTTTTTTTCCCCCTCAAATAGGAATAATAAAAGAAGAATAGAGAGAAATGTAAGAGTTTAGTTGGCTTAAAAGAGATACAACCAATGTTCCCACTGGTGAGTGGCTAGGATTTCTCTGTATTCTACACGGCTGCTACTGCTACCAACTCTCCCTTGCTGATATTTTTGTCTCATTTTCTAGTTATGTTGTGTTTGAGACTGGAGTAAGACCAGTTAAGTTATTGAGTACAAAGGGTGTCTCTCCAGCTTAGTTTTGGCCTTTGAGTGCTCTATAATATGCAATGTTAAATTATAACTACTCTAAAAGTCTGCCTTGAAATATGGAAGGCAATGCTGCATTCCAGCATAATAGCACTGAGTAAGCTCTTGTAAATCACAAAGAAGCGATTTAGTGCCCATTTGTAATTTTAAGAATTAGTTAAAGAAAGAAAACAGTGAAAGCTGAAGGCTGAACTATATACCTGCATGTATAAACAAAGGCACCTTGTAAAAAATCTTTCAAAAATCATGCAATCAAAAGAGGAGTAAAAAAGTCCTAATGTTGTAAATATTTTTTCATACCTCTTGTTTTTAACTATGTTGATGCTGTTTTAATTACATTGCTGAAGATATATACAGCCACAGATGGTTAACTGAAACAGAAAGGCAAATCTCTAAATGTTATCTGGAATACACATTATTCTCTGCAGTCAGGAACAATTTTATGAAGCAATTTCTAAAGAGGTCTGTACAGAGCAGAAGTTCTCAGCATGAGAAAGAGTTTAGCTAATGCTGTTGGAGCTGATTTCAACAGCAGTGTTATGAAAACAAATAAATCATTAACAAAAATGGGGATCTATTATAATAAAGTTACTTTCTGTAAACACTCAAGAGCTCTGCAAGACTGGCACAGGTCCTGGAAACACTGAATCAGGGTCTTCTCCTGAAGGAAAAGGTAAGCAGAGAGATTTGGTCCTAAGTAAGCCAGAAAAGAAAAATGTGTGTGTGGTATGTTTTTCATGTACTTTACTGAAGGTGCACCTAAAGTATTTGAATTTTCCAAATACGTGTTGTCTTTAAATGCACGGGAGAAGATTCATATCTATTTTGGATCAATTTCTGCATCAATTTCAGTGCAGTACACATCATGTAAATGAATAATTTTCTGCCTTCCATTGTTCAGGCTTCTCTTTTAAAGAACTCAGCTGAAATACAGAAACAGCATATTCTTTAGATTTAGTTTAGCGTCAGTCTAAATTCTAGTACCTTTCCAAGTACAAAGGTTTTTCTTGTCCTATATGGGAGAAAAAAAATACTGGCAGGGTAACTAAAAATCCGTATTCTGTATTTAGATACTTAACTCTGTTTCCTTTTACTAAAAATACTGGAGGTTTTTTCCAATCTCCCAAAACATCTCCAGAAGGAGTGACAGCTGAAATTTTCATTTTGCGTTATGTAACAACAAGGTTCTCATTTCATTAGAGCAATATAAATCACAGATAGAAGTCCTGGCTACTCATTCAGCTGACTAATAGCCCAGGTCCTATTTTCGTTAGAAATCTTGTATTTTCTTGTCAATCCATCCAATGGACACAGTACTATATCTTACTTTTCCTATTTTACTTAAAAGTGAACTAAACACATAAATCACTTGCAGATTACTAATATTACAACAATTGCTTTGGAAGCATAATAGCAACCATCAGGTTTGAGAGAAACAACACATAAAAGAAAGAGAATGTTAAATAAAAATCACTATATTAATTGTCTGAGTCAGATGTAAAGAGAACATCAGTGGAAAAGCTCACCCTTCACAATGAAATCTTTAGCACTGGTAAGTTTGTGTAAGTTATTTGCTTAAAGTCATGAGTTTATGAAGCATAAAACAATATAAACAAATAATATTCAGCACTGAATCTTTAAAATAGTAAAAGATACTGTGCTCATTTTGGCTGGGGTAGAATTAATTTTCTTTAAAGTATGGGATTGTGGTTTAGACTTCTGCTGAAAACAATGCTGATAACACAAAGATGTTTTTGTTATCGCTGAGCAGCACTTGCAGAGCGTTCAAGGGTCTTTTGCTCCTCATCCCATCCCACCCATGAGAAGGCTGGGGATGCACAAGGAGTTGGGAGGGGACATAGCTGGGACAGCTGACTCCAATCACCAAAGGGATATCACAAACGATATGGTGTCATGCTCAACATATAAAGGTGGGGGAAAAAGGAGGAAGGGAAAGATGTTTGGAGTGATGGCATTTGTCCTCCTAAGTCACTGTTACATGTGATGGAGCCCTGTTGTCCTGCAGATGGCTGAACACCTGCCTGCACATGGGAAGCAGTGAATTCATTCCTGGGTTTGCTTCACTTCCATATCCAACTTTTGCTTTAGCTATTAAACTGTCTTGTCTCAACTCTTATTTTCTCACTTTTACTATTCTGTCTCTCTCCCATGCCCCTGGTGGGAGTAAGTGAGCGTCTGCATGGGGACTGGTTGCTATCTGAGGTCAAACCACAACAGAAGCACTGCAATATTTAAGATTTTTATGCACATACTGTTTACTTCTCTGATTGGTCATCTACTTGCACTTAAAGATAGCAAAAGAAATTAACAAACTGACCCATTCCTTAATGGCTGAAATCCAGCTAAGCTGAAGCCAAGCATAAAGGCAACAGAATTACACCAAGGTCAACAACATTTTAACTTACAATGTGCACTGGACAAGCTTGCAAACAAAAAATTTCTCTATTATGTGCTACATCAAACCAAGGCTTTAAATAAGGTTTCAAGTTTTTAAACTGTACAAAGGAATGAATTTGCAAAGCCCAGTTTACATGCTTCTTGAACAAATTATCACAAAGAAAGATGATGATTATGCAATACAGTGGAAGTGAAATAACTTGTTAGTAAACAGCAAAAATCTGTATTACCGTGCAAATGACAAAATTTCCCACCAAACTGTGGTTTTTGTTTTTCAGTAACAAGATAATTTCAGACTTCTGTTTTGTTTTTTTTAATAACCCACTCTTTTCCCATATTTGATGAATTTGAAATACAACATTACACTGATAAATGCTAAAATCTTTTTGAATGTTTTCATGCAAGTCTTAATTGGAATTCACACATCATGAAAGAAAAAAAATGGTGTTATGGGACATAAAGAAGGATCAACAAACACGAGACACTGAATGCCTGTTTCAAGAGAAAATCTGAAGGTACTAAAAATATCTGCTGCATAGAGGAATGTGTGGGCTTTTACCTGGGCTGCTGGTATTTAAATTAATTCATCTCACAGAAATCATTGCTAAAGTATCAACTAACACCTCTGTCTCTATTTTAGATCCTGGTTTTACAAAAGAGGGGAAAGGCCTGTGTCATTAACAGAGCTGGTAATGTTAAGACAGCTGGTGCTAATCACAGTCTTTCATATTCTTTTCTTGTTGTACACACCAGCAATTTCAGAAATCAGACTGTAGACGCTTGAGCAGAGACAATTTTATACTTATTCTGCAACTTCAAGAGCTGTTTAACCACTAGAAGCCTTTTGTGTTAACTTTTGCTCAGACCTTAAAATGTTGCTCCTGACTCTACAGCTGTTACTGAAGGGATCTACCATCACTGTAGCTTAACCTGCAGACCATAATAAACTTTTAGGCCAAGGGTTCCCTTTGAGAACTTTATATTTATATGTGGAGTTAAAGTAAGACAAATATTTTTCAAGAATTGCACTCATTCCTATATAGAGAGTCCGTAAACTATGTGGTTGGTTTTTAGTGGGCAATTTTTTTTTTTTTTTCAAAATTTTACACTCTTGGACACTTTTTTCAGATTTACAAAACCCAAAACTGCCCAAAAAAGCTTATCGGCAAACAATGAATAAATAATTTAAAATAATGTTCTTTCAAATATAAACCAAAAAACATCTCTCAATGATTTCTGAATGGTCTTGGGATCTAGAGAGGTCCCAGCTAACTGGAAGATGGCAAACACTGTCCTAGTTTAGGGACAGGAAGGAGGAGCCTGGAAACTAGAGGCCTGTCAGTCTCACTTCAGTGCCTGGTAAAGTTATGGAGAAGATTATTCTGGGAAGTATTGAAAAACACCTGAAAGACAACACTGGCATCGGTCACAGTCAGCACAGCTTCACGAGAGGAAAGTCCTGCTTATTTAACCTGATTTCCTTCTATGACAAGGTGACCCACCTAGTTCATCAAAGGAAGCCAGTTGATGTCATCTTTTTGGATTTCAGTAAAGCTTTCGATACTGTCTCTCACAGGATCCTTCTGGATAAAATGTCCAGCACACAGCTGGATAAACACATCATGTGGTGTGTGAGCAACAGGCTCATGGCTGGAGCACAGAGAGTAATACAGTAACATAAGACTTGTCACTTGTGGGGTTCAACAGGGCTCCATCTTAGGCCCAGTGCCCTTCAACATTTTCATAAATTACTTTGATGCAGGACTGGAAGGGATACTAAGCAAGTTTGCTGATGACACAAAACTAGGAGGAACTGTTGACTCCCTCAATGGCAGGTAGGCCCTGCAGAGAGACCTTGAAAAATTAGGGGACTGGGCAATCACCCAACCACATGAAGTTCAACAAGGAAAAGTGCCAGAGTCTGCACCTAGGATGAGGCAACCCTGGATGTGACTCCTGAGGCTGGGCCTGTGCAGAGCTAAGGGTTGGACTCAATGATCTTTGTGGATCCCTTCCAACTCGGTATATTTTATGATTCTGCGATAAATGTCTCTCAAGTGAAATCACACGGTAATAATCTTATTTATACATGTATAAATAAGTCTGATCAACTGCTCTTATTACCATATTCTACTAAATATATATAATCCTCTTTTAATTGAGTTTCTAGTCTTTTTTGTTATTTATAAAGCAATCTGAAGCACCCAATGGGTACTGGTTTTGACTACTTTAATGTATACAATTTTCAAGAGAAGATAAGACACTGGATCACAGCAATCTGCAGTTTGATACAAATGGCAAATGGAACCCTTGAAGGATGGTTACCAGAGACGGTAGCAGGAAACCTGAAGTTCTGAGAATAATTCCATGCCAAGCACAGAATATTGCTAGCAAACCAACTAAAGAAACTTTCCAGTTTATTTTAATTCTTGAATAAGTATTTCATCTCCATCACACTGATTTTTTTGCTTCACTGGTCTAAATCTGTAAAAATGCTTTATATTTTTTAATATTCATTAATATGACAGGTTCATTAAAGTAAATGAAGCTTAATTCAATCACATTCAGATGCTATACTGGATAGATTATTGCATTTTGTCTTTTAAATAGTTTGTCTTTCATTCTATTATCTTCATCAAACAGTACTCTGAATAATTATCACATTGCCATTATGAAGCTACAGAATGACTACATTTTTACTAAGAATTTCAGGTCACCTACAGCATTTACACAAAATACCACAAATCTAGTTAAAGCAACTTAGGCTATGCAGCAAGAAAGTAATTCCTTATAGCACTGTATGTGTTTCTAAGGTGTTTACCATCTGGATTATTACATTATCTCAGTTTTATATTCACTAGTCAGGAGGTAAATGTCAACTGGAATCACTGAATCTCAATTTTTTTACACCTTTCATTTTGCTTGATTGGCTTTTTACCAGTTGTAATTTATTGTTCTGATGAAAGTATAAAGTAAAAAGCTGAGAGTGTAATCAAGGCTAATGGTGAACTAAATACCATGTGATAATAAATCAGCAAGGAAAAAATACTGTGGAGACAAATGGAGATGTTTACCGTTTCAGTATGAGTACTATTAGAACAACTGTTTATGTAAAATCAAACACTGTACAAGAAAACCAAATAAACACCCAAGCTGCAAAAAATCAACATTCTCTTCCATAAAATAAAAACTAAAACTTCTGACAAGCAGATGAATTTGGGGCTCTTTGTCAAGAAAAAAAATCCTGTTTTAAAATCAGAGTGTGCAGCAACAAGAACAGGGAAGAAAGTCTGAGGTGCTAAGACATTTGATTTTTATAAATAAAGATGAACATTGTCATAGTCACAGCCTGCAGTAATCAGTAATCCTTACTTGATCTTCCAAAACTTCTTACGCCAGAGAAAATCACCCAGATCTTCTATGAGGAAGCTTTTCAGAGTTTTTGAAACATTTTTTGATTTGTTAACTGGTATTTTATTTTATTAAAAAAATGGTTCATATGAGAAAACAACTCCGAGAAAAAAGTTCAATGGTCTGCCTAAGTATAATCTACAAAACCTACCTGAAATTAAAAAAAATCTCATTCACTTCAACAGCTTTTCTGAAAGGCCCTGAGACGTAACTTAAAACATGGAATAGCTAACAATAGGTAAATTCAAGTAGGAGCTTGATTTCTTTTCTTTTTAATACTACAAAGCCTGTATACTACAAGTGTTAGACTATATTTTACAGTACCTTTGGATATTGTTTGACAGGGATCAGAACTCTCTCTGACAGCTTTATATTTTTGTTGCTGATAACATCAAGATATTTCTTTTCTTCATCTTCCTTCTTGCCTTCAGAACCCTGAAATTTTTCCATTTCTGAAAAATATTAAAAAACAGAGCAATCAGTGGCATGATATTTATCATCCTTAGGAACTTTAAACTTACACATTATAATGCAGGCTGTGTATTGAACACCTGTGGTGTCCGCACTCATGTGGCATGTACTGTTGTGTTTGAAAAAACTAGACTGTCACCTTTACCTCTCAGTGCTGGTGACAGTCCACAGGTGATACTTCTCAACTAATTCTTCCCCAGTTGAAAAGGAAGCCAAATGATCTCAGTGGGAGCAGGAATAGAAGAGGCTTACAATTCCATCTTATCAGCCTTTTAAAGGGGATCACATCATCTCAGCTTGATGCTTTTTGTAGATGTGACCTGCCAGAATTGAACTGGATTCTAACTGCAATTTCAGTACAAGTAGTAGAAAACTACTTTTTGTTACTGAGTTTCCATTCAAATTCTTCTGAATTAATTGAAGGTTGTACAATATAAGATAAGAAATTAACTCTTGCAAAAAATTTCCCAATTAAGAAATACAGTAAATAATTGTTATAAATATATATATGTAATATTGCTAGTATGTAGAACACCTATAGAATTTACAAAAAAACCTCAAAAATATATTCAGATTGAATAGTTTTGAATTCTTTATTCCCTAAAGCCTGATAATGAACAGATAACAACAAATAATTGAAATTATCACTCTGCAAAGAACGTCTAATAGGTGCCTGAGAGCTCCCTGAGAGCACAGATTCTTTTGAAAAAGCTGCATTTGCAGTGGTGACATTGTTGACAGCACAGAAAATGGCAATGCTCATAATGAGTTAATTATAACTGATTTATAGCTAAAAAGGAACAGCTGTGGGACTTAGAAACATGCTGCTTCAAGGACCAGAAACCAAGAATGGAAAAGAGTAACACAGCAACAGCAATCTGTAACACACCAATACAAGTTTCTTTGACTTACAATAAGCATAAGAAAAAATGTATTGAAAAGAAGAGCCCATGTCATGATTTGTTAATAAATATTTATCCTGCCTATATAAGACCAAAAAATTTATTTAAAGCCTGCACCAGCAGACAATTCTCTAATGTTTCAGTCAAAAGTTCTTTTAAAACCTCTCAGAGAACACACCTAAAAGAACTCAGATGGGATATACCTTCCCTAATTTAGGATTACTATCACTAAAATCATCAGAAGGATATTTCATTATTATAAAATACTTGAATATACCTGAAAAATAGCGGTATATTGCATTCAGTGGGAAAGATTAACCTGGAAAGCAGCAACCATCAATTAAGCACAAGCTTAAAAACTGATTCTTTGCAGTAAAATACTTAGTTTGGGCAGGTTTAATAGATAGAAAGTTCTTTGAAAATAGATCCAATGCAATTATACAAAGGGTTGTGCTATGGGGTGCAGAGGGGAGAGACAAGGCAAACAAAGAGGGGAAAAATGTCACAAGCACAATAAGTACTGGAAGGAAATTAAGGAATTTCCCAGATGTATTGTGAACACTGCTGAGATAATTCTAAAAGACAAGTGGGGAAAGTCGATCTACATGTACACATATATTACACTAGAACCACAGAATCATCTGAGTTGAAAAATAACCTTAAGGTGATCAAGTCCAGCTATTAATTAAGCACTGCCAAGTCCACCACTAAACCATACCCCTAAGTGCCACATCCACACGTCTTTTAAACCTCTCCAGGGACACAAATTTCACCACTTCCCTGGATGGTCCATTCCAACAATTAATAAACCTTTCTGTGAAGAAATTCTTCCTGATTATCCAAGCTAAACCTCCCTTGACACAGCTTGAGGCTACGTCCTCTCGTCCTGTCACTAGTTGCCTGTGAGAAGAAACCAACCCCCACTTGGCTACAACCTCCTTTCAGGGAGTTGTAGAGAGTGATGATGTCTCCCCTGAGCTACCTCTTCTCCAGGCTAAATAACTCCAGCTCCCTCAGCTGCTCCTCATAGGACTTGTGCTCTAGACCCTCCACTAGCTTTATTGCCTTTCTCTGAACGTGCTCCAGCATCTCAGTGTCTTTCTTGCAATGAGGGGCCCAGAAGTGAACCCAGGATTCCAAGGTGTGGCCTCACCAGTGCCAAGAACAGGAGGACTATCATTGCCCTGGTCATGCTGGCCACACTATTGCTGATACAAGTCAGGATGTCAGTGGCCTCAACACCAATTAAACTCATTCTTCTGGGAAGGTGCTGAAGATGCTTAGAAGTCTGTTTGGTCAGTAGGAAGGGGTAGGACTAACTGCTCACCTTGAAAACATCCACCAGTCCTTGCAACCAGTCCCAGTCTTGCACTTTATTTTTAAATGAGAGTACATGAAAGTTTGGGAACTAAAGAGGTGTCTTTGCTAAAGACTACTTCAGGTGGGCTTATGAGACTTAAGTGATAAGAGTTTGCAGATCTATCAAGAGTGAGACAACCTGTGGCACTTTAATTGGTTTAACTCCAATACTGAACATGATGAGGGGGTGAGCTCTAAGTCCAGAAGAGCTAGTCCCAGCTTATTATCAGAGGAGCGAGAAACATCAGTGGGATTTCCTCCAGGAAATGAAAGGCAACAAAAAGTCAATTTCAGGTGAGGTCCAGCAGCGCTTAAGGTCAAACACAGTGACAGAAGCAAATGGGGAGGGATCGTGATGAGAGCCAGGCTGTAAACCCAGAATTGGAGGGCAGGATTATTGCATCAAAAGCCAGTGCGGTAAGTGGGCACATAAAGTTTCCTCCAGGGAATTGTGGTAAGTAGCCCACGACCATAGCCACACAGATCTTGAGATTCATCTCCAAGGAGGGAGACTCCACAAGCACCCTGGAAATCCTCTGCTAGTGTTTCATCACCGTCACAGTAAAAAAAAGGTTTCCAAATGTTCAGAGGGAAGTTGTGGGAACCCTGAAAAGAGCCTGGATCTGTCTTCTTTCAACCCTGCCTTCAGGTATTGATTTACACTGAAAAAAATCCCCTACAGAGTCTTCTGCAGGTTCAACAGCCTGGAAGCAGCACTCTTAGCTCCTTCCTCATAGGACAGATGATCTAGTCCCATCATCATCCTTGTGGACCTTTGCTAGCTGCTCTCCACTATGTCCATCTCTACTTATGCTGAGGAACCCAGCACTGGGCAAAGTACTCCAACTGTTGCCTCAACAGCACTAAGCAGAGGGGGAGGATCAACTCCCTCAACCTGCAAAGTCAGCCAAGGAGCAACAAATGCCTTGAGATGGTTTATTTCTAAAAGAGAACACAGGGCTGGGTATGATTGCTGAAACCTCCAAATTTATATGAAAAAAAAGCAAAGGGGCTCGACAGCGGGGCAGTTGCGTGAGATGAGCTATCTGACAAGGTCTTGTTCCCCAAGGCTGAAGTGTGGTCCTGGAAGTCCTGTGATGTCACCAGGGAGTCACTGTGACACCCTTGACAACATATCTTTTGGAGGTGTGGGGCAACCCTGAAGGGACACAGTGTCTGGCCTCCTCCATCAGAAACAGACACCTGCACGTGGGGTGACAAAGGACACCCATCCTGCTGGGTGCCTTCTGAGGGCACAGAGAGCATTTGCCAGACAGGTACACCGCAGGGCCCAGGTCACTGGTCCCAACCTGCCATGTACCCAGGCTCCAGCTGCCATTGCTGAGAGGCCAGGAATCCCTTTTCCACCTTCCCAGCTCCTGCCTGCACGTGTCAGAGAGGTCAGTCACCGTCCTGCCCTGAGAGCAGGAACATGCCAAGACACCCCAGTGTCACTCATCTGCCCCAGGATGATCTCTGGCATTTGTGGCAGCCCAAACGCAGCCCCGAGGCAGAGTGGGCAATTCTTTAGAACTCAACTTTGGCAGCTTTGCTGCTGGTTGCAGATTGTGTCCCTTGCACAGGTGGATGCAACAGCCTCTTATCTCTTTGTTGTTTTGCAGGGTGAGATGAACTTGGAGGAGGACTTGGGAGAAGGCAGCATCTCTTCTGCTGCTGCCAGCACCAATCACATGTCCCAGGCTACACCTCTGGGTGCTTTGGAGAGCCTAAGGTGCCCAACCTGCCTGGACACCACTAATCATCATGTCTGTTTTTCCTGCCTAGTGGAGTGGTTCCACAGAAGAGTAGTGTGCCCAATATGTCAGTGGTCTTTCCCACACAACTCTGGCATGGTGGGAGACACTAACTCCGAGACATACTCCACTAGGCAGTACAGCAGCTCTGATAACCATGCTCAAGGACGGAGAGCTGGACCCAGCTCTGAGGAAAGGAGGTGGCATCGTTCCTCAGGACACCAGCACCGCAACTCTTTCAGCAGAAGCCGTGGTGGTACCCGGGGCGGTAGCCGTGGCACTAGGCATGGTGGGGCTCGACAGAGGAACCGAAGCAGGTACCAAAGGCGGCACCACGATGGCCACGGCAGGGTTCAGCAGGCCCAGGGCTACAACCCCTCGAGCAGGAGGAGACGGCAGCAGAGCAGGGCTCAGAACACTGCTCGTGGCAACGGCCGAGCTCCAAGGACTACACAGCACATCCGAGCCGCCTCAAGGAGAAGCAGGCGTCGTCAGCAGGGACCCCGGGTTTCTTTCGTGGAACCACAGGCGACAAGGAGCCGATTCCGCCAGAGGTCCCGCAGCACTGTGCGCCAAACACTGAGGGAGAATCTAAGGAGGATGGAACGCGATGAGGGACGAGCTCTAAGGCATGAATGGCACATCCAAGCCTCCTCCAGGAGGAATGAGCACCGTCAGCACAGGCGCCAGCTTTCTTACAGAGAACCACAGGTGACAAGGAACCGACCCAGGGGGAGGTTCCGCAACAGCCGGCATCAAACACTGTGGGAGAATCCAAGGAGGGTGGAATATGATGAGAGAGGGCTCCTAGGGATCGAACGGGCTGTCCCTGCCTCCTCACGGAGGAGCCGGCGCCGTCAGCGGGAGCACCGGGTTTCTTTCATCGAACCGCAGGCAACAAGGAGACAAACCCGGGGGATGCCCCGCAGCACTCGGCGCCAAACACTGCGGGAGAGTCTAAGGAGGATGGAACGTGACGAGGGACAAGCTCTAAGACTCGAACGGGACGTCCCAACCTCCTCGGGGTGGAGTGAGCACCGTCAGCGGGGCCACCAGGTTTATATCACTGAACCACAGCCAACAAGGAACTGATACTCCTGGATGTGCCACAGCTCTGCTGGGCACAGGGCCTGGTAGCACACCTGACCAAGAAGGGTACTACGGCATGGTTTGTTATTGGTGTCAGGAACAACACCACTTTAGACAAAAAGAGCTCCTAATAAAAACTGCAAAAATAAAGTCAAATCCAGTGTTCAAACTTGGGGATAAGAATTTATTCTCCATCACAAAATTCATCTGAAAATCTAAAGTGACTCTTGCAAGGCCTTTTTAACTGAGGAGTATAACAAGCTTAAAACCTGAATACTACATTTGTCATCCTGTTTTATATTTGTCTATAAAATGTGGTACTGAACATTTTGTATGGTTGTGCCTAGGCTCCCTACATTGTATTTCCACAGTATGATCAACCGCAGATGTTACCACGTTTTCTCTTTCTCACCCTGCTACCAACACCACCAAAGCCTTATTAGAAATCCTCTTGTCCTTCCACATCACCTGTTTTCTCATGCTTTACTCCAAATATCCCCCAGGATAACTTCTCCTGTTACTTACCACTTTTCTCACAAGGTGGCAGTGAAAAGTGAAGTTGATTTACAATTACTTTGTCTCAAAGGCACTGCCTATAATGTCAATTCAAATCTAATGCCTGGTAGCAAGCCTCTGAAAAGCTTTCCATCTCCTTCTTACTCAGAGACTTCAAATTTAACTCCCAAAGCCTTCATAGGGAAATTTTTCCCCATGGCATGCCCTGTGCAGAGCGTAATGTTTAATGCCCACAGTGACGGTACCTGCTATAGGCTTTTCAGACCACAGCCAAAAACTAACAGAGTCATTGAAAAACAATGGCAAAGAACACTGTTACTTTCAAGTAAGACTGGTGCAAAGAGAGGAATCTTCTCAAAAGACAGAGGCAATACAATAAATTAGTAACCGGACCAAGAAAAGCTTTATTAAATCCCTGCATTCAACTACAATTGGCCTCTACTTTGTACATTCCTTGTGTCACTCCACGACTTTGACCTTCAGCAAGCAGAAGTATTAAGACACTCCCATGAAGGAACTCAGATGAAGATCAAGCTGCCAGCTTCCTGGCTCACAGCACTGACACACAGCAAGTTGCTTTAGTTACAAATTGTAACCTGCTGACCAACTGGGAAATCTGCAACACACACTATGAAAACAGAACCATCAAGATATTCTGCTCCCTCACACAATCCCCATGATTTTGTTTTGCTTGTTAGTTTTATGTGCAGTCACTGATAAATCCCCCAAAGGAAAAAAAAAGAGGCGGTAGCCTCACGGACAATTAACTTCCATAAGGCAAACCTAACTCCTCATGAGCATAATGGAATCATTCAACCTTTCTACGTCAAGCAACCCAGAAGTGCTTTCTTAGATTGCACAAGTGTATTTTCTGTCACAGAATCACATAACACTGGAGGTGGGAAAGGACCTCCAGAAATCATCTGGTCAAACAGCCCCTGCTCAAGCAGAGCCACTGAGACGTGGTGGCCCAAGACCATAGCCACACAGGTCTTGAGAATCAGCTCCAAGGAGGGAAACTCCCTCCACGAGCTCCCTAGAAATCCTCTGCCAGCGCTTGGTCACTCTCACAGTAAAAAAAAAGATTTTCAAACAGTCACAGGAGAGCTCCCATGTTTCGGCCTGTGCCTGTTTTCACTGGGAAAGCGTTAAAAGAGCCTGGCTTAGGCTCTCCACCCTGCAATAACATACATATCATACACCCTGGAAAAGATCTCGTATCAAATCTTCTGCAGGTTCAACAGCCTGGAAGCAGCACTCTTAGCTCCTTCCTCATAGAACAGATGATCTAGTCCCTTCATCATCCTTGTGGACCCTTGCTAGCTGCTCTCCACTATGTCCATCTCTACTTATGCACTGGGCAAAGTACTCCAACTGTTGCCTCAGCAGCACTAAGCAGAGGGGGAGGATCAACTCCCTCAACCTGCAAAGTCAGCCAAGGAGCAACAAATGCCTTGAGATGGTTTATTTCTAAAAGAGAACACAGGGCTGGGTATGATTGCTGAAACCTCCAAATTTATATGAAAAAAAAGCAAAGGGATTCTGCTTGACAGTGGGGCAGTTGCGTGAGATGAGCTATCTGGCAAGGTCTTGTTCCCCAAGGCTGAAGTGTGGTCCTGGAAGTCCTGTGATGTCACCAGGGAGTCACTGTGACACCCTTGACAACATACCTTTTGGAGGTGTGGGGCAACCCTGAAGGGACACAGTGTCTGGCCTCCTCCATCAGAAACAGACACCTGCACGTGGGGTGACAAAGGACACCCATCCTGCTGGGTGCCTTCTGAGGGCACAGAGAGCATTTGCCAGACAGGTACACCGCAGGGCCCAGGTCACTGGTCCCAACCTGCCATGTACCCAGGCTCCAGCTGCCATTGCTGAGAGGCCAGGAATCCCTTTTCCACCTTCCCAGCTCCTGCCTGCACGTGTCAGAGAGGTCAGTCACCGTCCTGCCCTGAGAGCAGGAACATGCCAAGACACCCCAGTGTCACTCATCTGCCCCAGGATGATCTCTGGCATTTGTGGCAGCCCAAACGCAGCCCCGAGGCAGAGGGGACAGTTCTTTAGAACTCAACTTTGGCAGCTTTGCTGCTGGTTGCAGATTGTGTCCCTTGCACAGGTGGATGCAACAGCCTCTTATCTCTTTGTTGTTCTGCAGGGTGAGATGAACTTGGAGGAGGACTTGGGAGAAGGCAGCATCTCTTCTGCTGCTGCCAGCACCAATCACATGTCCCAGGCTACACCTCTGGGTGCTTTGGAGAGCCTAAGGTGCCCAACCTGCCTGGACACCACTAATCATCATGTCTGTTTTTCCTGCCTAGTGGAGTGGTTCCACAGAAGAGTAGTGTGCCCAATATGTCAGTGGTCTTTCCCACACAACTCTGGCATGGTGGGAGACACTAACTCCGAGACATACTCCACTAGGCAGTACAGCAGCTCTGATAACCATGCTCAAGGACGGAGAGCTGGACCCAGCTCTGAGGAAAGGAGGTGGCATCGTTCCTCAGGACACCAGCACCGCAACTCTTTCAGCAGAAGCCGTGGTGGTACCCGGGGCGGTAGCCGTGGCACTAGGTATGGTGGGGCTCGACAGAGGAACCGAAGCAGGTACCAAAGGCGGCACCACGATGGCCACGGCAGGGTTCAGCAGGCCCAGGGCTACAACCCCTCGAGCAGGAGGAGACGGCAGCAGAGCAGGGCTCAGAACACTGCTCGTGGCAACGGCCGAGCTCCAAGGACTACACAGCACATCCGAGCCGCCTCAAGGAGAAGCAGGCGTCGTCAGCAGGGACCCCGGGTTTCTTTCGTGGAACCACAGGCGACAAGGAGCCGATTCCGCCAGAGGTCCCGCAGCACTGTGCGCCAAACACTGAGGGAGAATCTAAGGAGGATGGAACGCGATGAGGGACGAGCTCTAAGGCATGAATGGCACATCCAAGCCTCCTCCAGGAGGAATGAGCACCGTCAGCACAGGCGCCAGCTTTCTTACAGAGAACCACAGGTGACAAGGAACCGACCCAGGGGGAGGTTCCGCAACAGCCGGCATCAAACACTGTGGGAGAATCCAAGGAGGGTGGAATATGATGAGAGAGGGCTCCTAGGGATCGAACGGGCTGTCCCTGCCTCCTCACGGAGGAGCCGGCGCCGTCAGCGGGAGCACCGGGTTTCTTTCATCGAACCGCAGGCAACAAGGAGACAAACCCGGGGGATGCCCCGCAGCACTCGGCGCCAAACACTGCGGGAGAGTCTAAGGAGGATGGAACGTGACGAGGGACAAGCTCTAAGACTCGAACGGGACGTCCCAACCTCCTCGGGGTGGAGTGAGCACCGTCAGCGGGGCCACCAGGTTTATATCACTGAACCACAGCCAACAAGGAACTGATACTCCTGGATGTGCCACAGCTCTGCTGGGCACAGGGCCTGGTAGCACACCTGACCAAGAAGGGTACTACGGCATGGTTTGTTATTGGTGTCAGGAACAACACCACTTTAGACAAAAAGAGCTCCTAATAAAAACTGCAAAAATAAAGTCAAATCCAGTGTTCAAACTTGGGGATAAGAATTTATTCTCCATCACAAAATTCATCTGAAAATCTAAAGTGACTCTTGCAAGGCCTTTTTAACTGAGGAGTATAACAAGCTTAAAACCTGAATACTACATTTGTCATCCTGTTTTATATTTGTCTATAAAATGTGGTACTGAACATTTTGTATGGTTGTGCCTAGGCTCCCTACATTGTATTTCCACAGTATGATCAACCGCAGATGTTACCACGTTTTCTCTTTCTCACCCTGCTACCAACACCACCAAAGCCTTATTAGAAATCCTCTTGTCCTTCCACATCACCTGTTTTCTCATGCTTTACTCCAAATATCCCCCAGGATAACTTCTCCTGTTACTTACCACTCTTCTCACAAGGTGGCAGTGAAAAGTGAAGTCGATTTACAATTACTTTGTCTCAAAGGCACTACCTATGATGCCAATGCTATAGTTAAGATAGGATTTTGTGACCAATGGAAATAGGCTGTCCATAAGCAATGGCATTCCTCCAGTGAGGACAAACACAAGGAACTCAACAATAAATTTTCAGTATCATTGACCTCAGGTAAAAAGAGAAAATGAAGCATTCTGTGAGAAGAAACTTCATACATTTTTCACTCTCTTTTGCCCTGAGCTCACTGAACTAAAGCAGGGAGACGTAGAGCTATTTAATTATCTCCTCCAGTACCTGTTGATCCACAAATACGCCTCACTTTTGACTCTCATCATTAACACAGTACTCTTGCACTGACTTCTGTATAATACACATGTATGTCATCCTTCTTAATTTCAAGAAAACATGCATATCTCAGTCATGCACAAAGAGGTCACCATTAGAGAAGAGTCAGGGACTAAAAGCATTTGTAATATCTTTCTAGAGATATTACTCCCTATGAAAATTTATCTTGAGCTCCCTTCAGACTTTGAGCTGTAAAATTCTGGAAATAGTGTCAGCCCTTTTATGTGGTTTTTTTTTTTGAGGGAAGTAACTTCTTTTTCCTTCATGGAGTTATAAAATGGAATAGCTGAGTTAGTAGCTCTTACTTTTTTGAAAACACTCTGCTTTATTCTTACAGTGCCAATAAAATGATGTTAATCATATTTCTCTTCAAAGTACTTGACACCTATTACAAAACTTCTGTCATGAATATAGTTTTTCTATTAAAATTTAGCATCCCACAGTAAAAACATTCTTTTGCTATACTTAAGAGTCATGTCAAAACTCATCAAAAAATAATGTTCTTCTTGTCAGTCTGTCCAACCCACCAAAAAACTTGAATCTACACATCCCTTTCTGCTGTCAACATTTGCCTCCCACTTAAAGGAATTCTGCAACCTACCTTGCACTTTACCTATCTGGCTTTTCTTGGGTTTGTGTCTGCAGTACTGGCATAGTTTCATTAGAGAATTGTGAGGTGCTGTTAATAAGATCAGGCCCTCCAAAAGAACTACACGCTATTAATGGGAATTATTTCCAGAATGGGAATAACACCAACCTCTTGCATGCATGAAGCATTATGCATAGCAAGATTATCTAGTACCCTGAGAAGTACAGTTTTTCTCCAGGTTAATGAAAGAATTTCTGAACTGAAAGAGGAAGAATGAGGCAATGCCAGTGAAAAATATAATCACTAAAACACTGACAGCTCTAATTTAGAAAGAGCTTTTTTAATTTAAAGATTATTAAAAAATGACAGGTGGAACTCTGAACACCTACAATGGTGTTAAAATAACACAAAATCCCAGCATAGTTTTAAAATAGAAAATACTAAAAGCATACATGAAGGCTCATTTTCTGTCTAAGGTGTTACAGTTTTAATTGAAAGCAGAGGTACTGGATTTTCAGATGGGGAAAAAAAAGCAGATGACTCGATAAAAGCAGTTGGAAAAATTAAGTTAATGCATAGGAAGGGAACATCCTAAGGTTTCTAGTCATGAAAAGGACATTCAAACCCGTAAGAATCAGAACTGCAAATGGAAAAATATTCAGTGTCTAATAGAAGTTGGGAGGGGTTATCAGGACAGTACAATCAGCCAGAAATGCTGAAAAAGATTTTTCTCTTGTGATTAGATTCCATGATGTCCCATAAGGTATGACGTCCTACTGAACATCTTTTCAAGTTGGGCACATCTAAAAATGCAGTGTCCATTAAAAGTTTCATTCATAATGTAGGGTTTTTTCCACTGTTGGACTTAAGGGCCATTATCTTCTACCAGGTTGCCTATTTTACAGAACACAGAAGAAACATAGGAAAGTGAAAGTGACCATATCCTTTAGCCAGTACTCACACTGTATGTATCAGAACACTGGGGCCAGATTTGCCACCTCTCTTCCCCAGAACAGGAAAGACATTGATGAAGTGGAGTAAGCTGGGTGGAGGCCAGCCATGATGGTTGGGGCTGGAACACATGCCCTGTGAGAGGAGGCTGAGAGAACTGGACCTGTTTACTGTGGTGAAGAGACAGCTCTGCGGGATCGAACAGCAGCTCCGCAGTGCCTGTGTTCTCATGGTCAGCCTCTTCGTAGCAGTGTGTAACAGGGATGAGAGAAAACAGGGAAAAGGTGAAAACAGAAAGGTTTGGACTGTGTATACGTTTTCTCACCATGAGGACTCCCCAGCAGTGCTGCAGGTTTGTAAGATATGCTGTACCATCTCCTCCTTTGGAGGATTTCAAGACCCACTTGAATGAACCATTGAATGATCTAGTTTGAACCCTTGGTTGGCCCTGCTTAGAGCAGGAGGTTCGACTAGAGATCTCCCAATGTTCACATGAACTATCCTCTGATTCTGTAAATGCAGTAACTTTCAGATTTATCCTCGTCTGTCAAATTTGCTTGAGCTTATCCAAAAGATTTAAATGTTATTGCAGAAAAAGAAGACAGAAAGAGCATGATCACATAAGCCCTGTATCCTTCGGAAACTTCTTTAACAAAACATACTAATATAGGTAGAAAAGAAATTAAAGATTTAAAGAACTTCATCTTTCAAATTGACTAAAACAAAAAAAGAATTAACAAGCAAACAAAGGAGAAAACTAAAGTGAGCAAAGACTAAGTAAAACTGAACCTAGATTTTGCACCCCTCTCTCTACACTGGCAACTGATTTTTACTGCCAGGTTGCTACTTTGACTCTACCCCTAGTGCACTCAGCAACTTGCAAAGGTATGCCACAGGGTCTTTCCATCTTCAAATTATAGTATTGGTAGAAAAACGATTACCTAATGTATCTATCTACTGATCTATGCCTGGATTAGTATAGATTAAAAAAGCGATAAAGAGAATACTAACAGTGTTAAGAAACTAGAAAAGTGCTAAAGTGGAAATACTAGTTCTTGACAAATTTATGAAAAACACATCTGCTCAGACATGTGGCTTTCTATGGAGAATTTTAAGCCTGATTGCCAAGCAGTTCCACAAGATACTAGTCCACATAATCCTACTTCAACTGCTGAATAATTCCTCAATATGCTATTCCACATAATTCTAGATGTATACCAACTGTTACCACAAAGAAAATTAATTACTATTTAGGATGAAATTTACTGCAGGAAATTGATAAGAGTCTTTCTCACCTCAATAAAAATAACCAACAGCAATCTTAAGGTCAGCATCAGCAAGTGTAGTTTGAAGAAAAGATCTGGGATACATTTTGAGTGTGATGGTCCACTAAATACAGTTCTTGATAACATCTAAGGAGTGACAACAGTGTTAGCTTCAACATATGGGTTTTTCATACTTTGGGGAGAAAACGGTTACAAAAAGGACTGAACAATTACAACACTGATTAAATACATTTTTTATCAAATTGCTAAAAAGAAAGCAAGCCACTGGGTAAGATTTTTAAGACTAAGGTTCTTTCAAACGTGTCTTTGAAATCAAATATATCTTTGGGGAGTTACCCTGCATAGGTTGTGATGAAAGTTTGGTGTTGGTAGCTATTTTATCGCTCAAACTATGGTGTGCAGTTCACTAAATAGCTGTTCTCAGTACAGTTCTCCCTTCTTACCTCTTACCTTCAGAGCAGCTTAGATAGTATTATGAATATGTCACCAGTTGGATGAAAGGCAAACTTGAAAGTTGTTGGAATATTTTTTATTTAATCCTAGATTATTTTCATCTGAGCATGAGACTACTCATAAAAAGAAGAAATAGAGAGCAGGAAGATTTACTCATACCAGAAAAAAAATAAAGCAAAAAACACTAAAAACATCAAGAGTATATTTATTTGCGAACATATCTCTAGGTGTCCTTGAGTTTAACATCCTAGAAAACTGCGTTGCTATGACATGTAAGAAAAGGAAAGTAGCTTTCTGTCAACAAAGATTCCTGTAGCTTCTACTGTGTAAAAGTCCATTCAACAAGGCACTTCATAACATACTGAAATGTTTTAATGGATTAATCTGAAGAGAAAACATCAATGCTGTGCTACATCTTGTATGGTGTGGAACAGGTAAGTAGGGCTGAAAGACGAATTGATCAATGACGTCACTGTTAAGTCCACCAGTGAGATATTCATCACCTAACTCTGACTATCTGAAAGATGTTGGTATTCTTGAGAGGGTTGCTCTGCCCAGCCGGAGTAACCAGCCAAAAGGAAGCTTTTCTGTCTCTTCACAGTTTCTGGAAAGAGGGAAATACTTTCTTTTTCCCTCTTCAGTATAATGTCTTTTATTCTGTCCTCAAAGCAAGAGGGAGAGATGAACCAGCAGGTGTTTTTTCCCTTTGTGTTCTTACTTACCCTTTTTCGTGTTTTTCTGTACCGTGAGGTAGAACAGCTAAAGAGTAAGACAGATGTCTGGAAGTTTAAAATATTGAAAATTATGAAAAGATGTCACTTACTGAAGTTAAGAACCAGTATAAAATTTTGCTTGGTGTTCAGGCTCCTCACTGACCTCTCCTGGTTTTCCAGTTAGCAATGCCACTAATGAGCAATAATCTCTGCTCACAGAGTTATCAAAGTATTTGAAAGGCGCCTACAAACCTTCAAAATAGGAGTTTCCATTCAGGATGTGACTTCAGATCTTGGGCTCAGAAAGTCAACTGTATCTGGAAGACTGACAGGAAAACTGAAGCTCACTGGGGAAGAGATGATGAAACCCCAAGTAAATGCACAGAATTGTTCAGAGGTGGGAGAGACTTAAGGGTGTTTCAGAATATAACCTTTGCTTCCTAATGTGCTCTGTCAGCAAATAGAAAAGAACAGCTGTGACTGTTGTACAGACAGGAAAATACACACACTCAGATATAAAACAAATAGTTTATATATAAAATAAACAAACCTTTTATTTGTAACTGGTAAAAAAGGCACAAAAGAAGGAAATACAAGATTCAGGTCTGATATGTATGATTAAATCCACCTCTCTATAATGACATTATCTCTTAAACATGCATTGTTCCATCACGGAAGACTTCATTTGAAGAAACCTTGCACCCAGGTGTTCATTAATACTATGCAGCCAACATACATATTAAGTTTATTTCTGGCAAATGTCAAGTTAAATGATGTTCAGACTCTCACTGTATATTATCAGGATTTCTTAGTTCATCCAAAAGATCACACTGTGTCCTACCACAACGGAAGACTACGGATCTGCTTCAGTTGTGATACATTTTATCTTACTTTAAACTGAGAGCAAAAGTTACGAATAAAACCTTTCAAGGACTAAACAAGTGATATCTAAACACAGAACAGTATGTAAGCCTTTATTCACAAACCCAGTGGAGAGCATATCTTTGCTCTAAGCTTCCACTTGGAAGTCTTTATAAACAGACAGTTGATCCAGAGGATCAGTCCCGTACACTAAAACAATGACCAACCTTCCTATACTGCCTCTTCAGCAGAATTTGTCAGCAATATCTAAAAATATATGGCGCATGAAGCAACATAAATTCACACACTTGTAAATTTGCAGTGCAAATCAAGGAAGCTGAAATGAAGGAAATGTGTAAAATTAAAGATATTTTAATATTCTAAAGAGATTTTATTGCAGAGTCTCCTGTGGATTTTTCTGCAGAATTTTCAATGAATTTGATAGAACACGCTAATGCCCACATCACACTCAGCAGGTTTTCCTCACTCTTACTGTACTTCAAGCCATGTCTGACTGCTCACCTACTGATCTACAGACATGGCAGGGGACACGCAAACAAGATGCCAATGTTTGTGCCAACGCACTATTCCTGTCCATTTAATGAAATGGCCATAACACAAGGATACAAAAACCAACCCAGTGATCAGAAGTCGGAACAAGCTGTCAACAAGACTAGTTTCATTTCCTGCAAATATCTTTCAATTCCTCCAACTACATTTCTAGAAATCAATTTTAAAAGGTGAAGAAGACATGTTTGAACCTGCCTGCCACTTCATCAAAGACTGTTATCTTGCCAAGAGGGGAAAAAAGGGGCCCAGGATAATGTTTTTAAATAATGTGAGTACCGTGTATGCTCCTGGCATCTATCCAAAAATCAGTGATGGGAAGCCTCTCTTTTTTCCCCCCACCAAATCCTTTGCTTATCACAGACAAGATCACTAACAAAGATCAGTTATACAAAACTGAATCAAGAGTAAGCAGCAATGCTGCCAGGAAACTCAGTGAGCAACCTGAGAAGCTCCCAGTAGTAGTGAAACCTGCTTGTGATGAATCTACACAACTGATTAATTTGTTACAGTCTAGGAGTAAATCTGAATCCTGTATCCTTGCTGATGCCTCACACATGTGGATATCCATAAATGATACCTAGGCACTATATGCCTAAGATCAGCTGGCTGGAAGACCCCACACTGGTATAAATGGCCAAGTATCATTTTTTCACCCTACAAAATGATGTATTTCTCTTTCTTAAGGCCAAAGTCCTGCAGTTATAACAACATATCATAAAACCAAATATATTCTCAACTCCCACAGATGGCTCTCCATCATTTCAAGTCAAGTTCAAAGCAATGGCACCCACTTTCAAGGTGGTTCCTAGTCCAGGGTATAGAAAAGTTGGCCTAAAAGTCTATGCCAGACCTGTGAGAAGTGAGTTAACTCCTCAAGCCCAGTGCACCTCAATGTATCATCAGTCTGCAAAAGATTGGACTCAGCTCTGTGACAGATAACAGTTTTTCCAGGAACCAGTGTTTTCAGAATACTAAGGTCTGTTATGACTCTTTTCCAAACACATGACCTCAAGCATTGCTTTTACCTTGTCACTACCATAAATATATGATAAAAAGAGAATAATGAATTTCTGTTTCCTATAGATTTGAAATTAGTCAACATGTCAAAAAATTATCCAGGAAAAAGAGCCTGGTAGACAAATAAACAACTTAATTGCACAAACGAACTTATTTCCTTGGAAAATTTTGCTTAAAATTTCCATAAAAGCCATTTCAGTACTCTCATTTTGCCCCAGGACTTGTGAACACCAAGTAACTGAAAAATGCAGCAGCTCAGGTCACATGAATGAGAGGGAATGCAAAAAAAATATATTTGATGTAGGAGCCCATAGGCTGCCACTATGCAAGCTCTTGATTACCTTTCTCCTTATTAGCATATCTGTCATTAAACTGCTTAGTGAATAATGTACAGCAGCTCAGTAAGGCACTATAAACCCAGTAAATACTTGTGCAGAACAGGATAAAGAACTAGCATGTAATTCTGGTAACTAATTTGTAGCAGAAGTCTTATGAGGGGCAACTGAGGGAGCTGGGGTTTAGCCTGAAGAAAAGAAGGTACAAGGGAGACCTTATTGCTCTCTACAACTACCTGAAAGGAGGGTGTACACAGGTGTGTGTTGGTCTTCTCTCCCATGTAGCAAGCGATAGGACAAGAGGAAATGGACTGAAGTTGTGCCAAGGAGGTTTAGACACGATATTAGGAAAAATTTCTTCACCGAAAGGGTGATGAAGCATTGGAACAGGCTGCTCAGGGGAGTGGTGAACTCATCATCCCTGGGAGTGTTCAAAAAACATGTAGATATGGCACTGAGGGGCATGGTTTAGGTGTGGACTTTGCAGTGGTGGGTTAATGGTTGGACTCAGAGGTCTTTTCCAACCTCAATTTTGCTATGAGCCTAAGTAAACAGACATAAAATTTCATCTAAAAAGCATAAATATCTTTCAGTTTGTTCTGTTCACCAATTTGAATGCCGGTTTACCTTGTTACACAGAAGCAAGCCATACAAATCTGGTGTATGCCCTGCTTTTCTTTACAAGCAATTCATTCTTTCAGTGAAGGTAACTGGCAGGTAGGCCTTTGACTGTAAGTGTGGAAAAGAACAACTGCCTTACTCAAAACTGTCAAGCAAACAAAAATGCCCATTATATTTACCTGTATCTGGGAACATCTTCTTTCCTGCCTCTTCCACTTTAATATCATCTTCACAAATTACCTCACTATTACTGTTCATTAGCAGGTATACAAAAAAGTCCTTCCACAGAGATCTCTTTTTTTCCCAGCACATTGGTGAAACAGTAGCGAGATCTGTAAAACTGGTCACATTTGAGAAACATCCTGTTTTGCAATAAACATTCTAATTAACCATGCCCAGATCAAACCGCAGCTTAAATATCATGAAATATTTAATAAACAGAGAAAAATGCAATTCTCGGTGAAAACGTTAAAAGGAAATAGCTCAGTTTCCCTGCATTTTATGTTTCAGACTAACAAGCTGTTCATCTGGTTACATGTTTGTTGCTGATGATCTCAGCAGCTGGCAGGAAAAAAAAATTCTGCCAATCTGTTCCTGTTCATAAGGGTGTACAGGGTAGACAAAGAACTTGGACAAACCCACATTCAAGCATGCTGAAGGGTTTGTCAACTGCCTTGATTAGCACAGGAAACAGCCTCTGAAGTTCAGAAAATGCCACAGGCTCATTCTCAAAGAAGAAGAAAATTTCCAGGAGCACACCATGTCGTGAAACAATCTGTTCCATTGCAAAACAGGTCTGCTGAGGCTCTGCCCAACACAAGAACTGCAACTCAATGATGAGCTAATAAGAAATTTATTTTTGTGGAAGCGCTTTTCTCAATAAATTGTAACCATTTCATACCAAAAAATATTTCATCAGGACTTGGTATGTATATTGTTGGGGTTTTCTGAATGCTGATAAAAATCCTATAGCTTTCCCTTTTGTTTTAGGATGGATGCCACCAACAGCAACAGCAACAGCTGACAGCACTGACATGTTCGTCATTTCAATTTTACGGAGTAATGAAAATATAAGATAGATTTTTGTTTCAGTTAGAAAATACAGAGCTGTCTTAGTACTGGAGAGAATCACTGAATGGCTTAGGTTTGAAGGGACCTTAAAGATCATCTTGTTCCAATAACCCTGCCATGGGCAGGGACACCCTTCACTAGACCAGGTTACTTCGAGCTTCATCCAACCTGGCCTTGAACACCGCCACGGCAACTTGTTCCACAGTACCTCACGTAAAGAATTTCTTTCTAACACCTAATCTAAATCTACTGCCTTTCAGTTTTATGCCATTTCCCTTTGTCCTGTCACTACATGCTCTTGTAAGAGAGGTAGAATTGTTGATAATCACTGGAGAATGTCAGTTCTTGCCCAGAGTTTCATGGCTGCCCACCTGGATGACTGAGAATATTAATGCCCATTTCAAAAGTACTTGTTTAGAGGGATGCTCCAAGAAAGGATATTGGTCTTTTCATGCATCTACAAAATCAGAAAGTGCAAGCAATTTAAAAGGAAAAAAAAATCTAAATAATCAAAAGATTAAACAAACAAAAGAGGGGTAGAATAGACAAGAAACAAAAAGTTATATTTTCATTTTTATTTTCTTCTGTTTCGCAGAAGCCTCCAATGGATTATAGTTCCTTCTTGGCTGAAAAAGATTTTCTTTAATTCTAGGAAGCAAAATTGTGACTGTTCGCAAAGTATTGTACAAGATATGGCATCAGACACTATAAAATACACCTTGTTTTCCATTATAAAATGTTTCTAAAATAGAGAAACCCGGGATGAAGCTGGAAGGTAAGCAATATGGGTATCTGGAGAGAAGGGTGTCAGGAGATGGCCAGGAGGCTCTCAAGGAAATACAAAGCAGAAAAAGGAGAAAAGAGATGACAGAATCAAGCAAGGTAACAAACAAACAAAAAATATAAAGGAGAGGAAGGGTAAAAGTTCATGTCATGTTTCATCAATCTTCTGTTTGAAGACAACAAGTTACAAGGCAGGACATGAGAAATCAAGGGAACAAATCTGAAGACTGTGCTAATGTGAAGAATAAGCAGGGAGCTAAATGAGAAATGAGCAAAGGTAGAGCATCTCACTGATTAAGCACACTTTAAAACCTTAATGATAAATATTAATTTATGTTATCCATCTAAATACATATTTATATATAAATATTTTATATATATATGTATATATCCCTGAAATGTTAATGCACATGTTAAATTCTGTCTCCATGATCTAAATTTAACTTGCTAGCAAACCTTGCTCCTCACTCAATATTCTTAGGTTTAGTAATCTTTTGATTCAAATATGCCAAAAAGCCAAAAATCTAAGGCTGGAAATTCTCAGGCCTCAAAGTAGAAACTGACACAGACTCCAGAGCTTGGCTATTTTTTCAGCCTCCTGGAAGGGCAGGGACATGCGGGACAATCATGACTGGGAGCATATACCCAGGGGCATCAATTAATAGGAATGAGGGTGCAGGAGACACTCAGGGGCACCAAAGAGCCAATCTCTTGAGCCAAAACTATTGCTAACCAGTGCTTTCTGCAAATCACAGATCCCTTAGTGTCAGGGATTGTCCCTGTGAACTGGAAGTTGACCAACTATACCACCCAATGACCAGAACGGATCTGGGCAGACACAAATTCACTAGATTCTCCAAGAGAAATATGGGTCCTGGCTGAAACACACACTATCCAAGGCCAGGGACCATTCACAGCAAAAGTTCTGCATGCACCCTCTGTTTTGCAGAGCATGAGACACGACCACCACGGATGCAGCGATTTTCATGCCAGTTTCAGTACCAAGTAACAGTCCTGGAAATACTTAATATGCTTAAGTAGACACAGCTTACGTCTGCATGCATCAGGGCCTGAGAATCACAGTGTAGTTATCTGATGTTCATTTCAGGTTTTTTGAGATGAAACACAATAGGTAGGGTTCACTCTGCAATTAGGTCATGTTTGCATTTTCCCTATGAGCACGTAATTTCCTTAAAAGACTCTTCTTAGGGACTTTATATATCAAGGTTTAAAAACAAAAACTAAATGGATAAATAAACTCCATATAAATGGAGTTTAAGCATAGACTATATGTTAAATGCCACTTTAGTATTTGCTAGGGTATTTCAGAAAGCCCAAGGCATCCAAGTCAAGCAAGGTCAAGAAAAAAAAGTTGACTTGTCTTAGCAACTCAGGTAGCAGCCATGTCCTACTTTCAAAACACTACTAGAGCTGAAATTACACAGATATGAAAAGAATTTTCCATAAAATTGATTAATTCCAGCTTTTGGAAAAAAAAAGTCATATGACATTTGAAGTCATGCATCTATCTACCAGTAGTTTAGAACAGAGTAGGAAAAATCATCATTCTGTAATCAAACCAAAAAAATATCTACAACTTGATAATAGAAAATATTATTTAAATAGCACATCAGTAGGCAAAAGTCCAGATTTTAGAACATCAATATATAAATAAAGTGACATGGAATGATAATGACAGGCTTGCTATTCGTTCTGCATTCTTTTCTAGCTTTTATGCCTACAAATTGATGCTACCAACATGAACACTCCAGTGACTTAGTCTGCATTAATCAAAAGATGTGCGCTGCTCTATTTCAGAAGATGCATGCTGCTACAGAAAACATCTCTGCCAATTAAAACTGCAGCACACAAATTAAAGGCTAGGCTATTGCTGTGATATGAAGACGCATTCCAATATGTGCAAACAAAAATGGTGCAATCCATGTAGTTAACTAAAAATCTTGGAATAATGTAGCTTTTCCTAAGTGGCTGTCTGGCAAAAAGAAATGAAAATATACAGACTGACCTTTGTGATCTACACTATATTTTGGGTATTGTCTATTAAACTTCTCTTCATCGCACCATATGGAAAACATTTCATGGAGGTAAATTCTATGAATTAGAAAATAAATGTTTCAGAGCAATACATGATGTTGTTATTAAAGAAGCACCTGAGAAAGCTAAATGTTTCTATGGACTTACTACAAAAGCTAACACAAATCACAAGCTATGCAGAACAGATTAAACAGAAGGCATCTTGAAACTCAAGCAGAATCTCTTACTTGTCTGATAGCAGCTCTAATGACTGTATGCCATGGGGATCAGTATAAAAAGTGCTGTGAAAACCTTAAATTAAAGAGAAATATAAAATACATCAGTACCAAGAGATGATGTAAAACTGACATGTTTAAGGCAAAATTAACTCAGCCCTATATTTTAAAGATGGTTAAGTACTTAATTCATTCTGAAATTAAGGAGTCAGATGAGCAGGCATGTTTTGAAGCCTTGTCCTTGATGCTTACAAATAACACCAGGGCTGGATCATGAAGTTCTGTAAAGACAAGTACAGCACTAGATACAACACTAGGAAACTTGCCCATGATTCACATCACTGTGCCAACACATTCTCATTTCCAGGATGAAAGGGCTCTTTTGAGATTCAGATTCCATCAGATATGCTGAGATCTAGAAAAACACCATTAGTAAACCAGTGGGAATAAGACAAGAAAAATGTGTGACTTCTATTGAGTGAACATGAAATAAGCCAACCCCTGGTTTTGATCATCTCTTTTTCCTGTTATGCAAAATCCCAACCAAAAAGTGGCATCTGAGCAATGAAGACATACCAACTAGACTCTTCAGTACTATAGTTTAGAGAAAGCAAAGGTCCAGTCTTATTACATTTATATTCTTATTACAGTAAAAAATTGAGATAACAAATCTTCCACACATAGTAACAGTATATTTTTCTTCTACTGTTTATTTCTATACACAAAGAAGAGCTGAGTTTATATTGAAACCCTCCACTTTTAGTATTTACAATTAACTTTTGTACTTACAGAAGAAGGAAACCCTTGTGGAAGCAGGAAATATGAATGCTATTTGTTCCAGTTAAATTAATTTTGAATTCAGGATTCAACTCGTACATAAATTAATAGGGCAATGATTACCTTTTTTTTTTTTGGTTTAGAGACATATTTATTTGTAGTAATTGTGTTAGAATTGTAATTGCAAAGAAACAAGTTGAAGGAAGCATTAGTAAACATTTTAAGAGTCCAATCGTGCTATTAGCTCATTGAGATGCATAAATAAATTACAAAACCAATAATGTAAACATTATAACTTCAAATATAGCAAATGTTATGAATTATTCTGTACTATATTGTGCTTGTCATAGTCCAAAATTGATTAAGTCATGGGTAACGCAGAAGAAAGAAAAATACCTCATGGCAGATGTTAGTCCTTAATCAGAGCAGTGGAAGACGCTGCAATGGCAGGAGGCATAAAATTACCAGGGCATAATAGCAGCCACTTCTCAAGAAAGCCCAAACAATCATGGCTAAAACTGGCTGTCAGCCTACACAGAAGTATCTTCTGTATTTTGGTTATTTTTCTTTTTAAGGTAACTATGCCTTTTTTTTTTTTTTCATTCTGTGGAATTGTGGTGAATGAATAGATGACACATAATAAAAGATCTGGAGTTGCCTTAAAAGTGGTCTTGAATACAGTACTTCTGAATCTTCAAAACATCAGTCCAATTCTTATGAAGATTATTATATTCTTGTTTCGCTGCTATTACTCCTAGCACACAAGAGCAGCACTGCTGAGCAGCACACTGGATTCTCACTGTGCAAAGCTTTCTGGTTGCTCTCTGTGGATCCCAAGTTTCACCATCAGGCTCTAGTTCGCACACATGAGATTCTGATTACTTTCTGTCACTACTCTCAAAACATGCTCACTTTATCTAAATGGCTCCACATAAATCACTTAAATCCTGGTAAGTATGATGATGCCTGATCTTCTACTCCACTGAATACCAGATGCTGTAAAAAGATAGGAGGTATTTTCACTCTCACTGCTACCTTATTCTCAGCAAAAAGCATGACAACCCTATTGAAGGCTGACGTTTAGTAGCAAAATCAGAATGATTCCAAATATTCCAAGTGTTATATGTTTTCTGTGCAGTCTGTAATTATATTGATACCATACGGTTAACTCACTCTACCTTAACACCACTGTCACTGAGAACAGACAAGGTAGCTGGAATGCAAACCAATACAAAATGTGAAGATACTGCGCAGCATAAAAGTGAAGAACGGTAAGATACGTTATTTCACAGGAGGCTCTCAATAATAGATCTGTTTTTTCATCACTGCCTTTACAGCCTTCTGCTATACACTATTTTAATCTATACTTTTACTTCCAAAAAAATCACAGTATTCAGAAAAGTATTTGCCAAATGAGACATTCATTGTCCATGTTATGTATAACTTGGATTAATGAAGAAGCTGATACAGAGATATTCTGACAAAAAGTGCTATATTTTAATATACCTGTTCATCTCCAGGGAGTCATGGACCATTTGATAGATATTAGAAACTGCAATTTCAGGCAGTGTAATTATTTGGCTTGTGCTAGAACCAGGACAACTTAGACATTACATCACAATACAGGTATAAATAACAGAACAGTCCAATCCTCAAAAAAGAGTGACATGGCTAAGGATTGTACCATCGCAGCCTTTACATGCCAACACGAGGGTAACAGTAAGCTGAAAGAATGAATTTTAGCAGCAGTTTCTGGCCCTGACTATGTTTAGAAGATGTCTACCAACCCCCAGAAAATGGTTTCTCAGGGTGTCTAGGATCTCAGCAGATACATAAGGGTAAGTAAATTTATTTCAAAAGGGGTATGTATACAATCAGTTTTTCATACAATTATGTGATTCTTCCAAAAAAAACCAAACAAAAAACTAAACAGTTATAACAGCAGTACAAAGCATTGACTATCAATGAATAAGCACAAACTGCTGAGTAAGCAGGTTAAAGCCCACTACATATGGGTACATCAATCTAACAAGCACCTCATGGTATCACCAGCAGAATAATAACAGTCATTAATGAAGTATCTCTCCATTTTACACCTCTGGTCACATATAATGCTTTTCAATTATCATGGTCATACAAAAAAAGCACAATAAATATAATATAAATGCTTTATGTTTTCTCTTTTCCAATGACAACGTCTACACTTTCCTAAAAAAGCATTTACTTAACTTTATTATTATAAGGTTAAAATAAATTTCATCGCTATTTTTTGTACTCTTCAGCAACTAATTTGTCTTGATTACCTGATGATGAATTCTTTATATCATAATGTTATAAATACTTCTTATAAACATCAATATAGCATTTTTCATAGTGAATATATGCATTGTTAAATACATGAGTGTATTTTAACATCTTTACACTGATATACCCTAATGCTGAAATATGTTTATTATTCCTTGGAAAATTGTGAATCTGACCATCTCAGGTATATATAGCACTATGTAAGTCACAGAAATACAGAAATGTGTCATCTCACTGATTTCAAATCTGTTCTTCAGGGTTTATCAGCAAATCTATACCCCTACTGCTTCAATATACAACCAAAATCACCTTTGTTTGTTTCAGCATATTTTTGATGATAGCAAAAGTTCTGTAGAAACACTCATGGAAAAAAAATATAGGACCTTAAAGTAAATGTCAAAGTAAAATGAGCAGAGTAACTACTGGGTCATTTACTAACAAGGAGAAAAATTATTTGAAGAAGAAAGAATTAAATGCAGGCATATGCCACAACAAAGACAAAAAGACATCAAAACACAATGACAGGAGACAGGAAAATCCTAGGACTTTTCAGTAAATTAAAGACAATAGATGACAGCCATATGGTTATTATTAACAAACATCAGCACTCCCAACAGTCTCAGAGGAACACTTCTAAAGATAGTCTTAGATGTAATCCCTTCAACCCAAATTATGGAAATTCACTACTGAGGTTTTCCATCTTTTAATGACAACATGAAACACTGACACAATTAGCAAATAAAGCACCTACTACTCAAAGGGAAGCCATTTTTCAAAACATTTGTTTTCATGTTCCTCATTACGTGCTTTTATCGTGACTCCACAAGGCACAGTCACAAGGCAACTTGCTGCAAAAGCCAGGAGGCAGATGAGGCAGCAGAAAGACACAAGAGGGAGGAAAGCAATACAGTATAGCACAAATAGAGAGAAGAGATCCCTGAAAGGGGAATACAGCCAAAGGTTTGGCACTCTGGAACATGCCTGCCTACCACTTCGCTACAGCACTTACCTTCCAGCCACAACTGACATGTGCTTTTGGCTCCTTTCCCATTCCTACAGAACAGACTGTAGAATACAATAGACTCTTTCAGTTGGAAGGGACCTACAGTGTTCATCTAGTCCAACTGCCTGACCACATCAGGGCTAACCAAAAGTGAAAGCATATTATTAAGGACAATGTAAACACTGACAGGCTTGGAGCATCAACAGCTTCCCCTCTAGGAAGCCTGTTCCAGCGTCTGACCATTCTTCTTGCTGAAGAAATGCATCCTGATGTCAAGTCTGACCCTCCCCTGGCACAGCTTTCAACCATTCCTACAAGTCCTATCACCAGAAGAGAACCTACTCAGGTTGTCCCACTCTCTTCTGACATGTAAAAGCTCCGCCCTCGTTTTTCACCCTTCCAACTGTTAAAGACCAGTGGAGAGTGAAAGAGAGTGGCAGCCAGGGAAAAAGTCACAAGCATGTACGGATAGGATGGAAGACTTTGAAGTGATGTTTTACTGGTTGTATTGAAGGAGTTCTTCTGCTTCTCCAAGCTGATTTACACTCAGTGCAATCATAGCAATGGTATGAAACACTTTATGCTGCTAACAACTAAAAACTAATTCTAATAGGTAATTGGTAGATTTATATATCTAGAAAATAAGTAACTATTTTACATGCTGCTCTCTTAATTTTCACTACATAGAAAGAATAAAGTATCTGAAATACTGCTATTAAGGTAAGCAGAGGACAAATTTGTCCGCTCCAATGGTAAATTTCTGAATATGTGAATATGTGAAATGTGAATCAGGAAACTGGTTTTCCTAAGGGGTAGCATAAAGCCTTCAATTTTATAAAAATAACTAGTTATACCAGGCCACAAGCCTTAACTGTCCTTGTCTGGTCTTGAACTTACTTTTGCTTGATTTTAGCTGCATCTGTATTTTTTGTTGCAATTGTCTGTATAGCTTCTCCTAGCTGAAACAGCAACAGAACCCAAAGTTCAGGCATCTACTCCACACTTTCCAAATTGTATAAACTGAGCTGGTTATCACATAACTTTTTTTTAAGCTTAACTTTTCCTCAGCTTTCCAGTTGAATGGTTCTCCTTCACCAAAAGAAATAGTACCATATAGGGAAAAGATTAATGAACCTCAACAATCATGCTATTAGAAGCCCTAGAGATCAACAGAAAAGTAAAATATGGGTCGAAATAGATAAAAATAACCCTGAACAAACCAAACTCAATATAAGGAAATCACCACCACTGACACTATTCCTGGTGAAGAAGTGGGATGCTGACAACTCACTAAAGCATCCTGCCCTTGACCTAGGACTATAGATCATCAGAGAGCTGAGAAATCAGAAGGGTAGATCAGATATTTCCAGCTATTGATTTCACTGTATTACTAACAAATCTCAATAGAAATTGTATTTTTTGATGGCATTAGCATTGTTACAACTGGAATAAAAATAAGCAGCTATCCTATTTCAATTAGATTGTTAAAGCATTAATCAAAACAACAATAAATTCTAATTCTTGGATCCTCCTGCAGAGTGTGCTCTTTTTGATTACCCATGTGAAGTTATGTAAATAGGAGAGGATCTTTGTGTTTCCTCCCGGAGACCAAAAACAAAATTACAAGTTAAAACATCTGATGGAACACTGAATGGAAGAAATAAAAAGAAATTCTAAACAGCTGCTGTTTGAAGCTTGAAAGTGCATGCTACTATTACAAGAGCGGAAGTACACAGCAAAATTTAAGCTAAGAAACAAAACTTAACAGCTAAACTATATACCTACAGAGTTTGATGCATGATGGCCAGTTCGGACAGTTTCTATGGCATGGACAGCCCATGTTCAAAACTTGCTCTCATTAAACCCTTTCAAGTGTTGTTTCTCTCTTTCCTGAAGCACAAAGAGCACACACAGATCACCCAGGCTGGCACCACAGCACACCAGACTTTCCAGACCAGCGAAGCCCCGGTGCAGCAGGAGTTCCCAGTTCCAGGGAGCTGCCCTGGCCCCTACACCCTCAGCAATGTGCACGCTGCCAGTCTAAGCCTAAGTATCAAAAGGGACATATGGGAGACAGACACAAGGTCATTTGCAAAGCACTGGACATTTTCTAATCTGTAATTTATAACAACTAAATATTCTCATTTTGTTAGGATCAATGAAAAGCCTATGCTGTTCTCATTCTGCATACTCTTTCCTCTTTCTGTTGCGTTACACTCATGCAGATGCACACAACCACATCTCTGCTGCACCAGCTCCTCTTGACATTCTCTAAAAGGCATTTGAGCTATCACTCACCAGGAACAAACTTGGACTAAACTTTCAAGGATGCTGTCAAGTTCATTTTTACATATACCACACTGGAATTTCATGATGCTGCAATTAATTGGAAATTCACTGAAAACTACTTAAAACCTACAGGAGAAATATCTATCACAAAGTACCAATTTATTTTATGGACACAGAATTCACCCAAGAGTGTCCATAATCCACATAATTTTTGACTGATACTTCTGACAGAACATTTCCATCAGCAGATATACAAATGAAAATACACAGGCCCAACCATTCTTTCAATGAGTTCAAAGCCACAGAGTATAATAATACATATAGAGTGCACATACCCATTATCCCACATAAAGCTGGAAAACCTGACCATTAAGCTGACCAGCACACATCCCGGCTTTGCAGAATTCATTTACTGAACTGCTCTCCAGGCTGCACTGAGAGAGCTGAACGTAAGGAGTCAAAGGTGCAGAGCTAATAAGAAATAACCAAATGAAGAAGTTTAAACTGTAGAAAGGTATTTGCAAAAATGTTACCAGAAGAATAAATATTGCCCCAAAACAGCAGTGGCATAGAGTATCCAGGGAAACAGGTTGTGCAGTTTCCATCACCTGGCATTTGCAACATTCATCTGGACAGATGAAGCTTATAACAACATACCTGATTCTGTTAAAGGCATGACAATATAGAGGATGTGACTTTTCAAAGAGCCTTACTTTCCTGTAAACTAAGATATTTTTAGTATTTTTTGCTGTTGAGACTTTTTTTTTAGCCAAAATTTGCATTTGGCTTGCTGCAATATAATACATTGCATGTATCATCACTGGACTGGAAATAAGTTAACATTGGTTTACATATCTTTGATAAATCAACACATTGAAAATATGCACTTGAGAAATATCAACTTGAAACATTAATGTGTATGAAGATAGAAGTCAGCTAGTTGTTCCACAGGGAAACAACACAGAACTTGATAGAAATTTGGAACATCTAAGAATTCAGTAAAAACAAACTGAACACTAAAATACTATGTTTGGGCACCCATTTAGAGAGGAAAAGTAACTTTAACACCTTAAAAGGCTGAAGTAATAGTGCCTCCCAAACTTTCTGAAGCAACACACTGTATCAGGGAACTGACCCTCTCACATCCCCAACTCCTGAGTCACCCCCAAGGTTCTCCACCAGGAGTTGTGCCTACAGACAGTCCTCACACTGAACTACCTCCAGTGCTTACCTTGTAATGGTATAAGTATCCTGAAAGCTCCTTAGTATTTCCTTAAAAATCCCAAACACGTATTTACGACATACAAAAATAGTTCCTTGAGAAAAATTATTAAAACACAGTGAATCTACTATGATTCCTTCCTGAGTGGCAGAGTACATAACAGAAGAAGAAAGGCAATCAAGAACCAGAAGTATTTCTCACTGTGCAGAATAATAAATGCAATTTAAAGTGGTCATGGAAAATTAATGAAGGCAAATGGATTTAAGTATAAATGACTAATAGCAATAGTTATGAAAGGCAGAGAAGTTATTTTTTCTCACAAAAATTTGAAAGTAGTATTTACTTTCCATATATTTTCTGAAGCTATTATTATTATTATTAGTTTGCACTTAATGAGTGAAGAAGTGTAGCAATAACTATGCAGCACTCTTTGGCTGTATTAAGATAAAATTGTGAGGTAGCCCATTTTAGTGTTTCAGGCTCCAAAAATGTTATTGCTGAACCCAGAACAGTGCTCTGCTGTTGGCTCTGCAGGCATTAGCAGCTTTACTAATTACTCCACTGTTACAAATGCGAACTATGACAAAGCGATGCTCAGAAGTTTATGTCACAAGCTGCCCATCCTGAAGAAAGCAGTAGCCTTTACACTCTGAAGACATTAAAGCACTACTTACTTACTGTGTAAAGTCAAAGATCTACACATGTCAAAGCTGACACTGAAATATGTATGTGGATTCACTCTTCACAACTGCTGAAAGCTAGATAAGCAAAAAAAAAGTGTGTGCAGAAAAAGCAATTGCTGTTGTTCTTGTTCATGATCACAATTATAGCATAAGATGTGGGAATCATGGAATAGGGTCCACTTCTTTAAATGAAGGTTGCCTTGCATTATCTAAGCCTTGGGGAAGTAGATCTGAAAGTGACTGTCTTAGAACAAGCACCTTAAGTCTCCTCTATAATCAGCAGAAAGCAGCACATGTAATGCAATACTTGCAAAGATGGGTAGTCCACACAAGTGAGTGATTCATACGCTGCCAAGAACAAGACAGAATTTGATCCATTGAATATCTGTGCCCACTACTCCCTAATGAGTACCCAAGGAACTGATGTTAAATACATGCACCCCCATGGGATAGAATTCCAAGGTATGACAGCAGTGGCAATCATCTTTAAAATAATTTTCCTGAACATTTACGGATGAGTGCAGTAACACTGGCAGAAAGCTTTCAGATTTAGCAGGGAAGTGCCCCACATTACAGTCAGGCAGTGCTAGAAGAGGAGGTGAACCTACGTCCCATTAAGAGGTTTTCAGGCAAACAGCCTCATTCAGTGATTAACTTCCTCTTCAATTTGAACAGATACACACACACGTCTACAAATTCTGAGCAGAGGCTCCTTTGGAACATCAGAAGGCACTTCTTAATGTCTTCTGATGAAGTCACTGCGTAGCATTAACAATTTCCCTCTGAATGAAGGAAGAATCACAGAATCATACAATCAGCCGGGTTGGAAAGGACCTCTGAGATCATCAAGTCCAACCCTTGATCCACTACCACCATGGTTACTAGACCATGGCACTAAGTGCCACATCCAGTCTCAAGGATACATAGAGTATGGTACGAAATGCATTTTGGGGAAGAGCAAAATGATGAATCCTTTCAAAAATTCCAAAAAAAATTATTATTTTTTCCTCAAAGGCTTTTTTACTAAAAAAATGTAACACTGTAATGAACGTAAAAGGAAAAACAACGAGATCAGTAAAAAAAAAAAGATAGGACATTTTTCTTAGGTAGAGTTAGAAAATCATGCCATCATATGGAGCTAGATTTAAAATTATTAGGTTTCATATATACTAGACATCCAGAACTTCAAACTCATGCCATCAAATGTCAAAATAATAAAATACAACCATCTATCTCTTGTTCTAACAAGGAGCTCTGTTGTATTACTAGAACTATACTTTTACTAGAACTATTGTATTACTGGAACTATAGGCAATACACAGGTAATTCTGAAGCTTTAATAAAGGTAGCTCTAATTTAAACATTACCTCTGGCAACAGTCAATCTGAAATAATCCAAAAAACAACACAGACCTAGTAGGCACTGCTTTTAAACAACTCTGAGAACATGCAAGTCAGCTAGAGCTAGAGTGAAATTTCTATTAAAACTGAAACATATGTAGTTATTAAGTGGGGGAAAAAATTCTTTTGAAATTGTTCTGACTCACACTTGACCTCAAAAAATGCTCCAAATTGCTCCCAAATCTACTCTTAGTTTTCTGTATGTTTATTTTACATTAAGTTTTCAAGGAATGTTAAATGATATCGCAATCATACACTATCCATGCTTAACACATACATGAACATTCTGCTGTATCATTAAAAGAGGATTTCTTTGTGACTCTTTTGAGACAAAAAAGCCCTCAGCATAACTGATCGGTGCTACCTACAGTAAATAAAGTAGTAGAGACCAAATAACCTGACCAACATAGATAGGAATAATAGTCAAAACCCAGGCTACTGCAACCAGGGTATGCATAAACTGTTGTACTAGAGCACCACTGTATTCCGCATGATAAAAGCAGGGTTTAATGATGAATTCCAAGAAACTAAAGTCCAGATAAACAGTACCCTCAGACCAATGAGAAAGTTTATCATAAAAGCTTTTTTCTTTCTGAAATGTGACAATTCACAATTCCTTTCTATACTGTGTGTTGACATTAAGACAGAACATAGAAAGCAGCCACAATACAATGTTATAGTTCTAACATAGGTTGAGTTCTCAATTCCCAACTTTAAATTATTGTCAAAAGACTATGGTACCCATCACTAATTGATGTCTGTATTAATTATGCAAAATATGTTAAACCCGATTGCTCTGCATGGATTACAAGTTAATCATAGAATCAATCGGGTTGGAAAAGACCTCTGAGATCATCAAGTCCAACTCTTGATCCAACACTGCCGTGGTTACTAGACCATGGCACTAAGTGCCACATCCAGTCTCATCTTAAAAACCCCCAGGGACAGGAAATCCACCACTTCCCTGGGCAGCGCATTCCAATGTCTGATTACTCTCTCTGTAAAAAATTTCTTCCTAATATCCAACCTAAACCTCTCCTGGTAACGCTTAAGATCATGCCCTCTTGTCCTACTGCTGGTTGCCTGGGAGAAGAGACTGCTGCCCACCTGGCTACAACCTCCTTTCAGAGAGTTGTAGAGAGTGATGAGGTCTCCCCTGAGCCTCCTTTTCTCCAGTCTGAACAACCTCAGCTCCCTCAGCCTCTCCTCACAGAACTTCTGCTTGAGTCCCTTCCCCAGCCTCGCTGCTCTTCTCTGGACCTGCTCCAGCATCTCAATATCCTTCCTGAACTGAGGGGCCCAGAATTGGACACAGTACTCAAGGTGTGGCCCCTCCCTGAGGGATTAATATTCTCTTAGTCAGAAGGAAAGCAAATATTGTGGTTCTTTTGGCACAAAGTAATAACCCAAAACTGCAGCTGGCTGAACAATGGGTTGATTGAAAGAAACAAGATTACTACATCAACAAAATCTTTTTTCTGTATTAAAAATATTAAATCTCTTGGGGGAGAAAAAATGGAGAGCTCATCTCCTCAGTCTGATTAACTGGGACAAATAGCTTCTACATTAAGTAATCAAGAAAGGAATGAACAGACTGCCTAATCTGAAGTACACATTTCGTATCCCACAGAAACTGCTAATTGTCAAAGATTTCCTGTGATCACAGATTACCTTCAGCCTTTCTCTTATCAGACTGTTTCACAATGGAGTTGTCACAATTTAGGGACAAACAGCACCTTTGAGATTATTTTCCATAACTGACTGCGAGTATTCCAATTTATGAATTCAAGCATGTACACAGTCTCAGCAGATTAAGGCCTATGTATCAACCTCTTCAACTAATCAGACTAACAGAAATATTTAGGAAAATTGATGTAGTTTTTCCAAATGCATTCCATAAAGAAGAAATATCTGTTAAACATTTTGGGAAGTTAAGCAAGCCTCACAATGGGTTAACAGCACTACTGGCCTGAGAATGCAGCTTACTTCAATATTTAAGTTCAGGTGAATTGGGATAACTACGTGTCAGAGGGACAGACTCAGTGTTTGTGTATGTTATGTGGTGCCATTCATGTTATATTACTTCTGGATTCAGTAACTGATTTAAGGTCCGATATTCTTAGTATAAAAATAAATTTGTTGGAAATACTAGTACTTTCTTTATGTAGGTCACAAGAGAGTAGTAACGTGAGTGATATCAAGATGTTTCCAGTTTACTATTCAGACAGCAATCTTTTTTCCCACAAAAATCTACAGTTACTATAGTTTCTGCAATTCAACTATTAATTCTTAAGGGTCCACCAGCAAGCCACTTACATTTCTTGGAAAGCTGTAACTGTTATGAAGAAAACAGATATCCAATTTCTCTCATCTTATGGCTAGCTCAAGTCCTTCCCATTCTTTCCCATAAAGCTCTTGATAAACAATATCTTTCTTGTAATCAATCTTTACAATGATAAACATTCACAGGGCAATTTGTTGCAAGTAGGATGCCTGCATTTTTGCATTAAAACCCAAACTGGCTCTGAGGCATTTCCTCTTGGCACTAACAGAATTTAAGGAATTTAAATAATATAAAGCAGCCTTGTACAACATACTGAAGTCAAATCTGAGCACTGTTTCAAAATATCAGTGGTACTAAGAAGTCTAAAGCAAAAATATAGTATATTTAGAGCTATTTGGAAAGACTGAGTTACATATATTCATACACTTGTTAAATGTGTCAACAACAAGCAATAGGTCTCAGCAGTATGTACAATCTACCTTTTAGAAAACCTTAGTTGGCAGAAGCAGTCACTGAGAACCTTTACCCAGAGTCAGTGACTGCCTCAATATTTTAGAAAAATTCATGAATGCTTTTCCTTATGGATTAAATTTGAATAAACTTCTTCAACCCCAAAAAGTTAATATACAATTATAAAGCAATTTTCACTTCTAGCATGACCACTATTAAACATTTTCCAATTACAATTGCATTTTATATACTAGAATATAAATATAAGACACCATTTGTCTTGTCTTTCATGCTAGCAAATTTTAGTAATGGCACATTCTTCTGTAAAGGCTGACCTGCGTTCATTATTATGGCCTTTTGATGCCATTAGGAAATTCCACCCAAACAAGCAGCAATGAATGGTTAAGTAAAGGCTTAAGAAGTATTCCCTGTATTTCGAGATAAAAGCCTGCCCTAAGGTATTCTGGGCTTGTGATGGCAAAGAAAGATGACGTGTTCCACCATCTCTGACAGGCAGTGTGGTTTGTCCTAAAGTAAGAACACCAGCTGGATATTGCAGGAAGAACTGTCTGGATGCTCACATAATTAATGTCTTCCAAAGAGAGGAGAGTCAAGATGTTTGCAACTGACTTTGATGCACATCAGCCTGGAAGGCCCTAGGATTCCTCAGGGTCAGTGCATCACATAAGCTCTAGATGGGTTTATCCCACCCATTAACCTGACAGCCCCAGGTCACTTATTCTGCCCTTACCTCAATTGCTTAATTTTAAGCCCCTAGCACAGTCTGAGATACCAAAAGATACTTCATCTGTCCTGAAGCTGACAGTGCAGCAGCATGCAAATCTACAGGTTTCCATGTCTTACTTGCAATCCTTCCATAGATGTCTCAGACCCGCATGGAATTCAGCTTCCTATTAAGATATCTAAATTCTACTGAAAGTGCAGGATTTGATTCAGTTACCTAAGTATGGTGATTTACTACTACCCAAGATGTCAGAAACCTCTCTAGCCTCCAGCTACCCCTCTCTAAAGGGTATCAGTCTCCCACAGGCCCTGTGTCATACCTGTACCTCTCAGGTCAGATGATGTCTCTGACACCATGGGACATCTGAAATGGCACTGGTTCATATTCAGATAAATGAACTGATCCCACCGTAGGTATTCTAACCAATAGAGTTAACAAAACCAGGAAAATAGCTCTGCTCACTGAACTGGACATTCTCCCCATTCCATAGACTGCATTAACTGTATCTCCATCCATTGTAATAAGAGCATAGAGCTTATCTTAAAAATATAGGTGCTTTAGTAAAAATCTAACTGCACCCAAATGTTACACAGACCAAGAAGATTGTCATCCCAAACAACTCATTCTGCAAGACAGAATGTGAATGTGTTAATGGGTCATCCTCACTTTGCAGACTGTCCCAGCATCTGAAAGCACTATACTGGCTGGGTATAAACACACCTTGTGACATATAAAATGTAATGAAATACTGGTTTGAAATTGCAAATCTGAGAAAACAGTGATAGAGAATTACAGGTACCTCAGAGGCAGGCAGAGTCTGGACAGGCAATGCTGTATTGACAGACACAGGCATCTAATTCAGCAGGAAATCGACATTTTAAATGTATTATAAGGGAGGGGTTTATAGCACATGGAGATCTAGTGGTATGGTTCAGAGTTTTACGAAAACAATGGTCTGTTAGTTACCTCTGAGTTGTCAGTTATTAAAAAAATTTAAACTATTTGAGTTTTTTCCCAATATACTTTTATACTTTACTGATTAAAAAAATATAATTTTTTTGTGGTATATATTTATTTCAGAAGGAAGATGTCTTACTAGTCTTACTATTTTAGTATGATTTCTACTTAGGGTTTCAAAATTATCTCGTCTAGAAAGTCCTCATAATCAATCCGGAGCTTTTGATTAGTAACATTTACTTTGGGATATTAATATCAATAGACAAATTTCCACTCAGTTTTCTAACATTTCAATTAATCTTAAGACATATTGCAGGGCAGTTCTTCTAAGCACTCTTCTGTAAAGCAACAGTATGTCCCTGAGAACATGATGATTTCAGTTCATTTTTCATTCTCAAGTTACATTAGAGAACCATATCCTTTCAGTATTCGAGGCAACTTTGGACAACATCCAGCTCCAATCTTTAGATGAGACCCATTTGATTCAGAAATTCCTTCATGCTTTCTGTAGGTATATTCAGTGTAAAATGAACTCTCCCCTGTTAAGACTATTTCCTTCCAGTTCTCTGAATGATGTTTCATATGCCAAAAGAAAGCAGTTTTGATAAAGTCTTTGTAATAGAAGAGTCAAAAACATACATTTCCCTGTTCAACTTGGAGAGAAAAGAACCTTACTTTACCTTTGCACGACAAAGGGACGCCACACCATTTTCTTGTAGAGAAAAACTTGCTTCTAGCAGCAGGGTGTTCTCCAAGTTAACTTAATGCCTTGGAATAACTGTATTGCCATTCCTTGGTCTCCTAGATCCTCAAAATTCATAAAATTTTAATAGGACTGTGGTAGCACAGAACCTGAATTATCTGCCTGCACTGCTTTTACTCTTCTTGAAAGAGAGAAACCAACCACAGCAGACACAAGCAACAAGATACAGGGCACAGTCAGACTTTAAGTAGGTTGGGAAATATCCAAGCCAGCCAACTGTCAGACAGAACATTTCGACAGGTGGAAAACACCTCTTCATGTATGTTTAAAACACCAATCATGATGCAGTGTACTGTATTTTTTTTCTAGTCCATTACCTTGACTTAAACAAAAATTATTAGCACAGATATGTTTTAATAGACTACAAGACATATTGGTTAATCTATGCAAGATTTATAAAATATGCTTGTAATAATTTTAAGTAATATTTGTTCTTAATTTTAGCAACACACTGCAAATGAAATGTATTTTTTTCCCATCCCTCTGCCAAGAAACTGGCAAGTTCATAGTGATTAAACGAAACAAACCCAAATATATTTACCATTCAAATATTAACTTTTTAAAAATTTTTTTCTCATCATAAAAAAAAAAGACATTTGGTAACTAAAGAATTAACAGTCCTTGGCAAAATCTATTTTGATTTAACTCATCTCTGTCTTCTCAGAGAAAAACAGATTGCCCAGAGCTTTTAGAGCAACCTGTTCAAATTATTTTAGGACTTCTGTTCTATATTTCAGGTACTGTCATAAAGAAGATTTTATTCAAAGCTCCTGTTCTCCTTCTACTTAGGGTACCCCAGCAGTTTGTTTCAAATCAGAAAACCTCCCTGGAGCACAGCTTTGTCTCCAAAGTGACTGCAGGAATCCATAACTACATAGAGAAGGATGTACGGACACCACATTCATTCATAGTCAGGACAAAACCACCTGAGCAGCAGTTGAGCTCTCACAGCACTTTTCGGGATCCTTTACCACATGTAGCACAGATATCTGAAAAGTGCATCCCTCCCCATAAACATTCTGGGAGTGGTTTGAATACACAGCTGTCAGTATTCTAGTCAGTTCAGACAGATATTAGTCAAGTACTCATGCCATGTAATGCCCAGTCTTCCAGATGCTATCTGGCAAAAGTAATATTACCAGGCAGTAGAGAGGGTCCAGCATTATACAGTTGCATCTGTAGAAACACAACTATGGAAACTTAGGCTGTATTTTTCCAATTTTGTTATTTAAGACTGTTTTAAAACCATATGTACCAAACCTTATCATGGATATTTTTTTCAGATATCTGTGCTTTAGTGACGATTTTTTTAAAGTGTTACAAGACACCGGACATTGGGAATTCTATTTGACTCCTTAAGAATCACCTGATCAAACAAAAAAACGGATATAGAAGTTATGTTCACACTGAATAGTTATCTACTTTCAATACATAACTGATCTTAGCTCATCATAATTATAAATAATATGAATGGACCACTCTGTGGCCATCAGCAGCATTATGCCTTTAGAAAGATTAGCAGAAGCTTCTGAAAAGCAAAACATTCCTATCACCATTTCCCATTACTCATTTAAAAAGTCCAGAACAAAACACAAATGCATCCTAAGGAAATTATAACCTAAAATACAGCAAAAGTAAAACCATGTTGGAGTGTGTGAATGCAAAGGAAGTAGGGAAAAAATTAGGAAACTGGGAGAGAGATCGTACATGCTTTGCTTTTTAATCCACTCTTTCAAATTGCAGCAGTTCTGAATCATTTATTAAATAACACAGAATAACTGAGGTTTTAAGGAGGGGGCAGCAAACATGGCAGCTTAGGGAAATAGGCTGGAAAAATCACCTGAAATGCACTCAAGAGCAAAGGCAGAAAAAAGTCATGACTGAGGTATGAAAGTTTGAATGTTTTGTTGAGAACGGAGAGGGAAATCGTATGATGAGGATGACTAAAATAGCATCATGATGTGGAACTGTACAAACGTGACAGCAGGAGAAAAGACAAATGAAAGGGATTTCACATTATCAACATCTTAATTTACACCAACTAACTAAATATAATAGGGTCAACAAACTTCCTCTGGCCCCAAGACCAGCTATCACACACAACTCACGTGTTTGCCTAAACTCCTGTAACAAAGGCAAATGTCAAGGTCGTGCTACACTCTGAAACATGCCCAGGCCATGTCTGTGAGAATTCCAGTTGGACTGCCCTAAAACCATATCAGGAAATTTAAGTGTGGGCAAAAGTGCCAGTCCTTGTGCCTGAGTACTATCCCATTTAATTTAACAGCATAGATACAGCCTTTGCGTATGACAGAACAAAGCGCAGAGGATTACAGAAGAACACATACTCTTTGATTCCCTCACCACATTTCCATGTCCTACACAGGCTGCCTAGCAGAGTATTCCAGTTCACTTTCAAGTGATGAGGTTTCAGATTCTTCTATCCAAGCCTCATGCCTCTCCCATTACAACAGGCAAACATGATCCAGTGCATGATGGTGGTCATTAAGAGCTGTGTCTTCAGTCTGTTTCACAAAATCTGCAACAGTGCAACCAAACTATGTGAATTCAGTCAGGCATTAGACCTTGGGTTAATATGTACGTACAGGTACACAGAAATAACCCCCTCTGTATGTTCCTTTGCAATAACAATGTGGGACTTCTAAATTATAAAATGACCAAGATCATTTCATCACCTACAAAGATAATGGACACAGAGAGTTAACTTTAAGGTGTGTTCCAGCATCTGACTGCTCCCAATGAAATCACTGACTGAGCCCTATGCTTCTCAGAAGTTACAATACACTGAAAGAATAGCATTTCAGGAGCTCCTACTCAAACTTGTAAACAGGTACAGTCTGAACTTCCATTGATCATCAACTTGCTTAGTCATTTCCACCTGAGAGAAAGAACAGTAAAATATCATTTTTCCAATCTGATAGCATTTTTTCCACAAGTCTTAGACAGATTTAAAAGCAAATATAAAACACTCTTCAATGGAGAGTCATCTTGATTTATTTGGTTATAGGGATGCAATATTTACAGAAAATTAAAGTCAAGCCTCAGTTTTTTATTAAATGCCCTGTAGAGTTAATTACTTTCACAGGGTGACTATAGCACATAATTATTTCATTTTTTAGGTTTTTAATGTGCTTCTTAGTTTTACAACTGTCTGCTTCTTTTATTATTTTTTGGAAAGGGTAAAAAGATACAGTCAATTAATTTTCCAGAATACCTCACTAAAGCCTGTCTTCAAGCACTGGAATAACCTCTCAGGGTCATGGTAGAATCTCCATCACTGGATGTTTTCAATATGTTATTGGACAGGGTGCTAGGTAATCTCATATGGCCTCCCTTTCCCAAGAAAAGTTAAATCACATAATCTTTTGAGGTCTCTTCCAACTTGAGCAGTTCTACAACTCTCTAACCCTCCTATAAAATAAAGTTATTTTTTCATAAATCATTGCAAGTCAGTCATAACATACATAACTGCATTTTGTACTTCACCGGTTCTTTAAAGGACTAAGTGCACCAATTGCTTCTGACATAATTAATATATTTCCATTTCTCATCCCTATCAAGTAAAATATTCCGACAAGACATTATAATTATTTTCTGTTAGCAGTTAGTCATGTAAACACAGTGGTCCCTTAGTACTTCATCCTCCACTAAATATCCACATCAAAAGATAAGTTTCTGTCCAAAAAGCCTTACCCATTAAGCTAGTTACCCAGACCTAGGTGCACCTGACTGTGCCACATTTATAATCTGGAGTTTCATACAGATCTGGACAGCTGTTCCTAATCAGAAATGACACATAGAAGGAAATTTTTCCCTTGTGCAGCTTCCTTCTTCATCACAATCAGCAGTGTTCATTAACTCTGGTCCTACTGCTACTTCAGAAGCAGACTACATTTACAATTGTTTCCAGTATAATCAGTTTTTAAGGAACATACCTAAGTTATGTTCCTTCCTCTGTCACCATTCATTTTCTTTGCAGCCTACTACAAAGAATCTTATCAAATGCTTTGTGAATATCTTGGAACATTATGTCTGACAGGTAACCTTTATGTACTTTACCGACTTTTTTTCAAAGAACTCCAACAGGCTGAAAAAGCACACTCTTCCTTGGAGGAATTTTGACACTTTCCCCCCATCCTACTACCCAAATGTGCTATTCAGTCTGTAATTATAATCTTCAGCTTACCTGAAATTCTTAAGAAAACTTCTGGACTGTAACTTACTATCTCCTGCCTGCTCCCATAAGGACAGTATGACAGTAGTAACACTGCAGTCTTCTGCAACAATTACTGGTTAAGAACTACAGCGTGCTCTACCAGCAATAGTAGACCATGTGGAGAACACACACTGACATATCCCTCCTGTGTTCAAGCAGGGTAGAACTGAATGTATGAGCTGGTAAAGCTTTGGTGACAGAGTCAGGAATAAGAGAAACCTGGCACAGAGAAGCAGGTGCAAAAGATGGAAGTATTACCTGTTTTATCTATTTGGGTTATTTTCATAATACTAATTTTTTACTCTGGTCTCCAACTGGGAGGTCTGGAGACACACCATCTATAATGCTGTTGCCTCTTTTGGGAATGCACACAGGATCACTCTTTAGGAGAAAAGAGAACCATCGTGTCTTGTCGATACCACCTAAGGAGTCTTTCTGCTGCGCCTTTTGCAACAGGACTTGTCTATCTCGTATTGGCCTTTTTAGCCACCAGTGTGCTTGTAGCAAGTGTGGGTAGAATCCTTCCCAAATCTTCATTTACAAAGCCTAGCCATGATGATGATGATGAATTTTTATGACTCATCACTGCTCTTAAAATTTCAAAACAAATGTGCTTGTAGAATACAGTAGTTGTATTTGGGTAGCAAAATCATCTAAAAAGAATACTTCATCTATGTTAGTCCAATATTATAGTTTTTCTTCTCCTTTATGCTGTAATTTGGTGGTTTAAAATACATGAAAGATGATAACTTCGACGAATATAACTATCAAAACCCAGTAATTCAGAGGTATATTTTTGTCTTTGTGGAAGAAATTTAGATTTACTAGCAATGGGTTTTCAAAATGGTGCTACTCACTTCTTTTAAAATTCTTGGCACCATAAACCAAGTCACACTTCTATACCAAGCTGAAATTTCAGAAAGCACTACTAAGCACATTTCTGACTAGCACAAAGGGACATTAAAGCTAATAACAGATAACATCAATAAATCCAGAGGTAATGAGTTCCTTTTTCATTGCAGCCTTTATTAAAAAAAAAAAAAAATTATTAATGCAGTAGATAAACTTAAAAAGTGAATGATCTTGGAATAGTTCTGGGCTAAAGATTACTTCGATCAATCAGATGTTTTCAGATTCATTGAATATCATAGAATTTATACTAAGCTCATATAGGTTAGATGTGGCACAAAGTTCAAGCAAACAACCCTGACTAAAAAACTGTACTTGCTCCACGTAAGGCAGACCTCTCGCTGCAGCATGGTCCAGGAACTGTGTATCAGCTGGGATTCTAGTTAGGATGAGCATCTCTGTATTGCTGCTTCTGCTGTCAGGAGGGCCTCTGCAAGTGCAGCCAAAGAGACTGCAACTGCTTTGTGGCAGCTGGCAACAAAGCAAGAAAACGATGACAAGAGGAAGGCAAGGAAACAGTGACAGAAGTCTTTGGGGAAGAAACAGGGTCAGGAGACATCACTGTAAGGGACTTGGAAAGCTTGCAGAGAAAATGCTAATACTGCTCATAAGTATTTTTGAATATTCAAGATGAGATATCAAAAGATTGAAAAGGTGAAAATATGCAACAGAAAAAATGAAATAATAACAAATTAAAACATTACTAGTGGAAATTAAGAAAATATCTGTAAACATTAGGAAGATTAATTGCTAACTCAGACTTATTACAAATCATGGTATGTCTGCTTTTATAACAGTTTCAAGTTTCTAAAGACCTCTGACAATTGTTCAGCTTTTAAAACCAAGTATCTTTTGGATGAACAATGTTCATTTCTACTGAATATAAAAATCCCCCTTGCACCAGTATTCTAGAAGGGTTATGGTGTCTCATGCTTTCAGTGGGATGTCTGGGAAGATATTAGTAAAATGTGTTCCTTCTATTAAACCTGTACAGATAATTTTTTCAATTGGTAAAACCCAAGGAGCAGTAACTCAAGAAGCAGAACTTAAGACAGTGCATTAAAAATGAGACAAAACACATAAAAACTAGGAATTAATTTTGTTTAATTGAATAAGAGTTCTGTCACTAATATACACAGATGTAAGAATGAATTGCATGCACAGAAGATATTCAGACCTTTTGGGCAGCCTATCAAGCTTTCAGTACCACACTTAAATTTGAAAGAAGACTGCACAGTATGAAAAAAAGTTTAAAGAGTTATACTTTCAAATTCTACTTTTTTCTCTGACTTTTTTATCATTTAATCTCAGAATTATAATTTTCTCGTATTGGCCTCATTAGCCACCAGCGTGCCTGTAATAATTGTGGATAGAGCCCTCCTTAATCTTCGTTCTCAAAGCCTAGCCATGATGATAATTTTCCTCCATTTTCGTGGACTTAGAGATGATCTGGTGCGGTTTTTCTGGCTGAAGATCAAACGAAGCTTTACTACTACAGTTTGTAAAACATAAAACTGACATCTGACATGTGAAATGCAATTATCTTTTAGACTACTATGAATATGGGCTTATAGCCGATATCCTTTAAAAGCTCAGGTTAAGGAGCCCATATTTATTAGTGTCATTGAGATAATTGCATTTGATTTTCTTTGCTGGCTGTAAGAACTTCCAGTAGCAATTTTATTATCTGACCTAAATGTATAAATGATTAGCAAAACGTGACTTGGCAAGTGGCAGTTTAAACATTTCCTGCAGCCCATCATGCCTTAAAAGACATAATACCTTTTCAACATAAAACTCCTAGAGATTAAATGCTGGCCTCTTTCCTGCAAGGAAGAACTCCAGCATAAAGAAGTCAAGATATTGTCAGGGGAAAAGAATAACAAGATACTAAATATGAGGAGTCTTATGCCAAACAGGAACAGGCACCCAGCTGGCAAACATGATCACCACTAGAGATTAATGCAACTCCAATCTGCAGTAGTTTTAATACGAAACTGTTTTTCAAGCTGCTGCACTAGGTTAACATTTAGCATTGCCAAACCTAGAGACAGAGTTCCAGTGTCAAATGAATAGAATTCAACAACACTGATCTCATTCTAAGCAGAAAATTATATGCTGGAGGAAAGCAGAGATCCCACAAAGCTCCCACCAAGCAGGCATCCATCTATGTGTAGTCAACAAACTGGAGCAGTCCTCACTTCTGCAACATGGTTCATTACCTGAGTAGGAAAAAACTGCAGTCACTCTGTTTGGTTCTTGGTAAACCTTACACCATTCCCTTTCTGCATCCATCCACATATATTAGTAAAAGAGCTCTAAATAGCATGTGTTAGAGGCAGTAATACTTTATTTGCTCTGTAGACTTGCAGTAGTCCACATTCACTGCAAAAGTAATGAACACCCTTTTTAGAGAGTACACAGTGGTGCACAGTTCTCTTGGAATTTAATCCCCAAGATGCTGAAGGGCATTACAATTTTTGTCATTTCATGTCACTCGCTTTGCTTTTGCGCTTCTTACAAAATCCAAAACTCAATTGCCCAACATTCCTGCACACTCTTGTGAAAGACGGACAAAAAACTGACTTCACAGTACTGCAATAAGAGACTTTTATCAGAAAGTATTCTATTTTAATCTGCCTATTCTTTGAGCAATTTTGTCTGTAAATCTTCTATACCCTATTATTCCAAAGGGTTAATGTTCTGCTTGTGTTTTACTTACTGCTTATTCAGCACCAGCAAATCAGTGCAACACCATGCTCCCAAGTGAAGAGAAAGCAGTATACCCTACACCAACCATGCTAACCTGACTGCCTTTAGCTGATATAAACATACTTACGAAAACTATTTTCTACTTAAACAAAAAGTAAGTCACTTGAAGGTTACATTTCAAGGTAAGAACAGATAATGTATAAAAAACAGAACCACAAAAAATATGGTAACACAACAGACAAAAGTGACCTAAGAAGATTAGAAGAAATTACAATTATAATGCGGGAAATCAAGTGCTAACAAAATAATACATCCCAAAGGTGGCTCCTACCTGAATCCAGTCTACTGGACTGAAATGGATGAGTTGCGGTGGGATGACCCTGGCTGGGCACTAGGTGCCCACCAAAGCTGCTCTGTCACTCCCCTCTTCAGCTGGACAGGGGAGAGGAAACATAATAAAAGCCTCGTGGGTTGGGATAAGGGAAGGGAGGGATCACTCACCAGTTGCTGTCACGGGCAAAAGACTTGACTTGGGAAAATGAACTGAATTTATTACCAATCAAATCAGAGCAGGATAACAAGAAATAAAACCAAATCTTAAAAACACCTTTCCTTCACCCCTCCCTTCCTCCCAGTCTTAATTTTTGTGGAGGAATATATTCAGTGCAGGTGGCTCAGTGAGCAGCTGTAGTTTGAGCTGCAGGGTGAGCTCTGGGTGGTGGAGCTCAAGGCAACAGCCTGTGACCTGCTGACCCTTTGCACAATAAAGGGCACCTGTGGGACCCAATACTCAGAGACACGGCAGGAAAGGAGGATTCCAGACTCTCCCATGCTTAGAATGTGAGGGTATAAAAGCCCAGGGTTTCCTTTTTTCGGGGTCCCTCTCGGAGGCACCAGCTCGAGTTGTTACTTTTTTATCACATCATGATTAAATTATTTTAAGGATCAAGACATCTAAGACTGTGCGATGGGAAACTTGGAATTAAGCCAGTAAGGAAACCCAGTCGGACTCTGTGAATGTGGGGGTGTAGCTGCAAAGGGGCCTTGGTCCCAGCACAGGTGGTGCAAGTGTGACTGCCAGAGTGGGTCCTGGAGGGTCGGAGACAGAGAAGTTTTCTTAGCCCTTTATTCCCGATTCTCTCCATCCTCCCCCCATTGGAGAGGCCAGGGTCTGGGGTCAGTGGGTCACAGGTTGCCTCTGCCGCTCCTTCTTCCTCAGGGGAAGAACTTCTCACGCTCTCCTCCCGTTCCAGATGTGGTCTCTCCCATGGGAGACAGTCCTCCATGAACTTCTATAACATGGGTCCTTCCCATGGGCAGCAGTTCTTACAAAGTGCTTCATCTTGGGTCCCTTCCACAAGGTGCAGTCCTTCAGGAACAGACTGCTCCACTGTGGGTCCCCCATGGAGTCATGAGTCCTGAGCGAAAATGTGCTCCTCTCTCCATGGGGCCACAGGTCCTGCCAGAAGCCTGGTCTGGTATGGGCTTCCCAGAGGATCACAGACTCCTTCGGGCATTCACCTGCTCCACCGTGGGGTCCCATAGGCTGCAGGTGGATCTCTGCTTCTCTGTGGACCTCCACAGGCTACAGGGGCACAGTCTATCTCACCATAAACTTTACTATGGGCTGCAGGGGAAATCTCTGCTCCAGTGCCTAGAGCACCTCCTCCCTCTCTCTTTCTACTAACCTTGGGGTCTGTAGAGTTGTTCTTGTCACATTCTCACTCCTCTCTCCTGCTGCACTTGTGCAGTTTCCCCCCCCCTCCTTCTTAAATACATTATCCCAGAGGCACTTCCACCACAGCTGATGGGCTTGGCCTTGCCCAGCAGCAGGTCCCTCTGGAGCCAGCAGGCACTGGCTCTGCCAGTCACAGAGGAAGCCTTTGGCAGCTTCTGAGAGTCACCTCTGCAGCAGCTTTCTGCTACCAAAACCCTGCCACACAAACCCAGTGCATTAGTACTTTAAAAAAATCCAGAAAATACTTGTATCAAACAAAGAATATACAGGGGAAAAAATCTACAGGAAGTTAAATGTTTACTGTGAAAGTAGGATTTTAACTATTACACAAAGATGTATTATTAACAACTCATGAGAAACAGGTTGTGTCAAATTAGGCACACACAGACTCCTACTGTTTTACTTGTCAGACTAACCTTCCTAATTCCGTTAACCACACAGAGATCATAAACAAGGAAAAAGAGTCCACTCACTTATCTTCACATTATTAACATGTGTTCTCCATATTCTTTTTACTTAATTTTACTCACATTTGGAATCCATATAGGGGTAACATTAAAGATTAAGGCACTTTAATCAAGACTCAAATATTGGGTCCAATGCCACTTAACATCACCTGGATGATGAGAGATTGCTCTCTCATCAAGTTTGCAAATTATACATAAGTGGGAGGAGCAACTGATAGACCAGAGCATTGTGCTGCCTTTCAGAGGGACTTCAACATCCCAGAGAAATGCATCAACATGAACCTCCCAGTTCAACACAGGTAAGTGCCAAATCCTGCACCTGGAACAACACCATGCAGCAGTACAAGCTGGAGGTCAAACACCTGGAAAGCAGTTTTGCAAAACAAGATTTACTAGTTCTAGAAAACACCAAGTTGACCATGAGCCAGCAACATGCCCTTGCTGCAAAGAAGGCCAGCAGCCTTCTGGGCTGCATGAGGAGGAGGACTGCCTGCAGGTTGAGGAGACCTTTCCCCTCCACTCACCACTAGTGTGGCCACAAATGGAGTGTTGTGCCCTGTTCTTGGCTACCCAGTCCAAGGAGAGACACAGACCTACTGGGGAGTTCTACAGAAGGTCACAAGGGCAATTAAGGGAGTGGAGGATCTCACAAATGCAGACAGGCTGAGAAAACAGACTGTTTAACCTAGAGAAGAAAAAGCTCAGAAGGAAATCTCAGCAATGTACATAAGTAGCTGAAGGGAGCGTGTAACCCAGACCCTTCTCAGTGGTATCCAGTGTGGCATGGACTTCATGGGAAGCTTCCTTGAAGGATAAAAAAGCTAGCTGGGAGCTTTTCCAGAACACTGTCCTGGAAGCACAAAAACACTTCATCCCCTTTAACGGTAAGGGAAGCAGGCAGAACAAGAGACCCCCTTGGCTCAACTTTGAGCTTCTGAGTCTGCTCAAAACCAAAAGAAGCATACCAGAGACAGAAAAGCAGAATACCTGTTAAGAACTACAAGAGCATTGCCAGAGACACAGTTCAAAAAGCAAAAGCTCAGCCCAAATTGAAATTGGACAGAGATATAAAAAACTGTAAGGGTTCTTCAGGTACATAAATAGAAGGAAGTGAAAAACATGGTCTTTACATGAAGATACACTCAGCTTCAACCCTTCTGCGTATGCTCTGCACCATTTGTTTAAAGGTAGAATAACATGGCCATGATTATGCTCCTTGCTTGAGCATCAACAACAAGCATTCTAGTAAACAACACTAAACTGTTAGAGAATACCATGTTTTCAAAGTCTGGGAAAATAAAAATATATTAACTAATGTTAAAGCAAAAAATTTCCAGGGACAGACAAAGCCTTTCTTCAAATGAAGGTGTGTAGCAGCCATACCATATCAATGACAAAGAAATGCACAAGGCCATCTGGTGCTAAAAGATTCCCACCTGGGTCCTCCGTAAATCTTCCCTGAATTGTCCTTTCCCACTGAAAGAGCAAGTAGCAGTAGCAAGATAAAAGTGCCAGGAATAGGTGTTATAAAAGTACTGGAAAAAAAATCACTAATAAAAAAGATAATCTTGTCTTCTGAAGAAAGCTGGAATACTAAGGTGCGAGTAACAACCAACAAGGTAACATATACCAACATGACACCATCACCCAGAAGGTGGCTGGGCACTGGAACAGGCTCCCCAGCGAAGCAGTCACAGCACCAAGCCTGACAAGAGTTCAAGATGTGTTTGGACAATACTCTCAGGCACATGGTGTGACTCTGGGGGATGGTCCTGTGCAAGGCCTGGAGGACTTCTATGATCCTTCTAATGCAGGATATTCGATGATCTTCAGCTAAATCATTTAACTTATCATAGAGAGAATTTAATGGCAACAGAATAATAACTTTCAAGAAAAGTGTAGGTCTGACTTTTGTCAAGTAGCAAAACGTCATGTCAGGTGTACACTTGCGTGGCACACTCTTGCATATCACTGTTAGCATTTTCTTAGCATCGTAAGATGTATTTCAGAACTTCTCTTGCCATTCATGCAAATATTTTTTCTCTTGCAGCTTCCATCACATTACACTAAAATAGACATTAACAACTCCCCTGCTTCTTGACCTTACTGAAACCCTGTTTTTGTCCCTAGACTTTGCTGCTGCTACTCTCTTTTGTAGACTTTTTTTGACTGTAAAGAGCCATACGAGGATCCCTCCTCCCTTATTCCTCAACTTTCTCACCTGTTCTCTTTTTCTCCTGCAATTTATTTCAGCTATATGCTGTCTTACTTCCTTCATGCTTGTACTCTTACACTAGCTTCCACTTCAATTATTTCAAGCTTAATTCTCTAGCTTGTCTCCTATCTCTCTTACGTTGTCTCCTCTATTATCCCAACCTGTAGTAGTTGTTTAATGATTACTGTCGACCCCCCTACTGCCATTCTGCACCTTTGACTACCACTCAAGGGGTTTGAGGTTTTGTAGATTTTTTTTAAATAGTGTTTGTTCACACAATTCAATTCACATGGACTTACTTGCTCTTCAGAGCATTCATTCAGCTAAGCTCTGGTGCCTTGGAAACATGCTGGTTTTCTCTGCTCTAAAATTTCTGTTTCCTAAAAAAGAAACTGATAATATCCAGCTCAGCATTCTCCCTTCCTTTCCTACTGTCCTCCTAATACATTATCAGTTTTCTTTGCTGCAACCCTGTAAATTAGTAACTTGAATACATCAGTGTTTATTTAACTGGAAAAAACCCCAGGATGCTGGTTTTAAAAGTGCATTTGCTAAGTATGCAGGTTGTTACTGTACCTTTGCTTAATTTTCTAAGGTTGTAAAATTATTACCTCATCTCTGAAAATAGAAGCAAGAAGAATGATGAAAGAGTGACTAAGATACATGTTTTACAATAACGTATATGATATTTGTTGATGTCAAAATACCATGTGTGGGTGCACAAATGATATGAATAAAGTCAGAAGTGGGTAGAAGCAGCTTGCAAATTAAGAAAAAAAGAAATGTCTAGAAAAACATGACAGTATTGTTGCAAGAGGTACATTAAGAATGACTGGATTATTTTGCAATACAAAGAACAGTACAGTCTAGATCCTGCTGTGAGGGCAGGAAGGCCCTCCTATCCAGACCAGGATGCACTGGTTATTGGATGGTACACTTGCAGAGATAATCAAGAACAACTTCCAAATATATTAACTGAGAGAAGATACACAGAAATTATGGTTTCAATACTAAATTGGAAAAGACCAAAGGTTATCAAAGCAAACAGACCTATTACAGATGGCAATGGAAAACATGTTCATGGATATGTCCACAGGGAAGATCTCAACTGAACTGAAAATTTGAATGAACAGGGAATATGAACAGTAGCATTTGGGTACAAGACATCTCCAGGATAGAATTCAAAGATTGCTGGTGGCATTTACAGGCAACTGTGTTTTGCAGTGACCAGTTTCCTGACAAACAACAAGTGATAAAAACATTCATACGTACTACCATATGTACTACCATATTCATATGTACTACTATATTCACATAGCACCTCACACCTGCCTCCAAGAGCTTGTGATCCAAGTGAGACAACAGCATCACATGATATAGGAAAAGCACAAGAATTACAAAAAAGAACAATAAAAAATGTGTAAATATTAACTAAGAACTTTCAGGTGCAAGATCCTCACTAAAAGGTGGAAAAGACTGAGTAACTTATTCTCCACATGTACATACACAGTAAGTAGTAGATACTAAGACTCTTTTTCCCCTCTGTCCACTATACAGTTTACGTAACAGGCTTCCATACATCCAGTTCCCGGGAAGAAATCACTAGAGGACTTTTGTACCCAATAGGACCATTCAGTGAGGAATCATTAGACAGATGGCACCCAGAAAAGGCGGTTAGTGGACACAGGTTATTCAACCACTTTAAATGAAGCAGTACCAATAACCGAAGATGTATTTCAACCTCTAAAGAAAACTTCTGCTCACTAGCACTAATTATTCCTCAAACACGTCTTCTCAAATTTTCTCAAAAAGGCACATGCTGCATCATCACTATCTGATATTCATTCAATTTACTAAGAGCATAAGGTTATTTCTAGAGTTCCACGCAGAAACAATAGACTTAAACCTGAGTTATGATTCAATTCAAGCACATAAGAACAATCTTAAACGTTAACTTTAAACTCTGAACTGAACATCAATACCTATGTTTTCTAAAGTCTGGTTTGCTTGTAAAGTTGTACAAAACAGCTGAAAGATATCCCTTTGGGAATGAACCCAAATGGATATCAAAGATTTGACTTTTTTCCCCCCTGCAGTTGTCAGGCATTTTTCTTAAAGTGATAGCAATAATGTTATGATAACTGAGATTAGCTGGCACCTGAAAACTATTTTTTAAAGGTCTCCAATAAACTGTTGCTGTAAAATGGTACTATTTTTCTTTCAGAATAACTCTTACTCACAGTAAGATCATTATCTTGGCAGTACTGAGACTTGCCTCTGGACCAAACATCCTTTCCTGGTCTCTGCACCTCAGGCTATAAACATTTAAATCATGAGAGACGGGGACGTTTTAGAATTCAGAGGTCACGAGCTTATAATGGCCTTTACACTACTCAGCATTCAAATGAGGGTCTTCTGTCAGCCACATGAAAAAGCACCCAATGGAATACTGTAGGCAACAGAGATGTTTCATGGTTATGAGACAGTTTTACCTTAATTCACTCACTTTGTCAGTGGAGAAATGGATAGTGAACTGCTGTCTGGACTGAAAGCTTCCAGGACAAACACAGGGTAACACTGAAATTTGTAATGGTTTAAGTTACATTCCCCAATAATGAATGAACAAAGCTGGTGTTAAAAAAGGTAACCAAAACTTCATGTCTTGCTAAGTGATCAGCTCAAAACCAAATCTTTAGTCTTTCAAAATCTCATTCATTCATGGCTGGGCTTTGGGAACGAAGATTTGGGAAGGGGTCTACCCACGTTTGTTACAAGCGCATTGGTAGCTAAAAAGGCCAATACAAGACAGACACGTCCGGTTGCAAAAGGCACAGCAGAAAGATTCCTTAGGAGACATATCCTGCAAGGCACGATTTTTTCTGTGTTGTCTTTTCTCCTCAAGAGTGATCCTGTGTGCTTTCTTAAAAGCATCAGCAGTGTTTTCAAAATCTAAAATCACTTTAATATCACTGGCAGCATGATGCACAAACTGTAGCTGAAGGCAGAAGCAGTATAATGCAGATACTCTCAGCAGTTTTGGAGTTAAGAGAACTTGCTTTTACTACGTAGTATTGTCTTACTTAGCAAAAATCATCATGGCTAGGCTTCGCGAACGAAGATTTGGGAAGGCACTATCCACATTTGCTGCAGGCACGCTGGTGGCTTATGAGGCCAATACGTGACAGACATATCCAATTGCAAAAGGCACAGCAGAAAGACTCCTTAGATGGTGTAATCTGCAGGACACGGTTCTTTCTGCGTTGCCTTTTTTCCTCGAGAGTGATCCTGCGTGTGTTCTCGAAGGAGACAGCTGCGTTATAGATGGTGTGTCTCCAGGCCTCCCGATTTGAGGCCAGAGTAGACCAGTTATGTTGATCAACATGGCCAAGGCTGAGATGTTGTTTCAGGGAGTCCTTCTATCTTTTCTTCGGGGCTCCTCTCATGCGGCAGCCAGTGGCAAGTTCACCATAGAGCAGGATCTTAGGGAGGCGGTGGTCCTTCATCCTTGAGACGTGCCCTGCCCAACGCAGCTGTGTTCTCAGCAACATGGGCTCAATACTTGTGACAGCTGCTTGCTCTAGAACAGATGTATTGGTCACATAATCTGACCAGCGGATGTTAAGGATTGTACGGAGGCAGCGTTGATGGAAGCGTTCTAGGAGACGCAGGTGGTGGCGGTAGATGACCCATGATTCGGAACTATATAAGAGAGTAGACAGCACAATGGCTTTGTAAACACTGATCTTGGTGCTTTTCTTCAAGTGTTTATTATGCCATACTCTTTTATGGAGTTTTCCAAAAGCACTATATGCCTTAGCTAACCTGTTGTCTATCTCTCCGTCGATCTTACCATCTGAGGAGATGAGGCTACCAAGGTAATTAAACTGTTGGACTGATTTGAGCTCTGATTGGCCAATGGTGATGTGGGGATGATGGAAGACTTCCTGAGGTGCAGGTTGATGGAGGACCTCTGTCTTCTTTAAGCTGACTTCCAGCCCAAAGAGCTCAGCAGCATCTGCAAAGCAGGATGTTAAACGCTGCAGGGCTGCTTCTGTGTGTGCAACAAGGGCGGCGTCATCAGCATAAAGCAGCTCCCGGACAAGATGGTTTAAGGTCTTGGTGTGGGCCTTCAGTCACCTTAGATTGAATAGACTTCCATCAGTACGGTATCGAATGTAGATACCGTCCTGATCATCGAGGTCTGCTGTGGCCCTTTGGAGCATCATGCTAAAGAAGACGGTGAATAGGGTAGGAGCGAGAACGCAGCCTTGTTTCACACCATTCTTAATTAAAAAGGGCTCAGAAAGTGTGTTGCCATATCTGACTTGGACATGCTGATCCTCACGGAGTGAGATGATCATTTTAAGGAACTTGGGGGGACAACGTAAACATTCCAAAATCTGCCACAGACCTTTTCTGCTCACAGTATCAAAAGCCTTGGTGAGGTCGACAAAAATAGAAAAATTATTTAATTTTCCAGTGTAGGGACACAATAACATTACTAATACTATATTTGTTCAGCTTTGGGAAAGGTTTAGATGTTGCTGTCCTCTGTCTCTACCCGTTGGCAGAGACCCCAGAAGACACCTATGCAATGGAATCAGGAGTATTTTTGGAATTCATTAAAAAAAATATGTCGTTTTCAATCGAGTAGCAAAAAGAAAAAACTTGCCCAAAATACCTCCTTTATTTCCTCTCATTCACACCATATATATTTTCTACCCAAATCCCAATACTCAGTGGCATATTCCCCTGTGAAACATTTATGTTTGAGCTCAGAATAGTAACAAAATACTCTCAAAGCAAAAATCCACAACATTCAAGTGTGGTTCAATTATTTTCCCTGACAAACTGTATTGTGGACCAGCAAAGTAAAATATGCCACTTAAAAAGTACAGATTAGATTTACCTACTGTCATTCCGATTTTAAAAAGACCAAACACTTCTATTAAATACAGCAATGTGATAAACGGAAAACAGTTAAAACATTCAAATTCAAACAGAAAACTAGCTTTAGCATAGCAGGAAATCACTGAAATTTAGCATTTTACTCTACATTACCTTTTTTCTTTAAAAATTTAGTACCGTAAAATTTATTCGCAGCATATGGGCAGCCTGAACAGAATCCCCCCCCCCCCCCCAGTGCTGCTGGCTACGAAAAGAGTTACTTGGGACAGAAATTTAGCATGTATCAGCCATTTAACTCTGGAGTCTGGACTTAGTTTTTGGCACAGTCTTTCTTCATGCACAAACCCCACATATGCACCTAAAATGTCCAGTGGTAACCTTCTTCCTTACTGCACTGGAGTGACATCTGACAAATCTGACACAACAGACACTCAACCAGGTTTTCACTGACTTTCCTCCTCAGGAATTTTAGAGGCATATTTTAGAAAAGGTTTAATTTTTTCCCTATTAATTTTACCAGAAAGCTTCAGATTTTCCTATCTGTGCCTTCTGTTATGAGCTAAGCAACATCTGAACTCATTATTTTTATTTGACATTTATTATCTTCTTAAATACTGTCATACTTAATTACACCACTCCTAGACCCTGATAGAACTCGGTGCTTTCTATAGTGCAAGAAGAATATCAAACAATTTTGAAGTAGGTTTCTTGCCATAAAATGTCAATGAGGTAATAGCCCCCAAAACCCATCTTCAGAAGCTCCTGACATTTTTAATAGTTTTCATTTAAGACAAACAAAGGAAAGAAAACATGAAGCTTCTAATTTCTAAATTCCTGTTATATTTTTCTACTGTGCTTAAAAGAAGATTGACAATGTAGAGCAAGGTGAACACTTCCTAAGGATAAAGAACACTTTTTTCAAAAGTATGAGGACTAACAATCATAGGGTAAGAGAGAAACTGAAATTCAAATCTAGGGAAAGATACTCAGAAGAAAAAAAAAAACCAACAACAAAAAACAAACAACTGCTTGAAGACTTAATATTAGGTTTCAATGAAACAGCTTGAATTTGGTACATGAACAAATCCTAACTTGGGATTGTAGCTACAAGAAGGTGCTCTATAAAGAAGCCAAACCTCATACTGGAGGAGTTTGGAAGTTAAAGATCATGGAACTCCCCTTTAGATAAAATACACAAAACCCAAGGATTTGGAACATTCCTGGAAAGAGTTGGAGAGCTGGTTTAAGACTCAAGAAACAAATGCAGGATGTTCTGCGAAAAATTAACACAGTAAATTGAACAGAGATCACTGTAAGAAAGAGAAAGTAACTAAACCGTGTGCCCTACAAGACAAATGGAAAGGTACCAAGGTGCCTTGGGATAGTGAACAGTGTAACAAAATCCCACCTCATCCAGATATCTGAAGCAGCCAATGATGACTACTCCTGTCCAAAGTACAAAATAAGCAACTCTAAAAACAGAGCAATGAGAAATTTCCATTTTCTAAGTATTCTAGAATAAACATGACCAAAATGGCCTCATGACATATTGGACAGTACTGAAACAGCCCATCTGGAACAGTTTAAGAGCCAACAGCTTCTGTATTTTGGGTGTAATGAAAACAAAGTGTTACTATATGTAAACGGAATTCAACAGGAGAGACAAATATCAAACTAGATGGTGTTCTCATCTGAGCTAAAAGTGACCATAAATCAGTCTGGAAAGATCTGGCAGTTACAATTCCTCAGAATTTGAGGAAAAACAGAGTTAAGCAAAAATCAAGCTTAAGCTGTAAGACTTTATGGTTGGGGGTTTTTTCTAGATGATTGTTCTCTCTTTCCTAAAACAAGCTAATGAGAAGATATGATGCATAATACAGTCCTGCATATCAATTTTATTAGCTTATTAATCTGTCTCTGACATAAGATGTTCTGTAGTAATCCATAGTTCAGTGCTTTTGTTTAAGTCACATATAGGGAAATATGGCTTAAGATGGATCTCAAATAGTCAGTAACTCCAACCTAAAAAAAGTGAAAAAATAATCTTAAAGTATGCATCTTAAAAAGGTTCCGCAGTTTGATTCTGATTCACTGTTAAGGAATGGTACAAATCATGAAGAAACTGTCAGCAATTTTAACAAAAATCTGAAAACTCACACTACCAGAAACTAATTCAGGAAACTACCCCAAGGATATTACATTTATATAAGGAAAGAAAAGTGACCAAACACCACAATCTGACTCGGAATGCTAGATGTAGTCAATATTTCAGTTAAGTCAAACTGGTGAATCTATCCTGAAGTAATTCTACCTGATATAAATCAAAACCTAAGTTCACAGCTCCTACCACTAGTACATCGCAAAGTTTGCAGGCTCTATTATGTAAAGAAAGAAGGAAACTCTAAAATGTCAGTCTGTTCAATCTTACAATATTACCATTTAAAATAAAAAGCATAATTAAACTGTTAACTGGCTAACTATAATATTCCAAAAGGACTGCAAATATCTCAAGGGCAGGGAATATCTCAGATGCTGTTTAGTATAAAATTGGGAGAATCTCTGCAAAACAGATTGTTGTGTTCAATTACTGCATAATTTAATACATATATACGTATGGCAGATACGTATAGTATATCTCTGAACACATGAAATACAACAGTTTCAAAATTATGTCATTCTCAACAGAAGGTTTTCAGAAAGAGTTGAATTTCATTTTAATTTTTCTTAAATGACCAAACAGCATTTTCAAATGCTTACTAGCCCCAACTTTTATCTATCCATTCTAATTGAATAAAATTTAACTAAAAGCTTCCAGAAGTCCTTATTAAATGTTCAATATTTTGTGCTTTCATCAGTTTCTCAGAGCTAAAATAACAGAATCTTTTTCACCTGTTAAATTGATATTTTCTTCACTTAATTATCTCATCTTCTTCTCTATACCCTTTTGTGTACCACTACTCCCTTTTCTACTTCCTTTACAACCTCCCCATTATTTTTTTGTCCTTTTTTCCACCTTTCCTCCCTTTTCCCCACTCTTCCATCTCTCCATCCTACTTTTTCATTATTTAAAAAACAAAAAAAAAAACTTTAAAGGCTGTGAAAAGGGACAGAGTTGAATTCTCAAGAACTAGAAAGTTCCAGCCAAAAGTTGGTATTAGCTTCTAATTATTTTCTATTTATCTCCAAATCAGGACATTTTAGTTTGGATGGATGCAGAATCACATTAAGTTCCTGCTTGTGTCTAAACAAAAGCTGCTCCATTTCCACTGTCTGATGAAGACATCTCCTTCTACTTCCACCACAAGAAGCACTTGGATAGCTGACAGTACAAACATTCCTTATTACAAAAAAGCATTGCATCAAAATATTTCAAGCAAAAAACTTAGTCCTCCCATCTCCCTTGCATCTGACATATTATTTCAGATTATTCATATACTTTGGAGCAGCAAGAGTATTTTCATGCTGAATAGATGGTTTGTGTGTTCTAACAAGCTAGTACTGTATGAACACTTTTTTGTCATGCACGACTCAGCATAAACTATTGTATATCCAGGTTACATCGCAGTTTAATCTTCTGGAAAAAGAAGTGTAACGAAATAGGTAACATGAGCACCCGTTTTCCCACTTGCCCTGCTGACCTAGGATCCCTTTGCTTTTCCACTGACGAGTAAATCATCCTTTACACGGGCTTTTGCACACCCTGATCTGTTGGTGTTTACACTAAAACATTTGAAGCAAGCAAAGAACAACCACTACAGTAACAGCAGCAACAGCACCTGGAAGATCTCTAACAAATCAAATAGAATAAATTACAGAGCATTCTGCAATAGTATATTTACAAAGACAGAATGATCTTGTTAAATAGGAGTGTGTAGGATCAGGAAAAAGAGTCCATGCAATATAAGAACTGAGTGTGGTGGATTACCTGCCAATGGCTTTTGAGCATAACAATAAACCGATACAAGTCACGTATTTACCTGGATCTATGAGTACGAGGAGGGCGTTATTTCAGATTTAACAATGGGCTAAATCCCACTATTTTGCATACAAGTGAAATAATTTGAAATATATATCTCTGTGAAAGCTAATCTATTAGATAGCTCTACAGTCCTATGGAAACACCAGGATAATAAGCATCATTTACCAAAATTAACTTGCCATTTTCCTACTGAATAGCTATCTGAAGACAGGGAGGAGAAACGTCTCTTGGAATTCTGTATTTTATCATTTTTTTCACTTACCTTGCAAACATCAACAGAAGAACAGCAAGTCACTTAACTTTGGTGCTTCAGCAGAACTGGAGAAAAAATCAGTTTTAGCTAGAAACAGCAGAGTCAGGAAGCCAGCTTCACAGCTGCAGCAAATCAGCATAGTCCTAAGTATTTAGGAAGAACAAAGTTTCACTCTTTTCCCAGCTAGAGCTCACCCAGACAACACCAAAAAGTCTTTTCGGAATCTCAAAAAAGACAAAATGCAGAAACAAGTTTGCTTAGAAAAATCAGCAATATGAGCCTACATTACCAGAAATACGAAGAATAAATTTACACTTGAGAGATAAGTTAACTCAATTTTCAATACCAAAAAGCTATTTTAACACATACACACCAAGTCCCCGATTTCATGGCAAGTTCTCTAACTTCAAGCATTGGAAAGAGAGCTTTGAAACACACATTTGAATCCTAGGGAACATTAAACTTGGGGAATATGCCAAATGGGGATTCGTTTTCTTTTTCCAGTGCTCACACGTCTTAGGAAAACCATTTTTCCTCAATTTGCAGTGCTGCTCTTTGGAAGTTGACTGTTTATGAGCCAGGGGCCTTGATCCCTACCTTTGCTTTTGCTGAAGACAAACCTGTCTTCACCAGTTAGCACATCTAAACTATAAAACTAGTAGAATTTCTTTTGCAGATCCAAAAGAGAGTTAAAAGGAGGAATGTAGATTTTAATAAAACTTTTACAGACTAAGCATGAAGTATTACTTTTTCCAAGTCACATCAATTGCCAGAATTCAAAGTACTTCATGAATCAAAAGCTTTTGAAGTTTACATCTTTCAGTGTAACCCCTACAATAAGAATTAGATGTTAGAGTATTTGATGAACACTTCAGCAGGTGCAGAGAAATTCTAAAACAGCAGTGACCTGCCCTGTCCCTTTTAGTCTTTGCATCATGCTAACCCAAGAACAACAAACAGGAATGCCCAGTGCAAGTAGAGCATTTGAAGTTTTTAAGATGTCTTTGGTTATATCACATATGATATATGTAACCATTTATGTGGCTATTTATGACCATCAAAACTTTGTATCATCTTAATTAAATGTGGATGACCTTCAATACTACCATATTAGCATTACTGTAGGTTTCACTTGATATTTTTTTCAGTATTCAAACTAAAAAATTCCCTTCCAACAACAAAAGTTGTGAAATCAGGAACAGGTATAAGTTATTGCAGGAGGGGTTTGGAGGTTTTTAATCTGCTGAAAGTCTTAGATAATTCTTCTTCATAGTTTTTATTAGTTCCGGCCCTTTTTAGGATAAGGAAATAGCTGTACTCATTTCCAGCAGGATTCTAATTAAAATGTGACAGGATTTAAAGAGGACTGTAATAACCAGGATTATTTTTGCCTGCAAATTTAAAATAATAATTTCATATTAAAAGTTATAATAATAATAATAATATGCATTCTTATGAAGCTCTTTTCACTTAGAGATCTCAAAGATTAGAATGAAATTCAGCATCAGTCTACATCTTACAGATGGGAGTTTTAGAATGTATTCATTGCAGATATATAGTACAGGAAAGAAACAAGTCAAAACTCCATGTTCTACGCACCTCAGATCTTTACACAAGTAGTAAGGTTTTCCATTTCTCTGGTCAGACTGCACAGTCCTTATTTGTTTATACAGCCAAAGACTAAACTGCAGCATCAGTAATGTTCTGTACTTTACACACTTCATTTAAAAAATTGTCTGCTTCCTTGCTTATTCTGATACAGCGCACTGATGCCCATCCAAAGACCAAAAAAGGCGAGGTGAACAAAAGATGAATGCATACCTTCACCCTGCTTAGCAGGAACCATCTGCAAAACAGCTTTTGCTTTTTTCTAGCATGTTTGCTTTCTTTACACCTCAAATTCTTGATGAAAACACTTTTCCTATTTCTTATTCTTAAAATATTTTAAAGAACAATATATATTCTGAGATCAGCTTGTGAGGACACTGACTTTTCCTTCACATTCAGCACTCTGTTGGAGAGAAGAGATTTAAATCGAAACAGTTAAAAACTGCTTGTTTTTGAAAAGGCTCTCTTACCCTGAAGTGCCACATAACTGCAGCAACCCTGCTGATCAAAAAAACAACTGCTTCATATAAGCAGAATGTTTAACCTACGGTACAGCTGCAAGGCACAAAGAGGCGTGATGTATTCCTATTTTAATAAAACTTGTGAGAGGAACTACCAAACAGCAGCTACATTTATGCCTTCTAAAATAAGACCCAACACATCTTGCACTTTGAGCTTGAAACCCACATCCTCACATGTCGTGGAGGAACTGTTTCACTCTCATGACACTGCTTTGGTAGGTTAGGCAGATGTTCAGCCTTTATTAAGAGACTCATGCACTGGTCGCTACTGATCCTATCAGATTTTAAAGACTACTAAATAGCCCAGCATGCTCCAGCAAATCTGCCTGTCAGTATATATTGTCTGCATACTGCCTACAGGAGAAAAGTATGCATCCAATGGACATGAATTTGATATATCTGTTGGGCCAGACAAGCCCTTTCCCAGAAGGTGTCCGGATATAAAGCTCTATTTTGGCATGTGGAGCCCAATCATGCCACCTCCTGGCTAGGAATGGCCACTCTATTCTACACATTACACAGGTGATCAGTGCTTGGGAAGTTAACAGTTGTCTGGAATTTTCTACTCGGTTGTCCAGGTATTTTGCCTTTTCCTGGTACTGACTGCAAATATTATCAATTTTAAAAATTCTTGAGTTTAAAAATATCTACTTAGAAGCACGAAGGAAGAGAGATGGACAGTTACAGCAGGTGCTCCCTGAATGAATACACCAAGGAGACTTTATATGACATAAATTTACTGAAAGAATTCCCAAGACAAACCAAAAATTTTCTTCTCCTTCCAAGGAAAACATTCATGTTGCCAGAAAACAGCACACTTTGTTGATGAGCCTCTGGCCATCCAGATAAGCCTCAGCAAATGTCTTTGACCTTCCCTTAAAGAGTTGGTACTAAATTCTGCTATTTGCACTGAATTGCACCTTAACCAGCTCCATTGATTCAAGCACTATTTAAAGAACGAAGCACCTTTTTTTTTTTAGACAAGGGTATCAGAATCTAACCTTCACTTACTGCACTTATATTGCTATCTCTTTGAAAAACAATTTACTGTTTTTCAAAGTACATGTTTTCTAAGATCACAGATCAAATGGTCCTAAGCTACTTCAGATGTCTGAAAGGCAGTTTTATTATTTTTATTTTTTTAAATCACATCTATCATTTGTTATTTCTCTCCTCTTAACCAAGCCTGCGTTTTATGACTAAAAAGTTGGGGTCAATATAAACACAATGGTTGCTTTGTTACACTCATTCTAATATTTTATAGTATTTTTGTTTTCCCTAAATCCAGTTATCACTTGGGTTTTATCTGCATTACATTCTGCAAGACAAAAGCACTTCCTCGAGCTATGAACACATAATATGTTGTCATATCGTGACAAAAAAAAAAATCATCTTAAAAAAAAATATAAAAAGCAAAATGCAGTCAGTTCTAACACCTGCAGTATATTCTATCAGTTTTCATGATTACAAGTCTATTGGCTATATCAGTCAATATATCATATTTGTATTACAGTGACTGCCTGATAGTCCACTAATGGCAACAGAAAGATTCCCATTAACTGTACCGAGCTTTGAACCAAGTCTGGAACTGCTAGCACATCACTACTTTATAGAAATCATAAGTACCTTGTATTCATCTAGAGTTTGCACTTTTTATTGAAAAGGCTCCAACAGATCAATATATAAATCTAGTTTTCTAATGAAATTAAGATATCCAAATACACACTCTGAATATTATAGTGTTTTCTGAGTCAATCTACCAGTTATTTACACTGCATTTCTTGAGACAGTAAAGCAAACTATGATTAATACCAACTATTTTATGAACACAGATTTCATCTCACCTGATGTAAACATCAGGGAAAAAAGAAACAATAAGCAGAAGAGGGACCGTTCATAGATTAATATTAATGTCTGTACTCACATAACAGTTCACATTAATCTTATTTTAATCCAAGGCTTGTTTAGATGAGTAAATTAATAAATTTGTAAGCATATTTTCACAAGTAGTTTTCAATGAAAAATTTGATAAAAATTAAAAAGTATCAGAGGCCTGATTTTAGCAGGTCATAGGCTTGAACAACAGCCTTTCACATTTAGGGGTAAGGACATGATTAACATATACTATATTTCCAAGACAAATAATTTTCATACAGCAACCTTATTATATCCCAAGTTTTTAACAGAAACACACACTCATGAACTAAATCTGCCTTCCTATATGAAAAGCAATGAATCTCCAATAGTCCAAAGAAATCCAAAACCCACACAAGCCAATATATTAGTTGAAATCCTGAATATAAGACAAAATTAATTTGCATCAACAGTTTTATACTAGCTGGAAAAACTATTGCAGGTTTGCATGAAAGACTGTACTAATGCTCACTGAGTGCAAAGGCTAATCTTTTGAATAATTATGTCCCATCCGACAAGGACCTTTATGATGCTGAGCTATATGAGTCTAATTTACACGACTTGGAGGTTTAACAAACTCATTCTATGCCATGTGGAATAATCTAGAGACTTAACTCAAGATTAAAATTAAAGGCCCAATTCTCAATGTCTTCAGAATGCCAGTTGAAATTCTGAGGTCAATTGTACTGTCATTATAGAGAGAAATTAGCTACCTCATTACCCAAGTAATGCTGATATTTCCATGGGGAGAGATGCTCTTACTGTGGTCAGCTCTTTCCAACAGGTCTTTTTCCTTTACGTTTATATTACAAAACACTTAGCTGGCTTTAATGATACAAGATATTCCAAAGCCACACAAATGTAAATAAACACATAGGTATATAATTTGCTTGTACACAAAAGTATATAGAAAATTACCTGTCACTTCAGCTTATTAAATATAATGCTGATATAAACCAAATTTTGAACTACCAAACAGTTCCCGTTCGTTGCAGCTTTCTATGTCATCCACACCTTCACAGCTACAGTCACACACTTATTTTTATATTCATAATCACAGACATCTTACACAAAACAATAAATATTTACGTGAGAAAGTAACAGACAGAAGCAGGAAGCAGCACCAGAACAGAGGCACCTGCAGTTCTCCCTGGAGCTCTAGAGTGTGCTGCGGTATAAGCACGAGTTGGGTATAAAAGGCACTGCTCAAGAACACACTCTTCACTTCTAATATTTTCTATCTGACCAAGCATCAGGATAACTCCTGACTAGAAACAGTACAATCTTACCTAAGAAAATAACTACTGGTAATCAATTTACAATAAAATAATTTAAAACTTTCCATGAGACATTGGGACTTTTCCACGTCTTATAACCGTTTGGTATCCAAAATAGTTCACTTGATAGAAAAAAGCCCTTTCCAACAAATGGAGACTTGTCTATTATTTAGAGTTCAACTAAAGAGGTCTTTTGTTGTCCTTACTGACTGGACTATATTATCAGAACAAGCATGTTCATTTTGCTAAAGTTTGAAAAAACTTATACAGACTGAGGCAAATATCACCAACCACTCACAATTCACAAGTTCTTCTAATAGATGACTTATAACCGACTTTTCTAATAGTGCAATAATCATGTAGGATCTACTTCTATATGAAACAGATAATGACCCAGGGGAAATAAAGTATCTTCTGATTAAGGCACTCAATTAGTCACTTGGAGACAGGTTCACAGTCAGATTCCACCACAGATTCCCTCAGTGATTTTTCAAGAAATTGTTTATGCCTTCGTTTTTTGTATTTAAGCAGCAGTAGTACCTTTTTCCTCACCTTTCTTTGTGTTGTTTGCTAAGTATGCAAATTCTGTACCACAGTAAATGTCCCCTTTTCGGTGGGTTTTACCACACCCAGGTAAGGACTAAAATCAGTCCTTAAAGATGACTTCTATTCATCCCTCAGTGGTGAGGGGTAAATAGCTACTGATTCAAGTATTCCTCTGACATACATCAACCTGCAGGACACACACCTACATATTAAAATCATAAGTAATTTCTGGGTTTGAATGTAGTTGAAGTAAGCACAAACAAAAAAGCCCAAATCAAAAACCAAAATCAAACAAACAAAAAAAATTATTGGGGAAAAAAGGCGGGGAGGGGTTTTTGTACCTTTACAAGTAAATCCACTGTGGCAAATCAAAACCATTTTTCTGGAATGCTTATCATTTGTGTGTCCTTCTGCAGTTTCACACAGCAGCATGTCTCTCCTCAACCTCAGGTTCTAGCAACCGACATGAAACAACACAGCACTTTCACACTGAATGCTTGAGGCTCTGGACTCTGAAGCAAAAATCTTCATATTTACATTTACGCATTTTATACAAAATGTACTGGCAATCAAAAAAGCTTAGGATACCATAAAAATAACACCTGGCTGCTATCGTTGTGGATGTAGTTGATCACACACATCACGTTCTAAATAACAGAATCCACAGTGTGGGAAACACTGCTTCATTGTGGACATAACCTAGATATCCACTATTACAGACATCCTTGCACCACGATCCCACGTTCTTCTGTCACCCAAATAAAAATTCTGCCTATTCTACACATTTCTCTTCTATTTACACCCAGCAGCAACCAGTGCATTAAGTCTTGTTTCCTTAAGTAGTTACACTCTTACCTTGCTGAGTGTTTAAACAGTCATCGTATGTTAGACTCT